>NC_045486.1:9707976-12207976 GCF_009650955.1 Corvus moneduloides
CACTTTAATCACTGAATTGTATTCAGGGTTGAATCCCCATTATTTTTAAAGAGATACATTGATTTGAATGGATTACAAAGATTTCCATTTAAATCTCCTTTCAAAAGCAGAAAGATTCTAGTGAAAACATGGTTTTGTTCAAACACAAACCAAACAGAAAAGCACAGCAGCTGAACTATTGTAATAACCAATTCCATCAATTGAAGCCCTAAATGTACCAACCACAGCAGAAGTGATAAAGAACATCCAACAAAAGCTCAGAAGACTTCAAATAATTCAGAGTCAAATATTTTCAGGGAAACATTTCTATGCACCGGGCCACAAAGACTCCATTTGAAAAGCCAAAGTTTATCAGGGTGCAATGCCACTGCCTTTCCTGGAACACCTAACAACTTGCTGTCCTTGAAGGCTTCATTCTCTTCCTCTCCTGCAGTGCCTGTTCCCCTCTGTACTGACTGACCACACAGTCCCTTTTCTACACTGTTAGGCTCTTCTGGGTTTGTTTCTCCAATAGCTCAGCAAGCTGGGCAGATTTGCTGCCACACTGTCAGCTCAGTCCTGTTCACACACTGCTTCTTGGTAATGAAAAATGCCATTTCGTTCTGCAGCAGGTAAAGTAACAGTAGTTGTGACCATGTCCACACTTTCCCTGCTTCATCAGCTGTCTTCCAACAGGGAACAAGAAGCAAAAATCCTTGACTACCAGACTCAGCAAGAGAAACTGCTGCCCCAGCTGGCAGCAGCCTATGCCTTTCATTTCATCAATGACTACCTGCAGGAGCTATTGAACAGGGGATACATAGAGATCCAGAAGAAGAACTTTGACATGCTGCCAGAGGTGAGCTGCAGCAGGATTAGCTCATTCAGCACTTTTCATCTCTAAATGTTAAAGTATTTCAGCAAACTGGACAAGCATTCCCTTCACCACTAGAGAAGTAGAGGAGGAAGCACTAAGAGCTCAAATGACGTGTCCCAGGTCCACAACCAGTCAGCAACAGCATTCGCTCTACCACCCCAAACTTTTTGGTTTGGGAACCATTGCAGAGTGAAAAGTCCTTGAAAGGCATGCCCATTGGCTGAAAGCCTCGTTCCAAGTAGCTGGTGGCACAAAGTGTTATTACACAACTCCATCTACAATGCACACGCGCATACTTCTGAGCCAAAACCAAAAATGCGACTTTTTAGACAGAACAGAATATTTTGCAATTGGGTGCTTGAAATGAAAACACACTCTGAACAAAGGTGGCCAAACCCAGAACTGGCTGAGAGAAACCCAAAAATGTATAAACTGACCACAGTGTGCCTAGCAGGAGTGTGTGCAGCATTCCAGGCAGACACCAAAAGCCAGGCTCAGAGAACTGGGTGCTACCACCATGCAGGGGGAGACTTGACAGGGATTTCATGCCTAGACACTGCACAAAATTTTAAAAAATGAACTTATTCTGAGGATTCCACCAGTAACACTCTGCTTTTCCCTCTCATTTTTAATAGCTACATGCATTATCTTCAGGTTTTAAAGCTGTGATCACTCAGCACTGCACTGCAGGAGTGGAGATCTGTCTCCGGGCCTGTGGGGGCCATGGCTACTCCCTGCTGAGTGGACTTCCTTCCTTGTATACCAAAATACTTGCCTCTTGTATTTATGAAGGAGAAAACACCATTTTGCTCCTGCAAGCTGCCAGGTAACAATTCAAATATGTTAATCTAAAAGCCTGCCCCCTCATTTATTCAGCCTTTACCACTTCTGCAAAACCAGTAAAACCAGCTACTCCTTTCACACAGCACCTTCTAAAAATACAGCTCAGGACATAAACTATTCATGTCTTCAGTCTAACAAGCATGGAAGTGTATGGGAACTGGATTATCTCTTCTGGTTTTGGTTTGGGGATGTCTGCAGGTGCTGTTCTGCATAACCTCATTTCCTCTTTGCCTGGTAGCACAGCAAAGGTGTTGCTGTGAAAGTTTTGTGGTTAATTTTTTAAGCAACCAATGTAACAATGGTACGATGTAACACAATATTGGTAAAATGAGGTCAATTCAGAGAAAGCAAAGTTGTTGGATACTGAAAGTGGATGAGTCATGCTTCAAGAACATCACTTTCCTCCAAACACGCAGACTGATGATTATCAAGAGTAGATGAAATACTGGATAAAGAAACTACAGCTGCTTGAACTTTTAATAATGTATGTTTTTACTAGAAGGAGAAAATCGGGGCACTTCCCAGGGTCAGAGCCATCACATAGCTCTATGCTGCATGCAGACATTTCTGCACTCATTACTGCTTTTTGCAAGATCAACAGCAAGGTCAAGAAAAATGCTGTACCCTTTTAATTCCAGACCTGGTCAGTCTAGCTCATAGCACAGGTACCAAAAAACTAAGGGAGTGGGGAATGCTCCTTGTAAATTCTCTCCAAGGGTCTCATGTGTTAACATAATGTGACTGTGTGTTGGGGATCACAGAGGTGAAGACCAAATCACCATTAAAGCTCCAGAGCATTGAGACTCAGGTTGTAGAGTTGATAATGTATCTAATCACTACACTGCTGAGACTGCTAATAGCCACAGCAAGTTTCTGCTGAAAAAACTACCATTATGGATTGCAGTAGTATTAAATAAGGCAGACAGGCCACCCCTGAGACCCACCACAGGTCAGGTTATTGTGAGTAACATGCAAAACAAAAGGTCATTACTTGTTCATTCTGGGCCACTGAAGGGATGGGTCACACCTTGCTGCTGCTCACCTGAGCCCATTTACTTTTTGCATGACTGTTTGCTGTGAGGAGATCACCACCATACCCTGCTCTGACTGTTACCCTCTTCCCAGGTTCCTGATTAAGTGCTTCATGGCAGCCAGTGCTGGCCAGCCTGTGCCACCATCTGTCACTTACCTGGCTGCAGTGAAACACGGGAAGTGTCCAGCCAAGAACAAGTTGGATTTTCTCAGTCCAGATATTTACACTGAGGCCTATCAACACGTGGCAGTCAGGTCAGTACACAGGACGGGAGACAGGATTTCTCTCTTTGACATCAGAAATGTGTTAAGAGCACAGCTTTTTCCTTGCTTTAAAGGGACATAACGTAAGTTAAACAAGGATTGGCACCATCTGTTCCTGAAAAAGAAAAGGAAGGCTACACAGGATTAACAGCCATGTCAGATGTTCAGTATGAGGCTTTCACACTCAGAAGTTTTTAAGCCATGTGCTACCAAACGACTACATTTCACAAAGTTGATGGCACTATTAAAATAAATCCCAGACCACATCACTGAGTTGCCATCCAGTAAAATCTTTATTGGATGCTGAGCAATTCTATATAGAATGTTAAAATTTCACATACCTGAGAAAGTGATGTTTGTTTTCAGTTTAAACCATAGCAAGAACAGAGCCTCTCATTCTGTCTGTAGCCTTTCAACTACACATTCAGCAACTCAACACAAATTAAAATGGTACCATGAGTGGTCTCAGAATTATGTACACAGTTATGGGCTGTATAGGTGTCACCTCTGCAAATCAGGTAAAAGGACAACACTGCTGTCATTGAAACCAGTGTAAAAACAGCCACTATCCAAAAGCTTCAGTATCAATGGGAACAGGATTTGAATCCCTGTGTAGAAAAGGAGAAACGTAATGGAACAGCTGTCCAGTATTACTGTTTGTTTTACAAACTCTCCTTACACACACACAACCCAAGAAAAGCTCAGCCAAACCCCTGGTAAACTACTCTGGAAGCTGAGAAGGCAGAAATCCTTCAGTACAAGGGTGGTCTGCATTCTTCTCACAATTTATACTTAGATTTTGCATAATCTAAGTTCACTCATACTGAGTGTAGATAACTTCAGATGTCAGAAATTCCAGTCTGCCATTCAGTCACACATCACTCCCAAGTGCAAATTCATGCATGTGGGATGCTACATTCACATACAATATACTTCATGCTTTTTCAATTTTCCAGGCTCACAAGCAGCACAGCAGAAAAGCTACAGGACTTGATTCAGTCTGGAGTCAACAAGCACGATGCGTGGAACCAGTGCACAGTGCAGCTGGTGCAGGCTGCAAAGGTTAGCAGAATTTATCTGCATATCTGATGTTGGTCATTATGAAACAATATGCAACAGAAATGGCATGATTAGCTTAAAACCTCAGTGCTGTTTATTGTTTCCTGTTGACATCTAAGAGACACCACAAAGATTGTCACTGTGGTCTGCATGGTGGAAAAGTTGTAGTAAGAAGCAATTGCAGATCTGAAAAATTTGCTGCCTGTATAGGCCAGGTAGAAAAAGACTAGGAGAAATGAAAGGGAGAAAAAATACATTCACAGTTACGCTGCTACTACTGGCAGAATCAGACCTCCCATATCCTGCAACAAAAACTCACCATCTCCAGCCAACACTCATCTTTTTATAAGAATCCAGCATTTCTGGCTCCCAGAGAAGTCTTCCCAAAGCCACTCCACTGAAAGCTGATGGAGTCACAGCAAAGGGTGAAACATGCCTGGTATTTCTTCCATCTGCTGGAAAGATAACTGCAGGGAAAAGAGTGAAAACCAGTGATAAGTGCAATGTTAACTACTGCTGAAAGATAAAACAAATCAAATTAATAAGAGATGCTTTCAGCTGAAGTACCTTTGGGACGGCAGCATTTGTTCCCTAAAACAAGGGTGAATTAGAGTTAAGCAGAAAAGAAAACAAGGGGATAAAAGCCCTAAATATCAATGAAAACTAAATCTGTTGATAGTTCTGTATCTCCAAAAACCAAAATTCTTTTTTTAATATGCAATTAAGTGCAATTCCTCTACAGTTATGGTGAAGGCCTTCCTCCCTCCGTTCCTTCCTTCCTTCCTTCCTTGAGGAAAAGAAGATTTTGAAACAGGTCCATAACTTATTTTAACATCATTAACTGTTTCTGAAGAGCCTAACATATGCAGAGGGCTGGCTGTGGTATTGTCAGTGCTGCTGCTAGACTCTTCAGAAAATGGGATCCACGCCCCCAAAGTTTCGTAAATATTTCAGGGACAGGAAAAAGTCACCCAAACCCCTTGAATTTTCCCCATAGCTTTCAAATTTTTATATACTGCTGCCTTCTTGGGGCAATTCTCTATTTACTTCTTATTCCATACCTTCCCTGGAGATTGACCCACACATCTGGCATGGCAACTCTATGAACTGATGCCTGCCAGCTCTCAGCTGAGTGGCTCAGACACTGGGCAGACTCCACACAGGTTAATTGCTTGAGTAGCCACTCAGGGCCACTCAGCTTCTCAGGCAGGTTCTGCAGTTCACACTGGCCTCCACCTCTGCTGCTTCACCGTGCCAGCAGGAAGAGCTGCAGTGCAGGTGTGCCATGCTTACACCTACAGCTGGAGGGGAACTGTGCAGTGGGGGAGTGAACCCACACAGACCCCAGCACCACCAACCACCCACCGCAGTGTCAACGTAGCAAGAGTCACTCCAAAGACAGGTGGAGTCAGCCTAATTCATCTGCTCTGCACCTCAGCTAATATTTCTGTCATTTTTGGGTCAGACATTCTACTGGTGTCTGACCCAGAAATTACCAGTTTACTTAAAACCACAAAAGTGGGAGGTAAATTTGGCTGTTCTTCTGTGACAATGGTGTTTCTGGAGCTGAAGTCTCATAGACACTGATCCCAAAGTACCGTGAGTCTAAGGTCTTCAACAGAAGTTTTCTCCTGTTGATGTACAACCAACATTCACTTAGAACACAGCACATTCCAATGTGTTCCCTTCACATAAACTCTTAGGGAAATTCATCAGAAGTATTTAGAATAAGTACTACCATGATTTCTGAAGCAGTTTTCTGGAGTTTACAAATACCACAGTGTTGACTGTTTATACATTCTGTCTTCTGCTGTTGCTGTAAGCCAGGAATGCAAAAGGCCTGGTCACCCAGCAAACAAAGGATACAGACTGGAGAAGTGCCAGGGAAATGAAAAGGTTTTACATTCTTTGCAAGAACACTTGAGTCACTTGGCCTACTAAAAGTGTTTTGAGGTGCATTCACTGTTGATCGTATTTGTTTTCCAGGCTCACTGCCACTACATTGCAGTGAAAAACTTTGCAGAAACTGTGGAAAAACTCGAGACCAAGGCTGGCATCCAGAAGATTATGAAACATCTCTGTGACCTCTTTGCACTACATGGGATCTTCTCAAATACAGGAGCCTTCTTGCACGATGGATACACATCTCCAGCTCAAATGGACATGGTCACAGCATCCTACCTGGACCTCCTGGCTGTCATTCGGTGAGCTACTTTGGCAGTACACACACAGCTATGCAGTTTATCCCCGTGATAGATATAAAAGGGTGCTGCTGTACCTATGGCAACATCTCCACAGTCAATTCACCTCATTCAGTTTTTATTTTCATTGCCTGGCAGCACTAGAAATTGATTGAAACATCTACTCAGAGCTTGTTTCAATGGCAAAATAGACCCAAGTGTCCAGCTCCTCTGCAATCGCTAAAGTTCTGTAACATGAAATCTTAAATTATAAATGAAGAAGTCATGAACACTTTCTACCATCTGCAGTAGAGTGAAAGCAGGAAAATATGTAGTCAGAGCACACTGGCAGGAGGGAGCCACAGCAACCCATCACACATTGCAAAATCTGCTTAAGCCACAGCTAATACAGCCTAGTCTGTTGCCATGGCTGAGCTGCAATTGGTACCCAAACAATCCTGCCTACAGCTACTTCAGATGCATCTGCTCAACACCATTTATCACCAACTCTCTGAATTCTGAATTATGTTAAGGTTTTCACTTACCACAACACCCATAGAGGCTTTTTGACAAAGGGTTCCGTTTTCACTACTCAGTGCTGTTTGTTTAGGACATAATAACTTATGGTGCACAGGAGTTGCTACTGTATGTAAAATTCTACCTAAGCCACCTGGAGAGAAACAAGAACACGCTATTAAGCAAGAGCTGAACAGAGCTGAGCCAAATAGCAAGGGTTTTCAGAACTGACAGCAGAATCTGAATTAAGTGATAAGTTTAACATAATATTTTCAAAAGCCTAACACACTGTCTTTGGAATTCCTTGCAATTTCTGTGTTAGTCCATGCCTTGTTAACAGGATTCAAGAATGGAGTATTTACATATTTACAGTTAGTAGAAAGGATACAACCACTTCCTGGTCTGTAGCAAAATCCCAGCCTTTCCCAAACCCTCAGACAGCTCTTCCCCAAAAGGAACTGGAAGATGCAAATGCCAACATTTGAGCAAACCACTTTGCATCCTGGTACCTCCGGTGTGAGGTACAGCCAGCACAGCTTCTATACCCAAGGTGATGGGAAGATGAGGAAAAAGAAACCATCTCCTGCTTAGGAGATGCTGCCTGTGCTGTGCCTCTCCATGCTGTCAGACTGGCCCCTGGGCTAGATGAGCCCTTGGATGGGTCAGGGTTGTTTTGCTCTTACAGACATGAACAGAAGACCTCAACACCTCGTGATGAGGTAACAGAAATACTGAAAGGTAGATGAAGGTTGGGGATCACCAAAGCAACTTCACAGCAGTCTAGTAGGAACCTTACTCCATTTTATAAGACAAACACATACAGCTTAAGAAAAATGAAAGACAAAAAGCAAAATAACAAACTGGCAGAGACTACTGAGAAAACATCTGACATGAGATTGAGTCCTGAATTAGGGATGGAGCCCAGGTGATTACAAGACCCTGCAAACACCCGCTTGGCACTGCAGACAGCTCAGGGCATTAGTAGAACATCACAGAATCACAAAATTGTTAGAGTTGAAAGGCACCTCTGGAGATCATCTAGTCCAATTTCCCTGCCAAGGCAGGGTCACCTAGAGATGCCTCTGAGGAATTAAAAGAAGCAGGATTTTCCCCTCCAGTAAAGACAAGGAGGACAACTGGCACAAGCTTTCCAGGAGAAACCTGGGCAAATGACTTTCAAGTTTATCTTTATTTTCCCATCTTGCAAAGCAGTACCCTCTCAGTAACAGGAATGTGACTCCTGTGCTCCGTAGGAAGGACGCTGTTCCACTGGTGGATGCTTTTGACTTCACAGACAAGACCCTGAACTCTGCACTGGGCAGCTATGATGGGCAGGTTTACCAGCGGCTCTACCAGTGGGCTCAGAAGTCACCCACCAACCAGGTAGGGATGAACTAGAGCTGGGCAGCTTCCCCAGCAGCCAGACCAGAAACTGCTTCTCTTCTAACAAAAGCAATATAGATGCGAGACAAGAGCTTTTAATTCCTCTTTGTTTCACGGATTTGTATCACATTGTACAGAATAAGCTAAAATAAAAGTGTATTTACTTATTATGGAACAGCACTAAAGGCAGGGTATTTTCTATACACTGATACTTTTACTAGTGCAAAACTTGGGAGTTTTAATAATATGTTTAATCAGAAAGAGTGTAAGTGTTAAACAAGGCAATTTGATCCTTCATGGTCTTTAGCACTTTGCTTTCTCAATTCATCCATACTGTGGAGTAATGTAAAATTATGTGTGATGTAAACATGTATTGCTCTGTTTGAAACTCATTTGGCCTTGAGTGAGATTTTTACTGTGGTAATCAGTATCCCTTTGAAATGCTACAGCTGAACACAAAATTTGCCTTCAGCAAACATTCAACTCCAAGCATATTTTCTGAGGTTAAATAGTATGCTGTCCCCTTTGGGATGAGTATGGTGTGCTGGTTATGAAGAACAGCACATATAGGGGAAAAGATCTTTCATATAGTTGAAGTAGCTGGTGGTTTGTTGGTTGGGGTTTTTTTTAATAGTGTAGCTTTCTGTATTTCAGAGATTGTTCTTAAGAAAAAAATTACAGCCTTTCCCGTCTTAATTGCCATTAATTCCCTTCCACATTCTCTTTCTGAACAGATGAGCCCAGCCTACGAGACGTATTTGAAGCCACTTCTGCATAACACACTGTCGAAATTATGAAGACCGTGTTCCAAGTGAAGGGCATGCATTTCCTCTTGTTCTTTGTGCAGCAGTACATTTATGAAGCATCAGTAATGACTAATCAGAATTAATAATCAGTAATCAGTTGCTTACTTACAGTTACAACAAGTAGGAAAGATTCTCAGCCAGCCATTTGCAATTAGACAGATGCCAACAGCGCTGAGTGGTACCCGCTGCTGTGAGACAATCTAGTCAGGAATGGTCCAGGGTTCACTGTTTTCTATCCTTTCTATCAAGTGTCTTGACAGCATCAAAACTCTCGCATTTGGCTTTCTTATTCTTTTTCTAAATCTACTACATGATGATTGAGAAAAAAAAAATGCCACCACACTGTGAACCCTCTCTCAGTGTGTTATAACCATACAGTGCCTTCAAAAAAACCCAAACCAACCAACTTCACTGAAAAATCCACAGTGAAATTACGATCCTGCATTTTTAGGAACAAGTTCTTCTCTTCGATCAGAAAGTGTATTAGAAAGCACATCTGTTTTGACAATTAAAATAGCTCTTGATTTGCTCAGTACTGGAATATTCCTGCCTAATGAAGATGCAGACAAAGCTGATGCCATCTCCAGTCTGCAGAATTTACCTTCCCATTACTAGAGCTGCTCATACTGTCTTTCTATAAATCCTGAGCTCCAATAAAGTGTATTATTTGGAATACTGCTTCTCTAATTATTATACTTCATAATTATGGAAAGAGCAGGCTGATCCAGGCCAGTCATTAATTTGCTAGTAAATGAAGTGTTGCAAGGAACATCTTGTGATTATAATTCAATGCCAGTTAACATGGATATTTCTTACCACATGTTGCAAGAAAGAAACAACTTTTCCTGAGCTTCATCAGTTCTGCTTCTCTTCCCTCCTTGATAGCAAGAATAAAGCTCTCACTGCTGCTCTTATTACATAAGTCAAAAACCTGCAATGTATGAAGAGACAAAATATGACAGAGAAATACCCCCCAAGACAGGACTTTAGAGCCAGATATGTGATGGAAAGCTCCCAGCTGCAATCAAGTTAGAGCATAACCAGAAATTCTATTAAAAACTACGACGAAGGGACCAGGATAAGTAGAAATGTCTATATGAAATTGAGTAAAGCCAAAGAACTTGAGTGCCTTGACTTGAACATCACCAGAAAAAGCTTTCTGCAGTTAAAATTATATATATAAAGTCAGTAGATAAAGTGCTGACAAACCAGGCAACTCTATTAGCAGCTACAAGTATTTAGGCTCTGTGTTCCCTCCATCCCTACCCCTTTAGCCAGTACAAATATTCGCCATCTATCAATCTAAAGCAGTTTTCAGAATACAGGCTTTGTCTATAATGAAGACATTTTAATCATCTGATTAACATAAAAAGGAACAAATTACATCATTAATGGAAGAAAACAGGGCCCTACCAGAACACCTGAACTACTCTGCAGCACAAAAACCCAGGATTTGGGTGTGGGGTTTTTTGTTTGGTTGGGTTTGTTTTTTGAAGTATGAGAGTTCTAAAAGACAAAAAGAAAATACAAAACAGTATTCTGTTTTTCACATTTTTATTAGCTTCTTCTGGCAGGCATTACACTTGGGAATAATATTGCACCAGGCATTAAAAATATGAATTCTACCACAGGGACACTTTGCATTTAGAATCCAATATAAATATTTGTAATCATATTTCCATGGCTACAGATAATATTTGGTTGCTTGATTTATATGCATAGAAAGAAACAGTTGTCATAACTGTAAGAAACTGTACTTATCAAGTACTTTTAAAGGGTGGGATTTGTTTTCCTAGAATATTACAATACTGTTTATTGATTTATAAACTAAATTAGTCTACACAATAGCAGCTTCTCCCCCAACTGCATTTTAAAATTTTTGTTTCTTGCTCCCAGTGTCATAGCATTAGATGGATTAGAAACCATTTAAACAAGAGGTAATTTTAGCACTTTGAGTTGAGTCAGAGAATTGTGTTAATGACACAAAATACCCTATCGTACTAATTCTTCGGACTCCCTCTTTCAAACAAAAAGGTGTCTTGACTGAACAGGCACATGCACGGTTTTTTTTTCTGAACTGCACAAAAGAACTGAGCTGCTAGAGAATGAAACTCCTCCAGTCCTCACTGATAAACAATAAATAGTCATATAAAAAAAGCCCATATTGTTGCTTTAGTCAAAATCCAGACTCTCTTGGGTTTACTGTCCAATTAAGTTGCTAATCACTGAAGTGGCTCCTGTGGAGTCAGAATCAGTCATCTGTTTTCCGTGCCAGTCTACAGAAAGTCCAGTTATGCTCCACTGTGTTTTCATTGGCACGCTCGCTCATGTGATGGACTCTGGTGTTCCTGATCGTAAAGCCTTGCTTTGTGATGTACTCCATGAGATGGACTCGGAGCGACACTTCCTGGTGGTAATCGCATGGCCCAAAGGTGAAGGACACCTGGCAGTCCCTGGTGTCCATCATGTGCTTATTCCACTTGGTGAAGTGGTTTGAAATGCCTTCCAGTAGTGCATGGACTTTCGTCGTGATGGTGAGCTGCGTGATGATCACAGCCACCGGGTTGGAGTACTTGGAAAGCTTGCGGGTGCTGGACAGCTCCACCACCTCCTCAAAGGTATCCACAGGATACAGAGGCTTGGGGTCATTAAGACACTGAATTAAGGGTTCAATCTGATAGAAGTCCGCTTCCTTCCGGAGCAGGTCAAACTCCTTGAAGTCCAGTGGCAAAGTGAGCTCTGAGGTCCTTAAAAAGTTAAGAACATAACGGAAAAGTGGTCCATCTCTGTCAATAAAGTAATTGCCCTGAGAGTCCCTGGCAGTGGGGAAGTCTCCCCTGAACATGGCCCCGAGCATTGAGTCAGGATATCTCGTTAGAGTTGTGAGGGAGGTCGTATACATGTGTCCACCCACATTTAGCGTGACTGGATCAGTCATCTAGAAAGAGAGAAATTGCAGAGTTTATCAAGCCCCAACAAGAAGATTCGATCACCTCACTGACACACATGGCAAATACTGCTGGGAAACTGGAGAGAATCACACTTCTCCTGTTCAATGCCTCTAAGGGCTGTTCCAACCTGAACAAATCCAAGCCACCTAGCAACAAGGCACAACTGGCAACTAGACAGGATGATACTTAGCATGCAGAACACACATTTCCAGAATGCTTCAGAAATCTTAACAACTGAGCTACTGTCACAGGAGCAAGTTTTGCATTTGGGCAGCAAGTTTCTTCCTATTCTACAGATGGGGAAATGAGAACAGAGAAATTTCCTGAAGAACAAGTTAGTCAGAATGAGGCCCAGCTATGTTCCCTACTTTCACAATCTGTCTCTCATTCTAGAACAAAACCAAAACCAAAAAAAAAAAGAAAAAAATCAGCCAAACAAATGTTAAGCCTCTTTTTCTCCCTCAAAAGAGGAAGACGATGCAAGTTTAAACATAGGTCCAAGAGCTCACAATCAAAATAATCCATGCTTTGGTTCAGAGGCTTCATTAAAACAGGCAAGGGGAAAAAAGAACTTTCAGCTTTTAACTCTAGAAAGAAATATTTATTAATAAATTAGCATGTCTCATAGAAGAGGGGGCCAGAGCACAAACCAGTCTGCATCAGATTCCAGATAGCACATGAGGAAGCAAGAGAGAAAGGAACATAAATCCCATCTGGCCACCAACTCTAACAACCAGGACTGCAGCCAGCCAGAGAAAAGAGACATATGCATGGCAGCAGAATGAGAAGGGGAGGAAAATAAGATGTGCTTGTCTAGTTTGAGACAAGATTTACAAGGAAAAATATTTTTCTTTATAAATAAAATGACAAAGTCCTTAAAATGATAAGCAGAAAGCACAAACTATTTTTGGCCTTTGTGTTAGGAAAACGATAGCAGTGAGCTCAAGGCATCAGTTCAGTCCTGGCTGATTGTCCCTAGGAAATGTGAACCTGGGCACTGCCCACAAACTGCACAGGAGGTGCAGCACTCCAAGGAAGGTGAGTAAGCTGTTGTAAGGCTGTTTTAACAGGCATAGATTTCCCTCTCACAACTGAAGCTCTGGATCTACAGAAGGCAGATCTGGAAGGATTTTTGCTGCAAGACCTCGGAAGCCCAGTTGTAGCACACAGCGCACACTTGCACTCACCATATATCCCCAGTCTCCATTATCCATCTGTTCAAGTGCTTGAACTGTGGTATTCCAAGTTTAACAGAAGGCTGCTGAAAGGATATACGATTCCCCTCCTCTTACCTCCCTGCAGGAAAAAGCACACACAAACACAGAACAAAACATGGCAGACCATCAGTACCTACAAGAACACCAAGGGGAATGCTTTCCAGTCAAAGGCAGGCTCTCTGCCAGGAAAGCATTCAGCTACAAAGTCACATTAGCAGGAGAATCTGCAAACCCACTTTTTCCCCCTTCTCCCATCACGCTACCCACAGGATTGTCTCTGAAGCACACAGGTAACCACTCCACCGGTTGCCTGAACATCCCAGTTTTCTTGAATAACAAGCAATGTACCTCTGAGGGTAATACAACTGCACAAGCAACCTTTCACCTGGGAAACTGTGACTATTTTGAAAGACAGATGTCATTTTCCCAATTAAAAAAAGCTTCTTTAGCCACCTCTGAGGTCACACATGCGATCCATTAATGTTAGTCAACATTCCCATGCTCCAGTTTCAAACTGCTCAGAAGAATAAATCATGCATGGAAGTCAATGAACACTAAGAAGAAAAAAACTCTCACTGCAGAATTAATAATTCAGTAGTGGAGAAGTGCAACTGATAGCAAGAACATTAATCTACAAAGAGTATGAATGGACTTCCCAGACACCTACTCTCAAAAGCAATCTCTGCAGGGACAAGCCAGAGGACATCTAACATGTTGTCAACACACTCCAACAAAAGCAATTTGAGAAGAGATTCATGCTGTGACTTCCCAGAAGATGCTGAACTGTTGACTTGCATAACAAGGGGACTGTCCATATGAGCACAAGGCAAATCCACAGCCAGGTTGTGCAACTCGGGGAAGGGGGAAGTGAATGACCTCAGACACCAGTGTTGATTTGCCAAAGGTGGCCTGTCAACCATGTCAAGCCAGGGAAGGACAGGGAAGCCAGTCGTCAGTAAGCCTTTATTCCTACCCAGAGCCTGCCTCTCTGCTAGAATTGCTGAAAATTTAGGTCAGCCTGTTTTAAGTAGGGTAGAGCTTCTCAGCTTTATTTTTACATCTTAAAAGACCACACAGTTCCCAAGATTCTGGTCCCATCCTCTTTACTAACAAACTTCAAAATACAGCCACCCAGCTAAAGACAGCACAAAGACTTAGCCAAGCCAGAGCCCCACATTCCAAAACAACTGAAGGTTCACAGTTAATTCCCAACCAAGTAAGATAACTTGCCCTTCTCAATCCTGTGAAATGAGGTTGGTTTCATTCACCACAGAACAAGGCAGTACATCCCACCTCTCTGTGCTGTGCTGCCCTGCCCAAATCCACAGCCTGAGCTAAACAGTGTCCAGCAGGTCAGGTCTTTGGGACCCAGCAGCACAAGCATAGCCTCAGCTGCATCTCAGGTGGATTAAAGAGTAAAAAAACCAAAATCAGTGTATGAAAATAGTGAGGTCAGACAACAGAAGACTTAGGAATACTAAGATACAGAACAAGTCATACCAGGATCCTATTTTTACAAATTAGAGACACAGCATGCCTCAAGAGAGTACATTAAAGCACACCCCCCAACAGCAGATAAACCTGGAACACCAGCTCTTTTGCCAACCTCTGTAATTATTTTTTTTAACTGCTTACAAATCAAGAAGTGAATTCTTTCAGGGTTGGTTTTTTTGTTGTTTTTTTTTCTTTTGTTGTTTTGGTTTCGTTTGATTTCTTGGGTTGGTTTTTTTTGAACTGTCACTCAAGTACAGTTTGTAAACTTTCAGCAATAAACCAGACTTTTTAAATTCCAGCCTTTGAAGGTGCTATTCTGGTCAAGTACAAGATGAGGATAACACGCAGATGCATTAAAACCATATGAGACTGGTACAGGTTTCTGATACTCACTTGAAAGTGAAATGATGCAGCCAGCCAGAAACCTCGCCAGTAATCATGACAGAAGAGATCTGCAGTCTTAATAAAATTAACTCAAATTACACATCCAGGATATTTCAAAGACAGAGAGAGATGTCCATCAGTGTTATTTTAACTGGTAAATATGATGTTATTTTGTTAAGCATGTAAGTCCACTACAGATGAATCAAGACTTCATGAGGGAAAGAAAGAGAATGACACTGCAAGCCTGTGCAAAGGCATGATTTAATCTTTGATCACAGCACTGCGGAGTAACACTGGAGTGAATAATTTACAAGAGCAATTATCGGAAACAAACCTAGCCCTCAACATAGAAGGGGCAGGGAGAAATCTCGGTGACCTTTGCGTAAGGACCCAGAACCACAAGGCACACACAGGCCTCCCCAGAAAACCAGTGCTGGAACGAGATGCGCCGCATGAAAGGATGATAGCAGGAGGCCATCCTAAAATGCCCTAGTGTGATCCCAACTATTCACTATTTCCCTCATCAGCCTGGGAGCTCTGAATTTCTAGACAACTTCACAGGTGAAAGTAGCTTAGTCTGGGTACAACCTGAGCTAATCACCAACCACATCACAGCAAGGCTGAAGATGGACGCCCTTCATGACATGTGCCCTTTTAACAATGCTTTAAATCTTCCTGAATGGAATACAGTGATCATCAGTGGGGGTGGGCAGACACTCCATCCATCTCCCAGCACAGGCAGCCTCAAGCCAGCTCTGTCCTTGTGTCACACATCAATGGACTGCATACAGGGATAGCCCTGCCAATGCAGCTACTCCTGTCCAGACAGCAAATTACAGACAAGACACAGTCATATCCCAAGGCAGCCTATATTTAATAACCACAAAAAATACTTGAGGTGAAATTCAGTCAGCCAAATTGCTGACACAGTTAAGCCAAACGGGATGTCCCTCTCTGGTAGGAGCAGAAGTGCATGGATGGTGTCAAACCACAGTCCTGCTGTCGTGACACTGCTCTGCATGCAGGGAGAGGACACACAGCAGTGACACGGTCACTGGGGCTCCTGCCACAGCCCAGTACAGCCAGAACTGGAATGGCACAATGAGAAGCGAGAAAACGACTCAAGTCATCACTTTACACTCGACACACCAAACTGGATACCTGCATTTATAAAACGCTCACTCTTATTTCATATGTTATGACTCAGAGGATTACAAGGCTGTTTATCAGCAACACTGCTGCAACAGGTAGTGCCACTAACTTCAGCAGGGCTTCTCCCAGAACAGAGCTGCAAACCAGTTTGCAAGCTGAAATTCAAAGAAAGCATTTAAGAGTCAGATGAACATCTGCATCTGGGGAAACACACACACACACACACACACATACAGAGACACAAGCTCAGGCCAGGCCAGGGGATGCCAGTAGCACTGCCAGGCATTTGCACTGCTGGGACTACAGGCTACCACCGCTCCTGGAGAGACCCCCGGCACTGGTGTAACACAGGTACTCAAAGGAAGAGCAGAAATACACCCAGCAGTTGTAAGTCAAGAGGCACAGACCACCTGATTTGCTCTGAATGTTCTTCATCTAGTTTTTCAAACAAAAGAATTAAGGGATTCACTTGTAGCAATAGTCTTCCATGGACAGTTTGGTAACTATATTATAGCACAGACTGTTTAACTTCAAGCATTACCTTTGATTTCTAGGTCAATAGAGAGATGGAAGGAATTCTAGCAATGGCAACTTAAAAATTTAAAAGAGCAAGGTAAGACTCCAACATACACTTGGCATTTTAGCTACTCACCCCCTTTGTGAGCTCCCTGCCTCTCACACTTAAGATCTCACAAGATGAGAAGAAACTCCATCCCCCAGCATAGTTACACTGTACAGGGACAACCTCTCTCTTTCCCAGCCAGTCAGAACATTTGAAAGGCAAGTTCTTACTGTAAATTATTGGTGACTCACTTGAACTGACAAACACTGAGCAGCACCAGTGCTGACTGTTGTCCACCGAACTACAGTGAGCTGAGGGTCTGCAGAGCAACCCCTGAGCTCCAGCTCTATGCCACCCTAACCAGGGGAGTGAGGAGGAGGAGCACTCTCAAAACAACTAGTTACCAGATCTTCTGGTAGTTCAGCAGATCGGCTTCACTAAAGAAAGCACCTATCACCTTCTACAAGTCCAGTTTATAATGACAAATGCAGTTTATTAGAAGTTAACTTAGTTCTTGCTTTTCTTGAGCTGTTTTTTACTAATACTCAGTCTTTACCTCAGGCAGGATGGGAAAATGCTCACGCCAGCCACTCAGCATTTTTACTCCTTTATTTTTAATTGCGTCACTATAAATTCCAAGCTCCTGAAGTTTCCTTCCCTCCTCCCTCCCAAGGAGCTCTACAACATCCTAAGTCCAGATTTCAAACCTTTATTTTAATTGCTTCTTGTTGGAAGAGCTCACATCCCAGTATGACTTTGGCCCTCCTATCAGAGACCCAAAGGAAGACTCTTATATCCAGCCTGGTCCTGCTGAAGCAACCCGGGGCACCCACGCTTCCAGGACTTGTGATAATAATTGGGGTTTATCCATGTACTTTGCTTCTGTGATATTAACCAGTGTTTTTCCAATGAGGAAACAACGCCTCTGAACAGTTTTGGCGGCAGGCAGGTGTCAGAAACACCGAGCCTCCCTGCACACACTGATGGGGCTTAGCACACACACGGACCAAGGAGTGACAGCAAGATGGGACAGAAATCCCATCAAGATCCCCCCCGAAAGCCCAGAGTGGGATTCAGGGCTTCAGCAAGAGCCGAGAAACAGCCGTTTGCATCCCAAAGGAGCCAACGAGTTCGTGGTAAAAGAACTCTCCACCGGATCACAGTGATTCAGCAAAGACGCTGGAAATGAACCCGTTCTGCCTCTCTCCCCGCAAGTGACCCAAGAGGCCACGGCCTCACCCCCATCCCAAAACAGACTCCCAGCTCTGCCTCCTCTCCCCGTGGGGCAGCAGGACCCGCTCCCCTCCCCGCCCGGAGCGAAGCCCATGGGTCCCAGACCCTCCCTGCCAGAAATCACCGCCGGGCACCGCGGCTCCCACCAGGGCATCCCCACTGCGCCCTCCCCGAGCCCGACCGCGGACAGGACCCCCATAACACCTGTACCATCCCCGCCCAATCACGGGCCCTCCGCTCCCTGTGCCCAGCCCGGAACGGCCCCGGGAGCCCGGCCCGGCCCCGGGAGCCCGGCCCGGCACCTGCCCCGCTGCCCGCCCCGTAACGCGCTCCCCACCGCGGCTGCGGCCCCCGCCCCGCACCACCGCCCCCGAGCCGGGGCAGCCCCGGGCGCTCGTCCCCGCGCCTCCCGCCCGGCCCGGCACTCACGGGCGCAGCTCTCGGCGCTGAGGCGGAGCCCGGCGGCAGCAGCGACGGGGACTGCGCCCAAGACCGGAGCGGAGCCGCCGGAGCGGAGCCGCCGGCGCGGGCGGGGACGGCGCGGGGGAGTGTCCCGGCGAGCCCCGCCCCGGCGGTCGGTGACGGGGCGGGGCGGACGGGCGCGGCCGGGACGCGCGTTCCCGCCGCCCTCAGGGCCGCCCGGAGGTGCGGGCACGTTCTCGCGGGCGCGTCCCCGCGGGGCTGCGCGGGCCCGGCCGGAGCCGCGGGCGGGGCGTTCGGGCGCGCGCCACGCGCGGCCCCGCGGGGGTCCCCGCACGGCCCCGGTGCCGGAAATGGCGCGTAAAGGCCGCGCGCCGCGGGCGCTCTCGCGAGAGCGAGGGAGGCGGAGTCAGGCGGCCGCAGGGCGAGAGGACACGGGCAAGATGGCGCTGGCTGCGGCGGCTCTGCGGCACCTGGCGCTGGGCGCCCGCCTCGCTCCGCACGGCCGCAGCGCCGCGCCCCCGCTCCAGCGGCTCCAGCAGCGCAGGGGCCTCCGCCTCTCCGCGCCCGCCGCCATACAGGTAGCGGGGAGGGCTGCCCGCGGAGAGGGGCTCGCGCCCCTCAGGGAAGGGTCCGGCCCCGGGGCGGGCGGGCGGTGAGGTGACCTCGCCCGCGGGCTGAGGTGACTCCCGGCGTGTGGGGAATGTGTCCCCGCCCAGCCCGCCTACCGCTGTCTCGCAGGTGACGGTGCGGGACGCGCTGAACCAGGCGCTGGATGAGGAGCTGGAGCGGGACGAGCGCGTCTTCCTGCTGGGCGAGGAGGTGGCACAGTACGACGGTGCTTACAAGGTACGTGGGAGCCGTTAGCGGCCCGGGAAAGGGCCTCAGTCGGGCCCTGACTCCTTTCTCCTGCCCTGCAGATCTCCAGGGGTCTCTGGAAGAAGTACGGCGACAAAAGGGTGATCGACACCCCGATATCCGAGGTAAGGCTGCCCTGTCTCCTACCCTGGTGATCCCTCCATCATCTTAAGCTCCCTGATCCTTACCCCTTGGTTTCCTTCTCTTTCAGATGGGCTTTGCAGGAATTGCTGTCGGTGCTGCTATGGTTTGTACATTTGCATTTCTCTACTTCTGGTTTTAAAAATTAACTGTTTTTATGTAAAAACATGCTAATATATTTCAGTATATTTTACAGGCAGGGTTGAGACCAGTGTGTGAATTCATGACATTCAACTTCTCCATGCAAGCAATTGATCAGGTTATCAACTCTGCTGCCAAGACCTGTTACATGTCTGCGGGATCCATCGCTGTTCCCATCGTCTTCCGAGGCCCCAACGGAGCATCAGCTGGCGTTGCAGCCCAGCATTCCCAGTGCTTTGCAGCCTGGTACGGGCACTGCCCCGGCCTCAAAGTTGTCAGTCCTTGGAGCGCAGAAGATGCCAAAGGGCTGCTGAAGGCATCAATACGGGATGATAATCCAGGTGAGCACAAGCAGGTCATGGCAATACTTGGCACTCAATCCTAAGGAATGTCTGTTTTCACCACAAAAACAAAGATTGGTTAAACCCTAAAGCACTCAAGGTTGATTTACTGCTGTTTTAGGGTACTTAAAAAGACACAGAGGGCTTTATGCTTTCCCTAACAGTCCCCTGCCATGCTAACAGTAGGCCGATTTTTGTGCTGCTGATGGGTACACAGTTTTAGTGCTAGTTTGGTATCAACCAGGAAATCTGGAAGCATTTGTAAATCTATCATAAAGGGATTAAAAAAATGAAGATGAGTTAGAAGGAGGTCTTGTATATATAGCGCCTATGTAACTCAATTTTACAGATCATGAAATTCAAATGATAAATTCAGAATGTCATTAGTTAAGAGCAGGGAAGCCTTTGTCTTTATTTTTCACAAACAGTAATTAAAAATGTGAGACCTTTCTAAAACTAGCAATTGTACTGTCGTGTACCAAAAGTAAAATACCTGACCTCATTTCAGAGTAGCTGTGGAAAGTTTTTTAAATAATTCATTATTGAAGTAAAGACTTAGATTTGCTTTTTTTTTTTTTTTTTTTTTAATTGCTTCTGCAAACATAGTCCTCACTTCCTTGTTGCCTGGATGGGTTTATGGTCTTGAGCTGCTGCAGGACCATTAATGGTCAGTGCAGGCCTGTGCCTGCAGATGTACACATTAATCCAAGTATGTTTCCTTCTAGTTGTGATGCTGGAAAATGAATTACTGTATGGTGTTCCCTTTGAAATGTCTGAACAGGCACAGTCAAAGGAATTTGTTATTCCCATTGGAAAAGCTAAAATAGAAAGGCAAGGTAAGATGAGAATACATTTGTTTCCTTATTAATTGACGTGCTTGGGGACTTGTCTTAATCTCTCGGCTGTTCAGGGTGCTGCTATCACTGGGCACAGAAAAGTATTTCAAATGTTAAGTGTTCAAATGTTCTTTTATCTAGTAGTGTGGTTTCATGTTCTGTTGTCCTTACAAGGAAATATCACCTGATTGTCCATATCTCAGCTAAAACTATACCCTTCTAAAGGATTCCATAAAGGATTTGTTCTGTAGTATAGAAATTGGGTAGGTGATGGCTGAAACAGTTTTTTCCACACCTAAGTATGTAATTTTGGTCAAAAATGCAAAAAGAGAGCACTGTAGTGCTCCAGCCCACTTGTTCATAATTTACCTCTGAATTATGTAAATGTTTGAAAAGGATAATCTGAAAACTATATTAAATACCTCTTCAGTTCCCTGAATTCAAGGGTAAAGTTTGTGTCTTAATGTGGTCCTTCCTCTCTTCATACTATGTCTGGGCTCAGTATTTCAAACAAACCTATGACCCTTAAATTTGCAAGTGAATCCTAATGCTACCTTGAAAGGAGCTTGAGGTCTAGAAAAAAGCTTTAAATCTTAAAGAGGTTTTTTCTAACACTTGTTTCTGTTCTAGGAACTCATGTTACATTAGTGTCACACTCAAGACCTGTTGGCCATTGTATGGAAGCAGCTGCTGTACTTTCTAAAGAAGGTGTAGAGTGTGAGGTGAGTGGGATTTGGGTTCCTTTCTCTTCCCCTGAACTGGGGGAAAAAAGTTCTTGTTCAGGTTCTGCAAAACTTCAGTGTATTAAGTACAAGGGTCTTAATACTTCTAAGTACCTTAACAGCATGTGCCTTTCGCATTTCCGAATCAAAAATTTTAGTGAGTCTTGTCTTTAGAGTCAGAACAGCTGAAAGTGCTGAAGGGCCCTGTACCCAAACAGTTACAGGCTCAGATCCCACCAAGGCTCACACTCTCCCTTTTTCCCCCAGGTTATAAACCTGCGAACCATTCGACCAATGGACATCGAAACGGTGGAAGCCAGCGTGGTCAAGACAAACCATCTGGTAACTGTAGAAGGAGGTTGGCCCCAGTTTGGAGTAGGAGCTGAAATCTGTGCCAGGATCATGGAAGGTACCGAGTTTCACAGTACATTGTTCTCATTCCCTACTCTAAATCCTGATTATTCTTGATGAAGCCAGGCAGAGGCAGAGTGAGAGGTTACATCAGACGAGCTGGAGCTGTCTTGCTCTAGGGATTTTCACAGGGTGGATGAACAAACCCCAGAGTGCATGAACACAAGCCAGAACACCACTCTGGAATATTAGAGCTACAGGAACAAAATTGTTTAAATAGAGTAAGATTAAGAAATTGAATTAAGGCAAAACTGTAGTACTTGGCAACCTGACACTGTTTTCTGTTTCAGGACCTGCCTTTAACTACTTGGATGCTCCAGCTGTGCGTGTCACTGGTGCCGATGTCCCCATGCCTTACGCAAAAATCTTAGAGGATAACTGCATACCTCAAGTGAAGGATATAGTATTTGCAGTGAAAAAAGCTTTGAATATATAAGTTGTAAATACATGTTTTAAAGTCCTGCTTTACAAGGCATTATTGGTGTTGGGCACGTTGTATGCATAATTTCTGTTGTATAAGCTCCATGAACTTTTGTACAGTGGGGAAAGTATAGTGACGTCCCAAAATATTTATATGGGGTTACCCCCAAAGCCACACTTCATACATGCAACAATGTGGTAATGCTTGTTTGTTCAACAGTACAGTTGGGTTAGTGCTACTGTTTGTGGAGAAATGCTGTTCTAAATTCAGAGCAAGGAAAAAATCCTCTGGTTTTGCTTGGCTGGTAAGTACCAGAGGAGCTGTGTTGAACTTGCTGTAGCAGTGATTGAGTACAGAGCTGCAGAGAGTAAGAGCAGGCCCTGAATGCTGTATGGCTGTAGGAGCCCATGGTTGCAAGGCTCATTAAAAAGGAATGATCAGGCTGATCAGATGAAGCCCAACCTGTCAGTGCAGCAGTTCAGTGCAGCTCTGAGCAGAGGCTGTGGCAGCCCACGGGCTGGGTTAAGAGAAGGTGGCTGGTTTGAAGAGCACTCTGCACATGCAGAAAGGCTTCTGTACAAGAGCTGAAATAAAAATTGTGAGTCTTTCCAGTATGTGATGGGAAACACTACCTAATTTTTCTTTACTAGCTGCCACATAACAGTGATAAAAAATATGTGCTCAGATGCTTTGCTTTTACTGTTCAAATTTTTTCTGGTTTCATTTTTTTTAACTCTTCGCCTGGGCTGACAACAGCAGACTCCAGCTATAGTTCTTGCAGTGCAAAATGAGTTAGTTTATTCAGCTGCACTGAGCCTAAGCAGCAGGTGTGTGGATTGTGTGTGAAGAGCTGGGAAGCAGTCAGAGCAGCCTTTTGGAGATCACTGCCTCCCAGGGAGCTCTGCCAGGCTTCCCTCGGCAGCTTCTGGTACACAGGGAAAGTTGGCCTGAGGAGCCTGTGCAGTGGGGCCTGCTCTGCACCTCAGGTGAACAGGGGGAGAGGAAGTATCTTTCAATCAGCAGACAAAAGAGCTTGGGTCCTGTTTCTGAAGAGCCAGGAGTATTTTCCAGGGTATTTCCTTTAGCAGAGGTGCTGTTCGGTTCTTGGGAAGTCTGGCTTGGAGGTTCAGTCCCAGCTGAACATACCTACCACACACTGCTGAAGGAATTCCATTAACATTTTAATAAAAATGACTGAATATCACAGGTTACATGAAACTTTGTACAGACATTCTCTGCATAGTAACAAACACTGATGTACTTGAATTTTAAAAAATGGATTATCTATAATCCTTTAAAGTGCAATTTCTTTAAGGTTTTAAATCAAAAAGGATCTTTCAATAAAGTTTAAATGATAGAATTAGCTTGAAGTAACTTCGCATTTAATTAAATCAACAATGACATCCCAGTGCCCTATTACGTCCCACTTCAGCTGCTTCCTCATTTAAAAACACTTGCCCCTAGAGTTGCAGGTAGGATGTCCATTTAAACAAGCTTAATGAGACAGCATTTTAACTCCACCAGCAAAGATGATGGGAATAAGATATAATTCTCCTGTTCCCTTACCTGTGCAGTATGCTTTAAGAGTTGGATTATGTAAAACAGACTTGCTGACTCCATGGAGCAAGACTTAAGATGAGTTACAAGTGCATGAAGAGAGTTGAAAAATTGAGCAGACTAAAACTACATTCTTGTAATTTGAAAAAAGGGGTGGGATGGAGCTAGGAAAAATGCATTAATTCGCCATCATCATGGTCATTCCTATTTTCAGATTTTTTTTATTCAGCTATATAGAAGTTGCTGTACCCCTGAAACTTTAGCTAGAGAACACAGGTTCTTGCAGCCAAGTAAAGACCGGAGTACTTATCCCAGCACAGCAAAGCAATTCAGGCAGGGCAGTGCTGCTACTCGAGGAAAGCTGGAACCAGGGAGCATGGAGCTGCAGCTGCTCTGTGCTGGTGGGCCAGTTGCTGCACAGGAGAGGGAGAGGGAATTGAATCCTGGAGTGACCAGTGGCCTCAGCTGATCCTGGGAGCACTATAGTCACACGTCTGTGTTTTCTTCAGAGTTCCTTTCTGAAAGTTTTGAATGGAGCTGAGCAAGGCTCCTCGGCTTGCGTCGGGCCGCGACGTCGGCACCTCTGTGCTCGGGGCAGGAGCTGCTGGTGGCAGGGGCGGTGCTGGGGGTATGGACGATGCTCCTGTGAAGTTGGGGAGAGAAGATGGAGTTTGATTATGCTGGGGATGTCCTGCCACAGAGGACTGCGGCTGCTTGGCTGGACTTGGTCAGTCCTGCACTAGTCACGTCATCCCTTGAATGCCAGTGGAGTGTGAAGAACAGAACAGATGGAAAATGCCAAAGTGATCAAATCTCTCTATCTGCAGGCAAGTTGTGACATCTGAGATACCTCTGAAATGAAGCCTGAAGGGCCTCAGGACTCAGATGCAAAACATGACTCACATGTGATCTTGTACCAAGGAAAACAGAGATCACTTAACAGAACTTCCCAGATTCAGCTTCTCCTATTTGGCCCTAGGGAGGCAGTTTGCTCTTTGGGACATGAACAGTAACAAAGACTGGAAGCAAATTTTACTACCTGTTCTTACTTATGTAACTCACTTTACATTCTTATGAATGAAGGACCACATCACTTGTATTTGTGATGACCATTTTCCTTGGTCAGATTATACTTCCTTTTAAAAGTACTAACTGCAGATAGAGTTTTCTGGAATTGTTTTACAATTCCACAGTTCCATTTGACTTTCTCCAAACATGTTGTAACAAATGGTTGTTTTGACAGACTGAATGAATCACAACACTGTCACACACACCTCCAGCCTGCCTCTCCTGTTCCCACCGGCGACCTTTGTACTCTGTCCCTCGCTCTCTACGCCAGCCACATCCACTTTGTGCTTTTCATCCTGCCTCAGCCTCTATGTCCTGACTCCCTGGGAAGCCAGAGCCCACAGTGGAACATGCAGTTGGTCCAGCAGTGAGGGCCTGCATGGAGGTGTTTCCTGGCAGTTCAGATCCAGGCAAGTGGCCTCATTTGCTCCAGGCGCTCTTCCAAGCACCCTGATCTTGTGCAGTTCTGCTGCTGCACATTGCACCATCATTGCTACACAAGTAAAATAATGGGCCTATATTGTCTCATATTCTGGAAGGAGTAGGGGCATAATGATTCATATCTTGGAACTACTCAGCAGTGAGTGTCAATTCCATCATCTAGATCATGAGTTATGCCACAGGAAGACTAAAGAGACAAATGGCACCTATTAACACTTGCTTCCAGTAGCTTTGACCGACAAAGAGGAATATACTGCTAAGTGGCAAGAACTGTGATACTAGGCAAGGTAAAACAACATTAAGGTAACCAAAAGACTGTTGTTCCTGAAGGAGAACTGCTTGTTAGAAGTGAGCAAATATCAAGCAATTAAGCAACATTATGCCACTCAGACTCAAAGGGGATTTGATGAAGGATAAAGCTCAACTACAGAAAAAAAGCAGACAAAAGTTCTCTGTGCTCCATTTGCCTCTCAATTCCTCACCAACAGTTGTTTTTAGACTAACAAGTAACAGTAAAAACAGAACTGCTGTTATTAAAACAAGCAGTTATACTAGATGAAAGACATAATTCAAAACTCCCTCATTTTCTATTTGTGCCAGTCTTTGAAGAATGACTTTTCCCATATGGGAGCAAGCTCAAAATGCAGAGTATTCACACAAAGCATCCAATTTTGCCAGTGTACATTAATAAGTGCTGTGATTGTAGCACTTCCAGCTCTTCAGGAGAAATTATCATTGGCATGAAAGCCGCCTGTGAAAACAAAGCATGGAAGTCCATATTGAGCTCATCTTTACTCTCTTCCCTTCCAGAGGAAATATTCAAGTCCTAATAGAAATACCAGAGATCAACTGAAACAATTTAACTTGCCTGTTGCATGTGGATCAACTGCTTTCTGAAGTAACCAAAACTTTACAGGATGGCAGCACAAACTGAAACAAATTGCATATTGGGGCCGCCTAACTTTTCCAAATATGCTTTTTACACTTGCCAAAGATGTGCATCAAGTTACTATTAGAAATACTGAAAAAACATTCCCAGCATTAGAGTGTCCTGTGTCTCTTGTAGATGGACTGTCAGGAAAGAAAAACTTGGCATTTGGCCAAAGGAAGAACAAGACCAAGATCAGTCCAATTATCCATTTAGTGGTTGAAGTGGTCAGAGCAGGACGCTGTAGGACTGGTGCACCAACCTACGCCCAAACAGATAAGGTGAACTGCTGTAAAAGCACTGAGAGCAGCTAATCACAAAAGAAATGGCTTCAAAGAGATGCAAGTGCAGAGAACAAAGACAAGAATTTTGTCTGGAATTGCAAGGTGAGGCTGAAAGAGACTATGCAAGTAGTTGTACAAGATGCAATAGGAAATGACCACGAAAGCAGTGGCCAGGGAATACAAATACGATGGTAACACATGCAGTGAAGGAAGGCACATGTTTGACACACTGAGGGCAAAAAAAACACAAAATGCTTGGAT
Organism: Corvus moneduloides; assembly: GCF_009650955.1. Lineage (NCBI taxonomy): Eukaryota > Metazoa > Chordata > Aves > Passeriformes > Corvidae > Corvus > Corvus moneduloides. The sequence goes on from NC_045486.1 coordinate 9,734,739, forward strand.
CACTCAGTATTATTAGGCCAAGATTCCATGTGTTATCTTGAAATTTTGATCTGGTTATTTTACAAGACTAGAAAAGACAGGGAAGTAGGGGCATAGATCACCTTTCTTCCTGGAAAATTGTTAAATTCCTCAGGACTCACTATTATTGAAATTGAGCTGCTGACAACATCATGTACTTAAACTCTTAGAAAACATAACACAGAATTACACCCTTACACTTGAGCTCCACCTTAAGACATAAATACACACAGGGTTCAGAATGGTATTTGACTAGCTGCGAACACATTACATGTTGAACCTGTTAATTAAGAGCATGATTCAAAAATCTTCAAATCCATTCATTTCAGTTAGGTAATCAAAACCAAGCTGTCCTTCCCTTCTTGACACAAGTGATGCAAAAGAAATCTTAGTTCAAACACACGTATTCATATACATTTACATCTACAGATGAAATTATTCTGCCCTACAGTGAAATATTTTCCTGTATTTACTAGAAAAAACATTTGAGACAAGTGCTCAGCTATCACAAGACACTTCCAATACATATGTTGAAAGATGTTGCCTGCAAACACACATTTTATTCATTCATGCATTTGTAAGAATAAAACACTCAAACAAGAACTTACCAAGGGTTTTTACAGGGACATTTTTGTTAAAAGAGTGTGTTAAAAGGAATAGGAAGTAAATCAGATGCTGTAAACTTGATGCCTGAATTGAAACAAAAACTTAATTATGAATATAAAGTGACAGCAATTGTGCAAACAGCATTAAAAACTTGGCTGAGAATGGGATGCAAACAAAGAAAATAATTTTAGTGATAGTTTTTAAAGATGCTGTATTTCATTAAAGTAATCCGTAAGAACATTCAAATTTTTTTTCTTCTATTCCCTCCCAGTACTAAGCAACTTCAAGATTTGCATCCAACTTTCCCATTCAGAAACAGAGCATCTTTAAAGAGATAAATCAGCATTAGCTTACTTTTCCGAAAATTCACGTTCAAAATGATGCATGCTCTATTGAAGACAGCAGAGAAAGAGAGAGGACACAATCAATCATCCAGTTCTCGTGTCAAAGGAAAACAGATACTGTTAGCTGAAAAGTTAGTATAGAAGTCAATACATTCTTACTCACTGACAAATATGAGGACAGCAGACTGACTATTTCATATTACATTTACAATACTTCATCCAATTCTGAAAAATGAACCACAATTTTCCATGCTCTAAGCACTATTATACTTGATCAACAAATACAACATACATGCTTTCAGTTGCACATGCCATAATTCAAGCTTTATAGGATTAAAGTGCATTTAGAGAGATTTAGCAAAAAATCTGCAGGAAGATTAGCCACAGAAGACAAAATCCATTCAGTTCAAGAAACACTTCCTGCTGTATTAACACCTGAATTCACACTTATGGGTCAGAGACACTCAGGAAAAGCACTTCCCAAAGCATTCCAACTGTTTTACAGAAAGGTGAGGGGCAGGAAAGATGCACCATATGGGTGCCAATGAAACATATGTCATACTGAAGGATTCAGAATAACTGGCACAGAAAAAAATTGTTAAGTACAACTCTTTCACTATTCCTGCAGGAAAGCCCAGAGAAGCGAAAGTGACACTCTCCAAATTTTTCTCTGTTGAAAGAGATCTTGCTGTATGTTACTGGCTCATTTCAGTGAAATTTTAAATAACCCATACCACGCTGTTCTGCATCCCTTCTGATCCTAGCCACAAAGAAAATGAACAGGTTTTCACAGAAGCAAAGAATTGTGGAGAAAAAAAAGAACCGCACCAGGAGAATGTCAGAAACACACGATGTTACATTACAGTCACTTGCATGATTTAACAATCGTTATTTAGCCAAGTACCTGCAACACCACCAGCCCAAAACATTCTCACCAATGAGAACAGCCCATGAGAGCCAACGTTTCCAGAAGGTACCGTTCCCCTCAGAGCAGGCCATGCTCTCAGTCCTACAGCCGCAGCTGCCATTAGACAGCAGAAGCCAACCATCATTTTATTCCTTAGTCTGTTTTCCATTGACTCTCCCAAGCACTCTGCTGCAAGCCAAGCCTCACAAGGCCTTTGTTCAGAGACAAAGCACCTCTCAACATGTGAGAAACCCCAGGGCATGTCAGCCTGGAGCCCGTTCCCCCTTGGTCAGTGTCTCTCACTCTTCACATACCTACACTCTACATGACTAGTTACAGGCCAGGACGAGAGCAAGAGCTTCTCTTGAGGGCACTTTTCCTCATCAGCCTTAGTTTTGCCATGGTATTTTATCAGCAGGATGCTCTGAGGTGCCACAGTTCTAACACAGCCATACCAAACCAGACAGACAGACTGAAAGCCTCAATGCCTTTTTGAGAATCATCTCCCCACACTGGCACCCATAAGCAATTTTGGTATAGAGGTAAATATCTTTAGTAAGTACAAGGAAACCAGAAGAGAGAAACGCACGCTACAGATGCATCACTTGCCACAAATAAAGTCCTACCATGGGACCAGTGTGTCTTTCCTCAAGGCAGTAATAGCATACTTGCTTAGAACAGCTAAAGCTACAACACTGCTGGTGAAAAAAAATCTAGTTTTCTCTTAGAATTAATATCTGAAATTTCTTCTATGAATTCTACTCACAAAAGCATTCCTGAAAATGTGACACTTGGCTTTACACCTCATAAACAGCATCCAAGCCATCAGCTCATTAACGCACTTCCCAATGTGAGGACAGGTAGGGCCACAAGCACCATTCAGACAGGGCTGATCACCACAAGTCATCAGGAGCACACTGGCACAAGATGACCAACAAACACACTGTGACAATATGGTTTGAACTGAGACAAGTTTTGAGCACAAACCTGAGCTATTTTGATCCCCATCTGCACATAAACCTGCATCCCATGCTTAAAACTTGAAAAAGCTTTCAACCAAGTTCCAACAAGTCCAAGTCAAAACATAACTAAATGGTAGTTTTATTGGAAAAAAAAATGCTTTCTAAACATCTGTCCATTTTGGAGGCACATTTCAGCTACTTCCTTATTAAAGCCCACAGAGCTGGCAGCAAATCCTCCAGCTCAGAGTCAGTGTATCCAGAGAACAGCACTGTTATGTGCAACACAGTCATTATCCTGCTTAGGCTAACTGGGAGAAGTTACTTCCTACAATACACACTTCTCATGCCCTCAACTTGAAGGAGAAATTACTAATTTGAATTTCAGCATGACTGATTTGAATTACATCACACAGACTGCAGTGTCTTTTGAAAGACTATCCACAGCAAACACAAATTTGATTGCATTGCTTTAATTAATGAGCTGTGCTGGGTAGAAAGTTCCTGGGACTAGAAATCCTATGGCAAGAGTCACCATAAAAAACAGCAATTTCATGAGCTGCTTCCTCTCTAGAAATGTACTCTGTTAACATCTTTTGTTATCAATATTTGCCAGTGCTCCTCTTCCAGCCTTTCAGACTGAAGCACATCCACTACTGCTCAATATCCAGATTTGTAATTTAACTTTCAGAGCATTTCTATTGCCCACTCAAGCAGATTCTTCACCACTTCCCACCCCTGTCTTAAACATTAGCAAAAGTCTCTGCACAGCCACCCAGCAAACTGAAAAACAGAACTGGCCAAAAATAATAAAGGTATTATTTTTAACTCCAATCAATCTTGTTTCTAAACTTGTTTCTACCAACTCTACTGGGTTATCAATGGGTTGTAGCAGAACTGGGGAGATTTATGAAGCTTAAGCCACTGAATTTGTCACACCCAAAATTCCTGAAAATACATCACAGCAGTACAGGAATAAAGAGACAATACAAAGAAACAAGGGATGAACAAGCAGTATTTCAGAGTCAACAGACCATTAACACCAGAACAAATGCATACTGCAACATGAGGCCCAAAAAATGCCTAGAAAGTAGCAGTGTGGGTAGGCCTGGAGTAATACAGACTTCACGGCAAGCATGTACACTCTGGGTAAATCACATCATGTATATCTCAAGAAAGGTTATTAAATGAAAAAGAAAACTATAAAAAGGTTCTCTATGACCCTCAAAAGAGAGCACATGCCCACACTCAGGCTGCCACAAGGTAACTGTCATCTCCATGTTCCATCCTTGAAAACCATCATCCCTTAATCATCCTTGGGAATAACATCCACCACTGAGGGGCAGAGGGGAATAAAAAAAACAATATAAAAAAGATAAATACTGTGATGATTCTTGAACTTACCTGCTGTGGAGGGCGGAGTGGGGGATGATGGAGATGTTAAAGGGGAACTCGCCCCAGAGCCTGCTAAATAAAACAACAGTCAAGTAACTACAGCTGTGACATTGCAGTTCAACACAGACAAGACAGATTGTTGGAAGCAGGCCAACTTTATTGACTGAAGATCCAATCCTGTTTCCTCATCTTTTGTGGAAGATTCCCATTCACAGTAACAGTGCCTTTACAGTACAGAATATCAGAGAAGCCCTAGACACATAGGAAATGCACTCAGTATTTCTCAATGGGAAACATTTCTTTTTTGTTGCTTAGGCTGTTGGATTTCAGCATACAAATTCTGTTTTCCTTAAGAGTTGTGCCAATGCATGGATGGCACTCCATCTCTCCTAAGAGATGATTTTCAGTCAATTGCTGTACTCCACAACAAGCTTCTTTTGGACACATTTAGCCAAGCAAATCAACTCTGGTAATCTGTTCCCTAGTACCAACCATGCCTTTTAACTAAACGAAGACCTGTCAAAGGCTCTTGTTTCAGACTTTGGCACTGAAGCAGCAATTAAACAGACAATTTTCTCATTCATTGTAACACCTTACTATGGAATATTGACCACCAGAGAGTCTCCCTGAAGACTGCATTATTTAATGGCCGCAGTAATGGATGTTGTTGTTATTCAACTCCAGTATCAAACAGAATGACGAGTCTGGTAATTTTTTTTGACGAATGGGGCACAGAAGAAAGGAGACATTACTTTAAATTAGGCAGCTGAAAATGTAACATCAACAATATTTTTAAGCCCTCAATTTATCTATTATTAAATACCCAAAGCAGTGGTATCAGACTTTGGTAGTCAAATATTAATATGTAAAGTGTTGGCAATCCTAAATCTTTTCAGACAGAAAATGACAGTAATAACAAAAAAACTGACATAGCTGTGTAGAAGCAAATTCTTCTCTCTGTAGTTACCTGAGTTATTTGAGTTGCTGTATTTGGCTGAGTGTTCTTCCCCACTTTCATTGGCAGAGCGTTTTGACTTCTTTAAAAGGGAGCAGACAGAAAGGAATAGAAGATAGGAATGAATAATCACTTTCAATGGTAAGGATTGAACTGACACAGATTTGTAACAGCCATCCACTGTATCACACAATGTTCTTCAATGCTCAGCATCCCTCTCCCCACACCCAGCACACACTGACGTGATTACAAGAGCAGCAAGGCTGTTCTGTGCTCAAATATCTTTAGCCAGGCACCAGGGAACTCCAGCGCCCTCTGACCACAAGGGAAAGGCAGAAAACTCATCCCCCCCCACCCCAGAAAGGAAGAGCAACACAGACAGTTCCACAGGAGCAGAGTAAAACAGGCTCCAACACCTCCCCAGGGAGAAGGACAGAGCAGAGCAGCTCATCTGGGTACCAGCTGTTAACTAAGACTGGTTTCATACAGCAACCTCAAACAGGCTGCACCAATATGCAAGTCAGCTACCACTGTAACTTAAACATTTTAGTAAATCTACTCCTTAGCTAAAGAAGTGAAAACAACCAGGAAGTAGTGCAGAAAACACAGGAAAGAGTAGAGTCATGTACCTATGGCTAAAGCTGTGCATGGTAAACATTTAAAAAATGTTTCCCACATCTTTTTCTGTGGGAAAAACCTATTTAAAGATGGCTTACTTTTCGTGCCAAGATCTTCCTTTTCTTTTTTTCTTCTTCAGAGCCATGATGAGATTGAGCTCTTGTCAGCCTTCTGTGCTGGTGAATCTTTAAAATTAAGGAAAAAATAGAAGAAGACCATATTAAGATCTTAAATGTTTGAAAACAACATGTTTGGGGTACAAGAAAACACTGTAGTCACTTTGCATGTTTGGATTTCCTTTTTTTAGTTTTTATCTTTACTGTTTCTGGTAGAGGATGAAGGCTCATACTGAAGTTAAAATTATCCTCTAACTTGGGAGCCACTACCTGTGAAGCTGCACCACTTAAAACAGTGAAATGCCATACAGCCAACAGCTGTTATAGAACTCCTCATATTGCATTTTTGGGAAAGCAAATCTGTTGATGAAAGACTTTATTACTCAAAATCACTTTTGAGTAAAAACTCACTTTCTGCATGTAAAAGTGGTAAGAGGAAATGAAATGTCTGTTGGAAATAAAGAAATGCAGACATTACCAATTTCTGTTCTTCTGTTAATCGCTTTTCTATGCATTCCTTGGAGATTTTCAATGCCTCTTTTAGCTTAGTAGGAATCTAACACAGAATGGGGAACAAAATCATAGCACAAAATGTGATAAAGGAAAACACAACTTCACCGATCAAAACTCACCATTCATCTAATCACATTTCTCATCTAAAGCCCCAATATGTGACACTGTTCCTTTAGTGAAGCAGAAAAGACGACTCTAGATGCATGTTTTTCTACTCCAAATCTAGCTACAGATCAGCAGGGACAAAGAAACATCAAACCCTGGGAAGGGATACTCGAAAGGCAAGGACTGATAACTACTTTGAGACTCCAGTCACATCTCCAAACTTCCATGAGGCTGACAACACAAGACACAGGGCACATACCCTCCAGGAGAAGTGCCCGGGGCAGCTCCCCAGTGGGACCAGACATGGCTCCTGAAATGCCCCAGTGCTGGAGCTGGCAGCAAGGTGCTGATGGTCTTATGTAGCAAAATCAGCTTCCACAGGCCTTTGCAATGTGTTTCCTCTCACTGCAAGGGACCCACAGGACTCAGTCTCTCTGCTCAGACAGAGTATCACCATCAGTTACACAAATGGGCTCCAGTTCAGCAGCTGCTCTTGAACACTCCTGGACCACATCGTGCCCTCCTCTAAGGGGTGGCACAATGTTCTCAGGTACAATTTGGCAAAGGAATCCAAACACTGATGGCAATAGCCATAGAGGCAAATAAAGCCAGCTCTCCTCAACCCCCTCTGTCAATTAATATGTAGCTACCCACATCCTGGCACTTCCACAAACATCAGCAAATCAGTGGTCAACTCTACCTTAAACTGTGGTTTCTCGGAGTTTGTTAGCAGGACATCACTGAATAATCTGTGAGTTGGTAAAAAAAAGAAAAAAAAGAGGACTATTATTCCCAAGAGACAGGCAAAACCATAACGAGAATACTGTTGGTACTGTTCACTTAAACCCCTCTTTCTCCTTTTGCTTCTCTGTCCTCAACCCTTGGCCACAGGTTTCTACATATTGCTTTTTATTTTCTAAGCACTGCTGTAAAATTAGCAGCACCCAACCCTCAGAATGTAGCCACTACTTAAGGCAGAGAAAACTGGTTTGTGTGAGATATTTTGAAAGTGGATAGGATGGGTACAGTTATCAAAGGCAGAGGAGGGTTCCCCTCCAAAAAACAATACCTTTTCCTTAAAAGTATATGGACTCTTTATTTACAAAAAATTTCCAGGGACTTTATTTTAAATTTCACCTAAACAAAATCATTGCTCTTGTTAAAAAACATTCTCTTAGCACAACTCTTGTCTTAGAATTAACAAGGAACATGTGAAAGATCAAGTGAACTTAACATTTGAAAATATCTGCATTCTTGTCTGTCCTCTAGAAAAGACAACTAAAGCAAATATTGTAATATTTTTGCTCTCCCCTCTATGGTGTCAGCAGAAACAGCATAAATGATTAATCCTTTTCCATCCAAAACAAAGACACTAGAGGGCAATAGTAGTCTGAAAATAAACTGGTTAGTCCATTCCAAGATACTTTGTCCTGGAGAACATACTAGAAAACTGTCACAGAGAGACCTCAATCCTGGTTCTAAGATAAATATTTCTGAGTTGTTGTTCCCTGTGGAAAACTATTACAAGCTTATACTAGAGAAAACAAATTCACATCTAGAATCAAGTTAATTAAGGAGAGTATTCAATGAAAAATTCAGAAATAAAGCAAATTTTAAAATACTTCCAAAAATCCATGGAAGTTCATCCTTGTTTACAGGACTTTCTGACCCTTTCAGATTACATGTTCTTATGGCTATAATAAATAGATATTTAAATTATGTTAATTGCTTTAAATTACATTAATTGCATTGCATATCTATGTAAAACACTTTTGTAAAGAGTATTGGTATAAAGGGAATGAAGTTTAATATCTTACATATCAAAAGCAGCTGGGCATAAGATTGTTATTCGACATCTTTAAACACCTGTATATTTCTGTATTCACAGAGTTTCCTATAGTATTTCTCCCCTGCTAACATTGTTCTCTCTACCTCCCACCTTTAAAAGCAGAAGAAGGGAGGAGAAGAAGGAACTGAAGGCTGCAGTGACTCTTCCCAACCAGGAAATTTGAACCTCAGAGCAGGCTCTAAATGCACTGCAATCTGTGCTGTGAGATCAGACCCAGATTTAGGTATGGACAATCTGCCACTTAGAAGACCCCAACTACAGCATCCCACATTAAGAAATAATAAAAGAACCTCCCAGCAGAACTGTGGTTCCATGCTCAGCATGCTGGTGACACGTCACAGCACGGGGACGGCAATTTCCCTGGAATGCTATGCCCTAACTGCAGGCAGGGTGGGTACTGCAGACAGGTGTGGTCCCCACTCAGTGACACACTGACAGTGCTCCCTTTCTGCACCCTGGCCTTGCCCCATGCTTGCCCTCACCCTTTCACTGCATACTGGGAAGGCAGCCTGTAAGGAAATGTATTCTGTCTATGCTTCAGAGAATCCCTAAGCAAGCCCTGCAAGAAACCAGACAGAACTTCCATACTACATTTCATACCCAGAGCAGGTCTAAATGTCACTGCTGAGCAAAGTAAGAGATCTATTTCACCAGTCCTAAGTAAACTGATAGCAAAATCTACTGAAGTAGGTCTGAAGGGGACATGCAAAAAGACTCCTTATTCTAAATCCTTTAAACCAGTCTGTACATGATCTCAATCATGCTTGCATTATTTTAATGGCTGGATTAATTTAAACCATGCTAAATAAGGTGCATACATAACAGCTCCAACACACCAAGAGCCAAAGAAATGTTAAATGCACATATTAACAATGGATGGGTTCTATGAAGCCTATCAAGCTCCACTTGAGACACATCCCTCAGAAAAAGGAGCAAATCTTTCTAAAGGGGAACAAGAGCAGAAAGTTTCTTCCTCCTAAAATAATTTAAAACATTGCTATGAATATAAAACAAGTCAAACAGGACTTACGGCATCTGTAAGAGCCGTGAGACAGCTGGCATCCCATTCTTCAGAGCTTCACAAGTCAGAATGGACTCCAACACTGACACTACCAAAGAAAGAATAAGAATGAACACATTTTTGCACAGCAGGATAGCAAATGATTTAGAATGAACGTCTGGCACTGCTGTGTGATGCTCCCTTAAGTATTGCATCAACCAAGCAGTGATGAAGTTCTGTGGCATGTGGTTTTTATTATAGCATTACTATTACACATAGAAGCTTTTCAAGAATGTTAGACATGAGGCAAGGGAATCCAGGCATCTCATTACTTGCTAAACACTGCTTTATCACTCAGCTAAAAAGGTTTTATTCATACACTACATATATTTCATGAAGAACGCATTTTCTATTTGACCAAATTACTAATTCTTTCTGGTCATGATGCCTTGAGGTAAAACCTAAGGCATCAGTCACAGGGTGCAAAGATCTCAGGCTGCTATTTCACAGCACTTCAGCATAGGTAAAGTCTAAGAATGTATCCAGGCAGCTGTGACTGAGATATTCTGCACTGCATACTAACCAACAAACACTGATGGAGCAGGGGGGAAGCTCTCCACTGGAATCGTGTCTGGGGGTCTTCCATAGGTCATTTCATACAGTAAGTGTCCAAAGCAATGAACATCAACACCCTCTAAAGTCTGTGGGGGAACAAAAAAGTAAAACCACAACTTGTTAGTTTTTCTCAACTGGTTAGACCAGTGATCTTGCATGTTAAGATAGAAAAGAGGAACCATTAAGGCAGCTCCTAACCACAACCATTTCCCTGCATAACTGTAGCTCAGATGAAATCTTCACACCACAAACTAAAGCAGCCTCTGTTGTCTTTCTGTACGTGATGGTAAAAATGGGAGAGCAGTGTAGCTCTGTAAAAATGTGTGAAGTAGTAAACTCTTCACACAGCAGTTTAGAAATTCATACACCAACATAAACCCCAACCAAGCACATTTTCCTAGCTAAGTCGAACAGCAAATAATGAGATTCACAAAATGACCAGCTGTCACTTTACAAGGAAGTAGATAAAAAGATGGGAAAAAATGCATACCAAACTTAGAAGAGTCTCTTTTGCTCCTCCTTAGGCATGTGCAAGCTGTACATACATGCAAAGCTCCCAGACAGCATATTTCCAAGATTTCTGAATCATGTTTAAACAGAAGAGGCTCCTCTTGCTTGAAGAGGCTTTGATGGCACTAACAGATTTGGACTAACCATGAACTTGTGATTGTTTCTTTGACAACACAGTAGAACTTGTTTAGCAAGGCCAGCAAGCAGCTATCTCGTGATACTGCATAGAATTTATTACAATGAGGGCCTAAAGGCAGGGCAAGATGTTGCTGCAACAGGGCAAATTTGTTTTCATGTTTTTGCAGTAAGATAAATATTTTGCTTTGCAAGCCTGCAGTCAAACAGACACCCCTCAAACAAATAAAAATAACCTTTCAATAGCTACAGATCTGCAAGCATCTGATCAATTTTCACAGTATCTACCGAAGACAAGGCTGAATACTGCTCCCAGCTAAGCACAAGTAAATAGCTGTGCTCACTGTACAGATATACAAGTGAAACTGTAGTAGACAATATGCACATTCTGACAAAATACAGACCAGGGTGCAAAGAGATTTTAAACCAACTGCACTTTACCTCTATTTGTGCTGGCACTGTTGTCATAAAAACACTCACCTGCACTCCCCCTCTACCTGCTTACCTTTGGCCTCAGCCTCTCTCCAGTGTGCTGCAACAAAACTGCTGTGCAGCCAGACAGTGGTTTGGAGGAAGCAGAAAAGGGATTTGATGAAGAAAAGCTCAGATTAAAAAAAGGGGGCTTGAGAGAAGTTTTTTCATTCTAGTCAGTTCTCCAGAAACAAAGGTGGAGAATAAAGATTTGCATAAGAGTCGGATGAATTCCTTGTCTGAACCTTACATTAATTTTCCGAAACTGTGAAAAGTATGATCGATAAAATGATGGAAGTCCCAACAAGGAATTTTCTAGATCCAGTAACTTGCAGGTATCCCCATCCAGCATCACATTGGCAGAGTGAAGATGGCCATAAGGAAATCCTTTCTCATGCAAGAATTTTAATACCTGAAAAAAAAAAAGCAATAGAGAAGCACTATCACAAGATGCTCTGATGATCTCAAGATCATAAGATCATCAACTTAAATGCTCCAATACTAAAGCAGACATATAATAAACGAGGCTCCCATTGGAATGCTCACTCAACCTGATCTTCTATCTACATCCTCTTTGGCTGACTATTCATTCCCATATCACTGGTAGCACTTTTCACAAAACAAATACTTGATGCTGATCCTCAAAGCAGGCTTATGGACACCTCCCAAAGAGATCTGGAAACTAAAATTTAAAATTCTACTGAATATGATCGTTTGATTAAAAAAAAAATTTTAAAACACACTAACAACCATGAATTTATGGCACATGTTCTGCAGGCTATGAGTTACTTCTTTCCCTTTTTACACAAGGAACAGACTATATTACCACCTCTCTCCCATTTAAGCTCCACTGCATTTTTTTGGGGGGTCATAAATGGTCTCACACATATATATCTAAATTCAACTGAGCAGATTATCTCAATTTACATTTAGCTTTGAAGTCTGCTGCTGAAATAAAGCTTGTGTGCTCAAAAGTTTGTCCACTTTTTGTAGTTAGACCAGTTGGCCTCCAAAACAATAAAGCAAAAAAGCTGGTAAATAAAGCAAAACAAAAAATGTACCTCTAATATTTGCCTTCCATATGTTTTTATTTGCTGAAGTTCAAGACCTTGAATTTTTTTAGGATTGCAGTACTTCTTCAGGAATGGATCTTTTGGCTTTGCCTTTAAAAGAAACACACATATCAAGTATCATGCCCAGAAAAGTCAGTATTTGTTTTAGTTTGCTTAGCAATTGATGGCAAACACTTGTATAAAAAATATGTATGGTCATTGCAGCATATGTTCTGCCATTTGAGTTGGGGGTAGGGGGACGAAATTACCTTATAAATAAGGTCCTTTAGTGTCCCTTTTTCACTGAATGGTCTAATAACCAGCGCTGAAGATTCATTGGCAGTGGCAAAAGTGATTTTGTAAATATAGGGATGCTACCAAAAGAAGAAACTGTAGGTAAATTTTAGATGATGGATTTTCTAAATCATTTGTGTTCAATCCACAAGTAAGAAAAGATCAGCCTGAATTGTATATTTACAGTAATAAATTGGATTCTGTCAGTGACACTGAATAACTCAAGTTATTCAGTCTTAACCTGGGGTAAATGCAAAGAAAACTTCACAAAGATATTATTCAATTAACATATAAATTAAAAACAAAACAAATCCATTTCAGCCAGTCTTTCATACGGCTAACATCCTTAAAGAGAGACTCCAGAGGCTCCTTTTGGAGTCAACTGCCAGTTTTTCCAGGCAGAGATGCATATCGGATTTATAACGTGGAGCTTAAATTGTACAGCCTCCATTGCAGCTCTACTAAGATGCTCCTGTCTTGAGTCCAAAGAACTGAAAAAATAATGATACTCATTCCACTGCCTCATCCACTGTGCCTGAGAATATCCCAGCTCACGGGTTAGCAATTACACCTAAATTGCACCATCCTAACAGCCTAAAGGTGTTGAGGAGATGAAATAAAAGCTCATGATCTCACAGTACTGCACAAGAAGAAAAAAATCAAATTAACCACAACACTGAATCTCCTGAAATAATCCTGCAAGATTATTATTTGTGCTGAGAACATGTTACCTCATAGTATATGGGAAATGTAATTAAAAGGCTTGCAAACCTTTAATGAAAGCAACTCTAAAATTACAAACTATGTTAACTAGGCTACATGTGCTTTTCCAAGATCAGTCCTTGACACACATTTTTGTGCTAGCACAATTTAAAAATCGTCAAGTAATACTCACAGAACAGGAAGAAAGAAGTTTCACAGCATACTGTAAGTCTCTGTCAGACAAGTACTTATCAGGGCCAAGATCAGCCTGGAAGTAAACAGGAAAAGAATGGCCTCATAATGCATGTTGCATTCCATACAGAAAATGTGATCAAATGTTCTACCCTGGCAAATTAGGACAGATGTTTGAAGGCATATTTTGAAGAGCAAGCAATCAAATTACACATACAGAATGAAACCTGAAGAGGCTGAATAAGGCCATGGCTTTACAATACAAACAGTCTGACCATAAATAAGTATTACTGCCTCTCTCCTCCCACGGACCTGACATGCATTACTACCACTGAATGAACTTTGCCAACCCTAAACTGGGGGACTGTGTACATTAGGAACTGATAAGGCACCTTGTTCCTCTGCAGCAAGAAAAACTTCCCCCTCTCCCACAGGCTTTAGTAACCTCCACTCTCCAGTGAAGTCTCACAAACAGCTGTGCTCATACAACTAACAGGGCAACACATTTCAGCACAGGAGCAAAAGCAACTGTTGTTAAAGGAGCAATTCATGCCCCTCTCACCCATTAGTTTGTCAGAACAATTAAAGATCCAAGGAGGAAAACCTAAGACTTTAAAAAGGGTCATCTCATTATTTTTAGTGAGAAAATTTATATTGTGGTTAACAGCCACATCATTACAACTAAAGAATCCTGAGGTGTAGGTCTGGGAACAAACGACCAGGCACAGGAACTTCCAAACTGGATTTGGCACCAGAGGAAAGAAATACAAGAAATTCCCACACTACACATCTACCTAAGGGCTTCCAAAGCTCCCTCAAAGCCTGAGCTCTTCAATCTCTCTCCCCCATCACTCACACGTGGTAGTCAAAATCAAACTTTGAGTGAAATTGAGAAAGACTTAGGTATTAAATGAAAACATAGATACCCAGCTTAACACTAGCCGTTCCTTTGGTTGATTCTTAATTTTCATTAAGAAATATTTCTTACGTATTCGCCAACCTACAAAAAAAGTAAAGAAATAAGTCAGCAGCAGCTTTAATTAAACACTGATAAATCACACAACTTACAGGCAGGACAAGGTCTGCAAGCAAAGACAGTATAGGAATCTTAGGACAACTCATATAGTTGGGAAGAAAATCAGCTAAGTTTTCATGCACACATGCCCTTCTTACCTATATCTTTTAATGGTTCAACTACCTCCCACTTTGGCTCTGATCGGAAGAACATTGAAACATGCTGTAAGGCAATTTCTGGGAAAAAAAAGGAGACAAAGAGGGAGAAAAAGAAGAAAAAAAAATATTTTTAAGACACTGTATAATGTAGTTATCCACATATGAGGTAAGGTTCAATGCCAGAAAGAAGCCTTCAGGAATTCAGACTAAAAGTCAAAAAAATCAATTCGAAAGGAAATCAGATAAAAACACGGAGGGCATTTGCATTTTTAACCCAGTAACTCAAATCCAGAGAGAAAAAAGAGAAACCACTGCTTGGAAAACTTAGCTTACCAATCTCTATTCTATCTGTATTGGATCTACATTTCCAAGTCTAAATCACAGCTCAGATTTCCCACATTAGGTGTACACAACATTAGAACACCAAGTGTTTCTGCTATACCTGTAAAAGTGCTTTTATCTCTTTAACATCCATCTATGCTGCTATTACTAAGTGTAGTTTAAGTAAACTAATTAGTTCTGTTTCAGTATGTGTTACTGTGCCCTCTTCTGTGCAGGCAGAGGTATTTGGCCAGCTATCATGAGTCTTCATACATTTTGGGGGCCCAGGGGAGGACACCCATCTGGTTAGTGAATTCTCCCACAGCTGGGAACACAACTGGTTTATTCATGAAGTGACTTGAGGGGAAATCTCAATGAGAAGTGGGGGGGAGAAAGGGAATCACGCCAACAAGGAATTTTCTCTAACATGGCTTATCTTGGCACAGAAACACAGCAAAAAGGTAAGGATGTGCTGATCTCGCTGCATTGTATCTTCTTTCTTTAGAAATATGCTAGGAAAAAAGTGCAATAAATACCATCTCTCTGCTCCAGTATTTAAGAAATTACAAATTGGTGGTGTCTCTAAACACCACAAGCAATGACATGTGTCACCAGCTTCCCAGCAACTTGCAGGAAAAACAATCTTGGTGAAAGTGCTCAGAATTAACAGAAGTCACAATGTCTCCTTGAGAATTTATATTGCTTGCTCAGCACTAGCCAGACATACTGCATCCTTAAAGAGTCACTAATAATTTACAACTCCTGCACAGCTTATCATAAACATCCAGGAAATGTTCTTTGCACTTTGAAGCTGAAGACACAAGAATGTTATATAAAGAGAGAGAAAAAAAGACAAGTGAAAAGGAAGCAGTAAGTTCCTCCTTCAATAGGCTCTGCTTCTAAGAAAACAAGTTTTGCATTTTGCAGAGTTGGTTTGACTATGAACTAAATTTGTGGAGTGGGTTTCATCACTAAAAGGAAAATTTTTCAGTCTGTAAGACAAATATTTAATGATATCCAATGGCTGAAGCTGAAGTAAGACAAATTCAAAGAAGAAACAGTTAGTAATGAAGAAAGTGATCACTGGGATACCATTTTAAGGAATGAAGTGACTTTCCAGTATTTGTGGGAAGAGGGTGGCTGGCTTAGTCTAGCCTTGAAGAAGTACTCAACTTAGCTCAAACAATTAGTTCTAGAAGTCTCACACACCATAGCAAGGGTAGGAGCTGGACAAGATAACCACAATTCTTCAAAGATTTCAGTGTTCAGAAGATGGGCTGTTTTAACAGAACACTAAGCTGACAAACTTAACTCCACCTTACACTCTGGCAGACAAATTATTTCCCAAGAGCAACTCTTTTCATTTTTTATGAATTGTGAAGAGTAGATGTCACTCTCACCAACTACCCCTCCTCCAAGTTCTGCTTATACAGATCTTGACCCTCTTCACTCTTCTGTGAAATAATTCAAATATTTAGATTTGACAATCCCAGCAGGATCCATGCACAGAGCTAGAGAAGCATTATCATAAATAGTCACATGCACAGTGTGATAATTTTGAAGATTGTTCCCCCATGCTTCAGTGTAGATCCTGGCCAGCATTCACAGAAGATACACAGCATGTGCTGAAGTCAAATGGTAACACAGTTTTGTATTTCCTACTTACCAGTGTAATTTACAGAATAGCTGTTTGGGTCCAAGAATTTCTTTACCAGTTCACAGTTAGACAGTATGTGATGGGTAGTAATTACATCCAGATAGGCCTGGAGTCCCTTCTGTCTTTCAGCGATGAATTCACGCTCCATATTTCCAATCAACTTTTTTGGAGGAAGAGGTAGACTTAGAGCTGAGATCTTAAAAAGAGAGGAAAAATTACTAACCTTGCTCTCAAAATGCCTAAAGGATATAAAACTAGCAACCCAGAAAGTAAAAGACTCTCAGCAACAAGCTAACTACTGGATAACTCTTTTTGTACTGTGTATGTACAAGCTTTTATATTTTTCCTAAGCATCGTTATCAGAGTCAGATGACAGCTCGCATCCCACTGTGAAGAGATTAGTAAGTGGAATGACACTGAAAATACAAGGAGACAATTTTTTCCTAGTGAGTCATATATTTAAGATCACTACACAAAACTTTCAGATACTAAATGGCTACAATTTTCAGCTAGATTCTTTCTATGACATACTTCTGCCACAGCACAAAAACAATTCCCACCTTACCATTTTTTCCGGGTAAGATCTATGCTTTCTTATTTCATCAAGTGCAGATTAGTAACCTTCCTCTGCCTCTGTGTTTGCAGGTAATGTAAAGCCCTTTCTGTTAGTATTTTAAATCTGTAATTTCAAATATAGTGCAGCTTTTCCATTTTATCTTCTGAATTTGTTCCTGTACATTTTTTAAACCCATCTTCTAACCCAGAAATAGCTGCAATCTACCAGGGGATGTACAGTAATTGTTTTATACTGACATAAGAGATCCAAAACTTCGGAAAAAAATCAGAGAAATCCTTCAAAACAGGACAATAAAAAAAAATTCAAAGCCTTGTGTAAATCAGATCAAAGAGATCATCTTCAGTGTTTATATTCAATTACATCATGTGAATTACCAGAATACATTTTTCGTGTTGTTAACACATCGTTGTCCTGCAGATCAAAGCACCTGCCTTCCGTAAGCTGAATCTCCTTGGGAGTTATCTTTAAGAACTGTGTGTTGCAGGAATCAATTAGACCAGATGCAATAACCTCATTTCTAAAGCAAACAGTTCACCAGGGAGAAGACAGGGACTTTTGGTGTTTGAACAACTTTCATTTTAACCAGTGGAAAAGGTAACAGATTAGCACAACAAACTAGGGCAGAAGTAGCATTCCCCTTCCTTTCTACCTCCTTCATTTGCACAGGAGTTGTCTCCTACTAACTTTAGCATTTCTCCTACTTCTCGTTTTCTGACTTCAAATTATGGACTGAAAAAGAACTATAACTATGTCTGAATTACAAGAAGCCATTAATAAAAACCAGGAGTAAATCCAAAAGCAACCATATATCATCTACAGCCAGTAATTCACCAAATTAGTTTTAACACCAGAGGCAAACAACTCTCCTTTGGCAGACCACTCTTACTTCAATTCAAAACTGAGTTTCTAAACAAGAACTAAATCCTTTCCTAGTATTGCTCACTTAAAAAGCATGTCAAATCATAATCACCTTTTACCTTCTTGACCTGACAGCTAGCTACCATCAGAGAGAAACTGACTCTAATTCACATGTTTTCCAACCACTATTATTTGTTTTAAAACTTATAAATCAGACTTCTGCTATTTTTCAGCAGAAAGTAACATTCAGGCCCAGGTTTTTGTAGCAATCTGCCAAAACACACAGCACAGCACAGCAAGAACACTTCACCACAGAAGAACACCTCACTGAGGGCCTGACCTTGCAAAGACCTCACATGCTTTCAGACACTACTTCTCAGTGGCCCCAGCTCACCACTGAAGCCAGGATGGGCTTTTCCATGGAAGAACCTGGGAATTAACATTCTTATCTTCAAACCACAGCCTGCTCAGGAATGTCTGTTCAAAGCTGCAATAAAATGCTTCACAAAAGCCAGACGTCTTGCTGTGAATTCCAGTACTTCCAGTACCAGCACTTCACTTGACAAAATAGAAGAGCAGCCAATGATCTCCACTGATCTCTGTCAAATAAGTAAAGAGGGAGAAATGCAGAACCGACTGGAAGAAGCTTTTCAATCCAGTACAACTGAGAGTTCAGGGAATCTATCTTGAAACTTTCTTGATACAGATCAGGGTCACATACATATACCTCATTATTTTCCAAGGTATTTGGCAGGACTGCATTCCCTAGCCTAGACAGTTTTGAAATTCTCAATCCTTACTGTTATCATATAGGTAGTACCAGATTAACAACAGAAAATTCACATTCCAACTCAACTGCAGCTGTGCTCAAACACATCCACACAGACATACAGAGAGGTCAAGTATGCCACAAGAACTTGGAGAACTTGGGCTTTACACCCAAAAGAAACTCCAGCAATTTTTCCAGCAGATTTTTACCTTTGAAGGAAAAAGATTAGGGTTTGGTATCTTCTTATTGGTTCTTTTGGGAGGGTTGCTTTGTTTGGAGTTTTGTTTGTTTACTCTAATTTCAATAAACACAAAATGGGGGTTTAAAGAGTTTAAAAATGTGTCATGGTACTTGAATATTGTGATGGAATATTGTTGCTTAGAGTTTTGGATGGAAACATCTGAGGAGTGTTGCATTGTCTTAATGGATGAGGAAACTTCAGCTCCAGCACCACAAAGAGTAATTTATAAAAAACTCTGAAACAGTGAGAGAAAAGAGCCATTGGGAGGAGACCAACTGCTAAAGCACATGGCCTGCTAATTTAGCCACCCTCTCATATCCTCCCATTGAAGTGAGAGGTACATTTTGATAATCCTTTTTAATGTCTTCCAGTCATCCAAGCAGCTAACATTTTTGTCCTGGATCTTAGTCTCTCTTGTTTCAAATTTCCCCTTTGTCCCACTCCGCAAATTGCTGTCAGATAATTTCCTGGACCCTACACTTCTATCATTCACCTCTATTTCAGATACAAAGGCCTTTTCTTTCTAAACTCCATCATACATAACCGATTTACCTTCACTTTATAGACTTGCCACACAGGCCTAACTTGGCAGCACCTGTCATTTCTGGATTTTAAGCCTTAAAGGTCCATTGCCTTCTCTACTAAAGCTGCCTCATTTGAAAGGTAAATGAGAAGGCAACAAAGCCTTTTCATGCCTTAACACATTCTATTCCCTCATGGTTAAGAGTAGCTTGTTATAGGTGGCTGCAAAGTGAACTCTTCCTTCTTTTTAAAACTTTCACAAAATTCTCTCTGTGATCTCTATCAAAACTATGGTTAAGACCACAATGACCCCAAGGTACTCTGATGACTAGTACCATCTCAACTTGTGTTCCCATGGGTGTTTGTCTAATTTTAAATCTTGGATGCCTCTGGAGCAGGAGACACCTCTGTATTGCATTTATTCAGCACGCCACAGAGAAGGTTTCTAGGTCATGATAGAAGTTCCTACGTGCTACTGCACATTTAACAGAGTAATTCCACAAGGCAACCACGCTGCATCTGTTGAATTATGACTGATTTGCCCCCATCCACCTGCAGCACAGGAAGCAGTTACAGCGGGCACTCAGAGCACACAAATCAACACCCTTACAGGGTTTTCCTCACCGAGGTTCATCAAGCACATAGTTGATTTGGTTTGATTTGGGGAGGAGGGAAGAAGTGGAAGCAGTATTAAGCTCTTGAGTTCATGCAACATTTAACAAGGGAAAAATTTTGAAGTCACAAGAATCTATCCTCATTCACTTTTTGTCTTGTTTGACCAGTATGGAAACCTCAAGTAATGAGTTTGTCTGCTGTAGATGTTAATCACTGTTGCTTCCCCTGTGTTCCCAAACACATTCACATACCCTGCTTTTTCCCACACAAACTAAAAAGAAATAATTGTCCTAAAAAGCAGAAGAAAACACACAGTAAGTCCAGTGTCTGACCAAGGAGCACTCCTCAGTGACACAGAAAACCATCACAGGAGAAGCAGCATCTGGTAGTGATTTAGAGGAATATAAATAATGAGACACACAGCACTTCAATGCTGAATTTATAAGGTTGGTATGTGCCTTGGCTTTCCCCAAATCAAAGGAGGAACAAATAAAAACACATAAAACCGGAACAAGTCACAGGACTGAAGGGAAAGATTCAGTATCTGCCAATTTCCTCCATTTCTATATAAACTGATCCTTTTGATGCTAAAATTGAAATTTTACAAGAGAAAACTTAAGGGTGAAAAAGTACACATTCAAGTTACATTTGAAGTCACAGTTTCTCTTTACAGCTACATGAATTTTTCTTTTTTCTTCACCACAATCTATAAAAATAACACAAGACATTTTGAATATATCCTTCTAATGACATTTTTAATTTATATGAGGAGTGAAAATTACCTGCAGGCTGTTATTCAGTAAGTCAAAGTCACTATATCGCCTCACAATCTGTAAAATAAAAAACAATGTTCAGGAAACAAATTACTTTTTCCATTAGCATTTTACTCCTCAAAATCCCATCAGAGAAAAGTAATTCCCATTTATGATCATCTTATTTTACAATCTTTGTACAAATGCCTAACTGCTGGATTTATGTCACACTGCCAGAGAGCAAAAAAGAGTTTTTAATCACAACTCGATCAGACAGAAAATGCATTTCTAAAAATTATCTTAAAACAGTATTTGTGAGCAAAGTTGTCTGCAAACAAGGCATTTTTGCCATATTAGATGTAACAACTTTTCATAGTCATTCATCTTCATTACTACTTCTTGGTTTCATTGGTCTCATAGCAGCAGAGCTGTAATTTTAGCACTGAGAAAGGCAAACTGGCATTTGAGATTTTAAAATTATGGTTGTACCAACACACAGTAGAAACATATGACAGGCATTTTCCCTGGAATATTCGGAATAGCAGCAAACATGCCTTCTGTAGCTGGCAGCAATACTGTTTTTCTCTTAGTTTTGACCAAAGGAATTCAAGCACTTCATGTTCTCAATTCCAAATCAACATTTCTCTTTTCAGCTCAAATTTTAAAAGCTAGGAATAGACAACTTTCAAACTCTTCCTAAAAAAAGAATCCTGGTTACACAAACCACAACTTAAGAAATTACCTGCCAACTGTTTTCTGTTGAAACTCCTCTCTGGACACGGATTATGTATTCCTAGTAAAAGGAAAAAGTCATTAGAAATGAGAACTAATGAGCTGAAGAAAGTTATTAGGTACTTCTTCAAATATGACCACTAACATTCAAACCCAGAAAATTCATATCCAGCACCTTGGGGAAAGTCAGAGCTGGGTTTGCTCACACCCGTCCCTAACAGTTGTTACGCTCTGCTTTCCCAGCATAGAAGACAAAAGAGTTCCAAGAGCTTGCAGACGTGTGGAGCACTTGAGCAGTTTAATTTAGTTATAGAAAAAGCCAGCAAAAGCATACTCAGCACACATCTCTACACACAACAGCTGAAGAAACCTCTCTCTACTGACCTCCAGTATCTAATAAGTACCCCCAGGAATTATTGTCACCACCATAACAAAGTAAAATGCCAGTCAATACCCATAGCTGCACAGCTTTTCATTATTTTTGTACTACGAAGGTTACCACAAAAGCTTTGGAAGATGCTTGAGTAACTAGAACATATCTGTTTCTCATGATGTTAATTCCTCATTTATAATGCATGCTTAATGTTAAATATTCATATATTAGCTATGCAGATATATCTAAATCTCAGTGAACCACTTTTAAATTTTAAGAATTAATTATTCTCCCACCACAATTATATTCATAAATCCCAATTCTTTTCAGTCTCTTCATTTCAAGTTCTACTATACCTTTTGTAGACTAATACCGGGTCAATATAGCAATATCATAATTTGAGATTTATCCAGTTATCTCAAAAATAGATATTAAGTATTTCCCACACCTACTCAGACATACTTCAAAAAAGTACCCTACTTACCCCTACTCTGTTTCAGTTTGAAAACACTTTTGATATTTCAAAGATCATAAACAAGGCAAGTCCTTTTTCTAGAAAAGGAAATCCTATAAACCTATAGGATCGTATAGATATACAGAATTCTATAACACAGAGATACTAGAATATAGATTATACTATATATACAGATCAGAATATAGATACATAGTCCTATAAGATCCTATAATCTCCGTTTTAGACATTGTTTAATTAATAAGGAAATAAAATTAATCTGGGCTAAAAGTAGTAATAGATACTTCTTTGTCATTAGTATACATAAAACTCTACAAATGCAGCTCTTTTTGTCTAAGTCTTATTGCACATATAATTCCATGGCCACATAATTTACTTTGAGAAACATGAAACTGGAGAGCCAAAAAG
The DNA here is from genome assembly GCF_009650955.1 of Corvus moneduloides. Lineage (NCBI taxonomy): Eukaryota > Metazoa > Chordata > Aves > Passeriformes > Corvidae > Corvus > Corvus moneduloides. The sequence goes on from NC_045486.1 coordinate 9,757,565, forward strand.
TACAATGCTGCTGGAGAAAACGAAACTTCCAACCGTGAGGAGAGCTGGAGAGTGCCCAGAGCCAGATGAGGAGGAAGTAGCCACACCAGAAGCTGTGCTTTTACACTTTATTCTAATTGTGCCACTCTAAAGCTGTAGGAAAAACCATGTCCCCAGTGCCCTTTAAGCACATTCACCATCCCTACCATGCTCAGCCAGGGTGCAGGACCTGCCCTGGGGCTCAGGGTGCCACCAACCCCCCAGGGAACACCCGGTCACACCAGGCACCTGCAGCCACGCAGTCCAAGTGAGAATGAGGAATTCTAACCCAAACACAGACTCCCTGCACAGCATTCCCAGGCTGGGACATGCAGGAGGCTCCCTGCACTTGTGCCACCAGCCCTGCCTGCAGTGCAGCAACACACGGTGCATCGCTGCCATACAGCTCAGGTGACTTCATTCACCCCGGGACAAGCTACCAAACGTGGTTTATGTGAAGTGCTGAATAATTTTTCAATTTCAAATGCCACCAAAATTTTGCTGAACTGGTTACATCAATAGGGGTCTTAAGCAAACAAAAAGGACTGATCAGAGCATTATCTACAGGTCTTTTCAGCTATTAAAATTAATGCTGCATTCCAAATGATCATGAATAAACAATAATGAAATAACAAGTAAAAAAAAAAAAAAGATACTTCCAGCACCTTGTGCTTAATACCAAATTTGTCCATTCTGTAACAATAACTCTATCTGACATGTACCTGCATACCAAGTAGATAATCCAACTAAGTGAGTGTTTAATTCATGAAGAAGTAGAAATTCGGGTTCACAGTTAAAAATCCACTACATGCATTTATAAGTAACTTCTTTCAGGTACCGGGAAGTGTCCTCTGGTTTTGGAATTTGCCTTCTGAACCTCACAGAGTTAATTCCCCTCTCAAATGGAATTAAATGAAAAGCTGTAACACTGAAAAATAAATAAATAAATATACCATTGGATGCAAAAAATGTGGGGCACATCAGAGAATCCCTCCACAGAATTAAATTCTCATTTAACATCTACCAAGTAAGTACAGTAAATCAAGAATTACAACAAGAGGCAAAAGCTACAATTACCAGCTGGCATTACCTTGTGTATTCAACCTTAACTAATCCAGGTTTTATTTACTGAAATTTCCTTCCAAAGCCCAGTGCTGCAGAGGCAAAAATGCTATTCTATTTTCTAAAATTCACTTAAAATGTCCTTTATTATCAGAGCTCTCAAATATCTGTAGCAAGTTTGAACCACTTAGCCTTGAGAAGAAACAAGTAAGCATGAAAACCAGAGTGATTTAAAATACTTCTTGTCCTTGCAGCTTAGTTGAAAATAATAGAAATCCAAGATGTCACAAACCAAGACACATAACTGTTAAATTAGAATTAAAGTGTCTATTTTCAGAAAGTCAGCCTGACATGCTCCCTTCATATTCCTTCCTCTTACCCATTTGAAATCATAATTATGGTATCTTCCTGCAAAACAAGAAGCCCAAATTCCCATAAATAGGAACATAAATCCACAGAGCAGATGACATTCAACCAATGCAATTATCTTTGGAAACTGTGTGACAGAAATCAATTCATGGGATACCTGGAAACCCATATTTGCCACCAACATAGCTTTTCTTGTTTTGTGACCATTGCTGCATTTTGGGAAGTAGGAAGAGGCTACTTCACGCACAGACAAAAATTTGCAGCAATTGCTTATTCATCAAGTCTCAAAGGAACATTGGCTGTTTCTCTGAAAAACCACGCCAGTGATGATTCACCACATGCAGTCATTCATCTTTTCTAGGATTTTGAAAGAAGCAGAGTTATTGCCCAATCCCTTGTAGCACTTGCTCTTTATCCAGTAATTGTCATTTTCTATCGTGCCCCGAGAAAATGCGCCAGGACAGGCAGAATACAAATTCATTAAACAATCATCAAAGCATCTTATTGCACACAACCACCCTGGTGAACATGGCTCTTCTGGAGAGCCTCGTGATAAACAAGTTGGGGCTCAGAGATCATTCACACAATAAAATTATATTAAAATAAAACCATATTTGGGCCGCAACTATCTGTCCCCACACTCACTCAAGCATTTTCCCATCCCATCCATATCTGCTTTTGTGTCCTAAAGCACTAATCAAGTCCCTTTTTTATGTCACAGGGTTTGCAACTGGAAAGAGAAGAGCAAACACTCTCCAGGTGTGGTCATTAGTTCTGTCTGTATGGAAAAGGTAAGTCCTCACCACACTCTCTCCATCAGCACTGAACATAACGAATCATTGTCCAACTCAGCACTACCCTGTCAATACAATTAATGAAAAAGCCTAAATGGTCTTCAGGGTTGGTTAAGGGGTTTTTTTTCCCAAAGCTGGTAATGAGATTGAAAGTCAAAGAACAGCAATAGTAGAAAGCCAGGATAAGAAATACAATCCCATTCTCGGTATCTGCCATGGCTACACATAATCAGCAGACCATAGCATGCTGAGTTCTAGTGAGAAGTTGATACTTCCTATTGCCTCCATGTGGCAACAAGCTTGTCGTGGGATTATAATTAGCACCACTGATATATGCTTCCCATAGGAGCAGAGAAGAGCTTTCAATTCTTCAAGTCTAAATGCACAAAAGCCTTTATTACTCTGCCAAATTCTGTTTTGGTTAGGAAAAAAAAACTGAATTACAACAATCTTCTTCAGAGACAGCCTGATAGTGGGACTGAGATTGTGCCCATAGGAAATAAATGAACGCATAAGGAAAACAGAGGCACCCTCAGGATCATCTCTGTTTAACAGCATCATCTAACATAGGAAAACAGGGTGGAAATGCCTTCAGAAAAAGCTAGTAATTACCAGAGTTCACTTCTGCAAACAATTTTAGGCATCAACAACCAGTCTCAGGGAGGTCTAGGTCAGCTACACTCCTGCAGAAATTCCCATGGCATCTTTCACTCCTACATGAATAGCTCAGAATTTTTCCTATGACTCAGTTTACCAAATAACTTCAAAGGAGCCCTAACAGCTGCTGGTTGGGAAAGAAAGGTCTCATCTTGCAGAAGAGAGACAACCTCCCGCTCTGATTCTGCCCACGGGCAGCAAGGTCACTGTCAGCAGGAGTCTCCAACAAGACAGGCCACAAAACCATTCCTAAAACAACCTCCCTGCGTCCCTCCACACAGGTAAGGTTTGTACATCCGCTGCTCTTCCTATCAGTACTGCCAAGCCACTTCATGACACAACCTTGATATTCCTGCAGCAGATTAAAATACATTTTTAAAGATGCCAAGGAAAGTAGTTTTACCTATGGGATCATTTCCTGGCTGCTCCAATTAGTCAAAAAAAGCGGGAAGTGGTGCTGGGAGGAGGAGGTCAGGAGCAGGGAAAGCTGTGTGACCCCAGTTGCACACTGTCATTTCCTAAAATCTTCCTAGCACTACATAGCTCTGGATAGAATTTCTGAAAAGGAATATTTTCCAAATAGCCACATGGATCAGTGACAACCACACTGCATTTCTCCAATCCTTTGCCAGTAACAGTTTCATACTCACTGTGTGGGATTAATGTTATCCTGAACTTACCCATTTTCATGCAGAGCCAAGATTTAGGTGGGGGTTTTTTTTCAAAATTTACCAAGATTAGTCCCTGGTATCCAGCACTTATTAAAACATTAGCATCAGCAGCTCAGAGCTCCTTCCTCAGCAAAATTTTGTTAACATTCCTGGGTGAAAATTGCACAGCAAAGCACTCCAAATGTTTAACAATTGCTCTTTATCACCATTCCTAGGTTTTGAAACAGGAAGCAAACAGGAAAGAAGGCTTTTGCAGAGACAAAATAGGGGAGAAAAAAAGTGGTGAGTTAAGAGATTCTTATAATAAAATGTAGAGTCTCAACAATACTGGGTAATACATGCTGTTTCCCCAAGCAAATAGTCTCTAAATTTCCAACTCAGGATAGCCAGTCTGTTTTTCCACAGATTTCTGCTTTACATCTGTTTAATCCAACAAGCTTGAAAAGCCAACCATTATAAAGATCCAGGTCACCTTCAGGTCACATCAACTAAAAGTTTGAAAGGGCTTTATTTTGTAAGCATTAAAGAGAGGAAAGCCTAATTAAGCATGAATACAATCCCTGCTTAAGTAGGCTGGATTGGAACAATTTCTAGTAAGAAGCTCTTTTAAATGTTTATTTAGAAAATCTTCCATGTGAAAAGTAGCAACAACATCAGGAAAGCTGCTCAAGCTCAGAGACCTCTCTGTTACAGAGCACAGTATTTATTTGCTATTGAACAATCTGCCATTAAGCCCATCTGAGGCAGGAGCAGCAGCCATGGTTGGTGTTTCCCTACTTTTTAAACAATGCAGGTGTGTGTGTGTTGCACCACTCACACACTGTATCACTTCCGTAGTAATGAGTCAGCCATTCAATAAGTGAAAGCTATGAAGTAGGACAACTGCAGGGAAAAAATAGGACACACATTTACATGTAATGAAACTTAGTGAACACAAAAAGCTTTGGAGAGAGATGAGAAATCACAGATTTTCAGTGCTCTGCATCACCATGGCCTACACCAGAAAGGCAAATTACTCATTATTTTTCAGGAAATACTCAGTAGCCAACAAAAATATTCTAATTAGGATTTACTGAAGTATGATATGGAAACTAATATTTTGACTACAATCTTCGCAGAACCTACAAATGCAATATTAATTTAGTAACATTGCCAGTGAAAACTGTAAGTTTGGAATACTTAAAATTAGGTGTGATGAAAGAACCATCTTTTGTGAGCTCAGGCTGGAGGAGAGGTGGGAGTAATCAAGCTTACTAAGTCCAGTGGAGGAACTGCATTTCTGAAACCTCAAACAAGTGAACTATAACAGTTCCCTGTGTAAAGCCATGTCTAAAAGTAACTTCATGTTTGTTTTTGTCCAAAGTAAATGCAACTTTGGAAAGACTGAATTCCTTGTAAAGTAGATGTGCAAAGTCTTTTACAAGTTTTTAAACTAAACCCTACAGTCCTAGAAATATGTGGCTCCATTTTTCTATTTGGAATAATATAGGAAAAATATAAATGCTTTTCCAACATTTTTCTGATCTAAAAGCTATGAGTGTCAACATTCATCATTGTTTAAGGAAAACTAAAAACTCTGAAAGTCTGTCAGGAGAGGGATTTATTTCAGCTTTTCATTTCCAATTGCCTTTAAGACAACAATGTGCTGTAGCAAAACTGGCTGTTTCACTACTTCAATTTCAAAATATGAAACACATGAAAAAGGAAAATCACTTCAGAAAAGAATAAAGAAATGTTCAGAACATGTACAACTCACCAGTAGTTTTACTGCTGAAAAGACTTGAAGGTACAGATATGCAGTTCTTTATAAGGAAAATGTCTAGATTATCATGGAAGAAAATAGCATCCTATTTTAAGGCTTAAAGAAAGCCACTTTTAAATAGTGGATACACAGATAAAATATTGCAATATGAGGCAAGTTTAACAGCCAAAATTTATTAAAGCTTTAGTGCTGAAATTGCCTCTGTTGTCAGAACACAACATTTGGCATCGATGAGACACTTGCAAATGGCTTAATATATTGGACGTAATTCTGCTCCTGTTGAAGTCAAGGAATGCAACAGAAACAAAACTTCACTTTCTACAAAAGAGTTGGTACACAGACCTATAAAGGGACTGACTCATGGCTGTGGAAAGGTGCCCAACACACCCCTGGAAGTTACATAGTTACTCTCTGATGCAGTGCTAGTGATTGAAGCATAAAGCAGGAGACAAAATGAAGCTGACAGGGCTTGCTCTTGTAATTTCAAATCTATTAAGTGAGATGTCATTGTGCACCTGCAATATGTACTTTTTTGGCTTTCAAAATGAAAAGGACTCCACAAACACCACATTATAGGATTAATTGTATTTAAGTGCACATTCCAGCAAAACTCAGACTGCTTGTAACACACTTACCCAGGGAAATAACTTTTGCAAACATAGAAAGGCATCATTTTCATCTTCGAATTATGGTTGGAAATAAATACACAGAAAGAAAACCTTAGTGAACAACTTCATCGTTGCAACACAAAAACATGGAGATTATGTTCCAGCTCAGATGTACTAACTCCGGTAAGAACTTCTGAGCTCTTCTGACTTGAACGGAACACGGAGAGCCTGTGAGCCTATCAGAGAATTTTGCAGTTGGTTCCCTAACAATCTAAAAACCCCATTTACAGGGAGTTGACATACTCTTACTAAGAAAAAAGTGCAAATCCTCAAAAGTACATTTTCAATGGTAGCTTAATCTCTTCTTAAATTTCTGGAGATTTCAGGTAAGAACATAGTAGTTTCAGGTTTTGTTTTCAGTTCTGTTTTTTTTTTTTAGTTTCACCTTCAGCCTCAGGAAACAGAAACTCAGCCTCTGCCAAGTACCGCCCTTGATTCAATGCTATGAAGTTTACACCTACCCAGTCTGTTGTACTAAATTTAAATTAACAGAAACTGCTTAGAACAATACACAAGCAAACTATTCATTTGACACAAGCTTTGGTCTTCTGTGTGATATTTCACCATGTCTACAAAGCTTTTCCTGAAATTCTTCACCTTTTCCTTAGCTGTTTTTTCAGAAGACTGACTATTTTCAGCACCAACAGATGGTTTACATAATTACTAGTTCAGTTGCCACGTTAAAGTTGCACCTAAACTCAGCCTAAGCCATCTTCATATGAATGCTTTAAGAAGCTATGATCTACAGGAAAAAAAAATACAAACCCAAGTTTAAAACAACTCTTGCAACACTAAACAACATTATAAAATCTTAATATATGCTGCTGAAAAAAAACCAGAAAATTTTTTCATGGCTGCTTTTGCTTTAGAACAGGCCTAGTTCTCCAAATCTTAGTTTGGGATAAAGGATTTTTTTAGATCTAAATCTTTTGAAGATATGGCTTTGAGGTGGGATGAGGAACAAACCTAAAAAGCACTCTGTTAACGACAACCTACTTTCTTCTAACTATAATTTAACAAAGTAAAATACAGTCTTCAGGCCCCACAAAAACACTTCAACCCTTATTTCTTAGAGGGGCTTTATTTACAAACCTTTTCAGACACAAGTATTTATTTGTGCAGCTTATTTTTAATCAGGAAAGTTCAAATCAGGGATGGAATCACCCACCAATATGCAAACTATTCAGACACCAGAGACATAAGATGAAGTATCTGAAATGACAGAATAGTCCACTTACATCAAGTAAGAAACCAAGTCTCTGTTAATGGCTTCCTGTATTTTGTTATCCCATACTGGCTCTATATAAACCATCTGTGCTGCACACACTTCAAGCCATCTTTCAGCTATCAACAGAGCTTCTGCAGTAAAACAAACAATTACTAATAGATGTATCTTAGAGACAGATTTTAAATCAAAAGGCATGGTGCTCCAGCATTATGTCATTAACAAAAGATCAGAACAAAACAGAGAAAAGAAGATAATTTTTTCTGCACACCCTTTAGTAACAGAATACAGAGATGAAAGATGGAGGGCAGCAACATTTGCTATTGCACTCCCTCAGACAAGACAACACAAGAAGTCTGGATTGAAAAAGTTCTGCCGAGTGATCATTCTGAAAGAATTTTGTGACATTTTCTTTTCTAACCAGAATCATGCAAACCAAAGGAAAGAACACAAAAAGCTATTGTCATTTGCGCTAACAAAAAGCATAATAAGGAAACAAGTTACTAACGAAAGTTAATCTGGTCTACTAACTGGGGAGTATTAGGAGTTACACAACTTCTCACAGGACTTGGCATACCCATCCCTCAGCTTTTGAAACAGGTAAAAAGTATTACATTTGCCAGAAATTAAACCTCTTTAGTCTTACTTATAAAAAGAGGAGTTGCAACAATTGAGAGCCACAGCCTGATAGATTGACAAGATCCTCTAGACAATTTCTCATAGGTAACTTCTGTTCAGAGAAAGACCAGAACATCAGTAAATGCGAGTTCCTCACACAAAAAATAAACCACTTCTTAGGTGTGAATTATTTATATGAATAGTATTTAGTAAGACAGTCTGTAAATTAGTTGTATACCCCGTGGTGAACCTAGAGTTATTGTCATTCAGGTTAAGAGTATGCAACAGATGCAAAGAACAAGGAAGAGATCCACAATGCAGGAATCAGAGCTGTGTAAGGGACAGAAGGAAACTCTCTCTCCATTTAAAGCACACTTCCCACTAGCATACCTGCTGCTGAGGTACCTCTGGCCTCCTCTCCAGCATCCCTTGCTCTCAGCTAAAGCAGGAATCAGAAATGACAGCCAGTTGTCTGATTCACACTACTGCTTGGTCATACCAAAAGGAAACCCAGTTTTTAAAGTGGAAAATAACTGCAAACAGGACATTATGAAATTTGGATTATTACTGTATGCTCAATTCTCATTCTTATGGAAGCAGTGTGCAGGTGTCCTAGGCATCCCAGAAGAATTAATCTGTGACACCTAAGTCATGGCAGGGCTTGTTCTACTGAGTGTCACCGCTCCCCACAGCAAAGAAGTGGGGCTGGGGCTGCGGGGTCTCTGCAGCTTCACAGCCTGCGCTCAGCCACACGGCAGGACCCGGAGGCAAATGCAGCCCATTCACGTGTAACTTCAGCACAGCCACTGAAACGAGGCAGCCAGAGCCCATCTCTGCTCCAAAGGCTGCAACACCCCGAGGAAAGCAGGAATTACAGTAACTCACAGGGCCTCGCTCGGGGCGGACGCGAGACAGCACGAACCCCGCAGCGGCCGCCCCCGCAGACCCCCGGCGGTCCCTCCCGGGGAGTGTTACCGGTTGCCCCCGGGAACCCCGCGGACAGAGAGGGGGCGAAGGAGCCGGACGACCCTCGGCTCCAGGCGGCGGCACCGCCGCATCTCACCGAGGGGCTCCGGGGCGCTACAACCCGCGCTGCGAGGTCGCGGCCCCGCTGCCTCCCGCACCGCTGCCCCCCGCCCCCAGCCCACCCCGCACTGCCCCGGCGCAGTCCCCCCCCCCACCCCGGCCACCCCCAACCCCGCTGCCGCGGGCTCAGCGCAGGCCCCCGCCCAGCCCCGCTCTCGCCGTGCCCCGGCCAGCCCCGTGGACCCCGGGCACCCCTGGGCACCCCCCGTTACCGGCTCCCTCCATTCCCTCCCCCCGCCCCGGCCGCTCCCGCCTGCCCCCGCGGCCCGGCCTGCCCCGCTCACCGTGTGCGAGTGCAGGCTCTGGCTGGCCTCGATCTGCGCTGTCAGCGGCACCGTGTCGTCCAGCAGCACCTTGCCGGCCGGCGGCTTCTCCATGAAGGCCATAGCGGAGCTGGGAGCGGAGAACCGGCGCCGCCAACCCGCTTCCCCGGGGCTGCTCCCGGCGCGGCCGCCGCTGTCAACACGGCAGCGCCGCCACCGCCGCCGCGGGGCCTTAGCGCCGCCGCCCGCCGCCAGGGGGCGCCGCGGCCGCCGCTCCGCGCGGATCCCGCCCCGGGAGCGCGCGCCGCGGGCGGGATGGGGACACGAGGAGGCGGCCCGGCCCCGCAGGCAGGAACGGGAAAGGGGCTCGACGGGAGGCTGCAATGCACGCGAGTCGCCCCGCCGCACAAGCCTTGCACGCCCGGTGCTCCTGGTGGCACCGACAGCGGCGGTAGCAGCTGCAGCCCCGGGGGGATCAGCCCCGAGACACTGCTGGTCCTCCCAGAGAGACCGGGAAAATTAAAAGGGCTGGTACACTTGCTGCTCTTTACCTTTTGGGGTATTTCGTGTAGTGAATAAAATAATTAGAATATCCCATATATTCTACTTAATTTCTAGATTTTAGGGTTTGGAGTTGATTTTTTGTGGGGTTTTGGTTTTTGGTTTGGTTGTTTTTCAAAACACAGACTTAAAGTTGTTAGCAACTGAGTTCCACAATGTGTCTTTGATTGCAGCAGCGTAAGAAACTTTCTATTTTAATACTACCACTTAGTGCTTGAGAACTACAAGTTGGACACCTGTCTGCATTTTCTCTTTTTACACCATAGACAGGAATTACTCACACGTAAGATGTTGTAAGACTGCAGAGCTGGAGTTTGTTGTACACCTGGAGCAGGTGTCATGAACAGCCTCATCCCTCTGTCCTGCAGCTCCATGATGAGAGGAAAATGGACTGTGTGGCTGTGGTTCAGCAGCCAGGCTGGAACAGCAATCCCAACTCCCCAGACTACTACTCCTGCAAGTGACCCAGGAGGTAAGGCACAGATCTGATTAATTTTGTTAATAGGACTTAATAAGACAACTTCCCCCCTGGAGAGGCAGGTGAACAAAGAGGAGGGTAAGGAGGGGGCCTGCTTTGACAAAGTGCTTTATCCAGCAAAAGCCAGTGATAGGCAATGACCCGAGGCAGATGGAAACGGGAAGTGAAGCAGCTCCTACAGACAAGAGATAAGGAAACCTCTTCCTAATTACTGCTTCCAGGTTGCAAACAGGCCAAACTGCAAGCTTTGGAAAGGGAAGGCATGGATTCAAACACCTGAAACATTACCCCTCCCTCTGCTCCAGTGTCACACTAACAGCTGGGGTTAGAGTGTGCAGCTGTTTTACCAGTAGTTTTCATCACAGGTTGAGGAGAAATTCTCTCTTCATAGCAGACAACTTCTGAGGTTATTTGGAGTCAAGGGAAGTTTCAAATGCATTTCTGCTGCAGAGAAGATGGGGGGATAATAGACGCTTTGCCAGAACGTTCTATGAGCCACCAATTGGAGGCCTTACTCCTGATGGCCTCAGTCATTCCAAAAAAGTTTTAGTGTACAATAATCTTATGCCAGTATTAAAATAATTTAACCCAGATGATTTACTAATGAATTCACCAGAAATCTACTTTACCAAGGTACTTTCAGTGGACAAAGGGAAATCCATGTTCACACACTCAAGAGAGGATATAGAAGCCATTTAGTTAGTACTCAAATCATCTGCCCTTGCTTGTCTTCCCTTAGGAGCACAAGTACCGTAAGTACAAGGTGTGACAATATATTTTTTTAAAAGCCTCCTTCACTCTGTTTCTGGGAGGCAAGTTTCAGAGGAAACACCACCTGGAGCTGTCATGGAGATTACAACACATCTTGCAGTACTCATGTGTTAGTAACTCCACTTTTGTTCAGCCTGTTGACCACAGCACTGTCCCCTCGCCTGGTGCTTATTGGCAATACAGCTGCTTTGTACAGAAGGAACAAGTTTTAACTGAACTTTTCTGGTGTGGACTGCGATTTTACCAGAAAGAACAGCCCCAGTGTAAGCCCTACCAATCCAAACTTCCCACTGTGGCAGCACAAAGGCCTGTCTAAATGTGCCACTTTGTCACAGCAAGTGCCTAGCTCTGTTGGTTTCACCTTGGCAGTGAAATCCATCACAGTGAAAAAAGGAAAAGCTCTAATATTCATGCAGTTCTAGTAATGTTAAGTTTGTGCACTGTCTTTCGGAAATTTTGAAAGGTTTTTATTGCAAATTTACTGGTTTAAGTGATGTCACGTAAAAAGACAGAGTCAAAATCAAGTGTACATTGGTTCTGGACTTTATACTGAAGTCACACATGATGAACAGCTCTAACTCTCTGGCACCATGACTTTCACCATCCCTTCCATAACAGTTTTCCCACTTTCTCTGACCTGACATGATACAGAAATGTGTGCAACAGAACCCTTCAGTCGTTTCACTTCTGCTGCAGCTGTGACTTCTTCACCAACATACAAAGGAGCTGGAAAACGGATCTCCTGGGAAAGAAATATACATCCTTGACCAGGCATTTTGGTACCCAGAACTGCAGAAATAAGCCCATTGATCAGAACTCCATGGACAACAGTTCTCCCAAACCTAGACTTCTTCGCAAACTCTTCATTTAAATGCAAAGGATTTGTGTCACCTGTTAAATAAGAAAAAGTAACTACATCATTCTGTGTAAAAGCCTTGCTAAGTTCAGCTTTGTCTCCAACTTTTATGTGTAAATTCTGAAATATGGGATGTCCAAGTAGTGAGTTGATAAATGTTAGCTTTGTCAAGGCTCTTTGTTGGAAAATCCCTCCAGAAATCCCATGCCTGAAGGGCTGAAACATTTCCAGGAACTCCTTCTTCATGCAGCCGAACCAACAACCACATTCAGTCCAAGACTAATTCTCTACTGTTGCCAGATAACGCAAGTAGAAACGGAGATGTCTAGTTTGGGGAAAGAAAAAACCAACAGAAACAGAACAGCTAAAGCCTTAAAAAACCCCACCATCAAATACACTCGAAGTTGAAAATACTTAAAATTTTCCTTTTATATGCTAGATTAAAAACTTAGAGCTATGCCTGAGCAGATTTTTGTCTAGCCATGGCTTCAGAAACAAAGAATTCTCAGAACTCATTTTATTAAGCAGCATCCTCTGGAAAAAAATAAGCTCTGGAAGTGCATGTTCATATATGCATTGTTAAAGAAGGTCAGCTGACAGTGACCAATAGAAAGGCAAAAAGTGGGGTAGGGAAAATAAAACCTGGACCAACATGTGGGCCATGAACAACACTTGCCAGAAACTATTTTCTTGCAGATACATTAATGACATCAGGCTTGTCACTGGACAGAAACCATAAAGTAATGAGACAGCCGCTACTGTCACATTGTACAAGATTCATTTTAAGATCAGAACTGCTCAAACACAGGCCCACACACCTGCACTGACAGGCACTTTATTCCCAAACCAAGGCATTTTTGCATCTAGGCCATCTTTCTATGAAAAGGCAGCAGGCTTAGGCAGCCTGCCAAGCTTAGAGCCAGAGCTGACATCTGGGGGAAGCCACCCAACCCCGCAGGGCTTTACCTGCAGCACCCGGAAAGCACACCTCCTGTTCTGGTAGAAGCCAAGCAAGGTTAGAGCACTCCACAGCTTGACAAGGCCACTAAATAAAAAGAAAACAAAATATATTAATAAAATTTGGGGGGTTTTGTTTTCCTGCAGCATAGACATCTCAAATTAAAAAAAATGTTATGCAAAGAGTAACAAAACCTTAACAGTTTAACAGCAGATAATTTCACCAGAGAGTTCTAGTAGCAAAACTGTATCTTGAAGGATTATTGCAGTGGCTGCAGTCTCTTGTCTTTGACACAGAGATATGTACTGTAACCTCAAGTTCACTTTACCAGCCCTGTTCTTGTTCCCTCTGTGCATTTAAGCTCCTTCATCACCTAAATCACCTGCAGTTGTCATCACCATTTAGAGTAACTATTCTCATCTTTACTACACAAAGAGATTTAAAGTCACTACTTCAATAGTGCTTCCTTCCTATCTTAAACCATTAAAATCATTCTGGTTTAAACCAGGAATAATGTACTGATGCACGAAGTTACCAGTAATTATTTTCTGCATGCTGTATGCACGTATCTGCAAGTTAGGCTTAATTCTTCAGAGGCCATTCTTAGTTTAAGAGTTCTATTTTCTTATGAAAAATACTTTCACGGCATGGAAGCTTGTACTGACTGCACCTTACCTGCTAATAACTCTTAATATGGCAGACAGAGTTTTTTCCTCGTATGTTAAGACATCAACAGGCAAAGCTGCTCCAACCTATGAAAAAAAATGGTTTTTAGTAAGTATCACCCTATGTTCTTATCATGGTTTATAAGTAACTGATTTCACCCCCAGCATGTGACATCATTAAAGGTGTTACAATTACGCTCAAATCTCACACAAGTGTTCCAGCTACAACACCACTGGAATTTAAACAGCACCCTTCCTCTCAGAGCTCTTTAGAAGCCACTTTTATTTCCACATTACACCTGGAGAAACACAGACCCAGAGGTGATGCAACCTGCTTAAAGTCACCCAGCAATAAACAGAACAAAAACAGTACTGTGGACCTTCCCATCCACAAAGTTATTCCCTTTTTAAAGCCTCTCTACAGCAAAAGCATCAATACTACAAATTCTTAAAAACAAGTATCAAAGAATGGCTTGAGCGGAAGAGACCTTAAAGTTCATCCAGTTCCAGCCCCACTGCTATTAGACCGCTTCCACTAGGCCAGGCTGCTCCAAGCCCGGTCCAACCTGGCCTTGAGCACCGCCAGGGATGGCTGAAGCCTTTTCACTACGGGCACCGAACAGAAATGCACAGCTTCACTAGGAGCAAGTCAGAACGAGGGCTGGCGAGCAGGTAACCGGTTACCGGAGGGTCGAACCCAGAACATTTACCCTGCCTCGCCTGCTCCTTCGGCCCCTGTCCCGCCGCTCGGACACTGCTCTGCAGCCAGAGCGGCCGCTCCAGGAGGCAACCGCCCGCTCCCGCAAGGCTCTCCCGGCCGAGCCCGGAGCCGCCGGCCACGGACAGACCCCGATTCCGGTCCCGGTCCCGGTCCCACCTCTCCGTGCAGCTCCCTCAGCGCTGTCACCACGAGCTGCTTGAACTGCGCGGCGTTCGGCCGGGCCCCGCCGTCGGGCAGCTCCCTGCAGGACGGAGAGCACAGGGGTCAGGCGGGCTCTGTGGGGGCTCTGTGGGGGCCCCGGCTCGGGGGGACGGGGGGTGTCACTCACAAGCGCACGCGCAGGTAGTGATGCTCGGCCGCGCGCCGCAGCACGCGCCGCTCGAACGCGGCCGCCGCCATTCCCCGCCCCGCCCGGCCGCGCGCGCCGCCAGCCCGCCCCTTCTACGGCGGCCGCGCAGGGTCACCGTCGCCAGGGCAACCGCGCGGCGCCTCCTGCGCGCGACCGCCACAGGCGCGGCCCGACCGCCCCGAGCCGTGGCCGCTCCGCCGAGCGCCGGGCCAGGGGCCCCCGGCAGCGAACGCGCCGTGACCGACCCGAGCACAGCCCTGCAGACGGAGGAGAGCGAGAGCAGTGTCTGAGTCTGAGACGAATCTCTGGGAAGCGGCGGGAACAGATAGTGTTTCCAATTGCTGCACGCAAGCTTTTAACTTCACTAAGGCAAACACGGCACGCTGCACCACAAACATGCTGTTGGAGACGGGCACGCAGAGATGCTCCTTCGCTTCTCCAAATAAATGTGTTGGTCCCGATGCAGTGCCTGCTGAAGGTGCTGTCTGGCACCAGGTTACAAACACTGAGGAGCCTCTGCTGCCCCAGCCTCGGTTTTGCAAGGACACACAGCTGAAACAACTCGAGAAGTGCACAGAACGACGCTGGCAGCCTGTCTTTGCACCTCACCAGTCAACAGCTGTTCAGATGATAAAATAGCACAATTTTAGTAGCTTGTACCTGATCTAAAGATTGGCGTGAAATGTATCCTTACCAGAGAAACAGCAGAAAGGATGGAAGTACGTTTGCTCTGCTGAAATAATTAACATCCTCAAAAGAAATTCAGAGAATCTCCCTTCTTTTACCAAAAGGTTTTATCCAGGAATTAGCATCGACACCAGCACGGTAACACTGCAGTAGCCCAATGGACAGATGACGTGCTTGAGTCAAGGCCCAACTCACAGGACACCTTTTGCCTGCACCTTCACACAGCTCAGTCTGTGCAAAGGTCCTGCATGAGCTTTCTCATGCTTAGCACCACAATCCACCTGAACTCCGTTCCTGGGCTGACTTAAAAACAGGACATAAACCACCGGACATTCAGAAATAAAACTTCAGCAAAAGCAAATTCGATTTCACATGTACCACAGTAATTTTCAGATTGTTAGTTAGGTTAAATAAAAGGCAGCTTGCCACATAAAATTCAGTAGCTGTAAGTGTAGGCTAACACGAGAGCTTCAGGAATACTGTGTTTCTCCGGGGAACTGAGAACCAGTTATTGCAATGCTCAGTAAATCAGTTCTACGATAATTTGGCAGACTTATCAGAGCAGCCAGTTTTATTGGGACCAACAGTACCTACAGAAGTTGGTATTACTTTTAGGATATTAGTAAAATTTCATCACCAAGCAGCAAAACTTTGAGATCAGGTGCTGTACAA
The DNA here is from genome assembly GCF_009650955.1 of Corvus moneduloides. Taxonomy (NCBI): domain Eukaryota; kingdom Metazoa; phylum Chordata; class Aves; order Passeriformes; family Corvidae; genus Corvus; species Corvus moneduloides. Next base: position 9,773,476 of record NC_045486.1, read on the forward strand.
AATCTCTTTTGGTTATTGCAGTAGGGCAAGTGCTGCTCTCTATGAGGCTCTGGCAACAGGAACTCAGGCATTCCAAGTGTATCCAGGGAACTGTTGTAAGGCTGGGGGTTGTGTCAGCTGCAGCGAGTCAATAACGAGCACACACAGGACTGTACAGGAAGGCTGGACACAACAGGTCAGTTTTTTATTAACCAAAAGTGAAGCTGAACCCCAGAGTGGTTTAACTCGTTAAAACCATATGTTTATATGGCAGATATTTTTCTTTCATGTTCGACACTACAGTGCAAGAACCAAACTTCGCAGCTGTTCATCCTTTGAGAATCAAGTAGTAAAAATAAAATGAATTAAAATAAGGGTCCCTCAATGAATCAATTAAAAAAAACATTTAACTCAAAAGAACAGACCAATTTTAAGAACTGTCTTATTGAATTCTCCCAAGTGAAAGACCTTTAAAAGCACTTGGAGCCTTGAGGTAGCAACTTTATGCAGAATTTAATTCCCCTCCTGCCCCACAGAGGAAAATTAGTAGCGCATTATTAGCTCCAGCCAGCTAAGCTGTGTTGAGTGTCTCCTGTGAGGTGACTTTCTCTTGCCTCTTGAAATAGCAGTGTAGTGCTGCAGAGCGCCAGGAGGAATCCACAGGGAAGGCCTCTTGAAATAAAATTTATGGTTTGAAAAAAGTTAAAATGATCAGCAACGACTGTAACAATAAAAATTATCTGAAGTGAAAAAACCCAACGTGTTTGTATTTTGGCAAGACTAGTTTACAAATACAAGTCAAGAACAAGAGTCTGCTTTCAGCCAACGGAAAATAAAGAATGGAAGTGACATTCAAAGGGGTTTCGGAGGTTTTTTGCCCTCTGTGCAAAATTGCACTTTGTTTTTAAAGTTTTAAGTTTTGCACTTTTATTTCTAAGAAAAGAGCACTTCTGCCCTTTTTTGTTCTTTTACATTGTCAAACCTGTGCTGTGACATTAGACAGAAATACCACGTGCCAGGATATTTAACCACTGAAAGCTCCTCTCACTGACTTCACAACAATCACAAGCAGGGAATCACAAACAGGAGATTTGTCTTCCTCTAAGCCCCGAGAACATGATCCTCTGTGCCCACTTTGCTGCTGAGTTGTTTTATTAAAAACTAAATCCCTCTTTAGTGCCAATTTCAGAGACTCTGTGGCAGATTTACTGAACACTGAGCGGTAACAAAACACCTGGGCTTATTCTCAGTAACAACTGCAATGAACAGAGTGTAAAGCAATGAGCTGAGATACAGGGATGGGGCAGATGGTCACAGATAGGTGCTGTACTCGCTCCCTGGACTTGGTATCAGCACTCGCACATGGCCCTATTTTGCTCACTGCTGGTGCTCTAACCAGATTCCTGGCAATATTGAGTATCTCACCAAAGCTTCTTTCACTACCTTCATGCTCCAAAACTGTATAAACAGGCTGGTTAAACTAGACTAAACTAATCAGGCACATTGCACATTATTATTCTTAAATGGATCAGCTCCAAGTCAGCTGCCTCTCTACACCATGGAATGATGCTGCACGGACCCTGGATGCAGGATGGCACTGCCCAGTATACCATTGCTCCAGGGAGCCCAGAGAAAGGTAAAATTTCAAAAGCTTGTTCTTGTTCACATGGGATCCCAATCTTTTGATTTTATATTCTCATCTTTTCCTTTGAATTTTAGAAGCTATCAAATCCTGCCTTCCAGGCAGAAGTATCTCAAGAATCTGACATCAGCCTTGCCTGGTTTTTGGTTAAGCTTCGGAACAACTGCCTGTGTTTGCCTGTGCTGAGGTTACAGTCCTGTCCTGCACAGAACCGAAGGCATTAAGAACCAGAATCCATCTGTAAGACAGCCCAACCTGCCAGTCTCCTCTGGATAAAGGAGAGGATATTCTGCCTGGGAGCAACAAAGGCCAGCTGGTGATTATTCACAGCAAGTTTCTCTTTAGCTCACATGACAGTTTAGGCAGCACAGAAGCTCAGGCTGGTTCAGAGACCAGTTCATGTTTGGTTCACAGGACAGTCACAAGCTGGCTTCAGAAACACCCTTTGTCATGGAGCCCAAAGTATCTTAAAGTTGTATCTGCTATCACTGCAAGGAGCTGATGAGTGGTTTTTTTCTTTTTTTTAGTCTTTTTTTGTTGTTGTTGGTTTGGTTTGGGTTTTGTTTGGTTTTTTAAATTCTGTGATGAAAACAATTGTTTTTGTCTTTGGTGTTAAACCTCGGAAGCATGAGTGAAAAGTACCTGCTGCTTCTTTGGCTGTAATTTATGACAAAGAAACAGCCCAGGAAAGCAAGGGAAATTCACTGTTCTAAAATACATGCAGTTTGAACAGCCACTAGACATCACGACCAGGACTTTAATAATATGGAAACACCAAGTTCAGTGGTGTCCATTACAAATCATTTGCATTATATAAAAATATGACTGCAATTACAGTAACTGGACAACAGTCATTCAAATTTATCAACTTTCCATCTTACTCATATTGCAGGAAATGGGAGAAGCTCATCCAGTATGGGGAAAAAAGTGTCCAGAAACCAACTCTGTGATGCTAAGCATCTCATGTCTTAGAGAAATGTCCACTGTAATAATTAAAAGCAGGAATTCAAGATTAGCATCCTTCCATTCTTGCTTACATGGCCGTGAATAAAAAGAGCAGGTTCTGTTACACTACTATTCACAATTAAAATTTTATAACCCCATAAAACACCAGTATGTTTTGCATGACCTGTGGAAGAATGCAAACTCAAAGGGTTACTAGATTTATTACCTCCAAATTCAATGTCTTAATATATATATTCTATTTGTACACCATAAAAATGTCCTTCTTATGGTCTGACTCTTATTTAGATAATACCCTGATAAAATCTCAGCCATATGCCAATTAAGGTCCTTAAAGCTATTGAAACAGAATCTACCTAATAAATGCTGCAAATTTAACAGGTATTTTAGATCATTAGCTTAGTTATCACCTAAACCAAAAAGACTCCTCAAACACACCAACTGCGTAGTTAGCAAAGACATTTGCTTTACAAAGTCAAATGTTGCCAACTTTTGAAAAGTTTGGCAAATCAACGTGATATTTGGAAGCAATCAAGTGTCTAATGAAGTTAAAATACTGTGAAATGTTAGGACTAGGGGAAGCTCCTGCAAACAAGTGCAGAAGTAGTCTTCATTTAAATTACAAAACATTCACCTCCTTAAAAAGCTTTAAAACTGACCCAGTCAACAACTGCACCCTGGGAAATGTAGCAGTATAAAGGATCTCTGTAAGCAAGAGAAGGTCATATATTGTGATCTCACCACCATAAAATGTACTTAGTGTCAGGAACAAGGAGCAAATTTGGGGAGATGACAATTATGACACCTTCAGGCCATTTGATCTGAACCACTGCACTTTGTTGGACACCATAGAGTAAACCAATTTTCTTTGCTGCTCAGGAAACACTTAAAATACATTTTCTGCATCTGGTTGCTAAGCAGACTCTCCCATGTCCCCAGCTCAGTTTACTTGGTTTAAAGAGCTCTCTATATTTATTACCTGCTCCTTTCAGCAGGTGGACCAAAACTTCAGTGCCATCTTATTCATTGGTTCCATTGATACTTTAACTTCAAACCCAGATGCTACAATTAAAAGCAAATTTGACATTGTGTAAGGAAAGCATCAGATGAGGGAAATCAGCCTGTAAAAGGCTTGTATTCCACAGGCTGCCTCTGCAGAACAGACAACCTCCCACTACAGAATCTGATGGGACAATTTATCCCGACAGTAACATCCAGAAGGAAGGAGGCTTCTATATCTTGCACACTTTGGGTTTCGTATCAGGCACTTGAACTGTTGGACAGATGCCATTCTGAACCAAGTGAACATAGGGTTAGAATCATCTTTAATCTAGGTCTAATAATGAAGTATCAGCAGCAAAGTGGAGGCAGGGAGTGAGCAATCCATCTGTGCTGAGACTTGTTTATGGTTTCTAAAATGCCCAAGAAAACAGCAGAAGTAACTGTTCCGTAGTGTCCGTTGTCCTTGTGAGTTGTGTTGCTGATAGGAGGCTTTTCTGTGTCTTGAACTAAGAAGGCATTGAGGTACCCTGTGCCTAATTCCCTGGATCCATCAGGTCCATGCTAGAGCCAAACATTGCCACCAGTTGCTCCTCGTAATGTGTTATATTCCTCTTCATAATGTCCATGCAGGGTCCAAGCAACCTCTCAAATGCTTGCACATCCATGACTGTAATGGAACAGAGGTGAGAACAAGACTGTGTCAAAAAGGATACCAAATACCAATCTGGTTTTTGAATTCAGAACACAGACCTTCAGTTGAACCCACTTAGGGCTGAGGCTTCAACAGAAACCTCATTCAACAGAAACAGAAATCACATTTCTGATTTCCCTCTGTACTGTTATTTGGAGAAACAAGATTAATGAAATAGAAACTTGATCTCAAGGATAAATACAGAAGCCAAATACACCCCACAGTGATATTAAAAGATGACCTAAAGGCTATGTGTGACAAGTACAGGCCACACACAGAGAAAATAGAGAATCTGCCATGAGGAAGCAACTTCCACTTGGAGCTCCACTCCAGCCCATGCTCCTGGCTTCTGGAATCTGACTGCCAATTACCAAACAGTTGCTGGGTTTTGAATGGCTGCTCACTCAAGCACGGACCATGACACAAGCAAAGAACAGAAAAGGATGACTACAAACATAGACCATCTGCTTACCTAAACATTTGACCTCCCCAACAGCATAGGCAGAGGCTGCTCTCGGTTTGTTGGTAACAAGTGCAAGCTCTCCAAAATACTGCCCTCTGTGACACCGGGCAATCTCCACTTCTTGATTAGCTTCTTTACTCGTCATAGTCTGTCAAACAGTGCAGTTTCATTATTTGCACACAGTTCTGTCCTTGTACAAGGCTGCAGTTAATCCCAGATACTTTACACATGTACAACAGCTCCTCGGTTTCAGGTCTTTAACCTAGCTGCTCCCAAGTCATGGTGGAACATCTCAACAACATGTTCAATTGGAAGCTTGGTAAGAAAAACACGTGCCAGCCCACAAGTTTTGAGACTGGCAGGTATCTACTGCTACAGCTTTGGGAACTGCTGTTACCTAGCCTAACACAGGCTTTATCATGCACCACAGGCTGTTACCCTGGCTGCTTCAGGCTGTACAGAGATCCATTCAAATGCCAACATCTAGTGTGTCACTAGAGATAACAGACCCCACGTTTTGTAATGTGCAATCTTCTATAATCATGGAAGAAAAGTTTCATCTCCAACCTTAAGGCCAGGGAGAGTGTATCAGGTTAGCTTGCAGAGCAGCAGACAGAAGCAAAAGACCTTTGCAATTCAGTAAAATGACTTCTGGCTGCTTCAGAACGGATATGGGAGTTTACAACCTACATCACATGAATAATGATGATCAACATAATAAATATATGTTAAAATAACTCAGGGTGGACTTTTTCACATCTCTTGTATTAATCAGTCAAATCAGGGATTGATTAATACAAAGCCTAATCACTCAATTTGATCTCACCTTGCTTTTAATCAAGATTTTTACTTCTCCAGATTCTACAATGTAAAAACAGTCTGCTTTGTCGCCCTGTGAAGAAGAAAAGGTAAAATAAATTCTTTTTTACTTGACTGTGAAAGTATGCATAAATGGTATTAATGCATTCACTTTGAACTATGTCTTCTGCAGAAATCTGCTAGAATTGACAAACACTCAGATTCTTAACATTAAAAGGTGACTGGTTGGGTAATACACCAGGGGAGCCCACAGGGAAGGAACTATTAGTGCACATCATTCAGTAAGAGGGCAGGAGAAAAGGAAAACACAAAGGAGATTGATGATATATAGCAAAATCACTTAAATGCAAATCTTCTGATCCCAATGGAAGTAGGCAATAGTCAGTGAAACTAAGCAGAACCTAGAAATTCCAGCAGCAAATTTTAATAAAACAGGGTTTTAGCAACTGTGTTTCTTTCAGCAGGAAGAAGGTTCCATTAAACTCTCCGTGGCCCTGCTTAAGCAGAGGGGTTGGACAAGGTGACTTCCAGGGGTCCCTCCCAACCTCAACTCTTCTGTCATCCTGTGAGAGGTTCTGGAACATTTTTCACATCTCTCTCAACCTCATCATGTGTCAAATCCTCAAGTGATCCCAGTTTACATCTGCTCTGGAGAGCTTCACCAGCACTTTATAATTTTAAAGTTTTATCTGTGACAGAAAGGACTTTCCCTCTGTATTTGCCCCTGTGGGCCTGGCATAGGGCTGGAAGTCAGAGTGGAGATCTGCAACATGCCTCCTGCTACAAACCAAAAGCAAAGGGACTAAAGGCTTCAGGGAGACAAAGGCTGGAAAAGGGACTGATAAGGGAACGGGAGCAGCTCAGCAGAAAAACCTGAAACAAAGCGAGGAGAGAGAGAAATCTGACATTAAGTCAAGTGGTCAAGGAGATAAATGTGATGGGAAGGATGGAGAGAAATGGTTGTGACTGGAGTATGAAATATGGGCTGGGAGAAGATGATGTAAGATTTAAACATGGAGTTATAGAAAAAATTAGGCCTTTAGCTAAGCTTCCTGGGGATGGTCATAAGTCATCCAGTGCAAACTTTTCATTCACCGTTGCCAACTATCACAGCATGAACTAATGCTCTATGATAACTTCTGAAAGAGTAACTACTGAAAGAGTACTTTGTTTTTAAAAAGAATGGAAACAAACTGAGTGGGAGACACCCTCATAACACTACTAACAATTTTCAAGTGCTTTAAAGCTTACTGCCCTTAACTGAAGGGTCAAATTCCAGAAAGGTAATTAAAATGTAAAACTACTCACAAGAGAAAAGAAGTTCCTGGTATTGATGCAACTGGTGTAATATAAGAGTTATCATATCTTTTCCAAGCACAGAATTCCATCGTCTCTAACAGTGTATTACCATCACCCAGACCTACCCAAACTATTAATCCTCCTTTTAAGGATAATTACATCTTTGTCCTTAATTCAGTTATTAAAAAAGATGAAAATCAATTGTGTAATTGGATCACTGATGGTGTGAATTCTCAGTTTTGAGACTGATTTATAAGCTCTGATTTTGCTGAGAGTTCACTTTTCTCAGGGTCTCAAGCAATAAGAGTTTCAACTTTAAAAACTGAGGATATTTTTGGAGTGAAGTAATTTGACAGTTATCAGGAAACCTGTTTCCTATATTCAGTTATCTGACATTCAAGATAATTAAGATCAATTATTCAAGACACTATCAAGGAGTCGTATTCTGTCTATACAACAAGAACAACGTTGTAACCAAATCTGCAGTTTCAGGTAAGCCTTTCTTGCATTAACTTCTACTTGAACTAGAGCACTTTTACAACACAGCAACCCACAGCTAAACTTGATGCAAAATTACAGTATTTCATCAGTAACAGTGTTCCAAAAAGTTATTTGTGTCACAGCCAAAAAAAAAAAATCACATAGTTATAGCTTGAGTTCATCCAGCTTCATGTTCCACTTCCCTGGCCTTGATCTACTGCAGCAGACAAAACATTCACCAGCCACCAAAGGATGTCAACTGAAGCCAGACCACACCACTGAAATACCTCAGGAAAGCACAAGGAAAAACAATGGTTTCAATTAACCCTGACAGTTTCTTAGAGCTAGTGACTCCTTGTTTTTTCTGGTCATAGGGGCCTAGGAAAACTCTAGATGGGGGATTTCATGGAAAACTGCATAGACATTTAATTTCAGCTTCTGAAGGCACACTCATCTTGAATCCATGCAAAGACTACTTATAAAACATAGATGAGAGAAGACATACCCAGAAGCTAAAGTAATAGAATAAATTTGCAGCAAAATACATACTGTCCATTCCCCAAACATTCAAGAAGTGTTTAAATAAATTAGAAATATTAAAAGAATAAATGCCAAGTTGGTCCAAGTAATAGAACTCTGCAAGTCAATCCCAAACAGAAAAAAAAAAGGAGAATGATAAAGAGAAGTTTAGATTTCAAGTACCTGAGAAATGATACGTTCCCCATCTTGATACACCTTCTCTCCTATAACATCCACTATCTTCATTCGCTCTGATGCCTAGAACAAAGAGGAAAATTAAAAATAATAATCAATTATAGTTCATCTCTATGAACTCTCCTGAATCTCTATGACCCCTCCTGAAATGAACAGGCACTCACTAGACACACAAACACAAAATTTATAAATACAGCCCCAAAATGACATTGTTGTAGTACTGCAACACAGGTCTCAAGACAACCATAATCAACAGGGAAATAAAGTGATCTAGTGTCCCACCCCTGTGCTTGTCTTACCCCCCACGTTAAAAAGTACCTGATTTGGCTGGTTTAGAGCAAAGGGGAGGGGGGAAAAAATAATTTTCTTTAAGATTCAGTTGAAAATTGAAGAAAACACTCAGAAAAAATGTTATAAACTTCCTAAGAACAAACTTAAATGAGAAATACCAGCAAAACATTTTTTTAAATATTTTAACCACCATATACTTGAACATGTATGTAGGAGGAATTGTGTCCAAGAACTCATTCCAGGAAGGTGACATGACAAGGACAAGGGCTGTGAACTGTCGGCAGGCCCTGCAGTGGGATGCCCAGCAGCAGGGGCAGGAGGCCCCACCTGGCATGCCAGGAAACATGCTGGACTCTTCACAAACAGGAAGGGGGAAATAAGAGTTATCTCCAGTGTTTCCCACCACCTATTTAGAACCCCGCAAAACAATTTCATTGCTTCAGAGCAGTGCAAAAAATCATACCAAGAAAGGAAGAAAATCCTAACAGTTAAAATTCAGCAGATGATTCAGTTGTAATCAATCCATTCATTCCCCAAATGCACCTTCCTCTTGCCTATGTTTGAGAAATCAAATTCTGGTCCATGCATGATTCAACTGAAATGTGTCATGCAAAAAGCCATCCAGTGCTAATGAGTTATTTTTCTGTATCTTTAAATATTTGAGTCATTTCTGTGCTCAAAAAAAGTCACATTGATGGAACCAGTTTAAGCCAGGCACTGAGAGAGAAGGTGTTGTATAATCTACCCCTTCCACAGCTACAACATATATCCAAAATAATACATAGTAGAGGCTGTTGTTCACACCTAATGACACTTCACAATTTTGTAATCTTCTCCCAAAGGGATTAAGAGCTCAAATACTAAAGATTAATGCTGGAAAAGATTTTCTTATTATAAGAAAACAAAGAAAAGTTAAATTATGGTTTAAGGCAAAGACAGAGTAATGCCAAAACAAACTGGTCAGGTCCAAAAGCCCTCTGACAATACAGGGTAATCAGTGGAAGTGACAATTTACACACTGTTCCTAAAGTCAGGCACCACACACCCCAACAGGACAGTGTCATTGTGTTCCCAGGTAGCAGTGCTTCCCTTTAGCAGTTTAACTCCTGAATATCAGTTAAGCTTAAAGCAAGACAACCACAGCCCACACCTTTGTCTCAAATTTAAAACCATTTCTGGCTGATAAAGGCCAAATATCCCAGTGACTGTATCCTTACTTCAGTATCACACCCTCACAGGAAACCACAGCCCTGAGTTCCAAACTACACTTTGATACCTGTTCCCTGATACACATATAGGTGTTTTTTTGTTTTGTGGGGGGGGGGGGGTTTTGTGTAAAGAACTTCAAAAAAATCAGACTGAGATAAAAATCAGCAAATTGCTACCATGATTAAAGGATCTGGGGAAAAAAAAACCAAAACAATTTCAGCAATACAAATTTTTGCTCAGAACAAAATATTAAGTGCTGCTTTAGTATCATATATTACACAAATTAACAAAACAATTTCAGCAATATAAATTAATTTGTATAATCTATGTGATACCAAATCAGCACTTAATATTTTGTTCTGAGCAAAAATGACAGGTTTCTGATATAACAGGAACACTGACTGGAGCTACTGCTAATGCAAGAATTTGATGTAGATGTCTCTGAGAGGTTTTACCTCCAAGGATTTAAGAAGGGGCACAGACTCAATAAATAATTCATACGTCTTCCTCTTCTTCGCGTTGTTTTTCAGTATAATTCTTCTGAACGTCACCCGATCCTGCAAGAAACAGCACAGAGAAATACATTATTCCTCTTCACTGAAATGGTCCCTGTTTAAAGAACTGACAAATGTGAACGAGTATTTACAGCAAACTCCAGGGCTGGGAAAGCAGCTGCTAAAGTGATACCAAAAGTGACTGCAACAGCTCCTGTTAGAGTACTTCTGGCAATAACAAACTGAAAAACAGGGAGCTCTAAGACCTGGTCCTTCTCAGACAACCATTTAGGAATTCAATTTTTATTCTATCTTATACTGTTTTTCTGGGTTGAGTTTTGGGGTTTTGTTTGCCTGTTTGGTAATATATCTTTCATGCATCTGCATTAAATGAAGAAGTTTGGCTCTTCCTGCTGAAGCCAGTGAAAACTGGCATTTCCAGCATTTGCAAACTGGCATTCCCAGCACTTGTAAACTGGCATTTCCAGCACTTGTTAAGGCAGCTGCAGAACTAAGTCTGAATTGGATTCTTCTCTACTTGAGTCACAGAAGGCAAAAGTTGGAGATTCATACGGGTCTCAAACAGGTCAGGAACAGAATATGAAACAGCAGCATGCTTGTTCACTCCACCGTCTCAGATCCAAGAGCCGGCTTCTGGAAGGACCGCTTCCTGAGTGCCAGCTGCCCGCAAGGAAGAACGGCTCGGTGCGTTCGTGAAGCGCAAACGCGGGGCAGAATCCCCCTCCCGGCCCCGCCGCGCCCCGCGGCCACAGGGCGGCGCTGCGGGCGCGGCACCGGGGCCCGGCCGGGCCCGAGGGCTCGGGAGCGCCGCGGCCCAGCGGCAACAGCGCGCTCCGGGACCGCCCGGACAGCGCCGCCACCGGCCCCGGCAAACACCGGCCCGAACGGCCTCGGGAGAGCTGCAACCGAGCCGCACGGACAGCCTGAAGGGAAGGGCACCTGCCCACCAGGTGTTTCTCATAGCGTCTGCCCCGTCTGGATCCGCGCAGGGTCGTGAACCTAGCCAGAGCTGCGGTTTGCCTTGCACAGGTGGGGCCGTAAGTGTAAAAATCAGGAAGTCAGAGGAAAGGAGCAGAAATTTGGCTAGGAAAATGGTACCAAAAAACCTACAGTTAGTAGAAACATCCTAAGAGCCATTCCTCTGCTTCCCAAAACCATCAGCTGGTACCTAAGCAGCAGCATTTTGAGGTGAAGAGGTATTTTCAAGTAAGCGGATATTTTTAAGGGATGCATGCTGCAAATACGTGTAATAAGGACTAACAGAGGTGATACCAGTGGAACTTTAAAATTGAAGGGTGAGGAAGATGAAAGGCAGGGCGGTATTACTGTTATCCAAAGGACAACAAGAGATGATACAGCATAAGGGATTTTTCAGTTTTTAAAGGCATTTTTCAGTGGTAAAAGTCTCTTCAAACGTTTGTTTGGAGAAGCAGAAAGATGCAGAAACAGTGGGGGGATTGTAAAAGCATAAAAAATCAGAATTCACCTGCTTGAGAGTATCAGTGAGGGAGGAGAAGCAGCAGTATTTGAATAAAAAAAAGCCAAGCCGTGAAGGCAGTATGTGAAGGCAGCATGTGTGGTAGTGAGGTTCCCCCAGACACATTCAGCAGCAAAGGCTGAGGATGCTTCCCTCCTCCAGAAGGGACCCACTGTGATAACTGCTTTGTGCTGAGCCTTCCAGATTTCTGTTGGCCTAAGCCTGCAATGCAGCAGGAGTAATCCACACTTCCCAAACGGCACATAACCAAAGAGCTTTAGCAATGACTTCTGCAGACTAATAAAAATATGTTTAAATTACATCAGGGACAAAACAGTACAATAAAACATGGCAACAAACAGAATAACTGGAAGAAATAACTGAAGTTTGAGAGCAAAATGCAGCCTTAGTTAATAAAATGTTCACATAACAGATGACTAGCAAGAGGTCCCTGTTCATCTACACCTTGCTAATTAATTGAACATAATCACAGAAAAACTAAATCCAAAATTAACCCAATTTATGTAGTTCTTTTCAAAGGCAAACTGGAACAAAGAATCATCTTCTCATTTTCTTCCTTTTATAAATGAGCTCAGTTTGTAGCTAGCTGCTTTGTTCTGTCTTCTTCCAGAAATGAGATTCTGACATTACTCCCTGGTTGATTTACCAAACTCTTTTCTTTCACCTCACAAATAAAAGAGAAGTCAGATCTCCCAGCAAGCGTTGAGATTGCATAAACAGCCATGTGTAACAGCCTATCAGTCCTACAATCAAGGTCACAACACACAGCCAACCCCCAGCGATAGTTGCCGAGGAGCCCAGGGCACACAGACAGCACACAACACTTGTTTGCTTCGAAGGCTCGGTTGATCGCACAATCCACTTATTATGCCAACCCTCACAGATGAGTAAGAGAGCACTGGGAAAATAATCCCATCCAAATAGTGCAGAGAAAAGAACTAAAAAAGGAAACTAATGGCTACAGCTTCACATTCAGCACTGCTGGGCTAGAGACAAAGCAACACCATCATTTAGCTTGGTATCTCATAGGTCATGCTGACCCAAGAGCCTCTTCCAAGGTAACAGAAAGGGACCAGAAACATCATGACAGTTTATTGTGAAGGAAAACAAAGCTTTGGGCAGTTTTCTGACCTCTTCAAATTACTAACATCCTCAAGAAGATATGTAACACCTTCCCATTCCATTAAGAGACAAAACGGTAGGAAGGTGAGTTGAAAATAAAGGACATCATTCAGATATTGTTTCCTCCTCCCAAAAAAAAGTGCATTAATGCCTCCACTGTCCTCTACAGGATGAAAACAAAACCAGGATGCTTTTTTCCCCCCTAACAAAAGTCACAATTACAGCAAAAGCAAAACTATAAAGGGACAGATAGAACTAGTGATATAGTTTTTACAGACAAGTTGTTCCAGCAAGTCAGCCAAAAAGATTTGCACAATGGATCTATCATGCCAGGAGATGAGATAGCAGATCCTGATAAAATACCTATGAGCAGAGGAGCCATACCAAGAGAAGCTCTGGACACAGTGAGTTACTGCTTAAAATATTATGCATGTAAGAGCAACTTCCTCTCCTTACCAGTCCCCAAAGGGCTCCTTCTGTTGTGGCAATAATGGTGGCAGCTCTAGGAGTGTTGTACATCAATGCCAGTTCCCCAAAACTGCCGTGATTATCGTAGCGGCCCACACAGCGAGACTGGTTGTCTTTTGCTACAACAATATCATACAGTCCTCTGGAAAACAACAGAATAAACACTTTTTATTAGACAACATTCCAGTACAAATCTTGAAAACAGCTTTTTGCTGTTATGCAAATGGTCCTTTTATTGCTGTGTGAGATGAAACTTTTTGAGCTTTCCAATTGCCTGATTCTCGCCTGCTTCTATCTACACTATTTTCACCATAATTGTCTCTTAATAAAGCATTTCACTGTGGATAGATAGGGGCAGGATCTACTCGGTTTCCTCTGCATAGTATTTTGATGTTGCTGTTCTGGCCAGGGTGAGAAGTAGTTTCATCATCTTTAAAGAGTGACATTTCACAGCATGTGTGTTACCCAGTGAGACCTCTTTAGAGTGACTCAGATCCATCTCTACCCATTTTCTCAGTGACAGCATTGCTGCAGGACCTTTGGGACACACTCAATCCAACTGCTCACTTGCTACTATGGGTTTGTCTCAGCTTGGGGTATATCATAACCCCAAGATGCTCTAAACCCTCTGATATCTAGCCAAGATCTCTGAACAGATCAAGAGGAAATGTCCAGCCACCGGAAATCTCCTTGCACTTTTTTCATACCCAGCTGTAACCTGTTAAAATTTGAAAGGCCTCCCTTGCCCTGTTCTCCATGAGGCACCCTTCCTACATTATAATGAAGTTAAGAGAACATTATTCCAGAATTTACGAAGAATCAAAAGATTACTCTGATGAAGTGCAGGTACAAGTACAGCGAGTCAGAAGTCAAGACACAAATCTGCATCAAACTACACCACAGGAACTGCCTATTAAAAAAAAAAAAAGCTGTGCACAGAAAGCTAGCCCTTTGAAAGTCAAACAAGTGTCTGTAACACCTTCAGGACTGTCATGCTTGGGGCTTTAAAGAATAAATTAAAAATACGGTTGGAGTAGGCTTTATTAATTCTTAGCTATGGCAACAAAGTTTGTTCAGGGACTACCCACTGGCTTAAGACACTTCACAAAATGTATCATGCCCAGGAGAAAAGCAGGTAGGGAACACCTTCCTGGCTTTAAGCAACTGAATACAGGTATAATTTTCCTGACAAGTTTAGATCTTTGTCAGAAGAAATAGTATTATATCCCACAACATCACCAGGCACATAAGAAGAAAAAGGAAAAAGAATGACCAGAAATGGTACTAGGTGAGGAAGGTGAGGAAGGCAGGCACATGGGACTATAACAATCCTAGCAGACACCTCTTATACTCTACTGCTTACTCACACCTAGGAGAGTAAGAAACCAGCAGCATACTAAAAGTAAACTAGAAAAGGATTAGTGTCGATGGAAAGTGTCACTAATTCTTGTAATGTCTGATATCTAGTTAATGATTCTCTGAGAGGCACCAGAGGCAACAATCTTCAGAGCTGTTTTTTCGATCTGGAAGAGCCAGATGTGAGCACCTTAAGCAAAAGCAACAACAACTTCTCCCCATCTTTCAGCCTGAAAGTCACTTACTAGTGCTATTTGTTTCCAAATAACTATAGCCACGTAACCTTCAGTCAAGCATTCAGCTGTCTTTAGCCCAAGGACTAAACTGGTGAGGCAACACTGGGTGACCTTGGCTCAGCTTTACTGAGAAAACTGTTGCTGAGCTGTGAGAGAGTCCATGAGCTAAAGCCCTGCAAGATAAGAAGAATAAAAACAGACCAAAGTGTAATTGTTGAGATGGTAATCATTACAAGCCCAAGGACTCAAGTGAAAAGTACTGACATGAAAAAATATAAAACCCTCAGGCAAAAAAAAAAGCAAAAAAGCAGCTCAGCAAGATTGTAGATCAGTCTGTTCCAAGAGGCAGCAGAGGCCAATGCTGCCCCTCCTGAGTGATGACTGGTCCATCAGCATAGACCCAGCAGGTGCCTCCTCAGCAGTGATGAGCATCCCATGTTCAGCCATGCAGCACATTCCTCTGAGCTCTCCCCTCCATGCAGAGGGCACTAAACACCTGCTGCATCCTCAGGCTGCACCTGCCCTGCCTGCTGCCCCTCTGTGCATGGCGAAAGACACTGACACGAGCCATCTGGTGAGGAAGTACTGCAAGCACAAGGAAAAAAAGGCCTGTGCCAGAACACAAAGTCACTGTTCATTTAGACAGAAAGAAACCAATCCTCAGGAATATTTAGGCATTAATTACTTGGGAGTAACAAGACATGCCTACTCATGAAAGAGCCAGAGTCCTCCGAACTTGCACTTGCAAACAAGTGGAAATATTGTGGTTTTCCATAAGGTCCAGTATTCTGCTATTCTTTTGCATGAAAAAATAAGTGAGTGGGAGGTGGAGGAAGACTGGAAAGGGAGAAGGGACTGAAAATTCCTAACTGCAGAAGTTATTCCTAATAACCAAATAGCCAACAAAAGAGTTACAGCCGAGTTACTTCACCGCAAAGGCTGCTATGGTGTCACTAGACAACACCAAATTTAATTTCCTCCACTGTACAACCTTTCTGCCACATACTTTTAACTTGGGAATAAAACAAAACAAAAACCTAAAAGCTTGAAAACCAACACAACTATCTCTTGACAGAAAAAACCTGTTGTGGAATAACATTACATCAGTAGAACAGAGACCATAGAAGCATTTACCTGAATATCTAAGATAAGGTTCCATTTCACTTCTTCATTTTAGGCTAAAACTCATAGCAGGGAGCTTTTGATAACCAACAGGATAAGAGCCTTGCACAGAAACAAATCAAGATAGACTGATGGTATCTAACATTTTTGAGAGGCTGCCAAACCGAGTGTATGTTTCCTCAAAATTATGAACCACTGTTCTGCACAGATCTCATCTTTGCAGAACTAGTGGCTCTGGCTCCCACAAGTTCTGATCTGCAGTACCTTACTCTTATCTGTAACAGCCTGATCTCTCTGGTGAATATGGCAAGAGCAGGGACTTGGCCTGCCTAGCCAAAGACATAAGATTGGATTGAGGGAGAGCAGTTGAGGAAGATACCAGAGTGCAGAAATGGGGCACTGGTTTAGGCTAAGGGGTTGGTACGGCAGAGGACAGGGGAATGGGCATATGGTTGGAATATATTTGCTGCAGCCTTATGTTCTGTAATTGCACTAATCAGAAAGGGGAATGTCCTTAAAATGAACACGAATCATTTCAAACGAACAATTTCTAACCTAGAAATTCTTCTGCAAATTCCTTAAACACAGCATAAGTAGCAATTCAAAAAGCAACAACCTGTCTTGAAGACCTGCTTTGAAAGCATTTCATACAATATTAATGGTGCCATTATTTCAGTGATAAGCAAGATAACAGTGCACCAAAAGCAGTTTGCTAAGATCATGTTCCAACAGACATTTATAAATCACTCAGTAATATTCTGTTTAATATTACAGTTGTGCAGAAGGAAATAAATCCATGTTCTTAATTACTCTTTAGATATGGTTATTCAAAGTAACATTAGTCAGATTTCTTTTCAAAAGGGTAAAAGATACTCAAAATGTCCATGCACACATGTATCTATTATATGCCTGTTGTACATATAAGTGATCCCCAAAATTATGACGTGAATTTGCTTGATGCAAGAAATTCCAAAATGGTACCTTAAGCTCTGCAAATACAAATCACGACCAACAGAGGCAGAGCAACCTCAACTCTCTCTGAAGTCAGTCATCAAAACTAATTGGATAAAGTCGAGGTTGTTCCATGGTAGCCACTACCATGGATTTTTATTTCCTATATTCTCCTTCCTGAAAATAATCTCCTACCCCTTCCCCTTACCACAGTGCTACTTTTGCTGGTTCTCCCCCTCCTTCCTTCAGAAAAAAATAGAACCTGCTCTAGAGACAACATGTAATATGGCTGGTGTTAAGCTGTGCTCATGCTGATGGGCACAAAAATTGAACCGAACAAATAATTTTCCTTCAGAAACTGTCATGTAGAGTAAACATTCCCTGCCATTTCTAAGAAGCTGAAAAGAAACATCCTCTATATTTTACAGGCACAGCTGCTTACCGCTCAACGACATAGAAGTTATCTCCATCATCACCTTGGTCAATCACATGTTCCTGAGGTTTCACCTTCCTCTCAAACATGGCATCAAGGACCTGAGACAGCTGCTCCTAGAAAACAAACAGGAGGGGAAGGGGAAAAGTGAACTATCAGAAAACACACCTTAGCATTACTGCTGGGCAAGGGTGAGTTCATTTCATTTGGTCTGGATAGTGAACTGGAACATGCACCATGCTTTTGTACATTTTACTGTACAAAAATACAAGTAATACTGATATTACATGTTGATTTCCACTAGCACCTCACTCCTTTCCAGCTTATTAATGTAAGTTTAATAATGCAGACAACCAGACTTCTATCACAGAAGAGCCATTATCTCAAATTTATGTCCAAATGGCTCAATTTTCATAGTATTTCAGTGCCAAAGCACACACACATGTTTGGTATAATCTTCACAGCTTCACTGCAATGGACACACATCAATTCCTGTCGACAGTACGTGTATTTCATTGTATGTATATCTAGAAACTGCACCATGATCTACTAGTCAATTACCTGTACGGTCACCATCTAAGAGCCTCAGTCATGATCAGGAGTATACTGAACAAGACTCTCCATAGACTTATCTCCCCAGGTAGTCTGTGTCTTAGGGAAGCTGCAATTCCAGCCCCAGATGAGACAGGACAGGTACAGATGTGGAGCCCACACAGAAAATGGGATAATGCTGGTCTGCACAGTAGGCTCCAGCTGGATTTCCCTGATCAGCCACAACTAAACTTCCTTTTTTTGCAGGCAGCACAGCCAGGGAAGCTGTGAAAGCCAAGAAAGATGACACCATATAAATGCCTTGCCTTGATGCTGACCTGCTTTACCATCTTTGCAATTCCCAAGCCCATTAACAATATACTTTCTCTGCATTTTCAATGACCAGATGTTCAAAGTTGAAGATGTAGATCACAGCTGAGTTTCTAAAAATACACTGCATGAACATGCAAGCCAGTCTTCATGCTGCTGATACACTTGAAATATTTACTGCACTCCTGAAGTTGGAAATTATCATTGCAGTATCTCTAGGCACCACTACACTGAAAATATTCTTTATCTTTTAAATAGAATCCTACCTTCTTGTCTTTAAAAACTGTGTCTGGACTTTTAGATCATATTAACTGTACCTAACAAAAAATTAACTGAATTTAAGATTTCCTTAAAATGCTATTACCTGATCTAGGTTTTTGAAGAGCAGGATATCTTTACATGCTTCCTGCAGTCTGCATCGCTGTTCATCAGTTTTTGGATGAACTACCTTTAAAACAAAGTAGAACAGAACAGTCATGACAACAAAGAAATATGATTACAAACTAAACTTCAGCATGAAAAAGCAGAACACAATTAAACTGTCAAAAGTATACAGTCCTTTTCTCTTGTTTGCATAAACAGTATTTTTATATATATATATATATATATAAACACAATGCAAAACAGAATTAAAGATACATAAGAAAAATATTATGCTGACAATTAA
Source organism: Corvus moneduloides (assembly GCF_009650955.1). Lineage (NCBI taxonomy): Eukaryota > Metazoa > Chordata > Aves > Passeriformes > Corvidae > Corvus > Corvus moneduloides. The sequence goes on from NC_045486.1 coordinate 9,792,257, forward strand.
CATACTAAAAGTAACAGTCACAAAAGACAAGAAAGAAGAGGATGCCTTTTCCATTCCATTCCCTTCCCTTCTAACATAGCCACAGCCACAGTCAAAGCTTGAGAGCACATGAAACAGAGGAAGAAGTGAACAGTTTTCTTCCTAAACTCTGGCTATATTAGTCCCAGTATACTTACTGTTGGCCCACAGGGAGTTTATACCATATATCACACGTATGAGTCTCAGCCCATCCAATAAGAAGTTACTGAAGAAGCGTGGTTTTTTCTAACAAAATTGCTTAAATAAAAGCTTTGTTGTTTGAGATCTTTTGTTACTTCCTTCCATTTATAAACATCAGGTTAAAGGAATCAATACTCACTGTATCATAAAAATGTTCATATATGTACTTGTTAGGGTCTAATCATGAAAATACATTAAAAAATTAATTACCTGACATGCACCAAACTAACATTTCTTATTTCTGGAATAACAAGAATTCCAAAAACCAGTTCTATCAGTAGGCATTTCTAAAAAGTTATTTTCCAAAGTTAAGCAGGTCTCAGATCCTTGTTTAAAAGAAAATGGAGTACTGAATCATCAGTCAAGAAAATTAAGACTTTTGATGGAATAAATGTGTCCAAGTCTACAAACATTTAGATAACCAGACAGATTCATGGTCTTTTTTTCTTTTTATAGTATATAAAAATTATTTATGAAGTGTATTTATGAAGTATCCCTTCTTTTTTTTAGAGAAATTAAATTAGATTTTCATTGCAGAAGTGTAAGCATCCTTGCGACGGAATGTGGAAAGGAATGCCAGAAGTCCAGTAAAAAAACATTGATTCTCACCAACCATGCTACAAGATTTGGCCACACAAACCCATCTGTAAAGAAATACAGTTACAGTATCTGGATTTGCAATTCCTAGAAATTCCCAGCTTTCAAGAACAAGAGAAAAAACAGGTGGCTGCAGACTTAAAATATTTCAACCAAGCATTTCTCCTACCCAGGCAGAACTGCTCTGACAAGAAAGACAGTAAAAAAGCATGTGAGGAATTTTAAGCACCCATAAAGAAACAGCTGTGGTAAAGCTTAACTAATTCTTCTCAATAGCATCGATGATCTAGCAATTGCCTCAACAAGCCTTTAAGAGAATTAAGAAAGGAAAATAGCCAAAATTTTAAACATGTTAGACTTAAGCACAGCTCTCAAGTCCTTTGAAGTAAAATTGTATTAAAGCTGTAGTGACTAAAAAAGTCTATGAGACAAAGTGGCTCAAAATTTCCAAGCAATGTCACTTTTTCAACGTCACCACACCACGCTCAGCACAAAAAGCACAAGTGGTAAGAAAAGGCAATGTACATCTGCCTGTCAATCTGTAGAGAGAACCATGCATGGAGTGATTCCCTCACTCTTACCCTTTGTTCTGTATCTTCTTCCTCTTCATCTGGATTGAAAGCTTCAGCACAAACTTGGAAGAAAAAGAGAGAGGAGGTAAGTAAAAAGAAGTAATTACATGACAACAGCAAACAAATCAGTTTAAATACATTTCTTCTATTTTCCTACAGGAAAAACAAAATCACTTTTCATTTTGTCATAAGTGTCAGAGGCTCAAATCCTGTCTGTTCTCTGAGCAGGCACAGCATGGCTGTTCTCAGACTCTCATGTAAAAAGTCTGTGACTTAGTAAATAATCTTGCCTAGCAAGTACTCTGAAGCATGGACACAGATTTCCTTTCAGCTGGTATCAAAGCATAACAATCTCCATTCAGATTCATTTACAAGCATCTTCTCTAAAATGCAGGGGGAAAATACCGCTGCTACACTGCTTTGTTCTTTGCAGAGCAATGCACAGAGCAAAACACTAAAAAAAAAGGAGCACAAGGAAGGATGAGGCACTTGCTCCACCTCAACTCTGATTTGCAAGTGAGTATCTATATTTTGGGAGGTTTTTTCATACAGAGAAATAATGTTTTCACAGAAATCAACCTGGGAAATTAACAATCCACTTCACCATAGTATAGTCTATGAAAAAATAATATTTAGTCACATCCCCCACATGTTCCTCTATCTTACTACATTTTAACCAAATTAACATCAATTGGTGATACAAAACCAACTCCAAAATTTACACACAGTGGGGTTTTTTTTAAAAGGATGAGAACAGCTGTGGAAAACCACACATTATTGTGCTTTGGAACACGGCTCTGCCAAACATATCATTATACCTACAGGATCAACTGGAAGAGAGGCAATAATGCAGAGCTGCTGAAACTTCAAACCGTTTTTGTTCAGTTTTAACTCCTCAGAAAAGGCCTATCTTCAGTTATCTTAACACTTACACTATTACACAGTTTTACAATACTAAATACAGACACTTCAGCTGCCAAAAGCCCATGGTTCTAGCTCAGATTTTCTTATTAATTCATGGATATTTACAGTTCTTGCATGTTGAGGTGCCCTGCACATTCTACTCACCTGTACACACAGTCAAGGAAAGTGAGTCAGTCCTGTTTTCATCTAGCTGTGTTCTTACTTTAATAAGGGTGGTCTCACTTCTGAGGTTATACATTACTTACAAAAGTTTACAAGGAAACACAGACAAGCATTTTCCCTTGTACTTCATCCAGCATCCTGACAATACTGAAGACTTAGCAGAATGCCCAGAAGCCCTCTGCAATGACATCTAACTGCTGAATGGACTAAGAAAGCATCAATAAAAATAAGCAGAAAAAAAAATCCAGAAAGTCTAGAATTCAGCAACTTGTAAACAGTTCAAAAATGTACACATGCCTGTTGACCCTGTCACTCTGCACTCAACAGGACTATAAAAATGCAAAACTCTAGCATAATTTACTAGGAAAAATTTGGTTGGCTTTATGTGTCTTGATTTTTTTATTTGGATTTTTTTTCTCCCTACCTAAAAGATACAAGTCTGTCCTAGGACACTGGATTTTAATTCTTTTTTTTTCCTGGAGAGAGTGAGGAGACTCAAATACAACAACAAGCACTCCACTTATCAAACTACAATGTAAAAACACAATCATATAATCATTAGGCATCAGGCATTTATAGAGTAAGTATTGCTCATACAATAAACCCGTTTAACAATACAGAAACAGTGTATTGACAGCGCACCTACCACACACATGCTTTTAGTTTAACAGAACCACCCACACTTAGGGCAGATACTCCACAAAGGATAAACAGCATTCTTCCCCAGCTGAAAAAAAGTATAGTCCACACCACAGTCCAAAGATGACTGGTTTATGGGAAGGTGGATGCCTACAAAGCTGCAGAACATGGACTGATAGGCTGATCCACTTAATATGCAATACAAAGGTACTTACAAAGAGAACATTATTAGCATTTTGGTGTGAAAGCTTTCCTCCTCCTTCCATTTTACACTAAAGATCAAAGTCTATTGTAAAAGCTTTGGGTTTTCTAATAAGGAACAGTTACTAAGAAGAAAGGCTCCATGGTTTAAACAATATAGTGAAACTGGAGACAATAAACTCTCTTCTTATTGTACAACCAGTGTATCTTACAAGAAATTAGAGTCCAATTCTCTATTAAGCACAATATTACATACTATAAATGCACTTCTATACCTTTCTGAAAGTAACTGGTGCATAAGCAAATTCAAGATCTATGAATTCAGAGATCGCTGTACCACAAGATCATTCTATCATTCAAATTTTAATATTAAGCTGCAAATTTGATTTTGTTCCCATCTCAGCTGCAGGGAAGCTATTGCTAAAAATGCTTTGTAATTCAAGAAATTCTATTCAAGATTTCCTTGGGAAAACAAGTTTTATTACCAAAGCTAAAACTACGGCATTAAAGCAAAACCTTATCTTAAAACACACATCAATCAAAGCAACACAATCGTCTATAACTGCAGTATGAAATGGCTTTGGTTAAGGTTTGTCCATGTAGGTTTCCCCTATTTCATCTTACCCACTAAGGGTGAAAACAGCTCCCAAAGCCCACCAAGGATACAGACTGGGACTTAGTGCCCTTCCCTACATATGGAAATCACTTCTGTAATGCCCATGAATGGGCACCACAGAAATACAACAAAAATGTGGCAAAATACCACTTCTTCCCATGGTGTCACATAGAATGCCTTCCCATTATACTTTTCATTCTTCAGCCTCCTGCTGGGATTTCTTTTTCCATGGAGAAGAGTAGGCCAGACATTTTGACTTCAATTTTGGACAGCTCTGATTGACAGGACCCTGTTTACTTGCAGGCAGAGCTGTCACACTTAATGTAACATATCTGTTGTGGTATGGTTAAAAAGGGGGAGAGACACAAAATTATTATTTTTGATCTCAAGCTTAATTAATATTGTGATATACTGGAAAGCCAACAGAAAGCTTTTCAGACTACTCATAACAACCAACAGTATTTTCCAAGTACTTTAAAACACGACTAAAGAAAAAGCAACATTACATCAAACCCATCCCATGTTTTATGTTGCAGTATGTCCAATTTTTCTTTCTACTATTTTTAATTGGTAAATCACTTGGGAAAGTCTGTACAGTTGAACATATTACCTTTGTGTCTGTCTTACCTTCAAAATATTTCATGTTACCTGTACTGCTTTGCTATTCTTCTGGCTGTGAAGGACCCCCATGACTACCCTAAACTCTGCCAATCCCTGTCAGAAATCTAGGGAATTTCAGGACTCCTGAAGGTTATTCACTTGTGCACTACAGTACAGCCAGTCCTAATGAAAAAACATTTGATCTTTCATCTTGACAAAGTGAAAACGTCCTTGGCCCATTATTTGATACGTGACTGAATTCACATATTAACTATTTAAGTGTCCCAACAAAACAGACACTCTTGAGGCAAGCTTGTTCTCACAAGATTCTCCTGAAAAGTGTTGTTTTTCAGACTCATTGAAATGGCAGTTGGAAGGGATCTCTCTCTGAATGAAGGTCATCCAGTCCAACCTACCCCTCCAAGGGGAGCTATTTGGAATGCTAGTTTGGGGCTGACCTAGAAACCTCCCAGGGCAAAGATTGCACATCTCTCTGCTAACCTGCTCCACCACCCTCCCGGGGAAGACGTTTTCCTAATGTGCAATTTAAAGTATGGTGTGCAATCTAAAGCTCACCAGTATCGTCATACAATTTGAAGTGACTTCTGAAATCACACCTTGCCTAGGTGAGATTTTCAGCACAACTCTGCCCCTGAGCAAGTGCTGAGCAAGAATTCATAACTGGAAGTTACACACCAGCGTGACACATCTACAGCTCTATCAGCTCACACCATGCAGACCAAGCTTCCTTCCAAATCCACCCATACATAGTTCAAATAGCTTTGGAACATAAAAAAGTTCTCAATTTTATGAAGCTTTGAGATAAAAAGAAATTCAGGCTTTTATCCTACCATCTACATTTAATCTCTCTTAGCTTCTGCAGCTTCTACAGCGAGTTTAGCTTTCTCTCATGCCACACCTTCTTTGGCTTTCAAGAACATCTGTTAACACTTCTGAAGGCTCAGAAATGATACAGCTCCATCGCTGCTTTGTTATGCAGGTGACAGCATCTGAAAGCAACCAAGATCTCTGTAGCTGCAGCAATGACATCAGCAGTGGATGGGTGAGGGGGAAGCAAGGGGTGGGGAGAGTATGAAACGCAGTAAGACAAGTTTGCCAGTACAAACACCACCTTTGTTTATGCAAGTTTTAATCGCTCTCAAGATAATATTGTTCTGCAAAATATATGTTTTGTCAAGATCAAAGTCCTTGCACTCTATGCAAATCTGTATGCAAATAACAGTTGAGCATTTAGCTCTGGCAAGTAAATTCAGCCTCCAAGAGAAATGCACACCATCCCTGTCCCTGAAAGATCAGGTTTTTTCAAAACAACAACCAAGAGGCTGAGGCCTGAAGACCTTCAGACACACACAAAAGAAGGAAATTAAAGTTCTATGTTTTATGTAAGGTGAATGCATTATTAATATTTCTGTTGCTACTGAAACAAGTCGCAAATAGATGCCCTGTCATACTCTCTTTTCAATTTTGGATGCCACCTTCTGTACTGCAGAGTGAAATCCTATTCACTCTTCCTTACTTATGAGGATGCATCACCTCCAATTGATCCTATCAGACCCAGTAATGAAAATCCACCCAGAGCAGTACATGCAGAACCGCTTTTCCAGTTATCTACTCAGATGAGTAATCTTAAACTATGTTTAAGGCAGTGTTCTTTGCATTTGAGTTTGTCAAAGCTTCAAACATTTTCTAAGTCTGTCTCTCAAGGGACAGATGCATAGCCTCTTCTGGGAGCACTATGCCAGCTGGAAAGGTGACCACTTCCAGTGGCTTGTCATTCTCTCTGACAGCTGAGTTGCACTTCAAAACGATGCAGTCACATGAATTAGGAAGCTTAAACAGCACTTATACATAGGTCTTTGCTGGCACAGCTAAACGTGATTTTCCACACTTGGGAAACAACTTCAAGTTTCCTCTCACTTCTATTGCTGGTTAGCTCAGAACTTTTTGGTTTAAAAATTGCACTTTGTTTCTCAAGTGAAAGATCTCACCATGTCAAAGCAGACGACAGATTCATACCTCAATCCAGCAAGTAGGAAACAGAACCTGCACCCATTTGCACCACCTGAGCCATTTTCACATTTATGACAGGTTGGAAAGAAAAGCAACACTGAAACCCAAAGAACAGTTAACATGTGCAGGAAAATCAGTGGTTTCAGCCTTCAATTCACTAATGAGAGAACTGACTGAAATCAAGGGTAAATTTTCTTGTTAAAACCAACGTTGCTGCATCAGGCCAAAACTCAGATCTTGGGTCTTAAAAGACTGGTCTCCAGATGCAGTACCACCTCCTGACTTCATTCTTAATTGTCATAGAGGCATAACTGAGACATGATTTACAATGACCAGGACTTGAGCAAACAACCCCCCCCCTTCAAACTTTGTCAAACACCAAAGCAGAATATTCAAAAGTGCAACCACTTGCATGGCCAAATATGTCAAATCAAGTGTAAGATTTTTTTCAGTGGAGAAATATTTATAAATAATTCATTTCAGGGGGAAAGGAAAAGAATGGATTTTCAGTTCTTGAAACAGCTTCAAATGTCATTTAAAGTTAAAAGGAAACCAAATCAAGTTGGTTCTTCACAGGCAGAGTTCTTCTGCATTACAGATTAACTACAAAGGCACTCAGACACAGTATGGCTGTGCCAAACCAGCTCTGTCCAGTCAGGATTACAGGTTCAGGCACACTCCACTGGTCCCAAAGCCTGCTCAGGTTGAAAAGCTGCACAGATCAGGCAGCTTCTTTTGTCAGGCAAAGAAGCCTATGACCACTGATGGAGCTTAAGGCCCTAAAATCCTGCACTGCTGAAATGCTCAGCTGGCTCTACCCAAAGCCTTGCTTACAGCCCCAAGTCAACCTGAAAATGCCCCCCTCTGATATGGACACTACCTATGCCCATTACTTTAACAGAGTAGCAAAACTGAAGTCCCAGGTAGAGCTTGGAGAGACTCCACTCTAGTTCACAGCTGGATAAACCCTTTTGCCAAGAGAAGTGCATGATGTGTCACAGTGCTTGCTAATCTTGCCTTTAGAAATCTTTGATAACCATTTCCTCACCACGATTATGGACTTTCCAATAGGATTATCTAAATCAGACTTCTCCAGCTTGTTCTCTTTCCATCAAAAGAGAAATGCTATAGTTCCAGCGACAATGGCTTGTGACAAAACTGTAACACCATTGTCACACACTCCTACTTCATACTACTTTTCAGTAGCAAGTTCAGAACAGACTGCACAATCAATTATAAATGCCACCTTTTATGATAATGGGGTTTTTTTCTTCACAGGAAATCCAACTTTACGTGAACAGACACCTTTTCTCCCAAGATGCATAAGTAAAGGCAACATAATAAGCCCTTTAAAATTATGATAATTGGTTGACAGCTATTTCCATATGTGCATTTGTTTTATATATTCTGAATAATGCAGTTTTCAAATATTCTTATTACATTCATACAGAAAATCTGGTTTTAAGTGTTTCTTTAAAAGGCTTTATCATCAGATGTACAGTAAAACAATTGAGACAATGCCTTACAGCAGAATAACCATTAAAATATTTTTTTTTTCCCTGCTACAGGAAGATTTGGCAAAGTATTTAAAATTACATTTCCCTAGGGGCAAACAAGAACTTTCATGATGAAAGAACTAGAATAATAAACAGAAAGTAAATAATCACAATCTCTTTTAGATTCATATCTTTACACACATATCATGAAAGCATTACAAGCAGACAATACTTCTTCAACTAGATTTTAAAGACAAGCATAAAGCACTTATAACAAGATACAATGCATTCCTACTTAATTATTATTCCTAGGTAGGCTTTGTTCAGGGTTGGTTTTTTGTTTTGTTTTGCTTAACTCCTTCTGCAGCCTGCAGGATCTGGCCTGGAAACCATCCCCAGGTTAACTGACTCAGGGACACAGCACCAGACAAACCACGGACGAAAGGCTTCACAGCACCCCGGGAATCTGCTCCAGGGACCTGTCAGGAAAAGACGTTCCCTATCAAACTAAGAGGCAACTTGCTGAGGGTCTTACTGAACTGCATCAAAACTTCAGAAGACAATCCTCATCCTGTATATCTTTATTTAAATCTTCCTCCTACTCAGGAGCAATTAAAATAAAAAAACTTGTGCCAGTGTAGGACTAGAGACAGAATTCTGCTAAGCATTTCTCCTACCTCTTTGGCATAACCAAATGAACATGACATTTGCCTTTTTTTTTTGGCAACTAAACCAACAGCTGTTTATCATTGTATTTGCTTCATGTGGTTGCCTATTTAATTATATCAAGGTGCAACTTTTACTTAATGCCCTTATTATACCAAATGTTATAGCTATAATAATGATTATAATAAATGTTATTATGAGTTACATATAACATGTTATATATATTAGTTACATATAACATGTTATATATATTAGTTACATATAAATGTTATAATGAGTTATGCCAAATGTTTTAGCTTATCCTTCCTCTCTGCATGCTCACACATTGGAAGGGTTATACTCTCGCACCTCACTGAAGCCACATGCTGCAGGAGAATGATGATAAACTCATGAGGCTATAATTCCCAGACTGCAGTTTTTGATAATTTGAAAATTTACAATTTCCAGAAGACCTATGATGAAAGCACTCTGGTGATAAAATAGAGCACTCTGCAAGTCTCTCCTGTACAGCTGGAGGAGCCAAGGGACAATATTGCCTGATTTCACAGAATCATCTGCTAACTAAGCCACAACTGGGGCTCCTGCCCTTTGGGCTTCCATGTCTCAATTCACAACAAGAGAGCCCAACATCCCATCAGACACTGGTGTGCTCTGGGACTTGCAGTAAGAGGTAAGTCGGCATGAAAATTAAAACAACAGAAATACTTCCATCATGGTAGAGGACTAAAAGAAAAGAAGGTTTTCCATGCGGCTGATCATTGCAGTAAACAGCTCTGACATAGTAACAACCAAAAGCAAAATACTGCCCTTTTAATCTTAAAACAGTAATTTACAATTTGCTACTTGTGTTTCCAATTCCCTTTACTACATATAAATAGAAATCTAAAATGGTAGCAGGGTATTTTGGAGTTACACATTATTCCATGTGGTGAAGCCTGGGAAATTCAAACGGAGCAGGCTTTATTCTTGCAAGTTAAGAAATCAGAAGACTGAAATGGATAAACATGCTGCTGACCTTGTTCAAGCCTTCTAAGAGAGCCTTACCGATGAGATAGTCATCCATAAAAAAGGTCTCCTGGAAAACATGATGCTACTACTATTTCAGAGCACACAGATTCACAATTGTAGAAGTATGCCTTCTGCTTTAATGATCTTCTGGTTTAGCCTATCACATAAATCTTAACACATTTCCAAATGTGTTACGTAAGCAAGGCAGATAAAACCAGAAATTCAGCATCAATAATGTTTATGTGCCTGAAACAGTGATACTTTCTCAGTTAAAAACAGCACAGAGAATGTTCATTTTACATTCAGTTTATATCAGAACAGCACAAGTTTCCAGAAATGGCTCAAATATATACCTTCCCCCCCCCAAAAAAAGGCACGTAGCTTACAGGCTTTTAGTTGCAAACTGTAGATAGAAGAGAGAATTTAGCTAGGAATAAAACAGGAAAAGTGTTTTTCTAGTACAGAAATAAGAAATTTTCTTTCAGTTTACAGATAAGGCATTTTTTGCTTTTATACTTGCAATTCTGCCATATGAATTGCTAAAACTGCAATAAGTCAAATAATATTTTAAAAGAACCTTCATCATCTTGAGAAAGTGTAGTGAAGCACTCTTTGCCTTAAAATTTCATTTCGCAATGAAGATTACCTGTATCTTTCTGACATCTATCATGACAGAAAACCAAAGGATGTCTAAGTGTTAGAAGGCACTTCTGAAATCAATGGTTCAGCAACCTATATATGATTTTTAAAGATTTCTAGAGAATGTCCAAATATATTAAAAACCACATTACCCTGAATAGAACAACTAACACCTATTTACCTGTAGCAACAGGGAACAGTAAGAAATTAGCGTGGCTTGACACAAAAGGATTGTGTGCAGAGGAATGATGTGGAAGCCCCCAGGTCCCAGTGCTTGGAAACTACTGCTTCCTTTCCTAGCACACCAGAAAAGCAGGAAATGTGGGAAGTTACTGTCCAACCTCTTGAAGAAAAACCTGGCAGCTCCCCCCATTCCTGTGTGGCTGCTGAGCAATTCCAGTGCCCTGGTGAGCACCAGCCATGGCAAAGGTGTAACTCTTTCACTTGATGCAACTCATTCGTTTCCAGCCAGCTCTGGACTTCAGTGTCTCACTGAATAAATGGATTGTCTTTGCAGGAAATACACAGTTGAAGAGGTCTGGCAAAAGACTAATACTGGGTAGGACTTCATCAGTTGGAATCTGTGTGCTTTACTTATGACCAGTTTTGCGTTTTTCCATTAGAGAAAATTAGTGAGCTTAAGAAAATTATGCTCTTTCCTCTCCCAAATTTTGGAGACGTGGGAAAAACACACCAAATCAGGTAAGTGCCTCAGGCAGCCAAGTACCCACACACAAGCCACCTCCCAAAGTCAAGCCCTGATTCAAGTCTCTCTTCAAATGAGAACCCTGTAAAAGTGCTCACAGCAGCTCCTGAGATTGCTTTAATATTTCCTGTAGTGAGTTTTCATATTGCCATTCTATTCCCTATAGTGAGGTTTTTTGTATTCTTATGAAGTTTTCTGTTATTCTGGGGTACACACAGACTCAGCAAGGTTCTGGTGTTAAAAACAACTGAGTAAAGTTTCTGAAATTATAACCTTTCATATTTAAATCAGGTCTGTTTAAACTTTTCCGTTCTACGTGGACTATTCAATCAATTTCACATTTAAACTGAAGTTACAGCAACCTAAACTTGCATGAGTGTAATAATCAGTACAGGAGCCTAACAACATCTGTGACTTTGTCTGAAACTTTATATTAAAATAGGGATGAAGTGCAGCCTTACATATTCACAAGAAAAATACAAAGCACATCTGACTCTGAGGTCACTCTAAAGATACATCACAGCACCAGGTTTTGCACCAAGTATAAAACTGCCTTTTTTAGCCTGCATTGTCACAGGCAGTTTGAGATTTCCTAAGGTGTGTTTGCTTTCTGTCTCTTGTGCAACAAACCATATTGTAATATTTTCATTTTGGCTTTTATTCCCATGTTAAAAACCATCTTGAGTTCAAACCAAAAGAAAAAAAAAAACAATTCTTTGTCACACAAAAGAGAAAAATTAAATTCCAACCACCAAAGGGGAATTAAATTTTGTTTAAACAATCAGCTAAAAGCTGATGTTTTCAAAAGTATTTATGTATCTAAAGACATGGACCAGCATTTATGTAGGCTTTTTAAAGATCTTTAATGTAAAACAATTAATGGAAGTTAATCACTTCCACCTTTTGCTACCTGAATATTTTTGAAAAACTGATCCATACTGCATTACTTGCTTTAAAATGTGCAGAGCTATACTTATGCTCCCACTTAGTAAGGGCTAATTTCAGTTAAAACATTTTACTTTGGACAACTTCTAAATTTTATGTGACAGTCTAGCCATGAACTATTATTAAGAAAGAAAAAAATTTTTAAAACATTAAATATTAATTAATTCCACTCCACTGTAGCACTTATGTGCATTAAGCAGACTGGATCAGATTTCTTCTGACCACGTATTGCACTGACTTAAATTTTAAGCAAGGATGCTCACAGTGCTGTATTTCTCTTTATGTCATTAAAAAAACCCTGCAGAATTGTTCACAACACTGTGAAATCCAACTAACTGTGAAGTCATGACTATTAATTTCCAAAAATAAGCTTTTTATTATTCACTGAATGTCAATCACATGCCAGGAATTTTTAAATAAGTCCCAATATTGCAAACAGAGAAAACAAGCTTTTTTTGTTTAACGAATAATGATTCAGACACTTTCTTACAGGAGAGCACCCACACAATTTATCACCACTTTCATCTGTCATCCCACATGCTTGGCTTTTGCTCATATCAACATTTTTTAAAATGAATTATTTTCACTCTAGTTATGATATCAGTTTTGCTATCATCAGGGCTAGCAAAAAATCATAGAAGCTTCAGGTTGTTGATACAGGAAAACTGCCATTTGTAAAAATGTGAATTTTTGAACTCTTAAGTGTCTTATCATTTATCACCTGCCTAAAAATCTTTCAGCAGAAGTTATTATGCCATCAGTTTTGTAAGATGATGAATAATCAATACAGAAATTCATTAAATAGCTTCAAGAGAAGAAACCAGATCCTGACTTTCAAGTCAACCTAATAATCAGATAATAATCAGATAAATATACAGCAAAGAGAACAGCACAGAGGAAGTCCATCATCACTCTCCATCTCCCTCCCTTGATTATTTCAAGTGATGAGATTTTTATCACTGAAGTAGTAGACAGTATTCTGCAAGAGCAAATACTCAAAACAACCTCCCAAGAGAAGTGTTGCCTCTTGCTTCATTGCTGCTACTTAGATGTCCTAATTTAACAGGGTTCCAAAACAGTATTTTTTACCAAATACTAACATGCTGTGTGGCAATAATTAACAGAAAAGTTTTATTAGAAAATGACTTTTGTTAAAGCTCCTAAAAGAAATTTACTATGTGTAATATTATCACATCCTGACATCTCATCTTGCCAGGGTGTGAAGAAAATGCTGTATCGCACTGAAAGCACAGAGGAATATCAGACTTTAGCAACATATGTACGTTATGAGATGACTGCTCATCTTCGGCAGGAGCCAGACTAATGAAGAGTTCAAGGTAAAGAATCCCCACCATTGTCAAAATAGAGAAGAACCAGTGAGTTGGAAGAATCAACAGTTCAAGGCCTTTTACGGAAGCTTATGTGATGAGGAAAGAAAAAGCCAGAAACTGAAAGGGAATATTGATTTACACATTATTCAAAACACAAAATTACTCAAATACAAAAAAAAACCCCAAAAAAACTCCACAACACCAAACCATAGTGTCACATCAGATTGTTAGAGGCAAGAGAAATATCCAAAGTACTGATTCTGAATCCAGCATCTGCTGGGGACACTGACAGTTGGCGACTGTCAGGGTCCCACACAATGCTAAGGTTTGTTCCACAGAGGAAAACAGGATTCAGTAACATTTAAACAAAATTAACCTCTACATACAAAACCTTTATTCAGCAACCCCATCTTAGGGGAAGGTTTAGCACCCAGCTCCAGGAACAGATGTGATCCTTCTCACTCCACTCAGTCTCTGCTGAAAGCTGCCCCACCAAAGGGACCAAATGAGGCAAGTCTTGTTCATCTGATTATTTTCTATATTAACATGAAAACAGGCACAGACCCTGACAGTCATGTTACTATTAAGGAAATAACTACCATATATTGCTTCCCTAGATTATATAGGTCAATTTTCTGCTTATAGCTGTTGAATGTGAAAACTGTAATCTCATCCCACTGGGGCCAAAGAAAGGCTCATGAGGGAGTACAGGCAAAGGCAAAAGAAATATATTATACCAGTCACTCAGATAAACAGAAATAATTGGAGAAAAAAGCTTAAAACCTTCTGCAACATATGTATGGTACGGGTTTCATTTTGTCAGATTTTCCTATCCCAAGAAGAAATCAGCAAGTCTGCTGGAGAGTGGGTGTTCTGCGGAATGAATCAAAGGTGTCTAGAAATGGCAATACAGAAATCTATCAAATAACTTAACTTTTCTGAAATATGCTAAAACTAAAAGAGGAGAACTATGCACAAGTGAGACTCTAGTGGGCGTCACACTCTTCATTCCAAAAACACAATTACCTTTTCATTCATATCCTGCCAGGAGCAAAATTCTCCTCAGTGTTACATACCAGCTGTTATAATGGGACAAATATCAATGCTCTCTTCCTCTAGTTTTGAAACAGCTTTCATATAATCGAGAAAGGAGGTATCACTGATTTCTGCCACCTCCCTGCGCCGTGTAGTCAGTCCTCAACCAAGGGCAGAGATACAGGCATGCTCTGCAGCCTTTCATTACAGAAAACTAAGTGACTAACATAATTAAGTTTGTCAGGAGCCCCTATGCTTGGAGGAAAATCAAGGCACATCATGAAGCAAGTATGAATTTCAACCCAGTCCAGTTCTTGGGAGGAAGGAATTTATAAGGGTTTCAGGCCATTCAATCCAAGCCTGGGCAAAGGGAGTCAGTCAGCAATCCGTGTAACACAGGTTACACTGGCAGAAGGCTCAGACTTTGCTAACTCACTTAGAGCCGCAGCAAGACAACAGCTCTACTGGATAATTAGCACTGAAATTGCACCACAGCCTATGGCACCCTAGAGCTAGGAGGTTTCCAAATTAGTGAGGTGTTTTTTTTCCATTTTAGTTCCTACAACAGATATAGCTTATGATTTTACAAACAGATTATTTTAATGAAGTCAGCTACCAGCTCAGATACGAATTAGAGCTGACCAACTGTTTGTGCACACACTGTGGATCTCAACAAGTTACATGGCCAAACATGCCACACACAAGCCAGCTATTCACTAGATTGATTTCTAGGATAACATCAAGCTCTCATTTTTCCTTCTCCCTCCAAGCATTCCATGGAAAAGGCTGTTTCTCTTCATGAGAACACTACTTTACCACTCTGCACTTCTATAAATAATTACATGAACATGATTAGATAAGTCCCCCTTTTCCAGGATGACCCTCCTGCACAGTCCATTTTGAGTAAGTTTTAAAGAACAACAGCTAAATATTTACAACATTGGCAGTATTTGCCAAAACAGTTTATATGTTTCATAACTAGAAATAAACACCTAAATGAAAATTTAGTAATCATTAGAACAGATTTATTCTATGGGTTTATAGATCTCTAAAATTTGCAATAGTGCACCAAGGGAATCATGATCATCCTGTTATCTGCAGGCAACTAATCACAACAGACCAGCAGAAAACACTCCAAGTTTAATATTATGAATTAATAAAGCAACTTAAAAGAGATTCTCTAACTGCTATGTGTAAGAGAGCATAATAAACACTTGTTAGCCTCCAAGAACATATCTCTAGTTGAATGTTTTACCAGAACAATTATTAGCCTGTCCTAAACTGTATGTATAACATAGACAATTACTTTATCAACTTTTCCTTTAATTAAAACCTAGTGAACAATGAGGACAATGCTGTAATTTCCTAGGCAGCCAAATATTTAAAGAGAAAATTCTTGCTTGAATTTTTCTTCAATACATCCCATGTTAGCTTTTTAATTCTCTGTAAATCTGCAATTTTGTGCATGTAAATGTTGATAGCAGCAAGCAACTGAGCTCTGCTCTTCATTCCCCTTACAAACACACACTGCACTGGAAATACAGAAATACTGGTTGGACTGACAAGGTTCAACATGGACTAGCCGAAAGCTCTTCTGAAGAGAAGAGCAGAAAAGAATACACTAAATGCAATTACAAAAAGAATTACATGCCAGCTTTTCTTCTCCATGGTTTGTTCTGCTTTACTTCATTAGTTAAATCCAGAAACATTTAGCTACTAGGCTGAGTAATCTGTAAGGCAACATTGGTTTAGTGTTTGCTGTTATTTGTTGGTTTATAAAGACAAAAGCTATCTTACAAAAATTGCAGAATGAAAACTTGCTTAAAACCTAATGCATCTAACACACAAGTCAAACCAAATTCAGAGCACAAACCCAGGAAATCAGTCAGTCATTTTATGCGAGGGACTGTAAAATGTGATTGCCTATGCTGAGCTTGGTAACCCAGCAGACCCCAGGCAGTCTCATTCCTGTGTAGGTTTTGACAGACACAGCAGGTACAGAGTGAAAAAAACCACCCCACCAAACCCCCCACCCCCACCCCAAACCAGCAGTTTCTCTACTTTTCCTGCCAAGAGAAGGAAAACTGCATCTCTTTGTATACACTTGGATGCTGTTTGCATTGCCTGTGCATTTTAACAAATCCCACACTGATCATGACCTATACAGTGTATACAGAGAGAAACCGGATATTTTTTTTTGTAGAAAGTATTTAACACACAGGAGTAATATACACATATTCTATTATTGTTTGTCTCCATGATAATTCTAATATGAACTGTAAACCCTGAATTATTTTAGCTCTTCCCGAAGCAGGAGCATTATTAAGCAACTAAACAGTCCTCCTTAATCTAATTGCACAACTTAGCAATTCAATTTTACATTTGCCTTTTAGTTGTTCACATTAACCTTTAGACTCTCTAAATGACAGAACCTGTTTTTTAACTAAGAGCAACTCAGTGCTGTGTGAGCACCAACACTGCATTTCAGTATTGCAAAGTCAAAAAGATTACAAATGCTTTCTGATTAAGGCTCAATTTTTTAACTTTGGGAATAACTCAGCCTTTATTTAAATTTAAATCTGAGATGTATTCACTCCTCATTTCTAAGATTTTTCTCCATCAGTAGGTTCCAAGATGGATTCGTTTAATTAGCAGAGAAACTGAAGTGTCTTGGGCCTCTCCAAATTAAGATACTATACAATATATGACTTTCAATATTTACTATCAGAGTATCAAACTCCATCATTCAAGATACAATTTTTTCCTGCCTAGATTTCTCATGTAATCATATCTCAAAATGACCAGCACTGTCAATTTTTAAGAGTTATGAAATTCTCATACTCAGTTATTTGTTTGTAGTGGCATAAATACACAATCATACCCTTAATCATATCCAAGCAACCAGTACAAAAGCAAATGAACTGCATGAGTATAAGGACATTTTGCACATAAACATGTATTTATCTTACATTTATTTATATACCACATATATATATATTATCAACAATGTCCCACCATACTAACATACTCAAAAACATGTCAGATCATCTACACAAATTACAAACTGAGTAGACTTGAACTCAAAACTAGAGAGAAAACACTGAATACACTGGCATTTTCATAAAGATATTTGTCAAATCAGAACCATAACTTTCTAGACCAGCTAAATGTTAGTAAAATATTTGAAGACAAAAGAAGTACCACATGCAAAGTAATTCACACTGTACCTCAAATGAAAAAACAATGCAGTAACTTCTCATCTACAAATAACATTTTGTTCATGTAATAGTCTTCAAAATCAACTTGTAAAGAAATTTTTTGGGAATAACAGTTTCTCATTAAAGCATTTCATACTGGTTGAGATAGAAAACAAATAAATAAAAAAGTATAATCTGTGTCTCTAGAACAAGTGAACAGTCACTAATTCAACAACTATAAATATCAGCTGCACAAGCAAGGGACTAAAACAATACAAAAAAGGAGCAACCCCCCACATTTCTGTTTTCTAACTACTCTAAATGTGTTGCCCATTGGTGTCTACAGCGAATTAAGAAACAATTCTCATTATTTTAAATAAAAATAATGCAAATGTTTTGAGAAATAAGGCAATAAGAGTAAGGTCATTTTTAATGTAATTCCTTTAGTCAGATACACATTTCAAAACTATTTCAGATACTTTACACTCTTAAAAAGAAACCATACCTGATACTCTTCTGTTGTATCGGTTAACAACTGGAGCTGGAAAAAAATAAAAATAAATCAAAATTACACATTTGTATTTATTATTACAAAGTATAATGAATGAATTGAATAATCATTATATACTTTTAGTACACAAACCCCATACAAATCTCTTTTAAAAATGCTTCAGTATAAAGCTTTCATCCATTTACTTGCCAGCCAGTAAGCGTTTATTCAAAATAAACTTCATATTCCTGAGGGCCATTACATGCTAAGATGGATGGTAAGTAGTTTTGGGTTGAGGGGGGTTTTTTACGTAATTTTGAAAAAATATACCTCTACACAGATTATCCAATCCTAACCTATCATCAGTTACCAGCCTCATTTACTTAGTAATATTGCAAAGCATTGCAGCACTTTAGGTCAGCGGTACCTACTTAACGTGGATCAAAAGCCAAAGAACTTATTGCCAACCCATTCTATGCTCCCACACTGCACAGGCTGTGGAGCTGCCAAGGCAGTGCTCCCACAGCAACTCCAGTCATCCATCCCTGACCAAGGCTGTCTCATACAAGGGCACACACTGAAATTGGAAAAGGCTGAGATGGAGGACCCATTGCTTCTTTGTTCATGCTGTAGCTGCACAAGGTACTTGAACTTTAGATTGGGATGAACTGCCTGGCTTCCGCTATTCACATACATTTCGACATTAAGCCAACCTTCAGCAAACAGCATCTTTTCCCCTTTCACGGTAACCAAGATACTGTCTTTGAGAGTTGCTTCAGACTTAACGCCAAAAAAAAAAAAGAAAAAAAAAACCCAATCAACCTGTAAAGTTTCATCCAGAACAAAATCAAAGCACCCTGCTGTCCTTCACCTCTAACAACCAACATCATTCTACTCCGAGTGCTTCATGCTTTCCCACTTGTCTTTCCTTCAACAGGCAATCCTGTTTTTCCTGATACAACCTGTAACCTTTCTATTCCATTCTTTAAATATTTAAAAATTAGAGGAGCCTTTATGCCCCATCAAAGCACATGCATCACTGAGCCAGATTTATTGAATGCCACAAAAATCTTAGTGACCCGTCATTTGTTAGACGTTAGAAACTTTTGAGTATCTCAGCACCACCAGAATACAGAGAACAATGATTTCTTAGCAAAGACAGAAGAACTCAGCTTCTTTGGAGCACTTAGAACTACCCTGCATCTATATGAAAATGCAAAACTGAGAATAATACCAGAAAAATAAGATCAAAATTATTATTGTGTATTTTTTTGTAAGAGTAAAGGAAATCAAAAGAGGTTGGGGGGGGAAAGGAATAATCAGACTAATTTGATCGAGTTTTCAGCCAAATCTATCAACAGGGAGACAATGCTCAGCCTCAAAAGATGGTCAGGATTAAAAGCAAGATTATTCTGAATTGTACAGTTTAGATCTTAACTTCTATAATATGACATAATCCTAATAAAAATAACACAGTGTTTCATACACCAAGCTTGAAGAGGTTCAAAAACACTGAATAATAAACCTGAGAATTCAAGCAACTTTCTCTTCAAATCTTTAAGCGATTTATAACAGTAGCAACCCTTCCTGCAAATAAGGGAGGGATGTATCTCGCTTGCCAAAAGACACCATGGATGTGAGAAGTTTACCTCACCTTGAGGGGAAACAGGCATTGGGAATATAGATCCATTCAGGTTTATTAAACAAACTTGTGCAACTTCCTGATCTGAAAGCGTTCATACATTTTGCCCTGTTCTTAGCTTTTCCTCATGGGTCTGCCTGTGGCCACCAGCGGTGACACAAAACTGCTCTGGACAGTAATTTGCCCTGCAACAGTATATTCACTCTCATCTCTAGTCTGAGTAACTACTCAAAATTGACCAGTTTGGACTGGAAGAAACAGAAACACTCACTACTTTTGTCCAGAGACACAGTCAAATGCCTACCAGTTCTCTAAGGTTTTGAAGAATGAGAGAACCGAAACCAATTAGTCCAGTTTCCACTACAAAGTGACTTATTACAAAAGAAAAAACTACATTCAAAACATAACTTGATAAGTTTGCTGTGAAAGCACCTCATCAAGGTCATAATAGTTTTAAGTAAATGTTTAACTAGCCTCATGGATAGATTTGCATACTTATAATCAACACCATTAGTGAGTAAATACATTATTTCGGGCTCTATCTTGCACATACAGAATTTTTTCTCCACCTTGTGACTTCTACACCCATTTCTTGCTCATGTTTAAGAATAACATTTTCATGTCTTTGAACAGAGTTAATATACTACAGAACACTCTGGCATACTTTGTGTAACATAGAAAAAAAATTCAACAACTATGGCTTCTTTTAGAATCTTGACTATTTTATCCCACAGCAGGGTTCAGTGTAATCAAAACTGCATCAAGTTTTCCAGTGTTAAAAATGAGAAAAACACATATCCTTTTAAGGACAGTTAAGAGAGTACTATTATTCTGCCTCCACAAACCTTTTAAGATTAAAATGATAGTTTGCATCTCTTACACCAGTGACAGTTCTAACATGTATAAAATTCACTTTTATGTGTTGTCAGATTACTATTTTTATGCTAAAGAGATAAAACCTGACATTTCCTAGTAGAGAAGATTAGTTGGGTTTTTTTCCTTCTGGCTTACCAATGAAAAGCTCTCTTTGCTTATGACAATTTTCAGTATTGCACAGTCAGTATAGCCACTCCTATGGCATCCTTGCCATCAGAATTACATGAAGGAAAAGCCTGGCATTGAGCACTGCTAAGAGAAACAACTCCTGAAGGTCCCACATACCCCTACACTGGTCTGTGGACAGATTCCAAAAAATTAGGTGGGGAGGAAGGGAATAATACATTTACTGTTAACACAGCCTACTTCCTAGACTGACCACCAAAGGGCACCTAATTTAAAGCAACAGTGATGGACACACCAGTAACAACCTCTTACACCAGCACAGCCCTTAGAGTACAACTCTGCCTACACTGTGACAAGAATCCAGTAGATCCAGCACACCGACCTGGTACGACTCAGCGATCTGGGATCTCCAAAAGCAAGATTAAACTGCTGCTTTGAAAGAGGAAACAATTACCTTTTTTTTAATCTCCAGTTAGAACTCCCCCCGCCCGCACACCAACGGGCCATGGCTCAGACTGAACCACAGGCTATGTCTCCGGTAATGACATGAATGTTATTATACGTTAATTGCAGAAACTATAATGAGATTAAAAGATTTTGCTGTGAGATGATTGCATTGTAAACTCTCCATTATGTCAAAACCTCAGGTGCAGCAATATTCAAGTTCAAAATGTCTCATACCTTTGGCACAGCTCCTGCTTTTACTTGGCTCATGGGAACCAAGACACAGTAATTGGGTAAACACAACAAAAACTGAGGTAAATTAAACCATTGTACCAGAAGAGAGCAAAACGGCCCAATTTCCTCCCTGGCAGCCAAAGGCAAGTGATTCTGGCAGTAGAAAGGCAGATCAAGCTGTGCATTCCACAGTTTTGCCAGAAGTGACTCAGGACATTGATCCTACTCCACTGTTCAAGAAAAATCAGGAATGTCTGCTCAACATGTACATGTTCTCCATACTGTGATGAGGCACAGACTGAAGTAAGCACTAGATAGGAACACTTAAAAGGCTGCTTCAGACTGAAAAACCTTTCCTACTCAAAGTAAAGGAATGTCATTACATTTATTTAATAGAAAATACTTCAATAAATTGCATAAATATATCAATACTGTACATTCCATTACTTAAATTCAAAAATATTCCTTACATCAAACAGCAGTAGTGCCACGCAGTTAGTGGCTACTACTAACTATACTGCCACTTGCCAGTGGCTCCATTTCATTCAGTTTTCTCACTTCAAAAATTAGGGATGTAAATCAGACACTGGGATTTTTTAATTTTTTTTTTTTTAACTTTCCATAAGTGACAAAACAGGAATTTCTCCAGTATCCTTCTGTGTGCTTTGGCATTGAGATTTAATTTGAAATATCTGACACTCAATTGTGGCTCACTATGCTTAACTTACAAGAGTTCTGACTATGGTTATAAGCAGGTATAAAATACAGCCCCATAGGTGAAAAATGGACACAGATATTACTCTTTTTACTGTGTTCAAACCAAACCAACAATTACAGTATTTAAGGCAAACAAGTGACAGCAAAACTACTCTTTACAACCAGACCTAAAAGCATGCTTTTCCTACAGTGCGTGGGCTCCCTTCTCTGTCAGTGACTTTGAAAAGTGACTGGTAAAGAAACACCATCAGGCTTTTTTAGATGTACACTACTACCATAACAGGGAAAGCTGTTTCTCTACACTACTCACAAGACTGAAATTACCAGAAGTACAACCATCATTCTCCCAGCTGCTGCTACCCACTTCTTACACATCCTAAGAACATTAAATTCTTACAGAAAAAGACAAAAAAACCTCAAAAGATCAATTCAGGGTCACAGGAAAAAAAACTGAGGGACAAAGGACTGGTATTCCAGGCATGACAGCAGACGATTAGGTGTTACTGCCCTGTTCTAGATACCTTGAAAACTTACTTCTCTTTCTTCACCAGCACTTTGGTTTTTACTAGGATCCGTGAACATTTCCTAATTACAACTAGGGTAAAAAAATCCCCACGTGACTGTTTGTGATCCTGAATACAATTTATAGCAGCGTACCAAGTTAAGCTATTGTGCACATAAATATCTAATACAGCTCCTTTGTGTAACTCTAATCAACAACTTTTTGAAGGTTTCCTGATGGAAGATGGAGCAAAGCTCATAGTAGGTGGCATAAACTTAGTACAGTACTCAAAGAGCATAGGCACAAAATACCAGCTTTATTAAAACAAAGTAGTCAAATCAGTGATTTACAGAGTACTTTCCCATCAAATCATAGCACAAAATCATCCTATGTGAAGAGAGACAAAAAGAGAAACAGAATGTAAACTGTTCTAATTTAACAAGTCAATTAAGTTTATCCAAACAACACGAGTTCACACTATAAACCATTAAAGCCAAAATACCAGAAGCAGAGTGGAGTATAAATCTGAGGCGTGACTGTCTCTATGGAATGTTATATCAAGTTACGATAAGGAAGTGCCAGACTACAGCTGTCAAACTGTTTTTCTACACACCAAGATGTTAATGGACTTACATAAATAGGAACCATCACAACTCTGAGAAAACTCACAGATTCAACTATCAGCTTTTTAGGATTCCCAGCAATTAAAAAGTAATGCCAGAGCAGAAAGAAGAATTTTCATCATCAGATATGCAACTGTACCTCAATAATTACCAATCTGAACCTTTTATTTCAACAAGTAAAACAACAGAGTTCCCTGTGATTGTTACTAACATAACAGTTGTGTATCCATGATTTCCATCAGGATGTCCTTGCTGGATAGTGGCAAATTCTCACTTACCCCTTCCACATCTCTGCTTTATAAGGTGGGGACCATGGGTGGGGCTACAAACTACTTTGATTTTTTCAGAGGCAGCTCTGGAACCCAAGAGCTCTCCTCATGGCTTCTCTCAGAAGAGCAAAACAGACAGAAACAGGTCAGAGTTTTACAGACGCCCTTTTATTTTTCCTTCTATTCCTCTGCCCACCCCCCTGCCAGAGGAGGATGGAAACTCAGAACCTGGTTAGAGACAGGCAGGAGAGACCCTGATGGTGTCAGCTGAAGCATGCCAGACATTTGGAGGAAGACAAAAGGTCGCGAAACACTAGGGAAGAAGTGAGTTTTCAGAAACGAAGAGAGGTGCACAGAACATTAAAAAAATAAAAAGGCAGAAAAATGGAAACCATGATCCATGATTGGGTACACACAGGCTTTGCTCTTCTGTAATAGACTTTTACATCTATTAAGTTGGAAAACAATAACAAAAATTATATTGTTATTAAACATTGTTTTCCTCTCTGCTGCAGCAAAAATAACAGAGACACAGACACCTTGTTATTTCTCAGTATTGAAAAACAGCTGTCAACAGTAGCAAGAGATTAAAACATAAAAACAAAGTTGCAACACATCCTGGTCTCCAATTTATTTGATATTTTAAATTTGGATTTTAAAACTACTGACACAAAATGGAGAAACGCTGTCTGAAAGCCTCGTTTTAGAAAAGTCTCTGACCCTTGCTTTCCAAGTTTTTTAGAACCCCTCTGATAGAAAGAATGTAGTAACTTCTGAAGGGAAAAGTTGACTCAACAAGCAAAGCATTTATGTCAGTGAAAGAAAGACGTTTATGAAGTTAAAGCTGTTGTGCTATTTTGGGTTGGCTCTTTTTCGCTTTTTAAATACAGTAGAAAAATGAATATGCACTCTGGAATGGACAGACTTTAAAACAGCTGATAAATTCAAGAAAGAAATCACTGCTTGACTAACTGAAAGGAATCTGGGTGAATCTCTGGTTATGATGGCACTTCTTGACAAAGGCCTTAAGAGTTTTGTTTGTTTTTAAATCAAAGATCCTTTTTTCCAATGTATCACTATTTCAATATTCTCTTTCCACAACTGAATCTGAATAGTCATGCATGGTACTATTTTCATTACATTTCTCAGCAGATATGAATTCTCACAAAAAAGGACCATAAACCTGCTCTCAGAATTCAGGAGTTAATACAGCCTGACTGAAGCCTAAGTACAGGAGAACAAATACCTGTCAAGCAGCACTTCACATTATCTGACATTGCAATGACATGATCCACACAGCCATCTCCTATTTCTTGCTGACATGTCTCAGATCAAGCCAAACACAGCACTTTTTTTTTTGGTGTTGATTTTTTATGAGTGTAATCTATATTATGAAGATCAAAGACAGAGCAACAAGGCATGCATTTGCTTTACAGACATGAAATTAGAAAAACTTCCCATGCTAAGGTACAATCAGCTAAAAGGACACATCTCGCAGTGATTAAAGATATAACCATATGCTGATATTAAAACAGAGATTGTCAGGGACTGAAATGAGACTTAGGAATGTTTTCAATTATTAGAAAGACAAATCTATGCACTGCACAGAGAAAGAAGAATGCTGCAAAGAACCAGAAGAGTCAAGAAACAGCTGACAAATCTTCAAAGCATTGTCAGAAGAGGCAAGACATTGGAGGGTACAGCAAAGCAAGTGAAAAAGAGAAATTTGCTTGGGCTTTTAGGAGCAGGCTTAGAGAGGAAGGCATTTCAGAGAGAGGGAAGCTAAGGAGCCACATTAGTAGTATCAGAAAAGTTAAGCTTACAAACCCAACATTAAGTAGATAATAAAAAGAAAATATCCTACACATATTTGAATGTGACTTTCACGGGGATTGTCTGACAATGGAAAAGCCAGAAAGGGTCAAAGATGAGAATGAGACTACAGAGAAACAGAAATATCATCTCAAGAAGAAATAACTGGAAGTTCCCTTAAAATAAATGCTTCGTACAGAAAAAGACAGCGGCATCTTATCTAGGGAACCACAAGGCATTTCCTAATCAGCAGGAAACATGGGCAATTCACCCCCATGTCCAGATGCAGTGGCAGAGAACAGAAAGCCGCCTCCTTTTCCAAGGCTCTTGACTAACTCTTCCTATCTTACCAGTCCTGCTTTCAAACCTCATCTTTTTATTTACCAGTCTCCTGATCCACCAGAGATCAGAGATGGAGGAGGCAGAAGGATTAATACCTCAGGGTACTCACGATTTTTGAAACATAATGAAGACAAATTTTGTCTGAAATCTTTTCATTAGAAACTTCGGAAGCACCATTTAAAGCAACATTCGATTCTGACAAACACAGTTCTTTCAGAGCAACACTTTCTGTATTTCAACTGTTTTTTTTACTGTGGTTTTGATTTCTGAGACTTAACTCCACATCCTCATTCCTTTTAAAACATCAAACCCCAAAGACTTTTGGTTATTTGGAAAGCTGAATTCCACCAAACATACTTGGAAATCTTGGAGATAATTCCTAAATGAGTCATAAAAAACGTCATTTAACTATATGTAGCACATCAGTCTATTTTTATTATTTCCAGCTGTGCCTCTTGCATAAATCTCTTTCTACAAAATAATGAACTGTATACAGGTGAATGCAATCTGAGTAAGCTAAAAGATGTGAACAAGCCAAAAAATATCAAACAAAAAACCCATAATAAACCTGAGACAATTTTTTATGTTTCACTATTATTAAATTTGCATTCTATCACAGACAGAGCCACTGCTAAGTATATGTCTACGGTACCGAAGTCATTGCTCCAAAGAGAACAGTCTCAGTCCTGATCTGCCACTGGAATCAATCAAGGGGACTTGTTTTTCAATTTTCAGAAGCCTAATTAAAACTCCCGCCGTTATTCTGAACATCTGAATGCATTAAACATTGTAAAAACTAACAAGAGCAACAACCCACTGAAGGCCTCTCACACCAGGAGGTTAGACTCACCAGGCAACTCCTAAACTCCTCCGTAAGTGAGATGGTCCCCACATCTGCAGTCTGGGACATCACCATCAAAACCAGCTTCAGCAAGGTCCAGACACAGCTCTTTCTCACCCTGACAGTGCCCTCCTCTCCCAAACCTCATGGGCAGCTCTGTTCTCAGTCCCAGTGTGGTCTAGATTTTTAAAACACTCTTACCAAATTAATATTATCCTCAGGAATAGCACACACTCAATTTCTCTGAAAGTAGGCATGTATCAAATAAATACCATCAGTGAAGCCAGGAACTTTTTCATAGCAGCTTGGCCAGTAACTGAGAGAAATATTAGCCAGGCAATATAACTACAACAGACAAATATAATCCAAACACAGATCTGGGGGGAAATCTTCATAAAGTAATAGGGATGAAGTAGAAAATGTTATCACTGGCACTGGCTTTAGTGTTTACATAGCCTCAGATATAAGCAGTTGTAAAATTGAGTTTGAAAAGAGTGGAAGACAAGCATGTCACAGCTATGGTAATGGCACAAGTGAAGCACTGCACTGGTTCCATGTATTTCACACCTCCTGTCACTGCCTTTTCTATAACCTCTGCCCCCTGTACACTCCCCTCACACACCTCCATTCTGCCCAGAGAAAAAGACAAACACAGTTGCAAATAGGAGAGTTACAATTCCCACTCCCACAGAAACCCTTCTACTTTCAGTTTCGATACCACACTTAACCTGCCTGTTTTTAAGGCCTTAAATCTATTCCTACTACTACGGCTTTACTCCGTGTCTTGTGAACTGCAATGGATGCATAAATATTTCAGCGACTAATACACACTTTCCCAGCTGGATTGCTGCTCTCTTCTGACAGTTAACTTCGGGGTTGCAGTGCACCACTGATATTCTTGTCATTCTCTACATTCCCCAGTTTTGTTCTACCCAGCCTGTGCAGGATGGACTTTTCCTAATACACCACACAGAACACCTCCTAATCCCAGTTAAATACACACACACCTATAAATACTTTTACAAAGCCTTTTCCAATGAGCAACTCCTCAAATAACTTACAGACATCCTACATTTCAACTATTATCTGCCCTCTAGGCAGAGGCAACAGCAAATGTTGCATGTGTTCCTAATACTTCCCTAGGTACATCTGGCATTTGAAAAAACTTCAATACGGCATAATGCTGTATTTTTATTTGAATGCATAATGAAGAGTTGATTTCCTCCTATATGTAAAGAAAGATGATGATGATGCACAGATATTCTTGTGGGTTAGCAATGAAAAACAAAGAAAAAAGAAAATTTCTGACTGCCTATTAGTTTTTCACTAGAAACACAACCTTAATTTTACATTCACTGCATTGTATTTTAAAGAGATTCCATCTGCTCTGTCTGTAATGAGCATTAATATTCAGAAGACATCTGCAGTGTACAGACCAAGCTTTTAATTGGAATCGTGTCACAGCTACCATCACACAACACTGAATGTAAATGTTGGCTATCTGCACTTGGCAGCTGCTTGGCAGGCTCAGTATTAAGTCCTACTGAGACTGATAGTGTCTTTAAATAATGCGGTATCAGGATATAAAAGCTATCTTGAGAAATCAAATATTGACTATCATATCCATAACTAATATAATTTACTAGCACCCTAACCTACTTATAAGCAAAATATGGTTCATATTCAGCCATAATTTTCAAAGAGAGACAACAAATTGATACAACTGAACACTCACATCTTTCACTATGATAGATAATTAAGCAAATTTAACTTGTATACAAAAGGAGACAATAACTGAACTTCAGTCAACCAAAATGGTGTAATGAAGCTCAAAGCATTTATAAAAATCTAGAACTCAAGCATTGCTAAGGACCTGAGAGTACCTGAATAAAAATTCAATTAACAGGTGTGATCAGTGAATTAAGATACTTTCCTACGTCAGACTAATTATTCTAGAACGAACAATATAGTTACCTTTTATTGGAATAAAAAAAAAAAACCAACCCTGAGTCAACAGCATTATCATTTGCTTTAACTTCTTGCCAAACCATGGCAACACAAAATTACATTTTCCCAGTCATCTGCATATTTTCTGCTTGTACTCTGCTGTAAGTTTCTGACAAATGGGGCAGTAAGCAGCAATCTACAGAGAGAAAACTGTGTGTGTGCATGTGTATACACACAAACCAAAGTTCTGTCCAATACAAGCAACTGGTTGTTATACTGACACACTGATCTTAGATACCTTGCAAGAAATTTCAGTCTAATCAGTACGTAAGAATGACAAAGGAACTCTAAGAACAGCAACACTTGCTTTTCATGAAATACACATTTTCTTGGGGAATTTATATTCCACCACCTTTGCCACTGTATTTTAACAAACACAAATCAAACCAAAATTCAAGACCACAACTCATTAAGGTACACAGTTACACTGCCACGAAAATAATTATGCAAGTAGAGGCAACATCAGAACAGAGAGTCATCATAATCCAGTGCCCTCCTCCAATAGACTCATTGGATTACTGGATCCTCTTAGCTTCAGAGCAGCTCCCAACATAGATAAGGGAAATTACACAGAAGGGGAAGACGTAATTGTTTGTGTTCAGGGCATACATGCATGGTCAGTTTCAAGCCTATACTTGCAGATCTGCCACCATTTCAGAACACATTACAATGGAAAGGTAAAAAAGTAAAAAAACTGAGAAGGTAGAGCTAGGTTTCAGTCCCAAACCTGAGCACACAACAAACCTATCACTGACCACTGATTGTAGCAGCACTTCCAATCTGTGTCAATGCCAAGGAAAAAAAGGGCTGGTCTTAGCATTTCATCCATGATGTGCAGCTTGTCTGCTTGAGTTTGGACTAGAACAGAAAGGAAAAATTAATATGGACAGTCACGGATGAGATGCAGAGTAAGAAGCTTTTCCTTTCTCCTCTTAGCTGTTTAGTCTCAGACAAAACACATTGGAATCACTCTCAGTCAGGTGTATCTCATGTGACAGTATGAAACAACTGTAACTGAACTACTTCTACAAAAGAGCAATTTAGAAGAAAAATATGGAACAGGAGATTTGAAGCTCAGCAGAAACAACCAGCAACACGGAGAGGGCCTGGTGTTTCGTACACCCAGCAGGCATGTTACACAGCTATACCTGCCAGGTCAACCTGAGTTCAGGACCGTTTAATTATAGGTATGTAGGCAGAATTTAAGAATAGCATCCTACACGTAAAAGAAGCACATAAAAGCCCACAGTTCTTTGCCTGGGTCACTTCACATTTCATTACCAATTCCAGCTGACATGACTGATTTGAATGATGAAACATAGTGTGTTTTAACATAAGGCAAAACTGCAATAGGTTGTGCTGTCATCTGATTTGATCTGAATAAAAGAGCACAAGGAATTTCAATCAAGTGTCATTTCAAGCTGATTCAGAGCTTAATCTCACACATCCACATTTAACTCAAGGCATAAGCACACCTGTATGTGCCACGCAAGGCACGCTCGTTCCAGGGTATTCTGGACAGCTTTTGATGCAACGTTTCCATGTCAAGGGAGGCGGTCCTTCCCTTCTACTCAGCCCTGGTAAGGCCAGACCTGGAGCAGTTCTGTGCCCAGTTCCAGGCTCCCCAGTACAGAAGACTCACAGACATACGGGACAGAGTCCAGCAAAGGGCCATAAAGGTGATGAGGGGGACTTGGAGCATCTCTTGTGTGAGAACAGGCTGAAAGAGCTGGGACTGTCAGCCTAGAGAAGATAAGGCTCAGAGGAGTTCTTATCAATACCTGAAGGGCACTGAAGGACAATGGAGCCAGTTTCTCCTCAGTGGCACCCAGTGCTAGGACAAGAGCCAATGGCACAAAGTTAAATACAGAAAAGGTCCACCTGAACACGATGAAACACATTTTTGCTGTGAGGGTGACCATGCACTGGCATAAATTGCCCAGAGAGGTTCTGGAGTCTCCATGCTCTGAGATACTCAAAAGCCATCTGGACATGGTCCTAGGCAACCACTCTAGGCAGCCCAGCTTCACAACAGGGGTCAGGCAAGATGAGGCCCCTTCCAAATTCAACCATTCTGTAATTCCACAAAGATACTCAACAGCTCATTAAAATTCATGCTTTGCTTCCAGTTTAAGTTCTGATGGCCAGAAGGCAAATAGAAATAAAATTCACCTGCAGGTAGATGCATCTAGTTTCAGACATCCTTCTTCCAGGTAGGTAACTACAAACACTGACACAGCCATTGCACAGATTTTGGGCTGCTGGGGTTTAATTTGTTTGGCTGGGTTTTTTTAAGGGGAATAAGGTAGGAAGAGCGAGGCTGAGAAATAGCCTGGACTTCTACAGGTTGTTACTATGGGCATGTTCCTCATAACTGCAAACTGAGCATTTTCTTGGGCATTTTTAAAAATGTTCAATGTTGACAATCCTGCAGTATACCAAACTAGTTCTTATTCTAGTAATGCCACATAAAAGTAGCATCCACATCCTGGACAAACCTCAGCAAGAGTATCAACCAGCTTAGCCAGTGTCACAAAAGGCATCTATTATCAGCTGATCAGCTACGACATCAGCTTTCTATGGTTTAGCACTCTATCCTGCACACAGAATCACCTCTGAAGACTCATTCTTGCTTGAACAGTTTGTAAATGCCCTTTCTCAAACCAGTCTTTCTCAAAAGATCAACAATTTAAGATGTCTCAATTCTTCTGGAAGTCTGACTTTTACAGTTCTGGGGGTTTTTTATTAAGTGCTTAAAGTCTTTTTTTATAAAAAAGACTGACAACATGTTGTTGATCTGTGAAATTTTAAAAAATTTATTCAAATAGCTAGTGTTCCCATATGTGATATGTTAAAAAAAATTGCAGAAAAAAACTGTATAATGTATCACACCACATTTTTAATAACCCAAACCAGAAAATGTTGGTCAGTTGCTTATAAGAAGTTCTACATATACTTGGAACTGAAGTGATTTGCTTTCCAGTTTAAAAAAAAAAAAAAAAAGGCAAAACAAAAACCAACACACCAAAACCCCCACACCAATCCACAATTTGTGTCCTTGCTATATATAGATTTATCTACAGAAGTGACAGAAGAGGTACATTGGATTTACAGGATTTTATACTGTAGTTGGAGCTTCAGAGTCATGGCACTGGACAGCAGGTTTTCTGCCTTGCTTTCCCTCATCTCTAAGGTGCAGGATCCTCTGTGCAAGCACAACTGACTCTACAATTCATGATCATTTTCTTGTCGGGTGCTTTTCTAGTGACAACAAAATGTGAATTGCACCCAGTCCCTTCCATGCCTCTCCAGCAGCCAGCACAGCCCAAGCTCTGCAGGAGGGTGACAGCCAGAGGACTGAGGGGTGACACATACTGATCAGGGAGAATGTACACAAGAGTATGAGCAATTCCACAGAAGCATCATTAACATCTCCAGCAATTTATGATATTATGAGCATACAACATGAAGTACTACTTCATTGCCAGTACAATATACTCATCAGTAATTCACAAGTGAACCTTGTTTCATTGGTTACAGCTCCTTTTAGTAAATAAAGTATAAACAAATTTGACTGGATTATAAATACAAATGTTTTAAAATTTAAAACTGTTTAAACTTCTAATCTGGTCAATCTTTAGGCTGCGGTACACAACCAAATTCATGAACAAAAACAACTTCTGTACCACATCTCAAAAAAAAGTTTTGTAGCTTTTCTTCCTTCAGATTTACACTTCTAACAACATTCAACAGTTACTTAAAACATATAGCTGTAAAAAGAATCATCTCCATGTGAAAACATATTTTGACAAGACAGCCCCCCACACACACACTTCCAGTAATTGCATCCTGTGCACTTTCACAGGAAGAGGATTTTTGGGAAAGAGGAAGGGTGAAGACAGACATATGTTCTCTATCCTAAGAAGGGTTAATAGTAAAAAATATCAGTGTGTTCTACCCAGACCAGGAAAATCCGCTTTTACAGAGTCATTTAGGTTGGAAAAGACCTTTAAGATCATTGATTGAGTCCAACCAACAAACACAACACTGCGACAATCCACCACTGAGCCAGGCCCCTAAGCACCCTGCCAAACCTGCTCATGGATGCCCAAAGTCTCGGCAAGAGGCTTGGACAAATAACATTCATTCTGACAACATCTGGATGTAACAATAAAAACTTCCTCGACCAAAGTGAGCTGCAGCAGGTGGCAAGTGCTGCATGGTTCAGCTTCTAGATGAACTGATTTTTAGTAGCAGAATTTCTAGGATATAACTCCCCCGAGTCACACAGTGCTTCACAACAAATGTACACACTGCAGATCTTCCAGCTATGAAAAGCTAAGTGTCTGCATGTGAAAGCTAAGAAAAGCTAAAACCACTAGCAAAAACAGTACATATCATCCAAAGTTACATTATTTCACAGTGCTATGAAAAAATTGGTAAAGAAGTTAATTATTAAATGTTTCCAGCAGTAAGAAATTAAAGTTACTTCACAGGGATATAAGAGATGCTAGTAAAAAATACAAGTTGTGTTTATGGCTTTTTATCATAGTTACATCATCTCAAGATTAGAATTAAAAACACTGTATCCAGTGATATTTAAGTTCTATACACTACAGAAGTTGGTCTCCAAACATCACCACTGAATAGCATTAATTTTTAGCATTTTGTAACAAAAATACGCATGGAATCTTTCCCCCGGCCTTCCCTCAAGGTGTGAAAGACAGAAGACTAAATGTTAATCTATTCTAATAAGACATCTTTCATAATTTAATAACCTGAGATACCTTTGAGTCTTACAAATACTTTAAAATTTTAATTAGAAACATGGATAACATAAAATGTTTAAAAACTGTTTCTGAACAATTACTGTCAAAAAATAAAAAATATTTTTAAAAAAAGAGATAATTCAATCTTCGAATTTTCATTCCAGGGGGCTGTACCGGAGACATCCTTCAGAGAAGGGTACCCCCCATACCCATGACAACCAGAGACTGACCAGCTCCTTGCACTACAGATGTCCTTGAGGAAGCAATTCTTCCTGAACAATCATAATTAGCACAAGTGTTGCCACAGAAGTAAGTGTTTACTGGAGCCTCACCAGGAAAAATAATACAAAAATATTTGTGGGGGTTTTTTTTAATTTCTTCTATGGAATACAGTTTTCTCAATAGGAAGCAGAAAACAATATGCTGTCCCAAGGGAGGAAGAACCAAAATGGAAATGAAGAGCCATTGTGACATCCTGCTTTATAGCAGTTTGTCAATATGCAATCACCAAGAATGAGGAAATTGGCACTACAGTTGATTTAAAAATACAGAGGAAAACTACAGAGCAGTTTCTCAACCCTCATCCAAAAGCTACATTTCATTCCCCACACAAACTCCACACATGTTTTTACAATGTTCTGCAACAAAACTGCTCAGATCCAGAAGGACAGAACAGTGACTGGTGGGAGAACATGCACTGTCCCTCCAACATGCAATCCTAACCCTTCTTCACACAACAGTTTAGAGTGAGATTTTGTGACTATTTGCTCAGTGTTGCTGGTCAGGCCCCTGATCAGACCACCTTGGTCTGGACTTCACTAATACCCAAAAAGGAATGCAGGGTTCCAGACTTCTGTAAGATGACCTCACACCAAAAGCTGACATCATGCCAGCCCCTGCAGGCTAGAGACCATTTCTGAACAGAAGCAAAGCTGTTCTGCAAGCCACCAGGAAATAAAATGAAAGAACAGAGAGTGCCTTAACATTTCTTACAAAATAAACCCCAATATTGTTGTTGGTTTTAAATGACAATAAAAGCAATGCTACAGAAGGAATACCTGCAAGTTCCTACCTCATGCCTCGAAGAGAGGCTGCTCCTAGAGATGTTTTCTCCCCTAAAGAGAATTTCCATGTCTATGCACAGAGAACTGCCACTCTCAATCACTTGACATTTCTACACAGAAAAGAAATGCCCCTGTATGGAAAGGACTAGAAGCAAAACTGCTACTAATACAATGCCAGCCTTTATTATATACAATTTATTGTGTATTTATGAAACAGAGGCCAAATCCTAGCAGTATGAACACTGTAAGACAGGGTGCTTTACTCTAGATCTCCTCTCTCTTCTAAGTATCCTTCCCACTACAGCAGAGAACACTGCAATCATCTCCACAATTCTCACAGGCAAAACACCAATGACCACAAAACAGCTGCTTGTTCTGCACAATGGATTTCTGGAGTTTCCATCCAATGGCCCTGCTTTCAGATCCATATTTTTAAAAGAAAAATATGCTTTTTCATTAAAGGATCTCATAAGCACACAACCTTTATTAGTATTACTATCTTGGTGCAAGTCCTTTATACATGAGCATTTTGTCCACACTCAGGTTTCCCAAATTCGCCCAGAGTTGCTTTTCTAACCAATGTTTTCATGATTTACTATTCCCCTTCTTTGTTTCGTATTACAGTGGCGTATAAAGACATTAAAACTGCAGATTGGAGAAGAGTACACACCATTTGCTGTGGAACTGACAGTACATCAGGAAAAAAAATTAAATCTACATGAATCAAAGAATCTCGATGTATCAAAAACCACCAAACAATTATTACATACCAAAAAAGTACTGATGCAAAGACAGGCATGGAACACAAAGAAGCATAACTAAAGGAATCTAAAGGACCATTACAGAGGAAGGAATAACAACCCTCTAAAAGAGGAACCAGTACGTTTGTGAGTTATATTTATTACTGTCTCCCTCTTCTTTCACAAGAAAATATGAATGATCATTCATGAAGCTGAAAATGTTACTGAAGCCAGTGGGAAACATTCATAGCTCATCTTGGCTACATTTCCAGTCTTCATTTGAATAATGAGCAACTGCTCTGTCAGACATTAACGCTTTTTAATGACTGACTGGTGAATAGCTTGAAGTGAGCTTGTTCTCTGCTGTCTCCTCCTCTTCCCCGAGATCTCCATTGTTCTATTTATAGGTAAGAGGGTACAAGAAAACTTCAGTATGAGCACAAGGGGAACACTGACAGAATTGCCCCAGCATTCTAACATTAGTTTATTAAATGAACAAAAAATAGCAAAGTTAAATAGAAGCTAACGTTCAGTGCAATGTCTAGTACTGATATACGATATTTTCCTTTAGCTTAATTTTAGAACCAGCTAGAAGAATATAATTTCAGAAGTTTCATACAACTTTTCTTACCATTAACTTCTTCAACACAGAAACACATGCTTTTAAGAATTCAGCGTATCTGTACAGTTACAGCAACTATCTAAAGCTCTTTCAGAAAATAACAAGCCTAATAGTTATGTGAAAAGTTACTGGTATGCAACAGACTACAAACATTAATTTAAATGAAATTTTAAACAAACAAACAAACAAAAATACTGCATGCTTCCTCACATTTTAGGACATACTGATCACTTAAAGCAGAACAATTATGTCAAGCCATTAACTGCAAACTGAAACAAGAGGGTATCTTTCTCAAGAGCTTGTAAGGAATATCTAATAGATGCTACAGGAATATTAACAGTGCTGAGGGCAAGACGTTACAAATAACTCTAAGTATACTATGTCAAAATTGCAAGAAACTTAGTTTTTATAATTAACATAGATGTTCATCCTTCCTGATGTAAACCAACATACACTTAGCAATATCCAGGGATATCTGAATTTAAGTCAACCCATCTACAAATCTCTGTTTCTCAGCCAGTCAGCACCTTTTATCCCTTTATTTCATACTTTTAGTTCTTTTACTATCTCAGGTAAGGATGTATTACACACACATTCTGATTACCTTTCCTTTGTACAGAGGATTACTGATGAAACATTCCTTCAAGCCCCACTGAGCTACAATTGGTGGCTTCCTTAGACCTACATTATTTAATTCAAAAAATTCCTAGTCTAACCTTGTAATACAGTAATTGCAACCTTAAGAACAAATGCTGAAAAGCTGTTTTATTGTGATAAACAAAAACAGAAGCAAAAAGGCCTCCAGGAAAAAAAAAGGATTTCCATGTTCTGTCCAAGCAACTAAGCCACTAAAGAAAAGTAAAATCAGTCTTCCTTAATACTTAGTTTATCTTCAAAATTCCCCCGTGAGAACAAGATAAATATAGGGAGTGAAGTTCCATTAGTACTAACAGGGGCTACTCTACTTAATCCTTCAGATTTAAGTCATGGAGAACTGCCTCTGTACAAGCAAAGATGTGTGCAAGTATAGCAGCTGCACAACAGCAGCCCTTCACTTTGTATTTTTTGTTAGACTCATTCAAGATACTATGCTGCCAGAATTAATAAAATTAGAAAATTAAATGCAGAAATATATTCCTCTTAAAACATAGATGCATCACTAATACTTTGCTTTATAATTGATGTCATGTCATTGATGGAGATCAAAGAAAAAATAAAATTCTAAAGCTTCTTCCATACCTTCAGGTCACTAGGCTTGCTCGAACATACCTTTTAAAACTTAAAGCAAGAATGTGCATTTCTTTTCTTTGTATACCAAATTCAAAGGTTTAATACAGTTAGATCATAGAAGTGTTTAAGGTGGAAAAGACCTTTAAGATCATTGAGTCCAACCACTAACCCAGCGCTGATCTATAGCTTTTTCCTCCACCTCCCTAAAAATCTAAAGACTACTTAAGTAGAGCACAAAACATCTTTGTTATAACAACTATTAAAAAAAAAAAAAAAGGTATGCAGAACTAGTAATTATCAGATTATGAGAGTGCTCACTCTGCTACCTAGATTTTAAACACAGTAGCTACTCTTTGGACTGAATTTGTATTGCACATTTTAGAAGAGAGCTACTGTGCTTTATTCCCAGTTAATTAACAGTTAAGGATGAAGTAGGTAGGCGAAACCACTAGTAAAAAGTTCAAAGTACTTTAATTTTAAAGCTGATGGTATCTCATAGCAACATGTGCAGTATCCCATGAACCTGAATTACATCTGAAAACTTCAGCAGTATTTTCCAACAGGACCACTATTCTTCTTATGCTATACTGCAGAAGTCTTAACATCATTCAACTTCTATAATTCAGTAAGTTTCATTGAAATATTTCAGGGAAACAGCAAGGAGTAATGCCTGACCTGTGAATTGATGTAGGCAGAGCATAAATGCTTTGTGATTGATATAACACAGTGATTTCTGAGGAATTCCAAAGGATATCAGTTCAGACTAAGAAAGCATAAGCAAATGATGTTTAAGAATAAGAAGACAAGCAATCTAAAACAGGTTTAATATCAAGTGTTTCCATTAACAATTAAAAAGTTAAATATTTCAAAGATGCACTGAACTCATTCTGTATCACATTCAAGACCTAATGATGTAAAAGAGCATTTCTCTACTCCCTTCTGCTCAGACATTCTACTGATGTTTTAAAGATGACATTTAGCAAATCCTCGAATTTTAATTGAGAAGCTCAGTGCAGAGCTAAAGAATCTTTTCACCTGTCCATGATTCATATGCACCATTTCCCTTCACAACAAGAGAGCATACTGAAGAGGATTATTTCAAAAGCAAAATACTAAGAAGGGTTCTCTTTTGCTCAGGGAGCAGCTGAAAAGCACATCATCTTTCCTTCAATATCAATGCGAAATCCTGAGAAGGAAAAATTTTATTTGCAATAAAATACTTGTAATTACTTGAAACATCTGAGTTGCTCAAGTTAGCGTAATTCCAAAAACATTTTAGTTCCATTGTTAGTTGTATTTAATACCTCCAACAACACATACAGGTGTGGTTTTATTGCTACAAAAGATAAGACAAAGCAGCAAGTTAATGGTGCAGCACTTTGCACCTTTGTGCAGCTGTCTCACGGGACAGGGAAGCAGAGCCTCTGCCTTCCTTCAGGTGTGCTCCTCAACAGATTTCCCAAAGCCGTGACTCAAACAGTGAACAGACCATATCTGTGGCTTTAATTTCACAGTCTTAGCACATCCATTCAGAGCCTGCTTGTTAAAAGTACATGTGTCATGGTGAAGGACACACTTTAAGAATACTCATCAGTCCTTGGTTATATTCTCAGCCTGATTTTTGAAGGTCTTGCTTTGCACCTTTCCAACCCTCCCAAGTTCTCAATTTTGCAGTTATACCGATCAAATAAAGGCTCTGAGGAAAGCTTTGCATCTCTTAAATTCTCTGCCACAGCCCAGTGGATAAATGTTTCTGGAGGTTCCTCCACAACTATCATCAATTTTATTTCCACACATGCCTTACAATGCACTCTGCTGAACAGCCACATCCTGATGTCCTTAAAATGAAGGATGAAACTCCAGGGTGGTCAGACAGGAAACAAACCTGGAAATCATTTCCTAAGCATCACAAGAGAATAGAAGTCTTTTTTTTGAAACTAGCTAGCCTAGCTAGTTTCAGTGACTTTTACCACATGGATGGAATGCCACTATGGCATCACTATGACTACTCAAAGGCATTTGCCGCATATATTACACCACAGGCCAAGATCTCCTTCTGACTTATTCTTGCTTCTATTAACTATGCACTCAGAGCATACAAAAAACTCCACATAGCTTATCTAAAACGTTCTCTCAGTCCGAGTGTGCAGGTGCAGCCTAGCGACATACACAGATTTAATACTGGGCCAGAAACAGACACATGAAGACAAGCACATTATTTGTGAAGATCTTTCCTACTCAAACATATACAATAAGGGTAATTATTTAAACTAGCTTTAAGTTTCCTTAACGTAATGATTTACAAAATCAACTGCTCCATTTCATCTTTTTATTTATAAACAGACATGGAAACATGTTTAAAACATCCATTTGACCTGTCACAGCAACTCAAAGGTAACAAAGCATAACCTAGGAAAGAACAGTGAAATTCACTGAAGTCTTTCCTAAATTGTCTTAAGATGAAAAACTGCAGTCTTAACAAACGGGACTCTGGTCCGTCCAATGAGATTATCTGAGTCTCTTGTTGTGTGTGTTTTCCCTATCTCCACATGTTCTTTAAATACTAAGCAGATATAAGCACCCAGGATCTTGTCTTCCACAAGGCACAGGTACTGTCCTATCCATGACAGTCATCAGATATCAGAACCTCTGACTTAACATTTTTTCATTGATAGAGATAACAGTTACAACAGAAACCTAATTAACACAAAGCCATGGTTGACTGTCACCCACACTGCTAAACAATGTAAGAAACAATTATTTCTCTGACCCTACCGAGGGATCCTCACCTGCTGTTACAGAGAACATGGCACTGCTCCTGAGAAACCACAAGGAGGGAACAGCACAGGTTTTCAGAGAGGAAGCAAAACAGCATTACTGACAGTGGCACTTGCCCAAAGGGCTCTACTACAACAAGTGACAATGCCCAACCTTGTTAATTTAATTTTCTCTGTAAGATAGAAAGATGATAAGCAGAAACATGAAGCAAAGGAACCACCCTTCTGCTTTGGACAGCCTCACCATGTAAAGCTGCATTTGAAAAGCTGTATGCCACCATCTAATTTTTACATTTTTATCTGGAAACATTTAAACTTCAGAGGATCCTTCCAGCTGAAGTTGCAACATTC
Source organism: Corvus moneduloides (assembly GCF_009650955.1). Classification (NCBI taxonomy): domain Eukaryota; kingdom Metazoa; phylum Chordata; class Aves; order Passeriformes; family Corvidae; genus Corvus; species Corvus moneduloides. Next base: position 9,832,319 of record NC_045486.1, read on the forward strand.
AAAAAGAAAATTTTACACTTACTTCTGTGAAAATGGCAGTTCAAACCACAAATCTAGGTAAACTGATCACAAAATAGCAAAATTGCACTCAAAGACATTAGATGTTTTGGTGGAATGGGTTTTTTGTTTGGTTTTGTCAGTTGGGGTTTTTTTTGTGGTTTGGGTTTCTTTTTTTTAAGGAAAATATTAACTACAAAGACATTGAACATTTTTTTAAAATTACATCCAACTATCTACTGCAATTTTTCCAACCTGGAGTTTAATTTTAAAATATATTCTGCAAGAAACTCTATCTTCCTTCATATTTAGAGATGTTTGAAAATACCACTGACTTGGCTGCGGGGCAAAAAATCACTTATAATTTCCATAAATCTCTGCTCACACTTGAGCATTCCCTTAACTTCAATTCAGTCACCACCAGTGTCCACGTCTTTACCCTTCGCCTCTCATCTTTTCTTCTTCATGCCCTAAACAGAGCTTCTGCCTCATGAGAAAAAACATCCAAATCCAGACACTGATTGCAAACTGGTTTTTAATTCATTCTGACTGTACATTTCACTCTTGTCTTATCATACATTCCATGTCCTGTTTAGGTTGTCTACTTTGAAGAGCTTAAGATGTGTTTTACTTTGTGAAGTTCCCAGACTAAAAGCGCTGCAAAAATAGCTGGTGTCTCAATGCTTCCTTAATAAAAACAATTATTTGTTCCATAGCTTAACTTCTCGTTTCTCTAAAACTATTAACCACGGAGCAGATGTTAAGACCACACTTCATCCACAAGGTAACATCCAGTAATTGGTCTAAAAGAGGATCCTCTATCAATAAAAGTCAGAAACCTTTACGTTATAGGTCAAGGGCACAAGACCTTCAAACGAGGGCACTGAAAGTTCAGGGAAAGCATGCCTTTTCTCACCTTTCCCTCCTCTTTAAGCTACTTTCTAATAATGAGAAAGTACCCAGTGATTTCAGGTCCAAAATTCTGGGTGTGCCAAGTACCACCATGCACAAGCATTTTAAATAACTTCTCACACTGAGGCTCAATTACAGCCCAAATTACAAACACTCTGCATAGCACAACACACACAGTACAATTCTGACAGAATAAAAATTTCAGTATTGCAAGTGGCATTTCATTGTCCAGTTCAGGTTAAGTATCTTTTCCATCTTCGAGACTGGCAGTATAAACAGCAATATACAGATGGCTTTGAATTTTAATATGTTGCTAAATAGCGAAAGTTATTTCAGTGCTTTATAACAGCCACTTTAAATACACAACAGCGGCAATAAACCACCCCAGTTTCAGTGAAAAAAACCCAACACCACTCGTCCACAATGATTTAAAGACAGAAATGTAAAGATAAGTACAGAAGAGGTTGCTCAATAACACATGATCTTCCCTATCACATGCTTGGCAGCGCGCTCGCTGCCCGGCGATACCCGGTCAGACCCCGGGGCACTTCGGCCGCCCAGGGCAGCGCCGGACACCCCCGGGACGGGGCTCTGGCCGGAGTGTCGGGGCGATCCGGGGCTCCCGGAGCACCGCCGGCGGCCCGCGGGGAGCCCGGGGGGCGGGAGCGGCGGCACAGCGGGGCTGCGGGAGCCGGCGGAGCCTCTCCCCCATTCAATCCCTCCTTGCTGCCCGCTCTGCCCAGCGGCGGCGGCCGCGGCAGCGGTACCGGGCACGGCGGGGAGGCGGCCGACGGCCCTGGGCTGCATCCCGCCGACAGGACCCCGCGCTCCCGGCGCCTCCTCAGCGGCAGCGCCGGCACTTACGCTCGAAGTCGGAGTCGGACTCGTCGTCGCCGCGGTCGGGTTCCTCGTCGCCGTTGGACTCGGTCTGCATGGGCTCCCCGTCGAAGCTGACCACCCTGCGGCCACCGCCCGCCTCCTGGTCGCGGGCATCTCGCAGGCGGGCGAAGTACTCGGCGGCGAAGCCCAGCAGGTCGGACGGCCGGTGCCGCAGCACCTCCACCGTGTAGCCCTGCAGCAGCTCGGTGAGGCCCGGCGGGATCTCGATGCTCATGGTGCCGGACACCCGGGAGGCCGCCTCGCCTCCCTCCCTCCCTCCGTCCCTCCCCGCGTCCGCGGCCGGCGGTGGCGGTTGCGGTGCGGACTCGGGGCCTCCCAGGCGGACGCAAACCGACTCCCGCCGCTCCGGTCACACGAGCCGCGGGGCGCGGAGGGGAGGGACGGGACGGGGCGGGAGCGGCCCCGCGGCGCAGGCGCGGAGCGGGCGCGGGAGCGGGCGCGGGGCTGCGGCCGCGCGTGCGCGGGGCGAGGCGGGGGGGGGCGCGTGCGTCACCGCGGGGCGCGGCGGGGCCGGGGCGGGAGCGGGGAACGAGAACCGGGCACGGGGGGCGGCGGAGGCTCGGGGGGAGACGGGGTGGTTGACTGGGTGTGTGCGTAGATGGTTTAGCTCTTTGGAGAGCTGATGGGCGCCCGCCGTTCTGCGCCCGCTGGAGTCGTTAAAGCCCGGGCACGGCGCGTTGGGCCGGGTTTGAGCGGGGTTGGAAAACCTCTTGACCAGAGCTGGCGGCGGGATGTGTGGAGCGGTGGAGATCAAGCAGGCCCCTGGCCGTTGCTGCTGCGTTTTTATTTTTCTCTGATTTCACCTCAGTGACCCCGTACAATCATTTCTTGTCAGAATCACAGAACAGTTAGGTGGGAAGAGGCCTCTGAGATGATTGAGTCCAGTCATTGACCAAACACCATCATGTGTAGACCATGACACTGAGTGCCACATTCAGTCTTTCCTGAAACATGTCCGGGGACGGTGACTCCTCCACCTCCTTGGACAGCCTGTTCTGTTCCAATATCTGATCACCTTTTCTGTGAAAGAATTCCACATAATGTCCAACCTAAACCTCCCCTGGCACAACTTGAGGTCACGTCCTCTTGTCCTCTCGTCGGTTGTGTGGGAGAAGAGACCAATCCCCACCTGGCTACACTCTCAGGCATGTGTAGAGAGCAGTAAAATCCCTTCCGAGCTTCCATTTCTCCAGGCTAAACACCAGCAGCTCCCTCAACTGCTCCTCATCAGACTTGTGTTCCAGACCCTTCCTCAGCTGTGTTCCCTTCTCTGGACTCACTCCAGCACCTCAATGTCCTTCCTGAATTGAGGAGCCCAGAACCAGACACAGCACTCAAGGTGTGGCCTCACCCATGCCAAGGACAGAGGTTCTCTTTCTTCACAGAGCATGTGGGGGTGTTTCAAAGCTCCCGCAGGAGCAGGAGATCAAGGGGGTTTTGACCTGGGTCAGATCCAACCAAACTTCCATCCAATTTTGCTTGGAGTTGGATTTAGGACCTATGACCCCCTGGTTCTTGTCAGAATGACATCATTAAAGAACAGTCTTAAGTCAGTGCAAGAGAAGCAACGTGCAGGTAAATGCTGAATAGAGCCATGACATAGACTGAAAGGGTGGCAGTAGTGCTGATCTGATAATAATAAAGCATTAAAGATAAAGAATTTCAGGAAAATGAAACACAGAATCATAGAATGGTTTGGGTTGGAAGGAACCCTAAAGGTCACCTAGTTCCAAACCCTCTGCCATGGTCAGGAACACCTTCCTCTATACCAGGTTGCTCCAGGCCCCATCCAATCTGGTCTTGAACACTTCCAGGCATGGGGCATCCACATCTCTGCACAACCTGTACCAGTGCCTTGTCACCCTCATAATTGCTAATATGTGTGAGCTCTGGAGATACCCGTTCATATGCTGTTAAAATGTGCTTTATTCAGATTTTTGCTTGTGTTTGTTGTACAAAACCTGTTATCTGTGTGTTCAAGGGAGGTTTGGCAGATGCCCAGGGGCTGCATGGAGTGGAGCCATCGGCCCTTAAGGTTTGATGTTGCTGGGAAGCTTGTCTTGGGAGAAAATAGGCCTGTGCAAACATGACTCAAAGGGAATACGGATGTTGGCTTAGTGACACTGCTGCGTGTTGTCCGTGTACATATTTTTATTTAATTCTTCTTTTGTTTCAACAATAAAAGAGCAGAAATCAACTCATACTCAAAGTATAAAATTTCACTTAGAAGCCCAGAAGTGTCTGAGGCAGTGTACTGTGTGTTTTGGTTTTGTTTGCTCGTGTGCCAAGGAGTCCCCTTGCTCATCCAGATGGTTCTCACTGCGCTCCCAGATAAAGGCAGCCTGTTCATCACTGCTGCACAGAGGGCACAGCAGCAGATCCCTGAACACCACATCCAGTGCTTTTACTGGCTGTTCTCAGTGAGGGAGGCCAGTTGCAAATCTTATGGCACATAAAGGTGTTCTTTGTAATACAGATCCCATATTTTCATGTGAAGTAAGATTACATTGTGTATCCATACAAAGAGAACAATTTTTTTAAAAAAGCACAGAAGGTTGATTTGCCACATCTCATCAGTTTATTCAAAGATCTTGTGTGAAGCTATTTCTCTTAGTTTCTATTCTTTTCTACAGCAGGAACAACTGTTGCTCCATCACCTTTTTCAAAAGTTTTCATTTGCCACTCCTACCATTAGTGTCTGTCTGATGGTCTCAAACATTACAAGAGCACATTTCACTGCTCAGTATATGTACTTCAGCTACTGACAGAACTGGTGCAGAGAAAGGTTCTGATAAATGAGAAAACTATGGTTAGTCCCCTCGCAAAATTAAGATTTCGGATGAGAACTTTGCTGGTTGGGTGCTGAAGATATTGCTGGTGGTAAAGAGGTAAAAATGAAAGTTTTAAAATGCTGTAGAAATGGTAAAACAAAATACCAGTAAAAAGCACTGGGAAGAAGGTTCAAAGGAAGAAAGGGAAAGTCTAATTCCAAGGGAATACACTTACTTTTCTTTCCCACTTTTTTGCACAACAGCCAGCCACTTGACAACTGCCTGCTTTTGGCATTAGTCAGCTCTTGTGTTAGCTTTTAATGTTTGTTGATAATTTTATGTCATTTGTGTCTGTGAATATAAATCTGGTTATTTATATGAAAAAAATGTGTTACTAGTAAATATTGTTAAGTCTCTGAAGGGCTACATTGTATTGGCCTTCTGATATTTATATGTCCACACACAATTAATCAGCTTCAGAGGAAAGTAAAGAGCAGAGCTCTGTTTATCCTCTTCCTGAAGGTCAACCGACAAAATCAAAAGCATCCAAGGTCACACGAAGTACATTTTCAAGTTGATTTATGCCACAGTTTATCCTTTTTCTTTATATACTTTTTCTTTCGGTGAGCGTCAGAATGGATGGCACAAATACACGAGAAGCTCATCGGTGATCAAGTTAATTGTTATGGTGCCTGCTGTGCATACATAGAGCTCATCATACGCTTTCCTTCTCCCTGAATTTGCATAACTTTTTAAATTATTACTGTAATAAGCATTCACATTAAAAGAATGGTAGAAATAAATTAGAAAATGAACTTGCAGCCTTGATTTGATCCCCTTTATAATAACATTTTTAATTCAGGCATCATGACCAATGCAATTTCTTTCCTCTGGCTTCATGGCATGTTCAGCACCCAGTATGTAGTTAGATTAAGACTTAATGTAGCTGATGAAGCTGATCACCACAGTATTCCTATCAAAAAATACATATATTTCAGAATATAGTTCTCCTAATAATGTCGTAGTGGCTGAAAGCTATTCCCATATATACCACGTGTCTGTGCTCCCAAATGGTGAGGTCTCTTCCCTTTACCCTGCCTGTTCTACCCAGATCCATGTGACTTTGATGTGTCATTAGTGAAAGTGTTGTGGAGCTTCATTGCTTGTCCTGCTCAGGCAGGAGCAGCAAAGTTGCCAGCAGAAAAAGCAAAATAGTCTGTGTAGTCCTGAACTGGGGAAAAATAATCAAATTAAACCTCCTGACTGGCTCCTTAAAAAGTAAAATAAATCCTTTTATAACAAGTAATATTTCACTTCTCATAAACCTGTCAGCACCAGCCAGAGCTCAGACACTATATAAACATATGTACATCTTGGATTAATTACACTTGCCTTCAAACTCCGTACAAGGATCATGCAAGAAAACACTAAATATTCTGATGACAGGTATTAGTGAACACAGCTTCATGTTTTCCACATCCCCCTGGTGCTGAAGCCAGTGACCAAGGTTTCTCAAAACAGCAAGTTCCAGAAGTTAAATACCTGTTAGATAAAGCAGCACTTCTTTTTCTAAGATCTGGAGCATTCTCCCCAGATGCCCCCTACTCCTGGTATTCCAGGATTTGGCAAATTATATCTACCTGTGTTTTTTTGCTACTTTGTGATTTTTGTAAACCTCTTATCTTGCTTCAGCCCTCTCAAAATTAAGGTCTCACAGTCCTACCAGTCTCTCCTCCAAAAGCAGCTGCTTCCCCAGGATCACATTAAATTCTCCTTTCTGTAGCTGCTCAACTTCTCTGTGCCTTTCATGAGCACTGTGTGCAGTTCTGGTCTCCACATCCCAAAATGTGGGCTCACCCTGGTTTTACACAGCAGAAAAATTATTCTGTCTGTTTTGTTCTCTAACACGTTTCCTTAGGTTTTTTTGGCTGCCACATCATTATGAGCTGAATGTATCCAGTCTTCATTTTAAGATATAAAGAGATGAAAAAATTCCCACTTCTCTTGCTCTGTTTCTCCTGTGGCTGACCACCCTCACTGCAAGAAACATGCTGAGTTTTAAGTTTTGTATGTTTAACATTCAAATGTTTTTCTACACACTGCTTGCTCCTGTTGCTGTAAATGTGCATAAACTTCATATAACTTTGTGCATAATGTACACAAACCTTCTGAGTTTGCCTTTTACCAGAAGTAATAGTAACAAACAAGTGATCCTGGGCTTAACCACCAGGATGCAGAGATCCTTGAACACCATATGCAAGATGAAACTGCTTCTCCTGCCTCTCTTTGGTTTCCTTCTCAGAAAGGTGCTAAACCTCAGAAACCAAACTTTGGTGCTCTAACCAGCTGGTTTGCTTGTGACAGTAAGCAAGATTTTGTAGGTATTTTTGTTAGCCTTTAGAGTGAGTAGCTTGAGTACTGTGTACTTCAACAAATCATATGGGACTGTCTATCAATAGTACAAAGGAGGAAAAAAATCAATCTTTTTTTAAGTAAATGCATATAAGTATTTGTGTCAGCTGAAATTTTTTACCTTGACACTACCTTTAGTCCATCAAAAATATTTTGGATAATTCTTTGAAAGATGCTTTGCTGCATTTGTTGATAAATGTCAAAGTATCAAGTTGGGAGAAACATCTGTATAAATGTCCAGATTTTCATTGGCATAATTCAGTTTGTGAACACAGAAAGCACTGATTCTGTTGGTAACAATTACAATTTTTCAGGCAGTAGAAAATGCCAACTTTAAAACACCTGATTTTGTAAATCATTTGTCCTATGTGTTAGCTAGATGTAAAAAGGAATACCTCTAACTGTCATGTCATACTTGTGACGTAAAATGGCACGTGTCTGAATCTAGATAAAAGTAGTATCTGTGACATAAGACATGTGGGCTGACCATGTTGTTTAAACTACCCTGAGCAACACTACGTAGCAGATGCAGAGTTTATGGTTCCCACGTCAGAGAAGCCCTAAGCAACGGCACTGCTGTGTAAACAGGGGATATTCAAATAAGGACTTAGCTAAGCACTTGGTTCTCTTGCATACAAAGCAAAGCTGTACCCATTTTGGTTGTACTTTAGTGTCTGGCCCCAGCACTTAAAACATTATATTAACAGCTTCTTCACAGAGGCTGGTGTGAATTCTGGGCAGAGGGAGCTGGTGGGAACAGACTTTTGTGCGTGTCCTATGGTAGCCAGTCACTCACTGGGGAGCTCTGATCTTGCTGGATGGCTTTGTTGGCCTTAGAGTACACAGACATTGCTACTAAATAAAGGTAGAAGGTTTTCAGATTGTTTGGTTTTAAGAGAAGAAAGAAAATTAACCTCCCTGTGAGTTGTTCTGAATCCAAACTATCAATTTCTGTCTGTGTTTTCCAGCAGAACCTGTTCAAACACAAGTTTGTTGATGTTGAGGGGTTTGTCATACGAAGAGCTCTGAAATTTATTTCTTCCTTGAGCCTTTGCTTGCAAATGTGGAATTGTCTTTTGCTTTATGTACACACTTGTGCCCTCCCCATCTTCTCACATTTCCACCTGATGCAGTTCAGGTTATCAGCATTTCTGTACTGGGTCCCAATCTGCCACTACTCAGACGTGTATTGCTCTGTCACTGTTGGTATAGCTCTGGTTTTCACATCTTCTGCTGTCACCTTTGTCCTTTGAATGTTATCAACCATTTCTCACACGTGGCATTTGCCCGTTTGTCATGTATCTTCACTAGATGCTTGTCAAACAACAATTGCCCTTCCCTTCACCTCCGAGGTTTACCCTATATCCACAATCTATCCCTCACCCCTTCTTGCTTGCCTCCCCTGGGGGGACACCTTGAGCCTCCTTCCAGGCTGAGCCTCAGTCTCTCCCTCCTCTTGCAGCACCTTATCTCTCGCTGAGACAGGAGCCACTGCGTCTTTGCTCTTTGGCAATGTTTTTTGGTGTCCACCAGAAGCCATTGACACATTTCACTGTTCCCAGTGTTTGTGTCCTGCCCTTTGGTGCTCACAGATCCATTGCAGGCACAGAAGTGCTGTACACAACCATGGGGCAATACTACAATGAAGGGTTCATTTTACAGGTTGGCATGGTGTGTTAACTAATTCCAAGTGCTGAAATTGCAGTATTAAATGTAGATTGCAACAGTAGAAATGAGCTTTATCCACCAAATCCCCAAATTTTTATATTTCCACCTGAAAACCCTTTTATGAGCTTTATTACAGCTGTTAGTACTTGTTTAAATTAAACTCATACTGCAGCATGAAGATCAGTTAACCAGTTTTCAGAGAAAATCAGTAAGCAGTTCCTATTGTATTTTACTGTCATTTTTCACATCTTGTGCTTTGGTGTACATTATGAAAATGTTGATAGAGGATTCTATCATATCTCAGGGGATATGATATATTCTATCTATATCTCAGGGGAGGATAATGGGGACGTGAAACTTCTCACTTCTAGGCTGGTTTTCTGATTCAGTTTAGGTTCTTAAGTTTTATAAAAGTATTTGATGTCTTACTGCAGCTTGGATGTCTTCATTCAAGGAAACAGGTGGTTTTATCATCCAAAGCAGAGGATTATAAGGCCACCTCACCATTTCCAGATCCCTCTTTGTCAGTCTCAGCAAAAAAATGATTGGTTTGTAGAGCTGAAAAATGCTTGCTGCCTTCAACTATGACTTAAATCATGTCTGCATAGGAAACTAATTGAATGGGTGTTCCGTGTACAGTGCTGCTCCTGAGGGGGTTTTTCACTTTAATTCCCAAGGCTATCAGCCCAGAAGAGTTGCATTAGAAAAAGAGGAAAAGAAGAATGTGGTTTTAGAGAAATGCAGCAGCATTGCCTTTTGTTGCAGTTGCTTTGAAGTGTCTCTCCATTGACATCTAGTGTCCGTACAGGAAGATCTTTAGATTCCTCATAGCCGTGCTGGCAATATTTATCTATACATTTTTAAGGATTTTTTCCTTGTGTAGTTATTAAGAGCTCCTATTGATCATACCAGGCCAGCCAGTAGGTGAGACTGATGGTGCAAACACATCATACAAACAATCTCCCTAATCCTAACAGTGATATCAGAGACGTGCATGTACGGCTATGTTCTGAATGGCTCCAAGAACCCCTTTCAGTGCTTTGCAGTGCAAAAATATTATCCCTTTTTAATTTTTTCTGTAAATACTTGTAAAATATTTTCAATCTGTATCTCTTTCCTCAGAGCATACAAGCAATTGTGAACCAATGAATATTCAATACAGATCTTATGAAGTATTGTACTTCGTAGTCAGGCATTATTCTAAATATATTTAATTAAAGAAGAGTATTTTCAATGATAGAAATATTTTTTACACTCCATTTTATCACTGAAAGATACTTAATAGAGAAGTGTCTTTATTCTTAAAATGGTGAGATTTACTTTCATACTTATTAATATATACTGTAGAAATCCCAAGTTTTTCCAAAAGGATTTGTTGTTCCACTTTTGCAAAATTTTGAACAACGGCAGTGAGCAATTAATCATGTTGTTACTGTACACTTTGCTCTGTGAACTCTTCCTTTGCAGTACTTCCTCCTGCTCCTTCAGCCAGCCTGAAGTGCTTCTGTTGGGGTGTGCACAGAGGGGCGGTGCCAGAGTCACAGCCATACCATGCTTGGTCCTAGACTAATGTGAAGTCCTTCCCTACTCTGAAAACTCCCTGTACATTCATACTTGGATCATTTCCATTATTATCTGCTCACAAAGGCAGTTATTCCAAATAAATTATGTTGTGAAAGCTTAACAAGATATGTTGTCCTAATATTTGTGTTGCAGCTTCAGGAAAAGACAACTGGTTCAAGGATGCACACCTGGCACTGCCTCTGTCCATGATGGACTTTGTATATCCAGGGGGCTCATGGACTCCATCATTTCTTGGCAGTGTTTTATGATTCATCCCTTTCCAGCCTTTCCTCAACATCTCACAAGGAAAGACAAGCTCTCTCTTGGATTGGTGATACCTGACATGGCAAGGTCCTGTCCTTGCCGGCTGGTGGAAGCTACTAGTGTGAAAATAATAGATCTTTGCCTTGGAACAGCAGGAAACCTGCTGAAAAAGAGCTAGAACAGCCTTGAACTTCTCCTGTGAAGGTCAGAGGAGAGTGAATCAGTATTTTCCACCATTCTGGAAAAGGAGCAGTCATCAGTTTCTAGGGACAGTCACATATTTTCCCTCTTTCTCCTTTCAGTGTTCTGTTATTTAAAAATGCTCATTACATTAACTGTCAGAGAGTCTGTGTTGAAAGAACCTGCTGAATCAATACATCCAGAATAAGAATGACAGCATCATTAAGATGTATCCTGCTTAGATTATTCATAATTTAACTATAAAGCAAAACATGTGATCATGAGTAATAAAGGAATGTGACATAAATTATTTCATTCAGAGCAGTGCATTAATGTAAGCACTGGCAAAGCTGCTCCAGCGGCAGCTGGAGCCTTTAATTGCAACTGCTTATAATTAGGGTTACAAATAGGTGTTTATGTCTGTCTTTGCCGCTCTCCTTTGGCCACCCCAACTTTTCATCACCGATAGGACTCAGGGCTTCCAGCAGCCCCAGATTTTCCCCCTCCATGGCGTCAATGGAAGGAGGCTGAAAGCAAGAGCATCGTGTTGCTATGGCAACACATCCCACTTCCCTGGGGATCTTGTTGCCTCGGCGATATCGGGCGGGCAATGCCTGTGGATCAAATCGACTCAGAGCAGCTGCCCCCTGAAAAGCAGGACAGCTCTGGCCTCCGGTAGCATGGGAACCCAGAGCTTCATGGCCTGGCGTGTGTAGGACCCTTCACTCACAGCAGGGTCTGGGCCAGGAGAAGGTGACCCATGTGTGTGGCCCTTCGGATAGTGAGACAAGGCTACAGCCAAAAGGAGCTTCCCATTACCATCTAGCATTTTAAAATAAGATGGATGGCAGGAAAGCCAATGTCAGTGGGAGGAGTTTTGCTGAAGGGACCAAATGCTGGGGCCACTGTCCTTGGTTTGTGTGATCAGGACCTGCAAACATACCACAACATCAGAAGTCATTGCCTCTTGTTACATAATCCATCTGTGAAAGGAGGTGAGCTTGTACATTGATTTTAGGGTGGTCCAGTGCTGCTTTTCACTGTGTCACATCCAGTACCCAGCACCACATAGGCAGCAGATTAAAGACCAATTTGCATAGGTAAATGCCTGTGTTAATGCTGTGAGGACAGAGCCTCCCTCTTGTGTGCCTGCAGGCACTCCAGCGACCAGCTCCAACCCACAGGAAAGCAGTGACATGATCTCAAGAGCCTCCAGATCCTTTGCCACAAGAGTGGTTTTGGATATCTGCACCAAACACCTTCTGTGGACTTCACTGGACCCCCCTATGTAACTGCCAGTAGGATGTGGGGGTTCAAACCTCAATGCATGGACACCAGTTCTGGACATCAGTTATCCACAGCACTTGGAGAGCAATTTGAGAAGCAGGAGGATGATAAAGGACAGACAAACTTGCACAAGACAGGTAAATTCCTTGTAATTTGTCGGTTCCTGTAGGAATCTCTTCTCCCTTCACACTGTTGCATTAAGAAGCCTCTTGCCTACTGTAATTAGCCCTTGAATAAACACCATCTCTGGAACACAAGCCTCTGTTGTGCTGATTTTGCGAGTTAGCAGTGCTTCACTTCTTTTTTTTAAGCCTTACACTAATTATTGCAGAAGAGCAGAGCCTGCTCCAGGGAGCCTGGTGTTACTTTTTGCCTCTGGAAATATTACCATATGCTGCAGAACTGTGTCTCAATGGTGTTAACATACCTGGCTTTAAGTAGATATTGTCTGTACTTGCAGCTACACCCTACTGCTTGCTCTATCCTTGTATTTCTGACATTAGCCTTATTTTCACCGAGCCATTCTGTGTGCATTTTCCACACAACATTAGCTGTCTTTCTTCTCACAATCAGAGCTATGGTTAATTGTGTTTACAAAGGATTCCTGAACCGTGGGAAATGTTTCTCAGAATGTGCGGTTTTGCATCGTTTAGCCTTGAAAGGATGCTGCTTTCCCTGACCTCTTGTTGATTTTTTCTCAATGACTCTGGTAATTGCATCAGTAGCCCTAGGAGTCAAATTTTCCTTTCACATCTAGGAAAGATCCAACCTTTCCTTACTCTTTCCCAGCTGAATCACATATCCAGTCCCTCCTGTTTTCTGTGGCTCAACCACACCAGCTCTTTTTCTGACTTCTTGTTTCACCCTTGTCCAGAATAAACTCTGCCACTTTCCTGGGACATCATTTCCACCACTCTACTTTTCTATGAAATTCTCCGTCTTTCTTCTCCTCTCCTGCATCAAATTCATTTCTTATCTTCTCCATCAACATCCTTTACAACCAATCTTCAGTCAGGTCCATCAGTATTCATTCTGACAGCATTGTCCCCAAAATTCTGACAGCATTTTGACACCATATCAAACAGATATGTCAGTGTTTTTTCCACACCTCCCCAACACAGCTGGGCAGAGCTCTCCAGAAACATCTGCAAAGGGGGTTTGGGGCACAAAGACCAGCATGGTACCAGATGCTCCCTCCTTTTGAGGCAATTCATCTGCTGTTTCACTTATACTTAAAACCAATCTGCCTTGAGAAAGACCTTTGTTTTGTTTCAGCACACTGAGAAAGTGAAAAGTGACAGCCAGGAGTGCACCCCAAACCCACACATTTCAGGTTCTGATGTCACCTCAAAGCCACTCGGTCCCCACATTGATGTTCCACGTTATCTGCAGTTGTGTGGGGGGGTTCCTTTTCAAACGCACGTAAGCAATGTCAGTTCCTTGAGGTTAACCTGCAGTCATCAAGAAGCTGTGGGCAGCACTCAGAGGAAAAACCTGTTTCCTCTCTCTGCACACCTCTTTAAAGGGGACTGGTTTTTCTGAGTCACAGCTAACACAAACCTGTTGGAAAAGATTCAGCCTAGATTTATACTACTGCTCAGAGGAACATGAAAGACCATTTAGCGTTCAAAGTATTATTTTGAATTATTAATCAAGCCCCCTGTCTGGCTGAGCTCTGTCATGCCCTTCTTTGGATTTTGTAGAGTTTACTTCTCTTGTCATCCTGAGCAGACTTTGACGTGCAGAACACAGAGTTGTTGATGAAATGAGAAGATTGCTGGCAAAGTTTGGCTCTGTCTCTTCTTTTGCAGTAGGATCTCAGTGCAGGGGATATGCAGTGCAGTAGTTCTTTTGTTCATATTTAATCATACGAGAAAGAAGAATGTAATTAAGGCCTGTCTCCCTCAATCTCCTCCCTGCCTCAGAGTTTTTCAACCCTTTGAGATAAAGGAAATGGAGCTTTTTCTGACAGCAAAGTGCAGCCCAGAGAACATCAGGAGTGATTCTGCCCCCATCACTCCGCAGTTTCCATTTGACAACGTTTTCCCTCTGAGCAGTTTCCCATGTGAAGGAACACAGCCATTACAAACAGCATTGCAAGTCCCAAATCTGATCAGAGCTGGAAGCACGGTGTTTACTCTTGGTTTTCTTTGCACCTTTGACAGTTGCAGCTTCACTGTCCCCCTCAATAGCTGGCTTATTTGTCTTTATCTGAAAACACCCTTAGGCAGTTACTAGATTTGAGGATGCAGCATTGAAAGGGGTCTTGGCTCAGAAATAGCCTTTTTTTTTCTATTTAGCTATATTAGCTGTTTATTGTCTGTTTAGCTTTGTATCTCAAGGTAAACTCACTTCATTTGTACTCAAAACCTACCAACCCCTTTAAAGCCCAGCACAGGTTTACGAAAGAGTTGCTGCCAAAGAATCCTGAAAATTGAAAATGTCTCATTGAAACGGGTGTTTCAAGCTTGCAGTTTTGGTTGGCCTTGGGCTGAAATGAAACCATATCAGCAAAGACAAGAAATGACTGGAAGGGGCAGGGGAGGATGGGTCGACCCACCCGACTCCAGGCTGAGGCCTTGGGATGGGAGGTGGTCCAGGATCCTGAAGGGGAGGGATGGTGCTCAACCAGACCAAGGAGAAACATCCCAAGCCTGAGTGAGCCCTGCCAGAGAGCTACAAAAAAATAGTCAATGAGAAGACAGTTGATTGATGAAATTGCCTTAAATGAGGAAGGAGGGAGGAGGCTCTACTATATAAACACTTTAATTGCAAAGTTGTTTGTTCTGAGCTGTCCTAAGAGCTGACAGGGTAAGTGTTATTGCTGCTTCCCAGGCTATGTAACAGGCACAGAGACTGACAGAGAAGTTTTCTGCTTAGTGGCGGGGTTATTAAATTATAAAAAAGATAAGAGTTTATCACAGAAGCAATAAGCTGCTATTCTCTCAAGACTTTGCTGCTGAACTTTAGAAGAAATACTGTGGAAATCAAAGCAGTGCTTAAAAGGGAGAAATCTGCTACAGAAAAAAATACTGATTTAAATCTTGTTTCAATTTGCAAAACTGTTTTTACCTACAGAGAGTCTTAAAACAAGGGGAAAATATATTCCAGTTGCTCGGGATCAAAATCCAAGTCTCAGACACACAAAGACTAGTCTAGAGGGAGAAGCTGCTGTAAAAAGCTATGGCAAATGAGGGACTCAATGGGTGTGTAAAGTGAAGGGGAAAAAAGGACGAAATAATAGAAAATGTTCTTGCAATAGCAAAAGTGCAGCTAAAACATGAGATTTGACTATGTGGGGAATAAACAAAAGGTTACATGGGAGGATTTCTTGGGAGTTAGTGAGTCTGAAGGTTGCACAGTGGCAGTGTTGGTGCTTAGAAGGAAAGCTGCAGGAAGGTTGGTTTAACTTGGAAGAGGCTATTCCCATGGTGGAAAAATACAGACACGATGAGTCCGGGAAAGAGGAGGTAGAATAAAATGGAAAGGATAAAATGGAATGGAAATAGGGGCCAGTGCTGGGTGCCCACAGTGGGAGTGTGTCCTGCTGCAGCCAAACACAAGGGGAGAGCATGGCCATGACTGGGGTGTGGGTGGGGGCAGCGGGGCCGCAGCCCAGCACAGCAGGGATGCACGGGGAGCTGGTCAGGGCTCTGCTGCTCAGCATCCTGCCATTGTCATGGTCCTCCTTGTCTGCTGTACACCTCCTTGGACCCCACCCCAGGGATGGGGCAGCCCCTTCCCTCACAGGGGTTGTCTCTATCCAAAGCAGCACATCTGAGGCTTTAAAAACACCCAAATAATTATTAATTACCTTTAAACTGAGATACTTGAAGATCAAAGAAATAAACAACGAAGGCAAAAATGACAAAACTGTAAATCCATTATCCTACTTCCAGAAAGTATTTGATCAAGTGCCAGACATGGAAGGTCTGCTCCAGCTGCTGTTTGCTGCAGCTTGAGCAAAGGAAAGACTTGCACTGCACTAGTGGCCTTCAGACTGAAGCTGTGTGTAAGAATAGGAAGTGATGGTATCTCATGTTAAAGGACACAGTTGCTTGCCCAGTTATCCCTATCACAGGATTCAGATTCTGCTCACAGTCAAAAGCAAATAGCTTAAAATACACTTTAAACTAGGCCAGTACTTTGGGAAAGGTCAAATTCTTGTTGGAATTCTGAGCAGTATATATTTGTACAGGAAAAGACACAATAAAGAAGGAAAAATAGGGGAGGCAGCAGGCACTCACTGTATCAGCAATTCAAGTTCCCAGACTGCTGAGACAAATTCCCCTCAGGGAAATGAGATTATACTTTACTTCTGACATATATAGAATAACAGATTTTTCATTCATCTCTAAATTCATATTCAAACCGATTAGGCAAGAGCTACTGGAACAGGAGGAAAATCATGACCAAACCTTAGAAGCAGTGTTTGTTTGCCAGATGAAGTCTCAGGGAACATTCTTTTGGAAATGAATACAGCAGTCACTGGAAGAAGTTAGAGAAATTAAGGATGACTGCTCTGTGCTTTCAGTAAATGGAAACCTATTTATTTATTTATTTTTATGAAGACAAGTTGCTTAAGCAATATTTAGGGCAAAGAAGGTCCTAGACAAAAAAATAAGAGTAATCAAGAATAAGTAAAAAATTAAATAGTAAATAAATTCTTTACATCAGAATTTTTTTAAGTATATTTAGAATTAATTTAATTTGAGCTTCATGGCATATGACAAGAAAATCTGATCTCTTACGAAAATGGAAATCAAATGGTAAGGATCATTATTGTCAACATTCAAGAGTACCAGTGTTTTCAGTAAGATAGTTACATATTGTAGCAAAATGTGTACTAGTGTTGTTTACTTATTTGAGAAAAACTTTTCTATTTGAGATATTTTGACATAAACAAAAAAGATGCAACAATTTATCACTGTTACATTAGTTAAACGTACAAAGAATAACAAATCTCAGAGGAAAACTAGAAAAAAACAAATTTAGAATGTCATAAGAGCATAGGAGGTTGCAGATTATGCCTTTCCATCTGGATTCTACCAAGCATTTTAAATTTTGAAGGGCACTTGAATTGGCATCCTGTATGCAACAAGCTTGCGTGTGAAAATGAGTCTTTTTTTCCCCCCAAAATATGTCACCCCCGTCTTCACTTGAGTCTTAGAAGGTGCCATGTCCTGCCAGAGCCAAATATCACTGCTGGATCCTGAGGGGGTCACGTCTCCCACAGGAGCTGCAGTGTGTGGTCTGGGTTTGAGCACGCTGGGGTTTGACCTGGCTGTGCACAGCTGGGGCAGGGGCCAGGTCGTGCCTGTGGAGGAAGGACCTGCAGCCACATCGCCCAGAGACATTTCTGACATTTGACACAGAAAAGGCTCTGAAGGGCTGGGGCAGAGTCCCCTCCAGGGCATTTCCTCCTTGTCCTCTCCATCATTAAATGATGCAGGCAAAGTGGGTCACTGGTTGACAGCACTTCAGCCAAATGTTCTGTGGATCTAAGGGTTTATGAATCTCAGAGTTATTCTTCATGTCCCATTGAAATCATCTGTGTACATAACAAAGCTGAATTTCATATTTTCATCAGCAGGTCACCCAGGGAGGGTTGGCACTGCAGTTTACCTTCACATTCCTGAACACATACATCCCCGGATATTAGTGACTTTGGAAAGATCTTTCCCTTAAAAAGTAAGTCGTAGGAAATTTCAGAAGTGACATACAATTGCCAAAAGATCTTATTTGGGAAAATACTTGTGGGCAAACATTTAACAGTTTTCAAGGCTCCTAGCAATCATGTTTCAGGGAGTGTAAAACAGCCATGTGACTAATGTGATTAGCTGCTCTGTCAGCAAGTAAAACTAGACATGAAAATCTAGATGAGCCTCTTCCATAGACACCTCACTTCAAGATCTTACCATTATTCTCAGCAGAGCTTTAGCAGGTGAGTTGAAGTGTGAATAAAAGCGACACAAAGCAAGAAGGAAACACCCTAAATACAGCAGGCTGGACACTGTCAGTTTTGCCATCACCAGCAACAGAGTCAGGATGGAGAAAGGCTAGGCAGTCTTTTGTTTAGAAAAACAGTGCTTGTTTATTGATGGTGTAAATGTTGCTAAGCAATATGGATTAATTTAAACCCCTCATCCTTTCCCAATGTGTACACCACCTTCAGCAAAGAATGCTCTGTGAATATAGTAGAAGTTGGGGGGGTTATTCCAGATCAGTCAAATTTAATTATAGAAGAACCTATAGAAGACAGATTATCAGCCAGCTACTCAATAAAGAAACTTTTAAGCATATTTAGAAATCAATACCCATTTTATTAACCAGATGTGCCAGTGCCCAGAGGAAAATAATAGAGAGTGGAATAGAAAATATCAATATGGCTGATAGAAACTATTATCTTTTCATTGAAAAATGGCATGTAGAAGAAATACAAAATAGGGGGGAAGGCATTATATCAGAATAGGTTAAATAAGACATCAGCTTGGAAAAGAACCCAAAGGAGAAGGGCCCAGAAAGTTAAAAACTATTTCAGGAAAGACGGAGGGGAACAATGTGTTATTATTTCTCACAAGACAAGATTTAAGCAACATCAGTGAAACTATTCAGCCAATCTGAAACAAAGCAGCACATAATTAAACAGTGGCACTCACTGCCATCAGATACTGGAGAGGCCGAACCCAGAAAGGTGTCTGGAAGGTAATTGTATTGAAAACCAAGCCTAGAGCTCTGGGTGTGGATGGATACAGGCTCCAGCCCAGTAAATGACAGTCTGTGGCAGATGCTGGTGGCAGCACCCTGGGGAGGTACAGCTGGGTGCTTTGTGCCCCCTGCTCTCCCCACTGCAGGCAGAGCTTTGGGCTGAGAGACCCTCGGTCTGAGGCCCGTTCTTAGTGACACAGCCTGCTTTTATCTTTTCCAGAAAGAGTACCCTTAGCTGTATTAAACTCTGTTTGCTGAGGGAGTGAGGCGGAGGAGCCGTGCTTCACAACCCGGTTCCCTTTGGGACAGTTCTCTACAGACATTCTCACCCTCGCCTGTGCCCGGAGTAGGAGCATGGAACGAAGCAGGGGGAGAGAGGAGAGGTCAGCACAGACCCGTCCCTGGGAAGGGCTGCCTTCCTGGGAAGGGCTGCTCTCGCAAAGCAGCAGGCAGCTCTGGCATCTCTGGACATGCCCACACTGGAGAGCAGGACAGCTGCATGTTGCATTTCGTGAGCATTAATGAGAGAAATGCCAGGAACAGTCTGTGCTTTTGGGGCAAACGGCGTGTGGATGCTTCATCCTCTGAGCTGGACCCATAGGGAGGAAAACGGGGACACTCCCAACAATTTGTCATCAGCACCTAAGAGAATTCATCCACATCACAAGGAATTGCTCATGTCAGGGGAGACAGACATTTCACGCCAGTGCCATGTGGCCGTGCCTCATCCATTTTCCCTGGCAGGCACAGAAGCACTGCCAGGTGCCTCCCCAGCCCAGGGAAACTGAACTTCGTTGTCCGATGGAGTTTTGCTGCATGGAGGCGGGCTGGGGGGGATCTGGGACAGTGTTCCACCTGGAGCGGATGGGCAGTGGGCAGGCACAGCGATCGGGAGGAGCACCCAGGGCTCTGCCCACGTACATTCCCCATCTCGGCAGCAGCAAATGCCGGCCCGTTTCCTGGGATGCTGGCAGAGCAAGAGGAGACCCTGCTCCGGCCTCCTGCCCACCGCAGCTTCAGGCTCCTTCCCAGGAGAAGCTCTGCGGTGGGAGCCAGGGCTCACCCCCCCGCAGGAGCTGGCCGTGCCTCGCAGCTGAGCACGCCTGCTCCGATGGGGAGATGGATGGTGGGGCTGGGAGAACAGCGAGTTCCCTCCGCCGAGTGATCTCCTGCCATCGACTGCCAGATCCTGAACTTTGGCTCCGGCCAGGAGGCAGTAAACGAAGCAGATAATTGCCTGGCAGTGAGTGATAGGGAGTCAAGGGTGAGCGGGCAGGGAGGGGCGGGGGATGAGCGGGAGGATTATGTTTCAGAGGGAAGTATTTTTTTAGGATTTGTCTATGCAGGCATTCAAGAGCTTTTCTGAATCACATGGGCTTAGCCCCAGGAGAAGGAGGACTTGCTGTAATTTTACACCTTTTCAGCATTTCAGCTGGTTCTGCTGAAATCTGCATAGGGATTAAAGATGGGAAGGGACAGAGAATTGATTTCCTTGCCTTTCATCTCCAGGACAAACATTCAAAGCTAAATCACAGTTTAGAATTTTTTGATGGCATGAGTGGAGAGAGGAAGGAGCCAGCAGCTGACAGTAATAAGTAACTATTAGGAAACAGTATTAGGAAATAGTACCAAGGAGAAATGTCGCTGCTGGGATATGCTTTCAGCCTTGGGGAATCCATATCCAGGCAGCTCAACATTTACTTTAGTATCCAGAGCTTGTATGCAACTTCTCTCAGGCCCAGAGCAGCAGCAGCGCTGAGGGAGAAGCCTGAGCTCAGGTCTCCAATGAAGAAGGGAAGTCAGCTCATTGCACAGACAAACATCTCAAACTTCCACCCTCCGTGCCAAGGGTTAGCAACAGCACTGTGTCCTTCAGCAAACTGACACTCAAACTGTCACCTGCAAAGGGAAGTGGTGCTTATCTATGGCCTATTGCTAAAACTTTGATACTGATCTTTATGGCCATGTTTCTAGTAAGCCTAGGGACAACCTGTGCATCATAAACTGCTGAAACAGATCTGTCTGAGCTGAAACTGAACTGTCTGAGCTTAAACTGAACTGTCTGAACTTAAACTAGTGTCTGAATTCAGAGACACGTTAGTAAAAATCCCATCCAATGTCCCCTTAAAGTTTATGTTTTTACCAGGTTTGAGATACACTTGCAGAACTATTCTAATCCGTTGAGGTAATGGAAAATGTCTTCAGTTTTATACACAAATCTCCTTAAATTAGAAATGATTTTCCATTTCAAGCATCCAGCATCAGGCAGCCTGTTTCTCCCCTTCAGTGGACAGCTTTCTCAGGGCAGGGTCTGCTGGGCAGAAAGACAAAGCGCGGTGTAAAATGGCATCAGACAGAGCCATGTCCAGAGCCTGACGTTGTGAATGAGCACAGCCGCCTGGGATCTGATCACCCAAAAGGCATCCTGGGGAGCAGAGAAGAGGCAGGAATCCCAGCAATCCCTACACCCACCCTCCTGGGAAGCCCCCAGCTGCAAGGCAGGCATCTCCCTACCATCATCTGAGTCAGGAGCAAAAGTCCCCAGGATACAGCTGCCAGGGCAGCCGGATCTATTTTCAGCCGGGATAGTTGGGCAGCGCCATCGAAGCCCTTCAGTGCAGAGCACACCCAGTGCCACTGTCACAGTGCCACAGCATGCATGGCTTCCTGCCACTGACTCAGCAGGCATTTTAGCCTGTGGCCTGGACAAGCCAGTAGTGCAGTCACACATTACGGTTGGAAGCAGGATGTCATGAGGAGAAGAACATGGGCCACCAATATGCCGTTGTGGCAAAGAAGGCCGCCAGCCTGCTGGGCTGCTTTAGGAAGAGCATTGTCACCAGGGCCGGGGAGATGAACCTTCCCTGCTCTCAATGCTGCTGATGCCACAGCTGGAGTGCAGGGTCCAGTTCGGGGCTCCCCAGTACAGGAGAGGCATTGACATACCAGAGCAGTCCAGTGAGCACTGCAGAGACGGTGAATGTGAGGAGATATGGAGGTATATCTCCATATACGCAATATGAGGAGACCAGGAGAGATGGAATTGTTCAGCCTGGAGGAGGCTTCATGAGGATCTTACTGATGTGTATGGATCCCTGATAGGAGAAGGTTTAGAAGATGGAGCCAGGCTCTTCTCAGTGGGATCTAGTGACATTGAAATACATGAAGTTCCTCTTAGACATAAGAGAAAACTTGGTTTTCTGTGAAGCTGGAACTGGTTGCCCCAAGAGGCTGTGAAGTTTCTATCCTTGGAGATACCCAACTGAATATGGTCCTGGGCAACCTGCTCTAGTGAGTCCTGCTTTGAGCAGAAGGGCTGGACTGGGCTGTGTCCAGAGATGCCTTCCAGCCTCAACTGCTCTGTCATCCTGTGAACCATGTGGTGGTGAAAACCACTTTGCTCAGGCTGTGTGCAAGGCTGGTCTCTCACCTGCACAAACAGGATCTCGACATAGGAGTCCTCTTACCCAAGAGGCAGCAGATAATAAGAACAATGTAGAAATGGAAAACTGAACCAATACAGGCCAGCTGGGCACATGCAAAGCTATAGGTGGTGCTGTGCCCTAGTGTATGTTGTTATTTGAAGGTACACGGCCAGCCCACCCTCCTCTGTGCAGATCCCACAGAACTAGTCAGGGTTTGCCCATAATTTTGTAAAAACACCAGACAAACTGACAAAGATCAGATTTGAGGCGTGTCTCTTCCTCTGCCAAACAGTGTCCAGCAGCAGATGCTTACAGAAATAATACAAGAAATAAAACACTCATTGTGCCTTCCCTAGCACACCCTCCAAACCCCATCAACCAGCAGTTCAGGGACATCCTGTGCCAAGGCTTTGCAGCCCTATCAGTTTTCAGTAGATCTTGATGAACTGTGATTTTTTTTTTTTCATTCTGTTTAAATATTGCTTGATCTCCTCACTGTATGTCTTGTCCCATGAGAAATATGAGTAAATGCACCCTCTTGACATTGCTCACCATTTGTAAGATCTACCTTGCAATGTCCTTTTCCAAACTGGAGAGTCTGTACCGTATGTCACTCCCACAGGCACCTTCCTTTAATCAGGCAAATTTGATCAAGACTGACTTGTCAGGGGTGTTCCAAGGACCTTTCTGTCACTATAGCAATGCTGACTGTGCACAAAAGCCACTTGCACACAATGGGCAGAGAAATGCAAGCACAGAAGATTTATCTGTCAGGGATTACTTCTGGAATACTTCCAGACACCTCAAATCACCACTGGAAAAATCACTTGCATCAAAGCAGAAGGGCCAGGAGGATATACAGCACAAGCAGCTTGGGGCATTCTATGCTGATTTTGATATAGCAAACCCAGATGTTATCAGTACAAGGAGCATGAAGAAAAATATCATTGCTATCACTTGCTGGCACCAGTGTACCAGCTGCTACTGTGTGCCCTTAAACTGCAGATACACTGCCTGAATACCCACAAGAACCTGGGCAATTAGAAAATAACATTTGAATGCAAATCTGGGCCTCTGAAAGCAAAAGAGTCCTCAGGGTATAGGAAATTATGCCTGTGTTAAAATCCTCTCTTTCTGAGGCTGCACACATTAGAGGCAAGGAATTGGCAAATTTTGTATGGCAGAATCTTTAGAAGCATGAGCAGCTTTTAAAGTATTTCCAGGGTGCCTGGGTTTCAGTTTTTGAATAAGCAACCAGATGTGTCTGATGAGCCTTTGCAAAGCTCTTCTTCTCCTGCCACTGCTGTTGGAAAGCAGCCCCTCATTCGTGATTGTCTTCTGCCATATTTTACTTAGCTTAAAAACACCAAATGAAATCAACCATGGTAAACAACAGAATGTTATCATGCAAAATACAAAGCTCTGCAAAAACCTTGGAGTGGGGAGAATATAGAATATAATTAGAATAAGTCAGGATCTGAAATGTTTAAGAAAAAAGTATTAAAAGGGATAGTTGGCAGAAGGAAAAGAGTCTACAGTTACTAGTAACAACTGAAGTAGTAGAGAGTGAAGGGAATATTTCAGTCTTCCAGAGAAAGTACTGCTTAAGGCTGGTGAGGCTCAGCTGGTGACAGCAGAGCCAGGGTTAGGTGCTGAGCACCAAGCCAGAGGCCAGTACACAGACTGAGAGTGGGCTCCTTGCTGCTCAAGTGCAGGAGCCGTGCTTTTAAACCCAGCAGCTCCATCTGGGGCACTACTAGTCCCTGATTTGGTCTTCAAGAATTTTATGTTTTTCACTATCTGCAGCACTTAGGATTGCTAGGACTGGGATGGGAGGGAGCACTAACCATAGTGCACAGCTCATGACCAAGCCTTGGGAATCTCAGCCTTCCTCTGCTTCAGCTCTTCCCAGCTTTCTGGGAGCTTAGGAGATCAACAGGATGCAGTTGACAGGGCAGCTGGAGCAGGCAGCTTTAGGCATCACTGTCTGGAATTTTATGAAAGAATATGCACTTCTGTCCCTCCCAAGAAGTGTATTTCTGGAGCACGTAAACAGAATTGAAAATAAGATTCAGCTTTATAGCACTTCTTAAAATTGGAAGTTGCTTCTAAGTACCACAGCCCCAGCATGGAAATCAGAAAGAGGCCAGAGCAGCCACCAAAGCCACATAGGGCAGCATTTGGTGGTGAGGCAGCACAGAGCCATCAGAGCAGACCTGATCTGCTTGAAACTAGCTGGGATTTAGCCTCAGTAAACCCAGAACAGTGTTTAAAACCATATGAGAGGTTCATATCCTGTAATCACTTCTCCAAACCAGTACTAACTCAGCGTTCACACTGTCAGTATTGTATTCGTCTGAGCAGAAACAGCAGCCACTCCTGAGCACTGAGGAACGGGGAAGGCCCATGGTGGAGGCAGCTCCATGTGACTGGAATTTTCCCACACCAGGGGCCACCCCTCCTGCCCTGTAAAACACAAGAGGTGGACTCTGGGGAAGGCAGGTTCCCTTCTGGTCTTCCCAAAGAATTGGGAAGGAAAGTGCGATTCGAGACTTCTCAGCAGCACAGAGTGTGAAGTTTTTAGGGCTGCCCATGCCTGTGGAAAGCCAAGGTGAAGGCTGTGTCCTCATGGTACAGGTCAACAGACCACGCCAAGTACTTTCCACAAAGTATGTGTCATTTGTTCCAAGATGTGTTATTTAGTGTGTTCCTTTATAGTTAAAAACTTGCATCCACAACGCAGCACCTAACAGGACTTGTATGACAATATGCCAAATGCAGAATATTCTTTTCCACAGCTCATGTCAGAAATTGAAAAGCTAAAAGGCAAGGGGTTAGCAATCAAAGATACCACAGCACAACTTAATTCCCAATGAATCTCAGAATTAAGAACTGGAAAACTTTTGCAAAACCGAGCATGCATGACCATGCAAAAAGTAAATGAACGGAGGCACACATTCTAGCCAAGCAGCAGCTAGTTTTATTGAGTTCCAATAACACTGCATCACAACCAAAAGAAATTAAAAGTTGCTTTTTGCTTCTCAGTATTAGACATTTCTCAAATGAAAATGTGATTATGTTTAATAATAGTAAGAGAAAACCAAGGAACAGAAGAAAGAATAAAGTTAAACAAGACTGCACAGCCAGCATCCTCTTCATGTGTTCCCCTTGTGTCAGAGAAATTCAGTTCTTGGAAGTGCTGTTAAATTTCTCACATCAATGTCAGGGATTGAATCCCAGGACACAGTATTTGATGAATCAAATATATCACGGATTGCTATGAGCCATGCTGTACTTTTGAAATCACATTTGGGCTCTCTTCAGTGGGACAGAAAGGGATTTGAGAGAAAAGTTCAGGTTAATCAAACACATTTCCCCACTGGCTCCCTCAGTAAAGCTTAGCTCAAATGTTAAACATAATGCATTTTGTGTCCTAGTTCCACAGAAAAGATCAGCATGCAAGACCTGATATGGTACCTGCAACACCCCTCAACCCACTGAAAGTAGCTCTGGCCTCCCCTGCTGAGCTGTGTTTGCTGCTGTACACGCACAGAAGATTAAAACCAGTGTTAACACAGAAACAGCCACAACTGAAAAACGACAGGAGATGAGAACATTGTCTGACATTGCTTGCAGACACGACCATGTGCAGCTGCTGACTTATGCCCTGAGAGTTAAGTACATGCTGGCAATTATTTTAAGGAAGTTTTTCAGCCTTAATAGCTACATGTTTCTTCAGTAAATAAAGAATTACATTTTAAGATGTGTCCCCTTCTTCCATGAGGAAGTACTTAAGGTAGGGTGTGTGACAGTGACAGCTGTCTGTTAGCAGCGTTACTGCTGTGGTTGGCTCAGAAGATTTGTCACCCCTAACTCCTCACCAACTCTGTGTCACAGATACAGCTTGCATTCCTGACTGGCACATAGCACCACCTAAAGAATGTGAGGAAGGCAAAAAGGTATTAGGCAAACAATAATTCCTGAAACATTAAGTGATCATTCATTTATTTCTTTGAGGCAGACTTGCGCTCTCTTCCTTCTCCTCTCTCACTTCCTAGTCCTCATAGACCAGGTGCAATCCAGTTAAGAAACTTCATAGCAACTTCAAAACCAAGAAAACATGCCTGGAAAAGAGAACACAGAACAAATAAGGATTCTAAAAATCTGTTTCAAACAAGGCGCTTGAAATGCTGCACTATGAACACCTAACATGGTTTATATGGAAGGAGGAAGAGGACAAAAAAGGTCTTCAACCAGAAGCAAGAATTCTACTGTATCCCTCCACACAAAGGCAGAGCTTTGGCTCTGTTAGGCTCATTATTTATTGAAGAGGAAGAGAGTCCAAACTCATTCAATCTTCTACAGTTGGATGTACAACCAGTAGAAAAAAAATATCAGAGAAAGTCAACAAAGAGCTTTCATGAAAAGTTTTGAATAATGATTTACTCCTAGATTAAAGTACAGTTTTAGAATCTGGACACCAACAGTCAAAAGTACCTGCAGTGACAAGAACCTCACTGAAATGGTACAAGAGTAAACAGGCAGTCATGTCCTCTCCAGACTGCAAACACTCACTGTGAGCAGCCATGTCCCCAAAACCCATCTGGAATCACAACATACTCACCGCGTTAGCAGGAAAGGCCCTGATCATCACAGCTGTGAACCCCTTGTACAGAGATGCAACTCCTTCCTCTCTGATGAGTTCCCTCAGCACATCTCTAAAGCCATTTGGGTATTTTCCTTCAGGAGCTGAAAGGGATGCACAAGGCATTAGCTCAGATGTGTGGCAGTGACAAGGGCTGAAGGATGTGCCATATGTAACAGCCCAGGATTTTCAACAGGTTCACACTGCTATAGCAAACAGACAAGACAGCTCAGTAAAGGCTCAGTGAACAGAAGCTAGGTGCTCACCATCACCAAAGAATTTACATCATCAAGTCATTGCAAGCAGGGAAGAAAGGAGAACAACTTTTGTCAGGGTTGGAAGTCTGAGCTGTTATTTGCACTGCTGATCACAGCTCTCCCAAGAGCTGCACTTAGGTGATAGGAATGTCAGATATAAAAACTGATGAAACTGGTTAATAAGAAAATGATCCTATCACATGTCCCAGCCAAGAACAGCAACAGGCTTCAAATGAAAAGCACAGGATGTTCTAATGCTGATGTTACGTGGATTTCCCGAGGTGTTTTTTAAAACCTCTTCTACTCAAAAAACCATTTCTTCCTTCTCCTGACACTGCCCTGGGAAATATTGCCTCTGCCAGCCCTCCGAAGAGGTAACCCACAGATCAGCCCAGTTAAACAGAACCACCATGGACCCACATCACCCATACAGCAGCACTAGGGACTGGCTCAGTGGAACAAGAATAAAGCTGTGATGTGTTTCCCTCTTGGCCTTGGTATGGTACAAACAACCACAGTAGCCATTGCTCAGAGAAAAAGAAATTAAATTTCCTGCACTGATTATCATGATTTGTGAAAAGAATGAAAAATGGTCACTGTCCAGTGGAGAGTTGAGTCCACAGAGATGACGGGGAGCCTTAACAAAAATATTCATTGACAGGACTGGCAGAGAAACCAATGAAAAACCTGTCAAACTCTGCTGAAGCACAAGGCCTGGGGCCATCTTCACTGGAATTAGGCCACAGACATTAAAGAGCAGAGCTCCCTATCCAAAAGCAATGCTCTCAGCAAGTCACGCCCTATTACTATAAACTGCAGATAGCACAGGCTACAATTTACACAACTATGTCTGAAGTGAAATAACAAAACCTCTCAAAGAATTACATTTGTAATAAAACAGCTATGACAATTCTATTATGAGTTCTATGCTTAGGTTTCAAATCAGGTACCTCAAATCAGGATCAGAGAGGCAGAAACAGAGCAGTGCAGCCTGATGTGCCAAAAATTTGTGAGGAAATCAACTAGAATGCTAGGAACACCCTTGAGTTTTTCATGCACTTGACTCAAGCAGTGCTCAAGACACGATTCTTCCCAGAAGGCATCTTCCATCACTGCCCAGCCCATTCCCAGGAGCATCACACTGAGTGTGGCTGTGACACACTGGAATGCAACTCACCTGTCTGGAAACGGGATTTCAGCACATCTGGTGGAATGGCAACTACCCAGTTGAAGATCCCAGCCAGGCCCCCAGCAAAAAGGATCCTAGGCACACTGAGGTCACTCACACTGTGGCAGGATCAGAATGGGGTGGGAGGAAAAAGTTAAAAAAAAAAAGACAGAAAAAGGAAAAAAAAGTCAAACTCATTGTTTTGACTAAGGTGACAATCCAAAAGCCTGGCTGGCAGCCAGAAGGCAGCACAATGCTGCAGAGACAGAGTGCAGTATCTGAGCAACCTTTCCAAGATGGACCAACTCTACCCTAAAGATTCAATTTTTTTTATTCAGCAGCACACACACACATGCTCTGGGGAAAAAAAACCCAAGCCAACCAACCAACCAAACCCCCACAGAAAATTCAACAAAGCCCCCTAGCATTTTGTACACATACAGGGTTGAAAGTGAAGAGACCTATTCTAAGTATTCCTTGCTTGGCTAACAAGATCTAAACTGGAAGCTGAGAGAAACTCAGAGCATTATTTTAATTTTCAGTTAACCCCAGACCAAAACAGCTTAACTCACAAGATGAGCAACCATTTTTATTTTTTAAAAATTTGTTTAGCTACTGCTCTAAATCTCTTTGTAACTGGGGAGATTAATCAGCAGTGTCTGGGAAGTTCAGAAAGTGATGACTGTGAGATTTCACTGACCTCTTTCCCTGAGGGGTCAGAATGTTCTTCAGCCACTCATACGTCATGAAGTACATTCCACTGGCCGGGACGTCTGGTGGGTAAACAACAAAGGCTGTGAGGAGTGGGAAACCAAAGGAAGCCCAGAGGCACACCAGCCCCATGCCAACACAGCAACACCACTAAGTACATCCAGATTCCTTTTCTGAATCTCTTCTACAAACAAAATAAAAATCTGCTGCTGCCCTAGACATAGGAGTCTGAACTTTCCCATGGAGAGCAGGTGCTAAAGGCAAGAACTGGGAAAATAACGTTTCTGTCAGCAGCCTTTCAAACCAGACTGTAACCTGGTTACATGACACTAATGATGAGGGAGCTCTAAACTGTCCATATTGCTGCATAGCACATCACAGCAGCACAGGAACTTCATGAATTTTGTTAATGTATTAGTTCTAATGATTCTACTTGAGGATTTTTTTTCTGCAGTTGATAGGTCTTGTTGTGGTTTTCTTTTAAGCTACTCCCACAGCCTATTCTTAACCCATACCTAAACCAGAGAACCATCCCCTATCTAGGGACACTGCCAGAGTTACACTGCAGGCTGCTACACTTGTGTGAGAAGCAGAGGGTTGAACAAAGTCCTAAACTGAAGTAACAAAATATAGAAATTTCAGCTTTTCAAAGGGGAATTACTGAAATACGTAAAGGATTCTGGGTCTGGCACAACTACTTAGTTGTTGTATTGAGAGAGGGGTCATGACATCCCAGTCCAAAATAACCCAGACTCAAAAGGGTAGAAAGCATAACTGCTGCCACCATGTATTTTAAAGCAGCCAATATTATACAGCAACAGTCACAGACAGGCACAATCCTTCTCTCAAGGAGAAAAAAAAGAAAAAAAGAAGAAAATAATTTTTAAAAAAAAAAGCCCACTTCTGTACTTTCTCTTCTCTTTGTTCTCTCTGCTCCTCTCCTGAAGTCTCTCATTCCTCTTGGCTTCTCAGATCTTAATTACTTCCTATATCCCTCTGATCCTTGTCATCTAATCTCTTCCTCACTCACTGAGAATCTCATGTTTATTTCTCAGGCCCTTTGAGGCACTGGAGTAGCTCTGCAGACTGAAAAAAAGAAAAAAAAAAAAAGGAAAATGGGTGACACAGCCCCTCCAACTGGCTAAAGGAACTGTGAGATCTCCCATACTGTGTCAGACTTCTTATCCTGCAGTCCCCCTGCAGCAGGGACCGGGACAGCCCCATCCCTTACCTCTCATGAGGGTCAGCACCGTCCCCTTGTACACGCCCCGGATCCCAGCCTCGCGGTACAGCTGCTTGGCACAGTCCAGGGAGCCACTGTACTTGGTTTCACCTGTAGCTGCCTGGATCTGCAGGATTAAAGTGAGAGTTTCTGACCAGTGAAGGTTTCTGGTCAATGTAGAATCATTCAGCCAAGGGTTAAAAAGCCACACGTGTGTTTCCAGAGAGGAAGGAGCACACGCTCCTGCCTAGGGAACCTCTGCCTCACTTCCTCAAGCAGCTCTCACATTGAAGCTGAGGCTGTGGTTACTGTTCCACGCAGAGGAGAAATTCTCCTTTAGTTTTCCACAGTGTAAGTTTGAAACAACTCCAGTCAGTTAGGTAATTCCACACTGACAAAAAGTAGTCTTCAAATAGTTCAGTGAAATTCAAACCATTTGTATGTGTATAAAAGCTCCCATGATAATATCCTGTCTGTCAGAACTAACATGTGACCACCCATCACCATATTAACAGAGTTCAACACAGTCTGAAACAAGCAGAGCTTCCCACACCTGCTAAAGATGTCATTTCATTTGTTCAGGTTTACATTTTCCAACAATACTTTAAAACCCCCGCAGGAGGTGCAGAGCTAGCAGCCACCCAAATGTCAGAACACTGTTTTGAAATGAATTCCTTAGCTCTGCATGGGGAACTGTCAAAGTAACAGAACTTCTTTACACCAGAAAGAGTCTCATGATCTTGCAGGTTTACGCTTTTTTTTTTATAGGAAAAGTTTCATTCAGAAAAAACTGACTTTTCCATACTTTGAACTGGACTGAGGCATCCACGGATGCCTCATATGATGCCCCATAGCATAAGGCTTGTGCTCTGTAAAATGAATAGAGCAATTAATGCTCTGTGTACTTATACTGCCATGGTGAGTTTGTTTAATGCTTCTTCGTGACACAGCTGCATTAAATGACAGTTGTCTCAGTCCTGTCAAAAAACAGAACAGAGTAAATGCACTAACCAAAGAAATTCCTGCTATGGAAAGACAAGACCCCTAAAATTAAATTCCCATCACCACCATCCAATGCCTTACCTGCAAAAGGCACTTGATTCTCTCTCCTGGAGCCATGATTACTGTTGTGAACACTCCTGACAACATGCCAGCAGCAAACAGCTGAGGATATCTGCCCCAAGGAAACAGAAAAGACCCTAACACAACACAGCACACAGGAAACAAAGGGCAGAAAGACTCCTGCATCACCAGATTATGCTGTTCCACATGAACACAACAGTGGAACTTGAAATGCATCCACTGCTTTTGATCAGTGCAGAAGTGCCTTGTCAATGCACAATTAGAGCTAAACATTTAAGATCTCTAGGACTCAAAACACTGGTTCTTACAGCAACCACAACTCAGCTCTTCATATCCATTCTATTTGCTAATATTCCTTCTACTTGTATTTTTTGCTATAGCACTCCCCATTCATTTTCATTCCCAACAGTCTCTTCCTCCTCCAGTCTCCCATACTCTCTCAGTGACCCCAGATTCCACACATATTCCTGCTTGTGCAGCCAGAAGCCTCCTTTCCATAACCTCTCACTCCCTCACTCCTTCAGTCTCTGCCATAGTCGAGTCTGTCCTACCAACCTGCCATTATCCCACACATTCTGCACCTGCTTTCACGTGGCAAAGTATCCATGACAAAAATCCCTTAAACAAGCTGAATTTCTCCATCACACAACAGCCTCCTGCTACCTTCCCTAGTAAGATGACCTAACATCTCAATTTAATCCAATTCCACACCTCCTGCTTCTCTCCGCTTGCTCAAGAGATGGCATTCTATTCCAATTCTTACACCTCTCTCTACTAAAATTCCCATGATATCTTCCAGACCACTCAGACCTCCCTCACTACTCCACATGCACCTCCTGCTTAAACTAAGCTTTGAGGTTTTTAGCTCACCTTGGGATTATTCAGCCCCAGAAAAGGCAGGATAGGCTCCTCAGGTTTCTCTCCACCTTCTTCCTTCCACAACTTCCCTTCACAATGAGCATGGGGAACCACAACCATCCTGCCTGCCTCTAGACAGACTCCTAGTCTGTCTGACCTTTATTTTTGGGTCTCATGTCCCAAGCACACTGTACCTTCACTGTGTCAGGTCTGCACCCACAGAACAGCACAGCTGGGCACAGTGACAGTACACACACTGTTTGTTCTTTTCCACTGCTCTGCTTGAGAGGAATTCTACATAAAGGCTCAAAAAACTACACTGTCCTTTTCCAGCTTGCTCCTTAAGACTTCCTGTTGGTACCACGTGTATGAAACACAAGGCATTGAGGCGATCAGGCTGCTGGGAATAAGTTCATGGTGCATTTGTTGTTCAGTCCCTACTGTTCCCCTGGTCTTTCCCTTCAGTCTTGCCTGCATGGGGACACTGCCATGGTATAACAGAGGGTACGTGAGCAGCTCCCCAGCACCTCAGCACTGCTTCCCTCTGGGAGCTGCGTTTGCAGTGGCTCACATTGCAGGGCCAGCTGTGCTCACATGAGCCCTGTGTAGGCAAGGCTGCAACAGAAACCAAAACACCCCACCACAGCTGGCTCCACACAATGGGCTCCTGCTTTCTGACAGAGCTCCTACCTAGCAGACAAATAATGGGATAAAATGTTGCTAAGCTACAGCCCAGTCCCTGTAGAGCTGTAAATCACAGCTCAGCAAACCCATTACAGGAGTACTTTAAGGGTGGGGGGCTTTCTTCATGCACAGGTTGGCTTGTAGAAAGCCACACCAAGTTTTCTCAGCTTCCTATTGCTGTTCCTGAAGGTCAGACATGCCTGAGAGGAGGGCTGCTCATAAACACCTCTTTTCATAAATAATAATAAAACATTTTTATGGCTGTTTTCATATCCTAATGAAGGGACACAGGAAGACTCATAACTAACAGGAGAAAGAGAATCAGGGCTGTGAATGTTGTCAAGACTGCTTGACCATGAACTTATTGCTCCCATAGTTTCTGTTAATAGCAAGACTGTTGGCAGGCAATCATTATATAACTCTCACTGTACTCATCTAAACCGGAATTGTTCCTTAATGGCTCCTTCTTGCGTAGAAAGGGAATTGCATCGCACCTGCCCACACAATGTCTGTTTTTAGCCTGTGCTATCAGCCCCACGCTTCCAGACGCATTAAACATGAGTGTTTTATTTTTTAGAACTGTATTTATAACCTAGGAGAAGACACAAATTTGCGCCACAACTCAACGTGTGACAATACAGGAACAGCCTCAGGACGCCTTTCCCAACCATCTGATTAACCAGGAACTCACGTCAAAACATCATCAGGTTTTCTCTGCTGGAGTCTTTTTCCCAAACCAAATCCAAAGAAGCACACAGCATACATGGGTGTCACTCCAATGATAGGAGCTGCCATTCCTCTATATAAGCCTCGGACTCCCTGCAAGAAACATTATCACAGAAATTACTTGGTTTGGCATAAACTTTGCACATATTTCTACTTGTTGAGAAGAGACAGGTGACAATCCAGGATAGGATCCATCTAACAGTCAAATTGATCAGAGGACTAAAGGGGTTTTTTGTTCATTTGCAGTTATATGTGTTTAGCTGAAGCTCAGGGACTACTGCAGAGGAAAGTTATCCTTCCTGGGAAACACTGGCACCACAAATGCCCTTCAATAACAATACTCATCACCTGCATGTACATCTCAAGTACGAGGAAGTGAAGTTAAAATCCACCCGAATAAGAGCCTTAATAGATTATGTCAAGAGAGAACACTCTCAGCTACACACAGAAATGCACCTGTGTTTTACTGGTAACTTGTCAAATGCAGTACTGTAAAATCCTGACACTGAACTTGAGAACGCTGAAACGAATTCAATCTTTGACTAAAGGAACAGCCAGGGAGAGCAACCTGAATTCCTTCACTCCCCACATGAATTCACTTTGGAACAGGTTCAAGAGCAAATTATTTTTTGTTTCCTACCCTAAGTCAAAACTTTTTTCCCACACAACATCACATTCCTGATGTTTCCCTTTATGGACTGCACATATGAAAAAATTCTAATGCAGACCCCAGCAGCTGTATTTATTTAATTTCTCTTGCCTTTAAATTGAACTTTTTTTCAATAAAAAGGATAGTTATCTTCTAGATAAAGGCTAGACACATAAATTAAATATTTTCTGGTCTGTGCACCCCTTTCTTCCCCCTGCTCCAATAAACCAGTGCATCCCAGTACATGCTGAAGTCTTACCGGCACAACTGGCTCTGCCATGAAATTGCACCTGGTTGAGAGATCAGCCACTGCTGCTCAACCTCCCCATGAGCAATGGGAAGCAAAAAACCTCTCTTGGCAGAGGTTTAATAGTTTTCCTTAGAGAAACGGATGAGTATTGAGTAGGTGTAGAGAAGCAGCACTGCTTTTGAACTTCCCATCACAAGGCTATTATTATGGCTCAGCTCTGACGTCCGTGCTGCAGCAGGGGTGTTAAAAACTGCCAGGGATTCAGAGCTGGCACAGCATTCCAGTTCTTTGTGGGAGAGACCAGGGAAACAGGATTTGCTTTGGTTATATAACAACCTGTTAATACCACAATGGAACTGGATTTCAGATTTGAGGCAGATCTTTCATTTAACAGGGAGTTACCTAACGAGATCCAGCAGTTAGAAAAGAGACTTCAAGCAAGCGGAAGAACAGTTGTGCTTTACAGCCATTGTTTCTAAATGGTAAAGAGCTGCTGAGAAAACTTAAAAAGCAGAAAACTGGAGTGTCTGTCACTTAAAGACTTTAAATCAAGGCTGTGCCTTTCTAAAAACAAAACAGACTAGCTCAACAACATGATAATAGTGATTCAGGAATAAAAAACACTGTCCCCCTTCTAGAGAAGGTTGAAAAACTACTATAATTGACACTCTGCTCTCAAAAAAAGAAAAAGAGAAAAAAAGTCTATAAATTAATGATCCTCTGCCTTCTCATAGCTGGCATAACACCTTATAGAAGAAAGTACTTGTATCAACAAAAGTCATTACACATTTTAGGATTTCCAGAGGTGACTCCAAATACCAGCAAGATTTCACCAACTACAACAAGGCCAAAAAACAACTGCCAACATTCACTCCAGTCTATAACTTCAGACATTAACATCATGCTATTTTGAACCAAAAACATTTCTTAGCAAAACAGAGACATGTACCTGGAGCACGTGCATGCTAAGTATTCCCCAAGCTTTGTAATCTGCTTAAAAATGTTAATGAGAATCAATTTAACTGATAACCCAGGAATTGTATGGTCTCTGGGGGGCACACGATTCCATTTCTGCGATGTACAGAAACAACTGATACATCTGGCAGGTGTCACAGTACCTCTCCAAGAAGAGTCTTTCTGAAGCAGTCAAATGTCCCAGAATAGAGTGGGGCCTGGCCAGGCTGTGGCTTAGGCTGGGTTTGCAGTCTGACCTAGTAAGAGGGAGAGGAAAACTTTATTTTATTAAATATTACAATCTAAACTTTGATTGACAGGACCCCTCTGGCTATTATGGTGTTATGTTTTGTGACTAGACCCGAAGATATTGATAGAACTATTGACATCATTTTAGCCCTTTGCAAAAGAGAAGAGGTTGAATTTTAATGTAATGAGTAGTTAATGTATTTAACTAATCAACTGCTGGGATGACGTCCGGATGACGACCCCAGCTCCCTCTGGACGCTGAGTTCTGCTTCCACAGGGTCACTCCTGCCTCCCCCTGGCGCAGGGGCACGGGGCCCCGCCGCAACACGGGGTTGGCGGGAGCATCCCAGCTCCCAACTCCTTCCAGCACCGGAACACCGACGCTTTTTTCCCGATTTTTCACTGTGAACCGGGATTGCGAGCCGCCCGTCCGCCGCGCCGCCAGGGGGCGCCCGACAGCACTACGGACACCCAGCCCAGCCTCCCAGCGGCGCATACCGGAAGCTCCGCGTCCCGCGCAGTGCCTGCCGGGAGCTGTAGTTCTGCCATAGTGCCCACCAGAACCCGTGCCGCTCCCGCGCAGTTCCTGCCGGGAACTGTAGTCCACCCCCCGCTGCCCCAGACCGCACAGTGCACCGGCTGCCCCCCTCGTCCCCGGCCGCCCCGCGCCGTCTCACCTTGATGGTGTCCAGCGGGTGCCCCACGAACACCAGGCAGACGCCCCCGAAACCGCCAGCGAAGAAGTTCTTAAAGGGGCTGATGGGCTGCGGCTGCTTCGCCATGGCGGCGGCGGCGGCAGAGGGTGAGGAGCGGGACTGGGACTGGGACCGGGACCGGGATCGGGATCGGGGCGCTGCGTCCCTGCCGAGCCAATGCCGCCCCCTCCGCACCGCGACCTTTAGCCCAGTGCGGGGCACGCCGGGAGGCGGGCGTGGGGCGGGCCGGGACCGCGGCGGTGCGAGGGGCCGCTCTGGGCGCTGTCACCGCCACCGGGTGCTGTCAGCGGCCGAGCCCGGCCCGGGGGCCGCTCCCGAGGGCGCGGGGCCGCGTCCCCCCGCACATCCTCAGTGGTTCAGCCGTTCCCCCCCGCCCCAGCGCTGTGGCCCGGCCCGGCCCCGCCCCGCCCGGCGGAGGTGACGCAGCGGGCCCGGCGGTTCCGGCGCGCAGGAGGAGCCCGGGGCGCCGCTCTCGCCGCCCGCCCGGTAAGTGCCGGGCCGTGCCGGGGTTCCTGGCGGGGCCGTGCTGGGGCTGGGGCGAGCCCGGCGGGAGGGATGTGAGGCTGCTTATCCGTGCCCAGTGCTGCGCTCGGCGCTCCGCCCCGGCAGAAGCCGCAGCCCGGGAGCTCTCGAGCTCCAGGCGGCCGTGCGGGGGCCCCTCCTCGCCCCGCCGCCGTTCGGGCTTTCCCCGCACGGCTTGTCTCCCGTGGTGTTCCTGCTCTGCCCTCCCACAAGTCTGTGGCGCTCTGGCTGTGCGGGACAAGCGCGGGGGCTGGTCTCGCACGCATTCCAAAAGAATGGACCCGAGGTAATTTAAATGCGCTGGGTCCCGCTCTGCCCGAGCCCAGAGATGCCGTGGAATACGTAGGTATCCCTGAAACAACTCGTAAAAAGCGACGATAGGTTAGAAAGGGCAGGAATGAAACGAATCAGATGAGTTGGGAAGGACAAGGCAGCCGTGATAGTGTGAACCAAGGCTGGCAAGAGGAAGGAAAACAGGCAGTTCACGGGGGGAGTGTGATATGGCTGCAAGGCGGTCCCTGCAGAGTCATCTGTGGTGAAGAGGATAGGGCGTCTTCTGGTTTCTCGGTTTTGGATGAAAAATGCCTTACCTGAAAAACAGTGGAGGAGGAATGGCGAGATGTGCACTGCATATGTGAGGAGGCAGTTGGGGATGATCCACAAATTATGGGTTTGGGTGACATAGCTGAAGATGCAATTAGCATTGATAGCCAGTGTGGAGCTGAGGCTGTGGATGGTTTCAGGGAAGAGGGAGAGTGTTAGCCTGTCTAAAGGTTACATGGATAAGGAGTTCAGGAGGCAGACTTGAGTTGCACTTTCTCTGTTTCAGATAAATAAAGAGGTGAAAGAAGAAAAAACCGTATGGAATGGTTGTGAAATATCAACAGAAAAAGAGGAGGAGCATTCTCCAATTGGAGGAGTCTCCGCCAAAAGAGTCATTAGAGGAGTCCCACAAGGGTAGGCACAGAAGGCAAGAAATAGGAAAAGAGTGTTGTAGTGGGATAAGGAATGAAGTGGGATCTCATAATGTGGTGGCATAATGGAAGGCATTTTGAAGGCATTTTGTTTCAAAAGACCTTGTTAAGTATTGTGTTGCAAAGCAGGAGTCATGGAAAGGGCATCACTGTTGGAGGAGACAGCAGAGGGTAGGGGTGGGTATGTTCAGGAGTTCCTGCAGGAGACTGGAGCAAAAGAGGCGACTAAATTGTATCACTGCTAGTAAAGATACAGGAGTATCGTGGATAAAGATGGTAAAAGGAGGACTCATCCTCCCTTTGGTAGGAAAGTGATCTAAGTATCGTTTAAAATTTATAATTTGGTCTTGGGAGTTATGGTAATTATTTAATCTAAATAATCCATGCTTTTTTGACCTTATCTTTTGAGTTTAACATCTCTATTGTCTTAAAAATTAGTGCTATCAAGTAGTAGCTCTGCCTTGTCTTTGTATTCAGAGAGTTTGATTTGGGCATTGGGCTGAGCATAGGTGGGGTGAGTTTTGTTCCTGGTTTTCCGAGTACCCTCCTTTGCTTTGTCCACAGAGCATGTACCTTATCCTTCCTCTCCCTCACTTGTGTCAGTGTGGTGTCCAGTTATGCTGGAAGTGAGCTCTTTCCTAGAATGTTGGGTCACAGAAGTCACCTAGTCCTGCAGACTGTTTTCTCCTTGATAAATCGCTATGTCCATTTACCTCTGCAAACAGTTCCTCTGTTTGCTCACAAAACTGTGCTGGTGGCACAGAGAGACATCTCTGCACTCCTCTGACCCCCTCCCCAGTGACTGGTGTGTAACTGGGAGGTACTGGGCAGGCCCATTATTCTACTTGGATATCTACAAACATCTCACTCCTTGGATGTGACTTGTCATGTGTTGGAATAGCAGAGGACCCAGTCTTTTCATTATTTTTTTCTCTCTCTAGAGTGTGGAATGATCTGAGTGAGTTTGAGAAGTTCCCTGGCCTGTGAAACTTGCTCAGGCTTTGTGGTGGCTGAACAAACCTGTTGCACACTGGGCTCTCGATAGTCCACAGTGGGATTAGAGGCTCAAATAAGTCATTCTTTTAACATAAGTTTTAGCAGGTAAAGATCCATTGCTTCTTTTATGCAGGAGCTCAGTGTCAATGCAGATTAAGCCCAGACTCTAAGCGGGGTAGAGGGAGGGATGAGGGTTTGCCTTGTGTCTGCCAAATCAGATTTCACATCTGTCTCTTTCCAGTATGGAGAGACTGTGTGCCTGTTCCTCTGAAGTCCTGTGGAAAGCAGTGCTATAAATTATTTGTGTGCTACGTATGCTGTGGATAGCTAAGGAATCAAGAGGCAAATGAAAGGAATGAAGACCAGAATTAAGGGAATAGTGTAATTAGGTACTAGTCTTCAACCTCTCTGGAGGTTTGTATCTCCTGAACTCACTGAAGTCCCTCAAATTAATTGTACATCACATCTCTTCCTGGTTATTCTCTGCTGCCTGGTCAGGTGACTGGAAATGGAAAACAAATGAGTTGAGGAAAAATAATGAAAATTTGTGATTGAGATTTCCTGTACTCTAAAGTCAGGATTCTCAAAGCTTGATTATGGTTTCCCCAGCAGCTACAAATTGCAATACTGAGGGAATATATTTGAGGAGCAGTGCTGGCAACGTAGTAATGCAAAATGGGAATGTATTTAAGGAACCAAATACATGCTGCTTGTGGAAAATAGAGCTTTGATTTTAATATGTGTTTTTATATGTAAAATTTTGTTACAGCATTGTTTTAATTCTTCTGTATTTAATTTATTCTCTCTAAATGATTTGGTTAAATTTGGTTAAATTTACTACTAAATATGAGATGACCATAATTCAAGGTTGATTCGTGCTTTAGTGCTGAATCTTTCAGAGCTCAAATTCATATGGTTCAGTTACACAAGCAGAAGGTTTGTAGTTCAGATAACTATCAGATATGTGAATTTTCTAAAACAAATGAGAATCTTAAAAACAAAGAAAAGTTAGCTGTTCTGATTCTTTTTCAATAGCAGCTGTCAACACCTGAGCATTTCTACATTCAGAAGGTAATAAGCATATATTGAGAAGGCAATATAATGAGAGAATTAATTTTATTTCCCCCTTCAGATATAAAGTCCAAGCCACATCCCATCCAATAGAACCGGTTTAAAGGGATGAACTAGTTTCACAATTTCTTTTTCTTGAGATGGTATTGAAGGCTGTTAAATTGTGTGTATGTGAGAGATCTGTTTGCTGGTCTTATTTTCCTAAGTCCCGCTTAATGTCTGTGGTTCTGAAGCAGTATGGATTTGTACAGAATATCACAGGTTGTACAGGATATCACAGTTTGATGGATTTGTACAGAATATCACAGGTTGTACAGGATATCACAGTTTGTCTTTCTAGCTACTATGGTCATAGTTAAGAGGTTTGTGTTTTTCCTGTTAATTAAGTGGATAGGATGCTGTTCGTCAGCACTTCAGGCTGTTGATAAAAAACTTTGTCATAAATTCTGTTTTATCTCTGAGAAGATCTGTAGTGAAAGTTATGCAGCCAATTTCCAAATGTCAGAAGTCTCAGGGCCTGCACTGAGGACTAGGATGCACTGTAATAACCCAACCTCCGAGGTTTTGGACCTGTCCTGTAAGAGCAGCCTTGGCTTTGGAAGTGCAAGAGTCACAATGGATCCAAACTAGGGACATGCACAGCAGAATCCTCTTTACTGGGCCGTTGGGTTGGTCTGTTCCTGGCTGTTTGATCACCTGTTTGATGTTGAGATGGAGCCTCTTACAATTTCTTAGGCACAGAAAAAATTGTTTTTCCTCCCATAGGAGACAGAGCTCAGATGAATTCAAAAGAACGATAAAGTTTGGAGGAAAAAAAAGAAGCTGCGCTTGCTTTCCTGGTCTGCAGTTTGGCAGGGCATTAAGATGTCCGTGGACATGAACAGCCAGGGCTCTGACAGCAATGAAGAGGATTATGACCCTAATTGCGAGGAGGAGGAAGAGGATGAGGATCCTGGGGATATTGAGGATTATTATGATGGGGTAGCTAACGACGTGGAGCAGCAGGGAGCAGATGCCTTTGATCCAGAGGAATATCAGTTCACCTGCTTGACTTACAAGGAGTCGGAGAGCACTCTGAATGAGCACATGGCCAGCTTGGCTGCCACGTTAAAGGTGAGGAAAGGTTTCTGCATTAACACAGGTGTAAGACAAGTCTGTGGTTGAACAGGCAAATGCTGACAATACAGTTTGTGATAAAAGCTGTGGCAACACTGCTGTTATGGGGGGTTGGAGGAGCATTATTGAAGGTCCCTTGTTCAAAACTGACTCAAAGGTTTACAGTTGTTATGTACTGGTTCTGGGGCCTGAAAAATCTTCCTTACTGAATGTTGATTCTTTTTTTTTACAGAACTGAGCTTCATGACCAAAATTCCCGAGTTATAGCTCTTTGCAGTAATGCAGAGAGGATATATAGAAAAGAAATCAAACCATAAATGGTGCAGTTTGGTACACCTGTGTTTGAGAAGATAACTGACAAATAGGAAAACATGCTAAAACTCTGTAATTCTAACAAAAACACTTTTCTTGATTGGTTCTGAGAGAATAATCATGGACTTTCAAAGACAGATCAGCTGTCATGCCAGGTATTAACCCTACTGTTGCAGTGACAGCAATTCAAGTACAGTGAACTTGCTAGCTCTTGGAACAGGTGTGACTTAATTCACTTCACAGAAAAGTCATACTAAGAGTCAGCTCCGTGGTATTATGCTCAATAAGACTTCTGTGAAGTTTTCTTTCTCTTTTTGTAACCGATTACTGTAGTATCTCAAAAGAGGAGGCAGGCCAGACGAAATCAGTTTTCTAGACTCTAGATGTGAATGCTGGGTTGAAATTGCTGCTGCGTCAACTTTGTAACAAACCGGTGTTCTAGTCTTCTAGTGGTTGCTCTTCTCTGGAACAGCCCCTGAAAGCAGGACAGGTGGTGACTGCAGCATGTAAAAAACCCATGTTGGGTAGGTTTTGATACCAATTCTTTCAGTCTGAATCCAATCTAATTTTTAAAATGAGAGGGATCTCTTGATCTTTATTTGCACATCAATGTCCTGTAGAAACAGTAAAGCCATAAAGCCTGAGGACTGTGGATCATAAGCAACAGGCTTTAAAGGGCACCCATAATTTGATGATTTTGCCATCTGTTGTGCTTGTTCCCAGCATTTACCACCTCAGAAAAGGAAGTTTTTCTTGCTCTTAAACTTGTCTCTGTAATTACTTCAAAATGTGCATTCTGAGCTCTGAATGCCTGTAGTTCCCTACAGATTGTCAGAAGCAGGAGACAACAGAAAAGTACAAATGAGAATAGTTGGTCAGCACTTCTGATCCAGCTGCCAGTTGCTCTAGGTTCTTAGCAATTAAGATTTAGAACAGCTTTTCTGTGCCTTATTGTCTGCCTTCAAATGGAAGACCCTCCAAAAAGGTGACCCCTGCCATATTGTTCTCTTGAACTAAATTACAGAAAGCAATACTTTCAGTCCTTAAAATCAGGCTTCCAGAGTTAAAATAAAATTTTCAGAAGGTCTGAAGGTCTTATTGAGCATATATTATAGTTGCCAGACTATACCAACCTGCTAGCTCAAATCTCATCCCAAATTGGACCCAAGGAGAGAAAATTTGGATTTCTTTTATATCAAGAATATGCCTGCATATTTACTTTTAACATTAAGTGCTACGCACTTTGGTTTGTGCATGAAAAGATGAAATTGAATATGAGTAGCAGTTTGAAAAGCTGTGATCTTGTAAGCCACACACTCAGGCTTTAGCCTTTGAAGTGCCACATTAACTCTCTTTTCTCCAGCAGCAGTAGTCCAACAGTTGCACTTTTCTTGGATATCTGTTGTGTATCTGCAGCATTTGCTTTTTGTTTCCTGGCATACTTGCTTACAATTCTTCAACAACCCTGTCTTCCTTCCCCTCTCTCCCCCACCAAGGAAACTTGTGATTTTGTTAGTTTTCTAAGACAAAATGTAATAGAAAGAATTAATATTGAATTAGAAAGCATAGAGAAGAAGGAAATGGAATGGAGCATGCTAAAATATTTATCGTTATTATTTTCCATGGACTTAATGGATACGAGTAAACAGGGATAGACTTTTAAAAGAATTTTATTAACTTCTTTTCTATTAATTTGCTTGAGCTCTAAAAACTGCTTTTTCTTTTTAAAACTACCTTTCACAATGTTTTGGGTTTCCTTGGATAGTGATGGTTGTTCTTTTTGAGCATCTAATTAATTTTGATTTCATCTCCTTTGCCTTATGATAAATACTGATTACGTGGTGCTTTTTCAGCATTAGCTCGTACTTAAGGCAGAGTGGTTGCCCCAGCAGGGAAAGCTGAAGGTAAATTAAAGACTGTCTTCAGGAGGTACAGTGTTGAAGCCAATGGATGACTTGGTATCTGAGTGATTTACTATCACAAGAAATTAATAGATTAATATAGTTCCCT
Organism: Corvus moneduloides; assembly: GCF_009650955.1. Classification (NCBI taxonomy): domain Eukaryota; kingdom Metazoa; phylum Chordata; class Aves; order Passeriformes; family Corvidae; genus Corvus; species Corvus moneduloides. The sequence goes on from NC_045486.1 coordinate 9,875,579, forward strand.
AAAGCAAATTAAAAATAAATGCAATAGATGGGCTCAAAGCTGTGTTGGAATGTTCTGCCACTGTCTGTTGTCATTAGGTGATTCACTTTCTGAAGGTTAAACTTGGGGACACACACACATGTATTGAGTGGGTTTTTTCTCTGTGACATACTGTCTACACACTTTAAGGACCAGAAAGGGAATTTCAGAGCTTTACATCTTCGTATTTGCAATCTGTGCTGTTAGTGGCTAATAACAGTTTAAATAGATAGTATTTCATTTGTTCTGCTCACTAACTGTTTTTCAAGCTGTTTTGCTCAGCTATTTCAGACTGATTGTTAAATTCTTATTTTATTTTAAAGTGTTGTGGTAAAGGATGGTCTCTGGAAACCTTCTTGGCTGTTTGCATTCCCCATGAGTTACAGCTGACCTTGTTCTCATTCTTGCTGGAGGCACTGAACTGAGCAAACCTTGCATTGCCTGGTTAGCTTCAGGTTAGGTGTGAACACCCTGCACATGGTTAAAAGTTTGCATGCAACATTGAAAGAGAAACTCTTCAACAAAGTGCTTGTGATTTGTCTATCCCAATTAGAGACAACACTCAGTTAAAATCGAAGGTCTGATAAAAGCATAAGACCCTGCGTGTGGGTAGATGTATGTCCTTGTATCTCTTACTGTCGTAGGAAACTTTTGCCTCAAATTCTTCTGACTTGCTTTTTGTCAGGCAGGGAAATCTGAATAGAAAGTCACTGCAAACAAGGCAGCAGTAGACTAAACCAGCCGTGCTGTATCACAGGCCTGCAACTGCATTAGTGGTTTTTCCAGAACCGTACAGAAGCTAGAGAGTTTTAATAAGTGTTACTCTGAAAGTTTCTCCTTAATTTTGGTTTTAGTAAGAACTCTGAGTTCATTGGTTTTCAAGGAAAAGAAGAGGAAATCTTTGCTCTTTGGTTAGTACTGTTAATATGAAGATCTGAGGAAGGTTCAGTTAATACCCTGACTAAATAGGACAGGCTATCTCTGGTGAAACATGTCAGAAGAAAATCTCGAATTAATACCCAAAACTGTGTTTTTTCTGACCAAAAGGCCTGTGAATTGAAGTAGGTCACTTTTAATTCCTCAAAAGGTCACTTGACCACAGTCAACACTTGCGAAGAACAATGCTCTCAAAAGCAGAGTGGCCTGTATTGCCTGCAGACCAGCAAATGAATTTACAACAGTTCTTTTTAAGAAATAGATATAATTATAAGATACAGCATCTTTCAAAAATAATGAATTAAAACGGTATAGTAATAACTTTGCTTTTGAGATAACTCTGTGAGTTGTCATTGAGTGATTATGGGTCCTGGAGTGGCTTATCAGTACATGCAAACAGTGTGATACTCAGCAGTTGTACAAACAAAGCTGACCCTGTCACTGGCAAGCAATTACGTGTATGATGATGTCATATTGTTTTTGTTTGTGAATGACGCTTCCTGGCTCTGCTGAGGGTCTCCATACATGTCTGGAGTATCTGTAATGTTTCAAATAACTGGCAATAGTTTCTCTGTTTCAGTGATGAGGTGGAGTTTTCTAGTGTTACCTTTTTTTTTTTTTTAAATTGGTGTTATAAACCACCTGATAAAACAGTTGCAATTAGAATTTATGAAAGAAAAACTACCATGACTTTGGGTCTTAGCTGATTGTCAGTCATGAGGAAGCTGTGATGTTTCTGCACATGCAAGCTAGCAAGGGAAAATAGTCATGTTGTTTTACAGGCAATTGGTACTGACATCTTTCTATTAAAACCAAAGGAACTGTAAGACTGAAGAACTTATACTTCTCACTTTGCTAATTTGAGTAATCTGGTAATATTTATCAGAGAGCAAAAAGCTTACTTCCTATGCTTCCTGAAATTACAGCTTGTGATGTGAGTTTTTTTAGCCCTGTCCCTTGAAGAGTAAACCTTGGTAGATGCAAAAAGTATTTGATATCATTATATAATTCTGAATCTCTTAATGCATGTTATCACTACTGATCTTTCATAGATAAACCAGTTTTTCGTATGTTCTGGCTCACCATACTGATGTTGCATCTTTTCATGGAACCAGATTAGTAATTGCTCATGAAAACACAGCCCTCTGAGGCTGCTGCACACACTCCGGTAGCGCTGACACAGAGCAGTTAGTTTGTGGAGCTGCTTGGTGAGTGCTGGCAGTGCTCCTTTGCAAATACCATCTCCAGCAAACCCAGGGTCATGTGCATGGGGGCTGGCAGCCCATGTGAGCAGCCCTTCCTGAAGGAGCCTGTTCCCTGCAATCACAAAGTGTCTGTAAAGAGCCACATGTCAGGACCCTGGTGTATGTGTGCCGTGCTGTATCACTGTCCAAACCATGGCCCAGAGTGTGCTGTGGGGTGCTGCTTATCTGAACCAGCCTGCAGTGCTGCAGTGTCATCCTTTCAATGCCATAATGACTTCATGGAACTTTATGCAATCTAAAATGGCAGGATTAAAGCCTCGCTGTGCCTGAGTACCTCAGGTGCAGGAGAGGAATTAAACCCCCTTGAAATATTAAAATGCATGTACGTAACAGTTTCAAAAATTTATGTTTAAAGTCCATGAGCACCAACATTGGTAAGTATCAGTAAGCAGTAAATATTTAGATATAATTTATTATAAATGGTAGAACCCAATAGGCAGATTTGACTTTTTCACAGAACCCCTGTGGTGCTGTTTGGCAGAGAGAACACACTGTTTAAGTACCCTTAAACCACTAGATTAGTCAGGACATGCAGGTTTATATCTGTACTGTGTTCTGTGTTTTTTAGCACCAAGCCAACATTATGTGGGACATCCAGTCCAAAGCTGTACCCCTTAGGAGCACTCACATTTGAGACACAGCTTTATCCTTTACCTGCTTTTTCTTCCCAAACAGAAAAATCCTGGAAGTTCTGCTATGTGTAAGTTGGGTTTTTGCCTACAGATTCACAATTCAGTAGTATCAAGAGGGCATGAGTATGACTGTAACGTCAGTGTAACTGTCTTCAGTGTGTTTTGGTTTGGCTCATAAAAGTCTTTTTGTATTTTAAAAATGCATTAAGTTTTTGTAGACTTTTGGTCAGCAGAATAAGAGAGCTGGCTGGAGAGCCCAGACCATGCAACCTTGTGACACCTTCCCAGAGTCATTTGAGGAAAGAAAACAATTTTGTTACTTACTGCCCAGGACTGCTGAAATTCTCAACTTGACTGGAAAAATGAGCCACAAATGTGGAGGGTGATTATAGCCCACACATTTCTTTGTGATTCACACCTTAAGTGTATCTTACAGCCAGTATGACTGCAGTGAGCAAAAAAATCTGTTCGCAGCTGTTGATGAGTGTGATCTTGGTGGGAGGTAGAGGCAAGACACAAGTCATTAAAAATGCCAAAACAATCTCTCGGTAACTGTTTCATGTTGCAAGCTTACAGCTGGACATCATGATCACAGGACCAGTATGAAGCAGCTGAACACTTTGCCCAATTTGTGCTGTGCCTATTAAGGATGGTGCAGCAGAAACAAGCTGTGTTGTGCACTGTGAAACACTGTTTTGTAAAGCAGATGTTCCTCTTCTTCATCTTTGTATAACAAAAGAAAAATGCCCTTAGAGCTGCGGTTGTTGAATGAAGGACTCTGTTATTTGGGATTTAGCAGGGATTACTCATTGCAAAGTTACCTAAGCCCTGCTCCACTGTGGCTGTGTGCCCACACCAGTGCTCCCAGTTTGGGTTGGCTGCCCAGTGTTCTGAGCTACTGGTCACGATTGTGTGGATTCAGGTTATTACACTTCTTCCCTGTGCACCTTCTGAATCATCCTCTCTCTCAACCAGAAGGAATTGTCCACTCTTCCTGTGTTTTGCTGGGAAAGCACCTCGGCAGGGGCTGTGCAGTGGGGTGTGTTGCTGGGTGTTGGCAGCATTCAGGGAGCGCAGTGCAGCGCGTGCTGGGCACTGGTGCTCTGACACTGTGTTACTTTGGAAGGAATAACTGCAGGGAGGACAGCTGGGGAGTCTCACGTCAATCTTATATCCGTGTGCTGTCTTACAGCTTTCTTGCTGCATTTCTTTCGCTCTAAATCTTTCAAAGAAGGGATCTCATAGCTGTTTTGTAATGATGCCTTCTGGCATACCAGCTTGCTGAAATGTTTCTGTTCTTTTAATATTTATTTCTGAATTTCCTCAGGAAGAATAGCCTAACAGCTTGAGAAATACGTATGTTGAGATTTCCTAGCTGAGTCCTACTGATCCTGTTTGTTGGCAGCTGCAGCTGAAATTGTTGCTGTCCTGTGTAGGATAGTGGGTGGATTAAAGCAATGTGTAAATGTGAAGATCCAGAATTTAACCCCAGATCCCCCTTCTTCAGTGTGTGGCCAACTAGGTTATGCACTGACAACTTCACAACTGTGGTGTAACACCAACAGTGTTTGTCATTCCCAAACTGCACTCTGCCTCCTATATGTGCTTCTAATCTTGCAGATTGACACCTGCATGCCAGAAGGTGAGTGACGGGGTACAGATTAAAACCATGTGATGAAGCAGAGCTCATGGAGTGCTGTTTGACAAAACCTTTCTATGGTATTGAGAGTGCAGCTACAGTCTCTTAAATGGCATTTCTTTACCTGCTGCAGCCTGCAGTCTAATCAGGAGAGGGCCTGAAATGTCAGACAAATCATAATCAATCCTCTGTGTGAAACTTAAAGGTGGAGGGCTTTTTCTCATTTTTTAAAAAATTTTTTCTGAACACAAGAAAAAAGAAATGCAGTATATATGATTTTGTTGTAAGATTGTCTGTTTTTCCTGTTAGGTGAAATTAATTCGAGTTCAGTTTTGAAAACAACCTTCTTATGCTCAGAAACCTGTAAGAGATACAAAAGATTTTGCTACAAGACTTTGAACACTTGGGGTGTTTATGGCAGGTGATGTGAATCATATCTCAAGCCCCTGCAACCTCCTGAGTTTTCTGCTAGGATTACATATTGGAAGTCTGCTTACAAGAGGTAGATCAAAGGAGAAAATATGGTCCAAAAAAACCCTTTTGGTTGCCCTTTCTTAATTCCTGATACTTCTGCAGTTTTCTGAGAAACCCTCCAGTTAAAACAGGGCAGTCACATAATTTTTCCAGTGGGGCACGGAGGGAGTCAAATCTACTTTCCACAAGAAAAACAAGTACAAAATGAATTTTTTTCCATTTGTGGGGTCACTTTCCTTACCTCAGCATCCTGAAGTAAAGCATGTCTGAAGGGATTTTTTTCTTCAGTGAAATTACTCAATACAAATTATGGTTTCTTTCTAAGGTGCTACTCTACCGCCAGCTCAGCTCAGTCTCTATTTTGCCATAGTTTCTCACCAACAGAAACAATTGCAGAGGCTTTTGCTCTGTGTGCCTTTCCTGTTTTAAAGAATTTTAGTGTGTTTTTAGAGGTTTGGATGCAACACACAAACTAGTATCTTTTGAAGTTCATCCTTTCATTGCAGAACTAACAAAAACTATTTGTGGATTAAAACAAATGCTTCTCAAGATTAATCCTATTTGTTTCAATCTATTTGTATAAAAAGCTTTGATTAGGGAAAATAAAAGAAATGGAAGCTACATTTCTTTGTGCCACATTTGTGTTCTTCTTGGACAGACATTTCAGTGTAACCCTGATCTAGCAGGAATTGTCAGCTTGGTGCAAAGCCATGGGATGTCAGCTCCAGCCAGATCCTATAATCTACAACTCATTCTGAATTGAATCTCTTTGAGAATCACATGATGATCATTGTTTTAAATTCCTGATACCATATCTCTGCAGAAATGAGGATTGAAATACACCTCCAAAAAATAGGCCTTCCCTTTGAGAAAAGTGAAATGAACTCATGAGATATGCATGCAATATAAATATGCATGAGCAATTTCTGTAGAATATAAGCTCTGCAAAAGATGGAGGTTTTTTAGCTTTTAGGAAACATTTCTGTCTGAATTACCAACTGTCAAGGCAGCATGGTTGAAAAGATTTTCTGCTGTAAAGAGATGAAACATCAGCTCTCCAAACACCTTGGCTTATCTAAGGAAGCAAGTTAAGACAATTGTTTTAGAGCCCTCTGAACACAGCAAGGTACCTGCAGAGATTCTTTGCAAATTCTTTTGATATTTTCTTGTCCTAAAGGGTGCCAGACTCTCTTTCACACTTCAGAAGTGTGAGAATTTTGCTTATCTTGGAGAGTAAAGAACCTAGGAGATAAATGGAGATGGAAATAATAAGGAAAAAAATATTGTGCACTCTTCCAGAAAATGGATAGATTTGTGTTTGGTGCAATGGCATTACTTTGTTCCACTTTCAGAATCTAATTTTGTTCAGCACTATATAAAATCTTCAGACTGTTTTTACAGCTCCTGTAGAATCTTTTCCTTATGCAGAGCAGTTTCCTCTTGGCACCCTTGCTCTGTGCATAGGCACTGCGCCCCTTTTCCAGTGCACTGATCAACATTTGGTGCCCATTCCTGGCAATCAGCAGCCCTCCGTAAGTCAGATTTAAACTGGTGAAGGTTTGGAAGAGGCTTTGGAGGTGATAAAATTCCTGTTTTAAAATAAGGCTGGAAATGGCAGATTGGATGAGATTCTGTCTGTTCAGCTTTGCTGCCACATAATGAAGAAAGAAGTCTGGTCTTCAGTCAAAAATTTTCCAGGTTCATATTTTGACTGAGCTGATCTTTGATATTAAAGTTTCAAGCTGGTGATGGAGAAATGAGAATGAGGAAAAGAAAAAAAATTTAGCATGACTATTGCTTTCAGCTTCTAAACTTTAATAAATTTAATCCCAGATAGAGGAGTTCTGGAGAAGTCAGGCTATGTAGGCTGTTGGCATAATCGATGGGTTGCAGGCAAATACTGAAATAGTGCAACATATAGAATATGCATTCCCCTCTGCACTGGGTTCTGTAGAAGCATTTCACTGAAAGGAGCTGCTGCCAGCAAGACACCAAGTGGGCTGTGTTACTGCCTTTTTTGGTTCTTAGCATTCTGAAATGAGAATAGGAAAGTTTAAACAAAGCAGACAATTTATCAGAGGCATAGTTTTTTTTTTAATGTGTTTTGTGTCTGAGTCAAAGCATTACTGTTCCTGAGATCTTGTGGCACCCAGTGACTGATAGGGGACTGAATCAGTGCTCTTTCTGAAGTGTTTTATAAGTTTGAACTACTTCACTTTGTGAAACTTCTGACTGTCCAGGAAATGCTTTATTGGACAGGGTGCCAGCCGTATCAGCTTCTGTACTCTCCTTCTTCAGTACTGTAAGATAATGAATTATGTACGCATGGACCAAACTTCTGATTGCAATGGTGTTTTTCTGTGCTCAGCATGCTTTTGCTCCTGCTTACAAAGAAATACTTCAACTATTCTGGGGTGTTATTGTGGAAGAACTGGCTGACTTGGTACAATCATTCAGTCATTGTGAGTCTACAGTCATTGAGGAGAGGCTGGGGAGCACTGCTAATCAATAGAAGCAAGCTTTTGTTAAACATTTGTTTTTCTTCTCATGCTTGTTTTCTGGAATCTCCTCAGTAGTGTTGGCCCCTGATGGTATTTACATTTGTCTTCTGAATTCCCAGCCTTGCTGTTGGTGAGCAGGACATAGCATGTGGTGAGACTCCACTCAGCAGGCACAGCCCTAGCATCATCAGTTGTTTGCTCCTCTTTCTTACAGTTTGAATGTTACCTATCTTTAATCTGTAAGAACTGGTAGTTCTGTGCCAAGGAGACTGTGCGTATGTTGCTGAAACTGTCTGACTTCTGTTTTGCAAGATCACATGCACTCTGATCAGGTAGTATCAAAACTTTTTCTGCTTCAGGGCTTTTATGAAAGTGGTCTCATGTCATGAATCAGGCTTTATGAATTGAAAATGTTATAATTTTGTGTACTTTTATGATGGAAGTACTAAAATTAGCACTAGAGCTGATCCAGTCAGTGCTTGTAGTTGGAGTTAAATAGGAATAGTCACAGAGGCTTTGTTATTCTTCTAGATCTGTTAGTCTGGCATCCTTCTGGAGCATTAATTCCACATCTTGCCTGACATATAATTTGGTTCAAAAGCATTTGATTGTGTTAGGATAGTTTGTTAGATTTCAGAAATGTCTGCTGGTATTTGTCTTTCTCTTTCCGTACATCTTCAGTCTTGAATGTACTTGATTCCTCCTCAGGGAACGAGTAACTCCATGGAATTGTGAAGCTGCAACAAATGCTATACCTCAGGCTCTGAAAATCCAACTGAAAAATACACATTTTCCTATGTTACAAATCAGCTTCCCATTTAAGTCCAGTAGTTTGTTTTCTTCTGTCAGGATGGTAGTTTTTCCTTACTGCTACTGAGAAATAGTTTCATTACTGTTAAAGAATGATTCATTAGCATGTGGTTTGCATTTGTAGCAAGCCAGTCTTGTAGAGACCACATTCCTGATGGTTGTTTGTTTTACAGACTCAAATGCAGATGTTTTCCTTGTACAAACAAGTCAGAGGTGTCTGTCTGGGTCTGCCAGGCTGGGGGCTTAAGATAACAACCCGTCCCAGGCTGGCAGTGGCACTTCATCCATGCAGACTGTGTGTGTTGGCAGTAGCAGCCCTGTGTGCCATTCTCCATCTAATCACAGGCTTCTGTGCCGGGAGGGAGGGCAATGCTGCCTGGCAGCCTTTGTTTTCAGAGGGTCATATCACATCCGTGGTAAAGTTGAGGAAGGTGACATGCCAGATCTTACACAGCATGAGCTGATGCTTTGGTTCTCCTAGAAAAAGGGTTGTTTGTACCTTGAAAATTGCTCTTTTATTGCTGGGATTTCTTAGTGGCCAGCAAAGTGGGCACATCAGAATGTAGAGATGGGTAAGAGTCAATTAAACACCACATCTGCTTCGTGTCCTGGTTTAATTTGCTGACCCAACCGTCCAGCACTGGAAAATGCCAGTATCATGTGGCAGCAATAGGTCAGTTGTGTTGTGAAGCTGCACCTTTTCAGCAGGGTTGACTTAGAAGAGTAATAAATATTCTGCTCCTAGGTGTGCAGAGCCCAACTGTTTTTGTAGGAGTGACCATTGCTTGGTTTTCCTTCCAGGATTGTGTTGGTGTGCTGTGTGTATTACATCAGATACTGTGATTCACCTGTAGCATGATTAAAGAAGGCCTGTGACATTTCAGCCAATGATTGGGACTGACAGCTTCTCTAGGAGAAAAAAAAAAGCAGCTCTTCTGCAGCTAGAACAGAAGGAGTTGTCTTCTGTGAGCAGAGTAGGGAGGTGCCTTGGTGATAGCTCATCTTGGAGTGCAGGAGGCAGAGCCCTTTAGTGTCAGAGGGAGTTTGAATGCAGAATGTGCAGACACCAAACTTGCCCAAGTGCTTCCTAGCACAAATGGCAGTGAGGAGACAGGCGTTGTCAGCCCTCTGAATTCCCCAGGAAAAGGTCTGTTGTTTGGAGGACACCTGCTTTGTTTGAGCTCTAGGACCTGAAGGGGTTGAGAAGCAAGGTGAAGGTCCATCAGCAGATGTCTGTCGTCTTGGTGGGTACGAGTCTTTTTGTGCAACCAGAGAAGTCTGTTTTCTTCTGAAATAAACTAATACGTAAAATGAAGGGGAACTTGTTTGCTTGTACCCTTGTAGCATGACTTTTAAATGTCATGCTGCAGTACTCTGATGGTGCTCAGGCTAGCACGGATTGTGCTAGTGTTTGCCAAGAGTCCATGTAATGCAAGCTCTACATGGAAACAGGTCCTGTCACGGTAGTTTTCTATTTTTCTCTCCACTCCGGTGTATAACTTCCTTCTCTACAGTGAAGGGCTGGCAAAATGTTTTGTGTTTTCCCCATACCCTTTGCTGTATGGGGAAAGCCTATTGCTGCTTCTCCACCTCAGTAAGTGGTATCTGTCTGCCCTGGGGTTCCAACTTAGTGCATTTAGTGAAGACCATGATCCCAGTCTAGTCTGGCCTTCCAGAGTGGTGATGACAGTCAGGACTGCATGTGGGGCTCCATGAGCAGTTAAGCTAATCCAGTGCATTTTTGATTCCTTCCTCTCTGTGCTATTGTAACGAAGTACATGAGTTAGTTTTTGGTACATCCATACTTCATTCCAACTTTTATATTGCAGATGTACTGGCTGTGAGCATCATGTCTAGTAATTTAATGTGAATTGGTTATCACTGGGATATTGTGTTTATACAACTTTTATGTGAAAATCATACTCCTAAGCAGAGGTGTGGCTTCAAAATGTGAGAGGTTTGACTTTTCTTTGTCTTTTATTTTCCACCTAGGTATCACATGCTGTTGCAAAGCTAGTATTAGTTAGTTTCCACTGGCAAATCTCAGAGATTTTGGAAAGGTAAGTGTAAATAGTCTTATCTCTTCTGTGCTTAGTGCTTTCCCCCCTGGTTTTGTAGAAATGCTCAGGGTGCTCCATAGGTGTATTTTTTGGCAAGTGTCTTTGGACCTGGAAGCAGGACATGCAATCCATTTTAGGGAGCAGGGGAAAACTACTGATTTATTGAGGCTGCACTGCCTGTAAGAAATTTTTAAACAGGGAGAGGATAGTAGCAGTAAATGTCTTTCAATTAGGAATTATTGTTATGCTAGGAACCCTCTAGATAGATTTGTCTTAAATTTTGAGATAACAGATTGAGAGTGCTGCATCTATATTTATTTAATAGACATGAAGATAACATATGTTCTGCTTTGAACATAGGAGCCATAAATCATAAAGGAGAACTGACTCTATACTGATGTAGTCTTTAATGGTACGTTCATACTGAAGTTTTTGTTCCTTTTAACATTAAGTGATTTTTTTTCCCCAAACTGGCCAGCAGTTGGAGAGCAGGAGAAGATAGTGTGAGAGAACTGAGCACTGCAGCTCCCTTGTTTGGTCAGTTGTCACTGTAACAAAGCCCTCCAACTGATTTCAAAAAGAGGACTCGGACTCTGCCCAAACATATGCGGGAAGTGTATTGGGAGGCACTGCTGGCTGGCGGCCCCTCCACAAAACACTGGCTCAGAACTGAACATTGTCCGAAAATAGAGAGCATATCAGCTTGACTCATTCTGCCCAGACATTTTTGGCCCTGTAGCCAGCAACTTCATCCAGAGAACGTATGGAAAATGCATCCTATGCATAGATGCGGTTGCCTCCTTGATTACCTTGTATCCTGTGAAAGTTTTTCAAGGAGGGTGAGATTCCTGCATAGCAGCTCAGTGTGATCCTGCAGGTTAACTGAGGAGACCTAAACAAGAGGAAATTTGAGGAAGGGTTTACTTCTAAAGCGATTAATTTGGAAATTGTTCTCCAGTTGATCTAGTCCTCAAACTTCTCTCTTGGTACAAAATGACATTATCAAAAGAAAGCTCACTAGTACGACTAAGAAGTGCTGGTGAGGAGGGAGGACTTACAGCAAGGCCACAACAGTGATGCTGCTGTTTCTGAATTCAGTGAGATATAAACATTCATCCACAAAGGAAATCACAAACAGCAAAATGTGTTTAATTCTATGGCTGCCAATAGACAGCTTCATATACCTAAAGGGTGATAATCTGTCACAGAGTAAATGCTTAACTAGACCATAATCTGGAGTTAAAGTGAGACTTAACCAGGACAGCTTGATTTTACAGAGGAATAGGAGACAGTCAGGAGCCTCACTGGTGTGTGTTATTGTGGACAGGGGCTTAGGACTGCTCTAGGAGTGTGGATAGAAAATCTTAGCTTAAAAATAGTTTTACAGGGGAGGGAGATAGTTGTAAAAAACTATTCCTCAAGATGTATAAGGGAAATGTTAATCCATTACCAGGAGAAATAGTATTTCTGGTTCTGAATAAACTCTCATACAAAGTTTTGTTGATGGGAGCTCAGCTCACTCTATGAAGGAGCGTCACACAGGAGACATTTCCACTTTCCATGTTGAAAACTACCCTACTATTTGCACAGAGCCAACTGTTTATTCAGGCAAGAAGGATCAATTTAACAATGCAAAATGCACTCAGAAATTGATTTAATCATTCTTCAATTGCCTTTTCAGGCACAAGTCTAATGCTGCCCAATTGCTAGTAGAAGCACGAGTTCAGCCCACCTCATCCAAACATGTAAGTATGCAAACTATCCCGTCTGTTCCCTTGGCAGACACCTCTGACCCCCCTCATGGGGGATTGCATTACTAATGGTGTACTCTGTCCAATGTTAACCCTTTGCAAACTCAGGTCTGACACCCTAATTCATTGCTGGGTTTACTTCTGAAATGAGAATGCATTCAGGAGGTCTCTAATATTTAAATAGCAGCTTTGCTGTTGGCTTGCAGGTAGTGTTTGAGAACTACTTTCTTCAAGAAAATTAGGATCATTTTTTGGCACACAATGGAAGGAGCAGAGTGCCTGGGCTTGGCTGCCTCTTGAGATTATGTTCTTGGTAAAAGACACTGAAAGGAAGTTCTGGCTGTACAGAGTGAACAGAGCTTGTCTGTGTCTGGAACAGATTTTTAAAATTTTTTTATCTTTTTTTTTACCTGAGGTGACTGTTTCCACTGCTCAACTCAGAGATGCTTAGGCTAAATCTCCCATGAGTTGTGTTGCTGCTGAGTCAGTTCAGTGCTGATATTTTAACCAAGAACTTGTGTTTTGTAGCCAGTTACACAGATCTTCAGATACTTTCCCCCCTGCCTTTAAATAGAAACTTCCTGTTGCATTTTTATAGATTTCATTCATGGTAGGTGTCTTGGTACAATGCAGAATTACCCTAGGAACACATTGCCACGTGTCAGACTTTGAGTGATAAAATACTACATCTGGGAAGCACTCTAGATTGTGGTTGAGAGAATATCTCAGATTTGGCATCTGAGCTGTCTTGTAACTAGCAGATAAGGAAAAGCTAAGCTGACAGGAATGTAAGCTTCATGGGTTCAAATTACCTGCCTAAAGTCCAGAAGAAAAAAAATCTTTCTAATTTGACATGCCTGCAAATTAGTCCATGTATTTCAAGATTTATCTGAGTCTTGTATCAGCTGTCACTTAAGTATTCCCCCTGCAATGGGCCATTCCAACCTCTTTGGCAGGCAAGGTGAAGACCCACCAGCACATCATTTCAGTCAGGGTCCTGGGGTTTGGGCCAAACACTTTCACAACTTTAATTTACAGTTTAATATTTTGCTCCAAGGAGCTAGGAAGTGGTATAGGAATCTTTTTCACCCAATTCGGCAACCTGAAACAATGCTTGAGGCAAACTTCTATACATACTGCAAAACTGAGACAAAACATTACAAATATAAACATGACAAAACTACTGAGACAAAATGCCTGCAAATAATTGATGCAGTGAAGAACAGTGTAACTCTTCAGTCCTGTTGCCACTTCATTTTCTCATGGCCAATAATCTTCTCATGAAATACCTGTAAGAGGAGAGAGAAAAGAAAACCCAGTCCCACTTGGACTGGTTTTAAAAAGAAAGAGCTCTCCATCTGGTGTTAATTTTGTGTTCTCTCATGAGCATCTGTGGCTACCCATACATTCCCTGAGCTTCGCCCTTTGGACAGCAGTCTGACTCTTCATTTGCAACAAACCCTACCTGTCTGCCATAGGTTGCCAACTGCCCCCATGTAAGACTGGGTCCTGCCTGCATTCAACCCCCACGAGCAGCTCCAAGCTCTAAGCAATTGAGTTGCCTAAAGCTTCAGTGAGTCAGGTAGTCCTTTAATCAGGGGGTTTATTCTCTCTGGCTCAGCAAACAACAGCATGGGAGAAGACTGACAGGTTAAAAGACCCCTCTCATGTATTAATTGGAGGCAAGCAGCCTATTGCATACTCTCTCTGAGATTACCCAGTGTTGGAGTGGGGATAGAGATGGGTTCTCCCCTCTCCAAGGGGTCTAAACCTCCTGCCCAGTAGGCTGCCCTTTGGGCTGTCTGCCATGGTGCATTGTGAAGGACACTCTGGGACCCCAAGGTCCTTGTGCTTCCTCCTCCAAAAGCTTTATGCTGTCTCCCCCCATCACTGAAATCCTCCAAACATACTGTTTCAGTTTCCTTTGCATGCCTGCTGTATTTTTCTTGCAGATGAGCCAGCTCAGTTGCAGAATAGGGCACTTGTTTTGTTGTTGCAGTGGGTGCTGCCTCCTCACACTCCCTGTCGTAAACAGCATCAGTCTTTATAAGTGGGTAGAGTTTAGGAAGAGGTTGGGGGTCTGGCTTTGCTGTATCAAGCTCCTCCCAAGGATAGAGGCAGGTGAAATCTTCATCAGCAAGTTCCACCTCTTTAGTGAGGCTGGAAAGCCCCACCTCATTCTTCAAATCCTCCCCCTTCAAGCAGGCAATCTGCAAATGTAATCCTCTTTCTCTTACAAGGGATTCATTTAGTCAAATATGCAAGTTTTCTGTTAGTCTCTTTTCAGCATTTAACTCATTATGTGTTTTCTGCTGGGTATAGTGTTCTGCCTCCAAGGTCACCTGCAATATTTTAGCCAATTCAGTCACAGACCCATTCACCACACTATCTCATTGCTTAGCTCTGTGCTTATCTCTTTGAGGAGCTATTAAAGCAGCTCCTAAAAGTGTGCAGACTATGGATTTGCCCTTACCAATTTTTTTTCTTCTTTTTTGCCAAATACTTTATTTTTTCCACAAGAGCACCCAGAGAATGCCAATTTTCCTCAGCCCAGCTCTGTCCATTCAAAGCTGGATGAGCTTTATAATCTTTTAGCAAGTCTAGCTCAAGATCACACTTTCCCAGGTTACCACGATCTCTCTGCTGGAAAATTCGGCTTTGACTGAGTAACAGTTCTCCTTTGTCCAGCACTCTGTCTGTTATCCCAGTAGAAAGTAGCTCCTCACTGTCCTCAAGGACACCCTACTCACTGCACCTGAAAAATTGTCACACCCTGAGCTTGCTCAATGACTGTTTGAAAGGGGCTTAGGTACTTTGATACCCCTGGGCAGAGTGCAGGAGAAGACAACAAACTTCTCAGGAGGTTGAATAGCAACCTTTTATTTACAAACTTTGGACCATAAGGGACTTGGCAAATATTAAAGCAACATCCAATTAAAGTAAGGCAAGGCACTGACTTAGCAAACTCTAATCCATCCAGATTTCACGAAAAGGAAGTTAGGAGAAGAAAGAAGAAAGAGAGAGACATCAATAGTCACCACCTTGGATCCAGTGCAATCTCAGCTGCTGTAAGGTCCAAGGCAGTGGGACTCATCAGGGCTGCACACCCTTGTCATGGCTTTTTATCTGTTCTGGTCCCTCCCCACAGGTGGGGCTTTCAGTGTTCCAGTGGCTTGGTCCACTTTGGGCCTGGACCAGAGGCTCTGGGCTCCGGTAGGTGGGATGTGGAGCGGTGATCACTCCACCTTTGCAGAACTTGTCCTGCCCCCACCCAAACACACACTTCAGTTGTTTTGAGCCATTAATAATTTCTCCAGTTTCCTACAAATGGTGATTTTATTTTAGGAAGAAAGGTATTATGGTTAAAACATTAATTTAAACTTGATTTGCTCAGCAATTCATTACAGTCTGTGTGCTAGAACAAGGTGCTGTGTGCTTCGGCTGGTAATGCAGAATGATTTTGGGGACCTGCACTCATAGTGAGTGTCTGTAGAGGGACTGGCCCCATAGGGAGAAGCTGTAGTGGTGAGCTCAGAGAGGCAGCTTGCAAGGGTTTGAGGTAGCACATGCGCTGTTCAGGTTGAGCAGCTAATCCAGGCAATCAGTGCAATCACAGACTCAGTGAATATTTTTCTGGTCCGTAAGTGAGGCCACTTAGAACAAATTTGCATTACCTCCTCTTTCATGTGGCCGTGCCATAAATCCAGCTCTGTCAGCCATGCGGCTGCGTGTCGTGGTGCTGGTGCTCCGCGTCTCTGGCATCCAGGGATCGGCATGGAAACCGAGGGCAGGCTCACACCAGCTTCTCCACAAGTAGCAAAGTGGATGAAAAGTGATTATATGACTTCCTCTGTGAAGGGAAAAACTGGAGCATAAACTCCAGCTGACAGCTTTGTAGAGCCTTGGTTTTGATGATGCTGGGCTAGACCTAGTTCTGCAGGTCCCAAGGGTGAGTGGAGATGTGTCGAAGGCTGGATCTGTTGTCTAGGGATCAGCTCTGCACTACATAGGGAGAAACCAGACTACTCTCAGTGGTTTGGTGAAGTAATAGCAGTTATGCCTGATTTGAAACTAACCCTCTTAATCCTTTCCAGCTGACAGGACAATGCCTGTTTTGACAAATGTAGCATAGGCAGAAGATAAGAGATGGGAGGTGATAGTTTGTGAATTCGCTTCCCTCTCTGTATAAACGCTCTACAATTGCATCTTCCATTACCCAAAATTACTGTCTGGTAAAAGGGCATTGCTAAATCTGCTTGCAGTGACAGCTGCTCTCCAGAGCCTGTGGAGATAGTCTGGCCTAGCTAACAAAGAATATTAGTAAATCCAGGGAAGGACTAACACAATGATGTATTTCAAACAAGGAAAGAGTAAGAATGAGAAAAGTAAAGGTGAGTTTTGGGCAGCACTAGAGGAGAGGCAGAAACTCTTCAGTGACAGTCAACTTGTTGTGCTCTGTGAGATTAGAGGTTCTTGAGAAGGACTGACTCTTCGGGGGCAGTGCAGCACCTTAGCACACCAGCTGCTTATGGACCTGTTGGGGCCTGGAGCTCCCTGGAGACCATTGTCACAATGAGGGTGATGTATGGATCTATGGATGAGCTGGAAATGCTCTGGGAGATCTGGGCTGCTTTCACTCTACTGCTGGTTTGTCTCTCTCCCAGGCAATGGTACATTCCTCCCACCACTGCGCAGTGTGCATGCAGTTTGTCCGGAAGGAGAACTTGCTCTCTCTGGCTTGTCAGCACCAGTTCTGTCGCAGCTGCTGGGAGCAGCACTGTACAGTGCTCGTCAAGGATGGTGTTGGAGTTGGTGAGTTCAAGGTGGATGCAGTGCTGAGTCTGTGTTTGCCTCACTGGCCATTCTGATGAGTCAAGACCATGACTGTAACAAGTTAGAAACTGCAAATCTGTTGAATTGAATTTGCATCTGTGATGATGTACTGTTGCAATGCCCCTGGAGTGCTTGTGGATGCAAACATCTGTTCCCTTTGTGTTGGGGAGAAGCCAGTAGTTGCCAGAGTTGCTTTGGGCTTTTCCTAGCCTGTCTTTCATGCTGGCATGGCAGTAACATGTAATATTCTAATTTGAGTATCTGACCTTGTGAATACTGGTTGAAGCACTCACTGGTCCTGGATACACATGTGCCCTGTCATCTTTTGGTGAAGACAGTTGGGCTTCAGCTTTTCAGCAGCCCTGATTTGTTTCACAGTTGTATCCCTCTTGCCACAACAACAGATGGTAGCGAGGAAAACGTGCTGAATACCCTCTGTGCATTCACCCCTTAGTATAAGCTGCACTGTGCTAAGATGTTGCTTTCTCTTCTCAGGGGTGTCCTGCATGGCTCAGGACTGTCTACTCCGGACACCAGAAGACTTTGTGTTTTCATTGCTGCCTAGTGAAGAGCTGAAAGACAAATACAGGCGCTACCTCTTCAGGGACTATGTGGAGGTAGTAGATTTTTTCAGTTTTAAAATACCCTGGGTCAAGTCACAAATGACTTGCAGAAATTTTGTTTGAAGTGTCTTGCATTTTTGATTAGAACTGCAGTAACTGCAGCAAAATTGTCCTCAATAGGCATGATGTGGCTGCTTCTGTAGGACAGCCTTGCTGACAAAATGCTCTAGCAGGTTGCCAAAGTAAATTCTGCTGTAAGGTCATCCACTAACTCCTTGGCTGGTGCTTCAGAATTCTCATTGGTGCAGCTGAGAATTTCAAAACTTCAATCTGATTATTCGAGTCCTTCTTTTTCTTACATAAATATTTTTAGGTTCAGAAAAATAGGTCCCTCAGCTTAGGGTAGCCCAACTGAATTGGCTTGCTCAAGTACATTTTGTATGAGCTTTTTTGAAATTAAAGCAGCAGTTGTTAAAGTTAAATATGCAAGAGTATTCTGGTAACTGGGAACAGACAGGGAACACTCAAAAAGCAGCAAAGCAGTGTGAAAGCATGGTGTCACCTCTTCTCGATAAGAGACCCATTGGGAAGGAATGGCCACCACAGGAGAGCAGCTGAATAGCTTCTGGGACATAAGGAGAAGATGGAGAAAGAGCTCAAATGGAGTAAAATAATTTGTTTAGTGTCTTTGTGGGGTTTTGTTTGTTGTGCTGACTTAGTCTGTAGACATCCATTTGAATTCCCTGTTCTAGAAAAGCTGTGAGTAAATAAGAAATCTCTTCCGTATTAGGAAATGCAGGATCTGCTCTGGTAGCCAAGACCTGGTGACACTTTCCACTCTTTTTTAATACTAAATAACTGCCTTGTATGTTTTTGAGTATAGGAGTGGTTAAAGTTGAACAGATAATGCTCTTCTGTACCCACTGCTGATCTTACTCCCTTGGTGTGTCCACAGAGCCATTACCAGCTGCAGCTGTGTCCTGGTGCAGATTGCCCTATGGTCATACAGGTACAAGAGCCAAAAGCCCGGCGAGTGCAGTGCAATCGTTGCAATGAGGTCTTCTGGTAAGAAACAGAGAAGGTTACAGATCACAGGGAAAGTGTGTGCTGTTCTCAAAGTCACTCCCTTTGCTTGCCAACAGTTTCAGTGTGTAGAAGTATCTGAAATGCTTTGCTAGAGTTGTTTGTAACTTGAGTTAGCCTGAGTAATTGGACACTTGTGATCTGACTTCTGCATGTGGTCAGATGTCCCCTTGCTCCCTAAACTCCTGGGAACTTGGGTGTTCTGACAATCAGGGAATGCAGAGCTTGAGTAATTAAGGGGTTACAGATCTACCATTCTCACATTTTGGCTAGGTTAAAAATTTTCCCACAGACACAGTGATTGGTACAGATTCTGGTAGTAAACATGGAGTCCTCCTTGCTATCTGCTGGTATTGAGTTTTCAAGTTTATTAAAAACATTTGACTCCCAGTTTAAAGACCCAGCTTTCTGGTATCTCCATGCAAATCGCCCTTACTGAGCTAGGGCTGTCAAGTCGTGCTAATTGAGGTGCCTGATATCTGCCACTGGAGTCAGGCTACTTTTAAGTGACTGGTCTGCCCCAGAACTCTGCGGTCACGTTAGAGGAGACATAGGTGGGCTCTAGGAAGGGACATGTCAGCCCTCCGACACATGGTTTGTCAGGCCTGGGTTCACTTTCATTCTGACTCTGGCTTTTACACAAGAGAGGGGGAATTGTAGTTCAGTCTTGGTCTTCGCGCTCTAGTAATACACAAGAGCATTTGCATCCCTTACTGGGCCCCCCAGATTTTGATCAGAAAAACCTCAATCCTTGAGTCATTTCCTTGGAAATTGATATGTCTTTTTCTTTTTTTCTCTCCCCTATTAAGCTTTAAGTGTCGGCAGATGTACCATGCGCCCACAGACTGCGCTACCATTCGGAAATGGCTCACCAAGTGTGCAGATGACTCTGAAACAGCCAACTACATTAGTGCTCACACTAAAGATGTAAGGACAGGCACCTGCATGTTATTTCTTGTTCTCTAGCCCTGCCTGAAAAGCAGAATGTAATTCTCTACACATGTAGCATTGTGTCCTTCTTTGTCACAGACTGCAAATTCTCACAGCTCCCTAGGGACTGTCAAGAAACTTCTGTCAGGAGCTATTGTCATATGTGAACGAATTATGTCCCTATGGCAGTGATAAAACTCAACTGAATGCCTTGGGAATGCTTTGTGTGGGAAGCTCAGCTGCCCTCCTGCAGTAAGGACCTGGTGGTCCTTGTTCCAGACCTGGTGTGAATGTCTTTGACAGCCAAGTGCACTGTCCTCCCACAGGCAAAAGAATTGTGGCTACTTTGAAATGATCAGTGGAGATGTATTTAAAATGGAAGGAGAGGGTGTTGTAAGTGCGAAGTCAGTACCAAATAAGGCACCAGTGGTGTTTAAGCCTGAACAACTTTGTGCAGTACTGTGAACTGAAGGGTGAGGGAGAAAGTCTTGATTTGGCAAGGACTGCAAAACGGGGTAGTTGAAGTCTGTAAATTAGACATTGGAGTACTTATAGTAGATTTAGACCCAAGACAAAGAAATAGTATTACATATTGTGCATGCAAGCCTACCTATAGAATTATTGTATAAATATACTATCTTTATCCTCTAAATTAACAGTCTGAGATTGGAACTTTTAATATCTTTTGGGCATTTTGTGGCCCGACTTCAAAACAGTTCTTAGCTACATTTGTGCTACCATGGCCAGTGGGAATTGTGACAGTGCTGATTAGCTGCAAGCTTCAGTTGTGTTAGGAAAGGGGGTACTTGGATGGACCAGAGATTTCAAGTTCCCTTCCTTCTCTGGAGAAGGTGTCAGCATATGATGGTATTGTTTCTGCTATGCTTGTTTGTAGAAATAAGATTCTGTTTTATTGAGCATTGTCCTGGCATACATTTTGCCTGGCATGAAAATTTATACAAAGTAGCAAAACTCACTTCCTCCTTTGTATCTGTGCAACCCAAAAAATATATCTGGACACTCCAGGGTATCTGTGGAGTTGGGGTGTGTGCAGCTCTCCTGTCGTTAGGCAGAGTCTCTGCAGGTAGCTGAGATGTCATTTGTTAGTGGCTGCTGAAGGCAGAATACAGTGACAATTATCTGTAATCAAAGTAGCTGTGATACACCGTCATAAGTGAACTGATTGTGTCCCTGTGCCTGAGTAACTGCAAAGTGGTAACTCATCAAGACCTTGAGTTTCACAAGGAGTAACAACAAATTTGTTTTCTTCAGCAAACAGTCCAGTGCTGCAGTGCAACTTCCTGACTTTGCCTTTACCTTATTTTAAATGGAGCTGTCAGGAGATGGTGGGAAGCAGGGTATAAATGCTGATATTCTCATATGAGATGTGTCTCATACATGAATGCATATTTTAAAGAAAAAAGGCAGAGAGGAATAACCACACAAGTGCTGTCATTCTTCAGAAGGCTGCTAGAGTTGGATCTAACAATTGCTTCTGTTTCCTCAGTGTCCCAAGTGCAATATCTGTATTGAAAAGAATGGAGGCTGCAATCACATGGTGAGTAATTCCCTGAACATGTCAAACCTCCCTTGTTCTAAGTGGAATTTTATTCCCACACTTTCTGCTAACCAAGTGCCTCTTGTCTCTTCTTTTTCAGCAATGTTCCAAATGCAAGCATGGTAAGTTGGATTTGGAAGCTGTTTTCTCTGCAATGTTTGTCAGTGGTGATGGTCCCTTCTCTTTTTTTTGTGATATGAAGACAAATTGTGAACATGGGCTGAAATATTTTCCCCCTACTAAAAGCTGAACAGGATATTAATTACACATTTCTGTGTGATAGCTTTTTTTCCCCACGGCTGTGATCTCAGCTGCCTTCTGATTCAGTGCTGCTTTGGCTCATGCCCCCTGACATGTCTATTGTATAGAGAAGTCTCCAGAATATTAACAGTGGAATCCATCTCACAGGAGAGCTTTCCATGTAATTGTATTTGTAATCAGCTGAAAATACTGTCAAACGTAGCCATTTACTCAGATCAGCTGAAGTCCTTCTGATTAGTCATGGAAATAATGAACTTCAACCCAGAGGAAACTGCAGGAGCTGTGAATTGTTATATGTAACAGCAGGTGTTGAACTTCAGTCCACCCCTGTGCAATTAGCAGCCTGGGTGTCTTTGGCCCGTTGTGTGGCCCTACAAAATGATGGCCTGTTCTTGCATTTATCTTTTCATGGCGGGATTAATTTCTGTTGCCTTGGAGTGAGATAGTTGTATTCAGCCCTCTGAGTTAAGTGTACCACTAGAAATTAATCGTAATATCAGAACCTTATTGGGAAGATGATTAAAGATGACTGTCCTCTCTCATTTCCTTTGCTTTGGGGTTCTCGGCAGCCCTGGACATGCTTTGATGGAGCTCTGTGGCAAGGGGGAGCAGGCAAGTGCCAGGATACCATGGTGACTTAGCACTCGAGAAGGCTGATGAACTCAGGAAATACGGATTTTGGTCTCGTTATTATAAGTAACACAGAAGGGATTCTTATTGTAGCAACTTAATCTCCATCCTTTTTCCAGCAGAACATTCACAGCCTCGCTCTGAAATCAGAAAATTGCCATGTTTTGCTATTTTTACTATTGCTCTCTTTACTCCACCTTCTTCCTGTTTCAGCAGCTTCTAACTTGAAGTGTCATAAACCACTGACATCTGATGTTACCTGGGTAGTTGCCTCCTGGAGAGAACTGAGGGCAGACTTTCTTTTGCATGATTTAGTTCACTTTTGGATCTGATTGTTCGTGTTTTATTCAGACAGAGGTTTGCATGGGGCAGTGTGCCCATGGTGGGGAGGGTGTAACTCACAAAAGAGACTTGCAGCCTCTTCTCTAACCCAAAGTAACTATGTGCAAGGTGCAAGTGCTGTTCTGCCCAGTGGTTTTGGTGTACAGGATGCAGAACTTCAGGGTTTACTTTCCATAGCTGAATGAGAGGCTGTGCAATTAAAATCTTCAAGACAGGCTGGTATTTTTGGCTCCCTGTTGAGTTCTGTTTTGCAAGATGATACAAAACGTGTGTGTTTCTTGGCTTAGCAGAAATATCTGAAAACAGATGGGCTCTGTCTCCTGAAGCTTTTCTTTCTCAGAGGTTTTTTTTCTGTGCATCACAGTGGGTTTTTTGCTGTTTTCTGCAGACTTCTGCTGGATGTGTCTGGGAGACTGGAAGACTCACGGCAGCGAGTACTACGAATGCAGTCGGTACAAAGAGAATCCTGATATTGTAAACCAGAGTCAGCAAGCACAGGCCAGGGAGGCCCTTAAGAAGTACTTGTTCTATTTTGAGAGGGTAGGAGACATCTCCTTGGCCAGAGCTGCTGTAGCCTTTTAATGCTCCCTGCCTGGTGCAAAGGTCATTGCCAGCAATCTCCATGCAAGAAACTGCCCAAAGAGAATCTCTGCAGGATTTTCAGGCCCTGTTGTTTTTCACTCAAAATCCTGCCCTGAAAGTCCCATCCATACCAGTGATGTCATACCCAAAGCAAATCGTATTCACTCCTATATTCCCTTGTGCCAGAGAAAATCAGTATTACCTGTGCCACTGTACCATGTACCTGCAGGCTGAGTGCTGCTGCAGTAGATAGATATTGTTCCAATGATTTCCTTTCAGGACTGGGGAACTTCTGTTCCTTGCAGTATGTCTTTATACAGACAAAAAGGAAATAAACTCTTCCATGTTCAAAGTTCCATTGGCTGTAGCAAGGTTTTACTAAAATTTCATGTAATCACATTTTTTTAAAGTTGCCATCAGAGCATCTCTGTCCACACAGCAGGCTCCATGCACCTGGCCATGCAGAGCAACTCTACAACAGCATCTCTAGAAGAGAATGTGGTAGAGGTTAAATACTGCTGCATTTCAGTTTCCCCATTAAAATGAATTTATTCTTCACAGCATGAGCCAAGTCCTGTCATAAAATAAATGTCTTCATTCCTGGCTCTCCAGACCAACAGGCTTTGGGAAATAGCCATGTTTACAATGTGCACATGGATGTTGGAGTTCACTGAGCCCATGTCAAATATTAATTTAAACTCTTGACCTTCCTATAGAAATCATTTAAGTAGAGGAATCACCATGACTCTCCCCCTTGTTAGCACAAGGTCCCCGTGTGACCAGAGGGCATTCCCACTCGGAGGAGGTGGGTTTGCTCCCTGCTCTTGCTGCTGTCAGTCTGTTGTCTACAGCCTCTGCCACTTGCTACTGGAGGTGCTGCCTTGCCTCTTTCCCACAGCATGTCTTGCCTTGCTGGACTCCTGCCCCACTCCAATTTCTGCTTGCTAGAGCTTGTGCTTTTACAGCAGTAGTACTCTGTTCTCATGCCATTTTTTTCTTTCCCTGTCTCCCCACCCCTTGCAGTGGGAGAATCACAATAAAAGCCTACAGCTGGAGGCACAGACATACCAACGAATCCAGGAGAAAATCCAAGAAAGAGTTATGAACAACTTGGGAACATGGATAGACTGGCAATACCTACAGAATGCTGCAAAACTACTTGCAAAGGTGGGTAATTGTAT
Organism: Corvus moneduloides; assembly: GCF_009650955.1. Taxonomy (NCBI): domain Eukaryota; kingdom Metazoa; phylum Chordata; class Aves; order Passeriformes; family Corvidae; genus Corvus; species Corvus moneduloides. Next base: position 9,899,628 of record NC_045486.1, read on the forward strand.
CTTGTTTGGCAGAGAGATGAGAATACGTGCCAGAATGCTAAATTCATAACACCAGGTAAAGAAGGAAATTTTAGAGTTGTGGTTATGTGGGACAGTACCTCTGGTCTAGGACGTGAACTAACCAAAAATCATCTGGAAGTGACCTCTGTGAACTTATACTCCACAATATACAGACCTGCATAAGTTCTTCCAAGGAAGGTGTAGGAAATTCTACCAGGAAGTGTCCAGTTGTCAGGAGGTAGCTTCTTAGCCTGTAGTGATAAATGTGACTGTGCTGACTTCCAAGACTGAGACTCCTGTCCTTTTCTCTCTCTCTTCCTCCCGCTCTTGGACAGTGTCGTTACACCCTGCAGTACACATATCCATATGCCTACTACATGGAGTCTGGTCCCAGAAAGAAGCTGGTAAGATGTTCTGTTCTTTTTTTGCTGTTAACTTTTTGGGGTATAGGTGGCAGCATGCTGGGCTGAATTCCGGAGCTGGGCAGTGTCTGAAACATTACTCCTCAGTCTGAGGTAAGGACAGGATAAATAGGTGGGTTTGCACCTTCCCTCTTCAAGTCAACCAGCAGCTCTGTCCTCTTATACAGTACATTATTTTCCCAGGGGACTTCACTTTCACTAACAAGCCATTTATTCAGAATGTTTTGAGGCTGGAAGTGTGCATTTATTTCTTGGTAAGATTTATCACAATGCTGTGGGCCATATTTCATGTGAAGAGCTGCTGGAGGACAGCTTTTCCTTGGATCAGGTTATAGCTTTGCTTTTTATTCCTGCTGTAAGTTCCTTGCTGGCTTGGTGCATCTCATGGGCTGAAAAAGTACAAAAATAATCTTGAATTCAGTGAAGAGATTTTCCTTTGACTCAGCTGTCCTGTAAAACCTGTTACAGAATCTTTCTTCATGGCATCATATGTTCTCTAAGGCTTTGGATAGATGTTCTCTTCTGGATCTGACTGTGCCAGTGGAACAAGTTGCTGCTCTCAGCAGTGGTTAACAATCCCCTCCACTATGCCTGCAGAGCTGCTTATGAGAGCATTTTGTGACCTGTTTATGGCAAAATAAAATTAATTAGAAGATATTTGTCACTTGCAGTGTTTTTAGGCTGACTAGGTTAATTTTGTGTGATGCAGTTCGGGGAGTTTTTACACAAGAAGCACCCAGAAGGGGTGACACCATCTAGGTGAAGGTGGATAAGGAGGAGACACAAACCTGCTCTGCCAGCTCTGCTGTCAGCAGAACACATTTGTCTGCTCCTCAAGTGCAATGTGTGGTATGAAACTGCTCCACTAAACTAGTTTCTTGTTGATGTCTCTAATTTTGCTCTTTGCAGTTTGAATACCAGCAGGCCCAGCTGGAAGCTGAAATTGAAAATCTCTCATGGAAGGTGGAGCGAGCAGACAGCTATGACAGAGGGGTGAGTGTTCTGCTTGCTTGGGCCTGTTGGCCAGATTTTGCTTGTTGGGCTTAACACTTCTGCAGGAGCACTAAGGCTCTCAGGTGAGGGTTCTGAGAAATAGATCCAGAAACCACCTTTAGCCAGCAGATGATGTAGAAGCAGAGCGCTCACTGCCTTGTGGGAGAGGAGGGAGGGCTGGCTGCAGGGATTCCTGCAAAATGGAACAAGTCCCATAGAACTCTGGAGGAGACTGCATGCAGCCTTCTGGTGAAAAGCAGGATTCTTAAGTGTGTAGCATTTTAAACATAGAAGGAGTCAGGTAACTGCTGAGGAAGCCACATAAAAAGGAAGAGGATCTGGGATCTTGTAATGCAGAGTGTGCATATGAAGTGTGTGATGGTGGGTGCTTCTCAGGCTGGAGTTTAGTGTCTCCCTAAGGAAAATGAGGTCTTCTCCAGGGAGCTTGTGCTAACAATTTGTACCTTCTCTTTTACCAGGACTTAGAGAATCAGATGCACATAGCAGAGCAGAGACGGAGGACCCTGCTGAAAGACTTCCATGACACATAAGAGAGGAGGAAGTGACAGTGCAGGGGTGAGAGCAGCGAGTGAAGTGATGGCAGCTTCACTGGGATAAGCAGGCACTGCCTCTGGGAGAACACGGCCAAGGACAAAGCCACCCCTCCCCTTGCAAGTCAGACACATGCAAACACCACCTCTTAGTCCAGTTTGTTCTCTTATCGTTCTGTTTCTGTTTCTGCCAGGCTAGAGGCCAGAGCTCAGATTGGCATATTTCCTGGGCCATTTCCCTCCTGCCCTTGATGGTTTCAGAACGGGAGGGAGTTTTTTTCTGAATGGCTGTTAATAGTATTAGATCATTACAGTTCATGTAATTTTCAACGGTTGTACAAATATACAGACAAACCTTAGAATAACACACAACCCTTTTTAAAAATAAATTGGCAGTGGAGTGTTTTTCCTTAATCTGCTTGTAAATTAATGGCTTTTCCCCCTCTCCCTTCCTCTGACCCAAAAATCCTCCTAGTTACTGAAGGAGGTTACAAAATGTCTCAGCTCGATTTTCCAATGCTCCTTTAACCAGGGCATTGCAGCGTTGGCGTTGCATGAGGAGAGTGGCTGGTGTTAAGGGTGGCTGCTGCTGTGTCTGGCCTGACAGTGCCGGCAGTGGCCTTGGTTCAGTATGATCACATGTGACATCTCTTTTTCTTGTATATCAGCTGTGCAAAATCCAGCTACACAAACAAAAGCAAACAGAGGAATTGCAGGGGCCAGACCACGTTAGCATTGGGGGATATGCCTTGAGTTTGAGAGAAATTGAGAGAAATCAGATTCTGCATTTGATGAATTTTAGGTCTTCCATGTAGATTTTTTGCTTTACTTGTTTTTGTGGGAGGATGTTGTATTGCCAAAGTGAGTGATGAGGGAGTAGTAGCATACAGTTGTTAATCAAGGCTTGGGGCTTTTGCAGAGTGAAAGAATCCATGTTATAACAGTGCCATGCAGCCTGATAAAGTTTATTTGTGCCTGCTGGGTAGCGTGGCTGAGAAAATTTGATCTCATTCATCAAAGTGAGACTGAACACCACTACATATGAGGATGAAAGATTATGTACAACACACTCCCTGGCAGGTGTTGGCAATGTGGACGGGCACTTGAATACTGGTGCACTGCTTGTGCAGAGCCTGCACCAAGCCAGGCAGAAAATTAACTAGCGAAATTAATTTATTTGTATATTAGTATTGATGCTGGTGGGAACTTATCAGAAAATTGATTGTTAGGAGCATGTGGAGCTTTTTTATTAACATTCTCTTTTCTAATGTAAAATATACACTAAAATAAAAATATGAAAACCTAGTTCATCTTAGTAGGGGTTAACATGAAAAAGGTTACTTAAATGCTGATCCTTGCCTGTTTGCTACAGGAAGCAGGCCACATATTAGGATTTCACAGACATCTGTGTCACCTGCACCAGGAGCTTGTTGTTTGCAGCCAGTAAGGTGCAGCTGGAGTCTGATCTGAGGAAATTTTCACCTCTGTGGGGAACTCACGGGGTTCTCTTCCATGCTGTATTTGGAAGTGTTGCCTTTGATGCATCCCTGTATTGTTCTTATGCAATGTCACTTGATAAAGATTAAACTGGAGGGGGGAAAAGTGCTAAATTCCTGTGTGTCAGAATAAGCTAACTGTGCTGTTGGAGCCTCTTTCATGTGCCTGAGACATGTGGCCCAGGTATTTGCAGCAGGTGTAATTGGGCTCATAGATTTTATCAAGACTGATGACTTGGTTTAAACAAGGAGTAGCTGTCATAGGAGCTAATCCTGTGGCCATGCTTGTTGTACACAGCAGAAAATGTCAAACTGAGAGGCCTTTTCCTTCCTCCCTCCTGGTGTGGGATCTATCCTCAGGGAACAGGGGAATGCACTGCGAGGAGCTGCTGGCCGTGGAGTGAGTGTTACAGCAGAAGCAGCTGAGGATAGGGCAGGCTTGTGGAGAGATGGCTGGAGCCAGCGAGCAGGGCAGGGAAGGAGTCTGCAGTTTCTGGGAGCAGCACTGCTTGCTGTGCAAGAGATCTCCATAGCCATGGCTCCTTGTGTTCCTGCTCTGTCCTGTTCTGGCTCCCCTCAAGGCTGGAACCATAGAGATAGATTTGACCTTGCTCCAGCCACTGTCTCTTGACTTCATTCCTTACTCTGCACCCAGCAGCAGCCTCTCTGTGCCCTCTTCATGATATATCCTAGAGGTCAGTCTCTCCTTCCCTTCCCAAATGATTGGCTAAGTCTTGGCATGCCCCTTCCACGGGAAGGGATAGTGGAGGGGGGAAGGTTTGCTGGGACCCAGCAGTTTGCAGTGAATAGAACCAATATTTAAGCTGTTCTTTAAAAATGTAATGTGCAAAGTACTGATTAGGGCAAAAGCTGGTGTTCTTGTCTAAACATAACTATCTTGACACCTAATCCCTTTGCAGAACAGGTATGTGGAGTTTCCTAATCCCAAAGAATTTTCACTTCTGTTACATAACTGTCCAGCTTTGAGCTAAATGAGAATGAGGTTTTGTCTCCCTCCCAGCCTCCTTCCCTCCCTCCCTTTTCTATGCCCCAACAAAATATTTATCTTTGTTTGTAGACAAGCCAGACCATATAGCTGTGGCCAGGCTTACTGAACAGGCTGCTGAGATGCTTGGCTGAGGAACAGTAATAAGGATTGCACAGTGCACCCACTAATTCTTTCAAATTTTCTGAAGCTAGAGCTTTGTCAACAGTTCCATTTATTTTTATTTTCTGAATATATTTATTTTCTGAAAGTGGCGAAAGTCCTGCGTTACACCCACAGATCCTATTGGTATACTCTGGGAAAACAACAGGACTTGCTCTTGCCCCCCAGGCAGGACCATTTCTGTATTGGTGTTGTGCAGAAAGTCATAGACTTCAACACGAAATGTGCAGGGCACAGGGGCTGCTGGCTCTGTGTGTAAGGTGAATGACACTGCTCAGGAGGCAGGTGACAGGAAGGAAATGGGGGTTCTCAACACCAAAAGAAAAGGCCACTTTTTTCCCCTCTAATAAGTACATGGCCCTCTTTGAGTTAGCAAGGTTACATAGGTGTAGGTAATAAAAAGTGGCTCAGGAGCCATTAATTCTAAGGTACGAGTTTCCCTTTGATGCATTACTGCTACAGACGTGGAATGTTTGCTTTCTTTTTTCTTTTTTGCACTTGTTTCCAGCTCCTGCGCCAGCCTGACACCTCTCCATCCTTGCATCTGGTACTCTTTTATTTGGGCTTTGCTTGCGTTAGTGCATTGGCTGCCTCATCTCTATTCGTCCTCAGGCTTCCCAGACTGTAACAAAACGTTTTCTACTGACACTATATATAAACTGCATGACTGCTGCCCTGTGCAGCGAAGTCACTGTGCCCGCCCGCAGATGGGGCAGCAGGAGGTTTCTGTACTATAGTCTTGCACTCTAAATTTTAGACTTTTTAAGCAGGTAAAAAATAGAACTTTATTTTTAAATGAGGCACTTGTTCTGGGAATTCCTTTCTCAGCCCCGGTCTGGTTGGGGTTGTGGGACAGCGTTGAGGTGTGTGGGAGGGCACAGGACTGCTTCCACCCCTCGCTTTTCTTCGCAGGCACCGGAGAGGGGCATGGGCGGTGGAAGCCGCCCGGGAGACGGTTGCCAGAGGTGTGCCCGTGGTTTATTTGAAATAAATTGTGACTTTCTAACTTCGGCGGTGTCCTGGCTCTTCTTAGCAGCGGGATGGGGAGGGGCGGGGGGGGCTCGTGTCGCTGTCCCCGCCCGCGGCCTCTGTCCCCGCCCCGCGGTGACGCAGCGCCCGCCGGGCCGTTGCCGTGGTGACGCGGGGCCGGGCGGGCCGGGGCGATGGCGGCGGCGGAGGCGCGGGCCGAGGGGCCCCCGCTGCCCGGCCCGCCGGGGGGCCGCCCGCGGCCCGTCTGCTCCCGCCCCTACTTCCTCGTCCTCATGGTCTTCGCGCACCTCTACGTCCTCAACGTCCTGGGGCTGCTGCTCTTCGTGCACCTCAGCGCCGGCGAGCCCGGCGGGCCGCCCGCCGCCCCCCCGCCGCCGCCGCCGCCGCCCGCCCGCGCCCTCCCGCGCCTCGAGGGCATCAAGGCAAGGCCGCGACCGGGGGCTGGGGCCGGGGCCGCTGGCTGCTGACCGCTGACCGCTGCTCTCCCCGCAGGTGGGCCACACGCAGCGGGTGGAGCTGGTGCCCGGCAGGGCCCACGCCGTGCGCACCCTCAGCCTCAAGCCGCTCCTGTTCGGTGAGTACCGGCCCCGCCGGGGGCAGCTGCTGCCGGGCCCGGGCACGCCGGTAGCGGGGGGATTTCCGTCCTGACGGCGGAGCGGGGTGTGTGTGTGTGCGTGTCTGTCTGACACCCGCCGCTGTCTTACACCCACTGGGGGGAAGATGACTTCCCGCGTGTTGGCATCACCTCCCTGTGCTGCTGCTCCCTGGGGCTGCGTTAGAAAGAGTGTGGTATCGTTTAAGGTATTTTAATGTAAAATTCGCAGAGGTTACTTATTCTGGATGGCTCACTTTGAAGAATTTGGAAGATTAACCTTTCCAGGTTTTTCAGATTCTCTGTGAAATACTAGGAATAGACAGCAGATCACTGGCAAGAAGCATGAAGAAGATGCTCAATGTAAGGAAAGGACAAGAGATACCCAAACTTTTGTTAATAAATTATGAAAAAGCAATTTAGTGTTGGTGCTTCAGCACTGAGGAAACGAGTAACAGGAGAATTGATAGATTTTAAGTCTTCCATCATTTCATGTTCTGTTCTAGATTTATCTTTATTTTTGGCTTCTCTGATACACCACCACACAACATCTGCCTTTTTGATATTTTTAAATCTTCTTTACCTTTCTGTGAGGTTTTGCTGTCACTGGTCAAGTCTCACTAATTGAACTCTGTGTTCTGGAAATCCACTGACAATGTAATAATTTGGGGGGGATCAATCATTACAAAATTCCTACTACTGCAAAGTCAGAGAAAACCTGTTCTTTCTGAAAAGAAAGTAGAGAATCTTTCAGATGCTTTCTCAATAATATAAATAGAGGGGGTTTTTTTCTGTTTCCAAGTAGATCATACACACTGAAAACCTCACCATGAATTTCTTAGTGGATTTCTGACATTCACTAAACAGACACACCAACCTGGATCTGATAAAACCCCACAGCATCACAAAACTGATATCATTACCAGAACCACGGTCGAGGCAATTGCTCTGGTTTTCACTCAGGAAAACCCCTGTCTCCTTTTTCCCAGCCTTTCCAGTTCCACTGAAGTGAAACAGTTGGTCCTGGCTTGCAAGGAAGGTGCTGAGGATGATAAAAGGCAGGCTTGTCCTGGCAGCAGTAATCTTGCAGTTTTTAGCTTCTTGTTCCAGCACCTCCATTGGTTTTGAGGGAAGCTTTGCTCCCTAAGGATGCCATCACAGACTGTGACAGACATTCACCATTTGAGATGCCACAAGTCTGTTCTCCTTTGTCCTCTGATAAGGAGTCCCTTATTTAGAAACTGCAAGTTGCAAGACAGTTCTTATCTCCCGGATAAACCTGCCAGGAGCCAGATCTGACTTTAAAAGACTTCCAGAGACTTCTCTATCTATGCAAGCAGTACCAATCTAATTCAACTGGTTTAAAAAAACTAATGCATTGCATCTCTGTTGCTTAAATTAGTGGAAGTGTGTATTTAACTTGGTTGTGTTTGGTAAATACAGAAGTCCTTAGCAAAGACTCTTGAGTTTCTGGGGATTTAACACGAAGTGCTGCAGCATACAAGAGAATTTAAGGAAACAGTCCCTGGTCTATCATCTTTGCTTTCAGCAGAGCAGGCTGCAGTGGGACCACAGGAGCAGGCACTCATAAATGATTTAATGTGTTCTCTGGGCTTCAGAGCATGGGCTGGACATCGTAGGGGAACTTTAGGTTTGTTTTTTAAGTGTGGCTAAGTCACATCTGCATGAAACCCAAGTGTATTTTATGGAGCTATGAAAAAAACCCTGCCCTATTTTTTCCGCCCTCTGGCTACAAGGCCTCTTTTCTAAAGCTTGTAAGTCAGACCATCTGTGGATTTTCAGTTGGGAAACACTAGTAACCAAATAGCCCTACTAATGGAAAAAATCAGACAAAGCCTTTTCAACCTTCAGAGCTTTTATGTGTTCTGTTTTACAAACGCAGTCTGTTCAGAAGATATTGCCATTGCAGGGACCACCTGACAGCAGATTCTGTGGATTGGGCAGCAGTTTTTAAGACAAGACAGTGGGGAGGAATAAAAATAGGAAAATTCGCTGTGTTTTTCTTCTGAGCCTCAGGGAAGAAAAGTAATCACTGCACAAATGTCAGGGCACAGCTGAATTGCAGTGTGTCTGAGCGCTCGTTTCAGCCCACACCAGTGTGAGGAGGAGCTCACAGCGTGGGTTGTTGGTGTGCCTTGTGAGCACGGGGAGGCAATATGTCTCCAGCAGACCGATGTGTCTCCAGCAGCCTGCAGCGGTCTGTGCACAGGCATCACCAACAAGGCAGAAAGCATTCCTCCCAAAGGCTGTTTTTTCCCCTTGTTTTCTTTTATTTCAGCCACAGGTTTAAGCCAATATGGAAAACTTTCCATGGACAGTGCTTTGTTAGGCAGTAGAAATCCGATCTGTTTTCTCATTTGGGGATTTGCTGTTTTCTGCTCTGTCGTCTGGAGCACAGTGCGTACCCCTGCAGGGAGTGACAGTCCTGCTTGGGTGAGAGAGTGAGCTGCAGAGAACTTGGTGAGACTGAGTTTTCCCATATCTTCTCTCTTCTCTGTGTACAGGTGGAAGGCCAGGCAGCTGTGGAGGGTTTCTCCCCTGCTCCCATATCGGAACTGCAATATCCTACTGTGCTGGGGCTGGGACTCGCCTCCCAGTCCCAAGCAAAGCTGTTGCTCACACCAAAGCAGAGCTTTGAACAGCTGATGTCTCACTCATGCTCTGCTTTTCTCAACATTCTTGTGATATCCCCAGTTACCAGAATCTTCTGATCCACACTGAATTTCTGATGCGGAAAAATAGTTTTCCCTGTTATGCAGAAACCCTCAGCTTTCTGCTCTGTGCCTTTCCTGCTTGAGAATGGCTGTTTCCTTTTGCCTGTGTGGATGCTCATCAACTCTCAGCACAGGAAGCTGAAGGGACAGCCTGACTCAAGAGCAGAGTTCAGCATGTAGTTTCTAAGGGGCTGGGCATAGCCGGGGTGGGTTCTTCTCCTGGTTAATTTACCTCAGACTGTTCAAGAGTAAAGTATTTGCTCCATTACATAAAAAGTATTACTTCGCAGTCAGGGAGACTTTCATGTAATCTCTGGACAGAAAGCAAGCAGGCACTTGGACCGCATCAGTGTCTCAGGGTCAAATAATGAATCTGAAATACCAGTTCTGATAATGAGAGCTAGAAGGAACTGTTATTAAAGGTTTCTTCTAGTTTGTCCTCACCTGCATAGTTAAGTTTTGTTGTGATGTTGGATCCTACACAAAGCTGAACATTGCACATCCAGGATCTACAGAGCCTTGTGAGAGGAACATGTTAAACCTGCATCCTTAAGCTCTGTCTTGGTAAAACGGGATCTGTAGTGAAGCCCTATCTGTGCACTATGACTGCTTCAAATCACCTAGAAATACAACTGTACATCTCCAAAACACCACCTGCCAGGGAAAGGAGTTTTCTAGCCATAGGGAAGGGAGCAGTTTCTTGTTGCTGGAATTGAGATTTTTCAGACCTTCCGTCCCGCCTGTTCGGGGCAGCGGTGATGTTTCCACCTCCGCACCGCCTGGTGCAGGTTCCTGTTCCTCTTCTGCCAGGCATAGGCCTTGTTCACCACCACTTTGTCATTCTGTACTTCACCACTTACAACAAAGACCCCTGCATGAGTGCCTCGCATGATGTTGTGGGCACAGGTGGCATCTATGTCCAGCCACTGCTGGAGCCTGGCAGGGATTTCAGTTCTGAGGAGCGGGCCATGCTTCAGCACCTCCAGCTTGGAGGAGTCCAGATCAAAGTCCGAGATGGTGGTGGTGCTGGTGGTGTTCTTCCTCAGGATTCGGATTTTCACTGCTGCAGGGGATGGAAAAAGAGCTGTGAGTTCTGTTTACTCTTCATAGCTCTCACCAATTCAACACATAGAGCCAGCCCAAGGCTTCTCTGCTGTCTCTGTAATGTGGGGAAGTATCTGTCCGAGCTTTTGTAATTGCAGTGAACTTGTAAAAGTTCTCATTTGAGGTTAGTTTCCAGTAGTGAACACTGTTCTTAGAATCACAGAATTATTTAGGTTGGAAAATACCTCAAAGATCAAGTTCAACCACTGACCTAGCACTGCCCAGTTCACCATCAAACCATGTCCTCAACTGCCACATCTACATGTCTTTCAAATACCTTCAGGTGACTCAACCCCAAGCCTGTTCCAGTGCTTGATAATTCTTACGGTACAGAAATTTTTCGTATTACCCAACCTGAACCTCTTCGTTGCAACTTGAAGTGATTTCCTCTTGTCCTTGTTACTTGGGAGAAAAGACCTCCTTCTCCCTCAATCCATTTCCCTCATAAGAGTGGCAAAGATGTATCAGCACCACTCCAGAAACCCTGGAGGAATCATGGGCACAAGCAAGCAGATGCATCAAAGTCCTGGTCTGCAAATTACTTTTCTCTGAGCAGGGATTTCAGGAAGTGACATGACTGACAGCTGCTCAGGATTTGTAACCTTTTTGCTTTTATTGAAAAATCTTTTTATTTTTCTATTTATATGCCTGAATTCAGGACGGTTGCTTGAAAACTTCCTGCCAGCTGATTGAGCAGAGCCAGTTCTGCGACTTGCTTGGGCTAGGAGAGGGAGAGTCACAATACTAGAACAACAGTATTAAAGTTTGAAATAGCTGGCATTGCTAAAGATTCTTATAGGCATTGATTGAAATGTTTGTATGCAAGGGAAAACCAGAGTACTGCTTGTTTTTAGCAGTCACAGACCAAAACCAAATCAGAGCCCACAGAAATAAAGCAGGTCTTCACTTTCAGTGCTGCCAGGAGCTAGGCCCTCCTGCTACCTCATAGGTAAGGTGGAAACTGAAAATCCCTGGTATCTGCTGTAAAAGCTGCAGTTTCTCCAAGTCAATATGTTATGGCAAAGCTATTTTCTGTCCATGACACTGTTTGGCTGCTGGAGGGAATGGCACCAATTGAGAGGAGAAGGAGGGTACTCACCAAAATCATTGGCACAGAGGCTTTCCAGGATCTCCCTGGCAGTGCTGGCCTCCTCAAGCTCGCAGTCCTTGCAGCTGGCTCGGGGCACTGCTGCAGCAGAAATTAGGTTATAACACCCTTGTCAAGCTACACTAGAAAAGGCACAATGAAATTTTGAGATCTACGAGTGGTGGTTTGCTGTTTCTTAGTGATGCTTCTTCCTGAGCTACCCAGGCCCTGGAAAGATAGCACAGACAGGCAGGGTGGGAAATGTTAAAACTCTCCTTCCTGTGACTGGGGCAGACACTGCTTGTGCTTTGTTCAGGCTTGTGCGCGTTGCTGCATGTTAAAGCAGCAGTGAAAATGCTTAGTGAAGATCTCCTAATTTGGATGAAACAGCAAAACCAGTGGTATGGCCAGACTCCATTCAGTGATGCTGAAATGATATTGTTGAAATATCTGTTCTTCCCTTAACTGCTCTTGAATCTCCCCCAGTATTCATCAGTATCTGGGTGTTAATTTAGTCCTTCAGACAGACTTTTTTCTGGTGTAACTCATGTCTGCAGAGGCTCATATCCCTTCATGGTGTTTCTAATGTTTAAAGAGAAGGCTTGCAAAACATTTCTTTTTGCATATTTTTAAGCCCTAGACAGAGCTGAAAGATCAGGGCTGCAGCTCTGTAGCTCCACTGGAAGCACGTCTCGCTGCTGGGAATCTGCACTTCATGAGCTCTCCCACTGTGCCTGGGCTGGAGTCTTTGCAGCCTTTCCTTCCCCCTACCCCAAACCCTGCAGGGTCTGATGGCACCCAGGGAGCTAATGAATACAGCTGAGAGAGGAACAAGCCACAGTCAATGTTATGCTAATTTTCTAGACACAGTTCCCAGACAGAACAAAACTAGAATTTGTAATTTTTTTTTTAAATACAGCTTAAAACCAGAAATATGCAGAATAGAAACAAGTCGTAGGATCATCCTTTTGAGCTTTCAGTGTTACATATGGGAAAATACATGAAGACAAAACCTCTTACTTCTCCTGCTTGAGGAATTTTCATCCATGGAGACTGCTGCAATGCACAGTTCATGATCTGCAGGGAACTTGTTGCAATTCAGGATTTCGGGCCAGGGGTAGCCGTAACAAGCCATGACGGGCGCGCAGCTTCTCTTGACGGCTTCGCAGAGGCTGCGGCAGGGATAGATGAGCCTGGGGAGAGGATGGGCTGTCAGCACCTCCGTGTGCCTGGCAGGAGGCTGAGGGTCGAGCCCTGGCAACACCGCTGCTGCACAGGGCTGTGTTAAAGGGTTAGCAGGCAATTTTGGGATCTTGGATTTTTTTTTTGAACGTTCATGTCCAGGAAGCAAGCAAGGAATTTCTGAGGGCAGGAGGGATAAGGCTGTTCAATACAAGGCAGCTGCCAGAAGCCCTTCACCTCCTTAGGGAACTTCTCTAGTTGTGCAAAGGCTGCTTATCTTTGCAGGTGCCTGATTACACACCAAATTTCCTTAGCACCTCTGCTTTGAGACCTGCACCTCAAAACTGGGGATTTGTTTCTGCTGCTGGAACAGTTGGGAAACTGAGAAACCATGTGTTTGGGGCAGGAGCTGGGGTCCCTCTGCACCGGAGGTGGGAGGTGAAGCTGGTGTGTGACAGCAGCTACTGCAGTGTATGAGGGGGGAGCCAGGTCATGTGGCAGCAGTGCCTGGGGTGAGAGAGCTGAAGAATCCCGAGGAGGGAACATATTTCTGCTCCTGTGATATGAAATGCTCATGTTTTGCTTTCAGAGGGATGTTCACTGTTGAGTAATCCAATTGTCCCTTGCCAAGAGCAGCAGCACTGCTTCTTGGGGACTGCACAGATCACATCGAATGCATTTTCTCTCAGGAGGCACATGTAGTTGTGCTCCTGTGGGGAGTTAACTGTTACAGCTGAAGTAACTCGTAAAAGCATCTTACCTGTCCAAGCAGATCGGTGCAAAGAGGGAGCAGAGAAAAATCCTAGCGTCTGGGTGGCACTCCCTGGCCAGCAAGGGCAGCCAGCTGGAAGACTGCTGGATGACTTCTGTCATGGTCTCATGCTCCAGCAGGTTGGGAATCCTCATCTCGGAGTAGCCGATATCGTAACACAAGGCCATGCGGTGTGGGATGGGCATGCAGCTGGAGGATCTCCTCAGGTAGCTCGCCCAAGCACCCGGAGAGCCCCAGAGCAGCAGCCGTGCCAGGAGACCCAGCAGCCACGGGCCACCCAACCTCGAGGGGTGCCTGCGTTGGGACGTGACCATGCTTGGAGCGAGTGAACCAACAGCACACCCCAGACTGAGCTGCTCCTGACTGTGGGATGCCTTTTATAGCCTACGAGCCACCTCTTTGTCAATCCATCCTCATTAAGTGCGGCCCTTTCAGAGCCCTCATGGGGAAGACAATGCTCCAGTTTTCATTTGCCAGCGGCCCTGATTGTTTGTATTTTAGCAGGGGTTTGGCTTAGATCAGCAGGTGTGGAAATGAGGGCAGTTGGGGAGGGATGAATGACTTGGCCCATGTGTCTTGGGGCTCTTTCAGCCAAGATTGAATCTCTGTTTGACACCAGTGCTCCAACCCATCCCCTTTCTCTTGCTCCAGGATTAGTCATTATTTCATAAACCCTAATGTTTTCCTCTCTTTTGTTTTTTGTAAAAGCAATCAAGTGTTGCTTAAAGTCAATTAGGAGGCATTTGTTTAGCTGGATCTATTGTTGAGCAGGCAGGGAGATAGGATGGTCTCACAGCCAGAAGTTAACTGTTTAAGAGAGCTGAGGGCAGAGAGGAACTAATTTGCAGCTGTGGAGCCAGGTTGTTTGCAGACAGGATTGGCAGCACTCAGCTGGAAACCCCCTCACCTTGCAACCTGCATGACCACACACTTTCCAGTTAACAGAATTCCTACTTCATTCTGAAATCCCGTCGCTACCACTGAAGAGTGGAATTGTCCTTCCTCCAGCACATAATTAAGATTCCATAAGCATAAGCCATCATTATTGTAGCCCAGTTTGGGGAAGTGGAAATACTGGGGGTGCTGGTTGCCAGTGCACACGGTTCATTTGGACCTGGTGCTGTGCCATGAGGTTCAAACTGGTCAGTAGAAGCTCCAGTTCTGAAGCATCCTCTGGCACAAGGACCCTGTGCTGCCTGTGGCGGAAATTGTTTCCTTGGAGCGTGTTACGGATACAGCTGGCTGCATTGTGTTCCTGGGGCTTCTCAGGAACAGCTCATTTTCTACAGGGCTAGTTCTGGTCTGTGCTTAGCAGGAAGCCAACTGCTTATTGACAGCTTGAGCTGATAGGGTTGATTTCAGGTCATGAAAGTAATTAATTTTTTCCCTCCATTTGAGGATGGCTGCTGTAGTTGATCTATAATGTGTCCTTGGCACATACCTGCAGGAGCTCTAGGGAGCTGCAATTTGGAGAGCAGGACCTTGGGTCTAGGAGCACTTAACCTGTCCTGCGTTGGTGGTTTTTCTTTCCCTTTTCAAAAGTCTCAGCAGCTGGTAACAAGGTCACCCTCGCTGTGACAGACACCAGCCAGGAGGATCCTCTCACCTTCCTGGCCACAGTCGAACTGTGCTCTGGGATGGAACCTTGCCAGTGCTTTCCAAGTGCATGCCCCATGTACCATGCAGCTAAAAATCTCCTAGCCTCATGGTCAGCAGTGTATTTCTCTGCACTTCAATTTGCTTGGGATTGTGCAATTGCCTGATTGCGGCTGGGTTGGTGCTGCAAAGGAAAGCTGGAGGTACCTGGGTGTGGAGACTGGCATCCTCCCTGTCCAGTATCTTCCTCTTTAATATTACATTTGAAGAGCATTTTTAGTGGGGGATCAAGAGAATGAGAGGGAGTAAGTTAGAATTTTTCTCCTTTCTGTTTGAGTTTCACAGTAGAGCACTGTGCCATGCTCCCCTGAAAGGGATTTGGTTTTGTGCAAAGTGCCAGTGCAAAGTGCCATCCTCTCCACATGAGAGCAAGGAAGTCTGAAACCCTGGCCATCACCACTGCCCACTGTAAAGATTTTTGGCCTTCCTTCCAGTAAAGCAGCAGTTCCCAGACTGTGATCCACATGGCACTTTTGAAATGGTAATATGCAGTGATATGCACATGTTTGTTCACTCCTTTGTCCATTGTGGTATCTGTGAGAGAGTTTAAGGGCTTGACCCCAGGATCCAAACATTTAGGAACTGCTGCTATAAAAATACCTGCCTCCAGCAGCTCAGGTGTGTGGTGTATGCTCTTTGAGAGCCCTTCTGGTAGAAGGGTGGGTGTTTTTGAATGTCCCAAACTTAGCCAGTTCCTAAATTTCCCCCCTACCTCTTTCGGCTTTTTCCCTGAGTCTCCTGCCACCAGCATGGGATCCCACTGTAACAGTTCCTCAGTCTCTGTTGCTGCTGACACTTTGTTGCAGAAATTCCTGACTTCCTGACAGAGGAGGAGTGCAAGCTCGTTGTCCATCTGGCAAAGCTGAAGGGGCTGCAGAAGAGCCAGATCCTACCAACAGAGGACTATGAGGAAGCCATGGAAATGATTGAAATCAGCCAGATGGACATTTTCAATCTGCTGGATCACAATCAGGATGGGCAGCTGCAGCTCAAAGAGGTAGAGTGTGGGACAGACTGGGGGAGGTTTGCTGGGGACCCTCTGGCACATCCCCTCATCAGATGCTCTCTTGGTTACTCATGTGCTCGGGTGGGGCCAGACCCCAGGATATACCAATCACAATTAGCTTAATTTTAGGTCTCAGAACTTGTGCTGGCCTTCAGAATGGGAGTTTCTGGGGCAACGTGCAGTAGTTGTCATGCTATTGGGAGGCAGCAGCAGTCCTTGGCAGGACATGTGTGTTTTGAATATGCTGGATTAAATGTTTCTGTGCTGTGGGTTGCCTCTTGCTGTATGTCTTGGGAAGTGAGTTTGTCACATCGGCCCTGCTTTGTGCAGCCTGTGGGGAATTTACTCTGTGAATTCACAAAGCCACACCTATTGATGAGCTGAGGGGGATAATGAGCACCTTGTCCACAGCTCTTCAGCACCCTTGCCCTGTATGGCAGGGTGCATCAGGGCAAGTCCTGGCAGTTCAAGTGTGTCCCTCCTCGGGCTCCCATTTCAAGTGAAACCAGGAGTCTGAACTATCCCGTGCACCATGAGTGCTGTGGAGTATGGGGAGCTGTGCCAGTGACAGCCCAGGGCAAGGCTGCTTTCTCTGAAGGTCAGAGCCTGCTGAGAGCTCTTCAGGCTTCTGCATCTCTCTGTACATGTTGAAGGGAAGAATTTTGTTCCAAGCCCTTACTTTGGACAAGTAAAAGCATTCACTTTATCAATAGCTTTACTTTCCCTTCAAGAGGAAGAGCTGTGCTCTCTCCACCTCAGGGCTGGTTAACCAAGTCCCAGCAGTCATTTGCCATGACCTAAACTGGAAATAACAGCATTCATCAGCCACACTGTGTGTGGCTGCCAGATGATACTCACTGCAGTCGTCTTTCTGCAGAGATGTGCTGCTGCCTGTCTGGCTGATGTGCTGTGGAGGAGATCCCACCAGGCCTCATGCAGGGAATCTGTAGGGGCTCAGGAGTGCAAGAAACCAGTGCCTTTTTTTAATCCATTTATGAATTTCAGGTGTTGACCCATACCCGCCTAGGGAATGGCAGGTGGATGACCCCCGAAAACATCCGGGAGATGTACACAGCGGTCAAAGCTGATCCTGATGGGAATGGTAAGAGCAGCTCCATGGAAATCCCTTCACCCTCAGCACCTTGGACACCTTGCACAGCCATGTGGGGGAGAGCATAAGCCATGTCCCTGCCCAGGCCTGTTTCTCTAGCTGAATTCTTCAAAGGGAAGTAACACTTCTAGAGACCTTCTCAGGAAAGTAAATGCAGTGTAACCCTCTTACTGCAGCACTCCTGCCCCTGCATCACCACTCTAGCAGCTAAGTGGTCCCACTGCCTGGGCTTGGATCTTGCTGGAGCAGGACCAGACCACAACTCTGCACTCCCTCTTCCCTGTCAGACCTGCCTTGGTTCGTGCCCTGCTGTAACAGGGTCTTAGGGCTATGCTTCTGCTCCCCTGGTCTGAGAGACTGCTCAGGTTCTGACTACAGAGCTCTTGTTACCTGGGATGCAGATGTTCAGACACACATTGCATGCCACCCCCCTTTTCAGGGAGACTTTTGCAGCAGGCCAAGAGCCCCATGTCACTGTGAGGGGAGAGTGGAATAAGTGGAGGTGGGGGTGATCTTATCAGTCAGCCTTTGGCGCTGACCCCCCTCTCTGCTGCCGGAACCTCTCTGTATTCCATGAGGCCACTTCTGCCCCTCCTGCCCCCCATCTCCCAAGGGCTCCTGCTGGTCCGGACATACACTCTAACCTCTGCTGCTCTAATTAGAGTGGCCTCAATTAAGCAACACTCCATTTCCTAATCAAATTAAGTGAATGCACAGGCTCTGCACACTCTTCCAGTGACCTGGCATTGAGAGCTGCCCAGGAGGAGCTGCTTTGGAGTTGAAGCAGTAGCAGTGTGAATGCATAAATATCCGGAGGGCACTCTCCTCCAGGCTGGTGGCATTCTTGGCAGGGGTCTGACTGAGTCCTCTGTGGCTTTTCCACCATTCTGGACATTAACAAATGAAAGATCCTGTTAAAGAGCTATTGGCAGGACCTTGCTTCCAGAGTGCTGCTTCCCTCTGTTATTAGATTGGTACATGACACTGAGAGACCAGGTCACAACCTGGATGTGGCACTGTGTCATCAAAGACTGTGGGGAGTAAGGGGAAGTGGGGACAGAGAGACAGTAGGAATAATAACAGTGGATCATTTGGTCTTGACCACTTGCACCTGAGGAATTGTCCCTGGCTGACCCTTGTGGCTGGTCCCTCCTCCTGCCAGGGGGTGCTGGTGCCCAGGGAGCAGAGCTGGCTCCCAGCAGCACTGGCTTTGCTGCCTGAATGAGCTCCTCTCCCAGCCCATGGTGTGTGCTGGGCAGCCCAGGGCAGCATACTGCATGCTGGTGCCCAGGGACCTGTGCAAGGCTTCCCTTCTCCAGAACAGGGAAACAGCAAACATGAGGAGTTTCCTGAAGCTGACAAAGGCAAGAGTCCTTGCTGATTCCAGTTGAGTGCAAACAAGAAATACCTGTTTTAGAAGAAACTGCTTTATACCTCTTGCTTTTCTGTTATTTCTACTTATGCAAGACCATGCTGTCATGCATTCCTCATTTATGTGTTGCAATTACACGAATGCAGGATAATGCACTGCTTGGTTTGGGTTTGGCTTTTTCTTAATTACCCTGCAAGGTCATATAGAAAATGTAGTCTGAGGTGTCCCACTCTGTCCTTAAAGATGTTGATTTAAATATCTAAGTAATAAGCGTCAAGAGATTGGGTGGCACAGACTTTCTTGTGTATATCAGAACTTTGGTGTCTGTTTCTCTCTTTTGATGTATTGATTTGTGTGTTTTAGGAGCTTTTTAAAGTTTAAAATGGTGTTTTGCCTGTCCCAGTTCTGACCCTGCACAGTTCACTTTGGCAGGTTGCTCTGTGTCCTCTGCTGCAGGCGAGAGCATTGCTGGAGCCCACGATCATGGGCAGAAGGGGTGCAGCCTGTGATGGACACAGTGGACCCTGACTGTGAGGAAGGCAGTTTGTGCAGTGCCCTTAGCTGGTGTTTCTCCAAGTACAGGACACAATAACTATTACCTGTGCCAGAGTCAGGTGGCTTTTCCTGTGTTCCCATAGGTGTGCTAAGTTTGGAGGAGTTCAAGCAGTTGAATATCCGTGATTTCCACAAGTACATGGGAAGCCAGAAGGTGAAGATGAGTGACTTGGTTCGCAACAGCCAGCACACCTGGCTGTACCAGGGCGAGGGAGCACACCGGGTCATGAGAGCCATTCGGCAAAGGTAAGGGCCAGGCAGCTGAGGGGAGGTTGGGTTTGGGTAGGCACAAGCACCACCTGTGTGCTGGGAGAGGCAGTGGCAGACTTGCTAATATTCACACTTCCTAATTGTGTGAAAAGTCTTTGGAGTGTAAAGAGCAATGAACACAGACACAAAATGGAGAGAGGAGGTTTTCATTAGAACAAGAATTTGTATTGTCCTGTGGAAAGGGAAAAAGAAAAATCGAACCTTTCAGCATCTCCATTCACTTTTGGGAACAGCCCTATAAAACCAGGAAGATTTGGCAGTATATGAAATCATTCATTCTAATTAGTAACTGAGCTTACTGGGAGAAACTGCCCATTTCCAGTGCTGTCTGGGTGCCAGCAGTTACTGTCGTTTGCTTTAGTTACTCATGCATTTCACTGAAATCTGTCTTTGCTGTTCAGAGCTGACTTTTTAAAAAGCAAAACTTCACCTTAAATAAGCCAAGTTAGTTTAATCCTCCGAGCACACATACTGCAAGGCAGCTCATGGCAGATGGGAGAACCTCTTACCCTTCCCTTCGTCTCAGATTTGATACTGGGAAGAGCTGAAGCCCAGCATGAAGGCCAAATCATGTAGTTGTGGTGAGTTTCAGATAATTGGCTGGAGAATCGCTTGTTCTTGTGGTGTTGGTCCTCACCCAGAACATGGGTAAAACCTGTCCTGAGGCCTGAAAAACAGCTGTTGGCCACTCCTTTTCTGCAGTGCATTCCAGTAGGAAAATGGGGTTGCATATTGCCTTGATTAGAGCAGACTGTGGCTGCCACCTTCTCCATGCCAGCTAGCCAGCACACATAGCATTCCGCTTGTACGCTTTCCAGTTGGTCACTATCAGGAGGACATGAAGACACAGCACTGAAGGAGGCTGTTAGTCCTCCCTGGGACCAGGCAGCGCCTGCAGGGGCTTTGCCATCCTGCCCGGGTGCCACATTCTCCTTGCACCTGCCCCAAGGGCTTCACTGGTCCAGATTCTCAGAGCTCTGAGTGTTCTTTGGCAGGTCTCAAGACGTACCTGCTTGCCTTGGGGATGATCTCAGATGTAGCAGTGGAAAAATCCCAGAGCAGGAGGGCTCCAGTCTCCTTGATCACTTCCAGTGCCCCTCTGCCCTGGGGGAGGCTGCTGAAAAGGCAACAGGGAAAGGTGAGTTAGGTGATAAGACTATTCCTAGAGCTAGTCTCTCATTCACTCTCAGCAGGGGCCCTGTGCTTTGCTAACTGTCCCTGAGGTCTGTAGGTGGTGTGCAGGAGTCCAGAGAAGTGATGAGATGGCACATGAAGGCTCCAGGGACACGCACAGAAGGGATCTTGCTGAGCAAGCAAAGTCTTCCTGAGAGCTGGAGATGCTTCCATCAGTTTTGTTCTGTTTTTTCTTTTTCTTTAACCTTGATGAGGGCTTTCTGAGCCGATGCTGATGGTCCAACAGCTCTGTAAGGACCTGGTTGTCTCTTGGCATGCTCGCTGCAGCCCATCCGTCTCTCCGGTCTTTTGGGGAAGGGGCTTCTCTTTCTCTGGATTTATTCACTGCTTGGGAGTAGTGGCTGACCAGGGTGAGGATGCTTTCCACTCACCTGCTCTGCTCTTCCCCAGGGTAATGCGCCTGACTCGCTTGCCCCCTGAGATCGTAGAGCACAGCGAGCCCCTCCAGGTTGTGCGGTACGACCAAGGAGGGCACTACCACGCCCACATGGACAGTGGCCCCGTGTTCCCTGAGACTGCCTGCAGCCACACGAAGCTTGTTGCCAATGAAAGCGCTCCCTTTGAGACCTCCTGCCGGTAAGCTCTGCCCTGAACACGTTAGACAAGGGGTGTGGAGGGTTTTCAAGGTGTGTGGAGCCATTTCACCTCATCTCACCTGAGACTCAGTGCTCAGGTGGGCTCACAAACCAGCTCAGGACATCACTGGCATGAAGAGGTTTTAAAGGGGAGGTGGGCAAATCCTGTGGGTCCACACAAGTAAAGCGGAGTGGGTGGGCCATCCCCAGCAGAGCCTACAGGCCCATTCACTACTCTGGGTAGGGGTTTTCTTTGCTGTCCTTGTGTTAACTCTTGGAGAAAAGCTGACAGTGTAAATCATGTGCCATGTGATGTCTTGGAGGAGCCACTGTATTTATGGTGGAGGGGCAGGGCATGGACAACCCCTGTGCATCTCCTCCTGCTCCAGGTGTGTCTCCTGACAGCCTCTGTCTTGCAGGTATGTGACCGTGCTGTTCTACCTGAACAATGTAACTGGGGGAGGTGAAACAGTCTTTCCTATCGCTGATAACAGGACATACGAAGAGACGGTAAATGAACCTCGCCTACATGTTACCCCTGGGGATTCTGAGTCCCTTTTTGAATGTCTTTATTCACTATGGCTGCAGGAGGGATCTGGTGCATGAGGTTGGCGTGCAGTAGCATTTGTAGCTAGAGCTTTGGGGAAACCATGCTCCACTTAACAGTCTTTTTGCTCTGAGGACAAGGGAAGAGGCACAGGGATTTGACAGCTCAGCTTTCCCTGCTCAGAAGTGTGAGGTGTCAGGCAGTGTGTTAAGAAATGGCAGCTGCTCAGAAACAGGTTATGAACATCCAGGGGCTTGAAACTGGCTGCTCCAGTTGGGTTATGAAAGCCCCTGCATCAACCTTAAGCCATCCTGTGGGACACTCAGGCAAGGGTGAGGGGCAGGGTCGTACCAGTGCGTGTGCCTTGTTCCAGCCGTGTTCGTGACATCTTCCCTATGGTTTCTCTCCAGTCTTTGATCCAGAATGACATTGACCTGCGAGATACTCGGAAAAACTGTGACAAGGGCAATTTGCGAGTGAAACCTCAGCAAGGCACTGCTGTCTTCTGGTACAACTACCTGTCAGATGGAGAAGGTACCGGCTCACTTCAAAACTGGGCTCTTGGGAGGGGTAGGACTGCAGTAGGTGACAGCCATCATCTCCTTGCTGCAGCTGGGAGCTCAAAGAACAGCCAAAAAAAGGGTGGTAGCTGCCTGCTAGTGGGAACTGTAGAGTCTACTTGTCACCAGCTGGGTAGGAGCTTCCTGACTCTGAAAGGCCTTTGTTTACAGGCAGTAGGTCAGTGGCTCCTGATGTCTTTGGGGGACAGGACTAGCTAGCAAACAAAGACCTTGGCTGCACTCACCATCACCAGCTGCCTTTCATCCTGCTGTGCGAGCTGAAACTCCTGCTGGAACTTGGTCTGCAATTCAAAATGTGTCACTGATGTGGTGTTGCCCAAAGGGGTGGGGAGGGGAGGTAGACAAAGGCACGGCCATCAGCTCTGCAGCACTGGGACACATGGGCCACCCCATGCCACGCTTGGGGCCAATGCCTGCTTTGTAGCTCAGCTGCAGCCCCATGATGTGTCCTTGGGGCTGTTTTTGTCACAAAGCGCAGTGCGGTTTTCCCTGACAGGCTGGGAATCGACATGAATTTTTAAGGCTGCTGGTGAGTATGACTCCAGAGGGTTTCCATGACAGATTTTGAGCTGTGGTGGGAGGAAGGAGTGTAGCATCCCAAGTCCCCTGAGAGCAGCCCATGTTTCCATCTCTAGAAAATCCACTGAGGTCACAAGACCAGTGTTTGGGCTGTTGGGTGATAATATCAAGACTGTCACTCTCCTGTGAGAAGAGCCCTGTTGTGGTTTTATGAGCAATTTGTTCCTAAATGGAAAGTGGCTGCTGATGCAAGTCTGCCACAGAAAAATGATAGGATCATTGTAAACAGGTCATTTAGAACTGCTGAAATGCAATCTCTAAAACGGCTGCAAGCCTCTGGCTTCCATGGGCCTTCTAGTGGCAGCACCATCTCTTCCATGCCAGCCTTACTTTTTCCAGAAGAGCTGAGAAAAACAGCTGCTGTGATCTGGATTGTGAGAGCCACTTGTGCTGAGTGGAGACATGGAGGCAATGGGCATTTTGCACTTAGGAAGCCTGCCCTGATGAACTAACTCCTTTTAACTGCTAGGGTGAGATGGCCCCAAGATGGAGGGAGTGCCCGGAAAAGTAACTCCTTTAAGATGTATGTGAGCTCAAATCCAAGCAGGTAGTGCAGGCAGGAGAGATGGCATTGGTGTTTGCTGGCTGTATGTCCCTGTGCAGTCCCAGCTGTGCCTGCCCTCCTTGCCACCGCCTAACAGGGCTCTGGCTCCGCAGGCTGGGTGGGGGAGCTGGACGACTTCGCTCTGCACGGGGGCTGCCTGGTCACCCAAGGCACCAAGTGGATCGCCAACAACTGGATCAACGTGGACCCTAACCGCCGGCGGCAGCAGCAGTTCCAGCAGGAGATGGAGCGCTTTGCGGGGGCTGGGGCGGGGGCGGGGGCCGGAGCCCCGGGCGAGTGGACAGTGGACAAGGCCTACAGCGGCGTGCACCTGGAGCTGTAGTGCCGGGGGGGTGGTGCTGCCGCGCGCACGTGACTTTTTCCCGCGCAGGGCGGGGGGGCGGGGCCGCGTCGCGCGCCAATAAAGCGTGGAGACACGGGCGTCGCCTCGGCGTGCTCTGGGGGCGGGGCTGACCAATGGGCGGCGGGCTGGGCGGCGGCACGTGGGATTCGGCCAATGAACGCTGGGGGGGAGCGGTGGCGGCGCTGCTGCCGCCAAGATGGAGTCGGTAGCGCTGGTGGCGCCGGTGACAGCCCTGGAGTTCGCGGGGGACACGCTGCTGGCGGGTGAGCGGTGGGACCGGGACGGGGCGGCCGGCGGGACCAGCGGCGGCGGCTGACGCGGTGTCCCACAGGTATGGGCCCGGAGGTGGTGGCGTTTCGACTGAGCGGCAGCGGGCCAGCGGAGGCGGCGGGCCGGCGGAGCGTGCTGCGTGAGGCCAGCGTGCAGGGTCTGCGGGCCGAACCGGGGCCTGGGCCGGCGGCGCGAGTAGCGGTCTTCGGTGGGCGCTGGCTGGCAGTGCTGGCGGTGCGGCGCGACGGAGCGTGCGGCGGGCCACGGCTGGCGGCGTGCGGCGGCGGGGCCGCGCGGGAGCTCGGGGCGCGGGTGTGGGAGGTGCGGTGGATGGCGGGCGGGCGGCTGGCGCTGGCGCTGGGCGGTGGGACCGTGGCGCTCTACGAGTGGCGGGGCGGTGGGCGCTGGCTGCGGCGGGCGAGCTGTGGCGGGGCCGGGGCGTTGCGCTGCGCCGTGCTGGCGGGGGTAGGCTGGGCGCGGCTGGCGCTGGCGGCCGGCACGGCGACGGGGGCCGTGGTGGTGTGGCGGGCGGCGGCGGCGGCGGCCCCGCAGCGGCAGCTGCGCGGGCACCGAGGCGCGGTGCTAGCGCTGTGCTACGCGGCGTCGCGGGGGCTGCTCGCCTCCGCCTCCGAAGACCGCAGCGTGCGGCTCTGGGCCGTGGGCGAGTTGGGCGGCGGGGAGGGAGACGGGGCCAGCGCCTGCCTGCTGGTGTGCTACGGGCACGGGGCGCGAGTGGCCGCCGTGGTGCTGCGGGGGCCGCTCCCGGTCAGCGCCGGGGAGGACGGCGCCTGCCTGGAGTGGGGCGGCGGCGGCGTGCGGCGGGCGCGGCGCGGGCACCGCGGGGCCCTGCGCGCCTTGGCCCTGCGCCCCGCCGGCGGCCGCCTGGCCACGGGCGGCGACGACGGCGGCGTCCGGCTCTGGCGGCCCCGGCGGGCGGCCCCGGAGGCGTTCCCGGTGGTTGCGGCGCTGGGGGCCCCGGAGCGCCCGCGGGCCGTGCTGCTGGTAGGGCCGCGGCGGGTGCTGGCGCTGAGCGAGACGGGCGGGCTGGCGACGTTCGAGGCGGCTCAGGGGCGGTGGGAACCGGTGCTGCACCCCACCGCCAGCGGGCCCCGCGCTGTGCTGGCGGCCGCCCCGCTGCACGGACGAGACGAGACTCTCTGCGCCGTGGCCGGCGGCGACGGGCGCCTCCTCCTTTTCGCCTTGAGCCGGCCCGGGGCCGCCGCCAAGCACAGGCTGTTCGAGGGGGCAGTGCACGGGCTGAGCTGGGCCCCCCGCCCCGGGTTGCCCCCCGCCACCGCTGCTGCCCTTCTGGCCTCCGGGCCCGACGGGGAGATGCTCTGGCTGGACGTCACCCACCGCCCCGGGCAGGCACCCTGGGTGCGGCTCATGGGTCGGTACCTGCTGCCCCCCTGCAAGCAGCGCTGGCACACCTGCGCCGCTTTCCTGCCCCAGGAAGGGCTCCTTGTCTGCGGGGACCGCCGGGGCTCCCTCCTCCTCTTCTCCTGCAGCAGCTCCTCGGGGTCAGCTGCAGAAAGCACCAACATTGCCAATGGTGGCACTGACCCGGTCGTTGAGGACTCCAGCAATGAGTTGGAGCCCTCTTGCTTGTTGCACAAAGGGGCTCTTCCTCTTGAGTCCCCACTGTCAGTGCTCTTCGGACTCCATGGGAAGACAGGAGTTACCTCGGTGACCATCCACAGGGGCTACATTTACAGCACTGGGCGGGATGGTGTCTACCGCCAGCTCCGCCTGCAGGACCAGCAGCTGGAGGTCCTGCAGAAGCACAGGCCCTGCAAAGGGCTGCAGTGGATTGAGGAGCTGCGCTTCACCTCAGATGGGGACCTGCTTGTGCTGGGCTTTCACGCTGACAACTTCGTTGTGTGGAGCAGCAGAACCGGCGAGAATCTCCACTGCATCCCCTGTGGAGGCGGGCACCGTTCCTGGAGCTATTACAGCAGCCCCTTGGCCGAGGTGTTCACCTTTATCAAGTCTGGGGATGTGATGCTGTACCACCGCGAGGCTGAGCCCTGCGAGCAGCAGGTGCTGCTGGCATCCCTGCACGGCCGGGAGATCACCTGTGTGCGGCACCTGGGGGCCATGGAAGTGCCCGGCCATGCCACCCTTAATGTGTTTGTCACCGGCAGTGAGGACACCACAGCCTGTGTCCTGGTGCTCAGTGAGAACTCTCAGGCAGCCATGCCCCTTGCCCGCCTCAGTGACCACATTTCCAGTGTGAGGGCATTGGCATTTGCCATGGGACCTGGAGATGAGGGTTTTGGTGATGAGGGCTTGTCTGCCCTGCTCTTCTCTGCAGGTGGCCGGGCACAGATTGAGTGCTACCAGCTGCTGTGCACTGGGGACACAGTATCTAAGAGTGCTGTGGCCTGCCAGGTCATCCATGTGGCCTCCCACCGTCTGGACAAGCACTGGGAGCAGAAGAAGAACAGGCACAAGCTTGTCAAGATGGACCCAGAAACAAGGTGATGCTCAGGGACTGCCCAAGGCAGGGTTAGTAGTGATCATAGTGTGGGAGGGTGCTGGGAACTGCATGGGCCTCCACTGGAATACTTGCTCTGTGCAGCTGCAGGCTCACAGCAGAGGCAGACAGGGCCAGTGTGGCTTCACATATGATTCCTGGTGTACAGTGTCCCGTGGGCCTCAAGGGGCTTTTGGTGTTAGGGAAAGGCTCAGGGCTGCTCTCCTGGGCCACCCCCCTCCATGGGGCCACAGAGGTGTTGGTGAGTGCTGTGTCTTTGCTGCAGGTACATGTCCCTATCAGTTGTGCCTGGGACCACCACCAAGCAGCTGCCAACACCCTGGAAGTTCCTGGCTGCTGCCTGCAGTGATGGATCAGTCCGGTGAGAAGCCATCATGGGGCCTGAGAGGGAGAATGGAGCTGGTGGTGGCAGCAGAGTGGGCTCCGCACAGGAGGCTGCTGCCATGGATGTGACCTGCTCTGAGCTGGGCATAGGACAGTGCATGGTGGGAAATGGGACAGTGGTGTCAGGGGCTCCTATTCTCCCACAGCCAACTGCCCTCTGCTCCATTACAGGATCTTTGGGCTGCTGGAGGCTGCTCGGAAGTTGGTGCTAGTGGCAGAGTCATTTCACCACCAGCGCTGTGTACTGAAGGTGGAGGCGTTCCTGCACACATCGGCAGAAGGGGAGAGGTGAGCCCAGAATGCTGGGCTGCAACCGATGGGTTGTGGGCAGAAATGTCTGTCCTCACAGGGATGGCAGCTCAGCAGGTAGAGGGAAGGGAGAAGTTAATCCCTGGGGGCTGTTCTGCCACTTCCATGGATCTCAGTGGAGACCCTCAGGGCTGCAGCCAGAGACTCCCCCTACACCCCCCTTCTAGGAGGCACCTCCTGTGCAGTGCAGCCACTGATGGCAGCGTTGCCTTCTGGGACATCACTGGCCCCATTGTGGACGCGGTGGATGCCCTGCACCAAGCAGAGGGAGAGATGCAGCCCTTGGGTGAGTGCTGCTGCCGGGCAGCTCTTCTGCTCCCTCTGACCAAGGTGAGAGTTGCTCTCCTAACTGAGCCTGTTTTCCCAGCCCTGGACACCCCACTGGTCACCATCATGGCCCACAGCTGTGGAGTGAACAGCCTCCACATCCGCAAGACACCCGAGGGACAGTACCTGGTGGCCAGTGGCAGCGATGATGGCTCCATCCATGTCTGCCTGCTGGAGGTGGCCCTGGGCAGGGGTGAGGCCGCAGCAGGGACCTGCCTGCAGGTCCTGGAGCGGGTGTCTAGGCCCTGTGCCCATGCTGCCCACGTGACGGGGATCCGGGTGCTGCGGCCAGACCTGCTGCTCTCTGCCTCAGTGGACCAGCGCCTGACACTGTGGAACCGGCTCCCGGGCGAGCTGGTCCCCCTCAGCAGCACCTTCTTCCATGTGCCTGACCTGGCCGAGCTGGACTGCTGGGAGGTGGTAGAGGCCGGGGGCGACCTGCGGTACTACTGTGTGCTCTGTGGGCAGGGCCTGGAGATGCTGTGTGGCACAGCCCCCTCCAAACCTCCTCCACAAAGAGGCTCCCCAGTAATGGGGTAGGTGTGTGACATATCAAGGTCCCTTCCTGCATTGGGAGGGCACCCTGCGCTTGGGCTCTGCCCGTCACTGCGGCCCCTGCCTTCAGCCTGCACACTGATGTGTCCTGTCCTGAGAGGACAGGCATGTTTGGCTCCTTTAGGGGCAGCACAGCCATGGCTGCGGTGCTCAAAACTGGTGGTCTCAGGGAAGAAGGCAGATGTGATCCTGCCTGGACAAGCCTGGGGCTCCCCATGCAGTAAAGAAGTGGGGTTGTCAGTCCCCCTTGCCCAGGAGAAGCTCTTTCTCTCCAAGGTGTGAAGGACTCATGCCTGGGCTTTCTGATCTTGGTCACAGAGAGCAGCTGTGCGGGGGAAGGCACTGAGGCCATGGCCTGGCCCTGGTAGCTTGAGAGCAGTAGGAGGCCAGGAAGGGTCCAGGCACTGGTGTGACACATGGTGGGCTGCAGCCTTGTGTGCCCTGAGACTGGGCCCTGTGTGATAGTCCTGGCCCTCCAGTGCTGAGGATGGTGCTGAAATGCACAAGGATGCTGACCCTCACAGCAGCACTCTGTGGTGTGAGGGGGTGGCTGCCCACAAATGCCACGTGGGTTGTTCCTGCACAGCAGAAGGACCCAGGACAGTCAGATTGAAGGAGGACAAAGAACCCTGATGTCAGACACACAGAGCATTTGTCCAGCAAGAAGTGTATTGGACCCCAGTACTGGGGCGTGGCTCAGAGCCCAGTGGGAGCCTGGAACCTCAGGAGCTCCCTGCCAGCATGGAGCTCCCTCCAATAAACAGTTTTTAGGGAAGTGAAGTTGGTGTGTCTGACTTTGTCATGACTGGTCCCTGGTGCCACCTCCCTCACACTCCCAGCCCAGCTGCTGGGGTGCCACACAAGCTTTTTTCCCTTCTGCTGCTGTGGATGTGGAGGGGCATCCATGTCCCACACTGGACACAGCTGCAGGGAGCACAGACCAATCCCCAAACACCATGGGCCCTGCCTGCCACTGGTGCAGCCCCTTGCCCTGCCGGGAGAATGTGCCCTGTTCTCCCCCACAAACTGTGGTGTGTAGGTGACTGTCACACCATGGCACAGCTCTTCAGGGGTGGCTCAGATCTGGCTGAGAGGAGGGAGGTGCAGAGTTGCCAGTGCACTGTGGAACACATCCCTCACTGCTCCCAGCAGCTGGAGGCGGGCAAACATCTGGTCAAAGAGGTGAGGGAACGGCTCCTGCAGGAAGAAGGGTGGCAGCTTGGGGCTGGTGGCCAAACTGCCCCTCGACAGGCTGGCCATGCAGGCATTGCTGCCTGTGCACCCTTGGAGGCTGGGGCAGGGGGAGATCACATTGCTGGCACCATTCCCCACATGGCTGCCCCCCAAGTGCAGTGCAGCCCCAAAAGGACTGCAGGGCCACAAGGCTGCAGGCTGGGACATCCAACTCACCCCCAGGATGTGCACCCGGTTGTAGTAGGAGCTGAAATCCATGCTGAGCTGGATCAGGAACTTGCATACCTGCAAGGCAAAGACATTCTCACTGCACAGTGAATTCTGGCTGCTCTTGGGCCCTTACCCCCCCCAGCACAGCAGAAACTGCCCCAGGGGCATTGCAATCTATTCTGTAAGCATCAGCCCTGTGTTGCTCACCAGTGGGCAGTACCTGCTGGTGTGGAGTTTTGCCCTAGACTGGGACTGCTGGAGCAGTATCCATGGGTGCTATGGCACATGGCACTTACTGTCTCTGTGTTGGCAGTGATCCGGATCCCCTTGGAGGGTGGGGGCAGCTGTGCTGCCTGCTGCAGGACTTCAGGGAAGGGCAGGAGATAGTTGAAGAGCAGGAGCCATTCGCCCTGTGAAGGGATTACATGTCTCAGATTCTCCTGGGCCAGTAGCATCCATCACCAGAGCCAAGGGTGCACAGATCTCCCCATTCCTCCTCTCAGCACTCACCTCTTCTCGGAGGCAGGAGAAGTTCAGTTCAGACACTGGTGGCAGAGGTGGATATGTGCCTGGAAAGCAGGGAGACTGTTGTGCCCAAAGAAGCACCTGTGACTCCAGGAGTGGCTGTCAGAGGAGAGTGGTGGGGCTGATGCTCACCCCGCTCCACAGCCCGCTGGAAGGTGTTGAAGAGTGTGGCCAGCCGGGCACAGTTGTACATCACAAAGGCGCCGCTCTTCGTTCCCTTTGTGGAGATGCTGTTGTTCTCCAGGTCCAGGGTGATCTGAGGGCAGGGAGAAGTCACAGTCCAGGCTGCTCATCACGGATTCACTCTGTACCCACAGCCTGCCAGCCCTGGCTCCATGCAAGCCACTGTCCTACCTGACTCCGATGAGCAGTGCTCAGCATCTCAAACCTGATGGCAGCCACTGTCAGGGTATCAATCACCTCTGTCCAGGCTTCATCTGTGGAGAATATAGGTGCCATCATGCACAGCTTGCTCCATTCCCATGTACTGATACCCCCCAGCACCCAGGCAGGAGACCACTGCCAGGACCAGGTAGTAGTGAGGACCACCACACCACTGGCTCTGGCTCCCATCAGAAGGAGTTGCTCTGCGCCAGTGCCCTGGATATACAGATGCCTTCCCAAAGCAAGGGCAGCACCTGGCTCAATTCTGGAGGGGAGAAGGAGCACCCTGCAGGGGTGCAGCCCTGGCTGTGGACTCATGGGAGCAATGAAGGTGGGATGGAGCAGCATCCATACATGCATGGAGCCCCAGAGCAAACTCTCACCTTGCGCAAGCTCCCCATACTTTATCACGGAAGCTTCATACATCTGGTGCTTTCGGAGCCTGGGAGAAACAGACAGAGCCATCCACTGTGGGCTGAGCTGGCCCACAGGGAGCCTTGGCAGGAGAGAAAGCAGCAAGTGCCTTGCACACTAACTTACTGGAAGTACTGGTCTGCTCCAATGGGCGATGAGGGGTTAGTCACCTTCACTGGCCCACAGACAAGGTGTTTCTGAAAGACAGAGAGGCTGAGGCTGGGAACTGAGTGAAATCCAGCCCTGTTCTAAACCTAGTCCTGAACCAAGGATGGATGCTGGGGGTCACACTGAGGAGGGTCAGAGGTTGCTCTTGCTCACCTGCAAAGCTGTGTGGACTCCCGGATCCAAAATCCTCCAGAGCACATCCAGCTGCTGCTGCTGGAATTCCTCCTCACAGTTCACCACATGTATGATGCTGCAGCAACTGCTCTGGCCTTTGGCCTGCAGCAGAGCACAACAGGGAGCTCAATCCTATTGCCTGGCAGAAGGGAAGGACATTTGGGAAGCGAGAGGCAGGCAGTGCCGGGGGTCACTCACTGGGCACTGCAGAACAGCTTCCTGCAGCTCAGCCAAGGACCACAGTGTCCCCTCCGTCACTGAAAGAAGGAGGGACACAGTGGGACATGGGGTTCTCCAGCCCCCGCCATCCCACACCATTGGGACTGCCCCAGGCTCAAACCAGACTGAAGGGGAATAAGAGGAGAAAGCAATTTGTGTCCAAACCCCCCTTATTTTTGTTAAAAAACAACTGAAAGGAAACAGGCCTATTTGCACCCATTCAGCCCCCACTGCCACACCTGAGCTGTTGTATACGTGAGGCTCACCGAGAAGCACATCTAGATTGGGGTCGTAGCCCACCAAGCCCTGCTGCTCCACGAAGCTCTTCAGGTGCACCTTAAAGATGACACCCTCGGCTGTGCCCGGCCCCTGCTCACAGGCTGCGGCACAGGGGCACTGGCCTAGCGCTGCCTTCAAGGCCGAGACGGCGTCAGGGAGGGACGAGCCACCGGAGCCGGAGGGCCAGCAGATGCGGAGCTGCCGCAGGATGTCCCATCTCCTGTCCTCGGTGAGGGCAGGGACCAGGCGGACGCCGACCCTGCGAGAGAGGGCGAGGCAGGCAGTGGGAGCGGCGGAGGCTGTGGCGCGGGGCCGGGAGGAGGGCGGGACAGAGGCACTCACCCCTGGGCGCGCAGCAGCTGGGCCAGGTGGTCGGCCAGCAGGACGGAGCGGAGGTGGCGGGGCCGCAGGGCAGCGGCGCCGCGCAGGGCCGGGCAGTGCAGCACCACGCAGCCCGTCCGCGCCCCCGTCGCGGGGGAAGCCGGGCCGGGCAGCGGCCCCAGCAGGCGCTGGAAGGCCTCAGGGCGCCGCACCTGCACCGCCAACCCCGCCGGCGTCTGCCGGCAAACCTGCAGCGGCAGCACTGCTGGGCCCCGCAGCGACGGCACCGCCGACACGGCCTCGGGGGGCACCTGCGGGCGGAGTGCGAGGAAGGGTCCGGGCTGCATGTGCACAAGACAGTTCCACCCTCGGCCCCATCAAACAGTTTCCGCAAATCCCCGCTCCCGACCGATGCCTGCCCGCGCCGCCGCGGCCTACCTGCCCGCCGGGAAAGGCGGCACTCAGCGCGGCCCGCGGCGCCAGGAAATCCCGGTGGCGCAGGTTGCGGGCGCCGCTCTCCTTCACCCAGAGTGGGGCGGGCCGCCCGAGCGCCCCGTTCAGCGCCCGCAGCGTCGCAGCCACCCCCGGGCGGCCCTCGCCCATCTCCATGGGAGCCCAAACGCCGCTTCCGCCACCGCGACCGGAAGTGACATCCCGCCTCGCTTCCCCGCTTCCCGCAGGTGGCCGCCATGTTGGGCGCGGCGCGCGGCGCTCCCGGGCGGCCATCTTGGTCGTGGGCGGGTTGGCCGGGCAGAGCGGCCATCTTGGGGGACCGGGCGCGGGGCCACCATGGTGGGTGTGGCGGGTGGCGGGCGCCGCCATGATGGGTGTGTCAGGTCAGGACCATGGCGGAGGCTGCAACCAGGCACCCCGAATGGCCCGGGAGGGTCTCAGTCCTGCTCAGCCTCACCCCAGCAGGGCCATGGTGTCACCCTGAGGTGCATAGGAGTGGTGTCCTCTCTTCTCCAACACTGGGGTGCCCAGATCTAAAACCCTCAAGAACCGAGCGGGAGCAGGAGCCAGAGGCCATGTCGGGGTCAGACAGGCCCAGGCAGGAACGGGCTGCCCAGGGCAGGGAGTGTAGCCTAGCTAAGGGCACGGCCCAGCGTAGAGCATGGCCCAGCTGTCCCTGGGCTGTTGGGGACAACGAGGGGCCCTGGGAGCAGGTCCAGCAGCCTGAGCAGTGGTGGAAAGGGAGGTTTAGATGGGCTGGAGGGTGTGAGGCAGACCCCAGCTGTGGCATGGTGTCACTGGCAGACCCTGGCTGGCCAGTCCAGCCTGTCCAGCACGAGCCCCAGGGCTCGGCTGGGCTGTGACATGATGTGACTGAGAACACCAGCGGCACCCGTGTGCTCCCAGCATGGGCTCTGCATGGCACAGCGATGAGCAGCTGTGGGTGCAGGCCCTGCGATGCCCCCCAGGCCTGCCCCAGTGGGCTACTCCTGTCCAGCACATGAGCAGCG
This sequence comes from Corvus moneduloides, assembly GCF_009650955.1. NCBI lineage: Eukaryota > Metazoa > Chordata > Aves > Passeriformes > Corvidae > Corvus > Corvus moneduloides. The sequence continues at coordinate 9,932,767 of NC_045486.1, forward strand.
TCCCACTTATCAGCGCCAGGAAGAAGGAAGTGGAAGCGATTAGATCATGCCATCGTGGTCTTGATTACATCTGCAGAGCTGAGCTGCTCCACAGCAATGGTTCCAACACAGATCTGACAGAGGGCTCACGCTGTTGGCCAGCGACCTGAGAAGCATGCTGGGGACTGCTGAACTGGGGACAGGGCAAGGGCCCAGCACACCCCCAGCCCCATGGCACCAAGCCTGGTTGACAGGAAGCAGGAATCCAGGAAGCACCAAACCCCACCACAGCACGCACCCTGAGGAGCTAGGGACCTCCCTCTCTACCGTGCCCTTCCTGCCCTCGCTGTGAGGCCGGGGGGGGGGGGGGGGGGGGGAAGAGCTCTGCCCGCAGGGCCCAAATCGGTTCCTCCAGGGCTTGTGTGCATGTGGGAAAGAGGGGGAGCAGGGCGAGGGCAGATCCTGCTGCGTGGGCTCTTCCAGGAACACAACTCATTTTGGGCTTCCTCAGGCAGCTCTGGAGCCACGGGGCTGCAGGCCACAGCCCATGAGAATCTGCAGCCTCAGGGCAGGAGCGGGAACACGTCCCCCAGCCCTGCCATGGTGGGGTGCTCCCTGCACCACCCACAGCCAAGAGGTGATCTGAGAATCGCTGCTCACACCAGACCAACTGCTGACTGTCCGCAGGACAGGAGCTGCCCAGACCCCTGCCTGGCCAGGGCGACTTGTTGGACCTTGTGTCACCACTCAAGGTGGGTCCAGGCTGGATCCGTCCACATCCCTAGAGCATCCCTGCAGGCCACCCACGTGGGCCCTGGCAGCGCAGCGGCCTGGGGAGGGCTCTCAGAGGTGCCGAAAGAGCTTTGGACAGACACGACATCCCCGATGGCTCTCTGGCTGCCTGCTCAGCGGGAGTGATCGTGTCATTCCAAAGCCATCTCTCTCCAGGGGTTGGATCCTGCCCACCCCTGAGGGTGCTGCGGGTGCCAGGGAGAGCTGGCATGGGCAGGAAGTTTGGCAGTGTCACACAGCCTGCACCACCCTGGTGCAGGTGACCACATCCACCCTGTGGCCAAGCAGCCATGCTCCCCATACTCTCCCAGGAAGCCAGCTGCTATTTTTAGCTGCTGGGGCACAAGAAACAGAAGAGCCCTCAGCCCGGTGCAGGGGCTGAGCAACGAGGCTGGGCACCGGTGAGCCCCCATCCCGATACCCCCCTTCTCCCAGTGTGGCCCCAGGCGCTGCCCCAGCCTCAGGAGAAGTTGGAGTGGGACACGCGGCTCTCGCCCAGCACAGGGTGGTGGGCAGGAATGGGGGGCGTGGGGGGCGAGAGCGCGAGCGCGGGTAACGAAACCCCAGGGCAGCTGGGCACAGCGGGAACAGCTGCTTTTGGGATTCCGTTGCCCGCGCTGGCGCCGCGGAGGGATGGGCACGGGCACCACGCCATGCCACCCCGACCCTAGGGCAGTCGGTGGGCCAAGAGGGGAGAGGGCGACTTACCAGCGGGGACCGGGGCGGAGGAGATGCGTGGGAGCCGCCGCCGGGCCGTTGTGGCCGGGGGTGCTGGCAGAGACTGGGGTTGTGCTGCCGGCTCCCCCCGCGCCGCGGGCCGGGTGCCAAGGGGAGGGCGGCACGACCGAGCCAAAAGGAAACGGCTCCGAACAAAGCCCCGGTGGGGCTGGAGCAACTGGTGCCACCCCATCAGCCCCTAATGGGGCCCGGAAACACGAGCCGTCCCCGAGGGAGGGCACCTGCCCCGGCACCTGCGCCCAGAGGCGGCACGGTCCGGTCCGGCCCCGCCGCTGCCAGCGCCCCCAGCCCCCGGCAAGAACCCTCGGAACCGCCATGGGGGGAATTGAAACCGCGTGAGAGACCCCACCGGCCCCATGCGGAGCTCTCGCGGTGTCGCCCGGGGATCCCTGGGACCCTGCGCTGGCCAAGGCTGCCGGCTGTGGGAATTCCTGATGCCTATGGCACGGCACGGCACGGGCACGGCACATGCCCCGCCGCCACTGCCGGGGAGCTTCCCCGCAGTGTTAGGCTACAGCTGGCCCCGGGTGGGTGACACAGGTGGGGGACATGGGTCCCCTGCCCCAGGGTACCTCTGAGCCCGCAGTGCCACCGGCCTCACCGAGCGCGGCAGGAGGAGGGGGGAGGGTGCAGCGGGAGGTCCCGGAGGCGGCTCGGGGGGTTCAGCCCGGACTGGCGACAGCCGCCCGCAGTGGGGCACGCGGGGAACCGGGGCGCCGCGCCGAGCCTGGGGCAGCCCCGGGACACCGGCGGGGCCGAGCCAGGAGCGCAGCCGAGACCCGGGCCCGCTTCCTCCCGCCCGGGGAGCCGCCCGCTCCCCTCTCACCTCCGGCCCCGCAGCCTTCGGCACAGCAGCCCGGGCCGGTCCACAGCCCCTCCCGGCGGCGGGGTCGGGGAGGCTCCAGTAGGACACCCCGCGCCCCGCTCCCGCCGTGCCGCTACCGCCCCGCCGCTGGCCGCTTTCGGTTTCGCTCCGGCGCCCACCCGGGCGCTGCAGGTCGGGGCACGCCCGGGCCCGGGGGCGGGGTGTGTGTGAGTGTCGCTGCCCTCCCGCCCCTCAGGACCCGCGGGCGGGGGGACCCCGAAATGTCCCCGGGAGCCCCGGTCCGACCCCGCTCCCCGGGTGGCGCTGTCCCGGCCCCGGCCGCCGGGGGGCGGTAGCGGCGGGGGCGGGGCCGCTCGGCGGTTCCGGCGGAGTCGCGGCCATGGCGGCGGTGGCGGCGCTGCGGCGGCTCGTGCCGGTGGCGGGGCGGGCGGCGGGCAGGTACCTGCACCGGCAACCGGCACCGCGGCTGCCCTGCGACCGGGGGCGGTGCCTGTAGGGTGCCGTAGGGTCTCCGAGGACTGTCCGTGGGCCCCACGTGTCCCAGCTGCTCCTTGTCCCCGCAGAGCGCCTTGCCGGGGTCACCGGCTCACGCCGGCGGATGATGAGATGTACCAGCGAACGCGGGTGATGGTGCTGGAGCCGGAGTCCCCGAACATCATGTTCATTGAGGGCTACAGCACCCGCGGCTTCACCATCAGCGGAGACGTCGTGGTGGGGCCCTGCGCCGTCCTGCCTCGCAGCATCCTTCAGTGGAACGTGAGTGCCCGGCGGCGGGACGGGAGCTGCCGGTCCCCACCGCGCACCGGGGGAAGTCCCCCTCAACGCCCGCTGTGTTCCCGCAGGTTGGGTCCCACCGGGACATCTCGCACGAGAGCCTGTCGCTGTTCCGGCTGCTGGAGCCCCAGATAGGTACGCGCAGGAGGGGCGCGGACTGCCTTCCCTTCGGGCCCCTGTCGGGGTGGCTGTGCGGGAGCCATTGGTCCCCGCAGGAAGGGCAGGTCCGGGCCGAGGCAGCTCGAATGCTGCCCTGCCCACCCTTGTCGTGCCCTCGTTGCAGAGATCCTGGTGCTGGGCACAGGGGACAGGGTGGAGCGGCTCCACCCCGCCACGCTGAAGCAGATGCGGGAGTGCGGGATTGCTGTGGAGGTACAGGACACGGTAAGGAAGGGTGAGCACAGACAGCACCCCATTGATAGGGAGGGAGGGGGTCATATACCTTATGGGGAAGAACCGAGTCTCCTTTTTGAGGGCTGGAGTTTCACTCATTCCCTTTTCTATTCACAGGCAAATGCATGTGCAACCTTCAACTTCCTAATGAATGAAAGGCGTGTGGTGGCTGCTGGGCTCATCCCTCCGCGGGGCACCTACGGGATGTAGGCACTGCCTGCCATGCCCATGTGGGCTCAGTGGTCCTTCCCCTGCCTGCCTTGAAGCCCCCGACATCACCACTCCCAACTGAGAAACGCTCCAGACTGAACTGTCTGGAGCTGCCAGCTGGGTGATGGCTCTGCACACAGGTGGGCTGTGAGTTATGTGGGCTTAGCTCTTCCCTGCATTCCCTGGCTTCTTGGCCTCCCTGCCCAGTCTGGGCTGGGGACTGTGGGGCACAGCACAAGGCTTTGCTCCCACAGCCCTGCCAAGGTCATACCCCCACCTTGGCAGCAGAACGCCTCACCCTGAGATAGGGTGAAGGCTGGTGCGGCAAGCTGTACACCCCCGGGCACATCGAGGGCTCCATGAAGAAAATACATGTAAATGGGAAGTACAAGAAACTGTGTGGTGGTTAATGCACAGCACAGTGAGGCTGTAACAAGTTGATGGGGCATGTGCTCACCTTGGTCACTGGGCAGCATGTGTGGTGGTGGGATGCCACATAGCAGCTCCCTGAGCACAGCCAGCACCAGCAACTGGTGTGTCCCAGCTGGTGCTGGCTTGGCTTGGACTTTCCCGTGGGGCTTTTTACCACCCCAGCACCCCTGTCCCTTGGGTGGTGTTGGTCCAAGGATGCTGCATCCCCTCTCCTGGGAGGCTCAGCTCCAGCAGGGGACATGGAAAGGGTCACTGTCCTGTCCCCCCATTGGTTGGTTCATGGTTGGGGATGTCACCCCTGGGGAAGAGGGTACATGGACCTTACGGAAGTCTCATGCCCTGAGCTCTGCCACCTTAGCAGGCAAAGGCAGGGGATGCAGCTGCAAGGTTAGGGTAGCTTTGCTTAACAAGTGTCTTAATGAGCATGTTAATGAGTGTGTGACACCTTCACAATGGCGTTGTAGTCAAGGCTCTGGTTTTAGTGTGTAAATCAAATATCACATCCCCAAACCACTGATGATAAACACACACTCTTCAGCAGGAGTGATGTGTGGGACATGTACGACTGATACAGGTGTAAAATACTTCTGTCTCCTGGTGTTGCAAGCACAGGTAACCTGCCAAGCCAGGGAGGTTTACACTGCTGAGGCCTGCAGAAATGCAGACCAGCTCCTTTATGAACTTGTGCCCCTCCCAGTGCATTGCCCACCTTCTGGCAAACAATCGCTCTGTGGAGCCTGGGCAGGTAATACACAGTGAACAGCCCAAGGGGATGCAACCACTGGGCCTGGAGGTATGGCAATTACAAGAAGTTTAGGGGAAGGAGAATGCAGCAGCTGGACCAGGAATGGGGTCCTGCAGCATCCTGGCTGCTGCCACAGCTGGGTTTGGCAGCTCCCAGCAGGAGATAATGGCCCTGTAAAACGATTTGCTTTCTTGCCCAGCAGCCCAGCCCTTGTTTTCTGCTCTCAGGAAGGATTTTTAAAGAAGCCATACTGTGTTACCCACTCAACCCTGTCTCAGGGCTCTCCCATCCCTGTTGCCCTTCACATGCACACAGTCCCTTTCTGGGGTTATCAGCTGCTCCTGAGGGTGTCGGAAGCAAGGGACAGAGCCAAGGAAGGAGAGCAAGAGAGATAAAGAAGGAAGAGAGGCTCTGGGCTAACACCAACTGCACATCTTTTAATTTTTTTATTGTAAAACATGGCCAACATGTGCAAGGCTCCAGCCCAGGATCACAGCTCCCAGGTGGAAGGTGGGCCCCGTGGGTGGTCAGAAAGCTAAAGATGGCAGGAGCTCCAGGCAGCCCAGAATAATGGCACTTCTGCAGCAAGAGCAGCTCCCGTGCGGAGCAGCGCAGAGCTGAGTGGCACAAGGACAGACACAGACTGATCTCTTCAGAAGAGGCGCTTCTCGTACCTGCGAGGGAAGCAGCACCAGGGAGCCCCTTTACTGACCCACCTCACCCAGGGCAGGGACAGAGGTGCAGTAAGGAATGGATCCTGCCAGCCCAGGGAGGGGGACAGCCTCAGCTGATGCAGCTGTGCAGTGCCAGGGCAAGCCAATGGCACACCAAGCCAAGGGCATGGTAGCTGAGGTACAGGGTGGCTGTTTCAAACCCACAACACCCCCCCGAGGTGACAAGCAAGGATTCTGCCAGAAGCACTTACGAATGGAGGCCGTGCACCCCTCCTTCAACCTGGGCAGATGTCGTCCTCTTCTCAAATTTCAGCTCTCCTGAGTACATCATGGCTCTGAGGGGGAAGGACACCCATCACAAGCCAGGCAGAGTCCAGGGAAGACAGTGTTCTGGCACATGCTCAGCTGGAACAGCTGGGATGAGGGTCATTGGTTCCTCCAGCCGTGGCCAGAATGGTCTTTTCTGTGCTCCCAAGAACCAGGCTGGGTAACGTAACCCAAACATTTTGAGCCCAGCCAGCTGAATACGCAGCAAGAGACCACACTCCTGCAGCCCTGGGGCTGGCAGATCCATGATGAAGTGCCCACTGGATATGAGGGAAGATGGCTACTAACTATCCAGAACACACCACAGCTTGAGTACAGCTGCCCAGGGACTCCAGACAGCAGGACCATGACCTAACAAGAGTACAGGCATGGGGAAGCACTCACCGGACTTGGGTCAGGCTCTTGGCACCGATATCCTGGCAGGAATGCTGGATCCCAGCAATTAGGTATGGAATGAATTTATGGATAGAGCCCTTGTCTTGCACTGCACCGGAGACCCCCTGGGCCACTTTGATTTTGTCTGTCTCACTGCATGAAAGCACATATCAAGGATATTTGTGAAGCAGAGAAGCCCCAAAAGCTTGATCTGCTGCCCCAAAGCACCATCTCTGACCTGAAATACCGATTCTGGCTGCCCAAGTTCTTGTCCATGGCATCTAGGGAGCCCATGCCGCGGTATTTCTTCAGCCTGATGCCATCCGAGAAGAAGTACTCGCCTGGGGCCTCCGTGGTGGCAGCCAGGAGAGAGCCCATCATCACTGGCACGAGATATCACCAGGAACAGCACATCAGCAGCAGTGGTGGCAAAATCCCTCAGGGTCGCTGGGCACAGCATTGGCTGCAGCTCCCATGCCTCCAGCAGGTAAATGCCCTCATGCCCAGTGTGATGCCATATGGGAACACTTCCTAGGAGACTCCTACAATGGTGCTCACCTGTGGAGGCCCCAAGTGCCAGCGCCTTGGCGATGTGCCCAACCGTCTGGATCCCTCCGTCGGCAATCACAGGGACGCCGAACCTCCTGGCATACTCGGACACCTTGTACACCGCGGTGGCCTGGGGACGGCCGCACGCCAGCACTGCGGGACAGAGCACACACAGGATGAGCTCCACACAGCAGCACATCCCTGTCCAAGCAGGCCCTTTCAGGCTTCCAGCACACACATGCTCCAGCACTCAGAACACACAAATCCCTGGATGCTCCTTCCCTAGGCTGAATTGCAAGAGAAGCAGATGCCCGGGAGATGCCTGCTGAGACGTCCTCACAGCCCTTAGCTCCAAGAAGCTGAGTGACCTTGGGACTGGGGTCTTTGATCAGATGCTTGAGATCACACGAGACTTGTGGCTCATCCTGGTGCACAGCAGATGTGTGGGGAGCTTGGGAAGGAAATAAAGCAAACTCCAAAAGCCCCTCTCCAAAGCATCTCTGGCATGTAGCCATGTCCCACTGCTTGCTCTCTCCTGGAGCTGCCAGAGCCCTTGTCCATGTACCCAGCATCTGTATGATGTGTCTCTTGAATGGAAAGGCAGTTGGCTGGGAGAGAGCTGGTATGCTTGTATATGGTATAGATATAAATATATCTATACATACAGGTCTGCATACACACACGAACACACATGCAGCAGTGGAAAAGGAAACGGGCAGAATGGTTTGGTAATAATTTATGTTCCTGCCCTGCAATATAGCAAGGATTCCATCAGGTTTAGGTGTCCCATGGGGAGGGAGTTACCAGCTTTGGATTTACTTGTTCTTCCCAGTTAGTAGCAGTTAAGAGGCTTCCCATTATGTGAGGAAAACCGGCACAAGGCATATTTTGTAACACATTTGTCAGCCACAGGCATGCAAGAACACTGAGATAAGCTTTTCTCAGGGAGACTTCCCTTCCCCATGATCAGCTGGAAGACTTTTCTCCAGTCATGGTTAGTCCCATAAACTGGGTAAGATTAAGGGCATGCAGTATTAGTACTTTGGAGTGTGAACTCCAGGTGTGGTTCAGCCTGCACGGCAGCAGTGCTGGCAGCACGTCCCTGGCAGAGGCGTGCTGGGGCCAGGATGCTGCAGTTCCTCTGCTCCCAGCACTCAGCAGCAGCTGCTGAGGGAGGGAAGCCAGACTCCAGGCTGAGATTGTTAAAGAACTGAATTTAATCAGACCCCAGCATTCAGCTCGGGCTCAGCCAGCCAGGGAGAGGCTGCCAGCTTTATCATCAATGCCCTTAAAGAGGTGGTCTCGCACAGTTCCGCACTGCTGAAGGCCACACTGCAGCTGCAAAACACTGCCACGGAAGAGCTCTGTGGAGAGAAACACCCATTTCTGGAGGTCTTGAGTCCAGGGTCTATGGGATCGTGCTATAGACAGTGCAGGGCCTGCAGAAACCTCTCAAGCGCAACCACAGAGACCAGCCCTTTTAAAGCACAGCTTGGCTCAGGGCCCCTGGGAGCATCGCACCTCTCCGACTGTCCCAGTGCCCAGTGCCACAGCCCCGGAGTGCAGGCTTCCCAAGCAGGGTTCTGAGCACACACACATCACATAGTCGGGGTGAGGGTTTGTCCCTTTTAGTGCATTGGCAAAGGGTGGCCCTACAAAATCATCTGCTAGAGAAAACCTTCCAGGATCTGCAAAAGTAAACCTCTCCCTTTGAGGTGTGTCACAACTAGGAGAAAGGACAAAGCCTAAGGCTTGCCTTGCAGGGGCTGCTTGATCTGGTAGCATCAGAGCAGAGAACACCGCACCTTGTGCTGGGCAGGCAAGAGCCCCTTCTCTCCAGACTTGGTGGGGAAAGATGGGACACAGCTGCCAAGGTGGCCATGCATGGTGAAGTCCCTCCATAACTCAGGAGAGCCAGCTTCATGGGAAGCTTGGCCAGTGCACAACTTCCCCAGAACTAGGGTTACGTTTTGAGCACGATTGAGGACTGCTCAGGGATCACCTCCCAGTACTGGATCAGCAGGAGCATGCCTGGCTAGGAATCCAGAAAGTGCAGTCAGAAAGCCCAGTCAGGCTCCTAACTGGATTTTGGAGTGGAGAGGACAGGCCTGAGTTCCCTCAGCTTGGACACTTCAGATTCTGCTTTACAAAATCAGAAAGGCTTCTCAGATTTCATTTCAGATTCAAAACCAGTATCCAAAGCCACAAAACCCCAAGTGCATCTACAGCTAAATTATTCTCAAACAAGCAGTAGGGCCATGTGCAGCCAAATCAGGGTCCTGCTTCAAGACACATAATTAGGGTTGGGAACAGGGCAAGTGACTTACTATAGGTGCCCGTGACAGTAGAAGGGCATTTGGGGCTGTGGGACTTTAGGTCTGGAGGGATCTTTGGAGCAGCTAAACGAAAACAAACACACACATTTTAGAGACAGAAGAACAGCAGCAGAACAAAGGACCCCAGAAGTGACCTGCTACTGGGCAGAGCATACGGTGTGGGACAGAGCTGACTTTGCAGACCCTTCCTAGCCTAAGCCAAGCCAGAGGCCAGATCCCAGGCAGCCAGGCCTGCCTATGCACAGCACATGCTCGCCCTACCCCAGCAGCCAGCCAGAGAGGTGGCACCTACCCCAAAAAGACAGAGTTCTTGCCCTTAACAGGGCCAAAAACCTGGGGAGCTGCAGGCAAGAGTTCTGCAACCACATCTCCTGTGAAGCACCATGCTCTACCTCTGCTCTGCTCCTTTGCCAAAACCAGCACCCAACCCTATCTCCTGGGGCAGCTGGAGGAACCACCGGGACATTCACCTCGCTGCAGATCAGAGCGTGCCTTTGCCTCGGAGCCTGGGTAGGACATGTGTGTCCTGGTTCTGTTCTGGCTATGGAAGTGTCAGCCCAACGATACTACCCCCCTTAGAAAGCTGACCTGAGACAGACTGCCCTGACTGGGAATCCCCTGCAGCCAGGCAAAGCGGGAATGCAGCACAGGTCCAGGGCTGCTCACAGGCTCCATGCTGGAAAGGGCAAAGCTAATGCAGCATCTTCAGCCAGCAGCTGCTCACTTGCTGCCTCCTGTGGCACAGACCAAGGACGAAAGCAGAGAGGGGACGTACTTGTGGACTGCAGCACCTTCCTGCACCACCTCTCTGTACCCCACCAGAGGTTCAACACTCAAGGACTGAGTCTGTCCTCACGATAGACTTTCTTCAGGCCCTAGGGGATGCCCCTCTTGCCTTTTAACTAAGGGTGACAGTCTCTGCCTCACACAAGCTCTGTCTAACTGCAGAGACAAAAGCAAGAAATCCCATTTTGGCCTGGAAATTGCAAAGGCACCGAGCCCAGATCAATATTCAAGCATCACGCACACTGGTGCCAGAAGGGAAAATGGACAGGCCAGTGCACTTCACCCATCAGCACTCGGGATCCAGTAACCCCCTCTCCCTGCAGAGCTGCCCGCCAGCCCCATCCCACACTGAGCCAGCAGCTCCCCTCAGGCAAAGCCGCCATCTGCCACACCGGCTCTACTCAGTCTCGGTCAGTACTGGGAAATGCCTTTGCTGCTGCTGCCACCCCAAAGGTTGGAAGTCCTGGACAAAGCGGGTGGAAGGCGTCTTGCTGGTCTTGCTGTTGGACACTGCCCTCACAACGGGAGAATTCCATCCCAGCCATGCTGCTTTTCAGCACGGAATTTCTACTAATAGCTGTCTTCAGCCTATTTAGGAAGCAGCTGATCTCTCTTACCTTCCTGTGTGATGCAGATGGAACCACTGCCCATTCCGACCCTCAGGGCATCAACCCCCGCGTCAATGAGGTTCTTGGCCTGAGCAGCAGTCACCACTGTGGGGAGCAGAAATCGGTTTGAAAACAGACAAGCACATTTGCAAACAACACTTCTCTGCCCTGGAGGTTCCCCTCAAGGCCTCCAACATCCCCTGCCCAGAGCAACAGCCTGTGCCAGAGCCAGGCCTGTCTGGGAGAAGCAGTAAGTTTCTGCCCCAACTGTCCCCAGTGGGTGAGGTGACACTGCCCCCTTAGGCTATTCTGCAACACACTTCCACCCAAAGGCTGAGGCAGCAGAAGTCACAGCATGGTCCCAAGCACTCTCTGGGCCACACGAGGTAGGGAGGGCAGAGTACAGGGTAACAGCAACATCAGGTAAAGACAAGGACCCCTGGACTCTGCTGTCAAAAGGCAGGGAAAATTGCCATTAGATTTCCACATCAAGCAATATTCATTATTATGCAAAATTTTAAACTGGTGTGTAAAATAAGCTAAAGTGTAATGTGCTACAGAGGACTGTAGCACACTGTGCTGCAGAACAAAGGTTTCCAAGTATCTGCAGCTGTAAGGTACTGCCCTGTGTCTACAGTGGTCTTGCTCCATTCCACAAGCCAGAGGAAACCATTTTAAGTTCATAGACATTTACCAAGATGACCATTCCATTCATATCCCTGCAGCTCCCTCTGTGTCTAAGAAACAAACGTCATTTAAAGACAAGCAGAGTCTTCAACACACGCCTACCATTTCCTCCAATAACTTGTAGGTTGGGATATTTCTCCTTAATGTACTTTATCATATTGATCTGGAAGATGGAGTTCCCCTGAGAGGAATCCTGCAACAGAAAGAAAATCAGTTTCAACCAGAATTTCTGCAGATTACAAATGCAGCTTCAGAAAAGCTTCAGATCTTCACTCTGCTTGCTGGGGTCTCTGCTAAGCTGGGTAAATGGGCAAAATGACTCCCCACATTGGGCATAGAACCCCAGGAGAAGCTGCTGCCTAGACAGGAATGTACCTTTCCAGTACAGTTTATTGTAAAGTCAGTTTATTGTAAAGTCTTCAGTAATATCCTTCATGTTTAATCCTGTAGCTTCTACAAACTACAAGCAGAACATCTGGCTGTGGATAAGAACCATCTGGCTCTACCAGCAGGACACTGTCAGTCCTGTCTCAAACTACAGGTGAAATGGAGAATGTTCCTTGTGAAACCCAAGAGGGCTGGGGAGGGGATACACCTCCCCACTGTGCAGCAGAGCAGCTCGAATACCAGACGCTGAGCACTGAGTACTCAGGCCCTGCCAGCCTCCATGACCCAGTCAAATCGTGTCTGTTAAACATTTCCCACTGCTCAGCCATGCCCTCAGAGCACACCGGACGCACAGGATCACGATCGATGAGAAAACCATGTGCAAATACAGGCAGTGACAACTGTGCCCGAAAGTTTACAGGCCAGAAAGGGAAACCAGCAGAGCAACTCTGGGCTCACCGATCACTCCTGAACATCAGTAAGAGAGTAACACAGTAACAAACACCAAAGGGATAAAGGGAAACTGTAAGAAGCCGAGCATTCAAAATTAGTCAGGAATATCAGAGAGGCTGGTGGCAGAGTGCAAGAGGTATTTGTAGATGATTCTGTATTAACCGACAGTGTTTCTCTTCTCAGCCTTCAGGGCTTCAGTGCACCCTACAAACTCCCTCCAGGTCGCGTAAGTCTCCAGGCAAGAGGAAACCCTGCAATTTGGCAATTCTAACCTGAACAAGACTGAGAGGTCAACAAACTGCTATATTCTAACACGTAAAGGCCTCTGACAAAGACAGCGAGTGCCACACTGCTGCCACACTGTCAGAGACATTCATCCAGCCCGAGGACTCACCCCCAGTGTCCCAGGCTGACACAATGCCCATGGGCGCCCCATGGGTGCTCACCAGCACGACAGCGTCCACGCCAGCCTGCACCAGCAGGTCCAGCCGGTACTTGTCATCCTCGTGGGTCCCGATAGCGGCACCACAGAGCAGCTGCTTCTTGGAGTCCTTAGAAGCCAGAGGATAGTCCCTGTTCTTCTTGAGATCAGTGCGGGCAATGATAGCCACCAGCTCATCATCTTCATTAACAATTGGCAGCTTGCCTGGAAACCGACAGGAAGAACATTATTGCAGGTTTCTGCAGGAGACAGACGTTAGCTCAGAGCAGTGCAGCAGACCAGGAGCAGTGGGCAGGCAGAAACTGCCAAAAGATGGAGACTCAGAGGTGTGTTACCAAATCTTGACTGGCCATGGATGCCAGCAGCCCTGGCTCAAGAAACAGATAAAGGAGTTTGCAGGATTGGAGAAGAACTCAGTATTTTTACATTAACCATAGATAAAGTGTGTATTTTTTAATAATTAGACACACAATACCCTATTAAAAATCAAACTAATAAACCCTAAGAGAGCAGAACTGAGTGCTGAAATGTGAAGGCCAGGAGAGAAAATCAAAGACAGTGGATAGACAGCCAAATACTGGGCTGCCAAGAATCCCTCAACTCCAAACACATTTGAGATGAAGGCATGTGAACTCTGTACCCTGGCAGAGGGCTGCAGGGATTCTCTTCACTATCCTCTCCCATGCTTCACCCGTGCAGGGACTGTGTGCACACATTCACCCACTGCTGCCCCAGCCTAGCGCTTCCACAGCTCTCTCTTGTGCCCCTGATGGCCACAGGTACCTTTTTTACTCCTTTGCAGAATTTCATTTGCTTCTTTCAACATTACGCCAGCTGGGGCCACAACAAGATCCTCCCGCTTTGTCATAATCTAGTGGGTGGGAGAAGATAAAAAGTTACAAGAACTCCTTCACACTGATCTGAAAATATCAAACCCCCCCTGCCCACGTGAAACGCTCTGCAGCAGCCATGCAGGAGTGCTCCACAAAGAGTCCACAGCACAGCAACACGCCTCCAGAAACACACAGGAAAAGCCTCCAGTGTGCTGTCCCCATGTGAGCACTGGCATCAGGCCCCAAGCCCATTAGTGCACTGAAAACAGGAGATGGCAGAAGGCCTCAGGAAGACAAGTGAAAGTACCTAGAAACAAGGGACAACTCTCAGATGACCCTTATTTGGGACATCACCCTAACAGCCCTCCATTTTAACTGAAGCACACGCAAATAAGGGCTGGAGACACCTTCAGAGTCTCATGCTGTTGTGGCAGAAATGGTGCCCTCGATCTCGTTTTCAGGCAGCATTTCCAGTGCACAGGCCCTGGAAGGGCTCTGCCCAGAATAACCCACTGCTGCTGCTGGTAAGGTCAGTGGGGCAAAGGAGTTGCATCAATCCAAATATGCTCACCCACGCTCACTCTGACAAACATGCACCAAAACACGGTGGAAAACAAAGGGCAGTGCTGGACAGTGGGCAACAGGGGAACATCTGACCTAGTATGGTGGCTTTCACCACAACAGTGGTCTCCCACTGGGAGAGCAGCCCAGAGAGATAATGAAATCTCCCTCCTTGGAGATTTAGACACAGCCCCACAAAACCTGCTCCAGCGGAACGTGCCTCGAGCAGGTGGCTTGACAAGAGACTTCCAAGTCCCTTTCCAACCACAGCATTCTGTGATCACCAGGTCCCCATGAAAGGTTATTTGAGAAGGCTGGGCAAAGCTAAAAGGGAACACTCTGTAACCCTTCAGGAAGGTAGATCAGTTGCGCACAAAGAAAAGAGGGAACATTTTAGTTATTTATACTGTAAGAACAGACATTTTGCATCGGGAAAGAGGCTGACCATGCCTGCATCTACCCAAAATGCTGTGACAGAACCCACATCTCGGGAGAAGCTAATCCACACTTCCTAAGTCTCTGGGATTCATGCGCTTCCTATGCTACAGGAAACCCATGTGTTTAAGTGGATGGCAATGAATGGCTCAGTAAGATGATTGCTGGACTGCCAGTGGAGAGAAGATTGAGGAAACCATGCGTTCCCCTGGCCTTGCCTGGTGACAGGGACAAGCACCAGACACTGACAGCAGCAAGTCTCCTGCTCTGCAGTGCTGAATGACCCATGTAAAGGATGAGGGAAGATTCTTATCTGGCTCCTCTGAAGGAGCAGCATTGCTTTAAAGGGCCGTGTGCACTTTTATAACCTACTCCTGGTTTAAGGCTTTCGTATCAGGTATTTGTAGCCGATTTCAAACCAAACAGGGATCAGCATGTGACATCAGGTTTGGTCAGCAAGAGCTAAAAATATTTGTGAGTCAAGAGCAAAGCGTGGCCAAGAGGCACTGGGGGTGTAACCTGACAGCGCCGCAGATCTCCAGTTACACAGCTTGTGTAACAGGGATCACAGAGAACATTCTCCTGCGTGAGGGGAGCCTGACAGCGAAGCATTATGAAGGCCAAACTGCCAGACTGCAAGTTCAGGGGGTTCTTTGAAAGAGCAAGTAACCCAGATGAGGCATATAGGGAAGGACAGCCCAGAAAAGGAAGATCAGCACTTAGAGGGTTTGTTGGGCAGAGTACAGCTGCTACAGAGCTGACCAGTGCCAGCGTATGGCACTACAGCAGCAGCCAGGAACACCAACAACTAATTAGTGAAGCAGAGGAGAGCTTCCACAGCACTGAAAGATAACCCCCATGACTCATACAAACTGCATGGTCTGCACTGCAGGAGTCGCTCAGAGAGTGCAAACGAACAAGACACTCTTCCCTGGAAATACACTCACAGACAGATCTGCAGAGCTAAGCTGGAGCTGCTCCCTCCCACTGGCAGAACACCCTCACAGCCACTCGCTCACCCTTCTCCTTATCACAAGCCACATGGCTTCCTAACATAGTGCTCATACCCATCAGGTACTCACAAGCCCTTCTCACCTCACCAAGGGGCAGGTCATGCTCTGACTCTTTCAGGAAATCAATATCTCTGGACGAGATGATCCCAACCAGCTTGCCCCCCATCTTCCCATTGTCCGTGATGGGAATCCCACAAAATCCATGACGAGCTTTTGCTTCAAACACATCTCGTACTCGGTCATTGGGGCTCAGCACCACGGGGTCTGTGATGAATCCTTGCTCGTATTTCTGAAAGGAAGCAGATCCAGCAGCCAGGCTGAGCAGCACTGCCAGGCCAGACAGGAGCGAGGCACATGACCATGGGTTACTGCAGCCACTCACACGGGTCTGCAACCACCCAGCCCAGCCACATGCTCACCAACAGGACGACTCTCAAACCAGAAACAAGTCTCACCTAAATGTTAAAATCCAAGTGTCTCCAGGCTAACCTCCTCCCTGAAACGATGGGGAATATTCCCACACCAGGAGGACTCAAGTCCCAGGCTGCCCATAGAAAGTGCCTGGCACACAAGAGGGCTGTGCCTGCAAACCCTGGCAGCACTACAGCTCTGAAACACCAAGATCGGGCACAAGTCAGCAGTCTCCTCATGCAGCTCATTCAGCGAGGCCAGACCCGTTGCCCACCTCCACGGAGGACCCTGTGCCAGCACGGTTTGGTGCTGCCGTTCCAGCCACTCACCTTCACCTTCCGCACTTCGTTGGCCTGGAACTCCGGGGTGCAGTTGTGGTGGATGAACCCAATTCCCCCGGTCAGCTGGGGACACAAAGGCGGCCGTGAGTCACTACAGACACTGCCCTGCGCTGCACCAATGGAGCCCTCGGGCCCGGCCTCGCCCCGAAGGGACCCCCGGGCAGACACACCGGTGCCTCAGGCAGCGTTTCCTGCCCCGCCAGCTCGGTGAGGGCGGCACACGGGACCCGCCCGCGGGGCGGCACTCACCGCCATGGCGATGGCCATGCTGGCCTCGGTGACTGTGTCCATGGGCGAGGAGACCAGCGGGGTCTTCAGGGTGATCCTCTTGGTCAGCGCCGAGGTCAGGTCCTGGCGGGGAGGCAGGCGGCGGCGGCGGGTGAGCGGCGGCACCGGCGCAACCCCCGCCCCGGCCCCCGGCCCGCTCCCCCGCCCCGGCCACTCACCACCTGGTCCGCCGTGAAGTCGATGTACCCGGGAAGGATGAGGAAATCGCTGCGGGGTAACGAGGGGAGACGCGTCAGCGACCGCAGCGGCCCCGCGCCCCGGTCCCGGTCCCACCCCCGTGCCGGCCGCACTCACTTGTACGTGAGCCCATCGCCGCAGCTGAAGAGCTGCTGCGCCGTCAGCCCGTCGTCGGGTACGTAGCCGGTGCCGCCACTGATCAGATAGTCCGCCATGGCCCCGCCGCGTGCCCGCCCCGCCACTCCGAGCGCACGCGCGCCCCGACGGCCGCCGGGAGGGACCCGCTGTGACCGCCCCGCGACGGCGTGGACAGAGCGACTCCGGGAGGGGCAGGCGCCGATAGCGCCCCCTGGTGCCGCGGAGGGCCCCGGAGCGGGGCACGGCCCCGGCTCTCGCTCTGCGTTGTGCCGGGCGGTGCCGGGGACACTCCGGGCCCCGGTGTCGCTCTCAGCCGCCAGCAGTGCCTCCTGAGCAGCTTCTCAGCACCGAGCCCGTACGTGTTCAGCCCGGTGACATCGGGTCATCGCGGCTGTTCTGTGTTCAGGCCGAGCAGCCGGGTCCGTGTACCGGTAGGAGGCAACAGGAGAGAGCTGAACTCCAGTACAGCCCAGTAGAGCCCTGCGTGCCAGGCCCTGGCTTGGCTGGCACCAGCTTGTGGCACCAGTACACTACTAGTACCTGCTAGAAGACCCTAAAAAAGCCCAGCTATGGGTGACATGGTGACATGCACAGAGAGACACTGCGGGTTGGGAGCCAAGTCCAACACCAGGTACTCCTGCAGTTTCAGAAGACAAGAATGGGCTTGTTGGGTCAGTGGTGGATGCAGAGCTGGGACAAACCAGCAGAACCCAAAGCAATTTTGTAAGTCAAAGGGAGCTGCACAAAGGATGAAAGTCAAAAGGCAGGAGCGAGGCAAGTCTTGCACCTCGAGGGGAATGAAAGGCACAAAGGAGAGAGGCAGCAGTCTCACCAGAGAGGATCCAAGGTGATCCCAGCTAGGCATTAGCCCCCTCTTCCCGAAGCCACCAGGCCAGGCTGTACAAACAAGCAGTGTGAAGAGGATAGCTGCACACTGGGGATTGCAGTGTAGCAGCTTCACGTCTACCACAGATCGGGGCTGGAGGGAGGATTTTGGAGAAGAGCAGTAGCAGGAGGAGGGGAGGACTGTGCCTGGAGGAGCAGAACAGGCACAAACACAGATCCATCTGCCTCAGAGGAGCCTTGCAGGACATAGCAGTTGGCTTTTTCCAGGATGAGATGCTCCCATCCCTGCAGCTCCGTTTGGGCATCAGGAAAAGTTCCTGTACTGAAGGTTACAAAACTTCCTCCTCTTGGTTTGCTTGTTGTGACATTCCAGATCCAGTCACAGAGCACCAGGGACACGAGACAACCACACCCCTTCTCACGTGCTCCCCATAACACACCAGCCGAGATAACCCCCTGTCTAACACTAACTAGTTCAGGGACTAAAGAACAGTGCTCCTGTGCCTACAACTCCCTGCTGCAACAAGTTAACTCCTTGTCCAAAGATCAGAAAACAGCTTCAAGAAATGTGTTACTCGTGTTACCCAGCTGTAAGACACAGGAAACATGAACAGAGATTGGAAAGCACCGCCTGCCAAGGACATGCACTCTTGAATCAGCATTACCTGTCACAGGATCAGCAGAACAGGAGGCATCATGCCAGACCAAGATCAGTGTAACAGCTCTCTACCCTTATTTTAAAAAGAACAGGCTAACAAAGGCTTGCTGAGCCTACCTGGGAAGCACACATGGATCTGAGCTGTTGCACTACTGCACAGGCACAGCAGTAAACAGGCATGTTGGCTTCTGTTCCAACAGAAACATCAGACAAAGTTTAACGGTTTTCAAACAGACTACAACAAAGGCTGCAGGGAAAAACATTTTATTTCCAAGCAGATTACAAAGAGCAGAGAATATAAGAGTAAAATTAAATTAAAAAAATAGTTGAGTGCATCTCTTTAAAATGATTTGTAGTGTGAGTTACTCACGGGGCAAAGCTACTGGAGAGTTCTGAAGGTCACTTTGCAGGATGCCAATCACATGTGCTGTTTAGACCTGGGTCAACACAGGAGGGACAGACAAGATGTATTTTGCATATAGGCTGCACACTCATTATCAAGCGAGGCCCTGGGCTGCAACTGGACCCTGCCTTTTTGAGACATCCCCTCCACCTCATTCTCTCCTGCAGTTCCCTCGAGTTCTAGACATGGTTTATTGCTGCTGTAAGTGGGTTTAATCTGCCTTCCCGTTCAGATGAGCTCCAACGAGAAGGGAGAAGCAGGCAAATGTGGCTGCCATGCACAGGGTTACAGGGAACGTGACTGCAGTGCCAAGAGCAGAGCTTCAGCCACACAGAAAAGGGAACCGACCAGTAAGGACACAGCAATCGCTTCAGAGATTTGGGGGCAGCATGTCAGCAAGACTTCTGGAAGAATTGAGATGTTCCTTAAGGTAGGAAGAGGTTCAAGCAGAGAAGGGCTCTTTCCTAAGCATTGGCACCAGCAAAACAGAAGAGGCTGAATCATCAGGATAAGGTGCATTCCCTTTAATATTTGAGAGGAGCAGCTCCAGCAATAAGATGGGGAGAAAAGCCCCATATAAGGTGGAAGACAGTTGATATCCCACTTTAACAGTGATTTAGGAATCCAAGCACTAACTCCGAGTCAGTCACTATGAAATTCACGTAAGAATGTGGTTGGACTGGACAGCTGCACAGCCATTCAGTGTCCAGCAGCACTCAGTCCAGCAAGAGGATGAGCAACTACAGTACCAGCAGTCCTCCACCCCCTATATACACCCAGGGGGCTCTTTTCTACCATTTCTGGATCTGCTCTTACCACAGCATAGGAGATTTCAAGGTCTCATCCCTTCTCTATGTATGCCAAGGCAGACAGTAGCCCTGGTGCAGCTGAGAACAAGACTCTTGATTTCTGCCCTAGCAGCAGCAGTGCAGAAGAGGATTCTTATTAGATCAGATGAAGTCTTTTTGTATTGTCCAAGGCAGAACAGTTCAGGAACTACTTCAGACCTTGTGACCCCTCTGAAGTCCAGACCTCTAGGGGTGAGGCAGCCAATAGATGAGGGCCCTATGAAGTTACTTAGACCATTCCCTTTACACACTGCAGACAGGAGTGAAGAACCACTCTCTAGTCTGCTCTCCGCTGCTTCAGCCATTACCACCAAAGAGGAAATGCTTGACCTCTTGAAAGCAAATGAAAATCTAATGGTGCTCTGGACACATGTGTAAGAGGCTACAAGTTTCCTAAAGATAGGGACACTGTTAAATGTCAAGAGCTTGGCCAATACATGAGTCTCATGTCAGAATGTGAGGTGCTTTACAACAGTCAGTCTCTTCTTTCTATGGTTCCTTTCATACCACAGTGACAAGATGGGCACAGTTCAAAATCAACAACACACAGTCTCTAGCTTGACTTCTCAGGTCTATTTATTTAGGGATCGATGCATTTTCAGCCTGTCTCATACAAGGCATAGGGCACGGAGACTTCCTGTCAATATATACACGCATACAAGAGCAGTACAAGCAGTTTGGCACTCTCAGAGCCAAGGGGGAATGCCCTTCAAGCAGCGGTCAAGCTGGTTATAGGAAAGTGTTAAAAAGCTATTTTACATGTTTGACCGGGAACATTTCCCAGAACATGGATAGCAACCCTAAGCCACGGCACTCTTCTGTGCTACTCTGTGCACGTCTTCCTACAAGCCCCTACAAGGGAGCAGATCATGTTCTTCACTATCAAAGAACATAGTATTTATATTCTAGAAATACTGTACCTTTTAAACTAGCTCCAGAGAGGCAGACTAGAAGCCAGATCCAGGAAAATAATCCTTAAGTCACAGTATATCGATTGTCTCTAAAAATAGGGAATGAAGTTAACACAGCAGACATTCTGATGAGACAGTACAGAACAGTGCAGCAGTCCACTTCTGCATCAGCAGATCCTCTCCTATGTACATGCGGACAATGAGAAAGGAATGGAAACACTCCAGTCCATCAGGACAAAACCAGTCACCAGGAGATCTCCACAGCTCACCATGTGCCAAATTTCCCTGTTCTTAACCAGTATCGTCCAAGATCAAGGAGAATTCTTCCCCCTACAAAGACTTGAGATCATCTTGCAGTTAAGGGTGGTAAGGAAAGTGCACAATCTAGAATTTTAAGGTAACATGGAATTTTGTTTCCCCAGAAAGCTAGGCTGAAGTTCCTGTTTGTCCCCAGCCTCCAGCTGCCCTAAAGTTCTGTCATGTTATTGCAGCTTCTGTCAATTTTTAGTGTAAGAGGTGGCTCTCAAGGCTGCCCAGTAAAGCAACTGGTACAGTGCATATCTGGCAGATTGTTTAATATCCACTGTATTTGATGGAGACAACCAAGGCAGCAGGCTTTCCAACTCTGCTCTGATGATGGGATAAACTGCCAAAAGAAAGGGAAAGCCACTCTGTGCGTGCCTGTTGGGCATCCTGTGCAGCAGGCACATGCAACTGCTTGGAACAGTGGGAGCCTGCCCCTAACCCTGTCTTCAAAGACTTAGTATAGGGCCAAAGATGGACATTCCAGTCACTACAATACGGTGAAGGGATTAGAGGCTTCTGACAGCTGAAGCAGTACTGGTGATCCCAACAGCCACTCTACCAGGGGGCAACTGCTGGCTCCCAGCAGACAAACTGAGGTGACAGTACCTGCTGCCAGCACTACACACACCCTGGGCACTATCTTCCCAGCTTACCCACTGGGATCTGGGCACTGATTCCAGGCTCTTTTCCTCTGGCCTAGTTCTGAGGGCAGACACTGAGCTAAGAGCGTAAAATAAAACAACAGTGCATTGCTACTTCACCTCTCTGCACTTACTTATTTGAACACAGAGTCCTATAGAGGGAACAAACTGCTCATACTGACAGCTAACTCAAGCACACCTGCGTCCTCAGGAACACCAATGTCAGTATGAAGCATCACGGGCTTGGAAAGTCTCTCTAAGCTGCACACCTCAACACTGCTCACAAGCACAAAGACAGGGAACATTATGGCTACTCTCATCAATTTACACTCTGCACAACCAACAGAGAGGGCAAACCTTCCTTCTCAATACAGACAGGTGCTGGACAACAGAGGCTTCAGGAAAGCTGCTTGCCTGTACACAAGTTTAAGTTCTTTTACTGTAATATATATTTAAATATTTATCTGTATATTTTGGAACAGGGAAGGGACATGAGGTGGAGAAGCAGGGAAGACAAGTTCAAGAAGCAGAGTAATTTCTCTGCATCCAAGAAGCTGGTGGCACAAATAACAAGCCTGGCAAGTGATCTCCCATTTCAAGCACAGTTGGCTACCTGCTGGCTTCAAAAGAGCAAACTATTTGTTAATGATATAAAATACAGCAACCATTTAAGATGCAGCAAGGCAAGGCTACAGGGCTGGGGATTATGATCATGAATGATGCCAAAAGCTACACGGCTGTGTTAAAAACTGTGAAAAGGCTGCTAAACTGCAGGAGTAAGCCATATGCTGCTCCTGGAAGGCCTTTTCCCTCCACTACCCCTTCATCATGCCGTTGGTGTGATGCATTTGAAAAGGTGGAGAGAGGGGGATTTGCCTGGGGTAAAGCCACAGAACATTAGGACAGTCTGATCTCACAGATCCCATGTTCCTAGCCTGGCACTGAGCTTCCATCAGCAAGCAGACATTCAGGTCCTTCAACAGAAGTTTATGCCCTTCTACCTTCATAAGTTGTAGGGGTGAAAGAAATCCAGCAGAGTTGAGCTGGAAAGAATGAACAGGGATGAAAACAACCAGTTTGCATACTGATCTCTGTATAATGACCCCCCACCCTCACAGCTCACTCTTCCCCAAATAAAGACACATTGTTCAATGGCATGTTGAAAAGACGTGCTTGTCATTCTTAATAAACAACTAGAGTAAGAATACATAAGAGAAACAGGGTGGTATCTTTATATGATACACAAGTGTATGTTACAAGAATTCCATCAGGCACAGAAGCCTCAAGGTTTAAGGCCTCAATGTTAGGCCAAAAAAGAAGAGTGTGGTAAAGTTTGTACTTTTAACATCTAAAAATGTCACTTAAAGGTCTGAATAGAAATTGTTGGTTTGTTTTTTTTTGTATAAATCATAATTGCAGTTCACTCTCTCCTCTTTCTTCCAAGATAACAGCAAATTAACGTCCAAGCACAAGAAAAGAAGATGCCTGCCTCTCCTCCACTGGCTGAGCAGGTCCATCCATCATTCTGTGCCCTCTAGGCTGCACGTGCTCCAAGGAGACAGAGGCCCCAGCCAACCAGGCCAATCCTGTAGTTCATGTTTTCTACATCATAAAAAAAAACCCAGAGTCAACCAGCAGCTTTCCACAGCTCCCAGCTCGCAGGGGATATGCAGCCTCCAATGGTTCCAACAGTTTGGTGTGTTGGGTAGGATACACAATGGGTAGGTTTTCCTTTAGATTCTTTTAAAGAGAAGAAGCCTAAAAGGGCTTCATAACTACACCAATAAAAAACCAAAAACTTAGGCATCTCCTTTAGTGTAAAAGTCTGTACAATTTCTCTTTGCTTGTCCCTCCCCCATCACCCTGCCCCACCCCATCTGAGCCACGAAGGATGCCTTAGTGCATGGTGCTGGCATTAGCCACGGCAAGAGCTTCCTGAATCTCTCGTATCACCAGGATCCGGGTGAGCATCTGCTCCATCTGCTCTCTGCTGATCGGCTGGATGGAATACCAGATAGGGCTGTTGGGGGCCACCACTGGCTCCGGTGTCAAGTAAAATGTGTCATTCCGGCCTTTCACACTCTGGGGGCTGTGTGAGGAAGATCAGAAATAACCAGACTAACAAAATGTCCTGGAAGAGAGAGACCACCACTGTTCTCACCCCAGGCTTCACAAATTCTGACAGTGAACATCTGGCTGATGAGACATGAAGGTACAGAGATACATCTAGGGGCAACATTCATCCCAAAGTTTTAGGACATGCCAAGGTGAGGACTACAAGAAAGCAGTTTTTATTCCACACTGGTAAGCATAACACACACATGGCTTTAGGGGTCTTTCAGAGTGAAAGCAGGATGGGGTATTTTCACATTCAGGCTACCTGCAGACCCATCTGTGCAGAGGAACCATTACATTAAGTATCAGAATCATCATAATTTATAGATGAGTCCTTTGAGGCACCCTCCAATCTCCATAGCAAGTCCTTATTTTTATTCAGAAGCTGGTTTGAATAGGACCCTACTCCTATCTTCAGTAGTGGATGCTTCCAGATGACTTGCAACTCACAAGCAGAAGAACAAGTTCATGCCAACACAGCAAATGTCCAAGATTAAGAGCAGCCAGTTCACAAATCAGGATTTGTCTTAAATACCCCAAAAATTCATTTTACATGCCATCAGAGTTAATCCCACTCTCTCATATCAACACCCCTCTCCATTTAAGTAAATTTATGCAAATATAGAAACTGTGCCAGCAATATCACACAGTACTGAAAACTAAGCCAGGCACAGGGTGCAGCTCCCCAAGTCACAGAAGACAAGCACTATACACACAGATGAGAGCTCTCACCATTTGAAGAGGTAGAAGTCATACAGCTTTATCGGACACCTCAGGGGGTTCTCTGGATTCTCGGTCTGCTCTGCATACATGTCATCTGTAACTACAAACCAGCCCCCCAGAAGTCTGTCAGACACTCTGTGTAAGCACAGCACACTGAGCAGTACCACAGAGCCTCAACACTGCAGCACCTTGTCACCGTGCAAGAGCTGGCAAGAGACACACGGCTGTTCAGGGCAGAGGCACCTGGCTATAAATGCTTAAAGCATTACGCAGAGCTTGCTTTGTCCTAAGGCTATTGAAAATCATAACCCATCCATATCCTTCTTTCCATTTCTCCTCTACCAGTGCGCAAAATAAGGGAAATTTTCTCACTACTAAGACTGCAAAGCCTCAGTTGCATCCTGTGCTTTTAAGAGGACAGATTGTACTTACATAGGAATTCTGTATGGGTTCACATGAATCAAGGTAAGAGAAGCCCTCCCCAAGAATTTTCTCCATCTCTTCATAAGCATTTACACCCAATAGCCTCTTTGCCCATAAAAGAAACCAAAAGTAACAAAAAAATTATCCTTGGTTCTTGGTGAGTCCCACATGCCTCAGTTAAGGTATGTCCCCAGGCTTATGATTAAAAGGCACTATGCTCTCTTGAATAGAATGCATGGAAAACATATAATGCCAGGCTGCAGGTAACTGGCTGAGCCTTGGAATCCCTACCTGCAAACATCTCCAGGTTCATCCACTTCTTCAAGCCTAAGTAAGTAAAATATTCCCAAAGAAACCTCCTAGACACTACCTTTCTGTCCTGTCTGGTGCATGCCTGGAGCCTTCATATAGCGGATACTCGTGCTTTTATCCTTGGGATTAGAAGGGTTCTTCTTGGTCTGCCTCAGCACCTTGGAGAAGGCCAGCTTCATGTGCTGGTCTACTGTTTTCAACAGGAAGTACCTGAGCAGCAAGAACAGAACACAGGACATTCAGAGGCAAGCAAGAGACATAGTCACAACAGCAAGGTAGTTACCTTTAGTCGTCATGAGCAGGCTGAAGCTCAAACCAACCACTGGGCTAAGGACTGTTCCAGCAGCAAAGTATACAAAAGCCACAGGTTCAGTCTGCCCTCTGCTAGCTCACTTCCTTGTTATACTGCATCTTCTTTGTCTGATGAGGCTACAAGTGGGCTCTGTGTGCAACCATTTGAAACTCATGATTTTGCCCTACCCAGAGCAGCAGTTTCACATCAATCCTGTTAAGGTATCTGAAGTTCTTTCATTCACCAAGATTCCCCAAGATTTGAGTACTTACTTTGTATTAAAAAACATCAGTGTAGTGAGCAAGGTGGAAGGGGAGTGAGCTCCAAGCTGCTTACACTCCCACAGCATCTCTT
Source organism: Corvus moneduloides (assembly GCF_009650955.1). Classification (NCBI taxonomy): domain Eukaryota; kingdom Metazoa; phylum Chordata; class Aves; order Passeriformes; family Corvidae; genus Corvus; species Corvus moneduloides. The sequence continues at coordinate 9,958,309 of NC_045486.1, forward strand.
CTGTTACATGACTGGAGAGGATGTAACCTGCAATAATCAGAAGTCAGCATCATGCCAGGGGACAGACACAGCATGAACACAGGCAGCATTTTACAGTCTGTAAGTACTGGAGAGCATATAGATCTTAACAGAAGGAGGAAGAGGAGATTCTCACTAATGTCAAGATTCAGTGCTCTGCCAATAACTTTTAAAATAGCAGGTACAGTTAGGAAACACCTGTATATATCCATCAACCTCTAGTTGTGGAGTATACTTCTGCAACATGCCTATACATCCCAGCCCATAGAGAAAAGAATATGCACTTAAACAGCTTTTAATTAATGGCTTGACTCCACTGCAGATGCTCTTAATCCAATAATATGTGAGAGCAGGCAGGCCAGTGTAACAAATCAGTTCTTAGCCCTGTGCACAGCTTTAGTCAGCACACAGTGCCAAGTGATGTATTTGGACACATGAGTAATCCTTTGATTCTCAAATTTTTTCCCCTTTGTGTAGAAGAAAAATACTACACTCCAAATACACAGATAAACAGAAAAACAGACAGCAGTATGAACTCCAGGGCTTGTGGAATGTCAAAACACTGATCAAACAGCCAGACTGAAAACAAAAGGATTCCAAAACTTACAGTGCTACTTAGCCACCTAGCCCGTTACATCAGCTACTTTTCTGAACACAAGCAGTAACTTCTTCACTAATGTCCAAACATATCAAAGGGAATGAAACAATGAGAAACCAAGTTTCCATGCTCTGAAAATGCAATTCTTAATCTAGTTCTCATACAGTTCTCTGTCAAAATCTGTGTCTTCTGGAACTGCTCCCCCCATCCCTGTTGCCATAATCTCCTGATTGCAGCATTGAAGGCTTTAATCACTCATTGTTTTTTCCTTTGACACTCAGTTGGTCCTGCAGACAGTATCCATCTGGCCACATGGCACTACGGCAGTGCTGTTATTATCTCCCAAAGAAACAATACATATTAGAGGCAAGATGTATTACCACTTCAGATGAGGAAACTTGGTTCAGATGAACAATCAGCTGGCTGCCAAGTAAGCCAGTCTCATGACACTACAAAGTCCCTACAATGTGCCTTCTGATAGGTGACAAGTGACAGACAAATAATGTTCACTGACAGTCAGTGTTAGAGCCTGACAACTGCAGTAACCCCAGCATTCACTGCAAACACAACGTTTTTCTCCCTGACCAGCAGGAGCTGGCCTAGGGATGTTACATACTTCAAAAGGGTTTCTATTCAGACTACACTCATGTTTTAGGTTCAGTTTAAACATTCCAAGCTCTGGAAAGTTTTAAAGTTCTTAACAAAAGCCCTTACCAAGAGGCGAAACACGGGGCTGTATGTCCTTAAGAACTTCATGCAGCCATTCAGTGAACCGAATATAGTAGAGATCTGAGAAGATGTCATCAACTCGGCCGTTTTCAAAGAGATACTGTAAGAGATTCACAACACAGGCCAATACAGTGGGAGCAAGTGTGTTCCTCAGACCAGACCTTATCCTAAAGGCCCCCATACTCAGTCAGTCGAGCGTTTTACAGTATAGCACTGAAGACTAATACAGTTTACTTGAAGAGTGAGCACTCTTGCACCAAGGCCATTACAGGGTAGGTAATCTCAGTTACTATCATGGGAATGCCAAGACAGAAAAAGGAAAAACCATATTACAAAGTAAAGCTGATTGGATCTCACGTTTTATCTCAGGTGTGTTCACTTCATGTTATTTCACATGATTAGTGGACACTACTTTTTCAGGTTAACAACAAGGATGCTCAATTTCCCTGTCTAGGTTCAGCTCTGCTCCTGCAGCTCTTCCAGAAAGCTCATATATTCCCACAGCACGTAAGTTCTTGCCTGTTAAAGCTTCAACTAGATCTAAGTCTTGACTTTGACAGCTTCTTCAAACATCATCCAACTCTTCTCTCCCCACCAAAAAAGCTAAATGGACTTATTATTTTCACTATGATACTGAACTCAGTTATTCACAAACTTAACCTGTAGATGAAAGCATTGCTTGCACTAAGGACAAGTCATCTGATGTTTTCAGGGCTTTTTAAGCGAAGAGACTTTTTTCATATAAAATTGTTGGGAAGCTTAACAGAAGCCACAGTCTCTATTTTTATAACCAAGAGTCTCCCTACACATGCTGGCAACATGTACGGTTCTGCAGCACACAAAGCTGTCCCATCCTACCTTCTGAATACACAGGAAGATATAGTAGAGCACATCTGGATCATAGGGTTCACCATCACCATTTCGAGCTTCTCGTGTCATTAAGCACAGACCATAATTCAGCTCAGCCACAGCTGAAGAGATGAGATCTTCCTGGAACCTCAGCAGCTGACGCCCTGGAAACACAAAACAAAGCTATATTATTTAAACCATAAAGCCATATTATTTCCTAACATTTCAGGAAAGATTTCCCACATCTCCAGCTTTGCCATTCTATCTGGCAGGTCCAGCACTACCTCATTCTCCCAGTGTAGTAAAGCAAGTTGAAATAAATCCAAATCTTAGGCTGTCAGAAATACTAAAAGATAAAACAGGCAAGAGTTTGATAGGAAGATCCTCTGCCCTGCCAAATGCGTAACTATTGCCTTCTTTTACCGTGCCCTCAGTGAAATGCTGCCCTGCAGCAACAGGAAAATAGCAACTCCATGACTGCTCTACCAGCTTGGCCAGACAGTTTGTCCACGCACCATAGTCATGCAGTGCCCTTTTCTATTGCTATCAGGTGCCCAGGTGCTCAAGGGGGCTCAGCACAGAGCTAATACATGTCCTGCGGCAGTGGGAATGCACAAGAATTAGTACTGCAGAGTAAATTGAACTTTAAATTTAGGAACAATCACTGATTAAACGAAAGTGTTTCCCAGAGCAGTAAACGCCTAACATTTTAGTCATTCCTAATCCTGCTTGAAAGGAAACAAAGGCCATGTTCTCATGACACTTACTTCCAATAGGTGCTAGTCTATTTTGGGCTTCTTTTTCCAGCTCTGCATTCTTGGTCTGTGCCCAGCTTTTCCACACTTCAAGACCTTCTTCTGGCTTCAGAGAGTTTGGAAGTAGAAGTTCAGGTGAAGTTTGCGGCTGTGGCTGTGGTTCAACTTCAGCAACCTGAACAGTTTGAGCCTATGAAAGAAAACACTTCATTTTATATACACACTTCAATATGCAACAGCTGGACAAAAAGCAAGAATCCCGCAATACCTGTAGCCCCAGGATACCAACCTTCTGCAATACTCCTAACAAGAAATCAATCCAAGGAATGCAACTTTTGTTGTCCAACCTGAATTGCTGCTCACAAAAGAATATTCTACACTCCAAAAACTCTTTCGGTTTGAATGGACAGATCTATCTTCAGCTCACTAATCACTCTTAATCACCACTGAAGTCCATCTCACTACAAGATCAGCCCACAGAGACCACCAGCCCCTGAACAGGAAGGTGCCACCAGCTTTACTAACCACTGCTGCTCCACACCTAGACTGCCCTGAGGAAGGTCCTGGGTACAATCACATGCGATACACCACTGGCATCCCTCCCTATCCATGCTCTCTTCAAGCAGTATGTAACAGGCACACAGAATAAATACATTCTGTTATCATCCATGATGGATAAGATTAATTCACTTGTAAGAGGTAAAAAGCAGTAAGACTAGAACACAGCATCAAAACACCAATTCAACTTCAATGCAGTGTTCTCAAAATACCAAATACTGCTAATGGGGACTAGCTACTATTGTGTGAAGAGTGACTGTATGACTTATTACAGACCTAAGGCATCTCCAGACCCTTTGGAGATTTACTTTGCAGCAAGACCTTAGGTCACCAAGAATTTCAATCTCAGACTGAAACTTATTGGTGCTATTGGTTTCCTTGACAAATCTAAAATCTGCAGCTAGCCCTCCAGCTGCACTCACTCTGCATTCTTCACTACAGCTTCTCAATTCCATGCCAGAGAGTCTCATAGCTACCTCAATTAACCGCTTTACAGACCTTAGTCAAACTCTCACTGGCACCCTGAATGTTACAGAAATAGCAATTCTTGTATCAAAACAGTTTTGCTTTTTCCTTCCTAAGAGCTACTCCAAAAAGCAGCTTTTCCTTTGATACTGCTAAGTGCCAATATTAGTGAAAGTTGCTCTGACAGTCTAGAGACCATGGCATGTGAAAACAGCATAGAGACTTTTAATACCTGGACCTTACTCAGTATGAAAAACCAACAGCTGAAGAGGCAAAGTCTGCAAGAGTCTCAGACTGGAGCCTTCTAGCTGCCTCTGGTTGATTTTTTATTTTCTGCATCAGCTCTTACTAGCTTTTCACTTATCAGCCCCTGAAGCTGCAGCATGTAGCACAGCTGCAGAGAAACTGACTGAAAAGGCCCAACTTTAATCAAGGCAGATGGCAACCAAGTTGTGAAGGAAAGCCTCTCTCTGCCTTAAAGAGTCCAAGGGCGAACTGACACCTTGTCTTTGTAGGAGCCAGGACTGAGCCTCTGCTCTCCTCCAGAGTGCTGCCACATTACTCTCCAGAGACCCGAAAGCTTTCCAGAGCCAACTCCCTCCATAAGCCCAATCCAAGGGACAGTCTTCTGCCCTGACCCCACAGACACCTTGTCCAGTGTGAAGGCTGGACATAGGCTGAAGTAAATCTGCTGAACTGGCAGATGCTTCTTAACAAACTTACATTTTTCACAAATAGAGAAAAATGGCTGCAATTTTCCCAGATCCTCTAGAAGCACAATGCTAGAGGACAGTGCAGGGCAGGCCGGCAAATTCCTTCTCAGTTTCACAGTTTTGAGAGGGTCAGCTCCCGGAAGTGTGATGTTCATTTCTAGTAGCCTTACTGCCCCGCCTAGAGAGAGGGTACATCCCTCCTGGAATTGCCTATGTATTTAGGGGGGCTTATGCCCCTAAATATCTTACGTACTATTGATCCAGGAAGTTTGCTCACAACTAGTCCGATTTCGACACTTTACCTGGGTGCTGGATCTGCTGTGGATTCCATGTGCAACATAACACAAAGTAACTAATAATGACTAGTACATATTAGCACACCTTATTTGGCTGCAATTATCCCTGCCTGTCCACTGCAACCCCTGGAACAGCTCAGGAAAATATTGCAGACCTCAGAATACCCGCTATGAAGAATCTGGCAATTAGTATGTATCTATTAATTTTTAACACTAAGATCAAGACCGTACTTTCTTTTGGAAAGTTTTGAATCCTAAAACTATGTACCAACATTACTACATGATAGTCTCATACCCATCAGGAGTCAAGTGCCCTATGTCACGTTCAGGCTTCTGGGACAGATGCATCTCTGCTTCCCAGACACCAGCTGTCTGTTGGCATGCTCCCTGTCCACAACATTTTTAAGCTGTTAATCACAAACTGAGACCAAGAGGCAGTTTTAACTTACTGAGCAAGTGACTTGTAGCTGCTGTTGCTGCCCCTGCTCTTGGGGTGTGGGCTGCTGCTGCTGCTGCTGCGGGTCCCATATGTGCACTGTCTGCCCTGTATTCTGGTATGTCCCTGCTACAGCCTGCACTGCCACTGGAATGTGGATGTTGCCATTCATAAACTGTGCTGGAAAGATCGAATTAGCAAGAGTCTGCACCACTTCCTCATGAGAGTTCTTCACTACTGAAGTACTTCCCACCATCTTATCCTTGTCATCTTCCAGCTTCACTGTAGCCAGTGTCGTGGGCGAGCCACTGACGTGGACGGCATTGTAGGCCTCCTGAGGGATGGCAATGTGGGTTATGTTTTGCTGCTGAAGGTCACCACGTGGTTGAGCAGAGTAAACAGGGATGGTCCACGTCTCTCCAGTGGGGCTAGTAATGGTCCCAGTGGCACTGTACAGGTGGGCACTGTCCACTGTTAACAAGTCTGGCCTTAAAGAGACATAACTTTGCTGCTGGCCCTGAGGAATGGCCAGCACTGTGGCAACTGGCTGCCCTGAAATAGCATACGATACGGTAATAGGCATATCCACTTTACGTTTCTTCACTGGCTGAAGGACACTCGCAGAGCTGATCCGCCTCTCTCCCTCTCGTGGCGAGCCTTGTTGAGAAGGTGGGGGTGACAGTGCCCCGACTGTCTGGATCTGGATCTGCTGACCACCAGTAATGGCCTGTCCTGCCACAAGCTGGGCCTGGATCTGCTGGTGTTGTATGTGTTCCTCCTGTAGCTCGGCAGCCTGGATCTGTTGGGCAGTCTGCACATGCTGTACTTGGATCTGAGCTGCCTGCAGCTGTGATGGGCTGGGGCTCTGAAGAGACTGACTCTGTATTGTCTGGGATGCCTGCTGCTGCGCCTGGCCTTGGATCTGCACTTGGACCTGTATTGGCTGCTCCGAAGCCTGATGAACAGAGAGCTGTGGAGAGAGCTGCTGGGCGGAGACCTGCTGCGGTGACTGCTGGACCTGGACCTGAACCTGCAATGACACCAAGCCAGCAGTTAGAGATCAGCAAATGTCAGTGATTCAACAGAGATGGTCTGTCACTCAAGATCAATGCTCCAGGTCTTTTATGCTCCCTTTTATGATTCCATATATTACTCCATTAGTAAAGATTTCAGGAAAATGAAACCAAGGTATTCCAGAAGTGCCTGGTCATTAACAGTGATACAGTAGATGTGTTTGCTCAGCATTGCACATGACTCTCAGCAGAGAGAGAACAGCACGTGAGCTACATCTCCACCCTCAAAGCTCTATGGACTCAAGCCAACAGATTGCATCCCTGGAATCCAAAAGTGTCTTCAAAGCTATTTGCATTGCTAAAATGTTACTTTAGCATAGGTCTTGCAATACCAGCACTTTAAGGTCACGCACATTACAATCGCAGGAACTTGCCTCATTCTTACCATGCTCTAAATGGTTTTACTGCTGCCCACCACAGTCCCAAGATGGCCACAGGATCACTAGCTGGTGACAGGCAATTTGACAGATAAGTCAAAACCAGCACATGGCTCTTTCCTCATAAAGCATGGGAATATTACTTTGAAACCTATCATTGATAGTAACACTACTCAAGCAGGTGTCAACACAGAATGTGGCAAGTTCAACCTCCATCTTTGTCATGCATTAATGGCCTACCCTGCAGCATGATTTTTAAACTCTAGAAGAATTTCTTTGGCAATGACAAAACCAACCTTTTTTTCATTATTTACTTATTCCATTTAATACCATTTATTGTCTGAACTACACAGTTGCATTTTCTAGCTCATGCACTTAGTCAATGCTGAATAACATAGACAAAATATGTTGACTTCATTTCAAATCAGTTCCTTTTCTTTTGGGGGGGGGGGGGGGAACATCACACCCTCTCACATTAATGCTCATTTGTCCAAGGTCTGCCACAATACCTAGCAGCAGTCCAACAGCACACTGAAAGCCAGGAGTCACAGGTAGCCCCCAGCACAAATTTCAGGTGTCAATACCTTCACATCCCTTGTCCAGACACTTCTCCACTTTTCCTCACATTTACACAGACAACTGGTTACATTTGCCTTGTCCTAGAAGTGATATCTCCCAGGTTCTCATGACCATCTGTTTCTCCAGGCTTCATTAACACTTTATTTTAAGGGAGGGAATTAATTCCTCAACACCTCTTTCTGGAGCCAACACGGACTTATTTAGTTATAAAACTAAATGTCTTCCTACTCACTGTCCTCTCACCTTTTTCTAGCTCACTTCCTGGAGCCAGTCAGACTAATGCAGCATTTACACAGAGACAGCACACTAGCCAGCCTAACAATACCAAAAAGAACTACAATGCAGGCCTGCTGTGCACAAAATCTCACTTCCCAACATTGCTGCTAAGAAGTCTTGAAAAATGTTAAGGACCCATTTACAGCCAATTAAGAGTTGCTAAGTAAAAAACTGGGGTAGCAAAAAGCCCCACTGGCAGGCCCGATTTATAAGTCACCTCCTGTTAAGAATTAATTTATTTCCAGGAAGAATAGGGTACAGTTCGGGTACAGTTCCTTCTGGGAACTCTGTGCAGTATACTGTAATGCAGCTGACGTGGTGACTATAATAATTTCCTGCAAGGTAACAAGAAGCATGTGACCTTATGTCAGCATGACAGTTTCAAAAGCTGCATCAATGAGTGATTTGATCAGGCAGTCAATTGAAAAAGATGAACTCACCTATGGGATGTTTCCTCAGTTCTATTTGATATTGTTCTGCCCTGGAGCATGAGTACTGCCTTGGGCAAACAGGCCCAAACACGGATCCCAGGTAAGGGTTCAGTTTAAGAAAGCCAGTTGCAATCACACCCCTAAGGCAAGAATTCTTCAAAATACTTCACTTTAAAAATCACTAATATAGTCCTTACTATTAAATTAAGTCCTTATTCAAAAGATTACCTGCAAGGCAAAAGCCAAAGACTGAACAAATTACATGTTTTATTGCACTGGTATTTTCAGTTTCACACAAGAAACATTTGCTTTACCTGCTAGGATTCAAAATGACGGTAAGAGGTAAATGTGTCCTGTACTTCCGTAGTGCTTTCAGAATTTGCACAGTTGACTGAGAACACCTTAAAAGGACCCCCATCTTCTTCCCACACAAACTTTTACATTACAGTTCCTGTGAGTGTTGTAACATACAAAAAGGAAAGACTTTTTTTCGGCTAGCAGTAAGAATTCAAAGTCTCCTCCTGTGCTGAAACAATTTATCACACAACCACAATTAGAAAGGTAATGGAATTGGTTTAAGAAAGAGGTATTGTCAGCAAGAGGCATGGTCTAAGAACAAATGGACCAAGACAGCATTTGCTCCTTCTGCTCTTGTAAACAGACTTTCAGTTTGAGAGGACCTAACTGATCATCTAGCCTAACTGCCCGACGACTTCAGGGCTGACCATAAGCTACAGCATGTCATTAACAGCACTGTCTAAATGCCTCTTAAATAATGACCCCCTTGGGGTACCAATCACTTCTCAGAAGCCTGTTCCAGTGTTTCACCACTCTCTCGGTAAAGAAATGCTTCCTAATGTCCACCCTGAACATCCCCTGGCACAGCTTTGAATCATTATCTGTTTCAGACCTGAGCCTACAGTGTTTGAAAGTCAGGGGCAACTTCCACCACTTTCAGCAGACGAGCAGTCATGCCCTGAGGCCTGTCGAAACTCCCCCAGGACTGAATCCTAACTCCTACAACCAGGATGTCTTGCTACTGCTTTAGAGTCCACCCTATTATTAACACTCAAAGAATGAGTCCAGACCCAAACAATATGAAGTCAAACTCCAGAATGACTTGAAGCTCTCTGTGTTGCAAACTACAGACATTAGGCATCTGACTAGAGTGGTCCTATTTAAAAGGATATTGGACCTCTACCTACCACACATTATGCATTCCCTGTGAATTACACATCCATTTTTAAAAACCGTATCTTGCAGCAGATCCCTCCCTGTTTTCTAGTAGGTTTATGCAGGAGTGCTACAAGCATTCATTTCAGTTTTACAGGCTTCAACCCAGTCTGAGACCAGAGGCTTCTTATATTGACCTCATTGTCCGTTTTTTCCTCAGATAGCAAGTTAGACAAAGTATTACACTAACCCCACCAGCAGCAGATGACTTTATAAAAGACTCTGTACAAAGGGGAATGTTTTAAATTTACAGGCCAAGACCAACAGGGAGGACTTTAAATCTTCCCTTTATGCTGAAGATTAAAGCAAAACCATGTTATGCTGGGAATTCCTGGGTTACTGGTGCAAGAAAGGAACATGCCAAGTTACCAGTACCGAAATACTATTTATTGCCGAAAGTCTGGATCCAACAGCATGAAAGAATCACCTCCCAGCAGGCTACCATGACACAGAGTAACGCCTTTTCACCATAAAGTCTCTGGAAGCTGGATCAAATACTAGCTGACTAGAAAATCAAGTGTCAGAAATCAACGCTGTATCATAACAGGAGGGAAAAACTACATTCCCTTAGAGAAAATCTTGTCACATCAAGCCCAAAAACACATTCTGTCCTGAACTGAGCACATGCAAAGAGTAAATCAGTAACCCCACGACCATGAGAACAGCTGAAGCCTGGTTGCCAAAATTATTTTTCCTAATGGTTGATAGACAAACTTTCAAGTAGGAGTCATAACATGTCTGCCCTGCACGGATTCTCTGCCCAAAAAGGCATCAGACTCAGTTGTTTCAGAACCGCAGCTCTGAAACAACTGAGATTTTCTTTGCTTGTTAATTCTTTCATCTGTAGACTGACGGGATTACCTAATATTTCCTAAAACCTAACTCTAAATGAGCACACCTAGCAACTCTTTCCTGCATGGATTTTTTGATATCTAGCTTGTCCTAGAGCACCTGACAGGCTCTTAAATGCATCTTTTCACAAAGAAATCTTGGTTTCTGAGGCGTGTTTACACTAGCAAGCAGTAGTACACACCAAGAGCAGACCTCCAGAGCAAGACTGGAGACATACTAACATGTCCACACTATACCTTCCAGAAGACTATTTCAAACTTAGTTCTAGTCTTGCCCACCAGCCAAGTTTGACATCATGGAGACACAAGACTGCATCTTACCGCTTAGTTTCGTTTGGTGGGAACCCCAAATGACAGACTCCACACCTACAAGAGGTAAAAAGGGGCAGGTGGCCAACTTGCTGCAGGAAGCATGCTCCAAATGCCCCCAGAAGTAATGTGGGTGCATCTCAAACTTCCCACACAAAGACAAATACTTGGGAAAAAAGTTAGTGAGAGCATGAGAAGAGTAATCTCAGAGTTTTTTGCCCAATTTAAGGACAGAAGACCTAAAATACAGTTCCCTCAACAACAGTCCTAAGCTAAAGCAAGTCCAGCACTAAAAGCTAACACTGTAACAAAGAGTTCCTTCTAAAGTTACACCAGAAAGTGTACATGCAAGTATAAAACAGATATGAAAAGTGTAAGTGAAAAGACTGATCAGAGAAGTAGCAGGAAATGTCAGAACTTGTTATTTAACTACTTTACAGGAAGTCCTTTGCTATCTAAGTAAATAAGGTCTACGGGAAGGGTACAAGTCAGCTTTTCAGAATAACAGCCAGACTGACTCTCACTCCAAGTTTTTCCTCTGCTCATTCATCAACATCAGAGAGAGAATTCCATCAGCTAAATTAGGCCTTGGGTGTGTTTGAATAGTTACAATATCAAGATTTTGCTGTCAAGCTGTATACTGGGGAGGGATTTAGGTCTAAGACAGTTAAAACACATGACCAAGGAAAAACAGCTTACCTCTCCAACAGAAGCCTACTTCCATATACAAGTAAATGCTACCTCGAAAACACCACTCTTGACTATAACCACTCTTTGAAGTGCCCCACTCAGCCCTAACAAATGATAATTAATACCTGCTGCTACACTAAAATCTTACTGGCATGTTTTTCAAACATAAGCAAATAGGAACTCTAACTCCAAGCTAAACTTCAAGACCAGTACAGAGGCAAGAGGAAGGTGCATCCATCAGAAGCAAAGATGCATTCTGTGCAGAGCCAGAAACCAGACTTTTTTCTAAGCTATTTAAGGGCATCTTTCCCTGCCTTGTGTCATTAGTAACGCCCAGCCTCCTGTAATTGTCTGAAGTCACAGAATAGACTCAGCAGTAAACACATAAGGAATTGAACGATTAGAAAGCCACAAGTATCAACCAAAAGATATTTTACACAGGCACTTAACCATTCCCCATACAGTTCCATGATCTTGCTCACATGTAGCATCCTCCCCTCAAGTCCTGCCCAAGAAAATCTTGCCACCTAGATATCAGACTGTTCATAAAAAGCTGAAACTGAGGATTTCTCCACACACATCATAAGCAAAGATACTTTCTGTCCTTTGATATTCTTTCAGTTAAAGCTTCTTGTGTAAGAGGCACAAAAGGTTGGCTGACCTCTGCAGAAGTACCATATTTGGAAGCAAGTCAACACTAAAAACACCTCTTCTCACTGGCATAATCAATTTGATGGCCTCAATGCACAGGACCAACAAGCAACAATCTGACCAAAATCGGAGCTGATAAAATTCTTACTCAACTGGAACAAAACACAGCCCTTCCCAGCCACTCCCTGATGCACTACAAGGTATGACAACTCTTGACACACTAAACTCCTTCTTAAGGTCACTTATGGCACCCCTGTGATACTGGGTGTGGAAGGAGCTCCAGGACACTTGAACTGTAGCAATGACTAGCGTAAACAACCCAACAGTTGCATCCATTCATCCTGTAAAATAAACACTTGATAAGACTTTGTTGAACCTTTTAGGCAAGAAAACCTTAAGGTGACAACTTCTTCAAAGACAAAATTTATTTTGCCAGAATAAATTAAAGCAGCAAGAAGTCACACTCTGTCTTCAGTTGTTCACAGCTAGTAAAACCCAGGATGGAACCTGAGCACTGCCTATCTCCATGATTGAAAGATCATCAGCAGCAATTGCTACTGTGAGGTCATCTGACTGGTCATACTATTAGTCACCTTCAGCAGTACTGTCACACTGCCCGACATAAGCACAGTCATTCAAAGGGTCTTCCACTGATTTGCAATTGGATTAGCAAGAACTAAACAGATTACCAAGTCAAGTACCAGGACATATGTTTAATCAAAAGCTAAGAGGCTTCGGCAGATGACCAGAATTCATCATAATACAACACAAGCAGTATTTTAGCACAGGGAGTCAGTTGGACCAGGTGCACTGCTACAGTGGAACACTGTCACTCCCCAGAGTCACAACAAAATCCAGCTTTATCCAGAAGCTGTGCTCCGCCACTGCTGCCACAGTGACAGTGCAGAGATAAGTTAACACTAAATCACGGGTTTAACATAAATTATGTCTCCATAAGAAACCTTGAAAGACAGAAAAACACTCTTTCAAAGGGGTAAAGACATTCTTCTCCACCCTATTCTTGCAGAAAAACTAAGATAATTCTGAGCTAGCTGCTCAAATACACCTGAGTCCAGCTGCACTGCTGATACACAAAAGCTGCAGCCCCATTTAGTATCAAATGTGCCACCTTACTGTTCTGGGGTGTTGCAACACCCTAAAGTGAACAGCAGGGTAGGTAACACAAACACTAGTTATGAGCTGTACGGATGGGAAAGCAGGTATCTAAAAGCAGAGGCACATCAAAAACAAGGAGCAGAGAGTAGACAACATTCTTTAGGAAACTTGATGGAATCTTGACTTTCACGAGTTTTTCATATTCTGGGTGCAGGTCATTGAGTTCAAAAATCAGGAACTGGTCTCTGGCAGCAACTCTATGCTTATTTTCAAGAAGGTCAGGTTATTTTTCTCTGGAGCATATGATATATGACCTCCCTCCCTATCTCTGTTACTAAAAGACTTGCAAGAGTCAAGCCTGAATACTGAGTAGTTCTGAAAGGAGGCAGCAAGAGGTAAAAAATGAGTGGGGGGGGGAAAAAAAAAAAGATTCCTTTTGACTTCTACAATTGGTTTGGGGGCCTTCCACATCTTTAAGGCTGAGGCACTCAAAAGCCAACCCTCCTAGCTCTTCTACTGAAAAACAAAACTTCTTCCAGAAAACATACTAGCTGGCAAAACCAAACCCACTCTTGATCAGTTTTAATAGCCTCATGCAGAGATCCAAGTCATGCCGGCAAGACTTCGGTTTTTGTTCTTCAAAAGCCTTTCAACACAAGTTACTGTAGGGCAACAGGTTACAAAAGCCCCAGTTAAGCATTCATTTACTCAATAGAGAGTAACTGGAGATGAGTTACCAGTGAAGGAGGTAAGTTTGTCTTTGCCGTAGGATAAAAGCATGCAAGTGAGCCTTTGGCACAAGTCTCCTGCACTGCAGCAAGTTCGCACTTATTTCGTACCTTATTTCCACCCTATTTGTGACTCCAAACCCTCACTTAATGTAAAAACAAGAGAGCTCACAGCTTTACATTCTGCTACAGAAAGCAGAATGATTCATATCTCAAGTGTATCAGAATTGTAGCTATAGGCAGAGTTCAGCTGTATGGAGATATATCACAGAAAAACCTTAGTAAATGCCCTGCCACCTATGAACTCTTCAAATTACAAAATGTATCTGAGGACAAAAGCAGTTATCCTAAGTTGTAACATTGGTTTGGTTTTCTTCCCTCTGATGTTGGATTTGCTTACTTAATACTTATTAAAATACCTAATGTAATATCTACTTTAAAAAATAACAAAAATGACAACTCCTTCCACTATGCAAATGGATCATCTACCATGATGCACATGCATCCTTTAGAATTCCTTTCCTGAAATGTATCATCCCCTGGTTCATATCCTAAAGTTGACTCTCCTGCATTTCTCCCTCACTTAAAAGCCAGTTCAAGAACAACAACTTGTAGAATGTTCAAGTAAAACCATTCAAAGATTATTGATTTTATTAAAGTAATAAAAAAATCCTGAAGGCAAGTTCAATCCTACAGCCAGCCTGAACAACCAGACAGTCAGAGGGGGCTGGTATTTATAGCAGCTTCAGAGCAGAAGGCTTTGGGAGTTGTGCACATGCCAGAACTGTTGACCATTTCTCCAATAGGTGACACCACTCCATTGCTATGTACGTGGCTCCTCCTACAGCAGGGCTTGAGGGAGGCACAGTCCAGAGAGCCAATTTACTACCAAATTCCTTAAATGAAAGGGAAATACTGCTGTACTATATAAAGTTAATTGGCCCTGCCTCTTAAGTACTTGTCTGCGGCTTAAGGTTAGACAACAGCTCTGAACACTACTCTATCAGTTAGCAAGTCATATACACATTCAAGGATGATTTCAGATGCTTACCTGGACTTGCTGGGGTTGCTGAACCTGTATCTGCTGCTCTGGCTGAGTTTGTTGCTGGATACTGGTTGTCACAGGACAAGCAAGTTCAAGCAAAGACCCAGCCACCTCTGTGCTGTCCGTGTAAATGCAGTTACCACCCTGCTGATACACCATTGTGGTGGTAGCCGTCTGCTGAAATTCCTGGAGAGCTTCTGGCCCTTGGAAGCAAGGGAGTCTAGAGAAACTCCTTCATCCTGTGCTGGGGGATCGTTCGCGCCTTCACACGGATGTATTCTTCAAAGGAAATGGTGTTCTCCAGAGAATTATTCATATTGCAAGGTCCTCAGGGTTCCTTAAGGAAAGAGAAAGTAAAAGTCTTAACTACAGCACTCCCTTGGTGCAAGGATATTCTTAACTCCAGTAACTAATTTCTCATACCAAGTACTGTATGAAAATTGGCAAACATGCACAGCCAGATGCCCAAGACAGATGCTTTAGTTTTACGAGGCATCTTGTGCTACTACGCATTTCTCAGATTAACCCTTGGCAGCTCAGGGGAGTCTGAATGATACCCAGGTGTGACTGTGGAACTACTCACAGAGCTCACTGCCAGGTAAGCTCTCCTAGCTCTGTACTTCACCCAGACCAGGCAAGTCCTGTACCAGACAAACCCAGTTGTACATTCCATTTGTTTGCAGCATGCACTGTTAGCGAGAGAGGCTCAGAAATCAATATCTGCAGCCCTGCTTTGCAGCCGCAGAGCTGGGGAACTGAGCAGTGTGTTCTATCAGGCCGTGCAGTTCTATTCTAGGCAGCTAATGGGTAGCACAACAGAAGAGCAACAGATGCAGCATTCAGCCCATTGCTATTAGGACTAGGATAGCCTCATCGATTTGAACATAGCAAGCAAAAGGAGAGCAATGGAATCAAGAGATTTCCTCAAACAGAGAACTACACACATGGAGAAGCAGAGCTCTGGAAATGACAAAGGCAACAGAAGCATTAGTTCTTGATCTACTTTTAATATAGGAAGAGGTTAACATGAAACATGCCATGTGTGAAGACAAAAGAAAGACAGAAAAAGAAGTTAGATGATCAGGGCGGAAGTGAAAGCAAAGGAAAAAAAAAAAACCACCACCACCAAAGATGACTCCACCTGAGAACATCAGACAGCTCTAGGGTATATTCTGACAGCATTATTTTCTTACTGACTTTTGTTTAAACCCACAAATTGTTTTTGCAGTGAGTATACTGTATACTGGTTGTTTCTAAGGCACTAATTAGCCTGTATATAAATACATTTGAGCTATCACATCACTGGACACTGAGACAGTTTGTGAAAAGATGTGAAACAACACAAGATTAGGACTAGAAGAGGTGATTCAGCACTACTAGATCAAGCTGCATAAAGGAGGAAAAACACACAGACATCACTATGTACATTGACTGTAGTTCTAAAGAGGACAGGTACAAAAAGAGAACTTTATGTATCCTTTTACCATGATTTTACAAAGTAGAACTCAGACAGGGCTATGGTTGAATGTAAGACTGCAAAAGCCTGCCTGTGTGAAAATGGGAGTTAACTCTAGGCTTTGACTGGTGCTCAAGCACACTGCACAAGTCCAGCCCCAGTTATCATCAAAACCTGGGAGAGCTGAAGCAAACGCTAACCCCTCTTCATTGTTACATGACAGCAGTCCAAACACACAGTTTTTGTTTACATGGAGGTTCATGGCTAGTGCATTGGACCAGGCTCACAGGAAAAAAAAAAAAAACAAGTATCAAAGGTAAGGGGAAGACATATGAGGCAATTTTGTGCTCTATCTATGGGTTTCTGAAGTCTTTAAGACACATTTGTTGCTGTATGAGATTTCTACAGAAGATATTCTTAAAATATGCAGCACTGTTTAGTAAAAAAAACATATAATGGTGTTCACATGGCAAATCCAACAGCTCTGTAAATATCAGCATACAAAAGCTCCTGTAGAGCCCACATCTGGACAGAAAAACCATTCTTTCAGAGACACCAATCTGACATTTTCAAGCCCGCTATGGGTGATAGAGCCAGTAAGACTACTCACTTCTCCAACAGCCACCCAAGAGTAGATTACACCTCTACAGCACACATTACTAACGCCTTCCCATGTGACCATATGCCCCGGGTGAAACCAAGGGAGAAGAACGATGTTAATGCATCCATAGGGACTCAGATAAGACCTAGAGCAGGCACACTGAAATGTGTTTTGCATCTAGCTGGATGACGCTCCATTATAGACTCTGAGGTTGGAAAACAGATTTTGAGCAATTAACTTGTCCCAACCTTCTACTTGGAACTTCCAAGTATTTGACTTCAATATTACAGTGAGGCTTTCAAAGAAGGGCATCATCATTTTCCATGTCCACTCTGAGGTGCACTAGCAGATACAGCTTTGACAAGGAAGACTCTTCTGAGGAATAAGCCTCAAGGATGCCATGCTGGGCTCCCAAACACGAATGCCACAGATGTTCTTTGACAGCAGGATCCCAGACATAAGTGCCACAGATGCTCTTTAACAGCCAGCTGCTGCCGAATTGGATGGGCTCACTTCTCCCAGGTGCTCCCTTCCTGCTTGTGCATTGGTATTTATTATGTTGTAATGGTTCAGGGAATAGCTATCCACCTTCTGTTAATCTTGTCAAAGGAGAGAGCAGGGAGGTCACAGGGCTGCTGTTTCCAATGGGAGCTGATAGCCCTCACTTCCACTTTTGAAACTCCAACCCTTCTTTCACAAGCTACATCATTCTCCCGCGTAAGAGACCAGAAGCCACAAGAAACCCAGAAGCATAAGCAGCAGAGGTCCACCACCAAACCATCACCAACCTCTTCTGACCACCAGGAAGCAGAACAAAGCAAGCACTAATTTCTTAAATACAAATCCTTGATACTGCTGAGCTGGTCCATTTTAATTAGTTCTTGTTAGCATGAAAACCAAGAGCCTACTAGGCCAGTCTTCCCCTACTAGTAAATCTTCCTCTCTCAAAAGCTGTCACAAAGAATCTCTTGTCTTTCTTCTACCATGGAAAAAAGAATTTCCTTTACATTTTCTTGAAGTTACTATACCTAGAGCCATTAAGGTGAGACCCTGCAGTATTCCAAAGTGCCAGGCATGGACCAGAGCCCCACCATGCCACAAGGCATCTGTTCCCGTCCCACAAGAGGGACGGGATCTTCCTTGGGTTTTCTCTACAGATGCAGCTACAGACCCTGTAGGTAACAGTGTCTCCATGGGTCATTCACACCAGTTTTAAGGCTGCTGGATTATTTAACTAAAAGCACTGAACTACTCAAAACTTCACAAGACCCTATGCAGCAGTGGAGGTACCCGGTCCAGAGGAAGATTCAGGAAAGTAATGCTGCACTCCCAGAAATTTTACTTATTAAAACTAAACCAACCTGCACTTCTGGCACAAAACCTCTGTAAGGCTCTAGTGCATTCAACAGGCTTTTGTACGGCAACACGTGCAGCTTGCTGCTGCAGTCACCACTTTTACTACTAGTTATTAAAACACATAATTTGTGCATTCCATTTATCCCACAGACACGCACTGGAAACTGCAAACACCCACCCTCACTGGATCTCAGCAGCATGTGTTTAATACTGCATTTTAAAATTTAAAAAAAGAGCATCCAGGCAATAAGTTTCTCCAACAAAGTAAGGTAACTGCTCTCTGTGCAGCATAACTGCATTTTTTTCAGGAAGTAAGTTCAAGAAAAATTCTTTGAAGATTATGAGCACATACGGTTAGTTGATAAAACTTAGACTGAGGTTACTGAAAACACACACACAACTTGCAGCATGTGGACAATCTGGACTCACCAGTCACCATGTTGCATGTATTTCTGCTGCTCTTGTCCTGAGCTCTTAGACTTGTAACGTTCTGGAGAAGACAGAACAAAGAAGCCCTTTCCATCCCCAGTTCCTCTTTCTTTATTAAGTCATTTTATTTTTAATATGTATTCCATTAAGAAAAAAAAAATCAGGAAACAAATATATGATCATCCACGCAGCTAGCAGCTCCTACTGAGGAATTGCAAGATGCCCAATTTCTAACCATCGTATCCCTCAGCCTGGTGGTACTGGGAACGACTGTGTGAGCACATCTGTCACAGAGCGCCGTGCGGCGACAGGCGCGGCACGGTGGGTAACTCCGGAGTTACTGGCAGATAGAACTTAGAACAAGGCAGCAGCAGTAGTGACCGTATCCAGAGCCCCCACCCCACCGCAGGTGTTCTCAGTGCTGCCCCGAGAGACAGCCGGGAACTCTACGGACCGCTCGGCCACCCAGCCAAGACGAGGCGAAGCTCCGCATTCAGGCCCTGAGACCGTCGGCTGCAGCTCAGCCTCCGTCCTGCCCGAGCGGGGACGCGGAACCCGCGGGGCTTCCCCCGCCCGCGGGAACCCGGCACTGCCCCAGCCGCTCCCGCCGCCTTTGTTTCTCGGCGGGGCGGCCGGGCCGGGCCCGCAGGCGGCGCCGCGACACCGCCTCCCCCGCCCCCCCGGCAGGAGCCATGTCGGGGGCTCCGCGAGGACGGGGCCGCCGAGGGCCGCGCACAGGCCGCGCCTTCCGGTGCCTCGCTGCCCGGGTGGCGGGGGCGACGGGGACGGCCCGGTGCACGGGAAGGGGGGAGAAGAGCGGGGAGCGCGCCCGCGCGGGCCAGGAAAGCGCGCGCGCGGCAGGCGGGGCCGCCCCCTCCCCCTCCCCGCCGGGCCCGCGCCGCCCCCGGAACCGCCGCCTCCTCCTCCCGCGCCCAAAGGGAGGCCCCACCCGGCCCCGCCGCCGCCGCGCACTACCCCGGCCCGCCGGCCCGGCTGCGCTGCGGCGTGACCCGGCCCCGCCTCACCCCGGCCCTGTCGCCGCCGCCGCCTCGGCCCCGAGTCTTTTCCCCTCACAGCTCCCTGGGCGCCATCTTACATTCAACCCCCCGCAGCCAATCAGCGCGCTGCCCCAGCCTCGCGAGAGCGCGGCCCCCAAGCCCCGCGAGAGTTCAGCCCCTCGGCCCGCCCCGCGCCTTAAAGGGGCCTGGCCGCAGCGGGGCGCGGGGAGGGCGCGGCCGCTGGGGGGCGTCCTGTGCGGGGGGCGCGCGGCCGCGGTGGCGCGCAGAAGGCGGGGGGGACACGCGGGGACACGCGGGGACACGCGGGGACAGGGGCAGAGCGGGCAGGCGGGGTACCCGGGACGCCACCGGCACCGCGTGGCCGTGGGGCGACGCTGGCCGAGGGGCTCCACGCGGCCGCCCCGCTCCTTCGCGGCATGCAGGTGCAGCCCGGCCCCCATCCCCACGCAGCACCTGGGGCGAGGCTCCGCGTTGCGCCCTTGTTGGGGGCAGACCCCGGTGCAGGGACTCCCCGGGGAGGGCGCTGAGGCCTACGCGGCCTGTACCGGAGGGGCCGCGCCCTGCCCCGGGCGGTACCGCGGGGCGAAGTTCCCCCATGGAGACGGAGGGTGCTCCGCGCCGCGGGACCGTGCCGGGGCTGCTTTAACGTGCCCATGTGCTCGGCGCGGCCTCCCCAGCCCCGGCCCCGCTTAAGGTGGCCCGTGGGGCTGGGCAGGGTCTCCCTCCACCTGCTTCAGGTCCAGGGACACAGGCACGGGGCTAAGGGCACGGGCTTCACACCAGTTCCCCGGGGACACCCCTCTGACCCCCAGCCCGGGGCCGGGCAGGGACCACCCCACTCAAGTCCACCTTAAGGGGGTAGGGCGCTCCGGCGGTGTTTGTACACAGTGTGCACACCCTGCCTGCACCTTTTTTGCACCCCCTGTGCCCTGCCTGCCCTACCTGCACCCCCCCGCACATCCCCTGCACCCACCTGTCCTGCCTGCACCCCACCTGCACCCCCCCGAGACACTTTTCCATGCCACCTCGACACCCTTGACCCCAGCCCAACATTATGGTGCTGGCTGGGGGAGCTGCAGCTCCCATGGGGTCACATCAGTGCTACACAGCAGATAGGAGCAGACTCCGTGCCCCCAGAACAAGGGAGACACCCCCCCACACACACCCCCAACCCAAGGCTCATCAGGGGGACAAACAGGATACTACCCCCACCCTAGCACCCCAAGACTGAGCAGGAGGAGGCAGTGACAGTGCAGGGACAGGACTGCGATCTCCATTTATTGAGGCAATGCTGTGAGGCACCCCAGGGGGCTGCACCAAGGCACGGTGGCACTGGGGGTGTGCAAGGACCCCCAAGGAAGCAACACCACAGTGGTGTAGCAGCAGCGGGTCCCTCAGGCCTTGCCAGGGTCCTCCTTGAGCGTCACTGTCCGGTTGAACACCATCTGGGGAGAAACATAGGGTCTGCTCAGAGCCCCATGGCGGGCAGGGGGTGCTGCACAAGTGGGTGCAGGCTGCCCCACTGCCTCCATCCCAGGGCTCACCTTCCCCTCCTCACTGTCGGGATCCACAGAGAAGTAGCCCAGGCGCTCAAACTGGAACTTGTCAAAGGGTCGGGCAGAGTGGACAGAGCTGTCGACCAGGGCATTGTGCACCACACGCAGGGAGTCCTGGCAGGGGGGACAGCTCAGCCAGCACCCTGACCCTTCTGTCCTCTCCACAGGCCTGCTCCCCCCTGCTCCTCTTCCCTCCAAGACAGAGTAAGGCCTTGCCCCAAGAGAGGTAGGGTGTACAAGGAAGTGGGTGTCCTCAGGACTGGGTGCAGGAGGTCCCCACTTTCCCCCCGAGCCCATAACCCCAGCTGCTGCCACTACTCACAGGGTTGAGGTCACTCAGAAAGCCACCAGGTACCTCCAATGGGTCCTCAGGATTTTTGTGCAAAAACCTGCCATGAGATAAGAGTCTTATCCCAAAGCTGCCAGATGAGTGGATATAGTGGGACCACAGAGCATCATCTTCCCCAGGGCAGATCCCTGTTGTGGGCAGACCCCTGTTGTGAGCAGACCCCAGGAGGGCCTGCTGGTGTACAGCTGTGCTGCTGCTCCAGCATGCTGAGCATGTTATGGCCTCTGTTGGCAGCCAGATACTCACAGCCGCTCGTAGAGCCGCACTTCACATGTCACAGGCACCGACACCCAGTGGATGAAAGCTTTGGGCTTTTCCGCCACATCCGACTTGGTGCAGGTCACCTCCAGCTCAATGACACGTCCACTGACGTCCTGAGGGAGAGGAGATGAGCTAAGCTGTCAGGCAGCAGCCTTACCCCAGCAAGCCTAGGACTGAACCCCCAGCCCCACAACTCGGGGACACCTTGTTCTCCACTGTGAGGCACAGGGCAGGCAGAGAGCAGCCACACAGGCAGCCTGGGCCCTCACTGTGCCCAGAGTGTCCAGCACGAGATGACCATCGCTGCCCTTCCCTGCTGGGGCATGGCCATGTCCTGACATTCCACAGCCCAACATCATGTCACCAGTGCCCACGGCCACGCACCTTGATGACATTCTGGACAGTGATGACGTAGCCAGCGTGGCGCAGCCCCACCGACTGCCCAGGGGCCAGGCGCTTGTAGCCCTTGTCTGCCTCCTGTAAGAGAGTTCACAGATGCATGAGGGGTCCCAGCATGGGCAGCCGGCCTCCCCTCCAGCATGTCTCTCCATCCCCACTCCCGCCATCCCAGGGATCAGTGATCCCAGGGCTGTTTGAACTCCCATGTTGCTGTGGGATGTTCCCACAGACAGGGCCAGGTTGAGCACCATAGGTTGGACACGTCCTGGCCAAGCTGAGGGCAATACTTGCCCAGTGCTCATCAGAGCTGCTGGCACATTTGGGCGTCACAGTCAGGTGCTCAGCACCCGCCTGTGATCTCTGTGTGCAGCACCACCACCACCACTTCCAGTGCTGCCAGGCTCCTGCTGCACAAGCTGTAGCTCCAGGAGTAAGGGCAGTATGGTCCAGTGGGCCTGGCTTACCTCCCTGAAGTCCGTCTCCTCAATGTAGATGGTCTGATGGAAGGGCACTTTGTGAAAACCACGGCTCTCATCAGCTGGAAAGTTGGGCACAAGGACCTCCAGTGGCTGGGGAGAAAGAGGGCATGAATGCTGATCTCAAGGAACCCCACTCGACCACAGCTCATGACAGTCTCACCTTCGGAGCAGGGAAGTTGGTGATGGTGACCTTGAGGGGCTCCAGGACAGCCATGGCGCGGGGGGCCTGCTCATTCAGCACCTCCCGTGCACATGCCTCCAGCAAATGTGGCTCCATTGTCGCCTGGGCCACTGTCACACCAACCTGAGGGACAGCCTGCTGTGACCATGCTGGCCAGGGGATGCATCCATCTGCCCTGTCCCATCCTATCTGATGCCTACCCGTGCACAAAAGTTGTTGATGGCCTCGGGGGGGAAGCCTCGCCGGCGCAGGGCTGTCAGCGTGAAGAGCCGCGGGTCATCCCAGTCCCTAAGGAACACTGGTGTGGCAACCTGGCATGCCCTGGGTGAGCCCCATCCTGGCTGCTGGCCCTGCTCCTACCTCACAGCACCTGTCTCCACCAGACGGATGATCTTTCTCTTGGAGACAACAGTGTAGAGCAGGTTCAGGCGCCCATATTCCCACTGCACAGGGCAGTAAACATCCAGAGCATTGCACAGCCAGAAGTAGGAGGAGCGCCTGCAAGGGAGGTACAGGCACAGCCCAGCTCAGCCACATGGACACACTGTCCCCTAGTACTCTGGCAGCCACCGGGATGCAGCCATCTGCTCCCAGGTATAGCTCAGCCCTGGGCCATGCTGTGCACAGTGCTCACCTGGCCTGGAACTCCTTGGTGCAGAGGGAGTGTGTGATGTGCTCGATGGAGTCGCAGAGGCAGTGTGTGTAGTCATACGTGGGGTAGATGCACCTGCAAGGCAGACACAGTTGGCTCGGGGCAAAGCACGGTGCTGCTCCACTCCTGACACCTCCCCACTTCCAGGAAGTCCAGACCCACCCCCACCACATGTGGCAGGACATGGCAGGCCCTCCCTACCACTTGTCCCCAGTGCGGTGGTGTGGAGTGAACTTGACGCGGTAGGCAACGGGATCCATCTTCCCGTCCTCCATCACCATCTTCATCCTCAGCGTGGCTTCCCCCTCCCCAAACTTGCCCTTTCGCATGTCCTGTGGAGAGGGGGGAAGCTTTCAGCTGAGCCACAGATCCAGACCCCACAGGCATGCAGCACCTGCCCCAGCCAGGAGTACCTCAAAGAGCAGGAGTGACTCCTCCACAGGCCGGTCCCGCCACGGCGAGGGCGGTGGGTTGTGGCCCTTGATCTCTTCAACCTTCTGATGGCAGACATATGCCTGACCCCTACGGAGGGGAAATGCCATCACCAGACATGAGGGGCCCATCCTCTGGGCAAGGAGGACCCCCAGCCACGGCGTAGGACATCAACACCACCCCGGCACATTCCTACTGTCCCACATGCTCACCTGCGTATAAGCTCCAGGGCCCAGGTGTAGAGCTGGTCAAAGTAATCCGACGCGTGTGTCACTGCATAGGGCTGGTAGCCTGTGGGGATGGGTGAAATGGAACAGGTTGGAAGAAGCCCAAAGGCCCAGCAGCAAGACCTGAATGTAGGGGTGTCCCTGGCACCTGGCTTGATCCTGCCCTCCCCATCCTGAGCCATACCCAGCCACTCCACCATCTCCCGGATGGCTGTGAAGTACTTCTCCTCCTCCTTCTCGGGGTTGGTGTCATCATAGCGCAGGAAGCACACACCACCGTTGGCCTGGGGATGAAGAGATAGTGAGCAGCTGCTCCCTGAGGGACCACAGGGCCAGGCCAGCAGCCAAGCAGCAGGGGAAAGCAGGGGCCAGGGCAGCTTGGTGCTTTTTACCTTGGCATAGCCAAAGTTGAAGTTGATGGCCTTGGCATGGCCAATGTGCAGGATACCATTAGGCTCAGGAGGGAACCGTGTCCGTACCTGGAGGGGGAGAGGGGACACCTCTGTCCTTCAGCAGGAGACTCTTACCTTCCCTGACAGCAGTGGCACTGACATGAGCCCCTGGCAGTCCTGCAGAGCACCCCATGCTGTGTGGGTGCTGCCTCTGGTCGTGCCCCCTGTGAGCTGTGTGTTCCCCACCCACCCCGGCTGTGTCACTCTCACATGGAACCGCTGGGCTGACGGACATGGCCTCACCTGCCCACCCGTGATTGCCAGGTGCTGCTTCAGCAGGGCCATAGTGTTTGGTGTCACCACGTAGCCCTCAGTCTTGTAGTTTTCTCCTGCAGGCAGAAGATGCTCAGGGATACAGCACTGCCCTAACCATGCCAAGCCCAGCAGGCAGGGGGGAAGGACACAGGACCTGTCCAGTCCTCTGCAGCATGGAGAGCTGGGACCAGGCACAGAGCCAGTGGAGTGGCCCCACAATGGCAGCAGCTCCTCACACTTACCTGGCTTGTGGAACTTCAGGGCTTCTCCCCGCAGCTGCTCCAGCAGCGACTGTGTCTCTGTGCCCATGTCACCTGCAGAGAGATGGGGCTGAGCTCCCTGATTGCAGCTCCCAGGGCCCAGCTTGGAAGCAGGTCCCAGCAGGAACTAAAGGGCTGGGGGAGAGGACAGTCTCTTACCGTTCTCCACCACAGCCACCTTCTGTTTCTCTGCTGGGGCCAGACGGGCCTTTGCAGCCTGCAGAGACCAGCAGAGCATCCTGAGTGCCCAGCTGTAGCACATACCTTCCCCTCCTGGCCCAGCCTGCTGTCCTCAGCACTCCCTCAGACCTGTTCCCATGGTGGCAGCTCAGCCCAGAGCAGCTATTTGGGATTCTGCCTGAACACTTTGCAGGAGAATACCATCCAAGTCACCAGCCTCCCCTTCTCCTTACCTTTGGCTTCTTTTCCAGGTCAGCTTCTGTCTTTGGCCCAAGCAAATGCAGCACCTGGAGAAGAGTGACACAGCCAGGAGTCAAAAAATCAGGAGTCAAAAAGGCTCCCTGTGCCCCAAGGCCTGGAGGTGTCCTGTGCAGCCATCACTCCCCTCACCCTGCCTGCACCCAGCTGAGGCAGGCTGTCCCCAGCACTGGGCCCTCCAGGGGACTGGCTGGCAGGTCCCACACCAGTCACGGCACCTCCAGGGGACCACAGCAGCACCTGACACAGTAATCTCGCACCCACCTGCAGGTCCACCTCGTTCTTGATGGTCTTCCCGTCTGCCCACTGCAGCCGGTTCCGTGCCTCCCCTGCAGACAGGGCACCCCGTGGGCAAGGGGCAGGGCCCAGCCCGGGGGTGAGGCCATTGATGCAGAATGCCACACCCTTTGCCCCAGGGCTGTCTCTGTTGCTGGGTACTATGCCCTGCCTGTGCGGGGGATCTGGCAGGATGACATCTCCCCGTGGCAAAAGGCTGGCTCTCAAGATCCAGGGGAGCAGACAGTGGCACTGGCAGTCAGGCACAGGGACGTGACAGCCACCAGCATCAGGCAGGGGTTGCCCCGGTGTCCGCACTCACCCATCAGCAGCCCCATGTTGAAGTGGTAGCGCTCTGCCAGCAGCTCTGCTCGATGCTTGCTGATCACAGCCTCCACCTGGGAGCAGCGCAGGGGACACCGGGGTGAGCAAGGCAGGCAGGCGGAAGCACAGCAGGAGCCAGTCCAATGTCCCCTGGGCTGTCTCCACAGGATCACAGCCCCACTCACCGCTTCCTCGATCTGCTCGGGGGTGATGCAGACCCCCACACCGCAAGACCGCTCAAAGTCTGCCACATCCAGGGGCTCCAAGGGGTGGCTCCTCACGTACTCCAGGGCAGCTGGGGACAGAGCAGAGATGAAGAGCGGCGCTCCCGGGGCTGGGGCCGGGCGGGGGCCGGGGCCGCACGGTACCGTTGAGCTGCAGGTCAGTGAGGATCTCCCTGCGAGCGATGTAGCCGACGAGGAAGGCGAGGTGCTTCGGGTCCTTGAGGCGGGCGGCCGTGTTGTAGAGAAGCGTCCCGGTGGCTTTGTCCAGCGCCGGGCCCAGCGCGCTCCGAGCCTGCCGCCGCCCCGGGGAAAATCAGGGCAGGACCGGGGCCCGAGCCCCGGCGAACCGGCAGCACCGGGGACCGGAGCGGAACGGGAGAGTGCCAAGGGCCAAGGCCGCTTGGGGGGGTCAGTGAAGCCGGGAAGGCTGGGGTCGAGGGGGTGACAGCGGGACCACGGTGCCGATGTACCGGGGTGACACCGGGGATGAGGGTACCGAGTCCCGAGGGTGACACCGGTGCCGGGGTAGCGAGTTCCCAGGGTGGCCGGGTCCCGAGGTGACATCGGGATGACGGGATACTGGGGATCGAGGACCGGGGACCAGGGTGCGGGCCCGCGGCGGACGCACCTGCAGCACGGCCCGGCGCAGCAGCGCGCTGAGTGCCCCGTTGCGTAGCGTCTCGCGCGCCTTGGCCTCGCTGAGGCCGATGCCGGTGAACAGCCCCAGCGCCTCCTCCGCCTCCTCCGCCGCCATCGCCGCCGCCGCCGCCGCCACCGCCGCCGCCATGCTGCCGCCTCCGCCACCGCCCGCCCGGGGACGCGTCCGCGCCCCGCCAACCGGCAGCGAGAGCGCTCCGTCCCGGCCAATGGAAGGGGGGAGACCCGCGCCGGCCGGACCAATGGGTGTGCGGGAGGCGGGCTCAGCGCGCGGGCTGTTGCATCATTTAAAGAGACCGGCGGCGGCCGCGGCCACGTGGGGGGCGGGGCTGGAGGTGGGCCCGGGGGCGGAGCGCGTGCTGCATCCCGCCCCCGGCGCCCCCTCTCCCGGCGCTTTGCGCCCCGCGGCTGGTGCCCGCGCCTCCAGTGTGCCTTGTGTGTCTCCGCCTGCCCCGACGGCCCCGGGCACGGGGCCTGCGAGAGGCCCATGGGGACGCACACGCCCAAGGCGGGTCGCGGTGGCGGCCTCAGCCCGATTTATGCGGAGCCAGGCCGGCTCGGTGTCCACAGCTTCCCCGGATCGTGCGTGGTCCCTTGGCCCCGCCAGCCCAGTGTCCATCCTCTTCCCTCCTCACCCGCCCCCCCCCCCCCCCCGCTGCCCTAGTACACCCCTCATCTCAGTGTCCTCAGGTTTCCCCAGACCGGTGGAACTTCGGCTGCCTCAGCCCAGTGTCCTCCTGCTCTCCCCCGTCTGACGTCTTGTCCAGTCTGGTGTTCCCAGCTCACCGCTTTGCCCCACCAGCTTCCCCAGCCGGGTATTCTCTATTTCTTCCGGCCCGGGGCCCCCCCCCCCCCGGCCCGATGTCCCCCCCCCCAGCCCGATGTCCCCCCTCAGCCCGGTGTCCTCCACAACCCCACGTTTCCTGCCTCAGCCCGGGAGTCCCCCTCCAGCCCGACGTCCCCTCCCAGCTTGGTGTCTCGTCTTAGCTCAGTGCCCCGCTAGCCCAGTGTTCCACCAATCCTACTCCCACCTCAGCTCAAGTAGCAGCAGACTCGAGTGGTTGGGGAAGGGGGTTTATTGGAAATACCGGGTGGGAGGAGGCACTGGCAGGTCCTGCCAGCCAGAGCCACCGGACACAACCAGACAAGGCAGGTCGTGGCTCCCCCGTGGGCGGGTGCTGGAGTCAACGCTGGTGTCGCAGTGGGTCCCAC
This sequence comes from Corvus moneduloides, assembly GCF_009650955.1. Taxonomy (NCBI): domain Eukaryota; kingdom Metazoa; phylum Chordata; class Aves; order Passeriformes; family Corvidae; genus Corvus; species Corvus moneduloides. Next base: position 9,986,580 of record NC_045486.1, read on the forward strand.
ACCATGGAGGGGACAGCCATTGCTTAGCACTGGCACAGAGCTATAGCTCCATCCTGGTGCCAGGCACTGTGCCTGTCCCCTTGGTGGCTGCCTGCTCCCTGCCCGTAGCTGGCAGTGGCTTCAAGCTGTAACGGGCACTGACATTGGTACCCGAGACACTGCGGTACTCGCCCATCTCTGTACGAACGTTCTCGTTCTGGGTGATGGTGAGCAGGACCGGGACGGAGAGCGTTACCTCCTTCCGCAGGACTTGGATGCTGAGCGCTGTGCGTGGGGGGATCTTCGCCGGCAACTGCACCTCCACGCGCTGCCGGCGAGTGCTGGTTTCACTGCGCCCTTTCTGCACCGTGAAGATGTTGGAGGCTTCCACGGTCAGCGTGAAGGAGAGCCCGGCTTTGAGGCTAGTGGCATTGCTGAAGTGGAAGCTCTGCCAGAGTGTGGTGCCGTACTCCCGGCTGCTGCTGGCCGCCAGTGCCTGCTCCGACTCTGTCTCGTTCACCCCCTCAATCTCATCCACCAGCACCTCCCGCTCCTCCTCCACCCGCTTCTGCTCCCAGAGGAGACGTGCTGAGACCAGGGGCCCGCCCGGGGCGTAGCGGACGCAGGTGGGACAGCCGAGACTGAAAGTTCAGCTCCAGTTTGTAGTCAGCGAGATGCTCGTCAGGCCATGCCAGGCAGTGCCAGCCGCCCCGGCTGGGATGCTGGTAGAGCAGCCAGACGCCTCGCTGCACTACGTGGGAGGCCACCCGGTCGTTGAAGTACCCATACGCCAAGTTGGTCTCCTCTGTCACCACCTTGCAGGCGCCTTGGAAGTTGGGGTGCTCGTAGAGGGTGATCTGGGGGTCCCCCAGGTCATGGTGCACGAGGCGCAGTGCTGAGAAGCTGTTGGGCCGATCCACAGAGGGGTACTCGCCCTCCTCAAAGGCGTGCGGCTCGCCCTCATATTTGGGGTCCGTGTAGGCAATCCATGGCTGCCCCTCCACCTTCAGGGAGGCGATGCAGTTCCCAAAATCCAGCTCGTGCAGGTCAGGCACGTCACAGGTGAACTCTCGGCTCAGCCCCTCAAAGTTGGCACGCTCGTACACCGTGATCCGGTTCATGGTGCCACGGGTGCCTGCCCCTGCGAGGGCACAAAGTGCGGCACGTCCCCTCCTGTGGGCTCACGTGGATGCTACAGGAGACCCGCGAGGAAAGCCCAGCCAGCAAAGGGAAACCTTGGCACCCCTTTAACCCTTGTCCTCTGCCCTTCCTTTGCCCACCTCCACCTGGTCCCCGTGCTCTCACCTTCTGTGCTGGCAACACCCCACAGCTGTGCCTTTTAGGAAGCGGTGGTGGGACCAGGGCGTGCTGTGGCGCAAAGTGAAGGCGATGACAATGTTCATCCCCACACCCTGCACCCAACCCTGTCCCTGCTCTGGTGTTGGGGAGCCAGCCAGGCCCCGCATGGCGGTCGACACACTGGGATGCCAGCCGGTCCCACAGACCAGCCCTGCTGGAAAGTCCTGCTGTGCCCCAGGCACGTGAGGCTCCGTGCTGAAGAGTCACTGCCAATTATCAGTGATGCTTCCGCCCTGCCTGCACTAATTACAGTGTGCATTGCCGGTGGGGCAGGAACTGCTGGCTCACCCCAGTAGGGTGAGAGGGTATCGTGGTGGGCAAACCCACGCCCTGAAATGAGTCTCTGGAACCCCTGGCGATCCCAGCAACTGGACATGGACACCTAGCATGACAGTGCTGCTTCGGCCCTGAGGATGGCTGGGGCAGATGGGGACACTTCTTCCCCCTTGTCCCTTCATGGGCAGGACAACCACACACCAGGGGTGGCCAAGGCACTGCTGGAGATGGGATGCTGGGCACAGCCAGACGCTGACATCAAGCCAAGGCACTGGAAGGCAGCCACTCCAAGCACAGCATGCTGGTGGTTTTCTCTGGGCTCCATGCAGGTTCCCACAGCACAAACTGGAGCTGGCCTCCCCAGGAGCTACTGGTGTGGGGCACAGGGCACGTGCACTCCCTAGCTGGCACCCCGCTGCAACAGGGCTCAGGCAGCTCAAGGGTTCTGGGGCAGGTTAAGCCTTTGATTTCTTCTGGCTACATGCCCAGTGGCTGCCTCATCCACTTGTCCACACAGCCCTCAGCAGCCCAGGGCTGTTCCCAAGGTACAGTGCATGGAGCAGGGAGCTACAAAGCTGACATGAAAAGCTCCCATTGGGGTACAGCTGGATCCTGACCCACCTCTTGGGGACAGTAAGGTCCCCCCAAAGCCTCTGGGCTGAAATCTGCCTCTTGGGGCTGATAAGCAAGGCCAGCCCTGGCTGCATGGGGTCCCCCAGTCCCACAGGAGTTTGGTACAGCCTGTGGGCACCCACATCCTGTGGTGGAGAAGGATGAAGACTCCATTGCTCCAGCAGCCTGTCCCCCGCAAGTCACCCAAGAGAGGAACCCAGGTGACCCTGAATTCCTGAACCCTATCCCCTTCAAACCTCTCTCCCCCAAAGCCCAGTGCCACCCCACACCTCACCCCTCACTTGCCCGCTGCCAGTGCCCCATTTCCCCTGTCTGCAGTGCCAGCGCTGCCAGGGTCTCCCAGTTTATTGCCAGATGTCGGGGCGGTTGGGGTTACACCAGACAAACGCTACGGGAAGCAGTTAGTGAGTGGGGGGCCATGGGGGCTCCGGGCAGGGGCCAGGGAAGGGCTGTCCCACTCACTCCCCAGCCTGCGGCCTCCCTGCCATCCCCCCCGGGCCGCCACGCTCCCCCCGCGCCGGGGACCCCTCCTGCGCCCCGCGGCCGCCCTGGCTCCGTGGCCCCCAGCACCCCCACCTCGCTGTGTTCACCCCCCTGCAGCGAGGCCGGCGGCCAGGGCGGCGCGGGGGGCACGGGGCAGCGTGGGTGGGAGGCGGTGCTGGCATTATTGCTATGGCAGGCGGGAGCAGTGCGACCCTCCCCACGCTCAGATCACAGTCTCGAAGAGCGTCGCCTTCTCCTTGGGGGGCTCTGGGGCCAGCAGCTTGGCCTCTGCCTCTGGCGTCAGGTACTCCAGGTGGTGTTGGCCCCAGATTGGAGTGGTCAGGAGCTGCCAGCGCTGTGGGGACACCGTGTCAGCACTGAGGGACAACAGCACTGGGACTGCCTGGACCCATCTTGGTGAATTCCCCGCAATGCACAGGGATAGGATGGGGGGTGGAGGTGAAACTGGGACAGGGAAGGGATTGAAATGGGATTGAGAAAGGGACAGAGATTGCATGGGGACAGGGACGGGACTGAGACACAGGATTAAGACAGTGATGTCAGCAAGGATGGGGTTTGGGAGAGGCTGGGAGTGAGACAACAGTGGAGATGGGAATCTGGTAGGAGTGCGAACGATGAAGACTGGAACAGGACTTGGATGGGGGTGAACCTAGGATGGGAAACGGACTAAATGGGATTTACAGAAGAACAGGGATTGCAAGGAGACAGTGATGGGGACACGCACAGGATTTGGCTGTGACAGGGATAGGGATAGGACTGAGACAGTGATGTAAGCAGCTGTGGGAATCAGGTAAGGTTGGGTATGAGACAGTAATGGGGACAGGGATGGGATTTGGATGGGAGTGAGACAATGGGGACAGGCACATGATTCGGATAGGAATGAGACAGTGATGAAGACAGGGATGGGATCTGACTGTGGATGGGACTGTGATGGCAACGTGGACACTGGTGGGATTTGAATTGCAATCAGACAGTGACGAAGACAACGATGGGATCTGGTGGTGGATGGGACTGAAACGGCAATGTGGATGGTGGGATTTGAATGGGGCCGGGACTGGGCTGGGGACAGGACTAACAGGGGGGCAACCATGGCTGAGGATGGGGTGGGGACAGAGGTAGGAGCGATCCCACTGCACCGCCCTCACCTCGCGGAAGGAGCCTTTGCAGCGCAGGAGCTTGTAGATAACAGTGCAGGGGATGCAGAGCATGGAGGAGAGCGCCAGGACCCAGCCGATGGCTTCCCCCCACCACGGGTACACGTACGTCTTATTGTATGTCAGCGGCTTGTAGTTCACCACGTGGAACACAAAGATGCCCTGGGTGGAGAGAGAGGTGAGGACCCACGGGGCAGGAGCTGGCAGTCCCCACCCCCGACGCGTGTCACCGCCGTAGCCCCCGACGTGTCCATCGCCCCACGGTCGCGACACGCGTGTGCCTACAGCGGCCGCCGGGGGGCGCTCAGTGCCCGCGGCACAGCGCGGGGTGGTGGCACACGCGTGTTCCCCACGCGCGGTGGCCTTGCTCACCACGCAGACCAGCGGTGTCCACCATCAGCCCAGCACCACTTCATGACGGGCAGGGGCCGGTAGCCGATCATACGGGCCACATCGTCCATGAAGCGGTCGGCACCTGCAGGGAGGAGGGCGTCAGTCAGGGCACTTGTGTCTCCCTTGCGTCCCCCCCACCGTGTCCCCCTGGCCTCACCATAGACCAGGCAATGACTACGCACTCCCAGAAAGCCCTGCCACAGCAGCGTGATCCCGCTGGCCGAGTAGTTGTCAAAGAGCTGGAATACGTACATGCCGCCCTGCCAGGAAGGTGCCCGTGTCACCAGCATTGTGCTGGCTGTCCCACACACCGCCACGCTGGCACTGTCATAGCCTTGCCAGCACCGGTACCCCACCTGGCATGGACACCCTGCATGCCATGGGCACCCTGCTCCCACAGCACCCCTACCCCACAGAGACCCCCATGCCATGGGCAGCTCCACGGACATGAGGGCAGCAGCCCCAGGGAGCTCCCACCCCACAGTGGGACCTCATGGGAGGTGCTGCCTGAGGAACAGGGGCAGGCAGCTGGTGTGGGGCTGGCTGGCAGTGTCCCTGCTGCGTCCCCCACCTGCGTGACCATGGAGAGGTCAATGAGGCAGCAGACGACGCAGCAGAGCGCAGCGGTGAGCTCACGGCGCAGCGAGCCAGCCCCCGGCTGGGGGAACAGGTCCAGGATGCCCGTGATGAAACCCTCCACACCGACAAACTGTGGCACAAAGCAGGGCTCAGTGAGGATGTGCCACCCATCCTCTCCCTGATCCCCATCTCCCTGGTTACCACAGCACCTGGCTGTCCAGCCCCAGCACAAGGAGCATGATGAAGAAGAGCGTGGCCCACAGCGGGGACAAGGGCATCAGTGTCACAGCTTTGGGGTAGGCGATGAAAGCCAGCCCGGGACCTGTGGGAGAGTAGGGTCAGAGGTGCCACTCAAGGGGTGTCACAGGGGACACAGTGTCAGTTGGCACCCACCGTCCACCACTCACCAGACTCGGCCACCTTGGAGATGTCCACGCCTTGCTCAGAGGCCATGAAGCCGAGCACGGAGAAGACAACGAAGCCGGCAAAGAAGCTGGTGCAGCTGTTGATCACAGCCAGGATGTAGGCATCCCTGTGGGCGGAGTGTCTTAAGGAAGTGCCGGGGGTATTGGGGGACACACCATGGGGTCACTGGGACACACCAGGGGGACTGCCTGCAGCTGGCACAGCCCTACCTGTAGCAGTTGTTGTGGAAGCGGTTGTAGCTGCCCAGTGCAGTCAGGGCACCCAGCCCAATGGCATAGGAAAAGAAGACCTGGGTGCCAGCATCAATCCAGACCTGGGGTGTGAGGGAGGGTGTCAGGGGGTGATGAGGGTGCCAGGGGGTGTCTAGCACCCAGCTCCCTGCTGCCCTCCCCACTGCCCTCACCTGTGCCTCAACCAGCTTGGTCCAGTCAGGTTTCAGGTAGTAGATGATGCCGCCCAGCGCGCCAGGCAGTGTTACTCCGTGGGCCAGCAGCAGGATGAGGACCACATACGGGAAGAGTGCCGTGAAGTAGACAATCTGAAGAGCAGTGGGTGGCCGTGAGACCCCCCAGGCCAGGGCTCTCTGTCATGTGCCACAGGTGTCCCAGCAGGACCAGAGCTTGGGAATGTCCCCAGCAGCTGGTAGCACCTCCTGGACAGATGTGGGACATGGGCCTCCCACCCCTGTGGGCAGTGGCACAGGAGGGCAGGAGACAGCAGTGCTGTGTGTTGCAGTCGCATTCTCTCATACCGGTGGCCCTGATGCATGTTCCCCCTGCCAGCATTACCTTCCCAGTTGACTTGACACCCTTCCAAATGCAGAAGTAGACAACGACCCAGGTGGTGACCAAGCAGAGGATCATCTGCCAGTTCATCTCCCCTGGCTCGCTGAGGCCCCCAGAGAGACGCAGCACCTTGTTCCTGCAGAGTGGGGCTGTGCTGAGTGCCAGCATGACACCCCCAGCCCCAGACGACACCCTCCTGGTTCCCACACTCACTCCCAAAACTCAATGACAGGTGAGCGCTTGTTGGTCATGTCGGTGCAGCTGAAATTGGAGGTCCAAGTGCTGGCAGTGGCATTAGTGCTGACATTGTGGCACAGGTCCAGGTTGAAGAGCTCTGTGCACTGCTCCGTGTTCCAGGAGTGGCCACAGGTGGCCCAGGGCAGGGTGTCCGTCAGTGAATGCACCAGGTAAAAGAGCCCCCACACCAAGATCATGATGTAGTAGGAGTTGCAGAAGAAGACGATCACCATAGAGGCCAGGCCTAAACCTGTGGCATGGGGAGACCAGAGCCCGCAGGCACCTGTGGGCATCTGGCAGCCGGCATGGAGTGGGATGTGGGGTGTTGGAGGGATGCGGGAGGACAGAGGAGAACTGACAGGGACAGGACAGGGGAGAGCTGGTGGGAATGGGACAGGGAAGCTGGCAGCCCCAGGCAGGACAGGACAGGGTGGGGACAGCTGGCAGCATGGCACAGGACCAGGGGGGAGCCGGCAGGATACCTCTGCGGTGGGGATCCAGCAGCTGCCTGGGATCCAGCAGCATGCAGGCAGGGAGCCACAGGGGCAGGCAAGGCAGGCAGGGCAGGACAGGGTGCCATAGGGCACAGGTGCAGGCAGCTGCCACCCTTGGCCAGGGCACAGGGGTGGCAATGGGACACGGGCAAGGTGCAGGGGAGCAGGTAGGGCGTGGGCAGGGTGCTGCCGGCCCCAGCAGGCTGCAGGCAGCTGAGGCACAGTCAGGGTGCAGGCAGGGTGCCGGGGGCCCTGGGCAGGGTGCAGCGGCTGTGGGAAGGGTGCAGGCAGGGTGCGGGCAGGGTGTGACATTACCCTTGAAGAGGGGGGCGATGTTCCAGGCGCCGATGCCCCCCTGCTTCATGAACTGCCCCAGGGCCACCTCCAAGAAGAAGATGGGGATGCCGCCCACGAAGACGATGAGCAGGTAGGGGATGAGGAAGACGCCTGGGGCCGGGGGCAGGAGGCCGGCTCAGCCGCTGCCGTCCCCCCGGCCCCCCCTTTTGCTCCCCCCCTTCCCCGCGCCACCCGCCCGGACGCAGCGAATGGCAAAGGCGCCTCCGCGCCCTCCCCTTGCCGCGATGTAGGTCAGCACGGGCAGGTGGTGGGGGGCTCCCACGACCCCCCGCCCCGTGAGTGACTCTGGACCCCCACGGGGTGGCCCACGAGCCCCTCAAAGGTGCAGGGCGAGCTAACCCAGCGTGAGGTGACCCCCAGGCATACGCTATCGAGCGGGAAGGGGGCACCCCCCGCCCCGCGGGGCACACCCCCGCGGCGCGGGGCGAGCACGGGGCTCACCTCCGCCGTTCTTGTAGCACAGGTAGGGGAAGCGCCAGACGTTGCCCAGCCCCACGGCGAAGCCCACGCAGGACATGATGAAATCCATCTGCCGAGTCCATGTCTCCCGTTCGGGAACGGCCTCTTTGGGGGGACCAGGGGGTCGCACCAGTGGTGCCGTCACTGTCCGCTCCTCGCCCGCCGTGGGGGGTTCTGCGCCCTCCGCCCCGCCGGGGCCCTCTGCCGAGACGGGGGGAGGGGGATGCCCACGCCGCCGTCACGCGCGCCCGTGGGGGCGCGAGAGGGGGGGGAAGCACCTCCCCCCCCCCGCGCGCCCCTCTCCGCGCGTAGGTGCGTGACGTCAGATGTCAGGCCGGCACGTGACGTCACAATGCAGAGCGGTGACTCACCCCGCGGCGGCGGGAGGGGGCGCGTCGCGGTCGCGCGTGGCCGTGGGCCCCCCTCTCCCCCTCCCCAAGCTCATCCCTCCCCGGCGCTCCCCGCTTACCGGAGCCCGCGGGGGCAGCGGCGGCCGCAGCTGTGGCGGCGGCGGCGGCGTCGCGTCGCGGGGCGTCGGGCGGCTGCGGGGCGGCCGTGTCGGTGGGGACGGGGGGCATGTCGCGGGGGGCCGGGGAGCGGGGGCGGGTCGGGGGCGGCTCCGTGGCCGAGGGGGGCTCAGAAGCAATCCACGAAGCACTTGAAGGTGAGTCGGAAGAACCTCATTGAGGGCGGCGGGGCGCGGCGGGGCGGGCCGGGCCGGGCGGGCGGCTCAGAGCCGGGCTGCGGGGCCGGCGCCGCGCGGCCGCTCCGGGGCTCTCTGCGCCGCGGCACCGGGCGGCGGCGGAGGCAGCGACCGGCCGCACCGCCCCCCGAGCCCCATTGGCCGCGCCACCCGCCCGCGGCTTGACGGGACTTGCAGTCCCGACGCACTGGCACCGGCCCCCAGGCGAGGCGGGAGCCACGGGGGGACAAGGAAGACCCTGCGGGATTCCGGGCACTACGGACAGCGGGGACGGCGTGGCAACGGGGGATACCGGGCACGAGGGACACAAGGCAGCAGGGCACACCCGGGGACACCAGGGAGCAGGGCGCTAGGGACAGCAGGCGACAAGAGGCAGCGGGGGATGAGGCACTTCAGCGCACAACAGGCACTAGAACTCCGGGACTTGCACGTCTCGCCGCATCGGGGCACAACAGAAGAAGACACGAGGCACTAAAGCGGCAGGATTTGCACCAGGAGACACTGGACAACAGGGTGCAGCCAGCAGCAGAGCACGCAGAGAGGCAGCAGGCACCGGGGGACACTGTGTCCCCCACTGCTGTGGAGTACACCTGGCAATAGCACCAAGAAACACCGGTCCCTGAGGGATCTTAGGGAATACCCAGCACCAAGTCACACCAAGGAACACTGGAGCACGAGGACACCTGGGGCAGCAGGGTGCTGGGGGTCCCAACAGCAGACTGGGGCATGGTGCCCTGGCTCACCAGGGGCCCGAGAGATAGCAGGCAGCAGAGGCGAGTGGAGTTCAGAGAGTTTAATGAGCGCAGGACAAACCCCAACCCCCTCCCCCAACCCCCCATCCCTCCAGTGCCCGGCCTGGCCCACAGCCCCAGGCCAGGCCCCCCACAACACCCTAGTCGACTTCTTCCATGCTGCTGTAGGAGGGGGCTGGGCGCTCGGCGGGGCTGGCGAAACGCTCAGGGAGGCCTTCCGCAGCCAGCGGCGAGGCTCCTTCGGGGGCCAGGCCAGATCCGAACGGCACCGGGGGCAGTCCCTGCAAGCAGAAGGTGGGCATGAGAGGGAGACTTGCACCCCGCCCACCCATCTCCCTCTCTGCTCCTGGAGGGCTAGAGGGGTGCCTGGGGGGACACAGCCCCTCAGGGTAGGGACCCCACGTGCAGAATGTGCAGCCCCTGGGCTTAGAGAGCAGAAGCTGGTGGCAAACCCCACAGCAGGGCAGAGGGAAGCATCGTGCCCAGGGCTCCTGGAAGCAGCCCCTCCAGCCCAGCAGGAGAGCCAGGCTGCAGCACACTCCCGCCCCAGGGCTGCTCAGCCAGTGCCAGTCAGAGCAGAGCCCTGCACCCCAGCATGGGCGGCAGTGACGGGCCATGGGCAGGCTGCCAGCGCCTGCCAGAGGTCTGAGGAACAGTGCAGGGCCAGAGGGAATTTCCAGGGCTGAGAGCACCTTGTCAGGCCTCGCTGCTGGCCACCCACCGCCAGTGAGGGCAGGCAGGTGCAGGCAGCAGCTTGTGGGCCCCAAGCCTGGGGCACCAGCACCAGCTGGAGCAGAGGTCAGCCCACTGGCGCCGGGCACTGACTCAGACCCACGAGGCCAGCACCACGGGTGAGCGGGGGAAGCCACCGAGACCCAGGGCTGTAGACAATGAGGCAACTGTTCCAGGACAGGCACCTCATGACCACAGCACAGCCCTGCCGAGCTCCCTGGCTGGGACCTGCTTGGGAGCGGAGTAAACCTCAGCATGTGGAGGAAGGGTGTGGGACAGAGGTAGGGGGAGTCCAGCTCAGGCCCCAGCCTAAAACACAGATGAACCCCTTCACTGCCAAGCATCCCTCCCAAGCCAGCTGAGGGCACAGCAGCAGAGACGGAAAAGAAAGTCACAGGGCTCTGAAGTTACCTCTCACACCCAAATACGCCAGAGCTGTCTGAGCCACGCTCAGCCAAGGGCAACACGTCTCAATGTCAGACACTGTTCGAGCTGCTGCCTGTGCCCCAGGCCCAGGGGACTGCCTGCTCTTGGCCCTGCTGGGCTCCCCACGCCCTGCACGTGTCCCGCGAGGCTACCACTCCACAGCTGGGACTAGAGCCCAGCCCGTGCCCCATGGCATGGGCAGGCAGAGCTCTCCCCTGAGCCTGCTACCACACAGGGTGCACCAGGCACCCAGCAAAGCCCAAGGGATGGTCCTGGTGCCAGCTGGGTCACAGAGTGGCCTCAGGTGACCCCAGTGTGGAGTCTCCGCCTCTGTGTGGGAGTCCCAGCACACAGGACAGGAACGCTGCATCTCTTTGGAAAACCTGGCTTTATTAACGCACTATGGTCATACCTGTGCTCCCTGACCCCATGCCTCTCCTGCAGCATGGGCAGCTGGTGTCCTTGCAAATGAGGTGCACACTGCCCTGAAGAGACCAACTCCCCCAGATGCTGCCAGCATGTAGCCCCAGGGACTGTTGGGAAGCAGTGGCCCACAGAGATGAGCGCTCACCACAGGCACCCCAGTCTGGATTGCCAGGCTCCCCAGCAGCTGTCCAGGGCTGAGCAGGGAAGCACACAAGCCCTAGGTGACAAGCCTGTCCAGCCCCAGCACAGGAGTGCGGCACACACCACTCCCAGGGCACAAGCAGCTGGCACCAGGAGGCTCAGCAGGAGGCTGGCAGGAGAGACTGGGCTGGCCAAGGACCACGGGTAGCCCCAGCTCTAGGGGTGCTCAAGGCTCCTGCAGCAGCACAGCTGAGAGAGGTGGCCAGCCAGGGCCCGTGTCAGGGCATCCTGCCCTTGCTGCAGCCTCCCGGCAGGTCTCCACTTCCTTCTTGGGAGCCAAGCAGAGATGGCTGACATGCCCGTGGGGCTCTCAGGTCCCAGTTTCACTGCAGCAGCAACATCCCTTCTTGAGCAGCAGGTAGTCATGAAGTCTGCCTCACTCCCAGTGGGCAGCAAAAGAAGGGCAAAGGAGCTCCGGGTTCTCGGCTGTGCCTTGGCAAGGCAGCAGGCTGGCCACACAGGCCTGCCAGCTGGCACAGGAGATGCCAGAGCAGACAGGCAGGAGCCGACAGCCCCATGCTTCCCTTGGCGAATCTTTCCCAGCGTCTTCTGTCCTGCTCTCATAGCATCCTAGGACGGCGCGTGCCTTGGCGGCCCTGCTCCTGCAGCTGGCCACGCGCCTGGGCCTATCTCCAGCGGGGCTGGTAAATGAGTGGGTAGAAGACGTTCAGGAAGAGAGCCACAATTGCGGCCGTGGTGGCCAGGACAAAGTATCTGACGCAGCCTTCATCTGGGTGCGGGGGGGTGCCTGGACTCCGCTTCTGGCCACAGGGCCTCCAGGAGTTTCTTGCAGGCCTTTGGGGCGCCTCAAGCTGCAGCTCTTGTTCTTCAGCCTCCAGTTCCTGCCAGATCAGAGAAGCCTGCGATGTGGAAACCTGCGTCAGCACTTGGAGAACACAACGGGCAACACCCCTCGCCATCCCCCGGGGCAGGCGGCTGCCTGCAAGCCCAGCCCCGTGCCCAGCCAGCCCGCCTCCCCATGCAGCACCATCGCGGTCGCGCCCGCCCCCGCGGCTCTTCGGGGTCTCTGGTGTGTGGGGCTCCGGTGGGTGGCTCTGTGGGAGGGAGCACGGGCAGCTACCAGGCAGGGTCTTCACAGGACCGCAGGGAGTGAAGCCAGCAGCTGGATCCCGATGGAGCAGATGCACTTGCATTGGTGGGTCCAGGAGGCAAGGGAGCGGACAGCAGCCAATCACAGCCCAGCTTCTGTGATCCCAACAGGATCTTCCACATGACAGCCAATCCAGAGCCAGCTGGAGCAGCAGGAGCAGGAGGCGCAGTGCCAGTACAGCCAGTCACAGCTCCGCTTTGGTAGGTAGGAATGCTCTGACAACCAATCGTAGCCCAGCTTCCAGGAGGATTTTCCACAAGCAGCCAACCACAGCTTGGCCCTTCTTGTCGGTGATCGTGCAGAGCAGTTAGGGCGCAGGTCTCTGGAGGGCACCCAGTGCCAGGGAGGGTGCAGGTGGTCCAGGGTGCTTGGGGACCTGCTGAGCCCCACTGGGATCCAATGCATCCCATTACTGCAGGGGAACCGGCGCTGCCAGGGGCCCAATGAGCCCCAGTGCCACAGAGCAACCTGATGAACCCCAGCGCCATGGGGCATACAGTGAGCCACAGGGCCAGTTAGGCCCCTGAAGGCTCTCACCACCAGTGTGCAAAAAGCAGTACAGCCTTCTCATTGCTCAGGCTGCCCCCAGTGAGTGGAGCTGCTCCAGGACACGCACAGCCCCCCAGGGCAGGAACAGCCCAGGCAGGCAGACACCAAGATGCCAGACAGCCCCCCCAGCCTCAGAGACAGACAGCTTCTGTCCCCAGGCGAGAGGGCAGAACTGCGATGCCTAACCAGCACTGGGTCAAGGGGAGCATGAGCCAGAAGGGCAGGGAGGCCAGGCCAGAAGGGCCTCTAAGGGCATACATGTGCAGTCACGCTGGAGATGAACTGAGCATTGTCCTCAGACTCTGTGGGCCTGCAGAGGTGCTGAGCATGGAGGGAAAAGTCTGCAGCACAACGATGCAGGGGGTCTGACCAGGTGGGCACCACACTGTGCCCCAGCCTCAGCCTTCCTGACTTTCACACAAAGATCAGTGTAACCATGCCCTACCACTGCATTCTGAAAGCACCCTGCCATCTGGCCCACCCCCAGTCCCTCCCTCCCAGGCCACCCAGCAACAGAGCACGCTCTGGCAGGTTTCTCTAGAGCACCCTGTGAAGGCTGCCAGGCCTCTGGCTCAGCACTGGTATTTACCTTTTTTGCACTTGGCTTGGCCCTGAGTTGGGCCCCAGCAGAAAGTGTCCCCCACCCTGCCTCAAAAGCGGCTCTGGAGAGCAAGTTCTTACTGCTCTCTGGCACAACCAGATCCTACTGCACTGCTCGCAACCACTCCTCTAGTGCAGACTCCGGCAAGGCTGTGCCCCTTCTTCTTCTACCAGTGCCCTCCCACCAGCAATTCCACACTGATGACCAAAACCAGCTCTCCTGTGATCCCTCAGGACAGGGACTGTCCCAAGCTCACAGTGAGAACGAGGCAAGACAAGCTCCAATGCCCAGCCGGCACAAGCTCTTTGGTATCAAAGGGGTGCAGGCACTGCACCACAGCTGCACCAGGCTCTCTGGGTGCAGGCAAAGATGGGCAGGCCCTGCATGTGGGCTCCTGAGCACATTTCAAGGCTCTGTGGCTCCAACAGTGCCGAAAGGGACGCAAGTGCTCACCTGGCTTGCAGCGGCTTCAGCAGAGGGGGTGCGCTCGGTGCGGTGGTCTGAGGGATGCCCTGGCAGGGGTCTCTCCACAGGAGAGTTCCTCCGGCGGTAGAAGAGGACATATGCATATCTGGTCACCACCTGGCTCTCATCCACCGTGGTGACTGTGCTGTCGTCAAAGAGCCGCCAGCCTGAGAAGGACGAAGGGTTAAGCAAGCAGACAAACCACGGCTGCAGGAGAAGGGGGGTGGTGAGGGTGACAGATCCTCACCTACGTCGCTGCGTTGGCTGTTCTTGTCGTTGGGCAGGCGGGCGTATGCTGTGTAGTGCCCTCCAATCATGCCTCCATAGTGGTTGATCACAGCATACAGGTCATACATAGGCAGCTGCTGCTCACCCTTCCGACCAATGCAGAATTTGCTCAGGTCCAGGCTCCTGTGGAGAGACATGGTGACCATCAAGGGTGATCAGTGTTATGCAGGCCGGACTGCAGGTCAGCAGAGGCAGTGCCAACCCAGGCACATCGTCCCCAGGCTCTCACCGGACGGGAAAGTCCACCATGTCATTGATCTTGTCCCTCCAAATAAAGCTGCGGAAGGAGAAGCGCTTGAGCTGGATGATGAGGACGTTGGGCAGCCGCCATAACATCAGCTGCTTGGAAGCCTCACGGTGCTGCTTGCACTTGGGGCAGTACCTAGGGGAAGAGTGTGCTTGTTACTGGTGTGGGGAGAGCCTCAGTTCTTCCAGCCCAGCTCAGCCCCAGGGTCCCCACATGCAGGGCTGGCAGAGGGTATGTCGGAGGGCTCAGCCTCCTCTGTCAAGGGCAGGCCAGCACAGTCCTACAGAGCACTACCTTTGCTCCCTGCTGGCTTAGCCCTTCCCAGTGCACAGGGAGGGCCAGCCCATCGTTCCTGGCTGCCAGTAGAAACAGTATGCAGGCCCAGGCAGCTCCCGGGAAACCCTGCTGCTGCTGGCTGGAACCCGCCCTGCGGCCTTCCTCACCATGCTTCCTCTGGGGCCAGGACTTCGGGCTTGGTGAAGAGATTGAGGCACTGCTCCAGGGTGAAGTGGCCAGCCCGGGCTGCTTCGCTGGCTGAGCCTGGGTCCTCCACACACTCCAACTCCTTGGATTCTACCAACACGAATTCCTTGAGGCGCTCATTGTTCTTCCACACCAGGGCAAGGGAGCAGTCATCTGTCAGATCCAGGGGGGTGTCACCTGTGAAGGGGCACAGATGTCACACACATACTCTACCAGGTTGGAGCAGGCCACCTTGCTGGAGCAATCTTGCCCATCCCAGTTAGATACAGAAATCAAAAAGTGCTTCCAGAAAGGGACAGGTGCCCCCTGGCTAGGTTCACCATGCTGGGGCAGCAGAGCCCCTCAGCCTGCAGGGCTCAACACTGGCACAGCCCTCCGTCAGCAGCACCCTCACAAACAGCACTGGGTGTGGGCATTCCACTCAAACAAAGAAATGACCCAGAGATCACAGACCCTCTGAGAATACATGAGGTTGGAAGGAATTGGCTTATTTGCTGAGGAGAGCAGGAATGTCACGCCCAAGAAGAGCTTCTAGGCAGAGGCTCTGCGCAGCAGAGCCCCTCCTTCCCCTGTCAGGTGCCGCTTTCACTGTTCAGTGTGGGCCACCATCACACCTGGGTTCACCTTGTGCCAGGCAGGCTCTGGCACCCTTGCCAGGCAGATCCACTACCCTGCCAGAGGTGGTAAGGGATGAAGGTGGCACTTTACAGGGCTCTGGCTCACCTTTATCTTCCAGCTTGTGCTCTCGGTTGGCAGCGTCGATCTTAGTGATGTAGAACTGTGTGGCGCGGGCATTCAGTGAGTCTGGAGTGTGCTGGTACCCAGGGATGGCAGCTGTGAACAGGCAGGGACAGATTTGTGGTGGTACTGCCTGTCTGCCCTGCGTAGGGGCCAAGAATTTGCAGCACCCCCACCCCCACCTCACATGCTACGGCCTTGAAGGGACACAACCACGTGCCCGTGTCCTTGACTATTTTTAGCAGGCGCCTGCCCCTGGCAAGCTGTGCTCCTCTGCCTGCCTTGCCCCTTCACTGCACATTGCTGCCATCCTGAGACGAATGTCTGGAAACGTGACAGCCAGGCAGCCGACCGCAAGAGGCTGGTCCCATGCAGCTGAGTCAGAGAGAGGGAAGTGCTTTGCTCACAGCCCCCAGGGGCTCAGCCAGCACCAGCTCTGCCTTGCTCCCACAGGACTCGAGGCTTCTGCCCGCCCCTGCCTTTCCACCTCTCCCACAGCAACACAGCGCTCCAGCCTCTTTCCTCATCAGGTCTCTGCTCTACACCCTGGGCTTTGCCAGGGCACGGCAGAGCGTGGGTAGGTAGGCATTTCAGGTGAGGCAGCACTGCCAAAACAAAGCTCCCAGGGCCTCATCTGTGTTCCCAAGAGTCTCCAGACCAAGCTCACAAGAGGAGAAGTGATGCTGTGGTGGGAGGTCACCCCAAGGAGGGAGAATCGCCTGAGCTCCTGGCACAGACACAGTTAGCACTTCAGCACCTCTTACCTTCTGGCTTGAGAGCTCTCTCATAGGACGGCTCTTTCTCACAACAGCTGTCATCCTGCGACTCCATGTGCTCAGAGAACCCTGAATCCAAGCTCAGCAGGGAACTCCTGGCTGTCAGGACCTTGCTCCGGACAGTGGTAGTATCCCCCGTCTCTGGGTGCAGCTCAGGCCCAGCTGGTGAGAGTGGGGGCTCCTGCAGGAGGCTGGAAGCCCTGTCCCCATCTCCCAGCTCAGGGGTGGAGGTGGCTGCTGCACAGCTGCTCTTGGCCAGGGGCTCCAGCTTGTCTGAGTGCAGAGGCTGCAGCCCCTGCTCTGGTGACATCCGGCCCAACTGGAATGGAGGCTGGAACACGCTGACTGAGTACCTGGGCAAGGAGGTGGGATTTAGAGCTGGCCAGACACAGGGCTGAGCTCAGCTCCAGGGCAGAAGCACCTTCCTTCCCTGGTCTCTCACCTTGCATAGCCCTCCAGCAGCTGGGCCAGGCGGGCGTAGGTGAGGCGGGACTCGGGCACGCTGATGAGGAAGGGGAAACCAATGTTCTCAGGACGGCATGAAGCCTTGTGGTCTGGCCAGTGTGTTTTCTGACATGCCCTGTAACACATACAGCCCCTGCTGAACTCAGCATCCTTGAACAGCCTGGGAAGGAGCAGTGCAGGGCCAGAGGGGTGTGCTGGGGACAAGGGGAGCACCAGGAGTTCAGCTGGCTCCATCCCAAAGGGCAGACCCATCCCACCTTCTCCCAGCAAGAAGAGCTTTTCCATCCAGCCCTTCACAGCAGGAGACCCCCCTTCCTGCCAGGCACCAAGCCAACTCACACGTTGCAGTAACCGACTCGATAGCATCTCGTGCAGCGCTTGAGCTTCTCATCCTCTGGCAGCTGCTTCTTCTGGCAGGCCGCACACTTGGCAACAGGGCCACTGGGCACCTGCGGGCGCTGCAGGAGAAAGGACCCATTGGACAGGGAAGGGCAAGGACAGACGGGGGCAGGACAAGGCAGCCTCAGTGGGCATCCGTGTAGCTAATCGCCCTTGTGTGCGGTTCTGCTGCTCCTGCTCAGTCCCACTTACAGCTCAGCCTTCCTGCATCCCTCCCAGTAGTCCCAATATGCTTTCTTACCTGCTGGACCTGAAGCTCCACCACGCGCTCCTTGGCCAGCTCTGGGGACAGCACCTCAAAGCAAAGCAGCAGGTCCGTCGGCGAGACCGTGTCTAGCGAGTTAGACGGCAGGAACATGCGGTGGAAGTGATTCTTGATCACCTGCCAGGAAGGCAGTGGAACATGGCCGTGTGAGGGCTGCCCTATGTGTCCTCTCCTCAGAGAGCCACAGACCTCAGCCTCACAGTGAGCTGTGGGAAGAGCAGCAGCTCAAGGATGCTGTGCTCAGCTCACCACCTCACAAAAGGGAAAGATGGACATCCCAGGCCCTACTATAGCAGCCTAACCCTCCAGAGCAGGTATCTGCCCAGCACTCTCACCTCTGCCAGGCGCAGGTTCTCTGGTTTCACGCGCACGCTGTGGGCCACTGAGTCAAGTACCTCCATGGCACTGGAGTTCTCCTTGCTGATACTCACGAGAAACTGCCACCGAGAAAGTGCCACATTAGTCACACCACACTAAGGCATGCCCTTACTTAACACAGGGCTTAGCCAGTTGGCACATGACCAGCTGCCTGGGGCACCTCCAGGAGCATTCTCAGGCTCCCTCCCCAGGGTAGAAGGTATCCTTTACCTTGACTGGTTTCTTGTGTGGCTCCTTTGCAAAATAGTAGACAGTCAGCACCTTTTGCTTCTGTGGGAGGGGCACGGGGAGGTACAGGAAGGGGTCAAATGTAATAGACACCTGCAGATACAAACGCACACTCAGTTGTGGAAGTTCTTGTGGCTGAGCAGCAGATCCAGTGGACCCAAGATCCAGCCTTGCCCTGTGACCTGTGCTCTCTGAGGGTCAGGAGACTGATTCTGCACAGCCAGGACAGGGACAGAACTTCCAGGGCTGCCGTACCTTGGAGCACACCGGGCACACAAGCTTGGATTTGTACTGGCCCTGGAAGAGGTCTACTATGAACGAGTCGTTCCTCATCTTGTGTCGTTGCCAAGCCTCCTCAGCTACCACCTGCAGGAAGAAAAGGCTTGGCACCTCACTAAACCACCCAGGCTGCTCTCCCAGTAACTCTGGGGGTGGAACACCCTCACCTCATCAGGCCTCCCATCCGAGTCAACAGTCTCTGTGTAGGGCTTGTTCTGGATGCGGTTGAGGTCCTCATGCAGGCCATCAAGCAGGAAGGCCATGAACTCCTGAGCATCATGCTGGGCATAGCCAGTGAACTGGCTGGCCTTGCTGGCTACAATTGCCTGTGGGGAGCACAGTCGTCAGGGCTGGCCAGCAGACCCCTGGCAGCACTGCTTGCCCCACACACAAACCCTGGCTGCACCCACACCCACAGCTCTCTGTGGCACTTGCAGGGCAGCCAGGTGCCCACAGAGGAATGCTGGGAACCCACAGCACTTCCTGCTGAGCACCAGTGCCAGGAGCCCTACCTTCAGTTTAGAGGGCTGGAAGGCGTGGTGTGTGCCCTTCCACAGTGCTCTGAGCAGCATGGCGAAGCCGATGGCCAGGCGCCCGCCCGTCCCCAGCGGGTTGTTGTAGTTGATTTCTGACTCAAAGGACCGATCTGTAAGAAATGCAGGAGCTCAGAGTGGCTGGCTTCATCATCTGAGTGGCCAAGCTCTGCTGTGCTCCCAGTGTGGGCTCACCATGGAAGTAGTCACGCAGCTCCCGGGTGTTGGACAGGGACTGAATGACACTGTTCATGAAGCAGGTGTTACCCAGGTTCACCAGCCCTGTGAAGCCGGGCAGGCAGACCTTCTTCTTCTCATCCTCATCCTCATCATCCTCCACACTCTCGGCACTCACTGGGCTGTGTGTCATTGGTGGCACCATACACGTCGGTTTGGGCTGCCAAAGCAGAGGCAGGTGTGAGGGTGCGGCACTCAGGGAGTCTCTCTGGGAACACCAGAGGAACTCAAAAGCCCAAGAAATTCTCCAGAGAGGGCTGGAGCCATCACACCATCTCCCACTTGGACTGGGACAGACAGGCCAACAGCTGTCCCTAATCCTGCCAACTATGACTGAGGAGCACTGCCTCCTCCTCCAGGAGTACTTTGCCAGCCTCCAGAGTGACACTGAGGAGGTGTCCCTCTTTCCCCTATCCAGGTCAGATCCACTGTGGCCACACTCACCGAAGGAATATGTGGCTCTTGCTTCACTGCCACGTGCTCTGGGGCCGTACGGGCTGCCACGCCATCCAGAGCCCCATCTTCCACACGCGGCTTCTCTTTGTCACTGGTTCGGGCCTCTTCCTTGCTGGAGAGGGGGTGCTGGTTACTGCCCGGAGGGTTCTTATCCAGAGGGGTAGGGCCTGTAGGCACGGCAACCTTTGCACCACCCACTGCACCTTAAAAAGGGGGAAGGGTGGGCCTGTGGTTAGCAGCACCACGCGCTGCCCACAGTGGGGCTGAACTGCTCAGTCCACACTTGCACACAGGCTCTCTTCTACCCCTCTTTCCCGTGAGCAAGGGAAACGGGAGTGCCCTTCCCCTATCACTTGGCTCACACTCTGCCTCACATCCCTCCTACCTGCATCCACTCAGCCCCTCTACTTCCCCACAATCCCATGCCAGAGGATCTGGCACCAGCTGGCAGCTGGGAGTGGTGAGGAGGGCCCATGCCCCACTGCAGTGCAGCAGGCAGGCAGGACAAGAAGGCAGGGTGCAGACCTCGTGTGGCTGGAGCCTCCAGCCCTCCCCAGCGCTGGCTCTGGCGTTTCTTCAGGCAGACATCAATGCGAGACACCGTGAAGTTGTACGTGCACTGGTCTGGCTCAATGAGGTTCCTGTAAGGCACACAGCAAGTCAGAGGTGCCCCAGACCCGCAGCAGTCTCAGACATGCCAAAGCCTTTGCCTGGCAAAGCCACGCCCTCCAGGCAGTAAGAACCCTGCTAGCACTGATCCTGAGGTAGCCCTGGCAAAGCAGGGTGGAAACCCTCAAGCCTGGCCACACTGAACACACAAAGCGCCCCTTTTCTGACATCCATTCTGCTTGGCTGCCTCCTGCTGCATATTCCACCCAAAGGACACACAGGCTGGTCTGGCTGTCCCCAGGAGCTCTAGAACAGTCTGGGGTGAACTGCAGGCAAGGAGGCACTGGGATTTCTTCCCCTGCAAGCCAGCACACAGCCAAGGCAGACCAGGCTCAGGGCACTAGTGCAGTATAGTGTAACTGAAACCTCCAGATGCAGAAATGAGCATTCCCTGCACAGAACCGCCAGCTGGGACTGGTTCCTGTTCTAGCACTGCACTCTCACCTCCGTTGTCCTGGTGTGGGTTAGGACAGGAGTCATACCTGAGCTTCACCTGCCACCGGAACACCGTGTGGGGCCCACAGCCAGGATGGAGACGAAGGAAGTTCATATCACTGCAGAGAAATTGGGAGTGAGCAGAGGTGAACAAAGAAGTAGCCCAGCCACAATCAGGAGCTCTGCAGTAGCCTGGAATCATCCCGAGACAAACTTGTACCTCGTCTGAAACACGAGCGTGAAGTCTTGCTCCCGGAACAACACCTTGGATGTCTCCTTGTGGATCTCCTTCACATAGACATGCACCACCACCAGATCATTGCCCTTCTCGTATGAGTCATTCTTGACAAAGGTCAGGCTTACAAAAGGTTCTGGCTCTGAGCAAGGAAAGCCATGGAGAGAAAGGTTATCTTCCTTGCATGCTGAGGCTGCAAGCTGACCCAGGAAAGGTCCTGAGCAGATGGACCTTCCTGACCAGGCTCACTCCATAGGCTCTGGCCACTCACCATCAGCTGCTGCTTCCAGAGCCACATCATCCTTGGACCAGTCCCTCTTCTCACCATCTCTGCCCATGGGAGGGGTGCCCACTGGGATGGCCTTAGAGCTCTCTCCCAAGACAGGCAGGCAGTCCCGGCTCCGCAGGGCCTCAGCAGGGCTGCCTGGCTGCAGGACTCTCTTCTCAACACAGGCGGCAACACGGTGGGGGAACACCTCCGTGGTAGCTGCAAGAGGTGGCATCTCCACTGGAACAGTCTCCTTGGCCAAAACCACAGCCTTTCAATACAGAAAGACACAGTGACACACAGACACTGTCACCCCTGGGGTGCCCTAAGGCACAGCTCCATACCACCTGCTTCCCCCACACATCCCATGCCAGCTCAGCCCCATTAGCACCACAGCCCAGCAACTGCAGGGTCCTCACTTCACCTGCTCCTCCACCACAGGTCCTCCTGTCAGCCCTCAGCATCACGGAGCCCACCTCATCCCCATGGTCAGGGATGGGTCCTGCATCCCCTACAGGGCTGAGGAAGCAGGGGTACCCAGGTCCAGCCAGGTCCCCAGGTACCTTCTCCAGGGGCAGTGAGAGGTCTGCAAGGGCCGCGGGTGCATCGACCTGGCTGGCTCTGACGTTGCGGCGGCTACCGGCCCTCCCGCTGTGCCCTTTGCTGGGCTCCGTGTTCCCGGTGACTCTGGCATTCAGCTCCTCTTCAGTGGGAGCCACTTTGAGGTATACTGCCCGCTTGGCGCTGGGGCCACTCTGTGTCCCTGGGCTGGCTGGGCTTTTCCCTCCCAGGGCCTCACTTCTTCCCGGAGCACGCTTGGGGTTGGAGGGCTCCCGCCGGGATCTTGGTGGCTCTGTGCCTTCAGCCCTTGGCTCTTCAGGGGTCAACTCCACAGAAGCAGCTTTCTCTTTCCCATTTTCCCAGCATGCGGCCCCTTTGGCCAGTTCTTTGGATCCGTCTTTCCTTTTCTTCTGTAAAAGGCAACGCAGCACAGTGGGAAGGTTATTTAGGTAGCAGCACCTTTCAGGCTTCCTATCCTCACGCTCACTCCCCCTTCCCAGACTGCACCAGGACTCTACTCCAGAACCTGGAGATGCATGGCAGGCAGAAACAGGCATATGACTCCCTGGGACAGTGACAGATGGCTCATGCAGCATGTGGATGCAGGATGTGCCCCACATTGCTCCCTGGGCAGCTCAAAAGTAGGGGGCTCAGAGGTCACCCCAGCTCCCCAGGGCTCCATAAGCTCCCTTAAAAAGGCAGATCATTCCCTCCTCACCAGAAGTGAAGACCAGTTATGGAGTGGGATCTTCTTCTGAAGCACAAGCTGTAGAAAGTTGCCCTTCTTGCACTGGACCTTGCTGCAGGAGCTCTCGATCTCCTCATAGAACTGACAGCTCCACTGGCGCCCGTCTGTAAAGCAGAGGGGAATCAGTACCTCAGGCAGTGCTCCAGGCAGCTGTCACCTAACCCACAGCACCCTTTCACCTGCCCCCAGGATGAAGGAAGCACTCATTCAGAGCCAAGAAGGCTGCAGGCAGGCTGCCACCATACCCCAGGAGCCTTCCAGGGCTCCAGCCAGCTTCCCTGAATTTGCTTTGTACATCTGGCTGGCCTCCTTCCCAGCGGGAAGGCCCTGGGCCTCCCTGCCCTCAGGGGCACAGTAATTTTTCCAAAAGATACCCGGGACTGACTCAGCCATCCCAGCAAGCAGGGGACAGAGACGCACTGGCGCAGCAGTGGGCACTTGTTCACTTGGCACAGAGGCCAACTCCTGCCCTCCCCAGCTCTACAATGCTCTCCTATCAGCCCTGTCTGCTGCCTGAGGCTGTGCCAGCTGACAGCAGGGCATTGCCTCTGAGGGAAAAGTCTGATGTCTTCCTGCTGCAACCCCATGCTTGGCCCAGAGCTGTGCCAAGTCCCAATGGAGAAATGCCTGCAGCAGTTGCTCTATTTCCATACCTGGTAGTTTGACCACACAGTCTGTGTCAGTGAAAGCAGCATCTACGTCCTCCGCCTTCAGAGCTCCACTGCCCAAGTTCAACTTGATAATGATCTCATCGGCATTCTGCTTCCAGTCTAGCAGCAGCTCTAGGAAAAGGGAGGGAAGCATCACCCACTTGCTGGGGTATGAGCCTGAAGTGCCCACTCCTTGGCCGGGGAACAAAAGCCT
Source organism: Corvus moneduloides (assembly GCF_009650955.1). Classification (NCBI taxonomy): domain Eukaryota; kingdom Metazoa; phylum Chordata; class Aves; order Passeriformes; family Corvidae; genus Corvus; species Corvus moneduloides. The sequence goes on from NC_045486.1 coordinate 10,009,733, forward strand.
GAACACACACACAGTTAAGGAGGTCAGCGCAGGAACAGAGATCATGACAGTTAAATGGGACCTGCCCTCGTCACAGAGGGCACAAACAAGAGCACGTGTTGCAGCAGGGCAGATGAATCCTGGTAGGAACCAGAGAGGCCAGAAAGGCAGTGCTGCTCTTGGCATTGCCACAAGCAGCAGGCGGCAGCTGGGAAGAAGGGGTGGCTCCTGCCAACAACAAAACAATTATTGCTTTCCCAAGGAACCAGGAAGCCACAGAGTTACTCTGGGGGATTTAAGTGGACTCTGACCACAATCAAAAATTGCCACTTCCCCTTTGCATATGCAAACCAAGCAGCCCAGCTGCAACCATCAAAGCACTGTACTCCTGTCAGGTGAGCATGGCTAACATGGCTGAAACATCAGCAGGCCAGCCAGCCAGGTAAGTACACTGCAACAGGTGAAAAAAGAGTGCAGCAGTGATACTCCAGTGCAGGCAGAACTTTGTGTGCCTGCCAGGCTCCAGGTGTGGCCCTGCGGTGCCCTGAAGTCTTGAAGGCAAAAAAGTGATTTCGATCACCTTGATTTCAATCAGGTTTGTTCTACCCCTGGGGCACGAGGATGTCCTACTCTGTCCTCAAAGCAGGCCTGGACTGAGACAGAAACCAGCCAATGCTGCCCACAAGGTGACACAGCTTGGGATGTTCCCAGCCCATAGTGATGTCCTGCTCACAAAGAAGCAGAGCAGGTGTCAGCAGTGAGATGTCCCAGGGCTGTGCTCCACAGCACCATGACACCTGAGTTGCAAGCAGCCTGCCACATGCCCAGGGCCTCTTCCTTGCAGACAGCCCCTCTCCACCCCTGGGAAGGCCACATACTGTTAAGATAAATGCTGAGGCAAGGGAGTGCTCAGGTTAGCTCTGCTCAATGCCAGAGCATGGCACAACAAGGTGAGAGCTTCAGATCCCTTGGCAAGGGCACTCCATGGCCGTGCACTGGCAGCTGGCACACACCTCAACTTACCCTCCTCTGAGTCCTTCTCCTGGGCAGTCTCAGCCTGCTCGAGCTCAGGGCAAGACACTGGTGGGCAAAGAAGCAGAGCGCAGGCAGGTGTGTCATTCTGTCACCTCACAACACAGGCCAGTAAGCTGATGCCCAAAACTTCACACATCACCTCCTTCTACCCTGAATCCGTGTCCAGGCCTTTCATTCTGCATGTGCTGCTCATCTCCCTCTGCTTTCTCACACTTCCAGCAAGTCAGCCTCAGGACAGCTGCTCCAAGCCATACCACCATATCCCAGTCTAAGCAGAACCATAGTGGGAGCAACACAATACTGCACCATGCAGGCAGGTGCTTTCTTGAGGCACATCTCATTGTGGAGCTTGTGGCATCCAGGCTCAGCTGTGTGGCCCAGCTTGGTGCACCAGACCCCAGCCCCCAGCCATATAGAGGAGTCCTGTCTTGATCTGACAGAAAGAACCTGGTGTTTGGTCATCCTCAAACCAATTCTGCTGTAACCAGAGAACCACATGGCCCAGCTGCACTTTAACATTTCCATTCCTGCACAAGCTGCCAACATCCACATCTGAAACTTCCTTCCAGATCAGGGTGGGGAACCAAACTGACCTGACACCTAATCCCTGCTCTCCACAGAAATACCTCCAACTGCCAGAAATGTCTCCAGGCCTGCTCTACCCACCCAGGACAGTGAGCTCTGCCAGGCAAGGCACCCAAAACAACAGCACCTTCTCCTGGAGCAGAGAAATAGTGCCAACAGGAGCTGTGGTCTCCACTCGGGAATACTCAGAGGGCTGTCACTGCCTCCCCTGACTGGCTACAAACCAGTAGGAAACCTCTGCTGACCACCATACCGCTGGTGCAAAGGTGCCGGTGGGGCTGGCAGGGTGAGAAGCATAGCAGTGGCACTGCCTGGAGGATCTACAGCCCCTCATCACCTCTCACAGAGGGGATGGGGGCAGCATGGCTGCCCTCAAGGAGGCCCCTACATCAGAGGATGCAGCGAATCAGGCCCTACAAGAGGTGTACTCCTCCCACGTGAGAGAAAGCACAACGCTGTGCTCTGCACTGTGGGATTTCGCATCAGGGACTGTGCCTGGCTGCTCTGGCACAGACCTCACCAAGCACTCAATTACCTTGGCCTATAAAACACCCTGTGATTTTGAGGTTACAACAATCATAACAGAGCAGGCATGGAAATCAAACAGCTTTTCAGAGCCACAGAAACTCTTGCCGGCATCCTGCCCACAGGCATTCCCTGCACCTGAAGCATCATTTTTGTCAAAGGATACATGGCAGTTACAGAAGGAATTACTCTACAGCAACTATTTCACCTGAGCCACACCTTATCCTGACTCAGAAGCTAAAGCACCAGCCCCACCCACAGGCCTTGCACACCCGGTCACTGCCTCACAACACCTGGCCTCAGCAAACCGATGGGAAAGAAGCAGCATTGCCTCCAGCTGCAAGAGCACCCACAGGTTTCAGTTCCACTCCTGCTGGATTGGGGCAGATCACACCCAGTCAAAAGCAGAGTCTAGAAACAATCACCAAGGCCAACTCCAAACTTTAGCTAACAAGGCCACAGACCCAACCTTCCTAACATCGCTGGGGCTAAGTAGTGCCCAAAGGAAGGAGGTTACAGGTCCAGGGAGGACACTGTGTCAAAGAAGATCCCACATCACAGGGGTTACCATAAGCTGCAGGAAGCGATTAGTCAAATCTGCTTATCCTGCAGCAGATGGCTGCGAGGCTCCCAGGCTGCAGGGCTGAGACACTACGGGCCCGCTCACCACAGTGATGCTAAGGGGCTCTCACCTTCCTTGCTTTCCTGATTGGCTCGATCCTTCTGCTTCTTCTTGTTGGTAGCATCATCCAAGCCCCGAGACACTCTCCTCTGGCCAGGGGCATTTGTGCTGCTGGACATTTTCAGCCGTTTGGAGGACACAAACAGCCCACCGGGGTCGGTTATGGAGTCTGGGTCAGGGGTGCGACGTTTTCTTCCTGGCCCAGCTATCTTGGCGACTCTCTGTGGTCAAACTCTCTGGCAAGGAAGTAGTGGCCTAAAGAGAGGAAAGAGCGAGCATGGCAGAAGGAGCAGATGGAAAAGGCCCAACAGCATCAGGATCCACTCTTTGCCTCAGGGCCAGTGCGCTTACATGACCTTCACCGTGGTGTTTATGGGAAGCCCCATGCAGCACTCAGTGAGGAAACCTACCTCATCACAGCTGCTACAATGCTTACTGCCAAAAGCATGGGCTTGTCAGAGCTCCCAACATACAACCGGGGGTCTTCAGTATGTGCCACGCATTAAAAACCTGGAAAGCAAGTGTCATGCTCATGGCTCCCACTACAGCAACACTGGCCCAGAGGAGCCGCCGGTGCTAACAACACCTGGAGACACAGGCAAGGGTAAGGACATGAGGAGGCCTGGATCTGCAAAACTGAGCCTCCAGAGTCAACTGAGGGAGCCTGTCACATAGCTTGGAGCAACAGCTATTTCAGTCAAACAGTGTCCTGTGTAACAGAGCCAGAATAGGAGCCAGTAACGCCCTAAGAAGGAAGCAGGCCTGAGACAGTCTCCCATGACAGATGAGAGCAGAGCTCCCTGGCAAAAGGAGAGTTCCTCCCCCTTTGCCCACTAGCCAGGAGTTTAACCAGTATGACTGCACCTTGAATATTTATCTCCCAGCCAGTTTACAGACAGCGTCAGCGGGGCCTGGCCTGGAAACAGGACACCTCTGCTCCTCGTGCCCCAGGAAAAGAGCAGGCTGAGCAGGGCACGTAGGTTGCTCACCCCTGCCCCCTCAGACATGCCCTCCCTACAAAGCCAGCTCCCCTACAGGGTTTGGGAGCTGCTGGCCCAGGGGTCTGTTGCACTCATCAGCATCACCCTGCAATGTTCAGGGCTTTGAGAGAGCAGAACTGAAACAACCCACTGAAAACAGTCCCATTGGAGGTGTCTCCGTGGAGGTGGTGAGAGCAGAGAGCTGGGAAGGTTTCCTCCCTCGCTGCCCCGGCTGCACACCCTGACCCTGGCAGTGCTCACCAGCCTGCAGGAGTTTGCAGCAGGGAGACAGGCCCAGCTGCACAGATCCTGCCCACCTCCATGTGCCAGCTGCCTGCTGCAGCTCCCAGTGCACTGATTCACACGCATCCCACGGCCCGGCTCCCATCTGAGGACATGGAGCCGAGCCCAACAGCATCTTTGGCCTAGCCCAGCTCCACTGAGCCTACCTCTCCCTCAGTGGGAGGCAAGCTGCCCCTCAGGAACACCCAGTTCTGCTTTCACCCATGCATCAAGCACAGACCCCTTGCTGTGCGTGGGCATGGCCAGTGGCAGGAGGGACCTCCAAGGGAGACACTCGGTCAGAGGGAGGACGCTGCCAGTCCTGTACTGCCCACCCCACGTTGCCAGGGCATTTGTGTTCTAGAAATGTTTGGGGCAACAAGTAGCCACAAATGTGGAGCTATAGCCACAAACTGAGAGGGACCCCAGAGAGCAAAGCAGCCTGGTCTTGCTCTCAGCTCTGGCAAAGCCAGCCCCATGACAGGTGCTGCATCCAAACCACTTCTCTTCAGGCCAACCTGCCCTCACAACCAAGAGCCACTGAAGGCAAGTGAAAAGCCGAGTCCAGCCTGACTGCCTGGCACAGACAACTCCTGCCACCCACGGTGGAGAGCCCCAAAGTGACCGGGAGACCGGGATGCTGAGCAGGGTCCAGCATCAGTCCCAAAGAGCTGTGGGAGGGCAGCAGAGTCATCCCCACGCTGCTGCACACACTGGGTCTCTCCAGGATGCAGAAGCACTTCTGGCTCCAGAGGGAATGGGAAGGGCCCTTACAGCAGGAAACGTGGCTGTGATTCTCCAGGCTAGACCCTCTGATGCCAGCTGCATGCTGTCACTCAGCTCCAGTCCCCACTGACACCCAAACAGGTTGGCTACAGATGCTTCCTGGTGCTGAAGAAGCTCAGCTGGGCTCAGCAAACATGGGAAAGTGTTTTTTGTTGTTTTTCTTTTGCCTCTGAGGTGAAAACCCCATGAGAAGTGGGACACAAGAAGCAGTGACTGCTTCATGCAGGGTCAGGAGAGGCTCTATTGCCTCCTTCCTCCACCTCCAAAGGGGTGGCACAGGGTAATTGCTGGGCAGGGTGAAAGCAAGCTCTGAGAAGGGTCCTGGAGGCTGAGAAAGGACAGGCCTCTGCCCAAGAAGTGGTGAGGAAAAGAGACAGGGTTGCGTGCCTCCTTGTCACTCCTCCAAGAGAAGCCTGCTGCTCTCATGCCTCACTGAGGGCTCAGCTCCCTTGGGTGCTCTGCTGACAGTTACTCCTCATGGCAGGCAGGAACCAAGGAGGCTGGAGCTCTGATGGCAACCTGAGGCTGCTACAGGCACCTCAAGGTTTTGGAGGAGTGCAGGCAAAGCACAGGTTATTCAGGGATTAGAACAGGCAAACAGGAGACTTTTTGCCTTTCTGCCACCAAGAAACACACATACAACCAGCATGTTCAGCCCTTGGGTGCACGGGGGCACAGAGGTTTCGGCACCACTCCTGTTGGCACAGTAGGAGTCACTGTAGGGGAGAGATGGCAAGAGGCCACTCTGGCTAGATGCCAGGTGAACCTCTGGGAACTACCTGATCAGCTGGGCACTCCTACAAAACCTTCCCGGAGCCAGGGAAGCCTGGCCATGCTGCTGCTGGGAGCAGACGTGCCTCTCTGTCCTCTGCTCTCCCTGCCTTTGTGCTGTGGTGTGTACCAGATCCAGGTGCCAGCTGGGGCTTTCTCCCAAGTGTGTCTTACCCCAGAGCTGTTTCCCAACCCAGCTCATGCTGAGACTGCAAATATTTTGACTGGCCAGAGGAAAGGGAGCAAGAGGCCAAGGAGAAGGGCCACTCCTCCCCACAGCAGCACCAGATGGGGAGGGACAGCAGAAGGTGTTCAATGAGATGGAATTTGTGCCCCGTGTCTGGGGCAGGTTTAGCAGTTGGCAGGAGGAGCTCCCTGATTCGTGCCCACAGCACTCCCCAACAGTGCCCAAAGGCCTTTACAGGGGTAGCTGCAAAGAAGGTTGGCTATCCCAACAGCATCTTTTCCCTATGGACTTTTAGATCCTCCATGACCTAAATACAGTCAACAGAAACACGTCCCTCGTGCACAAATACTTTTGTCACCTTCTGTTTCTTGTTCCCCTGAGGGATCAGAAATCCCAAAGCTCAAGGTTGCCTTTTACTTGAGTTTCTGGGCATACCTGACACACGGGTGGAGCCAGGGCAAGCACAGAGCCCCCTGGGGCAGCTACTCAAGCCAGCACTGTCACACAAAATACTTCCAACCCATGTGGAAATCACTGCGCCCCCAACGCATCATGACAGCAGTGAGCCTTGTGCTGAGTGAGGAACCCGGCAGGCCCAGCTCCCCCATTCTGGGGACGATCATAGAATGGTTTGTGCTGGAAGGAGACCTTGAAGATCATCTAGTTCCAACCCGCTGGCCATGAGCAGTGATGAGAGCGTCCAGCACAGCAGCGCGCCCCTGGCCCCCGGGCGCTGCTGCCCGGCCTCGGGCACCGGAGGAGGGGAAAGGGACTGTGAACGGTGTCTGTGTGAATGGTGTTTGTTTGAACGGCCCCGGCGGGCAGAGCACGAGGTCACAGCGCCGGCTCCTGCCCGGGGCTGCCGCGCTGGGCCCGTCCTGCCGAGCCCCACTCTCAGCCCCCGCCGCCCCAGCTCCTGCCGCCTCGCACAATCTCTCCACTCAGGCCTGTCACAGGCCGCCACCACCGCCATCCGCCGCCTGCCTCGCTCTCCGCCGCCCCGCCCCGCCCCGCGACCACGGGCCGCATCCCGGCCTCCCACCGCCCCCGGGCCCTGCCCGCCGCCGCGGCCCTCACCCCGCGCTGGCCCAGGCGCCGCTCGCCGTCCCCGGGCCCCGCCGCCGCCCCGGCCCGGCCGGTCCGGCCCTCCCCGCACTCACGGCCCCGCCCGCCGCTCCGGTCTGTTTGTGCCGCGCCGAAGTTCCGAACGGGCCGACAACGGAGACAGGCCCGAGCCCGTGACGCACTTCCGGGAGCCGCCGGGCGCGCCCACGTGACACGGAGGGGGTGCCACGTGACACGGGAACGGGGGTGGTGCCGGCGCGTTCCCGCAGCAACGGGAGCGGGGCGGTGTGGGTGTCCTGGTCCTGTCCGCGGGGGTTCCCGGTCTGTCCTGTGGGGGACCCGGGTTTGATCCGTGGGAGTCCCGCGTGTGCTGTGCCCCCGAGCCCCGCTGCTGATTCCCGGCCCCACCGCCCGACCCCAAGCCCCGCTGTGGCCCACACCCGGAGGCGGCCAGCTCCCATCCTGGGGGAAGCCGCTGTGGGCCCCCGGGGCAGACGCGCCCACGGCACGGGGCGGTGGCGAGGCGGTCTTGCTCTATAACTTTATTCACACGGGGGTACCCTGCAGCCTCCGCCCCACCCAGCGCTGCGGGGGCAGGTGGAGGCTGGGCGGCAGGAGGCTGGGTGCTCCAGGGGGGTCCAGGCCCCTCCGGGCGATCACTGGCAGGTGTTGTAGATTTGGACCTGCTGGTTGATGGTGGCCAGCACCTCCCTCATTCTGGCCTCCAGCCCGCCCAGCTGGGCTGCTTTGGCGTCCAGCACCCGCTCGTTCCGCTCGTACTCCTCCTCCAGCACTGCAGGGACGGGGGAACATGAGTCAGCCTGGTCCCCACCACTGCCCCCACCACCACCCCAGCATGCCCCCCTGGTCTCACCTCGCAGCCGCTGCAGCTTGTCCTGGGCGTCCTGCAGCAGCCCTGCGGCCTCCTCCCGCAACTGCTGTGCCCGGCTGCCCGCCTGCTGCGCGCCCTGCGCCCGGTGCTCCACCAGCTCTTGTGCTGTCCGGTACCGGTCCCGAAGTGGCCCCTCCAGCACCTGCTGGGCAGCGGGGCTGGTCAGCGGGATCCTCTGGGGACCCCTGCTGCCACACTGGTGCCGCCTGGTCACCCACCTGCTTGGCCTCGCTGGCTCGGTCCCGCGCAGTGCTGGCTGCCTCCTGGGCACGTGTGGCTGCCAGGCTGTTGTTGGCACGTTTCACCTTAAGGGCATCAGTCTGCCTGTCCAGGAGCCCAATCTGCTCCATGGCACCCGCCAGCTGCTGCTCTGCACTTCCTGTCTGGGTCTGCATCTGGGGATCGGTGGCATGGGGGTTTGGTGTGGTCACACTGACTGCATGGTGGGGATGGGATCCCATGGTCATAAGGGATGGGGCTCTTACCATGCTAAGGGCTCTCTCGCTGTGCTGGATGTCACCGGCAGCTTGCTGCAGTGCCTGCTCAGCCATGCCCTGGGCTCGCCGCGCCTCCTCCAGTGCCTGCCGCACTGCCTCAGCTGTGCCCCGCACTCCCTCTGCACGTGACCTGCGGCCAGACGGCAAGGCTTCAGCACAGCCTGGGCTGGGGGTCCCTGGAGGGATTGCATCTTCACGTCCCTGGGCTCACCTGGCCCGCTGGGCATCCTGCAGCAGCTGCCCAGCCTGATGCACATCACCAGCCGTCTGCTCCAGGATGGCATCCACACTGGCCAGGCTGCGCACCCGTGTCTTGATCTCCTCGGCCAGGCGGTGGATCTGGGCCGGTGAAGCGGGAAGTGACAGCTCCAGTACCCGGCTGGCTACCACCTCGATGCTCTCAGGATCAGCCCCCTCCTCTGCAGGTAGAAGCAGTCATTGTGTCCCCTCCGGCATGCCAAGGTGGAAGGAGCAGGCAGACCAAAAGGCAGAGTGGAACATGGGACAGGGCACGGAGGCTGGAGGGCACGGGATAGTTGAGGCAGGGCAGAGACCATGCAATGCAGCATGGGGAAGGGGTGGCAGAGCCCACATGCAGTGTTGGGAGAATGCAGTGCGGCACAGGGCAGGGTCAGTGCAGTGTGGTGCAGGTGCAGAGCCACAAAGCGCTGGGCAGGGGTGGCCAGCCCTCCCGGCATGCCAGCACTCACGGCTCAGGAAGGCCTTGACGTTGCTGATTAGCTCCCTCAGCTCCTTGTTGGAGCTCTCCACACGCGCCCTGGTCTGGTTCGCCTTGTCCAGGGCTGCCTGCGCTCGCAACCGGGCCTCATCTGCCTTCCCCTTGGCCTCTGCCACCTGAGCATGGGCAGAGACCCTCGGTGCCAGCTCCAAGGGCTGCAGAGTGTGGCTGTGCCACCAGATTGCACCAGCACCCATGTGCCACAAACCTTGTGGGAGAGCTGGGCCATGTCGCTGGCAGCCTGACGCAGCTCCTCTTGGGCATGGCGTGACCGGTCCAGGGCACTGTCAGCCTTGGACACGGCTCCACCACAGCTCAGACCGCCACAACGTCGTCCCCCATTCTCATCCCGGCACCCGGCACCCCCACAAGGGCTCTCAGCACAGGGCACATCACCCGCTGCACCACAGACCTGCAAGGCAGCATGGGATCAAGGCAGCATGGGATCAGGGCAGCCCTGGGTACCACTCCCCCAGTCCCTTCCCTAGGTCCCACCTTCTCGTTGAGCGGGTGCAGGCTCAGTGCCTGTGCCCTTGCTGCCAGGTCCATCAGTGCCCGCCGGCTGGCCGCATTGTGGCGATTGAAGTCATCCCGCTGGCTGGCCAGGAGCTGCTCAGTGCGGTGACGGGTGGCTGCCGAGATGCTGACAGGGCTGGGCACGGCACGGGTGGAGGAGTCTGCCTGGTGCTCGGCCTCCCGTGACTCCCCATAGGACTGGCGAATACTGTCATAGGCACCTGGGGTGGGGCAGGGACACTGTCAGATCCCTGGCCGTGGCCTGACCACCCTGGCCTGGCTCTGTGGTATGGCTCACCAAGGAAATTGGAGGTCTTGAGGGCATGCAGCTGCTGTTCCAAGTACTGCAGGCTGTGGTTGAGGGCACGGGCGCCTCGGTCCACAGTGTTCAGCACATGGCTGGCATTGAAATTGGCATCCTGAGCAGCTGTCAGTTCCCCTTCCACCCGTGTCAGCCTCTCAGTTGCCTCCTCGATCTGCCGCCTGCAAGGGAAGCGGGTGAAAAGCTGCCCCCAGGGCTACCCCGGGAGCCATGCCCTGTGCCAGGTGCTCACCACAGCCCCTCCATGGCGTGTGTCAAGTGGGCAGCGGTAGCAGCAGTGGCGTTGCGGGTGGCCACCACATCACGTACAGTGGCCAGGTTCTCCTCCAGTCGTCGGAAGGTGCCCTCAAAGGCGCCAGCAGCCCCGGTGTGCTGCAGGAGGCTGGCCCGCTGTGCCAGTGCTCGGGTGCGGGTGGCCAGATCCTGCACCACACGGTCCCAGTCCCCGAAGCAGGGGTGGCAGGGCTGGCAGGCAGGGAAGGTACCAGCAAAGCCCCGGGCACACTGGTCACAGCGGACTCCAGAGATGCCAGGCCGGCAGTCACAGTGGCCGCTGCTGCGGTGGCACTGGGCACTGGCTATACCACGGGGGTCACAGTCGCAGGCTGCAGGGAGAACAGTGTCAGGGCACCATGGGGCCCACTGTGGTCCCCCTGCTGGCACCAGCTCTCACCTCGGCACTGCTGCCGTGGGTCACCCCAGTGGTGCTCCTGGCAGTCGGTGCATGTCCGGCCCCCAAAGCCTGGTCGGCAGGAGCACTGCCCTGTGAACTGACAGACATGGCATGGCCAAGGCTGGCACTGCTGCAGCACACCTCCAGCCCCATCCCATGCCCCCAACCCCTGTCCCTGTCGTGTCTCACCTGGTTGCAGGTGGGTGTCAGGGAGTGCTGAGGGTGGCAGGCGCAAGGCTGGCAGCCCTGCCCACTGGCCAGGTTCCAGAAGTTGGGGCTGCAGCGGTCACAGCTCTGGCCCTCCACATGGGGCAGGCAGTGGCACTGCCCGCTGTGCCTGTCACAGTGGCACTGCTGCGGCCCACAGGTGCTGGGGTCAGTGCCCAGGGGGTTGCAGGAGCAACCTGGAACCAAGAGACACTGAGCAGAGATAGAGATGAGAGAATGAGGACAGGGATGGGGATGAGACTGGGACGGAGATAGGATGGAAGTTCTGATGGGGACAGAGCAGGGGTGGGATGATGATGGATTAGGGTGGAGGCAGGATGGAGACAGAGATTGGGCAAGGATGGGGTTGGGACTGGATGGAGGTGGAATGGGAGCAGCATGAGGACCACTAGTGGGGATGGGATGGAGATGGGACCAGGATCAGGAATAAGGACAGGATGGGGACAGATAGACGGCAGTGGGGATGGGATGGCAATGGGGACAGGAATGGGCATGAGAATAGGATGTAGATGGGATGGAGTAAGTTGGACATGGGGACAGGGACTGGGCCACAGTGCTGGGCCTGGGCAGAGGAGACAACCTTGTTCCAGGGCAGGGCTGCAGGGACTCCACAGCACTGTGTACAAGCAGGGGCAGCCATGGGTGCACATGGTCCCCAAGGGCATGTTGGGCCCTGGAGACAAGTCTGTCTCGGCATGGCAGCGAGTACTCACGCCTGCAGCTGTGTCGTGTGGCATCTCCATAGAAGCCGGGTTGGCACTCAGCACAGTGGGGCCCTGCTGTGTTGTAGAGGCAACGCAGGCACTGCCCTGTGCGCCGGTCGCACGCCTCTGGGTCCGTCACATCGATGTTATCGTGGCACTGGCAGGGCAGGCAGCGCCCACCCTGCAGAGGGTCCCCATAGTAGCCAGGGGCACACTCATCACAGCGAGAACCTGCTGACACAGAGTGCTGGGCAGTGCCCAGGGACAGAGCACCCCGGAGGGCACCAAGTGTGCTGTGGCAGGTACCCACCTGTGTACCCAGGGCTGCAGTGGCAGACGACCTGTTGGGAGCGGCTGTCTTGGTAGCAGGAGGCAGCAAAGTGGCGGGGGGTGCTGGGCCCCTCAGGACAGGGGCAGGGCCGGCAGTGCTGCCCGGAGCCCAGCGCTGGGTTCCCAAAGTGTCCGGCTGCGCACCTGCGGGCAGGAGGTCAGCAGGAGCCAGGGCTGCTGGCAGCATCCTGCCCCAGTTTGGGCACATACCCCACCTACCTCTGGCACCTTTCACCATCTGTGTGGTCACGGCAGCGCAGGCAGCTGCCTGTCCGAGGGTCGCAATTCTCAGCATGCCCGTTGCACTGGCAGGGCCGGCAGACAGGGAAACCCCAGTGGCCAGGCTGGCAGCGGTCACAGCGTGGGCCATGGGTGCCCTCACGACAGGGGCACTGCCCTGTGGTGCTGTCGCAGATGGTGCTCACTGAACCCTCACGGCTGCACTGGCATGCTGGAAAGCACAGCACCCACAGCGTCTGCCCCTGAGCTGTAGACAGCATCCCTTCCCCACGCCCCCAGCCCTGGGGTGCCCAGGCTCCTCTCCCACTGGCACTCACGTCGGCACCCGCCAGGCCCAAAGCCGAAGGTTCCCGGGGAACAGCGGTGACAGCGCCGTCCCATGACATTGGGTTTGCACTGGCACTGCCCGCCCTGGGGCTGACACTCAGCGCTGAGCGAGCCTTGGGGATCACAGAGGCAGGCTGCAGGCAGAGAGCGGGGTCAGTATCAGCTGCTGTGGGACAGGGTGCAGGACAGGGTGCGGGTACTCACGCAGCGCCCCATCATGCAGGAAGGCTGAGAGGCTGTGCAGGAGGCTGGAGCAGGGCTCGGCCACGGGCGAGGGCCCTGCAGTGTGGAAGGGCTGGGCACAGTGGTACCGCTCAAAGGTCTCCCGGCGCTCCATGGAGCTGGGGTCGCCCGCAATGAACATCTCCAGTGAGGAGTAACGGGGCAGGAGCACCAGCTACAGGGCGAAGTCAGTGGGGTGTCATGTCCCTCTCTCCCTATGGCTGCATTCTATCCCCCTGAAGGGTTGCTGCCCCCATCCCACTGCCCATCTGCCCCTCACCGAATCGATGAGCACACTGGCAGTGGGATCCTGCCGAGCAGCAGCACAGCCCAGCTCCAGGCGGAGGGTGTAGGAGATACCCTGCTCCAGACAGATGGGCTGGGACAGCACCACATACCTGGATGGGGGCAAAGCAGAGCAAGGGCAGCCATGTGCCTCCAGTGAGCCCCAGCAAAGCCTAACCGTACTGAGGTGCTTACCTGGCACCAGAGGGGAGGCTGGTGGAGAGCTGGTCATCGGCAGGGATGGTGTTTCCACAAGGGCTGCTAGCGGAGACGGGGCTGGGGCGCAGCACCTTCAGCCCCACCTCCTGCCAGGCCTCTGGGTGCTGATGGCAGAGAAGGGGCAGTGTCAAAAAGCCTCACCATCTGGAACTCCCCACCACTACCTCCCAATCTGGCGATCCATCACACTGCTGGCTTCACCATCTGGTTCTCACCTGGGGCTCATAGCGGATGACCACATCATACTCGGTAGAGAAAGGCACATCACTGACATGAAACTCCACCCAGCCGCCTTCCAACATACGGGCAAAGCCTGTCCCTGTCCAGGAAGCTGGACGGTCTGTGGGGGGCTCACGCTCCACCACCGAGCCCTGGTGCAAGCAGGTGTTGTGAGATGGGACCACAAAAATTGCCTTGGCCAGCAGGCACTGCTCTGCCCTGGGTAGGGAGGCAGACCACTGCCTGCTGGTTTGGGGACCACCGCTCCACTCTGCCTGATGTGCTCCCCAGGGACACCTTTATTCCTTACCTGATGCAGCCGTGCATCCTCTGCCTCATAGGTGTAATGATCCAGGTTGATGTGGTAGAAACCAGGCTCCACCTGTTCACACTGTCGTCCTATCACATGGCTGCGGCACTGGCACTGCCCTGTCCCCATGGCACACCTGGTACCCCAGCAGCACCATCAGCCCTGATGCCAGCAGGGGTGCCCCTTGCCCTCTGCATCCCCACAAAAGACTCACAGGTTGTTGCGAGCACCTCCCACATCGCAGTCACAGGGCCGGCAGCCCGGGAGGTCGTGGCTCAGTCCCCAGTGCTCGGGCTGCAGAGGGCAAGGGTGTTAGAGAGCAGCTGTCTGTGTGCTATAGTCCTGAGCACTGTGCATGGACCCTGGCACAGCCCACTCACCAGGCACTGGTTGCAGCTGCGCCCGGTCACCAGTCGCTTGCAGAAGCACTCTCCACTGACAGGGTCACATCGGCTGCCATCAGCCACCGTGCCACGGGGGTCACATTGGCACCCTGCACGGAGAGCCAGCAGCTTCCAGCAATGCCAAACAACATGCCTGACCCCAGTAGGTGCCACCCCGGTACCTACGCCGGCAGCCCTGTGGGTTGTTGGTGCTGAGGCCGAAGAAGCCAGGTTTGCAGCGGTCACAGCGGGGTCCAGCCACGTGCTCCTTGCAGCGGCACTGCCCCGCAATCAGGCCCCTGGCTGGGTCATCAGCACTGTCGCACAGCCCACCATCCAGAGAACCCTCGGGGTCGCAGTCGCAGGCTGGGATCACAGGCAGGGTCAGCACCGTGACCACCAAAGCACCACCCTGCACAGCCCATCCCACACTGACCTCGGCACACCGCGGGGTCCCGCAGGTCCTTGGTGGGGTCCTTGTAGTAGAAGGGCTTGCAGAGGTGACAGCGACGGCCCATGGTGTTGTGCTGGCAGCCATCACACACAGCCCCACTGGTGTTCCCCGTGGCCAGGAACACAGCCATGTCAAAGTGGCACCGCCGCGAGTGCTCATTGCAGTCACAGCCTGCAGGGACAGCACCAGGGCATGGCATGCGGCACCACAGCTCACACCTGGCAGGCAGCACCCCCAGTGCCAAACCTCCTCTGCCTGGACTCTCCTTACTCTGATATGCAGCACCACAACCCCAAACCTCCCCGAAGTACAGCCTGCAGCACCCCAAACACCCCCAGCCAGTCTGCATGATGCCAGTCACCACCAAACCACATCCCACTGTGCAGCACCCCAAAACCCCTGGCACAGCACAGCCTGACAGCTCTGGCACCGGGATCACTGTGCCAGGAGCCAGTGCCAGCAGGAGCACTCACGGCGACAGGCGTTGGTGCTGGAGCCCTCGGCCGGGCGCCAGGGCAAGTCTTGGTAGAAGTCCTCGCAGCGCTCGCAGTTCAGCCCCTGCGTGTGGTGTTTGCAGACACAGCGCCCGTGCACCTGCCAGGATGCCACGGTGAGGAGCTGCGGGACTAGGTGGCACAGCTACCCAGCTCCAGCAGGGCACACAGGCCTGGCTCACCCTACCATGCCATCGCTGGTGGCAGGGGCCCCGCTGAGCGGGGCACACTCAGAAGCGTGCCCGTAGCAGAAGCAGTTCCCGCGCATCACCAGCTCATAGAGCGCGTAGTAGTACTTCTCCCGGATCTCCCGCCGTGAGTCCAGCAGGTTGTCCCCCAGCGTGTGCAGCTTGGTGAGGTTCACACGCAGGTTGGTGACACGCAACAGGTCTAGGGCAGGGAGAGACCCATGTTGGCATAGGGTGCCTGGGCACGTCTAGGCACAGCTCACCCCTGCTGGGCACAGCTGGGCTGGGCTGTGCATGGCATAGGAGGCTCTGTGCGTGGTTCAGAGGAGCTGGGCACGGCTCTGCTCTGCTGGGCATGGCTGGGACAGGCTGTGCACGGCATGGGGCATCCATGCAGTGCTGCACGCTATCAGGCTGGGCTGTTGTGGTTTCCTGTATCATACAGTATTGGCCCAGGGCCGTGCATGGTTTGGCTCACAGACACGTGGTTGCACGTGGCCAGGCTGGGATATACGTAGGTGTGAGGGTTCAGCTCCCACACACGTGGCTGTGCGAAGTCTGGCTGTGTATGGGCTGGGCTCTGCACCCCGACAGCAGAGGCAGGCTGAGACCCCCCTAGGGCAGAACAACACCCTTGGCACAGCACCTTTAGATGTCTTAGGGCACTCACCATTGGGGGCTGTGCCCAGGAGATGGCTGTGCCTGGTGGGCGCAGCCTGAGGGCCCTGGGAGGACAGGATGGCTTCCCCAGAACTTCAGCTTCCCAGCAGCCCTGCCCTGCAGATTCCTCCCCTCCTGCTCCCCGTCTAAATTTAGCCTTGGGTGATTAACCCACTGTGTCCCGTGCCCAGCCTGACTCCCCATCTCAAACCACAGCTGGTGCTGGGCTCAGTCGTAGCACAGCCGTCCCCCTCCATTTAACCCAATGCAGCCTGACCTTTAGCTGCTCTCACAGGGCAGGGTGCAGGAGGGGCCCAACACCCCACAGGCTGGATCGGGTCCTGACCCCAGTGTAGGGCCCAGAGCAGGGAGAGAGCAGCCAAAATAGCTACGCCCAAAATAGAGCAGCCAAGCAGGAGCCCACATGGCTGGCAACTCACTTTGGATGGCAGGGCTGTAGGGGTCCCGGATGGGGATGGCAGGGTCCAGCACGCGGTAGATGACCTGGGAGGGACAGTAAGGTGATGAGAGCACTGCAGGGGGTCCCCTGACCCTCCTGGGATGCTACTAGGGCCTCACCTCCCCCTCAGTGGAAGGCTCGATGTCAGAGTAGCGGGACTCGCAGACAATGTCATCAATGCGGCGTGGGGGCCCATGGGGGACATGGGGAAAAGAGGCAGCACAGTCGTAGGCGAAGTAGCGATACACCTTCCAGGTGCGTCCAAAGTCGGCCGAGCGCTCCACCAGCATGGCCGCAGGACGGAAGGTCTGCAAGACACTCAGGTGGGATGGGGGCCAGCCCCACAGTCCCAGAGGGCATGTTCCATCCTGTCCCATCCCAGCCTGGGTACCCACACGCTGGGACCCACCTTGAAGGTCATGATGAGGTGGGTGAAGTGGAACTCAGCCTCCAGGTCCAGCTGGATGCTGACGTGCTCCACACCTGGGGATGACAAGTGTGACAAGTGGAAGCACCCACTCACAGGTCCCGGGGGCTTGTCCTCCCCAGCCGGCAGTGGTCCAGGGGTGCGGCCGCGGCCACAGGCTGAGTCACACTTCCTCAGTGTGGGAGGAAGGGAAGGAGAGCCCCCCGGGACAGGACAGGATGCTCCACCACCCCCACCCACTACTCACCGTTCTCTGACTGCCACCAGGCTTTCTTGGGGCGGGGGGCAAAGCTGGTGACCACGTTCTCGATGCGGTGGCTGTTGGTGTTGGTGCGGGCATCGTAGGGCCGCCGCGAGTCGCAGATGAAGCACTTTTTCTCCTCCTGCGAGTTGGGAGGCTCAATGATGTGTGTCCCCAACCCTGTCCCGTGCCCCCCATTCCTCGTCCAGTCCTCCCGGGCCCCGTCCCACTCACCTGGAGGTGGCTGACGATGCAATAGGGCTGAGGCCGGCGCAGCCCGCAGGTGGAGGTGGCACTTAGGCGGGCTGCTCGCCCCACCAGCAAGTCCCCGGTGGCCGGGTAGCAGCTGCCGCGGGCACAACCCTGGGGGGAATCGGGGGCCAGGGCCACCCCCATCCCTGCGAAGCGGCGGGTGGCTGAGGGCGCTGCGGGGCGCGGGGGGGCCCGGGGCTGAGGCTCCCCCCCGCCGCGCCCGGGGCCCCTTCCGCGGCCGCCCGGAAACAGGGCGGCGGGGCCGGGCCGGACCCTGGCGCCCACCGGCCCCGCTGCGGCGGGGGGCGCGGACTCACCGGCCAGCAGCGGCAACAGCAGGAGGACGGCGGGGCTCCACTTCGCCGAGCTCCGCATCGCGGGGCGCGACGGGGCGAGACGGGACAGAAAGGGGCGCAAAGGGGGCGCTCGGCAGGTGCCCGCCGGTCCCGTCCCGTCCCGTCCCGTCCTGACCCACCGGTTCCCCTTCCCTTCCCGTTCCCGTTCCAGTCCGGTCCCCGTCCCCGTCCCCCGTCCCGGTCCCTCCCGGCCCCTCCGAACTGGGCGGCAGGCGCAGCGCTCGGGGCTGCGCGGAAAGCGCGGGGCGGATCCCGGCTGGAGCGGGGGGAGCGGGCCGGCCGAGGCAGGCGGGAGGAAGCAGGAGCAGGCTAGGGGACGCACACACATCGGACACAGGCACACACAGTTTAGGGGTTTATTTTGCAGGCGCGCCCGCACTAAAGACACCTGCAGAGTGGACGGGACCCCGGGCTCGGGGACCTGCGGGGCGGCGGCGCAGAACCGGCCCCCGGCCCCGCCGGTGGTCCCTAGCAGGTGGCGTAAGCGTTGGCCCTCTCCCGGATCTCCTGCAACAGCCCGGTGACCTGCTGCTCCAAAGCCTGCAGTCGTGACACCTTTTCCGCCATCGCCCGTTCATTGGCCCCAAAGCGATTGCTGCCAGGTCTGTGGGACGGGCAACATGGTCACAATGCAGCCTCCCACCGTGGGAGGGATCCCACCTTGGGACACCCAGTGGGACGGGCCCAGGGGGACATAGAGAGATGTATGGGGAGGTGGCAGGAAATGTACTCCACTATGTGCTCCCCCTCACCTTCCAGTTTCCTCTTACTGTTGCTGGCCTTATCCAGGAGGTCTTGGGCCTCTGCCGTCAGCTGTGACACACGCTGCAGGGCCCCACCAGACGCCTTGTCCAGCATGCCCACTTGGTTCTTCAGCACCACATAACGCTGCGTTACCTGTGCCAGGTCCTGGCGGCACAAGGGCATAGTGAGGCTGAGCATCCCCAGCACCCAGTACCTGCCTGGTGCCCCGCGTACCAGGCAGGGATGGAGCTCACCTGGGTAAGTGTCCCCGAGGTGGTGTTGGCACGCTGTGCCCCCTCCTTGGCTTGCTGGGCCATGTGGTGAGCATCCCGGCCATGCTCCTGCAGGGCGTTGATGTGCCGTGCCAGTTTCTGCAGCCGCCTCTGTGCCTGTGACTCCTTCTTGTCCAGCACCTGCAGCCTGCGCTCCGCCTGGCAGGTATGGACACCGGCTGCAGCAGGCACAGCAACCACCACGCCCGTGGTGCCAGCCCCCACTGAGCTGGCACCTGCCCTATGCCATCCACATTTCCCCAGCACCAGCCTTCCTACCCGTAATGTGCCCAAGGCATCAGTCCTGCTCTCCACAGCACTGATCCCATTACTCCCAGCGGTACCAGCTCCACTCCCCCAGCCCATGCCCCTCACCTCCCTGGCTCTGCTCTCGGCCACCTGGATGGCATCCCTGGCGCTCTCCAGGGTGCTCCCTGCTGTCATTGCCTGTGTCCGCGCCACCTCCAGTGCCTGCTGTGTCCCTGCCAGCTCATCCCTTATGCCTTCTGCTCGCTCCCTGCAGCAGCAACAGGTAGCTCCAGCCCCTGCCAGTGCAGGGGGACTGACCCTATCCCCTGCCTGCTCCAGCATGCCCCCACACTTGCCTGGCCTCCTGCCCCTGTGCCAGCAGATCCCGTGCCACAGCCAGCCCCTCTGCTGTGCTGTTGAGAACGGCGTCCACCCCCTGCAGCTGGCCAATGCTCTCCCGCATCTCCCGCAGCAGCTCCTGGATCTGTCTGGGGCTGCTGGGCAGGGAGATGTTCAGCACCTGCCGGGCCACCAGCTCAATGCTGCCCGGGTCAGCTCCCTCCTCTGCGGGGACAGGGGAGCAGGGTGGATTCAGGGTGGGCTCACTGAGTTTCTGCCATGCCATGTGCCCACCCAGTGCTGGCACTACCTGCCAGGAAGGCCTTGATTCGGCGGATGAAGTCCCGCAGCTGGGCTGTCGCCTTCTCTGCATGGCTGCGGGGCAGCCTGAGAGCGCCCCAGTGCATCCCTCTGCCCAGCTCCGTGCCCCCTGTGCCAGCTCCTGCACCTCCTGCATCTGAGGGGCACCTGGCTGAGCAGGGGGCACAGGGCAGCCTTGGGAGGGGGCATTCGGGGGAGAGCAGCAGGTATGAGGGAACAAGATGGGGGCCTGCAAAGGAGCATGCAAGGTGGGTGCAAGGGGACAGAGGGTACAGCAGTGGCCGAAGGGGGCAAGCACACTGGTGGCACAAGGTATATCTGTGAAGGGGCATAAGAGAGACCTACAGAGCTGACATGCTTGGTGGCAGGGGAAGGGAAAAAACAGGACATAGAAGGGGGTCATGCAAAGTGGCATGGAAAGGGCACAAACAGGACATACAAAGGGGACACAAGGAGACCCCAGAAAGTGCCATGGAGCAACCACCCCTACCTTCTGTGCCACAACAGCCAACTGTCCTAATGCCTCCTCCAGCTGCTGCGAGGCATTATGGGCACTGCTCAGGGCTCGAGCTGAGACAGGCAGTGCCCCTGCACACCCAATGCCACCGCAATGCCTTGTCCCTGCACTGTCCCGGCACAAGGCTCCTCCGCAAGACGCGTGCTTGCAGCTCTGGTCTCCAGGTGCCCCACAAATCTGGGATGATGCCAATGGTGGAAATGGCAGCTCAGTAGTACATGGGGGGTGACCCCTGCACCACCTGTGCCAGTCCTGCTCCCACCTTCTCATTGATCCTGGCAATGTTGAGTTCCATCACCCGTTTTTGTGCCTCCCGCAAGGATTTCCGGGCTGCGGCTGTGCCACGGCGGAAAGTATCGCCCCGCTGCCGCAGCACCCGCTCAGTCGCCCGCCGCGTCATCTGTGCCCTACTTAGCTCGCCAGCTGTGCCATTGGCCACCACCTCCGCCTGCCGTGAGGCCTCCACCGATGCCACAATGCTGCGGTAAGACTCTGAGGGTGCAGGTGTCAGGGTTTGGCCAGGATGGCTGCCACCAAACCCAAACCTTGCTGGATGCTCTTACCACTGAATCCAGCTGCCACTATAGTGCCAAGGAGGATTTGAAGGTGGGAGGTGGTTCGGTTGAGGTCTCCCAGATCGCGGCTCAGCTCAGCTAGCCGGGTCATGGTGCTGCATATCTGCCTGTGCCAGCAGGTCTAGATGTTGCTCCAGCTCTTGGAGGTGCTTCCAGAAGTTGTCCAGCTCCATCCTTTGGGTAGGGAGGAGGGCTTCAAACTTTCGGGGGTGACAAGAGGGGGTCCCTCCACCCCAGCCCTACATGCACACTTGCCTGGTGCCACCCAGCTGCCTGGGCAGTCCATCGAGGAGGGGACCACCAGGGCTGTCCCCCTCTCCCAGCAGCCGTTCCACGTGCCCCAGAGCCTCCTCCAGCTCCCGCAGGCGACGGGGGCTGAGTGGGAGTGCAGACCCTCCCTCCCTCAGTGCCTGCACCTGTGCCCCAAGGCGCTGCAGCCTGTCCTGCAGGCTGCCCACGACCAGGTCCCAGCGCCCGAAGCAAGGGTGGCAGGGTGAGCAGTGGGGGAAGGGCTCCTGGTAGCCCCGCTGGCAGCGGTCACAGCGCAGCCCCCCGAATCCCAGCCGGCACCGGCACTGCCCGTTGTCCTGCTCGCACTGTGGGCTCTCAGCACCCAGCGGCTCACACTCACAGGCTGCAGAGATAGTTGGCGGTGTGTCCCAGCCTTCCCACGGAGCCCCATGACCCCAGACTCCCACCATGTCCCACATCCCACCATATTCCCCTGTGTCTCCAGAATCCAACCTATCCCCAGCATCTTCTGTGTCCCTACAGTTCCATCAAGTACTCTGCGTCCCCTGAGTCCTGCATGTCCCCAGAGACACACCATGTCCTCAAGGTTCCACCATGTCCCCAGCACCCCACTCTTTCCCCAAGGTCCTCCACGCCTGCAGTGTCCCACCACATTCCCAAGATCTCCTGAGTCCTTTGTCCCCAGTGTCCCACTGTCTCCTTAGTGTCCCATGTTCAGAGTCTCCCACCACGTCCCCAGGGCTCCCATGTCCCTAGAGTCTCACCATGCACCCAGAGTCCCCCCACACCCCACATCCCCTGAGCCCCTGCTCCCCCAGTCCCTGGGATGTGCTCCCACCTCGGCACTCCTGCTCAGGGTCTCCCCAGTGGTGCTCCTGGCACTGGGAACAGACACGGCCCCCGAAGCCAGGCCGGCACTGGCACTGCCCTGTCACCTGCAGCGACAGTGCCATGCTCACTGTGCAGCTCACTGGGCCCCAGGAGGGCAGTGGAGCCATACCAGGGTGCCAGGGGACTCACTGTGTCACAGGCAGGGTGCAGGGCATGTGTGGGGTGGCAGCCACAGGGCTCACAGCCCCTTGGCCCCCCCAGGCTCCAGAAGTGGGGTGCGCAGCGATCACAGCTCTTGCCCACGACATTGGGCCGGCAGGCACAGGCTCCTGTGCCACGGTCACAAGAGCAGGTACCATTGGTGCAGTGAGAGGCCAATGTACCCCGTGGGTCACAGCCACAGCCTGCAGGAGGGTGAGTGGCCACGTGGGGCTCAGCCCATACCCCCTGCCCAGGCAGTGCACTGCTGGCCCCCAGCACCCCAAATCTGCCTGACCCCAGTGCCCCCAGTGTGCCTGGCCTCAAACCCCTGCACAGCCCCAACACCCCTGATCCCAACACCCCCACCAAACATGATCCCTGTCCCCTGCACAGCCCCAACCCAGGCACAGCCCCATACCCCTTCTAACAGCCCCAAACCTCTCCTAGCCCTGAACCCCAGCCCCAAGCACCCCAACACCCCAAAATTCTCCCCAACCCAACCCCAATCACCCCACACCCAACCACAGCCCCAGGCCTCGTCTCTACTTTGAGCCCTTGCGTCACTTCAGCCCCCCATCCCAAACCCCCATGCAGCCCCAGCCCTGCAGAGCCCCCCGCCCCGCTCACGCCGGCAGCTGCGCTGCAAGGCATTGCCATAGTAGCCAGGCTGACACTGGGCACAGTGTGGCCCGGCAGTGTGGTACAGGCAGCGCAGGCACTGCCCCGTGCGGGGGTCGCAGCCCTCCGGGTCGCTGGCGTCGATGTTGTTGTTGCACTGGCAGGGCCGGCACACCTCCCCCTCCATCTCCGGAGCCCCAAAGTAACCGGGGGAGCAGCGGTCACAGCGGGGCCCTGCAGAGATGGGGGGCTGTAGGTGCTGGGGTCCCGCAGCCCCAGCGCAGGGGTTCCCTGCTGCCCGGGGGGTCCCTGCTGCTGTGCCCGTTCTGCCCCTCACCCGCGTATCCAGGGGCGCAGAGGCAGACGATGTGGTGGGTCTTGTCGTCGGCGTGGCAGGCGCTCCCGTGGTAATGCCGTGTGCCAGGGTAGCCGGGGCAGGGGCAGGGCCGGCACTGCTGCCCCGAGCCCAGCACAGGGTTCCCATAGTAACCGTCCTGGCACCTGAAAGGATGAGGGGAGACCCAATGGGTCCCTCCCATCCATCATATACCATCCCACCATCCTATCTCATTTCATCGTATCCCATACCATCATATCTCACCCTATCCTAGCCAATTGTATCCATCCCATCCATCCTATCCCATCCAATTATATCTATCCCATCCTACGCCATGCCATCCTATCCTATTATACCCCATCCCATCATATCCATGTCATCCTATTTCAACTCATCCCACCATTCCAATGTATCTCATACCATCACATCTCATCCTGTCCTACCCCACTGTATCTATCCCATCCTGCACCACGCCATGCCATCTCACGCCACACCATCCCCTCCTCTTGGACCTGGCTCACCTCTCACAGTGCCGTCCGTCCGTGTGGTCACGGCAGCGCAGGCAGATGCCCGTCCGGGGGTCGCACTCCTCGGCGTGCCCATTGCACTGGCAGGGCCGGCAGGCAGGGAAGCCCCAGTGCCCAGGCTGGCACTGGTCACACTGCCGGCCCACAGTGCCAGGCTGGCACCGGCACTGCCCGCTCACCTCGTCGCACAGCTGGGACACTGAGCCCTCTGGGGAGCAGGTGCATGCTGCAGGGCGGCACAACGCAGGTCAGGCACACGGATGCAGGGACACAGGGACGAACAGACAGAGGGACAGGCAGGGGACCAGCACCCAGAACATGCTCACTCCATGGGCTGTGGCACAGAAGGGCTCATGTGGACACAAGAACATGAATGGACAGACACATGAGTGAGTGCAGGGCAGCACAATGCTCACATGGGGGCTCATATGGATGGATGGATGGATGGATGGATGGATGGATGGATGGATGGATGGATGGATGGATAACTGGGACTGAACTCATGGGCTGCAGGTCAGCAGGGCTGAGATGGACACATGCACAGACAGATGGACAGACAGACAAGTGAACAGGGCAATGAACAGGGCGCTGATGGCTGGACAGACAGACAGGAGAGACAGTGATTCCTGGCTGATGAAGATCCCACTACTCACGGCTGCATCCCAGGGGCCCGAAGCCGTAGCTGCCTGGGGCACAGCGGTCGCAGCGTCGGCCGATGACGTGGGGCTTGCACTCGCACTGCCCGCCCTGTACCTGGCACTCGCTGCTGCGGGAGCCCTGTGGGTCGCACTGGCAGGCTGCAGGAGCAGGACCAGTGTGGGGCCAGGGCTGCCTTGTCCACACCAGCCCACACCTGCCCACGCCCTGTCACTGCTCTCCTGCCCAGCATGCCAGGGGCACAGGCATATCCTGACTCACTGCCCCAGGCAGGGCTCTCCCCCCGCCCACTCGTCGGTCCCATCCCTGCAGGCTCCCCACTCACGCAGCGCCCCGCCGTGCATCAGGGCTGAGACGCTGCAGACCAGGCGGGCACAGGCCTGGGCCAGGGGATGAGGAGGGGCCATGTGAAACACCTCCAGGCACTGGTACCGCTCCAGCTCCTCCTGGCGCGCTGCTGCCTCTGCTCCGTGGAAGCCTGGCAACTCTGACACCCGCGGCAGGAGCACCAACTGTGGGAAGGGAAAAGGAGATGGGGCTGGGGGGTATAGTCAGCCCCCACTGTGGGACCTACCACTAGGCTGGATCCATGTGCTCCAGGACAGTCCCAGTGCTGCTGGGGTCAACTACCCCACCTCCATCAACAGCCCCAGCTCCACTGACACCCCCAACCCCATTGATATTCCCATATAAATTGCCATCCCCCGAAGCTTCCTTATCCCCTTCCATGCTGACATCTCTATGCCAACCCCAACTCTATCTAAGTCCCCAGTCTCACTGATATCCCCTTCCCCATCAACATCTACTTCTCCTTCCCCATTCCCATCCTCATCTTCATCTCATCCCCATCTCCATCCCATCCTATCTCATCCCATCTCATCCCCATCCCCACCCCACACACATCCCCAGAGGGGGCCACTTCCCGCTCCAGCCTGTGCTCTCCTGTCCCTGCCCATGATCCCATCCCTGCCAAGCAAGCTCTAGGCACAAGGCACAGTGGGACCCCCCTCACCGAGTCGATGAGGATGAAGGCACCAGGGTGGCGCTGGGTGACACCGGCCCGCTGAAGCCGCATGGTCACCTCATAAGGGGTGCTGGGCTCAAAGCAGAAGGGCCGGGACAGCAGCACGTACCTGTACAGAGTCAGGTGTTAGGGCATGGGCACAGCAGGGCCATGGAGACAGCAAAAGGATAGCAACAGGACCCATCCCCAGCCCACCCTAGCCCATCCCGTTGCACCTCTGGCTGTGGGGCAGATTCTCACGGTACATCTGCTCGGAGGGCAACAGGTTCCCACAGCGAGAGCTGGTGGGCAGCACCCGGGAGCTGACACTGACCACGGCCTCCCAGTCCTCGGCTGACTGTGGTGACAGGCAAGGCAGTGTCAGGGCTGTGCTGTGCCATACACGCCCTGGCCATGGCTGTGGCCATGCTCACCTCAGGCTCGTAGCGCAGCAGCAGCTCGTAGTCCATGGGGTAGGGCACATTGTCCACGTGGAAGGTCAGGCCAGCCCCGTCCCGCACCCGGGCGAACCCCAAGCCCGTCCACGTCACCATGCGCCCAGCACTGTCCCGCACCACCTCCTCCACATCCAGCTGGGCAGGGCACCGGCAGTTTGGCCCTGGCTCTGCCCCCTGGTCACTTCTGCCCTGCAGTGCCGCGCTGTGCCCTCTCCCACCGTCCCAGGGCTCACCTTGGGGGGCTGCTGGCGGCTGCGGCGCGAGGGGACAGGGGACTGGGGGGCACGGGAGGGGCTACGCTGATGCCGTGAGTGTCCCTTCCGCCCCCCCGGCTCCCTGGTGTCATACTCCAGGCAGTCCTGGGGCACCTCTTCCCGAATGGCACCCTGCAGGGACAGGGTCAGGGGACGGTGGCCATGCACAGGGACAGCCGTGCACAAGGACAGCCATGCACAGGGCATGGTGACAGCGACATGCAGGACAGGGTGACAGCCATGCATAGAGCACAGCGACAGCTATGCATGGAGCATGGTGCACAGTGACAGCCATGCACAAGCACAGGGACCCCCAAGGAGACTCACCGGGAGCTGGGGGTGGCTGTGGCCATGGCCGGTGGCCTGCTCGGCCTCGTAGGTGTAGTAGTCGAGGGGGGCGCAGAAGAAGCCGGGTTGTACCTGGTCACACTGCCGCCCCATGATGTGGGGACGACAGGGACATGCCCCATCCTCCATGGAGCACCTGGTGGTGACCATCCTGTCACTTCATCTGTCCTTCTGTCTGTCTGTGTCTTCATCCATCCCTACTTCCATCTCTGTCCCCATCCCTCCATCTCTGGGGATAGAGATGCCTCTCTTTCTCCCTCCATCCCAGCCCCCATATCTCCCCAGCTTTGTCCCCATCCCTCCCTCCCCCCATGCGTGACCCCCAGCCCTGTCCCCACTCTCACCCCCACCCATGCCCCTCCAGGTGCTGTGCTGGCCCCCACCGGTTGTTGTAGGCTCCCCCGAAGTCGCAGGCACAGGGCCGGCAGCCCCCCAAGTCGTAGCTCAGACCCCAGAACTCGGGCTGCAGTGAGGAGGGAACATGTAGGGCAGGTGTGGGGCCAACCCAGCCCTGGGGGTTGCCATGAGGCTGGGGAAAGTCAGACCCACAGCCATGGTGTGGCGCAGGCTGGGGCACTCACCACGCACTGGCTGCAGGAGCGCCCAGCCACGAAGCGTTTGCAGTAGCAGTCCCCACTGATGGGGTCACACGGGGAGCTGCCCGCCACCGTACCCCGTGGGTCACACCTGCATGCTGCCCCCACACATGCACGTGTGAGGGGTGCCAGTGGGACCACAGCCCACATGCTTCACAGATCTCCTTCCCCATCCCATATTCATCCTTTCCATCCCCATCCGTCCATCACCATCCCTCCATCCATCCTCACACAACTATGCCACATCCCTCCATCCTACATCCTTCCATCTCCATCCCTCTATCCCAGATCTTTCCATCCTCATCCCTCCATCACCACACCTCTGCTTCCACCCCTCCATTCTCATCCATCCCATCCCCATTCCTCCATCACCATCCCTTCATTCCCCATCCCTCCAACTTCATCCCTTCATCCCTACTCCTCCATCATCCCCCCATCCCCATTCCCACCCCTCCTCCCATGTCATCCCTGTCTCCCAGCTCACGCTGGCAGCCCTGTGGGTCGCCATGGCTGAGGCCATAGGCGCCGTGCTGGCAGCGGTCACAGCGGGGACCGGCCACATTCTCCTTGCAGCGGCACTGCCCCGCAATCATGCCGAGCGCCACGTCCGTATGCCCATCGCAGGCACCTCCATCCAGCGAGCCTGCCGGGTCACAGTCGCATGCTGCCAAGAGAAAGGATCATGAGGAATTCTAGCTGCTGGCACCAGGAGCTGTGAGGCTGGGGCAGGTGGCACCAGGAGCCATAGGGCTGGGACAAGCTATGGGGCTGGGGTCCCAGGACACTCACGGGCGCAGGCAGTGGGGGACCGGATGTCAGAGCGAGGGTGCCGGTAGTAGAAGGGCTTGCAGAGGTGGCAGTGGCGGCCCATGGTGTTGTGCTGGCAGCCATCACACACAGCCCCACTGGTGTTCCCCGTGGCCAGGAACACAGCCATGTCAAAGTGGCACCGCCGCGAGTGCTCATTGCAGTCACAGCCTGCAGGGACAGCACCAGGGCATGGCATGCGGCACCACAGCTCACACCTGGCAGGCAGCACCCCCAGTGCCAAACCTCCTCTGCCTGGACTCTCCTTACTCTGATATGCAGCACCACAACCCCAAACCTCCCCAAAGTACAGCCTGCAGCACCCCAAAACCCCTGGCACAGCACAGCCTGACAGCTCTGGCACCGGGATCACTGTGCCAGGAGCCAGTGCCAGCAGGGGCACTCACGGCGACAGGCGTTGGTGCTGGAGCCCTCGGCCGGGCGCCAGGGCAGGTCTTGGTAGAAGTCCTCGCAGCGCTCGCAGTTCAGCCCCTGCGTGTGGTGCTCGCAGACACAGCGCCCGTGGATCTGGGGGGAGCACCCAGCTCAGTGCGGCTGCCGGGTCCCACGGGGCACCGTGCCATGCTGGTCCCTGGCATGGTGTGCGCCTCACCATGCCAGGGACAGAGGGTGTTGGGGCACCCGGTGCTGGGGCACAGTGGGCGGCGTGGCCGTGGCAGAAGCAGCTCCCGCGCAGCACCAGTTCATCCACAGCATAGTAGTACTTATGCAGCACCTCCTGCCGTGAGTCCAGCAGGTTGTCCCCCAGCGTGTGCAGCTTGGTGAGGTTCACACGCAGGTTGGTGACACGCAACAGGTCTGGGGGCGTGTCACTGTCAGCACCTGCCCTGACACCAGCCAGCCCCGCGTCCCCAACACCCCCAGCCACATACCCTGGATGTCTGGGCTGTAGGGATCTGCTACGGGGATGGAGGGGTCCAGCACCTTGAAGATGACCTGTGAGAAGGAAGGAATAGGTGATCCCATTCCCCCCTGACCCCTGGCCCTGCTCTGCACCGCCCTATCCCTATGTACCTCCCCATGGCTGGAGGGCTCGATCTCAGAGTAGCGCTGGTCGCACAGAACCTCATCCACGAGCCCTGATGGGTGGTTGGGGATTCCAGGGAAGAGCTTGGAGCAGTTGTAGGCAAAGTAGCGATACACCTTCCAGGTGTGCCCAAAGTCGGCTGAGCGCTCCACCAGCATGGCCGCAGGGCGGAAGGTCTGCAGGACACCCAGACGGGATGGAGGCCAGACCCACAGCTCCCCTGGATCCATCCTGTCCCATCCCATTCCATCCCATTCCATCCCATCCCATCCCATCCCAGGCATCCATGTGCCAGGACCCACTTTAAATTTCATGATAAGGTGGGTGAAGTGGAACTCGCCCTCCAGGTCCAGGCGGATGCTGACGTGCTCCACACCTGGGAGACAGAGAGACAGAGATGGATGAGGTTAGGGAAGACCCACATGGCCACACAGCCCCACAGCCTATGCACATGGGGCAACCCCACTGCCACCCTGACCTCACCATTCTCTGACTGCCACCAGGTCCGTCGGTCATGGGGGCTGCTCAGGTAGATGACATTCTCGATGCGGTGGCTCTCAGGCCGGGACGGGTCACGTGAGTCACAGGTGAAGCATTTCTCCGAATCCTGTGCCAGGGAGTGGCACCATCAGGGATGGGTGACTGGAGGCTTCACAGGTGCCTGGCTCTGTGGGTCTATGCCAGAGCCGTTCTGGGGCTGGGTAGGCTCACCTGGAGGTGGCTGACGATGCAGTACTCCTGAGGCCCGTCCAGCCCGCAGGTGGAGGTGGCACTTAGGCGGGCGGCTCGCCCCACCAGCAGGTTCCCAGTGGCCGGGTAGCAGCTGCCACGGGCGCAGCCATGGCTCAGGTCAGGGTCCTGCCAGCCCCCTGCCACCTGTCCCCCCACTGCAGAGAGCACGAGGGCATGGGCTGGGGGCTGCGCCGGGGCGCCTGGGCACCCCCCGCTCCCCCATGCACCCACCCCACCCCCAGCCGTCCTATCCCTGCATCCCAACCCACTGATGCAGCACGAAGCTCCATGATCCGGAAAGGTGCTGGCAGCAGCGCCACAGCCTCGTGACCAAGGGCAGGGAGTGGGGTGAGAGGGGGGCTGGGCTGCCCGTGCTCCTGGGGGCCCGGGCAGCCCCAGGGTGCCGAGCAGTGCCGGGGGGCAGTCGGGAGCCAGGTCAGGCGCTTGCTAATCCCGACAGGGCTTAGTGCAGCCTGGATTCCCCGCTGGGTTTTGTGGCAGTCAGGCCATGGCCGCTGCCAGCCAGGGAGCATCACCATTGCCACCACCTCCGCTGCCCAGCACCCTTCACTGAGACTGGGGTCCCTGAACCACCACAGCTCCCAGCACTGTGGGTATGCAGGGTGCCCCTGAGGTCAACGCTTACCCAGGAGGAGAGCAAGTGCCAGGAGGTCCATGGGCAACCACAGGATCTGCCTGGTGGGACACAGAGATGGCACTGCAGTAGGGTGCAGGGTATGGCATGGGGTACAGGGCGGATGGTGCCTGTCCTCTCCTGGCTCTAGCACAACAGCACAGTCCAGGATGCACCCCCCTGCACGGGCATGATGGTGCTTCCCAGGAATCAGGGTCGGATGGGGCAGCTGGGTCTCAAAGTCCTCCGGGATGACATCCAGCACCCACCTGAGTAGCTCTGGGGGACTGTCACACACACACCCAGGCACACAGCCATGCTATGCCCCCCCAGAGCTGGCACAAACTATGCCATGCCCCATCCTGCCTGGCTCAGAATGGATCTATCCCTTTGAGTGTCACTAATGTCCCTGGGGGGTACCAGCACCGGGCCAGGGCCAGGCTGGGAGGGGAGCCAGGAACGCCGGAGCCAGCTGGGCAAGGGCGTCCCTGACTCTGGCCGGGGTCCCGCTGTTAAATTTAGGTTGGAGCTGCCTTTTGTGTTTCCTTCTATCCCGGTACTTCCCGCTCCCAGCCTCGCAAGTGCTGGATCAAAGCCTGGTCCCGGCTCTGCCCAAACACATCTCTCCTGTCCCCCGCACGGAGCCAGCCCAGGGCAGGGGGGCTCCGGGCGGCGGGGGGAGCCGCGACTCTGTCCTGGCACCCGCCCCGCTCGAAGCCATGCCAGGGCGGTAGGCAAGGTGGTGCAGAGCCACGTGCTGGCACGAGGGTCCCCGAGCCCCGCGAACCCCCGGTACCTGGCGTCCTGCGGCGTCCGGCGGGACCAAGGCCAGGGGCGAGGGCGGCGTGGGACCTGCTGCCCCTGGGCTGGGCGCGCAGAAATGAACCGGGACAAGGGCAGCGATGGGATGGCGGCTGGTGGCCCCCCTTCCCCGTGTACGATTCTTATTCAAATGGGCTGCCCGCTGAAAGGGACGGCGGTCTCCAGGCTACGGGAATGTCACTGCCGATTCCTTCTGCCTGGAGGCCCCCGCCGCCCGCCCGCCCGCGGAGGCCAGGCCGGCCAGGCGTCGGCAGCCCGGGCACGCCCCGGCCCCCGGGCGGCACGGTGGGCCCCGCCGGCAAACAAAAGGGCGCCTCGTGGGCTGGCGAGCCAGAGGCACCGCGTTCCCTGGGCTCCCGGCACGGCGCGACAGGAACGTGCCTGCTGCCACTGGCAGTGAGGCGTGGGGGCCGGCATGGCGGGATGGGTGCCTGATGCTCCAGGAACCGGCGGGTGCAGCTACACAGGAGTCACTGCACCATTCTGTGCCCCACCTGGGGATGTCCCATGGCGAAGGCACCTGCACGGCTACGCTGCAGGGTGGAGCCATGCAGGGCATCTGCTCCACCAGGAGCTCACCCGGGCACAGCCACGATGCTGCCGGATGGGAACGTCCCTCCCAAGGTACCCGTCCCTCCCCACTGCCACAGCTCCCCGGGCAAAGTCCGGCACACGTCAGCCCCGGGAAGAGCATGGCAAGGGGTGGGGGTACCCAGCCTGTCACTGCCAAGGGACCCCGCAGCCCCTTCCTTGAGTGCTGCCTCATGCCAGTTGCCAGCACCCAGCCCGTGCCATGGGGCTCTGCCGTGTACCAAGGGCTGTGCCATGCCCCAGAGCTTTGCCGTGCCCAGGGTCTCCCCTACGGCACACCGGCTCCTACCTGTGCCCGTGGGAGCCTGGGGTGCTGGGCAGGTGGCTGGTGGCCCGGGTGGGCTGCGGAGTCGGAGGCCCGCTGGGCTCGGGCTGGGCTCGGGCTGGGCTCAGCTGCTGTTCCTGGAGGAGGACGGCCGGTGCCTGTCTCCTCCTCCGGCAGCCGTGCCAGGCAAGGGGAGGGACCTGCCCGCACCGAGCTTTAGCCAAGGTGAGGCAGAGGAAGGTACACGCTAGCGGTGGCCCACGTGTGACACAGCAGTGTCCTGTGCCTAGGCTGGCCGGGAGAAGGCACAGCATTCCCACAGGGCTGCTGTGCCTGGTTGTGCAGCACGTGGGGCTGCTGAGACAGGCAGCCTGGCTGGGACTCGCCCTGCACTGCACAGGCCCATCTGTGCCTCTTCAGGGCACATCTCCAGCAGCGGTACCGGGAGCCCTGCACTGCATTCCCCCGGCACTCATACCAGATGGATCCTGTTCATGCCCAGTGCTGGCACGGTGGGCTCTGCCATGCCCCACTCACCCTGTGCTGGTCGGTGCTGCCTGGGATCCTTTGGACTGGCTGAGCTGGGTGCTGAGCCGGCAGCCCTGGAGCCCTGCGGGGAGCACGGCTGTGCACAAGGGCCGGGTTCCACAGAGACTTCACTGTCACGCATGGATAGTGCCTTTTATTAGCCGAGGCTGAAGGAAGGAAGAGGAGCCGTGTACTCTCCATGCCAAGGCCACGCTCTGGCCACCCGCCGCCAAGCAAGGTCATGGGCAGACAAAGAAGCGGCTCTCGGCCATAGGGATGCCAAAACCCACGCCCCCAGGGACACCCTGAGCCAGCCAGGCACCTCAGCAGGACAAGAGATGCTGTAGGCAGTGCCCTACCAGCTCCCCGTAGTCACGAAAGGCACTTGGAAGCCTGGAGGAGGGGCCAGGCTGTGCCCAGCAGTGCAGGCTGGTGGTCAAGCACGACCACCACCTTCTGAGCTGGGAGAGCTGTCAGGAGATGAGCTGACAAAGAGCCATTAGCACTGGCCAGCGCGTCTGTGTCAAGGGATCTTGCCAAGCAAACCTTATCTGCTCTGAGGAGATCCAAAGAACACTGATAAAGGCAACTGTAACAGGATCTCTGGCCTTGAAAAGCAAAGTGAAAGTGGAAGGGAGGGATCCTCAGCGGGATGGGAGAGGCGAGAGAGGTATCCCAGCCCATGTCCAGGCACCTCCCTGAAGGCCGCTTTGATTTCCCATGCCAAGCTGCAATCCCCTCGTCTGGCCCAGAGCTGAACGCGTGGGGGTGGCCCGGGTCTGCCGGGGAGATGGCCTGTCCGGGAGCAGCTCCACTGGTCGGAGATCTGCCAGCAGCTGTGCCCTCCATCACCAGCGTTTCAACGCTGCCGAGCATCCCCCGCTCCCTCGGGCACCCACAGCCTGGCTCCCCCAGCACCTTTCAGCAGCGATCAGGGCACTCTCGCAGCAGCGCAGAGGCCCCTCCACCCATCCTCGGCAGAGCCCTGAGCTGCAGGGGCAGCCTCTCACGCCTGGCCAGCCCTGCTTGGACCGACTTCCGTGCACCGCAGCAGGCAGCCAACACTTCCCCGAACATCCTTAGTGAGCAGAGAATTGCTTAACCACTTCCCTTCTCGAGGAATGAGCTCCAGCACGGCACCGGAGCTGCTGTCTGCCAGGGCCACGGTCCACCACCATTAGCGCTGGGTCAGTGCACTGACAGCCCTGCAGCACAAACCGGATCCAGATCGCAAACCGGGGAACAATGGTGCTTCTGTTGAAATTAGCCGGCAAGAGGGTCCCGGCTGCAGAGCGGGCAGATTCAGAGAGAAGCTGGAGGGTGGGCAGGCAGGCTGGGGCTGGCAGACCACCTGCCAGCACAGTGCCACCCTGCATCTTTCTAGGAACTAACCAGGAAAGCGGATTTACCCCAGTTCGGCACCAGTGACACACATCCGGGGTATTTCCACCCAAACCAGGCAATCCTCAACCGGAGTTTGCGTAATGCCAAGTTCCCTGGGAGAACTGGGGAGAAGAGCTGGGGGTGTGGTCTGCAGCTGAGCGTGCCCCATGCAGCATGCAGCTGCTGGGCACACGGGAGACACCATTCCATGGAGCTGACACAGGGCTGGGAGCAGAAGCCCAGGGAGGAGCAGTCTTTCATAGCCCAAAGAAAAGCTGGACACATTGGGTGATTCTGAGCACCATTTTATTGAAGGGCTGGACACCTGCTAGGACTTCATAACAAAAAGTTCACTTCATTTAAGAAAAAGACAGTCTGGTTTTTGTCCCATTCCCTCCAAAGAGTGGAATAATACTAGCACTGTCTTTTCACTAAGCAATGCCATTCCAAAATATACAACATTGAATGTGGAACAGCCCAGCTTCATATTAACATTACACATTATTAGAACTTCAGAAACATTCTACACAAACAAATGAAACGGTAAAAAAGTTCACTCAAGAACAAGATGGTCATTTGTAAAATCATCATACAAAGTTTGTTACTTGCCCTCCCGTGGGCTGCAGTTGCTGCTCCCCAGCCATTGCTTGGGATGCCCAAACACCAGGGAATGCCACAGCAGAGCCTGTGGTGCAGTCCCAGCCGGAGTAGTCGGTCATGCTGTGGCGTGGAAACGGCTCTCATGGAGATGCTGGTTGGCAAAGAGTAGCACAAGCGGCCGGGCAGTGCCCACCCAGAGCCCTTGTGTCCCTCAGAGCAGCTGCCATGCCTCTGCTCAGGAAACGCTACTCCTCAGGAGTGCTGCACCGAGAGCCAGGAGGGGGGAGGGCGTCACACGGTGCCTTCCCCGCCATGAACAAACACTGGTACTCGTTTTGTCCCAACCCAGGCCTGGGCAGTGTGGCGGAGCAGGGGCAGGAGGGGAGGCATTTCTGGGGGTAGCTTTGCAGCACTTTCTCTTTTAAAACAGCACCATGTGCATATGTCTGTGGGAATCACCAGAGACTCAGAGGGCTGCCTGTAGCCACAGGACATAGGAATGGAAAGGACTAATTAAGACAATAAGGAGAGAGTCCGAGACAATAATAAGGCCTTTAAGGGACTCCCTGGGGAAGGTTTTTTCGGAGGCTGTGTGAGCAGGGCCAGATTGTGAGACCAATGAGGGATGAAAACCAAGGGTTGGGGGGGTGCCTGCTCCAAAAGGACTCCCCTGGACCTGCAGCACTAGTGCCTGTGTAGTGCTGCCAGGCAGGACAGGGGAAGCTCTGTGGCCAGGCAGGGATGGAGGGAAGGCAGTGCTGCAGAACGCCACAGCCTTGGCTCCTCTGTTTGCACATCTCCTGCAGCAGACACAGAAGCTGCAGGCTGCTGGCTGTCCAGGTGCTGCTGGCCATCTTTAGCTTTCCCTACTCCCAGCTTCTTGCTTTTCACCAACTTCCTTGGTGTTTCTAAGCAAAGGGAGGGGTCTGGCCTCAGCACCATGGCTTTGGAGGCAGCTGCCGGCCAACCTGCAAGTTCCAGCAGTGTCACACCTACAGACAAGCTTCATTTGACACTCAGGGATGACCTTGTGACAAGGGCTGGCCTCTCATGTGTTATGGGACAAGATTCCTCCGAGGCACCTGGCACCTTCCAAACTCAGCTCCAGGCAGAACAGGCTGTGAGGAGAGGGAAACCCTAGCATGGTGCTCTCTAGCAGAGTCCCGAATGTGAGGGCTCAGGAGCAACCTGCTGTGCTTCACTCTCCACAGGTGGTGCCAGCCCACCCAGGTGGCAAAGCTGAGGGCTGCAGCACTGTCAGGAAGGTGCCAGATATCCCAGAACTGCTGTCCTCTCTGTGGGCTGTAGGGTATGCCCAGCCACTGCCCTGGAGGGACATCTGCTGAGATAAGGCGATTGAGCAATCTCCCAGCAGGACCTCCCCTGGAGGCAGCTACTCTTCAGGTTATGGCGAGAAGAAGCAGACCAGAATCCTCTGGGCGACCCTGTGCAGATCCTTTGTAACCCATTGGCCTTTACCCTCTGACACCCACCCCCTGTGATCCCTATAAAGCTAGCCCCCTGCCCCTGTGAGAGGCTGGAGTTGCTCGTCCCTAGCTCCCCTTTGCCGGATGTACGGACCAATAAAGCTATCCCGTGTGGAACAGCTACATGAGCCTCTCATTTCTCTCCCTGGTCTGGCTGGAGGCGCCTTGCAGAGCAGAGCTGAAATCACTAAAGAGCTGACCAGCCTCTGCACAGGCCCTCCTAGCCAAGCAGCTGAGGGAAGATACCGGGCCTCAGGAAGGCGATTCCTTTGGGACCATCTCTCCGGACGGTTTCACCTCTTCCTCGGTCAGAGCTACTGACCCCTCACCAGCTGTAATAGTGGGCCACCTCAGCTCCTGGAAGGCCATCCCCATCTGAGCACAGGAGCAAACAGGCCAGTGCCCATTTTGAAGACTGAAAAGAAACTGTTTCTTCCACACAAACCAACCTGCCTGAATGAGCAGCCAGTGCTCCACAGCTCAGCACCGACCCTGCCAACCACAGCCAAAAGAGGATCCTCCCACCAAAACCTGCCTTTCTGCCTGGGAAGCTGCCCAGCCCAAGTTACACTGCCCAGCTGGAGCTCAGAGACAAACCTGCTCTCCGTATCCAGGGATCCCTTGAGCCTTGGCCAAAGGCCCAGCTCCTAGACAGGGCAGGGGACTTGGATCTGAAAGGGAAGAGTTGGGATGACTGCTGGCAAGTTCTGGCCATAAACACAGAAAAAGTCACAATTAAAAGGGCAGAAACTCTGTGCTCAATTCCAAAACCCAAAGCCTTCCAGCCCCTCCTGCCACAGCTGGAGCCGGGGTGAAGTGCTGCTGGTGTACAAGGAGGGCCTGGAGGACAGGCCACAGAACAAGGGCAGCTGCGGAGCAGGACCATGGAGCTCCATGCACAGCATCATCACCTGTGCCATTCTGCTCCCGATTTCCCTGCCATGTTCTTAGCTGGAAACTGGCTGAACTCCATGCAAGGAAGCACCAGGCAATGGGGGGGGGTTCTCAGCCCACTAACCCCAGCCCTGTTAGTATGAACTGGTCTGGGAGCTGTCCGGCGGGGTGAGCACTCCAGGGAGCACACCTCCTCCACACACTGATATAGCACTTGTGGGCTGCCAAGCAGGAGTAACAAAATAATCCTTTCTTATTTTGCAAAAAAGTGCTTAAGAAATTCTGTACAAGGATTGCTAGAGCAGCTGGCTCAGGGGAGATGCAAACAGTTTAGAAGCAGCAGCAGCAACATACTACATGGCTTACAGGGAAGAGGCTGAGGAGAAACTTCTACAATCGTAAGCAGTGGCAGATGGTGAAATCTGCTCACAGTGGACATGAGCTTCAAAACATTTCTACCAATTAACATTGTGATTTCAACTGGTATCTGATGTCAGCTTCCCCTTCAGCTGCCTGCCGGACAACCTACTCTCCCCATGGGCTTTGCTGACGGACATCTGAAGCATGCAGGAAGCTCAAGGACCTTATCTGGTGGAGGGGAAGCATAAACTGCTTCTTGGCAGCTGAATAAAAGGAGAAATGATTTCCAAAAAATCAGTTGGAAGAACAGCCCTTTGACCGCTATCCGAATCGTTTCTAGGAGTGACAGTGGCACAAATCCATGCATTAAAAGCATTCCTAAGAGAGTCCGCAAAGCTCTCGGCTGTCACAGTGCCCAGAACAACACAGGCCAGGTTAGGCACTTGGATGAATTCAAAGTGACTAATACAGAAACAGGTCTGAACAAGGTGCATACCACATGCTCAGCAGAGACCACAGCGCTTTGGGCAATGCATTTCTATGGGCCCTGCCAGTTACTGTTGCAGAGATCCCTGGAAGGTAAGTGTTACTCTGCTGCCACAGAGTAACACAGGATGGAAAGGACCTGCGGGGGAGATCTCTGGTTAGATCAGGTTTTAGGTAGCTCTGGTTTGATCAAACCCTTCATCTTCCCTAAACAGCAGAGCAGCGTCCACGCAGAGCCCCTCTGCAGCCTTGTGCACATCAGTGTGACATGCCCAGGACACCAGAATCCACACCTGGCCATGAGTTGAAGGACGGTGGAGCCAACCCGCACCAGACTGAGGCACTCCCTCTGCCAGCACTGACTGACGGGAAGCAGCTGCTGGCATTGGCACAGGGGGTGTAGAGCCCCTCTATAACAACCTGCAACCCCTTCAGTCAAGTTCCCAAAGCACCTGCAAGAGGAAGAAGAGACAACAGGAGGGCAGAGAATGGAGGTCCAGCGCTGCCCTGTCACTCAGGGCCCTGTGGCCTGTTAAGAGATGCACAGGAGAGTTGACAGACCGGACTGGTGATGGGCAAGTCTCTGAGCACACAGCTATGGAGTGCTCACTTCCCTGGCAGGAGTCTCGGTGACACAGAGGCATTTCCAAAGCTTGTCTCTCCCTGTGGAGCAGAAACCTTTTGCTGGTGGTCTGAGGACATAGGGCAAACTGTCATTACCAAGTCTGCACAGAACTCAGCTCAGTGCTGGGAAAGGCATGGCAGCACTAAGGCTGGATGCTGTGCTGGATGTGTTAAGCAACAGTACAAGCCAAGTCCTTAACTGGCAAAGACCCAAGCTGTGAAAGACAAGAGGTGACGGAAAAGAGTGGGGAGGCAGGCAGCAGTGCAGCTGGGGGAAGACACACAGCGATGAAGAGGGATGTGGCCTGGTAAGTTGGCCTCAGGTGCTCAGCTTCCCGCTCAGGCTGGAGGAAAAGTGACCTCGACCTGAATTCAGCTTTGTTGATGCACGTTGTTTTTCCCAGTGGAGGCCAAGTGCTCAGCTGGGACGTCTGCACTGCATGAGGAGGCTCCAAAGACAGCTCTCAGTGCCCTTATAAGGGTCTGGGAACAGGGGAAGCTGCTGAGCAGCCTGACAGCAATACCGCAGGCAGGAGTTCAGAGCCCTCCTCGGGAAACAGCCCAAAAGAGAAACATCAGTGCAGGACTTCAAGACCTGGCATTTGAGAGCGTGGGAATGAGAAAGGTCTGAAGGAGTGGGAACAAAAGGAACAAAGCAATTTTTGGCCAGTTGACAGTGATGGAGAGCCCCTGTTCATCCAGCACCAGGTCAGGACAGGGAACTCTCTGCCAGGGCATTTTAAAACACAGAAGCAGAAGAAAATATTTCCTTGTCCTCTGCAGCCAAGCAGCGGCATTCACAGGTCAGTCTCAAACACTGCAAGTTATGATCTCTGACAGCAACTCAGAACCCAAGTGTGGGGTTCAGGGCTTGCAATCATCCCCTGAATCATAAAATCACAAAATGGTTTGGATTGGAAGGGATCTTAAAGATCTTGTTTCAACCACCCTGCCGTGGGCAGGGACACCTTCCACTAGACCAGGTTGCTCAGTGAAGGAGAACCTCCACGCTGCTCGATGTGGGTGAGAGGAGAACTAGATGTACCTCAGAATGCTCAACTTCTGTGCCCTCACACCCCATCATGAACATCCTCTCTTCTCTCCATACCACAGTCTTCCTTTCTGCACTAGGGACCAGACACTGACCCCTTTTACAAACCACTAAAATCCAACCAGGTGCTTGGGGGGCAGGGCTTAATTATAAGGAGCTGGGACTTCCCTGGGGAGCTCATCCCTTCAGCCAATGTCCACAGAGATTACTAGGTCAGACAACTGGTATTTTGAGCTGGTGAGAGAATGAGTGGATTATACTACTGCTGCAGAGATCTGAGCACACAGTGGTGCATGGAGCCAGGCCCATGCCCAGCCCAATGCCTCTTCCTTTCCCCAGGACACCAGGTTGTCCCTTACAGGTGACAGCAGCAGCATTAGCTGATTAAATGAGGTGTTTCTCCTGGGATTAGTAGATCCCTCCCTGTGGAGTGCAGACGCGTTTTCCCACCCGACAGCGTGCCCCCGGTGCAGGGAGGTGACAGCAGCTGTCTGCAGTGGTTCTGCAGTGCCTCCTGGGGACGGGCAGAGCCTGCACTCCTTCCACACAGAGCTCTCACACCTGCCACACACCTTCTCACAACATCTCTGATGGCACAGCAAGGCTGCCAACCACCACAACACGGTGCCCATCTCCTCTCCTACTGCATCATCCCCACAAACCACAGAAATCGACTCTCTGTGTTTAAGTGCTGGTATATGTCCTCCCAAATTTTTCGCTTTCCTGCTTTAACTCAGGCTCAAATATCCCACTGAGCTTTGGGACTGGCAGGATGTAGCTAATACATTCAAACACAGCCTGTGTCTCTGTCGTGGTTTAACTCCAGCCAAAACCAACAGTCTTCTCTACCAGCACCTGGAATCTGCTCCTGGAACACCCAGCAACAGCAAAGCAGTTACGTGGTGGGCAGGACACTACACAATTCCTGCTAACAATTCCAGCCCTTTGGCTCTAACAGTCACAGTTCATAATCCATAGCTGCACCTGGTGTATAGGAGAGCAGAGTAATGCTGGGCGCTGAGGAGGAATCCTCTTCGGAGGCAAATCCTTACCATGAGTTCAGAACTTCTGCTACCCACAAAGGGAGGAGGCACCTAGAGACGTCAGACAGACTTGCAGCCCTGTGACACGCCCCCACCGTTATGCAGAGGTAATACCGAAAATAGGATTAAAACTACCAGCTGGTAATTCTCCAAATTGTTTGGCATTCTGGAGACAAACAAGTGGCTACAACGCTGCTGCCTCCGAGCTGCTCAAGGGAACCCAGGACAGACTGTCACAACACTGAACCACAAAGGAACCCCGGCACCTTTCAACAAATGACTAGCTGAAGGGAAGGAGGAACAAAAGCTATCAAACCCAATCCCAGAGGGATGAAGGAAGTGCATCTTCCCACAGCTCTTGGGTCATAAGAACATATATGGATATATAGATATATAGATAATAAAGTTATAAAATTTGATCAAAATAAAACCAGTAAATGTACAGCTTGAAAAAGAGCAGTATCACAGTGCATCAATGTCATGAGAAAGTCTTGTGTTCTCCCCTGCACAAGAGCACAGCCTGCCACGTTCAGGGAGCCTGGTGGGAAGTGAGCCCTCCAGCCTGCTCAGCTCAATGCTGGCCAGAGTCACCGTCCCGTGCTCCCACACAGGGGTTTGGATTTCTGCAGCCAGTTCTGCACAGCAGTGGCAGACAGGCAGGAACAGCACAAGAGTGGGCTGCTCTGTCTGCAGGTTAGTCGGCATATTGGCACCAGAGACACAGAGTCATTCCTAAACCTCTCTGCGCTCTGGTGCCAGGCTTGTACTTACTTACTTACAAAAAAAAGTGACAAAGTGAAGAAACTCAGGGCACACTATGAGAATGGGACAAGGGCTGAATTCGGATCACAGGGGACAGGTTGACCCTAAGAATCTTCTGTGCTCTCCTCCTCACTTCATCATCAGAGGAAGAGTTGCCCACCTTGATGGTCCGGAATTTCAGCAGGTTCAAAGTGCTCTGAGCCTGTCGAGTTTTCTTTCGGACAGGAATGGTATTTGCTTTTTTCCTCTGTGGTGCTTCTCTTGCCTCTGTAGCTCTTCTCTTCTTCTGCCCAGTACTCTCCCGGTAAGTGCTGCTGTCCTTCCACTCTGTTTTTCCCACCAAAGCTTCCTTATTTTTGATTTTCAAGGTCTTGGGCTGTGGCGCTGTGGTGCAGCCCTGGGATGAGCTGCCTGTGACTCTCCCGTTGAGAACTCCTGAGGCTTTGCAGGCATTGCTCTCCTGCAGCACTCCACCCTTTGGTCCCTTCAGAAGGTTCAAAGCACGGGTGGCAGAATCTGGTGCTTTCTTGACCAAGTACTTGTACCCCTTTCCTTCAGGTATTTTAGTGCTCTTGCCTGAAGAAAACTGCCTCGGTGGACTTGAAGTCTTGAGGAGTTTAAGGTCGGAGGGTGAGATCCCAAGACGCCCTTGTGTGTACTTGGACTCCAAACAGGACGTTGCGGTTTTCAGTGGCACCAGGGCTTCCAGAACCACCGACAGTCTCATGGCTGGATACACGTCAGGATACATGCTTGTAGGGAAGCCCACCGCTGCTGCCTTGGATGTGCCAGATCCTGTCTGCTTCAAGGAGCTCAAGAGGAGATTTGTGGAATCCCCTTTGGAGACTGGCTGACCAGAGACTTTCAAAGAGCTCACTGGAATGCTGGTGGGCGAAGGAGCCACTTTTGCCACTGAGTTCCTGGCTGGACTCTGAGTGGACTCAGTGGTGCTGGCGCAGTTGCGCTGTGTGTTTTCTTCCGTCTGACTGGGTGTGACCGCTGTGCACGAGCTATACCCGTACACATCCTTACTCCTCAGAATCGTGGGCTGGTAGCCCTCCTCCTTCAGGCCTTGGATGAAGGCCACCAGCTGGGTCTCTGTGTCCGATAGGTCCTTGGACATTGGGTTGAAGACTCGGAGGGCTTCCTCCAGCACTTTATGTCCTGCAGAGGAAATTCTTGACCAGGAATGGACAGCTTTTTCTTCCTCATTGTTCACTGCAATATTCATGGCATTAGGCAAGCAGGTGCTTCAAAAAGGTCCAAATTACTGGAAAAACAACCCTTGACACCTCAAAAGGAGAAAGAAGACAGTTAGCTCACAGCAACTGAAATTATCCCAAGTTTCGAAGACGGGACCTGAAATCATTAAGCCCAGGTGTGGCTGGTTGCAAACACTGGCTCAGATTCTGGGCTCAACCCAAGACAGAAGCATCATCAAGAAAATCCTGTCACTCATTTATCTCTGAAATAAAAGTAAAACATCTCTCACAGAAATATCCTCCAACCTAAACAAAGATTTCAGGAAATCCCATCCAATCTACCCCAAGATGAAGGACTCCAATGATTAACTCAGCAAAATCTGCATCTTGTTTCCAGTTCGAGTTTGACCCGCCCCAGCTTTCGGTAACCAGATCTCATTTTCCCTGGGAAAAACTGAACCCTCATTGAACTCTCTCCCTGTGCACACACCACGAGCAGGACTATCGAGTCATCTCAACACTAAGAAGTGCCTGAGCACTTCATCCCAGCATCAACTTCAATTTCTCAGCTTCTTAACTGATGCTACTCTAAAATTGATTCTGAGTCCCTGCCAAAGCTGCAGCTTC
Organism: Corvus moneduloides; assembly: GCF_009650955.1. Lineage (NCBI taxonomy): Eukaryota > Metazoa > Chordata > Aves > Passeriformes > Corvidae > Corvus > Corvus moneduloides. The sequence continues at coordinate 10,052,293 of NC_045486.1, forward strand.
CTCCCGGAGACCTGGCAACAGGGCTGGAGGCTGTTCCAGTTGTGCTTCATTGATGCCGAATGCTGTGGCAAGGCAGCACTGCGCCTTGCTGTTCCCTTGTTTGAACAACGGTCCACAACTTGCTGTCACAGCAAACTGGTGTTGATCCAAGGACACTTGCTGCCAAGTGAGGAGGAAGCAGGAAATTCAAGCAGGGCAGTATGAAGGAAACACACATCACCAGGGCCAAGTGCACAAAGGCCTGAGGGACAACATTGGGATCACACTCAGGGCACTGCACAGCTGTCTGCCCGGCATAAAAGCATCAGTTATTGCTTTCAATAAAAAATAGGCACTGAAGGGCAGTCCAGGAAGGACTTTAGGATGCACCCGGGAGAACTTTGATCCTGGTAGCCTCACAGCTCCACAGCTGTGTGCTAGACCTACAAGGCATAAAATCTTTAGCTTCACTGATACCTCTCAAAATAATAATGAAGATTCAGTTAAAAACCCTAATCAGAGAAATGCAAGAGGTGTCAAGAGACACTTTTGGAGAGGGTAGTGCACAGGCAAGAAAGCTGTGATGGAGAAGTTAGCGCCTGAGCAGACAGAGCAAGGAACTACTCGTGTCTCACATTCCCCCCAGAACTCTGGTCTCACCACAGCACCGGAGCAGAGCCCGTGCTGCCGCCAGCTGCACAAGCAGGGAAGAGACACAAGCCAAGAGCAGCCACAGAAGGGAAAGCACAGGTCAGTGGGGGAGTAAGAACCTCCACATGACAGACTAATCTCAGTCAAGTGCTCTGCAGACGTCATGGCCGGAGAGGGATTTGGAGGAGGATAATGCAGTTGTTCAGCAGCAGGCGGGGGACCTCCCACGAAGCAGGGGAGGCAGGCAGGGAAGTGATCCCACAGAGCCCCCGCCAGCGTCACCAGCCAGCAGTGAGAGTCACCACCTCCAAAGGGACCAAGCAGTGCCAGGCACAGAAAAGCCAGAGAGGGTGTAATGTTAATTTTGGTCTGGTAGTGAGGCAGAGACTAACGAAGAAGCACAAGTAACAACATGTGCTCAACAGGCTGCAAAATGGATCATCTTCAGGCTGCAGCAAGCCCAGGAGCAGCTGGGACATCTGAAGGGGTGTTCTGGCTGTGACATTTCATGGGAACAGGACTCCCCAACATCTGTCTGCTTGGTCCTGTTTGGTGTACTGCCAGCTGTATTGGAGGAAAGCCAGCCACGAGCAGACGCACCCCCGGACAGTCTGTCCTCCCGACAGCAGGCTCCCTCACGTGACACACTGCCGGGGGGCCGGGGGGCTACGGGAACACAGCACTACCCGCACGGTGCAAGGAGGGCACCGGAAGGGCGATGCTGGCACGGGTTTAGAGGCCTGGCTGTCCGAGCACGGAAAGGGCTCTCCGGGTGCACCGCAGGGAGAGGCGGCTGTCGGCAGGGCCGAGACGCGGGGCTGGGGCAGCCTATAGAGCTGGAGGCCGGTGCGCAGTCCCAACGAGGGCTCGACGGGGCCGCCAGGTCCCCGCTCTGCCTCTCCTTTTGGCCCGCCCCTCGGCACAGGCGATGCCTCTTCCCAAGCGCCCGTCCCTCGCTCCCGCTGCACCCTCCCCAAGGCTCGGCCCGCCAGCCGGAGGGACCCGGGGGTGGGCAGGCCGCCAGGACCGGCCCCTCCCTGCAGGGCTACGGGAGGTGATTGGTGCAGACAGGGGGTGCGGCCCCCGCGCTCGGTCCGCGCCGGCTCCCGGGACCGGGGGGGCGGGGGCCGGGGCGGGGCCCTCAGCGCCGCGACTCCGCCTCCAGCGCCCGGAGCCCGCCCCAGCGGGCGGCTCGGCAGCGCCCTCGCCCGGGAGCCGGCGCGGAGCCCGGGCCCGCCGGCCCCAACCTACCGGCCGCCGCCAGACCCGCGCCCGCCGCTGCGCCGCACCCGCCGCTCCAACATGGCCGCCCGCGGGGCGCCGGAAGCGCCGCCCGCTTCCGCTTCCGGTCCCTTTCCGCGGTCGGCGGTCACGCCCACAGCCACGGCGCGTACTCGGTCACACCCCCCGCGTACCGCCCCGGCCGCGCCCCCGCAGCGTCCGCGGCAACGGCGGCGCGGGTCGTCCCCGGGCCGGCAGGGGGCGCCGCCGGCGGAAGCGGCGCGGGCGGAAGAGGCGCCGTCACCAGGTAACGGGGTCGGTGTCGGTGTCGGGGCGATGAGCGGCGGGGCCGGGCGGCGACGGCGCCTGGTTCTGCACGTGGACCTCAACAACACGGTAGTGGTGGCGGACAAGGTGACGGGGCAGGCCCCGCGGGCGGCGCTCAACACCTTTCTCAGCACCGTCACCTGGGGCCGCGCCGGGGCCGCCGGTGAGCGCCGGGGCCGGGGGTACGGGGGACCCGGTGTGACGGTGGCGGGGGCTGAGCACGTTCCTCTCTTCCAGGCGAGTGGGAGTGGGTGAGCGACCGCCCGTCCCTGCGCCCCCCGTGCCCCGGCGCCCTCAGCTACTACAGCCGCCACGGCCGGGACCCCGCCTTCACCGAGGCTGGCCCGGGCCGGCGCTTCCGCGACCTCCACGCCCGCCACCTGCGACTGCTGGAGTGGCCAGGCCCGCCGCAGGACGTCTTGTCGGTGCCGGGGGAGCCCGGCAAACGCTACCACCTGATCCTGCCCGCCTTCTTCCGCCTCCTGGACACGCTGCACCGGGATGGCAGGGCCTTCGCCGTTGTCTTCAGGACCTTCGGCACCGACCTGCCCCGCGCCCTGCAGGCCGTCAGCAGCGCTCTGGACGGGCAGCACCCCCAGTTCCCCGCCCTGCGGGACGTGTCGGTGAGTGGCGCCCTGAGGGTCCGTCGTGATGGGGAAGGGCAGCCGGGTGGTTCCACGGAGCCCCCCCTCCGTCAGACTCTTCTCCAGCTGCTTGGCCAAACTGCTTTTAAAAGCACCGGGTTCTCTGGATGAAGCTGTTAGCTGTGGGGGAGCATATGTGTGCAGATCCTATGTGGAATGGTCTCCTCTTGGGATGTCCTGGGTTGGGGAGAGCATGCCTTCTCCCGAGGCTGCAGCAGAGCAGGCCTCCCTGGCCCTGACGGGATCGCAGCTGCACTCTCCTGCCACTGGCAGCACACTGGGCAGGAGTGCTGGGAATGAGCTTTAGAAGATGCTTCAGTTATTTCTTGGAGTGTTTTCGTGTAGCAAAGATTGAAATGGGGTCAATGTGCAGCTAGGAGGTTGTTCCTTTCCATCCCTGGGGAGATCCTTCCTTCCCATCCCTGGGAAGGGGATGATTTTTGGTTGGATGCATTCCATGCCTCCTCCTGCCATCTCCCCAGCACCATCCTCCCACACTGTGGTGGTGGGGAGTCTCCACCCTGCTACTTGGTGTCTCTGCCAGTGCATGAAACCTGTCTGCTTTGGAAACCTGTCCTTCCCCATTTTCTGTGGTCCTGCAGCTCCCTGTGGACCTCACCCCTGGCCGGATACGCTGCAGCAAGCGAGAGGTGGTGCTAACACGGGGAGCAGAGCGTCTGGCCACCCGGGAAGACAGAAAAAAGCTTTACAGCTACTTCAGCTCCTTTGAGGGAATTGGAGGCTTCCAAGACCACTTTGATTGGTGAGAAACAGGGCATTAAGGAAGTGAATTGGGCATGATCTTCTTTCCTGTGATTCTCTTAGTTTCTGGGATAGCTCCTAGTTTTGAAGTCTTTATGTTGTTGGAGTCCTTATCACTTAGACACTCCCCATTTTGCCTGTGGGCAGCCTGACGGGACTCTCACACTGTTCCTGAGGTCCCCATTCCCTGGTGTGCATCCTGCTTTTCTCCAAAGATTCCCTGATTTGTTACCTTGATACAAAATACGCCTTTACCAGGAGGCCGTGGGCAGCAGGACAGGACGTTCTCTGTCCTGCTTCTCTGGCTCAGACGGTGCCCTGGGCCTGCAGTACAATCTGCCATTACCTGGGAGCTGTGACCCTCTCCCTCCCCTGACTGTTCCTTCTCCCAATTACTGTTTCAGGTGGGCCAGAAATCAGTTCTCTTCCCAGGGTGGGAAGCCCCTGTGGATAGACCCCCACGATCCTGACGTTCACCACATCTTCATTGATGACAACATCCGGCTGGACGATGCAGATACCATTGTTCACCCCCAGGTAGGTGTTTGAAGTCCCCTCTGGTACCAGCAGCCTGCCCTAGGGGTGTCCCTGGTGAGGTCAGACATATTTTTGTCCCCTTTGCATGAGGCTGTAAAGGGGGGATCAAGGCGTAGCCCTGGCACCACTGCATCTTGTGCCACCAGTGTCGATGGCAGTGATGCACAGGGAGGGTGAGATCAGCCATCAGCAATGCACAGCAGGTGGTGGCTGCCTCTGCTCCCCACCGAGTCAGCCCCATGCCTGGAGGCAGCAGCGCTGATATCCGGGCTGCCAGCCCTGTCACCCATCTGAATGAAAGGGCAGTGTTTGTGGGGAGCACACTTGGGAAACAGAATGTTTATGCAGACAGAACTGCCTGGCCATTGGACAGCTGTCAATGCTCAAACAAGAGCTGCAGGTCCATGGGCGAGTCTCAACCCCTGCCTGTTTCCATCCATATGGAGACAGTGCAGGGGGGAATAATGCGGCAGTCAGTGAATTGTCTGCAGTGTTTGCCAGGCAGCCCAGGAATGGCAAGGGATGGGATGCTCATTGGATATTCCCTTCCATACAAGCCCTCTCAGCGTATGGATTTGTAGTTGGTGGCAGGAATTGTCATTGCTTGGACAGACCTGTCAGGAATAGAGTTTGGTCTGTGCCATGCCTGGTTGAGGGGAGCTACTGCAATGGCTGCTGCACGCACATCTGCAGCAGCTGGAGCATGGCTCACACAGCTCCACTTGCTGCATTTCAGCCTCAGGCTATTTGTCTGATCAAGGAGTTCCTCCTTTGGCATTGGTAGCCTGCACAGCTGGTCAGTCAGGCTGCTCTGCTAATCTCATGGCAGCCATGCAGCCAGCCCTGGGTCTGCTCCCATGCTGGGTCACACAGGTAGGATCCAGTTATGGTGGCAGCAGACCGCGTGGGAGTCTGGGCAGCAGCCAAGCACCTTCCCAGCAGGGCTCATCCTCACTGCTGGGACCTTGCTGTCCTGCAGCCAGGATCAGTAGGTTGAATGCCATTCTCCCCTCCTCTTGTGTCACTAGCTCTGCAGAGCTGTCCCCATGTCAGTGGTGGTGACAGAGCAGCACTGGGAGTGAAACAGATTCTGCCAGGTGGCTTTAAGCAGGCCATGGTGAAGATCAGAAGGTGAAGTCCCTGTTCCCTGCTTTGGCAGCTAAAGGAAGAGCTGTTGGCAGAGGTTTGCCTGGAGTCAGCTGCTCCACAGAGCCATTTTCTTCCAGCTACATGGTGTGGCCTTTCTCCTTAAGGGAGCACCAGGCCATGTGTGGCATGCTGGTTCAGAGTCAAAGGCACTTTCTGGGAGAGGGGGAAATCTCAAGAAACGTCACCTTCTGCTGCTGGAGTGGAGATAGGATCACCCTGCCCTCTGCCCCCAACACACAGCCAGCATGGAGGTGCGTGGTTGAGAGGAGGGCAGAGTGCACCACGGGGTGTGTGCGTTGCTGCCAAGCTCTGCTCTCCCTGCAGGTGTTCTCAGAGCAGGGCAGCAGCAGTCCCAGGAGTGTGCCCACCTCGGAGCTGTACAACATTTGCCTGGTACAAACCAATCTGCTGGAGGCCATCGCCAATGAGGACTATTTCCTGCACTGTGTGAGGACGTGTGAGGAGAACTACGACCGCTACCTGGCCTGCATGGAGAAGGACACCCCAAGCCAGCAGTGGGATGGACAGTGATACCACCTCATGGGGCTGAGTGGCTCCAGACTGGGACACCTCTCGCTTCCTGCTGCATGCAGGCAAAGTCCCAGGCGGGCTCCTGCTTCAAGCTGTTACCTCTCCAATGTGCGATGTGGGCGTTGAATCCTATCAGGAGCCTCCATGAGCAAACACAAGCATCCTGGGAGCTTGTGTGATGGGATTCTTGGAGGAAATGGTTTTCCATTCCTTGGCAGCATTGCCCATGGTGCCCACTTCTATGTGAGGGCTGGGGCTCACCATCCCCCTGCAGTCACCAGGCAGGTCCCTTCCACCATACTGTGATGCAGGCAGCCTCGCAGCGTTCACACCTCCCTTCCCGCTCCTTCAGTGATGGCTGGTGCAGAGCAGGTGCCAGGATGAGTGCAGTGTTATCAGCAGCATTCCCAGGTGCCATTTGTGGTGTGGTGTTCTTGGAGGATGCCTTGTCACTTCTGTCTGTTTTTAAAGCAAATCTTTTTAGCTCATTTCTGTGTGAGTTTCCTGCCTGCCCTTGGCTCTGCCTGTGCTGGTGGGTGGGAAGCGCCTTTCCCAGCGTGTTCATTTGCCTGGCTCAGCCAAGTGGGGACAAAAGTGTTGGTGGAGGGTTTGAGACCCATGTGCACCTTTCCTGACGCTGCTGAGAGACCCCAGCAAGGTCGTGCTCAGAGTAGGGCTGAGCTCGTGTTCTGTCCCTGCAGTGGTGACAGGACAGGGGTTCTCTCCAGGATAGGACGGTGAGTTCTCGACTCCTTGAGCCCGGCCTTGTGTGACTCTGGCACCAGCAGCGTGCAGCAAGGGAGCGAAGAGCCAGGGTCTCTCCAGCCCCTCTTCCTGTGGTGGCTCCTTCCCGGCGTGGTGAATGCGGCGAGGGCACGGCGGGCCGGTGGCACCGGGAGGGCCGGGCGGAGGGGAGCAGGGCAGGGCGGGGGGGGCCGGGGCGGACGCGGCGCCGCCCCCACCGGCAGCGGGCGGGCCCGGGGCGGGCGGCGGCGCGGAGCGGCGGGGAGAGCGGCGGAACGGGCGGAGAGGTGAGCGCGGTCCCGGTCCCGGTCCCGGTCCCTGGCCCTATCCCGCTCCCGGTCCCGGTCCCTGGCCCTGGCCCGCTCCCTGCGGCGGGGCGGGGCGGAGCGGAGCGGGCAGTCCGGGCACGGCGGAGCGGCCGTCCGGGGTTGCGGGCGGGAGTCCGGGGAGCGCCAGGCGTGCGGGCGTTGCAGCGGGAGCCCGGGGAACGCCGGTGGCTGCGGGCTGTGGGCGGGAGCCCTGTGGGTGCGGGCTGCGGGCGGGAGTGCGGGCAGCGCCGGGAGTGAGGACGGTGCGCCGAGAGCAGGAACCTGGCGGGATCCGGATTGTGAACGGGAAGCCTCTGGCGGGTACGGACCCGGGGGATGCGGGTAGAGAGCCCCGGACGCGCGAGAGTCCCAGTGAGTGCGGGCTGTGTACCATCAGCACTGGGCAGTGGGAGCCCGGGGTGCGGGAACCTCGGGAAACAGGAGCTCCGGCAGGTGCGGGCAGAGAGCCCCAAAGAGTGGGAGCCCGGAGGGGGCGGACAGGGAGCCGTGGGGCGCAATCGGGAGCCCGGAGGGGGTGGGCAGGCAGCCCCGGGGTGCAGTGCGGAGCCCCGCAGAGCAGGAGCTGTCGCACCGCCGAGGGGAGCTGGCTAGCTGGGGCTGGGGGAGCGGTGGGTGCATGGGCGCTGACTCGGATGCTCTCCCCGCAGGAGGCCGTGGGCCGGACCAGTGCCGAGCCGGGCCGGATGGGCGGCACGGCGGGGCCAGAGCCCGGGGACCCCCGGGGCGGCTGAGCTGGCCCATGGCGGCGGGCGCGGGCGCCTTCGCGTGGGCCACTTTCCCCGCCATGCCCACGCGGCGCGTGTACTGCAGCGCCGCGCACCGCGACGGGCAGCTCTTCGTGCTGGGCGGCTGCGGGGGCGGCGGGCGAGCCCTGGGAACTGCCGAGGTGCTCGACCTGCCAGCCCAGCGCTGGACCACGCTCCCACCACTGCCCACACCGCGGGCTGGCGCTGCCGCCCTCGCCCTGGGCAAGCAGATCTTGGTGGTGGGCGGCGTGGATGCGGCGCAGAGTCCCCTCGCCTCCCTTGAGGTCTACCACGTGGATGAGGGCAAGTGGGAGAAGAAGGCGGCACTGGCTCAGCCCTCCATGGGCATCTCAGCTGTGCAGAGAGGTGAGGGATAGAACGTGTTGTGACTCCTGCTCAAAGTTTGCTGGGCATCCTTGGAGTCTTGGCACAAAGCAGCATGCCAGGAGCCAGGGTTGGTCCCTGTATGTGGTGCCCATGTCTGCTCCCTGGACGCGAATGCTCTGGCATGGACCAGGCTGCAGCGTGGTGGGCAGGGCAGAGGAGATGTCAGGACTGTGGTGGGAGCAGGCAGGGGTGCCGGCCGGCTGCACTGGAAGCAAGAGCAGGATTTGGCAGTATGGCTGTGTTGCCATGGTGTCTCCAGGGAGATGGTACTACCGAGAATAATTAGAGAGAATGGCCTTGTGCTCTTCTCTGTGCCTGATGGATGGGGTGGAGAGGGGGGCCAGAGGGTGCCAGTGAGGTCAGGGCGTTGCCAGGCTCAGGCCTGGCTGGACTCACTGTCCCCCAGCTGCCCTGGAGCAGTGTCTGGCTGTGGGGCACAGCAGTGCCTGTGCTGCCTGCCCTGGAGGGCATGGGGGGACTCCCAGCCCTTTGGCGCTGCCAACAGATGCCCCTGCCTCACTGCTGCCTCTTTTCCAGATGGGGCTGTCTACGCGCTGGGGGGAATGGGTGCGGACACCTCTCCGCAGGCACTGGTCCGTGTCTATGAGCCAGCAAAGGACCACTGGCAGCCCCTGCCCTCCATGCCCACCCCGTGTTATGGAGCCTCTGCCTTCCTGCAGGGCAACAAGATCTTCGTCCTGGGTAGGTGCTGCTGGGGCAAACCAAGCATCCCCTGTGCCTCTGCCCTCTCCTTCTGCTGTTCACAGGCCAGAGAATGACCTGGTGCACCCCAGGGTGGCTCCATGCTCCCCAGTGCTGCAGCCAGCGGGCCTCATCCTGCTTGCTGAGCACGCCAACAGTGCCAGCTCAGGGCACTGGCAGCCACAACATCTCCTCTGTGCACAGGGGGTCGGCAAGGCAAGCTGCCCGTCACCGCCTTCGAGGCCTTTGACCTGGAGACAAGGAGCTGGACGCGCTACCCCAGTGTGCCCAGCCGCCGCGCCTTCGCCGCCTGTGCCATGGTTGATGGGGTTGTCTTCAGCCTGGGTGGGCTGCAGCAGCCAGGGCCCCACAACTTCTATTCCCGTCCCCACTTCGTCAACACCGTGGAGATGTTTGATCCTGCACAGGGTGAGCTCCATATCCCTGGAGGGTGAGGTGGGACCCTCATCCTGTGGGTCCAGGATGACTCTGTGAGTTGGTGAAGGGTGTCTGTGCCTGAGGGACATGATCATCTGTGCTCTGAACATTAACCCCTTGCACCCATGGTGAATCCTGCCCTGTGCTCCCTGGTCCCAGGGAGTGATTAACCTGGGGGTGTCCTGGCCTTGGTGTGTAGAGAGGAACCCCAGTGGGCAAGGCTCACTCCCTCTCATACCCAGGTGTGTGGAGAAAGCCAAGCCGCACCATCCGTATGAAGGAGAAGAGAGCCGACTTCGTGGCTGGATGCCTGGGAGGAAGAGTGGTGGCCGTTGGTGGCCTCGGTAATGCTGGGGGTAGGCGCGTGGCCATGTTCCCATCCCCGTTCTTTGTGGCACATAAGTGATCTGCATGGCAGCAGGGAGGTTGGCTGTGCAAAGCCAGGGGGTTACTGCAACACTGTCTGCAGCAACATCTCTATGTGCCCTCACAAGTGCTGGGGGGACCCTACTGCCCTGTCCCACAGGCTGTCCCATTGTGCCCCTTGCCCCTTTCACCCCCCAACCAGGCTTTTCCCAGCTCATGTGCAGCATGCTGGGCTCACACAGCCCATGGTGGCTCAGCTCCACTGTGCAGGGCTGCAGTGCTGCATCCGTCTCCCGAGAGAGCTGGGGAAAGGTTAGTGCTGTCACTCAGCAGAGGGAATACAGCAGGAAGGGCTGCCTGGGAAGCCTGGTGCCAGCCACAGAACCCCCAGCCCTGCAGTGAGGGTTGCCAGACCCCCAAGATCACTGGGGGAATGGGGAATGGTGCTGGTTGCATCCCTGCAGTGTGGCATTGCTCCTGAGTCCTGCTGCAGCTGGAGGTGCCCTCCGCTATCCCTGCAGCATGCTGGCATGGGGAGGGGGGAGGGTGAGGAGTGGTTGGGGAGGTAGATCCAGCAGTGTGGCACTAGTGCCAGCATCCATCCCTGTGGGGACTCTGCTAATCCTCTTGTGTCCCCACTAATTGCCTCTGGGATCTCAGAGCCCATGCAGCCCAGGGCTCCTGTTGAGGCATCAACGAGATGTGGAGGGGGAAAGGCAAAGCCTGGGGCGGGGGGAGGGATCTGCACGGGGGCTGATGTCATTCTGTCTTCCACAGGGAACCAGTCCTGCCCACTGGACTCAGTGGAAGGGTTCAGCCTCTCGCTGAAAAAGTGGGAGCCACTGCCCCCCATGCCCACTGGCCGCTGCTCCTGCTCCAGCTGCCCGGCACCCAGCCTGCTCTTCGTCATCGGCGGTGTGGCCCAGGGTCCCAGTGGCGCTGTCGAGGCTCTGTGCCTGCGTGATGTGCCCTGAGTGGGACCCCGGGGACCAGCCCTGGTCAAGCATCAAGTGCCTGAAGACGGGGACAGGGTGTGTGAGCACCCATGTGTTCACCCAGGGTGACCTGGCTCCAGGAAGCCTCTGTCCCATGATGCCAGGCACCAGAGCAGCTGCAGTTTTGGGAACTCTTCCCAGCTCCTGCAGGCTGTGGCAATGAAGCCCAGGGCAAACTCCTGCCTGGTGGGATGGCCATCGCCAGCAGTGTGGAGGGAGCAGCGGTGGCAGGACTGTCGCTGGCCTCACTGCCCTGTCTGGCCCCATCTGTGCCACGGCGTGTCCATGCCGTGTGTGTAGCAGTGAGTGCTGTGTCGTCGTAGACCCAGTCGATGTCTCATGTAGCACAGAGGTGCCCTGTAGCTCAGTGCCTGGGAGGTGACGTAGCATCTCAAATAAATGAAACACGTGGAATTTTATCCCACTGGAGTCGTGTTGTCTCTGGTTATCCTACTCCAGGGCAGACACATGCCGCAGCCTGTGAGGAAAATCCCTCCCAAGGCAGAGTTCAGTGACTCCATACTGTGGAGCAGGGGTAACTCTTGTTCTCCCACCTGCAGGGTGAGTGGAGCAATGTGATGCAGAGATCCAGCCCCTGTTTGGAGAGGATGAGCTGAGCAGGGGTTGTCTTGCCTTGGCACAGCCTTGTTCCTGCTTGATCTCCTGTGGGTGAAGAGGCTGTGGGGGGTGAAGGCAGCAGAGGGAGAGGGGCTTTTGTGGAGGAAGCAAGGGTGTGAGAGAGGCAGAGAATGGTGAGGGCTGCCAGGGTGTTGTGAAGAAATAAGAGATGTCTAATGTCAGGGTTCCTGGGCCCTATCCAGCACCACAGCCCCATCTCAAAGGATGGACCGTGGCTGGTGTGTGGGAGAACTGGGTCCAACTGTGTCCAGCTTCTGTAGGCAGGAGCACTGCAATCCTGCTTACTAATAACCAGGAAGGGAATGTAAGTTCCATACTGGTGGTGTCTGTGGGTGATATTTAGGGGTGCACTGTGAGATCAAGGGGGGGTGACACTTGAATTACCCAGTGCTATGGGCTCACCTGAGCCTTGCTGCTCTTGGCTCCACACCCAAAGCAGAGAGCAGGTAAGGGATTTGATCTTCCATTGTACATTAGAAAGATTTCACAAGTCCAGGTAAATATCAAGTACAGATGCCTGACCTTTTAGAGAAGACAGCCAGCATGAGCCTGGGGTGGGCTGCAAGCCTGTAGAGACAGGAAACTGAATCCCAACAGAGTGTGGTAGAATCGGACACACCGCTAGGGCAGGCTATGCCATGTCCCAGGGGCATCACAGCATGGGAAAAGTTGGAAACCATTCATAAAAGAGCATTCAGAAGACATTGTCATGTTGCTGCTCCATTGCCTCTGGTGCCTATCTGGCACAGTGACTGCAGGGTCCATCCTGATATGCTGCATGGCTGTTTGCCCGTGATTTGGGAGGAGCAGCTTGGGATACCTGGGCTGGTGGTACCTCAGCTGGAAGCATCCCTGCATCTTCCTCTGGAGTTGCCATAGAAACCACCACTGTGCTAGAGCCAGCATCAACAGTGAGCCTCAAATTAGAGCCGGGAGGATGCGCTGGCAGCCAGGGAGGAGGTCAGTGGTTTGTGCTATGGTGGGGGGCTGGACAGAGGGACACCTCCTCTAAGCACAATGTGCTCCAGCCTTCTATGAGTATTTCACAGCACTCCCTGACCTGTGCTCAGCCCTGGTGGGCTTGTCCTTCTCGGGGTCCTGGAAGACAGACCCCTTGCTGCCACTTTGGTACATCTCCCCACCCTGACAGCTCTTTCCAGAAGCCACCAAGGCATGTAATAATTCCACTCCTGCTAAAAGTTTAGTCATGGGGGACCCTAAATCATGGAGCTGCATTGAAAACACAGGCCTGATTAATAAGCCTTTTCCTCAGGAGCATCGCATGAATGGGATAAATCAAGACGCTGAGTCACCAGCAAATTGACATCCCTGTGTGCCAACTTCACACGCTCCCTGCTGCTGATGCGGTGCCCAAGGCTACTTTTCCAAATTCAAGGTGGTGGCGTCTGCAAGAGCCAGAGGATGCTGGAGGGGGAAGCTGCAGCGCAAGACCCCCTCACTGTTGTGGTGTTTCCAGCAGTGTCTTGGTTTGAAAGACAGGTGTCTGCCAAGGAAGGCAGGAGCCTCCCTTGAAATGAAAAATGCAACCCCCTTCCCTCCAAAGTATTATAATTTTGAAATTAAGGGGCATATAAGGGAAATGAGGAAAAGATATGAGGAATAGGAATAACAGCTCTTTACTATTTTATATATATCTCTATGTGTATAACAAGGCAAACAAACAGCAATAACTCTGGCAGTAACAGCGAACAATCACAAACCCAGTGCCAGCCTTCTCGGCTGTCGGGCCCTTTCCCCTCGGGTGCAGTTCCGCTCGCAGCCGGCAGGGGCGCTGGCGGCTCCCGGTGAGCAGGGCAGGTGCGATGGTTCCCCCGCGGCTGCAGGGGGCGCTCCGGAGCGAGCTCGGGGAGCACGCGGCACCGGTGCCCTGGGATCCCGGGAAGGGATGGGACAAAGGCTCCACAAACCCCTGGGCAGCCGATCCCGGTGTCCGGCCGGACCGTCGGGAACAGCAGGCTGGAACGGCAGGGACGAGCACAAATCCCAGGTGGCAGACGAGATGTATCAAACTCCGGAGCTGCAGCGGGAACACTGGGAGGTCTGGGCAGGCAGGGTGTGCGGGGGCTACGAGGTAGCGAAGGCTCAAAGCAGCAACAGCCCGGATTCCAGGGGGGCAGGGAAAGGCGAGCTTGGGAATCCCAGGGTTTCTCCTTGAGGCACCCAAGCAGATGGTGAACAGGTTCCTCTTTTAGTGAGGTGGGGTGTTAGGGTCCCAGTGCAACAGCCGCTCCAGTGAGCAAGCTCCACTCACGGTAGAAGGAAGGCAGCCGAAAGCAGAAGCCCGCAGTGCTGACGAAATCCCTCCACAACGACGGCAGCATCCCTCCATCCCAACGCTGAGAACACCAGCCCACCCGGGGTGTACCCAATCCCCAGGTGAAAGAGAGTAGCCAGTTGGACCCCTCCCTCGTCTTTTTGTTTTTCTTAAACACCCAGTAATTTGTTGACCTGGCAACATACATGGGAAAAGTTATTTAAGAGAAAAAGAAAACAGGAGAACTCCTAAAAACCCCAACAAGCAGTAAGGCTGATGATCCCTGCCCACAGGGGTTTGCCCCTCGTCAGCAGCACTTTGCCTCCTGTGCACGCACTTTCCTGGCACATTGACCCACCGGAGTGCCTTTTGGCTTGGCTCCTCTACCCGAGTGGAACAGAAATCTGTGACCTCTCATTAAGCATAGATTTCTCATTCTTTTCTATCTCCGCTTTTGAGTACAAGACCAGAATCCCATTTGAATGAGGGGAGAAAAGTTACCAAGAAAATGTCCAAGGACATCTCTGGGATGGAGAGATGAAGGTCCTGACCACTTTTGCAGACTAACATGTTATTAGTGTTCTAACATGAAGAACTCCTGTGAGTTTCTAATGAAATGTGCTATGAAGTTAAAGAAGTTGAGTGATGTACCGAGCATATTGCTGTCTATCTCCTGGAAGCTTCTGCTAATTTTTACTAAAGGAAAGACTACAAGGATCTGGCCACCCTCCCTAATGCTGGAAGCACAGACTGTTATTTCAGATATAAGGAGAGCTATGAGCTAGCGCTTGGCAACGTGGTTAATCTCCCCAGAGCATGTTATGGACGGGGGAGATGGAAATGGAGGTAGCTGTCAGACCTATAATTAAAAAAATATGTTTCCATATAGAAATTTATTTCCGTTGTCAGGAGAGATGGAAATACAAAAATCTCATTTATCGTATTCCACAAACTCACTAGATGTTCACACCAGAAGGCTCCAGCCACATCAGAAATAGGAATAGCTCTTTCTAAGTACTTAAAATAACACCTCGAGCCTTATCATCAGTGCGCACAGCACCGGCAATTCCGTTTCTAATGGCAGTGGAAGTATTGTAAATGGGTACAGGACTCTACAATCTCTTCTGCAGGTAGATCTGGGCCAACTTTTCAATCGTGAGCAATAAAATGGTGGAAAATCACTGTTTATGATGCAGTGCCATATAGGACCTGGATGCACAGCAGGGCTCTTGGCAGCAGTGCCATGCACTGGCCTGTACTACAGAGCTGTAGGCAGTTCAGGAGCAGAACAAGGCTTTTATTTACTCAAAAGGTGCAATAAACATCAACATTTCCATCAGCTTGGCTCTCTAGAGGAAGGTTTGCTTTCCAGCCCACGGCTGCCTTGGACAGCCCAGCCACTACCCTATCCCTGAACACGTCCTAGAAAATGAACCTGTCAGAGTCTTCTCATTTAGCTGGGAGGTATCAAGCTGCCTTGATTAATCCAAGCTACTTAAACCAACGCTAGTGCTATAATGTCAAGCAAAAACAATGCCGTGAAGTCACTCCAATAAGCTTTTTATGGGTAAAAGGCCAGAATTTAATTTTTTTATCTGAAGTGAAAGCTTTATTTACATAGGATTTGATTAGGAAACCAGATATATGCATCAAGAAAGCCATTGTTTTGACACCCCTGAGCTCCGGGTTGCCTTAATACTAAAGGCAAAAGAGAGTAAAGGGGAATGTAAATAATTCCCCTGATCTATTAATGAATTTATGTCAACCTTATTTCTGCGGTGGTTTAGTGCTTATGGAGTATTTTCAGAGCCAGGAAACAAACATTTTAACTAGTATTGAAATAGTTTTGAATTAAAGGAGGAAAAAACAGGCAAGCAAGCATGCCTGATTTACATTCCTAAACATGGGGGTTATGGAACCATAAGGCAAAAAATCCAGTAAAACTATATTTGAGAATGTTTCTCTGGGGAATGTTTAGATTATGGTTATTTTTGTCATATTTCTGATGGGTGAAATTAAATCCTTCTGCATTTCTGCCAGAGGTATTTACATGAGAGACTACACAGCCTCTGGAAATGAAGGAAATGGGTGCTGTGGCTGCCATGCTCCCATGGGAACAATCCTCAGTGTGCCAGGTTCCAAGCTTTCAGCTTTCTCTTCCTCCCAGTGCCCTGTGATGACCCCCTGTGCCCAGGGCTATGCTTCCAGATGAAGGACAAGGACTGGCTTGCAGAGTGACTGGAGCTGGGGCTGATTCTGAGTCCGTGGACACAGGGTGAGATCCAGAGACCCTCCAGCCTCAGGGTGAGATCCAGAGACCCTCAGCCCTGAGGTGACCACAGGGACCCTCAGCTCCAGGAAAGGAGCCAGCGACACTCAGTCCCAGGGTGACCCCAGGGACCTTCATAGGACCTCAAGGCATCTCAAGCCTCAGGGTGAGGTCCAGGGGCCTCCAGCCTTAAGGTGAAATCCAGGGACCCTCAGCCCCGAACTGATCCCAGGGACCCGCCGCCTTGAGGTGAAATCCAGGGACCCTCAGCCCTGGGGTGAGACCCAGGGACCCCCAGGCCTCTCAAGTCTCAGAGTGCAACCCAGGAACTCTCAGCTTGGGGTGACCCCAAGGACCCTTGGGCCCAGATTGACCCCAGGGACCCCCAGGCCTGGGGTGAGGCCCAGGGACTGCCCCAGGGCACTGAGGCCCCTCAGGCCCCACAAGGTGGGCAGGCCCAGTGGTCGGCTGCATCCCAGCCCTGTGGAGGGCCCCAGGCCAGGCCTGCCCTGGGCCTGCAGGGCCATGTCCCCCTGGGCTGTCCCCACATCCACAGGACACAGGTGACACTGCCCTGAGAGGGGCTGGCCATCTTCTTCCATCTCCCTCCTCCCTGCAGGGTACTGTGACACTATGGCTGCTGCTGGTGGGGAGAGGCCGTGAGGGTCAGAGCCATGGTGTTGGCTGGGGGCTCCCTGCCGGGGTGTCAGCCCTGAGAACAACATGAACTTCAACATCTGGAACATCAAGGAGATGCTGAGCACACCGACAACCCTTGGGTGAGCATGAGTGGGGGGAGATGGAGACGGGTTGGGGTGTGAAACCAAACACTTGGCAGGGGAGAAGGCAGTGAAGTGAAACATGCCCAGAACTGATCTGTGGCTAATTAGGGAAATGTAATGGGAATTCATTAGCCTACCCTGGAATCCTGTTTATGCCCCCAGCCTGCCAGCACTGCCATAGATCCATCATTGCTGGGAATCTAAAAATCAGCATCAGCTGGAAGCTGTACCCTTGTCCATTCAGGGTGTGTTTGGAGAAACCCTGTAAGCTGTCCTCGTCTCATTAGATAAGTTAAGTGTTCCTCTTGCCTGTGCAGAGGACAGATAGAATGAATCGTGATGTGCAATATTATTGCACATTATGTAACTCAAAAATTATTCCATATCCTGAATTTATACACATGCCTTGCTTTTTTCCCAGCAGAAGCCAAAGAGCAGCTAGAACTCCCCACATCTACAATCTGCAGTGAAACAACAAATATTCAGATGTAAACATCTGGAGGGCAAATATGTAAGACAAGCTGCATTTTGTACTTCAGAGCATCCTTTGTATCACAAGGCTAAAAAAGGCAGTGGGATTCATCCTCTGTTTGACTCCAGAGAAGCTAATTGACGAATTTGGTGCTCTGAGCCTCTGTTAGTTAAATAGCCCACTTACATAACTAACTTATTCAAATTCACAGTTTTAGTCATACTGTCTCTTTGGCCAGATGTTACCACAATGATGGATGATAATGAAAACATAATAGTCATTTTCTTACCCATTATAAAAATGCTTGTCATAGATATGAATTAATTAAATTTTGTACAGATGCAGGGGGCAAAGGGGAGCCAATTCAGGGAAAAATGTATTTATATCTGTCATAGTTTTGTCTTTATAATTGTGTGTTGCTTCACTCTATTGTCTTCTTGGTACCTGCAGATTCATTTTGTTTGGTTTTTGGGGGGTATGTTAGTTTTCACTAAGTTGTTCCTAAGTTTGAAAACCTGTGACTTTCTTTCTGCTCAGAGACTGAGGAGGGGAAAATTAGAGAATATATTAAAAAGACATAATATTATATATAAAATATATAATTACACTTTTATATTATATACAAGATATATAAGATACATTTTTAAAATATATTAATAATTCTGTGGAGTTGTGCCATAGGGAAGGAAATGAGTGGAAGAAGCACAGATGCCTGTTTGGAAAGGGATCACTTGAATTTCTTCCTCCTCCAAAGTAGCCTATCACCTACAATGTCTTCCCTTGTAACTCATTAATTAATACAGGAAGAAAATATAGGCAAGATTTTAGCACCCACTTCTCAGCATTCCACATTTTTTGCAAGTGAGTTCAAAAGGGTCAAATAGGGCATAAAACATTACTGGAAATGCAGCTGGGTTTTGGCAGGAGGTAAGAAGAGGGAGAAAATTTTCTGTGGACAATTAACTTTTTCAAAAGGAAAGAAAAGTTTCCCACAGGAACACGTGAATGTGTGTGTGTATTTGAAATAGGGGGGAAAGGTGTTGATTACTTTTCCCTCGCTCATTTCTATTACTAGAAACCTTTCCCACCACAGCAGGGTATGCTGTTTAATCCCCAGAAAACTCTTTCAGGGAGCTTTAGAAATGAAACATAAAATCAGCGTATAATCTAGGCAGAGTATGACTCACTCTGTGAGTTCTGTGCAAGTTTGAGTCAGGGTGTTACTTCTGAGAGCAGCTGCCACCAGGTCCCCAGGAAATGCAGAGCTCCAGTGATGCATTGCTCTCACGGCCACAGCTCTGCACAAGCCCAAAACTGCTCTGGGTTTTATTTGTTATCTGTCAGAGACACAAGTGCTTCTCTGCAACACTAACAGCCTGAGAAATAGGGTGTGGGCAACCAAAGTCCCTGTTCCACCTGGTTTTATATATGAATATTGGCATAATAGAGATACTAGAAATACAGCAGAGGGAAGATTATCAGGTTAGACAATAATATCAGGGTGCCAGTTATTTTAGAGGGTGGAAGGGTGCCACATGACAGCTATACTGGGAAAGCTTAGGCTTAGTTGAAGTATATTGACAAAGGACACAGTTTTTATGGATTGAAATGCCAGCCTTCATTAGAGAAAGTGCCACATTAGAGCAGTGCTGCCGCCTGCCCAGCTAGGAGGGCTGGCAGAAGATCACAGATGATGCAAGAACAGCAGCCACAAAAGCAGTGATGTTTCAATCAGCCTTTGATTGACTGGATAAGCATCACAGGGGTGTGATGCTGAAAGTAGATTTTCAGACACCATCAACACCTGCCTTGACCACAGAGCTCGCAGGGGAAGAGACATATCTTGCCTTGGCCCTGAGCTGAGCACAAGACCCATGTTCAGGCTATTTACTCTTGTAGTGCTACCACGAGAGTGGCAGTAGGGAACTGGAGTCAGTATCTGCAGGAGCAGCAGAAGCCAAAAAATCCACTACTGTTAATTAAAAAAAAAAAAAAAAAGACACTGGAATAGTAATAAGAAACCTCATTAAAAAATAAATTAAACTGTGCAGCCAGAAGGGTTAAATGCTTGCCTGAGGCAGAAAGATTATTTAGACTTGATTATTTAGATTCGGTATTGAAGTTATGAGAAATTTCTTGTACCATGAGAAAAGAAGTAACTTGCTAAATGCATAAAAGCTACTCATATACTGACTTCCAAAGACATCAGAAGCAGAGAGCCTGCCAGAGAGTGTGTAAGGCCAAGAAATTATGAAAATATTAAAGAGGCATTCAAAACAGATGCTTGAAGTTAAAGCCTACTTGGGCCACTACTCTCTACAATTTATTTCTGCTGTTGAGAATAGCTTCCAAGTTTAATAACCTCATTCAATCCATTATCCCATGAAATTCCATCCTACATCACAAGGTCACATATTTTGAAGTTGCATGTAGGTCCAAAAACAAGCAGAAACTGAAGGAGACAGCCAGGACAAAGACCAGGAGAGCAGCTGTAAAATTCCAGAGCCTCACAGGAATGAGAAACCAGGGCTGTAAGTGCAGGCTGGAAGATGGCTTCAGGCTAGAGAGGGGAGTGGCAAAATTATCCCTGTCTCCAGATGCCTAACTTTTAGTATGGTTGGGGATGCATTTTGTGGGAGCAAACAGGGCTGCTCTACAAAAATCCCAATCTCCCCTTCAGGAAAAGGCTCTGTTATAACAGGCAACCAGCTCAGGACAAAGGGCTAACATGGATTCCAAGGTAAGGAGGGCAGTATTGAATCACAGCTGAATGAATAATGAATAAACTCATAGAAAGCAAAAATGACCTTGAGAAATTAAAATAAAACCAGAGGGATTTTGAACCTGAAATCTGGAAACTGGAGGCAGTGTTTGAGCTGAATAACTGAGAGGGATTTCATCGTGGTTAATGCATTAGGGCCAGTGCCAGAATCTGTTTGTAAAAATTCCTTTTAGGATGTGGTGCAAATTATTTGCGGCAAGCAGGTCCTGCCATTCCAGAGGACAGGAAGCAGAAGAATAATTTTTTACTGTGACTGTTTCCAGTGAAGAGATGGCAAATGGCTGGAGGCTGCAATAGCAGCTAAAACTCCTTGATTTAAACTCCTCCAGCTCCCCTGCACCCAAGGCCAAGGCTGATCCTTGCTCATTTGCTGAGCACATTGACACATTGGGAGGCAGCTGATAGTGGGGATGAGAGCAGTACAGCAGAACTAGAGACAGTTCCTATAGATACAGGCTAAAGCCAGGAGGAAGAGCAGGTGAACTGTAGCTCCTAGAAAGTGAATTGGATTTGCTGTGATTCAGCCCTAGCCCCTAAATGAGGAGGAGCAGAAAGGGCTGTGAGATTTTCTAGAGGGGAACCAGGAGAAGAGAGACTTTATGGCACTGATCTTACTCAAGACACTGCTACTATGAGAGAAAGATCTCTTCTTTGGGAAAGAGGCTTTACTGCACTTTGAAGAAATGTGTCAGAAAGGTGTAAGTGAGCTTCACCCACAGTGCCTGAGAAGAAGAGGAATGTTGGCACAGGTTCAGTGGGGATGACAGAACCAGAGAGAATCACTTATAGCAGCACTGCAGATAAATGTTGTGTTGCAAATTGTAGAAGTCTCAGTTTGCTTTTTCAAATTACTCTTAAACCTTGGTGTTGGCACATAAGGATGGATCCAAACAGCAGAATATGAATACCAGTTTTAAAAAAAGATTGATGAGGCCTGTGACAATTTACAGTTATGAAGTTTTAGTTTGTCAATGTCCCTAGAACATCTAGGAAACACAAGAAGAGAGTAATTATTGCATACCATGTTTGTTTTGAGGCAAGGCAGAACCTTTGAATGAAAGGTGAATGTTTGCATGTGATTGTGCTAAAATATTTGGAGTGAAAATGAGAAAAGTAGAAAAATGAAAGAAGCTCCCGAAAGCTCTAACTCCTCCTATAAAGGGTGAATTTCCACTGGCAACAGGGAAACAGAGACTGTGAAGATCTAACTGACCCGCCAGATATGCAGAACGCTGCAGATTTTTTAGATCACATTCATATCACATGAAAGGGTTGGAGTTGCCAATATTGCAATACTTTGCATTGAGTTAGGTGGGAAAATGAAATCATACCATCAGTCAGCAGAGGATGATTTACCATTTTTTGGAGCTGTCAAGAACTTGTTTTACATATCTAAAGTTTATTTTGCTTTGTATGCATATGCTAGTGCCAGTACCAAAGAAATGTTATGGGCACCAACACATGGATGATTTGAGGCATGGCTCATGTTAGCAGACAGCTAAAAATTCTCCTGGGGTAAACTATTGCATCAACTTAGGAGGGACTGCTAACTGGGATTGCATACCTGGGATGTTTCCTCGCTGTTTATGGGAAAGGGTTTATATTTAGGACAGAACATGCATCTCTGCATCTCAGGCATTCTGAAGGGAGTGGTCAGGTGGTTAGAAGAGCAGGAATTGCCTGATCATGGATCTGATCCCGCATGTGATCACGGTTGTCTGATCTCTCCGTCAGGGACATGCCTGGGTCAAGCATGGCCAGGCTGATGGCTTGCCCAGATGGTCTTGTTAGTAAATTAATTGCCAGCAGTGTTAAGCAAGGGAGAAAGAAATCCATTGCTCAGGGGAATGAGTGTATTCAAAAGAGACATCTGTTTCACCTCCCCCTCCAATTTGCAGAAGTGCCATCATACCTAAACCAACTGCTGAGGTAGTGGACTTTAGACAGAAAAATTGGGCTCCAGAGCAGCCAACAGCTGTCTTTGGTTGTAGTGCAGAGTAAGCCTAGGAGGTCACTTGGCTCATAAAGTCCTCTCAGCTCAATACTCCTCATAAAATTTTTGTTATAAGAATCTTGTGCTTTGGGTATTGAATAACACAAAGGATCTGAGAAAACAAGCATATATGTGGGGTATGATATTCACCACTTGTACTAGACGCTTTCAAAGGGGTGCTTTATCAGGACAGTAAAGCATCTAAAGATTATAAAAACCCTTCCTCAAACTAAGAGGGAGCTTTTTTTTGGCTGGAAGACAGGAGGATTTAGAAACTGGTGCAGGAGATGTGCTGCTCACATTGCCGGCAGGGGTTCTGCCTGTGTGCAGTCATGGCAGCCCATGTGCTCGCATGTCTCCCCCACATACTGGCTGTAGATTAAGAAAATTTATATTTTTTACAAAGCTTCACTGAGATGGAAGCAAGAAGCTGTGCAAGTAAAACTGTATTCAGATTTTTTTCTTAGCAGATTTGGAGTCCAAACAGGGATCAAGGGAGAAGTTTTGAATTCAGACAGACTTATCAGGCTTTTTGAGAATCCAGAAACCCATACCTCATCTATTTTTGCCTGCAGCTCAATGTATGCAGTGAGCTTAAAGCCAAAAGTATTAATATGATATTGTCAGTGACACTACTGTATAATGGAGACTGAGCAGTTCAAGTACTGCTGCTAAATCCTTTCCCTGTTGTGTCTATATATTTGGCCTCCTTCCAAAACTGGGGATTAACCAAACATGTGACTGTTAATAAATGTTGGGGCGATCATCTCTTGTTATACACATGAATTATTCTCCTGTTCCTTCTCCCTTACTTGTATCATTTAATATGGAAGAAAAATCTTGTGTAAAATTTTCATTAATTATTTTCATTAATTTTGGTCTCTAGTTCCCAGCTCCAAAGGCAGCAACATATCTCTCCATCCTGGTAGCTCAAAAAAAGCAAGAACTGAGAATATAAACCTGGCCCAGCTTTTTTTGTGTTTGGTCCTAACCTAAACACTCTGCCTTGTGGATGTGAAGCAATGGAATAGTGATCATTTAGACAGAAAGACGGTAGATTTAGATTGATTATTATGAAAACATTCTTTCCTGTGAGGGTGATGAGGCACTGGCACAGGTTGCCCAGAGAAGCTGTGGGTACCCCATCTCTGAAAATGTTCGCCAGGAGGGATGAGACTTTGAGTGGCGTGGTACAGTGGAAGATGTCCCTGCTCATGGCAAGAGGGTTGGAACTAGGTGATCTTTAAAGTCCCTTCTAACCCAAACCATTCTACAATTCTTTGTGAAAAATAAAAGAAGTCTTTTGTATATATTTTTGCTACCAAAAAATTGAAACCAGCCTCCAACACAATGAGAAGCAGTGCAGCTGTGCAGGGAAACGTTTGTCTGAGATAAGCTGGTCCTGTGCCATGAGCCTAGTCTGTAAAGCAGGAGAGGAGTATAAGAGTGTTTCTGAAGAGGAGTAGAATCAGAGTAACACAGCACAAAATCAAGGGTATCTTGAAAAGATTTGAGTAATGCTCAAGGGAAATAAAAGTGCTTTTGAGTAGCATGTTAATATATTTGAAGTATTTCCAACAATTCAGATCAGTTCATCCAGCCATATGCTACCTCTATTAATTTGTTGTTCTACTGTGTCAGACTTAAGGCATGTGGAGAATAAATGCCCAAGAAATGTCAACTATTAGTCAGAAAGTTTTATTCTGTTGGAACTGCCTTCCCATTAATTGAAGCAACACCTGAGTTACAATAGAAATTGTTACCCAGAGTAGCTGAAAGGGAGAGGTCCAGCACTTGCTATGAGCCCAAGGTGTCTCTTTAACTAAGACTGATTGACAAGGCAGGTAGGATGAGCTGTGTTAGATGCCCAGTCCTGGGTTTGGTCTTCTGTCTGCAGGACATGCTGGAGAAACACCTTCACTCCTATAAGGTGAATGTGGAGCTACCACACTCTGTGTGGATGTGGTAGTTTAAGGTAACCCATCTGGTTTATCTTAGAATTCAACCATATGCCATTGTAGGAACAGCACCTTCGAAGCAGAGAGTAAAAATTAACATGCTGGAGTGGGCCACGATCAAGCAGTTCCAGCAGGACATGTAGGGAATTCTGTTTGGCTTTTTAATTGCTCCAGACTCATTCACATCCCTCTCTGCACCATTTCAGGCCTAATAAGATTTCCATGAGGAACAGCACCGCCAGTGACTACTCGAGTCTGAGTGATTCTCAGCTGCTCTTCGGCTCCCAGTTCTGCCCGGAGAATGTGCAGCCGGCAGCAGCACCTCTGGAGCTGGGCTCGCAGCTGGGACAGCAGAACTCCCAGGATGTGAGTCTCCCTCTCAATCAGCCCTGTGCAGGCACACATCCACCACTCAAAGTTAATGGAAAATGCTGAAATCAGGTGGTAACATTTGCTAATGTCAGTAACTGCTGAAATCAAGCTATCTTCTTCCTACATACACATACTTACTGTGACAAGACAAAGTAGCAGCCTGGTCAGATGAAAACCTGGTATTTATAACAGATTGCTATAAATTATTATTGAGATAGGTATTATTTTCTTCAATCACATTTTTTGAGTTACTAAAATAATATGAAATTATTCTCAAGCTAATGTCTTTAGGCCACCTACCTAGCCAAGGTAGAATATTACATCTATTTTTCTTTCAAAAATGTTGTGTTTCACTTCCTTAGCTTTCCAGAAGAATGACAGCGCTACTCAGTGTTTGCTTCCCTGCACTGACAATGACCTTGTTGCATTGTTGTTATGGCAGATGTTTGGATGATTTTGGATAGGGATGAAGAGTTTCTACACTCACAATGTTCCTCCTACAGCTCATGGTTTCTGATGTTACCAGCCTCCACTAAAATAGTTCCTGCACTGCTAACAGAGAGCACTGGATCTGAATAAACACACCTGGAGCAAAGATTAGTAAAGAGCAGTGGTGCCAGCTTGGAGGCCCCAGGCTGTCCTTCAGCTCCAGATGCTATCTGCTGTCCTATGCATTTTGCCTAGGAGCAGTTTTCATCAGACACAAAGTAGGAAATTCACTTTTCACGATTAAAAAAATTAATGGAATTTGCATTCTCTTATGTTTTAAGGAAAAGGCATTTCCATTTTGGTCACACAGTGTCTGGAAATTTTGTAGAATGAAGCTTTCATATTAATATTAAATTTCTTTGAAAATGTGTATTGAAGAATGTGAAAAACTCATCTACAGTCTGTTGATGTTGCTAGTTGGCAGCAAAATGATGTCATCCACCAGGAAATTCAATGGGATTTTTTTAGATTCCTGTACAGGCAGATTCTCCTGACAACTTGAACTTTTTCACAATTCCAGGAACACTGGAATTCATTTATAGTCTCTGTCTTGAGCATAGAAGGGAAAAAGCCCTGCACACCTCATAATTGTAGCAAACTGAAAATCCTCAAGATGAGAGAAAAGCCTGCATCTGGAGGAATTCGGGCTGGGTCTCAGTTCCACAGGGAGCTGATCTAACTAGGCACACTAAATGGGGCATAATCTCACTAAATTCTTAATCTCCTCATCCAATCTAATCTGTCATGCCCAATCACTGTGATCTCTGTCTGCAAAGCACTGGATAAACAAATGGTTTCTTCTAATTAATGTTCTGATTATTTTTGTACTTCAACATTTTTCTTTTGTTTGTGTCACAGAGTGAGCCCAGTATTTTTACCAAATACCAGACAAAACCACAGTTATTTGATGAAGAAACAAGAGAAAAATGTTCACTTAATTTTGGTGCAGGAAGAGTGAAAAGTGTCTTGGAAAATTTTGAAGTGAATAAGAACAAAATAAAGGACAAATATGACCGGTATGTAGACATCCATTGGAAATTCTTTCCATGCTGGTGGTTATCATTCCCTGCAGCTCCTTCTTCCCCTCTTACAAATCATACATGACATAGCTGTATATTTCTCCAAGAAGAATATTTTCAGGTTTTAAATAATTTCTAATTGGAACGAGTCGCAAGGTAAGAGAATAGGGTTTATTGGCAATTTATGTAACACATTCAGCCATAAGCCCCATGGAACAGCAAAACTCTAACCTGAATTTATCTTTGTCCTTCTTTATCTAATCAGCATTGTTTCTTTTTTCTGTATTGGTTCTCTGTGAAAACCCTTATTTTTCAAAATTTTATAGGCTATGTGGGGACTGATAAAAGGAACTCTGAGCATGGCCTTCACATTTGGGCCAGATGAGGGGATTGCCAAACACACGTTTGCAGGTTGCATCTTTATAAGCATGCACATATCTCTAGAATTTTATTTCCATACAAGATTTTTATGTATTGTTTTTTTGATAACAGAAAAATGTTTTTTGCTAATGTGATTTGCATCTGCTCTTTGTCAGATGTCAAGAATTACATGTACCTGTAGGTCCTGAAGGCCTTTAAGGAACAAGCCAGTGATTTGAAGCTCAAAAATGAAATATGGCAAAATCCCCAGTGCACCTATAAATAATTCTTAGCACTGTACGTTTTGTAATGTAACATCCGAAGTGAAGGGTGTTTTTATTAAAAGCCTTTGATCAAATCTGGCTATGTATCTCTTCTGCCTTTTCAATGGGCACTATGTTTCTGATAAGGCAAAATTTGATTCTCTATTGCCTATTAGAGGAAGATTTTTGTAATGAAATAAGAAAGTAGTTTTAAATGTTTAGGCATCACTCATAATTATTCTTTATTTTTTCTTTAAATGGATTATGCTCCTTCCTACACTCCAGACTTGCTCCCAGATTAGAAGCCTGTTTATAGAAATAACTATATTATCTTTGCAAAGATAAGTGTATAATTTATCAATTTGTATCCCCCGCAAGTTTGACTAAGAAAATTAGTATCTTCCTTCCCATAAGTCTAGAGAGATTTCAGAAGCACTGCCTAATTCTCATAACTAGATTCTACCTGGCCTCTGCATATTTTTGGCTGTTGTAATTTAGATCACTCAAATGATTGACTTAAAATGACCTGAATCTTCAGACAGGAAAAAGTTATCACTTTGCTTAGCAACCATCCGTGCATTTTGGTGTGGCAGGTTAATCATGAATATAGCCTGGTTCCTGATAGGCTGGCTCAACTTAAAAGGACAGATAACAGCAACCACAGGCATAATCTCAGGAGGAAAGGATTTGCAGTATTTGTTCTTCCTGGCCTGGGCTTTGTTGATGCTGAAGCTTTTCCCATGTTTTTCCCACAGTTATTTTAGTCCAAACACAATATCCATGTATCGCAGCAACTGGCACGTCACCACACAGGCTGGGTCCTTCCGGAGCAGATAACATGGCGATCACACCCCAGCAGCTAATGGACAGTTGTGCAAATACCAATTAAAAATTTGAGAGAGGCACCAAAAATCTGAGAGTAAAAACCCCATAACTTCATGTAGATGACATACATGGGCATTTGTGTATATGTATTTTTTTCTTACTTTGCATTGCAGAGTCCGTGTTTTCCTAAAACAACTGAAGTGACTTCAAAGGGTTATGCCCCCTGAAGAAATCATGTTTCCATGCTTACATTACATACTACACTATGCCTTGCAGTGTTTCCTGACTCATTTTTACAGTAATCTTATCAATTTTTGTACACTTCATTAACTTATATTTCTGGTTCATACTTGTTGGTTTTTTTCCATTTTAGTGAAGTCCTAAGCTCCTTTATTTCCAGCATCAAAGACAGGCTTCAAGAGGTAAGTTACTTCAAATTCAGGATATAAAACAGTGAAGAGTTAGAAATAATACAGACCATTCAGTGTTCACTTTCTCTCCTTTACTATGTTGATATCTAAAATATTACATTTAGCACTCAAATACTTTAAACCAACAATTATAAGGTTTTTTGCATAAACCATTCACTTTGTGGCCTTAGGGTCAAGGTCTTTGGGGACTTGATTCAGAATTTCTCTGGGTCTCTGGAGCAAAAACAAGCTGTAGTGGCCATCTGCAAATACCAGGGTTTTTTTCCTTCTGCCTGAAGAAAGCAGTCTACTCTCAGGATTAGTCCCTGTGGTCTGAAGGTAAAGGTCTCTCCCCCACCCCTTCTATAATTAATTTTATTAGTTATTATTAGTCCTATTTTAGAGATCAGTATCTCTTTTTTGAAATATTTTCGGATTTCATGAGCCTTTTGAGCCATCCCAGATCTTCTTTGGGGTTGCAACCAGCAGCTGGACAAATTGTTTCAAATGACAGATAAACAACCATTTTCAGGCTGCTCCATTCCATGAGTTGCAATCATTGTTCTGTGGCATCTGAGGCTGTGATTTTGCAAACAAAGAAAATTGAATATTTTGATTTTCCCATTGACCTTTGTTTTTGCAGCTGCAAGTGGGCTTCGAGAAGTTTGAAGAAATGTTCGATTCTAAAAACAAATCCATTTTGGTTTGCCTAGAAACCCTTTTCAAGACAAGTAAGTCCTTCCGGTGTTCGTGTTGACAGCAGAGGGCACAGTCAACCTGCCAAATGTCACCAGTCTGCAGGCTGGGGTGAGCTGGGCAAGTCATGCCACTCACAGCTGCTCTCCCTAAGGGAGGAGAGAAAATAAGACTTATCCATGCCATGGACTTGTCAAGTTTTTCCATTCCTACTCTCTCATTTTTTCCCTTTCTCTGCCCTCTTGTACTTAGGTGTTGCATGGTTAGACACTGTGCTCGAATAGATAAACACAATCTCTGGTTTTGTGTTTTGCCCGGAGTACGGTCATTTTTAGACCATCTGGAGTACTAATGGAATACACAGTAAAAATAACTTAGGTATTTATATCCTGAGCATCCAGTTTCAGTTTTTAGGGCTTTCTCAGATTTTCATTTGTTACTTTGTGGTGTTCCATTACTCCTCTGTGCTTGAAGCGATTAAGTTTTGGATGTAAACAAAACTAGTACTACTCATTTCTTGAATGAGAAGCACATAGTGAAGCACACTATTGCCATGACAAAAAAGTGACCTCCAGAAAAGCTAGTAATGTAAAATACTTTTGAACAACTCTGTCTCTGGAGTGGCTAATCACAGAAATCTTCACTGAGGGAAAACGCTTCAAGAAATTGTTTGTAATTTAGCTTAGATCTGAGCCTTTGAGAGTACATTAATTTTTAATGCTGGTATGATACTTTATCAACACCCTGTCAGGACTGCTCAGAGCTTGCTCTGCTCTGTGCAAGGACAAGAGGCCATTTTCAATATACACAAGAAACGTTAAATGAGTTATATCTTGTGAGATGAAGGCAGCAGATCTTCGCAAAAGCACAATAACATTCAGTGTGGCAAACTGTGGCTTCCACAAAGCACATCTTTGACAGATACCCTTTAAATCAACAGAGCTCTCTCAGGCAAAAAGAGTGGATTCTGATGCATTCTGCAGGAGGCCATGATAGGCTGTACATTTGAAATACCAATCTTGTTGTACTAAGAACACTCCTTTGCTGTGCTTGGCAAGTGCTCTTGGTGGGACCCTAATGTAAACAAGAATCTGGCTGCTTTGGCCAGCACAGCAAGTTCCCTATTACAGATTTTCCCATCTCCTAATTACTTCAGTGCCTCAACTTGTCCACTCTGCAGCAGGACTTTGCCTAATTTCTCACACCTCATGCGCAGACGTTGTTGTCATGGCACTGAAAATCAAATCTATTGTTCATGACTCCCCCTCTTCATTCCATACCATTTACTCAGCTGTCCTGTTTCCTCTCCATATCCATTTTAAATGAATGTGCCTTGAATGAAATGAGAAACCTCCCAGAGGTGCATACTGCTAGATTTTCAAAGCAATTGAAAAGAAAAATTGGTACTTTCTGTAATGCATCATGCTGCAGAATGTTGAATATATAATGAAAATCATCACATGCTGCACAATGTTGATCTTTTTATGTTTCTGGGAAGTTCATCCATCACTGGTTAATTGCAGATAAACACTGTCATTTGACTGATAACACAGTGATGCATAATTAAGTTCCCACTAAATAGATACCTATGCTAGTGCCTTGAAAAGAGGCAATTCCCTTGAAGAACTGGTATAAAATTCCAAAACTCAGGTGATAAAGAGCTAAATTCAGAGCAAATAAAGTTCTGAATGCCAGTGAGTGATGATACAGTACCTTGGGATGCGGGTGACATGGCAGAGACATGTTAAATCATTGGCAGTGGAGTATTTCACAGGCAGGAGAGGAATGCAGAAGATGAAGAGAACCAGTGCATCAGGACATTCCAACAGCTCTGAAAACCAAAGGCAGGTGGGACTTGAAATCAAGTCTGTCTTCATTAAAGATTATAAGGAGTATCACAGGCTGCATTTTTAGCAGTGGGTAGCAAGCACAGTTGGCATAGTCTGCATAGCCACCAGGAGAGAACAAAACAGAAAATATTTTTCAAAATGTATTTCCAAAGTGTTTCCAAATGCTGTTGGACTGGCATGCTCTGTGCAGGAAGATTTTAAAGAATGTTCTCTTTTGAGTGTTTATCCATATGTGCTTGCTCACAGTGGTAGAGCTGTGTCTGGCACTGGAGATCAGACAAGGTTTGGCTGAGCAGCTTCCACAGAAGCACAAGGGCTCTGTGTCTAGCTCACATCTTGGTGTGCGGTGCACAGGGATGCAAAGAGGCAGGCAGACCCTGTGGCCTCAGTTCTTCCACCTTATATACATACAGTTTCTGTCGTTGACTTGCCCACTCATCATTTGCTCTGTCCTTCGGATTTCTACTCCTGTAGATCATTTCTTTTCATATTTTTCACATTTTAATTTATATACCTGCACTTCTATCAAAGCCTTCTATTTTTTAATACAAATGCCGATTTTCACCACTCAGCCCTCTCTGCACTGCTTTGCTGTTCTGCCATCTGGTAGATCCAGCTGTGACAGCTCAGAACAGCTGAATCCTCCACAACACCTTGTCTCCAGTGCACATGAGCAGCATCCTCCCAGCCAGCATGCCACAGGCAATCCTCTGACGCACTGCCATCAAGGGTGACAAAGTAATGTGCAATATGTCACTTACAGAGGTATGAGGTGATACCAGGTGCCTGGTGAGTGGTTTTCAAACATGACTTGCTTCCAGACTCCCCAGGCCCAGTAGCTGCTGGCAAAGTTTCCAGGGAAAATGGCTGTGTTTAAAATGAGATTTGAACTTGTACAGTATGGTCCAGACTGGGACACCCAGTTCAGACTCCCTTACATTTTGTATGGATTGAAAAGTCAAAAGGTTTGAAACTGATTTTAAAAATGTTTTTTCCATGTAGCTGCTAACTAGCCATGCAGTGACTGACAAAACTGTTGAGTTGAGGGACTTAACCAGACTCCAAAACATCTCAGCATGGATGGTGAGAGGAAGTGTGGATGTTCCAGTAGATACTGAAACTCCTCATTGTCACAGTTCAGCACTGTGTGCTGTAGCACAGGGTGAGATCAGGGGCAGCTCATCCCACAGTCCCACAATGCAGGTGCTATCTGATGTCTTGTGGAAAGGGACCCAGGCTAAGCCAGCACAAAAATGCCAGCTGACTGCTTGGAGTATATCTGAGCAGGATGCAGCCGTGACAGCCCAAATGTTTCACCCTCTGGCACAGCTCCATGGCTGCACAGGGAGAATATGCAGCGCTCTGCTGAGCTCCAGAGCTGTCTTCCCTGGCCGTGTCTCACCAGGTTTATATCATCTCCAATTTCCCCTACTGAATCTGGGCGTGGGGGAACCAACCTTCTTCCAAACTGTTATTTAAAGCCTCTGTGCTGTTAGTGCAAGTCTCAGGATGAGCTGCATAGATGATGATGGAGAGACATCAGAAGCAGTTGCTGTTTAATATTCCTAGGCTGGGAGGCTCCCTTGACTGCTCAGGCTGTAGTTCTCAGCTGCTGGGAGTGCAGCTGCACCCGGGTACAGGCTGATTTGCAGGGAGGTCTCTGCAGCACAGGGTGGCAGCCCTACCCCAAGGTCCTTCAGCCTTTTATCTCATGCCAGATTTCATATTCCAAATGTTATTATTGTAAACAGTAGCATCCGAAGACAAGGGTACAGCAAATCAAAACACAGCGATGTTTCAGTTTGTAAAAAACTACTTTGTTTAAATTACCTCAAGAGAGGCACAAGTCTGTGCATAAGTCACCCATTAACTGAGTAAAGATTTTCTGTCTGTGATCAAGTTATTGAATAACTATCTGCTGCAGGGTTTATTTGAAGAAAAGCTCTGAAGCAGCCCTTCTTGATCATGTTCAAAGACAAGAGACCTAACTTAACAGGGTCCTTGATCTGATCTAATTTGGCCATCTCAACACCTGGTTTTTTTAAGTCTCTATTAATGCTCATTTTTACTTTGTTTATTAGTGTTTGACAAGTCTGAACACTCCTCTGGGTACAGAAGCAGGGAGGGAAGGAGAGTGCCCCTCCTCTCTACTGAGGGTTTTTTCTGCAGAATACTCCTACACGTACAAATGAAACGCATTCAAAAGGCTGGCTGCTGGTTGCTTGCCTGCAGCATGCTGTGCTGAGTCAAATGTATGTGCAGATCACAAGCCCAGTGGATGCAGGACTATTTTTAGACAGAGGATACTATGTTGAAGAAGAATAGGCAGACTAGGGAAACCAGAAAGTTTTAAAAATAATTCTGAGCTAAAATTAAGCATATGAGGAAGAGCAGCAAGATAAGGTAAGCTTGCAGATGCTGCCCTTTCTGTATCTTCACTATGTAGACCTGGAAGGTGATAAAGTGACATGGAAGGAGTTTGTTCCCTTAGTCACTGCTGCTTTCCTTCGCTTTGTAGGTTGGCAGGCTCCCCAAAAACCTGCTCTCAGATTGCTGGTAGCCCTTGTGTCTAACCAGAGAGATGAAAAGGCCCACTCAAACATTCACTCCCCTGTTACAAACCCATTCTGCAAGTCATAGATTTCCAGGTTTCTAAAACAGTCTAAATCTGTCAGAGAAAGACACTAGAAGATTAAAAACAACAACCAAATTGTCTGCAACAGCATATTGTTTGAAATATGTGCAGATAATCCTCATAAATCAGCCAAGCTCCTACAGAGAAAAAGGCAAAGCCATGTGGTGATGTTCATCCTGAAATAATGCAGAAATTCCACTCGACCCCAAGTCTGGGAGATGGTTTTAATTCAATGTGTGTGAGGAAGATGCATGGATGAGGCAACTGCGAGATTCCTTCTCTCAGATGACAGCTGTGTGCACTGTGCCCAAGCAGGGTGCCTTCATATGAGGCAAAGTTAAAAACACAGCTGGGAACAGGGGATTCCTGGTGCCAGGAGGTGCCATTCCCTATGTCTATCCCTGAGCGGCGCCTCCAGCCCTCTGCCACTCCACACTTCGGCTTTGCGTGGCTGAATGAGACAAACACTTTCAATCTCCTTTCATAAGAGGAGATTACCATGTAAGCACTTAATTAACTTGTAGCTTTCCTCTGCCCATGTCTCAGTTCAATCTCTTTCTTTCCTTGCACATAGATAGCTGGGAAGGCGTATGGGCTTCCTGACATCCTGGGGTGCACAGCAGTTCTGTCAGCCAGAGCTGGTGCACCACCACACACCACACTGCCCTGTCTCACCTGTAGCCTCTGGTGCTGGCATTTGCATCCTTGTGTCACTTGCTAGTTAACTGAATGCCCTTTGGCTTTTGCACTCAGGTGACTACAGCAGATTTTAAGCATATTTGGCTCATGAGAAGGCCTTGACAAGCACCTTTCAGAGCTCCCTTGTCCCTCATGACACCCTGCTCAAGAGCTGATATTTTCCCTTTAGTTGGGGCTTATTTTTTAAGTTTCCCGTTATTTTTTCTCCTTTTTTTTTTTTTAATATTACATTACAACTTCCACTGAAAAGCTTTGTTTGAATCTACAGAAAGGCCACTGTGTTGTCTTTGTCAAAGAAGTCGCCTGCCTTGTCTTAGTGCATTAAATCACAATCCACCTTTTATAAAATCATGTCCCATCTTATTCCATTTCCCTCCATATCTTCAAGTACTTTTCTCCTAAAAGTCTGTTCTAAAACCTCGCACCATATGAGAACAAATTACTAAGCCCATAATTGCTCAGATTTTTTTCCTTTCTTCCTTCCCAAATTTTTAGAACATCCCTGTTTTTTTCACAGAAGCAAAGCCTATACAATCACTTTCTGCCTGCCACTCCCTAATAGCTTTTAGCTCTTTAACCAATTCCAACTACAGTTTGACAGAAGGGCACAGCTCACTAAGATAATTAAGTCCCTGAAAGCTTAATGAAAATAGCTGAGCAGGAGGAGAAGGGATCCCCAGTGCCCTGCAGCTCTGCAGCCTATGAGCACAGCACTGTGGGGCAAGAGGTGCTCAGCAAGGAGCTGAGATAAACACTGGTGAGCAGGAACAGCTT
Source organism: Corvus moneduloides (assembly GCF_009650955.1). Lineage (NCBI taxonomy): Eukaryota > Metazoa > Chordata > Aves > Passeriformes > Corvidae > Corvus > Corvus moneduloides. The sequence goes on from NC_045486.1 coordinate 10,086,363, forward strand.
CAGATGGGCTCTCAGCTCCTCTGACACCAAAGTCAATCAAACACCTTGGATCTGTAGCAAAAGTAGATTCATTAATTGCACAGCTCTTGTAGCCACTTGTTGAAATGTAGGTTTTATTCTGATTTTTCTCAGGTACGCAGTGCTGCTCCAGCACTCCAGGGTTTCAGCTCTCCTGGCCCATTGGTTTGGCAGTGGTTTAATTCAGCAAGAGTGCTTTGGATCCTCTTTTCTGCCGACCAGCCAACATTCCACACCATCTGCACACACCTTCCTGCACCCTTCACAGGAAAGACCAGACGTGTTTAGCTCTTTCTCTCCACTCTTTCTCAGCTCTTTCTCTCTGTCCTAATTTACGATTTATAGGAGACTTCCAAAGGATTGCTAAAGATTTTTCATCTCCACACACACTGCAAACTGTGTTCCCATCCTATAGCATAGCAGGCACAGCAGTGGTTCCTATAAGAGTAATTTAAGCTGTATGGGGGGAGTTATATTCTTATCCCATCATATAACACAAATCCCTGGGGTTTTATCAGTTTTTCAACAAGACTGACTGAAGCCAAGAGCAACTTGCTCCAATTTAAAACCCTCCCAGGGAGCCTGTGCCTCCACAGGACACTGCTGGGGCCCCCACTACCAAGTAGGGGGCTCAGGTGGTTTCTGACCCCATCTCTTCCCATGACCAGCAAATGGAAATTCCAATTCTTTGCACACTCCTTCATCATTTCCCTCTATTCGTTCCAGCAGTTTTCCTTCAGTTTTTAGCCTCCTGTGCATTTTTGACACAGTTTCTCTGGTTGCACTTCTTAGCCATTAACCTCTTACACCTCCATCCTGTTTACCATCACCTGGTTGCATCAGAGTGTTGGTTATGCGGGGATGGATCAGCTATACTGGGGTCCCCCTGCCTTGGCCATGCCTGTTGTGCACCTGGCAGACAACGAAGCCTCAGCCTTCCCTGTGCTGAGCCTACCAAATTCTGCAGCTTTGCACAGCCTCCCTTCTCCAGCTGCCATGTTAACAGAGTGCAGTAAAGGAGGTTTGGCCTATGTGCAGCATCTTACAAATTTCAAGTGCCTTTCATTAAACATCCCCCCCCATTGTCCACTGCTCAGGGTTTGGGGAGATCACAGCAGGAGAATCATGTGGTGATTCATGCCAAGCCATGCAGGAAGTAGCAATAGTATTGATAGTACTTTATTCACATTTACAAATGAAAAACCAAATGTGTTTTTTATTGATTTCCCTGTTTAGTGGAAGATGCTCTTCAAAGTCACTGCAGCTTGGTGCTGAAAGCTTTGACAGATAAAAGCCAAATGGAGCAGGCACTGCTGGAGATGGAGAGGAGACTTGCAGCCGTAAGTGAAGAAATTAATCTTTTATTCTGAATCCTCATTCTGAATTTCTCCTGCTTCTTCAAAATACTGAATATTAAATTGCCTTCGAATGGTGGATTATAAAGCAGACTGCTCCTGTTATAATGAAAGAGGAAAGACATATTAAATGCTAATTCCAGGCCAGTTACTGACAGAGGCTTACCCAAGAGCTGGCTAACAGTGCTGTAAGCTCTGATGAAGCCCTGGTCAGCAAGAGAAGCCAACAGTGCCTTGTTGTGGCAGGCCGTGATGGAGCACTCCCTGCTTCCTCACCTGACACATGCCTTCGCTGGAGGAGGTGGTGCAGTGCATGTCTGTGAGGGGTGAGCACCTCACAGAAGTGCAGCACCTTGTCCCTTCAGCCAGGTGTTTTCCAGGGGGAGGAAAAAAGACATGAAAAGAAAACAAAGTGGATGTCAGAGACATGAGAATGAACTGTCGAAGACCTCCTGAACAGGTCTGGTTTCTCCGAAGGCCCTGCTGCAGGATTTGGCAAGGATGTGTCACACCAGCATGTGAGAAGGCAGTGCTCCTAGGAGAGGGGGTACACAGTGGGTTAGGGGGATGCTCCAGTCCCAAACCTCTCACCTTTATGGGACAGTTTGAGGATACGTATTACACAGGAAGATACAAATTGCTAATCTTCATGTCAATACCAAACTGACACATGGTACCTAAAACTTTATTACTCTTGTGCCTTTTTGTGGGTTTTTTACTGCTTCTGCTCTGCTTTTTGCTTCCCTAGAAAGATGTGGAGATTTTGGATATGAAATCCAGTATCCAGCTGCTGAAGGAGGGCCTGGAGTCTCTGCCAGCCCAGATGAATGACCAGTTCCTGAAAGTGTGTAAAGAGCTTGGCTTCCAGAAGCTCTGTAATACCTCAGCTGAGCAGCACATGCTTGTGTCTAGTGCCAGCCTGCCCCCTCACATGACAGATAAGTCTGTCCAGACATCCCCTGGGCTGCACCAGCACTGTGTCCTGAGTGAGGAGCACCCACACTGGCCATGCTGCCCAGGGAGGGGAGTTTGCAGCTGCTCAGGCCGGTCTCATTTCCCCTGTGTGACAGTGGGGCAGCAACACGGAGACTCCCCTGGAAGGAACCAGGTTACTGGAGATGGCACATCTAAGGGTGACATAAACCCAGCCTCAGGAGACAAAGCCAGCCCCATTGCTACAGCAGCCTGTGGCAGAGCAAACACCTTTTTGCAGGAGGTGAAATACAGCTTGGAGACACAGAGCTCTGCTGCCCATCCTTGCATGTGCTGTGCTGGCAGACACTTTCTGGGGAGTAGTCAGAAGAAACACTGTCCTGTGCTCCCAGAAGTGCCTCCTCCAACCCCACTGAGGAAGGCGTTCAAGAGAGGCACTCAAGGGTTTGAACCACTGACACCATCACAGCAGCAGCAGCAGCCTCAAGTTTGCCACCATTCTGCACAGAAAGTGACACCTGGGCAAAGATACAGCAACTGGTCCACAGACCACGAGGTGAAGGCAGCTGTAGGGAACAAAACAAAACAGAGTCCTGGAAGGATGTCCTGGAAAAAAGCAATAGGGAGAAAGAAAACGTACTCCACTAAGAGGAAAGGCGAACACTCTGGATGTGCTGACAGTGGGATGAAGCAGAGGAAGGCAAATGGGACTATTGACCTGGAAAGCTCCAGAAAAAATTGCCTTCCCAGATACTTGGTTGATCTCAATTCAGAAAACTCTGACCCAGTTTTTGCAGCTCCCCATCAGCAGATCCTCAGCAGTGCTCAGCTGGGGCTTACAAAGAATTTCCCACCAGTGCCGTGCTCTGATAAAAGCCTGCAACAACTTGCAAGCAGAAGAAAGAGAAGTCTCGAAATTAAAAAAAGAGTGGATGTTTCCAGTGTAAGAAGGTATCTCTTGGATTCCTCTCCTGAGGAGGATGTACTTTCCCTGTGTAGCACAACAGGTGTAAAGCAAATTAGCTGCTTCAGCCTCCAAAGCCCCTCAAGCTCCAAGAAACCACATCCTGTCAATCCGCTGGCTCAGCAGAACACAGCCTGTTGCTCTTTACTGTTTGATTGTGATTCTTCTGATTGAAGGGGTTTATTTCATGCTCAGAGCCCTTAGTGCAGGATGACCATTTCAGTTGCAGTTTATTCCTCTAGGTGTGTTACCTGCTTAGTCAGAGGCAAGACTCAGGCCTGGATGCTTGAAGTGCTGTTGCCCAGTTTGAGATATTATAAGGGACTATGTGGGGTTTGAGCAGGGCTCTGCCCTGGTTTGGAAAGCTGAGGGGATCTATATTGCTTTCCTTGCCCACTCCCAGCAGAGATACCATGGGCTTGAGTTACCAAAGTATTTACACAGCAGGGAAGTACCTGACATTCCCAGGGAGGAGAGGGCTGGCAGAGCAGACGGTCAGGCCAGTCATATTTGGCACTGAGATCTACTGGAAACTCCTCACCTAGATCGATATAATGCTATCTCTGTGGCCAGAAGCTTCACTCTGTTTCTCACTCGTAGTATCTCTGTCACTTTGTTGTGTAAAAGTTCAGGTTTTTAGTAGAATAGTGTTGTTCTGGTTGATTTTGATCAGGTTCAGATTTGTCTCGGGAGTTGTTTGTGACCTTTGGGCAGGGACAGGTTTAACTGAGGAAAACCAAACCCCAGCGTCTCAGGTTCCTCCATTATTGTATCTCTTCTCCTTACAGGCTGATATTCCTTGGTTTCAGAGATTCCAGGAAGTTATTTTGTTTCTACTTTATTTGTCTTTTGTATCTCTTGGCTGATTACAGAATTTTCAAGGGCAGTGGTTCTCAGAGACCAAAGATACAGCAGGCAGATCCAGCAGATGAGATGCTGGACAGTCCGAATTCCCACAGACCAACTCTTTTCAGGGTACCCAGCTGTGACTGTGGGCAGCTCCCACTGCTTTGGGCATTTGTGTCACGTTTGATTTTTGGTCTGAAATGTTACCAGCAAAAGAAGCATTTTGGTGTTGACAAAACCATATTGCCACAAATCCAAATTATCCAGCTTTGTCATCCCGAGGGAAATGGCTGGGATCCCTTTTTTTCTGGCTTAAATAAACTCATCTTCAGCAAAGCCCAGTGCCTCTGTTTTGGTTTTTTGGGAGAGGCAGAGGCCTGTTCTAGCAGGAGAACCGGCAGTTGCTCTTTAGCTGTTTAACTCCCCTGGATTGTGGAATTGGAAGGATTCCTTTTTTAGCTCCTCTCTGATGTTTAAAGATGGAAACCTTCACCCTTCCAGCTTAACATTGGTCCAGTGATGTTAATTAGCAAGGAGAAGGGGGGGTGGAGGGGGGACAGTCAGATATGGGGAGCCCCCAGAGCTTGGGACCCCCCTGTCAGTGAAGGGGGCTGGTGATGGCTGCCAGCAGCAGTGGCTGTTCGTTCCCATTGCCCTTGTGTACTCGCCTCCCCAGCAGCCCCAGCACGGCCTTTACTGGGCAAAACCCGTTCGGTGGGCTTGCCACCCCGTGTGCTTTGGGATCGGCGAGGACGAGTGCAGGTCTCTGTGCAGCCCCTGGCCTTGTTGCAGGGAGCTCGGCAGCACATGGCTGAGCTTGGAGGGACCTCTGGAGGTGTCTGTTGCAAGCCCCTGTGCAGAGGCAGTGTGGAGACTGGCTCCTTGGCACCCCGAGATGGAGCATCAGTGCCATGGGGTGCAACACAGGGCTGCCCTGGGGACCCCTGCAGCTCCCTGCCACACGCAAAACCTGGAACATAGCACAAAACAAAATCCCTGGAGATGGAGGTGTAACAGCAACAGCAGCCAACAATGCGTCCCCGTGTGTAGGACCACTTCCCTGGTGAATGGGATGAAGCCCCGGGGTGCCACCCTAGCCCCACAGCCCCTCTGTGTGTTCCCACTCAGGGTCTCCTCCAGGGTTTTAGCTGCCAACAAGAGCATTTGTCCCAATATGGCTGTGACAATGGCAGCTCCTCTCCCAGTCTTGCTGGACAAAAATGGAAGCATGCAGGCTGCCTGGCAGCAGACCTCCCAGACACTCTGCTTGCACCCTGGCGGAGCTGGTCCTGCCTCCCAGCCTATACTCCCAGATCACTGTCACTGGCTCCTTCCTGGAACAGCCATACCCCAGGTATGTGTGGTTTCTCCTGGCCTTTGCCTTCATGGAGCTGCCAGTAGCCATGTTTGTAGTGGTCTTGTCCCACCCTTCAACCAGGGAAGGTGCCAGGGTGGTTCCACCTGCAGCACAGCCAAGAAGGACTGTGGAGGGCACAGGGCAGAACCATAAAACACACACAGTGGTCAGAAAAAAAAGCAAAGTTGGGATCCAGGCTGTCTGGGGCAATTTTCTCTGAAACTGGAGTTTTGGAGATTTCTTGGGGGAAAACCCAGGAGAAAGGGGACAACAGTGATCAAAAGCCTGTGACACCTAGGTGGCCATGGGCACAGGGGCTGAGAGAACTGGTTGCATCCTCCACCCAGCATTCCCGGCTGTGCAGGCAGCAAGCAGGTGGCTGCTGCAGCAGCACAGAGCAGGGGGCTCAGCTTTTCATCTGCCAGTGAGTCACTTGGCAGAGGAGGAAACCTCTGACAGCACCGAGGATGTGGAGGTGGCTGCTGTGCCTCTGCCTTGTGCTAAAGGTGCTCCAATGACTGTGGTATATAGGGAACAGCCAGCTCCCTTCCCACAGTCCCACTGCACACTCAGCACTGCGGCTGCACCATCCTCAGGATGAGACCCTCCGGCTGCGGTGGTGCCCAGTGCTGGCAGTGCCTGGTGCAGTGCAGGATCACCTCCACTCTCCCCCTGTGCGCCCTCCTCAGCACTAATCCCCAGACTAGCTGCCTGCCCTGCCTGCTTTCTGGGGCCCAGTGTGCCGGCATTGCCCAAATTCCTGGACCCTGCATTCAGCTGGCTGCCACAGCCTCCTGATCCCACAGAGGAGTGGATCAGGGACCAGAAATGCCCCATGCACTGGTGGTGAACACAGCACCCCGGGAATGGACAGGTGGCAGGAAGCAGGAGGGGGGCACTGTATGCTGCCGCCAGCACACAGGTGCTGTCATGGGGACCTGAGGTGCCACATGTCCCTGCTGGCCTGGCGAGAGAAGAGCAATGGTGATGACAGGACTTTGCCAAGGCTCTGGCGACTCAAGCACGGGTGAGGTGTAGGCAGTGAGGAGCAGGGATGCAGGCAGGGAGCTGGAGTGCAGGTGTCACCACGCAGGATGGAGTCCTGAGCTGGTGTGACTTTGTGGCGCCGTGGCCGTACCATTGCCAGCCCAAGCCCTGGCAGGATGGGCAGTTTTCCAGCCGGACAATTAAGCAGATTAACTAATTACCTGAACCTTGGCAGGATCCCACAGCCCAGCGGCTGCCAAGGCGCTATATATCCATGCCAGGCGGTTGGGAGACAAGTGTGGGGCAGGTTTGGGGTAGGGCCCCCCCAGACCTTCCTCAGGACCCTGCTAGTGGGTCCGACAGCCCCCTCTCCCCGCCTATCCCTGGCAGCAGCGGGATCAGCCTCGGCCACAGCCTGCTGCCACCGCGCTGCTCGCTCCGGGCAACCCTGCCCACCCCGCGGGCAGCATACCCCCTCCGCCGCCCCGCCGTGTCCTGCCCCGCGGGAACCTGCCCTGGTGCCCCTCCGGAATCCACGTCCCAGAGGATCTGCGCCACGGGCAACCCGTCCCCGGGAGTCCACCCCAGCTGAGCCCCGCGGACCCGCCCGTGCCCGGCCCTGCGGGTCCCGTCCCGGCGGCGGCCCCGGCCGTGCCCCGCGCCCCCCCCTCCCGGTGCGGGCGGGCTCCCGCGCGGGTGCCCGCGGCTCGGGGCGGCGCGTGACCGGCTGCCGCCGCCGCCCGCTCCGCCGCAGAGCCCGGCCCGCGCAGCGGCACCGGCACCGGCACCGGCAGGTCAGCGCGGGGGGCTGCGGCTCCCGGGGCAACAGCACTGGGGCCGCCAGTGCTGCGGCGGGCGGCGGGAGGGGGCTGGCGGCACCGCGGCCCGCGCACCGAGCGGCGGAGCCGGCCCGGCGCGCTGCGGGCGGGGTCGGCGTGATGCGGCGGCCGCACCGTTCCCGCTCTGGTCCCGCACTGGCCGCGGCCCGACTCCGCAGCGCAGCCCCGCCGGTAACCCGCACCGAACGGCGGGGCCGCCGCCGCAGCACCCTGGCGGTCCCGGCCCCGTTCCCGGCCCGGCGGGTCTGAGCCGTGCGTGCGGCGGCAGCGCGGGGCACCGGGCCGGGCATCCCGCCGGGATGCGGCCGGGACGCACCAAGGTGAACGGTGGGCGGCGGAGAGGGGCCGCCGGCGGCGGGGACATCGGGAGAGGACACTGGGGATGGAGAACCGGGGAGGGGACACCGGGAGGGACACCAGGATTGAGCACCGGGGAGGGGACACTGGGGATCGAGCACTAGGAAAGGGACACCGTGAATGCTGGGGGTCGGGACCATTAAAGCACCAAGGACCACCCACACCGGAGACACCGGGATGGGGAGCACCAGGGAGCACTGAGAAGGGAAGACTGGGAATGGGGCCACGGGGATGGGGACAGCTGGGAACAGAGCCCAGGGCTGCCCGGGAAGGGACAGCCAAGCCACTGTCTCTGTCACTGGGCAGTGGGTGGCCAAGGGCACAGCAGCCTCACGGCCAGTTGCGCGAGTTGCCTGGGCAGCTGCCGTGGATCCTGGCTCACCAGACCCCCATCCCCACAGGGCCGACTCCGTACTCACCATGGCTGCTGCACAGCTCGTCACCTGGGGGATGCTCCTGGCCACCGGGGTCCCTGCCAAGGCCCAGGGGGTGCTGCCAGCAGGGCTGTCCTTAGGTGGGGACCCCTTGCACAGCCCTGCCTGGGGACAGCAGTGGCCAGGCCCATCCCCCACCTGGGAGGCATCGGGGGAGCCGAGCGGTGCCGGGGCCCCAAGCAGTGAGCGCTGGGGGATCAACAACCCCGTGCACTGGTCCCCACCGCTGCAGGTGGGGGATGGCACCAGGGCACCCCTGGAGATGGAAACCACTATGACAGGCGCTGATACCAAGGTCTGGAGGGATGGCAGCACAGCCCTGGCTGTGACAGAGGAGCCGCTTGTTGCCTGGCAAGGACAGGAGGCTGCAGGCCAGGACAGCTCCCTGCCCCACGGCTCTGCACTGAGGACACCGGGCCCTGAGGTGCCCACGGACAGTGGGGCAGACTCTCCAGGGCGACCCTGGGCAGGGCAGGACCTGTCCCTGTCCAGGCAGAGTGTCTCCAAGACAGTCGGCACCCCCAGCCCTCAGCCAACCATGTCCACCATTGCCTTGAACCCCATGCTGGTGGCGGGGATGAGAACAGCAGATGCTCACACAGAGGGATACACAGCGGCAGAGGGACACACAGGGGCCCCGGGCCTCTCTCAGGATGAGCAACTCACTTCAGCCAGCAGCCAGTCGGTCCCACTGGGCACAGACGCTGTCTCCGATCCCACAGGCACGGGGCCAGCATCGGGTCCCCATGCCAGCCCTGGCTCTGCGCAGCCGGTGGGCAGCTGGGGAGACACGGGAGGGCCCCCCAGCCCCTCCCCGGCTCTGCCCAGCTCTGGCCCACGGCTGCGCCACACAACCCCGTCCTGGCGGCTGGCTGAGCCCTGGACTCGAGTGCTCCCGTCCCACCAGCGCAGCACCCGGAGGGCCCCACTCAGCCACGCCACCACCAGCCCTGGGGATGCAGCCCCTCTCATGGACCCTGGGACGACGGGGCAGCGGGGACCCCAGCCCACCCCAGAGTCTGTCCTCAGCACCGGCCCTGCGCCACCCCCCGCCTCCAGCACGGCCACCCCCGGCACCCCGAGCAGAGGTAGGAGCCAGAGCAGTGCGGGGGGACCCCTTGGTGGGGGCCAAGCCCCCGCAAGTGTCAGCGCCCTGCTCTGCTCTCTCTCGCAGGGCTGCTGCCCGAGGAGGACGTCGGCTCCCCACAGCAGGTCCGGGGCGCCGTGGGCCCTGTGAGCGTCCCAAATGCCACCAAGACGACCCCACAGCCAACGGCACATCCCACCACGGGGACGCTCGAGACAAGGCACCCAGGTGATACAGGGCTGCGTCCAAGTGCATCCGTTCTGCAGATGCTGTGGAAGCCGATCCCTGGGGCGTCGGGGCTGGTGGGGGGATGGCAGCTATCTTGGGCTGCCCAGCCGGGACACAGTGACACCTTCAATCAGGATTGCACCTGACAACGGCCTTAATCTACTCCTGCCCGCAGGGATTAGCGCTAAATGCTCGGTGGGTGGGGGCTTCCCCAAGGGGGTGGGGGACGTGACCGGGGATGTGCCACCCCCTGCACTGCGCGTCCTGACAGAGAACCCCGGGAGGCACCGGTGGGCATAGCCCCTGCCAGCACAGGGCATCCCCCGCTGTAGTGTTGGGGTGCCACAGCTGATGCATCCCAGTGTGGGGTACAGGTGTGGGCCCCCACTCCCCCCGACCGTTCCCGTCCTTCCTACCTGCAGACACGCCAGGGACGCAGACCCCAGCCTCCAGCACTGCGACCCCCTCGGCCACGTGGCGACGGGCAGGGATGACGCCTCAGCCAGCCCCCCGAGATCCATCATCGCCGCAGCCACAGCCCAGCCGTGCCCCCCCGGCGGCGGGGGCCAACGCGACCGGGCTGCGCTGGGCCGAGCTGCAGCACCAGCTGGGCTTCTCCTGGGAGGCCCATGTCTATGGAGTGGCTGCCGTCTTCCTGCTGCTGGCGCTGGGCTGCCTGGCGGGGTTGGCTGGGACAGCCATTCTGCGGCCCCCACACCTGCGCCACGTTGTGGGGGCTCACGGACTGCTGCTGGCCGCCTGTCTGCTGCGGGCCACCTTCCTGCTGCTGGATCCCTATGGGGCACTGGGCCGCCTGCCCGCCCCGGCCCTGCTGATGCTCAGCACAGCCCCTCTCCCCCTGCTGCTCGCCGCCTATGCCCTCCTGCTCCAGCGGCTGCAGCGCCTGGCCCAGCTTCAGCTGCTGCCAGCCCGGCTGCAGGGGCTGCCAGCGCTGGGGGCTGTTGCTGCCCTGCAGACTACAGTGATGGGGGCCGCCGACCTGCTGCCGCCGCGCCTGGGCCTCACCGCCGCGCTGGGGCTGCAGGCGCTGGGCTGCGTGGCGGGGGCTCTGCTGCTGCTGGGGGGGCTCTGGGGGTGCTGGCGGGTGCTGCGGGCGCCCTGCGAGGGGCCGGGGCCGCAGCCGGGGGCGCGGGCGCTTCTGGCGGCAGCGGTGGCGGGGCTGCCGGTCTGCGGGCTGCACCTCTACAGCGCTGTGTGGCTGCGAGGGGTCCTGGGCGCCCCCGGGCGCTTCTCCCGGCCCAGCTGGGCGGCACAGCTCTGGCTGCGGATCGGCGAGCTGGGCACGGCCCTGGCGCTGCTGGCGGCCGCCGCCGAGCCCGTGTGCGGCCGGTGCCGCCGCCAGAGCCCCGCCGGCCACTCCTGCTGGGCCAAGGCACTGCGGTACTTCTTCGCCGGCCGCAAAGCTGAAGCGCCCGAATACCCCAACAACTGCTACGACTGGGCCGGTGGCAGCACCGGTGGCACCGGTGTGGAGCGGACACCTGCCAATGACATCTCCAAGAGCCTCATCCGCAACCCGGCGGAGCAGCTGCCCCTGCGGGCTCTGAAGGACAGCAACGAGGCCTGGGCAGCTGGCACCGGGATGCCGGGGCTCAGCCCCAAGTGCCCCAACATGTTGGCCGCCCGCTCCTGCGCCGCCTTTGAGCAGGGCTCATCCCCTTCGCTGGGGGAGCTGATCTTCCGCCCGCCGTCCCCCATCGACCTGCGCCGCAGCATCGATCAGGCGCTCTGCCGCCGCCACCTCCTGCACGACGGCCTCTTCGGCCGGCCCCGCCGCGGCTCCGGCTCCTCACTGCACGGCTCCCCCGCCCCTGACAAGACCCCCCGCTTGGGGCGCATGGTGCGGTGCAGCTCGCTCACGGAGCTGCCCGGCCCCTGCCAGCCCCCCGGCACCGTCACTGTCACCGTCACCGCCTCAGCCAGCTCGCTGGAGAGCAGCTCACTGAAGATCAGCTGGAACCCCTGGCGCCATGGGCTGTCCTCGCCCGACAGCCTGCCCCTGGACGAGGCGCCCAGCCGGGCCCCGCTCCTGGTGCCCGCTGGAGCCCCCGGCTGGGAGCGCGAGGCTCCCCGCGCCTTCCCAGCCCTTGGCAAGGCGGTGGACTCCCGCAGCCTCTCCAGCGACACCATTGAGCTCTGAGCCCACGACAGGCAGAGACTGGGGGCGCAGGAGGACAATGAGCCCAGTGTGAGGGTGCGGGGGGTCTGATCCTGTGCCCCTGTAGGGCCGGGCAGGGGCCGGTTCCATTTGTGCCAAACGAGAGAAATAAAGAGTTTATGCTGGGAGGAGACGGTCCTGTTGGCATGTGAAAGCGGTGGTGGGCAGCAGCACCCCCAATCCCTGCCAGTTCCCACCCTGAGCAGCCAAGCTGGGTGTGCAGAACTTTATTTCCTGAGATATGGACACACAGACAGATGGGCACACCCCGACGAACAAACCACGGACAAATGCAACGGCCACACTCATGCATCCAGCAGGGCCCCCTCACCAGCACAGCACCCTGCCAGTGGCAAGGGGCCCCTGGCCCCCCAGCCTGGGAGGGGAGATGGGCTCTGCCCAGGGAGGTGGGGAAGAGGGGTGGGATGGGGGGGGCAGCTCTCCCAGCCCCACAGCTCAGGGCATGGGGGGACCCAGCCCCCCACTCCCCCACAGGGAATGGCCTCATGGGAGGGGAGTCCTATAGGGCCAGAAGCCCCAGGCTGGGTGCAGATAGCAGGATCACCCCCTCACCTGCCCCACCATCCCCTCACCTGTCACGATGCCAGGCCTCTCCTCCAGAGCACGAGGAGCTGGGGGCAGCATGCTGTGCCCCCCACATGATGCTGCACTGCCTGGCATCACCTCTCCAGCCAGAGGGGGCTGTGTGGGAGCCCCCAGGGTCAGGTACTCCTGGTTCATTCTGCAGGGACAGGGAAAACGAGACCCTATGCTAAGGGGGGGCTGGGGGGCGCATGCAAGGCACAGCATCGTGTGCAGGATGCGGCCTTGGCAGCCAGCCCTGCTTGGGGGAGGCCCTGCACCCCAAGCTGAGCCTGCCCCTCCGCTTGTGTCCAGCAGCTCCAGAGCTATCTGCCCTTCATGAAGCCATCGAGGACACGGTCACTGCGGTCAGAGAGCCAGTAGCCAGCCATAGCAGCCACAGCGCCAATGAAGATGGCTGTGAAGACCATGTCACCCTTGGCAGCCAGCGTGGCGAGGGCACAGATCATCACACCAAAGAACATCTGCTGCAGCACCACCACCTCATCATCAGTCACGTCATCAAAGAAGCCCTTTTCTGGGGCATCTGCATGGACAACACTCGTGGGAGGGCACAGCTGAGCAGCAAGAGCCCCCCACTGTGTCCCACTCCCCCTGCCGAATGCCCATGTTCCCCTACATTGCATTAGGCCATACCAGGGGGCTTGTCCTCAACGCACTGCCCATCTCGGCGGATGTGGCCTCGGGCACAGACACAGCGGTAGCTGCCCTCTGTGTTCTCACACACTTCCTGCACCCCTGTGCACACCGGCTCCTCGGCACTGGCACACTCATCCACGTCTGGGGGGAAGAAGAGCTCAGCCAGGGCTTGGGCAGTGAGGAGGGGACAGTATGGCCCCCCAGTCCACGGGAGGCACTCACCCAGGCACTTGGCTCCATCCCGCCAGTAGCCCTTGTTGCATTTCTTGCAGCGAGCCGGCCCAGCACCCATGCAGCCGATGCAAGCCGTGGAGCAGTCTGCCTCAGGGAAAGGAGCCAGGGCTGCTGCTGGAGCTCCTTCCCAGCCCAGCCAGGGTTGGCCCAAGCAGGGAAGAGCCACCTGCACGAAAACCCCCCACCTCCCTCTGACCTCGGCACTCGTAGGAGCCCTCTGTGTTGACGCAGTACTGGTTGGCTCGGCAATGCGCCATCTCTGTGCCACACTCATCTATGTCTGCAGGAGAGATGGGGATGGCCCCACTGAGCCTTGGCTCTGGGGACGCAGCCCTCACAGCCCCGAGCTCTCCCCGGCCTTCACTCACCAATGCAGCGGTGCTCGTGCAGCACCCAGCCCCTCTTGCAGCGAAGGCAGCTGGAGTCCTCAGGCCCCGTGCAGCGCCCGCATGCCTGGTAGCACTCTGCGGGCAGGAAGGGCAGGTGTGGACACAGGCAGGGGGGAGCTGTCTGTACCCAGGGCCTGGGCAGCACCGGGAGAACCCTCACCTACCAGCACACACGAGGTGGCTCTTGTTCCGCGAGGCCTCGTAGTAGCCGTCACCGCACTCGGCACAGAAGGGGCCGCCGTAGCCTGGGCTGCAGACGCAGAGGCCGGTGCCGTGGCGTGTGCCGTCACCATCGCATCGCCCGTTGCCACTGCAGGGCTGCCGGGGCCCACCGGCACAGGCTGCACAGGGAGAGACCAGCCGGCTGGCAGCCGGGGCGGGGGGCAGCAGCCAGGGAAGCCCCTCCAGCCCTGCCAGCACCCCGCTCATCCCACAGTTACTCACACCGGCAGTCTGGGCCATAGGTGCCGGGCGGGCAGCAAAGCATCAGCCTGTCCACACACAGCCATTGGAAAAAGTCAGGGTGCTGCTGCCGCCTGGGGAAGGGGAGATACAGCACTCAGTCCTCTGCCATCCCCTGTGCCCCCATGTCCCTGTTCCAAGACTCACTCATGGAACCACCACTGCTCCACATGCTCCTCACTCCGCTCCAGCAGTTGGTGGCAGGCGAAGTCTGAGGGGGCACAGACACCCTCCAGCACCTCCAGCAGACGGGTCTCACTGCAGGAGCATGAGCCAGTGTGAGACGTCTTCTAGGGCAGCTGGGCTCCCCCAGCCCCTCGTTGGGGTCACTTACCTGTGCTGGTACTTGGACAGCTTCTCCTCCTCCCAGGCTGTGTTACCCCCACCAAAGCCCTCATGCTCTGTCCTCTCCAGGCCCTGGGTGCATGGCGGAGTGGCAGTGCAGGCATGGGACCCCCCCAACAGCACCTCTACCCGTAGGCTCCCACCAGACACGTCACTTCCAGGGACCTGCCACCCTCTCCCCTCCCCAGACCCCAGTCACTGTGTCCCTGGAAATGCTGTAGGAGTGCCTCCACTTCACCACTGTCCCCCCCAAGCCACCCCTCTACCGGGCTCTGTCACCACCCTTACCCACCCGGCCTGTGATGCTTCTGGGCCCCCCACCCACATCACCCCACCCAGGACCCCCTTAGGCCCTGCTCACTGTCACCTCCAGGCCGTGTCCCCCTTGTCTCCCACCCGTGGGTCCCCCCGGTCACTGTCCCCTCGCCCCCAGCTCCCCCCCAGCAGCGCCTGTGTCACCCCACACCCCTCGGTGCCATTCCCCCCCGTGTGCCCCCTCGCCGTGGCCCCCATCATTCCTGTGCTCCCCCGCCCCGCACCCTGCTGAAGCTGTCGGCGAGGCCGCGGCAGGCTCGGCACGGCTCGGCCCCGTCGCGGTGGGGTTCGGGGTCGGCGTGAACCGCCAGCAGGACTCCCCCGAGAAGGGCGGCCCCCAGGAGGGCCCCCCCCAGCCCGGGCCCCCTGCTCCGGGGCGCCCGCGGCAGCAGCGGCAGCGGCCCCATCGTCCGCCCGCCCCGCCCGCACCACGTGGGCCGCGCCCGCTGACTCAGCGCCCGCCGCCCCCGCCAATGGCCGCGCGCGGCCGCCGCCAGCCCTCCTCTCCCAGCCAATCCGCGCCGCCCGCTGGGCCCGCCCACCCGCGCCTTAAAGGGGCCGCGGCCAAGGGCCCCCGGCTGAGGTTGCGCGGATGGGCCGCGGCCGGTGACTCCGTACGGAGGGGGGCCGGCTGCCGGGAGCACACCGGCCCAGTGCCCGCCTGGCCTGGGCGGGGCCCGCAAACATTCCCCCCAATCCCCAGCCAAACCAGGCCGGTTGACCTCCCCTCCCATCCAGTCAAACTGGTCCAGTTCCCTCTCACTGTACCCAAATCTGCCCAGTTCCCCCTCATCTCACCCTAAACCGGTCCAATTTCTTCTCACACTTTCCCCCAAACGATCTCAGTTGCCAATCATCCCCCGTGAGCTAGTCCAGTTCCCCGAATTCGTCCAGTTCCCCATTCACCCTCCAACCAACCAAACCCCCTTCCTCTTCACGCCCCAAACAGCCCAGCCCCCTTCCTGTCCCCATCCCCCTATACCTCCCCAACACCCCTCTCCACGTCATCCGAGTCCACCCCATTACCCCTTCCCAGCCCATCCCAGTCCCTGCTGGACTCAGAGCTGGACTCACACTCAGCAAAAGCAATGTCACCCCTTTATTCCCCCACTGCCCGCTGCAGAGCCTCGGCCACCGCTGCCACGTATGGCTCCGGCCACCGGCCCCGCCGCCGAGCTGGGCCTGCCAGTGCCTGCAAGAACCCCTCCATCCCGCTGGGCAGCGCAAAGGCAGGGGCTGCCCGCAGCGCTGGGGGCACCGCCGGCACCAAGGCCTCCAGCCGAGCCACCACATAGCGCCCGTGGGCCACCGCCAGCCCTGGCATGGCACAGGACAGAGCCGCCGCAAACACCTCGCAGGGTGCCACGGTGGGGACATCATCGGGGCCAGGATTGTGCCGGGGCCCAAGGCTGCTTTCAGCAGCCCCGGACTCTGGCACAACCTTGGCCCCAGTGTCCCACTGGTGTGCAGCAGCCACGGCCGCCGGAGAGAGGAGGAGGATGATGGTGTCGCTGTCACGCAGTGCCCGGTGGTGCTGGGCATGCAGCCAGGGCAGTGGCCCCAAAGTCGCTACCCCGCTGCCACCCCCCGGTGCTGCCACCACTGTGAGCCCCAGTGAGTGCAGAGCTGCCATCAAGGCACACGCTGCCCGCTCCGCCACCGGCTCTGCTGCGTGCACCAGCAGTGCCCGCCGGCCTTGCAGCGGACCTGAGGGGGGGGATCATCAGTGTCTGCATCCCCCTAGGCACCCTGCACCCATCCTATGGCGGGAGGCACGCCGGGAAGCACCCACGATGGGGGAGACCATCCCCTGCCTCTGTCGCCCAAGCTCTGCAGCACCCCCTGTACCCAAGCTAAAGAACTGCCACAATGGGAAGCAGCTGAGACCACCACTGATGTGGGATCCTTCCCCTTGTCAGTCCCCCAATCCCCTTGCCGAACCCTTTACCCATCCTAAGGGACAGACATGGTGGGAGGCAGATTGCAGCCTGCCTCCCACCCCCCAGAGGGTTCTCGTCCTCTTCTGTTTCCCTAGACCCCTACCTACCCCGTTGGGCAGGCAAACATGAAGTAGGCCTGGTGGGGGACCACCTCGCTCTGCCCGCTGACCCCTCTGGGAGAGGCATAGACTGCCCACTCCCACCGAAGTCCCAGGCTCAGCCCACACTCACCCTTAGAGCCATAGCCAGCCCTCAGGGATTTCAGCCATCCTGTGGAGAGGAGAGGCAGTGAGGTCCCAGGAGGGGTCCCAGGCCAGGCACAGCCCGCAGAAGTGCACCACTCACCTTTCATGTCCTCCTTCTTCATCAAGAGCAGCAGTAGGAGACAGGCAGCCCCCAGTAGCACCCCCATCCACACCAGTGCCCAGTGGGTACGCAGGTCTGCAGGGCAGGATCTGCATCCACCGAGGGTCCCTGGCACCCAGCAAGGGTCTCCAGTGGCTCCACAGGAGGATCCCCTCCCTCAGCCCTCCATTATCCCTCCTCTCTCCCACTGTGGCTGTCGACACTCACACTTGTGCAGGGGACAGGCCCAGAGCGCAACACCAGTGCTGTTCTCAGGGTGCCACAGCTGTGGGGGACACAAGGACGTGTCAGACACTGTCCAGTCCCTATCCACTGCCCGCTGGCTGCTCACACTGACCTGCTGGCACTGCCCCACTGCCACGTCCTGCTGCAGATCCTGCTCCAGCAGCCCAGGGTGCCCTGCTCCCTGCAACAACACGCAGGTCAGACAGCGGTGCCACCACTGCCAGACACAGGGGTCCCTGTGCCACCAGTGCCACTGATGCTAGGACATGGGGGTCCCCTCCCCTTTACCGTGCTGGTGAAGCTGGCAAGGGGTGTGCAGGCACCCCTCTCCACAGCACACAGTGAGGCATTCCCCCTGTGTTCCAGCAGCAGGAGGTCATCGGGGCGGCCGGGCAGCGCTCCTGGGAATGTGCCAGGGGGCTGGGGAGGTGGCGAGGGGAGGCCAAGGAGGGCTCCCTGCCAGCTGGACCCACAGGCTGCCCCTGCCCTCCCACCCCAGCAGTACTCACGGTCCTGCAGGCACTGGGTCAGCCGGACCTGCCCACCGCTCCACACCTGCCCCAGAGAGTGGATTAACAGTGCCTGGGGGTGATGTGGGGCTGCCCGTGGGACAGCTGTGGGGCAGAGTGGTGTCCTACCTGCACGCAGAGGTTGGGGTGTGGCCGCAGCCCTCCAAACTCCTGGGGTCCCTGTGAGTGGAAGGGATGCTCCGTAACTGTCACCACCATCCTTCACAAAGCTCGCAGTACCCCACAGAGCCCCACTGAGCCCCACTCACCTGCCCCCTGGCAGGCTGCTGCAGGCCAGGAAGGGGTTGGCAGGGCCCAGAGGGCACCGGCTGCCAGCAGGGCACCAGCTCAGCCAGGAGGTCACAGGGGGCTGAGAGGGAGCAGGTGAGCACCTGCCCCTCAATGTGCAGGACCAGCTGGCTCTGTGCCCACAGTCGCTCCCAGGCCTCAGCATCTGCAGAGGCACCAGGAGTGGGGTGTCACCCCATGTGGTGTCCCCTTAGGTCCCCCTGTGTCCCAGCCCCCTACAGCCCAGTCTCAGAGTGAAGGTACCATGAGAAAAGGGGCACATGGTGGCCCGCAGGGGGTCCTGGGTTTCCGGCCAGACCTGGGAGTGAGGAGAGAGACAAGAAAAGTATCCATGCTGTGGCTGGCCCCCTTGGGACATCAGAGGGAGATATATAGAGCTTGGAGTCCCTCTTTAGTGGCATCCTGCCACCCCTGCGGTGCCCAGTTGGATGCCCACCTGCAGGCAGAGGCAGGGCAGCACCTCATCGGCGGGCAGGACATAGCTCATGGGACTGCTCTGCTACCAGCAACCAGACGTGGGTCACCCCGTGGCAAATCGCCACCAGCAGGGTCACCCAGGGGGATCCGCTCCCAGGGGACCCTCTCCCAGCACACCGCCTATAACACAGACACAGCTTCTCGGGAAGGAGGAGGGGGGCAGCAACCAGAAAACAGACAGGGTGGGGGTTCAGGGAACAGGGTCCATACTCACCGCGGTCACTGCACGCCCTGGCCCACTGGTGCCGTGGCTATTGTTGTGGTAGAGCCGGAGCGTGTAGCTGTGCCCCGCTGCAGCCCCCTGCACCTCCACAACCACCTCCTTCTGCCCCGGGGAGACCCACAGCCTGGGCACTGTATCAGAGGCAGTTCAGGCCACCCAGCTGCTGACACTGCCTGCCCAGCACCACGGCACAAGGCACGGCACGCCCAGGGTCACTCTCACCCCAGGTATCCACTGCCCAGCTCTCCCCGGGGGATGCAAACTAAGGCGGGGTGACACTAGCACCTACCTTGACACTGGGGGACAGCGGCCTGTGCTGCGGGCCACGAACAGTCTGTGGGGACAGGGAATCAGTGGGCAGGGGGGCTGGGGCCACTGCAGGGGATCTGCTGGGGCTCACCTGGCACCCGCTGCTGCTGGCTCAGCCTCTGCCGGCCCCGTGAGTTCGTGTATGCTGTGACGTGGAGTACAGAGCCCAGCGGTGCCTCGAAGCACCGGAAGATCACCCAACCCTGGGCAGGAAAACCACCACCCCACTGCGGTGAGGCACCGGCACCACCAGCACCCACCTCCCTGAGGCACGGGAACAGGACCACCGTGCCACAGGGATGCGCTGGTGCCAGTGCCCACATCCCTGGTGCCCAGGGACTGACAGTGCTGGGACACACATTCCCAGTGCCCTGCATCTACATACCACGGTTCGGCTACGCAGCGTAGGGCCCAAGGGTGCCCAGACCTCCACGGCCACACAGCGGGATGAGGCGTACGCGTGCCCAGAGAGCAGCAGCAGCCCAGTGATATTGGGCTGGGATGAGGTGGCTCCAGTCGCTGGTGGCCGCTGTCCCCCATCACCGCTATCCTCTGTCCCAGGGGTGCCTGGCAGCACGGAGCGGCGGGGCTCGGTGGCGGTGCTGGCGGCAGGTGGCAAGGCCAGGCGCACGCGTGCCTCCAGGCAGGGCACGCAGGCCGTGGGCTTGGTGCAGCGCAGTGCCGGCTCCAGCCGCAGACGAGCCGGGGCCAGCCCGTGCCTGGGCCCCGGGGGCTCTGTCCCGCACAGCACATCGGTGTCTGGGGGGACAGAGAGGGCGGCATGGGGGTGGGGTGCCCATGTCCTGGGTGGGGCGGGGACCATGGCATGGTGATGGCACTTACCCAAGAGGCGGCAGGTGAGGCCCTGGGGGAGGCAGGGGTGAGGCCGGTGGTGGTGCCAGGTGCCTGACGCCTGCGTGCTGGTGACACCAACTCACCTGGGAGCAGGCCAGGGTATCGCGGGGGTCCCCACGGCCACCCGTCGACCCCACCACCAGCACCAGCAGAAGCTGCCCCAGTGCGTGCATGGTGGGGCCGGGGCCTTGGGGTGCCCCGGCCCCACGCCGGCTACTCCCCAACAGCCCCTCTCCTGGCTCCACGGGCCCCGCCGCCGCCGACGGCTCCCGCTTCCTGCTCTGATCCCGGACACCCGGGTCCTTGCGTGGCGTCAGCAACCGCCCTGGGGTGGGGCCTCCTGCTCCCGCACCGACCACGGAGGGCTCCGTGCCCCGCCACCCCTGGGAGGGCTTGGGGCCCCACAGGGACGAGTTGGCTCCATAGCACGGGCACGGTGCCAGGCTGGCCCCAGGCAGCCACAGCGGCTGTGGGACACGGTGTGGCAACCGTGCCGGTACAGGCTGTGCCCAGCCGGGTGCGTCCTCTTGCCCCTCTGTGCAGCAGAGGAGCACTGGGCAGCCCTCAACCCTCCAAGGCACCAACAAATCCCTCGTGGTACACCAGAGAGACAACAGGGCAGGGTAAAATGACACCTTTATTGCTCCCACCCCAGACCAAGTCCTGCTGGCAATGTCGAGGCAAAGAGCAGGGCCAGGCTGTGCCCAGCACCAGCCCTCTAGCCACCTGTGCCTGGGCAGGGCAGGGAGCCTCCCCATCTCTCAGCTTCTTCCTGCACCACCCCAACGGCTCGCTTGGCTGTGGCGTCCAAAGGGGCTTCTACGGGCTCTCCTCTAGAGCAGGTCCCTGTATGGGAATAAAGCTGCCCCTTTTCCGGACAGCATCTCCACTCCTGGCCACAGATGACCAGCTGGATGCTTGGTCCAGCCCCTGCAGCACACTCCATGACTGAGGCCAGTCCTGCTTGGACCCCCGCGGCCCTTCCCGGGGCACCCTTGGGTACCCCTCCTGCCGCCGCAGTGGGCACACGCTCACCTGAGCCTTGCCTCTTCCTGGCAGAGCCCCTGCCCTCACCGGGGGCTGCGCCCAGCCCTGCAGCCATGCCCAGCTCAGGCCCAGCCCGGGTACTCAGGTGCCAGCAGCTGCCCCGGGGGGCCGGTGCAGGGGGCTGCCCTCCCCAGCCCCCACCTCCAGCAGCCGATGCAGGAGCCCCCCCGCCCTGCCCCGCCGGCAGCGGCGAGGGGCTGGGGGGCTGCCCCGCAGGGCACCCAGCAGACCGGGCAGCTGTCGGGGCAGGCGGTAGGTGGGCAGGGGCCGGAGGGGTCGGGGGACATCGCGGGGGCTGCAGAGCCGGCTGAAGTATGCCAGGACCCACCCGCCGCCGCCACCCACCGCCCCTAGCTCCCCATGCAGGCAGGCCATGGCTGCCCCAAAGATGTCATGGGCATCCCCGGGCATCCTGTCGGCCATCCCGACCTGCCACCGATGAAAGAGCCGGGCACTGCCCCGGCTCCAGAGAAGGAGGACAGTGCCACGCTGGCGGCCCACGCGTCCCCGCTGGGCGTAGAGCCAGGGCAGGGCGCCCGCCTGTCCCAAGCCACCCGCTTCCCACAGGTCCAGGCGCACGTCGCAGCCCAGCCCTGCGCGCAGCCGCTCGGCCAGGGCACACACCAGCCCCAGGTGCTCCTCTGAGTCTGGTGAGTACAGCAGCAGCACGGGGCGCCCGCCAGGGACACCTACAGGATGGAGGGGACAGCAGTGACAGCTCAGCTCCGTGTCCTACTGGCATCGCCTGGGGACATCCTGGCATTCAACAGCATGCACCATCCACCACCCTGGGGCCCGTGCAGCCCAGGAACTGGCACCTCCTGGCACTCCAGCCCCTCTTGCCATCCCTCCTGCAGCCCCCCAGGTGCTCCTCACCATCATCTGGCCTCCAGGCACCACGGCAGTTGAGGAGCAGCACAGTCACCACTAGTCCCAGTGCCAGCACCAGCCCCAGCAGCCCAAAGTGCCTGTGGGAGACTGGGAGAGGGGCAGTAAATGGGGTGTCTGCCCATTTCCACTGCCCCCTGAGTCCTCTCCAGGACCCCCTCTCACCGTCGGGACAGAGCAGCTGCTTCCGAGCAAAATGCACGTCTGAGCGCCATACCTGGGGAGGGGCTGGGTAAGAGCGGGACCATGTTGGGTCCCCCATAGCATAGACACCAGCTCAGGGGTCACCTTACCAGCACGCAGCTGCCCAGGACCTGCACCGGCAGCAGCAGCGCCAGCTCCCCTGGAGCAGAGCCCTCTGGCTGCAAAGCACAAGGGCAGGGTCAGTGCGGGTGTGTCCCCACCATGTCCCTCCCAGCCCCGCACCACTCACCTGTGTGACGGTGTAGAGTGGGGCCTCGGGTTCACACTGCCCACCCCGGCGCTGGCACAGGGCTGCGCTGAAGGCTGCAGGGATGCGGGAGGTGAGGCGCAGGCGCAGCTGGAGCCCCAAGACACTCACTGAGACATTCCAGGCAGTCTCTGCAGCCACCAGAGAGAGAGAGGAGGTTGCAGGATGCCCAATAGGATGAGTGGTGCAAGGGACCCCAGGGCAGGACTGTGCTTAGCCCAGGGCTGCCTTCTGCCCCTAGGGCTCACCTGGCTGGTGGGGACACTCCACGTGGCTGCTGTTCTTGTAGGAGAACTGAGGGGAGGTGAGATCAACAAAGGGCAGGGTGAGCTGCCCTCACTGACCACAGTCCCCCAGCCCCTTCTGAGGTGGTGCTCACCCACCCACAGGAGCTTACTCGGAAGCAGAGCTGGGGGTGCACATCCACCTTGTCCAGTATGTACACCTGGAACAAATGGAGTGTGTCACTCTGACCCACATAGCCCACAGGCACCCCAGTGCCCACCCATTGTCCTAGAGAGACCCTGAGATCCAGTGGATGCCCCATCCGGTGGCAGGGTCCCACATCCTGTGACACCTCAAGATCAGGAGCCCTCACCTGCTCATCCTCACTGGCTGTAGAATTGGGGATGTCGTGACAGGGTGCAGCCTCATCTGCTGCCTCCCTCCAGCAGAGGGTGGCCCGTGGGCTCAGGGGGCAGCTGGCACTCAGCACCATCACCATCTGGTCCTTGCTGCTGGTGCTGTAGTCATGGAAGCGCACCGAGGACCACAGCTCGGGACCATCTGTGGGGCGCCGCATCAGTGGGGTGGGGAGACACCGAGAAACAGCCCTGGAACTCGGCTCCCTTCCCCCCAGGCACTCACAGGCATCTGGCCGGTCATGGAAGGGGCAGTGTTTGCTCCGTGGGCTGTCGTGGTGGGAGTAGGAGGCCTGGGGCAGCAGAGCAGGATGGTCAGGGCAGGATATGCCCCCACCCCTCCTGTGAGGGCAGACAATGAGGCTCTGGTGGCTTCAGGGTGGGCAACCCACCTCAATGCATAGGCAGGGCACCAGGAACTCATACGGCAGTGAGATGTGGTGGCCTCCTGGCACCAGCACCTGCAACACGGAGGGAGCATCAGCTGGCAGGGAGTGTGTCCCCCAGTCTGGGATGAGGCTGTCGGGGGCAGAGCCGTTACCTGCTGGTGGAAGGGCCGGGGCAGCTCCTCACACTCCAGGGCCAGCTGGTGGCACAGCCGCACCATGAGGGCAGGACCCTCGGGCACCCACACCTCAATGGCCCGCACCTCAGGGACCCACGCATGGGTAAAGACAGGCCCTACAGAGCAGGCAGGGGGTCAGCTGGCACCGGTGTCCCACCAGGACACCTCCCAAGCCCTTCAGTCTCACCGGGTGGCTCAGCGGTGACCAGATGGCGGCAGCTTAGGGCCAAGCCCCGGTCTGGGATGGTGCGGAGGGAGACAAGGACTTGCCGCCCGCTCTCTGCCGGGAAGCAATCGAACTGCACCTGCCACTGCGGGGAGCAGGGTGTCAGTGGGGGTATCCCAGGCCTTGCTGATCCCCGGCTCCACCGCCCACCCGAGACTCACCGCTGAGCTGCCCAACGCCCGGCGTCGCTGCCAAACCTGCAGCCAGCCAGCCCGGTTGGAGCCCAGCTCCCGGAAGGTGAGCTGCAGTCCCCGGACACCGCCGAGCTCTGCGAGAAACCGGCGTGGGGTGCTGATACGGGTGAGGGGACGGGGTGTGTCCCCCGCCGCTGCGGGGATGCCCGGCCCCGCCACTCCCGCCCGTACCTGAGGTGGGGAGGGCCAGGCGCACCCGCAGGCAGGGCTGGCAGGGCTGCGCGGGCAGGCACAGCCGGGCACGGCTCAGCGACAGGGCGGGCGGCTCCAGCGGCGGCCCAGGGCGGGACGGGCGGCGGCAGCGGGGGCGGCTCAGCGTCCTGTCGGCTGCAGGGGGAGAGCAGAAGGGGGGCGGCCGTGCGCCGGGGGTCCCGCAGGCAGCAGGAGCCCTGGGGACTGGGAGTGCTTGGAAGGGAGAGAGCCCCGGGGAGTCCCGGGGAGGTGTACTCGGAAGAGAGGTGCCCCGGGGATTCAAAGTCCTGGCAAACCGAGAACCTCGATGATTCGGAGTCGTCGGAAGCGGGAATCCCTGGGGACCGCGAGTCCTCGGAAACGGGGAGCCCCGGGGATCCGGAGTCTTTGGAAGTGGGGAGCCCCGCGGGCCAGGAAGTCTCGGGGATCGGGAGTCCTCGGAAGCGGGGAGCTCAGTGCCCCGGAAACCGGGAGAGCCCCCCCCCCCACCCCGTCCTCCAGGACCCAGTAGCCGCGGACGGGGAAAGCCCCACCATCCCGCCGCACCCTGGAGCTGGTACCGCCGGGCAGGAGCAGCCCCGCGCTGATAGCCCTGCCCCGCCGCTACTCACCGGTGGCCCGGCACTCCTGCAAGCAAAGAGACGGGGGTGAGCGCGCCGCCGCCCACCTCCCATCTTCCCCCGCCACCTCCTTTCCCCGGCGCTCACGAAGTTGGCGGAGACCCGGAGGCGGGTCACGACGGCCCCGGTCCCGGTCGGTGGCAGCAGCAACAGCAGCGCGGCGACAGCGGCGAGCAGCAGCGGGCACCCCATGACCGAGCGCCGCCGCTCCCCGCCCCGCCCCGGGCCGGCCCCGCCGCATTCCTCCACCGGCACGTGCGGCCCCGCCGCCCCCCCCACCCCGCTGCCAAGCGGCGCTTCCTGCGGCGCAGACGCGCGTGGGAGCGCGGACGGTGCTTTATTTCCATAGAGCAACACGCGGAGGAAGGGGCACGCACCCCAGGGACCCTCCACGGCCCCCGCCCTCGGGGGTCTCCCCCCTTGCATGCGAGCCCATGGCCGTGGTGTGGCTCAGACACCCACCCTGTGGTCCCCGAGGATTCCCCACCCACCGGAGCTGCGCCAGCGCCGCCCCACAGGACTGAACTGCAGAGCTTCAGCACCTCACGGAGCCCACCTATCCCCACTCATTTTTTCTTCTTCTCCTGCGTGCTAGTGAACCAGGAGTCCAGGAGCTTCTTACTGTAGTAGAGTTGCCAGCCATGCACCTGCGCAGCCACCACCACCACCAGGTACATGACAGAGACGGCCGAGAAGCCGAAAATGAAGCGGTAAGCTTTGCCGTGGCGGTACAGCTGCTGCGCCATGGGGAACATTTCCATGGCTCCGTAGATGAGGGGAGCCATGGAGAAGAGGCCGGTGCTGATCATGGAGAGTACCAGGTAGCTGATGTTGTTGCGGGGGAAGGACAGGAGGCCCAGGAGGGAGGGCAGAATGCTGAGCAGGTAGGGATACTCCCACTGGTAGGGCATGGCCACCTGGTCGTGGGGCAGCAGCTTGAGGTGCCCCACGACCATCTGGGCCAGAAGCAGCAGCCAGATGACCACATGCGTGTAGATCAGCTTCTTGATCTCCGACTTGAGGGTCACGCTGGGGAGAGAGTGTGGGGCCGTCAGGGCCTGCTGAGGTCGCGTGTCCCCTCCGGCGTCCCGGGGAAGGGGACACCTACCTCATCTGGTAGTGCGAGGCCACGCGCTCCCGGTGCTGGAAGTCGCTGCCATCGGTGCCGGCGGCGCGGGGACCCCCGCGGGAGGCCATGGTGCTGTCCTGGGGAGGCACAGTGTCAGGCGGGGCCGCCCTCCCTGCCCGCCCCCCCAGCGCAGCCCCGGCACCAGCCCAGCCCCGGCACCAGCCCCCCGAGCCTCCCTCCCCGTGACTGCCCGGCCCTCCGGGACATCCCTGCGGTGTCTCGTCCCCCCCCGCCCGCCGCTCCCCGCCGTGCCGCACCTGCGGGCGGGACCCTCTGCCCGCGCTTCCGCTGCTCTATGGCCGCGGCCGCCGGCTCCGGATGTCGGGGGGGTCGCTCGGCGCAGGCGCGGCGGTGCCGCCATGGCGGGGACCGGGAGCGCCGCCGCCGCCGCGCGCGGGCTGGCGCGCGTGGGAGCGGGAGCGCGCGCCGCGGGGTCCGCGGGGCCCGGAGCCGCGCGGGGGGGGAGCCCGTACATGGGGTGCGTGTGTACATGGGGTGCGTGTGTACATGGGGTGCACGCCCACGGGTGTGCTGGCGCCTGGAGATGCGCACGCGCGGGTACAGAGGGGTTATGAGGTTGGGGTTATGGGGGGGTTTTGGGATTGGGGACACACCTATGGGGTTTCAGATGTGTGAGCGCAGAGGGGCTGGAGAAGCATGAGGGTGCGGGGACACGCGTGGAAAGGAGGGCGGATAATGGTGGGTGAGGTTTATGGACACGCAGAGTGGGGTGGAGGGTACTGAGGGAAGTGGCTGAGGGAAGTCCCACCCGTGTCCCTCTGCCCACTCCTCTGCAGGTGGAGGCGGCTGCTGGGCCCCAAGGAGACACTGAGGCTGTTGGAGGGCTCCGTGGTGCACCGGGAAGGTACCTGCGAGAGGAGAGGATGGGGGCAGGGGAGACAGTGAGGGCGGTATATCCTGACCAAACTTCCCCTCACCAGGAGCCGTGCTGGCACTGAACAAGCCCCCAGGCCTCCCCGTCCTGGGTGAGTACGGGACAGGAATGGGGGGTCTGCGGGAGTACCTATGTGGGGGGCTCAGCGGGTGCTGACCCACCAACATCTTGTCAGGGCGCCCTGGGGACCTGAGCCTGGATGCACTGCTGCCAGCACTGAGACAACGCCTGGGCCTCGCTGCTGAGCTCCACGTAGTGAAGGCTCCTGCCAGGTATGGTAGGAGGTTCCAGGCTGGAGGTCCTGGGGTGGAGCAGGGGCTGCCTTTCCTCCTCCAAGGCTCAGAGCAGCCGTGTCCCACAGGGTGTATTCTGGCCTTGTCCTCCTGTCCAGCTGCTACCACACCACTAAGAAGCTCCAGCAGTTCTTCACCAATGCTCGCTTGAGAGGCCAGTACCCTGCCACATATCGGTGAGTCCTTGGGACCCTGCCATGCTGGCATGGGGGTCCTGTCCCCTTCTCACCACCTTACCCTGCAGTGCCATCACCGTGGGAATCCCAGCGGAGGTGGAGGGTGAGATCCGCACTGGGCTGTGCTGGCAGCAGCATGGGGACGGAGCCATGGTAAGGGGGTGCCATCAGTCTGAGGGTACAGGGGGTACCCCAGGGAGTGCTGAGGGCTGTGTTCTGCAGGTGGTGCCAGTGCCGGCCCCAGGACGCCGCAGTCTGGCCAGGAAGGATGTGAAGAGCACCCTGA
Organism: Corvus moneduloides; assembly: GCF_009650955.1. Taxonomy (NCBI): domain Eukaryota; kingdom Metazoa; phylum Chordata; class Aves; order Passeriformes; family Corvidae; genus Corvus; species Corvus moneduloides. The sequence continues at coordinate 10,113,750 of NC_045486.1, forward strand.
CGCGCTACCGGGTGCTGGGCACTGTGGGGGGCTGTGCCCTCCTCCAGCTCCAGCCTAAGACAGGTGAGCTGTCCCCCACCACCCCAGCCATGCTTCCTGACCCCTGCAATCTCTCCTTCCCCCTGTTCCTTCCCAGCCTTCCCAGAACAGCTCCAGGTGCACCTGACACTGCTGCTGTGCCCGGCCCTGGGCGACCACAAGCACTCTTCCCGTGTGGGCAGGGTGCTGGGAGTGCCCTTTCTGACCCCTGAGACCACCCCGACCCACACACAGGTATGTGGTCAGTGTGGATGCTGGGTGGGGCATTCAGCACAGCCCTCAGCACTCCTGCTAAGCTGCCCACCCACATTGCAGGTGCTGGACGAGGAGTTGCTGTCCCGGCTGGGCCTTTCTCCACAGCAGCTCCATTACCTCCCACTCCACATCCACCTGCAGGAGCTGGTGTTGCCTGAGGGCCCCCTCTGTGCCCCCCCACCACCCCACTTCCTGCACACTCTGCGCTGCCTGGGGCTGCCTGAGCACTAGGAGCCCTAGTGCTGCAGGGGGACACCCACTCCACCCTTTTGCTCTCTGCTACCCCATTAAAATCCCCCCCGGCTGCCTGGGTAGCTCAGCACTCAGTTCTTTTCTTGGCACAGAGGATACATTTTTCCTGGCTGTGCCTCTGGCATTACTGGGGGCATCAGCCCTGCCACCAGTCTCTGCCTGCCCTGGTTCCAGGTACTAGGATGCAGCAGCATCTTCACCCACCACAGCTTTGTCTGGCGGGGGCAACCACAGGCAGGAGCAAAGGCGGCTTTTCCTGCCTGCCCTCTGCCCTGGCAGCCCCAGTTCCCACCTGCAGCCTCATCCCAGGGGCAATCCTAGCCCTCTCCACAACTCTTACACACAGAAGGTTCGACCCCGGCTCCTTATCACAGAATTATTTTAAAACGTGCATGGGGGAGGAGGTGGGTTCCACGACACAGCAGTGGGAGCTCTTTGGGATGAGAGGTAGCTGGGTACTGTGGTGTTGGCCCAGCAAGGACAGACAGGGTGTTGTCCTCTCCTGGGGGTGTCTCAGTGTCCCAGGTCTTCTGCATCCCGCTGGGAGCTGCTGTGTGCTTCTGCTTCAGGCACAGGCTCCTGGTGCTCTGCGCAGACAGAGGTTGTCTCAGGGGCTTGGCAGGAGGGAAGCAGCGGGCACAGCCCTAGCATGGCCAGTGGTTGCTGGGGGTTCCTCGGGGTGGTGGCACAGGCACCCAGTTCAGGGGACAGCCATTGATCCGGGGCTGTGCAGCCTGGGGCTGCCCAGGCAGGTGACTGAGCCATGGCAGCCGCTGGCTCCCAGCAGAGGAGGCCCAAGCCTTTGATGGTGCTGGGGGGTCAGAGCTGGGGAGAGGGCCGTGGCTCCATTGCTCCAGAGAAGGCAGCTTCCCTATTGGTGCTCTGGGCTGGGGCACCTGGGTGGTTCTGCCCCCTGGGGACACAGGTGGCTTGGAGGCACTGGGCACCTTGGTGGGAGATGGATGCTCAGCTCTCCGGCGCACCTGCGTGGTTCTGACCTTTGTTGACATGGGGAACTTGGGGGCACAAGGCAGAGTGGTGAGGAGCTGATGCTGTGCTCTCTTGGGTACATGGGTGGCTCTGGCCCGTGGGGGCACCGGGTACTGGAGAGCATTGGCCGCAGCGGTAGGGGGCTTGTCCTGGGCTTGCTGCTGTGCTGGCTGGGGCTTCTTCAGGGAACAGCCTTTGACCATCAGCTTCACACGTGCTGACAGAGGCTTGGGCACAGCTGCCTGCAGGGAGACAGCAGGGAGTGGGGGCTCGGGGTGCCTGGGGGGTGTCTGCCCCCCATCCCCCCAGCCTACCTCCTTGTAGATGAGCTCAAATGCTCCAATGGAACAGGTGGGGTTGTTCTTGCGGTCGAGCACAAGGCGCAGTATGTCCCGCTGGACATTGGCACAGAGCCGTCGGGTCACTGCTGAGGAGGGTCTCATGGTGGGGCAGGAGTTGATCTCCAGCAGCCAGGGCTGGCAGTCCTCCCCGACAAGAAAGTCAGCCCCATAGAGCTCGAAGCTGCCCTTGCGGAAGCCCACCTGGTCCTGGGCACTGCGCAGGGCATTCAGGATCGCCGCCTTCATGCCGGGCACCAGTACCTGGTGCCAAGCATCTGCTTGCCCCAGCTGTTCCAGGTATTCCTGGAACTGCTTGTTTGACCAGATTTTGTCAGGGGGCACACGGGGGTCCTGGTCTGGTGATGTCTTGTACCACTTCTGGACGGAGACGTTGCAGAGGTGCCTGGCACTGAGGCAGGGAGAATGGGGCTGGGTCAGGGGGTGCCAGGGTGCTGGGGTGTGGGGAGCTGGGGTGGGGAGCACTTACCGCTCCAGGTGACACAGGGAAAAGGGCCAGGAGCAGAAGCGCAGGTAGCAGTCTCGGTAGAACCAGACGGTCAGTGGCTTCCAGTCAGTCACAACAAACCATTGACGGATGTCGAATTTGGTGCCGAAGATGGTCAGCAGCCGCTCCACATACTTCTGCACCACCCACCTGCCCACCTGCACCGAGGGTGCTGTGAAGCCCCGTGCCAGCTGCAGTACCTCTTCCAGCCGCGTCATGCAGACAATGCCTGGGGAACACATTGATGGTGGGACCCCTCCTAAGTGGGGAGCTTCTGTGTGCTCCCTGCTTCCCCCAGCCTTACCCCTGCCTTGGGATTCTGCACCAGGCTTGAGGATCCAGACGTTGAGCTTGCCCTCCATGCCAAGCTGGGGCAGCTGCTCTGCCAAGTGCCGCAGAAGGTTCTGGCACTGCTTCCGCTGCTGCCTGGTCAGCACCAGCCCTGCCCCCTCACTGTGGGGGGGATGAGGGCCTCAGCATCAGCCCTGCCATGGCGCCCCTCATCCCCCCATCCCACTAAGCACTCACTGTGCCACATGGTAGTATTCCTGCAGGAAGCGGTCCCAGTCAATGCATGTCCTGCAGGGGGACGGGGTGCCCCTGTCAATGTCGTGATGTCGTAGAACACCCAGGTGCTGCTTACAGACCTCCAAGGCCTCCTCCACCAGCTCAGTGTACAGGGGGAAGCCTGCCGGTGCTGTGGAATGCTTGGGGTGAGAGACATGACTCCCATGCCAGCCTTAGGGCCAGAGACTCCCTGTAGGATGGGTGGCTTTGGGTGCATGGGGATGGGGTGGGGAGCAGAGCACCCATAAGGTGGGCTGGTAGGAGGGAGTGGGGGATCCCAGGCCACAGCCATGAGCAGAGGCTGTGCCTCCAAGCTCAGCCATCAGATGTCCCTAACTCTGAAATCCCTGCCATCACCTCCAGGCCCAGCTCCATGTACACACCTGCCCTCTTGGCAGAGTTTGAGACCTGCTTAGTCCTCACTGGCCTGTCCCCAGCCTCCTCCAGGGCCAGTTTGAGCAGGCTGCGTGCTGCTGTCAAGCGGAAATCCTCTGCAAGAGGGAGGCATCATCCTCAGCCAGTCCTGCACAGGACATCGGAGGAGTGGGAGCATAAGGAGGGACAGGAGGGCAACAGCCTTCGGCTCACCAATGAAAGCTTCTTGCTCATCCGTGGTCCCCAGCCGGTAGCACCGGGGGAAGAAGGTGTTGGGGTCGGCTTGCTCAATCCACGGCAGGTTTTGTAGGCTGAGGCACAGCCCCTCCTGTTTAGAGGAGGTTGTCAGTCCCTACTAGACCCCATCCCCCTCCCCAGGGGCTCCAGCCTCCCACCTTGGTGGTGAAGGCATCCACTCGGGCATAGTGGTTCACCACGTGGTCCTGCTGCAGCAGCTCATGGTCAGTGGCCTCAAGGAAGTTGGTCCAGATGAAATTTGGCAACCGGTCCCGCACCAGGTAGGACTGGCAGAGGGAGGAAGGACACAGAGCCCCCATCCTATCCTCATCCCCTGTCCGAGGCTGTGCCCACGCCTGGGGGTCCCAGGGGGAAGGGTGCTGGGGGCAGTGGCAGAGCTCAGCCCCAGCCCTCTCAGCTAACCATGAGGTCATGGATGCCATTGGGGTCCTCATCACACTGCTCTTCCTCCTTCTCTTCCTCCTCCTCAGCAGGTGGCCATGCATAGTGCAGGGGGTCTGTGGTCCCCAGAAAAGGCTGTGCCCCACCACATGGGTTCAGCAGTGCCTCCCCCTGCCCACCACCACCATTACGTGGCCTCGTCTTCAGCCGCTGCTTGTTTTGGTCACCACGGTGCTGCTCCAGCTGTCTGCCCATGCTGGGGAGCTTCCTCTCCACCCAGCCCCGGGCTCGCAGCAGGTGGCGGATGATGGGGTAGGGGCCCTGCACCATGAAGATCTTCTTCTCCTGTACAGAGATCATGGGCTCAGCCTGCCCCAGTCCTGGTTCCTCTGGCTCAGCTCTCCTGAGCCAGAAATGCAATAAATGCAAGCATGTGGCATTTGAGGGGTGTGAAATCAGGTCCCTCACCTTAATGGCCATCTCCACATGCAGCTTGGCCTTCTTGAGCTGCTCAAGGTTAAGCGAGCGCTGGCAGCCAACCTGGCGGCTGGTGGTGGTGGCTGCAGAGTGCCCTGTGAGGACAGCCCTGTCTGAGCCCACTGTCCCCATGTCCCCAGTCCCACAGGGCAGGCAAGGAGAGGTAGAAAGCACTGACCTGCCTGCCTCTGCCTGCCTGAGCTCTGGGGCCTTGAAAGGGCAGCCTCCGACTTGCGGAGCCTTGTGCCAGTGTCCCAGCGGCACTGCACAGTCCCAGGGTGCCCCACTGTGCCCTTGTCCCCAGCCTGCTGGGCCGTGGGGTGCCTGGAGTGTACCCTGCTCAAGTGCTGTCCCTGGCTGGGGGGCTGTGTCCCTGCAGTGCTGCTCTCTGTGTCACATTGTCCCATGGTAGCCTGAGGGTGAGGGGAGCTGTGGGTGGCTCTTCCTCCTCTGTGCCAAGTGGGGTGTCCTATTCCCCTGTCCTGCTGGGGACTGAAGCAGGCATCCAGCACAGGACATGGCCTCTAAACCCCAGTACCATGGATGTCAGAATGCAGGATATGGCTCCCCCAACCCCAGCACTGCTGTGATGTCACAGCCCCAGCTCCAGCCACCACAACGGCTCCACTGCCCGGAAGGGGGCACAAACAGCCACCTATGCCCACAGCCTGCAATCCCCCACTCAAACCTTGCACCCTGCCTGAAATCCTTCTGTGCCCCACACCCCAAGCCCCTTGCTGCCTCCAGGCCGGCTTCAAGTCCTTTCATACTCTCTTGACACCCCCCATGGCCCCTCACACACCCCCACTGTTTGCTCTTGCCACACCGTGCCCCTCCAGTTCCATGTCTGCTCCCATTCCATGACCTGCTCCCATTCCATGACCTGCCCCCAGGGCCACAGTGCCCCTCCCCCCATTCCCCAGTGTGGCCAAGAGTGGCAGGAGGGAGGAAACTGAGGCAGTGGATACAGCAAACAAGACCATTTAAAAAACAAGACGAGACAGGGGCAGCAGCCGGGGCCATGCTGCCGCAAGCGGGGGCTGCTCCCGCCCGGCCCAGAGAGGGGCAGGCAGGGCCCGGCCCCGCCCGGTGGTCCTCGAGGAACGGGAGCAGGCACAGGCACAGTGCCCAGCAGGCACAAGCACAGGGGAGCCACGGGGTCCTGCACCACGGCCTAAAACTGGAGAGAAAACACACGGCTGTTAGTCCCTGCTTGCAGTGCTCTGAAAGCCCTCACCACTGTCCTGGCACCCAGAACGGAGGCTGAGGGTGGCCACTGCTCACAGGGATCCATGCTCAGCTTCTCCTGCTGCCTCCCCCATGCACTGCACGACCATCTCGGCACCCACCAAAAGGGTCTCATCCCCCAAGGCTGCTGCTGCCACTGAGCAAGCTCTGGGGGTCTTAAAAGGTGGCACTTCATGAGCAAGGGGATACAAGGACCTTTGGCATCTTCTCCTCCCTGTCTCCAAGAGGTTCATTGGGTGGGATGTCACCCTGTCCTCACTAATGGGACAGGGGGGCTCTGGGCACAAGGGCCACACTGGCTTTGAGCCCAACACCCCACTCCCAGAATCAGAGACCCCTCCTCCCATTTCAGAGTCTCACATTCTTAAGGAACTCCTCTGCCACGATGCGAGCCCTGGCATTGACAGAGAGCTTCATCTCACTGATTTCCTTGTCAATCTCCTCCATGAAATGGATGACAAAGTCCACCAGCTTGTGCTTGTACATCTGCTCCGTGTGGAAGTTCGTGATCAAGAAGCTGATGTCATAGCCCTGCCCAAGAGAGAAACACCTTAGGGTTTAGCACCCAAACCGCTGCCCATGCAACCTCACATCCCAGTTCTACACTGGACATCCTCCCAGTGCCAGGAGCAGAGTCAGGAGTTGCTTTGTCCCCTCCCTGTCATCTCACCTCCACGGGCTTCCTGCGCAGGATAAAGAAGTTCTCAGCCCTCATCATCATGAAGCGCATAAATTTGTGGCACAAGATCTTCTCAATCTCGTCAGCCTGGAGAGAGAAAAGGGAAGTGAGGCTTCCCCACAGGCTGAGCTGCCAGGCCCCTGCCCAAACCCCCCCTCACCTGCTTCACTGCGATGCTGACGCGCACAGAGTTAATGGAGCCCTCAATGAGGACCTTCTCCTTCTCGTTCCTGCTGATGATCACCGGCTGCAATAGCAGCTCTTTGCTGCTCCTGTGGACAGAGAGAGGGCAGGAGTGACTCAGAGGGAAGCATTTACCGGTGGGAAACAGGGAAGGGGAGCCGCAGGGATCACGGGGATGTGGGGACCTTGCTACAGGATGCTCCCGCCTTCCGAAGATGTTACTCCTCGGGGCAGACACTCCCTCGGTCCCAAGCTACATCCCCTTCCTCCTCCCCGCACGTCCCCTGCTCCCTGCCGGCACCGACCCCGTGCCTAAGGGCTAGCGGGGTGCCCAGCGAAAGGCAGGAACGGGCCAGCGGCCCCCAGGGCGGGCAGCCAGGACTCCGCAGGGTTCCCCTGGTCCCCTCCCGCCCCCGTACCTGACTTCCACCTCGGGTTTGTTGTGCCGCTCCACCACCTGCGAGGAGAAGTTCTCCAGGCACAGCGCGGCCTGCAGCGTGGCGCGCACCGCGTTCAGGTACGGGCGCAGCGTGGCAGTCTGCGGGGACACGGCGGCGGCGTCAGACCCCCGACCGGAGCCCGGGGCTCGGGCCTCGCCCCCTGCCCCAGCCCCCGACCAGCAGCCCGCAGCCCCCCCAGCTCGGCCCACTCCGCTGGTCCCGGTTCCGACCCTCCCCAGCCTCCCCGCTGCCACCGCCCCTCACCGGGCGCCCCCCGCCCTACCATGGTGGCGGCAGCGCTCCGGTCCCGGCAGGCGGAAGTGGCTGATCACCTCTTCCGGGATGCGCGGCACCTCCCACTGCGGCGGGGGGGGGGCGGCGGAAGGCTCCCGCCCTGCGGCCCGGCCCCCCCCCGGCACGGAGCCGGGTGGCGGCGGCGAGAGTTCCCGCAGCTCCCCCCGCGGCCTGCTGCGCTTGGTAGGCGCCTGTCAGCGCTTCCATATTAGGGAAGGGAGATGGAGGGCGGGCTGGGCCAATGAGCGGCGGCGCGGGGCGCGGCGCGGCCAATGGGAAGGGGGAGGCGGGGCCCCCGCGGGGCCGGAAGGGGCGCCCGGCCCAGACCCGGCCCCGCGGCCTCCGCTGCGCCCCGGGGCCGGCCCCGCCTCGTCCCCGCAGCGACCCGTGATCCCCCCCCGGGTCCCCGCAGCGCCCCGGTGATCTCCCTCCGGTTCCCCTCGGTGATCCCCCCGCCGGGTTCCTCGGCGCCCCGGTGATCCCCCCCGCCTTGTTCCCTCAGCGCCCCTGTGATTCTCCCCACGTTTCCCTCAGCGCTCCGGTGATCTCCCACCCCGGGTTCCACAGAGCCCCGATGCCCCGCCACCCTCCGTAGCTCCCCACTCCACTCCCTTCCCTCCCGAATTCCCCTGTCCCCGGCTCCCCCGTGCGCCCGTCGGTCTCCCAGAGCCCACTCGGTGCCCGGTCCCCACCGCCATGAGCGAGCTGAAGGACTGCCCGCTGCAGTTCCATGACTTCAAGTCGGTGGACCACGTGAAGGTGTGCCCCCGGTACACGGCCGTGCTGGCCCGCTCGGAGGACGATGGCATCGGCATCGAGGAGCTGGACACGCTGCAGCTGGAACTGGAGACGCTGCTGTCTTCTGCCAGCCGCCGCCTCCGCGTCCTGGAGGCCGAGACGCAGGTGCTAGGACCACGTTGGGTCAGGGACAGGCTCTCTGTCTGGCTCCTTCCTACCAAGGGGCTGCCTCTGGCCTGCCCCTGCCCAGCACTGGGCACAGGACCTTATGAGGCATCACTCTCTTCCAGATCCTGACGGACTGGCAGGATAAGAAGGGCGACCGGCGGTTCCTGAAGCTGAGCAAGGACCACGATGTGGGCACATCTGTCAAACATGGGAAGCCAAAGAAGCAGAAGCTGGAGGGCAAAGGGGGCCATGGGACTGGGCCTGGGCCTGGCAGGCCCAAGTCCAAGAACCTGCAGCCCAAGATCCAGGAATATGAGTTCCAGGATGATCCCATTGATGTGCCCCGCATCCCCAAAAATGATGCTCCGAACAGGTGTGTGGGTGTTGGGGGGCGTTGGGATCATCTTTGTCCTTCCTTGGAGCACCTGGCACAAGGGCTGCTTCTAGCCCGAGAGAAGAGGTGCCACAGGGGGAAAGGGGACATGTGTCACCTTCCACGTGCTCCCCTGCAGCTCCCCCTCACAGTTCATCTGTCTTCACAGGTTCTGGGCATCGGTGGAGCCGTACTGTGCCGATCTCACCAATGAGGAGGTCAGAGTCCTGGAGGAGCTGCTCAAGCCACCAGAGGATGAGGCTGAACATTACAAGGTGAAAAGCTCTTGAGCCCCTTCCTCTGCCCTCTCTCCCTATCCTCTCTGGCACTTCACAATGAGCATTCATGCCTGGGATGTTGCCATGGCACTGGGGAGGTGGAAGGCAAGGCAGAGGCTCCAGGAACTGTGCTGAGCCTTGCTCTTGCAGATTCCACCGCTGGGGAAGCATTACTCCCAGCGCTGGGCACAAGAGGACCTGCTGGAGGAGCAGAAGGATGGAGCCCGGGCAGCAGCTGCTGCCGACAAGAAGAAGGGTGTCCTGGGGCCGCTGACTGAGCTGGACACTAAAGGTGCCCCCATCCCACCCCTGCCTTTGCCCAGAGGGGCTGGGAGTGCTTGTGCCCAGTGGAGCCAGGCCCAGGAAAGTCTGAGACTGCCCTGCCCCACTGCTCACCTCTGTGCCTTTGGGGTTGCTTTTTTCCTCCCAGACGTTGATGCCCTCCTGAAGAAGTCAGAAGCCCAGCACGAGCAGCCAGAGGACGGGTGTCCCTTTGGTCCCCTGACACAGCGTCTCCTGCAGGCCCTTGTGGAGGTGAGGGGCTCCGATGGGGCCATGCCATGATGGCCTGGCACTGTGGGCCATTGCTGCCAAGACCCAGCACTGTAACCCTTCCCTTGTGCTCCTTTGCTAGGAGAACATCATATCCCCTGTTGAGGACTCCCCGATCCCTGAGATCACTGGCAAGGACTCAGGAGCTGACGGTGCTGGCACATCTCCCCGCAGCCAGAACAAGCCCTTCAGGTGAGCAGCTCAGGCGAGCCCGGAGCTCAGCACTGCCCGTGGGTGCACCGAGCACGCTGCTGGCTCCCTGCCACTGTGAGTCACAGGGAGCAAAGGGCGTGTGGTGGGCAGCAGCCACTCTCCACCCTGGCAGTGTCCCCCACACCAAGTCACTGGAGGGGCGGATCAAGGAGGAGTTGGTGGCCCAGGGCCTGCTGGAGTCAGAGGACCGTCCGGCCGAGGACTCGGAGGACGAGGTGTTGGCTGAGCTGCGCAAGAGGCAGGCAGAGCTGAAGGCGCTCAGCGCCCACAACCGCACCAAGAAGCACGAGCTGCTGCGGTAAGAGCGAGCGGGCAGGGACGGGTGCAGGCAGGGGGCTGCCCAGCAGGGCCTCACACCCCCCTGTGCCCCCCAGGCTGGCCAAGGAGGAGCTGCACCGGCAGGAGCTGCGGCAGCGTGTCCGCATGGCTGACAACGAGGTGATGGACGCATTCCGCAAGATCATGGCTGCCCGGCAGAAGAAGCGCACACCCACCAAAAAGGAGAAGGACCAGGCCTGGAAGACCTTGAAGGAGCGGGAGAGCATCCTCAAGCTGCTGGATGGGTAGCGGGGACCAAGGACCCCCCACTCGGTGTGGACCTCACCTGCAGGGGGCTGCCCTGCCTGAGCCCAGCCACCACTGGGCGGAACTGGCACAGCCTCCCCCATGCCCTGAGTTTGCTCGGCCTCCCCACTCAGATGAAGGAGCCCAGCTGCTGTCCCCTCCCTGTGCGGGGCTGTCACTGACCCAAGCTGGGCACCCCGTGGAGTTGCAGAGGTCCCTCCCATGAACACCCCGACCCCGGCTGGTGGCTTCCACTCCCATGTCTCCCCCGCACTCCCCGTTACTCGGGTGACATCAGCCAGGTCACTGCAGGGGCCAGATGTGGTGGCTGTGGCGGTGCAGTTCCCACGGTCCCCTGTCCCTCTCTGTGATGTGGGGCAGAGGGAGATCCCAGACCCCACGGGTGGACTGGGGGGAGTGGGGAGGAGAACGGGCTGGAGGGGTGGGAGGCCCGGTGGGTGCGTGGCCGAGCTCTCCATGTACCGGTGGTTTCTATTGCCGCGAGCACGGGCAATAAAGGTAGCCGTGTGGAGGTGATGGTGTGGGGACATCATGGGGACGGCCCTGCCCGGCTGTGGGGGTGGGTCCTGCTGGTGCTGGGCTCAGTCTGGGGAGGAGGGCGAAGAGTGGCGGGGCTCGGTCTGTCCGGCATCTACCCAAGGAACGCCCTCGCATCCCCGCAACAGGCGCGCGGGGGGAGCGTGTGGGTGTGGCTGCGCCGCGCGTGTCGCCCTCTCCGCGCCTTTCCCGCGTGTCCACGCGCGCCCGCGGTCACGCGTGTCCCCCTCCTTCCCACCGCGGCCGAGCCGCCCCCTCCCATTGGCGGCGCCGCGCGCTGCCCGCCCCCCGCCGTGACGTCAGCGCTGTCCGGCGGCGCCGCGCCGGGAGGAGTCGCCGCTGCTCCGCCGCTGGGCCCGGGGCCGGGGCCGTCGGTAAGGGCGGGGCGGGGCGGGGGCGGCGTGCCCACGCGCGGAGACCGTGCCCACGCGTGACACCGAGTAGCAGCGGCGGAGCCGCGCATCACCCGCGCCACGCAGCTCTGCTCCCACGCGTGTCCCTCCCGGCGCGGCTGTGCCAGCTGGCGGGCGTGGGGAATGGCGGTGGGGATTCCCCCGTGCACCCACGCGTGTGTCTGGGGCCCTCCCGCTGCCTGCCCGCCCCGCACCCGCCCCATGGGCGGGCATCGGGAGGGTCCCAGCATGTTTCCCCAGTGGGGCAACCTACGCCAAAACTCCTGCGTCGACACAGCTTGTTCCCATCACCCCAGGATGACAACTACCTCCCCATAGCACCCTGTCATCCCGTGTGTCCCCATGCCATCCCAGCACGCTGGCAAGCTGTCCCCACTTGTGTCACAGGTGGGAGTGGGTGGCCCCATAGGGCACCATGCCGCTGGGGCAGGATGGGCTCAGCTGGAAGAAGAGGACCGAGGATATTCAGAGGATCTATGATTTCCGAGATGTCCTGGGCACGTGAGTTGCAGACTGGGGTGGCACACCAGTGACAACCCACTCGTGGTGATGGGTCTGGCCCCTCAGGCTTTGCCCACCCTGCCGTATGGAACTAGCTCAAATCCTGGCCCAGGGTGGGACTGGCATATGAGGGGACATGCTGTGGGGCACAGGTGCCACCTCCCTCTGGTGCTGGCTGGTTCCCGGTGCCGTGCTTGAGGGTGCCTGGGGGTGGTCCTCTGGCTGGCAGAGGGGTTCCCAGCGGTGCCCACGGCACCGTAAGGCTCTTAGGCTAGATTAGCAGGTTAATTATGTTGAGGCTTAGGGCCCAGCGCAGCGCAAACACGCTGCCTGTCACTCCTGTCATTTCCCCACCTGGGCACTGCCAACAGCTCTGGCTGGCTCCTGGGTGGCCCTGGGTGCTACAGCATGGCACAGCACAGGGCTGCCACAGCCCACACGGGGGCTCAGCCCCAGCATAGCTCGACCTCAGCAACACCACAGCCTTATCCTGCCTGATATGGGGATGGTGCAGCCACACAGGGAGGGCGGAGGGTGCCAGGCATCCTATTGCTGGCAGGGTCCATGTTCGGCCATCCCAGCGGGCTGCTCCTGCTTGCTTTTCTCCTATAAATAGCTGGACTTTCTGCCTGTCGCCATGACAATCATGGCAGGGTGGCATTGGCAGCTCCAGCTGGTAGCCCCCTTGCCCTGCTCATCCCTCACCCCCCCCAGGGGGGCCTTCTCCGAGGTGGTCCTGGCAGAGGAGAAGGCGACGCGGAAGCTCGTGGCCATCAAGTGCATTGCCAAGAAGGCACTGGAGGGAAAGGAGACCAGCATTGAGAATGAGATTGCCGTCCTCCACAAGTAGGGGCTGTCCCAGCACCAGGGTGGGGGTCCCACTCTGTGCCCCCCCACATCTGGCACAGCCCCCCACTGCCAGCACTCATTGCCGCATGTTATTGCCAGTGCCCAAAATAGCCAGTGGTGTGTGATGACCTGCGGTGCAGAGCCTGGCTGCTCCCTGTCCCATGGGGGCTGAGGTGGGGGCAGTTGGGTGCCCTCTCACCCCCCTGTGCCTCCCCCTGCAGAATCAAGCACCCCAATATCGTGGCCTTGGATGACATCTACGAGAGTGGCACCCACCTCTACCTCATCATGCAGCTGTGAGTGACATTGGGGGGCTCCAGAGGGGCTGGGGGGGGGCATGCTGACGGGTGCTGCCCATCCCCGCAGGGTCTCCGGGGGGGAACTCTTTGATCGCATTGTGGAGAAGGGCTTCTACACCGAGCGGGATGCCAGCACCCTGATCCGGCAGATCCTCGATGCTGTCAAATACCTGCATGACATGGGTATCGTCCACCGTGACCTGAAGGTGAGAAGTTGAGGGGGGACACACACAGCACATGGTGGTGGCGGCAGGAGGAGACCCCAGTCACCCCTCCCTGTACCCTCCTCTCCTCGCAGCCCGAGAACCTGCTCTATTACAGCATGGATGAGGACTCCAAGATCATGATCAGTGACTTTGGGCTGTCGAAGATCGAGGGCTGTGGCAGTGTCATGTCTACAGCCTGTGGCACCCCTGGCTATGTGGGTGAGTGCCTGCCATGGGCTGCCACCATCCTAGGTGTGGGGTTGGGGTCCCCCCACAGGTTGGGGTCCCCCCTCACCGCTGCCATCCCCCCCAGCCCCTGAGGTGCTGGCACAGAAGCCCTACAGCAAAGCAGTGGATTGCTGGTCCATTGGAGTCATCGCCTACATCCTGTATGTATCCCCCCTCCCACTCTCTTCCCCTCCTGGGGGCCTGGCACCTTGGGGCTGCATAGGACCAGCAGCCCCCTCCCCACTGCCCCCTAGGCTCTGCGGCTACCCCCCTTTCTATGATGAGAACGATGCCAAGCTCTTTGAGCAGATCCTGCGGGCTGAGTACGAGTTCGACTCACCCTACTGGGATGATATCTCAGACTCAGGTGAGCTGGAACCACCAGGGCAGTGGGGCCTGTGAGCCTGGCACAGCTTCACAGTACCCGGAGGAATGGTGGACACAGGCACTCAGAGCTGCTCCATGCTCTGTCCCAGCCAAGGACTTTATCCAGCACCTAATGGAGAAGGACCCTGGCAAGCGCTTCACCTGTGAGCAAGCCCTGCAGCATCCCTGGTAAGGGGGAGACCTTTCACTGTCTGTCCCTGTCTCCAGCTCAGCCCACAGCAGTCATGGGGTAGGAAGGCCCCTGCTGACCCCTGTCTTGCTCCAGGATTGCCGGGGACACAGCCCTGGACAAGAATATCCACCAGTCAGTGAGTGAACAGATCAAGAAGAACTTCGCAAAGAGCAAGTGGAAGGTGAGTGTGGGGTGCTGGCGGGTGTTAGGGGGTGCAGCAGCCCCTCAGGCACCCCTGACAGACACTGTGGGGTTGGTAGCAAGCTTTCAACGCCACAGCGGTGGTGAGACACATGAGAAAGCTGCAGCTGGGAAACAGCCAGGACGTCCCTGGGCAGATGACTCCCACCAGCCCTGGAGAGCAGCTGGTCAGGGGGACCAGCAATGGTGAGCTCTGAGCCCCCTATCCCCATCCCACACCCCTCGGGGCTGCCACCAGGATCTCACCCTGCTCCTCCCTGCAGGGTCAGAGTGTGGGCGCCCACCCACAGGCAGAGCTCAGCATCTCCCACCAGACTGAGCATGGCCCCATGTAGCTGCATCCAAGGGGGCCCAGGGGGGTCCAGCCCGCCACGGGCCCTGTGTGGGGTGGGGGGCTCTGCAGTGCAGGACCAGGGGAGACAGTGTGGAGGCACCGTGCTTGGCTTGCCCTGGGTATGCGGGGCTACCCCTCACTGCAGCCTCACAGCAGAGTTCTGCATTGGGGCACGAGTACCCCACAGAGCCCCCCAGCTTGGGGCTGTGTCCTGGGCCCCTTCCCACACCCCCTCCCTCCCTCCACACCTGGCCTGGCACTGTCCCACACCCCCAACCCCAGCATGTTCAAGGACAATTTTCCAAATGGATGTTTCTATTTTATTGCTTGTAATAAAGGCAAGAGGCCAAAGGTGCTTGGCTCAGCTCTGCACTGAGGGAGCTGGACACAGCCCTGACCCACCCAGCCTCACTGCCCAGGGCAGCAGCTTCCCCCATGCACACAGTGGGCAGGCAACAGGCAGCTGCCCACACCCTTCTATCCCAGGCTGGCAGCAGGTGCCATGTCCCACTCAAGTCACTGTTCCTCCTGGAGTGTCCCTAGAGGGGCCCATCCCCATAGCTCTCCCAGCGTCAGCTCTCCCAGGCCCGATGCTGGCTGCTGGCTGGTTTTGGCCCTTGCGGAGATCGGCACAGAACAGGACCTGGAGTGTGGAGAGATGATGGGGTGGGCATGGCTGGGGTGGGGGGCAAGGGTGCCAGGAAGGGGGGGTACTCACTGCCTGTGCCCAGCCGGCACGAGGGCCCCACAGGCCCCGGAAGAAGTCACCTGCGGGGAGAGGTGAACACCAGTGTGGGGGACACTGGCACCATCCACCACCCCTGAGGGTCCCATGTCAGAGTCCAGCCCTGCCCTCACCGATCTCCTGGTAGGCCCGGGGGGTCAGGCTCTTGCCGCCCAGTGCCACGCCATAGCGCTGCTGCGCAATGTGCCAGACATGGGTGTCCACCGGCACCGCCTCCGCCTTGTCCAGGGACAACAGGCAGACACAGTCGGCCACCTGCCACCAGCAGTACCCAGTCAGCCCCCAGTGCTGGTCTCTGCTCCCTGTCCCACCCTCATCCTGGCACCCACCTTGGCACCTACACCAGGCAGGGCACACAGCACCCTCCGGGCCTCGGCATAGGGCTCGGTGCGGAGCTGGCACAGCCCCTCGGTGCCGAGCCCTTCGGCGATGGCCCGTGCACTCCCGCTGACGAACTTGGCCCGGTACCCAAAGCCCAGCGCCCGCAGCCGGGCCTCGGCATCAGCGCCTGCGGGGGCACAGCAGAGGGACGTGAGTGCACGCAGGCGAGGCCATGGCAAGATGACAGCAGCAGCAACGGGGTGGTGGTGGACCTGTGAGTGCCGAGAGGGATGGGAAGGCGTGGAAGGGTCGGGAATCGAGGCAGCAGAGGCGGCGGCCGAAGGCCTGGCAGAGGCGCTCGATCATGGCAGTGATGCGGGAAATGTGGTTGTTGGAGGTGCAGATGAAGGAGAAGAGGCACTCGACGGGGTCCTGCCGCAGCACCCGCACCCCTACAGGGAGGATGCAGTGAGGAAACGCCGGGCAGGTGCTACGGCCATCCCGTGTACCTCCGTGGGGCCGCCTCACCTGGGAAGTCATTGGCCACCTTGCGGAACAAGGGATCGGCCGCCCCCCAGGCACGGTACAGGGCCGACAGCCCCACGTCCAGCTGGAAGTAGTCGCGCAGGATCCGGTCCGTCTCTGCGGCGTCCAGCTTCGCTGCTTTGGCGGGACACCCACCCTGCTGCTCCTCCTCGTGCTCATCCTCCTCGCCGTACACCGTATACCAGAGCCGGTCCCCGTCCTGCCGCAGTGTCCAGACGCGCCCCCCCAGCACACCCGTCCAGGCCCCCGGGCTGCTCTCCCACCACCTGCCGCACACGGGGGGATCGCGGCCGGCTCGGACGCGCCGGGCAGGGCCGGGGGATGCCCGAGACCCCTGGCTGGCTCACCGGAAGCTCTGTCCCGAGGAGAGCACCAGGTCCAGGCGCAGCTCGGCCGGTGGGCACGGCAGGCAGCGCCACAGGGACGGGCAGGCGGACGGGGCGTCCCGCAGCTTCATGGGGGTCGGGGAGCGACTGCGCGCCCCTGCCCGCGAGGGCGGCGGAGTCAGGGCACCGCCCGGTGCTATGCCCCGGCTGCCCCACAGCCCCGGCCCAGCCCCACACCTCCCCACAGCACCCCAGCCCGTGCCCCCGCCCCCGGCCCCGCCGCTCCCCACCCCAGCTTCCGCTCGCAGCCGGAAGCGCGGCCAGCGCCGCCACGCGTGTCCGCCCCGCTCCCGCTCCCTCCCCGCCCGCAGCGGCCGCGGCTCCGCAGCGGAGGTTTATTTTCTAAGAATCAATAGATTTTTCTTCCTTCAAAATAAATACAAACAACGTCCGAGCGCGGGGCCGGCCAGGGGCTGGGCCCGGGGGGGGGGGCAGCACGGGAGTGCGGGGCGCGGGGGGCCGCCCTGGGGCACGGCGGCGGCCAGAACAGCATCCCGGGGAGCGGCAGGCTGGGGGGGGGGAGCGGGCACCGGGAATGGGAGAGTGGGGGGGGCACGGGGGACCGGCCCCACCCCTCCCGGTCCCCTGGCCCCCCGTGGGTGCAGGCCAGCTGCACGGGGTGGGGGGTCACCGAGCCCCGTTTGCCCTGAGATTCGGCAGGGGAGCGGCTGGCGGGCACAGGCTCAGTCGCTCTCACTGGAGTCGCTGCTCTGCTCGCCCTGCACCTTGTTGCGGTGCTGCATGGCGCGGTGGTAGGCGATCTGCACCGACTTCCGGATGTTGGACTTGCGGCCCTCCAGCATCTTCTCTTTGTCCAGGTCCTGGTTCACCCCCAGAGGCACCAGCTTTGTCCGGGGCAACCACTGCCTGCAGAGAGCAGGGGGCCACCTCATTTGAGGGTTACAATCGTCTCCAGGGACCCCCCCCCCAAAGCCCTCGGCAACCTGGCCTTACCAAGTGCGCTTGTTGTCGAAGAACAGGACAAGGTAGAGGTGCTCGCGTGCTTCCTGAGTCATCTGCTCCCCCAGCTTCAGCACCTCCAAGGGGGGCACGGGGATGGGGACGCCATGGTGGAACATGCCTTCCCGCGGCATCTTGGGGTCAATGATCTGCCAAAAGAGCAGGGGAGGGCTGAGAGGAGAACAGGGACCCCAAGAGCCAGTCTCCAGGGAGGGGACATGGATTTCAGAGGCCCCGATGATGGGCAGTACTCACCAACGCTGGGTAGGAGGGGTAACCCCGGCACTTGGCCCACACCAGGTCCAGGGCATCCAGGGAGGAATCCTCATCCTCAGACAGCCACCCCGCGCCACGCCCCATACCCTTACGCACCACTGTACAGGAGGAGAGGGGAGTCAGCTGTGTCCCCCCCAGGTGATGGTGCCAGACAGGCACAAGGCTGCACAGCCATAGTACTTACTCCCGTGCCCCACACCTCGTCCCGTGCCCACGGAGTAGGACTCATTCTCTGTCCCTGATGTGTCCTCACTGCTGTCCTCTGGGAAGTTCACTCGGGAAAAGGAGGGTTTCCCTCTGCCCTGCTTGGAGGGCGTTGTGCTGCAGAGACAGGGAGCAGAGCCATCAGCAGGAGTCATGTTAAGCTTCCAGAAACTGCTTTCCAGAGGGCCAGGCTGGTGGGACACCAGGGCTTGTGGTCTCCAACTGCTGGCCTCAGCACTGGGAAGGACTTGGCAGGGGTACCAGGCAGAAAGGTGGGATGGTGCTATTGCCAGGGTGCAAGCCAGACCCTCACCCAGTTTCACCTGGGAGGACCAGAAGATGTGCCCTGATCCAAATTAGAGGCATAGGCAGGAACCTGCTAGTGCTGGCTGCTGGAAGGACCAATGACAGAGCAGCTGCTGTGCAAAGAGGGGATTCCCCAGTTTATGCTTCCTATTAGCTCTTTGCCACACGCTCATACCTTTAGGTTTTACATTAAAAAAGGCACAAACCCCACACATTTCTAGAGATTAGCAGCCCGGCTGCAGGAGGATGAACAAGACAGGGACCACCAGAGACCTCGTCCAGCAACTCAAGGCTGAGAGCTGCCCACTACCAGCCTGGGCAGCACCGTTGTCAGCAGAGCTGGGCCAGGGACAGTACCTGGTGCGGTCTGAGGCAGCACTGCTGCTGCTGCTGCTGCTGGACTCCGAGTCGGAGCTGCTCCGGGGAAGATTGCAGTCGTTGCGGTACACCAGGAAGCTCTTCTTCACGGGCTGGTTCCCACTGCTGAAACCGTTGGCTGGCAGGTCTGAAAAACACCCCAACAAAGAGCATTACCACTGTACCAGAGCCTGCCACACGCTGCCAGTGGGGCCACAGCTGCTCAGCTGCACCCACCCATGGTGGTGTCCTCTGTGGACTTGTCACTGTCACTGTCCGAGCTGGAGCTGGGGCGTGGGCTTCGCCCTCTCTTCCTCTGCCGCTGGGAGGACCCCATTATTGGCAGTTGGGGGGGCCCAATGGGGCTGTTCCCATGCCCAGGAGTGATCTGGCTGTCTCGATTCTTTGGGGGGCGTCCTGGACGTTTTGGAGGGCCTGCAGTTTTAGGGTTCTTCTTGGAGAAGAGAACAGAGGTCCTCCTGCCAACTTCATGTGCTGGGGTAGAAGAAGAATTGGGACCTAGACCTGGAAGAGAAAGGAGGTGTCAGCTGCAGCCCTGATGGCAGGGACTGCATGGCAGTAGTGTCAAGAAACAGCTTCATTTCTTGGGAACATTATTTCAGATGATCATCCCTGACTGCAGAAGAACCTGCTTTTCCCAGTGATTAGGGGACAGAACTGGGATGCAGGGGTGGTAAACCCCCAGTAACTCATAGCAGCTCTGCCTGAAGCTTTTGCTGTGCTCCTCACAAGAGCCCAGCTCAGCATCTCCATCCAGGGAGCTGGCAGATGGCCTGTTTGACTCTCAGCCCTGGGAAAACGTTTGGAGCTCAGCAGTCAGTGCTGTTGCAACTCCCTCCCATGCCCTCAGGCAGGAAGGAAAACCAAAGGCAGCCTGCTCCATGATGCCACTAAAAACCAGGTAACATGGCCGAGCTGGCAGGGCCTGGCAGGAGGAAACAATCCACCTCATGCCCCACGTCACACAGCTGGAACTGTCAGTCTCTGGAACAACATCTAGTTCCTCGACTGACAAGGAGATTGAGTTCACCAGGTGAGTGCTGACCGCAGCTGTGAACACCAGTGACCTACCAACCCTCCCCAGGTCCAAACACACACCAGGCTGTGGCTGTTCCAGACACAGGACATGGCCTCCTTCATCCAATCCCCCCTGCTTGGCTGGGACAGCTCACTACACAAACTATCCAGTGAGCATGCTGGGAGGGAGCCTGGGGAAGCACAGATATCATACTCTGCATCTGCCCCTATCGGAGGCACTACAGGAAGTGAGGAGCCCCGCAGGGGAACGCACAATAAGGGACTGTCCCACAAGAGGCCACCTGCCCCGTTCCTATGGAGGCGTGAAGAGCGAGGTGTGTGTGGAGAGCTGCCCACACAGTCCTTCTGCCTCAGGAGGCACCTGTCAGGGCAGCCTCTCCCCAGCCAGTCCTGTCCAGAGGCAGCTCTCCATGGCTCCCCAGACTGGCAGTTCTGGAGACAGCATTACCTTTGCCAGTCTCCTGGCTGCTGCTCTCCTCCGCAGCACTGTCCGTCTGCAGGTCCTTCTCACAGGGGTTGTGGGACTGCAGGACTCCCCTGGCAGAGGAGCTGTGCCGCTCCAGCCCATCCCGGCCCAGGTCCCGTGGGTGTGCGAGCTTCCGCCGTAGGACTGTGATCTCCTTCTTGATCATCTTGGCCCGGCGGGACCGTCCTATGCTCTGCTTGCCAGCGTTGACCTCATCCAGCCGCTCCAGCAGGATCTTTAGCTGCTCCTCCAAGGGCAGATGCTTCTGATTCTCCGAGAGCAGCAGCCGCATATCTTCTGGGGAAACAAAGAGGAGCAGATGCATGAAAGAAATCAGGAACTCATTGGAGCTCCTCTACCTGAAAGGGCACGAGGCACTCCAGGTTCCCTGCAGGGAAGAAGGAGCTGACATGGCATCAAACACCTGTGAACCCTTTAGGGAAGTTATCCTAAAAGACCAAGAGAAGGACCCCTGTGGGAAGTCAGCCAGTTGGGACCACTGGGGAAAGCAGGCTGATCAGCAGTGTGGAGAATACCAGCATTCACATTGTCTGGAACAAGGACACAACAGGAAAGAAAGGACACACAGACAAATCACTGCCTAGAACCAACCTAATGGGGCTGATAGGTACCTGGCTAACAAAATCAGCAGCTCTCCAGGGAGTGGGGACACACAGCCCAGCATTAGACTTAACCTCCCAGAGGAGGCAGGTCAGACTCTTGGGTGCCTTGACTCTGCCCAGACTTTACCTCTGAGTAGCCCTCGTACCCCAGGACAGGGAACGAGTACCCACCATCATCAATGTCTTGGATCTGAGCCTCTTCCACTGTTACACAGTGGGGGAAGTGCATGCCTGTCTCAAAGTCAATGCCCATCTTCTCTGCCTGCCGGCGAGCCTGCCGGAGCACGGCACCTCCCTGCTCCCGCAGACGGATGGCTGCCCGGTAGAAGATTGTGTCTTTGGCATTGTATTTCAAACAGTTGTTAATAATCAGGTTGAAATCCTCCTCAAAGTCATCAAAATTCAGATAGCGATAGGCTTCCAGATTTTGTTTCATTGTCTGAAAATCCATCGGCTTCTTGATGTGATCCAGGTAGTCTGGGACCTGCATGAGGAAAGAGCCAGAGCTAAGAGCCCAGGAGCCACAGTTAGCAGTACCTGCTCCAAGAAAACAGTTGTTAGAGGAATCAGGTATCGCTCCCTGTGCTCTGCCCAAATGCACATCGGGGAATGCCGTCTGCTTTTGCAGCTTGAGGAACAGCAACGCCTCCGGACTAGGAAGCCCATGTGCTGTGCTCAACCTGCTAGAGCGGATACGCGCTCCGAAGCATTTTACAGCTCCAGCACACACGCCAGCATCCTATCCTCAACTTCTGCCTGCAGGCAGCTGGGATCCAGTATGCTACAGGTTATTCCCTGGAGAGGGAGCTGCAAGTGCAGCCCCAGGGGTGAGGGTGAGTGCAGAAAGGTAAAACAGAGCCATCCAGGTGGCAGCACTGGCTGCAGGTGAGATGGTGCAGCCTTCCTCCCCATCTGCTAAGATGCCTCCATGCTGACCTGCTGCCAGAACCTTGCAGAGACCATGTGGACTTTGCCCATATTCCCAGGCAGGGACTCCATGACAGTCTCAGGAATTCTCTCTCCTACCTGCAGCAGTGGCAGTCTGACATCCCTGTGTCCCTGCTCAGTCAGTCACCTAGCAGAGGCCTTCAGAAGAAGACGGGTAAGAGCATGCCAACTGCTAAGGGCTGGCACTTTGCCTTTCCCAGTGGGAATCCCCAACTGCTCACAGACCCTGGGATGTCACAAGTAACACATGCAAAGGAAGGGCCAAGTGCTGTGCTCCCAGCTGTCACCAGCTCAGCTGTTCTGCATTCGGCTTATCCAGGAGGGGCATTGCTGCCCACCCCCCTCAAGTGAGTGAGTGATGCTGGGATGTGTGAGACAGCAACAGCTGCTCAGGGATCTTCTGGACCAGAGCACACCCTGGGCAGCCCTTGGCAGGAGCAAGGGACAAGTTCGAGTGAAGTAGAAATCTGGGGGAGGGGGTTCTTACTTCGTAGATTTCTGTTACCTCAGACAGAGGGACCGGCTCACTGAAGATGTTGCCCGTGTCTTTCTCCTGCAGCTGCTCAAGCGTCTTTCGGAGGAGGATGAGGAAGGGGGTCAGCTGCATTTCCAGTGCCACCTGCTGCACTTTGATCTGAAACAAAGGAACAGAGCGGGGGCTGAGCCCCTGGCCCCAGCCAGGCAGTGGGGACTGTCCCCAGGGAGCAGCAGCCCTGCAGGACAGCAACCCCTCTCCTCTCCTTGCAGGGGCAGTGACTGCCCCTCACCCCCGTTTCTGGGGAGCAGAGGTGTAACACCAGCTCCAGCACCTCTGCGTCCCACCTGCGCCTCACGGAGCAGCCATCTTTGCTCAGAGCCATTGGAGCAGGGCGCAGCACAAGGGGACCCGACACACCTACAGCACTCTATGGAGCCCCTGCTGATGCCCACCCCAGCGGCTCCCCAAGGAGGGGCAATCGTTACCGTCTCTCTCTTGAGCTTCTCCCGCTTGCGTATCAGCTCCACCAGCAAGCGCGCACGCTCGAGGTCATGGCGCAGGCGCTGCCATGACTTCAGCTGTTCCTTCAGGGCCCAGTTCTTATCCTCAGTGTCTCTCTGTGGGAACATCAGAGGCCATGAGCTGACAGAAGATGTGCTCCCATCTCTGCCTTCCTGACTGTGTGCTGGGGCTCTTCCCTGGCAAAGGGAACCAGCATGCCTGACCAGCTGGTCCAGCAAAGGTCACAGCTCTTTTCTTGTAACCTAGGCAGGTGATTCAAGACCAATCTGACCTCTGGTGAGAGCTAAATACCTGCCCCTTGGTCACCAAGCCCTTAGGATGTCAGGAGGTGGACATCCTGAGCCTCTGGAAATACTCCTCCTAACATGACCGACTGCCTGTAGCTGCCCAAGAGGTCGGTGCTGCTGCTCACAGCTCTGACAAAGTGCAACAGGGCAAAAAGGGAATCCCAGCTCTGGTTGCTTTCATTTCTGGAGCACCAAAAAAATTAAACCTTTTATCCTACCATAGCCAAAACTGAGCAGAAACAGTCTCAACTCTTCTCCAGCAAAAATAAGTAAGAGTAGACAAAGGCAGGAGAAACCCCTGCCCAGTCACAGTCATCAAAGGGCTCAGAAAGAAAGATTTAGAGCTCAGATGGGGAACCAGAAGAAAAATCTTCCTCTCTGGCACCAGACTTCACATCTGTGAAGTGCTGACTGTGGGCTGAGGCAGACTGTGGGCTGGAAGCAGCACCCGGAGGGAGCACTCCTGGAGCAGTATCAGAAACTGGAAGCGAGGCCTTGGTTTGTTCCAGACTGTTTCTGGAGATGCCCAGCCATCTCTCTGAGCACTTCCTGACACAGTGGCCTCATACTAAAGCCATTTCTGACAGGTTTGCCACCACCACTGGCTAAATGCAGGCACAAGAAAGGAACTACCTTCAGCATGGCAGCCTGCCAGTGCCGTTGTTGCCTGGCAATTCTCTGAACACTGAGAGCAGAGGAGAAGGTGAAGCAGCAAAAGCAGCTGGGGCTGCCCTTTCCTCATCTGAAAGCTCATACCCCTGATCCCCATCTTGCACCTGGAGGCATCCGCATGCAGCAAAGGCTCCAAGCCCACAGCTCCAAAGGCACAGGAAGCACACATACAGCCAGGGTTCCCTGCAGCCCCCCAACAAGCAGACCTTACCTGGTCGCAGTTTCTCTGTGACTGCAAGTGTGTCTGAAGGCGGCGGAGCAGGGGGACACCATTGCGGGACTGTCTCTTCAGAGTCCAGTAGCTGTGCAGCCTCTGCATGAACTGGCTCTTCCTCTGGATGGTTAAACGGTTTGTAATCTTACTGAGCCTGAGGAAAGGAGAGGAACCACAGAGTGCATCAATGAGACAAGTCTGGCTGCTGTAGGAGAAGCCCTGGCTAGGGACATGTAGCAGCAAGGCCACCCGAGAGGAGCTGAGAAGCTCCTCAGGCAGAGAGCACCCTTTCCGTGGCAGGACTTTCTGTAACACCAAGCCACAAAGGGTAAGCACAACAGAGGATGCCAGGAAATGTGCAGCCTTGCCCCTCCATAAGAGACTTGTCCTTTCTACTTCCTGTCAACTTTTGGGCAAAGCCTGGGGCAGGATGGGGTGCAAGACAGCCACTCTGGGGGCTGGACCTTTAACAGCTCCCATGGTCCCTGAGACCAGGAGTGTTAAGGTGCTACTACCCCAAAACCATTATTTACCGGGCTGAGGGCCACTTGCTGTGACAGAGGGTCTGGCCAAATGTTACCAGAGAAACTCAAGCCCTGGCAAAGCACGAGGAGGGAGCAGGAGGCATGAATACAACAGAGGTCCCATCCAAGACTATCCTAAACAGCCCAAAACATCACAAAAGGGATTGCTTACTTCCTACAACAACAGATAGTCTGGAGGGGCTGTTTAGCCTTGCTCAGTAGAGTTGGACAGAGATGCCCTGCTAGCAGAGAGCCAAAGGGACAAACCCTCAGCATCTCCCCACCTCCCAGGGACAGCTCTTCCCAGAGGATGACCCAACCTGCATCAGTCTCAGCTGAAGAGGATGGGCACAGCAGCTTCATGTGCCATCACTGGCCAAGCACAGCTCCCACAGGAAGACGTGGCAATCTGGCAACAGCCCTTGAAGAATAATTAATCCCAACAGGAAGGCCTGGGGAGAGGTTAACAGCTTCTAGCTCAGTGTGGGTTTCGCTGTGAGCACGACAGCAGCAAGACCCTACAAATTGCCTGCCAACACGTCCACACATTAAGAAAAGAGGCTCTTGCTATGGAGCAAGCCCTGAGTGAGCAAAAACATAAGTTTGGGACACAGACTGTGGCGAAAAGCCTGCAGCCTTGTGGCAGAGACCTGCCTCCCCAAGTCACCAGAACGCTGCCCAGAGGGTAGTGGCTTCCATGTGCTCCCTTCCAACTGCACAGGAGATAGTCTTGAGGGTCCTAACAGTGTCCTATGGTCACAGCCCCAGCACAGCTCCTGCCACAGGAAGGAGGAGAGCTCAGCAGCTCAGGATTGGTGGCTCACCACCACAAAGGCAAATGCTTCCATGCCCAACCTGTGCTTCAACTGGGTGTCATCTGCTGCAGAGTGACAATGAGATCCAAAAGCATCCTAGGATGCCCTTATGCCCTTTACACGCTGCTGAGGACATCCAGACTTATAAACTACACTGACAAATTCTGGCAAGGCTCTTAGGTGCTCTTGTTGTGGGATTTGCATGCCAGCCCAACAATCTAACAAGAGCAAGGCACAAAGCAGTTGCACCTGTAACTAAAGGGTGTTTGCATCTTCCCATGAAACCACAGGTTTGGAATGTGACAGAAACACAACCCCCTGTGAGGCCTCATGCTGGGGAGTCAGCCTTAGGATCGCCGTGTTCCTTGGCAGGCAGGAGTCCTGGTGCTCTCCAGCCACCCCTCCTCACAGACAGCTTTCAGCTCCCGTGGCCGCCCAGCCCCGCTCCAACAGGCAGCACCGAGAAGGAGCAGCTGCTGCTGCGCCTGGCAGAGAACACTGAGGAAGCCCAGCAAGGGGTACGTGGCTGCTGGGATGGATGAGCTCTGCTCAGCAGAGCACAGGGATCCCAACCCCAGACCTCTCTACTCCAGAGCCAAAATAACCCGGGATTAGCCCGTTTGCCAGGCCTGAATCGCTCCCATACTTCTGTCTTTAGCCTGACACAGCCTCAGGAGAGAACAGACCTCGGCAGAAAGGAGAGCAATTCCCTCCTCCCCGCCTCATTTACTCCAGTGCCTGAGGTCAGCACAACAGGGAAGTAGTGCTGGGAACCTCCAGCTGCTTCCTGACGCATCCGGCCAAGTTCATTTTCTACTGTTATACTAACAGCAGCTATTTCCTGCCCTGCTGAGGGCCCAGAAACTTTTGAAGGGCAGCACATGGCCCTGCCTCTTTGCAGGACTCCCAGAGGAAACCACCATAGCCCTCTGTGACAACAAAGTGAGAAGTACCTGTGCAAAAAGCAACGGAGAGGAATAGGATAATGCCCACATGGAAAGCAGGACACAAAGCATGGAGGAAAGGAGAAATTTCTCCCCAGTCCAGGGAGGGTGGCAGGTCGTACCTGTGGGGAGGGATGCAGGGCACGGAAACCACAGGCGCTGCAGCTCGTTTCTCTGCCAGGATCTTCCGTGCCTTCTTCATCTTGATCCTAGACTTGGCCTTTGCTTTTTTGACTTTCTCAGAACTCCAGCCCTTCCCCTCCTCCTCTTCCTCCTCATCCTCCTCTTCTCCCTCACTGTGGGAGAGGGCGGGAAGCCTGCGCACGGAACCTGGCGGTGTGTGGATGTCGCAGTAGGCAGTTTTGCGCACACTGAAGGAGGTACCATTGGCACCCGTCTCCCGGACGGGCTCCATCTTCATGTACAGCCCGGCCTGCTGGGCACAGGTGACATGGAAGGCGGTGTAGCAGTTGGCTTTGTGACACTGGATGCAAGCCCCAGAGCCGCGCTGCTTGCAAATGTAACAGGTCAGCTTCCAGCGTGCGGGCGGGATGTGCTCGATGCTGTCGATGGGTTCTAGGAAGACGGTGTTGGCAAAGCACACCTCCGGGATCCAGAGGGCACAGACCACGTGTGCCCAGCGCCCATCGTCCGTCTGCTTGAAGGCCCCCCCCTTGTTTGGACAGAGGGCACAGTCCACAGCGCGCGAGGGTGACTGCAGGCACCGTCTGCAGAGCCACTGTCCCTCAGGGATGTAGGGCACCCCATAGCACTCCTGGTGCACAGCCAGGTTGCACATGTCGCAGAAGAGGATGACGTTGCTGTTCTGACACTCCCCATCGTTGCAGATGCAGCAGACGGCATCCTCATCCACCAAGGCGTTTGGGTCCCCCTTGTTGTGGCTCTCAAAGTAGGACTCCTTCTCTAGCCGGTCCATCAGGTACTCAAAGATCTCCTGGGGAATAGGGCTCACGCCTTCGTTCTTCCGCCTCTCATTCATGATGTCCAGCCAGATGTAATCCTCCTCATCCATGTCGTACTCCACCTCCTCATCCAGCTCCTCTGCTGACTTCTCGATGTACCTGGAAGGACAGCATGGGAAAGTAAGGGCATGTTTGACATGGTTGGAGCTGCTGAGCCTCAACTCCAGGATCTGTGGCTGAGGGAATGTTCAAATGCTCCAGCATTTCCAGCAGTAAGTCAAAATAAAGAAACAGGGACAAGGCAGGAATGTGCAGAAGTGGGAGGTGCTGCTGCACCCTAACTAGCACAGTGGCACAGCAGCAGCTTGGAGACAAAACAACACTGGTCTAAGGAGCAAGGAGACTCTTCAGTGCAAGGAAGGGGCCTGCATGTGCCAGCCAGCAAGTGCCAGTGCTCTGGAGGCAGCAGCCTCACAACCAAGACAACCATGCATGAAGGCACCATGTTTCATTAATTCTGGTTAATTAACCAGGGGGGCTCTGTTAATTCCTGCCTGAGGTATTAATTGGGGCTACTGCACCCACCAAATCTCTCAGAGAGTAGTGTAGGATAACCATTAAGAATTACGCCCACAGACAGATCCTACAGGTACTGGTGCTGCAGGGCTCTGAAACTATCCTGGCATACCTCCAAAGAGCAGAAAGAGAGGCAAAAGGACACATTTGGGTTTTGTTTCAATTTTATGTGCTGATCCAGCAAGGAAAGAGCACAGCAGTCAAACTGCTGGCAATGACCTAAGCAGCAACTGAGAGCTCTGTAGATGCACAGAACCCTCAGAACTGTGATGTGACACCAGGCAGAGCCCCAGGAGCCTGAAGCTATGGAACAGCCAGCTCTGTTCCTGGGAGAGGCAGACAGAGGCCATTTCCAGGAGCCACGGGCAAGCCACTTGAACAAAGTGCGGCAAATTCCGCCTCTAAACCCAGGGCATGAGCCTAGGAGTCTCGTTGCACCCTGGCACGGACAATACCTGTAGTACGAGGTGGGACGAGGCGGGGCGTCAGGGGTGTCCTGCTCCAGCTCTCGGTACACCACCTCGGGCAGCTTCGGGGTAGTGCTGGCCGAGGCGTTGTGGTGATGGTGGTTGGAATCCTTGCGCTTCTCCTTGTTCTTGTGCTTCCCAGATTTGGGCGGGACGCTCTGCGTCTCCGTGTTCTCCTTATTGCTTCCATTCTCGGGCACCTCCTCGGGAACATCCTCGTCCTCGGACACCACGTCGAGATTATCGAAGATGCTGATGCGGTGGACGCGGCCATGCAGGTCCACCTCCACCATGCGCTGGGCCTGGGCGTAGGTCATCACCTCTCGGCCGGGCGACTGGGAGGTCTCGGAGGGGCTGGGCGACTGCTTGTTGGCGGCGCGGGCCTGGCGCCCCTTCTTCTTGTGCTTGCGCAGGGGGGTGTGCTGGGGCGGGGGCGGGTTGTCGTGGTCATAGTGGTACAGGTGGTACTCGATCCCGCTGTAGCTCTTGTAGATCTTGCGGCAGGTGCCCACCGGGCACTCGTAGGGCGGCTTGGTGGCCCGCAGGTTGTGGCAGAAGGTCTTCACGTCGAAGTCTACGCCCATGGCGGGGCCGCGGGGGGCCGAGGCCGGGCCGGGCCGGGCCCCCCGCCCCGCCGCCCCCTCCCCGGGCCCCGGCCGCCCTGCCCTGGCTCCCCGCTGCCCGCTCCCTCCCTGCGGCGGCGCTCCCCGGCGCGGGGCCGCGCTCAGCGGGCGGGCGGCTCCATGGGCGGCGGCGGCGGCGGCGGCGGCGGGCCCGGGCCGGCCCCAACAATGGAGCTGCGGCGGCGCCTGGCGCGGGGCGGCCGCTGGGTAAAGCGCCGCGCCGCCCTTAGCAACCGCACTTTCGCCACGGCACCGCCGGGCAGCGGCACCGGGTGGCGGCGGCAGCGAGGACGGAGGAGACGGGGAAGGCGGCGACGGCGGCGGCGACGACGGGGCGGGGAGGCCACGTGGGAGCGGCGGGGCCGGGCCGGGTCCCGCCGCGATGGCGGTGGCGAATCTGCCGCCTCGAATCACAGACCCCGCTGCCACCGCCCGGCCCCGCCCCACCCCGGCTCCCCTCGCCCCCCTCACCCCTTCGGTCCTCCCGGTCCCTCCCGACTCCTCGGTTCCCCAGGTCACCCCGATCTCCAAGGTCCTCCCGGTTCCCCCGGCCCGGCTACACGCCCCCCGGTACCATCGGCCCCCTGGCCTCCTCCGCCCCACCCCACCCGTGCCTCCTGTCCCCCTTGGTCTCCCCTTCCCCCTACCCCAGCACGGCAGCAGACCTGGTTGAGCAGTTTATTTACAGTCGGTAACGCAGTAGAGACCCGGCTGCCCTCCGCCCCGGTACCCCCCGGTGGCGGGAGCCCCGGCCGTGGGGCAGGGCACGGGGCAGGCCGGCCAGCCCTGGTCAGCAGAGCCGGAGGAGAGGGCACAGGCAGGAGCGGGGTGCAGGCAGGAATGGGGCGCAGGCAGGAGCAGGGCGAGGCCGCTACCCCAAGGAGCAGCGGGGCTGAGACCCCCGGCAGGCACTGAGGGTCAGCCTTCCCCTGGGGCACACGCCAGGCTGCTCTCCCGGGACACACACACACACTGTGTCCCCCCCTCGCTGGCCCTGCCCGCGCTGCCACGGCCGAGGGACAGTCCCGCCTATCTGCTGGACGTCAGGCGGGAGGAAGAGGCAGCCGAGGATGTCCAGCCCTGTGGTCTCACTGCCAGAAGCGTGTCCCAGCCATGTTTTCACCAACCATAGCAGCTGATTATCTCCCTAATGGGGCCACATCTCCATGCTTAAGCCCTGGCCACCAGCAGAAGAAAGGTGACGTATTCTCGCCCCACCAGCCAGTCCCATGGCTCATGGAAGAGCTACTCGGGATCTGCCTGGTGAGGCTTGATGTCACGGGTCTTCATGTAAGAGAGCAGCTGCTCAGGGATCTCAGCCAGCACGTCCTTGGCCAGGCGGGCCATGCTCAGCACCTGGTTGCCCGAGTCGTCCACGTAATCCCGAAACGGCACAAACTTTGAGGGCAAGAATGTTGCAGTCCGGTTGGAAAGAGCTCTGGTGCTGTGGGGGTCAGCAAGGAGGACTGAGCATCTCTCACCCATGGTGGGTCTGGATTCAATGCCAGAGTTACCTGTACAATGTCCCTCTCGGCATACCGTCCCCGGGAAGACAACCGTACCTCATCACCGTCCAGCTCCTCCATGGCTGGGGGTGACAGCTGGTGTCACCAAGCCTCAGTGGGGTGAACACCGGGGATGGAAACACCAGCCCTTTGGATGCCTTTGGCATCCCAGAGGAAGGGATGATGTTTCCATCCCTCTTCCCTGGTGTCCCCAAGTCCCAACTCACCCTCAAACTCAGCTGGACCTACTCCCACAATGATGATGGACATGGGCAGGGAGGAAGCCTGTGGAGCAGGGGCAGGGTGTCAGCCAGGATAGTGCCCATGTGAGGTGAACTCAGAGCAACAAGGGTGCACTCACAGTGACAATGGCTTCCTTGGTCTGCAGCATGTCAGAGATGACACCGTCAGTGATGATGAGGAGGACATGGTATTGTGAGCCGTCGGTCACCTGGGCGGCTGTCCTATGGGGAAAAGGGATGGGATCCCTCAAGCACTCCACTGGTGTGGGGCAGTCGGCCCTTCTGTGAGACAGATGGCATTTGGGGATGGCAAAGGGGGAAGAGTGCCCCAGAGCTCACCCAGCCACCTGGTTGATGACAGGAGCAAAGTTGGTAGGACCGTAGAGCTGGACGGTGCGCAGGCTCTGGAGGTAGGACTCCAGCACGCCTTCAATGCCAGCACAGCTGGGGTTCTCCACATTGTTGTTCTGGGGGACAAAGATGGGCACTTGGAGGAGGACCACAGCTCCTGGTGCCCCCCAGGCTGTGGGATTCTGGGGCAGGATGTAACCAGGGTGCTTCTCCCCCCTGCCACACTGCTGTGGACACCCCAAGACCAGCTCTGCCCCACAGCCAGGGAGTTTGGGTTCACCCTCAGCCCTGTCCCACAGGGAGGGCGCACCAGAGGAAACTGGTGGGAGATCTTGCCGTCAGGTGGGACTTTGGCACCAAAGCCGTAGGCAGGGAAGAGCTTGTCGCTGTCGTAGTCCTGGATGATTTCCCCCACTGCCTTCAGTGCCAGGGCATAGGCGCTCAGCTGGTAGGGGCTCGCGTAGTGCAGTGAGGTGGGCTGTGATGGCAACCCTGCGGCACAGTGCCCATCGCACCCGCCCCATGGCCAGCCCCACGGTGATGGGGACCCCCCAGACACCAGGTGCACTCACCATTGGAGGCCGTGAAGTCAATGGCAACAGTGAAATTCAGCTGCGTCCTTAAGGGGGAGAGCGAGGGAGGCTGCCGGCCCCACGGCACAGGGATGCCATACCATCTTCCAGCCCTACAGTGCTGGTGTTTCCCTGCCCAGACCCATTGCCTGGGCTTCCCCTTCCCCAGCCAGCACCCCACAGCCCCATGCCACCATTCTGCATCTACTTCCCAGCCCCACTGCCCCCTTGTCACCCCCAGGCTGCACCTTTGCTGTCACCACTGTCCTTGCCCCGAGACCCTCAACCATGGGGGATCTCAAGGAGCCAGGGGGCTCCTGGCCCCCCACTCACCCGCCCCGTATGTAGTCAACGAAGGTGAACTCAGACTCAACGGAGAAAGAGAGAAGTGTCACCTGTGGGCATAGGGGATCAGATCTGGAGCCCCCCAACCTGGCACACACAGCAGGTGGAGCAGCACCAGCCCCTGAAAGGCAGGAGGTTCAGAAACTCCCCAGCCCCACTCACAGTGCCAGAATTCACATATTTCTTCTTCTTGCATTTCTTCCTGGGATTCAGCACCTGCAGGCACGAGGCTAGGTCAGTCCCAGCATGGAGTGCACCCTGCTCTCACCCTGACCCACTACCCTACCTCATACACTGTGAACTGACTCTGTGCGCGAGAGAGCTCCCGGTAGCTGGTGGCAAATTCCCCAATGAAGTCGTGGCTGCAGGAGGAACACAGGGTCAGCATGGCCAGGCACCTGGGTGAGAGGTGCCCTGGTAAGCTTCAGCTGCACCCTGATGTCCCTTGCCTCACCTCCCATCCCGGTCCCAGTCGTACACATCTATCTTCACCGTCCTGAAAGAGAAGGTGCACAGTGGGTGAGCCACCAGCCAGGCTGGCACAGCCCCTCCAGCCCCTGATCTGGGGACATCCAGCCCCGCAGCCCAACCCACAGTGAGCATCCTGCCCACCAGCTTCCAGCAGAGCCACCCTGCCTGCCCAGCCTGCGGCTCTGCCGAGAGGGAAGCGAGAAATTTGGGTCACGGTGGGGGCCCTGGAAAGGAGGGAGATGCCTTTATGTAATTTGGGTTGCAAAAGAGAAAAAACCCAATCGGGACCCAGTTCTGAGCTGTCTGCTGCTGCGGGGACAAGCCCACAAAGAACTGCTCATACCCTGCTCTGGCCCCATGGCTGCCCCTGTCCCTGTCCCCATCCCCATTCCTGTACCGGTCGTAGTCGCCATTGCAGAGGGCACGCACGGGGATGGTGAAGGGCTGCCACACCGGGTTGAGTGTGTTCTTCACCACCTCTGTCTTATGGCAGATAGTAAAGCTGGGGGGACAGGGCAGGGTTGGGCCATGCTGTCTGGTGACATTGGCACCCTGCCTGCCCCATTGGGTCCCTGTGCTCACGTGCCATCCTCATTGCTGCGATAGAAGACGAGGAAAGGGTCAGATTTTCCAAAGAAGTCCTTCTTGTCCAGCTTGTTGGCACACAACTGCATTGTGACGATGTCCTGGGGACAGGGACTGTCACTGCCAACCACTTCCTCACCCCTGGCACCAGCAGCTTCTGTACTGAGGGACCATGCAGCCCTCTCCTCACTGCAGCTGGTACATGGGTACTCACCCGGCAGTTGCTAAGCTCCTCAGCCAGCAGCAGGATAGTCCCACACCGCTTCCCTGGGACACCCCTGGAACCAGAGGCATGCAGTCAGCTTGGGGACAAGGAGGACAGTTCAGGGGCAAGAGGTGGGGTCAGGGCTGGGGCTTCTGTCCCACAGCTGGTGGTGCTTGGCAGTGTGACCAGAATCTCCATCACAGGACATGCAGGGAGGGGTCCAGTGGGGCAGGTAGTGGAGACACAGTGTGGGACCCTCCCACCTCACCTCATCACACCACGGGGTTTGACTCACGTTAGGGGTCTCTCCAGGCGTCCCCGCTGGGACCCAATCACCTCTCCCAGTGCCACAAATGCCTGCCCCAGGAAGTCCTGTGCCCCCAAAAAAACCACTGTGAGACCCTGGAGGGCTGTTGCCCCAGTGCCCCACCACCCACACCCACCCCTTTCTCTTGCAATGCACCCATGGGACCTGCCACCAACTTGACTCTGGGCCACCCCAAGTGTCCTGAACCTACATTGTGACCCAAGAGCCATCTCGCAGCCCAGGACCCATTGTGCATCCCCAGGACTACCCCAGGTGCCTGCTTCATGTGCCTTACACTCATTCTGTGTCCCCAGGGCATCCCCACAGCCCTGGACCCATCCTGTGTTCCCCCCTGAACTGCTCTACATGGCCTGACCTGTCCTAGATCCCTTGGGCCTCCCTACACCCCTTCTGCCTCTCAAAAGCCACCCCTATGGTGTGTCCTGGCCTCATCCTGCCCCACCAGGTACTCCCATGAGGTCTGGGTTCCCAGGGCAGAGCAGAGGCACCTACCTTCTGCCAGTTCCCATGGGGCACAGAGAGATGGAGAGCA
The DNA here is from genome assembly GCF_009650955.1 of Corvus moneduloides. NCBI lineage: Eukaryota > Metazoa > Chordata > Aves > Passeriformes > Corvidae > Corvus > Corvus moneduloides. The sequence continues at coordinate 10,147,446 of NC_045486.1, forward strand.
GGTTAGAGCCCTCAGAAGGGCACTCGTCCCACCCCAACAGCACCCACACAGGGCACAGCCTCGGGGTGTCCCACCATAGTGTCACACCGGGGCGTCACTGTGCGTCCCCCCGGGCCAGGCTGTGCTCACCTGCTTTAAAGCGGAGCAGCTCTTGGAGTCCACGTTGTAGCTAGTGTGGGAGAGCAGAGCCCTGAGCTGGTGCCTGCAGGGATGCTCCAGCACACAGCCCCACTTCCCCACCCATCCGGGCTATTCGACACTGTATTCTTATTTGTCATCCTTATTTATTACTGACTCGGTGCTTTGTTCCACCCTCAGTGGGGCCAAGCTCTTCCCTGGCCACCTTACTCACACATCGAAGCGGAGGTTTTGCTTCTCCTCGAAGTAGTAGTCGAGGACAAACTTGCGGACAAAGTCAGGGTTCAGGGTGTTGTCGATCACCTCGGTGCGTCCGAACTGCAAGGAGAGGGGTGAGGGTGGCCCCCCCAGGACCCGTCCCCATCGCAGCTGCCTCGGCGCTAATCCCGGTGGGGGATTAGCGCTGCTGGCGGGGCCGGATCATTAGCGCGGACACGGGTGGCCATATGGGCCCGTTTAACCCAGCCGGGGATTAGCCAGGAGAGGGGGCCACGCTCACCTCCTTCCACTCGCTGCTCCCCGAGACCTGCACAAAGAGGACCACCACTGCGGAGAGAGGAGCAGAGCCAGGCTGCCGTGCCATGCCGTGTCCGTGCCATGCCATGCCCCTGCCCGGCTCCGCCACCCACCTGGGTCGGACTTGGAGAAGGTGTCCAGGTCCAGCAGGTTCCTGGGGGAAGAGCCAGGCGTGAGCTACCCTGAGCACCACCCACCTGGCCCCGCAACGGGTCCCCATGTCCATCCCCCTGACCACAGGTCAGCACCATGCCGGAAGGCCGTGCTGGCACCCATGGATAAGAGCATCGGCACTCCAAGGAGACACGCTGGCTCTCTCTGCAAGGTTCGGTGGGGCAGCCGGGCGAGCGGCAAGCAGCGTCTCCAGCGCTGATGGTGATTGAATATGACAGGGAACCCATTTACAGGACGAAACCTTCCCCGGTGCCGCCGGCGCCGGCTAAGTGCCCGCCGCGCCCCGGCAGCAGGAGCTTGGCTAATGGTGGGGTGCAGAAGTGAGAAGAAAGGAGACACTTGGAGCAGGGGCTGAGCAGCCAGTGGGCATCCCCCGACAGAGCTACCGGCAGAGCGATTGATCGTCGTCCTGTGCGCGGTGTGACACCGGAAAGTGCCGGGGAATGCTACCGGCTCTGCTGGGATACTTCCCGCACCCCCAGGGTGGCAGCACAGGGTGGGCTGGGGCACGGCCGGGGGCTGCGGGGCTAAGCCAGCTCCCCAGGCCCCAGCGCGCAGGGGAGAGACCCCACCCTGGTGTGGGCTGGGTCCTGGGGCTGCGAAGCCGAAGGCTACCCCTGCCCTGGGTTGTCTCCAGGTGTGACCCCCGGTCCCTGCCTGGAGCTGCCCAGACCCGCAGCCCCGCAATCCCTCTGCCTGCCGTCCGGGAAGCTGGCAGCGGGGGCCAGGGCTCAGCCGCGGGAAGAGGGAGGACACGACAGCCCCCGGCCCGGCCCGGCCCAGAGTTTGCATAGTTCGGGGATATGCTGGAGGTGCCCATCCCGGTCGGGGTGCTCCGTGCCACAGGACCCACGGCACGGGGACGCTACCTCCCAGTAGGACGCTGGTGCCTGTCCCTGCGAGCGGGACCCCCGGCCGCAGACAGCGGTGCCTCCGACGGGCTATATTTAGCCGCCGGCAGACCGGCTCAGCCGCCGCCGCTTGACCGGCGGACCCTGGCCAGAAGCTGGGGCATCGAGCAGCCCCTCTCCCGCAGTCCCCATCCCGCCATCGCTAATGCTGCCACGCTCCCGGTCCCGTTGCCTTGCACCGAGCTCGCCGAGCCGGGCAGAGATGAGCAGAGCCGGGCAGCCGCTCGCAGCCAGCGCAGGCACCCCGCGCCCCGCCGGCATCACCCACGTCCTACAAGCATCGCCCCGCGAGGGGCCGTCCCCCGCCCCAGCCCCGGGTGAGGGCATCGGGTCGCTTCACGCAGCCGTGCCCGGTGCCAGCATTCCATGGGACCCCATGAAGGGGACGGGACAGGTGGCAGCAGGGCAGAGGGACGCTGGGCATACGCCCTGACACCGAGAGCTACCCGGGGAGGGACGAGGACGCGCAGCTCAGTACCCCCTGAGCCAGGGGCTGAGCGGCGGGCAGCGGGACGCAGCGAGCAGCCCCGCAGCGCATCCCCGTGCGTTTCGCACCCACCCCTGTCCACGGACTAGCCACCGCCCTCCCGCTCCCCCGCCCGGCTCCCGGCTCACCGGCAGGACACGGTGAGCTCCACCTTGGTGCCCGGCACGCTGCCGGCCGCCGGCTCCAGCGCTCCCGGAGCCGCCATCCCCGCCCGGGCGCCGCCGATGCTCCGCGCCGCCTCCTCCCGCGCCGCCGAGGAGGCGCGGCCGGGGGCGGGTACGGCACGGGCACGGCGCGGCTCAGCACATCTCGAGCACGACGGCCCTTCCCTGCCGGCAGCGGGGGCACCAACCCGGGCACCAAGGGGTTCGGCTCCTGGGGCTCCACCGGCACGTCCCGCCCGCGATTCCCAGTCAGGGGCAGAAGGGCCTCAGCCCCCAGCCCGCCCCACCGGGGGCTTCCTCCCGGGTTCGGCTCGGTGTTATTTCGGTGCCAACGCTCGCGGAGAGTGGGCCGGACTATTTATAGTGAGCGGCGCCCCCGGCAGCGCAGCTCCCCCGCGCCGATCCCCGCCCGGCCCCGCTGCCCCCGCCCGCAGCCCAGAGAAGAGGCAGGAGAGGGCACAGCTCGGGTCATTTACTGCAGAGACTCGCCGAAGACCCCGCACCCCCCAGCCCCAGGCAGGGGGGACTGGCGGCAGGCGCTGGGTGCAGCAGGTGCCCGCACCGAGAAGAGGGTCCCAGGACTCTGCTGGGGGACGTGCCAGCCCCAGTTTTCCAGGCAGTGGTCTGGGAACGCCGTGTTCAGAGGGTGCTGCTGCCTCTCAGTCCCACGCCTCGCACGAACTGCTCGAGGAGGCCACCGATGGCCCCTGAGGGGCTGGGGGGCACGGCCTTTAGGCCGATGGTCCGGCTGTAGCTTGCCAGAAAGGCAGAACGCACTTCTTCCAGACGGGACTCACGGTCACTTGCCGACACCAGTCTAGGAGAGAGAAGGGGAGGTCAGTACTTGCAGCCATCCTTCTCCACATCCCAGCTCTCACTCCTGACACAGGGCTGGCAGCAGGACCAAGGCTCTGTCCACAGCGCTGGCAGGTCTGTGGTGCTCAATGCACTGCAGAGGCTAAGGCAGCACCAGCCCCAAAAGGCTCTGTCCACAGAGCTGATGGCAGCTGGTGCCACTGCCTCCTCATCCAACCCAACCCACGGAGCTACTTGCAGCCTCAGTCTCCTGTTCCCCACGGGGTTTCCTCCTTCACACACCCCACTGTCCCATTTCTCCCACCACCATGGTGCTCACAAGGCTGCAGTTCATAAATAAAGTGGTGCTTTGGCCAAGTGGATGCTGGTATCAGCCCCTGCACCAGCTCCCTCTTCTCCTCACACAAATGAAGCCTGTCCACACATGCTGTGCCCGGACAGTCGCTTCCAACCTATTTGCAACCATCCCTCACTTCCACCAGCCCCAGCCTCGTGTGCTTGTGCCAGCACAGACAGCTTTTTGGAAAGTGGGGATGAGAGGGAGCAGACAAGGTGACAAAAGCCCCAAGGAGCACTCCAGCCATAGGAAGAGAAGAGCTGAGTAGCGCTTTACTTCTGCTCCCCAGCCTGGCTGCTCTTGGGAAACAGGAGCAGACTAGGGCATGACTTCCCATGGGACCTGCTCTCCTCTCCTGCTGATCCACACACCTGGTTAGGGGCAGGGGGAAAACAGCAGAAGGAAGGCGAGATTTCAGCTGAGGGAGCAGGGGAAAGCAAGACTGGGGCTCAGAGGCAGCTGTTCCAAGCTCTCCAACCTAAAACAATCCTTGCTGTGGTGCCTCTGCGACATGCCAGTGGTTCCCAGAGAGATTAAGACATTCCTCAAAGGTCACTCCAAGGGCACAGTACGAACCTTCCCCATAAAAAATTCTCTTTAATCTTCCAGCGCCTGGGCTGGCTATAAATTGGCACAGCTCATCTGAATGGAAGTGTTAACCACCCACAGCCAACAGCTTCGGTCCGGAAACAGCAGCAAGAGGATATGGTGGGAGGCCTATAAACAGCAAGTGATGCCGAGGCAGCCAACCAGGCCGCTGTTTACTGTGTCTGATAATAAAGAGAAGCCAGAGGGCAAAAAAAGGCAACAACATATCTAAACACAGTAGCGATGCTTTTTGGCAACCTAATTAGGACGTGGAACTCGCAAACCTGCTAGCATTTAAAATAAGCTCCATGAAGGCAGGACTTACTTGCACCCGAGTACAGCGATCTCAGATGTCACGCGCAGAGGTAAGCGAGGGCGTGCAGCAGTTAGGTCCCGTGTCTTGTGGCTCTCACACCTCTTTACAGGGCAGATTTTGTATTTGGGTTTTTGGGTTTGTTTCATGGAGTGAGACACTCCAAGGCACAGGGTCAAGCAGCCAGCCACTGCTTCCCACCAAGCCCTACAGACCAGCTGCAGCACTTCACCCTGAACAGTTCACCGCGGAGGCAGGTCGCGCTTCCTTGCCAAATCCACAGCACTCTGCCCCGCTACACTTCCTACAGCCTGCCCGCTCGCCTGCAGCTCGGGGTGCGGGATGAGAGGAGGCTGTCAAAGCCCCAGCTCGAAGTAAGGCCTGACAAGCCCCACACAAGCACAAGAAGTAGGCTGTGAAAAGCATACCTTCATCGAGCTGCTGCCAGTGAAGATGCAAAGTGGGAACTTAAATGGAATTAAAAGAAAAAAATCATACTGTGTCGGGCTGTGAAAAACTGGGATAAAACCACAATGGAGTCCTGAGCAAACAGGGCTGATGCAGAGCAGAGAGAGGGTGGAGGCTCTGGGTTAAGATCAACACAACACCCCTGGGAACTCTTCATCCTTTCAATGCACTGCCTGGTCCCAGCACCTTCAGTTGAGCAGTCCCCAGCCGCCAAGCAACCCACAGCTTTAGTGAATAGCTGAACAGGGCAGATCACCCACAGGAGAAGCACCACCACTGTTCTCCTCCTTTTGAATCCACTGCCCCAAGCAGTCACTTTCCAAACTGCATAAGCCTAAAGCCTATCAAATTTGATTCATGTTTCTCTACTGAATTCCCTATTCTGACGTCAGATCCAGCTCCAAGGGCAGAAACAACTTGCTGGTGATCAGCAGTGACCAAGCACAGCCAGGCTCAGGACACAGTAAAGCAGTCACTATTCAGATGCCCATCCTTGAGTCCCTTCTCCCTTGCCCATCTCCAAACTACTGCAGGAGCAACTCAGTGTGTCCTCAGGAAAGAAGAGCAAATCCTGGCCAGGCCATGTCCGACATCTCTTGAAATGTTTTCATCTGTCAATTCATGGATCTTGTAGCTTCACCCTAACTTGAAGGCAGCTGCTCTGCTCTGTTCAGCAGCACAGCATGCAGCCACATGAGACAGAGAGCCAGGGCAGGCAGCCTGTCTCTCACAGGAGACATGGGTTTTCATGTGGCTTGCACTCTGCCTCCAAAGCACGTACTCATATCTCAGTAAGGGCCCGAGCATCTGGCAGCACAGCTCTTGCATTGCTTGCTAGCAGCAGCCCCTGATCTGCCATTTCAGTTTCTTGATGGAGAGTTTGCAGCCTGAAGGCACAAACCAAGATTCTCTTCTAATAGCAATTAAAGCGCATCTCCAGTCTTTCAAGCTTCCAGAGGTGGATTTCTATTTGGGGAGGAACATTTGCCTCCCAGCCATTTCGCATGGCAGGATGTGGCAGGACACACGGTCTCTGTGGCTCTGCACTGGTCAGGCACAGCACCTGAAAATGATGCTGCACAAGGCCAGACAAAATTTGGGTTACAGAAGGAAAGTCCTTCTCTTACTCCAGCAGGGATCTGACCCCAGTTGGGAGATGTAGGTGAGCAAAATACAAAAGCAAGAAAATCTGGGTTACCAGTCCTGTCCTGACAAACATGAATCCTCAACCGCACTCAATTATGACCAAATTCAGCATCTTCAAGGAAGAGAGAAAAACCTCTTCTTCCTACAGAAAGCAAAGTGCTCCCCCATCATTAGGCAGAAAAAGTGCCATTTTCTTTCTGTGTTCAGCATAAGCAAAGAGTGCTGAGGGACTGAGTTTGTGCATAGAAAACACAAGGCAGAGAAGATGGAACGGTTTGTTATGGGCTCCCAGGCTTCTCCGAAAGTGCCAGAGTGATAAAGTTGCAGTGCTCGCAGGCAGCCAAGAGACCCAAGGAGAGATCCTGCATTTGAGACACTTACAGGCAAGTGCTAGAGAACTCATCCGGGAAGCTGCAAGGGAGAGAGGCGTCTGTGTTCAGGATTGCCTGCTCCCGAATACTGCCACACCCTGTCACCATCTGCCAGCTGCCAAAGTCTGTGGAAACGGAAGATCCGGGCAGAGAATGGTCCGCCGATCTGGGGCAGAGAGAGAGGGAGACGGCTCGATCAGTCAGATCATTCAGCCACATGCTTTTTGCTGGCGCTAGTGCCAGGGACCTGCCGGGTGGACGGCCAGCAGCGCCTGTGCCAGCACTGTTGACACTCAGGGACCACGGTGCAACATGCAGCTCTGGCTGGGCCCCAGACCCAGCCTTTCCTTTGAAAGCGAAGGGAGAGCCAAGCTGGCTGGGGCCAACAAAGCAGCAGGAGCACACCGGGAGCTGGACAGGAGAGAGCCAGCATGAAGCAGATGGCCATGCAGAACTGAGAAACCCATTAGAGAGATGGAACAGCACATCCTGCCCTGAAACCTTCACAGATGTGAAAGCTGTGCTGTACAAAGGACATTCCCCTGTTGCTTGTGGTAGCTGTTAGCACATCCCAGGGCAGCAGGGCAAATCAAGGCTGTGACTTGGTTAGTGCTGGGAAAGACTCAGAGATCATTGTCCTGGCAGCAGTTAGAAAGCAGATCACTCCTGAGCCATTACCACCAGATCTGAACAGAGCCAGTGCTCAAGGCGTACCCAGAACACCTACCCCCAGCACCTGAACGTCTCTTCATTTGTGTGTTAAAGAAAGGGCTGTGCCAAAAATCAGGTGACAAAACATCTTTAGGACAGGCTAAATAGCTGAGGAAGGATAATTGTTTGATGTATGCAACCTCCCACCAGGAAAGAAAGAAGCATGAAACATGGTTAAGTGAATCTGAGGAGTCCCTCCAAAATCTCAGAGAAGAGGGCACAATCACTTGAGACAAACCCACAGCTCTTGGCTTCCAAGGGAGCAAGCAATTACTGTGCCTTGCTGCACAGCAGAGTGTACATAGCTGGAAGCACAGCCTGTGGCAGAGCTGCTCAATTACATACTACCAAGATCTTCTGGATAATTTATCTGAGTTCTGCTGGGCAGAGAGCAGTGCTCCAGCTCCAGCTCTGCTGGGCCAGGTACTTGCACGCTGTCTTCACAGCTAAGAATAGCAGTGGCGCACTGCAGCTGCTCCCCAAGGGACCAGGAGAACAGCCAGAAAGACAGGCTCTCCCACAGCAAGAAGGACCTGAGCTAGACTGGAAGGCAAGAGTGGGACGAGATGCACAGCAGGAAACATATCTGCAATCTCAATCTAATTCCAGGACTGCCATTTAATTAGTCTGATCAATACAGCCAAGGTTGAGCAGTGGGAAGTGTGGTCCTGAGCTGGCTGTGCAAGCACAGAAGGGGAGTCACACAATTCCCTGTATATCAGCTTCCCATCACAGCTGCAGTTTGGGGGTAATATCCCTGTCTAGCAGTTCAGGCTCCTAAAGGGCATGACAGCAGAAATCAGGAAGAGCAGAGCTTCACCTGTCTCACACAGACCTTGTTCTTTGGCTGCTCAGTGAACTGAGTGAGGGTCAGAGTACTGGGAGAACCCCATCTTGCAAAATGGTGCTTTTCCTGGGGCATGTACTGCCAAAGTAAAAATGAGGGTACTTCACTGAAAGCAAAAGTGCAGCATATACTGTTAGAGAGACCTTCAGGAGATCAGACAGGGATAACTTTCCCTGGAAAGCAAGGAATTTGTAAGGGAAGGGGGAGCAGCTGTTGAGTGACATCTACTTCTCTCCGTGCCTTTGGAAGATAAAGTGGAGGAAGTCAGTGTGAAGGAGAGCAGGCAGAGTGTTTGGGCCCAGAGCACGATACCATGATGGAAGCACAGTGGGAACAGTGCAGGATGCCAGGGAGAAGCATGGAGGAATATTGCTTCAGTGCAGAGTGAAGAGGAATATGTCACCTCCTTGAGAGCACAGCACAGCCAGACAGGAAAAACAGGAGTGTCACACATGGTGACAAGAAACTGAGCTAAAGGGGTAAAGAGATCTGTAGGCAATGGGCTCAGGCTGAAAGCCAGAAAAAGCAATGAGTTGCTGAACAGAGGACAGGCTTGTGGCCAGTTAGAAACAAAGGTTTTGGAGAGGGCAAGCGTGAATGGCAGAGGAGGGCCTGGACTATAGTAGGATCTCCAGGTGAAGGTACAAAGAACTGAGCAGAGTTCTGCAGCTCCTGCAAAGGGAGAGGAGTATCTGGAGCCTGCCCAGGAGACTCTGCCCACATGGCAAGCCACGATCCAGGGCACCAGGGATAGCAAAAATGTCCCTCTGCCCAGTATCATCAACCACACCAGTCAGATAAATCTGTGCTAAAGAAGGTGAACAGAAGATTGTTTTCTGCTTTGGGTGTGTGGCCTCAGCTTCCAGTTGCTGGTCACTTTCCATGCTTGTCAGCTAAGATTAGACTGATCTTACACCACCTCTTGGATCAAGTCATCTCTTGAATCCTGCCATGTACAGGCAGATAAAAGCACTGTGTATCTCCTGCAAGACTGACTCAGTGACTCTCTAGTCCTCCAGGCCTTCCTGGGGTCCCCAACCCTGTCAAGCAGCTGTGCAAACTTAGTAAGGTTTCATCTAACCCAACAACACTGTGGTCTAGGAGTTCAAGGCAGTAAATTCCGAGTCTTGCCTCCAGGCAGCAGAACAAACACTTGTCGAGTAATTGAATAAACTGATTGACTCTGCAAAGAGTCTAGGTTGTTTCTTTCCTGGCCCAGAGATCTGAGCCTGGTCAGCAGAGCTAAGATATTGTGGCAGACCTTCCCCTCTATCCCCAAAGCCTTCTTAAGGAGGCTCCTGAGGAAGTGTCACAATCAACAAGCATCTTGAGCAGCCTCAAGAGACAGCAGGGGCCAAGCCTGGGAAGACACAGCATGGGAAATTTTGTGTTTGCACTGCAACAGCAGCAGAGCTTCTTAAAAGTTGAGCTTGGCTTGAGACCCAAGACCAGATGTCTGGGGTGACTGCACCCCGATGCAATCCAGTCAATGCTAGAGGTGAAAGTCTTCCTGGAATTTCTACCTTGAATACTTCTTGTAAAGTCTTACTGCAGAGGCCCCAAAAGAGCTTCAGTGAGGCCCTTGGAACAAGCTGGAACTGCTGGGACACCAGAACCAGTTCCCAAGTCTTTAGGAACAGCATGCCTGCATCACATGACAGCCATGCCAGAGGCTGGCTAGGAGTGAGGGCAGCACGGAGTCCTGGGAAGCAGCTGGACAATGACAGCAAAGCTGACATGGTTAGAGATGAGATACAGCCAGTCTTCAAGTTGCTGTCTCTGCCACAGACATCTAATGGCAGACAGAAAAAGAATCAAAGTGAGCTTCACACACCCACCTCTTCAGGCCCACGAGTGGGAAGAAACTCCCTCAAAAGTGCAAGATTAACTAAATTAGATTAGCAAAACAGAGATGAGCTGCAAGCTGTTCCTTCACACAAGGAGGGACCTCTTGCAGGCCATAAACTGGCAGCTCCTAACCTGGAATGGTTCCTTTTAATTAGGTCAGTGCTTCCCATGCAACATGCTGCACAAGACAGTATTTCAGAGCACATGGACACTCACTTGCCTGCCAGAGAAGAGCCAATACCGGAGGCAGAGCAACAGTCAGGGATCCTTCCCTTTCTTAATATGTAACTGAGATGAGAGCCGAGTGCCAACAGCTAGGCTCCCGTCCTGCCCTGTGCTGCCCCCGCTCACCTGACGTATTTCCACACACCTAGGACTATTTGGGAAGCAGCTCATTTGCCAGCATATGCTCTGTGCCTCAAACTGAAGCATTAAGTAGGTTCTGTATGCGCAGGCAGACTTTGGCAACCTGGAGTAAAGGGCAGCCCTTCCCACCTTTGCGTGGGAAATGCTGGCAAGGAGTATGGCACTCTGCCAAGAACTGGGAGCCCTGGCTGAATTCCAGGCAGTTATCTACAGGCTGGGATAGTGCCCGAGCAGCCCCTTCTCTGTGAGCACCATTTCTGATTGCAGCACATAGTCATGGGCCAGCCAGCAAGCCCATTTTGTGGCATGGTCATGCAATAATTCCAGAAAACAATCCTGTAAACAATTCCTCTCCTGCTGTGGTCACTACCCCGAGTTGTCATACCGCAGATACACCTTCTGAGCGAGGTGGCTGTAAGGAGCAAGACACACAGTGCACACAGTCTTCTCACTACCTACAAAACACCCAAAGCCAAGGGGCAGCAGCTCCTCTGTCCCACTCTGCTCTCACTGTGCTCCCTCCAGACCCACAGCTGAGCCATCTGCAGCCTTAATAAGTAAAATAAGGGAGTTCTCTGTGACTGCTGGTCAAAGCAGATCCTCCACAATTTAACTCCTCCAGATCTTGACTCTCTAGATCACAGTACTTTGGGTTTTGTTTAACTGACTTAGCAAAAGCACATTCAACCAAAGATTATCCAGCTGCTAATCCACATTAGCGCTATGTAGACACATGATAAAACCCTGACACAGATACAGAATTTTTCTGCAGTGTCATGGCACGCTTAAGACTGCTAGTGTCAAATGCAAATACAGGAAAAGGTTTGCAAACTGCAACCCCCTCACATGCAGGGGGTTCAATTTGAGGCACAGTGACTGCCATACTCAGAGCTCTCTGTAGAACAAGCAGCACATCTTGTCCTACTCTGCAAATAGTCTATGCAGTATTTTCCTGTGTGTTTGTCCTCCACAGATGTGCTCTTACCAACGTGTTGGAATAAGATAGAAAGACTGACAGGAATTGCTTTTGTACTGCTTTGCCTAACAGGAACCATCCTGGGATCTACAGGTACCCAGGACCTCTGGCTCAGAGCAAGATTCACAAGATGGGCTGGTAATGTGACAGCAGCAGCCTGTTGACATTGCCTGGCCAGGAGAGGGGTTTGGCTTCTAATGTCTGACTGGGTATTTTTATGTCCTTCTTTTAGGACAGCTCAGTTCCCCTCCCAGGCCCTGCTCACGTCTCTTGCTGACTTGGCCACCTGTTCACTCCAGAGCTCCCCTGACTGCCAGCACTTGGACTGGGCTGTTGACCTGAACTACCTGAAGGATACCTGCTGGCATTGCACAAGCAACCATTTTAACCACTGCAGCAGCAGTTGAGGAAAGTGTTTTGTTGCTATGGCCACACAAACAGAGGATTATGAAGTCAAGTACAGCGGTTTCTTCATCTCAAGAGCCTTGGGTGTTGACCTGCCAGCAGCACTGCAGGAATAAAGGTATTTTTGGCATCCTGATCAGTCTCTGTGCTCCTGCTTATCCATCTTAGTACCACAATTTTTCAGGAGGTGAAGAGAAAATTTACCTCTTCCTTCTACCACAGATACAGTTCTCCACCCAAAATGGGACCCATTGTTTCCTTCAGGGCAGAAAATGGTGGCTGAAGGTACTGTGTTATCTACCAGACCAAAAACTACCACAGTTGAAACAGGCCAAGTGGAATGTCAAAACCTCTTTCTGGAAAAAACACACCACGCTTAGAACCCAGAAATTGCAACCCATGACAGTGTCTGATAAGGGAACCCTAACCCTCGCTATGGTGCTCTTCTGCCTACTCTTGTTTCTCCTCTTTGCTCTTGCAGAGCAGTCCGGCTGAAGCATTACAAGCTGCTTCTTCCCAAGCATTGCAGCAAGCTTGCTACCAGCAAGCACTGAACAGCCTGTCAGGCCTTGGGAATGGCATGGGACCACACACAGGAATTGTGGCGCTACCATTGTGAACAAAGCAGCTCCCAAGACAAGCTGTTTTCTTTCCAGTATTTTCTTCTCTTCTTGGGAGATTCTTTTTATCTTACAGAGAATGCAGAGGTGGGCCCCAACAACAACTCAAACCCCTTCTATTGATGTCTTTCCCTGGGGAGAACAGTTAGCATCATTTATGAAAACTGTCAGACACTGGAGTTTTTCTCTGGAATTAAGAGAAACTTGTTAAGAAAGTCTTATAAATTTTCAATGCTTTACTTGTTTGTCATTTTATTTTCCATATGATGAGAGAGTACTCAGATTTGGCTAGTGGCTGTTTCAGAAACACTAGAAAAAGACTCATCGGAAAACCTGCAGAGACTACACAAGCATTTGATGCTCTTAACAGCAACCTCTTATCTCAGAGTCTCTTTATTCCATGTTGCCCTAACCACATGGTGTTTGCTCCACAGGCTCTGTTCTTTTTTCCCTAGCCCAGCTCCCCAGTCAACTCTGCCCTATTGCAGTGTCACGCTCCAGAAGGGTGCCTCTGTTATGGCGTGAGATTAGGCTCAGGTCCAGGGTCCCCATGCCCCAGCAGGAACACACAGCCTTCCGGGCAGAATCCTTTGTGCTGGCACAGTCCTCGCAGCTTGCTCCCAGCAGATTCCTACCTCTGCTTGCTACCAGCACCCAGTTTTTTTTCCAACCAATCATCAAGAGGGTCAGCAGGTGAAAAGGGGGACAGTATAGATGCAGAGTGAGGTCTGCTTGATTTGAAAAGCTTCCTTTCCCAAACACCACGGCCATTTCAAAACCTGGTGGACGCGTCAGACAGAGAAAATGCGGTGAGCTGCATGCATGCAAGATGCAGAGATGTCAGAGCTCAGAGTTGAGGCATGCGCTGAGGACAGGCAGAACAGACAGCTGGCTGTTATCAGTACAGTTCCTTGCTCCTCTAGGGGCTGAGGCAGGAGTGTCTGTGTTTAATGGCCAGCACTTCAGACAAAGTCAGACTAGAGAGGAACAGGCCTCCCGAGGTTTGTCCACAGATACAAACACAGGTGCTCCAGTGTTTCCAGAGCTACACAAGTGTAGCCCTGCACTCCCTTTACCAGACACTCATTTTGCTGAGAAATGCTCTGCTCCATCCCATCTCACCTGGATCTGGGCACTTCTAGTGGGCTGCTTCCAATCCTCAGGAAGTTATCAGAATGGGTTGATGAGGAGGAGCTGGAGGACTTAACTTCAACCATTCCTGTGGAAGACAGCCTGTCTTCAGACTGCTGTGCCCTGCTCCAGAGCACGGCTTGCGGTGATGATGCACAGCTCTTCCTCCTGTGGGACAGAGGACGTGGGTGAGAAAGCTGACTTTTCTATGTACTCCAACTAGGAAGCCTTTCCACCACAGGATGGATTTTAGCCCAGCAGCTACAAGCTCTTGTTTCCACTGAACCCGCCCTCCTCCCTCCCAAGGAGTCATGAGTCACGGGTAACTGCTCAGTGAGGGGGGTACACTGAGCTCAACCCATCTTAGCCCATTCTTTTATAGATCACCATCCACGTGACCGGGAAATCAGAGACGGGAGAATACATCAGCCCACACACACACAGTGATTGCTTTGTTTAGTCTAGCAGCAAAAATGCCTTGAGCAAGGGGCCTCCCAGCGGGGAAAGACCATTTCAATCTGCTCAAACTCCACAGTGCGTATCAGCCCAGGTGGGCGTTTGTGCGCACCGAGGGCAACAGGGACACACCACCAGTGTTATTTTCCCTTTTAGCAATTCCCTTTGGGCACCACTGACCACACTTCTGACCACGTGCTTACAGCTGACAGTCACTCCAGATGTAGGTACACTTCAGTTTTCTCTCTGTCTATGCTGACAGCCCAAACTGCTTTGGCTTCTTTCCTAGCCAGCACATTCAGACTCAGTCATGATTCACTGTCCATTGCTGCATCAGGCCTTAGCTCACAGTACCATCCAACTACATGCTGAACAGGCACACATTTGGGACTAATTCACACCACTGCTGCTCCACGTTCAGAAGATTTTCCTTCTTATGTCAGTTGTTTAGTTCTGTTTTTTTCCCTAGAAGAGTCCCAAGAATTTCCTCCCCTCCCAAGACCACTGAACTGGACAAAGACCTCCCTATGTACAAAAGTAAAAAAGAAAAATTCTAAAGCAAACAAACTCAAGGCAAAAAGATGTTATTCCCCCTAAAACATGGAAGGGCATCTCAGCTTTGAGATCTCAAGCACTGTCAGCGAGTGCAGCTAAAGACAGGCTCATTGTACAGTGGAAAGCGCGATATCCTCTCTTCATTTCTTGAAGGGTGTCCACCCTCAAACATCACACCACAGCCTCTCTTAAGCATTATTCATCTCATGTTATCATAGCTGCCAACATCTCCAAGTACAGCCTGCAGAAACAGGTTTGAACAGCTAAAAATCAAATGCCTCTCCCTGCACAGAGACTGTGAGGCCACCTGTTTTCAGGGCAACACAACAAAGTACATCCCCTCCTCTCCCTTGTAGCAAGCCCTACGTATTCTCCAGACTACAGAGCCAGAACAGCTTGCAGTAAAACATCCATGATCAGTCCCTTCGCTGAGCACTCATGGCAAGGCTCACAATCTTCCCCTTTCCCAAGCTCATGCCCCCCAGCACAGCCCAAATCATCCCTGTGGAGCAGCTGCTAGCCCAATACAGCCTGATGTCTTCCACAGAAATAAAAGCAAACCAGAGATAGGAAACATGTTACAAAATCCAGCCCTGATCCACACAAGTGCAGCTGATCTCCTCCAGCATGCCCTGGTCACTTCACATCTTGTGAAAAGCACACATAAGTTCTGTGCAGCAGAATCAAGTCTGTATGTCCTGAGCACTCAGAGCAACATAAATGCTTCCAGGTCACTACCCTGAAGCCCTGCAAGTGGAAAGTTGTTCTCTACTTGATGCAGTAGTTTTGATGTGGATAGGTAGGCTCTGTGTGTTAGAGGACTCCGTGTTGCTCACTTGGCAAACAGTTTGGGACTCTCCATCTCCATTTTGTGATTCTGAAGGGATATTCTCCCTTCCCTTCTCAGCACTTTAAATTGAATATACAATGTACTTTAGAAAGGCTGCTGCCACTAGCATGGCTGCAAGCTCAGTCCCAGAGGACTTCAAATGCCTCCAGCACAACCCAGATTTAATTTAAAATAATTGCAATATAAAATAGCCTCTTCACATGTGCTGAGGGAGAGGAGAGAAAAATTAAACTGAGAGGGGCAACCCTACAGCAAGGCTCTGAAATCCCCAAACAGCACCAGAAACTCCACAAGCAAGTAAAACACCTGTCCCAGAGTAGCAGAGTTGCCAGGCACCTTCCCCACTTCCAGACAGCCAGCTGCATCCCAGGCAAGTTCTATGTGACCCTCTATCAAGAGGCACTACTGAAAATTCTGTATTCTCCCCTGGAAGTGTCTCTAAGCAGTGCTGCAGGCAGGAACCTGCTTTCAGCTCACACCTCATGCTGGTAGAGGGGCTAAAATTTAGAGGGGATTCTTGGCCACCCAGCCCAACTCCCACTAACTGCAGACGCTCCCCCTGTATAATGTCTTTCATAAACTCTGATTAGGCTTCATTTTAGGGCAGCTGAACCATCTCTACTTTTCCCTGGGGAGGCTGCTGTCAAATGTAATTTTTCTGATAGTTTGGAACTATCTTTTAAAAGTAATGAAATCCTTTGTGGATGAAGTTTAACAGTGAAACTGGTGAAAATGAAACAAATGTGCTTTACTCTTGTCTATGTACAAACTCAGAAGCATCCCTGCAGAAGCCTGACAGCCTTTTAACATGGGGTGGCCTCCAGTTTTTGGTGCAGAAGCTCTGGAGTACAAACTGCAGCAAAGCTTCTGACAGCCAAATTCCTCCCCCCACTGTCAGGAATCCATGCTACAGAGAGCAGACCTGGAGGGCAAGACACTTCAGAAATATTTTTCTATCAGGCTCAGAGCCTGCCCCTTTTGTTCAGCCCACTGAGTGGTTATCTCCTCACCATGCTGCTTGAGCCTGTGCTCCTGCTGGCATCAGCTCCACTGCTTCATAGGTAAAGCTCCCAGTTGCTCCAGGGGAACTTTCCATCCCTAGGGAGAAGTCACTGCTCAGGCTTGTGGTGCTGCCTCGGTCTTTCTGCTCTAGAGAAAAGAAAACAGAGCTACCTGAAGACCAGCTTGGTCTCACTCACTTTCTCTCCCTTTAAGCAATACACTTCCCTGTGCCCTGTTCTTGTGAGGCCCCAAAGACAGCACACCCATTTGGGGTCATCCTGAAGCTGGGAACCCAAGCTCACAAGCAATGAACCATTACCAGCACCCACAGGCACTGATGCTTGACAGCAGCACTCACTGAGCATGCAGATCTCTTCCAGGGTGAAGCCAGGTGGCAAACTCTTCCTCCTGGGGAAGGAAAGACAAAGTTACCTCAGGCACACTTCAGGGCTGTGTGAAGGCTGGCCATAGCCAGGTCTCTGTCACACGCAGCAGATCAGAGCAGTGGGGAATTAGCTATACAGGGGCAGAGGAGAGGGGATAGGCCAGTGTGCAGTCTGACTCCTAACAGTCCCAACCCAAACCTCCTATGCTTTGAGAAGGTGGCAACAGGCAACACTGCACATAATGTGCTTATTCAGAGCATCCAAGGCGGGCTTTGCCTCCTTCTGTCCCTCCTGAAATAATAAGGGTTTATGCTGGGCAGTCTGTTAAAAACCAGCCACCCCCTCTGTCCCCACCAGTGCCTGATGGAGCTTGCTGTGCAGCCTGCTTGAGCCAGAGCACACATCTCTGGGTTCATCCGTGCTAAAGCATCCACGGACAGTCATTAAGCAGAGAGCACATTTCAGCATGGACAGTTTTTCAGAGCACAACGTGGCACCTCACAAGCCTCGGCCCCGTTTTGCAGCCTTCAGAGTGCAGAATAAATTAAAGAAAACTGGGCCAGGACACCAGGGCTTCCATCTCCCCAAAGAAGCAGCACTAACAAGCTCCCTGGCTCTGTAGCCCATGCAGCAGCAAGCACAGGCTCCTTACCTCTGTGACTTCAGAGCAGAGAACTCCTCAGAGGTGATGTGCTTCAGAAAATTGAAGCAGAAAAAGAAAATCTGAGCAAAGGGAAAGAGAAGAGCGGTTCAGGAATGAACCCGAGGCTCCATGCAGCCTCTTATCTTGGTGAGGAGGTGCTGGCAGGAAGGAGATAGCAAAAAATCTGCAGCTACCAGCTTCCAGTGTGCCATGGGCTGCCACCATCCCATCCTGGGCCTTCTCTTCCATGTTAAACTGCCCCTCTGCTCCCTGCCACGGGGAGGCCCAGAAAAGAAGGGGAACAAGTCTCCTTATCAATGCCTTGCACACATGCTGCAAGCCCACAGCAGGTACTTATGCCATCAGTACAGAATGGAACAGAGATGGCAGCAGCTGCTTATACACTCAGGTAAGCAGCAAACCCAGCAAGACTTGCAGAGTTAGAGCCACATGCTCCACCTCAGCAGCAGACCTCTACCACATCTGGAAGCACGCGGTACCTACAGCGTTTGCGGCCCCAAGCTTGTGCCCTGCCACACCCCACTCTGCATCAATCACCCTACTGTGCCTCTGCCACCCCACCCACCCATGCAGAGCCGTGCCCTTCTCCTGGGAGAAGTGGGGAGCAGGGAGCGCCAGAGGCAGCCAGGCACCCCCTCTCCTGCTGCAGCTACTGACTCCACCCATGACCAAGCAGGCACCAGAGCAGAGCTGCCAGGCTTGAACACCAGGAAAGGAAGGAATAGGAGGAATGATACTAAAACAGGGATTTTGTACCCCTGAAAGATGGAAAATAGGCCAGGGTCCTGCCTCTGCTGTTTGAAGGCAGAAGATTCCTTAGTAAGGTGAGAGTTTGAGGAACAGGGGAATAGCAACAGAGTTAGACACACACCCCATCTCTTTTCTATTCAGAAATGATATTACACTATATTGCAACTATAGTCAGAGCAATCTTTTTTTGCTTTTTAACAGTGAAAGATTTTGAAGAGTATTAGTTCCACTAATTTTAAGTGCATCCCAGACCCGTATGTGCACCCACAGACACACCCCACCAAATTCACACACTGGAACCAACACAAGCTGCTCCATGAGCCTGTGATGACATGCAAGCCACACGCAGCTGCAGCACCCAGGCAGGATGGCTGGCACTCAGGACAAGCACACAAGACTATCCAGCTTTATTTTCAAGGAGTCACATATCCTTCTCACTGCTGAGCTGAACAGCAAGTCCTAGCACCCTCTAATGTGGGGCCTGAACACTAATGGCACAGGAGGGAAATGGGCAGGAGTGACCTCTCCCCCCAAAAAAACTGTAGCCTGAGAGAGAAGCAACCCCACAACTTTTGCATCATAAAGTGACAGGGCAAGGCTCTTACCTCACATTTCCAGCACCTGAACAATTTTTTTAGAGCCTGGCCACACCACTGATACTAGCAGGAGCAGGCAGTGAACACTGCTACCTTAAACAGGTATCCTGAGAACACAAAGCAGTGCTCAGCCACTGCCCCAGACCCAACACTCACCTCTTCTCCTTTACTGAGTCGATCGACTAACATGTGCCTGGGAAGAGAGCAAGGGAAGCTCAGTCATGTGCCAGAATCAGAAGAGTACAAGCTGTCAAGAATAGCCACATGCCTGAGCCCTCAGGTAAAAAAAGGCATCAGCCCTTCTTGTCCCAGCTCATTGGGAGCTGCTCAAACATCAACCTTTGGCTGTGAACAAACATCAAAGATGACCCCTCAAGGCTTCTCCCCTGTTGCACAGGGATGCACAGGCAAGTAAAACTTATCATTCCTACCCAAAGAGAAACCAGTCATAGGCCACTGTCAGGTAGAGAATCTCAGATGGCTCCAGGGACGTGTGGATCAGCCCATCCTGCAAAGCAAAAGACACAGCCTTCAGGCAGCAGCCCTGGGAAGTGGAACTTGGGAATTCATGATCTGCTGAGAACTGTCACAGTGATCCACGGTACCCATCTTCCTCTACCTGCCTGTGACAGCATGTCTGAAGAAACATTAGGAACATTAACAGCTCCACCACCACTTCCTGGAGACGGTCACTCACCCTCCAAGCAATCAGCCCCAGAAGCAGAGCCAGGTACTCACAGCCCATAAGGAGAGGCGCAATAAGGAGATGAAGAGAGGCGTTCGATCCCAGCCGGAGATACAGTGCACCAGCAGCCCGCTGTCATCTGTTCCAGGCAGGGGTAGGACGGAGAAGGAAAAAAAAGGATGTTGCAATGAGAGCAATGACTTCTTTATGGCAAATCTGTAGAGACAAGCTACTCTCTGTCCCCAAAGCCCAGACTCAAGAGCAGAGCTCAGCCAGAACATTCTGTCTTGAATACAGCCACCAACAAATTGCTCAGAGTGTCCTGGGTTGTCAGCAGCACCAGCTGATGTGCTGTCCTGGTCCTGACAGCTGCTCAGGACACAGAGTCATCGGGTATGAACATCACTTTACTACCCCGAACATACACCTACCAGCTGCAGCTCACTATCATAATTTATTTCTACACTGGTGAGAAAACAGCTCCAACTGAACATTTTTTCAGTCTCACTAACCTTCCTGCTGCACACTGAGCAGAGGCACACACAAGGCACAAACCCTACACCCTACAGAAAACCTGCAGTGTGTCCCAACACAGCTAGTGCAGGCAAGTGTAGCTGGCCATGCTGTCAGAACCAGCCACAGCTCCATCCATCAGTGTTAGGTCACGGTGCCCAGAGGGAATGGGATGCCACAAAGGGCAACAGACACTCTTCAAGAGTTGGGGTGTCCGTGATGAAAGGGGCTCTTAAACAGCACCAAATGAGATCCTGTGTTGGGGGGACAAAATACAGGTAACCAGCAAAACAAGAGCAAGAGTCAAAAAGGAAAGAAACAATGTTTCTTCTCTTCACATTTAAAGTGGTAAAACAGTAGGCTAAGTTTTCAGATATCCCTTCATGTTCAGGAAGAAAGGGTTTTCAAAGAATCAGCAAGTCTCTCTCTAAGATGGGAGCTGGAGTTCTGAGATGGTAGGACCATCACCCTGTTTTGAAGGGAGAGAATTAAAAGTGACTTCTGTATTGGGTGCTGGGCCACAATGGCACTAATACCATCAGCCGTTCTTCCAGGGACAGTGACTGCTCCAGTTACGCTGCTGGGAGCAAGGTGTTTGCCTTACCATCACTATTGATAATGGAGATCAGCAGCTTCAGGTAGTTCTGTGTCTGTTGTATGAGGTCCCAGCTCTGCAGAAAGAGGAATGTTGATGGTAAGGGTCTGCCCACAGCAAAAGGCTGCTCTGCAGTTCAGAGCTGCTCTATCCAGAACAGCAGCAAAGCAGAAATAACCACATGGCCATTCCTCAAAGTGACACACTTCCCCTTTGTATGAATCTCCCCATCCTCTGCAAAAGGCACTCTGGGACAAGATACCAGGTAGGCAAATAAAGCATTAAAGACCATCTCTACTGTCTTCCTGGCTGGAAGAGGAGCTGCTTTGCCTGCAGCCCCAAAGCTCCAAGCAGCCCATGCTCAGAGCACTGACCCACTTCTGCCCACGTGCACTTTACCAAGTGGTTGAGCCACATTCCAGCCACGTGTGTAATGCCAGCAGCATGATGGGATGTGCAGGCCAAGGCCAGCAGCCTGTTTCCACAACCCAAGCACTTTGCTCAAAACTCTGTGGTCCTTGAAAATGTCCCTGGCTGGCAGAGGGCTGCTGGCAGAGGGCTGACCTTCACCCACCCTCTGGACAGGCACTGGACTTCTGCAGTATCCCCCAAGTAGCAGCAGAACTACAGAAGGGCTCTGAACTCAGAGAACTCCAGCACTACAAGACATACAGGTGAAAAACATCAGAACAAGCCCAAGCTTGTCACTTGACTGTCACGTCACGAGAAGATGCAGGGAATTTCAGTGGTTTGATCAGAATCAGAACTAGCTCAAGGGAAATAAGACAGCACTGGCAAGGAAAAAGCAAGAGTTGGACACATTTCATGGCAGAAATGTTAGTGGTGTAAGTGACATGTGACCATAAGCAACAGAACCCTCACTGTGTGCTTGCATGTGTGCACATCTGTGTGTAACCACACTGAAGACTAGTGTCAGACAAAGAACATATTGCTCAGCTGTGAGGCCTGCAGAGCCACAAAAGAGTAGGGAAACAGGGAACATAGTCAGCCTGCAGAAGAAAACCACATAATTACAAAATCTTTTATCTGCCCAATTCGATCCATCTTCCGCTTATTTTAGAAGGCATCATCCAATTATCCAGTCTGATCTCTATACCATGAACAAGAAAGTTTTCTTCAGTTGCCCCAAGTACAGCCTGAAGCTTGCACTTGGCAAGATCTTTGCCCAGAAAAGCATCTCAAATAGGGGTGACAGCTCATTTCTCCTTTGGCAGCATGTTCCAGCAGATTATCCTCAAAAATAACATGCAAGACTGCTTTTCCTTATCTGAAGGTCTGATTTCAGATGCAGATATTGCTTCCTGTGCAGCCCTTCTTCCCCAGAGTCAAGAGTGATTTAGAATTAGTATTTTCTCCTTACAAATGTACTTACACATTAATCAAGTAAACCCTCCATCACCTTAGTGATTAGCTAAACAGACTGAGAACTTTCGCTTTGAGTGAAGTATGTTCTCCAGTCCTCAAATCATTTCTGCATCTATTTATTACACCCTCTTCAATTTTTAATATCCTTTTAAAAATACTGGCTGTTCAGTATTCTAGTGAACAAGTTTCTAGCCACACACAAGCTGTAGTTCTATTAGTTCTGCTTCAACTTTTCTGTGATTCTGCTTATGCTGGCACTTGAACAGTATTTACATTACTGACAACAAACACTGGCACAGCACAGGGAGCTCTGTGGTTCTGTGGTGCTTCCAGCCACAGGGCACAGTAACGTGACATGCTCCAGCACAGTCAATCCCCACAAAACCTGGTAGATCCACTGATGTGTGAAATGGAGCACACTAATCAGTAGTATAAGGTGATACTTCCTGGTGTGAACAAAGGTAAACTTTGAAGCTTGAGCAAACAGAAGAGTTCAATTACTGTTTGCCATGCTGTCAGCAATAAGGAGTGGAGATCTGCTATGGCTGGTTATGATTCCCTACTCCTCTCCCATAGGAAGGCACCTTGCACACCCATGAAGAAGGTGCCCAGTCCCTCGGCTCTGCTCACAGAGGAGAAGGTTGACCTCTCTCAAGACTCCCCACAGCCAAGGAAGTCTGCCCAGGGTAGGCCCATGCCGAGCTGAGACTGAGAACAGGTAACACTGCTTTCTGTTTCCTGCCTTGTTCCTTACCTTTGTTAGTGACCTATCTCCCTAATGGATTGCAAATTTTTGGAAGCTACACCAGAAGGCTTGACTTTACAGTCAGCTGCCTCAGGGCACAGCAAGCCATGGAGCTTTTGGGTACAGGATTTCCACTGCTGTTCTGAACTGTCAAGCAGCCTCACCCCCACTGAGATGGTATGAAGTGAGCCAGATTACAGCAATAGGAGCAAGTCAGATTTCAAATCTCTCCTGATCCTTCCTGAATACATCCCTGACCTCCCACAGAGACATCCACTTTGCTCACCTGGTACTCGCTCCAATCAATATTCAGAGACTGGGTCAGAGAGACTGGGATACTTAAAGGAGCATCTACATAGTCCTGTAAAAAACCCAAACACAGTTGGTCAGAGGAAAGTCATGACTTGAAGGGAATGAGTTCCAGAAAAAACCAAGACAACAAATGCCACATGGTGCATTACAAAAAACCCAAACATCTCAGCAAAGCATCTTTGTATGCAAAATCCTGAAGCTGTAAGAATAAACTCAGACTCTTGCAAGGACTAATGGACAAGTGGAGCTTTTATGTCCTCCCAACAGTGAAAGTTGGGCATATTAGTCTCTGAATTTCTGCAGGACTGCCCCACTCAACCATCCCCTCAGTAGGAGACAGAATATGAAGAAAGAACTGAGAACTGAGGCTATCAATGAGATCAGAATTCAAAACTGGGAGCAATCCATACCTTCCATGAGAGGTCAATCATCCTACACTTCAGGATAACGATTCATTTATTTTACATATGAATCAATAATTTAGTACATTCCCTATCTGTTTTGTTTGTCCTGTTGATTTCCTCCTTGTGATCAGAAATAGGCCCATGACATACACACCATCGCTGAGGAACTGGAAGGCAAGACTTAGGCCCAGTAAAACACAAAGCTCTCAGTTTTGTAACATCCATGTACCTGTTTCCAATTAAATATGAGACCTTCAGCTGTATAATCCCGGTCTTTGTAGTCCTTAAAAAATTCACAGCCTGCAAGAAAGAGAGATAATGAACAACGATTCAGCTAACTGGTATCTAACAAGTGAAGTGCCCTGTGGGACTAGGACTGCTGGCAGCCCCAGGCTCCAGAAATCCAAACCAATCAAAACTGCTGCCTGTGGGAAGAGAAGAGCAGTAATCCTTAGTACACTGTGCAGCACGGCCTCCAGCAACAACAGCCCAGGGCACTTAGCAGTACAGACACTCACACAGCAAAGGGCAAACTCCAAACACAGCAAATGGGGAGCTTGAGGGATTGATTTCATTTTTTCCCGAACAAGAGGTTTCAGCAAGGAGCTATGTTTTGCAGGGCCATGGACTTTTGCACAGATCTAAGGCATCAGCTTGACATGCTGAGTGAGAAGGAACCACCAAAAGAAGGTGTTGGCAAAGGCCTGGAGAAAGCCAATTTTCAGAGGGCATCTGCTGCAGGTAACAAGAAATGGCTCTGTTAGAGGTGGCTGTGATTTCTCTCACATTTCAGTCTTCTCTTTCAAACGTGGGATTTACCCCATCTGAAGGAAAGAGGTACAAAACCACTTCCAAGCTTTTCCCCAAGCTCTCCCCTCCTGAAATGTGTCCTTTGGCTTGGCCCTTCTCAAACAACTATTTAAGTCTCTGCTGCAACCTGCAGTCACTTAGTCACAGCTGAGCAGCACCATTAGCACTGCGGCTGCCTGCAGGCTACACAAAACACCTCTCCCAGTGTGCTGTACACACCTCAGCAGTGCCACAGTGCCCACACTACCCAGATACCCCTGTGCCAGGCACAGAACACGGAGAGAGATTACCACCCTGCAAGTCACAAGTAACTTCAATGGAAAAAAAAGCCAAGAAAAGAATCTTTGTGCAAGGATAGGACTAATCCTCAAATATGCAGTCAGGACACAATCTGTCAGTTGAGATTTAACTCCAATTAAACAATGACTTCATGCAAAGAATGGGGGATTATGGCATAACTGCTGGCATCCACAAATACCAAAAGCTTCTACAGATACCCCATTTTAACCCAAGTCCTTCACTCCAGACAGTTCTTACTCTTCGCTTGGTAAAATCTGTCTGGATGCCTGAGCACAAAAAGCGGTGGTGAATGGAGCTAAATCCAGTTGGTGTCTGATCCCCAGGTTTTGTGGTGTTCCTCAGGGTTCAGTATTGGGGCCAGGCCTGTTTAACACCTTTACCGATGATCTGGATGAGGGGATCAAGTGCACCCTCAGCAAGGAGTGGAGTCACCAGCCCTGGAGGTATTTAAAAGACAGGTAGATGTGGCACTTGGGGACATGGTTTAGTGGGAGCCTGGGCAGCACTGAGTTAATGATTGGACTCAATGATCTTAAAGGTCTTTTCCAACCACAACAATTCTGTGACTCTGTTTGGACGCTGTCTTGCTCACCTAAGGCGACAGTATCTTAGAATAACTTCAGAAACAAATTACAAAACAAAAATTCTTTCAGTGCAACCCTGGAAACATCAATAAGAATGTATCACGGCATTTGGCCAGTCACTAGAGGGGTTGCTGATCCTTAGATGTGTATGCCTTAGATTTAACAGAATGACAACATTTCCCCATGGACCAGCACTGCTGAAATCAGGCAACATCTGCAGCGAGTGTGTGCAGTTTAATAAGGTTTACCTCTAGCGTGGCAGTGAAGAGCTGCTAAAAGAAAGCAGCTGTCCCAGAGGGCACAAGAGGAAGGACCATCACTGAGTATTGCCTGAGATCTGCCACATGCAGATCCCCATACAGAAACAACTCTGCAGCTTAACTCTATAGTCACTTCCTCTCCATTCCTTACAGCACTACAGAAGACCTGTGTACACAGTCTTTCTCGTGTTCCAAGTCTGGTGATGTGCGCAGCAGCAACATATATCTGTGCTACATACTATAGAAACCAGTAAATACTCTTACTTCTGTATACTTTGGCAACCTGCATGCCAAACTCAACAGAAGTCTTCATGCAGCTTCTCTGAATTGTCACTAATTTCTGTATAAAAGGAAAAACACCTTTAAGAACGTGTTTAAGAGCAAAAACTAGCAATCAAGGAAAAGTCTGGGTCTGGATCATTCACCACAGTTTTTTTGGGTTTTGTTTTTTCTCCTCCTCTCCCTTTCTTTGTGCACTAGGGAGAAAGAAGAGTCGGCAGATGGACCTCAAGCACAGCAGCCTTGCATCTGATCCTGTTGCCAAGCCTGACATCAGCAGGCAGGCAGGAATATTCAGTTCATCTGTAAAGAGTGCAAGTGACCCAGCAGTGGTTGCTAGGCACAGAGATGGATATAGCTGGGGAGACAGGCTGCGAAGGGCTGCCTCTGTCATACACTGCAGGCTCAGGTGAACTGTTCTGCTAGCACTGAGGATTTCTTACAGCAGAGCTCTGGAACACTAGACTAGAAATTACCCTTAAGAATTGGGTTTTTACATAACATAGAACAAGATACATATGTTGCATCAGGTGGTAGTTTGGAGTTACAGTGATGTCAAAGGCCATCTTAACCAACTCCACCTCTGGGACTTTTCCTCCGTGCTTGAATTAATAAGGACTGCTGAGAAATTATTTTGCCACCTCAAAGAGTGCCTAGTGCTGACTCACACTGCCAGAGCATCCAGGTTCATTGCACTGTTCTCGGTTTAAAAGAGTTTTTCTCCAGAGGGAGCATAGGAAACATTTAGCAAGTCATGGTCATTTACATATACACACACAGAGTTATCTCCCTGTCCCCAGAAACGGATTGTCACCTGTCCCTTGGGAGTCCCTCTGACCATCATTCCTGTACCTGGATATGGGATGGAGAGAAGCGTGAAATCAGCATAACGTTGAGCTTTGTCCACCTTCTCAGAAGACGTCACACTGCACAGGACAAGAGGAGAACAGCAGATACTTACAGAGTGTTTTT
The DNA here is from genome assembly GCF_009650955.1 of Corvus moneduloides. NCBI lineage: Eukaryota > Metazoa > Chordata > Aves > Passeriformes > Corvidae > Corvus > Corvus moneduloides. Next base: position 10,173,883 of record NC_045486.1, read on the forward strand.
CACACAGACACCAGCACCCAAAAAATTATTTGTTGCATCTCCCTGCGCTATGACTTGACACAGTAGTGAGCAGGGGCAGAACTTACTCAACACATCCACATAAATAGGTACAGCCCAAAATCACTAAAGCTTTTCTCTGAGACAAGCAGGAGAAACATCTCCCTCTGTTCCTATACACAAGCAGAGGGCTCCTTTGCTGTCTCCCTTCTGAAGGGGTGACTATCTCATTACTATAAAGCTGTACAGGGAAAAAGCCACTCAGACTGCAGAAAACAGAAGAAAGCAGTTATGTTGCCCCCATTGATAAGAGTATTCTGTGGCCTAAAACCTTGGTGTTTTCTTTACAGAATCAACTAACCTACCCTGCTATAGAACTCTTCCAGGGACTGCTCCCAGGATGCTGAGTGCATGCCTGACAGCAATTCACACATAAGGGCTACACTAGCTGCAAACCAAAGCCTGCACAAAAACAAATTAACCCAGACTCACTTCAAGCCAAATTTCACCTTCTTGTTTTCCACCATCAGGTCACAGATATATCGGACAGACAGGTATCGAAGCAGCTTGATGTCATGCCCTCTGACCTTGTCAAACAGCTGGGAATCTGCATTTCTGCAAGAAAGAATGAGGCAAAGCAAGGTGAGCATGTAAGATTGACCAAGTTGAGCCTGATTCTTCCCAGGTGAGCCACAGTTCTTCCCTGAACCACTTCTAGCCATAAGCAGCACAGCACGAGCCTTGTCTCCACAGGTCTGAGTCAGACTCTGCAAAGAACTGACGCTACAAGTTTGTGCTCATGGTCCCTTGGCACATCTCACTCCGTTCTGCAACAAACACGTAAGATACAACACAATTTCTACAGCCTGGAGATGTACTTTTTGATGAAGTAAACACATCTGTGCCCTTCAAAAACCTTTTAAATGGCTCTACATATTCCTGTCTCCAGCCCTTCCCTCTGGCAATGTATTAGCAGGCTTCAGCTACATTAGGTTCAGCCAGCCATTAATATTCAAGACTCTTTTCCAAAAGCAAGGAAAGCAAGACCCTGAGCCTAGTGATGGGTCTCAAGCCTATGCCCAATACCCAAACTAGAAAAGAGCAGAAGTGAGTGCCTGAGCCAGTCAGCTTACGTCCAGACTCCCTTTTCCTCATCCCAGTGATGCATACAAACCTAAGTGCAGAGTCTTCCTCGGAAATGTCTTCTGCATCAGCCCAAGCATCATCAGAACCTCCTGCAAGAAAGACATTAAGAACTGAAGCTTTTGTAAACCAACTCAATCCCCAATCTGACAAGGTATGTATGCACACAAGAAGGTCATGGTTTGGTGCTTTCTCTTCACACCTAAATGTAGTTCCCCACATTTCCTCTTCCTGAAAAGCTTGTTTTCTAATGTAATCCACTCTTTCCTTGTAATTGTAAAGTACCTGGACAAGTGAAACCCATGACTGACAGCCAGAGGACACCTCGAAAGTGGTATGCAGTGCTTTTTTAAGCCAAGCTTCAGCTCCCACACTACAGGCACCCACTACTCCCCTAAAGAGCTTTCCCTGGAGTCCAGTATATATCACCATTAGCAGCATTTGATTCCCAACGATTAGTCAAGCAACAGCAAGTTCTAATCCTGTTTCCTCCACTATTCCCATCCCCAATGTTTGGGAACTGGTACCCTGAATCCTTTGGGATGCCTTTATTTGCCTACATGTTTCCTGTAATAATTGAATTAATTGACTCTTCAGCCTCAAGTTCTTTTGTCACTGGTTCTTATAGGCTGTGGCACTGTCCTGTAGCACAGTCCTTGGAAACAGGACACGAGGTTTCAGTCTTTGCTCTGTTATGCTAAGCCTAATACAAGCAGCCCATGCTAGAGCTCTCACTGGTCTTGGGAAGAGCTTGGCCTCATGTATGGGTCTCTGTCCCAGCACTGACCAGCCTTACCAGGCAGACAGTGACAAATGGCTCCTCACTCACCAGAGAAGATATAGTTGTAGCCAGTGCGCCCATAGAGCTCTCCCCAGCCGGCCAGTGTTGCTGATCTGCAAATATGCTGGAGGAAGATTTTTTTATTAATCACAAAGGCTCCTGAAGTCTTTCCCTTATCAGGCCTATTTGCTGTCAGGTTCCATAGAAAGGGCTGGTACCTACAGCTATCACCTCTCAGCAGTCTGCCCTGCAACCCTGGTCCAGACTAAGTTTTCAAAATACAGCAAAATCCCAAGTGCCTTTATCTGTAGCTAGTTTTTAAATCGCATTTTCATCTCCAGTTCTCCAATGGAGAATACAGTCAGTTCCTGCCAAGTTAGCAACACATGCTCTGTTAATACCCTGCTTGAGCCTTATTTCCACATTCCTCTGGATGAGATTATGGATGGTCCCAAGACGACTCTGGGCAGTTCACGCCTGCAGAAAAAGGTCAGCAGATGTAGCCCATGATGGCTTCAGTCAAGCTAGATTAAAATTGTCACAGGTATGATTTTGCTATTCATACAGTGTTTCTAAATTCAACTAAGAAAACTGAATTAAGCTACTTAAATTCTAAATGAGACTATTCCTACAGGGCTTCAACACAGTTTAAGTAATTCGCATAAAAATGAATCTAATTTTACTTTCTTACAGATCCCCTTGCAGACAAGCCCACACATTCATAAGGCCATTTATGCAATCTTGCCTCCCCAGGGAACAGACAAAGGAAACTTCTCTGGAGAGAGGAAAGTTACTCAAAGGGAGCTGCTGGGAAGAGTAAGTGACAAACAGGGACAATAATTATCTTTCCCTGAAACACCAAATATCTTTAGCACTTCAGAAGGGTCATACATAGGAGAAGAAAAAAAGTTAGCTCTTTGGTGCAAGGCTCATGACTTGGTGGGGGAGAACAGCCTGAAGTGTTCACAGACAACTTACGCAGCCTAGAGAACTAATGCTACCTGCACTACAGGCTGCCTGCTAGTACCTAAGCACATATTTTTACAGCATTTGGAAAAGTGACAAGTGACTGAAGCCGTGGCTGCACAGTTCAAATGGCAGGCAGGAAGGTCATTTTCTCAGTAAAGACAGGTAACCCATGAAGTTTTACCTTTCCCTTGTACAGAATGACTGGGCAAACAAAGCGTCCTCTACACCTGGCCATCTTACTCCGGTTGATGAGATCCTGCAGTTTGCCAACCTGCACAGTGCTCTCAAACCTAGTGGGCAGAGATTCAGGTCAGTATACAGAGCATCTTCTCACATGTCTTTCAGCAAAGCTGCCACAGACACCCTAGGCTGCAATCCCATCCCTTTCCCTAGAAGCCAGCTCTGAAGTTAGTAAGCATGAACACACCTCTTTGAGAACTGCTTCTGCTGCTGTACAACACATTTGGATGCTCTTCTGTCTCCTTTTCTTTATTTTGAAAGAACAATGCACAGTACATGAAAGTATCAGGAACTGGCAATATGAGCACCATCAGTATGGTCTGACACAGACTAACACATGGATTACGAGGGAAGGACAGCCAGTGTCTACAAAAATACATGTTCTGTTTTCCTCCTCATCACCTTTCCATCAAAAAACAGCTCAGCACTACCCTCACAGTGAATTCACTATCAGAGTCATAGTTTTGCAAGAAAAAAAGAAATAGAATAGAAAATGAAGTCTTAACACTCCATGAACCTCAAGCATTTGTGTTGCCAGGTAATTAAACAACTAAATCAGCTAGGGGGTTGAGCAAGGTACTTAGATTAATGTCAGCTGCATCTGCATAACTACATTTTGTTTGGTTTTCTTGTTGAAGTTAAAATAGAATTGTGTTTCATGCTGGAAGACATTTTGGAAACATGTTAAAATTGCTCCAGTTTGTCCAAGTATCAGCCCACATTTGACAGGAATCCAAACTAACTTCTGAACCACACAGACCTTCAGGAGGAACCGTCAATGCAGAGAGGACTAGAGTTGGAACTGGAGAAGCATCCAGAGTGATATATTAGAAAACAGGTGAAGTCTGGACATACAGAACTGCATGGCTATGCACCTGGAGATGATTAACAAGATTTTCCAGTTAGCCCTTTCCAGTAATGGAGCACAGTAAAAGAGCCAGATGAACTCCGTGACCTCTGGATGCTAATACATGATCAACATGGTAAACCTGAAAAAGGGGAGAAATAAGAACATGGGAAATTCCCTAAAGAGATGTAGAAGTACCACCATTACTGTGCAGAACACAGGCTCTCACTGAGATAAAGCATCTGATTCTAGTGACCCACCCCTGCCTGAAAAGGCACAGGAAGATGAGTAGGATGGCCAAGGGACAGTCTATCTGCAAGAGAAACCACCAAGGTCTGATGGGAAGAGCAGATGCACAGCAATATGTGCATCAGGGTGAAGGAGAGAACAACGGAGGAGCAGGGAGGAGAACTCAAATGCAAAGGACAACAGTGGCCTAAGAATAAATTAGTATCTTTACAATGGAAGCTAAAGAAAGTTGCTAAGCTTCAGAATCACTGTGAGTGTGGAGCAATGTACCAGCAGCTGCCCATTCTGGGAAGGATTAAAAAAATTAATCTATTATTGAAATGGATCTGTTTATGGAAAATATTATACAAGTTGATGCCAGTAAAAGCAGAGAAACAGAAAACAAGACTTTCAAATATTTTCTTTTTTTTTTTTTAAAGAGGGATTTAGTTCTCAGAATTCATACTGGTGATTTAAGTTTTTTTCATGTTTTCCTGCCTATACAATTATTTTGCTGTCCACCTCCAAAGATCTTTGACATATACCAGAATTTAAAGAACAAAACCCCAAGCTAATCTTCTTTAAACAATGTGAACACGAGGGTGCTAATTGGACAGACAGAAAAACGTGAGCAAGTGTGAGAAGAGATGCCTTTGTGTATAATTCCCAACACCAAACTATGTTGAAACTCAAAAGATTCTGATGCACGGATTTGATTGTGTGTCCGTTTTTCAACGAATGCACGCAATTAAGAGATACATCCTGCACTCTGCTCCAGTTCCCTTTACGTTTCCTTCGCAAAAGCAAATACGGAGTGAAACAAGAACTTAAATGTGGTGTTACCAAAATAGCTCCACGGCACTGCTTCCAAGTCCAGAAGATGAGATTCAGCAAAAACGAAATGCCTGAAAGATCAGAAATTTTAAGAGAAGCACCACTCGGGGAGCTGAGACAAGACACCAGGTTTCACTCACTGCACTTCCCCAGAGAGGTTTCTGCAGCACTTGGGAATGAGATTGAGCAGCTTGGCAGGAGCCCAGGCCATGAAGTGAGCGGGAAGCCCAGCACGCCAGTGGGGACATGCAAGGATATGCCCCTCTCCCAGGCACACCATGCCTGTTCCTTGGGAAGCCTGCACACCCACTGGAGAGACCTGCTCTGCCATCAGTCATGGCTGTGCTACAAATAAGGCTCTCAGATCTTCTCATCTCAATAACCACCCTCAGTAATACAAGAGATGAACATGAGCTAGAGGTGAACATGGTAAACAAACATAGTTGTATCAAGACTCCTGTAGTAATGGGGAAAGCTGCTCTGAAGAACAGGTGTAATGGTTTTACAGGAACTAGTGATTAAAGGCAGCATAAATAGGAGTAAAATCTACAGAAAAAGGTTCAAAACACACAGAATTCCTCCTGCACCTGCCTGGACTTCAGAGTACTGTTAGCAAACTTTGATCAAGCAACATCCTTTCTTCCCCCAGCTGTGTAGCCACAGAATGAACCAATTTGGGTTAAAAATATCAATTTTTTGATGTTTCCCTACATGGCTCCAGAAGCAGCTGTACTGGCAGAAACAATGGTACAGCAGAGTTTGCACATGTGAAAACTGCTTCCAAAGCACCTCAGTATTCTCAGAGGTGGGAAGCTTCAAGAAGATCTTACCAGCTGATTAAAAACATTACAAAGATAAAAACAGAAGTGTTCAAGGCCAGGTTGGATGGGGCCCTCAGCAACTTGTCTAGTGCAAGTTGTCCCTGCCCATAGCAGTGGAGGTTGGAACTGGATGAACTTTAAGGTCCCTTCCAACTCAAACCATTCTGTGGTTCCAGGAGAAGTAGCCAAAGAGACTTGGTCCTAGATGGATGCTCACTGGAAGAGGTTCTTGCCTTCTGTAACACAAGAGGTGCAATGGTCTCTGTTTCATAATTATTCCATGGGAGTAAAATTATCAAACTGAAACCTGCATTTGTCTAAAAATCACCTGGCGGCTTTTACAAACTTCATCACCCTGAAATCAGGAGAGTGATAATGAAGTGTAGTCTGTTTTTGTGACTTGCTTTGGGACAGTAAATCAAAACTTGGAAAGAAACAGTATAAATACAGTTAACTGTCACTGCTGGCTTGCAAAGGTCACAGAAGAAAATGGGGCACCAAGTGTAAGTATTCTTGTTTTGAATACTTGTCAGAAAAATTAAGCATCCTTTCCTCTTGCAAGAGCAGGAAAAGCAGAAGCATTCAGTTTCTCTTCCCTAAAGCTTTCCCTAGTTACATTTAAAAGCTTCAAACTTCAGTTTTTTGCAGCAAGGGGGTTAATCCTTTCTAATCTCATCCAACTGTTAGGCAGAAATTCTCCCACCTGATAGTCAGTTGTGGCTGGTTTCCAAAGACCCCCTCCTACAGCACCCAGCCCACGTGCTAGCACAGCAGCTGATGGTTTCCCTTCCTCAGGCAAAGCAGCTGGACCTGTGAGAAGGACTTGTTGCCCCTCCTTTTGAACACATTACTCTTGTCATGGACACAGAGTCAAGACTGCAAAACTGCATTATGTTTTGTTGAAACAAAAAATAAAAACGAGAGGCTGTGGTTGGAGCTGGAAGGAGCAGCTCATGCTCAGGCAGAAGTGAGACCAACGTGATCCTGAGCTTGTGGGTCAAAGTCCAGTGATGTGTTGGCACAGATGTGCCCCAAACTGAACAAGCATTTCCCATTAGCTCACTAAACCTCAGTGCCCACTGACCTGTTCACCACGGGGGGACAGATGAAATAGCCTGGAACCTTGTCTGGAATGACAGAAGTATCTATCGAGACTACCTTGTCTGCTTAGCCCCTATCAGATCCCCTGCCCTGAGATGCTTTGCAGACTAAAGTTTCTCACATCAGAGGCCTTGCAGCAAGACCATAGGCACTTCATCAAGACAAGGAAATCATCACACAGGCTTGCTCCCAACCTTGAGCCCTTGGGCCAGCTGCAACACAGCAATCACCAACAACCAACACTGTGCTCAGGTTTACTCCAGGGCCACATGCAGCGAAGCTGGCGCTGCCCCGGAGCCCCCCCCGTTTCCTTCACACCCCTCTCGTAACAGACTCAGCTTGGCAGCCTTCACCAAGGCGGCCCAAGAGCCCCGGCAGGCAGCGAGGGGAGTCCCGGGAGCGGCTGACACCACCGGCTATAATTAGCGCAGCGCAGCGCAGCCCGCAGGGCTTCCCCCGGCCGGCGGGAGCCTCGGAGCGGCAGGCGCGGAAGCTCCCCGAGACAACAACTCCGCCAGGCGTCAGCGGCATGGGACAGGACACGGGGACCGGGGGCCTTACGAGTCACGGCTAGCGCCGGCGTCGCGCTCCAGGAAGACGATGTGCCGCGGGTAGTGGGCGCAGACCTCGCCGTGCACGTTGGGGATCACGCTGTAGCGATAATCGCGGCCGAAGAGCTCCAAGCACCGCCGCTCGATCCGCTCCACCTGCGCAGAGCCACCGCTCAATGCCCGCCGCGCCAGTCCCCGCTCCTCACGCCCCCCGGTCCCCGAAACCCGGTGTCCTCACCTTGGCAGCGGCGGCGCCGCCGCCGTCCTTGGCGCGGTACTGTGCCCGGGAGAACTCCAGCAGCAGCTCGGCCAGGGCGCGGTCCCCGGAGCCCGCCGGGGGGCAGCCGCGGGCCGCCGCCGCCGCCATGCCCGCGCCGCTCACCACCGCCTCGGGCCCATCGTCCCGCCCGCCGCTTCCGCCCTCCCGCGACGCGCCCCTTCCGCCCGCTCCCGGCGTCATCGGGGCGCGCCGCGCTCCGCCCCGGGGTACCGAGCCCCGCTCCGGGGGTACCGGGGTGCGCTCCGGTCCCCCGTTTAGAACTGCAGAGAGACGCGGCAAACGCTGTCAGGCCCCGCCGAGTGGACCCGACCGTGCCGCTGGCCGGCGTGCCCAGGGCGCCGCCCTAAAGAAAGAATCCCAAGGCGGGTTTTAATTAAAGAAGTCCCTCCCGGAGCGTGGTCGTACGCACTGAGCCCGTGGCAGAGGAGCTGCGGGGTGAGCGGCATCGCTGCCCGGAACGCGGCTGAGAGCGGCACTGGCTCGTATGCCCAGGCGGTGTCACGGAGCCAGCTCGGGCTGTGCGTGTCCGTGCCCAGCCAGAGCCACGCGGCTCCTTGGCTCTTGCAGGGGAACACTATGTGGTTTTCATCCGCATTTGTCTAATTTGCAAATCAGCTGTGAATCTTCACAAGCATTTAATGACGGCCGAGTTCAGCTGCAGCTAACGCAGTGCATTTCTCTGCCTGAGAATGAAACTGGCCCGAGATGGTCTGGTCTCTGCTGGGTTTGGGGCCGGTGTGAGTCTGACGGGGCGGTGGCAGGATGTCGCAAGGGCACCTGCCGGCATACAAGTGCTGACAGCCTGTGTGATACTACCGGCATAGCCGTTAACCGCAGCCCAGTCATCCACCACACCATGCCGGGTTGTGTACCCCAGCCCTGTCACCACACCTGACCTGGCACAGCCGTGTACCTGGCCTCGCTCTGCCAGAGGTTTTGGGTCGACTCCCGCTGTCCCAGAGCGGGCGCGGCCACAGTGGCGGCAACTTACTTGCTCCGTCCCCGCCAAGGGGGTGGGGAAGGTCTGCTGCCAATCCGGGGGGCTACGCCGGCAACCCGCGGGCCTCCCCTGGGCTCGTGAAGGGTGCGGGAGGATGGACGCTCTCCCTGCGGGCGCGCTCCGGCCAAAGGCACCCACGCGGGGACCTTCCAGCACTGATCAGAGCCATGCCCACGCGCTGTCCCGGGCGGGGTCGGTCCGGGGAACAATCCTGCCGGACTGGGGGAGAGGAATGGTCCCGGCGACCTGACCCGAGCCAAGCCGAGTGGACGCGAGCCGAACCGAGACGAGCCCGTCGCGAGGCGACCCGAGCCCGGCCGAGCCCGAGGCGAGCGCAGCCGAAGGCGGCGGAGCGGCCCGATCCCTGGGGGGCGCGCGCGGCGGGCTCGGAGGGTCTCGGTTCGGCTCGGGCTCGGCTGGGCTCTGGCTGGGCTGGGCTGGGCTGGACTGGACTCGGCTGGGCTGGGCTCGAGCCCGGGCTCGGCTGGGCTCGGCTGGGCTCGGCTCCGCAGTGGCGGGGGGGCGCACGGCCGCGCGCGCGCGGCGGGAGCGCGCGGGACGCAGAGGCGGCAGCCAAGATGGCGGCGCGGGTGTCGCAGGGCCCGGCAGCCCGCGGGCGCTCTTAGGCCGCGGCCCCCCCGCCCCGCCGACCCCGGGCGGGCTCCCCGCCGCCCCGGCCCCTCCCGTCCTCCGGCAGCGGCGGCCGGCAGGATGCTGCCCTCGCAGGAAGCCTCCAAGCTGTACCATGACAACTACGTGCGGAACTCGCGCGCCATCGGCGTGCTCTGGGCCATCTTCACCATCTGCTTCGCCATCATCAACGTGGTGGTCTTCATCCAGCCCTACTGGGTGGGCGACAGCGTTAACACGCCCAAGCCCGGGTACTTCGGGCTGTTTCACTACTGCGTGGGCAGCGGGCTGGCGGGCCGGGAGCTGTCGTGCCGCGGCTCCTTCACCGACTTCAGCACCATCCCCTCGGGCGCCTTTCAGGCGGCCGCGTTCTTCGTGCTGCTCTCCATGGTGCTGACGCTGGGCTGCATCACCTGCTTCGCCCTGTTCTTCTTCTGCAACACCGCCACCGTCTACAAGATCTGCGCCTGGATGCAGCTGCTGGCAGGTACACACCGGCACCGGGAACCACCGGCACTGGGAACATCGGCCTGCCCCGGGCCTGGCGGCGGGGGATGGGTGGGGAGACTGGGCAGTGCTGAGCATGCGGCACCCCGGGAGCCCCCAGCAGTGATAGTGGGGTCCCTGGCTACAGGAACACCAAGGTTGCTCAAGGAAGCTGGGCTGAGTCCAAGCACTGCAGGGCCGTGGTTCCAGGATCCAGCCCCACAGCTTTGTGGGACACCCAAGCCAGGGACTAGTGCTGACAAATTAGAAGGAATGGGCACCAGTTCGGGACACCGGCACCCACGGCTCCCTGGTATCCCCTGGGCACAAGGAACACCAGGGCTGCCCAGGAAAGCTGGGCTGGGTACAGGTACTGTGTATCAATAGGGCACCCCAGCCAGGTGCTGGCCCTAAGACATCCCAGGACTTCCTGGGACAAGCAGGCCAGGCACTGGCACTGACAGAGCACCACAAACAGGTGCTGGCTCTAGGCACTGGCACCTGGATCTCCCCAGGCAGAGGCTGGCCGCAGGGAACACTGGGATTGCTCAAGAAAGCTGGACAGGTACAAGCACTGTAGGGCCATGGGTCTTCCCAGCCAAGAAGTATCCTCAGGACACTCCAGGGCGTCCTGGGACATCCAGACCAGGCACTGGCACCAGGAATGGTGGCACCTCTTCTGGGCACTGGAATCTGGGATTCCCCAGGCAAGGTCTGACCCCAGGGAAACATAAGGCTCCCTGGGACACATCAGGAGAGCTGGATCAGGGACCCACCTCAGGCAACCCCAGAACAGGCACCAACCCTGGGACACCTGGACAGTCTGGAGCACCTCAGGACATCCTGGGCTAGGGACCCACCTCAGGGCACCTCAGTACACCCCAGTCAAGGACCAGCATTGAGACACCCTACAACAGGGACTGTCGCACAGAGTCAAGGACCAAATGCAAGATGGCCTAGGACACACTGCACCAGCCCCCTGGGGATCCAGACACCCCGGCACACTCTGCATCAGGGACTAGCCTCTCTGTCAACCCCAGAGACATGGGGTCGTCCCCAAGAGATACTCACTTTAGGGGAACTCTCATCCCCCAAAGGGACCCCACCACTGGAAGAAGCCCATGCATGGATCCCCCATCCTTGTAAAAGCACCCTTCAGCTCCCTCTTAAAGACATATTGTACCCAGACCCTCTCTCTCCCTCATCATGAAAGGGCTGTGAGGACAGGCCTTTCCCAGCTCTCTCCAGTGCTTCCCACAGAGGAACACCATAACCTTGATGTCTCCTCAGACATGACCACTCAAGCCCAGTAATTAACCCCCCAAAAGTGACCCTGTCTATAGATCCTCCTTAGCTCCCTCCACAAATGAAACCCCACTGTAGATGTACCCCAAAATCCTCACAGACTCACTCCTCAAAGTGACACTGTACAGTAACCCAAACCTTTCCCCAGAAGGGGACCTGATGCCAATATTGGTAAGGATCCCAAGTATCCCCTTATGCACAGACCTCCAAGGTGTCCTCACCCAGGGTCTGTCCTTTTGGGAGAAATATCCTGAGCAATGATGTTGAGCTTCCCCTGGTAGCAAGACCCTTCACTTCCTTCTCTGCCCGGTTTTACCAGGTGTGGACAAACACTCTTACTCTCCACTGCATCCTAAGTGTGAATAGACCTAGAGCATCCACTGGAAGGACTTAGAGTGCCCCTTATTCCTAATGAGAAGGGCCCCAGTCCTAGATGTGGAAGGATACAGCCCCTCTGTGTGAGGAGCTTTCCGCTAGCCCAGCTCTCTCCCTTGCAGCTGGCTTGGGCTGGAAAGCCTGACCTCCCCTCACCCAGATCAGGACCACAGCCAGACCTGCAGCTGCCTTGGCTTATCAGGAAATTCCCTCATCTTTAATTTTCCCTGTCCTGAAGATTTATCAGTTTAAAGCAAGCTCAGAGCCCAAATCCTACTGATTGTCAGCAGCTTAATCAAGTGGGTTGGAGCGCCCAGCTGCTACTGCTGCACAGGGAGCTGCGTGGCAGAGGGTACTGCACTGGAGGCAGCCCTGGGTCTCCTCCCCAGTGCCTCCTGTCCTGTCCTGGCTCAGGTTTGGGTGGCCACAGCAGTACTTTGGTGCTGTCACCTCTGGGTACCCCTCACCTTGCCTTGCGGCTTGTCCTTGGTCACACTTTGCACCTTGTGGTTTCACGTGTTGCTCACAACTGCACTTGTGAGAACCCTGAGTGCTCATCTCAGTGGGGCCATGGGCTGACCCTTCTGGCCCCAGCCAGCCCAGGTTGGCTTGGAGCTCTCCCAGAGCAGCACGGCTCCATGGCTTCTCTGTCGGGGAAAGTCCAAGGCAGCCTTAATAGAGACTGGCCCTCCACCCTGCCCTGGGACAGGACAGCATGAGAGAGCTGCTGTCCTACAGGACAGGCTGGTGTTCCCATCAGAGAGGGCCTGGATGCAGAGGTGGTGGTGTGGTGTGTTCCAGTAAGAGAGTCTTGTCTGGCAGGGTCAGGCAGGGCTGAACTTCCCTGGGCATGTCAGAGGCAGCCACAGGCAGATGTGTTACCTTGTGCTTGGAGAAGGAACTGCCATGACCTATGGAGAGAATACCACAGGCCAGATCTTATGGGTAGGGCAGGGTCATAGCCTGGTGCAGGCTCTGGCACATCATGATGGCAAACGTCAGAGATTCACCTGCCTGGAAAGTTGAAAGATTCTGCCAGAGCAGAGAACCTGGAGGAGCAAAGAAGGAAAGGACATTGCTTCTGCCTCAGGGAGGTTTTAGCTGAAGAAGGACGTGCACTACTACAGCAGAAGCAACTGTGAGGCCTGAAGTCGCTTGGTCTCACTGATGAAAGCCGGGTGAGCCAGGTGGTGGGCAGAGAGATGGGGCAGAGGTGTCTCCACCCCATCCCTGTGGGATGGCTGGTGCAGAGTAAAGGGCTGCTGATTGTGGACATGGATGGGCTCTTCAGAGGAGAAAAGCCAAGTGCAGGAATATGGGGGAGGAGGATGAGGAATTCAGGATCTCTTTCAAAAAGAAAAAAACAACCAGCTTTAAACCATCAATGTCTAATTAGTGGACAACAATCAAGACAGGGTTTAATTAGAGCTTGACAGAAAGCTCTAGCTCAAAAGCCACTGCCCCCCCCCCCCCAGGAGGAAACTGGATCTAATTAAGAGGAGACACTCTGCTTTATCGCAAATAGAATTGTGGCCATCTGCCCTGTTCAAAATCCCAGTAACACAAAACTGGAGACTCTGCTAAATCCTTCTGTTATAAAACCAGAGATGGGCCCTTAACATGATCACATCAACAACTGTATGACTGACAGCACCTGATGCCACCCAAGTACTCCAAATTAGTGGGGGAGCACCTTCAGAAAGTTCCATGGGATGATGCTTTCTTGAAAAGAAATGGGCTGTGAGGGTGATCCCCATTGGGATTCATCTGCAGAAAATCAGAGCATAGGAATACACCACCACCAGGCTGCCCAGGAGCCTGAGCATTTCCTCTGATTCCCCAATACTCCGCTGTAGCATAAGACACAGTCACCCTGTGAGTTAACTCCAATCTTTGAACAAAGTTGTCCTGGTACCCAGCATTAATGCCCTTGCAAGACAGCCCAGCTGCCTCTGTGTGACACTGCATCCATGTGGCTCCCATCAGGATGATTACCCCAAGTGGGTCCAGGGTTCTGTTTGCAGAAGGTCTTTGGTTTTGTACTTACAGTCTATTGAGGATCAAAAGAGGCAGCCAGTTGAGCACACCATCCTGTTTGCATGGAGGAATTGACTGGCCACATTTTAACGTGTTTCCCTGTGCTTCAGGTCCAGCAGTCAGTGTGGTGAGACCTCCACACTCCCTCCCTTAGGGATACATGACACATGGGGTGCCTTCCCAACTGGTACCATGCTCTTGGCCTTAGGGCTGGGCTTTGTCCTTACCAGTGGCATTTGGGCATTAATTGGGCACCTTGCCTGATGGAGAATGTGGTAATACATATTCATCTGAGCCCTTTTCTCCTTTGGGAAACTCCTTTCAGAGCTACACTCACCTCTTGGATGGGCCCTTCCAAGGCCTGAGAACAGAGGCAGATCCCTGAGCAGGGCTTCATCTTCTGCACCTCAGCTGTGTTTGCCACCCTCTGAGTGGGGACCCCTTGCACGGCACAGTTTTGGCATATCCATGGAGAGGAGTAGTAAGGGAAGTTGCCAGCTGCCGGGGCTGAGCATGGTGGAGCTGTGTGGTGGTGTGGCCTCAGCCCCAAGGGAGAGCAGGATTTGGCCTGAGTGAGCACCAGAGCCCCAAAACCCTCGCTGGTTCTGGAAGCAATGCAGCAGCTCTGCTGAACCACATCAGGACAGGCTCATCTTCCTGACTGGGACTTGCTAGAGAGCCAAGTCCTTTCAGAGAGTTTGAGGTTTCAAAATATTGTTTTCATGGATATAAAAGTCATTTGTTGAAATTCTTAATCAAAAAATACGACGCAGATACCACTGCTCCAAACTGGCTCAGAATGTAACTGGGACAGCTGCTGAGCAGGAGACTGCCCAGGGAGGTCGTGGAGTCTCTGTCTCTGGAATCATTCAAAACCCACCTGGACGTGTTCCTGCATCACCTGCTCTAGGTGACCCTTGGCAGGGGGGTTGGACTAAATGATCTCCAGAAGCCCCTTCCAACCCTAACTATTCTGTGACTCTGCAGTGTATCCTCAAGCCCTTTCTCTGTCAAAGGGAGAAATATTGCCCATATATGAACCGCTTCCACCTGCTGACCTTGCAGCAAAAATAACACTGCAAAAACGCTCAGCATTTGCTGAATTACGGTCTTGTGGACCCCGAAAGAGCTTTCCTGAAGATTCTCCTCTTCTTCCCCTACCGTTCAGGTCTTGCAACGGGGACAGGAGCCGGGCTGCAGCCCATCCCTTGCCTCTGTGCAGCGCCGTGTGCTCCGCAGCAGCAGCAGCCGCGGGGTTTGCTCGGCAGCGCAGCTCTCCCGTGGCGGCTGTTAATGTGCCTGTGTACTCGCGGGGAGGGGCTGAGCTGGGCGTCTCGGAGCCGCTCATGTCCTGGAGCTTACATCCCTTAACTGTTGTTCCAGATAAAGTAACTGTCAGTTCTGATTCATACAAACTCATAACTCTATTCTGAATCCTGCTGATTTTTTGGCACAGAAACAGCCTGTGGAGCAGAACGCCGTAAGGGAGCTCGTGTCTGTGTAAATGGTCCTGAGCATGCTGCCCTTAGTGTTCATTTATTTTTGAGGGATTTCAGTTTTTAGGGGGAGGAAGGGGGACTGTGCTTGTCCCCTTTCCTTTTGGTGCTCAGCTCTCAGGAGGTCTTCTGGTGAGAAGCAGCCACTCTAGATCCCAATAGCACAGCCCAGCCCCTGTTTCCTGGGGTTTTTGGGTGTGCTGTCCCCATGCCAGGTGTAAAAAGCTCCTTTGGGACCCAGTGATTGCTGGTTTTCCCCCCATTACCCCACATCTTCCCGTTTGTGTGTCCTGTGTCGGTGTGATGCTCTGGGGGAGGTCACATCTCAGCTGCAGGGCATGTCCTGAGCTTCTTCCACCCATGGCAGGCAGAAGCAGTAAAAGCCAGTTTTCACCCACACTTGCAGACTAAACTAGACAGAAAAAGTGATTAAAAACATCAGACTTTAATCTTGCAGGCATAATTGCTCAGGGCAGTGGTACTCAGCAAACATGGGGGTTACTAAGACAGTCCAAATTAGCTAAATGCACCTTGTACCAGGAGATGTTATCCTGCCAGGAGAAGCCTCCTTGTTCTGCTAAAATCTTGCTCCAGTGTTGCAGCCTGAGTCATTACGTTGCATTCCCTTTGATTAATTTTTGTGAGAATATCAAAAGCCCTTGAGATGCCCATGTTGTTTCTAAAGGACCTTGAGAGGGGAGGATTGAGGAGGGGGGAACCATGAACAAGCTGTAAAATCAAGCCAAGAAATGCCAACTTTCTGGGGCCAGAGCCCCAGCCCCAGCAGGATCCTTCTCCCCCCGTATACACCCTGTCCCAGTGATCACTGAAATGCTTGCTCTCAAAACTGTCTTTACAACTGGGAAAACTCTAGAAGAGAGAGTTGGAGCCCAGGGTCTAGGGGAAGGATGGCAGCTGTGGGGTGTGACAGACCAGCCAGCCGTCCTTGATGCCACTGACAGTGACGACTGGCACCACACCCTCAGAAAAACAGGAATTAAAAGCAAAATGGACAAGAGGTGGGTTATTATTTCCTCTTTAACAGTGGCTCTTCATAGGAGTCCTCACCTGGTGTTTTTCTTGTGGTTGCAAGGCATAGAAATAGGCTGCTTTAAACAAAAACCAAGGTTTTCGTGCAGGTCTGCAAGGGGTCTTGGGGCATTTGGAAGTAGGTGCTGGCAGAATGGTGCTGCGGGCAGAGGAATGGGCGGGCAGAACCCTGACTCCTCATCCCTCAGACCTGTTGGAGAGGGCAGCGCTGAGGCCTGTGGGCTGTGTGGGGATCCCCTCCTTGTTCTTGCTCTGCTCTTCAAAGCCACTCCTTGCTGCAGGCACAGGAAGGTGTTTCCAGGACATTGGGCAGCCTGGGGACGTGTAGAAAAGGGAATTGCTTGTGACAGAGCAGAGGACTCGGCTTGCTGCTGGGAACATGTAGGACAGATGGGAAGAGGAGAGCACTGAGCTGCTCTTTGCCAGGAGAGGACCTGCCTTCAGTAGCACAGCCCCACCTCAGCCACTTCCCAGGGAGCTGTGGAGTAGTGAGGGGCTTTTGGGAAGAGGCCGGTCACCCTAGGGCAGAGGCATTTGGGTGCATGTGGTGACTTGGGCACACGCCTCTGCCCCGTAGTAAATACGTTGTTTAATTCTATCAAATGGGCTGTGAGGGCTTGGGCAGAGATCCTGCAGCTGCTCGGTGGGAGAGGGCACAGACTCCCTTTGCCCTGGTGCAGTACAGAGCAGGCACACGGAACAAGAGGGATCGGGGCAAGCAGACACAGGCTGGAGCCAGGCAGTGTCCTGGCAGCAGCCATCACTGCCTGTCCCCTGTGACTGTGCTGTGACAACCCACTGCACCAGTGGCTCCCATACCTTTTTGAGCCACCCTACTTTTGCCTTAAACGCTGTCTCCCGTGGCCTCCGTGAGTGCCGTAGCTCTCCAGCACATTGGTCCGCTGCCTCATGCATCACTGCTTGTCTTGCCACGTTTGGGACCTGCAGATGTCCTGGGAGACTAACATCTGTGGTGTTTTCAGAGCAGTGAGCTCTTGGCAGGCTTCTGCTTTATCTGGGCAGCTGGACCCACCTGGACCCCAAATAATAGCTCAGAAATGCAGAGGACATGCCAATGCCTGCAAAGCCCAAGGATAGACCCAGGGGCTGCTGTTCTGCTCCTGTGAAGGAGGCTGCAGTCCTGTGAAGGACTGAGGGCGGTGCACAAAGGCAGGGAGCCTGCCCAAGCCCTTGCTAGTGCAGGTAAAATTGGTTCCTGCTTTTTTTAACTAATATTTGCCTTGTACCACCCTGGGCACAGCATTATTCTCCTCTGGGCCCAGAGTGGCTCTTGCCAAGGGCTGTTGCCCACCCAGGCAGCTGGAGCTGCTGCTGTGCTGTCCTCCAGCCTCACTGTGCACCTGTGGTCCTTTTCTCCTCCTCAGTGATTTCAGCAGATCTCTTACAAGTGTGCCCATTTCCAGGCTAGGTTGTGCCAGCCTGAGCAGTGCTACAAGGGTAAACCCATCCCCTTGCTGGGGATTGCCAGAGAGCACCTTAGCTTGTTTCATAGCTGCACTGCACTGGGAGCTCAGTGGATCCTAAAATCCTCTTAGCATCTCTCCTTTCACAGGAACAGTCCCTGGCACAGGTCTGCTGCACCTGATCCCCTTTAATTCAGGCCCTCAGATGAATTAATGCCATCCTGTTCCAAGGTGCCCAGGTCAGTCAGCAGCAGTTCAGGCTGCTCCTCACCATTTACCATGCAGTGCATGGCATTGGTGCTGATTGTGTTTCCTTGCAGAGTTTTGGGTTGGCCTTGCAGGTTTTGGGTTGGCCCAGTCCCAGTGGGCAGGGAGCTCCCCCAGACAGGCTGGGAGTCCCTGGTGATGATGTGCTGGAGACGCCGGCTTGGCTCTGTGCAGCCGTGTGGTGCTGGGGTGCCACCAGGGCTGTGCAGGGCAGTAAATCAGCATGCAGGGCTTGCCACTGTCCACAAAGATACTTTTACCAAGGAGGTTTGCAGTATGTGTGAAGGAGTCAGAGACCAGGCAGCAGCTGCTGGGTGACATCATGTGCTGGTTTCCCTTGGTGTCCCTGTCCTTTCCTGGCCTCAGCTCTTTCGGATGCAAGGGCTGTACCTACTCCTGGTGTGATGCCCTGCAGGCCCTTCCCTCCCTTCCTGGGATTTCCTTTCCCCACGGAGAGCAGTTCAAAACACATGTCAGCACCCAGAAAGCTCATGCTAGACCGCCAGCTGCCTGCCTGCAGGGTGTTTGCTGTAAGGGATGGGGAGGTAACTTCTTACTGGTATGGGCACAAGCTTCTTGGTTCTTCCTTAACTCAGGGCAAAAGTACCTGCAGGCATCACAGCCAACATCATTACTATTTTTAGCCTTTCCAGCTGATATGAGGTGAGGAGCTTTTGTACTTGCTGTAGTCAGAAAAAGTCACCTCCTTACCTTGACAGTCACAGGCTTTGTCTTGGCATTTCTGTCCCTGTGTTCTCTGATGTCTCCTTGCTCAGCACAGAGCATGCTGGGTGGAGGCCTGCTGGGAAGGTGACCCCTCTGGGAGTGGTGCTCGCAGGCTGTGTGGTGGTTGGGTGTGGGGGTTCCTGGGGATGCCGGTCCTCTCCACAGGCAGCATCCCTGCCCACCATGCACTGGTAGCTCCTGCCCACATGCAGGGAGCTTGTGGTGATGAGGAAAGCCTGTGGGTAGCCACTGATCCTGTGGCTGATGCTGGTAGAAACCAAAAGCCTGAAGTCCCTATTTGTACGTGGGCCAGGTTTGGGGCAGCCAAAAACGCAGTCCCTGGAGCTACTGAGGCAGTGGTGGCTGTCACCTGCAACATTGCTTGGCTGTCATGGGGCCAAGGTGGGCTCCCTGCCAGACATGGGCTGCTTTAATGAACTGACTGGGGGGCTCATCCCAGCACTGCCACTCCCATGTCTCCTCTGATGCTTCCCTCTCCTCTCTCTCTCTCAACAGCGCTCTGCCTGGTGCTGGGCTGCATGATCTTTCCCGATGGCTGGGATGCAGAGACCATACGGGACATGTGCGGGGAAAAGACAGGGAAGTACTCCCTGGGCGACTGCTCCGTACGCTGGGCTTATATCCTGGCCATCATCGGCATCCTCAACGCCCTTATCCTTTCCTTCCTGGCCTTTGTTCTCGGCAACCGGCAGAACGACCTGCTGCACGAGGAGCTCAAGGCAGAGAGCAAAGGTGAGTGCCACACTGCTGGGGGAATCCTGGTGGGAACAGCCTGGGGGGCTTCGCCCCTCCGGCAGCCCAGCAGGGGTCCCATGGGCTTAACTGCCACCTACAAAGCAAGCCAGGCTGGGCAGGGTGGGAAGGAGCTGCTGAGCCTCTGCCCTGCCTGACCTCTCTCTCTTCCGTTTCCACAGATTTTGTTGGCACTGCGGTAAGTCTTGAGTGTCACTGTCCTGTCCCCTGTCCCTCTGTGGTGTCTCTGCATGTGACTGTGCTGGGTGTCTGTGTGACGTGGGATGGGATGGGATGGGATGGGATGGGATGGGATGGGGGGACCCTGGCTGTGCAGGCAGTAGGGCTGGGGGCAATAGGGAAGGGAGGCAGCAGAGACAGGGTGGGTGGCAGGGATGGGGGACAGGTGTATGCCTGGCACAAGCTAGGGGCACGATGGTGCAGTAAGACCTGCCCAAGACCATCCCCAACCTGCTGTGCTTTCCCTGCAGAGGATATAAGGCCGACCATCCGCAGCAGGACCCTCTTCCCATGGCCGGCAGCCTGGGCATTCCCTCCCTGTCCTGCCCTTCATCTGCTGCCAGTGGCCACACAGCGTCCCGCGCTGCCCTCCGGGCCCCGGCGCCCGTGCCAGGGATGCGCCAGCCGCCCGCCGCATCCACGGCCACCTCCATGTCCACGCCGGCACCACCATCCCACGCACCTTGCCAGCTCCGTGCCCACTGCTGCCTGTGGGCCGCCGCCGGGGGAGGATGCCTCAAACCCGCTTTGTTCAAGAACAGAATCCAGCTGCGGTTTTGTTTCAAGGAAAAAACAGTCTTGGAGTTTTTAACAGATTTCTACATCCCCAGGACTCCTGACCTGCTGCCTCCCACCCGAACGCGCACCCAGTGACGCCCCGTGCCGGCTGCTCCGGGTCCCGGACCCCTCCCCACTCCCATTTTGTACAGCTCCGTGATCCTGTCTCCACAGCCAGGGGACCCGGTGGCCGGGATGGGGCCCAACCCCTACTTTTACATGTAAATTCATATTCTCTAAACAGGGTAAACTGACTCGAGCCCCCTCGCCTCCCGCCCCGGGAGTCCAGCCCAGGACATGGTGTTTCCTGGTGCGTGGCCGGGGCCGCAGGCTGCTGCTCGCTCCCCCCAGCATGGGGACCGCAGGGGCCTTGCTACTGCCGGCCGTGGGACACCCAACTCGCGCCGCTGTTGAATGTAAGCCCTGGTAAGTGGGAGCAGCTGAACATGCAAAACCCCTGGGCGGGCACAGGAGGACCCCCCCTGCCAGACCCCTCCCCGAGCCGGCCACGGGCTGTTGCCAAACGCCTTCCCTCCCCATCCCCATACGGTGCTTTATCTCCACTGGTGACAGCAAGGCTTTCCCTGCCGCACGGCATGGCCGGGTGTAGCTGAGCACTCCTGTACCCACCCGGCCTCCTGGCTGTACCTCGCTGGCCTGTGGTGATGGCATGTGGGGAGCTGGTGGCTGCTGCCCAGGCAGCGCTGAGTCCGGCAGCCTCCAGGGCCCACACACAGCACCTGAGAGCCGACACCCTGGCATGGGTAGCTGCAGCCCAGCTGTGGCTTTGCTGGCCAGACCAGTGTGTGTGTGTGGGCTTCCCCTAGTCACAGAGGCTTGGGTCACCACAGCCCTCACAATGCAATAAAGTCCTCAGCACTGGCCATGTCTCAGTGCGAGCAGCTGGGGCTCCTTGCAGGGCCCAGGGCAGGGCCCCCAGGGGCTTGTGGGGGGCCCTAGCAGGGCTGGACCCACGCACTGGGCAAGGCCAGGGAGCAGGGCGAGTGGGCGCAGGGAGCAGAGTGGGACCACGGTCCTGGGATGGGGCCACGGAGCGTGGAGGCTGCTGGGGGATGGCAGTGAAGGGCTCTGCAGGACCCAGCGCCTCACCAGGCACCAGGGGCTGGCTGGAGCAGGTAAGTGGTGCCCTGAGGCCCTGTGGGGTGGCGGGGGATGGAGCTGTGCCAAAACACCATCTGGGAGCCAAAGTCACCCGGGATGGAGTGGGTGCCAGCACTCCTGCCAGTGTAGTCTGCTAGCAACGAGCCCAGCGGTGCCCACATCCCTCCAACAGCTGCCCCCCAGAACGAGGTCAACAGGAACCCACTGCGCTTGGCAGCACCCGGGTCTTGCCAGCTTGCGAGTGCTGTTGCCAGCTGAATTGGAAAAACAAACCAAGAAAATCAGTGGAGAAAGGAATACAGTAGCTGTAATATATATGTATTTTAGTACAAAGTTTGATACAGTGTTTCACAAAACCTTATTGAAAAATATAATTCAAACCAGACAAGCTTGGAGCCCTGTGGTGTGGGGAGGGTTGGGATGGGTTTTTCCTGGCCATCACCAAAGGAGGTGGTCTGCAAGGAGGCCCTGGGGACTGTCTGAGCTGTGGTGGGGAGCCTCCGCCCACATGGGCTGGCACACAAAGAGGGGCTCTGGCCAGAGTAAGTCCCCAGAGAATGGGTCTGTCCCACTTCATGGAAAAGCAGGGGGTGGGGCAGGGATCCCATCCATCCCTAGGAGCCTTTGAACCCATCCCTTCAGTCTGTCAGCTCACTGACTAACACAGGCCGATAGGAGCCTCCTGAAATTCATCCAGTTCCAGTGTCTTGATGGAAAAAAAACTACTTAAGTGGCCAGTCAGTCTAGCGGTATGCTCTGGTAGAGGAGTGGGGAGAGCATTCCAGGCTGTGCGAGGGCAGCATGGAGAGCTCTGGGACTCGCAGGGAGCTTCGGCCAGCTCTGGCTCCCCCGGTGTTGGACAACGCTCACAGCCCGTGTGAGCCCCGCACGTGCGGATGGCAGAAGAGGCTGAGAAGGGCGGGGTTGGTACTACCCACAGTTGCTTTCAGGGAAGGAGTAGTGGAGATGGAGCCACTCTTTTGGGGACGCAAAAGGACAGGATGAGCCATAACAGATGCTGTCCCACGAAGTGTCAGGGGGAACATTCTCACAGTGAGGGCAGTCGAACACCAGAAGCCATGGGCACCTCAGACCAGCACCTGCAGACACACCTGGCAGGCCCCACACCAGGCTCAGCCCACGTCAGGCTTCCTAAGGAAAAGGCAAGCAGTGAAAACCCTGGATACCGGGGCTCTGGCACACCAGAAACCAGGTTTTAAAACAGGTGCAGTCATGCAGGGGACATCCTCCGCATCCATCTCCTCCCCAAATGAGAATGAGCTTGGGCAAGAACAGCAGCAGCAACACAGCCAAAAATCTCACAACCCCAGCCAGAAGGTCGGGGAATTTCCTAAGGAACAGCAGCTCCCAGTTTCACCTGGCAGAAGGCAGGAGGGAGGTCTGCAAGGCTGCTCCTTCAAGGATTTGCTTACCCTGCAGGGGACAGGGAAGAGAGACTTACATGCCCTCACCCCCCTTGCCTTATGTCCTGGGCACTGGCGCTCACAGTCGTAAGAAATTCAACAATACTAGTTTTCAAGTTAAGTATTTTTATTATCAAAATTATTACATCTCTTGTGAAAGTTCAAATGTTACAGCATGGTGTAAAAACTCCACTAGAGTAAGAAGCTACAGCCCCCACCTTTCCTAGAGCTTTCCAGGGTCCCTCCCTCCTGCCCCCCTGCTGCGCCCGAAGGTGCTGGAGCCTCTGGGCAGGGCCCCCCTGGCCCCCTCCCGCCACCTGGCAGGGCAGAGCCCGCCTGCCCCGTGCTGCTCAGAGCACGAAAGGGGAGGCTGCACCTCCAGGGCTAAGCCAAGTGAAGTTTACACCTATTTTATACAGTATACAGACACCCAACTGCGGGGTGACAAGTTCCATCCCAACACGCTCACAGCCAGACAGTGTGAGAAAGTTACTCTTTGTTTCAATATTTTAAAAGTCTCCCCTAGGCTGAACAAACACCTGATTTCAATTGTGAATTAGAGAAATCTGTAACAGTCCTAAAAAAAGAGGAAGAAGACTGTGCATCTGCAAGGAGAGGGGAGACAGACTCACAGCATTGTGTTATCCAAGAGAAAGGAGAAGTTCCACTGCAGCACCAGGGATGACACCTGTCATATATTAGCTAACCTACTATGGTTATAACTGAATATAAAATTAGATAAATAAAAACACGCCCGATATTACAGTAAACAAGTGAGAAAGAAGCTGGCAATTGTATGGAATTGAACACACAGCACACTGTGTCTGGGCTGGCTCTCCTGCCACGCTTGGTGGGTGACAGCAGCTGGGAAAGACCTCATATGGCACTGCCTGGAGTACCTCTGGCTCGGCACAGAGCGGGGTGCCCACCCACCACCCCACCACTGCCCCTTGCAGCCCCCCTGCTCCTCTGCCTGCAGCCCCCCCGTGTGCCGCAGCATCACTTGACTGATCAGGCCCCGGCCATCCCCTGTGCATTGCGCACCAGCAGCCAGAGAGCCCCCGGCGCGGCAGCACGTGGCAGCGCGGCCCCAGCCATGCTCCTGTTCACAGATTCCTTAAGCGACCTTAAACACTCATTCACGACAGACCTGCAATGAAGCAGCACACGACAGCGCACCCCGGATCCTCTGCAGCCACAGGCACACGCTCCAACCCCCTCCCGTGCTGCTCGCATTTGCGGAGACTCTGTTGTCCTGGAAAAAGCTCCGACGGCGGCAGTGGCGACCCAGGCCCAAAGGCAGCCGTGTGCGCTCGTCTGCTTGTGACTGGAATGATCGTAACGGATTAAAGCCCTCCCCAGAACGCACTGAGAACCTGACCTATAAAGAGATTGGAGTTAACTTGCCCCAACATTTCCTTTAAACTGCTTTTGAATTCAGAACTGTGTCCATGCTGCATGAATGACTGTGGCCATGGGCACGGACCAGAGACAGAGGCTGAGCCACAGTCATTGCACTTGAACCATTTGCTTTTTTTTTTTCCTTTTTTTTCTTTTTTTTTTTTCTTTTTTTGTTTGTTTTTGTAATGTACCCACATGTCAGGGAACTGCTTTGCTACAGTCTCTGCCTCAGAGAAATCTGTGTTCTCCTACCAGGCCAGAGGCCAATACTGCTCACAAATCTCACCCGTGCATTTCAGACCTCAGCCTCTGACCCCTGGCACCCCAGCATCAGGTGCAAGCTCCCAACACCGGCCCAGGAGCCACTTCCAGAGGTGACTGGAAGGAGCTATGGGCAGTTTTGTCCTCCTGAAGTCCAGGCAGCCCTAGGAAAGTCCTGTTTGAGTCTTTACTCCAGAACCTTGAAGCTGCTGCAGTCTGTACTGATGGACATTGCTTCCCCCGCGGTGTGGATAGTGTTGTGCATTGGAAATCACTGCGCCCCGGGAGCCCTGGTAGAGAACAGATTGCCCAGAGTTCGGCAGGCTCATAGTCCGCAAGTCTGACTGTAGTGACCGAGCACTTTGGGGAGTGGAGGAAGAGCCCGACACGCCTGTGCAGAGCTGGGAGCCCGACTCGGAAGAGAGAGAGTCCACAGCTGTCTGCTGTGCCGGGCTGGCAGCTGCAGGGCAGCTCTTCCTCAGGAGGCTGCTGCTGATGCTGCCAGAGTGCTGCTGGCTGCTGAAATACCCCGAATTCCCTGCAAACAGGGCAGAGGAGTCTGTGGAGACCGAGTGGGCAGGGCTGGAATATGAGGTGGAGGAGAGGGATGTTTCCGAGGAACCATGGGAGAGGCTGTGTCCTGTCCTCTGTGCTGCTGCTCGGTAGCTGTATCCAGGAGACGGCGTGAGGTGCCCTCTGTATGGGGAGGAGCTCTGCTGGAGCAGGGTCTGTGATTCTGCCTGGGGACTGTCAGACTGCAGCAGCTGAACAAGGCACGGGGAAAAAAAGGAAAAGGCATGTCAGGCTGACTTCCCTGTTTCCTATCTGCTTCTCATCCAAAGGTGCTTAGGTGCAGCACTGTGAACAATGGCAGCCAAGCCCTATTTCCCCCCCTTACCTCCTTATAAAAGCTTTATTCCAGAATGGGCAGATAAGATACGAAAGCATTTACCTGGTAGCTGTATCGAGAAGGACTGTAAACTGCTGGTCCTTTGTGGGCTTCTGGAGTGTCTCCTTCTGCTGCATCTGCAATGTACAGGCAAGATGTTAAACCTCAACCCCTAGACCAAGGCCACAGCAGCTCCCTTTCAAATGACACCACACAGCCCAGCCCCCCAGCCACCAGCATTTCAGAAACCGAAGAAACCCAGCAAAAGACAATTGAGAAACCTTAACATGTGTGAACAGCCACACGTGTAAGAATGGCTGCTCCCCTCATACCAGTGTGCTCTGGTTTATCACAAAGCCCACCTGCCTTGGACCAGCCTGTCTGAACGACCACACCTGGAGATAATGCACAGATACACCCAGGGCTCCCCTGGCTTTTCAGTAGCATATGAGAGGTAGAAGATGGTTTCTAAGGTCTCGGCGATTTCTCACTCACTTGTGGTTACAGGAATCAACACTGGATACAGTTCCAGCTCAGGAGACAAAACTGCCCTTCTTAGAGGGCTGTCAGCAGGATTCTGTCAGCAGGTTTTCCTCAAAGGCAGATCCAGACGCTTCCAAAGACAGACATCCCGTGCTACCATTTTGGGGACTAACGTTTACAAGCCAACTGAGCTGTTACAAACAGATACTCTTAGACCTCAGAAATGCCTGTTTTTGTAACAGGCCAAGATGATGAAAATGCTTTAAGGTTTCAAGGGCACCAGCAGCACACACTGATACATGAAAGACCAAGAGGGATAAAATGCTTCCCAACAGAGTAAGCCTTTCTTGCACTTCAAGGGTGGGTGAGCTTCTTGTCCTACCGTATCACTGAACTTGACCTGGGGTAGGCAAGAAGGACTTACTGCAGTGACCACGGCTGGTGATTCTGCTTTCTGCAGGAGGGGTGAAGCTGCTGGGACTAGATGATTTCACATCAGAGTTCTGCTGCAGACTAATGAGACAGAACTGTTTATCTGCAGCATCTCAGGGATTCTCAGCAGCCACATTTGAAATGCCTTGGCGAAACAGTGTCGGTATTAGTATCGAATTTATATGACAGATGTGTCTCAGTCATGAAACAGGACACGCTGCCTCAGTCTGCTCTGTACTTCTGCCAGACAAGTCTGGCTTTGCCCCAGCTGCACTGGCACAAGCATCAGTGCCAGCAGTGTCCGTGGCTCTGCTGCCATTGTCCTTTCTGTGCTACACCCCAGTGCTGGCTTAGCTAAAAGGGATCTGGATGTAGCTCTTGTCTGTTCTTGAGGCTCAGAAGTTCCCTCAGGGCACAGGCCTGCACAGACACCAGGGCCTGAAGCTTCCAGCACGTGTCCTGTGCCACCTTCCATTTCTGAAATGACATCGATGCAGCAAGTGGCTGTTTGGTGACATTCCAAGTACTGCAGAATGGCAAAATTCAGAAGTTTGGGGCATTTGAAGTTTTGTTAAAAAGTCACTCAAAGAAGAGACTGTTCAATCCAGGAGATCGTTGTGGTTAACAGAAGTCGAGTATGAGAATCAGAAGAAATCTAAAAGATTTCTGGAAGAGACTGTTTCTTAAAAGTCTGGGCATACCAGTAGGGGTGCACAATTTACTGGCAGTGCCTGTTCTCAGAAAGAAACCTTGACAAGTTAAAGACTACTGAAAGACTAAATTACAAAGGGTAAATAAACTATGACCTTCTTGAATTTGCTTTATGTAAACTTAAAAGCTAGAGCCAACATTTCCTTCCCCCATTCTCAATACCTGCACAAGGGAAGGACATGAATAACTGCTTTTCTTGGCTGTACTGGCCTGTGTCAACCTAAAGTATATATGAAGTGACAGGTTTTGCTGAGAGCAGCTGCAGTTCTCAGAAGCGTGCAATGCACACAAATTCCATTTCATTGCTACATGCCTCATCAGCAAACCCTCCAACTTTGGGATTTTTTAGTTCCTGTTAATATTATCTGTTACAACATCAAGTGAAAATGTGCATCTTCACAACTCCTCCAGGTGCTACCAGAACAGCAGGGACTCAGCCACCCATTTGTTTCACTAAGAAGCAGAGCAGCAACTGGGGGAGGGGAGGTGGCTCAAAGAATCTAAACAAGAATCTAAACAAGCTGCTGAAGAAATTGCCAGAGCAAGCAAAAGAAGAAAAAATGTACTTTGCTGTGCTAGGATGAAGGAAACAAAATTACTTTTGTCAGCTGCAGCATTAGGTTTTCACAACTCAGAATGGGATGGGGTTTATGTAACAAGTAAGAATTCATTGCTGCAGATGAAAGTTTAACTCCATCCTAATTCTCATGTGACACTGAAGAGCCAGAGCAGTACAGGTTACATTGGGCAAAGGCCTGTTCCAAGAGCTTGGATTTTGCCTACCCTTCTAAAAAATAACCAAGAAAGCCACTTCCACTGGTATGGGAAAGACAGGGAAAAGACTCCCAATGGGGTCCCATGAAACTGTGACATATTTGATAGGGAAGAGGACTTCTTCTCAAGACTAGGTGAAGAAAAAGCACTGAAAAAATGCACTTAGGTGTACAAAACCAGAACTCCAAATGAGAAGTCAATTTTCAAAGCTGGTCTCAAACATGCCTTACTGCTACTGGGGAAAAGTCTGATTTGGAATGAAGGAAATGTATACTTGCCATAAAATGCTCAGAAACAAGGTAATACACTTGTCTGAATGTTCACCCAATGAGCATTAAATGATAGCTCTTTCAGAGCATAGGAGGTGCTAACCCATCTGCCCAAGGATAAAGAAGCTGTCCCTGTCAGAGTCAACGTGCAGGCAGTCTTGAATTCAATCCCTGGAAAAATCCAGAGGTCTTCCAGGTCTAACAGAACAGGGATACAGGCTCAAGCAATATATCAATAACAGTAAAGTATGGTTTGCAGAAGGCAGCTTTGATAATATTAAAGATGAAGGTACAACTAGCCAACTTCACAGACAAGTTGGCAAAGTTATCCAAGCACATCACTTCCCACCAACCAAATGTCCCAAAGTTTCACCATCCTACCTGCATCTCTCTCAAGAGCACTGTCCCGGGTCGGGGAGGATTCGTGTCTCTGGGACACCTTTGCGCCGCTCCGCAGCACCTTCTCCAGCATCCCCCGGCCCTCCCGCAGCCTCTCCACCGATGTCGGGACCATCCTGCAACAAAACCCCAGGAACAGCTGAGGACTGCTGTGACACAGCTGAGAGCAACATGACCAATGCACAAGGGTTCAGAGACCATCAGCTCTTTAGACAGATGAGGAACAAACTTCTGCACAGCTTTTGCCATGTAAAAAAGCTCCAGTGGGATTTCAGACTGCTGATCCCTGGCTACCATGATGCCACTGCCCTCAGAACACCAAGCCTTTAATCAAAAACATGGTATAAGCATCCAGTTCAGTAAATCACCTGGTTACAGAAAAATTGTTTTGAGATTCAACACTGTTTTGAAAATCCTGGTATTGGCTTAAGATTAACTGCAGTTATTTTGCATAATTATTTTCATTCAAACTAAGAAGAAGCAAACTCAATACCTTTATGATAATATGTGCCAAGACAATATAGTTGGATACTGCAATACTCCTGAGCAGAGCTAGCTGGGCCATTTTGCCCATTAATGCCACTTTGTCCTGTTTATTTTGTATAATGTCTGTGAAATGTCTCCACTCATGATTAGTGCTAGATATTGTTCTATTTTATAAGCGTCTTGCCCAAGGGTGAAAAAGAGGTGAAGTGGCTTTCCTAAAGCCAAACTGTTGAAGAAAAACAGAGCTACAGACAAACCCCAGATCCCTGGGTCAACATTCCATCTACCACCCACAGGACTATCAAAATCTCTTTGGAAATATGTCTTTTAACCTACAGACAGCATCACCATGACCAGGGATTTACAATGCCTTTACTCTGCACACTGAAGAGTTTGTGCCTTAAAAATGCCTGAATTTAAATATTTAGATTATATTAAATGCACAGCATATTAACTGACTTCTGTATTTAATTTTTTTTAAGATATATTGAAAACTGTGCTTTACATTAGGGTTTTTTTATTATTTTGTTTGCTTGGAGACTTGTTTTCTGCAAGGCTGGGTTTACTGAGCAGCAGCACATCTGTTTACATTGTGATGGCTTTATCCTGGCAACTGAAATAGACAAACCCTTTTTTTTAAATGAAAGCTATTGTCAATTATTGCAGAATTCAGCAAAAATCTGGAAAAGTCTACAAATTAAGGCATGGAATTTTAGTTCTCACCAATTTTGTCTGTTCCTAATATTATTATGAATGTCTGGAAATGTATCTGATTTGTAAGCACACAGAGTGAAAGATGAAACTGGGTCACTTTAGCTCAGTAACAGGTTCTAATGCATTTTTTAAAAGTAGAAGGTGAGTGTACGTTTGTCAGCTGTGCCCATTAAAACACAGAAACCCAAGAATTTTAAAGGCAGCAAATCTGCTTAATCCCATTCAAAATGTATCAGCATGGTTTCAACTTTATATCCAGCGTCCCATAACAATAGGATCTTTATTCCCACACAATACTTAACTCCTGAAACTATGTGGGAAACTGAAGCCAGAGCAACACCTGCTGAGGGAGCACCAGATGAAGCTCACAGAACATAAAAAATGGTACTAAAGCAAGCATGCCACACTGACACCTCATCCTGAAATAGTTTTAGTTCATTCAGCTGGTTGGCGTTTTTTCTGCTCTTTTACAGGCAGAAGAAAGGAGCACAGGAGGAGAACGACATGGGCTATTACCACTTTTATAGCATATTTGAAAATAAAGTAATGATGATAAACTAATCATTAGCAGACTGCCTCAGCTGTGGGCAGTCCCAATATCTGGTAGACGGAAAACTGTCAGAGAGGACAAATTGTTTCTATTAAACTCTGCTTGAAAAGTGATGAAAAAAGGAAGGAAACAGATTTATTACTCTTACAAATTCACCCAAGTGCTTTCAACACAAACTTCATACTTCTCACTGCCCTCAGCACTGCTTTGCATCTCTCCTCGTGCCACCCCCTGCCATTACCCCAGCAATGACCCAACCACGTATGTAGAGATCAGCATCAGGAAAGGGGGGTGTGTGTCTGTGTGTGCCTTTCTGCTGGTGGTGTGCATGACCAGAACCTGACTCCAGAGCAGCAGAGCCAGTGCCCTACACAGCTCCAGTCAGCAGAACATCCCAGCCATCACTGGCACTATAATGCCACACTCGGCAATTCAGTGCACTAGTTCATATTTTGGACCAGGTTCAAATGTTTTTGAAGACCAGCCTTTCCCCTTATCAAACCTTCTCATGGTAACCATCATAAAGGTGTTTTGTCCATGCCTTAGGCACACCACTGACCAGAGTCTGGTACATTAGCAAAGCTGGAGCTGTTGCACAGTCCCTGCTTCTCAAATGCAAAGGCTGCAGACGCCTGTGAGTTTTCCTTCAGAATAGGAGTGGACTTAAGTATCACACATGCCCAAAAAGAGTGAAGGTTCAGCAAAAAAAAGACCTGAATCAGATTTTCATTGCCTGGGCAAGACAAGACCTTACAACCCAAGACCTCAAAAGGGAACCAGTGGAAGAGCAACAACTGTTTAACTTTGTACTTTTCAAGACAGATTTCGGATATCTAAACCAAGAACTAAAAGACAGGCTGAGAAGAGTACTGGTATCCTTCACAGTTGTTTAGCAATTACGAAACAGAACAATACCAAGAGACCCAAATGAATCCATCTCACTGCACATATTATTATGGAAATGCCCCCCGGGGAGTTCGGTTCTTCCCTGTGGAGCAATCTCAGACTTGCTTGGAAGGATAACACTCACCACCTACTGCTGATGCTCTCCTGGGATTTACTGAGCGATGATGAGGAACTACAGCCCCTCGAGTCTGGTGGGCTGATGTCCTCTACGTGAGGCAGGGAGGGATGAGAAGGGGAGAAGCCACTTTGTGGGGAGGACGGAGTTCGTGCTGCGGAGCCTGACAGGCCATTCCCGTCCGCGTCAGTCCCGGAGCTGCTGCTGCCCTGCCGGGTGGGGGTCCCTGCGCCGCGCCCGGAATCGCTGCCCTCCTTGGCCTCCTGTTTCCGCTTGCGGTACTCGAGGAGTGATACCTGGGTGAGAAAATAGCCATGAGTCAGGGAATACAGAGGACTAGGACAGGGGGAGCAACAGGCCCACACACATAACTCTTCTGGGTCTGCAGGTAAAACTTGAAAAAGCATATTGGGATTATCAACTCCTGATGGATCTGCAGGCACTCCAGAAAAGAGCTAAGTGGTGCAAATTCAGACTGCCATGATCACCCACCTTTTACTTTTTACGACCAATACTCAGCAGAAACATCCAGCTCGTTTGCTTCTCTAGCCACCTGGATTTTCGCATTACTTGAGGATATGCATATTCAAGTATCAAGCCTCTAAACCTCCCTCCTCTCAAAACATATGCTCTCTCTGGTTCATGACATTATGTAATTTTCTTTCAATATCTGCACATCCCCAAAACAGGTAATAAGAGTCTTCTTCGCAGAACTGGTATCTTCAATGCCCAGTTCATCTGTACTAGTTCACCCACATTAACACTAAAAGCTTGGTGAAGCTTTGCACAGAACTTTGTTTTGCTTAGAGCAGGTTCCTGCTATGGAGACATTGCAAACTTCCGGCACTACCACCAAAACAAACTGCTTGTAGCAAAGGTAGAATGTGTTTTGGGCAAAACAGTCTCAGATTTGTCAAAGACACCAACCAAAGATAGAGTAGCCTCGGAACACAACGTCAGCAGAACCAAAAAGACACAAATATTTCCAGCTGAGCACTTACCCTTCAGTGTGCCTTCTCTCAGAGTTACTATAAGGTACAGAGCCATAAAGGACCCACAGAAGGCAGCTCTGCTGAGGAATTTATCAGCTATGATTCAATGCCTGTACAGAAGGCTTTATGATGCAAAAATATTGAACAGGGTATTTCCAAAAGTAACTCAACATATGAAGGTTTTACAGTACGTGTAATTTTAAAAGAAAAACCAAAGGGAAAAAAAAAAAATCAAGAGACTCCAGAAATGGAAAGGAAATAAGATATTCAAGCCAGCTAGACTCTTACACAAGTGATCTGAGCTACCACACTTGCCATAAAGAAAGAAATCCAAGCACAGGAAAAGGCACTGATATTTATCCCATGAGTACCAAGTTTTATCACAGCACCACCTTGACTTAACATTTTATCTCAGTTTTAGTCCCATGAGGGTCACTGACCTGTTGTAAGAAACCAATATGTATTTGCTTTTGTTACGCTAGATTCCTGTGTTCTTAGTTTCAAAGCGCTAAAATTTAAATAACCTTCATCTTACTTTCTTTGCAATGGTATGGAAATGTTCCAATATGTTCTAATAAACAGCCTATGTTTTCTTTTGAAACATTAGACCCTCCTTCCTAATAAGGACCCTTTTCATCCTGATAAATAACACCTCCACCAGCTGTACAGCTGCACTGTGTTACTGCTCTGGGTCTTGTCTCAGTTTAACAACTGTTGATGAAAACTGCCAGCATCCTGCTCTCTTTTCTGTGATCCAGAAGAGGTATTTTCACTGTGGTGTTTTTTTTTTTTACACTTCTCACATCAAAATCTTGCCTAAGGGGTAGCTCTCGCAGTTGTAACAACTGTTTTCACGCAGGCACTGGATGCCTGAATAACTCACCCAGACTCTATTCGTTCTCCCTGTAAGTCTTTGCAGGAACCTGAGTGGGAACTGCAAACATCATGGCAATCTAAGAATTTCTTTTACGGGAGTACTTGCCTTCTTCCTTTGTGGCGGATTCTGGGGAGCAGCTCTGGCACCTTCACAAGCCCTCTCGCCGCAGGGGGACATGGATCCATGCGCTGTCTCTTTGAGCAGCCCTGACTCATGTCTGCTGAAATACCCTTCAGCAGGAGAGCTGCAGCAGCCTGCTTCTGAATTCATTGGCTTCCTCTCTCCCAATGGAGGAGACCCCCGCAACAGCCCATCCACACGTGGCATAGCGTTCAACGGGGAGAAGGCATACATTAAATTAAACTCTGTCCGAAAAGCCTGATCAGAGCTTCGTAGCAGCATCTGTGCTTCCCCACTTTTCCCTGGGAAGTTCATCTCTGAAGTAGAGTTTATGGAGGATTGTGGAGCCACATCAGAGGATCCAAAGCTGAGCAGCGACGGCCGTTCCTGGCAGGTGTTTGCACTGGAATCCAGGTACCCACCCTTCAAATCCAGGTCGGATCGGAGGCAGACCTGGAAAATCCGAGAAGGATATAGAAGGGGGGGAGGGGTGTAGTCAGCAAAAGGATCAAGCAAGGGTAGGGAGAAAAATTTAAGTTAGAAAATCCTCTGTACAATGCTAGCTTCCTGCTTCCCTGTTCCTTTCTGATTACCCCTTTGGTTCTTTTCTGCACTGTTCTGCTCATTCCACAGGGGAATGCCTGAGACTAAACAATGATCAGTTGAGCTGTCCAATACGGGATGCCCTTTCCCCTTCAGCAGTCTTTCTGCAGCAAGAGGATAAGGCTCAACACTATCCCCAGGCAGTTAATGAATTAAACCCAGCATTTTCAATTGCCTCATACATCCCCAAGTTGATGTTAACACAGAGCAGTAGCCAGGAAAGAACAGAACAGATTTGCTGTCCTTCTGCTGTTTTATTAGCCAAGTTCTTGCCTGTCCCAAGTCAGCCACTGCTAACTTCCTAAAAATAACATACCCAAGACCTCTAAGCCATTTGTTTTCATTCATTGTGAGCTTTGTAAATCTCTAACAATAGTACATTCATTTAATTTTTACTGCATTTTTACATTTTAAAATTTCCAAAAAAACCACAATGGCATCATCTTTGTGCTATCAGAGTTTCTGGAGCACTAGGCAATGATACAACAGTATATTCATTTATCGACCTGAAGTGCCAAAAACCCTCCAGGGCAGCAAAATAATCATCTCCTTTACCACATTAATATGTCAGGATCTCAGACAATGAGTACAACTGACAAGATTTCATCCTCTTTGCAGGATTCCAGTGCAGAGGGAAAAAACCACAGCAGCACCAGACACCAGCTCTGCCCTCCTGCTGAAGCTGAGAACATTTCCCCTGTTGTACTACGGCTCCAAGTAATCCACCACATTGGAGATGAGCATGTATTTTCTACTAAGAAACAGGCACTGAGCAAGGTAGTTCATCTC
This sequence comes from Corvus moneduloides, assembly GCF_009650955.1. Taxonomy (NCBI): domain Eukaryota; kingdom Metazoa; phylum Chordata; class Aves; order Passeriformes; family Corvidae; genus Corvus; species Corvus moneduloides. The sequence continues at coordinate 10,208,339 of NC_045486.1, forward strand.
ATCGTTTATCACAGGTCAGCGGGTAAGCAAAATACTACTTTTTGGCATCTCCTCAATATTTTCAGTCTGCAAGTGAGCAGGTGATAAGTCAAGGCTGAAGAGAGCAGGTCAGGTGTACCACTGTGTGCTCTTAAGTCAAAACTAGTGGTGAATGCCATCCCTTCCCCAGCAGTCATCTGGTCACTATTCAGTAAATTTCACAGACCACTCATGGACTGGGCTGAGTCTGAAAATGGTGATGGTAATTCCAGGTTCCCCAAATCTCTTGCCTGCACCTCAGTAGCTGAGACATACCAAGTCTTCGCACTGCCTGGTCAACGAGCGAATCATAAATTCCAGTCTTCAATTTGTTTGTTTTGTTGTGATAACCCTGAAAACTCTCCTCAGCCTTACTGTGTTTAAAACTCTGCCCTTATTCCCAGTGCCTGAACAACCCTCCCTCCCCTCCCACCATGCACACACAGCCCACACGCTCCCAGCTCAGGTGCCATAACTACCTCAGGTGACATGGACTCGGGCCTATGCGCAGGGGAGCTCTCGGGGGAGGATACGTTCTAGAGGAGGGAAAAGCATCTAGTTATTCATCTACTTCAAAAGTCAAGAGACAATTACAAGGTACAAAAGCACACAGGTTAGCAATGGCTATTCTAAACAACTATCCCAAGAACTGGCCCCAGCCTGGACAGCATCACGGCTGGTTAAGTGGTTTCTAAAGCTTCCTGGAAACACGGATAGGACTGGGTTACTGCATCTCACGATGCAACTTAGTACCCAAGGCAGAGCACATGAATGTTAAGAAAAGCAGCAGCTAACTCTTTGTATTTCTGATGCTATCAGACTTCACACCATGGAATACAGAGAAAGACATTTATGGTTTTTAGTCTGAGAACATGGGAGAGAAAAAAAGCTTGGTTTAGCGCAGAAAGTAAAGATCCCCCAAACATTAAGATGACCTTTCACAGACATACACTATAAAACAAACATGTCTTCCTCAATCCACCGAGGGCTACCTTTCCAGCTCAAGTCAAGAGAAGAGGTGTGAGCAGCCAGCTTTATGAAATGTTGTATCATCTGAGCACCTATCAGTGAAGGCAGTGTATGCCTGTGACAGCACAGTTAAGGGCTCTTCCCGAGCACTTCCCTTTCCATGCTACTGAGCAGGCCTAAAATAGAATCAGAGAGGCAGGATTCCCAGAGCTATGCTGCTATCAGAGAAATATAGCAGGAGTCACTGTTTTCTGCTAAGTAGAAAACCCCAGAAAACTGAGGAATCTCAGAAATTTCTTAACAAAAATTTCTGACAAACTCCACAAAAAAAGCTAGAGCTATGTCATCATGCTTCTGGCCACTTATGAATATGGAGGGACCAAGCATCCTTTAATTTGTTTCCACTCTAAAAAGATCACAAAACTGAGTCCAAAAAACCTCAATCTGTAAAAACCTGGCAAAGAGAGCTTCACAGGCTTGTGATAAAAGTTTTATAGAAAGAGCTAGGAAATCAGTCAAGAAGGAAGTTTCTTAAAAGCTTTCAAAAAATGTATTTCCCAGCAAGACAAGATACCAAGTCACAACTTCTGCTTGCTTGAGGAAGCTTGTGAATTGATGGAAGAATTTTTCTGTTATTCTCTCACCACAGTGCCACAGGTTTATACTTGGGGAGATTCAGTCACTCATTAAAACTGTGGTCCAGTGAGTTAGTGAATTCTTTTCAAGAGGAAAAAAGGTAAAAGGCAAGTAAGATATAGATAACCAGTGAAATTAAGGCTAATTAACACTAAGATGGGACAGGAAAGGAGTGATTAGACTGTGAAGGTTCATGGCAACACTGCCCTGATCTGCCACCTCAACCACTGCAAGGGTAAGGATTGTTTCCAGTAAAGCTCTTTCTGCCTGAAACAGTCTTTCATCTCTCTCCTCAACACGCCACAATCTTCCCTGCTAAACTCTACACAGCTGTCTCTCAAACAGCTTACAAGAAAGGGCTCTCAAACAAAGTAATCAAAGCATGCTAAGCTAAAAGTACCACAAAGGAATATTTGCCCTGTTGCAAAACAGATGAGGGATTCCTGCAGGGTAGTCCCTGGTGTGGAGCAGGCCATCACTGCACTGTTTTTTTAAATGGTTCTAATTGGCAGAGTATGAGCAGCTGGCCTGAAGTCTTTCATGAGGTTTTTTTAATGAAAATATGCAATACTAGAGAATAAAACAAAACCTGCAAACAACATGATTCCTATTTACAGGCACAGAGTGGAGTGTCCTGACTGGATGAACACTGGTAACTCTCCCAAAGAGTTTAGAGCAATGGAAACCACATACACAGCCCGCTCATTAATTCTGCTAATTTTTGCAGAAGGAAACTATCAAGAAATCAAAGCTATTAAGGCAATTTCCTTCTACCCAGTCCACTTAAAGAAAACGAAAGAATATAGTGGAAGATGACGTGAAGTATCACTACCATACTTGGGGTTACTGAAAGCTCTTTGGGGAAAGAGGAGCCAAGGATGTCTTACAGCCTCTGAGAAATGGAAGGAACACTTGTACTCTTTGGAAGAAGGGGGAATTGAAAATCACATAGGCAGAGAGATCTGAAGTAGGGAAGATGATTAAAGATCACTGAAAAACCTGAGAAATTTAGGAGCTACTCAGCAGAAATAGAAAAAAGGTAAGACTAATGTTACTGATAGCTACAAAGTGAGGGGAGGCTGGGCTGTAGTGAAGTTTGACAATTCACAGAGCAGGAGATCTGCCCAGAAGTGAAGAGAAAGGCAGCAGTGCTCTTGAGGCTAAGACCGTGATGCTGCTCAGAAATACACACTCAAAAAGGAAGCGTCCCTAGTGCTGCCTCTGCTGCAAATATTGCTGTTCCTTTCTTTTTAGCACACTCAGTCGCGGGCAGACTTACCTCGAACTGTAGTGGAGTATTGCAGCGGCTGGTAGCCAGAGAGGGGATGGGTGAGAACATGATGCCGTAACCATTGCGCGTCTCCTCCTCCCCGGGCAGCGACGAGCAGGGCGTGGCCAGCTGTGGGCTGGCTGAGCCGGGGACCGAAGGGACGGGAGGCGGGGGAGTGACAGGAGACAGCGGCCGCAGCAACTTCTTCACGTTTTGCTCCATCAAGTAGCGAGACTTCCATTTCTTCAGGGGACTCAGCAAGTCTGAAACACAAACTGAGCTGAGGACACGGCTGAACCACTGACCATGAAAAAATCACAAGTTGTCTTCTTCCCCCTACTCCCAGCCCAAATGAAGCCCGGGAGTCTTCAATGCAACTACAAAAGACTCCTGAAAATTAAGTACCTCTGAATTACTTCAATATCAGTGCCTAGATACTGGTAACAGAACAATACATAATCAGGAACATGCAGTGAACAAGGAAAGCAAATATTTCAACTAGAAGCAAGCATAAGAGGGAGCTTGGGGAAAGGAAGACAGGAAAGGTTAAAAAGGGGAAAGGAGAATAGAGGAGAGAGGTCAGAGGACATGTCACTGTGATTCTTACAAACAAACCAGAGGCAGCTCAGTTATCATTAACTGAACCTAACAGCTCCCTATGGGCTACATCAATACAGCCCAAGCACATTTCCATTTCCACAAAGGATTAAAGCCTTTCCCTCAGGCCTATCTCTCTTCAAAATAATAATCTTTTTTGATGCTTAGTTTAAAAAAACCTGAACAAATCACCAGTAAGTTCTACAGGTTAGGTCTTCCTCGAGATGTACATTTATTGGTTTTGGTGTTCTGTTCACTTCCTATTCATCTAACCTTTCAATAATCAAATTTGTATTATCTGTGTGATGTCTAGCTTCCTGTCTGTCATGCTTGGAAAACTGATCCCTGACTGGGCTGATCTTCACTCTCTTTCTCTGTAAATTCAGACAAAATATTTAACCATTCTACTGCTTTACTCATAGATTTTAGCTTCGCCATCCTTGAGACTTACTTAGTCATTTGTTTATTACACATGTGCCCGTAAGACTTTGCTACACCTTCCTACACTCAGCAGGTATTTAGTTCTAACAGCATCTTGCTGCAAAGAGATGATGCCGAGCCCTCTTCTGTCTACCCCCACCCTTCCAGTGTACAAGAGATCTCAGAGAACCGAGACTGATAATGCAATGTTATGATTATCTTTTCTCAGGAAAATACTGAGAAACTTCACAGATGCTCAAGCTACAATGGGTCTGCAGAAATTGGAATGAATGGCAAAGCAACATTCTCACCTACCCTAAAGCTGTGCCATCAGGCAGCAGGACACATTAAGATGTCACTTGTACAGCTGCCTTTGGTATTCAGCACCTTTGCCAGTCTGACTCCAGTGCCCGTGCTGCCCTGATGGTGCTGAGCACTCACCTGTATCATCTTTGCAGATGCTGGAGGAGCTGCTGTTCTCGTTGCTTTGGTATAGACACTGGGTTCTGTTCTCTTGTGGAGCTGGTGAGGTCTGAGTCATTCCCTCTTCCAGGGCTTGTTTGATCCAGCGCTGAAACAGAACGAGACTACATAAACGTGAAACTCCTCGGGTACTTTCTCTGCAATCCTGCAGGATAACACTCCAACTCCTACAGTTGTGTGGAGCAGGGCAGGCTGCTCAGAAGCCCAGGGTTACCTGGCTGGCATGCACTCAGGCGAGAGCGCGTTAGAACACAGCTGTCAGCACTGAGCCCACCACCTACTGTGGTGGGGCTGTGCCCTTCCTGACATGGGTTCTGGGAGCAGCAGTCATCAGCAGTAACACAGAGATAAGTAAAGAGCAAATTATAACTCTAAAAATGCAGGGCAGTGGCACCTAAAACTATTAAAAACAATCATAATTTAGAAGAAAAGGGACACAAATATAATGAACTCTCTACAACCACTGATTTTTGCAAAAAATGTTTCCTGCCCAGGAGAGCAAATTTGAGCAAAAAAAAAAAAAAATCTGATTAAAATGCAAGCAGCAGTTTTCAAGGAGGGTAAACCAAGAAAAGAATAATAAAAGCAAATCTTTTCTTCAGCTACTAATAAAAAAGACAAGTCACAGTGGTCTTCTGAACGTGGACAATTAAGAATGTTTCACATCTCACATGAGCAAACATGAACTGAAGCCTCAGCAAATCAGCTGCTGCAGTGCGTGTGCTAGCCCTGTATCTTGATACAAACTGACTCCTGATGGCAGGCAGGAACCTTTGCTTACTCTACTATAAAGATAACTGCCACAATATATGGGAAAACACTCAAGTGATCCAGTGAAATGACAGCAAACTGCAGAAAAAATGCAAACAGCAATTTTCATTTGTACAGTTTACCCAGAGGACTCACTTTACCAGACACTTCTTGTCCTAGAGAGGTTTGAAATTGTACTTTTACCTTTCAGCAATCCACAGTTCATCTGCATGCCAGCAATGTGTATCCTATTAGAGATACACATGTGTCTTATGATTCCTCAAAGCTATCGTGAAAGAACATCACAAACTCAGTGGCCACAATCCTCAAAGTGAAAACTTCAATGCGAGGATGAAGAGCAGGTGACAGGATCTATTTTGTTGGGCTTCACTACTGTACAGCAGACGCTTCTTCTCTGTTCAAATGTAACTCAAGGATTCCACTGTGGCCGCCAGGAAAAGGGAGAAGTGCCAGCCAGTCTGGAGCACCTCTACCTCAAACGTGGCATCTGATCTGACAGCCAAGTCACTGCACAGTGTGTGATTAACGTGAGAGCAGGTTACAGTTCAGTTTCCTTGCGAGGTTCAGACACTGCCATGCTTTGGATGCAAACTGACATCATCAGCTGAGTTTTTTGGCACAGTTCTCAGTAGTTTAAGGATGAAGCCTGCTGACAATCCAAGAAAATATGTGATCTATTTCAACAGCCTTTATAAATCAACCTCCTTGGCTGAGTAGTCAAAAGTAGACAAGACAGATATCAGGTCTTGAGAGAGTGTATCATCGAGTTCTGGACCATTTCTAGACCTCAGCTGGCTGAAAAGGAGGTGTTCCCTGTGAGTTTTCTAAACATTCCTGAACATGAGAAGCAGACTTCTACATCTCCAGACTGTTAAGTCATAAAACCACCAAATGCTGAAAAGCATTCTCCAAGAAAAAGCCAGGGATCGATCTCCTACGAAATGGATGAAACCCCTCACTAGAACAGTTAACAGTCAAAAACTATTTACGGTCAAAAAGTAGAAATCTAACAAATTATTTCTGCAACATCTGTTCTGGACACAGCAACTTTCAGTACTTTATTAACTATTTAATGGAATAGGCAGGGTATTTAAATTTTCAGATTAAGAAACAAGAATGCTAGATGACACCATTAATGATTTTCCTACTAAACTTGGAAATGGATAGGGAAAAACATAACACAGCTTAACACAGGCTAGAACAATCACTTCTACAATTACAGGCTAGAAAACTAATGGGTTGTTCTAACAAACATACAAAATCATGAACCGGACATAAGCTTAAATCAAACTGTCAGAGAAAACTCAGCCACAATGGGATGCAGAAAATGGGTACAGGTTAGAAGACACAAAGCAACTTTTCTGCTTTGAAAATGTCCCAGTTGCAACACAACATTCAGTTTTGGACACAACTTCAAGGAAGGTGTGGACTAAATGGAAGTCATCCATAGTGAGAGTAGTCCACTCCCTCTCCAGCAGTGAGAATTATCATTTGACTAGAAAAGAGTAAAATGTAGCAACAGATCAGAAGACTTGTTCCGTGACAATAGTTTTCCCTCAATTCTGAGCTTGCTGGCCAGTTGTATGGCAATTGCACCGAGCACAAACTCCAAATAACTCTGCCAGCTTTGCTCTGGATGCTTCTCTCTTCCCTGGGGCTCAAAGACAATGTTAAGGTTCAAAAGAAGTTCAAACCTTGCAGTTCTCAGCTTAAAGATGCATGAGGAGGTTGCCCAGGCACACAGAAACAGACAAGGTTTTGTCATACATCTATATAGGAACCATGAAGAGCTTTACCTATGAAGGAGATACTGAAGAGACTGTTAGGGCATGACAACAAATTGGCTGAAGGTGGAAAACAGTGAAGTCCAAAGATTCTCTCTGGGAAAACACCCTCAAACAAAGGAAGGCAAAGAAACCAGGACATGGTACCTGAAAGCCACCAAGACAGGGAGAGCAGAAAAGATTTCTATATAATTGTTCTCAGGTAATCACACAGGAACTGGGAAAGTGTCTGAGCAAAACCAACAGGCAACAGGGAAGACAGATTCCAATACAAATCTGACTGAGTGAACTACTCTGCCTTCTGTTTCCCTGCAGATGGGTAAATACTGGCATTTAGTGGTCATCTCTGGAGGAACTAAATCCTTAGCTGGGCCTGGTTCAGGCTTCCTGCATGGCCTCAAGTATCTGTTGTAGATAGGCAGCTTATGATCCCGAACAAAGAGCTGTGGACTTGTTCTTGTGAACAGGCAAACTTTGGAGAGCCTTTCAACCACAAAGGCTCTCCAAAGACAACGGATCATAACTGAGGCACTGGATTCTTGAGGTCCTCTGCAACACTGTCCTATCCCCACAATGCCAACCATCCTCTGACTGTGAAAGTAATAACATAAAACTTTCTAAGGGCAGCAATCAACGTTCTTTGAATTGTGTATGCTGGATAATAAACAGCTGCTGCAGATCTGAAAGTACATGTTTCTAAAAGGGCAGTCACAGAACAGCTGTTCTACCATGGCAAAAGGCAAAGATGAAAACTGAACTCTGGCAAGGAGGTCAGCAGTCATAGCCTGGACACTGCCTCAACACACCAGCTCAGCAGGAATACATTGAAATAAACTCCAAAAGGACACAACAACTTTACGAGGAAGCCAGTAAGGTGAGTATACATCGTGTGAAGGTAAGACATGAGCAAACATACCTTCTTACAGGAGCTGTAAATGCCATCCAACAGAAAGGGCCTTCGACGTCTCTCAGGGTTGAAAGGTGAACCAAAGCGAATGTAGTGTTTAGGTGTGGTACAAATCAGCGGGGAGTGCACGAGACCTGGCAACATATTCAGGGTAGTTGCCAGAACTGTTGGGTCTGTAGTAATGCGCAGAGGACACTCAATTGGACACTCCTGCTTTTCTGCCTTGTCGTTCAGCCATTCCGTAACAAGGTACTAAAGGAGGAAACACACACATCAGTGCAACCAGCACAGGTGGAGAAGAAAGGAAGTACGGCACAGTGGTGTATGGGAAGCAATGCTCAGGTCAGCCCACCTGCTAAAACCCCCCTCTGTCTCAACAGGAAGGACTTCCTGTGCCAAACCCAATTCTCACCTGTTGGAGACAACCCAATGTTGTAGCTCGATTTTATGCTCCAGTCATCTTAGTAGAAGATTCTCCAAAAACTCTGTTTTGATCACTCTGTTCAAAACTAGTTTCTAGACACAAAACTAAATGTATTAATAGCTAATTTATGCCCAGTTATGTGGCAGCTGCCTGCTAGCTTCTGCAATTTTTCCTCCTTTCCAAGTTTATCGTAGCTTGTACATGACAGTTGCAGTCACGTTCCCTCTTGGTCTTCAATTCTAAGCTGAGAGTTAACCTCTTTGCTGCATCCTAAATGAGTATTTGCCACTCTGCCATCCTTACTTTGAGCACTTGCTCATATTTACCTTTTTTGTTTTGGGGTACTTTACTGCAGCTCGATTAGACTGGGATCCTGTAGCCAGGATAGCAGTTGGGTCAGATCCTGTCAACTGTCTGCCTTCTCCTGGCCCTTCCACAGTGCTGACATCTGTTGTGGTTACCAAGCTGGCAGTGCTTCCTTCCTCTGGCACAGCCTGTGCGAGTTCAGCTTGCTGGGAACTGGCTTGTTTCTGCCTTCTCAGTCTTTGTGCTGAACTGGTCCGGTATCGAGAGAAGCGACTTTTTGGTCGGGGCCTGGAGGGTTTTGCTGGAGCTGGCTTAGTCACTGTTTTGTCAGGGACAGCATCCTACAAAATAAACTGTCATTAGTCCGAGCACCTCTAAGAGTATTCATTTTCTCTGCATACAGGATCAAGAATTGAGATTTATTTATTGACACTACCTGACTCTCAAAATCTTGTTGGACTCTGTTGGTTCATAAGATGGTCTTGGGGACCCTTCAACACTGGCACATTATCGTTTTGTCTTCTGCGTTCTTAAAGGACAGAACATGGGTCTTTAGGAAGAAAGCAGCAATAGGAAACTTGCTGCCTGTCTCAAGGTAACTGCTCTCATTCCTGACCTGAGCTGACATGGAGCATTCCAGGCAAGTGTCTGGACCCTGCCATAAAATGGGAACACATGCATCCAAAGTAGACTGGGTCAAAAAAAAACCCAAACAAAAAGAAAAGAACTTTCCATCACTGCACTTACACATCCAACTTAAGCTCACGCCAGTACAAAAGGGGTTCACCTGGAGAAGGAACTGGGCTTGTTCAGTCCACAGAGGACTGAGGGGTATGTAACAACAGTCGTCCTATAAACAGCCTGAAGCCTCTAAGAAGATGCAGTGGTGCATCAATGGACATACACTGAAATGAGAGGTTCAGACTGGATACATGGCAAATTTTTTTCAACCTAACAGTCATGAATTGGAAGAGGTGCAATCTCCATCCCTAGAGGTTTTCAAGACAAGACTGGGTAAAATGCTGGCCAGCCTGGTCTAGCTTCAGAGCTGTCCCAACCTGACTCAGAATGGACTAGAGAGCCCACGAAGCTCCTCCTCACCTGAACAATCTTATGATCAGAAATGCTGTATCTGAGCTTTGTACAAGATAGCAAACAGTTCATCTTACCGCTACTTGTGAGGACCGTCGTGTGTTCACCCCAGTACTGCTGGTACTGTTAGAAACAGGAGGAGGAGGAGCACTCAGTGCTGAACTTCCATCTTCAGTTTCAGGAGTCTCTGCTTTTACTTCTTCCAGCTCAGGAACTTCAGAATTGACGTTGATTTCAGCATCAGTGCTGTTACGGTCTGATGGTTGCTCTCGTCTCCTCTTTCTCTTTTCTAAGTTCTCAAACATGTGCATGATGGCTTCTACCTTCCTGTCTTCCCGGGACTACAACACAAGGGTAAATTGAAGTAAGCATGGTGAATTATGCACATAAACAAGGCAAGAACAGATATGGGAAGCAGCACAAGGAGAACAACTGCCAAACAGCAATGACAAAAGCCAGACAGAGGACAGAGAGAAGCAGTTCTTATCAGTTATTTGCATTTTTCAATATGGCAAATTTCCCAGAATAACAACAACATAATCGTGTGTTTGTAGCTCAAGTAGAAGAACTCGACTTTGTTCTTAAATAGGACCACTTAGATACTACTGAGTTATATTTATAAAACAGCCACAAGGAAATGCATAATTTTGAAGAACTAAAAACCGTAAGAAAGCATAAGTAGAGTGAAGAGATGACTTGGAAACAAAGAGAGCTACTTGCTAATGACCAAACGTTAGAACAAAACAGAAGCCAAGGCAACAGAAGTTAGTGGTTCAGTAATTTGCAGCAAGTGTAATACACCACATAAACTGATTAAAATGTTCCAAATGCATTCATTTTCCAGCAAGAATATCAGAAGGTGACGCAGCTCAAAAATAAAAGCTTTGGTCTAAGCAGCTTACATAGTGGATAAGAAAAACAGAACATGAGAGAATAGAGAGGGAAAACAAGTCCATTTATTAGGTAAACAAAAAGGACAGGAAATCTTATCACCTGGCTGTGGCAGAAATAATTGGTAATTATGCATGTAAAAAGCCCAGTACAATAATTTTGCAGTGACTGGCAAGAATCAAGCGGGTTTTAAGAAGTGGGGTCAAGCATCTTCTGAGATTTGTCATGGAGAAAGTATCTTGGAGCCCACAGCCTGGCCTAGACAGTTTTCTGTTAAAAAACACTACAAACACACACACACACACACACACACGAAGAGAGACTGAGGAAACCATAGATATGCGTATTTACCTGGTGCCAAATATAGAAAACTGAATCGCATTAAAGCAGATTAACTGGTGCAACCTACAGTAACTGGGCTTACAGGCTGATGGGAAACTAACGCTTCGCTTAGACTATTCTGTCCCAAGAAGAGATCAACCTCCCTGCATTAAAATGAAATCTTCCCTCCAAGCTTTAAGTCCAATCTGATGGATGACTGCCGTCATTCAAATTTCAGTGGAAACTGACTGCTTTATCTCATCTGTTCTAAAAACCATCCGATAATCCAAGGGTCCCTCCACTGGATGGCCCTTGGCTGTGCAAGTTGCTGCACTATCTTAACATTTAAAGCATTCTCAGGAAATTTACACTTGGAAGATCCCTATCTCCAATTAGAGGAAGACAGGTGATTATGATATCAAAGAAAAACATGGAATTCCTAGCTCTAATACTTTTGTTGGCTGGCAAAAGGATGGGAGCAATTTTTCTATTTTTCTTCCTTGGGTTTCTGGTTGGTTGGTTGTTTTAATTGTGTATTTGCATTTTTGCAAAAATTTGGATTTTTCTCTTGTTTATTTAAATTAATGAATTAAGAGCCAAACCAGCTCCATTCACATGCATAAAACATTCTAATCCAGGCAGCAATCCCAGGGGCCATATGCAACACAAGAAAAAAACCACCAGCTCTACTCAGTAAAGATGAAGGCTGAAAAAGGACTATACCATCAATGATCCCAGAGCACTAAGATATATTTTGATCAAGAGGACTGCTTAAGACAACAATAATTTCAAAACAGAGAGATTTCCTAAGTAAGTGCCAATTGTACTGTTAGTGGTCTACCCCTCTTACTGAGTTTTGCAACTAATCATACCCTTTTCCCCACATGGCAACGTGTTTATGACACCATACACAGAACAGATACCTGTTTACAAACCTAACCCAGCAAAAATGATGAAGTTTTAAGAAAAATCAGGTTTTGGTTCATGGTATGACTGAATTGAAGATATCCCTGCTCACTGCAGCGGGGTAGGACTAGGTGACCTTTGAAAGCCCCTTCCCTATGGTATGGTTCTATATAGTGCCATAAATTCTTGTACTGGCAATAAGGAAGGGCAGCAAGAACATAAAAAAGGTGCAATTACCTTTTTGTAATGTGGTGCTGATGGTTTTGCTAAAAGTGTTTTAGACTACAGAACAGCCCTGAAAGTAACAGTTAAACCTTTCACTCAGGAAACAAATCTATAGTGTATCTCCTAATCTTCAGCACCCTAACAGAAATCTGTGACGTGGAGTCAGCCTGGGTGGTTTTTTACCCACTTGCCCACCTTTTTTTTTTGCTGTTGTTAATCAAATTACTGAAGATCACTAACAGTTGGGATTTGCGTTCAAACAAGTGAAATAACCAACTGGACCCGTTGGTCACTGCATAAAGCAAGTCCTAAGGGGGGTGATACCCAGATAGAGAGAGGTACTTGCCCGTCGGCTGTGGACCAAGGCTCCCTGTTCATCTACAGGCTCCTCTTTCTCCCCTTCTTGTTTCTCCTCCTTCTCTGGCACCTGAGAGAGAAACCCAGATTTATTAACCCCATACTGTTTCAAGGTTACCAAGATTTCTGTCGTAATTTAAGGTGCTAAAGGTTTAAAAAGAGGCTTCCCGCAGTTTCTGTTCTGAAGTTTCCAATGCTATTGGATCAGACTCTTGCAGCACTGAACGGTAACATATATAACAAGGGGGCGAAGGTTTTACCTCATTGTCACTGACTGCTGCAGGTCCCTCAGGAACTTCCTCAGTCTGTTGACTGCTGTTCTCATCCGACGCAATGCTCTGCTGTTCCATTTCTAGCTCCTTTCGACGGGCCTTTCGCCGGCGTGTTTCTGCCCCAATCAGTGTGCCTAAAACAGGTGGAGGTAGGTGTTCTGCAGCATTTGGGCTACGTTTCTGCACAGGGCAATTCCGGTTTCCCTTGTGACACGCACAGTCCACTTTATAATTGCTGCTCCAAAACACAAACATAATTTGTGTCACTCTTCATTTCTCAACCCTTGCACAGAGACATTCAATACATCTCCTACTAAACATCTCACCACGTGCCAAAGCAAGGACAGCAGGCTACCTTATGGCTTCTATTGTAGAATATGCCAGCAGAACTGGACAGAATAGCCGGGAAATGCAATTCAGTAGAAAACGGAGCAATATGTAGAATGCGAGGAAAGGGCTGGAGGAAGATGTCCAGTCCAGGAGGGCAGTGGAGAGCTCCCGGGCGAGGTGAAGGACTCACCAGATGTTGTACTCATAGTCAAAGGCGATGGTAACCTCTGTGTCCTTGGCAATGGTGGCAACAGCGTAGATGCACAGGTGGATCATCCCATCAGCAATCACATGACGAACCTTGTTAAACAAAGTAGAAAGAAACTGATGTCTCCACAGGTTGCATTTCCTACTTCTGAGACAGAAGCCTCCTTTTGCAAAGTAGCTCTTACCTACTCTACGAATAATTATCCCAAATTCTCCATAGGGAGAAGCCTGCTTCACTGCTCGTCTCATCCTGTGCTTTTCCACTTAACAACTACCACCACCTGCTTACCCTCAGTACTACCATGCAGCCAAAGGAAAGACATAAAAGAAATCTTTCTCTTCCAAAAAAAACCTCCCTCATGTTCCCAAACCTTCTCATATTCCAAGTATAAACCATCAAACAAGCAAGAGACACAGAGAGTTTACCACATTTAGGGCATTTTAAGTTAGGGAAAGTGCTAAGCTTATGTAAAACATGTATTTGCAATTACAGTGATGATGGAGAGAGAATTTACCTCTGCGTTTGGAGTGCAGGACCGCCTGATGAACCTGGCATCATTACCAAAGGTGCGGGCATCAACACACATCTCAACGCCATTGAACTTGGAGTAGAACAGCACAAAGGGATATGGCCTGGAGAAGCAACAGAACATCTCAATCCCAAAATAGCCAATTCCTACAGCACTGTTGTTAACAGGTATGCCTCACTTCACTAGAAGCAGCACTTCCATCAGCACTATTGCTCTGGGGGCTTATGTACTTCCATCAGTTTAAGAGATCTATTTCAGAGGGTTTGATCCATAATCAGAGCATCAAGCTGAGGTGATATTTTTGATTTCCCATTTCTATGGATGGCATAGCTGACAGGAACCTGTAAGCGAGCATTATCCCATAGAGACACTAGTCTCTCTGTGCCACGATGCTCTCATACCAATCATTTCATAGTACTCTTACTTTTTGAAGAAATGCCCATTGACCTCGAATTGCTGTCGTAACATAACCTTTCCTCGATACTCAATTATAAGGGTATCTAGTGCCAAGTCTCTTGCTGCCCTCAGGATCTTCCGGTGCTTCTGAACCCGAGTCACCCTTCCCAGCTGCAGCTGTAACAAAAACCAGAGCAAAAGAGAACTTGAACCAGAGGCCTCTAACTCATGAAGAATATTTTACCTACATAGAAAGAAAAAATATTCTAATAGCAACACAGAAAATCCGCCAGGTGAATATCTAGTCTATTCTGTAACAATTTAGGAATGACCAATAACCTTGATAATATTTATCAAAAGCAAACAGTATTTATTCCCTTCCTTCAACAGTAGTCTGACAAATCTATCAGACTATTTCAATCTCGCAGCTAGGAGGCATAACCAGACCTGTCACTTGCTACTAACTGGGAATTGCTCTGCAATTATGGCAACTTTCACAGCCAGAATAATTCAGATCTTCCCTAAATTGTGGGTTGTCACACATTCAGAGAAAAAAATGCAAGCTTTTCCTTCTGCAGAGGATGGTAAATTCCAGCAAACAGGCCAAAGACTTAAGCTGGCAATTTCCACCTCCATCCAGAAACTTCTCTACATCTCTCTGCTCAGCTAGTGCTGTTGATTTTTAATTTTTTTTAACACTATGAAATAAATTTTTAATGAAGTAGTGACAGTTTGTTGAAACATCCTCATGTTAAAGTCTACAGCTCTATTACAATGGATTTTCACAACAATGTGTCTTGACAGTATGAAACCACAATATTCTTTAAGCGCAGACATCCAAATATGACAAATTTTATGGAATAATGGAAGGGATATTATAAGCACTAGGGCAGAGGAAAGACTTATTCCATAAAAACAAAGTACTTTTCTTACTTAAAAAATTGAACTTCTGTGCAAGCAAAGATTATGTGAAGATGACTGGCTGCCTTGCCACCACTTCTGTGCCTGTTCCTTCCTAAGCATTCTATTCACTGCTCAGAAGGGCACAGTTTTGATACTTTTCCAGAGTGAATTGAAGCATAAGTGTTCTGACTTCAGTAGTAACGACAGTCATGTATCTAAATTAGGAGTAAACCACAAAATTTTACTAAAATCAAGTTCCCAACTTTTCCTGAGAGAGCTCTCATTAGAAACAGCTACTGAGCACTCTGCTGAAATGGATAAAAATTAGTTCAAGGGGCTCAGCCTGAACAATGACAGAACACACAACGAAAATAAAAGTTAACGCCTTAAGGCAGCACTCAGCACTGAGAACCCAGCAAAACCCTTGTACTGACCACATGAAAATACTGAACCACAGATCTTTTTAACCCTTTCTTCTGATTGTGATCTTACATCTCCTCTGTATACAACCTCTTCAGGAAAATTACTTTTGTTGTTTCAATATGACATTATACTGCAGATCCTGGATGAGCCAGTAAAGTAAGATCTATTTGTTGACTTCTCTTACTCAGATCCAGGATAAAGACAGCTTTATAAAGTATTCATTTGAAACCTATTCAGATGGGAGTAGTGGTCCAGAGCTCCTCCTGAGATACATCCAGTGCTACAGGTGTCATGCCTATGGGGTTTATCTCTCTTATACCACTCTATCTGCCAGCAGTTGGGAAAACCTGCATATATGTACTGGAGACTCTGAAGAGCCTTGCAGGGTGTTCATCTCTTCAGGTCTTGGGTCCTGACAGGAGCTCACAGAGGATTCCCCAAGTCCACTCAAGTGGCATAACAGAAACATGTTATTTCCAGACTAAGAAGCCGCACTGCTGGTCCTGATTTCTGATCAACAAACCCATGACATGAGTGAACTGTAGGGTAAGACTGTTTACACCACGGAGTAGCAGCTAAATTATTTTTAGCACTTTGTACTTTCCAACTGTGGCAACAAAGAATAAATAAATAGGACCAGATTTCCTAGTGTATGACAGGAGATAAGAAGAAAGTATCTGAAGTTGTTAGGTGAATTAGGATCCAGTGTGCCTCCAGCTGAATAATTCTGTTTCTATACTATCACTGATTTGTTTTTATACTTTCTCACCTAGGCCCTACACAGGAGGGTTGGACCAGATGACCTTCAGTGGTTCCTCTCAACCTAAACTGTTCTATTACTCTATCAATACCAAGAATATCAATGAGATCGTACTTTTCAGAGGTGCAAGTTAATGTCTGGTAGCCTTCACTCTCACCTTTGCCTCATGACTGACTTGTATTACACTTCACCTCATGGCAGAAAACAGCTTGGGGAATACACGTGGGATAAGGTGGGGTGGTCAGAGGAGGAGAAAGTCCATGCAGGAAAGAGAAGCTCTGCATCTGCACAACTTATTTATCTGAGTTTGGTGAAATAGGAATGATCTCATAGCTCTTCTGGTAAGACACAGCTCAGCTTGTTTTCGTTCTCTGAATTTAGAAATATGAAGTAGATTAGCTGCCATGCTTTCATGTGTGAAAAGAACAAATGATTTTATTCATGTCATAGGCTAGGGACTGCTGACTGCTAATCAGCCAAAACTGTTCTGATATATTTGCAGAGCAACATCTGCATAATACTCAGTGGCTTTATTTTATAAAGGCCCTTTTGCTCTTCACTTCAGAATGTGAAATCAATCAGGGGTTTGAGCTCAAGTCAGCAAGTATCAGAGGCAACAAAGGGCAAATACTAACCCTGGGTTTCGTTTGGCAACAACAGTCAGGAAAGTGATTCACAGCTTTCAGTTTGTTGAGCAGCTGGCAGTAGCCAGGACTAAGATGATTTTATTCATACCACTAAACAGCTTCATATTTTCACAACTTTCCCTTTGCATCATGAGGACAGCTGAAAACTGGTTTATCATAAAATCACAGAATCATTGAGGTTAGAAAAGCCCTCTAAGATTGAGTTCAATTGTTAACCCACCACTGTCCAGTCCATCACTAACCCGTATCCCTCAGTGCCACATCCACAAGTTTTTTAAACACCTCCAGGAATAGTGACTCCACCACTTCCCTGGGCAGCCTGTTCCAGTTTGGTAACCCTTGTAAAAATAATTTCCTAATAGCTAGTGTAAACCTACCCTGGTGCAAAACTTGAGACCATTTCCTCTTGTCTTATCCAAAACAGTCCAAGGACCAAAATCCCATATTCTCCATGTGTAACTCTTAACCCATCTTTCCCTACTCTTCCTGGTTCGAGAAAGCTTTTAGGGCACATCTCAATCTCTTTTAAGTATATACTTGCATCACTGTTGACCTAAGTCAAACAACTCTCTCAACTGTTATGCAGGTATATATATGAGTATGCAGGGCATATAAAACATTATTTTTATTCCTTTCTCCTGTCTCCAGAATCTTCATGGCCAAAGAAAGCAGTGACAACACTTCTACACAGCTGCCAACTGCATATTAGCACAGCCTCCTGACTTTTTTCTAGCTCAAAGTACCTATTTTCCCTTATCTCACAGAAAAGCTATTTTTATGTTCAATAATGATACCTAGTTAAGAGACAACTGATGCAAACCAAGAAGCCTTCTCAGTTTGCTTGCCAAAGATGAGACAAATGAGTGAAACAAAAGTAGAATGCAGTGCATGAGAGCATGTGCTCCACACCTATGCAGGTGCCCTCCTCACAACACTCCACAGCCACCTCCTGAACAGAGATAACCGGACATAGGAGCTGATAAGCAGCAACCCAGGACAGCCACCTGGTCTTTCCTCAGTGTCCAAGAGAAACCATGAAACCGCAAAGTCCCTTGATACCTTCCCAGCATGTGCAATGATAGGACCTACCAACAGCTTGTTTACAGTAACTGCAGCTCACTGTGAAGTTTTCCAAGTTTCTATCTTTTTGTTTCTTTGGGATGTATCACCTTTGGAGTCTTCTGATTTGGAATGCTAGCCACATTTTCCTATGGGAAAACCTATGTCTGTACTGAGATGGGAGAGGCTGAGAGAGCATGAAAAGAACAAGCACATTTATGCATGGTATCTTTTATAGTCTTGTGTCCTGCTGTACACACATCAAGAAACAGCATGTGTTTTATTACTTGTTTCAGGACTTTTCCTAAAAGCCATGTGAAGCAGACAGAATTGGTTACATTTAGTCTCAAAAACCACTAAGATTTCTAGAGGAGTAGAACTTCTCTGTGTTTCCTCAGCTTCTCTCTTTAGAAAGGCTACTCACATAGCCAGCAGGAAGTGTTTCTCCCCAACCCCCCCAAGAAATCTTATTTATTGCAGAACCAGAGGCAAGAATGGAAGAAAGTTTGGTCCAAAGTCCTCCTTCTGCACTCTCCCTTACTGGCAAGATCTGTGCTCTGCCTGAAGTGAAAGCAGAGGGAAAGGTGGGAGGGAGCACATGAACTTCACTGAGTCAGTTGATATAAACAAGAATGATTCAAGCACAAACATACACCTGATATTCAGGTTTCTGACTTTGGTCCCTTTCTACAGAAGAAGTGCCCCACTTCTCTTCTGCAGCCCACCCTTTCAGATACACCTATCTCCATTCTCCTGGACAAGGAAGGCCCAGAAAAGCCTGAACTGTGCAGGAATGCTATGTTCAATGCTATGTTCAATAAAGCACAGATAAGATGAAACAACAGATAAGAAGAGTATTAGTGGGGAGGACATACACCACACAAACACATTGTTTTCCTGTTTCTGCCTGTTTACATGCACTCCATAAAGATGGCAAGACACCAACCATTGCTCATTGCTGGAAAGTTAGGGAGAGAGTCAGTTTCCTAAAATCAGCTGTAGTTGTGCAGTTTTTGGAAGTTACCAGAGTCCAAATAATCCAAAATACTGAAATAATGTTGAAAGGTTCTTTAAAGTAGCCTTCCACACGAGTGAAGAAATAAAAGAAAAAATAAAGGGGACTGGAAAACTCAGGTGGAAATCAGGAAATTTCCTGTCTTCAGCAAGTGACAGATCTGGTTCCACCTCAGGCCGTTCAGTGATCAAAGTATTTATGGTAAAATAACAGTTAACCACATCACAGAACTGTGCAAAATATCCCCAACTTAGCAACACTGATTTGGTCTAATGCAAGTATTTGTGAATCAATCTCTGTACTGGCATAATTTCTGATTCACTGTGTATCAAACCTGTGCCTGTTGGTCTGAGCTAGGATACTGCTCACCCATGCCCTGACCTACTCCACCTCTGTCCTGCTGGTTCTTACCTGCATCTGGGACCCAATAACAGTATTATTGCAGGCCAGTTCTGTTTTGTTGATTGTGTCCAGCATAGCAGTTTTGCCCACATAGTCTTTATTAGAGTTTAGGTGACGCTCCAGCAAGTTCTGCACATCAGCACTGTACTGGTTCGTGAAGGCTTCCTCATACTGGTCCGTCCAGAGGCGTATCCGATTCTCCCACCCTTCAGCTGTGTTTTCATCCAAGGCATGTGCTTCAGAAGGGGAATTCTGCACAAAACAGCAAAGAATGAATGGATAGTACACAGCAGGAAAACCTATCCACAGTGCTCCAAGCACATGAATATGCTACAAAAAAAGGCAAATCTGTTCCAAGCTATTTAAGTGTTGGTTATGAGGACACATTTTTCAGCATCTGCACCCTCCAGAACACTGTACTAGAGTGTCACTTAGGAATCTACCGAGATTTCATGCAGAATTAAGACCTCTTGGAAGTTGGAACTTGGCACTACTACAGAAAATAAAATTAGGCTAGTACATGGCCAGAAAAAAAAATTATGCCACTTTGGAAAAATAATCAAGTACATTAAAAAAGCAAAGGCATGGAATACACGAAGGCAAATAAATTTCCTGCAGGCTTGTCCTACTGTCAACCCACTCATGGCCAACATAATGCTAGATGATGCTGACTGCATCTCAATCTTTGCAGTGACTGATCCAAAAATAGTCCTGAACCTTCTAGCTAAATGGTCACCAGAGTTTCAAGAAACTGAATGTAGAGCATAAGCTAATACCCAGAGGGTTAAAACTGCAAGTCCTAAGCAGAGTAAAGAAGAGAGGGCAAAATCAGGTAATCCGTTTAGGCTGTCTTGTAAAGGAGGGGAAAACAGAAGCTGGTAGAAAGAAAAACACTTAAGCTTCATTCTTTAATTGACAGTAGTTGAAGTAGTTCAACAAATACTCCAGAGCTCAGTAACTCAACTGGCTTCATAAAGCACTGAGACACATATGACACTGAGGTCTTAGTAACAAGGACAAATGAAGAGCAGTCATTATTTTAATCATATATATTAAAACCAGCAAGAGTTTCCATGCATTTTTACCCTCTCAAGCCACTTGCACACTATGGAGATGGTGCATAGGGATGCCACAGGACTGTCCTTTTTCCTCTGAGCCACCTGCTAGCAGCCACTGCCAGCTACAGGACTGGGGTCAAGTGGAACTGAGCAAACCTTAAGGCACCTCTTGTGTGTCTAGAAACAAATGCAGCTCACAGTTCAAGTCTACTTTTTTTGTCAAATAACCTTCCTATTCAATGGCCATACCTACCACTATTGAAGAAGTCAGAGATAAATACAATGTCCATCCATCCCTAGTAAGGGGATGTGGGTAGAAACAAGGCAGCACTGCTAGGGGCTCCCAACGTTAAACTTGTGAACTACTTTGATGTCCAAGCTTGAAATAGCTTTGATGCAATCAAACAATAACTGCCCTCACAAAGAGCAGCCACAACCAGTTCTACATCCCTTACATCAAACACCCCACTCCCAAGTGCCATGAATCAGTCACCTCTCAGAACTGGATTGCATTATCTTACTGGAAGCTATCAGAAGCAGATGGAAGGTTCAAGGGGCAATTCCTGTGATACCCTTTTGAATAGGGTACCACCTACCACTACCTCCTTGTGGTGCATTGTAAGGTTTGAGTTTATTACAAGGCTGGTCCCACAATCAGAAATTCCCCAGGCAAACCAAAAGAGGGACAAAATAAAGAGGAAAAAACCCCACCACCATCACAGAGGGTTGTAATTTCTACTCACCTTCATCCTCAGAGACTTTCTTGAGCCCTCTCGAAAAGCCTGTCCCCCAGACAAGGAGAGAGAGAAAAAACAAGGTATTGTAAATTTCCTCAGAATTAGGATCCCAGAACCACACTAAATCTTACTCCAATCCTTAATAAAAGATGACAAGAAATACAGGAAAACCTACACAAGAAACAATGGACCTGAACAAAAAGAGACTCTGCAATGCAAATCCAGTGGAAACTGCTGAAAAGCTTGATGGCCAGGATTTCTGAACTGAAAAAGCCTGCCTCACACTTAGTAAAAATGTCAAGATCAAAACCAGAACTGTCCCAACTAACCCCACTTGCTTTGATACAAGAAAGGTCCAGCAACAGAATCAAGCTGGTTTGCAACAAAAAAATAACCCCTCCAGACCTCACACACCTCCTGCCCCCAGTGTTTTATTTCATCAGTGCCTACCAGAAGAACTTCAAGGGAAACCTAACCTGTGGAAAATCATGGTAAAGCTGGCAGATGATGGGAAAGAACCAGCTGCTCACACACTTGCATTCCAATATAAGCAATCCAAATTTATTTCAGTCCCCAAACCCTCACAAACAAGACAGTAAAGTCATCCCTCAACAAATGTTCATCACTACCTACATAGTTTTCCAAACAGGCAGTATCTCTGTCCCCGAAGAACAGTGCCAAGAAGCTCTGCAGCCCAAATTCCTCAACAAAGCCTGCTAAAAAATACCATGCTCCCTTCATTTTTCATTGTGTTCACACACAGACTGACCCTTTTCCACAAACAGACAGACTCCAAAAGCTATTTCCCCAAATCCTAATATAGCAAAAGGAAAAAATATGTAATTGAGTCCAAGTGCTGAGCATGAATGCACAGCATTGGGAAATAAGGGTGGAGTTCCAGCAAGGTAATTTTTAAACCAACAGCCATGTACTCGAGCAGGTCACAAATACAAGGCGTCCCATTATTACACCAGAAAGAGCAATTCCTGACAGGACAAAAGTTTCTTGTCTACTGCCAGCTTGTCAACCTGCTCCTAACAACACTGCACAGCATTTGGTAGGAACTGCAGCAACCTCATCTCGCTCCACATACCTTGATCTTTTTGGCCTTTGGAGCAGTGCGAGCCTTTTCTGTACTCCTCTTCCTCTTCTTGGGTTTGCTCCTGCGGACGCGGTTGACGGTCAGTGTGATGCTGGTCGGCGTGTGCTGCGTGGCCGTGTACAGCACTGTGGAGGGAGAGAGTTCTTCATCCCAGCTCTCAGTGGCACTGCTGTCCCCGCCTAGAGAGACAAGCACTTCGTTAGCAACAGCTTCTCATCCCTGAGAGCACGCACAGCTTACCCTTATGTCCATTTTCATCAAGACGACTTGCTGCCCCTGAATAACTCTTCCCTGAGAGAACTATATCACCTCTGTTTTCCCACCTGAACTGGGAACAAGTGTTCCAAACTTCTGGTATGTCACAGAACTGCATTAATGAAAATTTTCCTTTTCTGTTCACAAGATAATCTGATTTTCCCTAGAGCTAACTGAGGTGAAGTGTAAGGAGAGGAGAAAATCCCAGTGTGGTTGGGAGGCAAAGAACATTAGTGGGCAGTGATCACAGTTAGATGATTACAGCATCCAAAAGACAAAGGTCTTGAAGAAAGAAAACAAAAGTCACCATTATCAGAATTACAACCTCAGACTCACCTGACACGTTGTCCTGCTTCCGGCGGCGGAGTCTGATCACCTTCCCCCTGCTCATTCCTCTGCCAAAGGAGAATGTACAATTGAAGCTGGTTTGTAGGAGTAAAGTCACTTGAAATTCAACAGGGTGTCACAAGATGCGTGCCCTCAGTGGGGCCCAGGATGATAAGAACACCGATTTAACATCCTCATCTCCACTCCTGGTGCCACCAACACTTGTCAGGCTGACAACGCAAAGGAGGAGGGTCAATACTGGGTAAAGCACTGGAAAGAACGCTCCAGTTAGCAAAAGGAAGTCTGTCCCACAGCCCAAAGGTGACACAGTTTGGTATGAGCAGTCAACACAAGGAGCAGCCCAGATCTGCACTGCACCAAAGCTTACCTGCACTTTTCACACTTGAGGAGGAAACCATCTTGAGAGACACTGCAGTGGCACCAAGTGGGAATTGATTCTCCTTCTGAGGAGCTCTCACTATCCCCGGAGTTCTCCTCATCAGGTGAGTGCAGGCCATTCAGTTCTGCACGAGGTATAATGGTCTGGACAGGAGGAGAGGCTGGCGGCGTTGGAGGAGGAGGGGCTCCATAATTATGATCCTGAAAATGAGTATTTGCAGTACTACTTTTAATGTGAAGATATGATGCCTAGAAACTGAAGTTCCAAATCCACAGTTCCCAGGTTAATATTTAACTGGTGTAAAACAATAGACTGAATTCCTCAACCTACCAAGAAGGTACAGTAATAGCTCTGAAACATGTAGATTATTTCCTTCAGCACCAATGAATTAAACTCAAAACTTATGAAAACAACCAGGCTATTTCGACATTAACTGTTGTACTGTTAATAATCTGAGATGACATCAGTGTTTAAACAATGAAACCAGCTGCCCTGAGATGCAGAGTTTCTGTCTGTTGAGATATTCAAAACTCAACTGGACATGGTCTTGGGCAACCTGCTCAAGCAGAGTCAGCTTGAACAGGGAGGTTGGATTATGCGATCTCAAGGGGCCCCTTCCAACCTCAGTGATTCTGTGACACCCTGTTCATCCCACAGCTTCAAGCTATGCTCCCACTCTTCCTGACTGCTCCTTGATTCTCATTGTTTTAAGTTACCACTATGAAAATCTACGCAGTTGAAACAAGTACAAATAGTGCACAATAAACCAAATGGGGCATAAAATTACCACCAGGAAAATATTATATATTCATATATATTCACACTTCATTCATATACTTCATTCAGTTAAAAATCTATCGCCTAGAACACTAATAAAGCTTGCTGTAGAGTACGCAAGACTTCACAAACAATAAACACAGAAATGAAAAATGTATGGCAGAACTCAGCTCTAACTTAGTGTTCCCTAGTAAATAAGCCAAAACTCCTAAGGCTTAACAGGCAAAGAACTATGGAACAAGAAGAAAAGAGTAAAAGTAGACAGTAAAGAGCTGATTCACTGCAGAGAGAGTACTCACTGCGTAAGGCAGCCCGCGATAGCTGTGTTTCTGGGTGGCCCCATAGCCGTGGCTGGAGTACACATTCTTCTCACTGACAGCTGGACTAGCTTCCACAGACTCTGGGCTGCAGAAAGGGCCAGAAGTAAAACCCATCAATACATCATCATTTTTCTTAGTGCCAGTATTTCACTGCTCTTTTCTATTGAACACATGAGCTCAAAATGAAGAAACTTCATGAAATCAAGGTGGTGTCATGTGTTTCACCAAGCATCATGTGTGCAGAAGCTGTACAGGATGAACCTGCTTTCAGAGCGAAGGAACTGAGTAAGGGCCACCCTATATAGCTCATTAAACTGGGTCTCAATCTGGGAAGTTAAAAAGGTAATTAGCATGTAAGAAGCTCAGTTTCCTTATTGTTGAGGAAATTGGGTCTAGTTCAGCATTCGCATCTGAACCCAGCTAGCCTAATCTCAAAGCCACTGAACAGTACTGCCATTTTATCTCTGCAACAGCTTATTTCAACTGCAGCTAAGCAGCTTTCCTGCACCTGCACTTGTTTCTCTCTCCCTCAGATACCAATTGTTACTGAGTCCAACATCCTGTGATAAAACCTGCATGAAACCTGCAGCTATCCTGACAGCAACTACCAGGAATTGGAGATTCCTGTTACAAAGTGGCAACAAAATCCATGACCTGGACAGACAGTGGCCACAGACAGATCAGATTCACCCTGCGCTTTCTATACAGCAACCTGCAATGAGCAGAACAGGAAATCTGCTGCTGAGGTACAATGCACTCTTCCACCACAGGGGGGTGAAAAAAAACAGCTAAAAATCAAAGGTATATCCTCAGCAGAAAGCTGCAGAAACCCTACTCAGAGAAGGGACAGCTGCAATTCAATGCAGGGGATATTAGGTAATGAGCCTAGAGACAGAACACCAGCAAGGAAACACGCTGTCTTCTGTTACAAGTAGAAGATACAAGTCAGATAACCTCTGCACAGATCAGAAGTAGGGCCTGTATCAGAATACGGCAGAATATTACTGAATCACCTCTGCAGATGAAATCTTCATCAACATTACAGCATGGAGCTGAGCAAGCAGGGAAGAAAAATACAGAAAAAGAAAACTTTACCTTGGACCTCTGCTGCGCTGGCGAGATCTCACAGGATTTTCAGTGGGTTCTACATGGTCAGCATGAATCAGGCACCATCAAACAATGGCCAGCAATCACGCGTGGGGCAGTGCTTAGGCACCACCCAAGAACAGTAACCCCTTGCCCTTTGGACTTCCTATTAGCTCTTGAAATCTCTGCTGCTCTGAAGTTTGCCCCACCCTGCCACTCAACCTCATCTATTCTCCAAGGCACCAACTCTGAGCTTCTGGCTTATTCTGGAGTAAAGTGGATCTGTCTTTGCAACATAAAGGAGCAATAATTCATTGTACAAAGAACTGCAAAAAGTAGAAGACCTTACACCTATGCAAACGACACTTCCGTAGCTCAGGATTTAGGTGCACAACATGATAAATTCCGTTGGTTTTCAATGTGACTACAGCCAGCTAAACTGTCAGAAGCAGGAGATATAAGTGATTTCTCTCAAAGGATATACTTCTTAGTAAAAGGTTACCATGTAGAATTTGCCACATAATCCAGCCTTTGCAACACTCCTTTAGGACTTTCAGATTGGTACAGCGTCAAATCCATTCAGGTTTAATAATATTCTCAGAAACAATATTAGAAGCAAAAGAGCCTAACCAGTCTAAGCAGCAGATACATCCTCTGTCCAAGTCACCCACATTCCTAACCACAGTCAGTCTGGAATACCAGCAGTGCTGCCGCAAGCATTAGCAATAAAACTTCAGGATTGTTGGTGCAACCGTGTCCAGGGACAACAACGCTGGGGCCCATGCTTCCTCAGCAGCAGCATGCCAAGGAGCTTCCACAACTTCCAATATGCAGTCAGACTAACACAGCAAAACTACTCTGCAGCCTCCATGTCACCCTCAGATGAACAGCAACACACTACACCATTTTCACCTCCTCTCTGTATCAGAGGCTGGGGAAGATGCTAAAGCTCAGCCTGTAAAGAGGAACAGCTAGTTTTCCTTTTGCCTTCCCCACCACCTTTGTGATGCACATCTTGGAAATCAATCCCTTATAAGAGGTACAAAGCTCAGGTACCCCAGACTTCAAGCATCAAACCAGAGAGTTTCAAAGCCAAAGTGAAGGATAGCCTTAACTTTGAACAGACCCATGAAGGACACTTCAGCAGTAACAGTGCATTGATGCAAAGCCTGGAGAATAGAGTCCTGGCAGTCCCAATTTTTAGGGAACAGGCAGAGAAACCAGTTCAGAAATCTTCAAAAGCCTTTTTTCAAAGCACTAGAGCCTAGCCTCAAGATGGACCTACAAATTTCTTACAAGGGAGAAGGAAAATGCTTTGCAGAAGGTTTATAGTCAGTCTTTTTGATATTTAAACGCTACAAGGAACACATGCGCAGATACATCTGGCTCCTCTCTCTACCATGCTCAGCTTTGAAAGCAAAGTACATGAGCAAACTATTTAGCACTCTTCCTCCTGTCATAAACAGTTTAAAATTCCTGCATGTTGAGTCTTCAAAGTGCTGCTGTGGGAGAAGCAGGGTGACAAGCAATACTGAATGTTAGATCTTGAAAAGTGAAGGATCACGTAACCACTACAGATGAGCGACTTACTAGATTCTGATTCCCCATTTAAAAACACGTAAAAATGTGGGCTTTAGGATGGAATGAAGCATCATGAAGAAGAATGCCTAGAATGGGGCCAGTGCCAAGACAGACAAAAAAGAGCTTTAGCAGTCTTGCAGAGAGTGCGACTGTGTAGTCAAACTCTATGCATAGTCAAATCAGGGTGAGATGGAAGGGAAAAACAATGATTCATACCTTAGCCCACTGCTCTTACAGCTCAAAATTAATAGAGTCTGGAGCAATTTCTGTTCTACACTGATCCATCTGACATGCAGGTATTCGCACAGTAGGTACCTTTAAATAATACATGGGAGAAATCTATCTCCAAAATGTCATTTGTAAATTTTTGTAAAGACATACTACAGCCCGTGCTTCAAAGAAGGATGCAGGCAAGCAGGAGGTAGAAGCACACAGAAATAACTTCAGCCCTCACTCTCGTCCCTGACAAAAACAGTCTTATCCTAGGTTTTAAGAAGAGATCACAATGCAGTATTTCCTGATTTTGAAATGCTCCTGACTCCGCAGAAGCAGAGTCTTTTAAAAGAAATGTAAGTCCCCTCCAACAGGCCTCAGAGATACGGCTGCAGTGAGAGCCCTGCACATGGTCCTGTGGTGGGGACTCCAAAGGATGCTCTCTGAGGCGTGCTCCTTGGAGTCTGCTCAGGGGCAGAAACAAAATAAAGGTGCCTACACAGGCTGGTGCTGTCTCACATCTCCGTCAATCTCCAAAGGTGTCCACAAATCAGTCATAGAAGACTGGTACCAAGTCTGAGCTAACAGGCTCTACTGAGAGGAAGGTTCAGCATGCTGATCCCTCACATTACGGCTGTTGGAAAAGGAGCTGGCTTGTACCTTGCCAACATCAAGCCTGGGTACAGCAAACGCACAACTGCCTGCACTTGAGTATAGACTTACTAGTCAAGCTGATATAAAACCCATGGTTGAGTGTCTCATACTGTTGGAATTCTCCTTTTCCCCATATCCTCTGTCAAACTTACCAATTTCCATAACGCTGCATTTGTTAACACCCATCTCTCAGCCAGTGGTCCACAGCCAGTGGACCAGCAGCCCCTTTCTCCAGAGTGGAGAAAGCACTAGCACCAATCCTACAGCCCGACTCCAGGTCAGCCCTCTGGCACCCTCCCGTTTCTACTTTCTCCTCATCCGTGGGGTAACACTCACTCCGATCCTGCAGCCATGTCGGAGTAGGACGTATCTGGTGTGGTGACTCCCAGAGGGATTGCAATGCTCATGACGCCCGTCGGGGATCACGGAGTCCAGAGGGCAGCGACTGGCCGCTCCGAGGGCGGAGAGGAGCCGCAGAGCCTCGGCCAACACGTCACGGACATGGGGAAACCTACCAGGGTAGAAACAAAGCATTGCATCTCTGTTATGGGATGAGGTCTCCCTCTATGCCTCTGAAGAAGGCTTTCACAGCAAAGAAAAGCATAAATAGATTTCCATCAGTGACATGCCACATCACTTTTACTTCATTTTTACATGTAGGGCCAGGGAAGAGGTAGATAGATGGTAGTAGTTTGGTGGGGGGTTGGAGTTTTTTTACAGTGGACTGACATGCAATGAGCTGCTTTGCCTTAAGGCTGATAATGGTAGTTCCCCCCTCCCCCAAGTAAACTGAGGACTAATTATCAGATAAGTAATCTATTAGCTCCTTCTGCGTATAAGCAGCAGCTGCCACCTATCACCCACAGCCCTCCACCAGCATTTCCTAACTCTTTCCCCAAACAAGCTGCAGGCAAAACCCCACCTCTGAGGACAACTAGACAATGCCAGGGTGGACCCAGCTGAGACCTCTCCCTGGAGATCAGTTTGTATGTGCACTCGTTGGGCCTACAGCACAGGTGACCGGCAGAGCAGCTGTTCCCACACCACCGATGGCTGCCCTGGGCCACGAGGCCCATCCTGGACTCTGCACCGGTGGCTCAGTGAGCCCTGACACAGCGAGCCTCGACTGTCCCTGACACCTCCCCAGGGCAGAGCCACGTCAGACGTCTGGGCGCTGGGAATGCGGCGGGACCATTGGCTGTGCGTAGGGAGCCGGGGTGAGTCACGGCGGCACCGGGGCGCAGCCGCCGGCCGTGCCGGGGAAGCCCGGGCTCCACCTTCGCTGCTGACCACAGCGCTTTGCTACGGCCGTGAGAGAAATCGCCGATAAATGCAGACTTCCAAGGGTCGGATGGCGGCCGAAGGTGAAACGGGATCAGCTCCTCGTTATGTAAATAACCTCAATAACACAGATGAGCATAAAGGAGCTATTATTTTACACAGCTCAAGAGAACCCCCCCCCCACAACACGGAGAGAGGCTGCATTTCTGCACGGAGCAAAGGCAGCTCCAAAAACAAAGAAAAATGGTGACAACCACCCTCTCTGCACGTTAAACTTTAAGGGCAGCCTTGAATACTTTCCACTGCCTTTCCCCGGCTCCGGCAGCGCAGACAAGCCAGCCTGCTGTCACATGCTCCCCGGCATCTCGGGGCTCTGCCAGCAAACCCTCCTGGGCTAGAGAGAGGCCGTGAGCCAAGTTTTCCTGTGGGTAGTGAATTTCTCACAGGGAACTGCCTTTGGACACCACGGTCCAACCATTGTTTAATGCACAAAACCCCCAGAAACACAAAAACACACACTCACTATAAGGGCAAATGAAGAAGAGTGAGAGTCAGAAAGTTTAAATGCTACATGCTATATTGCCTTTTCCTGTCTTAAAAGGCAGGCCACTTCTCTCGGCACAAGAAAATACTTTCCTTCTTCAGCATACATCCCTATGAGAAATCTTTCAGGCAGTATGACAGGTATACAGTGAATTACAGAAGTAGCACATAAAGATTTCTAAGTGGTCTGTGGCAATTCCCTGTTATGCCCCAAAGCAGTGGTCTCGCAGGGAGGTGGGAGATGAAAAAGGAAACAGGCAGGACTAAGCTCACAAGCAGTTCCAACCCAAGACAGCCCAGTGTCCTTGAGTGTGTTTTCTGGAAAAAAAAAAATTAAAAGTAAAATAAAAGGACCTTTCAGAAGTGTCTTATTTACCCTTTCTGATGCTTGTGACAAGAGTTGTGATTTCTACACTGACACGAGATGAGACAAACTGCTGCTAAAATACAGCTAAAAGCTACAGACATCCATCCCTGCTTCAACCAAGTCACGTTAAACTCTAGCACAAGGTTAAAAGAAGTAAGGCAAGTTCCTCAGTGTCTGAAGCACCCTTCCCTTTAAGGGACATGGAAAACTATTCCTCCCCCCACACCCAGTAATCTTTCTAAATACTTGTTTAGATGTTTTTCCCTCTATCGATCTCTTGCCTTTGCCATGACCATACCCAGCTGGCAGCAGCTCGACATTTCATCAGAATAAATTCTAGCCTCCTGCCTGCCTGTGACTCAGCAGAACTGGAGGATTTCAGGTGCAGCTTCTGGACTAAAGAGTCACAGGATACCTGGTTAATCCAGGAGTAACTGGGACAAGTTTTCACCCACTTCTCATAGGAAACCCTCTTTCTATCAACACTGTACAAATGCTGCTGCACTGGAATGGTCTGATAACTGCCATTTTTGGGAAGGAGATTACTGGAGAAACATGAAATACCGAAACCCGAAAGGTTAAACAAGGCAAATTCCAGTTCAGTCACTTTTGTGTTGACCCAGCAATACTTGCCCAACCATCACCCATGCTCAGATTTTACTGTTTGGTGCTGCTATTTTATGTGTACTTTTGACTCTGACCATGTGACAATTCAAAATGAATTGGTGAGACCAACTTCAAGTGCTGTCCAAGACCACATCACCTTCAAGCTACATTACAGTATGGTCTTCATGAAACTTGGCCTATTAACATGCAAAACATCAGCCAGAAAATGCTGGGGTTGAGATCTCAATGTTCACCTATCAAACTGGTCAATTTCCTGTATATTCAATCCCCAAGGTCCTTCCTACCTCTCCGCCCAAAAATACAGCTGTACAGGAAAAAAAGGTCACACCCAGTTCTCTCTGCTGCCACTGGACTAAGTTTTAGTAAAGGTCAAAGTCTTAATTCAAATCCAATGAGCATCAGACCACAGCACAAACCTGTCTCCCTTACAACACAATTCTTCTTGAAATCAAATGGAAATGGTAATTTTGATGGCCTAACAGGTAGATAATACTTAGCTGGTTTCGAAAATGTAGCATTTAAAGATATTTTTTCCCCCACATTTGGCACCTACATACCTGCTTCCTTAACCAGTCATACCAGTATAAAGATACCTGGTCTTCCCCAACATCATCAGAACAGCCCAGATGAGCATCCACCCACACAGCCACCCCAGCTGGGATCCCTGGTTCTCACTCAGTGCAGGTCATACGCCAAGGGACTGACCCATCGTGAGTGGCTGCCTTGGCTACACTGTGAATATATGCTATTCAGTTATTTCAGGTAACATCCTGTATTGACAGAAAGGACTGTAATAAATCTAAGCTGGCCAAGAGAAGGTTAAGCAACACCTGCTGCTGTAACAGTGAATTAAATTTTCAGAACTCTGTTTAGGATGCAATGGCTGCAGCGCTGCATTGGCTCACTTCCACAGCCACTGCCATCCATGTACAAATAAAGCAGATGCAGAAAATTTACTGCTGCAAACTCTCTTTATTACTTGCGGTGTTAGAAGTCTGTACTAACAGGGACAATCAAGCATGGTGAGTCAAAGAGCTCACTAGAGCTTCCTCCTTCAAGATGTGGTTGTTCCTGTTTTCACTCGTGTCCCAGTCATACAGACACCTCTGGGCACCCATGGTGTGCAACACTTGGTGACAGACTCTACAAAGTATTTGTGAGCGTCATGAAAAATTCACCCCCAGACAAAAAACTCTGGGCACAGCTTCATAGACTGTACGTGCTACCTAAATTCAGACTCCATCATCCTTTGGTGCTGTTCAGGTGATGCTGTACAATCTCAGGGGGGACAGAACACATCCCTTGCACCCTCCCATGGTCACAGATTCAAGGGCAAAGCAGTTACCAAACAGGGGGAGGACAGAGATTCATGCTGTTCCTCTGCAGGGTCAGTGCACATCTGCGAGTCTGTGTCCACAGAGAGCCTGAAATACTTTACCATTGCGCATCCAGTGTCTTATGCAAGGCCAAGAAAGATAAAAAGGTAACAAGGGTACAAACATATCATGGACAAACTGACAAAAGCTTTTTCTGATTATGCGAAACTTCAACACGTGAGCCAGGGCAGGGAGAATAGGGAAATCACCTCCACGCACACTGATCGCGACCACTTCTTGTTTGGAGATAGCAAAGGAGAGACAAGCGCTTCCTTTATCTCTCTCCACACTTCCCAGCAACTCCAGTTATTGAAGTCCCAAGCTGGAAAGAGATTCCAGACTTTTGACAACCCAGGATTACTAGTGTCTAAACAATAACCACCATCATCTTCTCTAGGCTCAGCAATAGGCCTCTAAGTCACCTACACAGGATGAGCTCCCTGTATAATGAGTTGCACATCTTTAAGCTCCCACACCATTACCAGTCATATCAAATTCAAAGCACTTTTTTCTCCTGCACCTCACACTGCCACAGGCCAGTCCAGAGCTGGTGGAAAACTTGTAATAGCAGCTCTGCCATGCAGCCTTCCTTGGCATCCTCTCCATCAGCCTCATCTGGGACAGGAAGAGCAAGGTCTGATAAGTTCATACTTAACACTGCCATCTCCACCAGGGGCAAATCACTTGGCATGTGGAGCAATGTAACAAGTATTATCATCTTAGATTTTCTTCAT
This sequence comes from Corvus moneduloides, assembly GCF_009650955.1. NCBI lineage: Eukaryota > Metazoa > Chordata > Aves > Passeriformes > Corvidae > Corvus > Corvus moneduloides. The sequence goes on from NC_045486.1 coordinate 10,241,098, forward strand.
TCATCTTTCCCTCTGGAAATTTCAGAAAACCATGATCTATGGAACATCTAATGTAAACAGGAACGGTTTCCATTACCATGCTGAAAAATTACCGCTCATCAGCCAGTGCCATTCAAATATGAGCACAGTCCACCTGAGTCCAATCAAGCACTGCCTGTACATCCACAAACCTCATGTCAAGGTCAGATCCTCACAGAAGGGAAAGCACCTTTGGAGCAAACAGAATCAGATAAAGGTTTTTTGTATTTAACAGTTAGCTCAAAAAAACACATCAAATTCCCTGAATTTCAGACATGTTGTTCTATAAGGACATCTACACAGACACAGGGGCAGAGCAGACAAATCCTTGAATCATTTAGCTCTGACTTATTGGGAAACAGACTGCTAAAACTACTTGAACTGTGCCTGAGTCTACCAATACCAATGCTTAGCTCTGCTCTGAAAACAAGCTGGATTCACTAAGCAGCAGGGAAACAAATGTGCCAGTTTTAAAGAATGAAATATTGACGTAAGTATTCACTATTATCATTAGATCCATACATCATCTGCTAGTGGGCTGACAAAGCAAGACACCAATTCTATCCCATGGGGTCTGGAAGAACTCAGTCCTAGTCTACAACAGAAAGGATCAAAGTAACAGGCAACACTGGTATTCATTACTAGCTATGCATAGCTATGATAACCAAATTATTGACAAGTACAGCACAATGGTTAAAGATTTCTCTGTCTTAGGCCTTTCTCAAAACTGGCCCCTGGTTTATATGTATGCAACTATATGCAAAAAGAAATGTTTGTTATGTACACATTTTGTTCAGAGTTCATTTTGCTCTCTGGGATCTAGAGAACCTTGACAAAACACCGACAAGCTCTTAGAACAAGAATACAGCATTTTAAAATTGTAAAACGTCAAACAGCAACAATCCAGTGAGACCCGTTCCTGCTTACCACACTTGCAAGAGCTGGAGTCAAAGGTCAGGGAATGGCAAGACTGCTGCTTTTAGGATATGGGTGATGTCAAACACTTTTGGTATCCACGGGCCTATGCATCAGTCAAGTTGTTCCATACAAGATATGAAACCATATTAACAATTCCCATTATTCTTGAAGTGCTCTATGAAAGCACTACTAACTACATCAACACATGTTTATGAATACACCTACTTAGCTAAAGTCAGCACAACAAAGCTGTTCAGTGAAGGCTATGTAAACCACGTTTAAAACTGAGGTATAAGCAAGTTAAACTGATTTTGACAAAATTTGGAAACAGACAGAAACTAAGTAAATTTAATTAAAGAAATTAAACTAGGTTTAACAATTTAAAGACAATTTTCACCATATCTATCCACAGGATTTTATCCGATGAAGAAAACATCGATTTTAGTTAAACTACTCTGTGAACTACACCCTAAGGGACTACAAATGATGAGAGAGCAACTGAGAGAAATTAAATCATCAAGCAGAGAAATTACAAAATGCATAGTCTAGTACTCTCAGCAATTGACCCAAGACTGCAGAAATTACTTCGAAAAGCAAAAAGAATAACCTCAAAACTTTGCTGCTGCTTTGGCAGTCAAGACATTACACAAACCAAAACAAAATCCTGTTTTTCTTTTGAAATCATTAAAGATTTCAGATACTACGATAAAAAATAGAAATTTAATAAGAGAGAAGAAAAGGGCAGGTAAGACTTTGCCTCCAGAAATACCTTCTCCTAAACAATTCAGTCACATTCTTGACAGTTCAATACACTCCAGAGGTGGAGATATCAGACAAGGGTTTGTTTGGACTTTCTTAAAACATCAAATTTGCATCACAGACCCTTACTGGAAAGTTTAAATTATATTGATTTTAAATTGGTTGAAGAGTCTTACGTAAACATAATTCCATAAAAATTCCATATTAGAAAGCAGAAGCAAATTACAGAGTAGCAGTGATTCATGGCAGACCAAATTATTCTGAGGTATGCTTATGTAGAGGTGGCAGGCACACACCAGGGAACTTTGCCTGCACCCCAGGCTGATGAGAAGGGACCTGGCAGCATTTGCATGGTCTGCACACACAGTGTGCTGAGCAGGTGACACAGACAATGTTTTAAAGGAATGACAACAATGTAATGGGAGAAGGACTATCCCAACCAAGAACTTCATGTTAAAGTCCTCGTAACTTTAAGGGTCATGAACAGAGGAAGTCTTCAAGAAAACATCACAACACTATGAAAATTTGAAATAATCAAAATAACATTTAAAGAATAACAGAAATAGTGGAGAAACTCAGAAAAATCCCATAGACTCAAAAAGAACCCCTTTTTATGCTAAAAACGTTACTTTACAGTGGTTCTATCTCACAGCATTACAAGTCACCGGTGAAGGTAACAAATTCTTCAAACACTGAAGCATTTAAAATTTTATTTTTTATTTTGTATATTTTATTATATTTATTATATTTTATTTTTGAAAATACTGTTCTCTACTATTTTCTGGAAAATATACAGCAATACAAGTGAAAAAAGGATTCCACATAAGGCACCATGGTTGAAGATACAAAAATTACTAAAGTACACGAAACAGGAAAGAGGAAAAACATCCCTTTTCTCTTTCAGTTCAACAAACTTTTGATTTTGTGACAGTCATGGGGCAAAACTATTCTGCAGCACAGGGAACACATCCTAATTGCTATGCTGGTCCTATACTGTAAGGTTGCTGGTCTCTTTTCCCATGAGGTGAAGGAGAACAGTCAAATGTCTGTATGTCACAAAAACGCAAACAAAAAGGTTCAGAACAGAGATTAGATTAAGAGCTTGACAACCAACCTCCAGTGAATCCAGCTGTGGCAGCTGATGTTACTGCTGCGACTGTCTCCTCTAAGTCTTTGCCAAAACAGGTGGCAGGAAGGAAACATTGCCATGTCTCATCAATTGCAGTTGATGCCAAGAAGACTAGACTAAAAGCAGAAACAGGTAAAATACATGTTCCCTTTTAGACACTGTTGTAGGGACAATACATTTCTGCAACAGGGCTGACAATTAGGAACAGCAGTATTGGAAACACCACTGCTCAGTCCACCACACCTTGTCCATATAGATCTCTATGTTTTCAGATTCAATTTAAGAGACCTGCCTACACCAGAAAATGGCTACGGATAAAGTAAGACTCAAGATTAATTTAAATAATGTAAATAACTTTGGTTTAATCTTAGCAGACCAAAGTGCTTCCTTGTTCTAAATTTTGTTGCTTGTGGATGCAATAGTATTCGCATGAATGGTTTTATCCATGCAACTATTAAATTTTCCTAAGTAGACAAACCTTAAATTTAAAAGCTTGTCAGACAACCCCCCATGAAAAGAAAAAAACCTTTAGACCTTGAAATTGTATTTGAAGGTATTTCATAGAAAAAAAGCCTGTACCACATGCAAGGTCAGAGGGAAACTCAGCAATGAAGGGCAGTAACTAGGATCAAATCCAAAGCCAGAGAATTACAGTTCTCATGAGAATTCAGACAGTCCGGAGTCACGGGAAGTTGCTGAATATAGAAGGGGAATCAGCAGAATTTACTGGCACAGAGCAGCATCCCGAACTTACAACCAGTGGAAGGCTAACCACTAACAAGTGGCCAGGAGTAGGACTGCAACCTCCAGTCCCAGTATCGGAAAAAAGATTTCTGCATAATCCCACTAAATACTCTCTGCCTGTGCCTCGAGGTCTCGCTGTACGTCCTTTATACATCTATTTAAGGCCCCCACGTGACAAAGGCTGCCTGCCCGGCCACTCCCCGCCGGGGCAAACAACCCAGCTCCAGAGGAGACTCCAGCAGCGCTTCCAAGACAGACGTTGCATCAGCCAGGTGTGCAGGAAGCGGCGGAGAAAAAGCAGCTGTTGACGAAGGGGCTCTCGGACGGAGGCCGCTCCAGGAATCCCATGGAAAGGACGACAGGAAGGAGAGAGACGCTCCGCACACAGAACAAGCTTCATCGGCTTCAGAAAGCCTTTGTGCTGGGGCTCCGGACCTGGCCTTTCTCCCAGAGATGATGCAACACTGAGGAACAAGGTCTGTGCCAGAGAAAACTATTCACAGGCTATGCAGATGGCAACGCAGCCAAAGGCTCTCGGATCAAAACATGCCAGAGCCCCCCAGGCCCGGCAAGCCCCCCCAGGCCTTCCTTCGTGCCCCCAGGATCCTCCATTTCACACTGCAGCCTCGCTCCTAACACGACCCCGGCTTAAGGCAGAATGAAGGGCTTTACAATGGAGAAAAAAAAAAAAAAAAGTGTTTTAAAATCCTGCAAAAATCACAGCTCGTTCTCTGATCTGTTGGGAGGGAAGAGATGGGGAAGAGACGGAGCTCAAAAGCCTCCAATCTCCCACACAGGGATCCTCCCATCACCGCGGCTTGCCAGCGCACGCCTGAGCTCCCCAAACACGTAGGGCAGCTCTGTGCTCGCCGGCAGCCTCGGCCTGCTCTCACACACCAGGAAACCACGCAGGGACTGCCCGGGCAGCCATGGCAACATCACACAGTGTGGCAATTATGGAGCCGCAGCTCCCACGCGAAGGTTCAGCCCTGCTTTCCATTACAGGACTCATTTTGACCCTTCCCCCCCTGCCCAAACCACCACCGAGTGCCATTCCAGCTCCAACCTGGCCTCTGTGGTTTGTGACTGGCAAGTTTTGCAGCCGTGCACCTGGGCTCGAGATCATGCAAATACATTTTTCTCCGCGTTGTAAGTTACTCCAGGCTTGTGTAACGGCTCTTGTGCCGCGTTTCACAAACACCTGTTTGTCCGATGTGCCTCGAGTGAGAAACCAGGTGACAAAAACACCTGCAACCCGCGCCGCACCTGGCAAGAGTCAGATCCATTACTGAGCTATGTAATCACTGTTATGCACTAAAATCTAGTGAATTTTACAGGATTTTGGCAATATTCCAGTGCTGTGACAGGTTTCAAGGCTCAGGCCACTGCACTGCCCCACCACATCCCCTTCTCAGGGACATCTTTCTAGGAGACATCACCAACAGTAGCACTTGCCCAGGCACTGGTACCCAGTTGCACTCTTGGTCATCTAAGATGGTTCTGGGACCCCTAGCAAATTCACACATTTCTGGCAGATGTGCTTTTCCCAGCACAAAACCTGTTAGAGAGCAGACTGAGTCAGTAGGACAGTGGTGGAGAGCAACCATGAGGCCCAAAGGCAGCATCAGCCAAAATCCCTTAGCTCCCCTTCTGGGGCTTCCAACCACTCAATGATGCTGAACAATGTCCAAGAGATGCTCTTTATCGTGTTTCACTTTTCTGGATGAGTTGCATCTCACATTACATGGTATTTTGGCACTGGTAAGATATGCACTGATCCCAAAATGCAGGTACTACTGACACGGCACCGTGGCATGCCCCAGCTCTGCATGTTGGATCCTCCATGAACAGTGGATGTTCACCCAGAAGTCAGATTTACAGAGTAAGACAGCAGCCAACAATATATTGGCCCAACAAGATTTAAGGAATATAAATTTTTTGAAGTCATTTTGGTAAGTTTTTTGTCAAACAATATAATCACAGACTTGCTCTTACAATCACAGAGAAAAACGTGTAATGCTTATTCAAGAAACTCCCAAATATCTACTTCCTAACTGGCGGCAAGAAATGCAAAGCTTGGCAAGACAGTGCTGAGAGCCATGATCACTTTTTTTTGAATAGCCCATTTTTTTATTAACAAGATAAACAGCAAATAATCCAGTAGAACACATTTGCAAAGTAAACGCAGATGACCAGAAATTAGCAGTAGAACACCTGCAACCGGTGACTGAAAAAAGACAAAAATCACTCAAACCTGATTTTTTTCTGATGACTTGCACATAAATTAGTAATTTCTTCCCTTGAGAAGAGCACAGCACACCATCAACCACCTTAACTGCTTGCGGGTGGTAACACAGCAGCATTGACATCAAACAGTTGGCCGAGAGTGCTCACATAGAGCTCACACGAAAGCGATGCTGAGTGAGTGGTTCTGTAACACATCTGTGTAATGCTATCTGCTACCTCCATCTTTTTTGAATGTTAAATTATGAGTAGAGTAATACATTCAAGACATTTTTCATGATTATCATAAATGCAACTAAGCACATGTATGTACAACCACAGGATGAAACGAAAAGGTTGAAATGCAAGAAGTTGCTCAGGTTGAACACACTGACAGCCCTCCTCCACCAGGTCGTCTCCCTCAGCCTCGTGATACTGTGGAGAGAGGGACAATGACACAGCTGAGAGGGAAGGCAACGAAGAGGGAGATTTCTCTACTCCTAAACTAAGCCCTCACAACCTCTTTTGCGTGCAGCACTTCCTGTGAGCTGCTCCTGCAGGTTAAGGCAGACAGGGCTGTCTGGACAAGGTGAGTAGCAGGGGTTGCTGCACTCGATCTCGAAGCTGGAGGTCTTTGCTTTCTCCTGTGTAGTGCCCCAACACGTTCCTGCAGTTTGCTATCCCTCTAGCCCTAAGCAAGGAAACTTGCAGCTGCCAGACAACCTCTTTCCCACTTCAGAAACAGCACAATTTATGTGACAAATTGATAGAAAATGTTCAGAAAATGTTCAGCTGCCTTTTCTTCCATAGGACATAGAAGCATTTTCTTACTGCATAGCTGCAGAGGTGACAGCAATGGGGCTCCTCCCTGACTGGACCTGGAGGAGGAAGAGAGGAGAGGAGAGGCAGGAATGCAGCCACGCAGGAGAAAAGAGCAGCCCAGGTAGCTCAACGTCCTCCTCTGCACAGGCAAGGACGAGCATGCACTCAGGCAGGACCGACCGGGAGAGCTCCACCTGCATAAAGCAGCAGATTTTGAGAGCTACCAGAAGGGAATTTAAGAGCTCTGCATGTCTGCAAAGGCATCTGGAACAAGGTAATCTATGGAAATACAGAAACTTGGCAGCCATCAAGGGAGTGGTGGAATGCACAACTGCAAATAAAAAGTAGAAGCATGATCTGGAGCCATTACCAAACTGAGTCACTCAATTCCCCAGGTGAATTTACAAAGTGATGGACAAGTAGAATTGCTAAAGTACTCTCATTTGGATGGCATGAAAACCAGCAAACAAGTGCCATTAGAACACCACTTCTGACAATTATTTAATATTGTTTCAAACACAAATAAACTTTCTGAACAAGTCCAGTTAACTTGAGAGATAAAAGAATATCCTACATTCATTTAAGAATGAACCCTACCAGGAGAGCTTGTGCTTACTCTCAGAGGAATTGTAATCCTATTGCCGTTGTGCAATTTTTTTCATACTGTTTCTAAAAAAGGATGAAAAAGATTTACAGACTTGTGTTGTGGTCAACTGGAATGCAGGAATGCTCATCTGAATACTGTGAGTGTACACAGTTACATCAGGGCTTCTCTGTAGGGGCTTTCAGAAAGCCTTAACCATATCTTAAACATCTGAAGCAACATAGTATGGGAAGGAGCTGTGTTCCAATGATGCAAGCCACAAAGCATTAAATTTCAGAGTTCCCTTTGCATCTTATGTGTGTTATGCAAGGCAGTATCCTAGTGCCAGCTTAACTAGTTCTCCTCTAAATTCATCTTAATTTCATGATCTTGGCTGTGACTGCAAGTTCATGTACCTGAACTTGCTCCAACTGCTCATGGCATGAAATCTTCAAAGATTCTTAAACTCCAGTGTCAGGAAAGGAGCATTATCATTTTTTTTTTTTTTAAATCACAATATATTTTCACCAGAAAGAAGTTGGGCTTATTGTAAAAGACTAAGATGAATGTTTGTTCCTTTCCCCTTGCCTGTAAACAATTCCAATGTTTAATTGCTATCATTGCTAAGAAACAGTACTTCAAAATTGAATTTGTCTAACCTCAGTTGATATTGCTATGCCTTTGTCAGCAAATCTCACAAGTCCTTTTAGAGAAAGATCAAGTCCTCTCTCAATTGTCTTTTCAATAAGCTGAGTAAGTTGAGCTCCTTTAAACCTCACATCATGAGGCTTATTTTCCAGTCCCTGGATCATTTCTGCAGCTGTCCTTTGAATTCTCTCCAAATACACTGGCATTCTTCTTGAAGCATGGAAACCAAAATTCAATTCCAGTATCAGTCTCAACACTGCTGTGTTTATAAGATTACTTATTTTGCTTCACATTCCTTTCCCCCACTTTTTTTTTCTCCTCCTCAATACGCCCAAGAATCACATTAACCCTTTTAAATAAAATAATGGCCCAAGTACAATGTGGAGGCAACAAGCTGTAAAGACCTTAAAGCCCTTTGAGCTACTGCTTTCCAAAATGCTGTTTCACAATTTATAGGTGGGTCTGCAGTTTTGCTGACAAATGCATCACCTTGCAACTGGAAGGATTCACATCTTTTGTTGAAATGTGGCAAAACAATTCAGAGATCCCTAAACATACTTCATTATCCCACTAGCACCTCTCTGATCAAGAATCATCAAATATTTTATGCTATCCAGATAAAAAGAATCTAAAGAGTAGTGAATTAAAATCTGATTTCATCTCACAACCATCTATAAAGCTAGGTGTGTTCTTGCCAAGTTCCAGTCTCAGATATTTCAGGTCTCCACTATTGATGCAATTTCTCCAGCACAAACATTTCCAGTATCAGAGTACAGCCTTCTTCCTCCTATCTTTTGCCCTCTCCACCTAAAACAGACATGTTCCCCCACACCTCCTACACCCAAGTCTAACTTGCACTCAATCACTGAATAATCCAGATTTGAAGGGACCACTGAAGGTTTAACTGACTGAAACACTCTCCCTCCCCCCAAAGCAGGGGCCAACTTGGATCAGTTGCTCAGGGCATTGCTCATTTCTTCTCCAGGGCCACTAAGTCTTTGCATAACTATTATTTTAAGGCCAAAAATAACCTTCTGATGATTTCTCTTTCCACCTAACAAAGACTGGAAAATCTCACCTAGTCATTTTTACACTTGGCATTGCATCTTACATGTGAGCTAGGCCATGTTTGTCAAGCACAGCCTGAAAAACAGTATATGAATTTACCACAAAAACCATGCAATGCATTGTAGCCTTGAGGTCCCCAACTAGCATCAACCCAAGTCATTAAGTCTTCACAGTGAGCATAGTGTATTTGTAGTTCTTATGAAAGAAAGTGTAAAACTTCTTTTTAGAACTAAAACTACATCAAACACTTTCTCAGAAGCCTTTGAAGAAGGTTTCCAACTACCCAAGTGAAGCTCAGCTCCAAGTACCCCTCCTAAGGAGAACTTCCCCTGCATACATATGTGACTGAAGATGCCAGCTTCCCCAGTTTCATGAAATGTATTAATGGCAAATGTATTGATAGAATTTTAAATGCCATCTTCTATGTCCACAGTCACAAGATTTATCAGCACCTCTCTTTATCAATACATTTATTTAACAACGCACTCACAACACGTTTCCTTGACTACCTAAACAAGGCTGTCCATCATCCCTTAACTAGCACAGAATATCTCAACTCACACACGCCAGTTCCTACAAAGATTACAAGTTCCTGCTTGTCACTAAGAAAAATCTCCCCCACCCCTCCAAAACCTCCATAATTATATAAACAAAGGATTTGTGTGGAAACACATTTATCCATATAAAAGCATGTCATAATAGTCAAGTTATCCCCCTTTCCCTGAAGAAGAGCTATGTGAAATCCAAGTGACTAAGAGCAGGGCCACATGTAATGTAACAGCATGAACTACTACACTGAAATTAGAGACATTAGCCAAGATCCTGTGATCTCCTCACCTTACATTCTTCCCTAAACATCAATTTTTGGCCCTGTCAGAGATGAACAAAACCTTCAGTCTGATTCAAGAGAGCCACCCTTGTTCTCACGTTACGTTCTCTGCTCTCCTGTCTGGAATTATTAGTGCTGTATTCTCTGCCAACAGCAAGGAATCTCTTTAAGCTTGAAAAAAATGTGGAACAGAATAAAATAAAAAAAATCCCATCACATGAGTAAATGAGGCTTGACAGTATGATGGATGCTGCAGGTTCACAAGTATGAAGGTACTCCTAAGATGATGGCTTGCGCCTGTTACAGCTTCACATCTTCACATAAGCATAAAAGGTTTGCTGCATTCAGGAGGGAGATGCTCAACTATTTATATTGGATGCATTTTATATAAGACTGAAGATGACTAAGTCACAGCTGGACAGATTATGTTCTAGAAACAAGCTATGCGTTCCTCCCTGTACCTTAAACAACAGCATTTCTTCATCTGCATCTTTTCGCCTTTCTCTTTCAAACACAAGATGCTGAATTCTCACAAGAAAAAAAAAGCAGACAGAAAATATTCAGGGCAATGTGCTTTAACCGAAAGGAATTTCACATGCCCCACTCATCATAGGGCTAATTTGATTTTGTCATTATGGAAAAACTGAGAACTATCGAGACCTCAGCTGGGAAACAGTTGGATAAGAGAATGGTCTCAACACAGGAGGAAAACAGCACAGACAGGAATTATCTTCCTGAATAATGCAGATAGATTTTGTGCACACTAGACATCTAAACACTGTTTGGCAAAGTACTCTGAAGGCCCCCTCACATAGCTTATCGGTCCTGTGGCTACAAATCGTAGCAGCGTTGTTCATAACCCAAACTACCCTGTAGCATTACAAAGCTAGTGAAAACAGGCAGGAAAAACACCCTGGCTCATATTACCATGCTTCCCCATCATCAGCTCATAGAAATACTTTCACCTGTATCCACTACATAATGCACTCCCCACCACATCTACTAACAGCAGTATTAAAACCACTGACAGCTTTACTGAAAGAACCTGAAGATACATAGAGAAGGAACACAACACTACAGAACATGGACATGTAGGCAGAGGTGACAACTAGCGTGGGTGAGAGAGCTACCTAAAACTGCAACTTGTACCACTAGACCAGAAGCCAAAAAAACCCCAAACCAAACATGTTGTACCTCCACAACTGCCTATAAGATGTCCTATGCAAGCCAATTCCTTTTTTGTGCCTTCATTTTTTAATCAGTAAAACCAAAATACCACTCCTGAGATGTCACATGCAGTGTTTTTAGACATGAAAGCCAGGGCTTTATCTAGTTCGAAGCAGAACAGGAGTGGGGACACATTGTCTTGCCAGCATTTCATCTTGAACTTTTAGGGGGCAAAAAGCACCTGAAAAAAATTTCAGTCACTGTGGCCATTTCACATGTTTCATTCCTGTCAGTAAAGGCTAAGGACCCACACACTCATCCTGGGTAAGAAGCAGCAGACTCCAAAAATCAGCGATGATCAGTTTAACTGTAGAGATTTTAACCTAAGCCAAATTATACCTCTTCAGTACTAACAGAATTCCATAGAAAGTCCCATTGTTCAAGATCAATTTCTACATTTTAAACTCATGTACCATTTCAGTAACAATCATCTCTCAACAACTTCAGCAAAAAGTTTCCATCATTTTTTAAATATGTGTCAAGGCCACTTTTTTCCTCCTTCACAACCTTCTCTTCATGTAAAACCGAAAATTTTAGAATTCCTTTCAAGTATTGCCCCAGCCCAGTGACTCTCATGGGAACAGACTGCTTCACTATTACTCAGGAAAAGGAATGACGCCTAAACTCTGATACTGGAAGAGCAACAGAAAGCTACAAACTTTGCTTACAAGAACAGTCTGCTTCCCATCCATCTCTGCTGTGCGACATTGTTTAAAAAACAAAACCAAAACAAACTACTTTTCAAGCAAAGGATTTCACTAAGAGGGTCCTGGTTACACTTTCATACTGTTCTGCAAAAACCATAGAACTTACATCAGCATTTGGACATCCCATTTCATTCTCCCTGAGATCCTCTTTCCATGTGTGATTCAACAAATTTCTGCTGACCAGTTTCAAGCTGACAGTCCCAAGCTGCACCCAAGAGAGGCTTAACTAATGACTGCAGGTTTCAATGCACAGTCTCACTTTTAGAACATGCTAGTGCTTTATTCTTTATTAATTTATTACTGCTGTCTGCATATGTAAGACTTAGAAATGCAGGAGCAGGAAACAGGAACTGTGACACATCAATTTCAACTCTTATGTTGCTCCCTGGCAGCTTGTGGGTGAAGTCTTTTCCCAGTTTGTGAGTTTTTCATCTTCTTACAAATTCTGTACCTGAACATGTCATAAATAATACTTTGAACCTGCAGTGGCCAAAGAGAATCCACCGAGATCAAACCTGTGTTGTCAGATGCAAACAATCCTGTGCTCAGCTTCTTGACTTTGACTGACCCACACCATGCTCCAAGTGTTTCAGGAGCTAAGCTGGAAAGGTAGCAAGCACCACTCTTTTAGCAGTGCTAATGGTGATTTCCATAGGTGTGAAAAGAACAACAACAGCCTGGGAGTTGGGCATCCAAGTGCCTCCCACCTCAAGCAGAGCAGGCAAGAAACAGCCCCTCCAAACAGGACCACTGCAGGGCAGCGTTAAGGTATTTCCTTTGTGTATCTCACAAGTCACAGCTTTAACCTCAGCAGAGGTCTTCCTACTGGTAAGTCACGTATCTAAAGAGACAGATTTGGGATGGCATACCCCAAAACACAACGTCTTAGTAAAACTTTCCTCCTCCTGCCCAGCCACTGCCACAGATGAACGATGTGTTCCAACCCTGAATCCTTATCCTGGGGCACAGGCAGGGAGCAGACACAAGCGTTCAGATGGAGTCTCCAGAACTCTCTGTACACATCACCCCAGTGCTCACCTAGGCATTCAGCTGCCACTCTGCAAAGTCAGAACAACCGCTGTCAGCGGTAAAGATAAGACAGCACATACACTCTGCTTAGTTCCCTTATGGCAAAATGATTGATTTGGGGCTATTTGCAAAGGTTTTCATTAAATAAAAGCTTACCCTTGCAACAGATGAGATTTCTTGCTTATGAGACATACTGCTCACACCCATCATGAATTTTTTTTGCACAGCAATACGCGTTTGGAGATGTCATGACATGCTAACATTTAAATACCTTTATTCAAACACAAATAGCCAAAATGCTGCCTCAAGTTCTATTAGACCAAGTAGTCTCACTAGGTACGAAACAAAGCCTCAGCTCACAGTGAGCAGACAGAACAGCACACAACAGGATCTGCAGTGCACACACAATTGCTTTATGTCAAATTTGCTATAACCAAGTTTTCCATATTAAAGAAATAGGATTGAAGTTTCTGCTGCAACTGGCCTTGGCTGAATTACATTTTTGTGTTGTTCCACTCATACTATATATATTTTCAGTGAAGTTATACGGAATTCATGCCATGATCTTTTTTTTATACATTTGACAGTGTATCTTCAGTAATTTGTAATTTTCTGCACACCTTGAAGAATTTCACTACCCATTAACAACTGGCAAGTAAATACAAAACAGAGACTTTCCAATTGCTAGGTTAAAAAAAAAAAAAAGGATAAGAAACATTGTGTGGTGCATTTACTTACACAGATTAGTAACACTTTTATACTAATTAACTTTTTGCCATCTTCCCAAACGAGCCATCACTCCAGCTTTCAGCGGTACTGACTTTCTGCAGAAGTGTACTTACAAGAATTTACTATTTTGAAACAGTTAAGAACCAAGCTTAGGCTGTAACACTTCTCCACCGTCAGAGATCAAGCCTACATTAAAACTCACATCTGACTAGCTTCTCAAACAAACAAGAGCAGATGAAGGCAAGACTACACCACCAATTTTCAAGCAGGGAACTAAGGGCTTGTCTAAAGAAAGCACTCCACACACAGTGATCAAGGGCACAAACTCACGGAATGGCAGAGATTTGTCAGCATGCAGTGGATGGTGGCTCACTCTCCTTTCAGAGGAGTGTGAAGTTACAGGGGACAGCCTGAGCTGGCTGCGCTGGGTGCGGCACCAAAAGGCGGAGACCCTGTTCCCCTTCTCCGGTCCCCACCACATCCTCTGCACTTCCACCCATATGCTCTCCCCTATTTATTTTGTATGGGCTCTGGATGCCTGACAAATCTCTCAGTGAGCCAATTCAGTTCACTATCTTGGCAAAAAAATAATCCAGCAAAACCCAAAACATAAAATAACCCCAACACAGCTTTCTGCTGGGTTAGCAAGCTGAAGCAGTTCAGAAAAGGAATCCAGCAGGAACCAGAGCTGGCAAACAGAAAAGGCAGAACTCCCTGTTGGGTGAGAGAGCAAGGGGGAACAAAACTTCCCCCATTCAGCAGCAGAGCAGTTGGATATGCTCAGCTGTCTCGTGTAACTTCACCCGGAGTAACCTCGCTCGCAGGGTGCAGTTCTGCAATAGTTTCAAGCTGACTTCAGCTGGCACAGCTTCAGTGCAGCCTCCCCATCCCTCCCTGCACTGGTGCTAACCTGACCCCACAGTCAAGCAGTTCAGGCAGAAGCCAGCAGAAAACTCTTCCTTTCAAAAATGAAATGCACTTGTTTTCTGAATGGTAGCCTTCCTGAATAGTTCACTACTGGGGCAGGCATGGGCCAGAACAGAGGCAAAAGTGACACTGGGAAGAACAGGGCTGTCAGCCTGAACTGCCATGGAACACTGTTATGCACCAAAAACCTGCACAAAGCTGTACAATGTATATACAGTGAGTAACAAACACCCATTCCAGTTTAACACACAAATTTCCATATACAAGCAAACCCTGAGGTGGAAATTAGAAGAACTGCACAGCAAAGCGAGTCTGTGACAACCTCAGAACCTGACTTTCACACTACAGTATCCTTGTTCCCTCTTAACTTCCAGGCCATCTTGAACCCCAGCATTCTTGAAGTTCATAAAACTGCAAGAGAACTTTGAACCAGCAAGCCAGTCTCCTCTACAGTCAAGCACAGTCTACTTAACTCCATCAAGCAGTCATCTTTTCTTCAAAGGTTCACTTTAGCTGTAGTTATACAGGAAGCTTCCAGATCTTTGCTGTAGCAGAAGTTAATCTACAGCCACATTACTGAAAGCATTCTTGTAGCGTGATTGTAAGTTATTCCAATTCAACACCACTGAAACACAGCAAATAATGTTTTAGTGTCTTTAGTTAAAGGCCACACAAATGCAAAAGGCTTGTGTACTCTTCCAAGTATCTATAAATTGATAGTGTAGCTCAGGTTGAGACATGCCATTTTAAGGGCTCCATGTTGAACCCCCAGGGCACTTCAGCTTCCCAAATCACTGGTTCTCAAACTTTTCCCAGTGTATTCCTTCCTGCCTACAAGCAAGGATATGTTCTCACCTCCTCACTCTCTCCCATAAAAACATTTAAGAACTGCTCTTTGGCAGCAGTTTCCACACCAACATCCTGCAGGGGTTCCAGTCCTAAAGACTGACTTAAAGCATTCCCAGAAAGATGTAATTTGGGCAGAGGCAGGGTTGGGAAACACAACCACACTGAAAAATATGCCCCTATTCCCATTCTCTGCACTACCTGGAGCTGTGATGAGAAGTTTCAGTCTTCCTGGTCCTCTCCTTCCACCAGCTATCACCTCTGCAGCTCCCATATTCTGCTCCCAGAAGCAAGAAGCGACTTTCTGTCCTACAGACTGACCAACACTGTCTTACGTGGGCTTCCTTACCCAAATATGACCATCAACATAATCCTCAGAAATTCTCTGCCACTTATTTTCATGATTCAAAGTCATGCAAAACCAAGAGACCACATTATCTGATGCCAACGAACTAAAACTCCAAGCTGCATCCTGACTTTTTTTTCCTTTACTGAATCAGTAGCAGCAGGCATGTTCTGTTGAAAAGTTTGGTGACAGGGTCTCACATGCCTTTCCTATCAACAACTTGCATTTCAAACTGCTTGCTTTAAAGTCAAGAGCATTCTTCTCAGTATCAGAACTTCAAACTGTTTTCTGGGTTGCTGGCACGGTCACTGAAAACATTTTGTCCTGTAAATCAACAAGGCTGGAGAAGAAAACCCGGGTATGAGTTCTGTGAGGACAACAGGAATAGGCCTGAGTCACTAAATGAGCAGCTACCAAATCCAGACAATATCTTCTTGTCAATGTGTATGATTGCAATTGTAATCATGCTCTAAATATGAACACATCAAAAGCACCGTGACCTTTCTACTATGAAATTACTTCAAAATATTCTGGGGCATTTTGGTTTTAAAGCTAACTCACATTCAACCTCAAAAGGCTGCTTGTAAGTGAAAAAAAAAAAAACCACCAAAAAACTAGGTTTGTTTAGAACAGGATGAAAACAGAAAAGTTTGCTGCCTTGAAAACTAGATAGATCTGAGTGTTTGGGATACCTCCCCCTTTGCTAAACTTAGCCCTTCTGTGACCCTCAGGGAGGAATGCAAGACCTGTCTACGTTATCAAGTTTATAAGGATTACACTTTAGCATAAACAACAGATCATTCCTGAACTTCACTCTAAAAGCCAAATTCCTGACCATTTCTCAATGCCACTCTTCTATGTTCCTCTCTCTTCATTCCCCCTTTTTTCTTCGTGTTTGGTGAAAGTGGGACTATTAGATTCCTGACCACAAAAGAAATTACTTCTCCCGCTCACTAAAAGCTTGCCACTCAAACTGCTGACAAATCCTCCCACATTTTTCCACCTTTGAGTCTGAACACATCAGTACACTTTGCTGAATATTTCCCATACTGCTCATTAAAATAATTGGGGTTTGTGTGTGTTTGGCAGGAGGAAAATAAAACTCACAAGAAAGATTTTCTTTCTCAAATATATTATTTAAAATATAGTTTGTTTGTTCTATGTGTTTCAACATTTAAATTACATTTAAGGATCAGAATGATGCAGATTTACAATTTAAACAACCATATTGATGCTCCTATAGGATTTGTGGCAAGAAAAACTAGCATTAGGGCTATTATTCACTGAAGATTTCTTTTTTTGGGCTACAGCTTTTCAAGTTCAGACTCATCGGTTGAAGTGAGGGAAAAATCCCTTTAGCTATTTTTGTTACAGGAAAATACTACTTCATCACTGGCTTGGGTGGGGGAAAGGGGGACGATGAACCAGAACCTCCTGACTTGTCCTGTAGATCATCCTTCAAGACAAAGAGCATCTTTGCTAATTATAGAAGAAAAAAAATTTAAACTAGCAGCAGTTGAAAAACTGTTTCGCAGCATGCTCAGTGGGCATTAGCTGCGATTTCAGCAGCTTAGCAAGTCCCACCCCTGCGTGAGCTCAGCGGGGAGGCCTGGAGCACTGCACATTCTCCCTGCTCAGCAGGGACAGGGGCCGCAGCTCGGCTGATTTGCTACAGGAATACTGGAAAATTGCCACCAAAATAGCAAATCCTGTGGAAAAAAAAAACCCCAACCAAGAACCCCCCAGCAACTTCAATAAGGAATTAAAAGGAAAAAGTGGAAAAAAAATCTCAGCTCACACGGTTTCAAAATGCTAAACTGTTGCTGCATTATGGTCTGGTGCTATTTCCATGATGAAAATAAGCAAAAGGTTTAGGTTAAGCCAGATTTATACAAACCCGTTCCTAACAATGCAAGTGCAAACTTACTGTGCACTAACTCTTGCCACAAGTTGGTCATGGGAGCCAAAGACTGGCTGTAGTATCTGTAACAGCTGTAATATCCATAGCTATTTTTCTTTTAATTTGGAAGAGGGGAAAAAAAACTAAATAGACAAGTAAAACACAACAAAATCTTTATTTTAAAATCAAATAGCAGCTTAAGTTTCATAGGGGCAACTGAGACTTAGCTCACATGCTATACATTTACGCACATGTTTAACACTTTCAACTCAAGCACTGCTACTACATCTTGTACACATAAAGAACACTTCGCCTATTGCAGTCTTTCTCATACACTGCACACAACACAGCATTTCACTGGCAAAATTTCAGAGTTACACACACAAACAGCACCAGAGTAAAAACACAAATGTGCTTTTGTAATACAGTAATAATGTCATGAGAACAATGATTTTTGAATTTTCAAACCTCTGAACAGTCATTATGTTTGTTTTAGTATTGCCAGAATAGAAGAAACATTTTTATCTCATCACATCATTCAACACAAGTTTGTAAAAGTCTGATCATCCAAAATGAGAGAAAGCATAGACTGGACAGACGAATAAATTACATGGCTGGGACATCACACATTTAGCTCTCCCTTGCACACTTTGCACCTAGAAGTTTGAATTTAATTTTTTTTTTTACTTCAAGGAACATTTGGAAAATTTAAATCACTGATTGCTGGTTGGGTTTTCTCCTACCAGAAAAAAAGAGCATAACTTTTGCATGTTCTGAGATTCCAGTTCAATGCCATCTTTTTCCTGTGTTTTTTCATCTTTGACCTATTAGTTTTAAAATAAAATCTTGCTGTAACTGAGGATCTTTCTAAAAAGTGACTTAAATGTACATCATCCCACCTTGCAGTGGGGAAATCTCAGACAATATCATCTAAGGAATATTACTTTCAGGTCACTTGGGATATGACAGTAAAACGAAGAGCCAGGGCCTTGTCAAAGCGGTGCCAGTTATCCAGCAGCATGTGAGGCAATGGACCAATTTCCCATTATAACCTACACAGAGACTGTAAACAGCCTACAGAGAGACTGTAAACAAAGACTAAGGGACCATGAAGACCACTTTCTGTATTTCATCAAACCAAGGAGCAGGTTTCATACTCACAAAATCCAGCGTTCAGTACTGGTGTCACTCCAAGATAGGCAGCAGATGACACCTCCCGGCCCAGAGACCGATGTGTTTTAGCGGGGTTAAAAGTTGCTCACCCCACCTTGTGAGGCAATTTGGGTGCTACAGATCCTCAAATATAAAAGCTACTCAGTGTTTGGCATCTACCACATGATTGCTGCCAGTCAAGCGGATTTAAGGGCATATTTTAATCTCTTTCACATTATTCTGGTCCTGGAATTTTTTGCTTTGAGCTCATAGTAATTCTGAGTTGGGTAACTCAGGCCAGGGCAAGGGGCTCCCCATGATAGGTGTTAGTTTACAAAGATGGTAGTGTTTTCTAATGCTAATGTATTCCCATGCTGCATACCTCAACTAACAGTTTCATCTCTAACAATTGCACTGGAATATGCTGATAGCTCCAACTCGACAGCACAATATCATACAGACAGCGGCCAGTGCCAAATGGTTAGTTAAGCAGATAAGAAAGGCACTCATTCTTCCTGGAAAAAAAAAAAAAAAAAAAGGAAGCTATTGCAGTCAGGCAGACAGAGTGTGGATGGGAGCTGGCAGATTCCACAATACAGAGTCACGTCAAAAATGGCCTCCTGCAAACTGTTCCTTCAAGCATTTGAGTCAACCAAAAGGGAGGAATCTTTCCCATTATTCACAGGAGTTTCACCTCCCTATTCCACAGCAGAGCAACATTTCCTATACATTTTGACATACAAGCACATAAGAAGCTCAGAGAATAAACTGTACTCTGCAGCAGAGGGAAACTCCTCTCCCCACTTTCTGTTTCCAGTCCCAAAGTTGAGTTGGGCCTTTATTTTGACAGTTCCCTGGTCTGTGAATGGAAAATCCCTCCTCAGCACTAGCAGGCTGGTGTCTGCTGCACACACCCACTGCACACAGCAGAAATTCCAGTCAATAAGGCAAGTGGGGCCCAGGCGCTGGAAGGGGAGGAAGGAGACATACAAACAATAAGAAAAGCATCTGGCTCTGTTACTGGCTAGGAAGGAGACTGGAGTTCAAAAGAGACACAACTGCAGCCTTCACTTCACAGGAAGATCATATCAATTCTCACTGCCCTACTTTTCACACAGACCAAAATATGTGGAAAGGGTAACTCAGGGTTTCCAACCCACACTTCAATGCAATTCCATTAACTCAAGAACAGCGATGAAACCCACCTTGGACGTTTTTGTCCCACAGGACCAAAACACACCCCTATTCCTTCTTTAGGCCTGTGGAAACGGCCCAAAAAGTAAAGCCCTTTGCTGAACGTGAGCCAGCCATCCCTCCACCACCACACTAATGGAGGCTGCTCTGCTGTCCTTCCCTGGAGATAGCAGCCAAGTCTAGTGAAGCTTCTCTCATAGCAACCAGAGCTCCAGAGCCAACAGCAGCTGCTGTCACTGCCTTCAACGCTTACCCACAGGATCCAGAGCACAGCAACACCCTCCTCCCTGCACCTCTACAGCAAAAAAAAAAAAAAACCCCAGAAGGCTGGCAACAAGATGACTTCCTGGGTCAACCACAAGAAGCAGAAAAAAAGAAATCCTAGTATTTCCTATACAAGTGAAAAGAGGAATCTCTGATTGTTGAAAAAATAAGAAATTCCTTTTTTGGATTTAGATTCTGGCAGCAACACCCAGCCATGGTGGGGGCAACTGCCTGAAATCCATAATGTATTAGCACACCATCAGACACCAACATCAAGTTCTTCTCTCACCCAAGGAGAGGGATTCGCCCCCAACGCTCTCATTACATCATGGCCCGAGCCCGCAGCAGCCACAGGAGCTCTGCAGCACCCCGTGACCTCTCCAGCCCCGCAGAACACCCTCTTCCCCCCCAACAGCACACCCAGGATCTCAGCTGGTGTCAGAGGAACACGAGGACACGGCCGGGAAGGGCCTGCGAACCCCCTTTCACTGCCTCACCCATTTCCCCGCTTCCAGAGGGCCACACGCGGCCTCGCCTCGCTCCCTCCCCCCGAGACGGCGAGACACTGCCCGGCGCCGCTTCCCCACTCGGCCCGGCGGTGAACTCCGGTCACCGGCACCCAAGGACGATCTGCCGGGCGACAGTGACCTTGCCAATGCCGTCGGGAGTCGAAGCGGGGCCAGGGCGCGGGTAGGGCGGCGGAGAACCCCCCCTGTGGCGGCGGTGGCGGGCGAGGAAATGCGGGAGGATCCGCGCTGCAGCCGCCGGCGCCGGGAGCGGGGGGTTACGGAGGAAGGCGCCGCACGGGCACCATGAGAAAGCAGAAAATGCAGGTCAAACACCGCCTCCCCCGAGGCCTGGAGAGGCTGGCGGTTCGGGACAGGCAGACGGGGCCCGGAGGCTGCCCCGAGCCGGACAACGACCCCCGCGGCCCCTCGGGACAATGCGGGGACATGGGAGCGCGGAGAAGACCAGGCTGCAGCGGGGCTTCCCCGGCGCTCGCCTTCACCGACAAAGCGCCGCTCCAGCCGCAGCCCCGGCCCCGGCACTGCACCGGCCACCAACGTCCCGAGCCCGCGCACCGCCGGGCCCGCCATGACGTCCGCACACCGAGCCGGACCGGGTCAGCTCGGGCCGGGCCTCCGGGGGCACGGCGGGGCGCTGCCGACCGGGCTGCCAAGGCAGCGCAGAGCAGAGCGTCAGGCCGCGAGCCGCGCCAGGAGACCCCGCGGCCGCCCGCCCAGCCGCCCGCCCCAGCGTTCCCTCCCGCCGCCGGGTACGGCCGGTTCCCGCCCGCCCGCGCCTACCTGGCCGGCCCGTTCCCCGGGCCCCTACGCGGCACCAGGCCCGGCTCGGCGCCACGGCGTGTCCCGGGCAGCCGGCGAGAGCGAGCGCTCGACCGCGGCAGCGGCGGCCCCTCCCCCGGCAGCGGCGGCGGCTTCTCCCCGGGCCGGGCGGAAACGGCACTAGGCGCACGGGGATTCCCGGCGCCGGCGCCAGGGGCGCCCCGGGCACGCCCACCCCGCTTCCCGTTGGCTGTCACGGCGCCGCGTCCCGCCCCGCCGGGGCGCCCGCCGCCACCACCGCCCCGCCCACCCCCCTTCGCCATTGGCGAGCTCTCCTCGCTGCCCCGCCCTTGCTGCGGCCTCATTGGGCTCCACGCGCCCGCCCCGCCGCGCGCCCCACGGTCGCGGCGTCCCATTGGTGCGCGGCGCTGCCACTCGGCGCGGGGCGGAGGGGGGCGGCCGCCGGCAGCATCGACGCGGTGCGGGGCGGGCGGGCTGCGGTAGCGCCCGCCGGGCGAGCCGCGCTACGTGCCGAGGGGCGGGGCCGGCGGGGCGCGATCGCTCGGCGCGGGGCGACTCCCGCGTCGGGACACGTGGCAGAACGAAGGGGCGGTGCGGGGGGCGGCCGGGAACCTGGGCGGAGGGGGGCGCGGGGCGCATGCGCGGCGACTCGCGCGCAGGGCCTGCCGCGCGGCACGTCCGCGCGCGCGGGGCCGAGGGGGAGGGGGGCTGGGCGGGGGGTCCCGTCGCGGAGTCCCGGCGGGGCCGCCCGGGGCTGAGACCGCCCCTCCTCCGGCCGGGCCGGCGGGGCCAGCGCACCCATAGCTGGCCGGTCCCCGTCCCTGGAGCCCCGAACAAAGGCCGCGGGGCAGTGGGGCGGAGGGAGGGCTCCTCCGCGGTAGGAGGGGCGGCGGAGCCGGGCAGGAGGGGCCCCGCGGCGCTCGGTGCCCGCGCTCGGCCGAGGGGCTCCGCCCAGTTCGCGTCCGCTCGCAGTGAGCGATGCGTGCGGCCCGGAGCACTGCAGAGACGCGGGAGGAAGGGAGCGGAGCCCGGGCGCGGAGGGAGCCGCGGGATCGCGCCGGGGGCTGCGCAGCCGCCAGCCCGCTCCGGGTCGCTCGGCAGAGGCGGCGCTCCGGGAGCTGCGGGCGGGCAGCCGCTCCCCCCCGTGGCAGCCGGTCCGGCCCCGCCACCCCCGCGGGAGGGCGGTGCGGCCGCTGCGGCTGGTCCCGCGGAGCTGCGGGGCGGGGAGAGCCGCGTCCGGTCACGGTGCGGCGATCCAGGCGTGCCGCAGGCTCTGCGCGGCGCTGGCGCGGCGCTCGGGCGCGTAGTGCAGCGCGGGCAGCAGGAAGGCGGCGAAGGCGGCCGCCTCCCGCGGTGTCCAGCCGTGCCGGTCCGCCAGGATGCCGGGGAGGCTACGGGGGGAGAGCCGGGAGAGCCGCAGGAGCGCGCCTGGTAGAGACAGCGTGGGCACAGCGCCTCAGTCACACCTGCGCGGCTGAGGCTGCCGCGCCGCGCCGCGCCTCGCCTCGCCTCGCCTCAGAATTAACCCAAAGCATCCTGAAAGATCCCTGCCTTCGCCTTGGAATTATCTCTGTGGGCTGCACCTGCGCTGCCCCTTGCAGGTTTGGCTGTCGGGTGTTTCTCAGGAACCACCTTTCCAAGCTAGTGTTTGGAGTCTCCCTGTTTCTGAGTACTTTTCTTAGCTGAGAACGTGCCAAGAGTGCGCAAAGTGTTCCCAGAATAACTATGCCAGAGCCATTGCTGCTTGTACCCTGCGCCTGCCCACAGGCACCCGGATGCATCATGCTATTTCAGTGTCAGAGCTTGCAAGACACTCTTGTTGAATTAGTCTTGTGCCAGCCAGCTCTGTGGGGCCCAGCAGAGTGTATGACTGAGTGAGAAGCAACCCTCCTCCTGGGGAGTGCATGGTGTAAATGCAGTGATTCAAGTTAGGCATGTGTGGTCAGGCCAGGTTGGCTCACAGGGTGAGTGAATGTAGAACTAATTTTGACTCATTTCTTTTAAACACCGTAGAAGACATAAGTGTGAGAAAAGTGTGTGGATGTGCAGGGAGGTGCTTGTTGAGTTCCAGCATGGGACTAGCACTAAGCACTGAATGAGCTGTGGGTAGGCTGGTGAACATAAAAACAGAAAAGGATGATGGGCCAAATTGTAGAAGGGTGAAGTCATGGTGCCTTGTGGTCAAAGACAGGGGTTTCAAGATTCATGGGTCAAAGGGAAAGGAACTGGGGAGAATAAAACAGAAGAGATGTTACAGTTGGGACAGAAGACTAAATATAGCAGCCACATTGGAAGGATATGAGTGTCCCATTCCTGGTCATCATTGTTCTCTGCCAGTGAATGGGGTGAAATCCAGCCTGTTACAGACTCTTCAGCCTTCCTGGCATGGAGCTGTTTCCTATCTGTACTTCCATTCTCTCCAAATCCAAAGGAGAAAGAATGGAAATGCTTTCCCTGTTGGGTGTTTGCTATGACCGTTTTTTAGGATTTTGCATTCATCCCTGGAATGTTTATGGATTGCAAAGATAGGCAGGGCAGGGAGTGTTACTGCTCTTTATCAAATTTCCATTTGTGTTCCATCCCTGCTTTTAGCCTGCATTATGTGAGTAGCTTTGCTTTAGTTCAGCATGAGCTGAGTAGAAGTGTGTCAGAGATCCACTGTGATTTTTAAAATAAACTTCCTTATGCCAGTTCTTACCTGGCCTGCTGAAAAATTTTGTTGACTTGTTCCATGAGAAAACAATTTGAGGAGGAATTCTTCCCAGGAGTTCAATAATGCGAGCAACATGATCTAGATGGAGGGAGGGAAGACAAATTTAGATACAGACTGTGGTACTTCTGTCAGTGAAATGAATAAAACTCACGGAGTCTTACCATCATCTCTAGAGAAGTATTTCCCAGGTTGAGGATCAAATAGACACTCCCCAGTTGCCATTTCAAATGCCTAGAAATGGAGTAGCACTGTTAATTCACTAATTGTCTTGGAGTTTTCCTTCCCCACTAACTGATAGTACCAATTTCCCTCTCTATCACACAAAACTCATCCTAAAATGCATGAATACTCACACTGGCTTGATCTGTACAACAGTGAAACAGCACCTTGAGCTCCATCAGGATGAAAAGCAGCATGTGCCTGATTCAGGCAATCCTATGAGCTAACCTGCATGGAGTGTGAATTGCTTTAGATCTTAAACTAATTAGGAGTGGGTTTTACCAGCTGCAGACTTTTGCCCTGAAGTGAATGAGTGCTAACAGCCCCTCTTGCCTTCTCAGCAAGGCAGCTTTCTTTACGTGGATAGGTGGATGCTAAGGACATGCTGCCCTGGCCACGTAATGTCTGTCACCTCCCCTACAGGCACAGCGTTTTCCCCAGTCCTACCAGACAGGCCGTGCTCCAGATATCCACAGGAGTGCTGTAGTCTAATCCAAGAAGCACTTCCAGGGCACGGTAGGGCTGGGTCTGTATCTCCTTGGAAAAAGGCTTGTACTAAAACAAAAACAAACTCCCTGTGGCTGGTGTCCCTAAACCAGTCACAGCAATGCTGGTGGTCACAAGCTTCTCATGCAGCGAAGGGACACTTGGGACACGACTGAATGAGTGTTCTTAGCTCTGCGCAGGGCATGGCCAGCACCTTCCTGGCCCCACTGACACCAGGGGGAAATCTACCTTCCACCATTTCACACTGAACATAGTTTTAAATTTCTGATTGTAGGGACTAAGTGCGAGCTGGAGAAGCGTCCAAAGTTGACGGCGTCTCAGGAAGACAGTGTGCAGCTCGGAGCTGAGAGTGCAGAACATAACACCCCCCCATATCAGCATCTCTGAAATAGCTGTTCAGCTGTGAAGGGACAGACACACGGTGTGGGATGGAAAGAAGCACACAGCATCCCACATCGTCATGGGATTGGGACTCGGAACAGACTCACTGTCCAGCACGCGCTTCCTAGATCTGCAATTTTCACTTCTATGCTCATTAAATCAGGTTCTTCCAATTGATTACCAAGATCACCTCCTAGATGGAAAGGATAAAGAGAAATCAGGTCTTTCTGAACCAGCAGGTACACACCACCTACCACAGGAGAGGCATGTCTGCCTTCCTTCAAAGTTTCTCAGCCTAAAAGGTCCTAAATACTTTTTATCATAAATCAAAGGCCACCTCTGTTTTTTGAGGGAACACAAAAGAGGACCTGGTATCCAGTAAAAACCTAAGAGAATGTCTGGGACAATAGTAGCTCGGAGTGGAACAATGTGACCACGTGCTCTTGTCCTGCTGCAGGGTTCCTCTAGCTCCAAAGTTAAATTACTGTGGGCCCAGAGGAGAGCACCAGTCAGAACCAAAACATCTGTAATTGCTCAGCCTTCAGCAACCCCAGCTGTCACAGACCTTGGACATAGCCTCCTTGGCAAGCAACGTGAAGGTTACACTTTTATATGATCCCAGAAAAGGGTAATTCCTGGTTTAGTGCTTTACAGTGAACTGTCACCCTATGCTTAATATTGTGCTTTTCTGCTCTGAGCAAAAGATTCGGTCACTAATTTAGCATTCATTGATTGCCCCAGAGTTTGAGAGACAAAACAGCACTGTCGTGGGAGAAATGCTCGCAGGAGAACACAGTGCAAGGATATTATGAAAGGTCTCATTGCTGGGAGACGAGCTAATCTCTCGAGAAACTCTCCAGCCCTACATCTTATTCAATATTCACACCATTCTCTGCAAATAAATTATGTCTCAAAAGGCCTTGAAGATTAGCAGCACATACAAGTCTCCCACAAACCTCAGAAATGAGGGAAATAAAGAGCAAGAGTGTCGTACAGCTTTCTGATCAAGCCATTTTGTATGTAAACCTTTCAGTAGCTGAAAACACCAGACTTGGGGAACTGTCCTATATCTGAAGCCTTGAGAGTGAGCTCCGAGGTCGTGGTGGGGCTGTTAACAGATATCTGTGACTTGTAGTTGTCCTTCATACAAACCCACCTGCAGGACCACATTTCTGTAGGTGCCTCAAGCCCAGCCTGGTGTTTGTGTTAAGCAGAGAAAGGAAAGGCCTTTCAGCAGCATAAGCTGGCTGTAATGTTTTATACTGGCTGTAATGTTTTGTACTGGCTGTTGCAGGAGATGTGAACCTTTCCTAAGGTATCTGTACCTCCTGCCTCTCATTTCCTTCCTGCCAATAAACACCTAAGTCCATTTTCTTGTTAAAAAAGCCCTAGAGTGCTCACCTGCTCCCTTTAGCCTCACTTCTGTTCCCTGGTCGCAGTGGAGTGTATCCGTGAGAAGCCTTTGGAGCCTTTTGCTGCATCCATACAGCAGGATGTTCTCCGGTTTGATGTCTGTGTGGATGATGCGGCAGCACTTGTGCAGGAAGTGCAGCCCTGCCAGCACCTGGGCAATGAGGCAGCACTGTCACACCAGCTCTGAGAGGGTCCCCAGCGCCTCCCTTGCTCCAGCAGCTGCCAGAGCTGCCAGGCACAGTGGGAGTGCAAGTCAGGGACATTCTGGGCACTGATGGTAACTATTGGCAATAAATGGTTTCCTGTTGGGGTGGCCTGTGGGAGCAGGCACAAGGGGTTCCATCACCCCACATGGCAGCAGAGCCCCAGGAGCAAGTGCAGGCCTGGACAGCCCAGTGAGGAAAGGGCTATTTGGGGTGAGACACAGCAAAAGGCAGTGTGACAATCCACAGGTATCAGCACAGCTGGGCAAGCCCAGGGAGGTGGGAAGGGGATGGGGCTATGAGGAGACATTACAGTTACAAAGCTGAGCTTTCTCCTGAAAAAACTGTGTATGGCTGTTGTGTTCTGGGATCACTGTGCCTTCCCACTGATTATAACCAGCCCCCAACTTCCATTTGAATAACAGTGACATGGCATGGGACGGTGTCCCATCATACAAGGAAAGAAGAAGACACAGCATAACCCAGACAGGAGGGGGGAGACGCCATGAGTGAGTGCAGAGAGAGGATTTCAGGGCCCTGCAGGAGAGCCATGTAGGGAAAGAACAGCTTGTGATGCAGCAGGGAGAGCCTGGCCTGTCACAGGAGAGAGATAAACAACACCTACCAGAGATGAGCAGTCACTATCAGAAATCAATAACAGAGAAAATGCTATGGGGAGATTTAGGTTTGTTTTTTAACACTCTGGTCAGTCATAAAGAACTGGTAAATATTCTCTGTATTATCAAATTCTATTCTGGGATGAACACCAGCTCCGGGGAAATATCAGCCTTAAATGGTAACTGTGAAACCCGGGGAAAGATTTAAATAACTAAACTGGAATGAATCAGAAGTAAATACTGCCTCAGTGCTGATCTGAAAGGGGAAAACAGATCTGAGATTTTACAATTAAAGCAGATAATGGATCAAGCAAAAGCCTGAGTATGAAATGGAGCACAGAGGCAATGCCACTACATTTTTGTGTAACTTACTCAGGTGTTAGTGGAGCTTCTTTAGAGAAAGGAGAGGCTATTACAGAAAATAAGATGAAGGAGGAAGCAATTTTCTTTCTTAGTGTCCCTAAAAGGGCACAGGAATGAGGGTAGCAAATCTTCGTCTTGGCAAGCGTGCAGACTTCTGATAAATCTCAGCAAAAGAGGCAAAAAGTACATTTTAACTATTCTGAGGCCTCACTCAGGTTCCCCATTCCTTAAGCAGAGCCAGCCCTTAAGAAACTCAGTTTTCACCATCTTTTAAATTGGCACAACACATCCTTATAGGGCATGAAGGAAAAGTTGGCTCTGCACAGGAAAACCTCAACATGGGAAGAGAACCAGCTGACCAAATCAGCAATTTAGAAATTCCTATAAAGATGTGAGGGAGACCTTGAGCAGCCTTCAGTGGTACCATGCAGAAAGCTGCTGGAGACAGTGCTACCCACGGCTGGATGCCAAGGGCAATGCCAGCAGTCCGGCATTGCTGCCAGAGGGGACTTCTCAGGGCAGCAGGAGGGCAGAGATGGTTTGCCCACAAGCAGCAGAACTATGGCAGCCTGTTTGTCCCCTGCTACTCCTACAAGCAGCATAACTGCTAGAGAACTCAATGATTACTGAGATGATGGGAACAGAAGTGCCAGCCCTGACTCCCTGGTGTACATCTGCAGGCTATTGGCACTTCATGGCCCTGACTCCTTCCCAAACCTGAGGAGGCTGCAGGCATAGGCAGTAACACCCAAGTAATGCCCTTCCCCTTGGGAGGAAGACTGTGACACATCCCGCAGCCAACAGCCCTTTGGTGCCCTTGCCCAGATCCAGCTAAGTTCTCACCTGCTGTAAAGACTTTTTCACAAAAGGCAAGGGCAGTCCCTGGGCTGTGTAGTTTCCCATCAGACATCGGAGGGAAGGACCCAGCGCCTCAAATACCAGGCACACATATGGGAAAGAGTCAGGGATTCACTAACAGGGAAAGGTGTTACCACCAGCCCTATGCCTTTCACCAAAGCAACCAAATATCTCCTAATCCAGCCTCTCCCCTCCAGCCACCTCCACGTGCCCATGTCCAGCTACAGCCCTGCTCATCCTCCTCATGGCAGCACAGCACACAGGTTTACACCATCCTGTGGCTCTCCAAGGTAAACCCCAGCTTTGCTGGCCTAGAAAAGCACTCTCCACAGAAGGATATGGAAACCATTCTCTCCAATCATTCTGAAGTCGTCTAACAAACAGACAATGTTTTCTCCTGCCAGGTCCTTCTTCTTCATGCAGCTCACCTGAGGGGGAGGATTCCAAGAAAGCTGCAATTAGAGATATATATATGCACAAGGACACCTTGCACCTGTTCTATCCTGTCTGACAGACCTTCTCTTCTGGGAGTGGGCACTTCATGACAAATCCCATGAAAACAACATCAGGAAAACCATGAATGAGTTTCTGTTTGTTTCTTGCTCTTGACCAGGTGGGACCATCACACTCACAGTGTCAAAACAACTCACACCAATCCTGCTGACAGTATCTAGCACATTTCCTGCTGCTTATTCTCTCCAGGCAGACCCAGAAAGTGCTCCTGCTTGTGCTGGAAGGGGATTCCCCCAAGAAGACAGCTCCTTGCTCCGAGCATCAACGGCTGTTCATTTCCTTTGCCTCACACCAGCCCTTCAGCAATTTCTCTCAAGGGGTTGCAGAGAGGCAGAGACCTTGTGGCTGTCTTTGGCCACTTGAATGCTACTTGTCCTATCGGGGTAGAGAGCAGCTTCCACATCTGGAAGAAGCCACTTCTTTGTGCTGGAAAAGGGTTGGCTGTGGGTAAGTACTGCAGAGATCTATGGGATGCAGAAGGGTGGTGGAGGGGGTGAACGCATCTTTTGTACTAGAGCCAGGGGTCTTCAAATCCAGCATGTAGGAGGTCCAAAAACAAAGCAGAGATTGTTCTTCACACAGCACATGGGTAACTGGGGACAGTTCTTGTTACAGGAGGCTGCAGGTACTGAAACCCACAGGGGCTTGCAAGGGTTCAAGGTAAATCCACTGAGAATTCCTGCCCACACAAAGATCATCCTTGGCCCGAGAAATCTGCAGCTGGAAACTGCAACAGGCCAGGGGAGCATTCAGTGGAAGCAGCACCCTGTGCTCAGCTTGTGCTTACACCCTCCTAGACATGTGCTGTTGGCCCAGGGTGCTGTGCTGAGTGAACCTCCAGGCACAGGTGCTACAGCACCCCCAGCACCACACACCTGCGTGACAAGGAGCACCAGGGGCTTGCTCTCCCAGAACACTGATCCTGGTACAGCAATTCATACTGGTTTTTTCTCTCTTCACAGCCACAACTGGTGGGGTTTTGGCTTGGCTCATTTTGCAGATGCCAGATCCACCTGCACCAGTGCCAGAAGGTTTGTTCTGGCACAACAGAAGTGAGCAGCCCTGGAAGCAGAGGCCAGATCATCTCTCCTGGCAGCTCTGCAGGCACTGACCCCCCAGTGCTGGTGGGAACAGCCCTGGGAACCAGCTGTATGCTGCTGAATGGGCAGGCGTGTCTCTCAGAATTAATAATAAATCAGGGCTAAGCCTCAGTCTGTACACAGGGTTCTGCTGATGTGTAGAAAAGCAGCCCTCTGATTACATTAAATTAATGCCACTTGGTACTTCCTCTTGCATCACTGCGTCTGGCTCATCTCCCTTCAGATAGGGCCTACAGATTTACAGGTGTTAACTAAACCTTTCTCAAACCTGTTGGAGAAAGGCCACAGAGTAATTTAAAATGTAGAATTTAATGGATTTTACTCATCTGAAGCTGATGTAACTTTGTATTTCAGCAAACTTGAAGAACTGTAACCATGAGCTTTCTAGAACTAGCAGTTCAAGCCAACTTCAAAGGCAACTTGCTACGACCCAGATACAGGCACCTAATTACCACCTCCATTAGCAGAAGCCAGAAGAAGCTTTCTGACTTCAGATGTTTATTGTATTTAGGTTGGTACATCATATTTTTTTCTATTGCAGATATTCCCTTTTACTTCAGTATCAGTCTTGTGATACAGCAATGTCCTGAGTGACGCTCCTCTGTGAATGGCACAGGTACAGCAGACATGCTCCCATCTCCTGCTTAAGACCATTACCACCTTTTTCTGTTGATTATCCACCTTATCATTCTGCAGATTCCTCCTTTTTCCTGGATTTCAGTCTCAGTTAAAAGAAATGGGCTGACAGGGCAAGTGGGACCCAGCCGACATGTCCCAGTATGACGGAGGAAGGAAAAGATGCCTGTTTCAGAGGCCAGTGCTGAGCCAGGGTGATTTCTATGAATTCCCCAACTTTTGGGTTTTTTCCTATTCCCCACCTAGCTCCTTGGACTGAGACCTGGAGGCAGAGGGCGTGTTGAGGCTGCTACTCAAACCTGAACTCAGTGGCCATCCGCTGGAGCAAAGCACAGACCCACAGAATATACTTACATAGCGGAGGAAAGCAACCTCGTCCTGGGCAGTCTCAGCAAAGCCTTCCCTGCTTTTCAGAACCTTCACAGCTACCTGTTTCTTCCTCCTGGGAAATGAACCACAGCTGTCAGCCAATGCATGTCAGTGGCCCTGACCAGCAGCACTTCCCTTTCTCTCAGTCAGTCAGTCCTGGGCTCTCCAGGGAGGGTGCTGCCCTTCTGCAGGCAGCCTTGGCCTCGATCTGCTGTGCGCCAGGCCCATGGGCATCCCTCCTGCTGGCATCTGGCAGCACAGCTGCCCCAGGGACCAGCAAGGGACTGGAGAGAAAAAGAGCATGGGTACTGCAGGGTCTAAACGAGAAAAGAAAATGCAGAGCAAGGGCTGATCCCACCTCATTCACATTCTTTGATTTATGGGGACCAGCTCTGCTCATTGCACCCCACTGATCTTGCTGCCAGGCTTTCCCTGTGCTCAGGGATGACCGGCGTGCTCCCAGGCTGTGCTCTGCTGTTTCTTCAAGAGGGGCCAGCCATGCCCAGGACATCAGCCACCCCTTCCCACCTCCTTGAATGGCACTTGGCCCCTCACCTCATGTCCTGGCACAGCCAGACAGTAGCAAAGGTGCCGCAGCCCAGCTTGTGCAGCACCTGGTATTGCGTGTTGAAAATCTCTCCCTCCTTCATGGCGTGGTGGCCTCCTGTGGGGACCATCACCAAGAGATATTAGTGACATCTCTAAATGCTCTCAGGCGGAAGGAGCAGCTGAGGACAGCCTGACAGGTCCCAGTGGCCTCCTCTAACCTGGGAAGAGCCTGACACGATCTCATCTCTGGAGCCTCATGCCCAAGGACTGACCTGTGCACTGGGCTGACGGCATCTCCTGCTGCACCTGCTCCTCCATGGCACTGCAGCACGGCAGATCCTGGCACGAGGGGATGGAGGCAGTGGTACACCTAGTCATGGGACACAGGTGGTGTGATCTTCAGCACTTCTTTCAAGAGAGCTGGAGAGCTGCAGGGTGGCCGTACCTCTGCTGTGCCCTCACCCCTTTCCTTCCCATTCCCTTCAGCAGCTCCTGGAGTCAGGCTGTTATAAACACTTTTGGCACTTCAGGGAGATAGGGATTATTTTAAGAGCTCAGACGAGGAAAGCTGGCAGGCTGGTCCCAGGCCAGGGCCAGGTGGGAGTCTCAGGTTTCCTGGCATGTATTTTCAGGGGCTTAGCGGGGTCTGTGGGATCCCCTCCCATAGCCAGGGAAAGCACTCCCTGCCTATCCCCATCCTGGCTGAGGAGGGAATTTGGGCTTTGGCTGGCAGGAGAAGGCTCCTGCTCCAGAGGGGTGTGAAACAGAACTTGCATTCTAAACATTACAGTGTTGCTCCTCTGCCCACAGTCTAGCCCTGGGGAAGAGCACGGGTTTATCACTGACTGTCCTGTGACATCCCAGCAAGGCCACAGGACATCCTGGCAAGGGGCTGCTCCTGGGGTTTGTTACTATGGCAGCCCAAGACAAACTGACAAACACCAAGACAGCACAGACAGACTGATCCAACTGCTGTCCACCAGTGCTGAAGCACTGACGTAGGACTGGCTTCAGTACTGGTCACCTGAAATTGCAGCCCAGAGCCCTTGTTGCTAATGAAATACAGATTTAATCCACCATAGCTGAGGCACTCCCAACCCAGCCTTTCATAATTTGGAAATGTCACTTGCTGTAGGGCTGAGGCTTCAGGCTAATAAACACTGTGAGAGCTCGAGACAGGTGATAGTAATGCCCATAGACCATTAGCAGAGGTAGAAATATTGACCTTTAAATTCTCCAAACACAGCTAAAGCTAAGAACTCACCTGAACCAGAGGATTTTCAGAAATTATTATAGAGGGCTGGCAGTGCTGGCGACAGGGAGTTGTTCTGGAACAGTAACATCTTCCAGGGGCTGAGACAGGGGTGTGACTTCCTTAAAACATTAAAGTTTCTTTCCATGTGCTGATGTTCCTCTCCCAGCGCAGCAGCCAGAGGCACAGCTTGCCTTTGGGCACCCAGTGAGCTCCCAACACAGTTTGAGTTAAGGATCACACTGGGCTCAAGACTTTCATCCTGTCAGGGAAAACCCGAAGTGCCAGAGCTGGTGTTACTCTGTTCATCCAAGCCTGCACAGAAGTCTGAAAGGAGCTCAAAATGCCTCCCCCTCTTCACACTTCTACACCTCTAACCCTTGCATTTACGGTGTTCAGAATCAGTCTCTTTTAGGTATAAACCTCCAGGATGTTGCATGTCTGCATGGCCACTCCTTACAGCAAATAGTCGCTGACATCTTACCATGAAACAGAGCTGAAATCAAAGTTTCCTTATTTGTGCACAGACTAAGCTTATCAGTAGCCTCACACACTCCTCCTGCACCACCAGCATCTGCCTGAGCCTTCTTCACTCCCATCATGAGGACAGCAGGGGCTGAGCTGAGAACAAGAAAGGTTTAATGATGTGGCTTACCATTCACCTGCCAAAGGAAAACTCATGAGTGTGTGGAGATGGGAGTTCAACAGCTTCTTCCCTTGGTAGAGTGTTCTGGCAATAGGAGACTTCAGTGAGAAAATGGGACCCAGAGGCAGACCCAAAGTGTAAGATTTGTCCTAGCCCTAGGGCTGATGGAGCCTTTGGGCAGTTCACTGGGCCCTAGTAGCCTTGTTGCTGCAGAGGCAAGACAAGTCCATCCTTAGGCATGCGAGATTTACCTCCATCCACCCTCTCTGGATGGAGCCACTTGCAAAAGACGAAGTGTGTTGCTATGCAACTTGGTACAGCAAAGTGAAATGCACTTTTCTAAGCTTTGTGATAAAAGACAATTGGTGTTTTTAATCCTTCATTTCTTGACACTTTTACGTTAAATACAACTTATTTTGCTTCTGTCATTCCAACTACTTTGTGCAGAACCCACTGAATTGCTGCAGGCCTGCACTAGCTCAGAGAACTTCAGCCCAAGAACTGCTCCTGCCTGGTTTGTGAGAGTCACGGACAAGGAGCAATGCTTCACATGTGGCCTGGACTCCTCCACCCAACTTGCATGGAACAGCATACAGAGCTGCCCGACACCAGTCATGCCTTATGACATCTGGGCCTTTGGAGTGGTAGAACTCATCAGAGCAATACACACTCTCAGCTTCTGCACCACCACTGACCTACAAGCCCTTGCTGAGCACATCATCCCTGCAAGTCACAGCACGCATCACACAGACAGCCCTGGCAGGGCTCTGAGCCCCAAGGCCCAGCACAGACTCACCATGCAGCAGTGCACGGGCAGGAAACGCCACTCCCTTTATCATCTGGCTTGTTCTGGAGCTCCCCAAAGTGAGATACCAGCTGGTCCTGCTCTGATTTTAGTCTGCACTGCCCCAGGAGGGGTGTCCTTGAGCCCACCAAACTTCTGCATCGCTGGATGGACGTGGTGAGGAGTGGGGCAGGGTATCAGATCACACCACCACTTCTGGGAACAACCTTGGCTTTGGGAGAGCAGGAGACCTCAGACAGCTGCGCTGGATTCACTTTACTGCTGGCCTCTCCCTGCCTCCCTGGCAGCAGGCCTGTCAGCCTGCAGTAGATTCACAATCTCCACAGCAACTATTTATAGCGGGAAATTCACAGCTCTACTGAGATGGAAACAGAGAAGTCCTCCCCCTCTGCTCTGCCTTCCCCAGACCCAGAAACCATGAGGCTGCCTGACTCTTCCCCCTGCTCGCAGCAGCGTGTCAGCAGGACTTGCTCCTGCGGCACCATCTTCTGCCTGGCACAGCCATCCCTGTTCCCAGACCAATCCCTGTGCCACACTGCCAGACCTGAGGCACCTCAGCCTGTCCAGTTGTGCCTGCATACAGTCAAACACCATCACAGCACAGTGCTGGTGGCCACAGAGCCCACGCTTCCCCTGTTCCTTTCTCCTGGAGAGCAAGCGCAGCAGCATCCTCCCCACAGCCCTGGGGGGACCCGAGCATCCCAGCAACCCCATGCAACAGTGGGAAGAAAAAGGCCACACACAGTAAGAATCACATTTTTTCCCCCCCCACTGCCACATGCTGCAGCCTCACACCGGAGCTGGGCATGGCCTGGCCTCCCCCTCGATGGGGCCCTGGGCTCAAACAGCTCAGGTTTCCTGGCTGAGGCTGCAGAGACCGGGCCCCAGCCCTGCAGCAAAGGGTTAACCCTGCCTGCAGTAGCTCTGCTGCAGCTCCAGGCTGCCAAACCCAGGCCAGGGCCTCCCAGAGCGGTTCTCCCCCTGCCTGTGCCCCTCTGCTCTCACCTGCCTTCCCTGCACTAAAAATACCAAGGGAGGGGGCAGAGGCTGCACCAGGCCGGGTGCTGAGCCCTGTGGGGCAGCATGTGGGGGACAAGGGGTTTGCAACCCCTTAAAGGGCAACAAGAACACACAGTACGGAGAGGAGGGACTAAAAGAGGGGGAGAAGCAGACTCTGTACAAAACTCTGCTAGTAAAGGAAAGGGAGGGAAGAAAAGAGGATAGATGGGCCAGGAGCCAGCTTTCTGTCTGGGAAGAACTGTGAAATTCATTTAAGTTATTTTGGTAAATTAGGAACACTGGCTTCTGCCTCGTACTGGTGGACAAGTGACCAACAGTGACAACAGTGTACCTTCAGCAACCCTACCCCACAGTGAGAGACCACAGCCAGAGCTGCCACACACCATGTGCCCCCAGTGCCAGCCCAACACGAGTGTCTGTGGAGGGAGGCTGCCTCCTCCCGTGGTCAGGGATGGTATTTGAGCTCTGGAAACTGCAGAGGGATGCAGGTGGAATGTGGCACAAGGTTATCTTGAAGAAACACAGCCTAGGGAGGAGGCAAAAGCCTTGCTCCTCGCACAGCTTCCAGGTCCTGGTGCTTAAGAGTACACAGTTTCCACTGAGGAAGAAAAAGAGGCAAATACATTCTGGGTAATGGCATCATCATGCAATACAAGCATGACACACAGGTTGTATATTAAAATTTATTGAATTATTGTGTAAGAATTCTCTTTATTAAAATCATTTGGACTCTAAACTGATTATTTACAGACAAAACCTCTTATATCACCAATAGATTCCTACATCTCAGAACAGTATCTACAAACAGTTATTACACTATGTAACAAAATTCAATTTTTTTCCAAGCTTTTTATATTAATTATTAATTCCATCTTGAGAAAGACAGTACCTTGGGTGCTCTGAGCAGAACCTAAGGTGTGGCAGGGCTTTATTGCAGGTCAGACCATACCGTAACAGACAGAGAGACACCAAGTCACAAGGCTGGGAGAGGGCACAGTCACCAGGACAAAGGACCAGGAAAAAGACTATAAGAGCAAATGCCGTGGGTGTTCTGGAAACCAAAATAATCATCCCCACAAGAAAGGCACAAAAAAAAAAAAAAAAAGCAGCAGCATCTTGCTGCAACCAGGGCACACCCTGAAAAATAAACAGCATTTCACCGAGGCAGCAGCATCCAAGAACCCTCTATTTTCATTTAAAAAAATCAGCCATCATTTCTACCACAAAAAAAAGCTTTCAGGTACAGCCTAAATTTGCCACCAGACAGAGGAAAGCAAGAGCTCTCACATCTACATCACGTGGGCGCCAGCTGTGCTTCATCGTGCCAACCGGAGAGACATTCAAATACACTAATGGAGATTTATTGTAATACTGATCAGTTCTCAGCCTTTCACCCAGACCACGGCAGAAGCAAGTCCCTCCCTCTGACCGCAGCACTAAATAAAGCTGAGTGCCTGCCACTCGGGAACAGCAGAGTCCTGGGAGTCCCACCGGAGCAGTGACATCCCCTCGCTGTGCCTGTGTCCCACAGGAGGGGACCGGCCGCGGTGGCAGGGCTCTCTCTGCTGGTGCCCTCAGAACTTGCTATCTGCAAGCAAACAGGAACATCCAGACAGGATTCTCTGTCCTTGACAAGGAACATCCGGCTGGTCATGGAATCAGGCAGAGACTGGAAAAAACTTGCAAGGATCGCGAGGAATAAATAAATAAGTTTTCCCTGCAATAGGGAATTTCATAATAAAACCTGTTTTGTGCAAATTTAAATGCAACAGAACCCTGTCATAGAAACGGACTTTGCCACAGAAGAGGGGCACGGACAGAGAGAAGAGGGGCCATGCCTAAACACCCAAGTTGATCCCAGTGAGGGCCTTCAGTGCGTGTCCACGGGAGGAGGACACTGGTATCTACAACACCGAGGACAGACGGATGGGAGGAGTTGGGCCCTACCAGCTTTCCACCCTCACTGCACTGGCACTGGGCAGTGTGTCCAGTCCAGCCATGCAAGGACAAGCAGATGATGTTAAGTAAGTCAATCACCCATGTTTAACTCTATTTGTAAGTCTTAATTATTGCTCTAATAAAAGCAGACTTTTACAGATACACTCAGAGAAAGCAGATAATTTCCAACATCCAGGAACACTACTGGGAAGCAAGGAGGATGTGGGTACCAGGGGGAGGTGGAATGAGAATTAAGCCTCAAGCCACCCTGTTCTGGGAAAGTGCAGAGATAATTCTGCAAAAATAGGGGCAGACACTGCCAGTCTGCAGAGCCAGAAATCCAGCAGAGATTCTGTGGCTTCCGGCAGACACTCAGCAAGTTGGAGAGGCCACAAACTAGGCCTTGTTTCCTAGGGCAGAAAGTCCATCCACCAACACACAACAGGACAACACTACTCCACTACTACACCTGCTTCAAACCAAGGAATCTCCTCCCGCAGTCCCTAAAGGAATGGGCTTTACTAACACGCATTGTATTGGCTTTTTCCCATCTAACAGTCCTTTCCTCCACCCAGCTTTTTGTGGGGACCAATTTAATCAGAT
This sequence comes from Corvus moneduloides, assembly GCF_009650955.1. Classification (NCBI taxonomy): domain Eukaryota; kingdom Metazoa; phylum Chordata; class Aves; order Passeriformes; family Corvidae; genus Corvus; species Corvus moneduloides. The sequence continues at coordinate 10,279,172 of NC_045486.1, forward strand.
TTAGTCAAGACAAAGGTTTCAGAGATGCTAAGTTCCCCTAAGTTTTGTGGAAATGGGTGGTCAGGCAGGAGTGTGACCCTAACTGGTCCTCACCTAAAGAAAGGCACAAACTCTGCAGCCCTATTTTTGCTTGGCAGCAGCCAGCTGGCCACCCTGCTGCTCCGTACAGCAGGATAGGAGCAGAAGGTGGCATAGGCATGTTGCTCATACTCTGGGCACACCACATACCTGGGGATACTGCTATACTGCTGGAGGGGGGGTCACAGGATAGCCAGCTTTGTAGGAAGAGAGGCCAGCATTAGCCTGTTGTTACATTGCTCCAAGAACAATTTTGCAGCTGCAGAGCTCTCACACAAAGCCACAGGGCTGATGGAGCAGGCCTGGAATTACTTCTGTATGCAATGTAAAGAGAGGTAGGGACATTATCCTGCTCTGTTCTAGCTCTGCTACCTCCTGGCCCACACAATCACCACCTCAGAGTAGTGACAGAGGAGTTAGACCTGTCTACCTGCCCCAGGCACACAGATAGCAGCGAGGGAAAAGGGAATGAGTGGGCACCCTTATAAATTGGCTCCTAGAAGGGCAGAGGACTATTCACAAAGTGGAGGATCTAAGGAGGGAGCAGTGAGGAGCTGCCCAGTGACAGCTGCCAACTAACTGTGCTTGTGCCTGCTCCAGCCTCTCCTCCATGCACAAATCATTCCTTTTTGCAGGACACCTGACCCTCCTTGGGAACACTGTGGTTGTGCTTCACAGCTCCTTTGAGTTCACAGCTCACCAAATAACCCTTCTATGTGCCACAACAGGAGAGTGTGAGCAGTGGAGCTGAGAGCTAGGTGTAAGGCAAGCCAAAGAGAAGAGCACACAGAGAACCTGGGACTGAGCTGCGGGGAAAGGCGAGCTGCTGGTACGACAATGGAGACACCTACGAGTTATCCCTGCAGACAAAGCAGTGGAGAAAACCGCTCCAGTGCTGACAGACGTTTGTCAGTAGAAGTGCACAGAGATACTTCTCCAAGAAAAGCTTTGTCTCAAAGCCACAAATTTAAACATTCTCCTTTAGCATTTAAATACATTAACTTTCTCAGGGTATTTACAAGTCCAGTTCAGAGCAGCAGAACAGCTGGATACTGGAGGAAGGGGGAGTGGCACAAGGCGTTTGTTGTGCTTTTCCAAAGAGCAGGGCAACATCTGACCACAAGGAACCAGGAAGACAGATCCGAGCTGGGTCAGTGGAGACTGAAGTGAGCCAGGCAGCAACTCTCACACACTGAATTTGTCCTGAGGGAAAGGGTGAGGGGGTGCTGTTCATTTACAGCGGGCCCCATGACAAGCACCCATGCTGGTGAGCACATTCCAGCCAAGCAGGTGCCACACATGAGCTGTCAGAGACCAGAGCACTGGGGAGCAAGAGACCTTCACCATCGGATACTCTCCTTTCTACATCCAACATCTGGGACCAGCAGGGACATTGCTGCAAGGAGTTTCTCAGGAGTGCTTGCTAGCTGGGGACAGAGGTTAGCACAGCGGTCAACCCAGGAAAAGCTTCATGATCCTCAAGGAAGTGAGTGGTTGCAGCAGGCAGTGTCCCAGCACTGGAAAGGGCATCCGTGTAAGGCTGAGGACTCCACAGACACAGTGCTTGGTGTTGTCACCTGGCTCTTCAATAACATGGTTTGGAAACTTGGCACATTCACAATAACATCTGTAGGAAGGACCTGTGCGGCCCCTCAGCCGTCTGCCAGGGAAAAACCAAAGTTTGTCCTTTATTTTTTTGTTTCATTTTGCTTTTAAAAAGAAAAAAAAAAACCTGTAAAAAAATATTCTCTGAGATGCAAGGACGCTTGTACTTTGTACTGTCTTGGCCATCCCCTTGCTCATGTCACCTGCAGGTTCCTTGGAGAGTCTGGTTCCAATGGCAGCAGGACACCCTGTTTATCAACTAGGATGAGCACTGTCCCTGTTCAGCCAGGGGAGAGCAGTCGGTCTGTGCCTGTCACAAATCTGTGACTTTATTCTCCACAGCTGCTGCAATCTGTTGCAGTCTATATCCGAGCTGCATCTTCTGTGCTGTTGGGTCTTCTTCCAAGGCAGTAATGATCTGCAACAAGACAGAGCTCACTGGCAGCCTTTCTCCAGCACACAACACCCAACCAGCTCAACTCCACGCATCATGGAGAACCTCAAGCTGGAATTCAGCGTGCTCTAGTCTAGAGTGGGTATGTAGTAATAATCTCAAATTAACCACAAAAGAAGTATTCTAGATTCATTGTAGTAACTTACAGACTTCAGAGGGCAAAAAGAATGCTAAACTTCTCACCTGGAAATTAAGTCTTTAGAAAATTAATCTGAACTAAATGCATGTCTTTAAGTAAATTATTTGGATGTTGGAGTAAAAATGAAGAAGCATAGATGAAATCCCAACAGCCTTCAAGTTAGAGATAAGTTCTTTTTGCTGATCTCCTCCCTTGCTCTTTGGTAAGAATAAAGCAAACTCATGACATGAGTGATGCATGCCAATGAAACAAGACACAGTGTTGGAATAGTCTGGCTGCTCTTAATTGTTAATTTCAGCATTTCTTTTGTTTGGGTGGTAGAAGGAGAAAGGCATGTTCATACCTGCTGGAAACACACACTCACCTGGTCATAGTACTTATTGATGTATTTGTACAATTCATGTAGAGCCACCAGGGAATTGAGGTCACCTGAGTAATTCTGTTTGTAAGAGATGAAATTAGACAAAACCGTGAGACACCTAGCAATTGTCCTGTCAAATTCTGTGTCCTCACAACTCATTAGGAAAGCAACAGGAAAGAGAATTCACCAACAATTCCTAGCAAAGGAAAAATCACATGTATTTCTTGCCCTGAATCCTTGACTAACCCCTCTTCTCTCCAGTGCTGCCTGGGCAGACCCTCACTCTCCCTGTGGTGCAGAGCAGCCACTGGGCACAGTCAGTGTGTCTGAGCAGAACTGCACACTCAGCTGGAATATCTCATCTTTGCATTAATAACTCTCTCCTGGATACACAGGTGAGAGGCCAGGTGACTTCTGAAATACTTTTATTTACCCGTGATAGCTCAGCCAGGGCAGAGTTCATCTCCTGGTCGCTAGCAGAGATGGTCTGACGAATGTCTGAGTAGTACCTAGACAGGGGTACACAGGCAATTAGTGCATGGTCCCTCCTCCTCACTGCTGAAACCACAAGTCCTCACATCCATCACTTACCTTTCCACCATCTGTTTGTAGCGAGGAATGTCCCGGGCATAAAGCAGCTTATTGATTGGAGAGTCCTTGAACATCCAAAACCAGAACTGGTTATGAGAAGCTCCTTTACTGTGCTTTGGACTAACCTCAGCAGGTAACGCAATCACTGCTATTTTCTGCCATTTATTCAGGATCGGGAATTTTTTGTCCTCTGCATGAAGAGGCACTTCAAATAGCAGGCTCTCTTCTGGTAATGCAGTCTGAGGTACCCTGTGATGTGCTGATGAAAGGACCCCTGGGATCCCTAGTCCAGCTTTCTCCTTGGAGCTGGGTGATCACCAGTATGAAATCACACTGGCTATGGCTTTGCACAGCTGCTGTTTGACGTGCTCCAGAGATCCACCCATCCCATCTCTGGTGACCTGTGCAGGACTGTTCCACCCTCAGCACAGGGTGAGCAGTGATAGTGGAAAGTCTTTCTAATGGCCAACCTGAATGTCCCAAGTTGCATCCTGTAACTCCCACTGTCTGCCACAGCCAACTAAAGGTTAGCTCTGTCCCCCAAGTAGCTGCAAGCTGTAAATAAAGAGCACTCCTCAACAACTTCCTGTTGCTAAACAAAATCTGGTCCTCCCTCCTCTCTTCCCAGGACTCCCCATTACTCTCCAGTTGCACATGGAAGCCAGGGGGAGCCTGGCCGGCTGTCCCCATGGTGCTGTGTAAACACTATTGCCTTCCTAAGGCAGCACTGCTCAACTCTCTGCGCCAACCATGCTCCCTTCTCCCTCTGTACTCACCCGCCCTAACTTATGGTCAGCTATTGTGCAGGAGTCCATGAAGGTCTGCGCAATGACCAGCAGCACAGCGTCCACATTATCCGACGTCTGCACATCAAAAACAAACTGAGGGTTCTTGATGATGTTGATCCAGAACCGCAGGGGGAGGCTGTAGAGAGGACAGAAGTGCAACAGGGCATCAGCAAAGGTAGCAGCTACAGTGCTGAAAGATATTCGACATGGTACTGCATCTCTCTGCTTTGCCCTCCCAGCAAAACCAGCTCTTCACCCTATGGTCTCCTGCCCTGCACTTGCATTTTGCTCCTCCTCAGTAGGCAGAAGTGGCTGTCACTTTACAAGCTCTAAGCAAGTCAGCAGTGCCTCCTCCAGGGCCCTCAGGAACACTCTACCTGTTTGTCTTCCAGATATGGATGGTCTCAGGGTCTGTGATCCCATAGTGTATGGCCTGCTCATCCAACAGGTCAAAGAAGTATTTGACTGCCAGAGGGACAGGGCGGTTGGTACTGAGGATCACCTGGAACAAGTCATCCACAAACTTCTGCAGAGTACCCTGTGGATAATCAAGCAGGACAGAGTCAGCACAGTAAGAGGAGAGTAGAGAGCCCAGGCCTCACAGATAAAAGGTCACCCTCTTCTGCTCAGTGACAGCCACTCCCCCATCCAAGGGTACTCCACCCCCACTGAAGGGAGCAGCAGGTAAGGAGAAAGGAAGCCCCTGTGGTTTGTGGAACAGAGGCCAGGGAGAAGCTCATGAGCAAAGCAAAAATGTAGAGGAGACTCAAACGTACTCAAAGCCACTGCAGGTAAAGGGTATTGCTTCATCTTCACACACACCCCTGCAATCTGCCAGGGGATGTGAAGGAAGACAAGATCCCAAGCACAACGCAATCTGTGTGCTTCTTCTCACCTTCATTGAGAGCAGGCGTGTCAGATAGATCTCTGGGATTGCCTTGGCCCGCTCCCGATCTCTTAAGCTCCCACGCCGATGCTTGGGAAGCTCTGGCTCTTCTGTTGGTTTTACCAGGTGCCAAAGTTTGATCCCACCTTCATCTGCATCCTCCAGCATTGGTGTTTCTAAACCAAGCAATTGTTTACAGACAAGTGTTGGTTCTCTCACAGTAGACCTTGGCCAGGTGAGCCCCAAGGAAGCAAGATTTCCCAGTATAACAGAAACACAAATGGGAAGGAATCTCTGGAGGCCTCTAAGCAGCCTTCTTCATAGTACAGCCATCGCCAGCAGTACAGCAGGTTGCCTTTGTCCAACCAAAACCTTCAAGGTCTTGGAAACTTCCCCAGACAGCGATCCCCCACCACCCCAGTGGTCTGTTTCAGGGTTGAACCACGCTTTTGCTGAAGAAGTTTTGGTCCATATCCAATTTGAATCTCTTAAGCTGCAGCCTGTGGCTATTGTCCCTCATGCCACAGGAGTATCCATGGAGTTGTTTGCTCTGCCAGGCAGTAAGGAAACTGCCTGGCATCCCATCACTCCCCTCAGGCCGTGCTCAGCACCTGAGGGTATTAAGATTTCTGCAAGTTGCAGACTGCACTCAGCCCTAGAGTCAGACAACTGTGCTTGTTCTGCATTTTCACACCCAGCCCAGCTTTCCTCTGCTCCCACACTTTTGCTTTTCTCTGGCCTTACTTGACCAAGCTTTCACATTTCCTGACAATCCTGAGGGTCCAAAGCATGTGTCAGCCTTCTATATCAGCACAAAGCTGGGGCTATGGCAAGAGACTTGTCCCACTAACTGGCCAGTAATTTTATGAGAACAAGACATCAAACTCACTTTCTCCTGGGATGTAATCCTGATTTTCCCTGTGGATGTGCTTGGTCAGGCGTGGGACCAGTGCTACTGTTGCTCCATCAGGCACCTGCAAACAAGCAAAACAACAGTCGAAACAAATGGCATGTTTCTCATCAGCACAATAGGCAAGTGCTCATAGACCAAAACAGGCTGTACCATCACTAGAAATAGAGACAGAAACAGGGATTTTGAGGCACCATCACCATCTTTCCTGAGGGTGAGAAAATCTTGTCTGTACCAATTAAAAAAGAGATGTACAAAGTACAATGAAGATAATACTCAGGGACTGAGGTAATTTACATCTAGAAAATGTTGCAGCAAGGTACTGACATATTGGTGCAAGATGTGACATATTGGTGCAAGGTAATTTAAAAAAATCCCTCTTTCCATTCTTAGAAGGTACTTTGCAAGCTCAGTGCGTCATCACCTGCTAACTGATCTGGCCTGGAACAGGGACAGATCCAGCACATCACCTTCACTGCAGTATGAACTTGTGCCTATCCTTGCAAGCCCTACACATGTCCACATCTCAGGTATGGGATAAGGACAGGGCTGTGCTTGCTGAAGTCAGACTGTGGCGACAGCACTGACTTAATTTGAATATGCTCTGCAAGAAAGGTCCAACCTTTTGACAGTGGTCCACCAGGAGCCAGAGCCACAAACAGAGCATGACAATGTGTAGAAGGATGAGAGGAGAGACAAGGCAATGGCAGACTGAGTTCTGACCTTGTAATGCTGAAGAGTGTTCAGACGTTTCCAAGTTCCTTGAACAACAGACGTCACATCCTCATCGGACAATATCAGATGACCTGCCAGCCCTGATCGCCACTCTACAGCCATTGAAACACAGAAAATTAAAGGATTAACTGCTAATTTGAGGCCTCATCTGCTTCAGCCTGGCTGGCCTCGTTACACACCCCCTGGTCCTCATCAACTTTTACCTGTGCTATTTCACAGACAGTATAACCTGAGCAAGTGCCTGTAATGATGCTGAGTCCTGCAGTAACAGGACAGACTCCTCTGAGCACAGGGACAGGTGGCCTCATGGCCTCCCAGGTTCCACCTGTCATGTTTCTACAAATTCTGTTATATTATGACTCTTCAAGCAGGTGGTTCAAACCACAAATATGCACCCATGGTTCTTATCAGCTACTATTTCCTCAGTACCTTCTCATCTGTAAATGTCACCACTATTCATCAACAGCTAAAGAATTCAGAAGATGGAAAACTGAGTGTTTTCTCTCCCAATGTAAGTTCTATCATTAATTAACTGCCATGGGCAAGATCTTCCCTGACATATATTATTGAGAGGCTGCCATTGACTTCACTGCCAGGAAGCACCAGTCTCTGCCCACAGCATCTTTGCACTCCACTCAAATCCCCCTCCCCTCCTACACATTTTCCATACTTTCCATATCCCCTTACCCAAGTCATTGCTGTGGTCTGACTCTGGCAAAGAACACCATGAAATGAAAGAGGCTGAACCCAACTGTTTTTTTCCCACCCCTGCCTCTTTCTGTTACAGCCTCTCCCCTGCTGTGTCCAGCCAGAATACGAGACCCTTGGTCAGTGATTCTGCACACTCAGCAGAGAATGACAAATGTTACACGTGCCAGGGTGCTGTGCACAGACAGCAAACCACCATTCCTTCACTTCCTCACTGAGTTTTGTCACCAAAGAGCTCTGCTCACCGAGGTCCAGGGTGTCTGGGTCTGGCCGGTGACAGTATGGCGTCCCTTTATAGATCTGATCTAGGATTTTCTCCTTCACCTGCGTTATGGTGTCACAGTCCAGCACTTTCGCAGAAATCCCTTGAGAGTCTTCTGCCCCTCCTGCACCAACTCCTGCTTGTGTCAAAGCATTTAAAGTCTGGGGAAGAAAAGGTCACAGTTGCTCAGCTGATAAGATTACATCTGACATATTTACACCTTTGATGGTTGGCATTCAGGCAAGTTAACAGCTAGTCCTTTCACTGGGACATTCAGAAAAGAAAACATCACAGATGTTAAACACCTCGGTCTTGTTTCTTAGCCTTGTGTCAAGAGCTGGAAGCCAGTTCAACAGCACTGGGGGGGAGCTTCGATGTGCCATCAGCACAGCACACACCAGATGACTGTGGTGAAGGCTCCTATCAGCCTGGGGCAAAAGCGCCTGATTTAGCAGAGCTCTTCATCATCTATGGACTTGTGCTGCTGGAACAAACCTGGCTCCCAGGAGACAGTGGCAGAATGCTGCACTTGTGCCTTGGTTATGGGAGTGGAGACATTCAGCCCTGTCGTACCAGAGAGGACAGAAGATTTGGTGCTTACCAGAGTGCGGTACTCCAGGTCCTCTCTCAGAAGGCGGTTGTCATTCAGGGTATATTTGGCTTTCCCTGTCACCCAGTCAACCGGCCCTTTGTCCACCTGGTGCTTGATTCCTCGAAACAGCATGTAAAGGGGCTCCCCGACAGAATCCTGGCATGGAAAAGGAGGACAGAAATTCAGCTTGCTCCTCCCAGCAGAACCCCAGGCTTGGGAACACGGATATCAAGCAGGACTGGGGATACCCCAGCTAAGCCACATTAGGCAAGGACAGAGCCTGTGCCAACAGTTCCTGCTCCATGCACAGGAAAAGTGCACCATCCAGCTACCAGGGAGATGCACATGACCAAGGCATTGTTCTGCCTCTGTGTCACTAATCTGAGAGACTCCTTGAGCCTCACCAGCCCACCAGAAAAGGAATTAGACCAGCACCTGTCCTTCCACACACAGATCAGCCTGTGGCCTGTGTGTTTCAAGATAAAGGAGCTACACTGAGGCTTCAATGACCTGGTGACACATCCTGGAAACAACGAGTGGTATTAATGCTGATTTAAGCATCCCTGTTCCCAGTGAACAGCCCAGCTCTCATTCCTCACCCTGAGGAATACAGGGTGACCCTGGCACTACGTCAGCTACGAGTGAGGCACAAAGCAAAGCTATGCCTGTCTCCCCTCTTTTGGCCCCTCTACACCACAACAGGATGAAGAGCTCACCCTCACAAACGTGTACAGGCAGATGGACATCCAGTTGGTTAACAGCTTCTCTACCACAGTTTCTGTCCTGAAAGAGAGCATCAGATTGTCACAGGAATGTGGTGCAGAACAGGGGGAGATTTGGAGGTAAAGATCACTCCCTTTGAGAGAAAAGCAGGCTAAATCATGATACAGAATGGAGAAGAAAAAAAAAGCCTTTTGAGACCAGCAAGGTTAATGCTTTTGACACCACTTACTGGAAGCACTTGTCAGCCTGAAGGAGGCACCAAATTACAGAATTGGAGAGACAAGAAGCAGGGAACAGTGGAAAGCCTCTGGTAGGTCTCAGACAAGGGAAATGTGTTCAGATCAGAAGGATGGACCAGATAGGAGGCTATTGGGGATCTAAACATGGGAGATATCTCAGTTTAGCTTCCAAACATGGCATGGCTGCGAATCCAGGGACCTCTAAATAGCAAAGTGGGATTAGAAGACTTGGCAGAGCCTTTCAGAGCTTGCCAGCCAGGCAGAAAGGCTCTGTCCCCTCAGGTAGCTGCCAGTAGGACCATGGCTGGCTCACTCACCTCCGCAACATCAGCTTGGGGTTCTTGGCCACATACTGCTCCACAAGGTCGTTCAGGAGTGTTTTGAGGATGTCAGTGAAGTACTCCAGCTTCCCATGGAGTGACACTGTGAGCAGTGATGCCACATAGGCCCGGTCTCTTGGAGAGAAAGTGCGCTGGATCTCCAGAGTGTGGATGAACTGGTGGGGAGAGAGATAAGCCAGTGTGTGAATCTGCTGAAAACAAAGCAGTCACAGCTTCTGGCTGTTGGAAGAAGTGGTGCAGGCAACTATTAAGGAATGAACCTTAACAGACACTGCCCACTTCCTGCTGCCACTGCCATGGCTCTGGCCCCCACAGCAGGCTGCCAGCAGAGAGAGGGACATTACCTTGGTGAGGAAGAGCTTGCTGTTGAGGAGGTTGGAGAGCTGGACCAAGCCCTGCTCCACTGTTTGCCGCCGGCACTCAGGGATGTCAAGGTCCCTTTGCAGTGGTGACTCACGGTGGCCCGGAAAGAAAATACGTTCTGCATACGACTTGTAGTCCAGGAAGGGGATCCCTGTGCCCACAAGGTCACTTGTGAGGTCCATCATCTCAGTCATCAGGTCTGAGGGAAAAGAAAATGCCCATAAGGATGACACAACTGACATGATCTCAACTGACGGTCCTGAGCATGAGATAAGTGGAGGAACCAGGGCCAGCACCATGGGACTGAGAAAGAGGAAGGATGTTTCTTCTCAGGAAGAGGCATATTGGGGTCTCATTGCTTGAACATTTAAAACTAGAATAGGCAGCAGGAGAAACAGCATGAGGAAAGTTCCAATCAGGAGCTGGTTTCCAATTTTATAAAGAGGAAGCCGCTATTCAGCACACATCTGTGGTTACAGGCATTACCTACAGCAAAACCAGAGTATTAGAGACCTGCTCCTCACTCCTTCACACATTAGCTGGGGACTACAGTCTCAGTCACCTGCACAGTTTCAGAGCCCCAGGTCTACTACAGCTGTAAAGAGCTGAAGTACAAGGTTTGAAAGCCCAGAACATGGGCTGCAATTCAACTGGCCCTACACAAAGACTGGGCTAGTAGCTGTCCCTGAGATCCCTCCAAGTGTTCTGTCTTGACTTTAGCTCTTCATCTGAGTCTGGAGGATGAAGTGGAGAATGAGAGAGGTCTGTATAGATCACTGTGCTCTGAATTGAGAATTAAAAAGGGAAGAATTTGTCTCTCTGTTTCTAGGCACTGGCACAGGATAAATTATTGCCTGCTCTGAGCTATGCAGACAAGTACAGAGGAATGGGAAAAGAGGTAGGGATGAGGGTTTCTCCAAGCTTCCCTGAAGCTGCAAGAACCCAGGAGCTCAGTGACTGACCTGTGAATTCCTTTTTGCATCTGTCCCGAACACTCGTTTCCAGATTTTCCAGCTGGATTTGAACTTTCTTGTAATCCCTCAGAGCCTGTTTGCTCTTCCTCCTACAATGAGAAGCAAAATTGTTCCTGGTGGCACTAGCCCAGGGACTGTCGTTGCCAACTGTTGTGTTGCTGCCAAAGACTCCAGGGCAGTTGGTGTTGAGGCGACTTCTACAGAGCAGAATCTTTGCAGGATACCAAACAGTGTTCCATAAACTAGATGTGTCTCTTGAAGCACCCATTAGATTCTGAATGAACCACAGTGCAGGCTATGACTAGTAGTGCAACATGCCTCCCACATCCAGCACCGCCAGGGGCTCAGAATTTGGCACAAAATAAAGAAAACTGTAACCTTGTTTAGGCCCAAGATGTACATGCTTGGTCACATCCACTGAAAAACACTGTGAGGAACTTAAAGGCCTCATACAATGCCAGAACTTTTTACCTGTATATGAAGACGATGACCAGAACAATCAGTGCCACAAAGGATGCACCAACACCCAAACCAATCTGTGCCTCCAGAGGGAAGGTGAGCTGGCTTTCGGTGTCATACTGCACTCGGCCCAGGAGGAAGTTCAGGTTTCCCATCTGAACCTGTAAGAAGAAAGTATTTGTCGTGATGATTCCATTCCTCTGTGCAGGAATGAAATACAAAGCCACAGGGCTTCTCCAGAATGGGCACAGGGAGCACACAGTTCCCCAGAAGAGCTGTCCCACAGCACAATGAACACAGCTATACTGTTTACTTTCACGCAACTTTAGCCTTTAAGAGTAGAAGTTGAGAACAAGACCAGTTCCTTGCCACCCCCATTACCTCCCCCATCCCTCAGCAGGGCTTATACCTTTCCTAACTTCACATCCCACTCCCACTTCTTGCACATGCTTCAAGAAATGACAGGATTTCTGGCAGTGCTGCTGATTACCCACCGTGAACTCTGGGAGCAGGTCCGTGCCCTCCCGCTTGGTGCGGTGCCGCGGAGCCGGCTGCTCCGAGGGGGGCTCACAGTAGAGGTGATTCCTTGTTAGTGTCTTCACCACACAGATTCCTTCCCCAATCATAGCCATAACTTCATCCTTGGAAATAGCCAGATCTAGATTTTCCCCCTGAAATAGATTTGGACAGCACATGAGATCAGGGAAAAAACAACTATGTATTGCCATGGCTTCAGAGAAGATAGAGGAGGTGAATACCACGGGATGAAAGCAGCCTTTTTTCTTCTCTGATTAGGTTCACATCTGCAGGAGCTAATTTTGTAAGCTAAAAAATTCAGTTGCATATGATTTAGATTTAGTTTAGGACCTGTAGCACACTGTATAAGTACAGTTATAAATAGCCTGTCCTCTTAAGGCTCTTCAGCCAAAGCACAGCTAAGCTCAGCTCTTCACTCTGTATATTTAAAAAGGTAGTCTTGTGTCAGTTAACCTGCACACTCAGCTGAGTCAATCAGTGCCTTTCAAAGGTGTAACATATCTGTGCTATTTCCCTTATCTGCTTTAATTTTGGGGGATTAAGACTTTTTCTTTTTTTTAATAAAACCATGCTGACTGATGTTAATTACATTTTTATGCTTTAATGCTTTCTAAGCCCAGAACACTGTCAGGGTATCCCAACAGGCTGGCAGATCAACCTCCTTGTCTTTTAAAGTTCTCTTCCAGTCTTCTCAAACTGCCCTACATCTCCAAAATGCATTCAATCCCAATGACAGTGGTCTAGACATTTCTAGGCTCTTACATCCTCACAGTTTTTACTCATATGTAAAAGGAGAGCATGTGGAGAACCTGCACCTACAGCGACAGCCATTACTTTCTTTAAGAGTACTGGACTGAAAAGTACCTTTCCATACAAAAGAAATACCTCAGAGATTTTTTTTCTTGCATGTACTGTAAAAATACGAGCCACTGTGCTCTTCTGTATCATCTTTAATGAGTGATTTTCCTGCCTTCACTTAGTAACAGGGCTTCCCTAATGGCAGGATTCGTTTACTCCTAAGTTACTTCTAGAGGAAACTGAAGTAGTTATGAGAGAGTCAGCAGCTGAGAATAGGAGGTAGGGATAATGTAGTACTAATATCTCACATACAAATAGTTTATTTGGATAAAAAAAAACCCCCCAAAACAAACCACAAAACTTTCCAGAAGCCCTATGAAGCCCCTAACAATGTTTTATGGACTTAAGAGGCTTTTGTGATGCACTCTTTTCCCTCCTTGTATGTACCATTTCTCACAGGCCAAAGCAGATGTGCTGTGACAGGTCAAATGCTTTAAAAACCTTGGATACTGCATGACAACAATTTAAAACTTCATACAAGGAACATTAATTCCAGCTGGTTTTTGTCTTACCTCCACAGAGATGACACTTCCTGGCTTGTGACGATATGGTTTGGCAGGGTCCTCAGCATTCAATGGTTTTAGGATGGGATTGACTTCATAAGAGAAGGGCATGGGATGCAGTGAGTTGAAATCAAAGCTCAGATTATCCAGAATAAATTCCAGCTTGATACGGACACTCCTCAACAGCAGGTTAATGGCTGGAGTTTTGCATAGGATCAGGTAGGAAGAGTTAACAAGACATGGTTCTTCAAACTAAGTGAAAAAGGCAAAAAAAAAGTGTCAGTAATGGAACACCAAAGCTTCTCCTGCAGCTTGGCAATACTTCCCACCCCGAGCAATCTGGGGCCAGTCTGCATTCTTCTCGCCTGGAGAAATGCCAGAAGAACTCTGCTTAACTGTAGAGGGGAAAAATCCAAGATCTGAGGAATTCCCCATGTCCCTCTAAAGGAAAGCTTTCATAGCACTGGTTTTTTTGGAAGGTCTCAGCAGTGGGAATCAGCTCTGACATTCCCCTGGCAGCAAATTCTGGAGAGAGACCAGCTTTAGCTTTCCCTGTTCTGAGAGAATAGGACCAAATACCTTCAATGCAGGGCTGGTTTCCCAGTCTGAATGCTTCTGTGAAAGTGTTCCCATGCCTGGCTGGGTATTTTTTATACATTTGGTGAAAGTGTTACAGTCTTTTTTTTTTTTATGCCTTATAGCCACAAATCTTTCCTAAGAACATTGATAAAACCAGCTGTTATTGATGCATGTGCATCAGGAGCACATTTATGTACAGGAAGCCCTTCATCATTTGCACTAATAATGCAAATCCTTCTTGTAGCTGGGCTGCCAAACCACCCTCTACCTCTGCAAATTCTGCTGCATGCTCTGTGACCTTTGTGACCACACCAATACCTCTGTAATGATCCATCTCAGCAGACTGGCAGCAGGAGAGTAGAAAATGGTAGTGGCACTGGTAATTTCACTGCCTGGTTTTGTATCTCAGAGTGAAAGAGATCCCAGGAACTGTAGGGATGGACTGAAATATGCAAAAGGAAGAATCTGAAGCACAGACACATTGAGCCACACAAGCTCTCTGGCTCAGATGTAGATTCCTTTATGTCCACACTACTGCCTCGCTATTTTTGTCCCATATCACAATCCTGCACATCTGTAGGCAGAGGCAGACCTAGCCCGTGGAAATGTTTGTGAAAGTGCTTAACCTCTCAGTCTGGCAGAGAACACTTCCATGGGCCAAGGCTGTTGGTACAATCCAAGCAGATAACAGCAAGTGGTGGGAGGAAAAAAGCCCTAGGGTCAGAAAGTCCACCTCTTCAGAGGTGGAACATCAACCCTTGTGCACCCACGTCCCCATTGAGTGCTGTGCTACCTGGTGGATGCTGCACAGAGAATCCTCAGGACACTCAGAGTCTGGGATGATCCTGCGCCATCGCCCCACTCCTCGGCGCCGGCGTTCAGATGGAGAAACTGTAACTCGGATCTTTGGTTTCTGTACAACATCCAAGTTGTATCCATGAACTCTGAGCACTCTCCCTCCACTGAAAGACAAAAGTAGCTGATCTGACCCACCTGTTATTCACTAGCTCCATTTTGTCCATGCTCCCATCCTTCTGTTTATGCTCATTCTTACAAACACAGCTTTACCCCAAAGTGCCACTCAGAGAGATACCATTGGTGCTGCAGCCCCAGAACACTGCCCCAGGGAAGGGACACTCATTCTTTCTACCTGAGGAAGCTTTTAGGTGGCTCTGCAAAAGTGATGTTGGGATCCAGAGTATATCTGAAGAGGGATCCTTCCAATCTCCGCTCTTGGTCCCCATATTTGATGGTGACTGGGAGTTCTGTGGACACATTGCTGGGACTCGTCTGGCATGCCAGCTGATCCTCTGTCATCTCAGAGAGGCTTGGAGAGACAAGGAAGAGCAAGAGATTAACACAGTCCCTGCAGAGACAGATTTTATACTACTGTGCCTTTGTCTTTGCAGAGAGTCTGCAAACCTCTTCTGCTATTTTCCTGAATCTCATGCTGAAAGCTCTAGTGCCTTATCTGTGCAAGAAATAATTGCTGGGCAGCTGTTAGGAGCAGCACATGGACAAAAAGCAGGTACAGTCTCTGTCCAGAAGGGACTGGATACATGCTACCAAGGCATGTGCACCTTCTCACCACCAGTGAGGTGAGGCAGGTGTATGCGTCCCAGGGTGCAACAGAACAGGCAGCTCTTGGGATTAGGCTGCAGGAGCCAACTGCAGCTCCCCACCAGCAAAAGCAGAGTGTCAGGATGGGTTACAGTCCTGTCAAGGGACAAGCAGAACAGAGGTGTGCAGCACTGCTCACATCCAGGGAAGGCGGGCTGGAATCTAAGATGGTTGAGGTTGCTGCCATGACCCTCAAGGGGAAGATCCCCTCAAACACAGAGGAAAGCAGAGCTCCAGCCGCTCCAGGCAGCATCACACCATGGGAGGCTCTGGGAAGGACTCAGGACAGTGCACAGCCAGCACATTGGCAAGTTCTGATCTTACATTTGACAAGGGAGGTCTCCAAGCAGGACACTGATCTCGTTAGGATGCCCAGTCAGCAGCTTTGAGCCCAGAAGGGTGAGGCAAGTTCCTCCTGCTTTGGGGCCCTGAGTCGGAACAATGGATTTCAGCTCTGGATTCTAGAAGAGGGAGGGGGGGAAAAAAAAAGGAAAAAAGAAAAGGGAAGTGAGTGACAAGGAACTCAAAAGACAAGACAAGGGAAGAAAACAGCAGAATGTGTTCAGTGTCTTCCAGTGCCCTGAAAATAGAAGATCCAAATCATAGGCAGGCCTCAGTTATGCTGCAGCAGCTACTTTACAGGGCAGAGGAGGGATCAGTCACACCAGCAAGGAATCAGGAACCTTTCCACAGACTGCCAAAGGCATATGGATGCTGCAAACAGCAGAGCTGTGAGCCTCATACACAAACCTGAGGATTAACAGTCCAAAGGGATTGTTAGATCAGTAATTGGATTAGTAACTTAGGTTAGAAAAAACAAGGTAGCAAATAAATTGTCTGTTTGCCTCGCAGATGAGGAGATTAACAGCAGGGAGCCCTAAGAATTTGTGTTGAGACCTGTGCTGTAACAAAAAAAACTTAGTACCACTGAGGAGCTGCAGCAAAATTTAAAGAAACCAGGCAGAGTGACACAAGTAAGTCACTGCTGACAAAAAAAAAGCAAGATCCATGAAGTGAGAAGGAGGAGGGAGACTACAGGATAAAAAGCAAACATGTACACCATTACTAGTCTCTAAATAGCATGCTGGTGATAGCTAAGAGAAAAGGAACAAGCATAATGTAGTATATAAAATGGTTCTATCAAGCCAAAAATGGAAGAGCTTAAGACTTTTCAGGATCTTTTTCCCCTTCCTATGGGAAAGGGAGACATGCAACTAGATACATAATTTGTAAATTGCACAGAAAGGAAGAAAAAGGAGCAATTGTATTTAAAAGTTACTTAAATACTATCCCATAGTTGCTGGGTTTAAGATACCAAAAAGTTATCAGAAACATGTTTAAAAGTGACAGGAAACATTTCTCCACACAATGCATGGGAATTTTGGACTTGCTGCCACCAGCTGCTGAAGTTCAGAAGATAAAAGCATAGTCAAACAAGCAATTTGCATATTAACAAAAGGAAAGTCAGAAGTCTCAGTAAGATGTTAAGCCATCAATAAAAAAAATCTTCAAATTGGAAATATAGAGGAAAAATACAGGGTATCTTTAAGTATTTAGCAGTTACCATTGTCAAAAAAGAAATAAAATCACTAGTCTACAGGATCTTTAGTATTACCCAGTACAGCTGTTCTTATAATCTAAAGGGGGGTGAGGGAGGAACAAAACAAAACAAAACAAAACAAAACAAATCCCACCACACAATATAAGCAGCAGAAACATCGGATAAAAATACCAGCAACAAGTGCCTGGTAGAGTCCTATAAGTTCATGCAATAAACAGCCATTTAGCAGAGATACTGGGAAAACAGGGGAGATATTAAAGTTGTGTTACCTGGTAGGTGAAAACATGCCCAGAAACTCCACGACCTCCTCCAGGCACTTCCACCACGATATGTCCAAACCTCTCTGTCCAGCTCCCGCCAGTGACGCACACGATGCTGCAGGACAATCCAAGAACAGAATCACTCCAGGGGAGAGCAGGGGAGCTGTATCCACCACACCATGTCCTAAAAACGTCTAGCAACCACAGCTCCCTTCTTCCAGCCTTATCTCGTCATGCTCAGAATACACAACCAAACACTGAGAAACACCTCTAAAAAAGCTGGGTTAGGTGCAGCAGGAAAAAGCAGGGACCAGTTCCAAACAGGCCCATCCTATCTAAGATTATTTTTTCTGGGACAGACAAGAGGAAGCCCACTGTGTCAGAGACGAACAGAGTCCAGGAACTCTTCTATTGTCCAGAGATTATCAAAATCAGTCACATTTGGAGGGACCTCAGGCCAGCAGTGGTCAATCCACACATTAGTGCTGTGTCTGATGCAGAAGACTCAAGACCTGGGTTTAGCTGTCACTGGTCTTCAGCCAGTGGCCTCTGCAACCAGCCAGATCCCCTGATCTGCACCAACCATTCTTCCCAGCCCTTTTGCCAGACGTAATTTGATATGGGAGATGCTGACAAGGTGAAAAGTCAAACTGTACTTAAAACAGAGCAGCAAGGAATCCCATGTTACAGCACTGATTTGCTAACAGAAAACCTACTCTGCAGGAGACTTCCCAGCCTTCCTGCATAGCAGAAGATTAATTTTGTCTGAGCCTTGCTCAGAAGCAGGTTCCAGGTTCACAGCTATATCCCCTCAACTAAAGAGGCTCAGGAATTTGAACTTAGGCAGTGCAGTCCAAGCCAAGACCCTGTGATGCCAGGTGATTTACAGATACAGAACACAGACAGTGCTAACCCCAGAAAGATTATGCTCTAATTCTGGAATGAAAACAGAAAGCAGATGGAGTCAGACAAACAAATCGCACAGACAGGACAACACTGCTCAACACAGCAGGCCATTCCCAGCAGGATCTTACCTGGCTCCTAGAGGGAAAGGTGCTACAACTACTGCTACCATGGAATGGAAAAACATGTTTGTGATAGCTCCGATAGGAGGTTACTCACAATTGCTCTCCTCTTCTCCTGCAGGTTGTTTGGCTCCTCTTCCTCCCTTGTCCAAAGCTCCCACCCACCTGCCCTGCCACAGGCCAACTACACAAATGTCCCTTTCTCCTTGCTTCCTAACTATCCCCCATTCATACCTCTTAACTCCTAACTACTGCTTTGTTATTTTGTTCTGCCCTGGCCAGACACACCAGCTGCATAATTCTCTATCACTGAGATGAGCTGGATTCAGCAGAACAGGTCTTTCTGCTTATCATCCTTCTCCTTGCCACTACTTTTACAAGCACTGTGTGACCTGTCAGGCACTCCTGGCCATCAGAAGAGTGGCACTGGGCCCACCAGGACACCCTCATCTGTCCCTCGCTGAGAGGATCTTTTGAGTTTGTTCCTGGAGGGAAATCTCGCGAGCAAGTGAAGACTGACAGTCTAGGGGGTGTGCCTCCAACCAAGTGTTCCCATGCTCACCCTGTGTTAACATGGTCAGGCTATTTCTCTATCAGTGACACTTGCACAAGCCATGTCCTTTGCTCTATTGAAATCTCCCTGTGGCTGAGAGAGACGCCCATGAAACTGCTGGGTTCTGAGCCCTCAACTCCCTGACCTCACTGTGGGCTCTGTGGGGGCAGTGTGGCTGGAATATGGCATCACTGTTCGGCTGTAGCCTTGTACACAACCTTATCTCTCTAGGGTCACTGCCTGAGCCAACTGCTCACACAGTGACCTTACTCAGGGGAATGGGCAGGGCTCAACACCTACAGCAAAGGCAAAGACATCTCAGGCTGGGTCAGCAGCCAAGGGAAAAGCCAGCACCTGCCTCTGGGAGGAGGTTTCACAGATACTCTACCTGCTAGAGATCTCATACTCTTGAGCATCTACGGCACAGGGAATTCCTGCAACAGTGACAGTTTCTGCAATGTCTTGATGTTTCTGCCCGAGGTTTGAGCCAGTGATGGTGATTCTAGTGCCACCTTCCACTGGTCCAGACAGGGGGTACACCTGCAAAGACACCCGCGCATGTGTAAATGTCACAGTACCTCAGACCTCCACAGTCTGGTGACTGATCTACAGCACAGGGCCCTTCAACTGCCCCCGTGCAAACTCTGCCTGCTCAGGTCACTGCTGTTGACTCCTTTTACTGGCTTGGACTAGTCCCAGGATGCAGCCTCATCAGAAGAAAGGCCATAAAGAACACCACAGTTGGAGCCTTCTTTCCCATACCTCGCTGCTGCCAGCAGTCCCCACCCAGAGGTGATAATCCACTTAGAAGGCAGACTGCCCTGCTCTGCCTTCCCATCAACATGCTGACCACTCCACAGGGCATTTCTGCTGAAGAGTGGGAATGCACAAGCCAATACATGTTACTAGTATTGAAGCAGCAAGCACCATTCCCCCTCAGCATCAGGACAACAATGAATTGCATGCTGCACAAACGTCAAAGCTCTGTCCCTGAGCAGCATCCAAGGTAAACTAAGACAAGATGCAGCACATGGATGTTGTGTGCCACTGAAGGGAGGACAAGCTGACAGCAAAAGGGACACATGGCTACAGACACTTGTCATGTGGCAGTTAGCAAGAAACATTTAAAATAAACAGACAAAAATAATTAATTCCAGTAACCTGTCATGCCTTTCCCATCGTTGCTGTGCTGTTATCATTAGGTTTTACCCTCCTTTGCCCCAGGCTTAGTTGGGCCAACCTGTTTCAGGGTCTGGCTCAGGACAGTTGGAAGATCCATCCTGTGGACCCTTTCCCAGCTCCTGAATTATTCTGGTGTGCCAGTTTCAGCTGAGATACAAATGAATCGTTCCCCCCTGTTCTCTACCAGCAAACAGTCCAGCACAACAGTCTAGAATCCTCACAACACAGAGGGACCTCCACTGAACTTCCTCTTCAGAAGGTCAATAAATTACTGAGCTGCACTGTTTGCACTCTGAGTTCATAGCCCTTTGATTTCCAGTGCAGAACAGAGCCCTCCTTGCCCTGTGTGCAGTACACCAGTGAGCAAATTACTCACAGAGTGAATGAGAGGTGCTGGACACAAGTCTTCAATTTCTTCCTTGCAAGAGCCCCTGAAGATACAGCTGGGGTTGTCACCTCCACACCACACACAGTTGTACTTTGAGTCAGCTGTTTGGCAGCGGCTACAATCAGTGTGTCCCACAGAGCAGTTGTAAAAAGTCACTGCAAAGGAGAAAAATTCAGAGGTATCTGCAAGCATCCCCATGGGGCACAGCATAACCCAGCAACCCGGCGTCTTTTACAGACCCCACTCCTCCTCCTGCCTCTGTGAAAAGCGTCAGAAGCGAAGGTCTGTTTTCCTTAGTTTTCCCACGATAGGACTACCACAGGTACAAAAAGCCTCATTTGAGGATTTCTCAATTCCCTTCTACCTCATCTGCTGTGTTTTTACTGGGAAGGTGTTGCACTCCTACCATGAAGATCTGCAGCACTGTCCACTCGAAGGTGTCGTCGCCTCTGTACAAACACCACAGCGTTGAATTCGAGTTGAGGTGCTGTGTAACTGTACTGCAAAGACAAAGATCATCAAGCGGAATTAACAAAGGCAAAAACAAACCAGCTGAATAGGCAAGAAGCATCAGCATCCATACTGAATAGTGCATGACACATACAGCCTACACGGAGCTTCCATGCATGTAGGCAAGGCAGTGTTAGTTGGGGCAGTGGCAGCACATGCTTGTCCTCACCAGTTCACAGTCACAATTCGGCTCTAGCAAGAGTGGCAGGTTTTGGTTCACTAAGATGAACACTGAAAACTAAGTGTGTGCTCACAACAATACTTGTCGAACTTCCTAATTGCATTCCTAAGTGGCCAATTCCTATCTGCAAGCCACCTGCTCAGAAAGCTGCTCAAGCTGGCATTTATGTAATTTCAGTAGAGCTGAAGAGGTAGGATCACAATTGGTCTTCAGGGCTCATGTGCACAAGAGTCTGTGTTGTTCTTCTCCCTTAACTATATGAGTTTGTGAACTAAAAATAACATCTCTGCTTGCAAATCTTGCCTTAAGTAAAATTCGCACATCATCCAGAAGTGTACATGTCTGTTTTAATTTTCCCTGATAATCTTACAATCCACAGGCTTGCTTCTATCCCCAAGGACAAAATCAGTACTAACAGCATTTTTCTTCTCACAAAAGAACAATCATCACAGAAGTCATGATGCAGAGAATGACAAACAACAGTGCCTCAAGCTAAAGCAGGAGTGGCACCGTGCTGGCCAGTTCAGAGACAGCACCATCCTCTGCTACAGCCAGTGCAACAACAGGTCATGTGGCTCAGACTGCACACTCTTCCTGAGGTTGAAGGTACCAGTACTAGCAAGTAGCAGCATCACATCTGAAGGCCCCAGAGTGCTAAATATTCTACAAATACTTTTGCAAAATATGCTCTTTTCTCCAGAGCTTGCCTTCCATCCTACTCTTTTACTGAGCAAAACCAGCACCTGTGTGAACTGTGAAATGGCACAGTAATCCCAGCACTCACCTGGTTCATCTGGCAGGTGATATAACAGAGGGACTTGTTTGTTTCTTCTCCTTCCACATAAGCTTCCATCACCACTGTCCTCCCCTCCAAATTCAAGACACACTCATAGTCCCACTGCTGGTCCTGCAGGAGGAGACACATGGCACCATTTCTCAGTGACACAGAGCTTTGGGCTGCACAAGTGTCCTCCTGCCTCTCCAGTTCAGCATCTTTCAGCAAGCCACCAAGCCAGCGGTGTGCTCCTCTCATTCCCCTCATTATGCCAACTCTATGCTATATTCAAGGGCTCTCTATGCTGTGACTGCCTCCATGTATGAAAGACAAACCAACACAAAACACCTAGAAGGGAGCGTGTGTGTCACTGTGTGGAGAACTTAGCACAGAAGGAGAAATTAAAAAAAAACCCAGTGGGATTGTGAAGTTACGCCAGTACAATCCCTGTGAAACACTAGCTTGGAGATGAAGAGTAGAGTACACAGATTAGGGCAGAGCGTGTCAAAAACATTAAGTGTATATTTCTCCTCCCTATCTCTTTCCTGTAAACCTTCCACTTAGAATTGCTTAGATACTTCCTGTAAAAAAGCTAGATATGCATCTCTCTGGAACCACCTCTGCTCCTCTGAGCAGTGCAGTTTGTCAGGTGTAATGTATAAAGTAACAATTAGACTGTGGGCTGCATGTTCCAAGTTGTTTTTTTGTCAAAGGTTACTAAATCATCCTCTGTCTTGAGAAGCAAAGAGAATTTTTATCGGAGGCACACCCAAGAAACAGCTGTCAAGGGTGGTTTTCCCCACTGCAGAAGTTTCAGGTATGGCAGGAATAGCCACATGTTAATGAGCATGCCAGAACGGAAAGGGAACAGATGACTTGTCTTTAGTTTATGGAGACACAAACAGGATGGATTCAGCAGAAAGTTATTCCAAGAACTACCACCTGCAGTGCAGCACAGGTGCAATTTAATCCATATACATGCAGATCTTCTCCAGCAGGCTGGTGCACACATGTACCCTCCCTTTCTCCTACACACCAATACATCCAGCTATGGAATTCTTTATGCACAGAAATAGGTTATTCCTCTAGGAGAAACCTACGCAGAGTCACAACTGTATCTTACACATATTTTTAGTAGTCCAGTGGCCAGGTTGCCCAAACAGTGCCCTGTACTAATGCAATTTCTTGATGGTGATGGCATTGAGCTGACTACCTGATAGAGGTGGAAGTTCTTTCCCAGCAGGGTTATCTTCCTCGCCACATTGACTGGAAACAGCGAAGATCCCTGGATTCCTTGCACGCAGGGACACGCATTTGGACCCCAGCTAGGCTCTTCACTCTGAAAAGAAAACACAGGACACAACCTCTCCTGTGTGCTGAAATACTAAACTGGCAATCTGTGAGAAAACTTCAAAGAGTTACAGCCTTAGACCGTGAATTACAAAAGCCCAGTAACTTACCTCCTCCCAAAACTCAGGGGCATCATACTGATAATCGAGGTCAGGGTGAAGGATCCTGGGAAAGTCAGGGACATCCCTCTCTGAAGAATCACCATCACCCGACAGAAGAGTAGAAGCAGAGAAAAGAGATGTGTCATTCTCAGCCTGCAGCAAATCCATCCAGTCCTCTGTGTCCTGGAGCTCTGTGCCTTCCTCCAGCAGCCACTGTGGGGGAGCTGATGTTGGGAGCTCTGAAACAGGGAATTCAGTTCCTGGCAATCCAGGAGAGTCATCAGATGCAACAGGGCTCCCTGGCACCTGGCTGGGGGTCTGGGGAGATGGGATGGCAGATGTCAGTGCCTCTGTGGTAGGAAAAGGACTTGAAGGCCATTTGAAACTTGTGACATGAGGAGAAGGTGTTACTGCTGCCACTGCAGACATGTGCAGAGGGCTATCCCCGAGGGTGGTGAGTGGGTCTGTGTGCTGGGGCTCCTGGGCTGCGGCTGGCCCTTCAGTGGGCAAGGCTGTGTGATCCACATTTTTAGATGGACTGGAGAGGACCGACGCAGCAGAAGTTGTCTCTGGCACAGTGACAGCAGGTTTGTCTGCTGGCGGTGGCAGAGGGGATTCTGTGGCAGCCTGGAGAGAGGCGGCTTCGGTGGAGAGGGTCAGGTAGGTGTAGCTGGGCGTCTGCGCAGGCTCCGTTGTCGTCTCCGAGGCTGCGGAGGGCGTGACGTGGATGGGCTCTGTGTGGGGCACAGTGCTCGGGCCCACGTGCACAGGGGTGGTGACAGGTTTTGTGACCGTGGTGGGGGCTGTGGTAGAGGATTTGGTGAGGGGAGCAGCTGAAGAGGGATACACACTTAAGGTTGGGATCTGGGCCTAGAGAGAAACAAGATGGTGGGATGAGAAGAGGGAAAGAAATGAAACAGAATAAAACCCAAGCAGAAAAACACTCCGTATGACTTCCCATAGACAAGAGGCTGCTTCACCCTCTAGATTTTAATGAGAGCTACATCTTATGCCATCTTTTGCGCTGGGATTGGGGAATGTCCACAGTGCACAAGATCCAGCAACACTCCCTCTTCCCACAGATGCCTGCACTGGCCTCCTCTCAGAGGGAGGTCTCCTAGTCTTCATTCTCCACAAAATACAAGGCCACCTGTGGCAGCCACAAACTGGGCATCTGTTCCACCTCCCCAGTCGCAGCCTCCCTGTCAGCTTGCTCATCTCTCCACTTTGACAACACCGGCTGCACAGCCCCAGGACAAGGGTGACCTGCTTCATCTGACGGCACTTCCCCAGAAACCCTGAAGTATCAGGGATGCAGAGCCTTGTGTCACTCCAAGGGGAGCTCCTCTTCGTTCCAACAGCTCACCTCCTTGCTTGATGTGACTGACAGCTGATATTTTACCTGAGAAGAGATCTGACTCACAGAGGCTGTGAGAGCACACAGGACTAGGACTGAGCAGGAGACGCACCCTTTCATTGTAGATAATGGCTCCTTCCTCACATGCTGCTTTGTGGGTGCAGAGGTGCTGCTGGATGCACCAGTTACATCTCCAGAGACTGCTCACACACTTCTGGCACCTGGAAGAATGACAGAAAAGCAGCTGCTAAGACAGGACGACCCAGAAAGGGACAGCCACCCTCCCTAAAACTACAGAAGAGAAAAAGCAGGTGCTCACGGTGCCGATTTCCACAGCAGGGCCACTGCAGCACAGTCATAGAAAGAGAAGTCCACAGAAGCAATGAAGATGTCATGGAAACGCACTACAAGCTTTATGGTGACATGATCTGAAAATGAAAATAAAAATTTCTTAGAAATGGAGCCCCTACAAGTTTGCCATACTGTTAGGAGACGGCATGCTTTAGGATAGACACTGTCAAACACTGAGACAGATTCCCTTTCATGCTTTTAGCACCTCAATCACTGCATTATCCTATGGACACTAAAAACAGGTTGGACAAGTTCATCAGGAGTAGTTTGTGATAGCTCTTGCCAACCCATGGGAAAGAAGCCTAGTCTGAAGCTCTGTCCATCTTCATCTCTGTAATTCCACTGCCATCTCTGCATTACAGGAAGAAGTAACACTGAGGCTCAAAGCTGATTGTCTTCTTTTGTCATCCAAAGGAAAACGAAACCCTTAGAACTAACTGTGCCCTTCACATACTGCCTTCACCTTGAGAGCTTTGGTCTATGACCAAACTAAGAAGTGAGTCAGGGAAGAGGCTTATAAGACTTGTAATCTCACTTGCAATGACTGAAGGCTTATCTGCTTTAAAATCCAGGTCTCGCATCAACTACAAGCCTCAGGATAGCCCTGTTCTCTTTGGGAAGAGACTGTCACTGTTTTCTGTAGACCAAATAGCTGTAGAGATGGTCAAAACTTACTGCAGCTGATAGCATCAGCCAGAAGGAGATATTTTGCATATGACAGTACTAAATCAGCTAATTAATCTTGTCCCAGACGAATGTCTCCAACTTTAGAATTGGTTATTAGTTCTCCAAATAATGGGAACATACTGCATTCTCTGCTCAACCCCAGGAGATGCTGTTCTCTCTAAGGCAGTTTGCTATAAAAGTAAGTAACAAGAACCTTGAGCACCGCTCCTCTCAGAATGGGATTTCAGAGCTCATCTTGCAAGAAATCTTTAGTCACAACAAAACAATTAACATGTGAATCAGTCAGGCCTACGCTGGGTTCCTGATAGGATGGCAAGGGAAGCAATATGCTAACAAAACAGTGATGAGGGGTCTATTGAAACCCAGGATGAGCAGAAAATAAGGGTATGTCCTATGCAGCTGGAGGCTGGAGTTACTGCAATACTGCCAACTCCTATCACTGCCATAGAGGTGATTGCATTTGGCAGTGGTGGAAAGGCTAACACCTCCCAGGATTTCAGGGTTATGACACCATATTTGTAAATACTCCTTTCTCCAAAAAGGCCATTATTTCCCATGATTGCCAATAATGCTGTTTGACAGTACAGAAGATGAGGTCGAGCACTTGCAAACTGAGAGCAAGAGTTTGTGCTACTAACTTGGAGCTTAACACCTACATGTGATGGATGAGTTGGTATAAAAACTTTAAAATAAAGCTGGAAAAAGGCAAATATTTTAGTGAGCTGGGAAAAGTATTATAAGTAGGAATAGGAAAGTGTAGGTATCTAAGGCCCTAACGTGACCTCATTTAGAAAACAATGTATGAATCTGGTTATCAGCTTCAAATTCATCTTAACAGAGTACAGAAGCCATGCAGAGAAGGAACAGCAATAGAGTGAAGGAGATAGGAAGCCTGAAGAACAAGAGAACATGAAGAAGAAGTTGGCACAGTTAAACAGCAAAACTCTGTGCTAGGAACGCCTGGCCATAGTTCACTGCGTGGGAGAAGCACTGCGGAAGCAAAAGGACAACACAAATAGATCAAACGGACAGAAACCATCCACAAGCAAGTTTAGGCTACAGGACAGGAGCCACTTGATAAGCCTCAGAGACACTATGAAAGTAATGTAGGTAAGGCATCTTGGAATAAAAGCAAGACTGACTTACAAAGGAGTTGATAAGAATATCTGAAGCTTGGAGTAATGAGAACTAGACTGTGGCTTTATCTACACTGATTTTTCACAACTGTGCTTAAATTCAGGCCCATACAACTAAACAGAAGCAAATCCTGCCCACTCTGCTTGCAGTGGCAGTGCATGAAGCCCTCTTCCCTCTTTTCCTGACCACCCTGGTGGGTTTGTTCCAGACTAAAACAGTGTGAAAGCCAGATATTAAAATACTGCAAATAATACTGAAAATGAAGGAGTTTGAGATTGAATGAGTGTGTTAGCTGAGTTCTGGTGTCATGTTATGTCCATGGAGATTGCTTCATACCTATTAGCCAGCTGCATACTTGCACAGAAAAATCTGTTCAGCCACTTAGGTGAATTGTGTGGAATGTGTCCCAACTGGCACCTGCTTTTTATTTCAGATGAACAAGCTCTTTGAAGAGATCAGCTCATCAGAGCTCACACTGACAGGCTGGGTAAAATCCAATGCAAAGAAAAAAAATTGAGAACTTTCCAGGTTCTTTAGAGTGGCCAATCAGCAATACTCAGCCAGCTATTGCTCACAGGCCGTGTATTTTCTGAGGTTATACCTCATTACAGATTTGTTTTATCTTTAAGGACCATGGGTCTCTTCTTGCCTTTCCTTACATGTACTTCCTTCTCCCACTGCACGGATTTTGAGACGGTTTGCATTTTGTTTGGTTTTAATAATAAAGCAATATTTAAGAGAGTTCTCTCCCCAGGTTTAGGACAAAGCTGCCAAACCAGCCACCCCTCTAGACTGCATTTCAGACCACATTCAGATTTACATACAACACTTCAAACAGGATCTCCTTTCCAACTATCAGAATTTGGCACTGGAATTTGGCAACAGCCCAAAATAGCACAGGATGTGTGTGACACAAGTAGAAAGCAAACAGATATTATGAGGAATGAAATGAACACCTGCTGACAGTCCACATACATTCATGGCTGTTAATCCTGGCAATACGACGACCTACAACATACTTTCTCCCAACAATGTTATCAGAGCTATCATGCTCCATTTAAAGCATTTCACTAACCTGTTCCTGTTGGCAAAGGTGGTGCTTGGCTGGGATCTGGAGAAGGACACATGATTCCTGACTCTGTCAGAACTGCTGGGCTTTCATAATCTTCAAAATAACATGAGTAAAATTCTTCCTCGCGCAGAGAAGGTAAGTCGGAGATGGCCAAGAAGATCTATCAGTTCAATAATATCAGTAAATAATTTGCCCTCATTTAATCTAATTTTTTGGTTCTGTTTTTTCAAAGGAAGACCCACATAGAGTAGTTATCTACAAAAACACTCATTTTCCTATAACGTCTCCTAGGACTGACTGTTTCATTCATCATCTCTTGCCATTCTCGAACTGAACTTGGCAGCAACTGACAACTTCCCCCTTTGCCCAAGCCTCTAGCAAAAGACAGGTTCTTGCCACCTCCTGACACAATGACAGACTTGAAATCACTCCAGCACCTTCCTAGCTGTTCTGCCAGCTATCACATGCCAGACAGGAGATATAATTTTGGGCCACTCCTTTCAGGTCTCCCTGACAGCAAGTGACAGAAACACTGAAAGCACAGACATGGGCACCTTATAGATACTAAAACAAGGAGGGTCCCCATCCAAGCAAGCATCACATACTTCAGAATACCCAGTAACTCTTAGCAGGCAAGGACATTTAGTTTTAGGGAACACAAAGAAACAACCAAACAACTGAAATAACAGCCGGGCTGTACTAGGAGGTAAGTCCCTCACATGAAGCAGACAACAGGCCTGAAGGTTCAGTGTTTCAACACCCCAGTGAAAGCAACAGAAAGACTTGTGACTCCTCAGTTTGCAGAGGACGTTCTATAAGTTTGAGCATCATAAGAGGATCACCACCACTCACATTTCTCTTTTCCTCTCTGCTGATATTGGCTGGAGTTAGTGACTGGACAGACAGACACTGCTGTGTAGAGTTAAAGCTCCAGAGCCACTGCTCACTCAACCTGGACCGCAAGCATTCGGAGCGACGGCTGCACCTGCAGGGAAACAGCAAGAAGCCCTGTGAGAGCCCTGGGCAGCAGTCTGTGTTTGGCTTCCAACCAGACACTGGCTGTCTCAAGCCTTGCTAGAGTCTTCAGGAAGCTGCTACATGAGCCACTGAAGCCCCAGCCTACCACCACCTTCAATCGTAGGATGAACTGTTGCGAAATTATAGATAGGTAGGCACTTCTTGGGCTTCAAAGGTCATGAACTAGTTCCTGTGACTTTCTCCAGGGAAGCAGAGCCAGCAGGCAGACACATACACCAGAATAAACCACGTCTCATTAAACAACATCAGTAGGGGAGCAAGAACTGAAAGAGTGCTAAATAAGACACCAGAAGAAGAGACAAGATAGTTTCTCTACACTTGAAATGAGGTTGATCTGAAGTCAGACTAAAACCAGGCTGAAATCCAATGAACAGGAGAATCATGAGTGGTGCCAAAGACCCAAAAAGCAATGGAAATATGCCCCTGTGTGCAACTGCTATTGCTGCTGGCAGTGTTTTAGGGAGGCAGAGAGAAGAATGGTAAGTTAGAGCAAATATCTCATGAAGAAAATAAAAATAAACTAAATCCAGACACAGATATAAGGAAGAGAGTAAGCAGAGACAATCCCTAGACACTGTCCCTCCAAAATCCTTACAGGTGAACAGGGATCTATCTTACCGTCCCTGAAGGACACACCAGCCACAGTAGGGATCTTTCAGTGCCAGACAGGACTCACAGTCCAAGTACAGGGAACATTCCATTATGGGAACCTTTACCACCTGTCAGAGAAAGAAATGAAAAGTGGAAAACACAGCACACACAACACAGCCCCCGGGTCACTGTCTTCTTATGCCTAACTAGCAAGTCCCATCATCTCGATGCTCATCAAAACAACTTCTTGATCCTCAACTTATCCTCCCATAAAGACAAAAAAAAAAAAGGAACAAGTTTCCAGAGCCCTTCATACACATACCACATACTGGTGAAGGACATCTAAACATCAGGCTGTAGAGAGGCACTGAGGCAAGCAAACTGTATTGCTATTCATTGGTTATTCTACAACACAGTTTGCAAGGAGGAAATTTTATTTAGTCATAAAACTGCATTTTAACAAAGTGAATTACAGAATAGCAGACTGAATATCATCCACTCTTTTGCTTTTCTGGACTCTGTCATGTGAGCTCATCTCTCCTGACACACAGGTGACTGAGGCTGGAGACAGCAGCTACAGCTGAGGCCTCTGAATCCATCTGCACTATTGCCCAGCTCTACCTGGCAGAACTACCATTTTGACTGAAAGTAGACCACAAAACTTTGATCAATGTGGAACAAAAACTTTCTGCCATCTAGGGGTAAATTTTACTTGCAAAATTCTTCTGCTTCAACTTACCATCCTTGCTGATTTCAGCCTCTTGCCCTCTTTAATCTGCTACTACACTTCAGCTACTACTGTCAACTACTTTGAAATACCAGCTTCTAATTCCAGACCTATTACTTTTGCTAAGTACATGATGCAATTTGCATCTTTTAATTGACAGAACAATTACAGTTAAGGATATATTTCAGATTTCCCTAATCTTCTTCCACTCACAGATTTCAACTCCTGCTTTGAAGTGTTACAAATTTTACAAGTATCTCAAAGCACACTGGGGGAGTGAAGGGAAGTAGTGGCTTTCCAGCATGCTCTCATTTTTTGTTTGTTCCTTCCTTCACAGTAACTCAAGGGCTGCTTTTCCTTTGCTAGGAGGATCCTTTCCTTTCCAGCTCAAGGAGCTGATATGAGTGGTGGTGTACAAATCCTCTCAAATAAAGTATCCACAGCAGGATTTCTTACTCAGCAGACACCAATACCCCAAAAGCCTGAGGCACTGCAATGCCTCTTCTCCTCCAACTGCCTCTAGGCACAAACAGAATTACAGAAAGCAGGGGTAAAGAGAAAAGTGCCTCACATGGCTCCTTCCACAGCTTGATTTCATCTGCAAAACTGTTGTTATATCCCTGGTCAGAGAACATCTCTGCTATCTGAAGACATTTCCCACATATTTCTGCTTTTCATAGGTTACAGAAGAACAGCTTGATCTTTTAACTGATTAAAAACAGAAGTGCTACACTTTAATTACATGAAATCTCCCATTTATCTTTTTAACCTCCTGCAAAACCAAGATGGGTCACATGTGAACCCAGAGGCTTTCTTCTGCTCAAATGGAGATGCACATTGTTGTCCAAACAGTTCCTGCTCAACACAGTGGAACCCAGGAATTCCTGGTCCCTTGTCTTCATGCCAGCAGAGCAGCCCTTTACAGCCTGCAGTTCACATTCCTCCATCGCTGCTGATACAGCCTGACAGATTTCAGAAAATGCATACAAGCTATGGATTAGGGTAACAAGGCTTTCTCCATGCTTCCTCCAGCTTCTGGGAAAGGCCAGTCCCCATTCCTGTAAGCAGACTGGCAGGCAGCTGCTGCTCAGCACAGGCTTAACCAAGTGCAGTTTCCCAGCTTTCCCTGCTCCTGTCAGCAGTTTGTCTGAACATCTAGTGCTTCGACTCCTCTGTGGAAGGGATTGTATTGCTCTTACCATTGACTGGGTCATGACAAAGAGGTGCTCCTGCAACTGGTCGAACAGCAGGTCTCTGCTCACCATGCTGTTCACCTGGATGGATACCGAAGCGTAGGTGTGTGCCTCTCCCTGGGCTCCCAAGTACACCTGCAAGGGAGTCACAGATGTGAGCAGGCAAAGCACCACCACAGGAGCTGGGGGCATCCGTCCTACAACAAGACAAGCTGGAACCCCTGCTGTGTGCAAGGATTTTAACCTCCCACCACAACCCCTGTGCAGTGGCTTCAGCAACATGAAGCACATACCCAGAAATACCTGTGCAAACCACATAGGACACACCAGCCCTGCTGCTGGCTCAGTGCTGATGTAACCAAAGGCAATGTGACCACTTTTGGGGCATCCACATTTTCCCCAGGCAGTACAGTGTGAGAAGAGACTGTCCGATAATAACGATGTTTAGTAGGAACCCAACTTCCCAAGGAAAAAGAAACACTGCCTTTTTCCCCTTCTACCTGAGCATTCCTGGTTAGTTTTATCCTCTTTGCTGTATGCAGATCATACCTTGTGCAGCCTTCCTCTGCTGTCTCCCAGAAAAGCAATGGTGTGGCCATCTTCCACATTCACCGCCACAGCTGTCAGACGGGCCTCGGTTTTCTCCAGGAGCGGGGCTGCCTCCAAGGGCACCCGGCTGGCCATAGGGCTGGGAGTGTGGTCAGAGCCACAGGGGTAGGCATACAGGGTGTCCTTTTTGGGGGAGTGAAAAGAACAGGGAAATCAGTACCAAAAAAAATGGGTACAAAGAAAATTAGCACATTCAACACTTCCCACCATCCCCTTCTACCCAAATTCCCCAGCAGTGAATTCAGCTTTAACCCCTCTTAAGCTTTTTTTTACTGAGAGCAAAACCACCCACATTTTAATAATTAGTTTAGGTATGTTGGCTGTTTGTACTCTCACAGAAATCTACAGACATTTCAGCCAGTTCATTCAGCATCAGTAATGAAATGCATTGAAACTCTCTCAAGTTCTCCAAAAAACATTACTGTTACACACTGCTCTGATATTGCTTTGGGGAAGATTTATTTTATTTTTCTGAACAAAGCAAAAAGATGAGAATTTCTTTTTCCAGTGCAAAGCCACCCTGTGACAAGTATCACCTCAGGCAATCTGCATGGTTTTGCTGTACCACCTACAAGTTAAATTCTAAGCCTGAAGTAGAACCCCAGGACATACATAAACACAGGGTGGGACACAACCTGCTCCAAAGAGCTTACTAACTGCACTTAGGAATCAAAGAGCACATGTAAGAGTCACTGTTGCACACTGCTTCAATCCTTCCAAGTCTTGTGAGAGTTCTGAACATTAACTCCACTGCACTGTGCAGAAACAGTCATCCTTCTGTTCCAGTTAGTGCCCTCCCAGTGCCACCAAACCTTCACTTACTGCATTCTAAAGAAGGACAATGAAAGCTACCAACTTATTTACTATTTGTTAAGTGTAGAGAAAACATATCCCATTATGATTCATCTTTTTCCTATATAACAAACTCAGTCTTGTCCAGGATAGTTCCTCTGTTGCTTTGTATCTTTCTCGGTGCCTTGTCCTATGTCCATTTCAATTTTACAGTATCCTTTTGGAGACTGAATGCAGGATTGTTCATCCAACAATTATTATCTAAAACACCATTTTTTAATTGATCAGTGGCTTGTCTTCAAACAACGTGGCTTGTGTAAATTCAAGATTTTCATCATGAAATCCCTTATGGATAACGTTTTCACTCTCCTCTCCAGCCCCTTACTAATTACTCTGACAAAGCTGTGTGTGGAGCAGCGCATTAACTGTGCAGTCCATACTGACTCCAGCTCTCTCTTGCCTCGGGCAACATGGTCAACTTAGACTCCTTGTGAGCAGGGTTACAGATCCTTCTGTCTGATGTCCGTGGCTTTGCACTTGGCAGCTCAGGCTGTGCGGTACCATCCAGCACCAGGCAATGGAGCTGCCCCCATCAGAGATCCATGATAACAGCACATCATGGCATTCCTCAGGCATCTGCTTATCTCTGCTCACTGATCCCATAGCAAACCTGCCCCTTTCTCCCCTCTCCTCCCTCTCCTCCCATTTCTCTGTTTGGGTTTGTTGTTTTGGTTTTTTTTTTTGCATTTGTGTTGTTGTTGCTGTTGGTTTTGTTTGGTTTTTCAATACTTGACTGCATCCTGGAGAAACTAGAAGCAATCGGCAGCTTTTGATAAGGTCTATGGAAATCCCACAGTAAAATATATTTAACCTGCTCAGCTCTGTTCCTTTCTCAAATGCATTGTTATCTTAGCAGGGAAGCAAGGCTTGACACAGCAGTTCCATTAACAAACCATGCCAGTTAGACTAGCACTGCTTTCAGTCCAGTGCTTTCTTGTTTTCCTTTCAAATACTGATTTAATGATTTTTCTGCACACTTGGTGTAAGGCTCTGACTTAAAGTCTGAGGAGGTTATAGCTTCTAACGATTGCTAGTTTTTACCATCTCCTAAACTATCATTCGTTTTTAGTGACACATACATTTTTCTTACCACCTATCGTTTGATATTTCAGCTCCATCCAGTCATCTTCTTGTAACTTAAAGATTTCTATTTCTCCAGCTGTCCAATTTCTGTAAGATTTATTAGGAAGAGGTCCACTGCCAAATTTCCATGCTCCAAAGCATTAAGTACTTATTTTGAATGGGATTCTAGCTATCTTTTGCAACCTTTGTATAAGTTCATACAAATTCTGGAGCCTAATAACCTCACTACTGGCTGATTTTTCAAAGACTGCTTCAAAGAAGTCCATATACAAGTCAGAAATATTTGTACCCCAGTTGTGCTCCGCACTGCTGTTGCCTATTTGTGATGCCAAGGGCAAGTCACTTCACACACATTTATCTACCATAAACTGACGTGACCTGTGCAGGCTCTCCTAGCACTGGCACAGCCCAGCAGTGGCCTCACAGGGGCTGTCTGTATAAAGTACTTATATAAATTTACATAGAAGCTCTTTGAATTGCTTGCAGTGAATAACATCTTGGCAACGTTGCAGAAAATGCACTTGAGGGATCATCCAGTGTCTTAATGAAATGCAGCAGCTCCTGCTGTGAATTCTGGTGTGTGTGTCCTACCTGCACAGGTAGGAAACAACAATAGGACAATCTATATCTATGCATGAAGAGGACAAAAAACAAAAGGAGAAGGTACATGCCTTGAAAACTACACCCACAGAAGACATGTAGCCTTCCTGGCCTTGTAGAAACATGTTTCACACTTCCAATTCATCAAGTCACTAAACAGCATCTACATAGCCTCCTGCATCTCATGACTAACGAATCTCCAGGAAACTGAACAAATGAACTGGGTCTGAAATTCTTATAAAAACAAGCTGGTTTTTTTTTCCCCAGTTGAAGAGATTGTATTGAACTGTAAAACTCAGTCTTAGCCTTCCTTGATGGGCTGAAGCCCGGAGGCAGAGCTAACTAAGGAAAAGGGCATACCTTATGCACTAGTTGGTTTGGAGGCAGAAAAATGTGAAATTAATTAGCATTATCCTTACATCCAGCACAAGCTGCTACCACTGAAAGGGAGTTAAAACTGTTCCTGCATAAAATGCCCATTGACAGCCGCTTCCACTCAGCCCTGACTGGAGCAGGCTAGAGTTGGCACAGACCCTTACATCATGTTAGATACAATTTGAACGACAACCGCTACCGCGTGCTGAACGGTGAAGGATCAGGTTTGTTAGGACATTTACATATCATTGGACACGCTTGTTAATAAGACACCACACTTTGGTCAGCCCACTCAAGCCAAACCATCCAGCTGGGACCCTGGGATCACACACCAGGAATCACAGAGACTGCCTTTTTCTCCCACCCAGTGCACCCACTTCTCCATTGGATCAAATGGTATAAGGGTACTCTACATCATTTTGAATGAAGGATTTTTCTGATCTGCTCATACCTGTTTGACATTTAACTCCCTTAAGGTGCCCTAAAAATCACCTGTGACAAGTCCTTTCCTGTGGCCTTTCAAAGGACACATGGGGCATGCCTAACAAATACAGTGAAAGCAGGACGTCGAGCTGGGCAGTCTCTTGGTTCCCAACTCTTACATACTCCTCCTTACCTTACGCTCATCCTGCTCCAAGTCTGCTCTTTACCCTCCCCTTGTCCCACAAGTATTCTACACTCAGCTTTAGCTACTGAAAGGAAAACCATAATTTTAAGACTGGCTTTGAACCACACACCCAACCCCAGAAACTTCTAAAGCTATGTGGTACCACTTTGCTCTCTGCAGCACCAGGCTGGGAAGAGGCAATTATCTGGACAGCCTGTTCTGGAGAGGGAAGACACAAGATAACATGCTGCTCTGCTAAGGACCTGAAATATCCTTCGTGCCAACAGGCTGCTCATAGTCACAGAGCCTCATTCCAGGACACTGCATCCAGGAGAGCGCTGCTGCCCTGTGTTTGTATCACTGTTCCTGATTTTGCAGCCAGTGTGGCTGCCAGACAGTGAGAATTCAGGGTCACAGACGCTTTAAGTCACATTTTCATCCTGCAACATCCCATCATGCCTTTGTCACTGAACTTAAAAGGATTAACACCTCTTACAGCTCTGGAGAAAAAGAGCCAGCTCAGGAAAAGGTCCTTCTTGGGCCCAAAATTCTGTAGGACTAAAGCAGCCTACAGGAAATTGGGATTTTCACTGAATTACAGAATTATTAAGATTGGAAGAGACCTCTGGAGATCATCTAGTCCAAACCCCTCTGCCAAGGCAGGGTCACTTAAAACCTGTTACACAGGAACACATCCAGGAGGGTTTTGAACATCTCTTTGTTGACACTTGGTTTTGCTAATGTTCCTTTTTGTTCCTGAATGCCCTTGCAGGAAGCTGTTGTGAGGTGCACCTCACCATAAGCAACAGGGACCCAGTACACCCCTTAAATTCCCTTCCCAACACAGAAGTGCATGTACACATGCTCCTCTCCTTCCCTGCAGTGCAGACCAGACGACACAGATAAAGAAAGACTTGAACTGCAGCTTCAGTGCTCTTGCCTTGCATTGCCACAAGTTAAGCCTCAGGGCGAGGTCACGCCAGACGCTCTTCCCACTGCCACACACAGTTCCTCTGCAAGGAATCCTGCCCATGTGGGACACACCAGACTGAGCCCCAAGGCTTTTAACTCAGATTTCAACATCCATCTGTGTAAGCAGGATAACTTCAGGAACACAGAGCAACACAAGAACACGCTGCAGACTGCTCAAAAGTGCAAAGGCACCTACCGCTGGCAGCTGGACACAGTTGGAACTGACATCATATTCAATATATGCTACTTCTGTCCCTTCTTCTGACTTCCCATCTCTCATGTAGCAAACGTCTCTAGTCCAGTTGGTCAGGCGATCTACCTCTTCCATTGCGTAGACACAGAGCGCAGACTCCTCGCTCAGTTTCCCAGAAGAAGCCTGCCAGGCAGAGAAGGCTGCAAACAGCACTTCCCCCTCGGTGTCCAGCTCCCCCTGGGCCAGTTCCTTTCCTGGTCGGGTGACATAGGCTGCTTGCAGGAGGCTGTATGTGTTGGCTTTGCTCTGGCAGAGCAGAGGTAACTCCACATACGAGTAATAGTGGGAGTCATCCAGGCAGATGCGCGAGATGTAGGTCTTGTACTCACGCGACTGGGATTTGAGGTCCCGCCGGTAGAAGAGGAAATAGACACTGGAGCGGTAAGTGAAGGATTTAATGAAATGGTGGTTGTACTCTGACAGCCGGCCCACAGCCAGTTTTGCTGTTTCTTCATAGGAGAAAATGGAGTGAGAGTCTGTTGCTTGAACATTCCCTCCATGGGCCCTGAGATTCCGAGTTGTGATGGGAGGAATCCCTCCTCCCACTCCTCGGCTAGTGTACCCTCGTCCCACAAACAGCAAGGGCACCTCATCCTTTGAGTAGGCAATGAGTCCCACAGTGGTGATATTGGGATCATTGGCAGCAACGTACTGAGTGTCACCAGGGCTCTCTGGCCGGAAGAGGACGTGGTCGATGGACGTCAGGCTCCTCTTCTCACAGATTCCCTGGTGGACGCTGCCACACACAATGAGCTCCTTCTGCACAGTGTTCACCAGCAGCAGCTTGTTGTGATTGTCAGTGTGGTGTGCCTGAGGGCACTCCAGCTTTGAGACCGGGGGGAGGCAATCCTTACTGTCCAGAACTGGTCCAGTCTGAACCATGTTCTCCAACAGCAGGTCAGATGTCAGCTGAAAGAGAAAGTTGGTGGCCCCCAAGTAAATGGTCCCAGATTCCAAGTCCATGGACAGGTGGAGGAATTTTGTAGTGTTGTGTGAGAATGTGACATACTGCAGTCCCCGTGGAATTGATGCTCCCAAGAAACAGAGAACAGGAAGGAAGAACGTTCCCAGAGGCATGGTAAACACTCTGCAAGAGAGGAAAGGCAGTTGTAACTCCATGAGTAAAGATTAGCACTCAAAATCCTTCAATAGCACTCTCATTATGAGAGGTGGGCAAAAACCCCCAAGAATAACCATAGGAAACAGAACTAAATATGAAGAGCCAGCACACGGCATTAGCAGAAACACCCACAGCAAGAGGCCTGCAGGAGTATCAGAGATTTAACTCAGTCATCTCCACACCAAGATGACAGGCACAGAATCCTCAGGAGAAGCTGCAATACTGCAAGTAATGCAACACTGAAGCTGATCACTACTCTTGCAACATCAGAAAAATCCACATTTAAGTTGACTCCTGCACAACTGAGCTATGATGCTGTATTAGAAGTTCTCCAGGACAGGACCAAAATTCCCTAGGAACCAGCACATTGCATAGTGTTAATGAGCAACACCATAGTAAAATAAACCACTGTCCAAGACAAACACAACCTGTAGGACCATTGTTTAAATAAACCGTAGCTGAGATCCAACTTGGAGCAAACTTATAAGTCCTTCACTCTATATTTGATCTAGATATCATAATTAAACCCTCTCTTTGTTACCACTTATGGCTATGAACAGCCTCTTGTGGGTCTAAGGCTGTTCCACTTGTGCTTCAAAGGAAACCTTCCCATACCATCTCTGCCACTGAGCATCACCCATCCAAGCAGAACCTGGGTGCCAGGATGAGGCCTCTGGAGTACCAGTCACATCAGCTCCCAGCCTCCCCCCTGGGACCACCAGTCTGCCCCCAGTCCTGCCAAGCCAGATCCTGTGGGCCCTCATCTCCTTAGGAAGTTACACAGCATGTCCAGGTGAGGGAGAAACCACCTTTACCTGCTCACCTGTTACTGCACTCTCTGGGCTGTAAGTCTCTAACTCGCACTCATTTCTCCACAGCACTCCTCCCAGTACTGGGAAAGGTGATTTAAACATGCCTTTTTTGTGGACAATGCTCCATTCCTTCCCTGTCCCATGTCTCGAAGTGCAAGCAAGCCAGGTGGGGTGGATGTTGGACCGACCCAGGGAACCACCAGACCTGTTCAGCTCCTCTCCAGAGGATATTTGGACCAACTCTTTTTGAAATCTACTGTGATCCACCCAAGCTGTCCCATGGATGGGAACAACTACTCTGGACAACATGGAGAACTCCATAGCATGGTAGAAATGTGGTAATAAGTACCTGCAACATTTAGATTAATGCTTTCCCCATAGAGAAAGGGAAGCAGCTGCAAGTACTCAATAATTTACTATGAGTACCACCTCATTTAAATTGAGAAGTAGGTGGTGATGCAGCTGTGAATCTGTTTCCTTCCTCCCCTCCCTCCCTCTTGCAGACAGGGTATCAAAGCTGCATAGAGCTACACAGCTGCCAGACTGGGCCAGAGGCTCCACAGAGCTGATGAGTACAGTATCTCCTCCAGAACTGGCCTGTAATCTGCTGTGCTCATTTTGGCAACTCAGCTCCTCAGGGGTGATATTAATTTTGTAGTTAAAGTTAAGAAAACTATCATCACTTCCTTCCTAGGCATCAGCCCTCTTGGATCTTCCTGGTAAACTCGAAGTGCTTTTAGCTCAGAAGTGCTTAAAGCACAGCAGTAGAAAAAGATCTGCAGCATTTCAAGAGTAAACTACACCAGCATTTACTGCAGGACTTAACCAATTTAGGTCACAAACTTCTCAACCCACAAACTGTGTCTTACACTCATTCTATACAACACCCAGCACACAATGTGCAGAAAACACTGTAGCAATGCTGAGAACAATAGCTGTTAAGACTCTAGATCCATCTTCTACTCCCCTGTTATTGAAAAAAACCCTCACAGACGTCTGATTTCTGGCTCCTTTGTCAGTAAAACCGGCATCTTTGCTCTACCAAAAGACCAGTTGAGAGGATTAGTTTACTTGTGAAATCCAGCGGATGGAAGGTATTATAAAAACAACACTTTATTAAATATAGGCTTTGTGAAGCTCTGGAAAAGCTCCACTTCACACGGTTCTTGTAGGTAAGTAGGCAGCACTGTCAGGATATACCCGGGCACAGGAATGCTGGCTCTGGACTGGCAGCTTTCCCTCAGAGCACACAGCTGCTGATTCACACCGGACCAGCGCCGTGTTTGGGCTACGTGCATGCTGGGGCTTTTGTTTGCCCTGATAATGGACACTTAGTGCTTTCTGCTTCAGAGCTATGAACACACTCTGCTTCACCCAGACTGGCTAACAGCCCTGAACTATCCTAGGAGTCTCTTTTCCAGGATGGTGAGCGAGTCTGTTGTGGCACCAGAGAGAAACTCTCGTCCTGTGGGAGATGTTACGTGGGAAAAGCCAGCAAGTAGATACAAACTGAAGGAAGGAGATTTAACTTGATTCTATCCCCTCAGGTTTACATCAGCAGAAAAGACCTTGCTCCACCTCCAACATGTGAGTTATTTTCAATGCATTTTCACCATTTCTATAGGAGAAAACTTGATTTAAGGAACTCCTTAACCACACAACTGTCTCTATACCTCTGCACTGCCATCATGCAGATGTCACGATGGCTTGTGCAACTGTCTGGAGTCTCCTCAGTATCAAGGCTTAAAATGCCTGCAAACAAAACAATAGGCTGATGGCCATCCAACAGCAGGAGCTTGACTATATTGTGAACAGCCACAATGACACGGCGAAGAGAATCTTTGATCTGGAAGCAGCTGAGAATCACAAGACATCATTACACTACACCACTCTGAGGAATCTGTAATCTTCTTTTGAGCTAATGCAACCTTCCTCTGCCAGCACTTACACAGTAAAATCGGCATGTGTCTCCAGGATTTATGGATTCTGAAACAGTGGCTTTCTGGCTAGAGGTTGTGCCTACAAGCTGCATGACTGCTCTGTCCCCCACAGAGCCCCACTGGCAACTGCCAGGGCAGAACTAACCAGTACTTCAACTCGAAGCCCAGCACATGACTCTACTCCAGCAACATGGATCTTGTTACAAGCTCATTGATCTGTATTTGAACTGACCCCAAATGTTTCACTGAAAGCATTTTACCTGTTGGAGGACTTGTACTGGAAAGAGGTTGGAAAATCAACTAGTCCTTCATTCCACCATACTATAATCAGATCTCGTTGTGGTCAAGGCTCTGACATATAGCTACTCTTCTTTCAGTCACCAATATCCCCCTGGAAGTCACTTTGTTAAGAGCTAGTCCTTAAACGTGGTCCAGATAAGAAACTACTGTCTGGTCCTCATGACTCTGTGAGAACAGAGAAAACAAAACAAGACGGTGGTACAGCATGTTCTGCTGGTTCTAATCACCCTGCACAATGGATAAACACTGAATATAGTGCTCTTTGTTGCTCTTTGCTAAAGACCCATTAGCAAATGAACTTTTATTTATTGCTAGGTGAGCAAACATACATTAGAAATGAGCAGGACTGTGTAGCTATCAGTAGCTAGAAGCATTTGCACCCTACATGAAAACAGAGAGAAAAAAAAGCCAGCAGCGTCTTTTGATTCATTTTCCAAGTTGTTTCTCAAGCACAGGCATCACTGCCTTTTTTTTATGCTTGCCTTTCAGTTA
The DNA here is from genome assembly GCF_009650955.1 of Corvus moneduloides. Classification (NCBI taxonomy): domain Eukaryota; kingdom Metazoa; phylum Chordata; class Aves; order Passeriformes; family Corvidae; genus Corvus; species Corvus moneduloides. Next base: position 10,320,531 of record NC_045486.1, read on the forward strand.
AGCCCATCACAACCTCTCCGGGAGGACAGGAAGGAGGAGGATAACCTACATTTAAATCTGATGGTTTCATGACAGGCTACACTACAGAGCTCTTTATGGATTTACTGAACCGTTCTGCTTCCTGCGCTCACTGCTAGTGTATAACACAGCTGTTGCAGACAGATTGCACTAAAAGTGTGTAGCCTTTAATTAATTCTGAATGCAATTGCCAAGGTTTAAAGATTCTTTTTAAATATTCCATTTTTTTGATGAATTCCCATTAAATACCAGACAATACTCTGGACACTGCCTCTAACTCACTGTAAAATATTAATATCCAGATGATACTGCTGAGTTTCATTTATTTAATCTGGATCACAACAGAAGGGCTAGAGGATTAGTCAATTGTGCCACAGAATATTTATATCACAGCCACATAACAACAACCAGTAACATTAAAGCAATGGCACTATTTTGTTACTTAAAATTTGAAGACAGACCGTGTGTTCTGTAGAACTATTTTTACCTCTCTGACCTCACGTATTCCTCTGAGAAATTTTACTTATTTATTAAAGAAACAAATGCAGAACTCATTTGGGCACATTTTAGCAGCGTATCAACACATAGAGATTATTCCAATACTCACAGATTATTTCCCTAATACCACATTCTATCCTCCAAACATGGAGAGGTCAGTTAATGTTCCAACTTCTGGGCTAGATTTCATACTCACCACCAAACCCAGCAGAATTAGCCTTGAAAAAAAATAAGGCCTCTGAAATTTGCACCTGCAATTTCCACTGTATCATTTGCAGAGCCAACCCACAGTGTGAGCACTAAAAGATTTAAAAACTAAAAGCACCATTCTTCCAGCTGCACGACGACCCTTGTGCTCCAGCACATTCAAATGGCCCAGCAGCAGGAAGACGACCACTGCTACGTTTTCTGCACAAAAGCCCTGAATTATACTCCTCTTCTAAGCTTCATATGCTCAACAGAGACTTGCTGTTTTCTGCTGTGAAAGATGGCATTCCCATTAAATAAATAAATCTTTTTTGAGTCTTATTTACTACTACCAGGCCAGCTCCCTGCTCCGTTGTTTAAGAACACTTGCAGCAAGCAGCTCCAGCAGAGATGAACACAAATCTCTGTTTTCCAAGCAAAACTGACCCCAAGGAGAATCCCAAGTCCAAGCCACCCTGTCAGAGCAGGACTGGCACAGACAAGGGAGCTCTGTTATACCAGATGTGAATAACACCAAAGCTGAGGTCAAAATAACTTAAAAAAAACCTCCAAACCCTTAAAGACAAAATATCAAATATGAAACGGCAAGGGAAGGTGGCAGAAGTTCTGTACTACAGAATTAACAGCATTCCTAGATAAATACTTGGGAAAACCCTTGATAGTTATTGCTGAACATTACAAGGTACTTTTCTGGATGGGGGTTGAAGTTATACTCAAAGAATGTTGCACAAAATATTGTCAGCTTTGTGATACTTCAATAATGCTCTTGGAAATGCTTTTGATACTTCAAAATTGCTCTTTGGAAAAACTGCAGAAAGTGCTTCTGCATCTCTGGGGCCACCTAAATATTAATTTCAGCCATACTGGAATCAACTGATGGTAGTAGATAGGTATTTCTTCTGAACAGCTCTAGCACAACCAAACTTTACCCTTGCACTGATGAAAATGTGTTATAAACACTAAGCTTCCAGTACAACTGGTTAATGAAGTGTTAATGATTAATACAATGTTAAATAGTGAACTTTTTACAAACCAAGACCAACTACACAAACATTTACAAGGAATACGAAAGAACCACAAGATGCTTACTGTTGAAGAAGCTTTCCTCATATATACTCTGTCATTGCAAATCGAGAGTTGACTTTTCCACTTTACCATCCTCCCAAATACTAACACAATGTGAACTCAAGACCATGTTGCATGTGCATTTTTAAAAGGGGATATCAAGCCAGCTGTTAGTTTCTCAGCATCTTAACACAACCAAAGGATAACATTCTGCCAGTGTTACACATTTGAGGATTAAAGTCCTTTAATATCTGCTCCAATTTTCTGTGTAATCAAACCACAGAACACCACTAACCATCCCTTCTAGCCCACGAGCTCCTGACTAAACTCTCCTAGTGATCCCAGGATTTTTTCTTAGGGCTCCTAAGTTACAGAAACTACCACCTTAACCCAACAAGCTGATGTCTGAGGGTTCTTTACCCCAAGTAAAATGCCTTGTCATACTGTCTAGCTTTGCTTGTCACAAGATCTTCCAAGTCAAAGAAGCCTCTAGTCACTTTTTGTATGAACAGTTTGAAAACTAATCCTCCTTCTTAATCCTCCTTGGACAAGAAGATAAAGACAGCTATTCTAACTCTGACAGAGGTCCACCTACACAGAAGCCCTAGCTGCAGCAGCGGACAATAATAGACGCCTAAGAAGTAGACGAAGGACAGACAAGCATAATGCAATCCTTCCCTTACATATCCTGCCAGCTTTGAGCTTTCCCAAACCACAGATTGTAGCTACATGTAATCCTTCAGATGGATACATTAAGTGGTCTGAGCTTCTTCAGCCAGAAATACTTAATTTTTCTAGTAGCTCTCTAAGCTCATCCCAATTTGTCAACACCCTACTTTTTTAGCTACCTGACCTGGATAAGCATTCCCTTTTGACAGACCTGACCTGGACAGGCCACTCCTTTGGCTTTCTAACACTGCACTCAGAACAAATATTATTTTCCCCAGTTCGAATCCACCAGTCCTCCATTTACCCACCCAAGAATCCTTTGATCTCCTAGCTGCCATATCACGTTATGTCTGCATGTGGACAAATACCATAAGTGACTTAAATATTCTTTCAACTAGGAAAAAAAGAACTAGTTAGGAAAAAAATATCCCATTCTCTTAGAGTATATCCGAAGAGTCTAGATAGGTTTACAGCAGTAGTAAAACCTTGCTAGGAAAGCAGAGCTCACTGAAGCTACCCATCCAATTGGCTCTGCTGAGCAAATTCTCTGATTTTAGGCTAATCTACATACATCTAAGCCCATCACTCCACGTAAAAACAATTTTCATTGTATGAGTTCAAGAAGCCAATTATTGCCCAAAATACAGATGAATATTTGGAGCAGAGAGAAACCCCTGCAGCACCCAGGAAATTCCAAGCGTAGATTTCCCATTTCTGTTTAACTGAGATCCAAGAGACAATTTTTAATCTGGTTAATATTAACTAAACTGATTTTAAAAGAACTGTCAGCTAAGGCTCTTGAAAAAGAAGTTAAGAAATTGTGGAATTAAAGTCACAGTCCCTATCATTATTTAATAAGTACTTAAAAGACAGGCAATCAAGTGTTTCCCTGTCAGATTAGGGTTATCAGTGAGACCTGCCAAGAATTGATTCTGCAATCTGCACTGTTCAGTATGTTCACATAAGATCTAAGAAGAGAAGTATGTCTAGAAGTGGCAAATTTTATTATTAAAAAATTAGTAATCGCTATCAAAGTCAGAGAAGACTGTAAAAAGTAAGAGAATTCATGCACTTTAAAGTAACTACACAATATCTTAGATGTCAATAAATACTAAAACCAACAAAAAATATTCTAAGTACATAAACTCAACAGGATCAAAACTAGCTGTTATCACTTAGAAAAACTTTGAAAACTTCATAGGTCAGTTCAGTATTAAGTATCAAGCAAAAAGGTAAATACAGCCTTTGGAGTAATTAGGAAAGAAAGCACGTATCCCCATTATGCTGTCGAATGCTGAAGGCCGTTCTGATTCCCACATCTGAAAAAGGAGACAATGACAAAAGGGACAACAGATGACCAAAAGCATGGAGTAGCTTCCATATAAGGAGAGATCATGCAGAGTAGGACTTTGAACGGACAAAGAAACAACCAGGGGGAAGATATGGAAAAGTCAAGAGGTCTGAAACATGACTCTGTCAAGATGAAAAACAAGGAGTTATTGATGGAGTTACATGATTATACCATTTTTTTACAATGCAGAAACAACAGAGCACTCACCAAAGCTACAGACAACTTTCCTAAGTCAGCTCAGGGATATTGTCACTGGATGTAGAATATTTCAAATAACATTTAAAATGCATAATTAAGTTGTAGATCTCACTGCTGTAGGATGTCATGGAGACCAGAAACATAAACAAGTTAGAAGAGGGATTATATAAATTAATGGAGGATAGATATAGTCAAGATCAGATGATGAGATACAACTCCTGGCCAAGCAGGGCACTAAACTGATGATGGTCGTAAGCTGGGAGGCAAATGGAAGGGGGGGGAGAATGAAAAAAAACTAAAACAAACCCACCACATTATACATGCCCTGTTTCTTACAGTCCTCATTAAGCATCTGCTTCTGGATCTTGTCAAAGGCAGGACACTGAGCTACACAAAGCTTTGCAATTTGCCCCAGGATGATATTCTATTTAAACTTCTATTTTACGGTACATTTATAGACTTCATTTATTTTTAAATATTAAGAATGCAATTTCAGCCCTGCTTAACAACATATTTAGAAGGCTGGAAGCCTAACCTCCCTGGCTGTTTATAAAGGCAGCATCTCTCATGTTAACATTTAGATACCATCTAACTGAATCCTGACAGTGCAACACAAAAGTTAATGCACACCATGGGAAAGCAAACCCAGGGCCAGAGCCGCAGAGCACAGAAGTGGCAAATCCCAGTTTAGTGCACCCACAGTCCCTCTTTCGGGAACAGCTCTTCCCTGTCTGCCAAGTGTTTGATGGAAACTCCTCGCTCAGAGTGAACACAGCAGATCCGTGTGTGCCATCAGAACAGCCAAGCCTTGGGCAGCGCTCAGCAGAAGCACGATTGGTAAAGTAGGTCAGGACCATCCGCTCTAACCAGGGAGAAAGGAAAGCTGGAGCACACCAGACTGTTTGGCCAGGTATTACAGAAAACCTTCATCTGGGATTTCATCACTACTTCAAACAGATGTGATTCATATTTTACTGGCCTCCACCTCAAACAAGGCACACCTTCCCAACCACACTGCCCTCCCTGTCATTAGGGGCACCTCTCCTAGCCTCAGCCAGGATCTTCCTGTTTTCAAGCTTTGGTTCAACAGGCTACAAAAGCCAGAATCCTGCTCTGCCATAGCTGTTTTATGCCAATTTGTCTAAAGCAGAAATGCCCAGCTGCTTCATCCAGAAACAGCCAGGACAGCACACTATCTCAATGTAATTGCTTCTGTCTTAGAGTCTATTTTCCTTGGCAGGATGCCCTGCAAAAGGGAGAGAGGAGATCTCTGCAACCAGCACATGCTTCCCAGAGGACAGGACTGTGACCCCTAACCAAGCTCCCACGTCCCAGAGGCAAAGGCCACACCCCCAAGGCAAGTTCTTTTGCATCCAACCTGGCCTTGGAGTAACCCAGCAAGAGAGAAGAGAAGCTTCAAACATCCTATGAAACTCCTGTGAAAAAGCACCAGTCCTATACTCCTATTCCAAGAGGAAACCCCGTGGTCTCTGTGCCAGCATCAGCCCTGCAGGTTTGCACAGTGGAAGGGAGAACAGAGGCCAGCCACAGAAGGAGTTCATGCCAGCAGTGGTACAGACCACAGGCAGACACACAAGGACCACATCCCGAGCTCCACCATCCAGTTGTCAAGATGCAAACGAGAAGTGTTAAACACTGTAGTCTGCCTTGAATAAATCCTTTTGCTCTGCAGACACTGAGCAGTGCAGGGTGCTCTGTTAAAGAAATTTCCTTGACCCCCCTTAAGTCTCAGATTTAGTACCACAATAGATCTATAAAGAACTAATATGCCCTGGGTGGACAGGAAGGAATTATTCTTGGTGTTTTCCTTCATTTCAAATAAAATTCACTTTTCTGCCCTCCCCACTAATCTTCTGGAGAACCATACAGCCTGACAGCAGTTTGACAGTCTTACCCCCTCAGTCCAAGAGTGTCAGCAGTTCTGGCTATAGCCATGAATACAGGCAGTAACATGCAAATACATTTAATGTAATGCAGCCACATGAGTAGTACCTATCCCCTCCCACCCAGAAGAGACAGCAGAATAAACAGAACTCCACATCACTACCACAATCTGCTTGTGGTTTGCCTTCAAACCAAGATGAGGTGTATTCTACCCTGTATTACTCAAGTTATGTTAAAGCATTATCAGAAATGTCGCTTTGATCAATTAATCTTCCATGAATTAGTGCCTCAGCCTGGAAGGTTCTCAGTCATCAGCTCTGAACTGCTAGGCTCAATAGTCTGGCAATTAGGTTACACAGGTCTGTTAGATAATGATCCAAACTGAGGTGACCAGACATTTTCTTCCACCTCAGGAAGTCAATGCCAAGGCTTTCATAAAGCCAGTAACAGATAACAACACACCATGCTGTTCAGAAAGCCTGGGGACCTTCCCAAGCTTGGGAAGCTTCACACCTACATAGCACATCGGAGACACAACAGCTCCTACTGCACTGCTGCAGAAGCCTGAACAGGTTGGGCGCAGACCTGGGAGCCAGGATCAACTTCACACCAGTCTCAAGGACTGGCCCGTGCAGACTGGATATCCACTGCTTTCAAATGGAATGGTGGCCCAGGAACCAACCATGCATTCAAGGTACACATGATTGAGGAGTCACAAGCTGGCAGCAGCCACGCAGCCTTATTCTTCTACTGTACAGTCACAGCCCCCCATGCCAGACACAGTCCACACTTGGAAGTTCTTGTTTCAAGGACAAAATTCAGAGCACCAGACTGCATATAGGGAGGGGTGAGAGAACTACTGCTGTGCACAGGCCATCAGGCAATGCTCTCCCTTCATACCACAGTGGGTCCACAGCCTGGAGGAGTGAAAATAAGCAACAGGAAAACTAAGTGGCAAAGAAAGCAGAAGCAGGGACCCTGCAAGATTTGGTACTTGGAGAAATAAACCATGTGGAGCAAGAGTTCTCTAGTTAGTTTTGTTAACATGCAGACATCTAGCCATGTCTTATCCAGAACAAGGGATTTTATAACAAGACAATTTTATAACAAGAAATTTTCAAGTGGCTTTACAAACATGAGTTTCTGTTCAGTCAGACTAAGGAGATACTAACTTTTTCTGGCAAAATATTTGAGCTCCTGGTTCAGGGCTGAGAAAGGTTCTTTGGTGCTGTCCTAGAGGCAAAAAGGTTCAGAACCAGCTACCTGTGCATGAGAGCCATGAATTTTAAAGGCTTTTTGGTTGAGACTGTTCTTCATCTGGTTTGCTCCCCTCCCACCTGCACAGTCTGACAGCCACTGGCTGAGCAGGACTGACTGGCTCATCCCTTCCCCTTTCAGGGAAGCCCAGACCTTCACCCTAGGGCTGCAGAGATGCACTAAACAGGTCTGCAGTGCCAATCTGAAATGCAAACTGCTACGAGCAGGAATTTCAGCCAGTATAACTGGCTGACTGTCGGCATTTCAAGAGCATGCTGCCTTGCCAGGGTCACCCCTGGGCAAGAAAGTGCCCAGGAGACAGGAAAACCAGATTGACAGTAGTTTGTTAGGAATAGCACTGAGTTCTACAGCTGAGTGGCTGCTCCTTGGCTAGAAGGAACAGCTAGACAGAACAGAGAAATTGGTAAGGAAACAAGGGAAAAGTATGCACATCTGTGCTGGAAGGATAAACCATAGCCTGTGGTCAGCACAGTTCTGTTTGCAGACTGTCCCAGTTCCAGGCACCCTTTCTCTGTCATTTTAAACTGTGTACTCCACACACATGGCAGGGACTGTGCCTTCCTCTGGGAGAAGAAACTGTTTACTCTGCCACGCACAGATAACTAATCAAAACCCCACAAAAGCGTGGCTCAGACAGCACTTTTCAGACTTATACATGGACCAAACTGAGCAATCAGCCACCTAATGTCAACCCAGGAGGCCATGGTGGGGCTGACACAAATTTAGCCTCATAAAAAAGTTTTAGTTTAAATCTTCTCAGGGCTTAGTGGGAAATACACTAGTTAAAATCATGGATCAGCTAGGAATAGAAAAGATCATACCAGCTAAAGATGGGTTCAAACTAAATCTAATCTGGACAGACTATCTGGAGAATGGCAGACAGGTCCAGCACACACAGGAACAAGCTGAGAGAGAATCACTGCTTGAGCCAAGCTACTGAGGAAAACAACTGAGAAATTGAGAACAAACCAGAAAAGATACTCTGTAAATGGGGTAACAACTGAGCCCATTGCTACTCAGCAATGATGAGAGTTAGAGTTTGGGATAGAAACTTCTTCCGGCATCAAAGAGTTGACTAAATCAAGATAATGGGGCAGCAATTAACAGGAAAGGAACTTCAGTCCCCTCTACCTGGTGCCAGTCTTCCCCATGGTGATTCTTGTCCTAATCCTGTCCATACTCCACCTGGATTCTCCCTCAGCCCCAGGCCTGTCTGTATTCCCCAGCTGTAATCTGAGCACACAACTCCTCAGCCACTCCATGGAGTAACTTTCACTGCAGAACACGATACGCACACAAGACTGTATCCTTGGAGAGGAGCTATAGTTTCCCAAAATACACCAACTCACTTTTCAATCATAACAGCCTGCCTCCAAGAATACACATCACCACAGCTCCGCTACCGGTCAGCTTTGCATAGCTTCTCCCCAGGGGCCACAGCAGCAAAGTTAGTCAACAAAAAGTTAAAAAAAAACCAAAACAAAACCCAAAACTCAAAAGGATACTGCCTAACAGCAGAGACCATGTCTCTAGAGACAAAACAACAGATAGCCTGACATTGTTCTCCTCCTTCTGAAATTAGAAGTTCAAAGGAACAACCAGGGCTGTTCTGTACTGTGCCCTCTGCATATTTGGGTAAGCATCTAAGTGCAAGAGCAGACTTTCAAGGGTGAAGCATCTAGAAGTGAGCCCTGTTTTTGAGTTATTTTTAAATGTTTAGACAGGACCTAAAATAGGACCAGTGTTTTGAGTACTTCTGAAGAATATGAACCTCACGTAGGCCATGACATTTTTAGTTTGAAAACGCTTTGGAACAGAGGTTTTACTGTTCATGCATCGTCTTATCATCCATTTTAGCTCAAATTAAGTTAGAGTCCATTATGAAGCAAGAAACACCCTTTCAAAGGAGGGAAATTAACACAAATAAGATGTAGGCTATCAGCAATAAAGCAGTCTCTGTATCTCAGTAAAATCTACCATCCCATAATAGCAGGAACAGCATTTGCCACAGAGAAAAGGGGAAAGTCAGCTTCTCTGCTTACAATATTCATTTTCACACCACCCTTCCTACCCGTGTAGTTTCTAGAAATACACTCTCCACCTCTCTTCAAATTCAAGTTGACAGCCTGCAGACTCCAGCAGCCCAAGGCAGTGCCTTCAGCAAGCAAGAGGCACATGCTGTACATCACAAGCAGCACAGAACCAACCTAGAACACAAGATGTGCCAGTCTCTTTTTTAACCAGTTTTATTACATCCCCCCCTCCCACCCCATGCTGACAAACCAGGCTGCACTTGTCTGGCTCGGGCCTGAAACAAAAGACTGAAGCAAGCACATAGTAGCACTTTACCTCCCTGAATACTCTCCCGGGCTTCAAAAATGAGCAGCTCAGGGACTTCTTGGGAGAAGGGTGGTTTGTATGCATTTAGTAACCTTCAATGGCTCTTTCTTCTATGGAAGTCCTCACACACACACAGATGTTTGGCATTCACAACATCCTGTGACAAGAAGTGTCCCAGGTTAACTGCACACATCAAGGACTAAGTTGTTATTTGGTTTTAACCTTACTACATGCTGTCTCCATGCAATACCTATTCATACTTGTAATGGAAAAAGAAAAAAAAAAGTCGTTCCCTCTCTAAACTTTCTATGCAATTCAGGAATTGAAAATAACTGTCATTTATTGTTTTTCAGGTGGAAGAATCCTAACTTATTCTGTTGCTCTTTGTATGGAAGGTAATGCTCACCTCTGTTCACTGTTGCTGCTCTTCCATTTCTAAAAACTCTAAGAAGATACCTCTATTAAGATGGCAGTAGTTTCCCTAAAGCTGTGAAAACTCAACTTCCATAAGAGCTGCAAGAATTAGTGTGATGGTTATCAAATACAGCAGGGATTCCCCACTTCTGTAGTGAATTGCCCATCAGTTCTGTGTTAAAATATTCAGCCTAACTCCTTAAACTGAGTTTGTTTAAAAGCAAGTTTACTTTCAAGCCACAGTATTCAGCTGCACCCTTCTTCCTCCAGAACAGGGTGTATTTTTAAAAAACCTTCTTCTCCCTGTTAGTTCTTTGAAAATACAAATTATCTTATGTTTGAATTAGCCTGCCCCGATGAAGGGTAGATCCCTCACAAGATTGTGTGCCAGAACTTAATTCTGTCATATGTTCTTTATGAACATTTCAATCCAGAAGCTTTTACCTCAAGTATAGAGAGAGTATTTAGAGATTTCCTGACGCTACACAGAACAATATTGTTACCAGACCTTGTTCTCCTGCAGAGTCATATAAGAATATTTGGGTTTGGAGACTGTTTGTATCATGACTCCCTGCAAATCTTGAGTGATTTCTTCCACAAATGCAGTAACCCTAATTGCTTCCCACATTCTTTATGAGATATAGAACTTTGTTAATAATACATACTTAGCTGACTAAGCAACCTAAACTTTCCTGTCAGGCTGAAATAACTTTCCTGGCTTTCCTCTGTCTTTTGCCAGTTTTACTATTAAGAGTCAAATAAGCATTTTTTACAGATGCAGAAGATATGTAGAAGTATAGCTGGAATTAAAAAAGAGAAGGAAGGCCATTAAAACCCAACAGAACAAGATACTACCTAGAGTTACAATACTCAATGCTAACAGCTTCTTAAAAATGTAAACCTACCCCACAATTTAGGGTTTTGAACCATACTCTAAGGGTTAGAAGGAACACCTCACCCTACAAATAGCCCATAACTGGTCCTGATAAAAACAAAAAACCCTTTTCCCAAGGTTCTACAAGCACCTGAGGTGTTTTCAGAGGCAATGGTGAATGTTTCTTCTGAAGAATTCTTGCCTTGCACACAGCACTGCAGTTGTGTGTTCATCTTTACTCTTACTTGTGGTGGTGCACAGAAAATAGGGCAGAAAATCAGTCCCTGAACTGCTTAAAAGGGAGGGGAGGAAAGAGGAGGGAACAAGTAACACTCTCCTAGGTAACATCAAGTTGCTACTCCGGCTGCACAGGAATGAAATCGAGCGCGACTCAGACAATAACCGTAACTCACATTTCAGAAGTTAGTTTGTTCAGACATGATCTTTCACACTCAAAGGTACAAAAAAGCATGTCCTCTAGTGCACTTCTGCTGGAGCACTTTTCCAACAGGATCTGGACAGAATCAGCTCAATATCTAAAAGAATACAACACACAGTCCTCTGGCCTCCTTACAATCTTGTATTTTTTATGTACCCAGAAAGCATGGATCCAGAAGAGACTGGCCTGAATTCAAGTCATCTCAAGTACTTACTCATTCCTTATTTCAAACAGCTTTGATTTAGTGGTTTTACTGGAACCACCCAGAGCAATGCAAAGCTGAGGCAACCAGACTCACCAATCTTTGCACATTTGTTATATGTATTCAGGATTTATTCTTGGATGCTCCAGATTGGAAGAGGTTTTCTGAAAACTTGCTCTTTATTATCTAAGAGTTCAATTCAGCTCTGCTACCAAACTGAAACCACACAGGCCGCACACCCAGAGAGGTCTGGGCTGGGGGTTCCTGTCTGGTTTTGTTCATTGTTTTTATTTCTGCTGATTCCTCCTCCTGTTAGAGCTGCAAATCTAACAAGCAGACATCCTTCTGATGAAGGGCTCCTGTACTCTCAGTGCTTTAACGTGATACTCATCTCTCCAGTGCAAAAGTCAGTGACTCATCCACATCAGTTCCTAGTATCCAGGTGCCAGGGTTTCACTTCCCAGCCAGAAGTTCATGCAGATTTGCACATTTCCAGCAACTCATTCAGTCTGGGATCTCTGCTGTACCACCCTACATTTGATATTCAAATTCCCATATTCAGATTCCATGTATTCACCTACAGAGTGCTTCACCAGGCAAACTGACAGCAGAATTGTAACTATCCTGTTTAATAGGAAGCAGCCTGAAAGAATTCAGTTTCAGGGAGACATTTCTTCAAGGGTCTATAGCTGTCAACACCACAAAGCTCAGCCAGCACAAAGCAGCTCATCACATTCCATGGTGATTGACAGACAGAGATGAATGTCACTCCTGCTCCAGGAGTCTGTCTTCGGATTTGGCAACACTCACTGACCCATCTCTACTTATAGATCACCATCAGAAACTCACGTTTTTGTTTTGGGTTTTTTTGGTTTGTTTCTGTCTGTAGGTTAAACTAATTCCCTTCTGCAGAAAATTCAAAGTTTAAAAGGCAGTTTTTGTATTTCAAGTGCAGCACCAGAGGTGCCAAGAAGACTCTTGTAAAAGGTGTACAGTGGCCTGACTTTGGTTGCACTGCAACCTGTAATTCCCAATCACTCTCTCAAGAAACTTGGGGTGACAAAGACAAAAATGACAAGCAAATAGGCAACCTCTGGAGTAAATACATCTGCTTACAGCAGAACTCTACAGAACAGAGCTGCTGTTGAAGAGATAGATGTCCTTCATCCTTCACAGGATTTCCCTGCATAAAGAGAATGTTCCCTTTGCAAAGAGAACAAGTGAACACTCCCACATACAGCCACTCACTGTTTCCAGCAGACCACGTGCCTGGAGAACTCGTTCAACTAATCACAGGTGGTACAGTTGGTCAGGTGGGTTCATCATGCAGCAGCATCCAGAGGCTGCCCAGCATGACAGTGGCCACACACACGGAGATGATCAGGAACACGGAGGAGCCCAGCAGGCTGCAGCAGTCCATGGGCATCCCAGTGCTGGCTCCTGGCACATTTTGCTTACCATCTGGACTCTTGGGAACGTTGAGACACCTTCATTTCTCTTATTGAAGAGTGTGCCTCAAGCTGGAAAAAACAACAGAGCATGAAATGCAAAGACTATTTTTCCAATAAATTAAATCTGTTGCACTTGACTCCCGCTGTGGTTCCCTTCCCCCGAGAAGGCATGGTCTGGCCAGCTGCACGAAGTCCAGGCAGCCCTGGGAAAACAATGGGATCTTTTTCTTGCCAGAACCAGCCTTCCTGTTCACCCTTCTAACCATGGCATGGCATGGAGGACACCCCCAGTGTGTCTGTGGAGAAGAGGAGTCTGTTGGCATAGCAACTGCACACGCTAACTCTCTGCTAATGAACAGGGATAAAATGTTTTGTTCTCATTAGGAAAAATACAGACACATTCCTGATTGGTGAGTAATGTCTCTGCCTCTGAGAGATTAGCTCAGAGCCGTGCAGCCTGAAACAGCCTCAATTCAGCCCACTGCAGTGCTTCCCTTGAACAGCCACTCTCCACGGACCCCACATCTCTCAAGGGAAAGCCCACAGAGCTTTCTGCAGCACTTTGCCCTCGGGCCTGAGACAGCTCAAGGCAAGAATAATGAGAAGAGGCTACACAGGAGCAAACCAGAACAGGCACAATGAGAACACACCCCCTGTCCCTGCAGGGGAGCCAGCTCTCGCTGGTGCCTTCGCTGCACCTGGGTCCCAAGCTATCTCGCAGCCAGTGAGTTTGTCTTTGTGCATCCACTGCAGGTCTGCGTTGCACAGGGCTCAGATCAGCCTGGGACCCCAGCTCCCACTCCAGCCACATTCCCCAGTGCTGGGTGAATAAATGCACAGAGCAAAGAACAGAACACTCGACAGCAGAGCTCGGCAACCATTAGGTGCCTGGGTGCAGAAAAGAGAACAAGGGCTCCTGTCTACCAGTCTTTATCGGGATTTTGGCATTTAACAATCAACAAGATCCACCATGAATCTGGTATTTGCAGAACATTTGCACACTGTTGTTTTATCACTCAGGTCTGTATCTGGGTGCTCATCCAGGCTACATAAAACCTCTGCCCACAGAAGCAATACTGCTTCCCAAACTCTCTCCCCTCCAGATCCTCCTGCCACAGGAGCCAGCACAGCAAGTGGGAGGATCACAGTACTTCACTCTTTGCAAAGAAGATCTGGGACAGATGCATGGCCAGACACCCAATGCACAAGCAAAAATTCAGTCTTTAACCACACCTTTGCTGGGTGTTTGGCATAACCTGGTCTATAGAGCACAAACACAGCCTAGCAGAATCAAACTGTGTAACTGCACTCCAAGCCCACGGTTCATCTCTCCTTTATGCTGCTACTGGCTCCCATTTGCTCACATCAGTTCACCTTGCCTTGAATTCAAAAGCTGTTGAGAATAGGGACTGCACACTTTAAACCTCAGAGGCGACTTTACAGTCTTTCTAGGGGCTGAACAGGTACGCAAACTCCCTTCTCCCTCTGGTGGGAGACTGGTGCTGGCCGGGATTAGTACCTCACACAGATACACTCAGCTCCACAGCAAACTGGGATGTGGCAGAGCTCTCTTGCTCTCCCAGACCCCTGCACTGTTGATGGAGAAAGAGTGGGATTCAGGCTTGCAGGTAGCCGCAGGCTGTGCTCTGAGCACCCACTAACTCCCTTATCCAGCCTCTCAGACTTTCACCTGCCCTTTTCTGCTCCTCAGGGCTTCAAACAACCTCAACTCAGCAGCTCAAAGTGATGCAGGAGGAGAAGGCAGAGTGAGCAGCGGGAAGGAAAGATTCTGCTCCCTTACGTCTTTGAGAAACAGGCATGTGCTGCAGGGAACCCAGTGTTGCTGCTCTCCGTCAGCCACAAAACCTGCGTGTTAACCTGTGCTGTGATCTGCCCATGGGACTTCTCGGGCTTCATTTCTACTTTACGTCCGTCCAGCCGAGAATGCGGTTATTTCAGTCCCTAGGCAGGCACTCTACTGCCTGCAAAGCCATCTCTCTTTGCCTAAAGGAGAGAAATAACCCAGGCTCTTGCCCAGCAGCGACAGACCCCGGCCTTGGCCGGCAGCCCCTGCCCAGCCTGCCGTGAAGCACAGATCCTTCCCAGACCAACACAAGGCCAGACGGGCCGGGGTGCTGTTTTCCAGCCTCCAGGCATTTTACTTGTTCCAGGCGATCCCTCCCCCAACCCTCAGAAAGGAAAAGCCGTGGGAATGGAGCTCAACACCCCGAAGTAGGCTCACCCCCGGGCGATGAGGAGCTTAACTCCCTGCGCGCCGGCGGGCAGCCCTCGGCACAGGCTGGCAGGACATCGGCACGAGGGGACATCCCGGGAATGGCCCCGTCCTGCTCCCTGCACTGACGGGCACCCGCACCACGGCCCCCAGTGCTGTGCCAGCAGTGAAGGCACAGACCTGCCACTCGTCCACCACAGTCCCTCTCGCTTTGCCAGGACGCTCGGCACTCCTGTAGCTCTGCTCTCCAGTGTTTCCATCCTCCACCAGCACACAGACAGCAAGCCACAAGAGGAAAGCCCTCTTTTAATCTTTTCACTCTTCCAGCAAGTTCCAGAGGCTGCCCACTTAACAAAAAGTTACCTTTACCATGTCATCAAGGCACTTTTCCTCCCTTTTGCCCCACATGCTGCGGTACAAAGCCGCCCTCGTGGGCGCAGAGCCTGCGGTCAGCCATCAGCCAGCATGTCAGGAGTTAAGTTCGCATTTCCATTCTCCTGACCTGCACCAACGCTGGCTGAATATCGAGCTATTCTTTGCAGCTTGATAAAGCATGAGAAAGCTAAAGGCCTCACACACTCCTCTTTTCACAGCTTGGCCTGCTGCCCACAAGCTGTCACTCCCTGGCACCTAGGGCAAAGAGAGAGAGGAGGCCAAACTGCAGCCAGCTGCAATGAATCACTCGCTCCCCGTCCCTCCTCCCCAGGGAGCCCGGGTCCCTCCTTCCGGCAAGGGGATAATGTCTGCCTGGCTCCGCTGGCTTCTTTCACAGAAAAAGCCATCCTGGGGCCGGGGGGGGGGGCTCCTATTGCAAAAGCTGCTGCCACAAAAAAGCACAAACCAGCTCCCAGCAAGACTGAAGAACAAGGATTTCTGCTCAGCAGCTGGATGGGAACGCACGCCTGCAAGTGTTCAGCACAAACATCACTTAAAAATCTGAAGTTGGTCATTTGTCTAAATTGCAGGAAATTCTGGAGGAATGCTCAGGCACAGAATCTGATTTGAAGGAGACTCTTTATCTCTTCATGCCCCACTCATGGGATATTTATTTTGGGGACTTATTTCCATTCAGTCCCTTCCTGACTCTCTTTCTCCTCGCTATATCCAGCCCAATTACCAGGTTTCGGCGAAGCTCTTTCAACCACCACCACCCCTCAAGTTTATTTTGATGGGTTCCATCACACAAACTGCTTCCACACATTACAGTTTGTTCTTCATTTTTAACACAAAACAGCAGAGGGAAATGTCCCGATCTCAGAGTCACTGGCATCCAAGACAAAAAATGTAGCTGAGAAGGCACAGGAACACCAAGGTCATCACGTGTATTTCTTGCACTATAGACCCACATTTGGAGAGCAGTGCTTTCGAAAGGTAAAGATGTCCAAGCCTTTGCAAGGTCAGGATGTCAGCTGTTTACTTTCCGAGAAAGGGGATATTCATCAGTAAAACACACGTAAACTCAACCCCTCTCCATCAGCGTAAGCATGAACTGAACAGCGGCATGCAGATCCACATGGCACATGGGATACCTCCATCCACTCACTTCTGTCTCCTGCAAAGAATAACTTTGCTGCACAGTAGCCAGTCCCTGCTCAACAGTTCTATCTCTCCCAGTACAGAGAAAGGAGCTGCTAACTGCAGTTTTACTAGGAAGAGGGTTTAACCCCAAGCCCTGCAAAGGCAAATTCTCATTACCTCAAGGGCAAGATGAGAGGTTGCTTTCCCAACAGCATGTGCTACCACATCCAGCACCCCTCTTCTCCCACTAGCACTATCCCAGTGCCTCATATCCCTAAAAGCCATACTCTCTGCCCCCCTTTCCTATCCAAGGCAGCCATTTAGGCTGCAAATTCAGCATACCTGTCTGCTGGCAGTGTGCTTCAAATTCAGCCAGTGTGAGGGCAGGATTAAATAAATTCCTCTTATCTCTTCCTGCACTTGCAGGGTTATAGGGAAGGAAGAGCTGCACAGTTCCCACCTGGCAGACAATGTGTATTCAAACAGTGAGAAACTCATCAACTTTGGGTCACAGAGGTGATCCACAAAGGGTTTATTTTATTACTGTTGTTGTTTGGGCTTTCAGGGTGTTTGTTTTTACAAAACCTGGAACAGCACAAAACAAAATCATGAAAAGAAACTTTTTTTTTTTTTTTTTTAAAGAGAAACAGAAGTACCTTCACTATTCCTAAAGCCACCTTCATCACAAACTAAACCAAGTCTTAAAAACACTCTTTCAGGGGCACAGGCTGTCAAGAATCACAAGTAATCACAGTCAATGCCACTTTATCACATTCTCTGCCAGATGACACACTACATATGGATTTCCCCTTATGATACATTTATAGCACTTTGTAAGGTTTCTCCTGCACTCCTGTACATCTACATCAGTAAGTGTCTCCTCCACAACACCTGCAGCTATAAAACCAGTACATTGAAAAGATTATTATACTGAGCATCCATAAGTTAGCAAGCTCCGGAACTCGGGTTACCCCTTGTGTAAATGAAATACAAAACACTCCCTAACCATACTCACACACACTGTTCAGCTGTGGGAATGCCAGCTCATCCGCCATCGCCCTCCTCTGCCAGAAGGATCTCCAAATGCAAAGCTTAATAGAAACAGTTAATATCCTGAGCGTGCCTCTGAGCCATCTAAGCTCTATGTGTAATATAATCGGGTTCATAATGCCCAAAATAGCACTCTGGAGTCCTAGCACAGACTAAGACCTCACTGTATTAAGTGTTGCGTGGATAGTTGCAGTGGTGCCGTTTTCTCTTCTGTAAAATTACTGAGTGCCATATACAGGAACCAACCATAACCCATATTTTACAGAAGTTGGGACACAGGAGAGCAATGTATACTTTTCAAATGTCTTTTTTTGGCAGCTAAATCAAGTTAGTATTTTCACAGACACACTGAGGGAGGGAGGGAAGGGAACACTGAGGTTACTCTCTCTCCAGAGCAGACAGGCAAAAGCCTAGTTCAGCCAAAGCTCACTGAGGCTCTTTATGTTCCCTTCAGTGACAGAGGTCACTTGTCGAAGCCTGAACCAGATCTGGTACAGGGCTTCCTGCTAAGCATGCTGGCAAAAGGATCTGAGCTATACCCTTCTCTGCAGTTGTTTGTGTTTCTTCAGGAACACCAAAGACCTGGAGTCTGTCCCAACACTGCTTGCACTGCCTTTGCTAAAAACATCCCTTTTAGCTCCAAAGTAAAATTCGTCTTGAACTCCTTGTGCTCTGAAGAAAGAAAGCCCATACACAGGATCCATGAAGAAAGTAATTGCTTGTGTTTGCCAAAACACTTCACTTATTCTAATTCTTTCAGCACAGATTCCAGGATACTTTCCTACCATAAATACAGGTTAGATCCACGTTTGAGCTGATTACCCCGTGATGCTCTTTAGGATCACATTGCACAGCAGGTGCTGCTCATACTTCCAAAGCATCCAGAAGTCACAGCTCTTCAATTCATTGATTTTTATGAGGCACCAGGTCATGCTGTCTGGCCTTCAGCTGATCACAGTTCATGAGCTTTCTGCATGTTTCTGGCTTAGGAACTATATGTGTTTGAAGTGAATAGGGACTAGACGCCTTTTGGCAAGATGCCTGAGGCAAAGGTCTCAGGAGAGAAATCCACCATTTCCCAGGCTGATATAAATGGACAGGCATCCCCTTGCTTCAATTTTTATTCCCTATTTGTGAACTGGCTATGAAGAAGGACATTCTCCTCTCACCTAAAAAAATCTGTGCTTTTTAGCACTGCTTTGTCTTTTTTTCTGCTGTGTGTTTTTCGCCAGAGAAGAGGAGCCCCATCAGCCCATGCAGTGTCTTATCAGAGCCCATCCTGCCCTGGCAGCATGTTCTCCTGAGCTAAACAGAACAGGCGGGGAGGCAGGAAGACAAACTTCCACAAAGCTGTTTCTTAAACGAGATTTACAGGGATGCAGTGAAACAGAGTAGGGTCATGGGTGAGGAGAGACTGAACATATTTACAGCTAACCAGCAAGACTGCCACAAGAGGCTTTGACCTAAAACAGATTTTCAGGGAGAAACACCAAATCCAAAACTATCACCTGCAGCCCAACTGGGAGCTGCCACTGCCTCCACTCTTGCTGTACCACTGCAATGCCATCACAACCCCAGTACCATCCTTTCCCCCTGAAGTACCTGTTCCTCTAAGAGGAGATCATAAAAACTACCTCATCTTTTGCGCGCCATGAGTGATGAGGATCTGAAAGACTGAGTGTTTTGGCATCTAAAGTAACCACTGTGAAAATGTTACAGGAGATTTTTGCCAGAACAGGTGAGAAGAGCTTTCCAACTTCTTGAAAAAGATAATGTGTACAGAGGCAACCCAGTGCAGAACTGCAGGGACAGCAAAAATGGAAGTCCCACTGCTGTGGTGAACATTCCTGGGGCTGTCGGTGTGGGAAAGAGGAGAAAGTTCATTGCTGCTTTACATGTAGTCACTCAGGAGACAAGCCATCAAGATCTACAGAAATTCTGATTGTCTTCTGGAATAACAGATGCAGTTTCTGGGAGAAAGATTTTTCATAGGCATATTTTTGACTATTGGTGGAACAACTTCTTTGTTTCAGACTAGAGCTAAAAAAAAAAAACCAAAAAGCCCTTCTTGCTATTGCTTTGCCATTCAAGACATTGTCATTGTCATCTCTCAGATGTGTAAGCATAAGAGACAGCAGCAGCTGAGCTGTAGTAATTAGGAGGGAGAGATGTGCAGGCCTTGTCTCACATCTTCCTGTTAAGATGCAGTTTACACTTTGGCAGGTTTAACAGTCCCCAGTGAAAATAAGCCATCTGCATCTGCTCCAGCACACCATTCTCATTTCTGAACCCTTCAAGCAGTTCTGGAAAAATCAGCATTGCCTCCCTGCTTTTTTTTCAGGCCTAAAAGCAGTCACAAACCCATTAATTCTCTTACAGTAATGCAGGAACACTGGCTCTAGACCTGTTCACAAGGCATCTACTTCAAAAAAAAACCATTTCCCATTTTATTCAGGCATCTACTGAGTTCCAAGTTTCACTGCTTTCTGTACTTGCAGCAGGGAAGCCAAGAGGGACGCGAGCAACCTTATTCAATTCTATTCACAAGCACCCTTCCTTGGGAAAGCCAGTAACTTTCAGAGGGTCTCTGCAGACTTTGCTCCACCGCTTTGCACACTGGAGAATGCCTGGTTGGTAATCCTCTTTTCACTCAGTAAGCACAGACCCAAAGGTTTTCATTCCTGTGAGCTCAGAAATTTCCATTTCCATTTGAGACAGACATTTTCCTGGCAGTTCTCAAAAGATGCATTTGTAAAATAGGGAAACAACCTCAAGGAATGCTAAAGCAAAGGAATAAAGCTGTACATGGACGGTCTTTCTACCTCAGCCAGGAAAGGAAATTCCTTCTCAGCACCAATGCCCCATAAACACAACCTACTCTGCAACTACCAAATACTTGATCAACACAAAGTGACCAGCTGACCACTCTACCCTGTACAAACACCAAACATTTTCCTCAGTGTTGGTTTCAGATCACCTGGGGCAACAGCCTCCACAATCTCAAATGAAAGAAAAAGTCCAGAAATGTGTATTTGTGTGTGCATGCAAGACAAGAAAAGAGGCGCACATCAGATGGCTGCAACACATTGGAGAGGTGAAGGTGTTCTACTGAACTCACTACAGGAAGACACACTCATATCAGTGGTTTTTAAAGTTGTAGCCCATAGACTTTTGCTGTCTCCAAAGATAATTAAAAAACCAAATCCATTGTTGTATCTGTATCATAAAATGTTTAGAAGTTTGCAAGTCGAAAGAGGTTGAAACTTGCTTCTTCCAAGTGCAAAACATTTAGATGGCCCAAAGCCAAGTCCCAGAAAAAAGCCCTAGTCATCGGCTCAGGAATGCCAGCTCTTAACACCAACCAAACGTATACAAACCCTCTGGTAGGGCAATTCACAGTATCATCTCCCACAAACACTCACTTAAAATTGCAGCTATCATTCACCTCCTTACTTCTATGCCAGGGAAACCTAACTGAGTCTCACTTTGACACTCTCCAAAGTAGTCAGCTGAGTGAGTTTTTTTTCCCTGCCTTGCTTTGGGGAATTTCTGCTTGGTGCTTCTGTAAAGAGAAACAAAAAGGCTTCACACCGCATCAGGCAGGATCCCTCCATCACTCCCAGCTCCTTAGCCAAAGGCATTCCTGAGGTGCACTGTGCCCTAATAAATCAACAAAAGCACTCCAGGTTTCCCGGCAGCTGGAAACTGGAATTCTGCAGTGAAGGCAAACACCTCTCCAGCTAAAGCAAACACAGCCAGGGAGCCCCTGCTGAGCACCAGAGCTACTGTCAAAAGAGGGATAGAGGGAGAAGGTGGGATCATAAGGCATCTGGCTGACAAAGGGCAATCCAACATAAAGATAGAAGATGGCCATAAGTCCAGCCCTGAGCTAGGCATTCCTCTGTGCAGGCATGTGCTTTCCAAAATGTTTTATCAGAATAAACCCACAAAACTTCATTTTTAGAGCAATGACCATCTTGCCCTGATACAGATGGTACTTTTGCCTTTAAGAACATTTATTTTAGTGTTTAGAAGACCCATGTAAAAGATCCTGCAAAAATACAGAACAAAAATAG
Source organism: Corvus moneduloides (assembly GCF_009650955.1). NCBI lineage: Eukaryota > Metazoa > Chordata > Aves > Passeriformes > Corvidae > Corvus > Corvus moneduloides. Next base: position 10,342,317 of record NC_045486.1, read on the forward strand.
CCCAGTCTTAAACAGCTTATAACTTAACTCTAAAATAAACGAAGACAAAGGGAACAGCAGTGATCAGTATGAGCAGCACTCAGCTCAGCAGAACAAGACGACTGCTGTTTCCAGGGGTAAAGGAAGGCATTTGGGTTTTTTTTATTTTTAAACTATATAACAGAAAAGACCTGATGAAAGATTTTAAAGAATTATTAGGTGGGTTGGAATACATTTATGGGCCAAGCACCTCTCACACAAAAACCAAACCAGCATTTTTCAAAAGCAGCACAAGGAAACAACAGAGGGTAATGTTACCAGACAAACAGCAGCAAGAGCCCAGTTTCCAGAACTAACATTTGCTAGATTGCATACAAAAAACTAGATGGGCTGTTTCAGCACCTCATTTTCAGTTGCACTTGGCGAGTAAGGGAAAGGAGAAACCAAGCAGGGCTGAAACAGTGACAGTAAAAGCAAAAGAGCTGACTGCCTCAAATGCTCTTACAACAGGCACAAGCCCATTTATACCATAAAATATCTCTCATTCAATAAAACAAAGGCATCTTCCTCAGATGCACCCTGAGAGCTGGAATAAATAGCCAGATTTTACCATCTCCCCCTCCTGATGGTTATGCTCTCCCACAGGGAGTTTCCTGGTAACGCATTCAGTGCATGGATGGGAGGTAGCACAGGATAAGTGTGAACAAATTTACTTATGTCAGACCCAATCTGGACTGCAAATCCAAGTCTTCAGCTTCCATGGCATCATTTGGAGCTCTCACTTTGAGACCACTGTAAGGCACATTTTCCTTCCCACTCCCTTGAAGAACCACCAGATCCCAGTCCACAAGCAAATACTGCCTTTAGGGTAAATCCTGGTCTACCTACACGTGGTTAATTGAGACACACAAATGCCAGGCAGCTGACAGTGCACAGCAATGGTGCAAAGCCAGCAGCCCCATTAGCAGGTGAGTGCCCGGAGCTCCCAAACTACAAATCATCCTTCCCCTCAGCCTGAGGGAGATCCAGCTGGCAGAGCTGTGTTCTGTTTGGGACGACCCTGACTGGCACTTAAAAGCCCTGGGTCTCAAGAAAGAAATAACAGATGAATGTGCTGGGTGAAGGACTCCTACATATGTATACGTGGAGAGAGACACACACAAAGGAGGGCGGGGGGGCAGCTGGGAAGAGTGACAGCAAGACTTGTCTCTGGGCCTTGTGCTTATTTTGACCTTTCAGTTAAAGATTCTCCAAAAAGGCACTGCTCAGCCCCAAGCCTGATTAGATGTCTTGGGAAAAACAGAGCACAAAGCATCACACATGAATGAGCACAGAGCCATAACACGATCTGGATATTCCCACCCATCCATATGGCCAAAAAAAGCGACGTTCCTCAATGCAAACATTGGCAGCAGCAATATGAAACTAATGTGTTAATTAGCAGATTTTGCAATCCAGCACACAGCAGAGACTGCTGGTGGTGGCTATTACACAGTCAATCAGAAGTGAAACAGAACAAGTACCACGTTACTTAAACCATTCACAACAAGGTTAATAATTTGCTAACTGCATATTTCTGGCCTGAGCAGACCAAGGTCTGTTTTTCAAGCTTATTTTCTCAAAGGTATTTTAAAATGTATTTAGCAGGGCAAGCTCTCCATCACTTGCAACTCTTCTCTTTGTTAACATTCAGTCTCAACTTGAATGTTTAGCTTAAATTCAAGAAAGGCCACTGCCTTGCTTTACACAGCATCAGACTAAATGGGCTCAATGATTTCCCAGCCTTGTGAAACTCTTTAGCTTTCAGCCTGTAAACAATCACAAGTTATTCTGAAACAATCATAGGCTAAATGACAACATTGAGCAGATTTACTTCTTGTATAGGATTTTCATACTGAATGCAATAGAAGATTATGAAACTGAATTACTTAAATGCAATTGGAATTTAACACAATTCCTTAGAGTACATGGGTTTACACACAAAATGCTTAATAAAACTCTACTCTCCTAGAAAGTTTAATCAATAAAATAAATACTGCAAGACAGGTGAGATACAATATTTATTTCACCATTACACTGATATTTCTAAGAAATATAAAAAATATATATAGAAGATTTCATTTTCAGGAGATATTTGAAGTACAAACCTCAAGCTGACACTCCTGCCATGAACAAGATTCTTTATATCCAGGATGTACCACTTATGGTGCACAAAGCATCTAGACATAAACAAAGTTTGGAAGGAAAAGAACAAACAGGGATGAAGAACATGACTGAATTGGTCTTGGGGTTATTTCTAAAGCGCAGAAAAACAGAAATCAATTGCACCAGGACTAGTCAGTCACATAATTTAAGGTACAGCCGCTCTGATTTCCTGCCTAACACACAGGCACTGTTCCATTTTATCCACTCACACCTCCACAAGGCCCATTAAGTGGTTCTGTGAAATGTAGTGGTTTATGGCATCTAGACTAAAGGCCTTTGGAGGTCAAAATGTAAGTTCAACTACTCTGCTAGTAATTTGCTACAATGGCTCCATCATTCTTTCTGGCAGCGAGGCCAGACTAATTTCTTAGTTGTTTGCCTTCTGCCTTGAGCCATTAATTCCTTCTCTGCTGGATTAAAGAGGAGCTCCTCAGAGTCAATTATGCACAGGTTTTAACCAAGTCACCTCTCAATAGCTTTTTTTGGCAATCAACAGATTGGTCCTGTCAGTGTCTTAGTACAAGGCATCTTTTCTTGAGTCCTTGAACAGCTTATAACTTTTTTTTTTTGTTTTTTAAATACCAGTTTGATTGTCCTCCCCCACCTCTTCCCCCTTCTTCAGGGTCATTGCTTTGGTGAGGCACAATCAGTGAAAAATCAGCATCTCTGGCACACGGAAGTCCACACTTGCCTGTATCAGGTGGATGTCATTTCACTGGACCTGTGTTACAGCCTAATGGAGGAGCTACAGAAATCAGGCTGCAAGGATCGTATCAGTTCACTAACAGTCAATTATCTGACTGTACTGAGTGGAAGGAGCTTGTATCTTTCTTAATCACCATGTAAACATTTCTCCAAAAGTTCTACGGAAAACTTCACTACCTCCCCCATTCTGCCGAAGACCTACATACTATTCAGGATATTCAAGCAAGAAAATCCCAACATTCCAGTCATTTCCAGCCATGGTTTTGAATTTGTCCTCAGCACGGCCTACTTCTCTGCTGAATCAACATTAGCAGTGGCTTTAGACTTATTTTCAGAACACTGATGAACTACTGAACAGTGGAGTACACTACTGATGCTTGCCGAAATCACCTGCTAGGAATACCACGTTCTGAAATGTACCCAGTAACCCATGATTTCAGAAGCATCAGCCTTTTAATTAAATAATTATGAGGCATGCTGTTGATGTTGGCACAGATCAATTATTCATACTATTGTACGACTCCAAGTCAAACATCCAAGAAACACATTACATGAACAGTCACCTGCTGCCGTGTTTCTTTCCAGCAGCACTTTCTTACTATTAACACAACCCCTCCCTTCAGAGGTGTATATCTGTATATCCTCTGAAGTATACATCAAAAGCTATAAGTACTCATCTCAAACCCCCCCAAAGACCGGCATGAAAAGCATTAATCCCTTGTAGATGTTAACCAGGCACTCCATATCACAAGGACTGGTACCTTCCTCTACTTCTGTTCTAGAAGGAGGCTCATTGAACTTCCACCTCTAACCAGATTTCCATTGCGTGGCACTTCTCATTTTGTGTTACTTCTCATTTTGTGTTACACATTAAATGCACATCTAAGTTTGCAAAGAGCACAAGGCAGAGAGCTTATGCTCTGTGTGCAGGCAGGAGCACAGGGCAGGTTTGGGTGTGTGATAGCTGGAAGGGCTCTGCATGTTATACCACTTGGAAGAAAATAATTCCAAGGCAATAGTGTAGAATGGAACATGTGGCTTTTACCAATCCTTACCTTGGCATTTTCAAAAGAACGAAATTTACTTTTCATTGTGAACTCCCCAGCCCAGCTACCCAGGAACACCAATACCTGGCTGTCTATCAGGGACAAGATCACCAAGGCAGCTCCAAATAGCAGAACAAGCAGCCTATGGAAAACTGGTTTCAGGGAAAGCTACCCATCAGTTTTAACAGCAGAAAGTCTGCTCATATTTATGCATGACCGCTCACGTGAACTGCATGACTGCTTTTGTTGATCTGCTCGCAGCGATCCATTCTTTCAGTAGGAACACCAGGAGGAAGCCATGCTGGGACTGGGCAAGGGGAAAAAAAACCACCCGGTGGATATACTGAATGGGACAGAAAATTCCCCTACAATTTCTGGAAGTTTATTTCCAGCAATGCCCTGCATTGACTTTTCTGGCAGCTTTTTGGGACACCTTCACACATCAAAGCCCAAGCCATACCACAGTAGTCATTTTGACTAAATCTACTTTAGAAATTGATTAAACCATTGATTTTTTCATCGTTTAGATAGACACAAAGTGACCTTTCCATCCCACAAAAAAACCAAAGGGAATTAACACATGTAAACAGAGTCTTCATTTAAAAGGGAGTGTTTTGCTCCCTTAGAAGGAAAGTCCTGCGATACTTTATTTTTTCTTGCAGCTCCCAAAAAATCAATTCTCCTTCCTCCACTTGAGCTTTTCACCTTTCTGTCCAAAACAGGCCAAAGGCACAAGACTTCTCGGAGCATACACAGAAAAGCAGCCTGAAGACAAACACAGGTCTTCCTATAGGTCACCAAAGGTAAAGACATCAGTACTATTTTGTCAACTGACAGTTCTATTTCAGTCTGTGAAGCAGCAACACAGAAGTCAGTTCCCAGTAGAGATAACGGTTTTTCAAGCACAAAAAGTTTATTCTTTCTCTATACAGAAAAGAGGTTTTTGAGATATATTTTTCATTACTGAGTGGAATAACAAGGATGCTCCATGTGTTTATGCTGGTAGAGACCATTTCCCTTGTGAATCACTGCCTACGTGCAATTTCTAACTGCTTAAAATAAACACATTGTGGAAGTTCCTTCATTAGAACCTTGTGCCTTCTGGTACTTCCTACATGGTGCATTTGGGGATGCAGATTACAATCCTAGAGCTGAACAGCCAGGTGTCATTTGTGTTGTGATGATCCAACAGGCTCTGGCAGCCTGCAAAGAACACAGAGACTGTAATTGTCACTGTAGCACCCGTTAGGATCACACTGTGCTGGCAGCACTGGGAGGAAGGGAAACAGATGCATAGCCCAACGGCTTTCAAACATTCAGGAAAAGGATGAAACCATGGAACTATGAGTGCAGGTCATTCTCCTGTAACAGCTTTGCTCAGTGCAGCAGCATCCTGGAACTTGCATGTGGATGCTAAACACCTGCACCAGCCACAGACACAAAGCTTTGATCAGCAAGAGAACACTGAACTGCAAAAGTACTTAACCAGAAATGTTCTTGTGACTCTGTGAGCAGCACCAGCATACAAGTTCCTCCCAGCATGACACCCATCCCTGTCATCCACTGGAGGGCAAACACTATTCAGATGTTATTTGTCTGTAGCTAATGAGTTTGGCATTCATAGATCCATGACAAGAGCTCTGCTACAGCAGGTCTGTGATGGTGGGATGCTGTAGATGTATTTGGATGGCTGGATCCAAAATAACACTGGTCTGTAATGTGTCCATCAGTTTGCTCACTCTTTCAACTCTTCACAACCTTTATTCACAGAGTTCAACAGAGACAGTTCTCCACAGTGGTGAAGCCTAGTTAAGCATTGTGAACAGTGGCCATTATCAGTATAGGTGATTAAGGAAAGCTTCATGATGCCACCACCCTGTACAGAGAGGCATCAGACCCACAATGAAACAGAACAATTACTTGCAAGACCATTGATGGCAGGGGCCTGCCTGTGTTCTATGCACAGAAAATGCATTTACCAGGTTCAAGCATCCAGAACAGTACTGCCACTAAAACATACAGGAGTAACTAAAAAATATAATAAACAAGAAAGTGTGATTGTCAGAAGCCTTTAGATTTGTGGCACTCTGCTGAGCTTGTTACTGAGGCTACTGACACAGGCTTTCACCTCCCCTGCAGACCAGTTCAGTGTGGAGATGGAAGGGGCCATGGTGACTTGGGCACTGTGAGGACAGAGACTTGACTGTCCCAAGCCCAGAGAAAGCAAAACAGGCTAAATGGCTCTTTCATCTGGTTCTGTGCAGCTGCTTATATGGCCACACTGCCAGCACACAGAGTCCCTACTGCCCATCTGTGCTGCTGTAGGAGGTAATCTTGCAGGTACCTGCCCTCTGGGCAGTACAGAGAGCAAGAGCAGCATTTGTATGGCAGCTGCTCTACTCCACCACTCCTTTTTCCTTAGCTCTGCATCATCTCAGCAGTGCTGGGCACAGAGCACAACCAGACACTCCAGCTCTGGAGCTCCAGCTGCCTGTTACTGAGGCCAAGGAGCTCGGCACATCGAGTCACTCAGGGATGGCAGTGCTGCAGGGGCTGCTCTGCCTTCCTGCCAATTAAAATTTTGCCTATGCTGCCAAGAGGACAAGCTGGTAGCAATCACCCAGGGCCATTCTGTAATTGCACATGCACCTCTGTTGGCTGTCACACATCTGGAGAACAGTTTCTGGTTACAAATCCCAAAAAGAGAGGAAAAAATTTAGATCAAAGGAGGAAATAAACAGTACAAGTCAGTGTTACCCCTTACAGCCACAGCAGTGCCTCAGAAGGCACAGTCACACAAGGGAACCACACCTCTCCATCACAGCCACGAGAAAGCTGCACTGCCGCGCAGGGCAAACAGCAAAAAGCCCTTGCAGTCTTTGTCTTAAATCTCTCTCAAGTTTCAGGTTGTCGTGAAATGCAATTCAAAATATGTTTCAGCTAAGGATCAGAATATAAATTCACAAATGCCTTAGTCTCCCTAGGTACTTCGACCTCTCTGCAACCTCATTTTGTCAATTTCTATCAAAATGCTAAAAAGATCTGGCAAATAAACAGAGCCCCTGGTTAGTACTTCTCCATTTCCCACAGTGGCACACAGATCTCATGCAATTAATTCAGTTGCACATCAGCTTTACCATTCTCTTGGGTAGAATCATTCAGTAATGGACTGCAATCTGTATGCAAGAAGTCATATGCAGGAAGCAAATAAAAATCAAAATATTCATGTCGGTGGGATTCAAAAGTCCAGGAACTGCTTCTGCACTAGAGATCTCCAGCACATACAACTTCTGGCTACACTAAAAGTAGGAGAGAGGTGAGAAGAGCTTATGACTGTGGTGTGTGGAAGACAGCAAACAGGTGATCAAAATGCTCATCACATGTGTTACCAAAATGCTCTCACATATGATAATTTCATAATTCACTAACATAATTGCTCTCTCCAGCATTTTAAGAAGGTTTGATGCAAAAAAATCTTGGGATCAAGGCTGAAATTGATAAAGAGAGAGTTGCTTCAGGGCCACTAACTAACTCCAAGCTGTCCAAACCCCTACCCCAGCTTCAGTGAGGACATTATTTCTGACAAAGCCTGGTCTGGCAGGACCATCTCTGAAGCCACGGTTCCTCTGCTTTAAATTTTTGTTGTCTGAAGGATTTCCAGCTGAGCAGAGCACTTGGCAGGCAATGCCAGGAGCATTTTCTCAAGCATTTGCTTGGCCAGCTGTTCACAGAGGTTGGCATTTCTTTATGGAAACTAGAGACCCCAAAAATTCTTCAGTGTCACACAGGAGGATGAGGGCATGGGCACTTGTAGGCACAGAGGGATTTCAAGAGCACACAATCTTCAGGAGTTAGGATCAGACTGGGGAGACAGGTGGCACTCCAGTTCTTAATGTAACTCCACACAAAGAGCAGGGAAGACACTTAACCAAACTGTGAAATGGTGCAGTACAGGAAAGCTAAAAGAGCAGAGATTGAAACAAAAATTATTTTGAAATGACATGCATGGGCAGAAACCCTCAGCTGAAAACACTACTTCTATGTAGTAATTTTCAGAATTATTATAACAGGGTAAGATGTCAAACATACCCATTCTATTTATAGAATGACATGCAATTTAGTCAGAAAACAAGTTTCATTAGCATAAATGCTTGAACACAATCAGCTTCCTCCACCTGCACAGTTCCAGGCACGACTACTCTCCTGCCATGGCAGAGCTGCAGGGAGGGGTAGGACACAAGGACTGCATTCTCCTTGGAATAACTTCAGCAGCAGGATGAACCCCATCATTGCTACTCAATACCACATTATGCTGAGATAAGCTGACACACATGTTTTTTTCACTGAAACCCAGAAGCACTGCCTTTAATTTCGGAATTAAGGAAAAGTGCAAAGGGAAGGAGAATGGTGATGACTTGAAATTGTCTGCACCTGCAGATACAAAGCAACAGCAATCCATTTAGTCAATACCTTACAGCTGTGTATCCCAGTTGGCTCACCACAGATTCCATGTGGGTATCTGGAGCAAGCGGTGACACAATTCCTAAACTCCAGTCCTCTGTACAGAACCAGCCTAGCTAAACCACCACCAGAAGCAAAGATCAACCCACTTACAGCCTGTGACACAGGGATGAGAGACTTCCCACACGAGATAAAACAGGAATAGATACAAGTAGCAAGATAAAATTACAGTGTTCAGATACTTCAAGAAGAGAAACGAATTATCGTTTCCTAAAAGGGAGTAGCTATGAAGTTGCAAGAATTTTGAGAGCAGCAGCCTTGGTGCAGAGCAGAGGCTGGGGAAACTCAACAGTTCCAGGCTGTTCCACAGTTAAACTTCAGAGCCAAAAGCAAAGCAAAATCTCACACGTTTAGCAGGCACAGAAGAAGTGATCCTAACAGTACTTGCAGGTTTTATACTGCAAGCAAATCACTAAAGTTCACATTCAATTAAAGTCTGGCATCTGGAAAATTTCTTAGGATCTGTTTCATTTGAAGATTCATTTCACATTTTGATCAACATCTAAAATCAGATCATGCTACCACAAAGTTCTTTTCTACTCCATTTTCACCTCTTTTTCGAGATTGGCAGGCAGGACTTTAAAGTGACATTCTAAAATTAAATTCAAGATATTAGAAACCATTTAAAAATTGATTAAATAGCAAAAAACCAAAAAAACAAACAAACAAAAAAAACGAAAAAAAAACCCAGAACCAAAAAAACACCCCAAACCAACCAACCAACCAAAAAAAACCAAACCAAACCAACAACAAAAAATCGACCTAAACTGAAACCATTCATTTCTTCTTTTTTCTTTCCCTCACAAGCATGGGGAGGCAGTACTTACTTCTAGTTAATGAAAAGAAGACCTAAATTGTTTCCTGGAACCTCAAAATAGCTCAGATGTCTTAGTTACTACTTGGCTGAAAAAAAATTATTAGCAGTGAAAACAAGTCCTCCGCATTTATTACTTAAGCAGGTGGGGAGGAGAGGCAGAGCCTTAAAGAGCTCACACCAAAGCACTGTGGTTCTTCCATTAGTCAGGGCTGCATGTCAGTACAGGTTGGAACATCCTCCTTCATGTTTTTGCACCTTTGCAGCTTAGCAAATCTGAGCTCCAGCAACTACAACCCTGGCCAGTTTATTAAGCAGGGGAGCATCTCAGTTATCACTGCGGCAAACCACAGCACGCAGTCTCTGATTCTTCATGGTTCCAGAGAAACATGCAGGTAGCAAAACCCCCTCCATGCTGTTTTTAGAGAGGCCCCTGGACTCAGTGTGCCACTGGGAAAGGTCCTTTGGCTTTCACCACTGTGCTGGAGTAAAGACTGTACAAGACGTGAGTTTACTGTTTTCCAATTAAATTAAGCATCTACTCTGCCTTCCAGAACAGTGGTATCATGTCATGAGACTGTGCACATGCTCCTACTGCCTCAATTGCTTGTTTCTGAAAAACACACACAAGAATTTATAGGAATTGTCTTCCGGCACTGAGACGAAACCAGACAAAGCTCAAAAAATGATCAGTATGAATCTTCTCTAAAGACATCATCACAACCATCAGGTCATCAAAGACGCCTCCAATAATAGGACAGGGAAAATGATACCAGCACAATGAAAGACCAGCTGGCACATTCCCATAAAGGCAAAAGCAGCCCTCCTGTGGTTTTGACGAACAGCAGAAGATGAATCCTTTCAGATACAGTAATCCTGCAATCAGATACTCACAAGAACCACAAATAAATGCAAATCAAATCCAGGGTTTTAACAGATTATAGGGAATGCAAAGGAGAGTCAGTAGAACACACCAGATCCCAGCACACAGAACACAAAGACATTTCACTGAAGATCCAGGTGAGCAAAAAGGGCACCAGTCCAAGCCCTGCTTCCTGAAACTAGCTTGTATCTAGAGGGCTAATTCTTACAAGGAAGCAGGCAGGCTCATGCCTCCTCTGACTGCTACCACCCTGCACAGCCTGCAAGCTGGGATGAATCAAAGTCCTATCATCTTCCTCCAAGATGCCCTTATGCAAGATTGGGAGGGTTCAGCTCAGAACTTGGCTACAACAAACAATTTGAAGTTTCAGGAGAAAAAAAAACAACAGCTACAAACAAAACCAGAACAGATGGAGATGCTGTCAGCAAGGAGAAGAAACTGAAGTCCTTGTGAGTTTGCTTTGACAAGCAACAGGAAGAACTAAGACAGAGAAGATGACAGAAGAGAAATAATGTCAATCTACCCAATTCAGCAGTAAAGCTTTTACCAGAAAAAAATCTCTGGCATTTCTGGGGAGTGGCTGCTTCATCTTCTTCTGAACTACTCCACGTCTGTTGTTCTCCCTCTCCAGCTGACACTAAAACTTATGCTGGAAAAGATACAATGCTTCCCTGCACCCATCACTGCTGGCTAAAGGAACACTCCAGAAAGCAAATAGCAACAGTGGAAGATAGCAAGTGCAATTACTTTTGTCTTCTGTTGGACAGTGCTGGATAGCACACACCCTACACAGGCAACCTGGGTGGGTGCTTTTTCCTTCAGAGCACACCCAACATACAACTGGTACTGCTTAATTTGGCAGGCAGCCTCTCTCCAGGCTCACGGGGCCACCTTCGGCAGCAACAGATACTTTTCAGGCTCGTTCAGTCCTTGCAGGCTCTGCTGGCATTGCCAGGAAAGCCCAAGCATGCCAGCAGCAGCAACACTCCAGCAACAACCCCGCTTCACACAAAGACTGGCACTGAAGGGAACGGCTCTGCACACTCATTACAGCCCTCTGTCAGCTATTCCCTCTGCCCTTATATGGGAACATCCCGTGGCCCCGCTGGGAATATGATGCTGTTGGTGGACATGAAAGGTAAGGCAATACCTGAGCTGTCAGCAGGCAAGGGCAGAATTTTTCTGTCCTGAAAAGCAATCAAGAGTCTTGGAGCCTGAACTCTTTACAGCACTCACATGGGAGAAAGTAGAGATTAAAAGTGTCAACTGCTGACAGTCTGCACCCACCTTTCTCAAGAGTTATGCTGGTGATTTTAATCTTATTAAATATTGTTAATCGTATTACTAACCTAACTCTTTTCACATGTTGGAAGAAATTTAAAGAGAAAATTCCATATATGACCATGCTATAGTAAATGCTTTCTAGCCAAGTCTCAGTTCAGGGCAAGTCCCTGGCTTGCAGATTCCAGTTAAGCTGCACACAGGTGTGGATGTGCACAGAAATAGTCCGCTCAGCACCAGACTACCTACGAGTCACCTTCCCTGCCAGATTCTTCTCCGTCCATAACTTGTTTGCTTTCTTCTCTTGTGATTCTGCTAGGCATTGCTGGCCTCTCAAAGTGACCCTATTAAAACCTGTGAAATTCCATGCCCCATTTGTAACAAGGGGAAACACCAATTTCCCCATTAGAATGCAAAACCATGTAGCACAACAGCTCAGTGCATCAGCTTCCCCCTGAATCAGGGTGAATGCTTCCATCACTGGCTTAGCTCCCTGACATCACACAGACATATCATTAATATAAGTCATCGATTGATGAATTTCATACACAAGGCAGAACACTTCTGTGATTCCCTTTCAAAAAGTGAGGTCACAAATGAGCAGATCACATTCAGCCTTACACAGAATAGAGCACTTGTTTAAGTAAAATACTGACCCCGCTGTTTTACAACACTCAGGGTTGCAGCCCCTTCCTCTTTGTAACTACAGCAGCACTCCAGATACTCTCCCAGGACTACTCCTGTTCCAGACTGTTGCCCTGAGATAAAGCAGCAGCCACAGAAAGTTTACATTTAAGAAAATAAAGATCTCAAATTGCAACTCCTGGAACACAAAACACACCTGCTCAGAGGGGCCCAAACACTTGCTGCAAACTCTTTCAAAAAGAATGTGTTCAAGGTGGAAAACGAGATCTCCAGACCAACAGGAATTACCCAGTCAGTGCGCTCCGAGGCGCGGGGCGAGGGCCGGGCAGCTCTTGCAGCGCGGCCGCACGGGCTGCCCGACCCTCCGCCCGGTGCCACCTCCCACCGACCCCTGCCCAGGTCGCGGGGGGCTCGCCTGGTCCCACTACTCCCCGCATCTCGGCAGTGCTACCGCCGGTGGAGGGGCTCGCCAGCCCCGCCGCCCGCTCCTCCTCCTCCTCCTCCGGGGCGCGGAGCCGCGGCGACCCCCGCCCTCCTCCCCGCAGAGCCCGCCGCAGGGACGGCTCGGGGCGGGGGCTTTCCCAGCCCACCGGAGCCCCCTCGCCCCGCCCGGGAGGCGCCGCCGCTCCGGAGGGGCCGCGCCCATCCCCCCACGCGGAGACAAAGCGCGGCCCCCGGGCGGCACCTGCCGCCGGCCGCTGACCCCCGGCAGCGCTTCCTCGCCCCGGGCCGGATGCAGCGGATGCAGCGGCCGCAGCAGCCCGCGCCGCCCTCCCCACGGTCCCGGTGCCCGCCGCCCCTCACCTGCCGCGGCGCCCGCCCCGCTCCTCTCCCGCCGCCGGCGCCGAGCGCTGCCCGCACCGAGCCGCGGAACGCCCGCCCCGCCCCGCTGCCCGCCGGCCGCCCCGCCCCCGCCGCGCTCCTCCAATGGCAGCCGCGCGCTCCGCCGAGGCCCCGCCCCCAGCGCGGCCCCGCCCCGCGGCATCCGGCTGCCCCCCCCGGGCGCGCGGCCGGCGGCGAGACCCCATTGGCTGGCGCGGAAGGGGGCGTGGCCGGCGGCGCCTCCGCGCCCGGGCCGTGCCCGGGATCCCCGTCCCGGCGGGCCGGCGGCGGGCGGGCGGCTGCTGTCGCTCGGGACAGCGAGCTCTGCCTTTACCGACCGAGGCCTGGGCAAGGCGGGTGTTCTGCACGATGCCGCCAGAACGAGTGGCGGCTGCCGGCCGGTCCGAGTGCGCTGCGCTGCGCCAGAGTGGTCCGCGGCGCCGCTGATGAGAGCTGGGCTTAAAGATGTGTATTTTTGAAGAAATGGCAGCATTTCTCTTGTCTCTGCGTTTGTAGCAATATAACTTTGCAGTCAGGCTCGACAAGCCTTTGTGCTCGGCTCTCCTCAGCCAAGGGGTGCGAGTGAGTGGGAAGTTTGTCGCCCTGTACTCACACAGCATCGGGAGGCTTAGGCACAGCCCAGATCCAATTTGCAGTGTACCAGCACATTAGCGAGATTGAAGAATGTGACAGAAGCATAGTTATCTCCCGCTGCAAAACAGCGAAGGACATACCGTTCCAGCTGAAAGTCGGTGGTGACAAAAGCACCATAAAGCAGAAGCGCCTGAAGTGATATGTCTAATATAAACTGACTGCTGGTTTTGTGATTTTTATTCCTGAGAAGCTGGAAGCTCCAGTTATGAGCAGAGCAGAGGCTGGCGCTCTATGTAAGAGACAAAGGCATTTCTTGCCACTGAGAACTGACTGCATAAAATCCTCTCTCTGAATTAGGGGTAAGTTCTGTCAGTAACAGCTCTACAGAGGGACAGAATTAATGCTCCCATTTTTCTCGCTGACACTGTAACTTCTGTGTTCCCCAGATGTGCTGTGTTCTGCTGTGTTGTTGATCAGCGAATATACAGTTAGTCTAACAACTGACTTGCTATACATGCAGTGACTGAGTGTAAGTACTGGTCGTTTGCCTACAGAGCTGACTGCCAGATGTTTGGCAGTCGCAGACAAAAGATGGAGTTATGCCTTAAGCACCTAGCCACGAATTCTGTGTGTAGAAAAGAAAACACTTCTGAGGATGTGAAGAAGTGATGCAGGAGCTGTAGGTAAAAGCAAACTGAGGAAGAGTGCACTGGCCTGGGTTGGGCAAGGTACAGAATTTGCCTTATGCCAGGGGTGCCCATCACTTCTTTTTGGCTACAGATGAAGCTACAGATCTCCACTGAAGACATAAAGCTGCTCTGAAAGTCTGAATCAGGCTTTCCTCCCACATGCATTTCTGACATTTCAGAGGGACATAGTTGGTACAAATCCCATGTCCAGAACTGTCATTAAACATCTACTGTCTTTGTTACAATACACCAGTCTCTCATACTCCCACCCCCAGCCCCAAAATTTTATGAAGGAAAAAATATATCTGAAAGTTTAGAGATGCTGAACGGTCCCCAGGATCTGGCAGCATGACCACGGTCTCCCAAAGGAAGGATTATTTCAGAGGCAACTGAAAGAGAGGCTGGCTGTCTCTCTGGACCTTTGCTCCTTGGCCCTTCATTATGCTGAAGAGTCCTTGGGGCCTGCTGTGTGCAGAGCCCACGAGGACTCCCATGAGGAGATGATCCCTTGCTTGTTCTTCTCCCAACACAGAAAAAGCCATCCTATTACCACACCCCACCCGCTGAATCGCTCTTCAGCTTAGAGCTCACTGAGTTATCATCTCACTAATCAGAGACATTTTAACTGCACTCAAATTGCATCCACCAAAATCCAGTCTGGGTGACTAAGAGCACTTAAAAAAAAAAAAATCCCAACTTTTTTTTGCTCCAACCCATTCCTGACTCAAAACACTAATCCCCTTCATGCCTTTCCTCCAGAGCCAGTCCCAACCTGCAGCCCCTTCTGTCTGGTGAAAAACATCTGCAAGCTTCACTTAAAAAGCAGCAAAAACCCCCATGAGAGCATGTTTGAAAGGAGAAGCTTTTCCTTCTGTCCCATGGCAGGGTTGGTGCAGGGAACTGGATACAGGGCCTGCCTTGGGAGCAGGACAAGAAGAGCTTCTGTGCACTTTAGAGATGTTATAGTGCCCCCCTCCCACCCCTCTTATAGCACTCCTGAGTGACAAGGATATTATAAAACCACTGTGGGATTAAACATTCCCCCTTCTGGGAGGAGTTTTTAACAGTCTGCACAAAAATTTTGCAGTTCTTTAAAAAACCCAAACAAACCAATCAAACTCTAGAGAAAAAGCTAATTTTCAAACACTATACAGCTGAAAATGGTGTCACACAAAGAACAAACATATTGAGGAACAAATTAAAACAATCTTTGATTTTCATTTGTTCAGAAAGTTTGGTTAGTTGTGTTGTTTTTAGTATATTTAAATCCCTAAAGGATCCTTTTCTGTAAAACCCCTTGTTAATGTCTGGTTCTAAGCAGGTTAGCTAAGTTTCTTACGTAACTATTATGATAATCACAAGGCTAGCAGCTGCTTATGCTCCTTTTGATTTCCTTCTTACTCTTCCTCCCCTCCAAGTAGGGGATGAGACGGGTTAAGAAAGTCACGAGGGATATGTGAATACTGTCTATAGCTTCCGGGAATAAAGTGTATTTAGAGCAGTAATTCAGGGACCAACAGAAGGTTCGTATCTGACTCCGTTCCTTTCACGCTTTCAGTTTATCAGAACATTTAGAAACAGCATTAAAGTCTTTGTTATGGCCATTTGGGCACCTACAGTTCTGCTGGCAGCAGTCTGTTGGTGTTTAAGGATTGGATTTTGAATACAAAAAGTACCCAACACCCCAGAACCTGCAGGGATAGAGCAACAGACTCTGAGCACACACCTATTTGCATGGGTTTGCTTTCCTCCCTGCAGAACACAGCAAAACAAGCTTGGGATGCTTGTGGCAATCCCTTTATCTTGGAGCTCTGCTGCTGTATTTAAGCACAGACCTTCTCAGATTATCCAACTGCCAAGCACCAGAAATCTCACTTCTCTATGCTTTATGAGTGAGGTCATGAATATAACTTGCTAGCAAAAATCTGGCAATAAAATACAGATCTAAATATATTATGGACAAATCCAGCATTGTCTCCCTTTTCCTAGCTCATGAAACTCACTCCTACTGCAAATCTCAACCCTGTTTCTGAGGTAAACAGGACATCTCTACCACTCCTCTGCTCCACAAAGAGGGAAGTATTTGTTTTAGAAGGTATGTTGTGAAAGGAACTGTCTTTTCCAAACAAACAGATGCAAAGAAATCAACAGGAGCACCTGCAACTTCCGACCAGGATCCTAGAATGCTGGAACATTTAAAACTCAAGCATAAATAAATAAATATATATCCTGATTGTGACACTACATCTAACTGCTTTTGTCCTGTCTTCTTAAGCAACATTTTCTAGTTCTCTCATGAGTGGAAGGAAGGGCAACTTTTCTCTTCAGAATGCACCTACTGTTAGAAGTCTGCAGTGACCTCATTCAAAGTTATTTCCATAGCCACGAGCTGTTTGCTTTTGAGTTGCTGGTGGTTTTTCAAGGAGCAGTAAGGACTCAAAATAGCTTAGCATGGGCCAAGCTCAGGCCACTGCCACCCATTTTTCTATAGTTAATGTCTATCAAAGGGCTTCCTGTTGCTCTTACCAGGTTCTAACTCAGTTTCTGTGTCTTGCCAGACAGAAGAATTAATCTGAATGAACACTGGCTTCTTCTGACCTATACACAGTACCCAGGTCAGTCTCTGGCCTCACCAGACCTGTACATGATTTTGCGAACACCACCCCCTCGGATGAGCATTTGGGGCACAGGGCTGGCTGAGCCATCCTGCTGAGAGAGGTCTTTGCTAAGAGAGCAAGAATTCAAGTCTCAAAAGGCCTTAGCAAGCAGAACTTACTCGTTGAAGAAAGGATCTGCTGAGAGACCTCATTCCAAAAGTGAAACTCAACTATCTATTATAAAACCTTTTTAATAACCCAAAGGTATGCAACAGAACAACAGAATGTGGGTTGGCCTTTTTTCTGGTAGTTTTTTTTTTTCTTTACTAGAATAGACCTGAAGAGCACAGGCAACAAAGTATTCACTTAGTCCTGGCTGAATCATCAGGAAACGTGCACTGAGATGTCAAGTGCTTGTGTAAATCACTGCTGCAAATGTACCTGAACTGAGGTGAGTGCCCAGGTAAACACCCCCTATACGACAGCTCTGCTGGTTTTGTTCAAACTCATGTATTTGCTGTCTGTGTTACATGACAAAGGTTTAGCACAAAGTACTAAACAGATTATACATATAGTCCATGTTATAGCATCTTCCTGGCTATTGCCTTCAGGCAGCTCAGGTACAGCTGCCACTGCTGCAGCCACACCTTCTGGCTTTGGGGTGCACATACAGTAGATCATTGCCACAATGGAGTGATGATTAATCCAGGATTGAGGGAATACACAAATCTTCTCTCCTAATTATTATATAGTCACAGTTAATTACAAGGGTTTTTTCCTAATTGAAATTATTCTGCTGTCACTTCACATAGGAGGATTTAGCAAGGAAGAGCAGAACTAAGCGAGCCATGGTAATCACTTGTAACACAGAGCTGTGCCAGCTGCACACAGGATCTGTTCCTGAGTCTTCAAAACTCCCTACAAAGGGCAAGATCCAGTTATTTTCATCTTGATACACATCACACCTTCCAGCTCTTCTCAAATTTCAGGTTATGTCTTTTGAACAATCATTTATTACAGATTTATTTGCTATGGTTTATTGACTGTTCATACAGTCCTTGACTGACTTTTTCTTCCTGTAAATCTACATAGAGTTAAAGCTACAGACTACCATAATACTCTCTTTAAACGGGTAAAAAGCAGATGTCTTTAGAGCAATAAACAGCCCTTGGTTTTGTATTCTCATTTATTGTATAAAAGTTTAGCTTCAGACCTCTGCTCATTTTTGATGCCACCAAGTACAATTCAGTGAGTGCTGCCATGACTTTCAAGTTTAGCTGCCTAGCCTTCAGCATTTAAAAACCATGCTGATATATATAATCCACATGTTCAGTGATGTCAAATAATAAATTCAGCCAGTTACATAGTAAGGGGGGCCAATTTTATGTAGTTAAACTGAAAAAAACCTCAAACTCCAAACCAGAACAAACTTCTCAGTGACTAGTGTGGCAAATTACAAATAGAACCATTGTACTAGTCCTTCCCCTTTAACTACACGTTTGTCTCATTTTCATCAAGCTCCTGCAAGAAATATAACCTGTAAAAATATATGTGAAATGATAAAATTAAATATTACAGATTTGAAAAATCCTTTTGATCTGTATGCACACTTCTTGATACAGCTAAGTGTATGGGAGTTTTTATCCCAGTTCTGAAGCCAGCAGATCCAACTGCTTCCCTGACAAATACTTCTTACTCACTTCACACTCCAAATAATCAATGTGTAAATCAGCACTTCCCCAAACTACCTTTTGGACTTTCATCTCTCTTACAGGTAGTGAATCACCAAAGATCATTCCTAACACTGTTTCTTTATTCTGTCATTAGCACCCAGTGATCCAAATGAAGTTGGTGCCACATATGTCCCTGTCCCAAAGATCTTGCAGTCTTAGGAGTTTATAATCAAAACCTCAAATTCTCTTAAAATAGGAAAAAGTCCCACCACACAGAGTGTGTATCAGACAGGATTCATTCCGAGTTGCTTACACAGAGGCATTACAACATGAAGTGAGCATGCTGCTCCTTTGTCTGCAAAGGTCCCACAGAAGTGCTTGTGACGCAGGAGTTCCACGTTGGATTTGCCTATCTGCTGCCATCACGGGGAGAAAATGATTTCTTATCTGAGCCATACCAGAAACCTTGTGTGAGGCCACACACAGATACTGATGTTTAGCTGTTCAGACAAGTGTTTTGCCTCAATCAGCCAATTTTCATCCTTCCAGGGAAAACAGGCAGCTGAACCTTTCACTCCTTTCCAAATATTATTTTGGAATAGTTTGTGTTTATTACTGCTAATGTACTGGCTTAAAAGCACCTGCTGTAGAGTAGCATTTCAATTTCCAGGCAGGACAAAATTAGAAAAAAACCCCAAAATGACAAACCCAGAGAAAGTTCCAATGAGATACTAGCAAGGATAAGAAAGTGATTGCTCCATAGATGATTACTAAAACCACAAAATACCTTGGGAATGACGGGTTAAGGAGTCTGTAGAGAAAGTATAATTGGCTTATACTGTCAGAATAAACATCATGATACTTCATACAGCTCTGTATCAGAATCCTTTGCCTCTTTCCCTGCTTGCAAGCCTGGAAGGACATGCAGCTATCAGTAACAAAGAGCTGAACCTTCAGAAATGTTTTGGATACTTCACAACAAGCCATCCTAGGAAAAGGTTACGACGTGTAACTTCAGTGTATTTTAGATTCATCATCTGGCTGTTTGTTAAAACGACTCCTGATGTACTGTGCATGAACAAATGGCAAAACTATGAAGAAATAAGGAGCAAAATACAGAGAATTATACATGAGGTATTTAGGTCAATGACACAGCAAAGGAACAGCTGGAACAGGAAATCACAAATCCAACTCCAGAGTGAAAATCACTGTATTTTATATCAGTTGTATCATATCCATCCTGAGGTGCTGTCACGTGGTCCAGTAGTGGCTTCAGTGTGGGGTGGTGAAGATGTAATAGAATCTCATGGTGTCCTGGGGGAGAAGGAGGTGACAGGGGGACACTGATGGCTCTGGGGGAACGCAGGACTTGGGGGAATCACCTCGGCTCAGTTCTGGCACTGTGGAACTGGAAGAAGACTCCTCCTTGTGCCCACACTTCGGGGAGAGCCGAACAGTGGGGATGGAGGGACATCAGACCATGGGTCAGGCCCCAAAACCTGTCTGTCCCAGCAATAAATCTGTCTGAATCCCAGAATCTCAAGGGGTCTGGGAGGTGGCTGGGGGCCGCAGAGAGTGGCTCAGGGCGGGGTACAGGGATCTGTGGGTCAGGGTACCCAGAAAATGTACCTGATTACACTACAGGGCCTGTCTTGGGCTACTGGGGCCGCTGGGGATGCAAACTGGGGCCCAGTGGGGTGAGTTAAGAGTCTGATGGGAACAATTGGGACCATTGTGGGGTGACATGGGGCACTGGGAGCAACCAGGGGTACAACTTGGGGCCTGAGGGGGGCCATTTTGGGCCTCACAGGTGCAATTTGGGGCTGAGAGGGACATTTTGAGTGCTGTCTTGACACACAAGACTAGAGAGTAAGAGTGAAACAGTGAATGAAGCCAACAGATCAAACAGTGGCATCTCCTTTGCTTGTTAAGAAGTGCAGTGTGACAGAGACTTGACATGGAGCCTGCAGCAGTACTGGACTAAGGCTTTTCAAGTTTTTCAAATATACAGGAGAAGGCATAATGAGAAACACTAAGGGAGCTTTATTTGGACTTGTACTCCAGGTACTTAGAGTGCAAGTTTGCCTTTATTAATCTAATAAGTTGTGGCAATTAATTAGGGATCAGTTCCCTTTCACTATGATATAGAGTACAGGCAGAGTAATGGCAAACATAGCACATGTCAATGCAGTGCTGTAAACAGAACTTCTCTTGATTTGCGTTTCCAGTCTCCGCTCGGTATCACACAATTCCAAAATCACATCTCTCACAGCAGCAGCCTGGCCCTTGCCCTCCCCTGAAGGCCTTGGCATCACTCTTTCTGTAGGTCTGGAGTGCATGGCGAGTTTGACACTCTGCAGCTCAGACAGCACCTGCGTGATACTTTCCTGCAGACTGTTAAACTGCTGTTGTAAACTCCCTAGACATGAGCTGACTTGTTTAATGTAGTTTAGCTGTTCATTTAAAGGCATTAAAAGAGAATCTATTTTTATGGAGTCATTCCTGGTTTCTCTAGTTAACAAAGCCCCTTCTTTCACTCCCCGTGATGCTGTTGTTTGCAGCACGTTTTTTAGGTCTTCTATGACATCACTGAGATCTTTCTGCTGCAAGTAATGGCTGGAGGCCTGTTCTTTGATGGCTTCTTGTAAATTTATTGGGCCCTTCTGTGCTTCAAGCACCAAGACTTTCAATTCTTGCAGCCTTACTCGATTGACGTAGGTGGAACCAAGAACACCTATAATGGCTCCCAGTACAGAGCCAATAATAGACCAGTTCTTCGTTTTTTCAGCTCTTGTGCGCTCTTTCTCATGGCTTTCCCTGACAGCTGCGGAGAAGAGAGAGAATTTTTCTCTCTCAGACTCTTCTGCATTTAAATATGCAGCTCGGTACCTCTTCTCTTCCTGCAAGAAATACAGTGATGAAAGGAGAAGGTATAATATGAAGCTATAAAGTCTATACTAAAGGAAAAAACCCAAACAAACCTCCAAACCCCAGTGCAGATGAAGGAATGGATATCAGGAACATCTATTAGTAGTTTCAGAAATTTTCCCTTGAATGTGGGATTTTCTTTATTAATCCTACTTAAGTCACTGAGACATCATTTTAAGTCTGAGAAATGGAAAAGGTTGTCAGGAATCACAGCTGAAGATCCTGTACATGAGAATCTGCCACGTGATGATAGAAAACAGGTATGAGAGAGCAAGGTCTTTCACTCCCCATAACGTTCCCTGTTTCAGCCCTGCTGACTTCTCCAGACACCAGCAAAAGGCAGCTGAGAGAGTTTCCATGAATTAACCAGAAAGGAGTTTCCTCATCCCACAGAGGGTTAATTCATTAAATGGAAGCTTTTTCTTGACTACTTATGTAGAGGTCACCACTACAACAATTAATTTTCTAGGCTCGCTATCCTCAGTTTTATTCTCCAAATTTACCACTCTATTTTAGCATTAACACATACAATTTGCACAGAGGACCAAACCATTGATAGTAACTAACTAAAACAAGTACCTTAAGAAATTAACTCTGATCACTTATTTCAGAACTAAACTGCATCTACAAAGACAATCAATCACTATTGAAGGAAACAAAGCACACAAATTTGCAACATATTCACCAAATCTTAAGTATCAACAAATTACCTGCAGCAACCTGTGTTCCAGAGTAGCCAGTTCTAAATACTGGGTGTCATCCCGAGAGACCCTGTCTAAGCGATCCCGAATTTCCTTCAGTTTAATCTGTTGGGCTTCTACATTTTCACGAGCCTCTCGTACTATCCCTCGAGCTATCATAAAGACATTTTCTGCCTGAGAAGAAAGAGCATTTATTTTAGACACTTATTACCATACAGACCTAAACTGCTAATTGTACAATTTTTTTTTTTTTTTTTGTGGGGGGAGGGAAAAAACCAAGAACAAAATAAGCCACGCTCTGTTTCAATCCAAGGGATAAGCTCTATTTACTACATGCATAGCCTAGAACACATTCACAGTACCTACACAGACAGTCAAAGCAGAAAAGACATAATTCTCCCTGGATAACCTTTTCTGCCTCACAGCCAGTGTTTATGCTTCATATAGCTCTATTCACAATTTTAAAAATTCCACATTATCTCCATGTTTACCTCTGTCACTTTTCCCTGAGCCTCTCGAACTTCATTGATTCCAACAAATTCTTCGTATCTGTCCCACCAATTCCTGCATGTTGCAGACACTTTTTGGAGGGAGTTTTTTCCCATAGCAGTCCCTGATTCCGTGATCCGATGAAGGAGACCCATGGCCATTTCCATTGCAGACTTGGCTTCGGGCCTCTTGGGTGCCGATGGGCAGTAAGTCCTCACCACATGTAAATTCCCTTTTGGACTCCACTTCATCAATGAATGGTGATACTGCAGACCACAGGACACTGAGGACACACTTGATTTGTATTTCATAGGCCCCATGTCTTGAATTTAATCACTAAACAAAAGTGCTACAAGGAAGAAGAAGAGATGTTATTGAAGTATGGCTGATTCACAGCTCTTCAACGACATTTGTGCCAAAACCAATCAACTCCAGAATGGCTAAACCATTGCTACTTTTACACCACTGCTTACCTAGAGAACTTTCCACAATTTCCAATAAAGTGCAATTGTGTCACAGATCTCTGATTTTCTGTTAGGAAGTAGTCCCACCATGCTTCATGGTTCTTGATTACTAATTCACCCACGACGTGAACAACGATCATGTGCAGATCCAATAACAGCAGGAGCGACTTCAGAGAAATTTAGTGCTTCAGCAGAGCAGTGATTGCACGATGTGGTTTGTGTTACAGGTACTCACATTTCTGCAAAAGAACAGAAAAGGAAAAAAGGCAGAGAGGAAACAAAATCTTCATAAAAAAAGAAGTGTGGCTTGATCATTCTCTTTATCTTACATTGCACAGATACAGGAAGTGTTGAAGGATGCAAAGACAAAAACGTAAAGGACAGAGGGAAAACCCAGAAGTGCTGAACACAGGTATTCCCATGAGACTGCCTACAAAAGTAATAAACCAGGATGAGCCACAAGAATAGAAAAATCTCAGTCAGGGAACACACAGCATTCTAACACACAGGGCTGCATTTTAAAATGAGCTTAAAATTCTTGCTTACCCTGCAAAAGCAGGCTGCTAGTTATAGTTTATTGTCTACTGATTTGAAATATGATCTTAGAGTTCGACTGAGGCACATTCCTCTAAGAACTGGAAACAGGAAAACTTTGCAGTCAGGTTTTGTATGAAATTTGAGCATGACTATATTAGGTTTTGACTAATATAATATTAAAACATGAATTATTGAGAAAACTTGATAGCTGCTGCATAGTATTTTTAATTACTTTAAAACAGCTTTCCTTGTTAATTTTAGGTGGTTAATACAGGCATCTCCACAAAAAAAGCATTGTACCAGCTGGAAAAATTCTGACCATGACAGGTTAATTCCTTGCTATTTCTAACAGCTAATAATAACACCAAGTGGCATTATGAAAATCTTAGCAGTTGTTTTACACACCTAACAACATGGAAGATCAAACCCACAAGAACATGGAAATGAAGGAAGTTCTCTCTCCTGCCAGCATCACTCACAGATCTACTGTTAACAGCAGTGTTAAACACCTACTCTACATTGTAGCCCACATAAACGTCAGCTCAATTTTGCCTGTTCCAGACTGCAAAATTCCCCTCTCTTAATTGCATTACTACCTGAAGAGTTTAACCAAATATTTAGGCTACTGGACTATAGAAAAAAAACAGAGCGAAAGTTGAGATTTGAGGAAGAATTTCTATGCAGGCAGTCACAGACTGTGATGAACGTGATCTCAGCCTGAGCTCAGAGGACACAAGAAAGTTGTGAAAGCTTAATCTGAGATGACGTGCCTGGTTCCTCTCTTGCTTTCCTCGCAAGAAACGTTTCCTCTGCCTGCAGTCACTGACAAACACACTCTCAAAAGCTGCCGCACACACAGAGCCGGTGGCAAGCGGGACTCGTTTCCACGGGTCCCGCCTTCCGCAGCGGTCCCGTGCCGCAGCCAAACGCAACCCGAGGCGCCACCGCGCACCCACATCCCGCAGCCGGCTTCTTCCGCACGACCGACCCCTTCCCTGCTCGGGGGCCCTTCCACCGACCCGGCCGAGCCGCCGCTCCCTCCCGGCCGCCCCGGGCCCGGCCCCGCCGCGCCCCGTACCTGCCCCGGCCCGGCGGCGGAAGCGGCGGCGGCGGAAGCGGCGGCGGAAGCGGCGGCGGAAGCGGCGGCGGAAGCGGCGGCGGAAGCGGCGGCGGAAGCGGCGGCGGGAGCGGCGGGAGCGGGCGGAGCGAGCGGAGCCATGTCGGGCCGGGAGGGTAAGGCCGGGCCCGGGGCCGCCGGTGCCTTCCGCTCGGCCCCGCCCGGCCCTCACTGTCTCCTCTGTCTTTGCAGGCGGCAAGAAGAAGCCGCTGAAGCAGCCGAAGAAGCAGACGAAGGACCTGGATGAGGTAGGGCGGCGGGAGAACCCCGGGGCGCGGTGGGGGCTCAGCCCCGGCCGTGAGTGAGCCGGCGGGCCTGCTGCCCAGGGGGTTCCTGCTGACATTTACAGGAGTGGGTAGTGACAGGACGAGGGGGAATGGGCTCAAAGTGAAAGAGAGGCTGTTAAGATTAGATATTAGGAAGAAATTCTTGCCTGTGAGGGTGGTGAATCCCTGGCACAGGTAGCCCAGAGAAGCTGTGGCTGCCCCATCCCTGGAAGCGTCCAAGGCCAGGTTGGACGAGACTTGGAGCAACCTGGGCTTGTGGAAGGTGTCTCTGCCCGTGGCAGGGGTTTGGAACGAGATGATCTTTAAGGTCCCTTCCAACCCGAACCATTCTGTGTTTCTCTGATTCCATGACGACATCCTGCCCGTGTTCCACCATGCTGGTGGATATAGCAGTGCTGGCTGACGGAGGAGTTTGGAATGCCCTTGTCAAACCATCAGGTCACGATCTGAAGTCGATCGATCACTGCAGTCTCAGGAAGGAGCCTGGGACAGGCACAAACTCTGGGATTATTGTGTAGTTTGCATAAATTAAGTACTAGTAAATTGCATGTTAGAGATACTCTGAACCGTTACATTTAAGTATTGGGTGTCAGCTGCTATTTTTGAGAATAGTGGACCATGGATGAGGTGTCACTCTTTGGAAAAAAGCAAGTACAATGTCTCTTTGAAAAAGGAAAAAAAAATCATAGCTTTCTAAATAAGCTTTATTGTTAAAGAAATGGTAGAACTAATTAAGTGTTTACAAGGATCAGGTTATAAACATTTGTGTATCAAATGATGTGATTTTTTTTTCCTCTCAGCCCTGCAATACTGTGAGCACTTGGGGGCAACACATTGCAAGAGAAAAACCCACTGGAGTGGATAAATGTGAGGGATTGATTTACTAGGAAAGACATATTAGCCTACAGGAGACAGGAAAACCCGGAGAGAGAAACAGAATATTCTGTTCTGTGGGGGGTAGGTAGGGGAAGTAATATGGTTATGTTGCAGCAAGGGAGGCTTTAAGTGAGAGGAAGGCTTTGCAGTTGTAAAGATGAGCCACAGACTGGATTGGTGAAGAATCTGTGGAATCTGAATTGTCAAGGTCCTTAGTTCAGTTATGCCAAAGTCACAAGTGCCAATTTAAAAATCTGGGGTCCTTTTCAGCCTTGGTGTCTGTGAAGAATGTGTATCTAAGGGACAGAGTATGTCTGACTTCTGGATTTGGAGGCTGGTCCAGCAAGGATGCTCAATAGCTGCCTTGCCTGTACAATTTGCCAGCAGTCTCATTAGATTTTTTGGAATTATTACAAATTTATTAAACCCAGCAAAAATGACATATGTGTGAGAGGATTTTTAAAAAATTTACGCTTTTTTATAGGTGAAAGCAGCCTTATTTTATTTACATTCTTTATAGTCAAAATGTTTTTGTTAGTGCCTGTGTACTGGGCTTCACGTGTCACTGAGGGCACGTTAATGAATGATGTTAGTGCAAACATCTATCAATCAGAGGAATCATAATCTCAGAATGAGATTATGCCATGGGAAATAATTCCAGAAAGACCAAACATACAGAGTTGAAGTTTAGTTTGTGGTACAGCAAAAACCTTGGTGATAGTTCTGCAATGTTCTGCATATTTAGCATTATTCAGCCATCCTGCCTCGGTCTGCTCAGGTGTTTGTTGCTGCTGGAATATTACATTTGTTTCTCATTGCTTCTCAGTTGTTTTTGAATTTTTCTGTGGAAGAGATGTTAAAAACTGCTGCTATTCTTTCCTTTAGACGGATCTGGCATTCAAACAAAAACAGAAGGAGGAGCAAAAGAAACTTGAGGAGATGAAAGCAAAAGCTGCTGGAAAAGGGCCCCTGGGTAAGTGAGGTGCCAACCTGGCAGGAGAAATGGGGGTCTTGATGGCTTCAAAAATTTAATGTTTTTGCTTGACAAAAATAAAAAGGCCTTTGGGTTATTTGACATAGGTAAGTAAGGTGATGGCAGGTACAGATGATATGGAACAAATAGAGGCTATTTTTTAAAATTTGTTTTTCTTTTCTGTGCAATTTCATCCCCAAATGATGCAGGTTCTGATTCAGCAGGCAAACCACTGTGTCTGACATGCTGACCTATTCCACTGGTATGTGCAGGGACATTTGTACTCTTTTTTAAGCACACCAGTCTTTTCTTTCCAGATGTGTTACATACAGGCTTTGCCACAATCCTCCAAGTTTAACAAATCCAGTGCTTGTCCTCTGAGAGGATGAATTTCTTCAAGATCAGGAGATTCTTGGCAGGGGAAAAAAAAAGTGACTGGAAACCAGTCTGGCTTCAACCCCTTTGCCCGAGTGACTGTAAAATACATGATGTCACTGAAGTGAGTTCACAGGGTGTGTCTTGGTGGCCCATGGATCCCAGTCTCTGTCTCAGTGACAGTCGGCGAGTGTTCATGTGAGTCTGCACCCGCCTTCTGCTCCTCCAGCATTTGCCATGATCTGATCAGAGGTGTTCAAGGCGGACCCTGCCTGCTCCCGTCAGGTGTTTCTGACCTGTGACCCATTAATGTTACCACTTTGCCATTCTGTGAAGACCATCAACTTCACACTTTGCTTCCTGTTCTTCAGCAAACTTTCAGTCTTGAAAGACCTTTCCAACAATCCCATAGCAAAATAGTTTCACTAACAACCTTTGCTATGGAATCTTGTCAGGTACTGTGTGAAAATATGAAGAAGTCCCGAGTTCACTTTACTCAGACACTTACTGATAACGTCAGGGTCCCAGCAGGTCAGTGAGGAAGGATTTACTCTTTATGGGAATCCTCTTAACTTTCACAAGACTGTTCATCCATTTGCTTTGCTGTTACCTTCTCAGAGATTGAGCTCAGACTCGCTGCTCTGTAGTTGCCCAGTTCTTCAAGGAACCCATTCCCTGTCTGGGAGCTTTGCTGGCAGTCTGTGAGTCCTCTGGCGTAGTGTCTGTATTGATGTTTTAAATATTAGCCAGCAGACCTGCATTTTCACTTTGCAGCTTGTTGGGTGCTCTTGAAGGAAGTGCCATCCAGTTCCACTGACTCAGAATATTGTTTATTTACCTTAGACTGATCTAACTCCTCTCTTTTATCCGTGTACAAAAAAATATGCTGGGTGTGGGACTTGGAATGTCTTTGGTGTTTCAGACAGATGCAAAATAATTCATTGAGCCTCTGTTCTGTCCTTACCATCCTAAACTCATTCTGTGTAGGGTTCTTCAGCTCACAGATCTCTTCAGAGTTCTTTCCTGCCATTATTACTTTGCCCCTTTCTAGACTCGGTGTCAGTCATCTGGCCCTCGTCTGATGCTTACCAAAGTGAGTAATGATTGTTGTGTTACTGTGGCAGGGTCAGCCTATTTCCAAGAGTCTTAGCAGGGCAATGCTGTTGGAATCAAGTTGCAGTGCCGAGTGTGTTTGCTGACCCTCGGCCCCTGAAGCCTGGCTTGGTGCAGCCTTGCTGTTCTCTTTCCTTCTCACTGGTCATATCTGACACAACTGGAGAAAAACAGCATTTACAACAAATGCCACACTTGTTGCTGTGTCAATACCTGGTGTTCTTTCACTTTAGTGTCTTCAATAATTGACTCTGCAGGGAATTCCACTACCTGCTTCTGTAGAGCTTTGATCCCAACAGGGGGTGTAGGGATACCAATGCTTTTATTCCCTTAGCCTTGATTTTGATTTGACCAGACTCTGATCCTGCTGTGTAAGAAATAATCAATGGAGAAACTAAGTAACTGGTGGAATACTTAGTTCCATTGTAGAATCATAGGGCATATTAGGTCCCAGGAGAAACTTAATTTCTAATGTTAAATAAGTCACTGTTCAGAGTAAGGTGTGGGAGATCAAAATCACACAGGGGTAGTCACACATGCGGAAACAATTCACCAGTGGGGACCTGGGCTGTACAGGCTGTCTAATGGGGGGATTCAGCTTTATGAGGAACTGCATTTGTAGCTAAGCTCTGTCACAGTCACCTAACCAGCTGTGTTGTTTCTTTTGGCAGCCAGTGGTGGAATAAAGAAGTCTGGCAAAAAGTAGCTTGATCAAACCGCAGGGTAAGAAGGGATCAAGTTACTCAATGGACCTGCAGGCTTCAGAGAGTCTTGAAAACACTCGGTCATTTGGGAAACATTGTACATTTTGTTTAGTCAGAATAAATCCTTTTTGTTAAGATGTGATATTTTCTCTTTACCTGTAGGTTTTGTTTAAAAATGGCTTTACCAGAAATGAAACTTTTACTGAAGACCACGTGTGCCCTTGTGCAGCCTGAGTGCATCTGCTGGTTTGGTAGTCATTTGTGAGAATAAATTTCAATTTCTCCTCTCTTTTGACAGAGGAGTCATGGCCCAGGTGTTAAAATCTGCAGAGCTTTAATCTGGAGGCTTAGGTTTAACTGCAGCTGTCTGAGATGTGGCTATAGCAGTGTGTGCTCTCCTAAGAGCTCTAAGTTTTCTCTAAACAAAAGTTGGGTTATACTTCCATCATCAGCACCTTGGGGTCAGCCACTCCAAAACAACTGCTTTTCATGTTCCTACTTCAGAACACGGCAGTGCCCTACAGTCCCACTGCCTGCTGAGCATACACTTGCCTTTGTCCTGCAAATTGTCACTACACCGTTTTCCTGAACTGCATATTGACATCACAGCTCCTGTACACTTGTGGAATGCCTTTGGGGTGGAGAGGGGAGAGGGTAGCAGTGCTTTTGGGACTGTAACTTAATTCTTGAAATGAATGGCAGTGATTGCACATTGGTTATGGAGACTTGAAGGAAGGAATATGCTGTTTCCAAGGTGAGAGTTACAGGGGAAAGAATCAATGCAAAGGCCTTTTTACTGAAGAGAAATGGTGAGACAGACTGCTCCTGCTGCCAGGCAAGGCAGGTGATGGCTCCAGGGAGGGAATGGTTTCTGTGAACAGCGAGATTCTTGGGCTGCAGTGGCAGGGGGGAGTTACATGGGAAATCTGGGCTCGTACCGTCTGGGCTCCTAAGGATGAGACCGCAGGTGTTGGCTGTCAGTGCACAGCGTGCTTCTAAAAGGGTTTCCTTGTTCAAAAGACATTTTTAGAGAGCTTGGGGCGTTACCTCCCTTCTCTTGAAACGCGAGGCTCAGTTTCAGCAGGGCGGGAAGGGTGGGTGCCCTGGACGCCTGGAAGCAGGCGGGGCAGGCCTTGCCCTGCCATCAGCCCGTGTCGAGTGTCGCCGGCAGCGCCCCTGCCACGGGACCGCGACCGGGACCGGGACCGGGACCGGGATCGGGATCGGGCCCGGGCGGCGCCGCGCGCGGGGTCCCGCCCTGCCCCGGGCTCTGCCGCCCCCGCGCGGCGGCCGCGGGGATCGCGCGGCGCGGATCCGCTCCCGCCGCTCTGCGCACGCGCAGCGCTTCCCGCCGGGCGCTTCCCGCCGCGGCCGCTCCCAGCCCCGCGAGGCCTCCGCCGCGCTCCGGCCCGGCACGGGAGCCTCCGGCCCGGCACGGGAGCCTCCGGCCCGGCACGGGAGCCTCCGGCCCGGCACGGGAGCCTCCGGCCCGGCACGGGAGCCTCCGGCCCGTGGGGCCCTGCTTGTATTCCCGGGCTGCCTGGGCCCGAGCCCTGAGGAACCAGCGAGCGCTGCGGCATCGGCTCCTGAGCTGGCAGAGCTGCAGCCACGTAGTTTTTACCCCGTGTGTCGGCCTCAGCTCACGTTCAATGGTTCATAGGCAGGTTAGATCCCTGTTGCCCTCCAAAAGGGGATAAATCAGCCTCTGGTGACACTGACAAAATTGTCTTCTCTAAAGGTACTTTTCTGGAGATCAGATTGAGTCCTGCAAGCCAGATCGAGCCTGTGAAGGCTGAAATTCAAGATTGCATCATTCTTGCATTTTGGATAAAGGTACCTTTGGTATCAGAAAAATACACAAAGATGTAGGACAAAGCTGCTTTAGATAGAGAGCAGGGACTGCCCCTGCATCTGGGCAGAACACTGAAGGCATCACAAGCCACCACTGGCACCTCTTGGGGCAGAGCTCCAACTCATGAGACACAACCACAGACAAGAGTGTGCTCGCAGTTCTGCGTGCTCAGTGAGAGCACAAGCTGGCTTCACTTGCATCAGTCACACACTGACGGTGGCAGATCCTTACCCACACGGCCCACCTGCACCCCCATTTCCACTGGTGTCAAAGCAGGTACCCTGGGGGCTGGTTTAAATGAGGAGGAAGAGGGGCAGGGAGACAACATGCTCCAAAATATGAGAGAAATAAAACTTTGGCAGTGTATCAATGAATAATTGTTTGCCCCAGGAATGAGGGGGCACATTGAATGAAATGAATGAGGTTGCTGATCCCAGCCAAGCTAACTTGAGGTGGTCTGATGGGAGGACAGTGAACAGAGATGTGTGCTCCTCAGCATGAGACAATATGCAAAAAGCATTTCAGCCAAAAAGCAAGACAAGAGGGAAGGAGACCAAATGGCAAAGTGACAGATCACTGCAGTGGGAGAGCTGTTCTCAATTGGCTTAACTTTAATGTAGGCACTGAACCACCCTCCTGGCCAAGAGTCCTCCTGTTTAATATTAGGCTGGGGAAAGGAAGCTAAACAAAGGAACACTTGGATTGTATCTTTTTACATAACACTATGTAATAAATGGCATTTCATTCCTTACTGCAGCTCTAGCTCAATGTTAAACTAATGCAAAGACAGTATGACTCCTAAATCATAGAGACACATAAAATTACCACAGTCTGAAGGGCACAGAAAAAAACAAGTCCAAAATGCAGTAAGAAATGGATGTCATTACAATAGCAGCGAAATAGACATAAATATTCTTTGTAGGGAAATCCATTGAAGGATACAATTGCCATAATCAATTCAAGTCAAGCTCTACTGTTTGAAAAGACTTTGCCCACTCTTTAGAGTTAGTTCAGCTCCAAGGAAATTATACCCTGCTCCGAATGGCTTCCATATACTGATTCTGTGAGGTCTTAGAAGAGGAAACTTCTCTAGTATAAATCAGCCAGCCTGGAAAACTGGGTGTGATCTTCTCTAAGATGTTTTCCATTCTCATTTTCTTCAAAATTCTCATAGTGGTATTATCTCACTTCAGAATAGTATTCAGAATAGTATTATTTTAAATTAATAAATAATTGTAATGTACTGTTCCTGCTCTGCAAATTGAAGTGCAAAAGCCAGTGATGTAGGAGCTGAGGATAAATCAGAATTTGAGGACAGAGAATGTGTTTTTCTGCACGTCCTTCAGTCACACTGAACATCTTGCTGTTCACTGGGCTTGCAGAGCAGCCTGAGGTCTGACTGAAGCACACAAGAGGAGCACATCAGCTTTGTCTCTTTGGCCAGTTCACTGCTGCATTTAAATCACCGCTATTTTGACTTTATCTCTGCCTTTTAACAATCCATACAGTTGCCCATTCTAACCTGCTTTTCTAGGTCTTATTCTTGTATAAGCTTTTAAAAAAGAAGTGGAATGATCTAACTTACCTTCAGAAATAAAAATCTTCTACATGGCAGGTAAGTATTCTTATTTACTAAGATTCTGAAATAAAAATTCGTTTGGTAGAGACTGGTCTGCTTTTGTATTTAATGACTCCAGTATCACAGTTTTTGGAAAAAAAAGTATGAAAGCCATATATATAACTCCTTATGCAAGAAAAACACACTTGGAGAATTATGAGAGGATTTTCTAAACCAGTAAGCCAGTAATTTCAGGTGTCAAGGCTTCTGCTTCACTGACATGTTTATTTTTAGCCTACCCATCATTATTTATCGATTTCTGCAATGTCTCCACTCTAAAATGCTGCACAGAATTATGAGCTATATGTATATGGACCTCAGGAATGCAGAGGCCATGTGAACCACCACTTTTCACTAGATAATATTCTGCACTTCCAAAAGGCAGGAGATTAAGTAAGGAACAAAATCATTCTGTATTTGGCAGCAGAGGACCTACCATTTCCGTACTGTTTCTATGGTTGTCACTGAACTTGTAGTACCTCCAAACTAGAAGCTAGCTGGGAGCAACCGACTAAAGGAAAGCAAGTAATTAATATAGCCTTAAGTTCAGGTGTAAGTGTCAGAGTTAAATCTTAGTAAAGAGGTAATAAAAAAACCCAACAGGGTAAAATATAGCTGTGACATAAAACAGCTTAAGTGTCCAGGAGATTTATTTTGATCTACTTACAGAAACTTATTTTTCCCATATGTGGGAAAATAATATTCTGCCGAGCAGATAATTAATTATATTTCAGTTCTTTAGATCATGGTTTTTGCTTATCTTTTTGCTCAGTTCAAGTCACTTGTCTATAATAAGAGAGCATATCATCTAAACTTTGGTAAAGTGGTTCCTGATTTGGAGTGTCACCGCTGTCAGTCTGCACTGGAGGTGCCACATCCTGAGTGCTGCAGCCACTGGCCTGTGTTCCTGGTGGCACATCCTGGGTGCTGCTGCCACAGGCGTCTGTTCCTGGTGGCATCTCTTGGGTGCTGCAGCCACAGGTGTGTGTTCCTGGTGGAACATCTTGGCTGCTGCATCCACAAGTGAGTATTCCTGGTGGCACATCTTGGCTGCTGAGGTCACAGACCTGTGTTGTTGGTGGCACTTCCTGGGCACTGCACCCACAGGTCTGCACTCCTGGAGGCACACCCTGGGTGCTGCATCCACAGGTCTGCATTCCTGGTGGCATATCCTGGGTGCTGCATCCACAGGGCTGCATTCCTGGTGGCACACCCTGGGTGCTGCATCCACAGGGCTGCATTTCCGGTGGCATATCCTGGGTGCCGTAGCCATAAGCCTGCATTGCAAAGGGCATCTCGGGAGTGCCGTAGCCGTACCCGTGCATTGGTGGCACCATTCCTGGTGCTCCATAGCCGTAAGCCTGCACTGGGAATGGCACCTCAGGAGCACCGTAGCCATAGGCTGGCATGGGTGGTGGGACGCCCCGGGCGCTGTAGCCGTAGCCCCGCAGTGGTGGTGGCACACCTTGGGCACCGTAGCCATAAGCCTGTGCTGGTGGTAGCATATCCTCGTCATCACTGCTGTCATCCTCTGCTGATGACACCCCCTGAGTGTCAGGGCCACTGGGCTCTGCCGACACTGGCTGATCTGGAACGTTGCTGTTGGAAGCCTGTGCTGACGGTGGCACATCTCCAGCGCTGCTGCCGCTGCCCTGCCCCGATGGCCTCTGTTGGTTCTGTGCTCTCTCTGTTTCCAGTTTTTCAGAGGAGGTTTCAGAACTGTTCAAATTCTGACTTCGGTAATAATCATCTTTCTTTTGTCCCAAAAAGTAATCAGAAGGTGGTGCAAATTCCGGGTCTCGCTCATCTCTAAGTTCTTCCTGTTTCTTTTCCCATTGTCCAAACATCAGTTCTGTTAGAAACAAGAAAATGGTAGATTTAGCATAGATTTCATGGTCTGAAGGTCAGTCAGACAGGAGGGAAAACAAACTGGTAAACACAGAAGATGCAACTCTGTAAAGCCACCTGAAGTTCCTTTTCCACCTCATGATACATGGAAATGCAAGAATCTAGTGCAGATTCCTTCAGTGAACCACAGTTAGTTCCCTCTGCATTTTAGAGTAAGCTGTCCTCTGCTGAATGTAGTATTTGCTGCAGTGCTGCCCGGGTGTTCCCAGAGGTAGGAAAAAAAGTGTTGGGCAGAATAAAGATGTAAGAGATAGGATCTGAAAGTTTGGGGTTTTAATGGAACCATGAAGTTTCCCCTCACAGTGATGTTCATTAATGGAACATAAAGACAGTGAAAAGTAAGAAGAATCTGGAAATACCAGTATTGCACAGAAGAGGAATAATGCTGTTATAGTACTAAAGAAGGTGAGCATTTATGTGCTTTGCCTATTCCTTGTTTGCTTTTACTTAGAAGTCAGGCATCAGACTAGAAGAATGTGCATGACCTTAGATTAATAGTGCAAAATGAGTCAATGGGTTTGGGAAGGACCTACAAGACAGCCACCACTTTGTGACAAGGAAGATGCTTCAAAATGGGACACAGGCATTGAAGTGGTCTCTTCTTGCATCCTGTTTTAGTCTTGTGCTGTACCTGTTTGTGTGATACATCCTGCTATCAGGTAGCACAAACCACAGGAATATATCAAGAAAAGATCACACTGTACATCTTATGAACTACAGAATTTGTCATTCTGTCAACCTGTCTGGATCATCCAGAAATGCAGTAACTCATAAAGAAGAAAATATTATGGGGACATTATAGCAGCTACTGGCACTAAGGCATCCTTGTCAGTCGCTGCCCTAGACACTGGAGAGTCATCAGTACCAAGGCAAAAAGGATTTCAGTCTTACCATACTCTGTCACAAAACAGAAATGAAAGTAGCAGCGTGCACTCTCTTTCCCAACAATGTTCCTGAATCTACATTTCCTTACCTTTGCCCTTATCCCACTCTCGGACATAAGGCACTCCAGGCTTTGTATCTCTCCTCTCCTGGATGACAACCTCTACCTTCCTACTTGCTGCAGTAACTCTTGGAGGTTCTGGTTCCTCGGCAGGACCTTTCACCTCTGTGTTACAGGAAGAGATAATAGAGGTTGTCAGTTACGGAACAGAATCTATGTGAACCTCACAGGTAAAAATAAGAACATTTATTTCCATCTCCAGTAAGAACAGTATCTCTATTTCATTTACTGGAGAAAACAATTTGCATTCTTATTCTTCTGAACAACTGTAACAGTGAACAGCAGCACAGTGCTGTTCTTCACTTCCAGAATACTTCACACGTAATCACTTGCATGGAATTCTGACACAGTGAAATATTAGCTACATTTTACAGTGGGAGACAGACAGTACAAGCTGACTATCAGTGTCATAAGGGAGACAGCACAGAGACAGGATTAGAATTCAAATTCATTATCCTAAGTCCTAGAGTCAGCTGTATCTCCAATTTACTGACTGCACTGAAACTGTTACAGTCTATATTGTATGATATCAAAATTGACTTGTTACTGCTTCTTATTCTATCTCATCTGAATAGAAGAAAAAGCCAGTACAATATCAGCAGCTCTAACCTCAGTCTGCATAATTAACCCATGTAATTCCTGCTGTCAGGTGTGAATCAAAAAAAGGCTACAATCTACATACCATATTTCTACCTGCATTACTGAGCTATTTCTGGCATGATTTTATATCTACACACCATTACATCAACTCTCACTATCCTAACAGTTATGCTAATTTTATATATAGAAAACGGAATACCAATATTGAATGTCTAAACAAATATAAATTAGAATCTGTCTGTCCATAGATCAAGAACAAGGTGAAATAGCAAGTAATTAACTTAAAAGGGCAGCAGATCATACCTCTATTCTCCAGTTTTTCTGCCTCTTCCTCTAATCCAGCTTCCCTTAACTTTTTAATCTTCCGTGCTCGAAGTTTGGACAGCCTTGCATCTAGAGCTGCCTTCCTCTTCTCCTTCAGCTGTTCACGTTTATTTCTCTGATCAAGTGTCTTAACAGCAAAGAAAAACTTGTATTAATCTTCCTTCATTATTATAAATGAGTACATATTTTCCTTCACAAAACAACTACATGCAATCCTAATCAAGTACCAGATTTCAACAGCAAACAAGAAGCCAGATTTCTTTGGAGTCAGTTGCAGG
The DNA here is from genome assembly GCF_009650955.1 of Corvus moneduloides. Lineage (NCBI taxonomy): Eukaryota > Metazoa > Chordata > Aves > Passeriformes > Corvidae > Corvus > Corvus moneduloides. The sequence goes on from NC_045486.1 coordinate 10,378,918, forward strand.
TATCACCTAATACAGCACTTAAACAACAAATCAAAAGACAGTAACCACTGAAACCACAACTGCCCTCATAGCCCAGTCTGCTCTTTACTCTCATACCTGCTCCCTCAGCATATCCAGGGTTGCCCGTTGTTTATGCCTGAGTTCCTGGTCCCGAGAAAAGGCAAAGTAACCAACACCGAGCTGCCTGGCCTCTGAAAAGGAGAAAAACAATAGGTTTAAGTTACATTCAGTTTATAATTGACAATAACTACAGGCTCCAGGCACTGTGCTTTCAGGCATGGAATTATTCCCAACACTGCATTAGTTTTAGATGGCTAAAAAAGGCTTGTTTGAGATGATACATGAAGTGAAGCTTCCTGAAGGAGAACACAGGAGGAGGTAGAGAAATATTTGAGAAAAATATAATTTGAAGAAAAAATAAATCTAGACTTATGTACCGGTGACTTTCAATAATTATTACACACGTGCCTTAACACATACCTACACTTTGCCATACAGGCACAGGAAGTAACTTTCTCTTGCTCCCTCTACAACTGATCTCTGGTGATACAAAGGTTAAGTGATATAAAGCATTGTAGTGTACCATTTTCTCGAATGTCCTCATAATGTATGGGTCCCATGGGTTTTCTGAGGGCTTCTTCTTCTTCCTTTTCCCACTGCTGCCTCTGAAGTTCTCTTCTCATGTCTTCAGATAACAGAGTATTCCCATCAGTTTCTTGTCTAATTAAAGAAAAAATAGGGATTACAGAGCAGAGTTTACCAGTTTTGCAGTACCAAACAGGGCAAGTATGATTGGGTCTGATCCACTACTGCAGTTTTCACAAAACGCAGATCATTGCAGACACTACTTAGTGATACAATGTTGATGGCTATGGTACATGGTCAAGACAGAAATACAAAGCTACCTCTAACTCAATGTACTGGTAGACCGTGTTATTAAAAGACAAATAAAATCATTACCTTTTGCAGAAGCTTTATGAAATAAATAATTATCAAATCACAGAATGGGAGATGAAATAATCAGTTATTGGCATCTATGGGGATTCTAGCAATCACGTATAGGAACATTTCAGATTTAACATAAGAAAGTGAAAGGTATTTGAAGTAACAAAAAGCTAGGCATTTACCCATGAGATCCATGCAAAATATTAATATTCAAATATTAATACCCAAACATTAATAAGGAAGTAATTTTAAAAGAAGAGCTGTTGAATGGCTGTTAAACAGAAGAATGAAACCAAACAAATGGAGGTCTAACAAATTCACTTTGAACATCATGAGGAATTTGGAATTGCTAAAAGACTATCATCATTTTCCAGGTTAAACAGAACCAGAAATCGCTTTCCTGGCATTTTATGGAATGAAATACAACTTCCATACAAGGACCCCAGTTTTCAAAGATGCAAGAAATATCTGAGATTGTTACATCAATTTATTAAAACCTTTCTCTGCAAACCATGCAAATCTAGAGAAAGCAGTAACATCAACTCTGGACTGAGAATGGGGTGCCAAAGCACAGCCTCTCTTCCTTCTCATTAAAAAAATATATGTTAAATACTGAGAGGAACATGCAGCTCCATTAGAGAAACCACACCTTTTCCCTTGAAGTTCCTGATCCATTTTAAGTAGACTTGGCAAATCCTTCTTCATACAGCGTCTAGATCGGCCCAAGAAATCAACATAATCAACCCTGTAATGAAAGAAAAAGAAACGTGATGCAAAACTTCTACCTGCAGATTGACAGAAGTCTTAACCAGAAGACAGAAGCAGGACCCTTTGCAAAGAGCATTTGTCACCTCTCAGTCTATCTGTGTGTGACAGCTGCTCCTGCTTTTCACTTAACACACTCCCAGATTTAGAGGACAGTTCTGAATGGGACATATGACAGTTCTATCAGACATTTATTCAATCTCCCTTTGAAACTTCTATTAGCTTGGGAAATGAAATGGTGTAAAAAATGTTCAAGAGTAACAATGTCATGTCATTTTCACAACAAAACAGAACTCAGCCTACTGCTTGCTTCCCATGGTGAAGATAATGACGCCACATTGACTTCTTGTGGATATGAAATTGCTACAATATATTTCAATTATTTGTCTAAAGGCCATTCAGAACAGACTGATAGTGTGCATTCAATTGGCATAAAAAAAGGCTGACTAAAACATAAGCAAAATGTTCCTCTTAAGCTATTGTGCTTCTTATTCAACTCTTTATAATACTGAACACCTGATTTACAGTTGTTGAAGAAGCTGTTAAGAGCTACACTTATTGTCCTGTAATGTAGAAAGTTCTTTAGCACCAAGCTACCTCAATTATCCCATTCTAAAGAATATTACATCTGAAAAAGTATGACTGGCAATCTAGCTCCCAACCCCCAAACTTTTAAAGATCTGTGCATTTAGTAAGTCTTTCACATAGTTTGTAAGCAAATCTACAGTCTACTATTTGAAGAAAGTTTTGTATTGATTACTGCTGGTTTGAACTGATTACCAGAAGTAAAATCACTTGTTCCATAAGCATTTTAAACAAATGGGCAAGGGAAATGTTTAGTCAGGACTGGTTTCATAATTATTCCTAATGTCTCAGATGAAAAACTAGAGGTTACTTGGAATGACACAGAAAATTGTCAGAGACTATTTGCTGTGCTGCAACAAACAGTGGAAAAAATGCTGAAAATTGTGTTCTTATTCCAACCAGAGTTTCTCTCCTTTAAGAGAAGGCCGTACAGTGAAATGACTGCTCATTTTTAAGTCACTCACAATAAAAGAAGGGAATACGAATACCATAACATCCCCAAGTTTTGCTGAAATACGTTTCAATTCAGCATATCAAAGCATAAAATTGTTCCAATACTGTGATGATTACTCATATAAACTATGCAAGAAAATAAGAGGATGTTAAGTTGTCTCCCCTATAGTACATTGCCCTGAGTGCAATTTCTCAAGATCCTGGATGTAGATTCTGTTGCAGTGTTACCTATGTGGAAACTGACATGGAGGACTGTCTTTATAGCAGAAATGAAGGACTATCAACACCTCCCTGTCAATGTGTAGTATTAACAAAAAAGAAAAACAAAGGTGCCACTTCACACATTTTGGAAAAGGATTTTCTCATGCAATTCTCAAGAACAAGAGTGGCCAGGATGGCTGAGCCCAATCAGTAGCACCAACCATTCCTCATCTGGGTCCTCTGGTGGTGGAATGTCTGCTTCAGGCTGAGTTTCCTCCTCATCTGTGTCTCTTTCTGAAGTCTTCCCAGCAGCTTCACTCTGATGCAGCTCCTGTACTTCGTGCTGTTTGTCTATGATCTTCTGAGTGAAATCCACCAGGTACAAATCCTCAGTTTCTTCATCTAAGGCAGAAAATCGATTCTTAGAGAACAGCCATGAAAAGAAGAGAACTAAGCACAAAATCAATACCAAACAGCTACAATCAGCTTTTCAGCTGCCAGTGATGCCCTTGACCACACTATTGGGGAGTACTTAAATCTCATTCAGTGCCAAACAAACCCGGAGCTATCAACTGGCTCCACACTGGTAACGTCTATTTCTGAATCGAAGTTTCAGGGCATTGTGTGCAGTACAGAAAAGGCTGCATTCTTTGCAGCAAAACATTCTCTGCTCATTAACTATTTCAGAAGCAAAGGATTATCGTGTAACAGCTCAAATACTTTTTTGATGCTTAACATTTGGTGTGTTGGCAGGAGCTAAGCATTCATGAGGGCACTTTTTAGGAAAGTAGAGGAAGGTGCGTGGGGTCATGTGGACAAAGATGGACACTGGTAAAGAAAACAGATTAAATGCAAGGACATTTAATAATTTTAATTTTAATAATTACTTTTTGCAAGGGACTGAATGTGTGAGAGAAGAAAAGGAGAGATTAGCATTCTCTAACCCTATTAGCTGCATGACTGGCATTCACATATGGACCAGCCAGACTCCTCCTGATCCTCTTCTCCTCATAAAGGTCCAACAATTAGAATGCAGGACAGAGCATCAGAAATGCAATCCAAAGATTGCACAATGGAGGACAAATTATTTTTGTTTTTCTGAGATACTGTACTGAAAAATCAGAATATAGTTCACCCACTTAATAAATGAGTGAAACAAGTCCCTAGTGCTTTACTTGGTCAGGCTGCCCTTCAAAAGTAATTTTATTTTCTCTAGTAAATGTATTTTTCCCTCCTTTTCAAAGTGGAATAAACCATGTCCAGCACTTTGTATAAAAAGTCCAAGAATTTATACATCTATAAATACTCATTTTTGAACAGTATTGTTTACCTGGGAAGTCTCCTTTTGTCATTTTCTCATACAACTTTGCTTTCTCTTCAAGCTTCTTCCTGAAAAAGAAAAAAAAAATTAACCTTGCAATCCCACCAATTCCAAGCACAGTTTAAAGTGACCAATTTAGCCTTAGATAAATGGAACAGGAAAACACTGGGAGTGCTTGAGATGTTTATTAGACGCTGACTTATGCCTGGCTTTGGTTTTGAACCTTCACTAGCATCTCTGAAGATACACTCTTTTCCATTTATACTGAAAATAATTTTAGTGAAGTAACAAATTTAATCTTAAATGTAATTTGTCAAGTAGGCAGAAACATGATGTTACAAGAATTCCACCTTTATCTAAGTACTATGGTCTGTCAGATAAATACTGGAAGCTAAACCATTATTAGCAGATATCAGATACTGAAAGACAGTTTTATCAGAAAAAAAAAGAGATAACATAAAGTTACAGTTAATCTTAGAAACTGAAGAGAAAACCTTAGCTAATTCCTGGAATTTCAAAGAGCAGTGACTGCTTAGAGAAGAACAGCAAATGGTTTATAAATGGCATTTTCAACATATCTTTTTGTACAACCAACTCATTTAGAAAACGAGGTAATTCTTGAAAAAAGTGAGTAATTTTCTGTCAAGCCCAAGAAACACTTTGCTACAGAATTCTAACATGTCGCTGCAATGGCTGCTAATTCTAAACATGACTTTTAGAAAAAAATCAGTAACCTGACACATTTATACAACTGTGATAATGTGAGGGTATAAGAGCATGAGACTGCTGAGATGTAGTTTGTACACTACTGGTCAAAAGTATGGAACTGATGCTGGTCTTAATGGTTGGTCTAACGAGAACTGCTAGTCCAAAAACGTGGATAACTTCTTTCTGTGCTTTTCTAAACACCAAAAAACAAATTCTCCAAAGCACTCCTTTCTTAGAGAGCCCGAGAGCTACCTTGATTTATCCAATATATCCTGCTCTTCTGCCTTCTGCTCAACATCTTTCGCAGCTCGATTCACAACTCCCGCGTTCTGTTTGGTCCAGATACTTGGTTTCTGCAGAGGACAATTTTGTAACAACAAACAAATAAATGAAAATATTGAAATGGTATCATTTAAAAAAAAAGTCAACTCCATAATGCAAACGTTGCAAATCAATCATGAAAGACTTTGTTAATAACATCTTAAACACATTTGACTTGAGACTATTCCTGTGCTGTAGGATACAGCAGGTATGTCCTAAATTAACACAGGCTGCAGGATGGTGCCATAGTTAAGGACAGCCTGAGAAGCTAAAAAACCCAAAGGCACTCAGAAATCAGACAAAATCATTTTGGCAAAGATGCTAAGGTTAAAAAAAACCCATTCATACAATCTTGTTGATTAAATACGTAATAACAAAGCTACAAATTGTTTCTATTCTCTATTACCTCCATTTAAAATAAAAAATACAGTCAGTTGGCCTGTTTGCAGCATAACACTATAAATGCTGCATGTGCTTCAAATATGGCAGGAACAGCACATTCTGCTTCTGGAAAGCTACAGAATGAACAAAACCCAAAGGGCAGTAAAGAGCAAAACAGGACTGATAATTGTGTATTCATTACTGTACCCCACAAACAGATAGCAGAGCATTTATCAAGGAAGTTCAGTGACTCTGGAAGAATCTCTCATCCTCCATCCTGCAGCATCATACGAAATCCTCTAAAAAATATTTTCCTATAATGGAAAGGTGTGGATCCTTGGGGAATGAAGATTAAGTGGGGATTTAGATGGGTATAAGCACAAGACTAAGCTTTCTGCTGTGCACAGGAATCTCACCTGGAAACGAACTTTAAAGAACATGCTCATCATGTACATTTTATATTTGACTAGTAACACAGCTCTGAGTATTTACTATTATTTAGATTTGAATTTTAACTTCCTTACTTTAAGAAGAAATGACAAAAACAACAATGGAAGATTACTTCTACCTTATTAGAGGTTCTGGGCTTTGCAAAGACGCCAGCATCTTTCAATAGCTTTTCTTTCTTGAATTCCTCTTGCTTTCGGAAGAGTTCGGCTTTGAGATCTACCAGCTACATCACCAGCAAAACAACACATAAATAACAGATCACATGCACATACATCAGTTGCTGCAATAAATAACTGTATCTCTAGGAAAACAATCTGCCATTTACAGTTACAGCAGCATTTGATTGCATTTTTATGGGGAACTTTGAAGCCTTGATCTGATCACCAAGATCACTCTTTACAGCAAACAAACTAAAAAAACATAGAATGCAAATTATGATTAGGGATTAAAACAATCCCCAAAGATATCCTTGATCCTTTGCTACATAACAAGAGAGGCATAGTTCCATCTAGACTTTACCAGCCTCCCAATGACAAACAGAGAAGGAATAATGAAAAACACTACTGAATATGAAAAGGGAATTTTTAACCATTAGATAATTAATAAAATCCTGTCTCAGAAAAGAGTTGATAAAAGTTTGCTATCATAAAATATATATTGTTTCCCACTGCTTTATGTACTGTTTTAAAGTTTTAGATTTTCTTTCTTCTTCTTTTTATATAAATATATGAGTAGCATTGCCATCTGTGACCAAGGTCCATCCCAGCTTCCATTAAGAAACATCAGCAGGGGTGTTATCTCAGAAGTACAAAACTAGTCTGGAAGAGGATATTGCACCTCTTTTCTTGCAAGTCCTATAGAAGACAAAATTCACAGATGTACATGAAATCAGGAAAGTGTAAGACTTTGGTATTAATATTTGTCTCAAGCACTAAAGCATTTGTTTTTCAAGTCCCTGGGACAACGAAGTGCAGTGTTGTAAAAATCACCCGTTTCCTCTTCTGCTTAGAGGCGATCATCCAAAAATTCAGCGTAAAATATTTCATGGTTAGGTATTAACATACATTAACTATTTACATAACTCTTCATCTGAAGTGTTTGGCAGCATCTCTCGTGAGCGTCCTGGAGAGCAGAGAGGGGCAGCACCTCACCATCCCTAAGGGTGGGAAGTTATTCTGCCACAGCATAGACCTCCTGCTCCCAAGTAAAAACCCTTTTCCCTGTTATGCCCTGATTTTATCATTACATCACGACTGCGGGCACATCCAGGCCTGGCAGGCTCGGGTTTGGAGTGCAGGGCGTGTGCCTGGTCAGGAAGGTGAGGGGACAAAATCCCAGGCCCGAAACTCACAGACCCGATATGCGACACAGGGCGTTACCACAGCCCTTTAGTCCAGCATTTGCTGCAATGGCTGCACAGTGCAGTGGGGTTAAGGCGAGGAGACAGAACGCCAGCACTTCCCAGGTGTGCTGTTTTCCCTGCAAGCGGTGGCACCAGCGCATCCCCGGGTGGAGCCGCCCGGCCTGCGCCAGCCAGGCCCCCCGCGCCCGCGGGAGCCCCGCGGCTGAGCACACCTCACAGCCCCACTGGCCCTCCTGGGGAGGCGGAGGGGTTCATTTTGCCTCTCCCCGTTCAGTCACTCACCGAGGACGCGGCCACGTCCAGCGGCTTCTTCCTCCGGTCCATGGCGGGACCGGCCCCGCCACCACCGCCTTCCCCGCCGTGCGGCCTTGCCGTAAAGCGCGGCGGAAGCGCGGAGCTATCGCGACAGTGCTGGTAAGGGCGGGCGGGCTCTCCGTGCCGCCATGTTGGGGAGGTCAGGGGAGGTCATGGGGGGCTCGGCCTGGTGTGATTCGGTGGAGGCGGAGCTCTCCCGGCTGGGGCTTTCCTGGGCTTGGGTAATCCTTGTGCTCAAACTGAGGGTGAAAACGAGCGTTTATGGCAGGTGCGAGTCAAATCCTTCAGGGGTCCTACTGGAAGTATCCTCGTGCGGCCGCGGGGCTGGAGCTGCTGCTGCGGTGACAGAGCCGGGGTGCTCTGCGCTGTGGCCAGAAACTGACAGCATTGCAGCTGGCCCAGAGCTGGGGTGGGGCTCAATGAAGAAGTCCATGGTTCAAACTTGGCATCAATGTAAACCCGAATATGGCCTCATTACCTGATGCCAGTGCCAAGTCACACACTGAGGCCAGGTATTCTTATTTTTTATTCTCATTTGTGCAAAGTGGGAGCTGGGTAGTGACCCACGGAAGGTTAACTCACTGATCATCAAAACTTCACACTATTTATACGTCTTAATAAACAAAGGCATCAGCATTCTTTGGTTACAAATTACTCAACCCCCTATTTGCTAGTTCTGTCTCATGCTTCTCCTGCTAATTAGTCTGCAGGCACAGTTCTTCCCTCCGTTTGAGTCTGGTCAATGAGTTGTCATGATCTCCTCCTGCCAGGAATACCTTTCCCCAGGTACTGCTCTGTACCAGTGCTCTGCACCAGTTCCGACTTCACTCCTGGTGCCTCTCATCCAGACAGCCCATTAATTTGGGGAATGTCTTCTCTTTTCCTTAAAACAACAGATTAGCCAAACATATGATGCTCACAATGCAATTGCTTAATCATAACTGTCCAGCTATAGCTACTGATTAACACCTAAAAAAAAATTGCAAAGTTCTACTCAACCCCCTATCAAAACCTTGAGAGCCTCAAAACTTGAGGGGTTTGGTATCATCAACAGAAAAAAAACCCAACAAAAGCACCAAACAAAAATCAACCAAAAAACAAACCACACCAAAAAAACCCCAATCACAACCAGGAAAAGAAACCCCAACCCAAACCAACCAACCAAAACTAAAACTCTCTCTCCTGCCTTAGTTGATAAGTGAGTGCCACAGATGTGAGACCTGAACATAACAGCCAAGTACAAACCCGCCTACATGTGATGGATCCAGCTCTGTAATCTCAGAGAGGAGCACAGGTGCTCTTGGGGAGTAAGATTCAGAGTTTGAATATACTGAGTAGCTCTTTATATCCTTTTTCATCCCCATGAAGAAAAAGGACTGTCTGATAGGTTTTCATTGAAATACTGTAGATCACAGTTACCTGTGGTTGCAAGAAGAAGCTGCCTTTCACTTGTCTTTATTAAAGTGGAAAAAATACAAGGTGCTCTGATGATGTTGCTTGGCAGTGTGACAGCTGATAGAAGCGCCAGATACAGTTCTTCTGAGTTTTGAAATGTATTGCTTTTGTGGCAAGCTGGGTCAGGCCCGTGTTTAATGGTTTATGGACACAGAACTGCAAAGCTGACAGAGATGCTCAGTTGCTGAGAGAGCTGCACCTGCATTCCAGGGGGTGTGAAGTGTGCAACTGAGAAAGAGCAATTTCTGGCCCTAGTGAAGCTGTCTTGTTTTTGGCTGTTTAAAAGGGGAATTGGTGAGAGACATCACATACAGAGAAATGCAGGTCATATTAGAGCCATAAAGTATTTTAATCTGCAATGGAAGAAGAGAAATGCACATTACTGAAAAATAGGAGAAATGAATGAAAACATCTGTGCTGTTCTAATTAAATCACACTTCAACAAATCATTTATTGTTTCCTGTTCAAACCTCACCTAGTGACAACACTGAGAAGGAAAAACAGCCCAAACCCAGGCCAGGGTTGGTTCTTAAAATGCTCCTTTCTGGTTGAGGGTGAGATTCATGACCAAGTTTGTAAGGAAAATTTGTGCTACTGAGTTATACGACAGGATGTGGAAAAAGGAATTAATCCTAGAAATTCCAAGCTGGCTCGTGCTGCTGTGAGGATTGCAGAGCTGGCACTTCTGTGCTTGCAAGAAGCAGTGGATTGTTCTGTGGATAGCAGAGGTCTGGCTAGGCATGCCTGGATTGGGGATGAGCCAGAGTCACGGATGCTGTATAGAACCGAGGGACTTGTGTGGTGAGATAACCTTCAGCTCACGCTCTCTCTCATGTAGCATCAGCAGGCAGGGAAAAGCACGGACCAGGACAGGGGGGAGCACTGCTCCTGCTGGAGCCGTGGGATTGCTCTGCTGCTGGGCTCCCCTGGGTTTGGGATTTGGCACTGTGAGCATACCCGGACAGATGGCTCTGGGAGCCCCGTGTGTCGGTTCAGTGGTCTTGGATTTACAGCCGAAGAACTGACAAGCTTTCACACATATGGTTCCCTCAGAAAGGCTCCATGTCGACTCTAACCTGTGAAGGGCTATTCTGTGCATTTATTTTAATCCAGCCCATGGGAATTCATAAAATGCCAGTGAGGGAGGAATAAGAACACTTCAAGTCGTGAAGTAAAATCAAGTTAATGTAAAGAAATGAGGTGGGAAGGGGAGGATTCTGTTTTTGTGTACAGTAGAAGCTTGGTGTGGCTGTGCTGTGCTTATTTCTTATCAGGAATTTGTGAAAGCTGTATAAAATACCACGTCTGATCTCAGACTGCCAATAGCACTGAGTTCCTGGGGAATAATTGATTCAGCACTTCCAATTAGTATGCTGCTCATTTTAGCATGAGGCCTAATTGTGTTTGTTTCCACAAAGCTGCACCAACACATAAAGCTTGTTTATTATTTTTGAGGAAGATTTGGGATCACAGTGGATTGCTCTAAGGGGATTTTTTATGAAGCAGTGGGGTTTCACTGTCCTGTAAAATTGGTGAGAGACACTGCACAAACTTGAAATGAATCAGATGCAAAGCTTTGGTGCGGATTTCTCTGACACCCCCCTACCAAAACTTGCAAGAGCCCCAGACCAAATTATATTGATGTTTGGAGGTTTTGTTCTTCTGAGACTGATTCTCAGACACTGAGGTTTCATCCTACCCTAAGGCCTTGATATTCTATCTTATTTTCTACATCTTGGCTTTAAGATGGAATAAAACTGTGAGCAAATAACAGCTGGACATTTTGTGAGATAAGCCCTAGTGCTGGGGCACTGTGTCCTCACATACTTTCAGAGCCACTCAACATAAGACAACTCATCCATGTTTCTCTGAGGGATGCAGAAATTCCTTCTGGTTTTCTTTGAAATTTTTTTTCTGGCTCTTCATGTCAGAAGTTATCATATGAAAGAATTTGTGTTATGTCAACAAAAATATTTTTTAAGAGCAAGATTCTTTTTTGCTTTCCACAGTTTTCATAATCTTGGTTAGCTGGAGTATTAGTTTGTGGAATTTGTGTGTCTTAGTGTGTGTGAGGGCAAAAATGACTGTGGCACAAGCAAAACTGTTTGCAGCATCAGAGATCCAGAAGTGTTTCTTTCCTTCCTAGAGAAGATTACATCTGTCCCCAAAATCAAGGTTCAGCATGTCTTTTTTTACTTACTTTTCTATATTTTCCTAAGGGCACCTGAAGCATAGTCTAGACTTTTGTATTTTTGTATTTTGTATTTTCAGAAATGTGCAATTGCTGCAGCAAAACAAACAAGCAAATAAAGAAATCAAAAGCCCTTTGGTAGAAAGTCTAGATGGACACTACAGATTTTTTTTTTTAGGAAGACTGAAAGTTAGAATCATTTGGGTAGGTAATTGGCAGTTTTGCGGACTAGGAGAAAAAATCCCAAAGGTAATTCTTTGATAAATGTTTGAGCTCTTTTGCATGATGCTAGGCACAAAGTCAAAATCAGAAGAGGTACATAGTAAGAGTTTAACTGGCATGTCTGTGGCTCTGGTTTTTTGCTTCTTGGGTCACAAGCTGCAATGCTAGATTTCTTTTGTGCTATCTTAGTTTTGCTTGCAAACTAAAAATTAGTCCAAAAAAAAAAGTAAAACAAAAAAATCAGATTATGACTTAATGCTAAACTGAACTGAGATCTAAAGGAGCCTTGTCCTGTTCTATGGGAACCTGTATTTTATGTGCAGTTTTATAATGCACTTTAAATCATGTCTTGTGTCAACAGTATTGTCCTCTCTTCTCTCTTCCTATGTGTTATGAGAGAGGTAATGCTGTTATGTGCTACTTGTATAGAAATTGTAATTCCTCTCAAATACAGCTTGAAAGTAGGGATTTCCTAAGAGCATCCAACAGCTTCGATCAGAAATAGGCTTAATGTCATCTTGTTACAGAATCTGTGGGAGTGACATAGTTACTGCAACCAGAATTAGCTTAGAAAACTGTTATTGATAGCCATGATTTTTTTAGTATGCATTTTAGCAAGCTTTGCTGCAAATGGGTGTAGTGACCCTTCCTCTTTTGGGGAATGTGTGCATGTTCTTAAGTCTGATGGACATATGAAAAAAAAACCACATTCAAAGGATGAATAGGTTTTTCACTATTTTTCTGTACTAAGAGATACCAATAGATATATTTTCTAAATTGGAGATGTAAAAAAGAAATTTCCAAGGGAAATTGGCTTATCAATTTCATTGGTAGGTGGCTGTGGATATTTTCATCCCCTGAACAGGAACTCTAATCTATTGAACTGTGTTGTCTGTGGTTTCTGTATGGTTGGCATAAAAGACAAACATGCCCTTTAAGGAATTGTTCAACTCCTTGAGATTTACCCATTCATCTGTCCACCCTTCTTTCACCATCTGCTTATTCTGCTGTGGACATGTGAAGTTGCTCTATGCCTGCAGCAAAATGCAGCCTGGATGGTTCACAATCAGGCTTTTGCATGAAGCAGAGTTTTCCTGTCTTTGCAAGCACGGATGGACTTGCCTCTTTGTCAAGGTGTAGCCCTATAAAAAAGCTGGGTTTTGTATTCCAGCTGCACATCTGCAAACTCCTCTGTAACACTACAGACTTGTATTTCTTTGTCTCTAGGTCTGGGATGCCGGGCTGGAGGAGGTGCCTTGTGTTTTGTCTGCGGAGAATGCAGGACAGAGGTAAGGCAAGAGGGGAATATGACAGCAAAGGGGAGACCATAATCGAGGGGATGCCCATGGGTAGGGGTTGGGTTCAATGCTCCATTTTCTGCTCATTGATATTGTTAATGCAGGATCCATCCCAAAACCTGTGACTTTTTATTTAAAAGAAACAAACCCACAGTGTAGCCTTCCCAAAAGGAAGCACATTTTTAGCTTGGAATCTGTTCCTCTTCCAAAGTGCTGGTCTAGATGCTGCTAGTGAATGCACACCTGCTTTGCTTACAGCTCTGTCTTTAATCTGAACCTGGCCTAATAGATAGAGCTTTCATGGTGGTAAAGTTGTGTCTATTAAAAGCATCTACCAGAGCATAACATCTGGGAACTCTAAAGCTCATGTACCTACTTTACAGTCCGTTTTTCTTTTAAAGAAAACACTGGGCTATTGATTGTGTCAGGTAGAGAGACCCATGCTCATTGTAGATGTAACTTTCCAAGGAGGCTACTTTCTACCTGTGAGTTTAAACCCTGTTATTTATGTTCATTTAGTGTCACAATGATGATGTAAGTCATATTTATATCACTTCTTGTAAAATGCTTCTGTTTATATCCCGCTGTTTGCGCTGAATTATTTTAAACCAGCAGGCTCATGGCAGCAGATTCAGGTTTTCTGACATGGTGGCAGAAATCTGGGTCCTGTAGCACATTACTGGGCTACTTTGGAGGAGGGGAAATAATTTATATTTACTAGTCTTTGCACAGTAATGTTGAATTGCACTTGATGCTTTTTTATATATATTGAATGGTGCCATTAAAATCTGATCTGGATGGGATTTCAGTTTAGTAGAAAGCAGCATGTTTTTTCCCTTAGAACAACAGAAATCTCTGGCTTGAGGTTTTTAATTTGTCTTCTCAAGCTAGAAATGCAAGAAATGCAAAGGATGTGTCTGTTTTAAGAATAACTATATATATGTGTATATATACATATATAAAAATCTTTGTTCTGTGGTTATGAATGATATTTGAATTGCACTTCGAGAGGCAGACATGAAGACATCACTTCTGCACACTTGCTGTTTATGGAGGGTCTAGTTCTTGACACTGAGCAGAAAATGGGCTGGCATAATAGAATGAATTATGGCTCTATGTGTGATTTCCTGAGGCATTGGAAGGATCAAATCTGCATATTGGGCAGGACACATCTCTGGCACGTGATCATTTTTACCTTGATGCACCAAAGAGATTTAAATCAGCATAATCGGGGATGGGGTTTCTCTACTATATGGGCCTAGCAGTCGTCTACCATCTGCCTGCATAGATGGCTAAGTGGCAGCTATGATTAATTTATTAAGAGAACAGAACTATCTTGTATATATAATCCTTCTCTGATACTCTGGTAGCGAAAAGATGCTGTTAGATGTTTCAGAACTAAGGGAATTTTTTTTCCCACTGTAGCTCAAAGCCTTGGTCCACTCTAGTTTGAATTCCTCTATTTTCTAGTTAGATTTATCTGCAATGAAGTGTTCTTTCACTATCCATCATCCTGTCAGTTATCCCAAAAACATGAAGTAAAAGGCGGAAGTTGTCTTTCTGGACAAAGCAGTTGAGCACTGTGCGTATTTGAGGAGATGCTCGAAAGGCTGTTTAAGGTAATTTTCCCAGGAAAAGAGAGAGCAGCGTCTAAGGAAGAAAGGAATAGTTGTGGATGGCTCTCTCCCGGCTCCCCTCTGCAGCGATGTCCCGAAGGTCCCCTCGCGCTGGTAGAGGGACCTCAGGGCAGTAGATGGCACTGCGAGACTGTTATTGCAGCTGTGTAGTTCCCGTCTCAGCGAGACCGTGAGCACTTGGCAGAGGTGACCTCGCATAAATGAGTGTCTCCCCTGCATTTCGCTGTCATCTCTCCAGCACTGGAGGGGTAAATTGGTTTCTTCTCCCCATTCTGCTGGTCTCATACATATAAAGTTAGGTGAGAAATAAGACAAGTGGAGAACCCAGAACAGCAAGAAGAGCTGGCCCTGGATTTTCAGCTGCCAGTTTAAGTTCTGTGTGGGTTAGTGGGACTCAAGTTTCGGGTTCTACTTTGGCCAGCTCTCTGCAATAAAAGTTGGGCAAGTGCCTGTATGTTAAGTGGCATGAACATAGAAGCCATCTTTTCAATCTCCCAGCTGACAGTGGCTTTGCAAGGGCTGAGACTGAAGATTAAATAGGTAAGGAGTTCTCTAAAAGGGTAGTTAGCTTTTCAGGGACACCAAAACACACACCCTAGGGAAATCAATGTTCCTTTTGCTTGAATGATCCCTGTCCTGTTGTTGAACAGGACTCCAGCCCCTAATACCAAGGCTACTCCCCATACAGGCCTTCTGATACAAAGGTTACTTAAAATAGAAGCCCAGAAGGCACCAAAGTGTTGCTATATGTATCACAAAAGAAAGCTTGGAGTGATTGTAGATGTTATTTTAGCAATAATTGAGAAAAGAAATGTTGAGTCTCTGTGCATAGAGAGAGCTTGAAAGTGTGTGTGGCACTGCTGCTATTAGTCAAGTATAGACAAGTGGAATGAGAACTAGAATAATACTTCAAAATGAATAACTACATCAGGCAAAAGTCCAATGATTTCTTTATTAAGGCCTTGATGAGTGCCAAGCAACTCTTCGGCAGTACCAAGGAGCTGTACAAAATGTGAATTCCAGTATTTTATGAAACACTGGAGGAAGGAGCCCCCACTGCAAGGAAGTGAAGGGGGCTTTATATTTTATAACTCTCACCCACAGTGCTTGTTTCCTTGCCAGCTGATTTGGGAGAGATCAGAACACTGAAATGGCAATTATTGTATTTTTCTATCCCTTTTGAATGTACATGCAAAATTACAGAGTGTTTCCATTAAGACCAACAGTCAATATCAATGATTTGCAACTGTCTTGCCTCCTTCTCTGATCTGAAATAGACTGCAGTTATTAATGTGCTACTGACAGCTGGAGCTGGGGCACAATGAGAGGGACGAGGAAGCACGACAGTCAGAGTGATGACTTTTAACATATGTTGACAGAGATGTAGTGTTGCTTTCTGCACCCTGCTCTTTTCTTGAACTGCTTCTGTTCCTCAACCAGAAAAAAAAAAAAACCACACCTAATTTTTTCTAATGGTAATATCGAAGTTAATTTTAATGAGATTCAAACAGTGATGTGCTTTACTGAGAGATGGATGGATAGTGTTTCTCTGCTTACTATCAAGTGCAGTGGGTTTTGGTGGAATAGATGTGTGCTTAACGCCAGCTCTGGTTAAGGGAAGCCCGGGAGGGAGCCTGAGACTGTGGCATGAGTGAGGCTGGGTCCCAGCCTGTCTTCATGTCCTGAGCCATCTGCCAATGATGCACAACAGAAACTCACCTCACAAATTAGTTTTCCACAGCTTCTGGTTCATGGGATTCTGGATACAGTCAGATCAGCAGGACCAAACAATTGGGAATCAAACCTGCCAGCTGCTTCACTGAGTGACTGTCCAGAGCACCTGGGATTGGCTTTGACTTTCCTTCCACTGTAGCTCTGAATGGACTTCTGGCCATGGCAGATACTGCAGTCATGTTAATAGAAGGCGCAGAAGTACTTCCATTGTGTGTTTCTTTCATGGTTGTTAAAAGACACTGAGCTATTCCTGGGAGAAATGACAAATCCCTGATGAGCAACTTTTTTTTTTACTTGCACAGCTGGTAAAGTGCAATTTGGGAGTGCAGGAACAGCTTAAAGATCCTTTCCCATAAAGAACAGTTTGTCAATCAGGAAAACAAAGCAAAATGTAGATCATGTCCTAATGGGAAACCTTCCCAGGTTGTCTGGTACCTCAGGGTGGTGCAGAGCCAACTATCCTATTCCTGATAGTTCTTTCACATAAGTGATTTGTAAAATTTCCCTGAGGCACCTCTGCAATGAGGAACAGAGATGAAACCTTACATAGCCAGAGGCAAATCTTGCTGCTAAGTGGATGCTTGGAATGAAAACCTCTATGCAGGATGGTTTGGAGATTTCTGCTGTGGTAAATGGTGATTCAAGTACAGTTCTTGCTCGAGAATGTTATGAGGCTTTATGAAAGTAAATGTTTGGACATGGTGCAAATGGTGACATTTTATTAGTGATGCTGTGTGTGTGTCTAAGGGGAAATATGGTGGTGTGTGCAGGGGAAAAACTAATATGATAAAGGGAAGGAGGGAATCCTGAAAGCAGTTTTGAAAGGGAAAGAACATGTTTCCAGCAACCCCATCTTCAATCAGAAGTTAGAAAAGTGGCTCTTCATTGCTGTGACCGAATTCAGTCTTGTTTTTAAATTCTCCTGTCTTCCAAAATAACAGTCCAGATCACACAGCAGCTTCACAGTGACCCAGGCAAAGCTGTCTGCTGGCTGAATTGAGAAGATTTTCACACAGGATGGGACCAAAAGTATTGCCTATGTTGTACAGTAGTAAACAAAAATTAACAGTATTAAGCAGTTGTACCAGCCGCTAATGCTTCGGACTCTGCTGTGTGCTTGGATGTGGAGGGTAGCACACAGAATAACATGTAGCATGCATGACCACCCTGGATATTGAATTTCTGACACGTTTCAGTAGCCTGGAAATCAACAGGCAACAGCTGCAATGGAGCTGGGGGCACTGCAGAGCCCTAAACCATGCTGTTAGTAGGGGAAAAGGGCACAGACCTCTGAGTCTTGCTTTAACATTGATGGTTTGGGGCATGAAGTGAGGAAGATGCAAAGCTTCTCTGTCTTGCTACACTGCAGTCCTCCCAGCACCATATTGTGAGTTGCTGGGTCACTGGTAGGTAAATGGGGAGAATCTCTGTGGTGGGACATTGGCAGTAAGTGACAAGATTAGGGCTGGGAACAAGGTGGACAGCCAATGTTGTGTTGTCGGCAGAAGTGACTGGTGTTTGTGACTTGCTCTAAACAGCATCTGTAAGTTAAGAACCTTCAAGGGAAGCAAAAC
The DNA here is from genome assembly GCF_009650955.1 of Corvus moneduloides. Lineage (NCBI taxonomy): Eukaryota > Metazoa > Chordata > Aves > Passeriformes > Corvidae > Corvus > Corvus moneduloides. Next base: position 10,396,837 of record NC_045486.1, read on the forward strand.
CAAAGCTTCAGCACTAGCATCAGCCCAGCAGTCAGATCAGCAAAGACAGGCCTTATGCCCAGGAGAAGAGATCTGCTGACAGTGACGTTGCAGGAGGAGGAGAACCAAGTAGGGAAACCCCTGGGGTGGCTGGCCACAGGCAGCCTCAGTGCTTCAGCACTCGGAGCTTGTTGCATACGTACTTTGTAGGGCTCTTGTAGAAGGAAGATGACTTTGGAAGGAGGTGAAAGGTGGGTCTGAGCCCCTTTGTGCTAATACTGTGATTTCCAAGGAAGGAAGTGAAGAACCAGCTCCTAAGCTGACTCCAAGTATGCCTTTGGGACAGAAACAAGGAGCACTTCAGCTCCTTTCCAGCATGAACAGAGCACAGAGGTGACCATATCCTCATGGAGCCCATAAATGGGGTGTATACTTGTGTCAGTGAAATCCAAAGACATTCTCACTGTCTGTCTAAAAGGTATTCAGCCATTCAGAGAGATGAGTATCACCCAGAAGAGGCAGAATGACAGATTGCTTCCAGCCTTCAGAACCTAGTTGGACAGGAGCACTTCTGCAGAAGTCCATAGTATGAAGAACCTGACAAGAAGCAGGCAACAAAACAAGTAAACAGTTTGTACTGCCTGAATTTAAGGCAAAACCAGAACCAAGCTGGATTAGTAAGTAAAATTGCTATTAATCAAGCTCTGGTGGTAGCAAAGTGAAGATAATCCATTTTAAAATTGCCTTTAACCTTCTACCATGACAGGATCATTATTAAATTCCATGATCTTAATGCTGCTCACTGCTGTATATGGGTTATGGGGTATATAGCTGTAGAAAAGCGAGAGTGTAGCAGCCGGTGAGACAAACCCATCGTGACACTGTGTTGTGACAGAGACTGATGCTCTGTATCCCCACTACCATTCCATGTGCCTGAGAGGTGAAAGTAGAGACTGGTTCTGCATTAATGCAGCCATGTGCTATTTACATATCACAGTGGGATGGAAATAAATTTCCCATAGTCCCCTGCCTTCTCCATGTACAGCTGTAAGGATACAGGGTGCACTGCTTCAACACTCAGCAAAGTAGCCCAGCCTTGGTAGAGAAAAAAAATTTATCTTTTACTTAATTAAGTCTAGGAGTGGGAGTGAAAAAGGAAAAGATTATTCTAGACACCTAAATAGATTTCCTTTGTGTAGGATTACATAGGTCAAAGAAATTTCTAGCTTGATCTTAACTATTGAATGCTGCCTGGCAGTAGCACTAGGTCAATATGGGGCGGAGGCAGCCCACAGTCCTCTCTGTTTCCCCAGAGGGTTTAATGATGCTTCCAGATCACTTTTGAAATAATGCAGCCTTGAGGGTGCCACCTCCCTAATGGTATATCTTCACTCAAGCTGCTGGGAATGGTGGGCAGACAGAACACCACTCCTAAGGATCTCCCAAGTGCCAGATCCTCACAGATTCAGAACTGGCAAGAGAGGAGCTCTTAAGTCACTTGGTTTGGGGCTGAAAGTGAAGATTGACTCATTTCACTGATTTTCCTTGTTGCAGGGAGTCAGCTTACTCTCGTTGTGAGATGATGAAATGAGTGACCCTCAAAGTGAGAGAACATATGACAGGAGAGTTTGCTGGAGTTGTCTGGAGGCAGAGTTCAAAGACAAAATGGAGGCTAAAAAGCCTGGACATTCTCCCTTAACCCCTGCAGGAAAATGGGACCTCTACATGGAAGCCTCCCCTCGCCACACGTGTGATATCACTGTCTATCATCCACCCTGTGCATGCAGCATGCAGGAGAGGTGAGATCCATCCCATTTGCAAATCCTGGTTTTCAGGGTTGTGACAGGCCTGAACCATTGCTCAGTAGCCAGCTCCTGAGACTAGAAAACCTGGTGCTTTTGTATTCCTTTTTCCTACAGCTATAGTGTATTTAAAGCACCGTGGGGCCAACTGTCCCCTCTCATGTGCCACTGAAAACTGCGAGGAGGGAGAGGCAGAGTTTGAAGCTACCCAGGACCATAGAGACCATGCTCTCTACAACCCATTAAGAGCAAACCTGTAATTCAAGACCTCCCACAATTCCTCCAGCCCTAGAGAGATACCCCAATACACATGCAAGGAACACTTGGTTTTTGTACTGAGCCATGCTGCCCATTTAGGCTGCACACACTGCAGGGCAGAGACCTTTCCTTTTGCCCAGCTTAGGAGCAGCTGGGACTTTCATCTTGCTGTTCTCTGTGTTCCTCAGTGGGGCGAGGACCACTGGCTGCTGAAACAGCCAATGTGCAGGGCACAGTAAAGTCCTCAGCTGATCAAACCAGGTCATCCTGTCCTAGGCCACGTGGCCAAAGAGGAATCTCTGCCTCGCAAATTTGGTTTGACAGCCATTTCTGCAGGATGGGGGAGGACAGCAATGCCTTCTGAAGTTGTGGCAGTATCCACATCGCAGTGGTGCCTAAAATCCTGCAGCTGGACATTTCAGTTATACAGACAGATTAGACATTGCTCAGGGATGTGGCTATTCACTTCTGAAGTTTTCTATGGACTTCCTTTGTCTTGAAATATCCTTCCACGACTTCCCTCCAAAGAAGTACCATAGCATCTGTCTTACATTGATTCTGCTTATGAATTCCCTACTGGTACTTCTAGGTATGTTTCATTTTCTCTAACATGGTTTCCCATGCAAGTACTGAAGTTAGTGCTTGAGAAAATCTCACCACACTAGCATTGGCTCCTTTCTACAATAATGGATATGTCAAATTCAATTCTTAAGAGCTCTGAGCTGCTTTTTCAGCTAGTAATATACTTGCTATTTTCACATTTAATTATTTCTGTTGTAGCAGTATCCTTTAAAAAGTAGTATTGTTGTAGCCATAACAGTCTAAAGACACTTCAGGAAAAGAGTCTTTTGTGAGAACAACCAGTGTAAATAGCAAAACCAGATGAGCTTTCAGGTACAAAAAGTGCCACTTTAACCTTACTTTTAAAAGCCCCTTCCTGTATCATGTTTATTTCAGATTCTCATTAGTTTTCCTGAGAGCATATTACACAAATAACCATCACTTTTCCGGTAATCCTTTTCTAATGCCCAGAACCTGGCTATCATCATGCAATTATAAAATACAGCTGAGGAAATCAAGGCACAGAAAAGGCAGGTGATTTGCCTGTGTGGGTGGTTGAGTTAGTCATATAACTCAACAGCTCTTGTCTCCATGTGCTGGGTTTTAGCTATTGAAGAAGCATCATTTCCTTTCCGCAGGATACATCCTGGCTTCCGATTGGTCCTTCTTGAAAAAGCTTCTGAGTTTTGCTATCAGAATATTTGGGGCATATCACAAACTTTCTGTAAATTAGCATAATATGCCCTGATCCAATCCAGCTGTGGAGTTGTGATTTGTTGTGAGTCCCAAAAGTACAAAGAAATTGCAGGGAAGGGGTGGTGGTGGAGGGTGTGTTGTGTTTTCCTCCAAGAAACAAGCTGTGCAAATGTGCTGTATTTAGTACAAGGAAAGGAGCTCTTTAAGAAGTTGTAGCTGGGTGGGAAGTCAATCCCTTCTTATGTTTCTAGTCTGAAGGTAAACATGGGCAAAATTACACTTTTATGTCTGTGAATTTTTCTATGCTGCTAATGGGGTATAGCAGGTCTGAGCTATAGCTGTGCTCCTGCTGCCCATAGTCCTCAGGACATCTCTCTTAGAAGTGGTTGCTCCTGCTGGCTGGAATAAGCCTTCAGGTGCCATCACTCCAATCGTTGTCCTTTAAACTGATGGGTAACTCTGGTTAGAAACATGGAAGGGAATCAGCCTGTACAGTGCTGCTCTCTGCTGTGATGGGAACCTCTCATGCAGTCCTAGGGCATTGCATTCTGCTGTCTGCCCTCTGCAGTGTTGCAAACTCTTAAGGTTAAATGAAGAGGGCTGTCTGTTCTCATGGATTTATGATTATCCCAGCTTAACTCACTGGAAAAGCACACTACAATAATAACTTCAAGAGATCCTCTGCAGTCCAGCTCCCACATTGCTCTTCAAGAACTTGGGGGGCAGGAGGAGAAGCGAATTCAACTGTAGTCCTTTAACTCAAGTACCTCAGTTAGGATTCTCATCCCCCAGACTGCCCTAAAGTCACAGAGTTCTGCTTTTGCCCCTTTCTGCAGAAACTGATTTTCTCCCTCGATGTGCTCAGAGCTTTAGGAGGTTGTTACAAGAAGATTCCCTAGTACTTTCAATTTCCACCAGGCAATGAAAGTTTCCAGGCTCCTGCTGCCCAGCTTGTCATAGGCCATGCCACACTTGGCTGGCAGCTCCCAAAATGGCAAATGCTTCTCAGATGTGAGCAGAGCACAGAGGGTGAAGCTACTGCCCCTTGGCAGGGCCCTAGGCTGTCCTGCAACAACTGCTTTTCGTGCAGGTAGGGACAGAAAAGCTGAACTGAAAAGCCAAGGTCCAGATGGATGCATCTAGATGGATGTATTTTCTTGCTATTATGGCTGCCCTACTCCACCTGAGTGGTGCGAGACACCAGCCTTCTGAAACTGGAATTAGCTCGTGCTAAGGAGAGCTTGGCCCCTAATATTTTAGATTATAGCAGGTGTTGCACATAATATAATAACTCTCACAAAGGGAGGCAGAGATGCAGAATGAGACCTACCAGATAGCTAATAAAAGGAAAGACCTTATAAAGAACAAAAAAAGCTGCTAGTGATTGCAAAGATATGTCACCCCCAGGAAATTAAAAATATGAATGCCCTGGCATATGCAATAAACATCTCCTTTGTGTCCATGTAAAAGTGCCGAAACCTCTGGAATATTAAGAAATTGAAAAGATGCTTTTAAGTCTTCCCCATACACTTCAGCTGCTTGCAAGTGGTGGCGAAGAAGATGAAGTAGATCAGTCTGGCTGCTGTGCAACTTTATTTACCAGAGAACCCAACTTCAGGATAAACACATGCGTCAATGCACGCACCTGTGTGGGGCTGCCAGGCAGCTGCCGCTCGGTGAAGGGAAGAGGCGACAGGCTACAGCTGTAAAGAGAATGTAGAATGGGAACAGTGTGCTCTCCCTGTCTTTCCTGGGCATATATCTGTCCAACGTCAGCCGGCGATTTGGGACCCGCAGGACGCCGGTGTGGGTCGGAGCTCGGCGCCTGTTCGCAGGCGGGGCCCATCCTGTCTACGCAGACCCCCCAGGGGGAAAGATATACTATATACATATATAGAGAGAGACACAATATTTTCTACCCCCTCCTTCCCCGAGTTTGCCGTTGCCCGCCTTCCGCGGCGGGGGGAGCGCACCTGCGCGGCGGGCGGCCCGGGGCTGTGCGCAGGCGGGGGCGGGCAGCGCTCCCCCGCCCGGCCCCGGCCCCGCCGCCGCATGCACCGCCCGGCCATAAAGCGCCGGGGAGCCCGGCCGCGCTCGGCAGCGCCCGCCGCTCCCGCCGGCCCCCCCGGGCCTCTCCAGCCGCGCCGCTGCCCCGGGGGGCGGCAGCGCTGCTCCTGCCGCGATGCCGGGCTGGAGGAAGAGCCTCGCCCTGTGCCTGCAGCGGATGCAAGAGGACGGTGAGCGCGGCGGGGGGAAAGGAGAGCTGGAGGTGCTCGGAATTACCCTCTGCGGCCCCTTTTCCGTTATTCTTTTGCGGGGAGGGAGGTGCTGGTGGTGTGTATCTCTCTGGGAGGGGAACGATCCTCTACTGGCATGGAGCTCCGCGGATGAAGGGACTGGAGGGGGGATATTCTTCGTGCCGGTAAACTTTGCCGCAGCAAATCTTCCTTTCTGTCCCCGGGCTTGCTTGGTTTCTGCTTTTGTGTTTTTTTTTTTTTTTTTTTGGTTTTGTTTTTCTTCTTCAAGTGGTGGGGGCAAACCTGAGCGAGAGGTGGCTGCGCGGTCCTTTTTGGATATTTGGAGGGGCTTGCAGTATCTGAGCCCCAACTTTCTAAAGCTACTGGTGATGCTGTTTTCAGCTAGTAATTTTCCCCAGTGCCAACTCCGCCTGGGGAGTAAAGGGTTTGCAAATTGCACAGAGGACGTGTCACGGTAATCCGATTCCTATTGTGCCGCTTACTGTTGCTCACAGTGACTGTGAATTATTTTGTTTACATGCTCAAGAGTGTGATGTTAAATAAATGCTGGACCTGCGGCTCATAAAAGTCGTGAGAAGACATCCACAAGGTGGCACAGCATAAGGGAGGTTTAAACGTTGCACTTCGGCTCCTGCGTTTGTAGATGAACAGGCATGAGAGTGGTGGGGAAAGTTTATGTCTCTGAAATGAAGTGCGTTTCTCCTGTGCTCTCATGGGACTCAGGTGCAGGAGCTGATCCGGGATGGGCAGAAACAAGCAGGAATGTGTGTTTTATGAACCCCTGCTGCTTTGGTGCAAAGTAGCTAATGGCAGGTTTTTCCTTTGGACCCCTTCCCAGACTACCTCTCTAGACTGTTCTCTGGTAAACAGACTTAACAAATATATGAAGTGGCACTATTGCGGCATTTCATGTGAGTAATGCAAGAATCATGGAATTCTCTGAACCTGCTGGTTAATAAGCACAGAGAGAAAATGTGCTCTTAGATCCCCTGCAAGGTGTTAGGACAGAGTCATTGAGCTGCTGTGCCTTTCTGATGCTGCTTCCTGGCTCCCACTGCTTTGGGAGAACACCATCTATTTCTGCTGCCGGCTTGCTCTAGGACTATGGCTTCCCCTTGGAGCCTCCATCCACCTGAGATAGACCTGTTAAAAATCTGGTCCTGTAGAAGAGTGAATCAATCCCCTGCTCAACGCACCGAGACCTGTTGGCATGGATTCAGCCCTGTTATGGTACAGTGCTTTGTAACGCAGCCTTGCTGCAGCTGGCACGGATGCTCTTGCACCATTGGGTCGGGGTGGCTTTGGGAGCCTTATAAACATTCACAGCAGGGACCTCTTAATGTACAGCTGTACTGGGTTAGTGTTTGCTGGGTTACTTTCTCTGTGACTTCATACGTGTATGTACTGGTTCTTGTCTCTGGCTCTATGTAATGCCTTTCCTCCTCATCTCCCTTCCCTCTGACTTCAGTCCCAGCACTGCAGTGAGTCTGTGGCTGGTGTGCATCTCTTTGAGTACATTGCATTTATTTCCATGGGTGTTTCAAAGAGTAGTCAGTCTTAGGAAGGTGCCATTTAATCACAGAATGGTTTATCTGGAGGGATAAATCTTGCAGGCTTGAGCTGATATGCTGTGTAGAGGAAGATTAGCTGAGCTTGTAGGGAACTTCTTTCCCCTTTCCCCAAGGCAATCGGTTTGATGGCTGTGTTATAGCGTATAAATCTGCAGGGGCAGCAGAGGAAATATTTGGTAATGTTTTTGTAGCACTGCAGTGTTAACAGGTATGGTAGAGGTTTTGCATCATGACATGTCTCTGTCTGTGGCAGGAGAATTGGAACTAGATGATCTTTAAGGTTCCTTTCAACACACACCGTTCCATAACAATACTGCAAGAAATCTCTGTACTGTTCAGATTTTGATTTTGTAAACAACCTCCAACCAGTATATGAAGAAATATTGACTTCTGGTTTTCTTTATTCAGAGCAAGTTGTATCTGCCTTGTTGGCATCTCCATGTCTACATGGATGTGATAGGTTTGGGTTTTTTTTTTTATACCCAAGCTGGGGAGCTTTTCCCCCCAGCATGTGTGCTTTGGCCCATCAATTTGTTCACTTCCTCTGAGGACCACAGTACTTGAGCTTCCAAAGGAAAAGTCCTGGTGTTCAGCAGGAGCACAATTGAAATTAGAAGAGTGGTATATTTTGGTTACTGAATATTAATGTGATGAGTATCTCTTGCTATTTGCAGCCATTCAGAACTGGATTGGAAGCCTCATTAATCATAGTTGGTAGAAAAGGTCAGCCATGGTAAGTCACTTAGGGAACTGCAAGATATACACGAACTGTGCTGAAGTATGATTGCCATTTCAAAATACCACCCACAGCAAGTGTCTTCATGCATGTTTTGCCTTAAAATTTCCATCTCCTGGAAGATGGGAATGACTTCTGGCCAGTGTGCAGAAATGCTTTATTATATAATGTGTTGGTTTTCTCCACCACAAAGACTTGTACATGGGATGTCCTACTCCTTGCTCTGTTTCCTACAAGGAATAAAAAAACCGATGTCAATGAGTTGGAAATATTTGGTGAGAAATGCTCCCTCCAGCCTGTGACAACAGACCTGTTATTCCAAAATAATGGGGTTGGTCAGCTTCTCCTTGCGTTACTGTGAGGTTGTCTCAGACCTGGAAGCAGAGGTTAAAGCATATGATTTTGCTTTCTGTCCCTCACTGTGTGTGCAGAGCTGTGTGGCCAGATCTTCTGCTGATTTATCTCCCTGATAACTCATCCTCTCTTGAGGAAGTGATGAGAACTAGTTGGCCATGCCAGACCCTTTCCCATCCCAATGCCCCCCCCTTATGCTGCTGTCCTTTATGTGAGGACTGAAGGATTTGAGCTGTATTCTTGCTGCTCCAAGGTTTTCAGTAGCAGAAGAAGCAAGGGCTAATTTCTGCTTTGGGAGCAAGAATGTATGTGGGCAGGTGGGAAAGTCTCTGTGTTTTTGGCACATCTGAGTGGATGTGGAAACTGTGTCTCTAGAAAGGATAAACTGTATCTGCAGACTGAGAAGTGGAGATACTTTTCTCCAAGCTGGTGAAACTGACTGTTATCTAGATGCATAGGACTTGTGTAAGATGGGTCACACTTGTGGGCAGACACCCTTTGCTCAACCTGAGATGTTTTTCTGCTTCTAGGGGGAGGCAATACAGAGTTTGAGTGTAAATTTAGGTTGTTGACACAATTCCCCTTCCTCCCCCAGCTGGTTTTTCTTGAGTAAAAGCAGAAAATTTGACTCTCACCTTTAAATCTCCAATATGATGCCTTATAAAAATAAAAACCAAAACCAAACCTTATGAAAGACTGAGGTAATGTGATTATAAAATATGAAGTGAGTTATCCAGCCCTTGCTTGAATCATGGGGCAGCTGGAAAGCAGGGGAAGGGGAAAGGGACAACTCAGACCTGCTTCAAAAAGTGACAATAAAGCAGGATTTTGTTGCTGCTATTTGCTTCCTTCCCTTGTATACAGCTCCATGCTGGTTACCTTGGAAACAGCTGTAGGAGCATATAGGGGCATTTTGCTGCTGTGCAGCTGTGGGCAGAGGTGTCCTGTGGTGCATGGAAAGGAAAATCTGTCATGGTGCAGGTTGATTTGTAGCATGAGGGTAACTAAGTAAAAACCCATTGCAAGATCTCCCTTTCTTGGCTGCCCTGTCTTGCTGCAGGTAGTTTGGCAGGAGTGGGACCCTGGGGAAAATTTAGCAGGGGGGTGGATCTTCACGGTTTTGGCAGAGCTATTTAAATTTTTATAATAGGAAGGTAAAAATATCTCAACAGTCTGTTTTAAGGAGGTTTATAACAACTGGGCTATGGACGTCAGGTTTTTATTCAGTCCTCAGAACAATGTACTGGGATGTTTTGCTCATGAAATCATGACTAGAAATGGGATTCTTCCTTACTTATTCACATGCATCAGGGAGAAATGTCCCACTAAGATGGAAATTTGCTGGGTTTGCATGATTAGCAGAAAATTAGATCTTCCATTGAGTTCCATGTTGTTTGTGATATGCACGTGATATGTAGAATAACTAAAATAGAATAGCTGTTAAAAATAATGCGAATTGTCTTTTGTTCACTTACCCATAAACACTTTGATCTTGCAAATGGTATGCTGTGCATAGCTTTAAATCAGTTGAACTGTTCTGTTGCTTAAAATACAGTGTTTTTTCATGTACTTGCCACATCAGAAATAATTCAGTCATTCAGAAAGGCTTTTTTTTTTTTTTTTTTTTTTTTTTTTTTTTTTTTTTTTTTTTAAATCAGCTCATCTTAAGACCATCTTTCAGTGCCAGGTTGAGCCTGTTCAGTTTTAATACATTGCCTTACAGAGTCCCTTTGTCCAAACCTACAATGACATGATCTATTATACTGGCACTGAGTTTTCTGTAAAGAAATTCGGCTGTGTAGCTGTCACTTAAGTAGTGTGCAGTTGAAATGTTACAGCTCAAGGGCTGTTACATCTGTCCACTGCATGTGGGGTATTAATGTATTTCTGCATGTGATACTTTTGCTTTACAGTGTATCCAAGCTTTGTCAGAGATGAGGACTTGCTCACACAGAGCTCAGGAATTTATGGGCTGCTGTTTGTTGGTTATACTCATTATACAGGCCACTGCTTTTAAAAAATGCAAAAATAGAGGTTCTGACCCTCCAATGAAGTGTGGTGGGGAATTAGGATTGCATGAAGGCTGTGGTGGTAATTCTTAAGGGATAATTCTCACTTATCAAACTGATGGAACAGCTGGAGCAAATCCTGCTAGACTTTGATGGGGTCTTTTTTTGCTCATTAATATGTTGATGTGGATTTGGTACCCACTGAGTGAGTAATAACTGCACCCGAGCACTGTGCTCACTGCTCCCCTTCTTGCTGGCTGTCACACTGCTCTGAGTTTGGGCTGCTGCTTTTGATCCTATATTTCAGTCAGAAAATTTAACTCGGATTGAAGTCCTGCACAACTTGGGGATGAAGCCACACAGGTTTTATGGAATGACTCCAAAGCCTCATTGAAACTTGATTAAAGGCAGAGATTGATAATTATTTTCCTTTTTGAAGTGATCTGCCAGATTTTACAATCTGAATGTGATCCCATATCTGCAAACTTTGGTTTTATGAAACTGTATGGACGTTGTGGCTTCTGCTCTCTTGTTTATGCAATACTCTGTGGGGCTTCTTGTGAAGAAGTTTTACTATCAATATTGAGCAATGATGCTCAGTGCTGACAAAAGCATCAGCTGCAGTGGTTTGGCATGTTGTTCCTTTAGGGCTGCCAAGGTTGGAAACTGTGGGGGAGGGAACCTTTCAGGATGCTGAAGACCTTGATGGAAACCATGAATTGTGGTAGCCAGGAAAATTTCAGAGTGAGAAGAATTGCCAGATCTGTCTGGAACCAGGCCATGCTTGATGTTCTCCAAACCTGTTGGTGTTGCTATGGGCTCATGCCAAGTGTAGTGGAAAAACACATGGGCAATTCCCAAGAAATGGATGTGGTCTTTGAAACTGTTGCAGTCTTGAACTGTGATTGCAGGTGCTCACCCAGAGATCTTCTGGTGCTCTGGGTTGCACTGAGAGAAAGATTGCTCAGGTTAAACCGAAGTGTGTGGCCAGTTTGAGGTGAATGATTTGCTGTGTCTTTTTTTCATTTCTGTTTGTCTCTTCCAAGTAGACACAAGTGGCAGAGCTGCTTAGTGGTAGGCAAAGGAAGGCTGCCCACCAGCGCAGGAGCTCTATGCCGGGCTCTCTTGCTATGGTTAAGACTGTGTAGGCCTTCCTACAAGTGTCACATTTTTGATTGTTCTGTTAATTATTAGACTTCATTATAATGGAATAAAAATATTTATTTTGAAAATGGAGTGGATTTAGAGGTATAAATATAGTAGAATAATTATAGGGGTAGAGCTCTATTGAAATTACCTCGTTGTAGACAAGCCCCAAGACAGTGAATTAGGCATTTCTGGAGCTCTGCGTCACATAAATGGAGCCATTTCTTTTAAAAGCCAGACCTAATCCTTGAAATTCAGAGCAGTGATCTATACCTGGAAGGCTTGTGTAATGTCTAGAGAAAGGTGAAAACTTTTTTCCCATGATGGTCTCTTTTCCCAGAGAGGCCACATGTCTCCTGTTCCAGTGAATGTTGGTGATGATCCCATATGCATGGGAGCTGCTCCTGCATTAGTGTCTTGGGCCAAAAGCAGTTATACCATCTAAACATCTGTTTGTGTTCCTGAAAAGAGTATAGCTACTGTGCACTGACTCTGGTGTAACTGGGATTGGAACATGGGCAGCATTTGATCCAGAAAATCAATCCCATGCTGATAGTCTCTGTTAGAAATGAATGCATCTTTTCTGCAGTGCTTGACCTGGGTGAACCATACAGTGGAATGGAACATTCCCCCTTGGAAGGGTCTGCATTTTGTCCAGTTATACTTGGTCTTGCCATGTGCTCTGTCCATTGAGAGAAAAATGTAATGAAGCTTTCCATTTAAAATTCAAGTAGAATTTTTATTCAGTCTTCTTGTTTTGTCAAAAGAATGAATTACCTTTTTATTTTCTCCAATTTTCCTCCCCTCTCTCTGTCTTTGGAAAATAAAGGAATTCAAATAAGATTGTAAAATTTATTTGTTTTAGCAATTATGGTGATTTCCCTGTTACTGACTCTCCCCCTCATTAATGTTAGATGAACTTGGCATCTAGTAATTACTGGCTTTCACTTTTCAGCCGAAACTATTTTCTGGCTCTAGCAAAATTTGCTGATTTCATTGATAGCATTGGGAGAGCAGCTTTCCACTGGGAAATTAATTCAAACATTTTCCTCTGACAGCTTCAGGTATTTGGCATCAAGACCACACTGCATTTAAGGAGAAGAGGGTAGTTGTGGTATTTGAGCTCAAGCAAATGCAGTGCATTAGGATGGGGTTAGATCCATGTCTTATCTGTGTTAAGCAGAGGTGTCAGTGACCCTGCCAGCTAAGCTGCTATGTCTTGATGAGTAGAAACCTCTTGCTGAGGCCACAAAATAAATTCAATACTACATTCTTCAAGTTGTCTATGAAGTAACACCCTTTTTTGCTGAACAACTTAATTTCCACTGTAAACAAAGCACTACAGAGCTTTTGTTTTAGCAATTATATTAACCTTGGCTGCTGCTTTGTGCCAGAGTCAGAGGCTTTTCAGGGTATTTATTTGGATTATAGGCGTTGTTGCCTTTTCTTGTACATGTGATACTGTTAGTCATCCTGGTGACACTTCATTCATCTGTACAAAGAAATAAAGGTACTGGCTCACATTTGAGTATTGCTTCGTACATCCCACAAGGGGAGCTGCTACTTACATCAAGCCTGAGAGATCTCACTTGGGTCCCATGGGATGGAGCTGAGATTAGCCACTGAATTTTTTTATTTCTGTCTTCAATTTATAAAAAAAAAAAAAATCAAATAGCTCCTCTGTTCTCAAGGCAAAGTTGAGTTTAACATAGAGTCAGTGCACAGAGGGTTCCAGTCTTATCTTTGGTCCCAGTTTGATGAGAGCAGTCACCACAGAAGCAGAGTATAGACTCAGAGGTGGGGGTGGAGGACTTGTCTGCATTTGCATCCCCTTGCAGCAGAGGCCTTGAAGATTTAGCGACAAATGAGATGCAAAGAAACAGGGAGAAAAATAAGATAATAAGGCAAACTGTCAGGCAGTGTGACAGTTTTGCAGAAATTAGTGATGCTAAGTTGCTCTCTTCTTACTTGGTACCAATGTGCTTTTCTGGTGCATGTTCAGGTTTTTCTATGTGTGTTCAGGAAATAATGATATTTCCAGGAGTGGGGGCTCCCTCATTAAAACTATCTTGCCCAAATCCATAGCTTTTGATTACTGGAAGTCAGGGGAAGTTCCCTGGGGCTGTCAGAGTGGGATGAGTTTAGTGAAGAGCTGGAAGATGTGTTAGTATTCATAGAAGCTTGTCTCAGGGCTATGTGTTAATCCTGAACAGAGGGCACTGTTGGGAATGAATATTTTGTTTCTAGATTAAATGTTCTTTTGTTTTCTTTCATCTTGGAATAGGAGGCAGTCAATCTCATTACTGTACCTGTAGTCATGTCTTTAAAAACACCATCACAAAGCTCCCTTTTGGGGTTAGAGGGCAGGTAGATCTGTGTGAGGTGGGGCGGTGCTGTCTCAGTCTTCTTCCTCTTGGGAGCATCATCTTTTCAACCTTCTTCCATCTCTGGTTCTCCCCTGCAAGTCATGGAGGTTCCTTCTCAGCTGGAAGGTAGCTGCAGGTAGAATGCTTGGGCTCTGTCCCTACAGGGAGCTGAGCCTGGTGTGCTGCCACCAAGTTGTTTCAAACAAAAGCAAAACTCAGGCATGCTGCAAATCCTATGGCAGGCATTTAGATGAGGTACTGACACTGTGAGCATGCTCCAACTCACTGGTCATGCCTTGCTACTCCAGAGTCTTTCACAGACTTTGTGTCCTTTGCATCTTATCCAAACACTTTGTGCAGTAGCACCTGGCTGCATGAAACAGCTGCCATGCTCCCCAACAGATCAGGCTGTAGCCCAGTGGTAACTGCAGCAATTCCAGAGTGGCTGGCACTTACTAATGAGTTGGTTGGTATTGGGGATTGAGCCACAGGCCTTTTGGTCCTGTGCCTGTGTTCCTGACTGAGCGTACGGCTTGCAGCAAAATAATGTTATCATTTAGTTTCTTGGAGTGTTGGGGTATTTTCTCTGTCATTTGAGATTAGTGGGACTGAGGGGTTCTGTGACACTCAGAAAACCAGTCTGAAAGCCTCTGCCACAGTCTTCGTGTCCGCGGAACACAGATAATGATTACACTTTAAAAGGTTTTGATGCTCAGATCAAAATGAATATGGAAGTGCAGTTATCAAGTGTAACTTCATGGCTGTCTTTCTCTGCTTAGTATCTTCATATTTATAATTATGGCAATTGTGCCAAATATTTGGGAAAAAATGAGGTAGAAAATGCCTTTCTGGAACAGGGTTGCAAATCTATCGCAGCATAGAGCTGGGCAGAACAAGAAGTTCTGTTTAAGTGGATAAAAATTTCCCTCTACAGTAATGAACTGTGCTGTGAGTTTACCAGCTATATAATCTAGTTTCCATCCATTACACCAAGTGATAATCCTCTAGCAAATTGGGTGCTGTTAGCAGCATTTCTGTCAGCCTGGGTCTGGCTGCACATCTAGGCAACCTGCCTTTGAGGAATTTCAAAATTTGCCCTAGTCAGTCTGCTTCCTCAGCCTCTGGAGACTCCATTTCACGTGTAACACAAAGCTGAACTGTCTTGCTTCTTTAATTGTATTTATTCTGCTTTTTCTCCACCCATCACCTGCCAAGGCTGTTTGGCCCTGTCTAGGGATGGCTCCTGAGTTGTTTTCTTGGAATATCCATTGTAATTGGCTTTTTGGCGTATCCTGTCCTACTTTAATTTAATTCCTTCACTGTCACTGTGCTTATACAGGAACTTGTTAGTAAGTGGGTGGGAGGTCAGAAAGCAAAATGTGTGCAAACCAGGCTGGGGTGCTGGTTTCTCTAGGGCTTGCTGCAAGGTAAAACTTGCTGGCTGTAGGGTGTCCCTGCCTGGGGATGAGCTGTGCAGCACCGTGTGCCTCCAGCTCCCAGAGCCAGGCTTGCTCTGTGGTGAGCCCTGTGCTGCTCTGGCACCTGGCACTCCCCTGCTCTTTGGGCTGCCCCTTGCCAAGGGTCGTGTACTGCCTGGAGAGATTCAGTGACAGGCAATACTGCAGTGAATGCCATCCAGTTTCTGTCTCTGAATAATTAAGAGGGAGAGCATGGCTTTTGGCCAGGGAGCGCTGTCCTCTGCCACCCATCTGCTTCCCCAACTGTTGCTTGGAGCAGCTGCTTGTCTCCAGGCGCTTCTGGACAGGGCAAGGGGGTGCAGATTCCTGACTATCCTTCATTGTCTTGCCACTGACATACTTAGTGAGCTTTAAGTCCTTGGGGTGCCGTTTTTCGGTGCTTCTCTTTTGTGCAAATTCACATAATGGTTTTTAATTACAGGCTGCAATGGTGGTGCTTGGTCTCAATGCAGTGGTGGAGAGCACAGAGGTGGGAGTGAGGGGCAAGGGACTGGAGGAATGTGTAGTGAGGGGGCTTGTTTCACTGTTATCTCTCTCTGCAGCTGTGAGCTTCTTATAGAAATCCAGCTCCTGCACAGCTGGCTGTAGGCTGGATGTGCTGCTCAGCAGTGTGCAGGGAGAACAGCACTGAATAGCTCTGCAGGCGGATCCCTCATGCTCAGGTGTGATGGGCATGCTGGCAAAACCCCCATGGAGAAGGGGGAGGCCGTTCAGTACTGTGTAAAGGGAAACCACTGACAAAGCAGCCCTTGCATTGGAGGAGCAGGTGATAATGGCAGCCTCTGCAGTTTCAAAACAGCTGAGGAATTCCCTGTGTATATGACCATGTGCAGGTTTTTTTAAATATGACTAACTCTAGGGTGGATTGGCTCTAGAGGCTTTTCATAGCCCCTCAGTATAGGAAGATAATGTAATATTTTTATTAGCTGTGGCCCTGTACAGTGGGGTAGTCCAGCATTTGACCTGTTGAAATTCAACACCAAGTAAGTGAAAGCCAGGAAGGCACCCCTAAAGTTGTGACAGCTTTTCAAACTCACCTCTGGGCACTGTACCCCACTGCAAACTCTTCCCCATCTACAGCGTTTCTCATTCAGTTTCCTGCTGAAGCCCAGCAGATTTCCTGTGATGAGTCACTGCTCTGAGGCAATGTGACACTGTGTGATTCCTGTTTCCAATCTACCTGTCACCTCCTCAGCCTGCCACTAACCAGCTGGCTGGGTTAGCCACTGGCAAGCTATTAAACTCATTTTGACACAATGAGTTAGTCAGGCTCACAAGTCAGAGTTGAAACAGACCTTATCAGACAACACACAAACTTTGATCTGTGCTGTGAGAGTATTGCTGATAGTGTTTTGGGAACATCATGTGAGTAAAGGATCGGAGGTCCATAAAGAGGTGTTTTTTGAATGTATTTCCCTCTTCTTTGTGCACAGAAACTTGAATTTGAGTGAAAAACAACAATTTGGGGATGCATTGAGGGAGTAGGAAAACTAATTTATGCCATGACTGGATGGATGCATTGGGAAGTGCAGCTCTCCTCTAGTGTATAATATTCCCACTTCACTGCAAGAGAAGACAGACACAAATCTACCCATCCTCCACAAAAAATCATTGTGGAAAGGTGTCCTCTTTCCAGGAGACAGTTGATTCCAACCAAGAGAATGAGTCCATCTTCCTGGCTGACTGTGGTGACCCAGCATTGGAAGGGACCTCTACTTTGCCTGCAAGTGAGACGTTAAAACACCAATCATCCAGGATAATGCTGTTTCAGGAGCTCATTGATTTTTATTGGAGGGAAGTGAGTTAAAAGGATGAGTCACTGACCTATTAAAAAATGAACAACCTCCTCAGTGCCATTAGGAGCTGGTAATAGATCATCCTGGACAAGAGCTGGTAGAAGGGGATTAAGGGGGTCTCCTTGTGCCTGTTGTTGTTCTACATTGTGTGTGGCTGTTGCTTTGCTCAATTTTTTTAATGGGTAAAGAAACAGCACACCCTATGTATAAAAAGCCAACAACTTCTTGTGAGTGTAATTGAAATTTAGGTCTAATCCTTATTAGTCCAGCTGTAACTTTTACAGACAAGGACAGAGTGTTACACCCTTGTTGAGATGTGGCAGTGGTGGGTAGTGCGGTTGAAGCTGGTGTCAAGCACCTCTTCCACTGGAGATCCTCTTGTATGGGGATATCTGATTTAAACTGCAGGGAATTTACCTGCAAGATTTCTTCTTTGCAAACTTGTGCCTGCCCTCTTTGATCCCCCTTGCCCAGGCTGAGGAGCTGCTTGCATGTTCTGGGCTTTAGGTAGTCACAGGAGGTGTGGAGATGTGGCCTCCTTTATAAAATACTCTGGGATTCATCTTTGAGAGGTGATGAACAAATGTAAAATTTTAATTTAAAAACTGAATAATACTGTAATGGGTTTTTTTTCCTTCTTGCATTGTAGGTCAACTTTAAGCCCATGGTTACTTGCTCTCCCACTAGTAAAATGTCAGTCCTCATCTGATCACTTCTTTCCTGTCTCTGGTACCTGCACAGGGCTTTGGGATAATAAAGTGGAAGTCTGGTGCTGAAATATTTTCTCTGTTTTGTGCCAAGTCTTGACTTTGGGAGTTCAGTCAGTGTTGTGTGCAGATATGATCAATAAAGCTGCTAGTGATGTACTTTGCTATTAAGTCTTAGTTCATTGATTTAAGGAGTTACCAGGAACTAGGGGAATAACATGGTTAATTAAGTTAATTGGATTGTAAGGTCCACAGGGATTGTGCCTTTCTTTGTGTTCTCTGAAGTGCCTCGGACACCTCTGATCACCATAAAATAATGACTTTTTCTTTTTACATACTGGCAGTTTGAACTATTTAGTTGCTTTAAAATTATTTGCATTTCAAGGCAACGAATTTCTACATGGACCATGGAGTTATGGCTTTGTAGCCTTTGGCTTTAGCGGTCCAGGTAGAAATGGAGAAGGAGACTTTTAATGGAATTTAGCTAAATGGTCCCAAAGAATCTGGATCCTTGTATTTGTTTGCCAAGATGTCTTGCTAAGTTGTTACCCATGTTCTTGGAAAAAGCCTGTGGGGCAACTTCTAGTGTGTTTGTGTTTTGTATCTTGGCCTTACAGCTAATTCTTGTTATAGTCTTCTTGCCATCCAGCAAGGTATATGAAGTAATACATCAGGCTCTGGATAGATCTATTCTGTAGCATCCATGTTTTAGGAAAGTAAATAGATCTCCCCCTGTCTTAAATGGAAATTTATTCTGGGTATATGAAATAAAATTTTGCACAGAGGTATCCTTCTGCAGCTTTTATTTTGTCTAATTTATAGCTTCTCTTCCTCTCCAAGGGAATTGGAGACTTAAACCTCCCATTATAGGTCTGTAATTTATGTTTTCAAAATTCAGTGATTGTTATCTTTCAGTGTTTTTATGAAGCTCTGCGGTGGAAGTGCTCAAATAAAGTTGTATATTAAGTATTGGCCAATTTGCTAAGAGCAAAACTGGGATTATAAATTACCAGAAACATTCTCAGCCAGTATGAGCTGGTTCTCATGTTAATGTCTTTAACTTCCTTTGAAGAATTAGGGAAGATGAGCTGTAGAAACATGGACTGGATGAAGCTGTTACATGGTGGCTGGAAAATCATACTTGTCTTACGTGGGTACTGATGAATTGTCACTATCCATTAACAGATTGAGTGAGATTCCCCTGGCATCTTCTTAGGGCTTGGTAAAAGTCAACCCTTATTTTAAATGACCTCCTGAAGGGAAAGAGAATGTGCTCATTGCATTTTTAAGATGGCAGCAAGTTGAAAGCTGTTACAAAAACACTGGTGAGGAGAGTGTGGGCTTGATCTCTTGAGACATCCTCAGGAATATTTTCTGATTTCCATGACTTTATAGGAAAAGCAGGATATGGAGGATATGTGAGGACTGCATTTGTTCCTTGTATAAATCAGAACTTTTTTTACTTAGGAAAAAGGGGGGTGAAGGGAGAAAGCACTTCTGCGCTGCTTGGCAATGCAGCCATCTAGTGAAGAAAGTTGTTGAAATTGGATTTACCTAGTAATTTATTTTGAAACTGTATTTATCCTTTAAAGGTTTAAATGTAGACCTGCGTTATCTGTGCCTTCTGTGCCACCCTTTTTGGGTGTTCTGTAACAATTTTCCATGTTTGCAGTTCCACAGGAACCAAGTGCTCATCTGGACCTGGAATTTAAACATTTGGCTTTGGCATGTGTGGCGGTTTTGGGTTTTGTTGTTTGGTTGTTTTTTCTCATTTGTTTTGGATTTTTTTGTTGGTTTTTTTAATGTGAGTTTTTTTTGGTAGGTGGTTCTTTTGGTGATGATTTTTGCGTGTGTTTTTTGTTTCTTTCTTTCTTTTCTTTTTTTTTTTCCCCGAAACTTAACACATTTTAAAATAGGGCATATCTGCTGCCCCAAATCCAGTTGTGAGAGCAACTTAGCAGTTTTCGTCTTAGTTTGGCTGTTGTTTTTCTTACTGTTGTTTTTCAAAGTGAAATTAAGTGTCATACAAAATTCTACTATTTCCACAGTGCTACCTGTGATAATATAAATGAGCCACTTCCCCTCTTGCCCCATCTATTTGTCTTGTCAGGAAAACATTTAATCCTAACTCTTGCTAGCCCAACTTGTGTGCACTATTCTGCTGCATATTGATATGTTAAATTATGTGAAAAATATGTATAAGATTAATTTTGATGTGAGAAATTTGCCTTTCAGGTTTTTTTTTTGTTACTAAATAGAAAACAAGGATTTTGTGTGGCTTTTTGTATTCCTAAGAGAAGAAATAGTTCTTTACAGTAATACCTTCCTTGTAAAAGTGCCAACATGGTTTTTCTAGGAGTAATTGCTGCATGTGGTTGGTACAAAATTGTAAGTACTGAAGAAATACCTGCCCTGACAGTAACTGAACTGTGCAAGGATAGGTTTTCTGATGCATCCGAGTGTTGCATGTTTTGAAGGAGGAGTTGATGTTGTTTGTGGTTATTTGTATGGCTGGGTTTTTTTCTCCTGCATGCGGATGTGTGTTTTAAAATCTTGCCTGCAGACATCTGTGTTTGCAGAAGCAGCTGTAACTTGAATGAAAGACTGTCTTCTTGTCTGCTGTGCCTGATGTAGGAGTAATCTTACTGTCACCACTGCCAAATTTGTTGGCTGCACTGTGATTAGATGGAGGCCAAGGAAGGTGCAAGCAGTGCAGTGCAGCTCTCTGTGTGGTCATCCCTGTGGACAGGAGGAGCAGGAAGAGAGAAGGGTGCTGATGTGGGTCTGCCAGGTATTTCTGCAAATGCCTCCCCGTTTTCTCCCCCATCTTGCCTTGAGTTCCCATTCTGTAGGATTATTCTGGCTGCTACAAGAAGCTCATATAATAAGCTAGGAGTGTCTGCTTTACCAGCTCTTCCTAATGTTAGTAAAACTCCTTTTCTCTTTAATTTTCGGTGTCTGATTGTTACAGGCTCTCAAATTAGTTTAGAGAGGTTGTGGTATGTGTGGAGCTGAAGCAGGGCAGGGGAAGCAGTGCTTCTGGAGGGGAGGGTGAGAGCTTGCCTGGGGCTCCTCTGTGGACATAGTTTCCATGTCTCTAAACCTCCTGGAATACAAATCTCTATGGTATGGAACAAGGAACTTTTAGCAAAATCTTCTGGTGTAAGTATTTTAGATCCTAAAGAATTGCATTATTCAGGTTGTAGTCTTGCATTTATATGTAGAGCTGAACAGATCTGTTCCTTCTTCCCAGGCTACTGAGTCCTCTGGGGGGGCTGCTGCTCTTCCCTCTCTCAATTACTGATAGTGGGGTAAGCACTTCTGTGAGCAGCATAGGTGTTACCTGCCAGCTTTTCTCAGTGGTGTAATGCTGGTGTGGGCACTGCATTTACCTGTGTGAGTACTGCCAGATTTCAGATGAAATCCTCTCTCTCTGCCAACAGTGATGGCTGTTATCACAATCTATATCCCAAGGGACACAACAAGCATAAATGTATCTCTGTTTTAACCACCTACACCGTGGAATGCCATTGCTACTACAGATCCCTCTGCATGCAGCTGCTGTTCCAATGGCAGCATGATCGTGGGCTGAGGTGTTCTGAGCTTCTCTAGCCTGCAGGAGGAGTTGTCACTGAAAATCTCACAATGGAATTCCAGAATGAGGGTGCTTACCTGAGTGTTGCAAATATTTGTATGAGAGGGATCAGTGCTGGAGAAGTGAAAGTGACCACAGTGAAGGAGATGAGCAGAAGTACTGGTGCTGATCTTCTTGGCCAGGACCAGAAGCTGCGCTAGGCAAAATGCCATTGTCAGTGAGCAAGGAGGGAAATCCCAAGACATATGGAGGAGGAAGATTGCCAGATGGACTTAAGGGCAATGCACTTGCAAGAGCTCCTGAGCAGAGAGAAACTCAGAAGTTGAATCTGGTGAAGAGATGTGAGGCCAGATAGACACCTTTGTTCTGTGAGTGCCTGACTCCCCTTACCTCCATCCTGAACACCTGCAGCAGGGGAGCCTTTGGAAGCAGTCATATTACATTATCTATATGCATAGGCTGTTTCAGGCAAAGCACCAGAAAAACCATCCAAAAAAAAAGAACAAGAAAAAATGGAAGAGTAAAGCACCTTCAAATTGCTCCAAGTACTGCTTCTGCAGTGGATACAGTTTCCAGCAGCACAGATCGCTGTACTGCAAAAAGCAAAGAAAACAGGGGAGCACCTGAGTACTGAAATAAGTTCTGAAATGCAAAGTAAATCCTTGCAAGCAGCTCAGCAATAGCTCATTTAGTTCTCAGGTTGATGGTGTATGGTTTTTTTTCTCTTTTACCTTTCTTTTTTGGTTGTGGGGAAGGAATGAAAGAAGATTTAAGCATTAAAACCGTTGGAGTAAACTTTCCCTGCTATGAGAGTTCTTTTGCAGCAAACTACTTAAGTCTGGTAGAAAGATTTTGGTGTAAAAAGGAGGAATAACAGTTTGAGGTTGTTTGAATTGGCTGGGAGACTGAGCAGTGCAATGCGTCTCTCTTGACGTGGAGTTGCAAACAGCTTTCCGGGTCTTTGTCCCTTTTGTACCCTGGCACCACCTTGGTCTCATCTTCCAGTGTTTCAGTCCTCCCTGTCCAGAGTTTCGTCTAACCCATCACAGTGGCATTTGTCATCTCTCAGGTCAGTACCAGAGCACAGCAGCCCACACTGCATGGATCAAGCCTTTGCCTGTCCAGAGCCACTGAGACTCAAAATAGTTGCCAGCCAGGTGGTCTCACTGATCTGCCTGTGCACTTACTCAAGGTATTTGGCAGGTCACAATGGACTTGAAAGCTCACCTATCTTCTGCTCTTGACATGGTGATGCTGGAGTGTCTAATGTGATTTACTTCATATTATTATCAAGGTTGATATGAACCTCTGCTGGGGAGATGTTGGAACCCTGGGTTTAGAAAAATCAACAGGGAGTTTTTTCATTTTTATGGCTTCTTGTCTGCTAAGCCCTTATGTCATCTTCATTGGTGTCCCAAATCCCTGATGGACACTGACTGGAAAGAAGAGGCTGTGTAGCTTTCTCTAGAGTTTCAATGCTGGGTCTTGAAGAAATGAAGCAATAGAAGACCACGTCTGGGAGGAATGAAAGAAGGTAAATGCAAACTGATGGCTTTATCTCATGATGAAAAGATGTGGGAATACCTTCTAGAAATATTGTTACAGCTTGGTAGTTTAACTTCATAAAAGTGATGATTTAGTTATTCTGTCCTCCAAAATGGACCACCTTGCCCTGCCTCCTTACCCAAATAAGAATTATAAAATTCTTAAACCACTGTTAAGAAATACAGTTACAGCTTGGGTAAGAGGCAAGCAGAAGGAAATGTGTGAGGATCGTCCTTGTATCTGACTGTTGAGCATCATCAGCCAGCCAGCCTGAACTTATTGTCTGGGCCTCAGTCTCCTGCTTCCCTTTCAATAGTACTTTCCATCTTAGTGGGGATTTTTCTTTGTGCAAGGTTATGAGATGTCACATGCAGCAGCATCCTTTCAGCTCATCACACACATGTAGCAATAGTACTGTCAGTTTTCATTTGCTGTCAGCATAATTTACTTCTTGGGTTCCTTTTTTATATTACCCCAACACTTTAATCTAAGCAGATGGTTGGAGGCTCTCCTTGTTGGCAAACTGCAAGTGAAGATGCTGTTCGATGGGATTTGTTTGCCTAACTTTGCCTGTCTGCCCCCCTTCCTCATTGTGGAAGGGAAGCCAGTGGTTTATTTCCTTTTGCCCCATCCAGATACCTGGCATATCCATGGGGAGCATGTCTGCAGGGGCTGCTTCCTGCTTTGGCTGCAAAGGGGAGCTGGGGTGACCACCTGAGGTGGAGGCACCCTCATTGCCAAGTCCAGAGCTCCAGCCAGGTGTGGTTGGTAGGAAGTGATGGGTGGAACAAACAGGCCCAAGCTCTCTGTAAGACTAATGTGTTTTAGGTGAGGCAGGTGAAGACATCCAGAGAGGTTGGGTGTCCCCACCAGGAATCCTCTTTGCTGACTGTAAGACAGGAGGGAATGGAACTAGAGTTTTGGATAAAAGTGAAATTTGAGTTGTTCTTCAGTGAAGGCTGTGATTAGTGATTCAGATATGCCAGTCAGTCCATTAAATCTTAACCTTACCTTATCTTATCAAGTCCTCAGAGATCTCACTTTCAAAGCAGAAGGCCTGTGATGGTGGCTGAGGTCAGGGAGAAAGGAATGATGGAAAGTTTTGGTGTCCCAAGTTGGAGCAGTGCCTTGCCTGACTGGCAGATTGCCTCTTTCATCTTTGTTGGCCTATTCAAAAGACCAGCTACTTGGTGTAAATCCCTGCTGTGGTGACTCTTAAAGATCTTCATTTAGGATGGTCCCTTCTGCCCACGTGTCCTCTAGCATGCTGCAGGCATCAGTTTAATAGAAATAAAAATTGATTAGTGTGGTCCCTAGTGAATCTTTCAGGGGTTTGGCAGCAACTGGAAATAATGTGTGTGCAGCTGTTTGGTGAAGGGGTGAGATGGCTGTTATTCCTCTTAAAAATTGATCAGTGCTATTCCTGGGTATTGATCTGAGCCTCTTGAACAGAAGAAGAGCCAGCCCTGTCCAAGGGCACATGGACGGCTCTTCTTGAGGAGGCTGGGAAAACAGCTCACTATCTGGGACAAGAAAGTTTATTCTTGGTCCCATCTTGTATTTTAACCTTTTTTGTCTAACAACTTCTCTTACAGTTATGCTTACGAGTTTGGGTTAGGGAGTCCCCACTGTTTAGCACCTAGTGGAAGCTGTAAATGACACTGTGGCTGTACAGATCTAGCACATGTCAATGTTCTATATTTGCTTAGGGGAAGCATACAGTGCATCTCCCAGGCATAATTCCCACTGTAGTGGATGCAGGCAGGATGACACTGCACCAAGGAGCTTTGCTTTAGCTCATTCCAGTATTGTATTCAGTTGGTTTGTAATAAATGGATTGATCAAAGTCTATATTGGCTGACTGGGAAAGGGAGTCTGTCTAGAGGTGGCTCCAGTCCTTGTCATCCTTTCCTGTTGCTCTTCATTCACAAGTGTCCCTGTGCTTTACTAGGCTCCCCCTGACCTATGAATGTATCTCTGCTATTAAATGAGAAGGGCAGGCAAGCTGTGGTGAGGGGAGGAGGACCTTGCCTAAGGAAGAAATGTGCCCACAAACCAGAACCAGTCCCTCTGCACTGGTATATGGCATTAAATGCTACCATACAGCTCCTCTTGTCAGCAGGAGGTCAGAAGGGATGCCCAGTAAACAGCCACCTCTGTCATGTGTTCCCCTTCCTTGTCACCTCTGTCCTCTCCTGAAAGCTGAGCTTGGCTTTTTCTTTCTAATAAAAGCTGATTAGGGAAACAAGATATCAGGGAAGATTTTCAAGTCCAGGTTGTTTGGTATTTAGCCAGGTATCCACAGGCTAGTATGTCTCATATAGTACATTCCCTTTACTGAGCACATTGTGGCTGAAGAGCCGCTTCTCTCTCAAGAAGTGCTGGCTTTTGGGAGCCTTTAGCTGGATGCTTATCCCAGGCAGTGCCTGGCTGAGTCAGGGACTGACTCTAAAACACTGTGTGCAATAACAGTGTGATCTCTCCATCTTATGTTGGAAATCAGTGACCAAGCACTGAAAAGTAGCAGAGTTTGGGCTGTGGTTTCATTTTTTTGTTTTTGCTTTTTAGCTTGTAACCTATAGCTTTAATCCACCTTGAAATGAAGAGTGAACAGATTTCTGTTGTCTTTATGCCCCAGGGAAGTCTGTGTGTGAAAGGAGAAGGTTAGGGAGTTCAGGAGTTTGTTGCATGGGATTAGCTGGGAGGTAGATGGGGACCATTTTTGTTCTCTTGGTAGTATACGGAGTCTCTGTAAGTGTAGTAGGTTTGTCTGTGTTAGTATCTCTTCAGGGAAGTATATCTGAAAATGGACCTATCCATGAGGAGAAACAAGCTCTGTCATGCACCCGTCTGCTCCTGCATGGTCAGTAGCAGGAGGATTGTAATGTTTGCTGCTGTGCTGGCTCTAACAAAGCCCATGGTGTCCCTCCTCATGGATGCCCCCATCAGAGCCCAGGATGCTATGGGGCTGATGTGTTGCCTAGTAAGTGTTGCTCCTAAGTCCTAGGAAGTGTGGTTTCAAGTAGGTTACAAGTAGAAACCAGCGCTTCTAAGCTCACTGGTGGAGGTGCCCAGCTCTGCATGGGTGGTGGGTGGGACTGGGGGACAGTGCCTGGGGCCTGGGCTTTGGCATGTGAGTTCCAGTGCTTGCACCCAGCCCCAGGGCTGGCTTGCCCTGCTTGGTGCATATGTTGATGCCTGGCATTTATTAAGGGATTGTCCTTCAGTCCTGTGCTACTGAATCCCTTCTGAAGGGATTAACGTGGGAGGAAGGGATGCCTTGGGACTTGTGGTTGAGATTTGCTGTTGCTCTGAGCCAACAGCAGAAAAACCTCATTGGAATTGGAGGAAGCAAGACTGGGATGGAACTTGCTAGCAGAGCATTCACTTTGCAGCCAAGATTAGCTGTTGAGGAAAGTGCAAGCCGAATGTTCCAGGATAAATTACCCAGTAACCAACCTTGCTAAAGGGGCAGCAGCCTTGAAGCAACAGTCAGTGGTGGTGCTTCCCATCCTTAGCATGGCATGGAACCATTTTTTCATTGCTGTTTGGTACCTCCTGCAGAAGACTGCAGCAAACTATTCCTTGCTGTTCTCTTGGGGGTTTCATGACTGTTAATAATTTCCCTCTTTTCAGGTTTTTTGGGTGTATGGTGGAGTTTTTTGTGTAAATCTCAGTCCCTTGCCACCTTCACATCCTGTCTAAGATTATTTGATAGCATACAAATATCTGCACAGAACAGGGCTGCTGGCTTTTGGGTGATGACTGTATTAGCTATGCTGCTGACAGCTCCTTGCATTTTGTGCTGGAGGATCATTTAAACAATGAAATAAGCACCTAGGGAAAGAGGTAGGAAGGCTGCTGTTTGATGTTTAATGCTTGACTGCACAAGGAGGGCATGAAAAAATCAAGCCCTTTGGGAAGGTGCCAGGCATGAGGCCCATACAGAAAAGGAAGGATGCTGGAGATGCCTGGGTCATGTGCTGGCTGCCCCTATTGTTCTGTTGGGTGGCTTTGCTGTGACTGTGAGCATGACCCCTTGGTGATGCTGCAGGAATGAAATTGCTGTGAATTGCAGCAGCCTGGTCCTCTGGTTGTGGCTTGCCAGGATTTCCTGAGAGATTTGCTTTACTGGCTCAGGCTTCCACAGCAAGCCGTGGTAGGTGGTATCTGAAATAGCTAATCTATTTATGTCAAGATACATATTGTGTTCATCTGTTGAGCCTCTTACTTGGACCAGTGGGTGATGGTCACTCCATAACAGAAAATGTATTAGTGAGTATTCAGAGGATGGAAGAAGAATTAATTACATGCACAAGCTTTTCTGATGTGAAAGAAAGAAACGACTGGGAACCTACCTCAAAAAGGAGATAAATAAGAAAAGATATCAATAAATGTGGACCACAATGGCCAGTCTAGGGAAGACCAAATGGGAGTGTTCAGTCATTCTATTTTTAGTCCCTTGTTTCAGTTCCTGATGCCTATGAGCTGAGATGTGACACTACACAGAGCTGCCACCAGCCTGTTCAGTGCAGTGCATCATCCCCTGCTGTTTTGAGGGTGAGCTGTTTGCAGTAACATGGATGCTAAGAAATGGCATTGCTATATATGGCAACAGAGCATTTCTGTGCACAGTGTCATCTTTGCCTTTCCCCTCTTAATGATATCTGTAACGAGGAAGGAAGGATAGAGCTTTTTGCTCCAAATAGGGAAGAAGGCCTGGATGGCTTTGTCCATCAGCAGCATGAAAGGCATAAAGGCTTTCATCCTTCAGAGCCTGGTAAGTCTTCCATGAAAATCAGTGAAATGGCTTCAGGTGATAGACATGTGACAGCAGGTCAAGCCTGACCACTGTGGCTGAGAGGTTCACAACAATGTTCAATCCATTAGCTGATCCATGCCTGGGCCCATGTCTTGTACATCCCTTAGATCACCCACTGGCAGAAAGCAACCTCTGTGCTCTTTGTTTTCCCTACTTAGGTAGGATTTTTTTCTGCATGGACTTAAATGAATTTCCTTCTAGGAGAGGAAAGGACATCAGGATAAGTAAACCAAACATTATTGGGAGTAAGTTCCTAGGAGTGGCAGGTTTCTCACTACTGAGCATTTGGATTGACAAAAGAGCTGTGCTGTGTGTGGCTAAAAAGTGCATCATTGCTGCTGTCTTTCTGCACACCTGCTCTTACATAGTGTGGGCAGAGACAGAAATAACATTTTTATGGCAAATTCATTTCAGATTTTCCAGGTACTAGTTTTACTTTAAATTATGAATTTAAAAAACTCACAGAGAAGTAAATGTGGAAACATGACTTCTAATGTAAATATGTGCATGTAAATACTAAAATTTAGGCATTCATTATGTTTAAACTGAATTGAATCTACCCATCATGCTAAGTGTAATTTCTAATGTTGCTTGCTTCCCTGTATTTCTGCTGTGTCCTTTTGCCAACAAATTTTTCAAAGCAGTGGGATGCATCTTATAGGTAGGATGTGGGGAGCTGGAGAGATTTGTCCAAGTTGCAGAGCTGTAACAGGACCTGATTTCTGATGGGTTAATAGACCATACGGCCTTCCTTGCAGGGATAAGAGACCCCCCTTTAGACCCAGAAGCTTTGCAAAGAGGTTTTGCTGTTTTTATGATCTGGGGGCAGGTTTTGGCTGGAGTAGTTTGAGGTGGTGTGGAAACTCATTCTTTCCTAAACTGCTGTTCTTGGCCTGTAGATGTTCTCTTTCTTCTCTTCTACAGAGCTTGGGCTTGGAAATGTCTCCTCTCTGAAATAAAAGATGATCTTGAAACTTTATGGCAGGCTCACCATTTCTTAGAGTACGACTCTGCTACAATAGTCATCAAAGCACTAAGGACACTATGGCAGCTTTACTTTACTTTAACTCCTGCTAGTCACTGAACTGTAATCCTAGTTCTACAGCAGTATAAAAAGTTGTCACTAAGCTGATCATAAATCACTTGGTTTGCTGGGAAAGCAGTTAGGACCATTCTGGTCTCACAGAAGAGGTGCTTGGTTTGTGATGGCAAGTTTAAATGCAGCTGTGAAAAAAATAACCCAGTGCAGTGCAAGCAAGATGTTGGTATTGGCTGGGAGGGCCCAGTCCTGGCAAACCTGGAGCTGAAAAGAAGCAATTTAATCGAAAAGGATGTGTTTATGAATCCTTGCTGGGCTTTGCTGTTTCTGGGTATTTCTGGGATGACTTCTGCCAGGAGTAGGGTAACTCACCTGGTCCTGCCTATATGGAGCAGAGTGCTTCAGTGGCCACTTGGTCTTTCCATGTATAAAACTGCATTTCTACCCTCCTATCACTCTACTCTTGGTACAGAATGTTTCAAGTGCACACTGAAGATGTGCAGAGTTCACTGCATCTCCTGGAGCCACTGCTGCAGGACTGAGCAGTGCTGTGCAACTTGCCTGCAACAGGCCTGTCTTGTTATTTGTCACCTGTGTGTGACCTCTTTGGTACTGAAAATTTCAGTGTTAAAAGCTTCCAGTTAGACAAAAATGTGTGTTCAGAGCTGGGAATTAATTTGAAGTAGATGGTTTTATGCTCACAAATTCACAGCCTTTTTAGTTGTCTTAACAAATACCAGTGCTCTCCCCATTCAGCCCTCTGCTGTATGGGGGATGATTTGGGACCTCCAGCCTGTGTGCCTGGCCCAGAAATTGCAGCTGCTTGCTGAGTGCTATTGGGCAAACAAGTCTGAAGATCATGAATTAAGTAAGTAATATGTGGATTAAAATAACATGCTAACTCCAAGATGTGGAGCAAAAGGAGGTTTTTGGTTTTTTTTTTTCCTCACAGCTCAAGTCTCTTAGATAGGGCTGCTGGAGTGCTAGACACTTTGCTTTCATCCCAGAAATTCATCTTTCTCTGTGCCTGAGTTACCCTGCTTCATTTAAAATGGGTCTTCCAATCGGTTTCTGCTAAATTGCTGCAAAATCCTGTGTGGATGCTCTTCAGTTGATTTAATCTTGGTTTATGTTGATTTAGTTTCTTGCCAACTTTGGCTAAATCCATTTGAGACAGAGTTAAATCAACTTACGAGTGTCCTTGCAATTTAATTAAATCGACTGATGTAGCTAATGTAACTGATTGTAATTAAACGCAAAGAGCTTTTATATAAAGACAAGCCCTGAGGGAGTTCAGGAAATCCCATCTCATGTTCCCCTTAGCCCCTAAAAGGAGTTTGCTCAGAGTTTACAATCTCTGCCTCTGATCCTTGTCCCAGAGCAGAGCTTAGCTGTGTTGGGCTGTGCCTTGTGTTTACAATAAGCTCCATCCCTGGTGTCTCAACCCCATGGCTCTGCCCCACTGCTGCCATCCCTTCCTTGGGTGACTGTGTGCCCACAGCCTGGCAGAGAATGACACTGGCTTGCTTGCTGCCCTCCCTAAATAATAACTTGCTCAGGTGGTCATTATTAAGTCAGTCATTCTGCATACTGACTTTTGCCTAGAAATGTTGGAGAGCAGGTCCAGGCCGCTGGGGATGCAAGCAGCTATTGGCAGGTTGGCCGGGTGGCCACTGGTTCAGCCCATAGGGATCGACCGTACGGACCTTCAGATCTATAGAAGGGGAAGAAGACTCAATAAAAGGGGCTGAACCCAGTGAGTCTTGTCGCTCGTCTGTCTCTGAAACTGTGACAATTGGTGACCCTTGGTCGTGATACAACAGCTGCCGCAGGTATAGCGGGGAGACAGAGGAGGCAGCGGGGCGAGCTGCCAGCAGCCTTCGAGCCACAAAGAGCGGGAGCGGCGGGATAGCCGTGCTTGGTCCAGACCTTCCCTTCCATTTCTTTTTTTTTTTTTTTTTTCTTCCCTGTTTCCTTTTTTGTGATTGGGAGACAGTGCCAGCATGGGTTTCAGCACCAGAAGACCCCGTACTACAAGTTTGGACTTCCTTTTTAACAGAAAAAGGGATAAAATATGACAAACAGGCTTTAACAGCCTTAATCACATGGTGTAAGAGCCACAGACTAGACGTCTCCGAGGGGACTGCCCTGGACTTGGAAAAGTGGAAGCGGGCTGGCAAAATCATAATCAAAGTGGCCTCCATAGGAGATGAGACAGCCATTAATGTGATAAAGCCTTGGAGGCTTATAGCGGACTTGCTAAAACAATTAAAAACTGAGAATAATGCAAGGACGATGCTGGGACCACTGCGCGCGCTGCCCACTGAGGCTGGCAGCGAGGAGAGGGCACCGGGAGAGGCAGCGGGAGGCATGGGCGCTGCACTGGGCGCACAGGAGCGCACCTCGGCCGAGCAGGGCTGCGCCGCCGGCCCGTGCCGGGACGTTGTCCCAGGGAGCGCTCCGCACCCGAGCAGGGCTGCACCGCCGGCCCGTGCCGGGACGTTGTCCCAGGGAGCGCTCCGCACCCGAGCAGCGCTGCACCGCCGGCCCGTGCCGGGACGTGCAGCCGGCGGAAAGCGCTGCCACTGAACCAAACGGGGGAGCCGCCTCGCGCGGCCGCGCTGCGTTAAACAAGTGTCCTGCAGCCCCTCCGTGCCCTGCCTCCGACAGCTGCAGAGTGGTGCTTAAAGCTGGCCACTACAGGACCACGTCCAGCTGCTGCCAAGTCTCTGGCCACTGCCAAGCCGCTACTAGCACGCATTCTGTGACCACGCCTGGCAGTGCTGGCCACGAAGTTTCTGTGGAAACCGAGCGTCCTGTAGCTACATCGAATGCGCCTGCACAGCCATCGCAAAAATGCTTGCCTGAGACAGACACGCTATCAGGAGGCCCCCAATCTCCACGTAAGCGTCATGCCTGGAAATAGCGGTGGACTAGGAAGTCCTAATGTTGCCGCTGCCACAGCAGCAGACACGCCACTATTACCAGAGCTGGAGCTTTCCCCAAGATGTATACCAAAAATGGACGTGAGAGAGACCCAGAGCCATTGTCCCCCTTCGGAACACCGCGATATCGTCGCTGTCGCTACACTGCTGACAGCCCTGCCTGGACAGCACCACAACCAGACACACCTGCACAGGCAAAAGCCTTCCATCAAGGTGCTCGAGCTCTGGCTTTCCTGTTTCTGAAGTTTCCTGTTCATAGAGTTGTTATATTGTAACTTTTAAGTTAATAAGCCTGCTGCATGCCACTTTGAGAGTTTGTATCACTGGAAATCCCATTTGACAGCTTTTGAATATGATTGTTACATCGCCAATGATACAATGGGGATACATCTCTGGCTGAAAGGCCCTAGGCCCGCTGAGCCATGTTTGTCACCCTGTCTCCAAGGTCCCTGGAGACAGGATGACAGATGCTGCTTTTATATTTAAAAACAAAAAGGGGGAAATTATTGTGGTGGTTAGCAGCTGGCCTAAAGGCCTCACAATAATAATTAATCCCATTTTATAACTCTCTCTTTTATAACTGAAATAATGAAGACATAACTGAAATTACATAAGTACCCTGACCAGTAGGTTATGTAATCTGACCAGTGTGGACTGTTGGAGAGCAGGTCCAGGCCGCTGGGGACGCAAGCAGCTATTGGCAGGTTGGCCGGGTGGCCACTGGTTCAGCCCATAGGGATCGACTGTGTGGACCTTCAGATCTATAGAAGGGGAAGAAGACTCAATAAAAGTTGGCTGTTGTGCATGAACCCAGTGAGTCTTGTCGCTCGTCTGTCTCTGAAACTGCGACATAGAAATGCATTGCTTTTTTTTGTTCTTGACCTCAGACTGGAGGCAGTGGTCTGTAATGATGTAATCTTCGAAAAAGCATCCAGGTCCCATGCCCCAAAGACTGCTCGTTGATCTCCAGCAAGGAATCTTGTCATTTAAGGGAGTAAAGATCCTGTGTTAACACAAATTTCTCTAGTTTTGAGTGCTAGAATAGAGGACCAGGTGGGAGAGCAGCCAGAGCAGGCTTGTAGCATCCTTTCCCTCTGACCCTCTGGCATTGCATGGACTCTGCAGTGACAGCAACAAAGGCAAAGACAAGCAGCATCTCGCTTCTTCCTCCCCCTGGTATTAATGTCCCCAAAAGTCTGGGTAGCAGAAGATGAGCAGGGGAGGCACCATTTGTGACCATGCAAGCTTTTAATTTTCTGTTTTTTTTCCTGCTCTGTTTCTAGCTCAGTTCACATAAGGAAAACACTAACAGCCTCTGATGATCGTTTCATGCTCTGTTTGCATCCTTCTTAATGGGAGTGCTCCCTCAGTGAGCTGAGGTGCCATGTGCAAACCTGCCACTCAGTGAAAGCCCACAAATAAAGAGAAACCCACAGGGACTTGTGGGGCTGTTCATGCCCTGGTACCCAAGGCTGATCCCATGAGCCCCCAAAAAGGAGATTGCTCACAGTTTACTATCTCTGCTTCTGATCCTTGTCTTTAAGGGACTTCAGAAATCAGCTTTGGGCCCTGGGGACCCAGGCGTTGCCTCTGCTGGCAGATGTGTGATGGAGATTCCTTTTCAAGGGGCATCAAACGTTCAAGGGGTCAACCTTGCTAAGAGCTTCTAGGCTCTTTTTTTCACCTGTCATCTGCCTGTTCTTTCAGCCTGGAGCAGCCCTGAATTTTTATTGTGTCCTATTATCTCTCTTTGCAGCTCTGTCATGCCTGCAAAAGCAGTGGGAGAGTGGCACTTGGGCTTAATGAGCTGAGCGAAGTCGTTGGCCCAAGAGGCAGCAAAAGAGGAAAGTGGCCAAGGAGAAACCCAATGTGCAGGGCGTTCTGAGGTGCATCCATGGCTAAGGAATAGGAACTCAAATCAGGTGGTGAGGTGGGAGCCAGCAGGACTTCAAGAGCATCAAAAAGAGGGGATTCGTGGACATAAAGGGAAGCAACTGGCTTAAAAACCCCTCCAAAATAGCTTCTTTGTGTGCTTATTTGTAGAGGGATGTGGTGGACATGCCCAAACCACCTTTTCTAGGATGGAGTTACTGGTGGAAACTGGGGTCATCTTAAAACAGCTGATTGTAAAATCCAGCTGTCTGGAGACTGGTAAGTTCCACATGTCAAAGCAGCGTGTCAGAAGAGACAGGGCAGCCTTTGGTTGACATATTTCAAGAAAGTGTTGGAAATGTGGGCCAGGCTGGGTGGCTGAAGTGAACCTGACATCTTGTAGAATAGCTGAGGAAAGCTAAGCAAGGAAGAGTTGAACCAATGAACCAGCAGATATGAGGCTACTGAAAGCCTTTGGGAGTGAGAGAGGGAAGGTACCCTGAAAGACACTGAAGGCAAAAGTGACTGTGACACAGTCTCTCTCAATCTGTAGAAGTCAAGTGGGGAAAAAAAAAAACCATCTTAAGGGACAGCCCAGATGTTTGTCTGGGTGTTAGGTGGAGCAGATAAAACTATTTGCACCTAAAAATAGATTTTGCTTCTGGAAATGGTATAGCAAAGAATAAGTGAATTCAAAACAGCAAATTTTGTTCATTTGTTCCAAATCTAATTTGGCATGCTCTGCTTGCCCTTAAAAATGCATTTAGATTTTTAATGAGTGAAAAAATTTCAAAAGTGATTTTGATTATTTTGATGTTGTTGAAAGAGAAGTACTTGCAGAGAAGTTAATGAAGGAGAGAAAAAAGGGTATTTATAACATTCTCAGCCCTCCCTCTAGCACCAGGGAGTGTTTTTGTAGAGCAGGATCACAACTGTGTTGCCAACCACTATCAAGGCAGAGGAAGGAAGCAGAGCAGAGATGGTGGGGCATGAGAGGAGCATGTGCCATGTGCTGTATGTACCTATGTGTGGTGTATGTAGCCACCTATATGCAAGTCAAAACTGCACTTAAATGATGAAAACAGCATGAGAATGCTATAAACATGGAAAAAGCAGGGGGGCTGCGGGTGTGAGGGTGGTGCTGTAAGATATTCTGAGCATTTAGGGGAAAAATCCCCTACAGCAGGTTCAGCCCAGAGAAAAATAGGTGGGGAGAGCGGGAAGGGGATTAGAAACCTCCAACAGTGAGTGCAGAGCCTGCTGAATGTTAGTATGAAACATATGGGTGTTACCTAACTCCTTTAATTGAAACTTTTCCCATGTTTTGAATATTTAACTGCCTGAATTTTTTTGTTGCTGTTTTGTTTAGCCAAAACCCCCTAGAAAACCAACAGCATCATTTTGCCACAAAAAGCCCCACAAGTGAGTTTCCTCAGAATACTGGGCCAAGATGTTCTAATTGGTGGGGGGAAAGAAACTTTAAGCTGAAAACTGTCATCTTGCATGAAAAGGGGATAGTTTGGGTTTATTCTTTTAGTTAAAAAAAGTATTCCCAACACCCTCTTGTCACTGTGTAAGTGTATCTAATTGTCTGGAAAACATGGTTCTATCCTGTGTAGGAAAAGATCAGGGAAATCAGTGATTGCATTTTAAGGAGTGCACTCAACAGATATTTCCTGTTTTAGCTGTGAAGATGTGGAGCAGGAAGAGAGAAAAGGATGGAGAAATTGGACTATAGAAAAAAAGAAATGAAAGGAAAAATGTGGCGTAAAGTACTTACTGCTAGTGCAGCATTTAATTTATTCTTTTATCCTACTGTATTTCCCGGCAGGAGTTCTCTGCTAGAATGGTTTTGAGGAGAGCAATAGAATGTGAGCTTTCAATACTGACATGAATGTAGTTAGCAACTCTGCCTTTCATAAAGAAATGACTGAATGAAAGAAGTGAATAAAATCACTAACATTGACCTGGCTGTGTATGAACTGCTCATCTGCTGCTGGGTGGTAAACATTTAGTGTGAACCTGAGCTTATTTGTAAAAACTCTCCCTTGGGATATTGTTTTCAGCTGTTTAATACAATTTTTCTTTTGTTTGCAAATGAATCAGTTTGGTTTTGGAAGGACAGAGGAACTTGGTACCCTGGAGATGGGATCCTGAGAGCAATGAGACCTATCTTCCTGCCATCATGTGTGGATTGCTAATGGCGGGAAGGAAGAGGAACGTGGACCGTTAATAAGTATCTTACTCAAGGATCTGCAAAACAACAGGAATTCCCAAACAGGGCAGGAGACGGACACAAATCACATACATGCACACAGTGAGCGTACCCACGCAGGAAGGGAGCCACGTGGTCATGCAAGACGAATTGGGTGGGTTTTGAGATGTAGTTTCATTTCATTAAACTTCAGTGTTTTTCAGGATCTCTTTCTCAGCCACACAGATCCTGCTGCAAGCATCCTTGTGTTTTGCTGCTTGGTAGACTATGAAATGTACTTAGTTACAGTGCTCTGTCCCTGACCAGAGAAATCCTCTGATCTCTTACTAATATTTGTTAGTATCAATTCTTTTTTGAACTTGACCTCTGCATTCCCTGTGGAGCAGGAGCAAATATATATTCCCAGCACAACTGTGACATTCCTGGGTAGTATTTATTTCCTCTCTTTATGCTCCCAGGGTTTGTAAGACTGGTTTTAAAGGTAAAGTGGAAGCCATGCGAGATTTGTGCAGTCTCTTTAGGGGGAAGATCCTGTTCCTCCTTAGAATAGGCTGCAGGAGGTTGTTGGATTAGGTGGGGACTAAGCATTGTAGAAACTGAGGTACAGGCACTGTGTGAGTGCTGGTTGGTGGTGGTTTTGTGTGTTCTCTACTGCCAGGGCTGAATTTGTCGGATTTCTTCACAGAATGTGCTTAGAATATGGCTAGAAGTAAAAAGCTTGTTACTCTGTCTTTACCCTGGCTCCTTCTAGAGTTGTGGAAGTCCCATCTGCCCCATGCACAGATCCTGCTCTTTAAAGCTGTATTTTTGCTTTCAGGTTAGACCATATTTTTATAATAGTCAGCTAGTTTCTCTTACAGATTTCTAAGCAAGGAGACTCCCTCTCACACAGGCAACCCATACTTCCTTGATGTTACACTCTAAGGTGTTTTGCAGGCTGGGTCTGATTAATGCAGCCCACTGATAGAGGCTTATTAAGGACAAGGTTTGTTGTACAAAAGTGTTCAAAATTCCCCTCCCAGACTGTGCAGTTC
The DNA here is from genome assembly GCF_009650955.1 of Corvus moneduloides. Taxonomy (NCBI): domain Eukaryota; kingdom Metazoa; phylum Chordata; class Aves; order Passeriformes; family Corvidae; genus Corvus; species Corvus moneduloides. The sequence goes on from NC_045486.1 coordinate 10,433,621, forward strand.
AAAAGGCAAATTGGCTTAATGTGGCCATTGCAGCATATCTGCAGCACCTCTCTGGAGAGATGAGATGTAGCTTCCTTGCAGCAGTACTCCTTCAGCAAGGTAATTTGGGCAAATCCAGAGCCTTGTGCATTGTGCTCACTCTGGTAAAGAAACCTCTATTGAGGAAAAATCACCATAGCATGAAGGCTCTACTGGGAAAAAGGTATTCCCATGGCCTTGCAGTCAAATTTGATGACAACACATTAGCAAACCCAAGAGGATTGATTGGTTTGAACATCTTGCAGGCTCTGTCACCACTGGAGCTGGGCTGCAGCCTGGCCGTGGGAGTGTGTGTCTGTCATTAGGAGCTGTGAGGATCCTGCTGCCTGCCTTAACCAGGGTCTCTTGCTTCCCTGGCCCCAGGGTGGCAGGTGGGTGACTGTGGCAGTATTTCTCACCCCCCTGTTGAAATGAGAATCGCCAGCAGCCGCAGTAGCTGCTGTTTAAACTTCAGGCCTGAAGCTTGGCCGTGAAGGATGGCTTCCTGCACCTGGGGCAGCTGCCAAAGGGAGGGTTAATTTTGCATGCCACCAGGGTTGTGGAACTGGTGAGATTTGTATCAGTGGGATGTAATTGCTTTGGGGAAAGGTGACCCTGCAGGACATGAGACACATGTAAGCAGGCTGAGGTGCAGAGGTGGGGGCTGCCAGGGTTGTGTTGCTCCCCAGTGTTACCACTCTGGCTTGGTGCTGGGCAGCCTTGCTCAGCTCACACCTGGGGCCCAGGTAACACTGGGGAGAGGAGTTTAGTAGGGTCTTCCAGTCAGTAGGTGCTTTGTTGTTTGGCCTATTTTGCAAAGTCAGTTATCTGTTGATTCCCAGCTGCTGGTGTAAAGTAAAAGTAAAGCACCACATTTTTGTGGTTTTAGAGTTACCTCTTAGAAAAGAAGAGAAAAAATGATTTGGTAGTACTGTAGATTTTATATTTCCATACTGGCAATGGAAGGGAAGTGAACCCAGGGCACTGTTGTCCCTTAGCCTTTCCCTCTGTGATGGCAGGTCCTGTCCTACTGACCCATGGAGAAAACCAAACCACTGGGTCACTTCAGGAACTGTTGCATTTGGCTCACGGTTTGTGGGGTGGTTTTTAGGCACGTAATAGCACTTGGGTTTAGCAACTGTTGTCCACTTCTGTTGCTCAGGATTTTATATCAATCCACAAAGAGATTGAAACAAAACAAAGCAACTCAGGAATAAGCATAGGAATTAGCTGTGAAGTCACCTAATAACTGTTTGATAGAACAGGAACTTGTGACCCAAACTAGAAATGAAACTAAAACAACTCTTCAAATGTGTTTTCTTTCTACTTTGCTCCTCTAGGATTTGAAATGAGAGAGGACACGACAAAATATTGAGCTGGAGCCTGCTTTCTTTGCTGAGTCTGGCCCTGCTGTTATTCTAACTGCTTGTGACTGAGCAGGGTTTGAAGGATCACAGGCCATGGATTTTTGATTTGCTCTTTAAAGAGATTCATGTGTGAATGAAGCATCCCTGGCTGTGTGACTCTCAACTGGTCTTTTGTGAAATTTTGTGTATTTTTAGCAAGACTCTTTGCTTCCTGGTCCATTCTTGGGCCCCAAAATTTTTGGTTTTCTCAATTAATGACAAACCTTTTTTGGCATGACTGGGTTTTGCTGTGTGAGCAGTATTTAAAGTCCTTGCCTGCAGAAGTTTAGCCAGCATGGTTCTGACACAGGCTGGAGTCTTGGGTCTGAGCTGCATGTGACCAGCAGAGATGGTGACAAACCCTCCAAATACAAAACTTGCCTGCTTACTGTTGGAAAGCTTCTTCCAGCTACCCTCTCTCCTTTCTTGAGGCTAATGAGCTTCAGCCATTGTTGATTAAGATTTTTAAATCCCGCTGGAGATGTCTTATGCAAAGACTATCCCTCTTGAGGTGTACAGTGACATGGAGGACATTCCCGAAGGAACACCATTCTCTGGAGAAGGCTCCCGAGCACCAGCCTCCCTAGTTCATTGGACATGGCTTTTCTCTTAAAGTGGTCCTTGCAACATGCTCTGTCACACAGGCAATGTTCTGAATTTAATTTTATTACCGTTTTATTGTTCCCAGAGAAGAGCAAAGGGAATTTCTGCAGGTCACAAGGAAGAGTGAATGTGGTTGGCCATATGAAGTACTCAGTGTGGTGTGGAGAAGTTACTGCACAGAAGCACCTGTTTTTAATTAATCTTTTGAACCAACTTGGTTCTAGCAAGCCAATTCCATTAACAGGCTAAGCAGAATAATGACAGGCACAGCTGCTGTAATTCCTTGTTACGCTTCTGGTTAAAACAAAATCCTCTTTGCATCAAGAAACAATAATCTAATGCGTTCATTATGAAATCTTTGGTAGTTGGGCACATCCAAATATTTCACATGTGTTTTCATAATTTTTCCCCTCCCTACTATATGAACAAAGTATGTAAATGATGAGATGACTTCTCCCCAGAGAAACAGAGCTAATAGGTGCATTAATGTTCCTGAGGTAAATCAAATTGAAGTCCCCTGCTATGCTTAGCTATAGGTTAGACTTTCATATTAGTTCTAATGTTCTTTGAGATGATTTCATTTGGTTTTGTTGCTCATTTACCAGCCAGACCTGTGTTCAAATGGTCAGTTTCTCTCTTCAGAGAACTCGAATGTTCTTGAATTATGGTCTCACTAGTAAGAAAAAGATTGTGTCAGACCATCTAGCTCAGCCATCTGATCCCTGCTAGTGCTAAAGGATGGCCAGAGAAAAGGATTAGTGTCAATGTGTACACTGGGTGCTTGTTCCTTGTCTGCAGTCTTTCCTCTGCTCCTGCCTCGTAGTCCTGGCTGGGTGTCCTGCTCCTTGAGAATAGGCTGCAAGCTGGTGATGCTCTATTGAAACCCACCTGTGATTTTGCCCTCTCTCCCGTCCTTCAGCTGTGAGTTCCTCAGTGCAGCTGTAAACTGTGCAAGAGCAATGGTTCCACTTCATTTGATTTAAATGATTTGTCCTTGTGTGTGCCCCAAGCCACCAGGGTACCCCTGTCTTCAGCTAAAAGGCCAAATGCTTAGGGAGGAGGGAAATATTGTAATGCTGGGGCATGAATGATCAAGTTGTGGAGTAGGCAAAATATGAAATCCAAGGAGGCAAGAGGAGAATGTGGGTTCAGACCTGACTTGTGATCTAACAGTCAGCTTTTGAAGGAATGCTTCCTGCTTGTCATACTTGCCATGTGCCTGTGCAGGGCTGTGTTTTGTGCTGCTGCCCTTCAGGGATTTACAGCTTACCCTCGAGATCTGACATTGCTAATTTCTAAAGTGCTAGTTTTCCAAACTGGATTTATCACTAAGAAACAGATGAGGTTTCATGGATTGGACTCAAATCATCTACCCTGAGAGACAGTGTAGAAGGAGGGGGTGCTGGCATGGGCTGCAATTCCTTCCTCCTGGAGCAAGTGAGAAGCATAAACCAGGAGGGAGCCCAGGTTCTCCTGAGCCTGAGACTGGGCGCTGCCGTTTATCCATGCTACAGTGTTATCACCCAAGTCCTTGCCTGTAAGTGGTCTTCTTCTGGGATGTCATATCTCACTTCATCACTGTAAAGAAGCTGTAAAGCTTTCTGGTCTTGTTAGCATCTGATCTCCTGGTGTGCTGACGTCAGGTCTAGCTGGTGAAACATCCTGTCTCCCTGCTGTGAGGGTTGACTGACTGGAGTTATGCCATGGGGGTTTCATGTCCAAAAGCTGTAATTTACCTTCAGATGGGATGCTCTTGTAAGCTGCTCCAGTTTCCTTACAATGTATTTTTACAATTGTATTTTTACAATGCATAAAAACCCATTAGAGCCCTGATGTGCACATGGGGTCTCTTACCCTACAAACATCGAGTAAAAAGGGTATTGTTGAACTCTTGGGAAGGCACTGGTTTGCTATGCTGGGGCTACAGCTGTTTGTATGCCCTTAGGGACGTGATACAGCTCTGCCTGTGTGGGTCCTATTGCCTGCTGCTGCATATGTGGGGCACCTCTTGCAGTCAGTGAGCAAGCTGGCATTTGTTAGACTTACACTGTGCATGGATGTGAGGAAATGGGCTCTTGATTTTTGTGGAAATGATGTTTTCAGTGCAGCACGAGGGAAGGGAATCTAAGTCACTGAAATAATTTTGAAATTGTCTGCCAGAGTGTGAGATTTTGCTGAGTGATTTCAGAAGTGACATTCAGCACAGCTTATCAGCTTAGCTTAGTTAGGAAGAACAAGAAATTAGAGAGTGATGGAGGCCAACCATCAGAGACCAGCTTTGTCAGAGAAGGCAGCTGCCAAGCAGAGCTTTATGGGACTTGTGTGCAGTGGAGCAAGACTGTGGAAATTCTTATGGCTCCAACTTGGAGTAGCTTGCTGCAGATAAACAAACACACAACTCTGTGCCGACCTCGTCCATCCTCTCACATAGGTGTGTGTTGGCAGGCACAAATGCACAGCCTCTCAGTAAGCACATCCATAGCTCAGCTTTCCCACCCGACGTAGCTCCAAACCTGCTCCAGAAAGATAAACAGAAAGGGCAGATAAACCACTGCCGTGATTGTTCCCCATCTGGGATTAGTTTCTGCTGTGTTTGTTAGGGAGATGCAGGTGTCTAAGCCGAAATCTGCCGGGCATTTATGATGGCAGTGTCAGGAGGTGAGTGCAAGCAGCTGCAGCACCCCTGCAAAGGGAGTGTTGTACCCAGCTCGATCAGCCCTCAGGTCATGGGGCTGCATTCTTTCTATGGAAAAATTGAAGTCTTTCCTGTTGCTCTCACTTGGTCAGTGCAGACTGTGAAATACGTGGGTGTTTTGCAGGTAGCAAAGATGATATTGAATCTGCTCTTTTTATGGGGCCACTTTTCTCTAGAAAAAATCCAGGGTATCCAGTGGAATTATGCCAGCAACATACTTGGCATGGCAGGCTGATTGTAAAATCTGTTTGCTTCTCTGTGAATAAACCCCCAACACCTCATTTGCTGAAATCCCCAGACAGTGGTGTGCAGCTTCTTCCGATAAATACTGGCTGATCAACGAGGATGCTAAAAACAGCAAGGCCATCCATTGCTAACTATAAAGCTATTTCAGCCAGGCCAGCAAAAGATGATGTTTTATCTACTCTTTGCTTTCAAAACTCGCTGTATTTGCATGAATTGATGACAATTTTTCTCTCTTAGGTTACATGGAATATGATGGCATTTGAACTACAGCTCCCAGAGTATCCAGCATAAGCAGTACCCTAAAAATTTAGAAAAACACCAACAAACCAAGGAAACACCAATAAAAAAAGACCCCTAAACCCCATAGCAGCAAAGTAATAATCACTATTAACATTTGAAGGCTTAATGTTTCAGCCATGGTGCTTAATCGATAATTGAAATTGTAAGAGAAGTGTAATGCTTGAAATTCATACAGTTAATTTTATTGCTAGCACTTGTAATTTGAAAGCAATTCTGAAATCAAAATTACTTTTTTTTTGCACAGGACGGGAAAGCCTGGAGTAGGTTCAACCACAAACAGTTCACTATTTAAGTGGGAGCCACTGTTCCATGAGACATCAGGATTAATTCTATAATTAAATCTATAATTCTATAAAACCCAGCTATAAATAAGATCTTCCCTGCACCATTTGGGTGCATTTAATGTTTGTAAGTTGCTTGATGTTGTATTTCTTAAAGGCTTCAGATGTTACTCTCAAGTTTTCTCTCTGTCCCACAGGTTGCTCTGTGTGCCAGTAGGGCTGTGGGAGTGGGGAGAGGCCAGGAGAAGGTTACAAAACTTCTCCCTGCCTGAATCCTGATCCTTCTCAATGAAACATGCTCCTGCACTGCTTTCCAAGCTTTGTATCTCCACTACTGCAGGCTCCAAAGGAGACGTTAATTAAGGCAGGAGTGTGCTGGGGTAATTTGTACCTCTGTGTCTTCCCGATGAGCTCATTGGGAATGGGCTCCTTTGGGGCTTATGGGGGCTGCAGTGAAGGTAAAGTACAAGACCTTAAGCTGGAAAAGTATTTCAATGCTCTGGTTTTGTCTCAAATCATTAAAGCTTCTGTAATGCATTTGCAGACTAGCCAAGAGGCTAACTGGGATGGTTGGATCCTTCAGAGATGTCTGTTTGTGCTTCAGGTGTCACTGTGCTGTAGAAAACTTGGCCTGAATTAATGCCTTGGGCCTCAGTGGGGTTGGAGAGGCTCTCTGGGCAGTCCTGGTGGGCTTCCCTGAGAAGATGTAGGAGACCTAGGGTTCCAGCAGAAATTGGCCTGACTCTGGCCTTAGAACTTCTCTTTTGGGAGAGTCCAGGCAGTTTTGTAACATCCCACCCTCTTTCCAAACTTCTGTAGCTTGGCAACCTGCCCCACCCCCACCCGCCAAAAAACTCAAAAGCATTGAATCCAAAGATGAGTCTTACTAGTTGCTGCTGGGGTATGTAGTCTTGTTTTCTGTCTTGTTGGCTGGAGGACCCTCACCCTTATCACCTGAAGCAGCTCAGATGCATGGTTCTGTCTGAGCCAACCCTCCTTAGATGTCAGGGTGTGAGAGTTGGCAGCTTGGATACTCTCCGTGTGCCTGTGCTTCCCCTGCTCCAATACAACTGCATTTGTGGGCACAGCAACAAATACCACTTATTTTGCAGTGGTGCTGGAGTTCAAAGGTTCTTTTTGACACAAAAATCTAAGATGACACATGCTGTGATCAAGGGCTTGTGCCTGGTTTGTGAGCCTGCAGTGTAAGCAGAGAGCAGCATGGGCCCTTCTCTCCTGAGCAGGGATCAGGACCAGAAGCTGCCATCCAGGCTGTCTCAGTGCTTATTCATACTGGCATCCTCTTGATCTCTGTGGGAGTGCTGACAAATGTAAGAGCAATGGTTTCTCTATATGAAAAACACCCCAATTAGCTAATTTTAGAATTAACAATGATCTGATTGTTTTCCAAAATAGCTTTGGTGTGTAACTTCCAATGGCTGACAGGACTTTGTAGGGGGGTCATTAAAATAAGAAAATTCTTTTTTTATCTTCAGTCTCATCCTTTAATTTATCAAGCTAATTAACTGATTTTACCCAGGGACACTTTGTTCCTATGCAATGTCCTCCCCCATCTGAATCAAGGGAAGACATCTGTGCACACAGAGGGTGTGTTACTCCTATCCTGTAAATTGTATGCAAGTAGGGTGGTGCTTTTTCATTCATTTGGCTTCATTTGAATCTTTCTGTCTTCACCCTGAGCTCAGCTGAAGTACAGTACATCCCAGGTTCTGCAGCTAATTAACATGATTACAGCTGTCTGCATCAGGTTGGGAGATTGAGTTAGAAGCCGTCAAGATCCCTGTATACTGGAGTCTCATTAATGAGTCTCCAGTGCAGCCACATATAATGAAATTCAAACAGATCAGGTTAAATTAGATTAGCTAATGGAATTCTCATCTTCTCAGTTTAATGTAATTCTGAACAGTGACTCTTTAGTTTACTTACAAAATAAATGTTTCTTTGAGTTGGATTTGTCCAGACCCTGCAGGCCTGAACTCTTTGGACCTCTGAGAAGTTAATGTCTAGGATATGAACTGTGGGCTTGTTTGGTTGGTGGCTTTTGGGAGTCTTATGCTAGGGAATCTGGGAATAACTTGGTGCTGGGAGAGGAGGCTCTGCAGTGCTCCTTGTTGGTGTTCGTGGAGTGCCCCCAAGGGACTTGCATGGTGGATCTCTCCTGCCCTCAGTCACTGTAGCTGGGATAGAAGTACAGAGCAACTGCCTGAGCTACAGCTCCTGTACCTCAATGCAGAAGCAGAGGGGCTGGAATAAATAGCCTCTGTTGCAACACACTTTGAAATGTTTTTTGTGCTGTTAGCAACTCAATCCTTTACCCTGGTACTGAGAAAGAGGAAGGATGGAGTAGGCACCTGATAGCTAACTCCAGTGATTGGTCTGCTGGGTTGATGCTCTTGTTTCAAAGTAGATAAATTTCTGGAAATACAGTACGACTTGTTTCTTTGGCAAACTAGGGGGGAGAGGATATTGTGAAATATTCATTTTTTATGGCGGCAATGTCTTGCAGAGTCCCTTAGCAATCCCTAGTACAGGCAGCAAAAATAGCAGTGCCAAAGTAAGTCAGAGCAGCCTTCAAAGCTTGATGGGGAGCTGCAAAGTTGTGCAGAACTCAGCAAAGCTGCTGAAGTGTCTTTGCTGTGACCCCTTTTTGTAATCAGCAAGGAAACAGGCAAGATGTAATGGGAGGTCCTTGCCTGTCTGTCACTGGCTTGGTGTGACAGCCTGTGCTGGTGGAAGATGCAGAGTCTGAAGATTCACTGGGAATGGCAGGGTCCCAGTGCCTGCTGGGGGCTGGCTGTGCTGAGTGAGGGTCCCTGGTGTTGAGTGGCTGCTGCTAATCCTGGAGTGACAGATGTTGGTGGATGGTCACTGGATCTTTGTGAAAACGGCAAAAGCTGCCTCTCTGTTTAACTTAAAGAGCAAATAGTGTGAGTTGGGAAAGGATTTGTGTTCTGGTATCCTCTTACCAGCAAAGAGCCAGGGAGGCACACAGCTGGTGTGGTGTGGGACTTGGATGGAGGGGAAAAGAAATGGTATTTGTTGTATTTTTCCGTCTTTGTAGAAGCTGCTTCACTTTTTGAACTCTGTCAGCATGGCACCCTTTTCAAGTACTGAATTCACCTGTTTTGCGATGGCATTGCGTGAGGATACTTAGTGTCACTCTCTGACAGCACAAGGGCTTCTGAGAAGCTGTTAGGGCTTTGATAACTCAGATCCCCACTTTCCCTGACTGTGGTGTCTGCAGCCAGCACACCAGTGTCTGTACCCCACTGTCATGATCAGAGTCCCACCATAATCACATGAAGCTTTTGATTCTCTTCCCCATCTTCCAGCAAGCTGAACAAGTTTTGGTTAGAAGAAAAGTAACTTTAGGCCATACAGTGACATTCTTAAGGGCTTTAATCTTCTTTGGGTGGTATTAATTTGGTAGTATCTGCTGGTAAAAGTGAAGGTCTCTTGAGCAAAATCAGGTGTCCTCAATCCAATTTTCTTTTAAGAGGCTCTCCTTGCTGTGACAGCTATGTTGTGTCCTCTCTGGGGGCCGGTGGTTTGGTGGATATATTGTGCCTTTGTGTGTCTGCCTGCTCACCCAGGCTGATGCACTGTGTTCAAGGCACAATACACTTTTGCTGGTTATGGGATGCTGCTAGGACTGGAAGAAGTTGTTCCTAGCAGGACTCCTCTCTCCTTCCTTAACACTCATGTCTTCTCAGCTGCAAATCCCATTGCCAGCATAATAGTTGTTTTCATTGCTTCACTGGGAGTAGTGAGGTTAACACCTTGAGCAGCAGCTAAAATAGACACAAGCAAGTGGCACAATAGCTTAATCCCCTGGAAATTATTCTTTTCAGTATGGAGTTACGTTTTTTTTTTTTTTTAATCTCCCCCCGCTTTTCTTTTAAAGGGCAGCATTACATTTTACTTACAGCTGGGCCCAGGACCTGTAGTTTGCTGCTTCTGCATGCAGAGTCACAGAATAATTCTCTAGATATTCTTTTCCCAAGGGTAATTTCCTGGTTAGAGGGCTGTGAGACCTTGGCAATGCAGGGTGGAGCAGTTCAACCACATGATCTCATCTTTCTTAGATGTGGCCTATTGCAAACAAGGCTCCTCAGCAGAGCAACATCTCTCTGGTCCCGCCTGCAGTGGAGCTGGGAGCAAGTTCAAGTTGTCATTGCAGAGATGAGCAGCTTCCAACATACATAAATATCCACTCCTTCTCTGTTGATTCTACCGCTTTCCCTATAAACAGACGCACAGGCACTTTCCAAGTGAGCCATCTGGGTTTGACAGATGTCGCTGGCTTTTTCTGGACCCATTGTTAAATGGGAAAAAGGGAGGGAATATTCTGAATTGAAGGAAATAGCTTCTGATGGCAGTCTGCAATTTCATGGGCTGGGAGATGAGCTGCCCTTCTTTCCTTCAATTGCCATCAGCTTCATTGATTGTAATCTGCATTTGCAGCCTGGGAAAAATCACTTCTCATGGGAAGTGCTGGAATTAGCACTTTTTTGGGGAGGAAGTTTAGGTGTACTTTTACCATTGATGCAGGGCTAGTGGGCTTTTTGTACTTCTGAGAGATGTAGCATTGGTTTCCGAAGCTGTATAGTGAGGTCTATAAAGCTCTGATCTGGGACTTAATTCCCATACTCCGGATGCCTTTTATCCATCCTGATCCTAAAACCTGGCAGATGCTGGTACAAGGTAAACGCCCCCTCCTCTCAGTCTGAGAGCTACATGTGCTTGTATACTCTTTGAAGCCTCTCTTCTTCATGATATTTGCTTCCTGATGTAGAAGGATCCCCATGTCTGATCATTTCTTGTGAAGTTAGTAAAGTTGACATTAAGGCTGAATACCAGCATCAAATATCAACATTACACTACCTTTATTTTTCCATTCTTTTTCTTTTGCATTTTTTAAATTGTTGATGAAAGCATGTGAAATAGACCAACTTTCTGAAAGTGATGGTATTAAAAATAGGAGGGGTGTTGTGTATGAAGTGCTAAAAGTCATACATCAGAAGTGAATTTCAAGGAATATATTCAGGTGAGTCTGTGATGAGATGCATTGCTTCTCCTTTCTAATGTGTGTGGAGGTGAAGCTCTGGTACACACACACACACAGAGGCAGAGGTTTTGCTCTCCTTGGAGTTTTCTGCCACGCTCGTGGTTCTGCTGGTGGTGGTTGTGAAGCATCTGGCACAGAAGACAATGTGTAGCTGTGGGCTGAATGTGGACATGTGAACATGCAAATTATCATAATAGTTCAGTGAGAGCAAAGTGTGAAGGGCACATGTAGGACAACTTTGCTAAAATTGCAGACTTTATGCTTGCTTTTAGAGTTTATTCAATTGGCTTAGAAAAGGAAGAGAGAAGCAGGGGGAGCACTGTAGTTACTCAATCCTGCACGTGGCAGCACACCAACTGTGAAAGTGTCAAAGATAGAAGTTTGCTAAGGAAATCTGTCAGTACTGGAAACGTCATTTCCTCCTCTGTGTTATCTTCCCCGAGGCAATAAAGGGAGATACTACATAGCCAATGTTCAACTCTGAATGCTGGATCCTTGTCAGCCTGTTGGAGAATGTGTGTGAAAAGTCTTTGTATAGATGCTGCTGTGCTCCCAGATTTGACTCCAGCTGTTACTCCCAGCTGTTCTGTGTTTGTGCTATAGAATTGTGTTTCCACTTTGTCAGCTTTAGACGTGTTTCTAACACAAAGGTGCTTGCCCTGCACTGTGAACATTTCCGAAATGATTTTGTCCCTACTGTGTATCCCATAGTACAATGTTTTCTTGCAAATTGTTCTGGAATGGAGCTCTGGGTTCATACTTTTATGTGACTCTAGGGAAAAATGGCAATTTCTACAGAAGGATTTGACTGTACAATAATTGTAAGGGAAAACAAACAGAAATTAAGTGGCCAGCGTTTTCTATCAACAGACGTTTTCTCAAGTTAAAAACTATTTGTTCAAACATGATTTGCATTTAAGGAGGGATTTGGGGCATACACAGAGCTTCAAGTACCTTTCCCCATCCATCTGCCCCTTCTGTGCTCTATGGCATCCATGAGCCCATCTGTAGGAGCAGCAGAAACATCAGTTCACTGTGTGGCTACCCTGGTGAGCTACCACAGCTCCTTTAGGTGTGGTAAGGTTCTGGTGGTTTTCTTCCTCTCCCTGCTGGACTCTGTCTTGGACCTGTGTTGTAAACACTAGGTTCTTGTGATTTCCTTGCTCCTCACCTACATCCCCTTCTCTCACCAGCCCCACTGCTGTGCTTCTATTTTTTGAATAGCTTGTTGTGATGTGTGTTCTCTGATGGCACAGGAATAATCCCAAAGTGCTTTGTCCTACCGAGTGCTGGAGCTCAGCTTGGGACATTTGCAGAACTGGCAGTCCATCTCCAAGAACTGAGCCTGTTGGGCCTTTTATTAGGGTGAAACAGGCAAAACCAGGAAACACAGAATGTTGTGGAGCTGAAACTTCAGTACCCGGACTAGAAGGCACGGAGTCTGTAGTGCTGAATAGTGTGGGTGGTATTGGCTTGATGCATTTATTTTGCCCATCAAGATCAGCTTGCTGGAGGTGCCTGAAAGCAGGACCTTTACTGGCTCGGCTGAAGAAGTGAATGTTAACATGAAGGTTGGGATTTCCAGTGTGCTCCATGTAAATTACATACTTAAATCACTGTAAGTGGTGGCATTTAGTTCCCTCCAGGGATACTTGGAAAGCCCTACCCTGCAAATGCAAATCGATTACAGCTTTGTGAAGAGGAGTGTGATAAAGAGGTTTGAAAAGCTCACTGAGGGATGGGAGGCCTCTGCAGAAAGGGATCTGTGCATTTAGGAGCTGAAATGCTGTTTGAATCAGCAACTGGATGAATTGGATTCGTTTCAGGGGTCAGCGCCCAAACAAATATTTTCAGTAAGACATTCATAAGCCTTTATTAAACCTAGACTGAGGCCACCCTGTACTGTCTGAGACAGCGAAGGAAAGAGACTCAACATAAGAGGTTTGCATTAGTATTGGTAGTTATGTTTGGGCAAGGATTTTTTTTTTGGCCTTACATAAAGGGAAAATGGGTCCAGGAGGTGTCTGTGAGATGATAAGAGACACTTGGGACATAATTTTTCCTTTTACAGGAATTTTTAAAACACCTGAAGCTAAAAAAGCTTTGCCCTCAGTAGTGTACCATGGAACTCAGAATTTGCTTTCAAGTGAAAATAGCTACAAACACACACGGAGAAGGAGAGGGCAAAATGCTTCTTTGAAGGAGTTAACAAGCGTGTGGAACAGAGTGCTTTGTTGGTAAAGCCTGCTTGGAATTTTCAAAGGTTCCTCACAGACGATGTTTAAGGAAATGAAGCAGCAGTGGAAAAAGAGAGGGAGGGTCTTAGAAAAATAGTTGGTTAAAAGAAGATGAACAGACAGTACAAGTAAATAATGAGTTTTCGTGGTAGAGGGAAGTTACCAGCAGAATACTGCAAGGTCTCGTGCTGACACCTTGTATCTTTCAAATATGAATCAGAGACTTGAAAAAGGAGCAAAAAAGAAAAGAAATAAGTTTTGGCAGCACAGCAAACTATTTGGGTGGTAAAGACAGGCAAAGTGCAAGGATGTGCAGAAGGATATTCTGAAACAGAATGATGGGATGCTAAAATGACAGATGAATTTCAGGGTAGGAATATGTGAAGTGATGCACATAAAAGTAATTCTGTATGTACATAAGGCAATGAGCTGTGAGATGCCAACAGGCTCTGGGGGCTTGAGGTTCTGGGTTATAATACAGAACTCAGTGGTAGTATTGGCTCAGCGCTCAGATCAAAAACAAATTGAACATTGAAAGTTATTAGCAAAGGCAGTGGGAAGAAAACATGCTGCAGTTGTGTAAGCTTGTGTTTGCACTGCCCCCTGCTCTTTATCTCCTGGCTCTGGAATAAACCAAGAGAACTGGAAAGAGGCTCAGAGCAGGATTAAATCAGAGGTATTGGGTTGTTTTTGTACCAGGAATTTTCAAGGAAACCAAGGTTCCTTACACTATGAAAGAGATAGCTAAGGTGAAATACAGCAGCAGTCTGTAAAAACCACGAGAGATGGTGAAGGTAAATAGGGAGTGATTTCTGCTGGTCCATCTCCATCAGGTGAAGGGCAAGACTGCAAGTTTTGCTTGTAAGGGGGAATGCAGTTGTAGCAATGTATGTGAAATAAATTGCTAGCCATGGGTGCTGTGGCCTTTTTGTAAATGTCTAGGAAGCCTTTAATGAAAGGTTAATTGAGTGGTGGATCTGCAGAAAGGTATCCTGGGAGAGAAAAGGGTTGAGGGCATGACTGGAGACAAATTGATTTGATTTCTGTGTACCACAGTAGGGTGGTAATTCATGCTGTTCCCTGTCTGGTGTGTACTGAAATTGCAATGCTGCTGTTCAGCCCATGGCTGTCCTGCTATCGTGGCATAGGTGCCATTTGGCAACATGTGCCATTCCATTGGCTTGGCGTGAGACTGGAACTTCAGCCCAATGGAGCATGTAGGTCTTGGAGCATGTAGTGGGGGAATGATGCCTTAGGTTTTAACTTTTATATTTTTCAAATCCTGTACTTCTTAGTATGTAACTCTGAAACTTCATACAGCCTGTTAGCTACTGTTCTTTCATGCTGGTTAGATATAACAAACCCTCTCTAGGTTTGCACTTCAAGGACACCCTGTTGTCCCAGGCCCCAAAATATGTAAACTAAAGCGTCTGACAGGGGGAGCAAACTTGGGGTAATTACATCACTACCTGAAATTATAATTGGAGAATTAACCCTGATAGGCAAATGAACCATACTTATAAAAGTGTGAAAGTTCTGTGACCCAGTGTCCATCTTGGGTGGAGCCCCTTGGAGGCTTTTGACTGCACAAGGTGTACCTTCGAAGGTCCTTCAAATAAATATCTGCTTTTATTCTTTTAATCTTGTCTAGCCTCTGTTTTTAGGTAGCCTTTTCAAGGCATCAGTTCAAGCATTCCCTGGGAGACCTGGGTGTCTTGCAGACCCAGCTTGTTGTGGGAGATGCTGAGCTCTGTCCCCAATAACCTTGTTGAAACCTGTTTGGAGTGGGGCTGGGAAGCAGTGCACTTCAGTGGCTTTGCTTCTTGTCACCACCCATGTCATGGCATGCTTACACTGAAGAAGCAAAGCATGTGAGATACACTTCCAAGCACAGTATCTGGGTTTTATCTCTGCTAACAAAAAGAAAAAAGGTAAAAGGAAGCTCTGGAAGGGGGAGCAACCTTCAAATTAATTTAATTTTCAATCTGGACAGGTATCTTGAAGATCTCTGTGGTTGTTGCATCAAGCTGAGATCTTTCTCCTTGCTCAGGGCAAGTGTTACCTTGTTAGAATGAAATGTTTCTGGGATCTGAGTGCCTGGCAATAATAGGGCTGCAGACCATGTCAACCTTTTTTCTTTGAAGTCTTTTTTGTTTCTAATATAATTGTCTGTATTTCATGAATTATCTCTGAGGTTGCTACTGCAGTTTTGTGTCACTGGGCTACACCCTCTGCATGCTGTTTTGGCTGCTGCTCCCCCAGGTACAGGTCTGCTCTCTCTACCATGGACTGATTACTTGACAGTGAGGGTCAAGTAGAGTTGGGTTGGGTTAAAACTCCCCAGGTGAATGCCAGGTCTTCTTTAGAACATCCTGCCTGGTGTTTTGTTGGCATTTGGGTGTGGTAGAGATGTCCGCACTGATTCTTGTATGAGCTATGGACATATGGCTGCCCTGAGAATGAGCGAGTATTTTAATGAACAGAGTATGTCTGCTCACCTAAACATTAGACTGAATGGATGCTCAGTGCATTTGGCTTTGTACAAGGCTGAGACTACAACTACTCTCCCATTAGGCTTAAGGACTTTGGATTTACCCCCGGCTGCTGTTAACTTTCTCTCTCCCAGAATTACTTTGGTGATGTGAGAAGGGGCGAGCAAGAGGACTTGACCTGTGCTTTTGCGACATTCTTTTTCAGAACATCAGCCCTTTTTAAAATCCCAGATTGCTTTTTGATGCATGACCCTTATTCAGGCTTGAATCTATCACTTTTTGTTGATTGTTTGCTTTCATTTTTCTGGCCTTGAAATTTTGGATAATTTTAAATAATAGTGTCTGTTAGAAATGCATGTGTCACTCTCCACTCTTTCTCATTTAGTAGCTCCCATGAGGTCCTGCTGGTAACTGCAAGCCTAAAAATTTATCCTTGGCCAGGCAAAAAGAGCTTTCCAAGGAGTAGCTGGGGTAGCTGGTGGGAGAACTGTAGTTACAATACTCCCAAATTAAGTTAACTTCTGTGCTTTGAGAAAAAGTACAATATAACTTTCTTTGTCAGGCCAAATTTGTGAACTAGAACAATTTTTTTTTAATTGTTCAAAGGTTTGCCTGCTATTGGCTTTTTCTGAATCGTTGTAATGAAAAAAACATAATGAGGAAAATAAGCTGATAATTATAGGCTGAACAAATTCTCTCTAAATATGAGAATTAGTAAATCCAGGACAAAAGAGTCAAGGCAAATAAGATTTGCAGTATCTTATAATAACCCACTGGCCTGGTGATGTGTATGGGATACTGCAAAGGAAGATATTTAACAATGTGCTCTTACATGCTCAATAGGGCGTCTGCACCAGCAAAGTCATGTTCTCTCTTCTGTGCTGCTGCTTGTGGACCAGCAGTGTTTCCTAAATGAAAACCTACATATGTTAGAAAAGGTCACAAATGTCCTGGATTTTACTAAGTTCTCTGCTTTGAAGAAAAATCCCTGGAAAAATGCATGACATCTGAAATTGCGCCCTTTATTTCAGGATGTTCTACTAATTCCCTGATGAGCAGCCAAAGTGAAGCCCCTCAGGTGAAACTGAGCAGGATGAGCCCATATGAATATAAATGAGGAGGTTTGTTCTTGTGGGGGTCCCCATGCTCTGTGTCATCCTGAGGCTCTTGGATTGCAGACTGGAGGGGCTACCATGGCTCTCCTGAGCTCAGAGCATGTGGATGGGACTGGGCTGTCCTGCAGGCTGCAGTGGGCCCCTCTGTGTTTAAAAGCATGTTTTCCTCCCTATTGCTACCAGCACAGACTCATGAGCTGTCACTATTAGCATGTGTGTTTTCCCCTCACACAGTGCAAGAATAATTATTCTCTCTCAGCAGTGCGACTGTTTCTGTTCCTTCTGATTTATGGAGGCAAAGAACTCGTTTGAGAGGATGAGTCAGAAGTAATTGAGCTCCAGGGGGCTGTATTTCATAGCTTCTCCTCTCTTTATTTTTGCCCTGTGCTGTACCTCTTGGTTACCAGTGCTTTGGCCTTCCAGGGAACATTCAATAAAGCTTAGAAACAAACTCAGGTCTTGGTTCACATTTACAGAATCAGGTTGGTTACTAAATCAAGAATGTGACACAGTGGTAATCTTTCAAGCTTTGCAATATTATCATAAATATAGAGTGATTCATAGTTAGCTATTGCCAAATACTTGGCACCTTCTATAAAAATGCAGGATGGGTGCTCTGCAGGGACTTCCACATGCAGCTGGTGCTGGAGGGAGGTTTGGCAGGTAGTGGCTTGCAGGAAGTGGTGCTGGGTTTAGTTGCAGCACATGAATTAAAGATTGCTAGGTATAACTGAAGCTCCTGGAAAGACAGAGTCCAGGGTAAGCTTTAGGGGAGAAGGGCTTGTGCTTCTGCAGAGGAAGCCAAAGTCATGTGTGTCAGTTTGTGTGTATGATCCTGGTGCTTGTGTGAGTCATGCGGACAGACCCCAAGCAAGCAGGGATTGATGGCATTGCCTGGGCAAGGGTGGGATACAGAGCCATCACTCGCTGCACTGATGTAAGCAATAGATGGGGCAGCAGATGTATTTTGCAATATCCGGTATTGGTGGTAAATGTCTGTGGGCTTGACCTCTGTATGATGTTTTGAGAAGGCTTTTGAGTCCCTCAGTGGGTGAGTATCAAGGCAGCGTGAAAGCCCTGTGGTGGGGTGAGCTGCTGGCTGTCCAGCTGGCAGCAAGGAATGAAGTTTTTATTACCCTCTTGAAATAATTCCAGTCCTGTTGTGGTGGTGAGTGAGGCACTGGTGTTCACAAGGGCCTCAATCTCACAGGCAGGATTTGATCTGAGGAGCTGAATAATCTCCCCTACCTTTCTAGAAGGGCATGACAGAAAGCAAGTGGCAACCAGTTAATCTGGAAGCCTTGGGTAGTGCAATTCAGGTTGGGATATCTGCTTTTTTTGCTGGTTTGGTTTCTTCTTCTTGTATAAGTACTTTTTTTTTTAGTTCAAAACTTTTCCTGCCAGTGCCCTGGTGACAGGAAACAGTGAGATATCTTATGAGGTGCCCCGTTCCCCTGCGATTTTGCATGATGCCTTTGCCATTAGCTGAAAAGGCTGCCAAATTCAGTTGCTGGCTAGTCCCAACTTGGGACTGACTGCTAAACTTCTGTACAAGCTGCAGTGACTGATGACTCTGCTTTTGCATTTCCATTACTATTTACAGTTTAATTTATCTCTCTCTCTGTCGAGTGCTTCTTGAGAACACTTCAGTGGCTTTTTCCTTCAAGTGTAGCAAAACTAAACAAAAGAGCCTGATGTTTCTCTGCTGGACTGAGTAAGTCACTGTTATGATTGATAATGGTGAAACTGGTTTATAATTTATCCAAACAGTGATGTACATCATTAAAAACAAAGCAGGCAAACTCCAAGTCCTCTGTGGATCTGATTGCTTTGAACAGTAGATGATCTCTGAGGAACTCAGAATGGGAGTTCTAGTTCCAAGGGCTCTTTGAAGCATTGTAAGAAGTAATCATGAAAACTAAGGTGATGGATCAACAATTCATTGATTTATATGTGCCTTTGATGGGTGCAATTGTCTGTTTCAAATAGGCTTTGCTAGCTTTTAGCCAGTAATCCCTTGGTTGTTCCCCTCTGCTTATTTCGGCTAAACAGACTGCACTGTCTCAGAATTAATCCCATTAGTTAATTACAGTCTTCTTTTCTTTAGTCTGCAGATCCAAACTGTGAATGGTGGCATGGGTGGCATAGTATTTGGGTTTTTTCTGTGCTGTGGCCAACTCAGATTTGGGGTGTGGATACTTGTGGGGATTATACTGAACACAGAAGTGTTGTGGACTCTTCAGCACTTTTCTCAGGTGCACCTACTTCGGCTGTTTGTTCTTTGCAAGAAGAGTTTTAGGAAAGAAATGAAAACACAATGAAAATCTGGTTACAGCTAAAACCTAGGAAACATGCAAGCCAGTGCTTGTGGAAAGTTTTCAGGTGAAGCTGCCAGCCTCTCTAAGATACATTTTGCAAACTGAATTTTCCTGGTAAGGTACTTAAGGTTTGCCACGCACATGTGCTCTGTCTCTGGTGTGCTATTTGGGTGATGTAATGCATCCAGGTGCTCGTTGTGGCAAAGCTATTCTTATGGGTGAAGGTGGTGCCCGGTGCTTTTCCCTCAAGGCAATCAAAACATTGATCTGTCTGTCCACCTACCTGATGGCCTTTCACTCTGACCGTTAAAACTATGCAGTGTCCTGCCACTTACGGCTTTCACGGATAGAGAAAGTTGTTTCTCTGTTGCGGATAAAGCTGGTGGTGACTTACTTCTAGTAATGCTAAATGTTGGGAGGAGACATTGAAACCGAAATTCTCTGACCTTTGGGCTATCCTTCATCTCTGAGCTGAATTTCTCCATGGACAGTTTTGTAAATGCATGGGTTCCTCACTCTGAAGCACTTCCTCCCCCACAGATGGAAATACATTCCCATTTCTCTCTGTTACTTTGCAGCTGAAGTACTCTAGGCACCAGGATCGTAGAATATCTCAAATTGGAAGAGACCCATAAGGATCATCAAGTCCAACTCCTTGCTCCTCGCATCCAACAATCACTGTGTTAATCAGAGCTTATTTTGTACTTTGCTGCTTTGAACACAAATATCCCCAAATGGCTTGAAGATGGCATTGAGTAGTCATGTGAAACAACTCCAGCCTTCCAAAAAATCCAAAATACAGGTGGCTGCTAAAAATGATGTTGCCTTGAAAAGTCTTGTGCCCGTTTGATTTACTAAAAACAGTTACTGCTATCAGACATCTCTGTGGCTTATGTCAAGGGATTTTGAAGGTTAGTAGTAGATTGCAAGTAAGAGATTATTTTCTTATTGCAGGGCAGTAAGGTTGGTCCCAAGCTACTAGTAAATCATGTTGGTTAGCAAGAGGAGTAGAGGAGATAAAGCAGAAGGTGTGGAAGAGGTGTTTGCTGTGTCTCAGCTGGGAAGGCAGTGGTATAATTCAGATGGCAGTGTAAGATACCAGATTGCTTTAAATGTGTTGCAATCCTGTGGTGTCAAGAGTTTGATGTGTCCCCAGGGGCTTAGCAATGAACAGCCCCATCTCTGTGCTAGGCTTTGGAAGCACAAGGTATGCAGAATCTTCTCCCCCACAAATCCACAGAGACAGGCTGGGTCCTTCAAGTAAATGGATTGCTTTCAGTGTTCAGTGAAAGCCTCGTGCTGTTTTTGATGGCACTGCTGGATATTAGTGTTCTCATTGCCGTTTGTGCTGCCTCGTTAATACTGCATCGCTCCCCTGCCACAGGGATTTGAGGATGATTTCAGTGTCTTTGCATTGTCTCTTTGGAGGAGGGGTGAGCAAGGAAGCTCTGTCAGATATATGGGACCAGTGCAATATAGGCTGAGGTGGTGTAGTAGGACAATAGTGGAGGGGGAAAATGGATATTGAGGGACAGGCAGCATGGCCAGGGATAATCAGCTGACAGGGCTGCAGGCAGAACAGGCAGCTTCCTTGCCTCTGAGATGTGTTTTGCTCGGACACCCTGCTGGACCATGGAGACACTCTGGTGTGAGGCCTCAGCTTTTGTTGACACTGAGTGCAGTCTTATCCAAATTTGCATGTCTGCACTGAGAGCAAAGAGCTGGGGTCTGACAGCAGTGTCACTGGGGGGGGACAAGCAGCTGTAGAGCTCTGGCCTCCTTGTTCCAAGGTAGGGATGAAAGAAAAGGGTGGAAAGACACCTTCCTCTAGGCCTTGGGGGCAAAGTCTGTGGAAACTCTTCCTGTCAGTGAGCAGCACTGAATCCTGTTGCTTTCTTTGCAGTGGAGGGTACACTTGTGCTTTTGCAGGAGCTGCTTTTAGCACAGTGCAAAAATCCCTTGTGCTTGTTGGATCATAGTGGCTGTGAGGAAACTAATATTTCGCTAAGCTCACCTCTGACTTGTCCTAGACCTCCTTGATTCCTCATCCCCTTGCCAATCTACTGCATTATGCCAGTGCCTCTGGCTTTCCTGAAAAAGGGGGCTGATTCTCCTTGCTCCTGGAGCAGGAGGGGCAGTGAGATACTCGCAAGGTTTATGTGCTACTAGAGCCGGTTCTTAAGTGTGGCAGGTCCTAAAGAAAACAAACCCCAGTCTTTGTAATCCCATATGGGAGAAATTTTCTCCCTGACTAAGCCTCTTCTGAAATGAGAATGCCCTGTCACTAATGAGTGCATCAAAGGACATCAGGGGGCACATGAAAGCAGCACAGCATTTTTAAATCCCTGCATTACTATGCAGGGTGTAGGGTAAAAGGTCTTTTTAATTTAATAAAAATTTTGCTGATAAAGATATAGGCCGTGGATGCAAATACTCTTTCATCAGATGATATCTGGAGATGAGTGTGTTTCTTCTAGATTTTACCTGGAGGGTATGTTGTTGTGTGTTTTGACTCATTATGCTAAGTAATTGCAAAATATCTTGCAAGGTTTGGTGTGATGCCATATTTCTCCTTCCTTTCTTACCGTTCTATATCACCCTTTTTCTCTTCTCAATATTGTGCATGCAAAATGAATTTAAACAGTTGAGTGGGCAGCTGCTAAACCCAGGAGGCTCCAAATGCTCTCCTTCCAGGGAAAAACCTGAAAGCAACACTTGGGGCTTTATTTGTCCCAGAATTTTAGGTGGAAAAAGAAGATTGGAAGATACAGTTACTACAGCTGTGGCTATATATAATCTTTGTGGTCTAAATCCTTATATTGATATTTTATATCAGGAATGCTGGAATTATTTTTTACCCCTCCCTGTGTCTTGAAAACGCAATTTTCATTGGTGGGAGGAATAGGTTTAGGACAGTTCATTCCAGTGCAAACTGAAATTGGGAGCCTTCACAGCATGTTAGGACTCGAAGTGCCAAGACAGGAGATGCAGTCCCCTCTGGGGAGAGAGCACTCGTGGGGCGCATGGAGCTGGGTTGGAGTGTCCCTTGCGGTTCTCTCCTGCCAGCTCCAAGCCAGGCACAGAGAGGTCCTGACCCTGCTCATACCCCATCTCCAGCAAGCATCTGACCCGTTGAATCGTAGAGGTGCTCAATTATTTTGATGAGCAATTGCCTTTTGACCTGGGAAAGCGTTCTGCAAACGTATCAAACCCCATCAGCTTGATGTGAATCAGCAGCTCTGGCAGAGATCGCTGGGTGTTATTTTGCAGCCGTGCTTTGCCGTGCGAGGTCATGGATGGTGATTTTAATGAGTTAGCCCCGAATGAGAGGAGCATTTCTTGCAGTTGACAGAGGCCCCCAGGGCTGAGCTCAGTAGCCACCCAGCCCCAAACCCTGGCTCAGCCCGTCCCCCACCATCCTTGGAGAGGGGCAAGATTCCCCTGAGGCTGCTCACGACCTCCAAGAAGCCGCTTGTCCATCCTTCCCCCTCATTTACCTGCTGATTATACCTTTCATGGAGGTGTCTGTGTTTGTCCCCTGACACCCTGCCTCAAGCAGGTTTGCTTTGGGTTTAGTTATTCAGCAGAGCTGGTGTTTCCTCAGAAGGGCTCCCCATGACTTGCTTCCAGCCTGATATCTGTGCCCTTTTTATTATTCAAACTGAAATAAATAAATACATGAAAAATGTGTTGCTTTAATTGCTATCAGAATATATTTGTTTTTCCCTTAGGAACAGAAATAAGCAACCAAAATGTCATCTATAATTTTTTCCATGTTTTTTCACTATGAGACCTAGAACAGTCCTGCAGACCACTCCCCCTTCAAGCTCAGTCCAACTTTTTCCAATTGCATCTAATGAGATTTCTGCCCCCTTTTCCTCCCTGAGGGCAGTGGCTACCCTTGTTTTTATACTCCAAACCAGCAGCTCTTCTGGGGTAGAGCATGGGAATAGATATTATAGACCAGCTCTGTACATGGATTGTTGTTTGTTGTTTCATAGAGTGGTGGGAAACTCATGTTTCCTCTGTCTTGTCCTCTATCCCCTTCACTAATTATTTATCAGCACTATCACAGCAGTGTCCGGAGGCCTCTGATCAGGTTTTCACTGTGCTAAGCATGGCTCAGAGAATTCCTCTGGGATGATAAATCAGGAGTACGAGGAAGAAGAGAGTGGCTGTGGCTGAAGGGTCAGAAAGATGAGGTACATGATGTCAGAGTAAGGAGCTGCTAAACACAGCATGTTTCTGGTGGCATCAGCTTCTCTTTTGCCATGTTTGTGATAAAGATCTTTTGCTAAATGGGTCACTGAAGAGAGAGTCACAGAGTTTAATCGGATGCTGCATCCCGATTACCTAGACTTGCACTTGTAGGGCTTTATTTGCAGACAAGTGTGTTCATGGCAGTGTGCACCACCTCTGTGGCTATGTGGGTGCCTTATTTCCACACACCTGTACTGCAGCAGGGTGGCTGTCCTGCTGCTATCTATATGTTTGGAAGGGAAAAGGAAGATGCCTTGCTTGAATTCATATCTTAGTATCTACAGCACTTAATTTTATTTTTGCTTTGTCAATTAAGTGTTGTTTTGTTGTATTGCCATAACTCCCTCTGCTGGTTAATTTGACAGTTTAACCATCTATTTTGATCGATTTTACATCTAGATGCAGCAGCATTATGTACTGGTGACTGCCTTGGGTTGAAAAGGTGAGGAGTTTGTGCCCTGTTGGGGTGCTGTATTTGCTGCCTGTTCTTGCTGTGCAGGTTTGCTTCTCTCTGTGGCTGAGTAAACCTGTTCCTCTGATCATTTGTCCTCTGACTCACAGCTACCAAGTGAGTCTGTAGCAATTTAAATCCCCATCAGAAGGCTTTGAGTCTTTGCTGCACTGCTAGGCTGCAGCTGATAAATCTGTGGCCAGAGATGCTGGCTGAGGCCGTGCCTGGGAGTGTGTTGTTCCCTCCTCCACAAGCACCACTGTAAAGGGAAATCCCAGGTACAGTGGGAGCACTGTGTCATGGGGATTCCCAGGAGTTCCCTGACACAGCTAGCAGTTGTTAATGCCATGCTGAAGCTGAGACTGGCAGCTGTGCTGGGCAGAAATCTCTCACCTGGAAGATTCGAAGGTGGCTGGGAATTTTGGTCTCTGCGCTGCTGGATTGCAGCTATGTGTCCTGTGTGGGAGCATCACCTGCCTTCATGGGCACTGCTGCTCTCTGCTCAGACAGACACCTCTACCTCCTGGCTCCCTGCTCCTCTTGCCCACAGGGAAACACTTTGCCTTTTTTTGACAACTGCTCATTTCCCCATACATAAGGCATTTTAACAAACTGGCCCTTCTGTGCTGCTTTGATGCAAAAATACAGAAAAATTGCCTTTGCTTATGCCATACAAGAACCACAAAAGAATTGCTTAATGAATGTCATCTCAACTACAGAATAAGTACTACATTCCTGCAAAGGCATAGTCATTTTCATATTTATATATATATATGCATGCCTTTACAGGAATTTTGGGCCAAAAAAAATAAAGTCTTCCCCTTTTGCCAGCATAACAGAAGAGACAGATACTATCTCTTTCTTCTCTGGGTATTATTCCCTGCTGCTTTGTACTGAGTTTAATTAAATTCTGGACATCTAATACTTAGAGTTGATGGATTATATTTAAAACTACATGCTAGCTAGAAGTATTGTGGAGATAGTGATGAAATGCTCAGGAGCCATTGGGCAAAGCCATTTTCTTCCTATCTGGCTCCTAGGGGTTCACCTTGATTTAGTGCCGAAGTGCCAAAGGTGCCACAAATCTGTGGCTGGGAAGCTGACATGTGGGTGGTTTGGATCAGATTTAAGCTTGGACCCACATACTGGTGTATTTCTCCAGTGGAATTTGAGGTTAGCTCCTCTTTCCTTCTGGTTTTCTCTGTGCTAATGTAACTGCTGAACTTGTGTGTATGCTGAGTCGATATGAGACCCCTCAGCCTTTTTAGCATTGGCTGAGTTAGCCCAGGTTTGCTCTAGTTTGAGAAGAGGATGGAGTTGGGTGTTTTCTTGTATAACTAATGGGTGTACTGAGCTGAACTCTGCATTTCCTTACATGCATCCAGCATGGCAGTGCAAGAAGTCTGACCTGGGACGTGTGTTCTGGGGGCTGGTGCGGAGTGTGGGGATCCCCTGCCACCCCCAGTCCAGGAAGCAGTGTGATCATGTTCAGGGGAGCATCCTCTTAGTGGACAGCTGGGCTTAATTTCCTTTCTTCTGTTCAGCTTTGGGTTGTTGAAGAGGCCCAAGTAAAGCAACCTGGAGAGGTGGAGATGAGCTGGTATAGGAAGGAGAGGTAGCCCAAGAAGGGAAGCCAAGGAGTGGAGATGAGGAGCAAAGTCAGAGCTTGGGAAAGGCAAGCAGTAACTGTCTCACCTGGTTAGGGCTGAGCTGAAATCTTCCTCAAAAGATCATGATTCCCTGGTGTGTCACATAAGGGGTGAGTTACAGGTAAGAGGTTAGGCAAGGCAGCTTCCTGTTCACATTTGTAAGAACATCAAATCTGCTGAGCAAAAATGGATCTGTAAAGTTACAAAAACCGCCTAAATGGATGAGTGTGATCCGTTACTTCTTGTGGGGCTGTGATGGAGTTAAGGGTACCATAGGAGAGAGCAGGGCTCAATCTTGCTGGAAGGTTAATCCTCCCTGGAGCTGTTGCAGGCAAAGCTAAGTTGCCAGTTCTCGGGGACCTGGGAAACCAGCACTAAGCTGGGCTGGACAAGATAAAGTGCTGCAGTAGTGGCAAAGCTGTGGTGCTTCAGCACTCTCCCTGGGGGGATTACAACTGCACACAGACCGTGTGGAACTCGGGCTCGGGCAGTGGAGATGAGTGCTGAAGGTGCAGTGGACCCATCCGGAGCGTTCGTGTCCCTTTGTGCTCAAGTGCTTGTCAATGTGGGTGCCAAAAGGAGAAGATTCATTGTGACCTGACTGTGCTGCTGCTGGTGGTAGGAAACCAGTGGGCTCCTCACGTAGCTTGCTAGACCTGCATCCCATGTTCCCAGCTGTGCCTGCCTGTTGCCTGTGCTTTATCTGGCAGGGAATTTGTGACTCTGGGAAAACTAGTGATGGAGGAGCTGCATCTCCTTGGTAGAGAGCAGGTAAATGCCCCAATACAGTGCTTGGAAACTTTCCCAGACAGTTTTGACACATCTTAAAAGCCGGTGTTTGAGAACTGGATCTGAGGGATCTCCTTGCATTGCACTTGCACTGATTTTTTGTGGCTGGAAAAATAAAATCAAAGCTGCAGAACTAGGGAATGTATTACAGTAATTAACTGTGGCCTGAAGAAAGTGAGGGACATCCTGGTTACGGAGGAAATTAAATGGAAAGTGGTATTGACCTTACGTGGGATGGAATTGCAAAGAGCTCTGTTTACCGGGTGGAAATTAATTATTGGATTTTGTCTAAAGCAAAGCTTATGTAAGAGGCATGTCTGTCTTCCAGACTTTGCCATCTCAACTCTTTGCTTTTCTGCTCGTTAAAGAGGCACAGGTAGTGATCTGTCCAGTGACAGTTCAAGCCAGCTCAGTGGGGCAGGCTTGCTAAGGCTGCTGATGTTGTTTTCGTTCAGGGATGTTTCAGTGTTAGATAAAAATTTTAGTTGACTAGGGCCTAATTAAATCTGTCCACCTGTCACTCAAAATGCAAACCCCTGCAAGCACCTCCATGTGCTGATGGTGGGATGTTGCTTTGACCAGGGATGCCTCAGCAGAATGAGGGTGAGGAGGACATTGAGCTGAGATCTCCCCCTTCCTCCAGAGTCTTGGGATTGCCTCTGGCCTTTGTTGGCAACCAAGGAAAGCAGCTGCTTTGGCCAGTGCTGCCCATGCTTTGGCTTTCCTGATGCTGCTGGCTTGGGCGTGTCTGGGACGGGACATCCCAGTGGCAGGCACGGGGATTTTGTTGACAGCAGTTGACACTCTGCACTGGTGACTACTCATCTGCAAGAGAGATCCAGAAGTAAAGGATTTGGACTGTTACAGTAGGGATATTATTACTTATACATTTTTGTGGGTATCCCACAGGAGACCAGATTGCAGACCAAGACTGGTAGGTGCTTGTCAGACACAGAAGTGTTTAATTCATTGACTGTTCTAGCAGAACCTTGGCTGTTGTTGTGCTTTTTCATTTTCCCACATGCAGAAAACAGCTCCAATATTTTTCTCTTTATGTTGACCTTTGTTTGAAATGAAAGCAAAAGAAAATTGTAGAAAGCCCCCCAGTGAGAAAGCCAGGAATCAGTCTCCTTTCATGTACTGCATGGCTTATATCTCATAGAAAGGCCATTTGTCTCATTAAAATATTGTCACCAAAGTTTGTTTTCTAGGAGAAATGATTTTTCAAAGGAAGCAAAACATTACTGAAAATAGTTGCTATTTCAGTTTTCATATTTTGCTGCAAGACATTTTTGTTGCTCATTCCTGTTTTCAGCAAATCTGTGGAAAATGTCAAACATTCCAGACTTTGATTTTATAGTAGAATATGTCCTTCCTAGTTTTCTAGTTGTTCCTTATCAGTGCGTAGAGAGACTCTCTCTGTATATGAATTAGCAAAAATAACAAGAGAGATTTTTTTTTTTTTTTTTTTTTTTTTTTTTTTTTTTTTTATATAGGCAATTCTGCTGAAAAGCAAAGCAAAACCAGAGGAAGGAAGGGGAAGCCCTGCCTCAGTGCTGTGTACAGCAGTGCAGGTCCTACCTGTGAGGTTGC
This sequence comes from Corvus moneduloides, assembly GCF_009650955.1. NCBI lineage: Eukaryota > Metazoa > Chordata > Aves > Passeriformes > Corvidae > Corvus > Corvus moneduloides. The sequence continues at coordinate 10,461,163 of NC_045486.1, forward strand.
TCTATCCTTGAAAGAAGATACAAGAAAAGCAGAGCTGCCCTGAAGCACTGCAAGAACATATTTAAGTGGAAATAATAATGATGCAATTGTTTTTCCTGTAAAAACAGCATCTAACTGAAGACTTAATCTTTCCAAAAAGGAAAATAATAATGATTCAAAGAAAACATGAAAAATTTATATTGCAAAATTACTTCGGGCATTAGTGGTGGGAGATTCCTTTGGTGCTGCTGTTCTTAAGGAAGCTTACTGTGTTTTATTAAGAGAATATTCAAAATATATCATCAACAAAAACTATATTCTCCTAAAATAGTGTCTTTCATTGGATGTGCAGAGTTTTATTGCAGAGGTGCAGGATAGGGTAGCTGTATATGCAAGATGTTGCTGAATCCTTGATCTCTTTGTAGTATTTAGATTTTTGACTTTGTGTTTCCATAATATTTATGGAAATATATTTTTATATCTATCTGTCTGTACTCAAAGAGAGTATTGGGATGTCTTGCTTGTGTGTTTCAATTTCTTTTACCCTTTACTGGAGCAACCCAGCTGCAAACTTTCTTTTTTGTGGCTGAAGGAGTGGAACAGGGTTAGGGTCACATTCCACCTGTTTGGGGACTGTTATGCTTAGAGTCTCCAAGATTTATTTCCAGTTATGTTTCACTGGGCAGCTGAGACATAACCTGCTGCAACGCACCTGCTCAGTAACTGTGGCTCTTTTTGTTGGTTATCCATGTTCAGTCTCTCCTGGTCTTTCCATGGGGAGAAGTTAAGCAGTGGGAATAGAATGTCAGTATCTAGACAAAGGGCTCTCTTCTGTAAGACTCCCAAATGATCAGAGGATTGAGGCAGGTCACTTATTTAACCTTGCACTGTAGAACAAAGATTGAACAGACCTCAGATAAGCTGTTGAAATCAGTGGCCAGACCATGAACTAAAATCTGGCTCTGTCACTGATTTATCAATGTGTTCTGAATACAGCCTGGTGATGGACATTAAGTGGATCTCCCACGGAAGCGCAGTTGCAGTTCCCAGCTCAATTCTGATCAAAGGGCTCTGGGCTCACACCACTTAGGATAGCGTGTGAGGGAGGCAAAGGCTTGCAAGAACCGCTTCAGGCTCAGCATAATTAACAGTAAAGGATGACCCTCTCTAACAGATTTGGAGGGAGTGGAGGAGAGGCTTGTCACAGATTTTGACAGTCCCTTAAAGAAATGTGTGACCTTTCCTAATGCACACACGTGCTTGCTGAGCTGGTGAGACATGCCCTGCTCTGCCCTGGACCACTGCTGCCCTGCTGAGTGCCAGGGGCAGACCTGCAGAGCTGAGAGGGACCTCAGACAGGTAGCTGGTGTCTGGCATCACCTGGGATGCCATCCTGGAACTGCCTGTGGTGTTCGGGAGAGAGCTGACGGGACTCCCCTGTGCTACTGCTTAGTTTCAGACTGTTTTGTTTTGATCGTTTCAAGTGAGTGATGGATGAATTTCTTGTGTGGATTTTGAAGGGTCTGAAAAATATTATCGAATGACTTCTATTTCTCACGTTATGTTTTTGACATGGGAAAGGAAAATGAAGAACATGAGGTGCCTTCCTTTAAATTTGTGAGACTTCTGCTTGATATGGTTAATAATGGATATTTTTGATAGAAATAGAATAAAGACTTGGAAGTACGGACCCAGGAAAGGAGTGTTGGATAGACTGCATGTGGGAGGGAGATATTGCAGCTGGTACTGCTGATATCCTACAACGGGAAGGTAGGAAGACTTACAGGCTGTGGTGATCCCTTGGTGCAGACACTCTGAAGCTGAGAAAAGTTATGAGCTTTCTAAAGTCAGAACATGTGTGCAGATGCTCTTTCCCCCCTTTGTTAAATCAAGAGAGAGATCAACTACTTATTTTCATCTTTTCATTTTAGTGTGTGTTTTCATTGACCTGAGAAGTCATCTGGTACATCTGACCTTGTTTGACTTAACCTGAGCACTTAAAAGCTATTTCAGTCCAATCTGGTGTCAACCTCACAGCTCTTGATTGAAAGCCTTGGGAGGTAGAGGGTCCTTAAGCAAAATTACTTTTTTCATCTGACTGTGTGGAGTGCCACTGAGAGAGGCAGAGTAAAAACAGAGTAGAGCTGAAAGTCTGTTCTGTTCTCTGCTGTATAGAAATGCTTTAATTCTCTCAGAAACTTCTTTTCACCAGCACATCAGAGACTGCAGTGAGAATGTGTGCATTTTGTTTCTCTTCTACTAACTGGGATGTACTTTCCTACAGTACAGTATCATAAGACTGGCAAGTGCTAACAAGTCCCAGTAAGTCATAGATTTTTGAAATAGCAAGGTTTTATATGAGCTGTGAAACAGAAATGTGCCACACTTCTTAGGTTGCCTGTTGGTTATTTGCACTGAAAGCAGTACCAGTGAATATTTGATTGAAATTTGAGGGGAGAAAAGATCAGCAGCAGCTGAAAAAGAGAAAATAAGATTAAAAGCCAGACTGAGTCTCCTTTTCATTTCTTTCATTGCCTTGTGTAGTCTATGGGGAGTCTTTACTTCAGTTTGCATGAAGCTACTCTTTCTGTTTGCGGTTCACATCTCTCGGTTTCTGGGTGTTTTACGTTGGTCATTTTCTGATTGTTGGATTTTTTTCCTAAGGTTACATTTGGTGTGTTTTTTGGCTGCAGCTTCTGAAATTGAGACACCAAGATTAATTAATAACCTTCGTTAATCACTGTATATGTACTGTACTGAGGGAAAGAGGGTGCTGTGCTCAGGAGGAAGGTGTGGGACCAGCCAGCACTGCCAGGAGCACAGGATGGTGAGACCTGGCACCCTGTGGCCACTGATGCAGCAGTGGCAGGGCAAATGTGCCCACCTTTTTTGTGCTCTGTGGAGAAAAGGTTTACCTGGCCTGGAATGGGAGAGGGCTGAACTCTGTCCACTTACATTTACCATTGGCTATATCCCTGCATCTGGTTCAGCTCCTGGCTGGCCCATGTAAGCAACTGCTTCTGTATCCAGGCTCTTTCAAAGCTCAAGATTTTGATTTCCAGTCTAATCACGTCAAAAGCTATTGCTTGCTTTTTCTATTTCTTTAAGAAATTTATCTTATCTCTTTTCAATATCCGTGTCTGAAGTCTGCTGCTACTGGGATGCACCCTGTTCCCATGCACAAACACACAGAGTGGAGCAAAGAGAAGCATAGTGGGAGCAAACACTTTCTTATTTGGTCTGCAGTCTGAAGTAGTGAAAATGATAAACAGACTCTGGGAGGTGCTGCCACGTGTCCTGGTGACTGCATGAAAGGAAGATGAGAAAGGGCGTTGTGATGCCCTGGAAAAGATTTTAAGTCCTTGTGTAAAGTTTACAGAGCTGACTAAATTAACATCAGATTTTATCAAAGTGTTTTATACGTCTGTGCTGTCCTTCCTTCCCATCCTTAACAAAGACCTGTAATCTGTCACATATATTGTGCCCCAGCTGTAACACTTTCATGTTTCAACTGGGTCATGGGGAACGATATGTAGAGCCACAGATTTGTTCTTGCTTCCATTTGCTGATAGAAACAAAGATCTCAGTTGCACCCCAAAAATTACAGCTAGCCAAACTAGTTCTTGGGACACGGAGAATGCTCTGTATAGACAGTGTGCAAAATGCTGCACTACAACATGTGACAGAGAGAAAAGTGACCAAAAGTGACTGGGTGCAAAATTGAAGTTTGGGAGTGTATCAGGAGACTGGAGCTGTGTGGGGTGACAAGGATGTGTTGGATGTGGTTGAGCTCAGCCCTTCCATCACTAGCCTGGGAAACAGCTGAACTGCTTCACATGAAATCTCACCCTTCCTTCCGAATTATATCTATGCACAGATATATATGTGCCAGTGTATGTGTAGCCTGAGGCAAACACCTGGCATGGAGAATGTCATCCCAATCCATTCAAATTTGGTGGAGATTTAAGCCGCAAAAGACAAGAGTCTTATAATGGAAAATAGAGTGCTCCCAGCATAACTTAGAGTCCAATGAATTGAGGAAAATACTTCTTGAGACTCATTGAATGGATCCCGTATTGAACATATCATGGACTGAGCTGTGCTGAATGGATCACTGAGGGCACTGTTTCCAGGAGATGAGCATTCCCAGTTGGTCCCCTCAGAGGCTGGGCAGAGGGAGGTGTAATTGTATGGACATGTATGTAAGTGCCCATGGCTGGATTTTACCTGGTGTAAATCAGCTTTGTTCAGGAGCCTCAGAGTGGCTTTGGTGATTACCTTGTTTCAGGCTGAAGCTCTTGCTAATGGAATGAACATGGAGCACCAGACTCCTGCCCCTCAGTCCTTCTGTCTGGCATCATTCCCTGGGCTGCCAGTTCAGACCTCATGGCTGGAGTCTTAAAAACTCATGGCACAGGATCAAAAATGAAGGAACTAGAAGGAAAAAAGTGTTTCTCTTTTAATTTACCAGTTGTTTTGAAATTCTCCTCTGCACTTGGATTACATTTTCAAGATTATTCTGTCATTTCCTTTGCAAAACTAGACACTATCCTTGTGTGTGCACAAATTTAGGACCACAGAGAAAATGTAAATGTGGTGTGACTTGGGATAAAATTAGACTGACAGTGCTGGGCTGTTGTTACTCCATACTGGACTAAGTCATCATTATTTAGATTTGCTGGAGTCCAGAAAAGGCTTAGCTCATGTTTTGAGCAAAGCCAGCAGTCACATCCTGCTTTCTTAATTGCTACTTGAGATGAACCATGATAATTTCCATTATGAAGCCAGTTTTAATTAAGCAAACAAAACCTCTCTGTTTTTTTTTTTTTTTTTCTGGCAAGCTTTTGATGACTTCTTCGGAATTGTGACAGTTGGATTCTGATGTGTTCCTCAAATGCAGCCAGGTTCAGAAGCTGCAGTAAAGAAGAGAATCATGTGCATGGCTTCGAGCAGCAGCTTCGCATGGCCCAGAGTCTGTCAGTGCTGGCTGGTGGATCCCAAGTAGGATTTTAGCCATCAGTGTTCCCTAACTACTGAGTTGCTGGTGGGTGTGTAAGGTGATGTGTAGCTGAATGCAACAATTTAGGCTACCAAGGGGGCTTAAACCAGCAGCGAGATGCTTTATTCTGAGTGCTGCAGCTTCCACTTAAGACTGCAATTTCAATTGTGTTGGAGGGAGAGCCATAAACCCCAATTACTGTTATATTTTCTTTAATAGAGGGAGAACCAGTCCTGGCCCTTGTTGCAGAGAAATAGTTACAATATAATGGGCTGTGGTCAGAGTTGAAGGTAAGAAGGCAGACATGTTTGACTTTTTCTGTAGGGTGTGTACATGGGGAAAAAAGGAAGACCCCCATCCAGATATCAAGGCATGTAGGGTGTATGGGCTGAGGAAGTCACTGAGGTACTGATAAATCACAGTCCCAGCATGGGAAAATGCCTTTCTGCCAAAGGGTAAGGGATGATGGATAGGTGGATAGATGAGGACAGTGGGTAATTTATTTCTCCCCATCTCGTGGTACATAAATCACATATGACAGATAACCTGTTACCTGACTATATAATAACCAAGGTGGAACGCAGACAGGAATGTGCCTACTTTCATGTTTTGCCTCCTCTTGTCACAGGGCAAGAGGACGTGGGCTCAAGCTATGTCAGGGGAGGTTTGGGTTGGACATCAGGGGGAATTTCTTCACAGAAAGGATTGTCAAGCATTGGAACAGGTTTCCCAGGGAGGTGGTGAAGTCACCATCCCTGGAAGTGTTTAAGGAAAGACTGGATGTGGCACTCTGTGTTATGGTCTAGTTGACAAGGTGGTGTCTGGTCAAAGGCTGAACTTGATGATCTCTGAGGTCTTCTCCAACCTGATTGATCCTGTGATTTTCACCAAATAAAGAGTATTCTGTGGTTCTTATTCCCTGGGAACCAGCAAGAGAGTTAAAGGAATGCTTACTTGGGACTTCCTTATGTAGGTGCAAGGCAACAGGAGTCTTAGGATTTAAAAATCTTTTAGGCCTCTTGAGTTGTGCCAGTGTTTTGCAGAAGAGCAGAGAGGATGGTGGTTTTGTGAGTACAGCCCAAGGAACCAGGCTGGGTGGGTACAGGAGGGGGTAGATAACATTCCTGTATATTCCCCTATATGGCCTCACTGCGCCTGTGTGAGGAAAGATAAACTAGCATTTACCAAATGCTATTTCTCTTTGCAGCAGTAACCAAAGCAGTACTTTATTATTCACTTTAAGATCGTGGGACTATTTTTCCCCCACAGTTCCCTGTGGAAAATTTAAGCTAAACACAAACTTTTAGAGATAATCCCGGTTTAGCCAATTAGGATAATTTGCAACCAATTATAATACTCCTCTGCTTGAGTCCTCCTTCATCTTGTAAGTTGCCTGATGATATTTAGCCATGTGTAGTCTCTTTCTGAACCACTTTTTACAGTCCTTATAATATTAGTTGGGTTCCTTCCCATGCTGGTGGTGCTAATGGCCATGTTAAATATTAATACCTTTTTACTAATAATATTGGTAATATATCTGGAGCTGCTTAGCTGTGATCCTACCACCCTAGTGGAATGAAATAGATTAAGTACCACTCCCCAGCAAGAGTGTAATTCATAAAAACAGGATGGACAGTATGTTGTGCCTGTCTGATGTATTTTAGAGAACATCTCTGCTGATGATAATACTTTGGGAAATTGGAAGAACATTTCCCCGGGACATACAAAGTGACTGTCTATTAGGAACATGTAGAGGATATGTCAGGTTTTCAAGAAATGTACTAGAAAGAGAAATTAAGTTTGAAAAAGCCAGTGCACTGGGGAAAGCAGGCATCTCCTTTTTCTTACGATGTGGATGAATCTGGATTCTGTTTAGCCATGCATGCAGTTTTAAAGCTGCGTGTACAGGCTCAGGAAGGATCAAAATAGCATTTTCAAGAGGCTGGCAGAACTTGTCTGAAACAATGGTACCTCATTAGCAGATGCTGATCCTATCAGAAAAAAAAAAATGGTGCCTTTTGCTTCAGTGAAGAAAATGCTGCCTTAACCCCTTGCTCCCCCAGTGGGAAGGGAAGAGTCTCTAGACAGTAGTGATGAAGGGTTGGAGCAGAGCCATCCTGAGGGGCACCCAGGGTTCAGACAAAGCTGGGAGACACTGCAGCACTGTCAGTCTCGTTTGATTTATTAACGGGGCACATTGCAGGAAGGGGATGTGTTTGGAGCCCACACACCCTCAGCACTCTGCTTGGGGGAGCAAGTTGCAAAGTCACGTCTGGTACCACACATGAAGTCTTGCTTTTAAATAGTAGTTGGGTAGCTGTGAGGGGGTTCCCAGGGAAAAGAGGAATGGTGGAGGAGGATAGGAAGTGTGTTGGAGGCAGCACGTAAAATCATGGAGAGAAGGAGTAGGCTGCAGTTTTATACTCTGAATCTTACAGTGAAGAAGAAACTAATACTGAGACTGGGAAGCTACTTAGAATTTTACTTATTCTTCTTGCTATATGTTTAGTGTAGCCATCAGTCCAGTGGGAAGGAGTAGGCAGATGGAGCAGGAAAAGGAGGACAATTAAGGTGAAAGTCAGGGTCCTGGAGTTGGTCTTTGATTACTCATGTGCATGGATCCATTCAGGCCCAAGTGGTACAAGTTTGCTTTGCTAATAACCCCTCTAGTAATTTATTTTTATTTTTTAAGAAAGCAAAAGCAATGAATGAATCTTTAACTGTAAGAGTTGTAGCTCTAATTTGCAATGCTGAAGGGCTCAAGGGTAAAGATTCAGGATAATGATAAGTTCTCTGAGCTTTACCTTGGCTATAAAGGAATCTTTCAGCCAATCTTCCCACCAGCAGCAGCCAGCAAGTGGGGAGGGATGAGTAATGGAAACAGCCTTTATATCTAATTAGGTTGTATTTATGATTTCCTGTGTGGTACTTACCTGAGAGGAGATTCTGCTTGCATCTTCATTGTCTCTCATCTTAAAGGGTTTCATTAGCATCTAATTGCTGCTTATTTTCCTCATTCAGAGCATCCAGGTGCTGTACAATGTTCTTAATCAAGTGTGGAAAGACCATTTGTCAAGAAAGTTCCTGCTCCTTCAGCAAGGTGCTTCTGAAAAGGTTTGGCCTTTGTCTGTGCTTATCTAGGGGAAAAACAAGTGACAAGAGTCTGGAACTTGTCTGAGGATCTTCAGTAGATCCTTCCAACCTTGTCTCCCTGATCACACCTCCCAGTAGCATACCAGTGAAAGCCTCATCTCAACTGGAACTAATTTAATGGGATGATGCCAGTGTTGGCCTTGCTGAGCTGCTCTTGGGACAAGTAGGTCACTCAATCAGAAGGTTGAGGGATGAGCAGTGTGAGATGTTACTGGAAGCCTTAAATCCTTTCCTCTGGAGAACTGGAAGGCTGGCTGGGAAAATGCACAGGTTTGAGCCCAGCTGGCTGGGGTGGTAACGAAAACAGAAGTTACGTGGATCCCTCTTGGCCTCATGCATCTTGTTTCAGTCACAAAGGGTCAACTGTGAGAGAGATTCTTGAACTGGGATATCAAGGCAATAGTTCTTGTGATGTCAGGTGTGTCTAGGTGTCTTAGGTTCAGAGTTTATCTTTTCAGCAGTAAGGAGGTGATCAGAGTGATGGACTGTTCTCCTGCTGGCATTGTGCAAGACTTGAGGACTTGGGTGTGTTTGTCCATACCATAACCAGTGACGCTGGGGAGCTCAAAGGGTTAGTAAGGTAGAGAATACTCTCCTTTGTGAAAGGGACAAATGTTCTCCCCTGCCTCATTGAAACTGACTGTAGAAAACACTAAGAGCATTTTTTTCTCCTCCACCTGACAGAATTAATCCAGTGGAAACCATCTGGATTTAAGGTAGCATGGTTGGAATCAGAATAAATACCTTGTTTTTCTGGACTATTAGGATATTTACTAGCTCTTGGCCAAAACATCTGCTGATATGACTTCACCAAATTTAGTGAAGCTTGGATCAAGGTCTCCAATGGCATATTTTTCATCCAGTTCATTAAGCAGCAAGCAGTTGGATCAGATAGGACACAGAAAGCAAAAAACTCTTGCTGAGAAGGTAATATACTTCATTAGTCATCCGGGTTTGCAAAGGAGCAGGGAGAGAATTGTACCCACATCATCAAAGTCCTGTCAGCCCTCAGCGGGTGTCTCGCTGTGTGTCTCCAGCCCCTGTTTGAGCAGAGCTGTGGAAGGTCTGGGATGATGTGCAGCTTGCTGAACTAAAATGCCATAAGAGGAAAAACTTCTGATGGAACAAGCACTAAGGAACAAAAAGATAAAAAGAGATGAGAAAGCATAGTCACCCCCACAGAAGTCCTGTTGATGCCATGTTGCTCCCAGGCATTGCTGGTGGGAAATGGGGAGCAGCTTCGAGGGCTTCTGCAGAACAGCAGCCACAGCAATGAGCAGTCAGTATGGGATCACAAGGAAATGGTTATGGTGCTTTTGAAAATGAAGCGTTGTTAATTTTGTTTTATTTTTGCTAATGCACCTCACAGGAAGTCCCAGCTTTCTTTGGGAGGGGTTGTCAGTGAATTTAGCATGAGCTAAACATACACTTGGGGCTTGTAGTTATCTGTAGCAAGTGTGCAGGAAAGGGTAGATGTCTCATGTGCCTGTCAGAGTGGAATGCCAGTCTCTTCAAGTCCTTCAGCATAAGGATGCACCACTGTGTGACTGTGGGAGGAGAGGGAAAAGGAAGGGTGCAGGAGAAAGATGGTAGTTCTGTAGGAGTGTGGAACAGAGGATTACACCCACAGCGTTTGATATGGAAGAGCAAGGCTTGCTGCCTGTGTGTGACATTGTGTGGGAGAGATTAAAGTCACCCTAGGCAGGCAAGAATTGGGTGTGAAGCAGGAGAAGAAAGGGGGATTAAGTTGAAAGGGGCGTGGTACAAGAGGAAGGAGGAGTGTTCCTCTGGGTGAAATACAGGTAATGTAAAATGATAAGACTTGGATGATGTGGCTAGCCTTGTAGCAGAGGTTACAAGGGCTGAAGGACCTGCAGGTGGACCTGGAGTCACTCCCAAACCTTGAACTTCTCCTGGAGATTCCTATCCTTCCCGCTCTTGGAAGCAAGTGGTATGAGGCTTACCAGAACAGTGCTCAGCCCCAAAGATTGGAGGGGTGCAGGATGCTTCAGAGTCAGGGTGAATTTTAGGGCTTTCTTACTCTCCAGGAGCTGATTGTTAGAGGCTTTCTGCTTTTGGGTGGGTTTCTGGGTTCCCCAAATGCCACTTGTTATCAGTTCCCTGGAAAGCCTGCCACTATAAAGGAATCTCTAGTCTCTTCATAGCTGAGGTGCCCAGAAGTTTCAGACTAAGTCTCCATGGTGCCAAGTGCTGCATTAAAATGTAATATTATTTGCCCTGAGGAGACTTTTTCTACTGTGCCTGGAAAAGACAAAACAGTGCAAGGTATGAACCAGCCCCCCAAAAAAGGGATTGTTGGGCTGCTTAATGCATCCTCTCATGGATATAACATCAACACGTTTGGTCCAAGGGAAGACCCTGGAGGTGAACCTGATGGGATTTAGAGCTGGCTGGAGTGCTGTACTGCAGGTGTTCAAGTGCAAAGGTGTGGAGAAGACCATCTGCTGAGTGTCTAAGGCTGATGCTTCAGTTGTACTTGCACGTAGGATGCCTGCATTGCTTGCTTATGTTTAAAATCCAACCAGAAATTGTACTTTGAGTGGCTGTTACACATTTCCTGCTCCAGGAGCAGACTTTCAAAGCTCACAAGAAATATTCAGTTACAATTATGTCTGATTTAAAGGGAAAAGATCTGTAGCTTTGTAGCCTTAATAATTTGCTCAAACAGCTGTAGATTAATGAAAGTGTTGCTCAAGGCTTGTTTCCAGAAATAGCATGTAGCTTGGCCCGCTCCAGTCACATTGGGTTTAGGAAATGAGTTTGTGTTTTTAATGCTGGAAGTGCACACAGGAGATGATCTACCAGAGCTCTCTGGATTCATGGTTTAGCTGGTCGGGTAATGTCCAGAATAGCTTGAAAACAGTTTCTTTGTGGAGTTGCAGAGGTCTTTAGAATCACCTTGTAAATGGTTTTGCTTGTTGTAGAGGGAATGTCAGCCTCACCACAGAGAGTGGCCACCAACTGCTCTGCAGTCAGAGCACTGAGAGACTGATGTGATTTTTCCTGTCCCAGGACACAAAGCAGATAAATCTGTCATTTAAAACACTGAGGTGGAAGAGTCTACTAAGCCTTCCACTCTGTGGTGTTGGACACTGTTGGGTTCCCCAGATTGAGTCACCAGGAAAATTATGTTCCACAGAAAAATGCTCTTTTAACTGTATGTTTTTTTCAGTCCATTGTCTCTTAATTTGATTAAGTACAGAATGCCTAGGGACAAGAGGCTATTTGATAAGAAAACCGCAGTCATCAAGTGGAACCAATTCTTATTCCTGTCATCATCCCTGTAACGCACAGAGCCACAGGGACCTTGCTTCGTAACATGCAGTTTACTTTCCATAAAGAGAGGTGCAGTCCCTTATGGTCCAGTCAGGGGCAAGTGTGAAATCAGAGTTAGTGTATTCCCATGGTGTGTAGTCTGAGGTCATATAATGCCCTGTGGATTGTTGAAGATAGTTGAAGTACCTGTTTTGGCATGCTTTCCACATTATCCGTTGGGATTGTTCCTGGCTTTGAAGAGAAGCATACAGTAATCCGAGCTTTGCCAGGAGGACAGGGACCACGGTGGCCCTTGCTCTGATTTTGTGTTATGGGCTCTAATGTGTCCTGTAAGGTCCAGGAGTGTCCCAGATGGTACAAGAACAGAGTTAAATGTTATTTGCTCCCTTGTGAAGATCTGATGACTCGCTGAGTTTTGTCCTGCAGTGGGACTGGCAAGCTCTTCCTGCAGTCATTGCTGCTCAGGATTCCTGTGGTGAAAAGCTGAAGATCCCTCCCTCCTGAGGCTAAGAGGACACCCCACTGCTCCCACTTCAGTGAACACACATTCACTGTTCTGTGTGAGAAGCAATAAACCTGCTAATCTGTTCAAATGCTGCTGCCCTGTAATAACACACACTTTTCTTCTGAGACACTCACTTGATTGGGATTTTTCCATTGATGTCTGGCCTGATTTATCTGTTTCAAACATGACTGCAAATAAAAGCAGCACTCATTGAGCTGATCCAATTTGACCTGACAGGGACAAAATGACTGGAGCTGGATGGTAATTCTCTTCCAAAAGAGAATGACAGTGGTAGATCAGGGAGATATGGATTGGTTGGTATTTTACACAGAAATGGTCCACTTCTTTTTTTCATTGCTTTCATGAGCTTGAATGCAAAGTTTTTTGCTTGTGGGTGATAGATTTTTTTTTTTTTTTGGACAAGGGAGGCAAATTGCTTGATTATGGAAAAAAAAAATTTGTGCTGCTTGAAAATTTTTAACCAGTCTTAAAAATGTTTCTAGGCTGGATGTCTGAGTGGAGAACATGCAGGGAGACTCTTCAGCAAAGCTTCTGACTGGTTAACAATATAGAAAGTAAAAAACTTTAGGCTTGCAAGTAATCAGTTTTTTGTATTGGATGTTAAGAAAAAGGCTTTGCAAAAAAACAAACCAGCTGTGTGACATCCTGAAGTGATGCTATAACCACTGTAGGACCTGCAATGGTAGGGAGATGATTTTGGAGTGCTTCTAGACATATCTGACTGTATAAAATAGGAGAGGATGTTGAATGTCCTTCCCATACTTAAGGCAGTAGTAATTTGCCTGTGCCAGGGACAGGAAACAGTGACACAGAATTACTGCTAATAAAACATCCTCTCAAAGAAGTTGTCCTGTGGAACAACAGCAGCCTCTAAAGCAGTTGGTGTGAATTTGGAAGCACTGGGGTTTGCCAAGTGAGTGCTGGCTGTCGCTCCACCGGGGCAGGCAAGTGAGGAGTTATTACTGCACTAAGATGCAGCACCAGACACTGATTTAATGACTGGAGTATTGCCTGTGGGCTGAGCAGGAATTGGGATGAGGAAAAATTCCCTATTTCCTCCCTTTGTTTTGGTTGTTTTGCAAATAATTGAGCTAGGATGCTCTTGGCTGGATTGGCAGTTTGCCCCTCCACAGGGGGACCGTACAGAACAACTTAAAGCTCTGTATGGCAACTGGTCTTTTTCAAGGTGTAGTGGTTTGGTCCAAAATACTCATTACTGTTTATCTTCTGTGAGATAAGAATTAGGAGAAAAGCAAAGCAGGCACCAAACTTGAAAGAATATAAAGAAGCTTATTAACAGACCTAAAAGAGGGAAAAAGAAAAAATAAAATCATACCACACCTTCAGAACACTTCTCCTCCCCCCCCACCTTTCTCCCTTCTCCTACTGACAATGTAAAAAGACAACCCTTGAGATGTTCAGTCTGTTTACCACTTCCATAATAACCTTGTTCAGTCCATTTAGGAAGAGGAGTCTCTCTTGCCCATGCTATGAAAACAGTATCACAACGAGACAGCCACCCGGGTTGGTTCTCTGCTCGCATGTGAGTCCCTTCCCCCGACTTGCAGCTTTTCCCGCAACTGCTTCTGAGGGTCCAATCTTGGGCCACTGGGGTACAATTTTAAGGTTGAGCCATTCAGAAACAAAAGTTCTCTTCACCTACCTCTGGGAGCATTTCATCTCTAAGAATAGAGGCCCTCCTCCTTCCCTGGGAGCAAAGGGTCCTCCTCATCTTCGTCTCTAGGACTATCTCTGGGAGCATCTCTAGGAACTGAAGTCTTCTCCTTTCCATTTGGAGCAAAAGTCCTCATTGCTTCCATCTCTCCCTGTTCAAACTTCTCATCAAATTATAGCTGCTTCAGCATTTGCCTATCTCAGCGCAGGTGCTTTTGCTCAAAAGTACAAGTTGAACGCTCCACCCCCCATGCCTTCATGAAATTACAACAGGTACTCTGATACATCATAGCTTTACAACAGAATTTCAGCTTTAAGCATCTCCTCTTTCTCCTCCCTCAGGTTTTCAGCTCTTCACAGCAATCAAAGGGTTAATCTCACCTAAGCCTTGCAGCTGGAATGTTGCTTATCGCTGTTGCTCACATGATCTTTTGCCAGACAGCGGTGCAGCTTCAGCTGAATCTTGGCCGCACTGGAGAGGGGGAACCGGGTGACTGCGGCTGCCCACAGCAGGGCTGTGGGGGTGGTTCTGTGGGTGGAACGGGGCCCATTGGCTCCAGAATGGCCATGGCCTGGCCCAACCTGGCCTGAGCAGGGCCTGGGCCGGGCCCACCGGCCCCCGCATGGGGCCCACAGCCACCTGTCCCAGCACCGGAAACGAGACAGAGCTGGGGGCGGGTTGTGTATTCGTAAGTGTGGACGACAGAAGCGGTCACAATTTTAAGTGGCTAAAAAATTGTCCATATTCAAACTGGCCAGCTGATAGGTTCTGTCAGGTTATAGAGGAGCTGTAAGAACCCCTTTGCAAGAACATCACTTCTGAGACTATGCTTGCTAACCCATGACGCAAGGGTATTGACAAACTTGGAAATGAGTCTAAATTTTCACTATCAGACAGTACTAAAAGATTAATTCTCTTTGCAAGAGTGATGCCACAAAGACTTACTGTCTTAGCCATGCACAGGTCTCCAGGGAGAGGAGAGAGGTGAGGATGGCAAAGAGCTTGTGGAGTTTCATAACATTGCACAGCTCTGGGTTTGCTGGTCTCTTAATGAGATTTAATTGCGGGCTGCTTGCTTGCCACTAGATGACAGCCTTACTCTGTGCACCAGGGCCATGGTTATCATTAATAGGGGGCAGGGAAATGACCCTCTTACAGGACATGTCCTGCCTGTCTTGCTTCCAAGTGCCTTCTTGCAAGGCAGGGAGCTGGGCACAAAGAGGATGGTGCAGATTAGCTGGCTTAATGGAGAAGATAGTACTTGAATCTTGGCCACACTTCAAATGTGAGTACAAATCAAAAAGTGAAATCAAGAAATATGCATTTCTTCCAAGAATGAAAGGATGGGTTTGTTTTTTAGCTGCAGGACTGTGCTCTTTGGGTTGCTTTTTCCAGCCTGACTCAGTATGGCCTTCAGGCTGGTAAGCTCTGAGCTTCAAATCTGGCCTTCAGGCTGGCTTCCATTCATGGTGAGCTTTCTTGTACAATGACCTGGCAGAGTCCCCTCCTTCCACTAAGCCGAGAGGGAATGAGACATGAATACTGTTCAAGCATATCATCACAGAAAAGTCACACACTCTGTTGTATTCCTTGACTACTTTTCCTCTGTGTTTTTCTTGTCTTTAGTTTCACTCTGTCTTGTTGCAGATGCAAAAATCTAACTGCATGGGTTACTTTTGGGGCAGAGCATCCCACCACCTTCCTTCTGCAGGCTTTCGGGATCTGCATGATGCATGTGTGCTGGGAAGGTGAAATGCAAATTGCCCAGTTAACATGCCATCCAAATGTTAGCATGGCATAGCATATAAAATGATAGAGATCAGCAGGGCAGGTTTAATGGCTTGAAATCTTTCACACTGCCACTGTAATAATATCAGATATGAAAATACGTGTTTTATGTCAGGGCTGACTTTGAAGCTCTGAAACGAATGCAAGGTGGAGGAGGTAAAATGTGAAAGTAGTCAGGGAGATTTTAGTGTTGGACATATATGACCTATTACAGCCCTTCTCAAGGAGGCTTTTGGAGAAAGACCCTTGCAGAGGTTTTGAGTCCTCGGTCAACTGTTCAATTATATTTGTACCGTGCCCTGCCTCACTGCATTTGCTTCATGTGGTCCCGGGAGCCTTGAAGCCCACCTTGCCTGGTGGCAGTAGCACTCCTACCTGAACATGACTTTTCAGCTTTGCAGGACTGGGCTGTTCCTCTGGCTCTGCCCAAGTAGAGCAAGGTTGTACTCTAAGTTATGCTTTGTTTAATGTGTTGTCTGTCCTGGAGCCTTTGGCCAGGGATGCTAAAGGGAACACAGGTACATACCAAGGTGTTTCAGTGTCCGGAATGTGCTGCTGTCAGGGTGATGTTAAAGAAGCTGAGTTGTGACATCGTTATTGACCAGGATCTTCTCAAAGTTTGAGCCACTGAGCTTATATAATTTAATGCCTTCCCTCCTTCTCTTTTCATTAAATTTTTCTCCATTATGCAATTCAGCTTAGAAGGAGATCGGGGATGGATGCACTTGGGTACATGAAGGGAGGTGGATGGGCAGCCACTAGGTCAGCTCATGGGGTAGGATCCTGGAGGGAACAAGCACAAGCCCATTGCTGTGGCTCACTGCAGACTGCTCCAGGCAAGATATGCAAGGAAGAGATGCAGGATAACATATCGTTCCTTTGTACAGTACATTACACGCGCACACAACACACATGATCTCGTGGTTTGTATGGCTGCCGGATAACCCTTCTGAAACAGCTAATTCCTGGATGTAAGCACATTATCATCTCTGTTTTGATTAGGATGCTAATACATATTAATATTTTACTACTTTCCACCTATCAGCTGAAGGAGGGATGTCCTTTACAAGTATTTAGTTAGCTGGTTTAAATGGGCAAAGCATATAAATAATAATAATGAGAGGGGGAGAAGGTAATACATGGAGTGGAACTCATTAATTACTATTTATTAGTCATTAAGGAGTGAACAAAGTGCTAATTGAAGTGTATGAGCTTGACTAGCCATGAATGTTTTCACGTGACTATAAGAGAGTCATTGCTTTTCAAAACACTGTTGGAGCATTTTGAATTCTATTAACTATTTTTTGCATCCCTGGTCTTTGCTGAAGGTTTTGAAGCTGTGCTATTGCATGATGATACCCGATAGTAATTTTCAGCAGAACTTCTAGCTCTAGAAAATTTATGGAGATTCATCCTTATGTTTGAAGAATTGCTTTGGTTTGTATTTCTTTTCATTAGCTAGTACATACCTTTCTGCACAAAGGAAAAAGAAAATTGTGTTCAGCTGAGTCTCATGGTCTTTCTGGGCCACATTCTGTTTTCATTGCCAGCTTTTCATATTTGCAAACATACCTTGTATTTAGTGACAGGGCTGAGGTTGGGTTCTGTCCCCAGGTGTCTGTGTGTGACACCACCTTCATGGGAGTGCACGTGCTTGTGTGCAAAAGTCTCCCTCCTGATGTGGAGGGCACATTTTGTTGCTTATTTACAGTGTGTTACCCATCCTCATTCTGTTTGAGGCAATTGCACAGAAATGCTGAGTGCTGCTCTGCTTTGTTCTTTGCTTTTTCCTCTTCTGTGTATTTTTTCCTCTTTTTCCTCCTTTCCGCTATTTGGATGCTGAATTGGGATTTATCCTTGCCTGTGAGGGTGACTTTTTGGGCACAGATGTGTGGTGGTGGCTCTCGGGCTGCCCTCTGCCAGGGCTGCCCTCCCCGCATGCAGGGACACACTGGGAGGTGCCGCTGGCCTCGACGCCCAACTGCTCTGATGCTTCCTGACAGCTGCGATCCCATCCAGGAGGAGCTCTGAGCAGGAGCATGTCTCGGTCCTGTGCTTTTATTTCTGGTTCTGTTGTGAAAAATAAAGCTTTCCAGCACATTAAATATCCTTTTGGGAAATGGGAACGGAAAGCGCCATCTCCCAGCTGCGTGTCTGGTTGTAGTGGCCGAGCCCTGGGTGAGCCTTTGCCCCACAGCAGCGTCAGCGTAAGGCGGTGCCCTTGAGCAAATCTTGGGTGCTGTGGGAAAAGGTTAGCAGAGGCTTTTCAGCGATTTGTGCTGGTGATGCAGCAACTGCACAGACTGTCTCCTTGCTCCCGCTGAGCTGAGGGATGGTGGCGACTTGTCCTGGTTTGGCACAGTGGTCCTGACTTTTAAGAACCTGGATTTGTAACTGGGCATGGTCACACTCAGTGCTCTTGCTGGGGAACCCAAAGGTGGCACTTACTGCAGAGCAACAGAGGCAGATCCTGGGGACTCACTCTCGTTTTCCTAATGGAGAAATAAGGAACTGGATGAAAAACTTTGACTCTATCAAAGGAGAAAAGCCCCAAAATCATAAGCTCTTCTCTTCTCCATCCTACTTTAGTCCCTAACAGATATTTTGATGAACAAGCCCGTACGCCTACCCATGAAGTGCAGGGGTGTTGCATAGATTGTAACTTGAACACTGACTGGACTGTATTTTTCAGTGTTTTGGATCATTTGTAGCATGAGTGATCCTTCCAAGACCTGGAGTCCCTAGACATGCTATCAATATTTTTTGTGTTTGTGTTGCACCTGTGCTCCTCCCCTTTGGCAGAGACACAGGAGAATGCAGATTCAGAGGTGGTGCAGGTTACACCGTGTCCAGCAACGCTCCAAGCCCCACCCGCTGCACAGCACCCACATGAACCCATGACGAACAGGAGTGCCACCAAGATTTCTGAGCAAGGACAGCCCTTCTTGGAGGAATATCTCCATCAGAGTGGAAGCTTGCAGCTGGACTTTGGTTGTTCCTTTTGTTTGTTTGTTTTAATATTAGCTTGTTAATTATCCTAAAAAAGAAGTCTGTGTGTGTTCTTCTAAAAATAACAATTCCTTCCATGCTTTTGTGCCTGAATAATCTCAATTTGGTGACCCACAAACCATAGGCAGAAGCAAAAAAGAAATAATTTTCTTTTTCTCTTAGGAAGCAGATGGCTCAGTTCAACTTCTCTGATGTTCTCTAAATGAAATTGTGTTGTAGATGTTCGGCAAGAAACTAATTTCAGGAGTTTGGGAGAGCTCTGGAAGGGTGAAGGGACCAAAACCACAAATTGTCTGTCTCAACAAGGGACAGGAGAGAAGATGTGGGAAGAAGGGAGGAAATAATTATAGTGCAGAATTTATTCCAAGCTTTTCGTTCTGTTTTTCCTCTGCAAAGAAATAGCAAAATTCACATATTTATTCAGTGTTTGCATTTAATAGCAACCTTTTTTCAGTCTGTACTTCTTGGCCTGAAGCTGTTAATTGAACAATTCCTTCAAGCTGTTTGCAATTCATGTTGTGGCAACTCACTGTGTACATCAGCTGGCAATGCTGCACTTTGCCCGTATGTGACCACAGCAGCATGAATTTGGAACAGCATATTTGCACATATTGTTTGCAGATGGATGGCTGGAAATGTACAGCCTGCAAATATTTGAGTGTCTGAATATAAAATCTGCTTTTGCCTGAGTGTTCACACCTGTAAAGCTCAAGCATCAGAGCTGGTACTGTGAGAAAAAACAAAGTTTGAAGAAAGGACAGGGAGGAGGAAGACAATGGCTCAGATCAGTCACCGGAAATGTTCAGTGCTAAGAGTATTGCTGTACTTGAGGACAAGAGGAGAAGGGTGAGGATTTTGTTGAGGAAATAAGGGTGTTTAGGAAGGGGAAGATGGACTTCAGCCTGATCAACAGTTGCTGAGGGCTGATCTAGCAGAAGGAAGTGGCTGAGCCTGTGGAGTAGTTAGAGGATCAGGTTATGATGGAGAGGTGTGGAGTTCCTGCAGCTGGGTTATCACTCCCTGCTCACACTGGGGGTGTCTTTGCTCTTCCTGTGGTGGGTGAGAAAGGTGCATGAGATCAGTAAAACCATGGGAAGTTGCGGCAACTCTTAACTGGGGTGAGTGTATTGCTTTTAGTCATGTGCATCATATTTTAGCAGAGTACAAAATTGCAGTCTGGAGCAGATGAGTACTGTGGGAACAGCTTGGTTTTAGCCGCTCCAGTAGCACAGAGATGGAAAGCAGAAGATGGAAGGAAAAGGCTGGAAAGGCCTCAAGGACTGATACATTTTTAAAATTTATTAAGCTGTTGAGTTGGATCTCTGGCACTTATATCCACTCGTTGGTGATGATTTCTATCCTATTTATAAGGATGCTTTCAAACTAACTGGGATGTCTGTGCTACTGCATGGTAAAAGCAGACACTGCCTCTGGTTTCTTGAGCATCCTTGGACAGGTCTTTTCTCATGCCTCGTTTTCCCCATGATGGATACAAACGTTGATTCGACTTTTAGGATGTGTTTTGACATCATCTACCATAAATCTACAAGGCACTTGTGAAAATAATAAAAACAGTCTTGTCTCTATTGGCCTCGGGAGGGATGAGGATATATGGAGTAGGAGATGTCAATGCAGGAGCGTTTTTGGTCAGAGAATAAAACACAAGGAGTTCTACACAAGTAGAACAAAAAGATGAAGAGTAAAAGTAAATAAGAATACAGTTTCGTTTCCCACTCTCTAAACAAATCACTCTGTATATATGTGTGTATATATGTATATATGTATTTTTTTATTCCCAGGGCAAAATAAGGTGCAATTTATATAACAAAGTCTGACGTTAACAGAGAGGTGCAAAGGTCTGTGAAGCTGCGGAAGTAATTGCTTTGACTCTTGCACTGGATCTTTAGGATAGCTGGGTGCTATTGTTTTCTGCCTCTGTTATAGTCTCCCTGTTTCTGTGCATCACCTAACACAAATCATCATTCCTGCAGGCTTTGGAAACTGTGGCAAATTGTCATCTTGCTATTACTGGATTTTCCTTTAACAGACAGTTTTTATTTCCATAGCCTGCAGCTGCCAGCACAGACTTCCCAAAGAGAGGAAGGAATGTTTTGTCTATTTGTTTCTCAAATTCTAGAGTATTTTATACTCTTTTCTCCAATGGGGGCTGCATTTTCTTCTGTGACAGGAGAAGGAGCTTGCTAAAAGCTTTGTCACTGTCATTACATTGCTGCAGGGCTGGAGTCAGTGTTGCACTTTATGAATTTTCCCCTTTCTCTCCCTGACTAAGGGCTGTCCTTCCAGCCCATGTAGTTGTGCAGCCTCTGGAGTAGCCCAGCAGCAGCACCGAGTTGAGCTCCTCCAGTCTGTCCTTCCAAGTCCGTGTTTCTAAAAGTAACAAAAGCAAAACCTGATCCCCTTTTTTCAAGGAGGAGTTGTGTTGAGGCAAGGAGTTGAATGCGACAACAGCTTTCATGACACAGAGATGTGCTCTTGAGAAACCGAGGTGATGTGTCCTCTGAGCCCATGACATGCTGTGTAGCAACGTGGTTGCTCATTGACAGTGTTGGATTTTAACAGTGGAGTAACCAGCTCCAGTGGTGAGGAACCTTGCACCTCTTTGTCCCTTCTGTGGGTGTCTCATCCTCCTCACAGAGGAGCAAAAGGTGGCTTTGCTCCAATAGCCAGTGTGTTCTTTGAAGATAGGTAAAGTATGTGAGCTCTAATCTGTTGGTATTTTTAGCTCTGCCAGGAGGATTTGGTCATTTCAGTTCACTGTTACTGATTTTTTTGCATGTGTGACATTGAACCTACAGCTGTGGAACATTTCTGGTCGCTGACCTCTCTGAACAGCCCTGCAGTGCCACGTGGCGGAGCTGTCTTTGCATGGATGATTGGTTTTGAGACTTGGCAGCCAGGGAGGAAAAGTGGAGTGGAAAACTGATCCTGATGAGCAGTGAAGGATTAGCTAGGGAGATTGTACACTATAAATTTGCATTTCCTTTCCTAGATAGTCACAGGAAATGCAGAGAAAGACATACAAAGCACAACCATCAACAAGAAAACCAATAGTCTTAAGCTGGTTTTGAACTTCAAAGTAACATCCAGCTAGTTTAAGGCAAAATTACAGGCCTTGTTATCCAAGCTCATCGATGCCATGGGGCTGTGTCTTGGAGCTGTGGAGGAGTAGGTTGGCTTCTTTTTGCTCTGTATATTATTAAAGCCAAAGCCAGCATGGTTCTGATTTTTTTTATTTTTTAAAACGTAATGTTTGGTAATGATGCATGAAGCAGAAAGGAAGTTACTTGATTTCGCTTTCTCCCTCCACCCCAATAACCAGCCTTAGCTGTTTTGCATGCTGTCAGCTCAGGAAAAATCACGCCGAGACTTTAAACAGAGCAAATAGGATGAGGGAATCATTAGGAAGGGAAAAGTAAGAAATGCTGTAGCTGTTGGAGTTTGTTCTTAGAGTTGTACAGGGGTATGATGGCTTATCAGATGTGGTGTGATGGGAAACACTGCAGGAGCTGGAGGTGGCAACTGTAGTGATGCTGGTGTGGGTACCAGTCTCAACAAGGTGGGACTGAACTGTCTGATGCAGGAGCAAGGGCTTTTCTGCTTGGCCTGAAAATCTGAGAGAGACAATTGCAACCTAAAGGCCACTTGCTGGCACTGTTCTATCTCCCAGTGCTTCCTGAAGTGGTTCTCAGCCCAGTCTTGAGAGCTCTGTTATTATCCAAGAGAAAAGTAGCCCCTGAGCAGCAAGGATCCAAACTCAGAAGGGTTCAAGGCTCAAACCCACATACTTTGATCAGGCAAACAGCTGGCAAAGCTCACTCAGACTGACATGTCTAGAAACCGGGGGCCTGGAAGCAGTGCTGGGGGATCAGTTAAATGCATGATATGGGAGACTTCATGACTAGCAATGTTTTGCAGCCTTCCCTGCAGCCTTCATGCTGCTGTGAGCAGGAGTACACAGAAACCAGCTGGTCCTTGACCAAACCAGTGGTGCTCTCTGGAGCACAGTGTGGCTGGCAGTATGTGAGAGCCTACCAAACCAAGTAAGTCCAATTTTCATTTGTTATTAGATCATCAGTCACTGAAGTGAACATGGTTTCTCTCCCAGGCACTCTTTACAATGTGTGGCCATTAAAAACTTCTAAGAGATGTTCAGAGCTTCTTTACTTAGTGTTTCCTGGAGGTCATATGTGAAATGTCATCATTTTGTGTTTTCTGATTTAGGAAACTTTTTTAATTTAGAAGGATTTAGGCAGCAGAGATATCAGTTCATTCTCCTAACAGTTTGTTAACTTGGTTTATTTCACTATCACTTGATGTGGCAAAGCACATTTTGGTAGCTGAAAGGCCTAACCTATTGGATGCAGCACTTCCTATTCCTTGCCTACACTGACTGCCCTTTTGACACTGTCACCGGGAATGGGGAATAGGGTGGTAATGCCACGTGAAATGTCAAGCACGTATGTGCTCAATTAGTTTATACAAGCAAAGGGCACCTTTGCTTAGAGGCTACACTGACTGCAAAATCCATAATGATGTAACAGCGAGGCTATGGCATAACCTGTACTGGGCAAGTTCAGGGCTGCTGCTCCAGATTGCATCTCCTTTACAGAGCAGGTTTCTAAAGAGTGTCTGGACTTCCAGCCTCTTGTGATAATGACTTTACATCACCATGGGGCACCTGACCCTTCATGAAGTTTCCGGGAGAGGTGACACAGAGACACGGGCTGCTAGCACAGCATGGTCCAATGGGAAATCATCCCTTTTCCCCAGGGGCCTTTGTGTGAAGGACAGCAGCTGGTAATCGACCGTGTTTTTAGTGGAAATGGAAATCATTATCCTCTAGTTTTATAGTAACGTCTGGCCCAAGGACAGCCCTGCATTTTTTCATCTTCCTCTAAAGTCAGTGATGGTCACTCACTTGAGGTTTTGAAAGCTCTTTTGATCTTCTGTATTTAACCCTGTTTTTCATTCTGTAACATTACACTAGTTGTAACCAAATCTAGTCATCATAAAGGGAGACCACGAAACTTCATAAACTTTAAAAGGTGCTTAATAATTATTTAAAACTAAAAATGCTCGTTATTTCATTGATGAGCAGTGGGCCTTGTTAGGCACTAGTAGTGAGATGCAGAGCCTTGCCTTTTCGGGTTGCCAGACTGAATTTAATCAGACTGTATGTAAAGCATGTCCCAAGTAATAGTTCATCTTCTCTCATTCCTACCTGAGGACACAATAAATCCTCTGTTGATGTCCCAGTTGTTCTGACAATAATAGCATGCTGCTGACAGCCAGAGGGGTGATCAAGAAGAATAAGCAGTAGGGGAAGGGCCTGGACTTGCTTCTGTAATGATGACAGTATTTACATTGGAACCACTAAGGACTAATCCATAGGTGAAGCAGTTGAGCTGATGGTGCATCAGGGGAAAGGGCATAGCAAAGAGTAGGGGTCCTTGGTGACCTCTGGAGTTCAAAACAGTGGTGGGGGAATTAGGTTTATCTGCCTTCAGATTTCTCTGGAAGTGGTAGATGAGCACCTGCATGTAGGTTTAGATCCATGTTTCCTAGACCACACTAAGGATTGATGCATTTATTCATGGTGGTGGAACTCCACAGGAGCTTATGCATTTAACATTAGCCAGAATCTAATCTCTGCCGAAGGTCTGACAAAGGTCTGACCCATTTTTACCATCAGTCAGTGCTGTTGACACCTTATACATAGCTTCTTATAATTTTGCTTGAAAGTAGCAGTAGTTTCAGGAAAAAGTCACTGTAAGATTAACTCTCATTTAATCTTTTCCCTGTTTTAACATTCCAGCTATTTTGAGCTTAGTTGTGAGGACTGCACACTTCTAAGAGTTAGGACTGGGTTGTGGTTTCTGAAGTGGCTGTCTCCTTGGGCATGAATGAAAAGAGACTTCTTAAGGAGGGTGCACTCCTTTTCATTGGGTAAAGACACTGCAGGGCAACTGTCTCTGCTGGACTTTCCTGGCATCTGCACCTCAATTTCTGAAGTAAAGCACTTAGGAGAGAGAAAAGCAAAACTGAAAAATGAAGAACTGTTTCTGAATGTTTTGGCTGGACATGCTCTGTTTTCAGCCTGAAAGTGGGCAAACATCATCTTCTCCAGCACAAATTGAAGGGCATTGGTTGAAGTTACTACGTTTGTTACAGTGAAATTGTAACAAGGCTCGTGGATTAGTTAGCTGGCTTTTTATTTTAGTGTTTTAATTTGTGAAATAAACCTGTGACTGCTTTTCCCTTTCAGTAATTGGACACTCCTAGTCCTTTCGTAGCTCTTTCTTCCAGCACAAGTGAGATTCCAGCTTCTCCAGAAAAACAAGCATGCGTGGTTTGAGCTCAAATAGCCAGAGAAGGATTTATGACAAAACAAGGAGCAATCCTGAATTGCTCCACTGGAGGGAAGTGTTTGACTCAGTGTCGAAAGCATCAGTGTAATTTTTGTCCTTAAATCTAGTTCTACTTTTTTCCCTTCAAGTGTGTATGATGGGAAACAGCAACAAAAAGGCAAGCAATGCCCTTGTCTGTAGACTATTTCAGCAAATACTGTGCCCTTGCTTTCAGTTCAAAACAGATGCTGCAGTCTTCTAAGACCATCTCTGTTTGAGATATTTAAGCTTCCAGGGCAGGAAAAAAAAAGTCAAAATAACAGCTTTTGGGGATCTGTTGCTTTTCAGAGATGATTAAATTACTGTCATTATGTCTTTTGATGCAGACCTTTGACATTTGACTGAGTGTCTGACATTTTCTTCCAACAGATAATGAAAACAATGGTAAGGAACGGTTTTGGTTTGTATTTGTGATGTCTTTCTGCCTACCAGTGAAGTCCTGTTACCAAATATTTTCTCAACCTGTGTTAGCTGGTACTAATATTTATAGTATTTAAAAGCTTAAATTAGAAGGGGGGGAAAAAAAGGAAAAAAAAGTAGCCCATGGAAGTGTGTATCTGCTGGATGACAAATGACAGTGTGGCTCAACAGTCATGATGCTGCTGACTGGTTTTTGCTGAACCCTCTCAGAAATGAAACCACACAGGTTCTCTCAGGTAAGTGGGACTTGATGAGTTCTGCTCCACCTTCCCTTTGTGGGCAGGACTGTGCCCTGAGCAAAATTAACATCTCCTGACACTATAAAAACATTTCCAGGAGGCTCCAGTGCCAGCACAGCTGTGTGCAGTGGTGAAACATGAGATTTTCTACCAGGAGGTGTTTGATTTCTGAGTGGTAATGGAGGATCAAGCTGGGTTCTGGCTCTGTTAGTGCATCCTGTGGTGTCAGGAGACAAGAGGACACTAGTGGTCACTGTTACATTAAATAAGCAGCAACTGTATGAAATATAGTAAAAAGATGGGTCCATTAGAGATGTTTCTTGGTTGATATTTGAGAGATATTGGTTTAATTCTATTCTTTATCACCAGTTCCCTCAGACCTTGGACAAACCACCAAGAGAAGCATCATCCCCATCTGAGATTTTGCACCCAGACGTGGTTCCTGGCTGGGGTTGCATCTCTGGGGACATACAGCCCACATGAAAGCAAGATGTGTGAACCTGTAGGCCTGAAACCAGATCTTAGCCTCTGTGTTTCATTACCTTTTTGCAACACAAGGATGGCAGCTAACAGCATTCCTTTGGGAATGCTGTGAGGATAAACTAAAGATGGAGTGGAGAAAGGTGATGCTGCAGAGAATAAAGAATTAATAGGGGAGAACTAGAAGAATACCAGAAAACCAGTTTTAAAACTGAAGACAGAAGTTAAAAATATGGGGCACATATTAATGCAGACATTTGCTTGTAGGTTATCTCTTCTCTCCACTGTGAGCAGACAGATCAGGCTGCTTTTGCTCATAACTGCAGAATTGTCTCCTCCAGTCACTGCACGCCAGTGACTCAGTGGTAATTTCTGATTCTGAGGCAGGAAAGTGACTGTAGAAAAGTGCTGGAGACACTTTTAGCCCTGGGTGAGCAGCAGCAGTGTGTGGGGCTGGTGTGGTGAGTGGGGCTGGGAGCGCTGGCTGCCCAAAGTGGTCTGAGCTCTCATCTCTTCTTGCGTTCAAGATCCTGCAACCATTTCTTCCTCATATCTTCCCTTTTGTTTTAAAATCCTGATCAAAAGCAGGAAGGACATAAATGCAGAAAATCTTTGAATCTCCCTTCCCACCTAGGCCATGCACAGCTCCTGTGCTTTAATGGGTGTCCCTTGCATGGCTTTGGAGGCTGCTCTAAAAATCACACAGAGGGCACTGAAGGATCGTGATAGTTTTCTGCTCTCAGCAGTGTCTGCTAAAGGACTGCCACTCTCCTCTGTGCTGTGGCACGAAGTTATGCCTCAGCCTTCTGTCTAAAATGAGACTGAAGGTGCTGCTCTTTGGTGGGTGGTTGGTGGTTTAAGCAGTTAAGGTACCATAAAGTTCTTGCTATTGGGAGAAGTATTGAGTCTGTGCAAATTGTTTTTGTAATCCTTACAAAACACAAGGGCTCTTTTGGTTTGTTTTGTCTTTTTTTTTAATGTAAGAGCAATAGTTCAGATAAATCTGGACTCTTTGAAGAGGGCAAGAAGTTAAAAAGTCTGGCTGTGATGCTTGTCAAGGTAAGAGGCTTTTCCTGCAAACAGTGTGTGACTAAAGGGCACTGTGCCTACCCCAGACATTATTGAGCTTTTTAAGTTGCTGGAAGAGGTTGCAGCTTGGTCTGAGTTTTTCTGGTCATTCTATGTGCCACATGGGGTAGAGAGTCCAGAAACTGTTCAGTGCATTTGATGTGTGGTTGATGCCCATGCATATGCCTTGGTATTGGTGCTGGAATTGCTTGGAGAAGGTCGTTCTGAGGCTTTTGGTAACTGGGCAGTTTGGAGAAGTGAAAAGTCCTGGGCAAGCTTCTCTAAGGGAAACTTGATTGTCTTTGGGTTGGCTACCACAGGGTATTGCAGTGATGCCTTTTCCTGGTCTTAAAATCAAGAGTCAAACACAGTTAGAAGGGGAAAAGGGATTTTACCTTGGTGTTTATTTTAAGGATCCTTAGGTGCACCACGTCCAGGTGGAATGCACTGAAATGCACACCGCAATGCACACCCCCAAAAGATCTGGTATCACATTTTAAGTCTTACTAATTAGCATATCTATCAAAAATTCCCCAATGAGAGGCCTGAATGAGCCCCCCCCTTCCCAAGGAGCCTTCTCCTGGATGGTTCTATCTTAGTTTACAGAATGTGTTCTGGAGAGGACCTTGGGGTCTGGGGCACGCTGATCCCTACCTACAAAGCTTCTAAAATGTTTAGTCTCCTAGCTGAACAAACAAGTCCAAGAATGTAGGCAAAAAGCACTAAGAATACAGAAGTTGTAGAAAGGTATAACAGGGATATAAAGAAAAGGCAAAAAATCATCATGGCATCAGCAATGTGGAAAACGTTCTTGTTCAGCCAGTGGGTGAGAGGCCATTTGGCTTTTTCTTTCTGGACAGTGATGTTTTTAATGTAAGGCTGATCAAATAGATTTCTGGAGGAAATCTTGCTTTGGTTTTCATTCTCCAGGTGCAGCAAGGATAACATTCTGATCTGTGCTGAGTTCTGCAAGCCTGAGTGAACCTCCCACATGATTTCAACACCCTGATGGTCCCAGATCTTTGGATGCTGGGAGTAAACTTCAGGAGTGATGTAAGTGTGCCTGAGTAGCACTTCAGCTCCCAGAAGGTTCACAGATGTTCCCTGTGCCCTGGGAACAAGACATTTTGTGTGCTCTGTTCTTCACAAGGGGATGATTTTTCTCACATTTGTCTCACGAAGTGGGAAGGCTTTCATCTTTCCAGCAGTGATTCAAATAAAGCTTGAGTCACTGTCAGAGAAGTCTTTACTATCTGATAGCTCCTCTGTAATCTGGGAAGAATAATTTCGTGAGTGTTGGTTTAGTCCCTACTGGGACAGATGTCTGCGTCACAAAAAATTGATTTGCCATTTAAATAGAGAGGTTAAATGGACTGTGAAGACTGCTCTCCTGTCAGTTCTAGAGGCAATGATGTCTTGTGATTTCAGCATATCAAATATAAGGCACCTTGATAGGACAGGGAGGGAAAAGATTGCACTGCCAGGGCACAGTCTGCAGGTACTTTGTGGCTAAAATGCTCTTTTCTTGGCTTAGAATAACCAGGGTATGCCAAGAATACGTGGGTACATTTGCGTGAATGTAAATGAACCTGTGTGCAGACATATACCCATGAAAGGGTGCACAGTGCATATGAGGAGAAGAGAAAGAAGAGTGAGTCAGATCCAAATGTTGACAGATGACAAGAAAATTCCCATTTAGCTGAAACATCCGAAGAACCACCGGGAAACCGACAGCTTGACTCTCAGCCTCGAAATGTTCATTGGTGACCTGACTAATATCATAATGCAGACCTGTCTTCATCTTTATCCCACTTTTTTTACATGCTTTTATTTGCCTGCCTCATTTCCATGCCCACATCACAGTTCAAATCATTTTAGCAAGACAGCTGTGCTTAATCTGACTCCCTGTGCCATGTGTATCTTGTTGATTACAGACCCTCTTAAGATGCCATTATGAGTGACTCTTTGCATGTCCTACTGTCATCAGCTTTTCCCTTCCTTAAGCCTTTTGAATTTCTTTGCTCAGGAGATTATAAGCCTTTCAATAAATACAGGATGATTACTGAATTAGTGTAAATTTTGCTCTGGATTTGTCAGTCACTTAGAGCTTGGAAAGCAACAGCAACCAAAGGTACCTGTGGGTCTTTGCTAATGTTTGATAGAAACCAGAAAAGTAATGCAAAGATGTCTTTTTTCATGCAAATTGTTAGGAACTGATATTAAGGAGAGCTTGATCTTGTTTGAGGTCTGCTCTCCTGATCCAGGTAATTTGGGAATAGGTGGAGTGACATGGCACTTCTGGGTGGACAGCAGTCCTTCCTGCTCTCCAGTGCAAGCCAGGCTGGAGTGTGATGGGAAGATACAGCGAAGGGGAGAGCAGGCTGGCAGATGAAAGGCAAATCATACATTAAGGTCTGCTCATTTCTATATTTCTTGCAAAGATCTTGCAAATGCCTGCAGCAGCAGGAATCAGGATAAACAGAGATGTACACAGTGAAAAAATAACCTGGTGGGAATGACCCCTTTGAACACCTTGAGGTGTGTGGTGTGGCACTGCTGTCTTCCAGCAGCAACCACAGGAAAGCAGATGAGTCACATCTGAGTGGTCATTTATCCTACTCATTCTAGACCATGCTGAACAAATCTCTGATTTCTCCCTGCCTCAGTTACTTGTTTCAGTATAGTGATGTGAGAGGACATATTGCAAACAGTTCCCTGTCTGACTTGCACTCTAGCAGGAGTGACAGGATGATTTGAAAGACTGTACCCACACTTTAAAAGAAGTCCCATCCTGTGCTGGGATGCTTCAGCAGCTCATGGAGGTGCTGTGTTTAGCTCCAAAGCCCGCTCTTGGTCTGTGTCTCACTTTTTTGTGCAGGCTGCTATTAGAGGACATCCCATTAATTGCTTGCTGGGATCTAATATGACATGTTTTGGATGATTTTTAGAATGTTAACGGGGGTTAGGCAGAAAGTCCCATGGAGACTTCCTGCAGCTTTGGTTCCTTGACGAGTTGGCAGCTTTTGAGAAATCTCCCAGGAGCACTGGGAGAAAGAAGCAGCAAGCAGGAAATAGCAAAGCAAGTGCTCAGTGTATCTGAGTGAGTAGCTGCTCTCAGTCTGCATTTGGCAGAGTACCCACAGGTAGCAGCTGATGGCATGGGAGCTGTGGGTTGGGGAATGACCTTTTCTCCCTGCTGGAAATAAAAAATGTGATTGCTTCCCTGTGCCACAAACTGTTTTGAAAACGAGTCTGATTTGATTTGAGTCAAACTTTGGGAAACCAATCTTGGTTTCAGGTTGAAGAGGGGAGATGTTTATGGACTCAAGACTGGCTCTGTGCACCCTGAAAATGGTTGTCAAGGGTCAGGCTGTAGCAAGTGTGGCCCAGCTCGACCCTGGGGCTGTGTGTGCATGGACTGGGGGTTGTCTGTGTGATACAGGAGCACATCCTGGAGGGCTGTTAGGGGGCCCCAAAGACTCATTATCTCTGCAGACCAAAATTCCAGTGGTGCCTTGAAGGACTCACATTCTTATCTGTTCTGGTCGAAGCATTCTGTGTATAAGGCAGGCAGCAGCAGATTGGGTTAAATCCTAGAGGAGATGCCAAAGATTAACAATCCAGGAACTACTTGGATGCAGGAAGCTGTTGGAGGCACTGAAACTGCAGATGGGAATACCAGTGTGTGCTCTTTCATGCCAGTGATTCTGATATGGACAAGTCTTAAGGTGGGCTGCTATTGCCATGAAGTCAGGAGGTTTTTTGCTTGGAGGCCATATACAGAGAAATATTTGCTTGGGGAATGATAGTTACTTGTATGCCTTAGGCACTGATCTGATAAAAACAACTAGTGCAACAGTAAGTGCACTATTCTGAGAGCTATTAGTTTTTTGGGAAAGAGAATATCAGGATTTTCTTTTTTTAGAGTGGGAATCCTTGGTTTTTAGAAGGTCATTGTGTTTAATAATGCTTTTTTGAAAATTAGAATGGATATTATGTATTTCAAAGAAATATTCCACATTCACCCCACTAACTTGGCAGAAAATTGTGATACCCTTGGGGAGTATTAGTGCTTTCATTCCATGTCTGAGGAAACACAAACTCCTGAAGCTTTCATATTAGTGGGTAATGAGGAAAAGAGGGCATGGGTGAACTTATCTCTGAGTGCTCTCACTTAGAGCAAATTTCTTACTTCTCCTTAGCCAGGTGTTAGCATCGTATCACTCCAGCCTGGTAGGTTTTGATGGTGGTAAATCATGTATTCCCACCAATTATGAATTTTACTTAATTTTTCCCCCTTCTTCCTATGCTGGCTGGCTTTTGGGATAATCATGGGGAGTCAAGCCAGACAGTAGGACAGCTGAGTGGATGGAGGGTGTCAGCATGGTGCTTCCTGCATCAGGGACAAATGATGTGTTCCAGATCTCACAGGAGGCACTAGCTGGTTTTTGGAAATGGCAATTATCAGACGTTTGTCGATGTCTGATTGAATCCTTCAGCTGTGTTATATGTGTAAGTGAAATGTGATTGCAGTTGTCCAGGCATACTCTGAGTATTGTAATGATTTTTTAGTGTAGCAAATACTTTCTATTATTTTATTTCAAGTGATGTTTTTTGCTTCCTATTCTTTGTCTTATACCATTTTGTTTCCCTGTTAAATTGTCCATGTACCTGTCTTGGGTGCATATTAATGGCAGATGAACAGGTCTGACAAATGGGTTTCCAAAGCTGCAGAGAACAACTGCAGATCACCGTTTGCCTGCACATCTGCAGTGGCTGCAGCCATGCCCATATTCAAATGTACTCTTGTTTTTAGATCAAGATATAGGGGGGAGGTAAAAACTCTGTCCTTATGCAAACTGATTCAGGGCAGTATGTCCCCTGAAGTCCCTCCCTGCTATAGGAATGAGAGGGGTTGAATCTTCCACGTGGCTGTGGGAGGTGGCTGGTGCTTCTCTGCAGAATCCCTCAGAAGGGTTTTTCCCTGGTGCCACAGGTTGGGTTCCATATCTACAAGAGGCTGGTTCAGGGTCAAACATTAGCAATCAAGTCTCTTCTTAGTTGCTTTATCTTCTTCTTTCAGGCAGAGGAGACTCCTTACAAGCTGTATGTAACCTACCTGGTTCCTTCTTCCTGCATCTGCTCTAGCCCCTTTGCTCTTGGTTTTCTTGGAACATCTCCAGGCTTCCTCCAAGCCTGGGCTAACTCTGTTGATTGAAGTTTCTCCTGTAGTTGAAGGGAAAAGCAGCACACTTTCACAGAACAAAGAGCAACCCTGCTGAGGTAGTAAAAGCAGAGGTTTGAGGAAACTCCTATTGCTAGTTCTTTTTCAAGATCCTCTAATAAAACAGTGCAGCTTAAGGGTACCTGAGAAGCAAAGCTCAGTAGCGTTGAAGTTGGTCTGGGCACACAGCAGGAATGAGATTGAATGCATGGCTCAGCCATAGTGATTTATTTTTTCAATTATTGTTTAAGGTCAATATTGCAACAAAATAAACCACAGCATAACTAAGCTAGACATGGAGGAACCTGGGAGGTACAATTTATGGTCTACCTCTGCATTCCTACACTTTGAGGAGATTTTAAAAAGATCTGTGTGTGCTTAGCACCTGGGAAAAATCAAAAGCCATCTGTTAAGTGTTTGTAGGAGCAGATTTTTCCTTCTGTCCAGGCAACTCAAAGTTGGGCTAGGGACCTGGAAAAATGGACCCTTGTTCAGAAGCTAAGCACAAATCAACTCAAGGACAACTCTTTCACTAACATGCTGGGGTTTTTTGTGTTTGTATGTTACCTTTGGTTAAAACAGCCTCAGTAACTAGCTGGGTTTGGGGAGCTGATTGGGCATCTGTCACTGTCTTTTCATTGTCTTTTTTTTTTTTTTATTAGTTCAGTGGTAAGTGCAGTAACTTCAAAGTTCTGGGCCCTGTGCTCCCTGCTTGGCCTTTGAGTTTTGAAAAACTTTAATTAATAGGCTGACGTTTTGGTAGTTGTTGCTTGCAGGGAACAAGGCAGAAATCATAGAACATGGATTAGGAGAATTGCAAGTAATACATTTCAGTGTGGAAGGGAATAGGACAACATTGATTTTTGTTTTTTTATTGCCATCAGACTGATTACAGTAGTTTTGCTTCTATCCTCTGGTGGCATCTGTCTCCTGGGCATAACAGCAACACAACTTACTATCTGTGGCTGTTGTATGTGGCATTTGTCAGGGGAAAAGCAACTCCTGCCTTGCCAATGACAAAGAGGCAGAGCCCAGCACTGGGATGCTCAAGGGGCATTGTGCCTCTTTAACTCATGAGCCATGGCATCCTGGCACAGCAAATCCATTAATGTATATGCTGGTAGGTTTCTCTCTGAGTTCTTTGTCTACCTGTTAGTTCTCAGTGTAATTTATTCCAAAGTGTTCCCATTTCAGTGTGTGGTTTGCAAAGTCAGCGCACAGCACATGTGTTTCAATCTTTGCAGGCAATTAAAGAGGTGAAAGTAGGTTGAGTTCATGGAAGGACGTGAGGAGCAGCCGACTGCCTGACTTGAAAGGCTGCTTCTTTTTTCAGTTCTGCTGATTTCTGGATAATGACAGATGCTTACACTTCAAGGTGAAATGGACAGGAGAAAAGAGATTATTAGCTGTGTGAGGGGGTCAATAAGCTTCTGCAAGGAATTTGAGGCCAAGGCATTCAGGCTCAGCTGTCTGAAATGAAAGATCTGGAATACAAAGAAGAAAATCTGAGCTGAACTGGCAGCAAAATTTACACGTAGCCTAATGAGTGCTTTTGCACTGTGGTAGCTGAATTCTCTCTTTTTTCTTTAAAACTTGAAGGCAATTGCTTTTCCAGTTCCTTGTGCTATCCAACAAGCTGAAATGCTTTTAAGACAGTGTTGAAGAGACACGTAAGTGTCACAAGGCAGAAATTGAGGGAGATTTAAGAGCAAGCAGAATGTGAAGCCCAGCAGAGCAATAAGCAGTTAACGCTATTTCTTCTCCAGGGCTGCTGGACCTCAGCTGCCTGCTTGGGAAATGCCTTTGGGGACGAAAGAGCTGAGTACTACGAGATTCAGA
Organism: Corvus moneduloides; assembly: GCF_009650955.1. Classification (NCBI taxonomy): domain Eukaryota; kingdom Metazoa; phylum Chordata; class Aves; order Passeriformes; family Corvidae; genus Corvus; species Corvus moneduloides. The sequence goes on from NC_045486.1 coordinate 10,495,287, forward strand.
TTTTACATCCATAATTAGTAAGGATTAAATGAAAGGCTTCTAATATTTTATTGTGCTCTGTGTAACTGAGCAAGATTTCATTTATAAAGGTGCAGTTTTTAAGTGTTTTCAGGTGATATTTGTGTTTGGTGTGGTCATGGCAGGCACTCTCTCTGTCCAGGAAAGGCTGCTCATTACGGCTTGAAGGGAGCAGGTAGATTATGTTTGCTTTTCTCCATATACTCTTTGATGTTTTTACTTAGTAATGGATAACATGTCTTTATTCACTAGATGATGATGTCTGTCTTTGTATGCATTTTTTAGAGTAGAACAGAGCTGCTGTAAGCACATACAAAATGAAATTTTCCAGTTAAATTTTGAAGTTGCCTCTTGTTCACGGCTGTGTAATCTTTCAGACACACCAGGTCTCATTTGCAGAAGGAAAATGAGTGGCTCTGGACAATCCCCCATCCATAGTGAATAGGCCAAGAAGGAACTCGCTTAAAATAGCAAATGAGTAGAGCTTTAGGGCTAGGAAAATTGCCAAACTTTATCAATAAAGGTAGCTGGTTTCCTTTACCCCTGTGGCAGCCAAGGTAGGTTGTCTCCAGCAACAAAGGCAAAGGGACACATCCTTGTTTCTGGTGTTCCTAGTTGAGGTCGTATCCCCATACCCACAGCAGATTCGCTCCTAAAAGTGCCCCACACGGCCTGAGGTTAGAGAGGGAGGAGAATAATTGTGCCAGAGTTTCTGACATCAGCTATTCTGTGATTCAGCATGCACAGGGCCAAGCAACCATCTCTGCCAACTTCTGAGGGGTCATTTTTCACCTAGAGACTGCTAAGGGCTAATTAAAATTGTGCCCTCCAAGACCTGGGTTTAATGAACTGTTTAGTGACAGGGAGGAATGAATAAATTTAAAAATCCTAACAACTTCAATAGGAGGACAATTGAATCAATTTTCCAATAGCTTTAAGATGCATGCAAGTAGCAGTAGCAAGAGTTAGGATCCCATTCTTCTGGGCTCAGGTGTGGAGGTGCCTTTGAGCATTTCCCCTGGCTGTTCCTGCTTTTAGAGGAGGAACAGAATTCTGGGATGAGGTTTGGCTTTGTCCCACTGTTCTACCCTCTCTGACAGCAATTCTAGTAAAGATACAATCAAAATGCTGGCAGCAGCACTGGGAGCCCAAGTGCTCTCATTTCCATCCTGTTTTCACAGTTACCTGTGCATGATTTAGATGGTCCAACCCCAGGTCTGGGAGTCTGTTTTACTGAGGTTTTGCCTTGCCTTCCCTTGCATTCTTTCAGCAGTAAGAATGAAAGAAAATACTTTGAGTGGCCCAAAAGCACCTTTGTTCTGCACCTGTTCTCCTTAGTGTCAAAAATGTCTGTGTCCTCGGACTTTTCCGAAGTCAGAAGAAAGTAAAATGGCACTTCTGGGGATTGTTGGTTTTGATTGGGATGCCCAGATTTTCCCTTGGCAGGCAAACTTCCCCGTGGCTGCTTTCCTTTCCTGCCCTTTTGTCCTTTCCCTGTGCAATAACTAAAAATACCCAGGTGTGAATTCCCCTTCTGCCTCCATCCTTCAACATGTTAATGTCTTGCTGAGCCTGGGGCAAACTTGCATTGCATCTAGTTTTACATGGAAGCTAGAGCAGTTTCAAGGAACAATGTAGTATTGCCTGTGTTCAGGTTTGACTGGGACACCCCGTCCTCCTCCCACCCTGACTACAGTAAGAAACTGGCTTTTATCAGCAAAGACTTCATTCTGTGAAGTCTAGAGGGTTGTCTACTTAGACAATACAAAATGATCAAGGACAAGGTCAAACTCTTTTATGGGAGAGGCTCTGGCCTCATGCCTTCTGGAAAGAGGGAATTGTGGAGCAGCACCACACAGACAAAAAAGCAGCATGGGAACCGTGGGCATGGTGCCACCCGCTTTGTACTAAGTCTGGGCTATTTTCCTCTCAAAGAACTTCCTTTGCACTGTATATTCCAGTCTGTTTATGTGCTGTAGTTGCTCGGAAGGATGTGAGTTAAACTTTAATGAGTTTCTGTCCAAGAGGAATTGTGAAAATAAATGCAATTCCGCCTCCTTGCTCTCTTCCCCACACTCTGGCTCTCTCCACCTGCCTCGCGTCAGAGCAATCACATAATCATATGGTGCTGAATAAACAAAAGGGCCTAATGTTCTGAATGTGGTGTAAACGGAGCAGTAATGGCAAATGACACAGTTTTTCATTTCTTTGATAAACAAATGTGCTCAGGGAGTTGGTTTAGCTCACCAAAGGGACATGGTAACACTCTTGTTCCTTTTCTGCAGTGGTAGTAGTGCGGATGCTGAAAGACCAAAGCAATGGGATTGGAAGGGTTTAGCTGGCTGTGCAGCTCATGTGCCAGCCAGATTTTTGTGTTACCGTTGCTCTCTGGCTTCCTTGGGACTGTGTTTGCCATGGGCTCCTTTCCAGCTGTGCAAAGTCTCTCTCAGCTGCCTTTAATTTCCAGGATGCTTCTTTAATGTTCATTGCCAGAAGGATAAAGAGGAGCCTGGAAAGCAGCAGCTGTCATGTGAGAGCTGTAGTAGATCAGATAGAAGAGTATTTATTTCATAATTCTCTTTGCAACTTTTTTGCAATTTCACGGTCCTGGATAGGGTAGCAGGAAAGCTGATGTGTACCTGTCAGTCACAGCATTTGCTGAAGGGCAATCAGAAGCAACAGAGAAGGTGAACAAGAAGGTAAAGCAACCAAATCAGCTGGGTTTCAGTGGGGTTTTTCATGCCTTCCATACTCCCTTGTTCCTGCCATTGTTCCAGACAGCACGGTCAATGGCTGGCCAAGGAATGCATGAGGCTTGACTGAATTCCCACTTGAGGGCAGCCCATCTCTCTGGGCAAGTTTTTGCAGCTTTGGAGATAGTGTCTGTGCTCTCAGCTGCTGCTTTTACCCTGCTGTAGAGGACCTATTACTAATTAATTATTCTTTATTTACTTTTCTTCTGGCAACCAACCCTGTAATATTCAAACCCTTGCTTGGGAAAGCTGACCCTGGAGGTTATGGAAACTCCTGGGATTTTGGATCCTAGGGGAGCTGAAGTGCACTTGGTGTTGCAGGTTTTTATGTTGCTATCTCTAGGTTCCTGTAAGCTTATGGTGTGAAATGGGGGCTTAGAGGTAGAAACCTGCTAATTATTATAGTTGGATCAACTATGGAGGGGGCCTTAGATCTGAGTGAGACTTGACTCCTTAATTTTGCCCTTAACTTTTCACCTTGAAAAGTAACTAATGAAGCAGCTTTCCTTCTCCTGCTCTGTTGGCTTGTGAGCATTTCAAATTCTTCAGGAGGAAACGGAGCCCGGGAGGCTAATCTAATTTTTTTTTTTTTTTTGTGACAAGCAAGTGGGCCTGCATAATGGCTACATCTTTGTATGTTGAATGAACAATAATGAAATAGAGAATTTGTTTAGCTACATAAAGATATGAACCCTGTAGCGCCCTACTGTAAAATGGCTCTGAATTGCACGGGTGGCTCCATGCACTGCACAGCTGTGGGGAACACATACATTATGCTGTCAGGATGAGTGATACCCTGTTTTGGTAGGAACAACAGGAGTCATTCATTACTTCAAGAGCTCCTTTCAGGCTGGCAAGGTGGTAACCTGCACTCTCAGTAGCATATTTTAAAACTGAAAACACCCTCCTTGTGCTCTCAGAAGAGGCTGGACACTTGAAGAGCTTCTTCCTGCTGAAGTGATGTCCTAAGTGTCCATGGGGTGAGCACCTCGCTGCTCTCCTGCATATGACTGCAGGAGGTGGAGGCAAAATGGATGGTTTGAAGGGTTATTGCTGTGTTTGCAACCTCACCTCAAATCCTGATTTAAAGGCAATATTTGCAGAAGTGATTTATGAACCTACGTGGCACAGAGTGGCTGCAGGGACCAAAGTTATTTTACAGCTTTTGGCATGTTTTATCCTCTGGCTATAAATGAAAATGTACTTGAGGATCGTGCCAGTAATTATAGAAGGGGAAACTACTTCTGGGCATGTAGGTTAGCAGATGCTTTGTGAACTGAGGATCCAGAAACCAGTGGTGTCCAAAGTCAGTGGTGCCTTTGAAGGCTCTCCTGCCCAGCAGACCTGCAAGCAGGACAGAGCTATCTGCGCAAGTATGGGGTGCTGCTCCAAGCTGTGGAACAGAGGAACTATTTCACAGGCAGTGATGGTGTGGTGTGCTCAAAAGTGAGAACCCCCCTCATCTTCAGCCACAGCCAATCAGCCCCTTGCATGCAAGAACACCAAAGTAATAAATCAGGAATTAGATCCTATCAATATTCTGGAGATGTAGTTGCTGAAATCCCCCAGTAGCTTTTCCTGGCTCAGGTATCTGTAGTGTGGATGCAGAAATGCTTTAAACTCATCTTTGCATGTTCACCCTTGCCTGGAACAACAATCCTTTTGGGTTCTGTGGTCCTGAATTAGAGTAAGAGGCGTGTGGTGGGTCTCAGTGTCTTTCCTCTGCCCTCTCTGCTGTTCTGCAGTGCCTTGTGTCTCCCTAATATTTTTCTGTTTACTGTTACCTTTTGAACTTCGAAAAATATTTTGTATTATGTTTTTTGGATCTGTTCAGTCATGTGCAAAATTGAGTTGTTTTTGACTCTTCTTCCACCTTGCATTGTCTAGTACTGAAATATTCTCCTGAATTAATTATCTTCAGCTAGATTTGCTGTCCCTAATGCCTCAAAATGTGAGTTTAGATGTTAAACTATTTTCTCTTTATAAATACATTTAGAGTCCTTGATACGAATTATGATTCCTTAGCCTTTAAGCCACAGCCACAGTCAGTTTATGTTTTCAGAGCCTTTTTGTTGGTAATTGTGAAGTTTACAAGTGTGGCTTTTTCCAAAATGAAAATTGAGATTCTCACATTTCCCTTCAGGGATTGCAGATTTAAAAGAAATACTAAATGTCGAGGCTCCCGGTAAAATCATAAGGCTTGGTCACTCTGGGAATACCCTCTGATTTTTAATTTGACAGGTTAAATGCCAACAGTCTTCTGAGTGCTGCATTTCATCCAACAGGAATTAATTTTAAGAGGCTCCTGGTGAATTTTTTTTCCAAAATTGGTCACTGAGACTTGCAGAATATAAGCTCTCACATGGGGAAAAGTGTGTCCAGTCAGCAACAGAGAGAGAAACAAATCCAAGCTAGGAAGCAACTTGTGAATTCACTTAGAGCTGGTCTGCACAGTCTGAATATTGAGAAGTTGTTCCTTGCAATAATTTTTACTTCTGGGGGAGATTGTTGTTCCATCTTAGTCACTGACAGAATCCCTTTGGGCATCACTGGAGCACAGATGTCAACCTTGTCTGCTGCCTCTGCATTTCTTATGCAAGAGTGTTCAAGCTCTGCAGTCAGGAACTGCTTTCCTTGAACAGAGATCAGAATCAGACGCATTGTCAGAGGCTTTGTAAAATTAGTTTGTGTTTTTTTTCCCCTACATAACTAGTTTCAACCACAAGGTATCAATGGGGAGGACCTAAATACAGAGGCTCTGTTGATAGCTTCCCCTCTGCTTATTTATTTTTAGTTGCCTGACATTAGGTCGTTTATCAGCATCTGCTGCCTTCAGTGCATATGACATCACGTTTCTCACTCTGTCATGTGCTATCAGAGGTGGCAATGGCTGTGCTAAGAGCAGGTCAGCAGCCCTGGTCTGTTTGAACTGAACATTCAGTGTGTGATCAAACTGCTGTGGTTTAAGTAAGGAGCTCTTCATCACCTCTGGGAGATTTGTGTGTTTTGGGATCTCTTCAGGACTTCTGTCCCATCCACCAAGCAGCCTCTGTGCTGCAGAGTGTGGCCAACAGTGGCACTGATTTCATGTCTGGGCCTTTGGACCTCCATAATGGGAGCTTCATGTTGGCTAAGCCATATATTTGTTTGTTCTTGGCTTGAGAAGCTTTTATGAAACTCTTGTTCTTAGTCCTTAGAGCAGTCCTCTCTCTTCTATGAAAGATGGTATAGAGAAAATAAATCTCATTGTGTTATGTTCCTGACCATTAACCCCACTGCCTGAAGTGCTGAACCATGCTGTGCACCAGCCTCTTGGGTCATTCCTAAGGACATGGAAGCATAAAACTGTCCCTCAGACTTTTTTCCTTTTTCTTAATTTCTAGGAGAAATCTCTTCCCAGGTGGGCAGAGATGGGGGTCTTTTCTAGGTTTTGGATGCAGTGAAAGAAAAGCTCATTTGCTGCAGTGAGACACCCAGGAAGAGTTAACTGAGATGCTAATGAACACACTGTGAACTGTGCTACAAATATGCCTCTGTGTGTGTGTATCAGAACTGGGGAGGTCAGAGATAGTGCTCTCCAGGTTTTCGTGGATGTGGAAATGTGGAAAATAATGTAATGGAAGTATTTTTCTTGCATAATTTTAATCTTGTTGAGATTCAAAGTGACCAGGAACTTAAACTGTATGGTGGAGCTGGGATCTGGAAATTTGAAAGTGAAATCTCCCCAGTTCTCGGAAGAAACTCTGAATCAAATGGCCAGTTTTATCTCATCTCTAGTATTTACAAAAGAGAAAAAGTATCACTGATAATTACTTCTTTTTGTCATCAGGGTAGGAGACAGATTGCATAGGAGAAAAAAATCCAAACTGATAGCTCATGGATAATAGGATGAAATTGCTCTAAAAATTGTCATAAGTTGGGGTAGGATTTTGGTGTTTTTCCCACGTCAGCTTCATGGTGTGACTTAAATTGAGCTGAAGAGCAGAGGAAGAAATTAGAAAACTGGTATTGAAATGTGGAGGAGATGAGGACACAAAGAAAATTCCTCTTAAGCATAATGTCTAGCATGTGTGCTACATCTAATGTTTCTTGAATATGCAGCCTGAACAAGACAGACATTTGAATTTGGGCTGAATATGGCAGAGAATGTATGCAAACCTCAGAAACCTGTGCAGGCCCACCCATGTTAGAGCTGCACACCTGGCCAGGCTTGGGTATCAGCAGAAGTGCCCAGAATAATTACAAAGAGGGGGAAAATGACCTGTAGCAAGCCAAATTTTTCTTTCCAATGGGGCACATTTAACACTTATAGCAAGCTATTACAATCAAAATCAGGTTGTATTATCATCTGCTGCTTCAAATTGCATGCAAACATCTTCAAAGCCTACCTCTTCCCAGTGAGATGGAAAGAGAGCTTTTCCCCCCATTTTGCTAAATGCTGCCATCTCAGTGTCTCACTCCATGACATTTAACATCTTTGCCAAATTTCATTTGTGCAAAATCAGCTGCTTAGTTGTGCTGAGGGCAGTCCTGCTGATTTTAGCAGTATATGGACACCACGGTGACTGACACTGAAAGAGGCAACCCCAGGGTTCCTGGGTGAGACTTGCCAGTCCTGCATTGCTTTGCTGTGCTGGGCTTGTGGAGCAGCCCTTGCTGTGTGGCCAGAAATGTTAAATTTGCTGTTGGCAGATAAACATATTTAACTGGTCAACTGAGGAGGCTGCAGCTGTATTTTTATGGCCTGGAAAGCTACAGGGTTTTGGTATTTGGTAGGGAAGGGTGAGTGATTGGCTGGGTGTAATTGTTTTTGTCATATTTGCTGCTGCTGAGGAATGCAAAGAGCAGATGTGAGGTGGAAGGGGAGGAACCTGTGGTTGACCTGTAGTTTCATACTCAGTTTGCAATACTGACTTTTCTGTGGATAATGCAAAGTCACCTACTCACCCAAACTGACCAAAAATCTGGCAATCAAAACACTCCCTGCTGTGTTGTCCTCTACCAGCCGTGCCCAGCCTGGCTGTTGACCGTGTCTGTTATTCATGGTTGGATAAATCAGGACATGAACACTCTGTAAGATGAGGACAGAGCTGAAGTGCAAATAATTTTCAGTACTTCATATTTGCATCTGTATGTGGGCTACTGAGGCACACAGGTTTTGGCTGCACAATTAGGAGAATGTATTCTATCTCCTAATTACCATTGCTGCTGTCTAATCTGGTTCCCCCAAACAGTTGTTCTATAATTGTATTTTTTCCTTGAATAAGCTTAGAAAATGGTAAAAGTTAGGGTTTTTTTATCTCTTGGTATTTAAGTATGTCCTTCTAGTATCATTTGAAATAATCTTGAGACTTGGGCAAAACTTTTATAATAATTAAAGATATGTGTCTGGGATTTAAAAGATCTGGTCCTGCAAACACAGACACATGAAAACTGTTTCAGGTGCATAAAATTTTTGTACCCATTTACAGATGTTTTGAGGCTTAAGCTTGGTGATTGGGAAAGCACAGCTTGTGGCCAAGTATTTAAACTAAGAAAGAAACCTGTAACACTTATTTTACAAAGGCCATCAAACAAGTTTTGTGTGTGAAAAGCCCCCTGACACATTCTATGCCTCAAAGATCAGACTAGCATGTAAGACTGAAGTTCTGGTTGATGCCTTACGTTTTAACTTTTATATTTTTCAAATCCTACTGCCTAGTGTGTAACTCTAAAGTTTCTTGTAGCCTGTTAACTTCTGCTCTCTTGTGCTGGTTAGACATAACAAAGCCTCTCCAGGCCTGCTCTTCGAGGACACCCAGACTGTCCTAGGCCCAAAAAGTATAAACCAAAAGCTTCTGAAGGGGGAGCAAGCTTGGGGAAATTACATCGTTAACTGAAGCTTTAACTGGAGAATTAACTCTGATATGCAAATGAACCAAACTTATAAAAGTGTGAAGAACTCATGACCTGTCGTCCATCTTGGGGTCCATCTTGGCAGTAGCCTCTGGCTCCCCAGGGTGTACCTTTGAAGGCCTTTCAAATAAATACCTACCTTTATTCCCTCATTCTAGTCTAATCTCTGTTTCTGGGAGGCCTCTTAAGGCATCATGGTCAGTCTCTATTCACCATGCCTCAAATACACCATGAATACTTTGTCCTGAAGGTCATGGGTGTAGTGATTCATCAAATTGTCTAAGTGCTTGCCCCTGTGAGTTGTGTTGCCTTGTAAGGACAGAGACCTGGGAGAAGAGTGTCTTGGTTTCCATCATGGTGTGTGACTGTTTTCTTAAAAAAAAAAAAGAGTTTATTTTTACTTGTGAGGAAGTCTTTGATTTTTATAAGATATACAGAGAGACTGTTTCAGTTGTTTACCTGGGAATCACAACATCTATAGGCATAAAAAGCATTTATCTGATGGATGTGATCTAATACATTCAGATAATATCCTGTTTGATTCCAAGGGTATTCAAGGGAATCCAAGCCTAATGGATCCTCTTGATAAGATTAGGGTGTCATATATGCCTCTGTGAAAGAAGGAAAGGTCACGTGATATCAAGGAATCAGGACTAACTCTTCATACAGAGAAATCTCTCATCTGGCCATTTGTTGTGAACATGTAAGACAGAGGTGGAGATTCAAAGAGATTTTCTGATTTAGATTTTAGATGGGTCATATTAGCCAGTGTCTTAGCCTGCAGCAGATGTACAAGAAAAGTCTTTTTTTTTATCCCTAGTGATGGCTGAGCTTCAAACTTTATTTTGCCAAAGGCAGAAATGTTTCTAGATGCTTGGGTACACCTTGAAGTATTATCTGAGTCTGTTTGGTTTGGTTATCAACATAATTTTGCAGTGGCTTAGTTACAGGTTATAAATAAATATTCCTACTATGGTAAAATACTGGCTATTGAAAAGCTCTTGAGTCTAGCAGAGAGATGCATAAGAGGAATTAATGGCTGAAAGATGGAGCCAGATAAATCTACAGCATAAGAGTGATGAATGTTTTAAGGAGTAATTTTAGATAATCATTGAGATTAAGGAGGTAAAGAATAGAGGAGAGTTAACATTTCTCGATACCTTCAGATCATGATTGAATGCCTTTCTGGAAGATGTTCTTCAGGAAATTACGCACTGCTGAGCTCAGTAAAAAAAAACTGGGCAAAAATAATGGTCTGTGTTAGAAGAGAGCTGCCACTGGTTATCAAATGGTGTCTCCTGGATTCAGATGTTATGAATTGAAGCAGTTGAGGACTGGGTATGTGGTGGTGAGAAATGCATTTTCTTTAATGTTTCCAGGACTTCTGTAGGGACTGAAAGTAGAAACACTGAAGAGTGAGTAATTTTTATCACATTAAAAAAACCCCAACAATCTGATGAGCCTAGACTAAGCATTTATGCTGACATCTCACTTCAAATATAAATTATATCATAATTTATGTACTACTTTGTAATTGGAGGACATTTTTTGAGATCACCTATTTTGTAAGGACTTAATTTTGCAATTTAAAAAATTATTTTAAAGGTTTGTTGCCTTACTTGGAATTTCTCTAATAGGAAAATCTTATATAGGCAGAAGGTGTCACAAAGGGAAATCCTACATGGTAAAAAAAAAAATTTATCTGCCACAACATGTAGTGTGTGTCCTTGGGGATGTTTCAATGGAAATCTGCAGTGAAACTAGAAAGAAGAAAGTATTGGATGTTTGACTACTACCCGGATTTTACACTTGCACAGAAACCATGTTGGCTTTTTTCCCTCCCATCACTATTTAGAAGAGGGCTTTTATTTCACCATTGCACTGGAGGAGAGCTGCAAATATTCCTTCCTGGTGCCAAGGACTCCACTGGTGACATCACCAGAGTGGAGGTGAACCCTTTTGTAGGCTGGTGGATAGTCTCTTGCCGCTTCTGCTCCAAGGATGCCGCTTCCAAACTGTTCCACGTGCAATTTTAAAGTGAAGCATTTAAGTGTCTCTCTTCTGAGACCCATCACATTGAACTCCTGTATTTTTTCACTGAGATGCTTCCTTGAGGAGATTCCCTGTCAAACTCTCAAATCTCTGCAGAGCTACTGGCTTTGCTTGCTGTAGCAATCCCTTCTGCCAATTTTTAGGATGTGTGTGGATCTGAACACTGCCAGGAAGGACAGTGATTCATATTAGTGCAAAATGCTTCTGACAGAGCAGCAGGTGTTGCTCAATGTAATCTTCCCCATGGAAGTCAAAGAGAGCTTGGTGCCTGAAGGAAGTGAGGAGAGATTTGCTGGTGGAGTTGTATCCCAGACATCTACGCAAGTACAGCTCTCTTACAGCATTGCAGGGCAGGTGTTAATTGAGGTGAATATATGAATATAGGCTGGGGAAGAGTGACTGGGACTGAAGGCAGAGATGGACTAGTTTCCATCTAGATTTGTCCAGTTTTCATCTTTTTTCCCTCATGCTGCTATGTGTGGTTGCTGTATAAGAAGGAATTATGAGCTTAGGTGGACCTTTGATCTGATCTGCCATGTATTAACCTGCTGCATCAACATAATCAGTTCTGTTGATGAATTGGTGGCACAGTAGCAGTGAAACTCCTCATCCTTTAGGAACAAATAATAGTTTTTCTGTTCCCAGTGTGTGTGGTGTTGCCTGGCTGTCACTCCGTACCTCGTTGCTGCTACTTAAGCCTGTATGTTAGTGGATTTTGTCTTATGAGACTTGGCACTGAGATATTGCAATGATGGAAACAGTACAAGTCCTTTAGGCAGGTACATCAGTTCACCTGGAAAATTATGATACTGAACAACACGAGATAGTTTCTGTCTGAGAAAAGAAATTTTGAGAAATTTGGAGTTCTGAAGCTAACACATCCCTTGTGGGTGTGCAGGCACAGGGGCCAATACCTTGCTGTCTCCCTTCTCTGTGCTGTGCTCTACTCTGAAGTAGGAGTTGTGTGATTGAGAGCCACCTTCCCACCAATTATTTATGCACAGAGCAGTGTAACTCAGTTTGAGTGAGGTATTTATACCATGGGATCCTCATGCCATATAAATAACTGCAGCACTGCAAGCATTGCCTGCTTGACTGTAACCACACTATTTATATAAATCTGACAATGTAACTACGGCTGTGGAAGACGATTTAAATACAGCTGGTGAAGTAAGTACACCCTTAGGAAGATATAACTAACTACACAGATAATAGGATCAGGTAACTATACCCACGGGAAAGCATAAACATGCAAATAATAGCCACAATGTAAGTGTAATATAAAAGTCAGAGGGTCTCAATATTGATATAATAGCAGCTGGGTAACTTTACTCAGAGGAGAGGAAAATAACTGTGTGAATAGCAGCTGCAGCCCAACTGCAGCAATGGGAGAGGGGAGCTTGGAGAGTTACAGCTGGGATATCTAACTCCCAGTCACAGGAGGTCATCTGCATGTGGCCAAAGCAGGTTGCAAATTGAAACTTTAAGGATGGGCAATTAGCTGTGGAGGGGGTCTGTTCCTGGGAAGTAGAGTGCTGGGAGGGGTGTTGTGTTCTAGCCCAGAAGGATGATGGATGGAGGAGTGCAGTGGATTTGGCTCCTGCTCACTTCCCCAGGAATTCAAGTCAGTGTATTTCAGAACATGGTTTTAAGATGAAACCAGATGTTCTGAAAGAGAAAAGGTTTCCAAACACGTGAAATAGTGATAGGCCCATTCAGCTGCAGAGCAGCAGCATCATGTTGTGTGTGCTGGGTACAGGATTAGTAAAGTAACTTGCACTGGAAAGAGGGGACAGGAGAGTAGAGAGATTCAAAAGCAGCAATTTGTGCAGAGACAAATAGCAAACATAAAGGAAACTGTTAAAATAATGTCTCAATTTGATATCTTTTTCTTTTTTCCAGCTTGGTCTAATTGACCTTCTAAATAGAGTTGGTTTTATTTTCCTATTTGTCTGTCTTATAAAAAAATAAAAAGGGAAATAAAAATAATTGCCAATTACTCTCTGTTTGCATACAGTTATTCAGCCACAAACTTGACTGAAGACACAGCAGAAGCAATCCACTTTCCCACTGCCTGCCGTGCTAGATTGAGGCTGTGGTCTCTGAGCTGTGTTCAGATAGAAATTGGATCGAGTAAGATAACATGAGTGCCATCTCCTCTACACCTTTGTATGGGCTTTATATATTTCTTAAGATGTATGTTTGGCAGTAGAAGCTGAATGACTTAGTTTTAAAATAGTCAGTTTAAAGCTTCCACACAGTACGGGTCAGTTAAGTTATTGTGTTAAGTCAAGAAGCTGGGGTTTGGAGTGGGGTTTTTTGAGTTAATTTTTTCATTAGTTTTTTGGAAGATGTTGATTGTCAAAACTTGGAATTAATTACTTGTGGGGCTGTGTTAAGGGCGAGTACTGGAACACCATCAAGTCCAGGGCATGGTATCTCTGGGGCTGGAAACTCACCTGGTAGATTTCTGAGAAGTTTCTCTATCAGTTCTGGTTTTTAGAAACGGGGAGCAAAGTATATTCTTTCCTCTCTCTTTGGAAATGAAGTATAAATATGTAATGATTAGCTTGGTTTTCCTTTGTCCTTGGTGAAGTGACAGGTGCCTGAGTGCTACAGCAGCTCTGTAGGAATTGGTGCTTGGAACAGACAGGTGATTGTCAAAGGGAGCATTATATCTTATGAACAACTCATTGGAAGTCTGAGTTACCTCCATTTTAGAGGTAAGCCGAAGTGTCTGACTGCTTTACTCTCATGTGCCAAGGATATCCTTTACTCTACAAGGAAGATGATCAGTAAACCCTTGGGCTCAGTATTAAATTCCTACAGGGTGCAGGGATACAGGCACAAAGTGCAAAGACCAAATGAGATAAGAGGTATGATTTTCTGCCTGCAGCTTCCCACTTACAGGACTAAGGACACGCACTACTCTCTGCAGAAAACTTCTTAGGGAGGGCATATCATTAGCAATGCATATTCCCCTCTTTAAAACTCAGGCTGGGAGCCTTTCCTGATTTGAAGTGACTGTAAAGTGATGGGGCAGCGATGCTGGTGGGTTGGGTATGGGCAGCAAGAAGCCCTACAGGTAGAAGGATAGGCCAACAAGAAGGGGAGGGGGAAGGAAGTGATGCTGAGCATGGGGAGATGTCAGCTACATTATTCAGCAGTTTGCTTCAGGCCAGCTTTAGGACTCACATTCTGTTCTGCTGCATTCAAAAATCACCATAGTGATTAGTGATATCTCTGTGTAATCTCCCAGATGATTTAACAACACCAGTGGACAGATTTAGCAGATGGTACCAGACATGAGTAGCAATGTCAGACAGGCCCCCATAATCACTGTTTATATTGGTTGAAACCAAGATTTCTGGAATGGCATGAAGTGCTTGTATTGGTTGTAAGTTCTGGTTTGTAAGTTCTGGTTGGGTCTAGTCCTAATCAAGAGTCCTAAACAGGTCAGTAGCTGCAGAAATGAGGAAGACATGAGGACAAGTCTGTTGCAGGAGCTAACAGAGGACATATAAGGGGTCCTCTTGCTCAGTCAGTGATAAGGGCATCTTAATCATAAAATTGTTTGGGTTGGAAGGGACATTAAGGACCATCCAGTTCCAACCTCTCTGCCATGGGCAGGGATGCCATTCACTAGACCAGGTTGCTCAAAGCCCCATCCAGCCTGGCCTTGAACTCTTCCAGGGATGGAGTGTTCTAGCCCTGGCCACACAGCAGTGAAGTGCTTTACTCTCACTGTGATCCTACCAAATTTTGTTTTCCCTTTGAATCCAAGGTGGTAACACAGGGTTTTTTTAGTTCCCAGAGGAGCTGCCACTGCAGACATGGTGGATTTGGTTTATTGTAGTTTTTTTGGATCAAGCTGACAAGATCTGTTACAATTTGTTGTCTTTATTGCACTTCTTCATAGTGATTAAGGAATTCAATATGCTTTCATTTAGCTAATGACCAGAAATTTTGCATTATAAGGTTTCAGTCCCAAAATTCCATCATATGATACTTTTTTTCCCCTGCAAAAGTCAGCTGCTTTGTGTCAGCCTAACTTTCAAAGAAATGCAATAAAATTTAATGGCAATGGTGATACAGCTGTACTTCATTAAATGCATTTGTCTTTTCCTTTAGAATTTCAGCTTTGCAAATTTTATTTGACTCTGACTTCTGTTTCATAACCACTCTTGCTTAAGGCCATTACAGAATATTGCATCTCCACCCATACATGCTTTATGATGGTAGCGGGCCAAATTCTACCAATGGAGTTGGTTCACAGTGAGCTTGTAGAATTCCTTTCCAAAGAATGCTATAAATGCAGGAGGTTTGTACAGACCTTCACAGACCTCCTTTTCATATAGCTTGGAGAAGTGCCTGGTAGAGTGATGTGTTGATCAAGATCAGGCAGAGAAGAACACAGAAAAGAAGATAGTTTAAAACCTGGGAGATTTCGTGCAGGTGTCATATACACCTGCCCTCTTCCTGGTCTTCACTTGATATCCTCTTGTGCCCACTGCTGAAGGCAGCAAAGTTTGGTTAATCTCAGTGTTGGACATTTGCTGATTTGTTCAATAGAGGATTAAGCTGTTGTTTGGATGTCAAGTCCTTTTAGCTTGTTGTTGTTCTTAGGAGGAAGTGTGAAAAAGGGAGAATTTGTGTCAGTCAATAGCAGTTTTCATCAGCATCTTACACAGAAAAGCCTACATTAAGCCTGTCAGAAAAAAAGCAGACGTCTTTTTCCCCATATGTACTACTTTCATCCAGTATTGTCTTTCCTTTCTGTTACAAAGTTTTCTTCCCGTTGTTTTCCAGCTGGCCCAAATACCACACTGCTTAGTGTAGCAACCTCTTTTTAACTGAGGTTTTTCTAGCATTAATACCCTTGTGTTTCTTTCGCTGGAAATTGCTGTTGTTGCTCAAAAATTAACCTGTGATCCAAAGGTTTCCTTTTGTGAAGGCAAACTGAATTGCTAAGGATATATCTGTACAAGGACAGCAAATCTGCATCAAAATTGGGAATGCTGTAATACATGAATTTAACTGAATATCATAATCACTGTTTCAAGGGATTTGTAGCCAAATTGCTGCCTTTTCAGTCTAGGTCACCAGCTTATTCACAGGAAAAGGTCCTCACATTAATGCGGCTGTTGAGTGCTTCTTATGAAGTGTCATGGTGGTCTCCATTTGTTCCTGTATGGACAAATCCATATGAGGTAACTGGACATACTGGACAGAGGCAAAGGACTGAGAGCAGTGGGATTTTGGTGCTGGAGATCAGCCTTGGCTATAGCAGGTGAGGCACCGAGGGTTTGTCTTGCTGCTCCCACTGCCACATGTGCCACGGTACACAGTTTATCTTTCCACACTGCCAGCCCAGTGGAGTTATTGCGTGCTGAGGTGTAGTTCAGTGTTAAAAAAGAGCAGTCAAGGGAGGGTGGTTTTTTGTATAACTTACCATGCTGTGGATGAAAGGAAAATATCATGCTCTGCACTTTGGCTTTGAGAAGGGCCAGGGAAGCTCAGCATTACTTAGGAAGAGCAAAGCTTCATGAAGGATAAGAGGTGGAGTTTAACTCACTGGTTGATCTCCTTTGTTAGTACTTCTGTGGCTTTTCAAATCCTTTGTCTTGTAGCTCTGTCAGGTGAGAGACAGAATGGTATCTTGGAAGCCAGGAGAGGTGTCCTGCCTGGGCCCCTCTGCAGCAGGACCTCACAAGTATGAAGATAGCCATTACCACTTGTCATCTCAGCCCTTGAGTGTCAAAGCCCTTGTTCTTCCCTTGCTGGTACTCAGTGCTTGAGTCCTGAGCTGTGACCCTGCCTAAAGCCAAGGTGGGTTCTGCTGCTTGCAAGTTTTACAGTATTTCTGAGGTGCTTGGGAAGATGGTTCTTCAACCCAGTTTTCCTTCTAATCGTCATTTCTGCATGAAGATAAAAAGAGTTTTCGAGGATTCCCTTGAGGACCAATTTAGAGTTCAGTTTTGATTGAATTAGTTGGATGTATGTAAATAGAATCATGCATTTAACAGAAACCCAGATGAAAGACACTTTCAGGAGGGCTTGGGGCAGATGCTGTCAGTTTAGCCTGCAGTAAACACCTCAGAGCAAATCCTGCACTTCTCCCTTTTATTGTGATTTATTCCTTTCTCCTTCACATCTCAGCCACTGGTGAATGCTGTTGTTCCAAGATGCATATTTGTTTTGGGCATTTGTGCCTCAAGTCTACCTTGGGTCTGTGGCTGGCCCCTTTTAAATAGTTGTGGACCACAGAAAAAATACTTTTGTGCTGTTCCAGAAGCCCTTGTGTTTGAAAAACTGAAGTCATAAATATGGATGGCAGAGTTTGTTGGCATGAGCAAGGAGTGGGGTAAAGATTAAGGAAAATGCTTTAATTAGCTGTCTCTGTGTTGGGAGACAGGCACCCCTTGTGTCAGCAGTGAGAGAGGGGGATGTGGGATGCTTCATTACCTCCCTGCTGTGAGCAGGGATAAGGACAGCCACCTGCAAAGCCGACAGCGTGGGCAGGAGATGAAGTGAATGGAGCGGGGTTGTGAGTACAGCTGGGGGCTTGAAGGGCTGCATAGTCCTGCATCTCCATCCCACAAACTGGGAGCGCAGGGACTGGCAGCCAATTTACACCTTGGCAAAATAAGCCTGGACCACCAGGTTCTGCTCCAGATGCATCTCCTGTTGAATGCTGAGGAGGGTGACTTCCAAGGGCTCACCTCTGTTGCTTATGCCAAGAGCCTTAATTACAATCTTCTTGACTGGTAGTTTTTCTTCATATGGGTAACTTGTGAGGTCATAATATGACTGTATCACTGATTTTGCACCCAAAAACACCCATTCATCTTCCTGTGGGAAGTCCTGACCTCTGCAAGTACCTGCTGGGCTGTAGCTGGGAGGCACTGCTTGCTGCTGATGTGGCAGGGTTGGATCCACCTGCCAGACTGAGAATGCAGAGAAGGTCATGAGCTATGGGGCAGGGGGCAGAACCTGTGCTTTCCTACGTGCTTTGGAAGTGACCAGCATGCTTCCTTTCCCCACAGTAAGATGGGGCCTTAGTTTGTTTTTCCTTGGGTTTGCAAAGCTCAGTGCTAGAATCTGGAAAAAGTTGGGCTTTACAAGGCAAAGAGGACTGTGCACTCAAAGATGTATGTAATCAGTTATGGGACCAATTCTTTCATTTCAACCATCTCATAGCAGCACAAACATCCCCAGTAACAGCAAGGCTTGTTGAGCCTTGTATGCAGAATAATCTTTTCAGTGCTGCCCTCACTTGCCGCCATGCTATTTAGTCAGGGCCTAATCCACTTCAGATGAGGCTGTTCTGCTTCTCTGGTGTGTCTGCCTGGCATGTGGTGCTATGCAGCCAGATACCCCGCATCATTGTTAAAAGCAAAGTAAATAAGATGCTGTCCATCTCCTCCCTCCCACCCCTGAGCCTGCCTGTCTCTCTCCCTGAATGTGGGCTCTTGAGAGTTATTTAGCCGAAGGCTAAATCACATTATGTCGTATATATTAACTGGAAACAAAGCAAGTCTCAGCAGACACCTGAGCAGATGCCAAATGTCAAATTTGATGGAAAATGCTTGATTACTTCTCCCAAGCCTACTTTTTTTCTTTCCTCCTCCTGTGTTTTCTGAAAATTCCTCTTTTGCAGTGTGAAATGTCTTCCCTGATTCAACCCCTAGTTCAGCTCTCCAGAATGGAGATTCTTGTTCCTACAAGAAGCTGGGAAACTCAGATGAGGGAGCTTGGAAGAATGTGATAATTTCAACACAGTCTTTGCAGCTTATTTTTGTTCTCAGTTTCATGGTCAGCTTCCTTCTATAGAATTGTTTTGGAGGATTGAGTTTTATTTCTGCTTTCCGTCCCTCATCTCTTTAGTGGATTTTTGCACCTTATCGCTTTGTCTGTATTTTTTACCACTCACTGTATTCCATGAGAGTGAGTTGCAGAGAGAGTGGTGGTGATGTGATGAAACTTGAGGGTAGATGTGCTTGGGAATGAGTCTGTGCTCCTGAGTGGAAATCAGAGGTCAAACTGAGATGGTGGGAGTCTGAAATGTGCAAAAACTTGTTACAGGAACTGTGCATGATGTGTGTGAAATTCAGGTTCAACTCACTGTACTAAAGCTGGTCAGGGTACAGGCTTAAAACTCTCTTCCCACAGCCAAGGTGAGTGCATTGTCCATAAGGCTATTGTGGGAGGACCTCTTTTTTTCTCCCTGCTATAGTTTGCTGTTGGTTTAGTGATGAATTCAGATGAGTTTTGTCCCTAGGTGGGACAAGAGTGTGTTTATGAAATCATTGTTACTCTCAAATGATAAAAAAAATCCTGCCCTACAAAGACACAGCAGTTGGGTGTGAAACCATTCAGGAGGACAGTGGTGAGGATTTGAATACACGGTCTAGGTTTGAATACAGTGTCTTAGGCTGGTGCTGTTTCCAGGAGCTGTGTTTTAGCATTTGGAGAGCTTTCTGTGCAGAGGTTGAGAGCTGTACCACAACCAGAAGCTTTTCATATCCCAAAGGGTGAAAGGCAGGGGAAGGACGGCTGCAGAAACCAAGAGGGCGTTTGGGAACTGAGACAGTCCTGGGGACACTGGAGGTAATTCACACAGTCCTGCTCCTACATGGGGCAGCTGCTGTGCCTGCAACGCGGCCTCAGTGCTGTGCAACCACTGTCTGGGGCTTGCACCAGTGAGAGCAGCGACCTTCCTGCGACACAGGCAAGGTGGTTTCTCCTCTTGCAGACAAGGAGGAGATGGTGAGCTCAGAGTTCTCCTGAAAGAATAGGGTTTTCTCTCTAGGAAACTTCCCTGTTTCTAGGTCTTTTCCAGCTTGTTTCTTGTACCATATGAGCACTGAGCAGTGCAGTTGCTGCAGAGCACAGCCCAGGATGTGTACCTGTACATGGAGCCTGTTGACAGTATGGAATTAAAGTACAAAAGTGAGATGTGTTGCATTTTTTCATACTTGTAATCTTCTCTGGGATAAATGAATTTCCTGTGCTTGGATTTCCCTGCTGTCCAGATCTGCCTCTTTTTTCCCCTAACACTTCAATTTGCTGAGTCTCCCCTGTCCCACTGGGGCAGCCCAGCAGCAGTAGAGCTCTTCCTCACACAGTATCTCCCAGCACACCGGGAGCCATGATTTGGGAGGAGGGGCAGGGACAGTGGTGTGTGCATTTACTGTTATAGTATTTTCAGAGAGGTGGGAAACTAGACAGCATCTATGGGACCTGAGAGCTGCGTGGCAGGGCTCAAGCAGCCTCTAGCATGACATTACCATAAAAAAGTGAATTGTAAAAAGAAGAGATTGAAATAAGCTTGTACTTGTTCTCTTTAAAGGGTAGTTTCCTTAATGCCCGCCATGCTCTCGCCTGCACCTGAGCAGCCTTTTCCATCTTCAAGCAGTCCTTGTTCACGTGGGTGTCTGGACTCACGCTGGGTCTCAAATGCCCTCTCCCATCGGGCTCTGGTGTTTGGAACATCTTCAGTCCCATCCAGAAGCAAACCCAGAGCAATTCACTTTGATGTGTGAAGTCTGAATTAATGAAATGACTGAATTAATGTTTTGTGCCTCTTGGGGAAGAGAGTAAGGGAAACGTGTTGGCCTATATTTCACCAGAGGGAAAAACTTGTTTAGGTGTATGCGCAGAACCAAGATATCTTAGACTGTATGGTCTTTGTGTTGAACAAGTGCAGGATCTCCAAACCTCCAGGATCTCCTGCTTCATTTCCCATGCAGCATTTTTTTGCAGACTCTTTGCAGAGCTGCTGGCCAAATCAAGGGCAAAGTGAAACTTCCTTTTACTTCTTTTCTTGCAAATTTAAATGGGTCTTTGAACAAGAAACATCTTTTCTGGACATTTGTGGCAGGACCTTGTTGGAGAGCAGAAACACCCTCACTTCTGAGGAGGAAGTTCAATTTCATAATAGTTGTGAAGCACTTGGATGCTACAGTGATTTACTGCTATAGAGGAGGTATGACCATGGGACCCTGGATTTAGAGCAGCCTTTGATTGGGATGAGCTGAATTGGGCTCTGAGAGGCCCCTGGATCTGTAGATTTGTTGGTGTGTGGAAGGACTGCTGCCTGTTTGGTTATCACCATTAAACCACTGAAGAGAAAGGAGATGAGACTCTGAGTTAAAAATACTACATATCCTATAACTAAAAATGTGCACTTTCATTTTTCTGCACTCAGTGGCTGAATTAAAGTAATAAAACCCCTTAAATGTGCATTTCATAAGGCTTTCATATGCAGTTTATAGTTTTAATATGCTTGCACTCAGTTCTGTTTTCTGTGGTTTTTATGAGCAATCTGGAGTGGTCAGGGCTGGTGCAGGCAGTGACAATGTTTGCACATGGCTTTCTGAGCACAGAGGAGCGGGAGTGGGCAGCCTGGGGCCAGCCTGTCTGCCAGCAGATCAGGTGCCCCGTGTCCTGGCACAGTGGTGCCTTGCTAAATTATGCTCTGAGCCTGCTCCACACAAGGCATGTTTTTCCAGCAAGTTAAGGGTATATCTCAGCTGGACTCTCTTCATTGGACAGGGCAGAATGCTTTAGTATTCTAATTAGTCATTAATTAGGGGTGTGAGGTCTTGACACATAATGCCTGGTGTGTCACAGGAGCTGCTCAGCATCTTGCAGGATGAGCCCCCAACTTGTTTGCTCAACTCCAGCATTGAGCAAACTACAAATGGGGAGAGAACAGGAAGGTTTTAATTTTTTATTTTTATTTTTTTAGAAATCAAGTCATCTTATGCCTTCCCCTTACAAAATAGCTCTAAGAGAGTGAGCATTTTTCTGCAATAACATTGATTATTTTGCTTGCTCACAGCAACAATGTGTTACTATGGATCCTGCTCATTGTTTTGGCAGGGGATTTTTAAAAATTATTCTTCTCTGCACAAGATGCTCTTGAGAATTGAGCCTGAATCAAAGGTGAAGGAACAGGGCATAACAGAGAGGCAGTTAGCAGCAAGTTTTGTTCATCTGCAAAATTTCCTGGATTCTGCTTGGTCCTTTTAATTAGCTTTATTTATCTGGGTAGAAACCCACTGAGATTACAATCTCAGCTTCCGGGATGATTTGTCCTAGTCTCCTGTCTTTGAAAAATAGTCTCCAAACTGTCTCAGAGGTGACACTCTGGCTGCTCTTTTTTGCCACTTGCAATCTGTCCTGTTGCTGTAGGAAGCTGGTAATGGTTTGTTTGTTTGCTTCTTTTCCAACATAGCTCCCGTAAATCTTTCTTCCCCTTCTCAGGGTGTGAGTTATTACTTGTAGGAGGTTGGTAAAAATCACCTTGAAAGGGGTGAGAAGTACCAATTTGCTGTAAGTCATTTATTTATAAAGGCTGGGAGAAACACTTGTGGAAATCACAGCTCTGGACCTTTTGACAAGTGTCCTCCCTGCTCGTGGCACAGCAGTGGCATGGATTGCATTGTTCTCCCCTGGCATGGGATGGCCAATTGTGTCCCTGCAAATCCCTGGGCCAGCAAAGGGAGGAGCAGGGGGTACACTGCCACCCTGTGTGCAGACTCCTTCCCTCTAGATCCACCATGGAAAAAAGACTTGGCAGAGCTTTGACATCAGTGCTGGCACCGCTGCTTTCCCCTTGCAAAAAAATAAGCCTCCCCCATGGCTCAGGTTAGTGGCAATCCTAAAAAGTGAAATATTTTCCAGTTGTCCATAGCACTGGCAAACTTGCACGTGGGTGATGTCTTCTCAGGTATTCCCACATGCAGGTTGGACCCGCAAGGTATGACTTTGCTGGACAAGTAGTTTCAAGGGAGATATTTGCCATTTCAACAAATTTTATTTGGGTTTTGCAGTGAGAAAGCCTTTAGAAGAGCAGGAGGCTGGATCTGACTGTGCTGATGTCAGTCTGGATTTAGCGGTGTTAAAGGGAATGAGGTTAGTCTAGATTGACACCGGCATAAAAGGAGAGGGCAGAATTAGGCTTATGATATCTAAAAAAGTCTTAGGTCCTGATTCATCAAAGGACTTAAGTATGGCTGAATTCTTCCTAAAGCCCATATGTTAGCATTTTGCTGACAGGGGACGTTTATTTTTATTCAGAAGTATCAGAAAGGATGAAGAGGAACACTTTAGAAATGCCTTCCTTCTGACTAGGAGTATAATTGCCTCTAAATTTGGGGATAAACAGGAGAAAACATATTTTGGGTTGAGAATTTCTTGTATGTTAAGTAGTGTGTTTTACTGCAGAAAGCAGCTTCTAATGCAAATATTGTGTCAGTTGCAATGACAACAGTGGTGTAATTATTTTTGATAATGAAAAAACATACTATTATTTTGAACCAAGGAAACTATAGAGGGGTCATAATGGAGGATTTTTTTTTTCTTGCAATAACTTATTTCTGTATGACGATGTAATCATAACAGAATCACGATCTTGAGATAATATAAGCATTTGACTGCCGTTTGTGCATCAAAATACCCCAGAGATGTAATTATCTCATGGCTACTACATTTTCTGACAAGTCTTACAGCTTAGATATTGCAGACCCTGAGCACTGATATGTACAGAAAACATTAAATATTCATTTGCTGATACATGTATTTATAAAAATCCCATTTCTCCATTGAGTGAGCGGTGGTTTTCAGGTCATCCAATTCAATAACTATGAAGATATTTGAGGACTCAGGGATTCTTGCTCATTTGAAGTTCTGTAGTTTTCTTTTTTTTTGGGCAAAATAAATGCAGTAACTACTTTGCTAGGAAAAGGAATGCATTTCTTCCACAGTTTGTTCTGCTAATAGTCCCTGTGTACTGTATGTGCAACTGTGCTGGCCTCGTTGTTTCACATCCATGGAAATATGCAGTGCTCTGTGCAGGGCTGCAGCTCTTTCCACCCTTCGTAAGGCACAGGCTGACCTTCCACCCTCCTCGTGGTTCACAGTGGGGAGGGACACAGCCTTGGCTTGGCTGCAGGAGGGGAGTAAAGCTTCCATTCCATCTCTTCTGTCTCCCTGATCGCAGTGGACTAAACTTCGTTTTTTCAAACTGTTACAAAGTGCTTGACTTTTCTGCAGGGTGAGCAAATCCTTCTCTCCTCCCACCAAAAGTGTCCTTCATGTGTGTTGAAGCAGTGGATACCTCCACAGTCATTTGTGGCCAAAGCAGCCCCTCGTGTTGAACCTGGGATTGGCCAGCAGCTGTCTGGCAGGCCTCAAATTCTGAAAGAAAAAATGACCAGGGCTAGTAGCAAATGTTAGAAGATGCCTCAGCTTTTAAAAAGCGAAACAATTTGTTCCCAGCTGTATCAGCACGGAGTCATCCAATTCACCTTTTGGAGAGTGGCACTAATTTGTGGCTGTGTAGCCCCTGTTTTTGTGACCTGTGGTGTCCATACTGTACATGTATGAATGCTCTGCGTGCCCTGGGGTCACTTTGGAGTCTATATGTGTGTTGCATTGGCTGCTGAAGTGCCAGGTTTGCTCCTTTCAAGCTACTCAGGATGAGGAAGAAGGTGGGGATCTCTCCAATGAGTTTTGAGCAGTGCATTAGTGTCACCTCTGATACCAATAAATGACCCTGGAAAATCAGCTGGGAGCCCTCACCAGTGATTACATGGCAGTGTAGAGAGAGGTATCTGTGCCTCAGGGGCTTTTCTCCTGGTGTGCCCCACTGAAGCAATGGAGGGGCTGCATCTTCCTCGATGACAAGTTAAATCTTCCCCTCGTAATTGCCTGAAACACAACTTCTGGTAAGGTGGACAAGCTGAGCAGTTGTGCTGCTGCTTGTGTTTCTCCAAAAGTCACAAGCAGTGAGGGGTGCTCTGTTTGAGTCCAATGTAAGGCAACGGAGCAGGATCCAATGTGTGTGGGCTTTTTGTTATGGAAAAAGAGAAGAGAAAAAGCACAATGAATCCCAGGTGGTCAGCCCAAACAGTTTGCTGCCTTTTCTCTTGCACTGACTAATAATCCATTACAGGAAAAACAGATTACCTGCTGATGTACCAACACACAGGGGTGGTACATGAGGGGAAGATGTTCTCTGGATCCAAGTAGCCAAACTGCTTCTAGCTGGAGCTGTGTCTTCAGTAACAGGCAGGTGCAGGAGCAACCTTTCTATGTAGAAGTGAGGAGCCTCTTGCGCTGTTCTTACTGAAGAAAAAATAACAAAGCCCTGTGTTTCCAGATATGCCATAGCTTCAGGCTAGAGTGCTCCTACTGTGGTGATAGAGAACAGTGTGGGTTTGCAGTACCAATCTGTGGTGATGCTTTTGGAATTTGTCGTTCTGTTTCAATCCTTCTGCAGAGCCCAGCTGTCATCCTGCCCTTACGTTATTTAATAAAAAAAAAAATTGAAAATAATAAAATAAGGGATCAAAATGCCTTTGTTGTGTGTTTTTGATCTGTTCAGCCCTGAGAAAACCTTTCTGCTATCACCACCTCAGGTATATAGCTATTTACCTGTGGTTTGAGGGAGAGTATCACTTTTATACTTTATGTACTTGAAAGGAAGTTAAATAAATAGTTCCTTTACTCCTTTTAGTTTGTCTTGGACTCTTCACCCCTAAGAAATTGTGAAGCCAAGTGGAATCAGAGAAGGGCTGCATAGCAAGCAGTTTGTGCATGAAATGCATTTGTTTTTAATTGCCTCATTAAGTCAGGTTATGATGGATTATATGACTTTACCCAATGCAGTCTGACATAATGGGATGCTGTCAGAAGTTCTGGAATAACAGAGTGATACTCACTTGACTGGGGTTTTCTTGCTTGTGTTTTTAGCTGTGTTGATTGCTTGCAGTGGTTATACACATTAAGAATGTCTTGGCATGAGTAAAGGCAAGGTCATTAATGCTTTTTGTCATGATTACTTGATGAGTTTGTTGTTCAACCAGGAATTAATGCCTTGCTGGTAGTACAGGAAGGAGGCATGGGGCTGTCATGCTGTGGTGCAATGGGGTGGGTGTTGGGCTCACAGATTTCTCATGGTGCCTCCCAGGGCTCTGTCTATCAGCTGTTATCAGGGGTTGCAGCCAGTGACAGCACAGCCGTTCCCAGCAATTCACAGAGCAGTTTTCAGGTAAGGTATTTTCAATTATTTGGC
This sequence comes from Corvus moneduloides, assembly GCF_009650955.1. Classification (NCBI taxonomy): domain Eukaryota; kingdom Metazoa; phylum Chordata; class Aves; order Passeriformes; family Corvidae; genus Corvus; species Corvus moneduloides. The sequence goes on from NC_045486.1 coordinate 10,521,090, forward strand.
TGGTGTTTAATAAACATGACTTGAGGAGGCCCCTCCATGTTGCACATCTGTTTTGGAGAGGGGCATAGCAAATGGAGGTGTTGTATCCAAGGCAAAGTAAGGTGGCTTGGCAGCAGGAGCTGGCTTTGCTCCCTCTACGAGGGAACAGGAGCCCTTTCATTTCCTGGCATGTGTTGGTGGCTTGTGTAATGGAGAGGTACAAGAACATCCTCCTCTTCCCATGATAGATGAGGTTTGTAGGTTTCAAGCTGTTTAAATAAGACTTTTAGCTACCAACAAAGTAGAGGAAAAAACTCCTATTCTCAGGTAAATCATTATGCTGCATTTGTTTTCCAAACCCTCTAATAATAATATAAAAAAGCCATTTTGAATGCTATTCCTTTTGCCTTTTCAATTTTTCCCTTGGAATCTCTCAGCTGTTAAATTAGATTTTGGATTCATCCCAAACTTATTAATATTTCTTTGTCCTTCTTCACTTCTCTGTCTCTCCTCCCCCATTCTTTTCCAGAATAATTTCCAGTGGAGGAATTTTTTGGAAGCAGTGTTTCCCTGTGTAGATCTTACTCACGCAGCACATCTTTCTTTAAATAAGGCAATACTGGTGTTTTTTACATCCTGCACAGTTCTGTTTAATTGCCAAGAGCTGGACTGTTGACTTGAATGAAGCCCCACTGTGTGTAAGTGCTCTTACAAGCATTGATTAGGATGGCAGGTTTGACAGCTGAGTCAGAAACCTTGAAATACACCATTTGGGACTGTTTGTTGGTGATGATGAGTCTCAACTGCCACAGACTTTCGTTCTTTTTTTTTTTTTTTTCCCCAAAAGTTTAGAGCTTTCTCCTTCATTAGGAAAAGGGCTTTCTTTAGACTCCTTTGAAATGGATGCAGCACCTCCTTGTTCTCCTGCAGTGGTCATTGCTATGGATAATTTTGAAGGAAACAAGTAAGATTTAGGAATTGTTTGGAGATATTGCATTTGATTAGTTATTTGCATTAAAGCTCCCTGAGAAATTGATTTCCATAATCATTCTTGAGGTTTGTGGGATAACAATGAATTCTAAATTGAAATGCATCTAAACTTTAAAATTTTCCCAGAAAGTTGAAATTTTAGTGTATTCCTTATGAAAACACTGAAATGTATTTCCAGGAGAGTAGATTGCTGCCTGGCATTTCTGTGGGAATTGGACTTGGCATTATTCTTATCAGCTTCATTTGACTTCCGCAGGGGGAGGTGGTAGGAGAGTGAGAAAATTCACATCAAGTCCAATTTGCAGTTGCTGGGTCTTGCAGCCTCTGCAGCCCCATGGATCCCTGTGCTTCCAGGCCAGGAATGAACTTGCAAGTGTCAGACAGGGCTGAGCAGGCTGCTTGGCCATTGTGGTGTGTGTTTGTAGCATATGAAGAGAAAACACAACCGCATGCCCTTCTTGTTTGGCATCCAGACTCCTAGCACAGCCTGATATCCATCCGTCCGTCCATCCATCCATCCATCCGTCCCGCCTCTCTTTTCCATGTTGAGTTTTTCCTGACAGACCCTCAAACTAGTTGGTTTCTGAACATTATTTATGTTGTGGCTCCTATGGACGTGGAAACCTTGGAGAAACACAGAAGAGCCAGCCAGTAGCAAGGCTCCCATGGTCATTCATGAAAATGGAGCTGTTTCTATCACAAGTTCTCTTAAAGCCTGTCAGTCCTTTGGAAAAGTGCACATTTAATCAGAAATCTCCTTTATTTGTGTTCCTTCTCTCTCTACTCATCCATTTCCTTGTTCCCATTCCCAAGCTTGTCTTTGTCTTTTCCTTTACTTCCAACCTGAAATTCTGGTACCAAGTGCTATTTTTGGGCTGCCAGCCCCTTGCAAGCAGCCAGACTTGGTATGTTTTGGAAAAATGCAAGCAGCTTCTCTGGGGCAACAGAGGAAGCCACAGAGCTGAAAGCTAGTCCTGATAAAATCCAGGGAGTTTTTACTGTCATGAAGTTCTTTAGCAAGAGCTGTTGTTTGTTTGGAGCTGCTGTGCAGTGATTATTTTTCAATAGGAGCTTCAACTTCACCTGAGTGTATCTGTAGTGATTACAGGAGTGAACCTAAATGGCTGGGGAGAATATGCTAAACTTTGCTGCTGTTGGTGACAGGCTTTGGTAATTCCTGCCTCCACAAGCCTACGGCTTTAGATATCTGCTGTATTTGAGCTTCCTGAAAATTACACACCCAAGGAGCTTAAGGGAGTGAAATAATCTGTACTGACAGAATGTGGTGTGGAAATGTCCCTCCTTAACTATTTTGCTGATGCAGGACTTCAACGTGAAAGCAGAGGAAGATTGATGGCAGAGAGCGAGTGGGAATCACACTGATGTTTAGGCTTGACTTGGGTTAGGCACTGCAGAAAGAAATAAATGGAAGAGGGAAATTGGGTCCAGGAGTGGCATTCCTTTTGTTTCTTAACTGTCCAAGGTGCTGGTGAGGGAACTTAGCATCTTGTGCCAGAAGCACCACTGTGTATTGCTTTGCTTGACAGTACCATCTTTTCAGAGCATTTTGTTTCAATTCCCTCAGAACCTCAGTGGGAGAGCTGAGTCTCTGAACAGCTGTAATAAGCCCATGACTTCATTTCCAAATGGGGTCTCCTGAGGACATTAAGAAGGTGGTGAGATTTGGGAGGAGCAATGAGCTGGCTGCTTCTCACTGGCTATGGCAGCTTCAAGGGTCAGCAGATCCTGCAATTAATAGGGAACAATGAGCCAGCCGGGATGCTCTGGCACATGATCCTGGGTGGAAGTGAAGGGAAGAGAAGATAGTGAGAAACTTGGGAACAGCCTTCTTCTTCCAGCTCTCATCAAGGCTGAACCCTGGCCACAGGAGTCCTTCATTTGAATGAGAGAATGACATTGTTTTTCCTCCTAATATTCCTGTATTATAGCCCTGATTACTGTGACATCTGAGTGCTTGAATGTATTTGAGTTCTCAGAGCATCTCGATGGTGCATGTGCTCTTATTCTGTTTTTAGCTGGGTGGTTGAGACCAAAGTCCTGCTGATTTCAAGGGGTTGGCTTGGGACCACATGGTGTGGCCCATCACCTTGCACAGTCCTGAAGCAATGCCTTTCACCTCTCCTAGTGGTAAATCATGGCTCCCCTACCAAGAAAAGGAAGGGTGTTTTGGGGCCAGTTGGCATCTCTGAGGTCTCTCCATGATCTGGCCAGAGGTCCTTACAGGCTGAGCTATCTCCTGCTTGCAGGAGGCTGCCTCTGGCCTCCATTTCTTGATTACAGCAAGACAGCCAGGGCTCTTTCAACTGCAATGATTGCAAGTAGGCTTTGGGCAGCTGATTATTCACAGTCATGCCTGACACTGCTGGAGAATAGGGTAGGATTTGTTCCTCTTTAGCTTTCTGATCTGCAAAATAATAACAACATTTGTCAGTGTGAATCCCTTGTGAGGCTATGAGCTCAGAGCTCCTCTCTGAAGTGTGGTGGTGTCTATTTGCCTGCAGAACAGGTACATTTTTGGAGGTAGGAGAGCAAACTGTGCCCATCTCATCCCACTGAAACATGTTGCACTGTCAGTACGTCTTTGGTCTGCTGCAGAGTAAATATCTTCCTAGTTCTTCTGAGCTGCTGAATCCCCCACCTCCATTGGAATTCCCACTGAACACAGGGCATATTTCACCCGGGTTTGGACTGAGTCCCACATCTCATAATCAAACTCCTTGTCAGTTAATGCCTCTTTCTGCATGACACCCTCAGGCTGATTTCAGACTGGCAGGGCAGCTTTCAGTTTCATTCCACCAATGGTTCTCCAGCCATCCTGTCTTAAAAGCCATGTGTGTAACTGGCCTCTGCTTGCTCTTTCTAAATTATCTCTCAGTACTGTTTTTTCTTTCTAGTCCTTCACTTATGAGCCTCAGGGATTCATGTAAAAGTGGAATTTTGCACCCATGTGTGTTTTTTGCCTCTGTGAAGGGATGGAGATCATCCTCCACTTAGAAACTGTGGTTACAGGGTCAGTCTCTTTAGACTTAGACACTACCGAGCCACTTGTAATACTTTATGCTCCTGAAAAACTCTGTGTTTCTCTGAGTTTGCTTTCTTTGTCAGCTGTTTGCCAGCCTGCATTTGGCACAGGATCAGAGTTGTCACCTTTCCAGATTTCTTTGCTGAACCAAAATAAAATTTCAGAGAGGCTATGACATGGGAGTGCTGAGAAACAGTACCTGAAAGCATCAGTAGTGCAGCATTAAAACTTTCACAAAACAGAACCCAGAGTTTTGCTTTAACAATTCTATGTTGGTCTCTCCACTTTCCCTTCCAGTAGAAAAGTGTCTACTGCATGTTCCTGGGCTTGGCTGCAGTGCACATCTGGGTGTCTGCGAGTCCCAGGGATTACGTGTCAGTCACCAAATGTCCCCAAAATGTGTCACCCCACTTTTCCAGGGCTGTAGCTCTCATCCTGCCTAGTGAGGCTTGCTATTCCATTGGTGCTGTTATGATCACACAGCAACTTTTGGAGGCCAGAAGGGCACTGCAGGTGCTGGAATAGCTTGTGAACTACTATCAAACAAGTGAGAGAAATTAAGGTAGTTGTGGGAAAGGACCGGGAAAAGAAAATATGTGAGTCAAGTAAGTTCGTATTTTACTCAGGCATTTTTAATAATTTCCGACGATAAATGGCCATGGTCTGTTCCCTGTTCCCAGTATTGCTGTTGTTACAGTGAAAATACCATGACTACTGTCAAGCACTGAAATTTATTTATGTGGTTGGTGTGGGTTTTGTTGTCTCTACAGCAATTACAGCTCTTTATTCTTTCACAGGTATTTTTGGACAGCTAGTGTTTTCCTGCCCCAGAAAAATAAACAAAAAGCCAAACATGCACCTGATACTTTTAAAATTGTGAAGATTTTAAAAACCATCTGAGCCTTTTTTTTCTGTGGCAGTTTTAATTCTGAGACCACATTCCCTTGAAATAAGAATTAGCTTAGTGTGAGTGGTTGGAAGTAGCTGTGTAAGTCTTAATTGCTCTGCTAGGCCTGTGCTCTTTCATTGCTTGAAGATTTTGAAATCCCCAACTTTAATTTCTGTAGCTGTAGTTAAGCTGGTAAGATGCTGCACACAGGTGGCAAACCTCCAACATTATCCTCTTTCTTTTTTGCCTTAATTATTGTCATGTTTATTATTTTGTAATAAAGCCAAAAGCCCAAAATAATTAACTTGAAATGCAGCAGTTGCAAGACACCAAGCTGTTTTCTTCTCAAAAGCTTCTTATGGTCTTTGAAACAGCTGGAAAATAGTGAAGGGAATGAAATAGCAGGGCATCAGCAGAAACTTGCAGAGGGGGTCAGTGCCACTGATTGGTGTTAAAGCAGGTGAAGACTTCATGACAAAGCCTAACAGCAGTGCTGCATGGTGTGATTAATAACTGCAGCATGTTGTGCTGTCTCCAGCCTCACAGAAACTCAGAGTTATGCAGCAAGCAAAATATAATGTGGTAGGGAAGGATCAGGTAAGGGCTCACCTGTGAAATAGTATTGGGAGCAGGATGCATCTCCTTGTTTGGAGGCATTTGCTTAGGGTCGAACAAGGACATGGTGTGTCTGTGGTGTCTCTGGGCTGCAGCAGACCCCGGTGTTCCTGTGATTTCCTGGAACCATGTTGCAGCAGCCAGTGATGGCTTTGAGAACTTAGTGCCAAGCACCATCTCTGGAGGGCAATGCCTTCAGTTTTGCCTGAGGGTTGCCTACCAAAACACAGGCCACAGGTTCGGGTCTGCTTAAATCTGTCAGCTGTGACTTTGGTGGCCTGGCATAGGCAAACAGGGCTGTGTTTCTGCATCCCTTGCTCCTTGGGATTTTCCTGCTGAAAGCCTCTCTCCCTTTAGTGTTTGTGGCAGATGCACCATACCTATGCTTTTTAAGAATTCAAGGCAATAGTGTCGGCTTCCTCCTGTTTGAAATCACTTGGCATGTCCCAGTGCTGAGAAATACTGAATAGTACTGCTGGTTAGGGAGCAGGCTCTTCCACGGGGCATAGAATGGTTCTACAGTCAGGGATGGGATTAGACAGGAGCAGGAAGAAGAGGAAGATTGCCCAGGATGAGGAGCAGCAGGAGGCTGTTCTCAGTCATGTTGGGAAGAGGCAGCTGCCGTGTGCTGCTGACTCATGTAATGACCCTTGTGCTAATGCTGTTCCCTATCATTTAACACAAAAATAAAACTGCTAAATTGAGACTGATTTGAAACATGCATGGTTTGCTTTGGAAGACATTTAATAACAGCTATACTTTAATTGTAGGACTCTGATTGGAAAAGGAGGGACAAGTAAATAGTTTACATTAACTTAGCAATATTATTCTGTTATTATTGAACCTTCCTAAATTCTACCCAAATCTTGGCTCAAATCAAACAGCTTCAGATAATTTGTGAGAAGCAATAGGTGAAACTAAGTGGGAGTAGGACATGAAAAGAGTGTGTGATCACCTGAATGGAAACCAAAGTGTTCCCAGTACTCACAGTAGTTAGTGAGATGCTTTGAAGGCTTTTTCACCTCTTAAATGCTTACTGCTTTGAGGCAGCAATTTTGGCCTTCAAATGACTACAGCAACTTGCTGCCCTGACAGCGAAATAAATTTTGAAAGCAGTGTGAGTGCAATCTATAGGATTAACAGCCAGGCCATAAAGCAGAAATCTTTCCAAAACAGAGATCTTATGATTACTCAACCAGGAAAAAGTCGCCTACAGGACCTGAGTGGTTCATGGTGGCTTGTTGCCTTTTATACTGGCAACTGGTGAGAAAATACAGAATGGGCTGAGTGCAGGCAGTATCTGCAGTCACAGGGGACATGCAGGTTGTACCTTTAGTCCCTGAGAGCCCATATCAGCAAAATCTTTTGTGTTGCTCCATGCTGTCTTGCTTTCCTGCTGCTCACTGTATTGCTGCAGCTCTCAGAAATATTAATGAGATGAGAAGGAGATCACCCTCAGGTGACCCTCCATAGCATCACTTGCTGGACTGAGAGTCTGGGCTGCAGTACAGTCCCAAATCCATGTGTTTTGTTTTTATAGAAGTGGTAATGGTGGCTCAGTATGGATGGCAACTTGAATTGGTTATGTCAGTTCTAACTAATGACATTGAAGACCAATAAAGTGACTCTTAGATTGGTTTTGTATTATTAGTCTTGTTATTAATTATGGAGACATGACAGCAGCATTAGTGCTAGTATTAACCATCAAAATAAAATGGAATTGTACTCATAAATCTCATTGATTAGGAGTACATGAAGGATTACAGCCATTCTCCAAAGGAAAAGAGAGGAAATGGAGTCAGTCTGGAGCAGGAGTGAGATGGAGGTAGAAGAAAATTTAGGGAATGATAGCAGTATGCTGAAGATTGTTCAAAGAAGGAGCCTGAGCAAAGAAGAGCAGGACTAGGGCTGAAGTCTGCAGCTGCCTGGGTGGACAAGGTTGGGTTTTCCTGCATGTTAGAAGGAATTATGGACCTCACTGCCCTTGAGGCTGGCTGGCTGCCTAGTGCTTCCCACTTCCCTTTGGGACTCTGCTGCCGGCTTGATATCTAATCTGGAAGCCACTGCGAAGGTCTTCTACATTGTGTGAGGCTGGGCCAGCACCCTGCCCATCTCCCAGGAGGCTTGTGGGAGCCTTAATGCCTGGGAAGAGCAGGTGGATCTCAAATGGTGGAGACCAATGCAAACTAGGACAAGCTCTTGCCAGGAGCAGGCTCTGATTTGGGTGCTGGCTGTGGACAGGAGGAAAGGGAAGCAGGCGCATCTGTGCAGCCCTGGAGGGGAGCCAGGGAGATCCTCGCTCAGCAGAAGAGCTGCCTTTGCGCCTGACAGTGGTAAACTGCTGAGAGGGAGGCAGTGCAAATTACCTCCCGCCCTGGAGAAAGGTGGCAGGAGAAGAATTATGCCTCAGAGTGATGCAGGGGAACAGCATAATTTCCTGGGGTGGTGCAATTTGCATGATGCTGCTTGTCTGGAGACACGGCTCATTAAAATCTGGGCTTTAATAAGCTGAGAAGCATTGGCCAGATCTTGCACTTGGGGTCTGCTCTGTGGCACTGCTGCTGTGGCCATGTCTGGGCACTGAGAGTTCAGTCCTTGAAGGGTTATCCGAGGCTGGCAATGGCTGTTGCTGGTGCCCATGCTCTGCCCTGTGCTGGCCTTTGCAGGGCGTGGACTGCATCTTGCTCAGTGGTTAGAGTGATGGCCCTATTTATAATGCCTTAAATGAAGTGCAGGATAATTTAATTTGTACATCCATTAATACTATCTACTGCAGGGTTTGTACTTAATTGTATCACTCTAAATGGAGTTTTAGGTTATTAACAGGCTCTCAGTCCTGCTGCCTGGCACAGCCATGTCTAATCCCACACATGGTTGCTTGGAGAAGGTCCTTTCCATTCCACTAAAACCCCACTGGCCTGGTTGGGTTCTTGGAGGGTTCTTCCAAGTTGGCAGTCACTGCCCAAAAATCATAATTCCTCCCTGAAATGGCCAGGAGACAATCATGATGGGTATTTCCTTGGCATCAGTGTGGGAGATAGGATGGTGTTGACTCTCTCTGCAGGGCAGAGACAAAGGGGAAACTTTGGGCCAGGAGCTACATCAGTTCCCAAAGTTTTCCAAGGGAAGCTCTTCTTGCAGCCAAATAACTTTGTAGGTTGAGTAAGGGTTGACCTGACTATAGTGAACTGATAATCTGCTTCTGCTATTGGTTCTTTTGTGTATAAGTGGGTTAATAAACATCTGTCTTAAGTTGTGTCTCATGGTCCGGTTTAAATCTGAAAGCCAGCAGTAAAGGTGTGTGTTTGTCACAGAACCATAGAATGGTTTGGGTTGGAAGGGACCTGAGAGATCATCTAGTTCTGTCCCCCCCTGCCATGGGCAGGGATGCCACCTGTTGCATTAGGTTGCTCAGGCCTTCACTCGTCCTGTCATCCACCTGACTCCCAGGCAGTCATTCCCAAGCACACAGGGTTGTTTTCCACTTAGCCTCCTGACTCTCAAAACTGTCATTTACAAACAAAATGAGTCTTTCAAGGGGAATGCTCTTCTTACTGCTCATCCATGCCTTGGTTTGCAGTGCTAGGGCAGCAGCAGCGGAAGGGACTCTGAACTCTGTCTTTGGAGATTGCTGTGGACAGGGGATCATGTCAGAGCTTCCCACACAGGGTTCTTGCATTCTTCTCAGTGGTTTGGTGGTGTCTGAGAGCATCTATGGCCCTGGGTGTACACTATAGGATGCATGTTGTTGTCCATTAAAATCTGTGTAAAAATACCAGAGGGTCATGTAAAAACATTTAAAGGCTCTAGATTATTTGGAAAGTTTAGAGAGTCTAAGCTTTTGAAACAGGAAGAGAAGCTATTGGGGTATATTCAGTGGTTCTGCTAAAAATGTCTTGACTAGCTACTTCACCTTGCATTACCTCAGTGTCTGCAGGAAACTGGAAAAATTATTTGCCTTTTTCCAAAGATGCTGGTGAGAAAATAAGTGCTGAAAGGTGAGCAATTGTGTGAGCACAGGAAAGTCAAGGTTCTTTCCTGCAAGCTTGCACAGTTATTTAGCATTTCTCATAGATGCAGATATTATTTGCTGTCTGTGTTAGCTATTTCTAGTCTTTGAAAAGAAGCCAGAATTCTTTAAGAGTCACTGCTTTTTCTGAGCTGATACTGGCTCTTTTGCCTGAGGAGTATTTGAAATCTGCCAGAATGCATGTATTGTCAAAAACAGAAATTGAAAACTCTATACAGGATCTGCTGCCCCTGTGAGTTATGAGCTTTCCCAAGTCATCAGGGAGAAGAAATGCCTGCTCTTGTTCTCTGCAAGAGCTGTGGATGGACAGAGGCAAAAGAAATCCCTCTCCCTCCTCCCCCCTCTCCCATCATCACCCAAAACTCTCTCTTTGGGTGGAAAGCAGCTTTTGAAACAGACACACACACACACACACAAGCGCTTTCCCAGTGACCTGCATGCTTCTAGCTGTCCCTCCTTCCTTGGGAGCTGGAGCTGCTGAGACTCCGGAGTTGGGGAGATCCTGCCCCTCTCTGCAGCCCTGAGACCAAATGAATAAAGTGAACAAGGTTTTGAAGCTTCTTAAGAAGTCATCGAGGAGAAGGAAGAGATGGAGAGAGGAGTTGAGGGTGGAGGAGGAAGGGGAGAGCCAGGAACTCTGTGACCCAGGTGATTTGTGCCGCCTGCACCTCTGTACCACTGGTAAGGAAACAGGAATGTTCCTTCTCACCTTGCGACAATGTGCCTGTTTGATATCCACTGCTTGTGTGTGACAGGAGAGCTTCCTATAGCCAGCCACTGCTGTTGTGCTTTTTGTGAAAAATACTGGTGGGAGAAGTGGTAAAGGCAGGGAACTGAAACTCCTGGGTCTCCTTTTATAAACCTTCCCTTGCTTGCGTGGGTGGCATTTTGCACATTTGTGAAGTGGGGAGAGAAGGGAATCTTCTTTCTGGAAGAATGGTGCTCCTGAAAGTGTAGGGAGAATGTGTAGCTCATTGAGAATTTTGTTTGATACGTGTGGTTGCATTTTGAGATATTTAAGCCTGTATGTTTGTTCTGTATATTTGTGAAACAGAAGAGCAATGTGAAATGGATGAATTTAGGTTGTTGTTTTTCTGAGGGATGTTCTTGTCCATCAAAGTTGGTGTGGACCCAGGTCCATAATATCCATCCTTACCTTCCAAGCAAACGATGCTGTGGCTGTAATATCATTGAAAATGATTCTGTGTTTAGTCTGTCTACAAAACAGCAAAACAAAAAATGCTGGGAATGTGAAAAAGGGTCTTTTAGAGCATTCACTGACATGTCTCCAGCACATTTGAACTTTCTGCTGGGGACTGTGACCCAGCAGAGGAAAATGTGTAGGTCTGTGCATTTGGCCATCAGGCTCAGCTTCCTTCCTTCTGCATTGCCAGTGTCCAAGGCATGTGAAGCACTTATGAAACTACACTTAGGACGAAGCCACTCTTGGGTCTAATGTAGGTCAGTGCTCTTCTTGCCATCACATTTGGTGGTTTGTTTGCAATAGTATTGTTGTAGCTTTTGTACCTTTTAGAGGCTCACTTTTTTTCTTTCTCACACACCTAATTCTGTTGAGCTGCTTTCCTGACCCTGTCCTGGAGCATCGGATGGCCCCATTCTTGCAGGGCCTTGGGCGGCTTCATTTACAGCTGGAGACCTGGGGCACAGAGATGTTACTGGACTTGCCTAGGGTTACACAGACTGGGGCAGGGATGGGCACTGGCCTCTGAGCTTGAGGCCTGAGAAAATGCCATGATTAGCAGCACTGGTAACTGTCCTGCTCTTGGCTTCAGCTTCCAGTTGTCCTGACTTTCACTTCTCTTACCTGCCTAGGTAGTTCAAGAGTCTGAGATGTGTGTCTGCTACCATTTTTTCCAGTGAAATATATTCAAATACTTTTGCTTAAAGTTTTCATATATTTCTTACCTTATCTTTAGTAAGGAACTGATCGACAGATAAGAAAGGAAATTAAAACCTGAAAATATTTAGGTGTCAGAATGTGAGAAGGCAGTGGAAAACATTAACCAGCTTTGACAGTTTGACAGTCATTTCTATTGTTAAACCTGTGTGTATTTTACTTTATCGTTTTAATAGGAGGTTGTTACTGAGAAGGTTCACCCCCAGTCCTGAGTTTCTCAGGCTGGGAATGTGGTCCCGTCACAGCTGAGTTTTATATTCAGTCCACTTCCTTCTAACCATCTCATCTAGTGAGCTCTAAGGTGTTGACCTGAGAGATGGAATGCTTTGGTTGTTTTTTATTTACTTGGTTTTTCTTTTGATGAAAAGACCAACACAGATCTTTTGAACCTGTAGTTAATGCCATGCTGTGGGGGCAATAGTAGTTAGATAGCCTGAGTCCATCTTAGCTGGGTGTACACAGTGGATCTCTCCCTCTAAGCCATGGAGTCAGGCTGCTTAGCAGGGAGAGGAGAAGAACTAGTGCTTCTTGACCCAAAACATCCAAAACTTGCATGATGAATTCTCTGGAGAGTCTATTCCTCTCTGTTGATTGTAAGGGAAGTAAAACTGAAGGCTAGGATGTCTCTTGTGTGCTGACTTTTATACGGCTTGTAAGGGTTTTGGGACATGAATGTGTGACTGTCTAAGAATTTTTTGGCTTTATTGCCTGGATATGCTTTAGGTGAAGGGCCCTCCTCTTTCACAGTCTCTGCTACTCTGCAACAGTTTGTTAGCCTGAGGCTTTTACAAAGCTGAACTGATGGCTTTTTTTTTTTCCCTAAGTGCAAGATGGGTAGTGGGTTAATGCACTTCTGCCGTCCAGGCAACAGTGATAGAGATGGATTGACAGAAAAAAAAAAGAAAAGCATCAGTTAAGGCAAATGGGGAGAAAAATAGTGCATTCCTGCAGTTGGATTCTGTGCCGGCAGTTATTCCAGCCAGTTATATCTCCACAATAAAATGTAAATGAATGCAATCATTTATTTGGGTGCCTGGAGGCCTAGTGGTATGAAAAGATAAGCGAGCATTTTCCATTGTTTATTTGGTGGGGGTTGCTCTTCTCTGTCTGCTACTGTCTCTCTGATACCTTGGCAGCATCTAAATGTTGCCTTTATTATTAAAAACACATATATGGGAGTCTAATATCTGAAACGGATTAGTGTGGTGTTTACAGAAGCGTCAGCCAGCCCCCACTCCCTGCAGGCTCTCAGCGTTTGTGCTCCTTCTGCAGGAGCACTGCACAGGGAGCAGGAACGCCAGCAGCTGGCTGAGGACTGGGGAAAAGCAGGCACAAGGCAGGGAGTGGTGGGTCTGTAACATGTGTTGTTGTTGCTGGTCAGAGGAACGAGCAGGAGGGACTGGGAATCTCCAGTGAGCTGGTTCTCTGGAGGCTGAGGAGGAGGGAGAACAAAGGGAGGGTGGAGAACAATAGGACACGACAGTGGCATTGGGATAATCTCTGATCCTATTTAGGCATATTTAATTGGCCTGTCAGTTTTTCACATCTCATGAATTTTCATAAGGATTCTTCTTTGCCTCTTGTTTTATCTTCTCATAGCTCCTTGGATTTCCCTGCGGACAGTCTCTCTGGATTTCTTTGTTTTGTGTCCCCCCCTTTCCTATTGCAAAGCAGCACTGAGTTGCCTGGCTTTGTGGTGTCTAAGCAGAAAGACAGATTCAGCAAAGGAGTTGTTTGGGAAAATCTCATGTTACTCTCAACAAAGAGAGAAATTTGGTATGGGAGGGGGGATTGTCAGTGGCCTAAACATGTGTGCCATCTATCACAGCTATTTTTGCACTGGTCTAGGGCTCTGGATATAAACCTACATCCCAATCATGTGTAATGTTATGGGGAATTAATTTTTTTTCCCCCTCTGGTCCCTTTGAAAGCTAAGACACATTTATTCTTTTGATTTTTTTACCCAGTATTGGCTACCTTAAAAATACAGAGCTGCTGAACTTCTGGGTTATGTAAATTCATTCAAAGGGATGTTGCTCAGCCTTTCAGATCATCTCTGTTAAAATCCTACCCTTTCATTCCTAAGTGATGCCAGACCTAGTTGCTTCATCCTCCCACAAGAAATCCCCCAGGCACATGATTAAAACCAAGCCATCCTTATAGTCACTGGCCGAGCTTGCCAGAATTGCTAGTGCATTTCTTGTGGCTTTGAAGTTCATGAGTACTGGGGCTTGGAGGGACATGAGGACGCACAGAGAGGCAGCCCTCGCAGGCAGAGGAGATCAGAAGCTGCAGTGATCTCTGATGGACTGCTCTCAGAGCTGGTCTTGTCCTACCTGATCCCTGGGGTGACGACAAACATCTTCAGATAGGTGCCTATCAGAGTGGTTCCCTTTCAGAAGGGGGCTACACCAATAAGAGAGTCCAAAACTGCATGGCCAGGCTGTCCGAAGGGTTTGGGTACTTTAGGAAATCATGGGCAAAGCTCATAAGAAGGGTATCCCAGACCCTCAGCAGGGGAGGAGGCGGGAAGAGCTGCAGGTGGTGGTAGAGGCCAGGGATGGGCATCTCCTACTTTGGAAGAGGCCCCTGTACCTCATGTCTGCAGAAGCGCAGCTGCCATAAAACCCTCTGTGTCCCATCAGCAGGGTGGTTTTCACAAGGCTTTTATGCCTTTTGTGATGACAGCTTGGTTTGTGGCAATTTATTGTCCTGCAGGTTTGTCTTCTCTGTTTATATCTTGTGGGTCTCACTGTACAGCAGTAAATCATTGCAAAGCTGATAGTTTAGTTTCTAGCCATAAATTCAAATGCTGGAAAGAGAGATTTGTTTATTCCTATGCCTCTGTTCTTCGAATGTGGCTGTTCATAGAGCTCTGTATGCCCCTAGGTGTGAGGATGATGTTTGGTAAAAGCGGTGATGACTTAAATAGTGTGAGGGACCTCTAAATAAAATTTTATATGGGATTGCAAGAAGTGAAGTGATTTGGACAGGACTACATTAGGGAAGGTGGAGAAACAGGAAAGGGAAAGAGATCCTTTTGGCAGAGCATTGGCACAAGGCTGGGTCTATGTGTGCCGCACTGTCTGGTCAAGGTCATGGTCTGGGGGTGGTGCTGGAACACTGCAAACAGCAGTCAAGCAGCTGAGGTTAAACCTCTGAAGGTCCTGGGGCAGCACTGAGACCTGGCACCAAGTGTTCTGCTAGTGAGGACAGTATTGTTGCTGGTAGAAAGGAGAAAACCTAGACTGGGATTAATGTGTGGCTCTGAAGGAGTCAGGGTTAATAGCATCAAGGCTGGGATATTTGTAGATAAAGGCAAAAGGAACCCAAGAAAGGCACGGGCTGGAGACCCTGATAATCCTCTCTCTGCCTGTGCCCTGCAGTGGTGAGCGAACTGTAAATGAAGCCGTTATTAACAGCTCTGCTCATATCACAAGATATAAACTGGTCTATTGAGCAAGAAAGAGTTGCCCTTTTTTAACCTTTCGAAGTGATTTCCCTTGTGGAGACCAGCAGAAGGAGAAAGCTGTGCTTCCTGACTGGAGTAGGGTGCCCTTTCAAAGCCCAGCAGCTCCGATCTCCCTCTTTGCTAAGGGCATTGTGGAGCTGCATTATTTATAACTCCTCCTGGGCACCCACTTGCACATCCTGCAGTGCCCGTGGAAAGGGGATTGCTGGCATTCACTGGAGATTCAGAGGTGACTAAAAGCTCACAAATGGTTATGGTCTCTCTTAACTTCCAGCAAAGACAATTGCACAGAGAAAGCTTTTGATCAAACAGATTCAATCCATTGTAACCAAACATAAATTTTGCTGAGAAAATATTCTGTTTCAACATTTTCAGCAATTAAACTCTGCTACATTCGGACTGTTTGGTGCCAGAAATTAATTAGTTGATAATATTCTCTTTAGAATGAAGACAAATGTTTTTATGTCTTTGCTGAAGGCTAATATTTGCAAAAAGAAAAAGAGATGAGTTCCTTAAATCTCTTTAATCTTGTTCTGATAAATACACTTTCTTACTGTTAAGTGTTCTTTGAATTTCTGTGTGCCTCTTTCTCACATTTCATATAATGCCAAGCGCTAGAGAGTGCGTAAATAAGAGCTGCAGGCATCAGCTTTCAGAGGACTGGAGTGATCAGTCAACCCAGTCCTCCCATCTTGGGATCAACTGTAATAAACACCAAGGAAATGAGTGAAAATATCCAGTGAGACAGATGTTTTTCTTCTTCAAGAGCAAGTATGTGAGTGCTCAAATGATTAGAGGTGGCATCCACATCTCGCTTGCTTATAAAGTAGTTGCAGAAGCTGTGTAGTTCAGTCCATTTTGCAGCCAGATCTTGAATTTGTCTGCGGATGAGACAAGCACAGGTGAACCTGGAGGCCAACAGCTGGATTTTCTAGGGAAGCAGAGACACATACCGAATTACCTTCTCAAAATACTCTGCGGCACTTGCTTTGGCAGGTTTTCTGCAGTTGGAAAATAAAAATAAATAAGCAAAGCCAGGCAGCATAAGAGTTTTAGAAAAATCCAGGCAGCATCCTTACTCTGATCCATCTGAAGCCCTACCTGTAGGATGCATCAACGCTGACTTTGGAGCAAAGTGTTTTCACCTCATTCACCTGATGATGGGACCAACCCAATAATAAGGAAATGCAAATAGAGAGTGAAAGTTTCAGGCTCCCTGATTATAAAATGCAGCTTTGACATTGTTTTTAGACGTCAGCATAAAATATAAGGTATAGACTGAATTGCAGCCTTCATGAAGGGCTGAGTCTAGCATTGATGATTAGAGAAATCAATTTGGCAATTCTGGGATGAGGGAAATGTAGGCTATTGAGGTAGGAAAATACTTCAGAAATGGGGATAATAAATTGTCTGAAGACAGTAGACGTGGGAGATGGAGTTCTTAAAGTCTCCCTTGGATGACAAAAATAAATATCTCACTTAGTAGGAAGTATGAAATTGCTGGTAAGTGCTTTTCAAAATATCAGCTGTTGGCCAAATTCAATCCATTATTAATTATGCCATCATGGTCATAATTGTTACAATTTAGACACTTCCCAAACAAATCTCTAGTTAATTAAAGGTGCAGTCAGTTCCTGGAAAAGTGAACATTGGGCCACCTCTGTGATGGCGCAGCTCTGGGTCTCATAACCACAGGGGCTGGCAAATCTGCACCTACTATCAAATGGGATGAGAAATTCAAGCCTTGTGTGAATAGAAAGGTGCTTAAAGTAGGAAAAATTAATGATGAATTTTCAGATAGATATATGGATTTACTCACGGCTGGGCTCAGTTACCTACTCCGCTGTTGGCTCCCAGCCTAGTGGGTAGACCACTGATGGGCAAATTTCCTGCCAGAGTAAACTGCTACAGCTGTTTTGCATATGAAAAAACAATGCCAGTTATGTGTGACAGTGGATTTGGTCATTAGATTTGATGATGGACAAAGATAATTCAGCTTGATGTCCTGTAAAAACACAGGCCAAATCCTTCAGCCATGTACACCTGGCAACTTGGACAAGACCAAGGCAAACCTGGTTGGTTTTCTGGTAGGCAGACATCTGGTTTTGATTTAAGGAGACCAGAATACAAATCATGTGCTGTTGCCTTCGTTAATTTGTTCTTGTGAGTAAAACACCTTTATTGGTATTATTTCAGAAACGGCATTTGTCTATAACAGTTTAAAATGGAGATAATTGTACATCTCTTGGCCCATTCTTTCATTACCTCTTCCACTCAAACCCTGCTCAGTGTGGTATGGGAACATCTGAACGCTGTAGGCAAAATGAGCTCCCAAATGAGGTTTCTATAAGCAAACATAATATTAGTGCAATGTGTTTAATGATAATAATAAAATTCAAATTCATGGGTCCTTAAGACCTCTTGAACATTCTGCTATTGATTAATAATTGTTTAACTAGAAGCTTCCAATATTTTGCTTAAGAAACAAAGTAGATTTTACTGGCTGCTAAGTTTAGTAACAGCAATTCTACCAGCACAAACACCCTATTTTAAAAGCTACATGTACATCCTAGCATGAGCAGTACTGATTCTGCATGGTTATTTAAATTTTCCCTATACAACATATCTAAAACGAGGTTGTTTTAATTTCAAAGGTAAGCTGCAGGTTGCAGTGACCGCAGCCTTCCTACCATCCTTTCTGGGGCTGATGGTGCTCTGTAAGTGAGGGATTTGTGTGTTACCTTTAACTGTGTTCACAGTAAAGGACTGCAGCTGGCGCTTAAACTGGGGCACAAGAACCTGCTTAAAAAGGAGATGCCTTTTGGCCTTTGGCTTACTAACTGTCTGGGCTGTTCCTGGCTAATTGCTTCATTAGCACAACAGCAATGTCAAATACAGTGAGAAGACTGTTGGGAGTACATACATGAAGGCAGAGCATGACCCCTGTCTAGGCAGGCATCTGCAGTCAGCATTTGTAAGAGCCTTTCATTCTCCCGAGTCAATTGGCAGTCGGAGCGAGTGGCAGTACAGCGCACGGAGATAAGACTATTTTAATTTCTTGCTTCAGGAGCCTCAGCTGCCTCCTTGGAAAGACTGATGCCTTGTCCATGGATTCACAGATTGAACAAACATACTCTATCATTTAATTATTGAAGGATGGCTTCAGCATTTCCTGGCAAAATAAACTATGGTCTTAGGCTGAATCCTGGCAACAGTGTTCCACCTGCAGGACCACTCTTCTTACTGTGGGCAACAGGCAGTACCACTTTGGTCACTGCTCTTTGGGATAATACAGTTCTGCTAAACCCATTTCCAAAAGTCAGCTGATAAAATAGTCATAGTAGGAGGAGATGGCTATGACAAATACTGATAGGCCTCAAGCTGGAAGCTCAAGAAAGGAACATAGAGGTGAATGCTTAAATTACTTGTCTTCTTAACTCTAGGACATATCTCAAATGCCATACACCCACTTGAATTGCAGAAAAGTTCCTGAAAAATCCTATGTGTTCAGTCTTCCTGCCAATCTGGGGTGAGACTTATGGAGAGAAAAAAGGGAAGACATTGTCAGCACAAATGGTGCTTACACACGGCTGCATTCCTGGTCTCAGCAAATGCAATGGTGAGAACTAGAAATTTCTCCAAAGAGCCTCTTGCAGCTGGTGCTACAGAGGGTTGAGGGTCTGGAGAAGTCTAACTCAGGGGAAATAATTGCATGTAGCTGAAAATTAAACATGGCACTTCTCATGAAGTGTCCTGGTGAGTTTGTAAAAAGTTGCACAGGATGTTCAGAGCGTGTGTCAGAAAAAGTGCCCATGGATGCAGAAAATAAGAACTTCCAAAATATCAAGGGTTAGGGTTAATGACTGAAGCCTGTTTGCCTTTTTTGCTGAACACAGTTTATAACAGACTGTTACCCGCAAAAGTTATTGTCAGGGTAATTAAACCTAATAATGCACATGAAACTTCTCCCCCCCCCCCCATGTTACTCTGTTGGAGGCTGTGGCATTGCACAGGGAAAGCTGTAGCCACGCTAATTAGGATCAGGCAAGGTACTTGTAAAGCATAATTTAGACCATTTCCTTTTGGGAATTGTCTACTAATGAGCGTGGTTCCAATGAAATTATTCATTGTTCACGCTGTCACAGGATCATTTATTAAGGGTAATCAGTTAAAGCGGTACAGGTGTCAATGTGGGCAGAACATCTTCTTCCAAACGTCTGTTATTGACAATGTCAATACACACGGAGAAGCCACTTCAGTCTGGCTTTGCTGAGCTGCCAGTTTGACCCCCCCCAGCCTGAACTAACAGCATTTGTTAGCAGCATATTTGATTTAACAGACTCCAAGAGGCAATAAACTTGGAGCCTGGGGGAGGGGTGAGCCCCTTCTGGCTACCCTGGTGCTGCTCTGCTTTCCACAGCAGATACGAGTGCTTCTGTGGGAAATCATATGCCAGGAAGGGGGGATTCATTGCCAACAGATAGCAGCCAATGAGTCTGTGGGATACCTGAATTTTATAGATCAGCTCATCTTGTCTTTGGTTCAAGGCTTACTGTATTGAATTTGTTGTTTCAGCATTGATCCTGCTTGCTTATCTAAGGCAGACTTTTTGTCTCCAAATGCTTTAATGCCACGGTTGGCCAATGTTATTTGCTTCTGTGGCTCTCAAAGAGCTCCCAAGCTCTTAGGGGGAGATCTGTTGTCTGTTAATTGCAATAGATTGTCTTAATATTCACTATGGCATGAATGTTTTTGAGAGATACCTTCAGATTGTTGTTGGCCAGTCTATTTGACATATTTTTGCAGGACAGTAATCCCACAGAATCTATATGCACGTAGATACTTATATCCTATTTATGGAGAAACAACTATCTGTAGTGAACTTTGTTTATTTTGCTTTCTTTCTAAATGGAAGGTGTACAATGGTTAGCCAGTTTAATGTGGTCTGATCTACAGTGATGATAAAAAGAGTGTTAGCCCAGTATCTGGAAATATCTGGTTTTATTTTTTGCAGACAATGTGCAAATACCAGAAGAAAAGAAGAGGCTGCCTTTCCATATAAATCTGCATTTTTCTCCCCAGAGCCTGTTTTATGGGTCTGCCCACTGACTGTACTGATAGTCATTGAAGCACATAAAAAGTAATGTAGCAACATCCTTTAAACTAGTGAAGAGAAGATGAAAATAATCAGAACAAATTCACAAAGGCAGTATTATCAGTACTTGTAACATTAATATATTCAGCCGTAACTGCACCTGTTAGTAAGGAAATACTGCCTTCTAAAATGCATTTTAGTACAGTGTGTAATTTTCAGGGTATTTATTAGACACACAGGATTTTGCTTTATTATTCCCGAGGAAGGAAACAAACTGTATGGCAACTTGAAGGGGAAAAATGAACTAATTTAATGTGAGCTCTACTTTGAATAGTTTCTGCTCCTTTAATTTTGTTCTGATACATATTTTCAAATGTTTAGTTGATAGAAGGCTGGTTTTTTTCCTTGCTATTTCTCCACCGGTTGCTGTTATAGAAAAAGTGTAATCATTGTCAGACAGATAAACACAGCAGCACATACATATATTCTGAATATTGTATATTCATTAATCACACTGTGTTTGGCTTTATTTTTTCTGAAACTTGGTGCATATTTTCATTATCCTCTTGCATTATTTGCAATGGATTCTATGGCTTGGCAGGCCCACTTCAAATACTAGACGTGATAAATGGTAATAGATTTCCCATTATACAAATGCTTTTTTATCCTCTTAGTTTAATTGCTGCATTTCTCACTCCTTCTATTGTGCACTCTTGATGACCGGTGTCCCCACAGTCATTTCCTGAGCTGAAATGAGGATTAGATTTATATATGGGAGAGCAGAAAACACATTTGTTTCAGTATCAAAGAGAAACAGCTGTGTTTTGTTTTCAACTGGAATTTCCTCTAAGGTAAAACCAATTGTCTTGGGACATCCAGGCAATTCCCCTGGCTAAAGGAGTTCTCTGAGACTCTCGGAGGAGGGTAAATTGGATCTTAATATTCAGCTTTAAGTCAGGATATGCTTAAATTCTGGTGATGAACCTAGAGAGAGGATGAAATGGCATGGTTCCTCTAGTCTTATTTGTAGACTGGTACTTCAGCATCATGAAAGCAGGGAATATCTGGTGCAAAATGATATTTTAATTGGAAAAAGAGTGTAAGATTCTCTGCTACAGCTCCAGTGAAATTAATTAGAGATGCCTGTGCTCAGTAGAGGGGAGAGAAGAAAAAGCAGCTTCAACAGAGCAAGGAATTGTGCATGGGGAGCTGGGAGTCAGCTCTCAGGCTGTCTCAGAAATTGAACATTTGGGGTCCAACAGCCCCCAAGTGCTCAGGCTTTTCATCTTCTGTATAAGGCTTTAAATACATACTTTACATCTAAATTTATCTATAGTTAATACACACCTGTCAATGCTTTCAACTCTATATAATTTTAAAAAAATCAAGATGGAGGCAAGAGGAAAATCTCTTGTGCCATTACATCAAGATTGACCTCGAAAGTACTGAGGGTTTATTGAGTTTTGAGGGTCTGTAATGGGAATTCTTAAATTTGGAATTCGGTGTTAGCTCTCCGGGATTGCCATTTGTGTGTGCTGCTAATGCTTCTACACATCCTGAGCAGTTCTCCATAGCCCTTTCCCTGCTGGAAAGCTTTCTGGGTCAGTCTGTGTTGTTTTTCTTTCGTTCCAAACGTACACCTCTGAGTCTGAATTTGCAAAACTGTTCATGTGTCCTTCCAGCCTAAAAAGTGGGAGGGTAACCCTGGTGACTAAGGGCAAAAACTCAGTGGCAGAGCATCACTGAGCTCAGGCACTGGCGATGAATTATTCTGTGTCACGTCTCTAAGGAGACTCCTGGAAAGCCACAGTGTGTTGTTTCCACAGACCAATGGCTGCAGGCAGCGAATTGCAATTTCCAAAGTTATCTGTGGGATCAGCAGAAATGCTGGCTAGAGCTAAACTCCCAGATGTCCATCTATTGAGGGCAGCCTTTAGCCCTCAGGTATTGATTTAGTAATGAAGCTTTCTTCTACAGATCCAGAGTTTCCCTATGGGTTCCTGGAAGGCACCTCTGAGCTCCCCTGGGACCATGGTAAGAAGCAGTTGAGAACCACTACTGCTGTAGTCTGAGTTCCCATAGAGAGACAGGGAAGAATATTTTGCTTATTCAGCTGCTGGGAGAGGCTCAGCTCAGCAGAAAAGGTTAACTAAAGTGCTACTCCCAGTGTGATTTGGTCTAAAATTCAGATGAAAGGGAGTAGTAACATATTGGTCAGGCAGAGTCCTCAGCAGGTGGTGTTCTCCCAGAAGAGTGTGGGGATGAGCAGGGTTGGACAAGGAAGGCAGTGAGACTTGTGTGCCATCATGAACCCTCTCTAAAGTCCTTCCGTGAAAAAACAGTGTGAAGTTTGTTTGGGAAGCTGATGTTCCACGTGTGGTCTGTGGGATGGTGGCTTTCCTCTTAGGTCTGCATGACACTGTCAGTGGTTTCTACAGACACAAAAAGCTCTTTTGCAGGGAAGTTTCTTTAGCAGGACTTGCCCTGCTGGGGCTGCTTACAGTTGCACTGTATTTGTGCGGGTGCTGGGTTTCTGGTGAACTGCTCCCATAAAATTGAGGGCTTTTATCTCCTTTGCTCTGGTAATCTCTGGATTAGCTTTCTGGTGAAGTGCAAGCATGCACCCGTGTGTGCTAAGGAATAATCTTACTTTGCAAATTAATATGTTAATGTAGCACCAGATTCCCAGCCCTTAACAGTGGGAGGCTGGTGATAGGTTTAAAACATCAATGTGTGATTTTATTCATCTGGACAAGATAACAAAACAGCTCTGCACTGAAAGTACCGAAAAGGGTCTGTGCCCCCTTTAGCTCAGTCTTTGCTATCCTCCCCCCAAGCCCCCTTCCCTCTCACTCCCTCTGCCACTGCCTAAAGCTCGACTCTATTTCACAGTAATGATACATTAATTTCGAGCCGGCAGCCCCTCGCAGAGCCAGGCAGAGGTGCGGAGGGAGCAGCGGCACAGAGCCATGTGAGTGCAGCGCTGGAGGCTGCAGGAAGATGTTCGCTGTCTCGCTCAAGTGCCGGCTCGGAGTGGTGAGACGGAGGAGCAAAGGTATGGTCAGAGCGGAGCAGCTCGCTCCTGCCTGCGAGAGGGACTTGGAGGGCACTCACTTGAGCATTTACTTTTCCTTAGCTGGGCAAGAGGAAAAAAGCTACTTGGTCTGTGATTGATTTTCACCCTCTGAGCATTGGCAGACAGGAGTAGGATTATTTTAATTTCTTGCATGTCCTATATTTTTCAGATACTAGATTTTTTTTTTTTTTCCCCGTTGACTCTCTGGATTTTTTTCCTCTTTTCATCTGCCATGGTTATTACTGCAGTAAAGTAGATTTAGGTGCACCTCAGAGTCTCATAAGGTTTCCCTCCTCCCATGTGGGAGCTGTTACTTTGCAGGGAGAAGCATTTGGATGTCGGACTCCACCAGACTGTTAGGGAGTCATGGTGCCTATCCCTCCCTACACTCCTTCCAGAAGGGGTGGGGGTTGAAAGGAGGAGAAACCTGGCAGGATAATGGGGAGAAAATGAACTTTGAGAAGATTTGAGGAACAGTAATATTTTATCTCAGAGCAAGTTAATCTGAGGCAGGACAGCTTCCGTACTCACCATCCTGCAGTGTTGCATGTGATCAGAATTGAAGAAGTTTTGTTGTGCTGGCCTGCGATCCCAGGGTCCCTCGCCCCCAGTTTTGCTGTGTGAGTGTTCGGAGGTCTCTGCACTCCCAGCTCCCGTGGTGTGCTGCAGCTGGGGCTCAGTCCTGCTGCTGTTGCCTTTGATTTCTGGGAGGTTTGCATTTTAATGGAGCCTGGAGCAGATCTCACCGCTGGGAGCTCGACTCCCCTGTGCAAGCCCTTCCAGCCGGCGGCACTCCTGCAGCAGATCAAAGCCCTTTGTTGTTAAGGAAGATGACCCGCATTTTTATAGGGACCTCTAAAGCAAAACAGCTTTTAGGGGCTCAGCGTAACTCGGATGCTATTGATTCCAGACTTCACTGAATGCATAAACACAGCTTTTAGCCTCACTTAAGGGGAGAGAGACTTACATGCTGATGCAAGGATCTGTGTGCTGACACACAGGATCTCTGTCAGGACTGGCAGGTACAAAACTTTGGTAGCAAAGAAAAGGGCCTGAACACAATGCACAAGTTTCTGATGTGGACTGGACCTTAAATCTAGGGTGCAATTCCTATATGTGACTTGCCTAGTAACTAAACAAGTATTTGCTCGGATCAAGGTCGCAATTCTATGGAACAGACATGAGTATTGAGCAGGGGCCTGAGGGCTGCTTCCCTTGACATCGGTTACTGGGGTGCTACGAGAGCAAGGGAGCATGTGGGTTGGGATTACCCCGCTGTGCTCCTTCCTCCGGAGTCTGCACAGGCAGTGAGATGCTCTCTTGTGTTCTTTGCTGCACACAAGGGCACGTCCACCCCAGGGTTACAGTCCTGCTGTGGCAGTCTCAGAGCTGAACTTATTTCAGATGTATGAATTTATATTTGGCATCATTTGCCTTTGACAATTTATCCTCATGCTTCTTTGTTTCTTTGCCTCCATGGTTTGGAGGCCTCATGGCCTTCTCTCTGCACTGTAAGGAGTTTCATGTTTGCAACAAACAGGGTGGCACAGGCAGGATTTCCACCTTCTAGAGTGATGCCTGGAAGTGTTTGGATCAAACACAGCCCTGGGGTCCCTTTTTAATTGGCAGATGCCAGGAGAAGATCTGGTGCCGTATTAGTTTTTACAGTTCTTTTTCCCTGGCATGCTCTTTTGCTAAATATCCTTAAGGAATTGGCAATAGTGTTGGAACATGAGGGGTTTTTCTTCTGCAGTTCTCCAGGAAAGTTAGGAACACCAGGCAGAATAAGTGCATTTGTGGCTGCAAAACACTGAATATGCAGCCTGGGACTGTAATGAAGGTTAAAAAAAATGCTATCCCTGTGCTACCTGATAAAGTTTTAGTGGCTTTAGTTGAAATATTTAGAATTGACTTAGATCACCTGCATTTCTTAGTGACAGATTTAAATGTGAGGATTGCTAATCCAATGCTAAATTGTACTGCTTTGATCAAGGATTAAACTGAGCTGGAAGTGGCTTTTAGGACTTGAGCTTTGAAATGAACAACCAGAGAGAGACGTTGTTACTTGTCTTCAGTATTTGGGGACAGGTGATGTTTAAAGAACATCCCCAAAAGATTGATCAAAAATAAATGGTGCCTGGGCACTTTGGTACCAGAACGAGCCCATCATGACTGGGCAGCAACCAAGGACGGGAGTTGCTATGAATTATGTTTGTGAGTAATGAAACCCTGCTGCATTTCATATCCGTAGATGCTCAAAAGCTCACTAGATATCTGTTGCATCCTAGGAGATGGTCAGGCCATTATTTGGCACTAAAAATTCCCGCCACCTCTTGAAGAGAGACAGGAAGACATTGCAAAGGGGATGTGTGAAAGAGAGTGGCAGATACTCCAGCCCAGGTATCTGTTGGTCCTCTGGTCCAGGTGGTTATGACCCAGTGTCCCAAAACCGTGCTCTGCCTGGCTCTGCAGGTGGATGCTTGCTGAGGGGAGATTCCTCTGCTAAAGTGGATTTTAATTAACTGTAAGGTTAGGTGTTCAAACCTCAGC
Source organism: Corvus moneduloides (assembly GCF_009650955.1). Lineage (NCBI taxonomy): Eukaryota > Metazoa > Chordata > Aves > Passeriformes > Corvidae > Corvus > Corvus moneduloides. The sequence goes on from NC_045486.1 coordinate 10,546,747, forward strand.
TATGGTGGCTGCTGTTAGTTTTGTGTAGTTTTAATTTTAAACATCCTCACAGAAATGAGGATTGATCTCCCTGTACTAACTGCTACTCTCTGTTTCAAAACAGACCCCTTCCCCCAACTTTCTGACTTCTGTGCTATTTTCTTTTCCATCCCTCAAACCCTGCATACTCCTCCCCAGCTAATCCCCCTCACTTTCGGGAGAAATTCTTGTTGTCAGTCCTCTTGGATTCCTGCTTTCCTTCTCTTGCTGAGCCCTTGAGCTTTTCCTGGCATGAAGAACATTCCCAGTTAATCCACCAGGCATTCATCTGGTTGGCTGGGGCTGGCGGCACTTCCCTGCCCACAGCTCTCAGCTGTCTTTGACCAACATCAGCTCATACAGCTGTAGGGCTCCTCAGTCCTCTTCAAGGACTCTTGATCCTCTGCAGAAGGTGCTACTGAAGACCCCCAAGGAACCTACAGTCACTTGTCCAATACAATAATTAAACTTTCCTCAGTATTAGTGTGTTTTTTCCATTGGAAAAGTGAAATGATTTCTGTCCGGTCATGCTTGTCATTCAGCTGAGCTCAGATAGGACTGTTTGGGGAGGGGTGGTTGGTGGTTGTCTGCCCTGCTAGCCTCCAATTACTGCAGCAAATCAACTGTATTTTATAAATAAGTAAAGAAGCAGTGGAGAGCCTAAATAATTAACCAGATACATGTGTCGGACTGAAAAGCAGCAAATGAGGCAAAGGTGTTCTCACTGTTTCCCCTGCTTTCCAAAGCCTGTGGCCCAAGGGGAAGGGGGATGCTCTGCAAGAGCTGGTGAGACCAGCAGCTGCTGGATCTATCAGGAGAACACACCAAGGGCCCTGGACCCCACTGCCATGGCAGAAGAAAAGCTTGGTTACTTGTTTTGAGACATTCAAGCTTAAAACATGTTTATTTTTGTCCACTCTAGTTTCTCCTAGTGTGTGGTGTGAATGATGTAATGAAAGTAATTTTGCTGTTCCTTTGTCAAAAGCTGTCATATGGAACATGCCAGGCCTCACATCCTGTAAAAGAAAATACATGTTCTGCTTTCCATTTACATACCTCTGTGTTTTTCAGCCTTTTAAGCTTCGCTGAGTCATGTTTACTACTTTCTTTTTTGGACTGGATGCTCTCTCTTGCATTTTGTTCTTCCTCTCTTGTGTTTGACTGGGAACTGAGAAAATAAATAAGCAAAGAAAAAACATCCTGAAAACCCCAGAAGAGTATGTTCAGAAAAACTGTCATATAGAGTGAAATTTTCCATAAAAAAACAGTTTTAGAACAGCAGCTTTTATAGTGAGACCCAGATTTTCAAAGAATACCACATTTGGGCATGTAGGCATCGTTGCCCCTTAGATGGAAGTTACTGCATCCTGTTCAGTATAGGAAGATGTTTGGTTTTATTTCCATGTTTTTATTGGGAACAGTGTCATGGGAAACAATTCCAAGCACTGGGAACATGCTCTTGTGCCACTTCACTTTGTTTGCTGTACAGCAGTATTGTGTTATAAAGCGTCCTGGCTGTGTTTCATAGCAGGGAGCGTTGCTGCAATTGGGTTTCTGTCACAGAAAGATTTGCTCACTGCAGGAAAACAAGAAAAGTTTTGGATCTCTACTTGGCAAAGGAAAAAAAAGAAAAAAAGGGCAAGCAGGTAAGCTGCTTCCATCCTGTGGTGTGATGCTAAATCTAGAGCACCACACAGCGACGTGACAGAGTGAAAAGTCCTGTGGAGCTTCTGCTCCTGAGGAACACAACCACTGTTATTACTGTATTTATCCTCCAGGCCCAGAGTAGCCAGCAAAACAAAGCAGATGGGCGACCAACACACAGAGAAACCAGACACATCCCCAGAATGAAGCTGGGGTGCTGCCCCAGGACAGGTGCACAGGTTGAGCCTGTGGTCTCAGAAAGCTGAGGCCAAGTGCAATGTTACAGCCCTCACTTAGCCACCTTTTCTTTAGGATGATTGCTGCCTCCTAGGACTTATCCTTTGAAACCTGCCTGTTTCAAAGCAGAAGGCATCTTGGAGGTGCTGCCGTGGATATTTATGGGGCTGTTCCTGCTGCAGCAATGAAAACCAGGCAGTGGTGAACACAGGAAACTCCCTCAGCCCAAACCACTGAGCTGGCAGTGGCTGTGATTCCTTTTCTGTCAGCATGGCTATGCTTCAGCTCTTTCCATATCTCATTAATAACTCGTGATTGGGCATGTTTTATTTATGTCTCCAAATGAAGCCCATTTTTCAGCCTGATGCTGTAGCATCCCAGGTGACTGTCACCTGCTCTGAGCACTCTGTGGTTTCTTCAGCCCCAGCTCATCCCTCATCTTCCTCCAGGCTGCAGCAGCAGAGAGGATATTGATCTCTTAGGGGGGTAATTGAATGAAAAAAGCCCCTAGCAGCCCAGGGGCAGGTGATAAATCCTTGCAGGGAAGCCAGTGTGCAAGACAGTATGTCTGAGGGGGCGTTAACCCTTCCTGCTGGAACGGTACAGCACGTGCTGGAATCCCGTGTGCAAATCCTACCCGGTCCCACCTGTGCTTTGGTTGGAACAGGAGTGAAAGGCCACCCTGCCTTGCTTGGACACATTACACAAGAGCACTTGCACTGGCCCTTCGCTGTGCTGCACAGGGAGTCCCAGGCTGTTTCTGGAGTGGTTTGGAAAATCTGGGCCTTGATTTTGACCCTGCAAAAATCTCAAGGGGCGAAATCCTTGTGCTCCTTGTGTGTATCCATGCATTCTTTCTGTTTTGTATATAAAACCATGTGGGGTTTTTAGGAGTGTTAAAAGCTAAATACAGGGGCTGCAGACTGTCCCATACCTTCCCTTTATGTTACTGTGATTAACAATTTGTTGTGCAGGTGATTTTACTGGGGATTTGTTTTCTCTGTGACAAATACTCCAGCTGTCTCCCTTGAGAAGAGTCTGGGATGGTAAGAACAGGTGCTTATTGATCAGGGCTTGTTTATGTGGATGGATTTGCCCACTGGATGCAGGGCATCATGCATCACCCTCTGTCCCATGTATCCCCTGGCACAAGGACATGTCACAGCAACACATGGGCAGCCCCTGAGACTGGGAAGTGCTGCTGATTTGCATTTCTGGATTGCAAGCTCAGCCAGGAATTTTTGGAGAAAAAAGAATAATTTCCTTAACTCAGATGACATTTAATCTGCTTTGTCATAAAGAGGAAAACCAGGCTTTGAATCTGAAAAGGTGTATAAGGTCCACGAGGTCACCACTGGCCTATCTGCAGAGTGTGTGAGCAAAGGAAATGCAAATGCACATGGTACTGTGGTTTGATAGTTGCCATTTAACTATTTTTAAAATAAAACCCAGTTCACCAAAGCTGTAAGATGGCTGAGTTCAGGGTAAATAGAAAAACATTAAAAAATATTATTTCAGAATTACCATCTTGCTGCTTATAAGATGTGTCTGAATTTTTTTTTTCCATTGTGTATGTGTCACCAGAGAGGGTTTGGATGCTAAAACCATGGATCTAAATGAAGTTGTTTTCCCTGTTTGTCACTGAGCTACTTTCCTCTTGACTCCATTCCTCACATACAGCTGTGGGACGTTTTTGTCACAGTCTTCTAAGTCAGTGAATAATACAAAGCAGCTTGGAAGGCAGCATGTAAAACAGGTGAGGAAATACCTTGATCTCCTATTCCCCTGCACCCGTACAACTTTTTATCTGTAGCATTTCTTCCCTCATGTACAGGCATCTGACTTTGCACACTCACAGGCTTGTGCCAAATCACAATTCTTCATTTATTTTGGAGCTGACAGGGAATCTGCAGTGGGTCTGTCTGGAGGCCAATCTGCTTCTGTGCCTCAGGGCCATGTCAAGGAGATTGTATTCGCTTCTCTGCTCTCTCAGTGTGGCAGTAAGTACTTTCCTTTTAATTGCAAAAATCCACCTCAGTTTGACAGAATTGAAAGTCTAAAATCACCCCATGGGTACCCTCAGTAAATTCTGTGTAATGCTGTTTTCCCTCCTCATCAAAGTCTTAAAACTCGTGCTCCTACCAGGCTGATCTGTGCCTCCAGTGTGACATCTGGAACAAGACAAAATTATAATCCTGTATCAATAAAAATGAATCTTTTTCTTTAACTTCTTTCTTCTATATTCACCTCCAAAAACATATTCTTTAAAAGTGCTAGAAGGGCAGGAACTGAAGTTATCTACAGACCGATGTTACTAGCATGGGATGTTTTATATACTTGCTGGTAGATCTGGCTTTCTATCCTGTCTCAGTGTAAATACCTGGTAAGGAAGTAGGTTTTTATTTCATACTTTGAAGGAATTACTTTGAACAGTAATAGATAAAATGAAATGAATTTATTAATTAGCAAAATATTTTAACAATGTATTGCAGAACAATAAGAGTACAAAAATAATGTGAAGTGAGGTTTCAGCATTCTGGCTTTGGTGGAGTCCTGAGATGATAAGAAGGCCCCATATTGGCAAGGTATAAAGGTCTGTATTTTAATTTTGTATTTTTGTAGTCTGGCCAAAGAAGATGTTTCCATGACTTACAGATCCAAGCAGAAAGCTAAACAACACTGACTTTTTCTGTAGGCTGAAATTACAGTAATTCTTCTATTACTTTCAACAAATCTGGTGGCCAACAGCTGTTCTCTTAATGCAACTGTTAGCTAATAACAAGAAGTGCTTCCCTAGCTTTCTACTCCCTCCTGGATATGTTGTGCTGGCTCATTTAGCTCAGTTAAAAGGAGTGATCTGTCTCCTTGCAGAGTGTGTTGGGAGGGGGTCTGAACAGGATTCCTCTATTCACTTTTACTCTGTTGCATGAGCTACTTACACCCCACTGTACTCAGGGCAAAGAAAATGGCACTGTGTGCCTCATCCTTGGATCTAAGTCCTTGGGAAAAAAAAATAAATCCATTGTTTTCTTTTAATATGGGCTTATAAAAGCTTTTCTCTAAATGTGCTATGTTGTGCATTTGAGGCTCACTGGGTATGACATGGAGTTAGGGTTGTGTCCTTGCCCAGGCTGGCAGCCTAGTACTGAACTCTTCTCCTCTTCTTGGTTTCCCTCAGCTCCTGAGGGTTATTGTAACCCAGTTTTTTTGTGAGCGATTTCCTTTCCTCTCTGTTCCAATTGCTCTTTTTGCTTTATGGAGTACAGCCAGATTAATCATACAGAGCCATGGAAATCAACAGCAGTGTGTAATTCAGGGCTTGATAACTGACTGTGGGGGGGCACAAGGGAAGGGTTGTGCTCTTTACAAAATTGCCACATGATATGTCAATCCCCAAGACATATGTCTGTGTTTCCTTTTTTACGATCTATTTCAGGAAACACAAACCAAAAGGAAACTGAGTGCCTTTTAAAATAAATGGTCTGTCTTTGCAACCTATCCGCCCCTTCTCATCTCAGTGCGTTGGAGTGTAGCAGAACAGTCATGAGATAATGTTTTCTCCTCATACACACTCTTTTTTCCACTGAGAAAACATGCCTGAGCAGAAAATGAATGCTTTGGGCATTTGTCCAGAATCTTGCAGTGGGTTGCTTCATGCTATTGCTGTGTCTATGCTGTGTGGAGAGATCAGCATGCATTGCACTGGGGCCAAATGCCAATTAGAGAATAAAAGTGATTACAAACCAACACTTGTGAGGTATCTTTGTGTAAGCATAATTTTCACCCAGGTACCTCAGCCTAAACAAGAAGTTAGCAGAGGCTCAGCACTGTCTGTGAGAAGATGTGGCCTTTTCTCGGCTGGCATGTAACCAAGGCAAAGTATCAGTCTTTTTCACCTCAAGCCTTTGCACAATACTCTTGGGGTTTCCCCCTCCCCTCTCTGCTTGCTTATATCTTGTTTTGCTTAAAATACATTTGCATATCTTTAAGAATTTTGGAAATCAGGAATGTAGCTGATACCTCTGGCAGTAAGGAAGGCAGAGTCTTTCTCTCCATGTAATTCCTTCTCAGCTATATTGCAACCATATAAGTGGTCTAAGAAATGAAGATTTGGGATTTTTTTTTAATTAAAAGGGAGAGTCAGAACTCAGAGATGCATGAGATCTGCAGAGTTTTGATGTACCTGCCATTAGAAACTCCTTCAAGAGTCCAGGATGAGCTTTGTAACCACAGTCAGAATAAAAAGAAAGAGACATTTTTGTGAGAAATAGGTAATGACTGGGTGGTCAGGATATTCACGTGAGCAGAGAAATCTCAGCTCAGATCCCTGATGTGCCTGATTTAGATCCGCAGTTGGAGCTGCCAGCTCAGGTTATTTTAGGTTATCAACTAGGACATGTACAGCTTCTGTATCATCATAGAAACAACAAAAAGTTCTGTTTTTGCAAGACAGAGAAATACTTCCCCACTTGGATTCACTGCCAGTGCAACCAGAAAAGCACAGAGATATGAATCCAGTAACAGTATTCCTGAAATAATTCTTTCTCTGCCTCTGAGGGCTCCAAGGGTAAGTGTTGTTTTTTCCAATATCCGTTCAGTAATCCCTGCTGGAAAATAAAATAATGTCCAGTTAGTTTACTTTACCAGGTGCTGTAGCCATACATTAGCAATACCTGTGGTCTTACATCTCAGAGGTATTTTCTTTGACAAAATCAATCCTCGATTGATAAACCAGGAAGAAATAACTCCTTTTTGTTTCTATGATATGTAGCTGAACAGTCATAAAGATGAGACATTTTCAGAAAGCAAGGAATTTAAATAGTAATAATATGCTGCCTGTGTTCCACCTGTAAAGCAAGCGTTGCTTGCCTGAGCAGTTCATTTCTTATGCGTTTTCTTTCCTTGAATCTATTGTCATGTTTTCTGATGAAATCCCCTCCTGCCCTGGAAAGAGCTATTGCTTACAGTTTTGTCTTCAAGCAATGAACATAATAATAGATATTAGAATGACTCAAGAAATTCAGATACTAGAGCACCCACATTTATACATTCCTTTCTGGGAAAAAAAACAGGAAGAAATATAGGGAAGGGATAAAACACTGATTTGAACAACAAAAAGCAATTCTAGCATCCCTCACAGGGAAATTAAAATGATTGTGGCATTTCTGATATATTTTTATTGAAAAACAGGAACTGAGCTCTTGTTGAGCAAGTTCAGGCTTTGGCTGGCTGGCTGGCTAGCTGAGGTGCTATCATTTGGCACAGTGGAGCAGGCTGATTTCAAGTTGCCAATAGCACGGGGAATGTGCTGATGGTTAAAGCTTCTATGGCAGGTGCAGCCTGATTTTGGGAACCTCAGGGGATGAAGTAAACCCTGCACAAGCCCTGACCCTTCAGCATATCCATATTACTGTGGTTAATACAAATGGATTAGCTGCAGTCTTGGGCTCATGCTCCCAGTCCATAGGGACAAACCCAATGAGAGAACAAGAGCGGGGTCCTGTTCCCACTGCTAGGCATCAGGTGAAGTTCAACCCAAGAACAGGAGGATATCATCAGCCTTTAAATTCCACCAAAGCTGAAGGTCTCCAGAGGTTGCCTTGGGTCACAGAAGAAAGTTTGTCCATGCATGTCCTACTCATACATGGGTCAGAGCCTGGATATCCTCTGTGTTCATTCCTTGGGGACCCATTTCAGGTCTATGCTGTCTCCCCAGCACTGCCACAGGGAATGTGATTTAGAGCTGTAGTGCCTGGAGGGAGCCCAGTCTGAGTGGCGGGTTGGTGTGTTGGGACCAGTGGCACAGCCTTCATTGCTGGCTTCACCCACGGTCTTGGGATGTTGGGAGTTTCCAGCACTGGCTTGCCAGAACTCTGCCACACCTAGAGTATTTTCAAAAAAAGCCCTTTATCTGCTACTTTTACTGTAGCTTGGGGTAACATGATATTTTCTTTTTCCAACAGTTGCACCACTTTTTTCTCCTGCACATAAGCATCAAATGCTCTTTGCTGAATATTTCACTTGTTCTTATTTGGGCTGAAGGTTTCTGTTACCACTGGCCCTTAGGGGACCAATTTAGCTGCATTGAACCAGTTTTGGTGTTCAATTCCTTCTTTCAAAAGAGCTGCATTTACACATCAGTTGAACCCTTCGTATGCTGGCATCTTCCACACTTCCAGCTCAATGAATGTTTAAAAATGATATGTCTATCCCCACACACAGATATGCCTCTGCCTTCGAAATGCTGGGGGGACATGAAAGTCCTGCTGAGAAGCGGGGGAGATTTTGATGTAAAGGATGTCCCGCAAGGGACACAGCCTCATTCCAGCTGAGTGAGGTTTTATGCACAGAAATGCAAAATATTCAGCCCATACCATTAAAGTGTTGCAGCAAAGCCTCCCCAAGCCAGTGAGTGCCTCAGTAAATTGTGATTTGCTGACCAAGTCTCAGTTCTCTGCCCTCATCTGTGCTATGACATCGGCTTTTACAACTGCAAACATGTCCTGCAACATCCTATTGTTTGCGGGGTTCTTGTCCCTCGTAAATCTTGACCCTGCTGGTGTCTTGTGCACATACCTTGATGGGCAAGCCTACAAAACTCACTCTGCTCTCTTTCAGTCTTACTAAGAGATGCAGGCAGAGGAGGTAATTCCATAGTCTATTGTGTTTTTCTGGTAAAATACACAGGATTAAACTTCTTTTGGTGCCCATAGGATTACACTTGGATATTGGAAATACACCAAGTGTGAGTATTGTTTTAGATTATGACTTTCCTTAATTTAACCAGAGTTGTGATGTTGATATCATGGTGGAGGAGAGAAGGCTTTGTGTTTCATTACATGGAATTTTCAGAAGCCTCATTCTGACATCAGCACATGGGTCTTTTCATGAGGCTGGTGCCCTGCAATCACACAGAAGCTGTAGAAAAGCCCATCTCACTCTCTTATTTGAGTCATCTTCCCACACTCAGCTGCATAGGAATCAACCTATTCAGACTTTACAGGATAAAGATACTAGAGCCAAAACAAGCTCCTGTAGAGGATCCCTAAAGGTGGTGTATGCATGTGTGCTGCACTGAGTGTGTGAATACCCCTAAGTTCTATATGTTCCTTCTGGGCCGTTAAACAGGATCCTTATTTCCTGTCAGATTGTAGCATCTGAGTGATGGATTGCAGAACCCTGCCTATTGCCTGCCAATCGGTTTAACTTCTCAAAGCCCTTTTGGGGCATGGTGCTGTATAAGCAGAATATATAATTATTTAGAGTTTGTTTTGCTGTAGCTCTTGGCACAATGGAATCCACGTGGTCTTTCACCCGACTTGGCACCACCCTTTCTCACTGTAGGATGGAGAAAGCCTGATGCAAGGGACTGTGATGCAAATGTTAGTACTTAAGATCTCTGTCACAAGCTGCAGTAACAGAGATGTGTGCTGGGTCTGGTGTGGTGTGCTGGGAAGGAAGGTGATTTAATGCTGGTACTGTCTGAACTGTGTTTTACTGGTTGTGTCCTAGTATTAGTAGTATATGATAGCCCTGTAGTCTGCACAGGGATAAACTGTGTGCAGGGTAATACGCAATTGGAATGATTCTATGATCTGTCCTCACTATGGCTGACTAGACAGAGCATCCATGACAGGCATGCCCATGTATTTCTCTTCCCATCTCATGTTATCCCTGCTGGCTCCTGGATGCTGCTGCTCAGTTCTGCACAGTCAGACTCTGCTATTTAGGAATGGCACTGAAGCAGCATTGTGTGTTTGCTTTTCCTATTCCAAATGCATTTGCAATTTCCTTAAAGCTACAGAGAGAGTGGTGTGACAAGTGCAGAAGACCTCTGCAATGACCACCCAAAGCCTGGGTGTCTCTCAGGACTCCCCCCTGCAAAACATGCTCTGAACTGGCTCCTTTGGTGGCAGAGGTGTCAAGCTGATCCCCAGCAGAAGCCCAAGGGGGATATTGGGATACATTTATTTACTTGTGGCATATCCTCTCAGCTTTGGTAGTCAAGTTATTAAAATGAGGCTTGTCAGCACACTGAAGAGGGTTGGGGGGCCTTTGCATCTTCCATGCGGTTTGATCCTGTGCGGCTCGTTAACACTCAGTTGCTTTTGTGATTAATTATTTAGTCTTCTCCTGTGGTACTGGGGTATAATAACACAACCCCCATTTCTGCTGAGATTCACAGTTCTTTGCTTTTCCCTTCAAGCCTTTCACACCACCTCGAAGCGCAGAGCAAGGCTGTCTAGGCTGCAGCACTTAAAGAACCCGGCAGCTCCGGAGCTGCTGCTTGCCCTGTGGCCTTGCTGGGAAAGGACTGGGGCTCAGCCCGTGGGTGGCCATCAGTCCCAGCTCCTGCACTGCCCAAGTCAGTGGGGAGCAGTGGGACAGCTGCCCCTGAGTGCTCTGGCCCTTCAAGTATGGCCTCTAACTCCAGTGGGTACTTGTGTGAGGGGAGACATCAGACAGGGCTGGCATCGACTCTGGGTGCAGTCAGACACAAGAATTGCAAATTGGAGGCGAACTTGTCAGCAGAGAGACTTTATTTGGGGAGTCAGGCTCAGCAGCCCTCTTCCCTTTCTCTTTTGGATGCCTTTTGAACAGCTTTCAGTTCAAGTTTTTGTAATCACCCAAGCGTTGCTTCTTCAGCCTTTTGTTTTTGGGGGTGTTGCTCGTTGCCTTGATTTGCTGTCTCCGGTCATTTGTGCAAAGAAGTTTGCCAGGTCTCTGCATGTGGCAGGGCCTTGTGCCCATTGTGGGGCAGGTGTGGAGTGACCCTGAGTGTGCTGGTCTGTGATCACACACTGGATGTGTGTGGACAGGCGTAGGGTGAATTTGGGCCCAGTGGGCACTGTGGTTGTTACTGGGGTTGTGTTTCAAAATGGGTGAGCTGAGAGCTTGCAGCACCTGAACCCGTTCTCTGGGGCATCAGGGCCATGGACCACATGCAACTGGTGGCTGAGGCAGGGCTAGCAGGAACCCCCAGCACTGGAAAGCGCCTTCTTCCTTCCCTAGCTATCCTTGTCTGTGTGAAGCTGCTGGATGAGGCGAGGCCTGGGGTATGAATAATTAGCAAGGAAGAATTAGCTGTGTTTTCCTTATGACGCAGTCTCTCCCCTTCCTCTGATGTTTGCATCTTTCTCCTTTCATCTCGTGCCTCTGTGGCAAGTGCCTTGCACAGCCATGGGATGCGTGGGAGGCTCAGCCAAGGGGCAGGCAGGCGCATCCAGGTGCAGCAGGGGTTGGAGCTGGTGATCGTGTCCCCACCCTGCAGATGTGCCAGATGAGAGTAAGTCTGTCCTTTGCCCTGCTGCAAACTCCCTGTCTGCTGCTGGATGAGCCACTCTTCCCTCAGATCTATAAAACAGTGAAATGCCAGCTTCCCTCCCCACCAAAGACGTTTGAAAAGCTTAGGAAAATAATGAAGCATTAGTCTTGGTTTCTTTATGTTTTATTAGGGCCCATAAATTAAATGGAAATTCACAATGATGTGGAAGGGAGCCAGGGAGAGCAATTATTTATCAGAAAGACAACATGACTAATGTTTTTGCTACGTGTTAATTGAAAGCATTGGAAATTTTAGCAGTGTAACACCTGAAGGCAGCTGGTTGCATGAGTGTGTAGAGCAGACTACAACAGGCTGCACCACTCACTCCTGTTTAGGGAGATTAGTAGTAACCACAAGTTGTGAATCAAAGAGCATCTTTAAGACTTGGAGCCAGATGATGGAGCCACAAAGCCCCAGACCTCTGAACAGCCCCAGTCCACTGATGTCCCCTGTGTCTGTTTTTAAAGCTGAGGCTCCTGCTTGCAGACCAATTTACTGTCTCCAAATGTCTGTGCTGCAGTTTCCCCATAGGTTATAATTTTGGAATTTGTCATCCCTGACAGATCCATTAGGTATATTTCACTTGACCTCCCAAGGCTGTACTTTGGTGTAGATCTGTGCAAACCCCTCTTTGGGGCTGCCTGTGCAGGTGTGGAGTGCTCCTGCCCTCTGCCCACAGGCCCTCACCATAACACTTTCACACGCACATCCAAGACCTCAAACACCTCCCAGGTGGGCAGCAGTGGATCCCTTTGGGCCCTGGCTCCTACCACAGCGTGATGGGGACTGTTGCCGTTGTGGTGCGGAGCATCACCGAGGCCCTCCCCGTCCCTGGGGCCACATCAGCTTGTGGGTAAGACATTTCCAACAGGAGAATCCTTGTGTGTGCCTCCACCTCCAGTGTCCATTAATAGCACATGAATAGCCTGCTAGGTCAGAGATGCTGAGGGTAACACATAAGCTGGAAAGAATCCAGAGCACAGGCTGGACTGGATGCCCTGGCAATTAGATCACAGTAAAATTAAAATTCAAGCCCTAAATACCCGTTTCTTTTTCAAACTTAAGCAACTCTTAAAATTACATTGGGCCACACCGTAAGTGTGGGTACAACAGGTATAGTTTTTTTCACAACAAAACAGCATTTTAAGATCCCAGTATTATAACCATTGAACCATATTGATAATGTTATTTATTAATAATTACAATTTCAGGGGCTGGGTCTTAATATATAAGCTTCAATTTATTCCACTACTTAGTCTACTTAATGCTCATGGAACTATTCATGTTACAGAGAAGCTAATATACATAATAACTTGTGGGAGTCAGGCAGTCTATAGGAATATGCTTACCGTCTCATTTTTCAAGAAATTAGCAAAATAAAAGGTAGTTGTGTAGGAAAATAGTAGATGAAGTAAATAAAGTTAAAATACATATTACATACAACATCTTGGTAAAGTCTCACAAAATCATTAAATATCTGAAATGGTTTTATTTATATTATGTTGATTTTTAATATGCTTGATTATATTCTGCAGTGCCCTGAGCACCTTGACTTCATAAATTAAAGAATTATGTAGAATCTTTGTAATATGAATATTAATGCTTAAATGCTTAGAGAAATAAACATTTCAGCAGTTTTTCTAAAGGTAGTGATAAGGGTTCATAAACATGTTAATTCTTCCACTCTTAAACATTTCAGGTCAATGGAATACAAGAGGAGATGTTAACAAAACCTGTGCTCTTTTAGTAAGAGACTGGAGTGTTTGGAGGGCAGCTGTTCTACTGCAGCACTCTAATAACATCTCCAGATACTGCAATAGCAATAAAGCATGACAGGATTGTATAATAACACTATTTATCAGATTTTTTAGTGCTTGAAGAGGGTACGTTACAGCAGCCATTGAACCCATGCACCCGTTCAGAGCCTTGGGCAGTTTGGGGCAGTTATTGCAGAGGGCCACCATCCATTGTTTTAGTCTCTGAACTCACCAGAACTCCTTTGGGAGGGTGGTACATGTAGTGTGTTTTGCTTCTTGGAAGGAACTGGGAGCAGGACATGCACGTGTGCCTGTCCCACCTGCCTGCCAGGAGAGGCTTTGGGAAGGGGGCAAAGCCAGTATGATGCAAAGACATATTAAACGTGCTCACCCCGGTTTCTCTCCTGAGCTGATCTGGAGTCCTCACCTGCAACATTTATGTGCTTTCCCCCTAGCTTTGCAACCTGGGGAATGGGGCAGGAAGAAAACTCTGGGGTGGGAGTGCCTCTGTGCTGGGTTTATAGTGGGAGCCTGTTTGGCCATCAATGCCCTCTTCAGCCTGGGGTCAGGTCTCCTGACAGCTGGTGTGGCTCTGCTTTGTGCATAGAAGGATCCACACACCACCACAATGTGTCCCCGAGGAGGGGAACTGCTCCAAAGTCCTCAGTGGCCAAAGATTCATCACGGGATAACTCTGCAGGCAGTCTCTGAATGGCCAGCCCCTTGCTAATTAGCACAGTGTGGGGAAACTGTGGGTTCTCTTCCCCCTTGCATACCTTTGCACATCTAATGATCACTTGGGTAGCAGACACATAAAATTAGGTTGGATGGAGAGATTTCCGAAAGGATACTACTTGACCTCTGCCTCCCACATGTTCCAGACCCTCTTGGTAGCCAAGAGGCGTCCCAGAAGAAGATAATTAGGCTCGCGCTATTTCAACTTCCTCTGATCCCTGAGAAAGAGTTAATTACAGTCTTTTCCCTCTTGCTCAAAGGTGGCTGGGTATTATTATCAGAGCTGTAATTATTCATGCTAATTGCTTATATGAAGCGGGAGAGAGCATGAGAGAGAGAAGCCCCAGACTCCCCCTCAGTGATTAGCAGAGCAGACCAGGTGCACTTTGCGCAGGCTGGACCGAGGTAGTGCTGGGGCTGGCAGGAGGCTGGGGATGCCGGAGTGGTTGTGAGCGAGCTGTGGAGCAGCCCCGGTCCTGCTAATGCTGCCACCTCCTCCGGGACTGAGGAAAAAGAGCATGCACTTCTTGCAGACCTTCCTCCGGTGGAGGGCACTCCGAGGTAACTGTACTGCTAACCGGAGTCTTCGTTTGTTTTGTGGCTTAATTAACCTTCCGTCATTTGTTTTGTTTTGTTTCAAATGTCCCTACGAGGGAGCAGGGTGGGTTGTGAGATGCATGTCTGAGGTCTGTGTTTAAGCTCTTCTGCAGATCTTGAGGATGATATTTCATTAACTGAACAAAACTTCTATGATCCCCTGACTGCCTCTGTGTTTCTGGGTTTGAGTTGGGAAGGGGAAAAAGAGGTGGCATGTCTGTTCCCTTCCCTAGTTCTGGGCTTCTAATAATAAGGCTGATTGCCTTTGGAGGCTTATTCCTGTAACCATATCTGGGGCTTGCCTGTTAAAAGCAGTGGGTTTAAGCCTTATTTGTTGGTGACTAAGGGTATCAGAAGTGTGACGGTCTTGATTAGATGCTTTGAAGGCAGCAGTATAGTTAAATTTAGCATGCTGCAGAAGCTGGGACTTTGTGGGAAAACGCAGCGGGAAGCTGTCTCCTTGGGCATACCTGGAGCAGTTTGGAGATGGTAGTGTGCCATGGGCATGATGGTACACTCTGGCTTCTTCTGAAGTGACCAAATTGTTGGTGAGGTGGATGCTTGTTGGGAGAACTTGAGTCATCCCTGAGAAGTAATTATTTTAATTGGCTTTATTTTTTCCTGGAACAGCAGGACTTTGTGTTCTGCTTGACTAGGGTTGCAGACTGCTCCTGCTATCTAATCTCTGCATGAGTCAGTGCGGTGGTGCGTGGTCTGCTGTGGCAGTGGGCTGTTTTCTGTTGCTCTTTCTGTTTTCTTTTAAGTCTTTGATTCCTGCTGTTCTTAATGCCGAGGAAAACAACCTTAAGATTTGCACTTATAGGTGACGTAAACTATGCAGGTTTTAACAAAATAACTGGAAGTAACTGCCCCCACCAAATACCTTAGGATGTTCCTCTAGCCTTCTATAAAGGTGTCTGTGCTGTCCTCCTTATAGACAGCAGCCATGTGCTGTGACAAAAGCCAAACCCACTGCTCTGTCTTCTAGAGATCTAAAATTATGATCCATATGCTTTAACTTCCTAAATGGCCATAATTATGTTTTAAGGTACTGAATAATCTTTTCATCTGGATGTTTTACTACTTACTTTAATTTCGGAGGCTTTCCATGTTCCTATCCTCTTCCTGACAGAGGAATTGGCTGGGAACAGAGCACTGCTGCAGCAGGGACTGCAGTCATCCCCATCCTCTGGGGTGGGAGGCAGGGACAGGGCTAGGGAGATGTCTCCTTGTGAGTATCGGAGATGTTTGGATTGATGAAGAGATCAGAGGCTGGGGTCACTGTTCTAACAGGTATTGTGTTGCTGAGCCTCAGCTGAAGGTTTATTTGTAGTTTTCTAAGCCTTTTGCATGCTGATTATTGAGAAAACTTCACCTTCAAGAGGCCACGGAATCCAAATATGCAGCGGTGATATACAATAGAAATTGCATTTAGTAACGCATTTCATCCAAATCTGGATCCCCTAAAGACAACAAACTTTTTACTTCTTTCAAAATCTGTAAGATATAAGTCCTTTTACTTCCTGAGGCATCTGGCCAAAGTGCAGTGATATATTTTTAAAAATTTTTTTTCTCCCCGTATTTTCTGACAATTACAACTTTATCCTTTGCTTTTCTGTTCCCAAGATATGTGTATGAGCAAGTTATCTAGCTAATTACTACATACTGCTTTCTGTTATCCTACTAATTACAACTTACCTCTTTCCTATGGACCTTAGATCTCCCAAACACCTCCTAAATAACGCTGTTGTAGAAGATCAATATACCTTTGTGTGCTTCCATAGCAAACCTCCCATGCTCTGCCAGCAGTGCTTGTTGCCTCTGTGTCTGTGGTGTATTTTGTGATGGTGTTGCAGGGCTGTGAGTGTTGACTTTCTGGCACCCATGTCACTCAGTGTTGACCTTCTGGCACCTGTGTCACTCAGTAGTTCAAGTCCATGTACAAATTGCCTGGGGAGATCAGAAATCTTCAGGCTTTTAGACCTGATCTTTGTATTAAAGGGGTTAAAGTGGGGTGTGCTGCTGCTATCCAGGAGAGCGATGCTCCAGAGGAATATACTCTGGAGGCCACCAAAGCCCATGGGAGACTGTGATCTCCCTAACAAGGGAAACACGTCCCTCCACGGAGCACCTACACATGGCACAGTGTGTTTGTGTGTGTGCGTGGCTCTCATTGAGGTCCCCTGATTGTGGGGCTCTGCAGGAACAGAATTTGCTTTGAAAATCTCTACAGTTGTTGTCTTTTCCAGGTTGTAAAGGGATTCCTTGATGGATTTTTGTGTCCCCTATTTCTACTTGGATATCAGAGTTAGAGTATGTAGGTAGGGAGAATGCTTAGATATTACTAGAATTTTCCATTAGGCTGTTGGTGGTAGGGGAACAAAAATCCTGTAAGATGCTGTGATCATGATGTCTCTGCTGGTTTGTGTTAGTGCTGGCTCCGGACTGACTGGGGTTAAGCTATTACACCACGGTGGTTTTCATTCCTGTCCCCCAGGAAGGGAAGTGACACAGCTGCTAAGAGCAACTTGTCTGCTCAGTGCTCGGTGTTGGGAGCTGGTGTGTGTGTGTGTGTTCAGTGGCTGCAGGGTGACCAACAGGAATCCTGGAAATGTTAACCACTCTTTTAGTAATAATAATAAGAATGATAATAAATTAAAAATTATAGCATTAATGATGTGGAACTAGCTGAACTTGTGTGTCATAGCAAGAAAGATGCAGGATGTCCAACATGGGTGAGTCCCAACTGGAGACAACACTGTTGCCTTTGACCTGCTGACATCCAAATTTCTGGGATGCAAGTGAGGAGGCTTGGAGCAAGGCAACTGGAAGTACAGGACTGAGTAGGAAGTTGGGGAGCGCAGTCTTGTAGCAGTTTGGTGCTTGCTAAATGCCCGCCTTTCATCTGCTGTTGACCTGTGCTGGACTCGGAGCTAATCAGGAGATATCCAGACAAGCCTTTTGGAAAGCAGGTGTGTTTAAGCAAGCTTGGTATGCTTTGGTCTGTAAGACTCTCCTGTAAGCATCAACCAGCCTTTCAGCTGGTTGCTGTGGGAGAGAGGTTTTGATGGAATGAGATGGCACAGTTGGGTTTACTGGATTTTTTTAAACTCCTGTGGTTGAAATCAGAAAATGTAGATAAAAGGCTTTGTAAGAGGCTGGCTTTGGGAGTGAGGGGACAGGGGAAGCTGACTCTCCAGTCCACATCAACTATGGCAGTAGTTTGGGCAGTGTTATAATTTTCCTTTCTTTTCCTGACAAAATCCATTAATTAAAAGATTATATCAATCAGCATTCATTGAGTTTGACAGATCTGAGATTCGGTGCTAATTCATGGAGCAGCTCTGCCTAGTGTGGGTGTGTGTGTCTTTAGGGGCTGGGGCAGCCAGCAAGTCATCTGCCACTCTGAGTTCTTGCTCCATCTACACCTGGTTTATCTGGGAGGGGGGAAATGTGGGAGGGAGGCCTTACACAACTGGGCGAGATTAGTATCACAGAAAGAAACAACCAAGCAAGCGAAACATCTGGGTGTTAGATATCAGAACACAAGACCTGACAAAAGGTATTTGGGCAATGACCAAAACGCTCTTCCCAGAGAATTCCTACACTTCTCTATGGCCACCCCTAGCAGGACTCTGGGACAGGCCCCAACAGTGTGGGACTGCAGCCTTGGAGTGGTTTTTCTACAAGTTAGCCCTGGGAAACATCCTAGCTGGAAATAATTGTCTATTCTAAAGTGTAATTCCTGTACCAGGTGATGTTTCTTGGGGTTGGGTTTTTCTGACACTTTCTGAAACAACATTGTGAAAGGCAAGTGCTGATATTTTTTTTCTTTTTCCTTGAGATATTCCTGTTTCCTTTCTTTGCCCTCATAACACTGATGAGGGCATCCCTCATCATCCTTATCCCCGACAGAACTTTTAAACCGTTGCTCAAATCCTTCCTCGTCGTTTTGTCTAAACAGTGACATGCAGTGGTGACATAATGTGACAGAGACATATGTAACAAGCTTCTGTGGAGAAACATATGTAGGAATATATATATATGTATATAAATATTTTGGTAGCACTTAAATGTATTACCAGTTTCTCCCACATTCCTTTGGTGGTGCAGCAACCGATGGTGGGGATTTTGTGCGTTATCCCCAAGCTCCCAGGCAGACACGTTGCAGCTTTCTGCTTATTCTGTTTTCATGCTCAGCCAGAGTTAGAAGGTCTTTCATAAAGTAGTGTTCACTGTTCACTTTCCAACATATACCGAGTAAACATTTTTGATAGTATTATCTTGACAATAAATAACCTGTGCTGCTCCTGCTTTGTGCTGTGTTCTCTTACCCACTGTGGCACTATGCAGTGCCCACTCCTCTGTTTCCTACTGAAGTCTGTAAAGCTTTGCTGCTGCCACTGTGTGAGGGACTTTTATATGTCCATCACCACCAAATGAATGGGTGCTGGTCTGGTAGGGATCCAGTTGAGCAGTCCTGGGTACATAACTCAGTGGAAATAACACTGTGTAATCTTACTCCTCACATAATCAATACCATGGTGCAGAAAGCTCTTGTGTGAACTGTCTTCAACCTACTCCCCATCACCTTCTAGTTGGCTGCTCTGTGCCTTCAAAATGTCCTGGCTTCAGGGGCTGAAGAATATTAATTTTTTTCTTTCTTTACTGTTTGTGAGACTTAATACAAGTTAGCACAGGAATTTTGTGTCTTGCTGAGTTTACACGAGGGGAGCAGCAAAGGCAAATGTCAAAACAGGATCTCACTTCTGTCAAAAGGCTGGGAAAGGAAAAGACAAAGGGTATCCTGTGCTTCTGTTGGACTTGACTGTATTATCAACAAGCTATTATGATGGCCAAGTCAGGCCTTCCTGGCTTCAATACCTGACTTGTGAATCCTGAATAGCCTGGTGTAGCCGGATTGAAATCTGTTCTGAAGCCTAACTCCCCCTGACACCTGGTGGGGTTTTTTGGTTTTGGGGTGGTGTTTGTTTTTGCTGTTTGGGCTTTTAAAATAATTTATTTTTAAACTGTCTAGCAGTTATTTACTCTGGTAGGTTGGCTTATACAGACAACAAAGCAAGAAAAAAATCCACTGTGCATTGCAGCAGCACCGTCTTTCTTGCAGAAAGAAAAGGGTCTGTTGTGACCCTGTATATACGTGCGTGTAAGAATAAAAACATTAACCTGCATCCCTTCCTGTCCCCGTTGTCCTCCTGCAGCTCTCCGTTAGCCATTTTAAAAGGAGTTGTGGAGTCCAGCACTCCCAACTGAAGGGACATGCTGCTCCCTCGTGGAGCTCCACGCATTGCAGGCGAGGCTGGAGCACAGCGCTGCTTTACCTTGCAGCCTTAGGCTCAGCCCTGGTGTAGCAGCCTCTGAAACGAGTGATGCTCCTTTTTGGAAGAGAAAACGAGATTTTACAGGTGACGAAACGAAAGGGTTTCCTGTCTTTATTCTCCAGCCAGCCCTTGCCTTGGGATGGAACATGCAGGAATATATTGTGGAACTGACTTGGCTTTGGTGAGCGGTAAGGAAGGATGAGGACATGATGGTAGGAACAGGTTTCTCCAGCCCTTTTTAGAGATTAGTTGAGCTGAAGGGCCTGTGTACATACCCAGGATGTTAGAGGCTTGCGTGCGTGTCCAGCGTGCTCCCTACAGACAGCCCTGTGTCCGCAGTGCTGCAGCCTGAGGCAAAGGCAGAGTGCTGGGCACTGCCAAACACGGGCCTAAATCAAATCCCTCTTGCAAAGCGTGGAGCAAACCTGAGGTCTGGGCTGCTCCCAGAGAGGAGGAGGAATTGCCCTGAATGTTCCCTGCTCTGTTGAGGAATCTGCTAAACCCACCGTCATCCAGCGGCTTCTGTCTCTTGGAGAGTTCAATAAATAAACGATAAATGTAACGTGTGTCGGAAGTAGGTGCTTTTCTGGAGAAGAGCCCTCTTCCCCGCTGATGTAAGGGGAGGAGGGGAGAGGTTGGAAGCCTGGCTGTAATCGCAAGAGGGCAGAGTTCGCTCATGGCTCCAGAGCTCCTCCAGCTCATGGATCCGGCGCAGGACAGCGGGACTGGCCTTGCCCTTGGCACCGGTGGCAGCCAGAGCAGCCGCAGTTGCTGGGCTGTCGGCACAAATGTGACTCCATCCCTCTGACTGTGCCCTTCAGCATCAGCGTTACCTGGGGGGAATATATAAATGAGAGAGGAATATCTCTTGTGACCCTTCTCTAGTTGCTTTGAAAGGTCAGCAGTACTCGTGCTACACTTGTGGGCGTCTCTCCATGACATTAATAAAAGCTTCAAAATAATATTGATGTTAGAATTGGAAACATAAATTGATTGCTAATTAGCAGCTGCACTGTGGCTCAAGCAGTGCTGGTAGTGATGCATGGAGGCAGCTTCCCAAGCAGTGTCTGCTCTGAACTCTGCAAATAGCATAAATGCAGATCACAGGTCCTGTTTGCAGTTAAAATAGTAGAGGTGCCATTGCTAATGAACACATCTTCTGAGCAGATACTCAGCAGGCTACTAATACAGGCACATTTTGAGCCTGTCTTTTGTGACATTGCCTGGAAGGACCTGGAATGATCATAGTGGGATTTCCTCCTGGTTACCTGTTGGTGGTTGCTCTTGGCACTTTCAGGTAATGCATAAATGCAGAGTTTAAGGCTTTTAAAGAGATTCTAGATTTAGAGTGATGGGAGGAAAAAGTCTTGTAGCTTCTCTTTCTGTTTCTGCAGAAAATAATGACTTGGATAAGTTCCACCACTGCCTCTGGGATCCTGCCTGGAGACTGAAGTGTAACAAAGTGCAGGTACTTTTTGGAAGTCCTTCTTGCTGAAATTGAGCCTCTTATCTCCCTCTGAGGTGCTCTGTCTCCCTGTAGAGTATCCTGGGATGGGAGAGACTTTTGTTCCAACTTCATCTGATCAAGAGCAGATCTAATACACGAGTGCCCACACAAGACACTGAGATGCCTGATCCTAGACTGGAGACAAAGCCCATGCTGAGTATCTGGGCTGCAAACACAGCCTGGATGCTGAAGCAAGTTCATCAGAGACATGAAGTAATTTGGAACCAAAAATTTGAAATAGCCCAAGGCTCTGTCGTGTTTCTGAGCATATCATCTGGCTGAAGAAAACCCCACAGGTCATCCTTCCCTGCCTCCACTGCCATCACTCTCAGCCCACGAGTACAGGTGTCTGTCACATGGAGTGGCATCCAGGCTCCCAAGTGCTTCTTAAGAAGGGTCTGTGGAGGTAAGAGATTCCATACAAGCTGTCTGCTGCCCTGGACCTCAAGATGAGGGGTTTTGTAGACTGTCCCCAGGACAAAGGAAATAGTGCTGCTTACTTCAACTGGTTTTCACGCTGTCACAGGGAAAGGTGTAGTCAGCCAGAGGTCCCAGGGCTGTGCAGCACTGTGGTGGAAGATAGTCTGTTTCCCACAATGAGAGTCTAATTAGGTCAAAGTTCTAAAAGGCAGCTGAAGCACAGCAGAAACATCTTGTCCTTGGGAGATTGGTGGCTGAGTCACACTGTAGCTTGGGAGCTTCTCTTCCTCAAGGGATTTTTCTTTTTTTCTTTAAACTTAGAGGATTTTTGGAGCTACATGACAGAGAAACAACTGGCAGGGCTGAATTGCTTTACTTCAGCTCTCCTCCCAGCTGCAAGGTACGATCCAAAGACCATTTCCTTGTCAACAGCTTTTCCTCTTGGCTGTTTTGGTCTCTATGCCAAGGAAACACAGGTTTCTCAGTTTCCTTTTTCAGCAGTGGACTAACTTAGTGGGAAACAACCAGTGACAACCCATCAGACTTAGTGGGGTTGGATGTTTTCCTTCACTTTTTTCCCCTCTATTTTTTTTTTTCTTTATAACTGGACAATCTTTGAACATAGTGAACTGTTCGGAAGCAGTGTTATCCTTCTGAAATGTAGACAAACTGTAGTGCACTTACTGCAGAGGTACTTGCTGGACTGGGGAGGGCTTTTGCTTTGTGTTGTGCTTGATGTTCTGGATAAGGAGTTATGAAGAGGAGATCTTTAATGTGTGTTAATGGTTTGTGTCAAAATAGAAATTCGTAGCACAACTCTAGTGAACAGTTTGAAGTGTGGCAGTCAATATAAGTGCGACCTGTGTGATTTTTAGGTAAGACACCATACAATCTTCACTCCAGTTTTCTGAGTTTCACTGATGCCATGAAGTCCAGCAGTAAAGCTATGATGAATGGACAGCTCTACATTCTGTGGAATTTCTCCTGGGGTGTGGGAATGGCATTTTTGGCCCTCTCCTCCAATTCTTTCCTGGAAAGAAAAATTGGAGTTGTAAAACTGAAGGCAGAGCCATGCCACCATCCAAGTCATGCTGGCAATCTCATGTGATTGGGGAGCAGCTCCCTTGTGCAGCTTCGTTAGGGTTCAGAGTTAGCTCTGCCATCTATCACGCTGTGAGTCGGCACTAATCAGGTGCAATACTGGTGTCTGGATTACAGAGTCTCCTCTAATGAGGTGATGGTAGGTGGTGCATGCCATTAACCTTCCAGGCTGTTCTAATTACTCAGTTTCTGATCAGACACAGCTTGTATTAATATGCGATGGCTAAACTCAGTAGAGTGTTGTTGGAGCGTCTTAGGCTCTACAGACTCCAGAGCAGCCTCCTCTCTTTGCTTCCCTCATTCCCCTGCTCCATGCATGAGGAAAGTAAGACTGAAGCTCAGACTTGGAAGATGGGCTGGGAAGGGAATATGGGCAAAAAACTAACATTAAAGAAAAACCAAACTGCAAAAACCTCTCAGTTTTTGTGTGTGTTTCCACTATTTCTCTTCTTAGTTTTCATATTTTCCCCTTAATTTTTGCCTCATCAGTCTTGGGAGCTGCTTTAAATGGGACTTTCCAAATTTACATCCCCACCCCTCACTTATTTAGCTCAAACACTGCTTCAATCCTCTTTTGCCCCTACCTGAGCCCAGCATTTTCACAGGTTAAAAGAAAAGCTTCTCTCACTGGTTAGTTGTGTTTGCTCTCCAGCTTGCTGGCGGGGTGACTTAACTCCTTGGGCTTGTAATCCATAGAGAGGTGGTGTCTGGTGGCAGACAATGCAGTGCTTAGAGTGGGCTGTGCTAGTGGGGGTGGGAAGATGTGTCCCCGTAGCTCCTGGAGCAGAGCCAGATCCTGGGGCCAAGGGTGATGGGGTGCACCTGTCTAAACAAGCAAATGCTCCTCTCCAGAGCAGGTGGGTGCCTATGGTGATGTAGGAGGGACTGCCAGTGGTGGCAGGTGGGTGCCTATGGTGATGTAGGAGGGACTGGTGGTGGGACTGCCAGCCGTGGCCTCCAAACTGGAGCAGCGTGAGAAGGATCCAGAAACCTGGGCACTGGGGTGGCTCTTCAGGGAAGCAAAGAGAAGTGGCCCTAACTTCTCCCATTGATCCAAATTTCACTGCAAAGCCTGGGGTGAGATTTTCCCAAGTACCACAGATGAGTTGACAGGAAAACACAGAAGGAAAAGGACTTTCCAAAGTGAAACAGGCGCAGTGGGAGGCATTCAATTAGCAAGGGAGCTGGTGGTAAACATTGTCCTCATCTTGATGGGAATGCATGGGGAACATAAATGTTGGTACATTTGACTTAACATGACTGAAGAGCCTCATCTGAGATGCAGAGTAATGAATCTGATGTTACTTAGATCTGAACTTGTCCCTAGGCAATGGCATTTGCCTCAGTGAAGACTCATCTTGTACTGTATGTTCATTATAACTGAATTCTGTTTAAGGATGCTCATTGTATAACATCCCATAAAACAAAATCAATTATGCTTCAGCCATCTTATCTCTGCTAAATGTAAAATGGGGATTGATTGCCTCTGAGAAGAAAACTCCATGTGACACTTCTCATCTGTGTCTAAATGTGTTCCTGGTAGGCCAAAACCATTTAGAAACAGCTGCAGCAAGAGTCGGATGCTGGGGCTGGATGGGGGCTGGTGCTGCCTTGTCCTGTCCTCAGAGAAAGTATAGGAAGAGCTCTATGTTGCCTTAATACAGCATCCTTTTTGCAAATGTATTTGAACAACAGTCTGGAGACCAGGACAAAATTTAATACCTGATCAAATCATGCTCTTGGTGTGTCAGATTAGTTGCAGGTGTAATGGCAAAGCAGTCTTGTTTAGCTCATTTTTATCTTCTGTACCAGTGGATCCAAATAGATGAAAAAGATCAGGAGTGCTGGGCCACAGCATGTGGGAGGAAAGCCTGAGTCATGGGTGGTTATTAAATGACAGCAGAATTGAAATGCCACAAAAGCCCGACCATGCACCCTTGTAGGCTGCTAATTGTTGATGCTCTGCAAAGTCCTGGCTGAACTTCTGAGAGAGCCCTGTTTCCCTAAAGGGACAGAGGAATAAAATAGCCTTTTCTTCAACCTCTCAGCTGAGCTACGAGAACATGTATGACAGAGAAGGCATGGCCTCCCCTTGGGCTGCTGGTTGAGATGGGATAGCAGCACTGCCTTGGGCCCCCAAAAAGCTTCTCCCCCACCTCTCCCATGGCACCAAGTGGAGTGACCTGGGGCTCTCTTGGCATCCTGGTGGTGGTGGTTTATTGTGCCTCTGCAGGTGCAAGGACTAGGGTGCAAAGGACAGCTGCACCCTTTTGTTCTGGGGCAAATGAGTCCCAGAGAGTGATGCTGGGGAGGGTGGGAGTGTGGGGTAAAGGACTGCTGGATGCAGAAGTGCTCCTGATAGTGCTGAGAGCCCTTTTTCTTTCCCAAAAGGTAAGGGTGCCCTTCTAGTATATAAAGCTCCAGGCTCTTTTTCCTGATTGAGAATCATCTTCCATTCTGTGGTTCCCTTATTCATCAGGTCTCTTGCTTGCACTTGGGTTGGTTTTAATTCTCTCTGGGCTGTGCTGGAAACTTTTGGTCAAGGCTGAGGAACACCAGGTTTGACTGGAATGAGGTATTTTCACCGCGTAACAACTGTCACTTGAGGATTTAGTTGGAAAAATTTCACAACCTGTTTAATTTTCCTACAACCCTGGTTTCATGAGTCTAGTAGGATTCACAGCTCTGTGAATCACTCCCCGGCCTGGCACTGGTGGCCTCAGGGACATGAGAGAGAAGAGCCAAGTTCTGGAGGTGGTGTGCAGAGCTCTGCGGCATGCTGTCACCAGGTTGCCCCGACAGAAATAGCTGTGCATGCCTCAGGTTGAGGCTCTGTGTGATGAGAACGTATGAATTAGGAGCTTACTGCTCACTTTGAAGTCAGTAGAAGAAGGACCAACTTGATCCTCCCTGCTGACAGACCCAAGAGATTACAACTCTTCTATCTGTGGTTTAGGATGACGTTTTGCCCCTAAACTCGGTGCTGACTAATACTGCAAAAGACATGTTGGAGCTATAGCTCAGTGCCTGGGGAGATGTTGGAGGTATTAGCAGGTCACTGGTTAAAGCTGTGTAAAACTCTCCAGGGCTTAGTTTGAGGTCAAAGCCTTGTCCCCAGATGTAAGACCTGCTTATTGTGTGGTGGGGCTCAGACACAAATCCCTGCCCCCCTTCCTCCCCAGCTCCTTTGGGCTTGCAGCGCTGCTGGCTCCTTCCTTGCTTCCTTATCAGCTTGGTCATCTCTATGAAAACACAATGCTTTCCTAAATTTAGCTGTATAAGTACTGTGGGTGTTGTCCCTTCTCCCCTCTTCCCCAGTTTCAAAAGACATCTTAAAAACTGTGCAGCGATTTAAATGGCAGCTTGATGGGAATCCATAGCAAATGACTCTGCAATTAGTAAATCTCTCCTATTGTGACAGCTCTATTATTAAACTGCCATAAATGCCAGGCTATTAATCTGCTGTCTGCTCAATCCCCATGCATCCCTTTCCTTGCCTGTCCTTTTCACCATTTTATTATTTTTTAAGTTTTAACTGCCTTCCAGCAAGTGTTTTCAGGGAGGGGGGGTGTGAGGTAGCAGTGGGAGGAAGGCTTTGTGGCACTGTCCTTTAGGAGCTCTTCATCTGTAAGAAAGGTGAGAGAAAACAGTGAATGGTCACCTCTCACTTCCTTTGAAACTTTTGCTACTTCAAAACTGAAGTGAAACTCCTAATTTGTTAAAGTCCAAAGAAGGTGAAAGGATAAGGAGGGAAGCTGTGACAGCAATTGGGCAGCAATATTGTCTTGGGAAAAGCCATAGCTGTCCCAATGGCACATTGAACTTTGCAGCTGCCATTTCTTCCACCCTGTGACAGAGGTGAGCATCTCATTTCTGGGTGCATAAATCTGCTCTGTCACCCCAGGGCTCAGGGACAGGGGACAGGCAATGTGCTGGGGCAGGAGCCTGCAGGGCTGCAAACACCAGTGACAGCAGAGCTTCAAATTTCACCCCAAAGAGTGTTTCCATACTGGTGGTATGTTGTGTGAGGGCAGCACGCTCTTGTGCACTCATCCCTCTGGACAAGCAGAGGCTGCCAATCCAGGGGCAGAGGGAGCAATAACATGTCGAGGAGTGGCTGCTGCAGCATGGGACTGGAGTGGCAGAAAGACTTCACCTTTAAATTGAGCACTGAGATCAGCTTGTTGAGGTGACACTTCTGTCCTGGGGTTTCCGCTAGGCTAGGTGTTCTCTGCAGTGATGTGAGGATGAGCTAATTCCAGGGACGTCTGTGGACTGGTGAGAAAACACATGGGAAGGTCCCCCACCAGCTTTAAATCTGTGACCTCATGGCATAGAGCTGCTGTTCAGTGTGTTCCTGGCCTCAGTGCAGAGATTTGCCCACCTTGCAGCTCCCCATGCACTAGGGTGCCCCATGGAGGAAGAGCTGGTGGTGGTGCTGTCCACTGCTGCCTAGCAGCTTTGCAGAAAATCTGGATGTATACTTAGAAAATGTGCTTGCATAGCTGTCCTGTTCTTCTCCAGTAAGAAGTGATGCTGCCCAGTAACCAACCAACATATTTCCACCTGATGCTTTGAGAAGAGTGCATCTTGCAGTACTCTCTGGACTAGGTCTTTCTGAAAGCTTGAAAATTTGGGATTCTATGAACTTTCAACAGGTGGAATATAAAGAAAGCATCTAGCCAGGGATGGGCCTTAGAAGAGGTAACAGAAAAGTGACCTATCAGCACAAAATCTGAGACTTAAAAACTGTTGGGGGGATGAAACAAAGAGTAGAAAAACTCCTCTGATGGGGAACTGCATCTTATTTTTCAGGCTTTTCCCTCAGCCTCAATGACTTAAACACAGCTGTGATGGCGTAAATCAGCTGCACCATGTAAACACCTAAATTCTCTTTGTGTCCTGTTGCTATAGAAACTTTCCCAAAGCCTGGGTACCAGTACAGCCACTTTGCTGTTTTGGCAACACTGGATGCCTCTGAGCTGGGGCATCCAGCCCAGGAGATCTGCAGTGGACTTAGGCCCATTCTAGAAAAGTCTAGAATGCTTTTTTTGGCTGCTGAGGTATTAAAGAAAGTGAAGATCTGCATCCACTTAGTGCCAGCTTTAGTCCCTGGTGATGGGAGATGGGTTTCCACTGAACACGCTACCCTCTGTTAACTGCGGGTATTTAGGAGATTCTTAAATACAGTATTATATCCCTAATTATGCAGAAATCCTTCAATCTGGCGTGTTTCATCTGGAATTATTCTCGACCGTCAAATCCTGCCAAATACCTTCTTACAGTGAGGGAGGCTGGTGCACTTGGGTTGCCCTCTGCAGAGAGGAGATTCCCGGCCACGAGGCCAAGGCCCCTAGCCCTGGGGCAGGATGAGCAGATGTGGGTGCTGCTGGAGTGGCTGTGCCCATGTCCCTCTTCACAGTGGACAGCAGGTACAGCCACAGGCACTCACTTTCCCTCACCCATGTGGTCTCAGTGTAAACATTTATGTTGTTGGAAGTCTCCCAAATAAGGGGAGTATTTTTATTTGTCCATGGGGTTCCTTCATGGCAGTGCTTCCAAAGGAGGTTCCTTCCAACTCAAGGGATTCCATGAAGAAGGGAAAGGAGAGAGTGGCTTGGAGAGAGGACTGATGTGGCAGCTACAGGAATGACCTGTGAAGAACATTTGCACCTTCCTCCTCCAATACCCTTCTCCTCTGGCTAAATCACTGTACACCAGGAGTGAGTCATCCTGGGGATAACTACAGCTGCATGATGCTTTGTATATTTAATAATGTATTTAATCTGGCTGCAATTCAGATCACAAATACCCTTTGCAATGGTGCGACTATTGCCTAAAAAACATCCTGATGGGCTTGAGGCAATTCTATTTCTAAAGGAACCCAGTTTTCAATTACCTTGGAACACCACATAAAATGTAGGTAGTTGTTAGTCAGTCATACCTGGGCACCATCTGCATGCAATGGTCTCCAGGAGTGTGTGGTTACTGCAGGGGGGCACCTGAAATCTTGCAAGGAAGCTTTAATGTCCCCATTGTGACCCATCCCTCAGGTGTTGCTTGTTGGTTCAGAGCCTCTGTAGGCTTCACTGCTCTGTCTGATCATTTTGATCAAGACCTGTTTTCCTGTTGTCTGTCCTGTGACGTATGTGCATCCATTCTCAGCTATGAAGAAAGCAGTCCCATAATTTTCACTCAAATCTCCACATCCTACTAAGCCTTATGCTGCTTCTTAGAAATGAATTTACAGTCGAGTAAAAGTGGTTTATAGTACAATTTATTTTGGAGAATAAATATTCTTAAGCGATTACTCTGTAAGTAATTGGACAGAATATTTCTATTACGAAAAGCTTTTTCTAGGGAGCTCTTCTGTAATGTTAGTTCTGTTCTGCAGTAGGTCCGCAACTGCATGTCAGGGATGTCAGCTAATGCGAAGGTGGGTGTTCACAAAACTACAAAACTAGGTATTCACAGTGCTTCTTACAGCTTTCAGAAAATAATTTTCTCTGTGCTTCTTTTTTTTTTTTTTCTTTGAAAAGAAGAAGACAGTCAAAGCATCTTTTTGCTAAATGTACAGCTTTAAAACTTGGTTTTCTTGACCATAATTCATCCCGTGTTGATTCTGGCTTGGATTCTGTGTGTTCATCTTTGTGGAGTAATAAGGTTTTCAGTATTGCTCCCAGTGGCCCTTGCACAGAAATACACTCTTGGAGTAGGAGGTGTGGCTCTAGAGAGTTAGCTTCTTCAGGATTTTTGTGCCTTTGAGTCCCAGAGACAACACCCAGGAAAGCAATAATGAACAAATCTCTAACTTTGAATGCCTTTTTGCACAAGTAACTACTGCGTTTCAGCATGTGAACCGCTGCTGAGGTAGCAGAGAGTGTGCACTTGCTGCCTTTCTTCATGTGTAATCAAAAGGTACAAATGAGAAGGCATCTTTCCCATAAACTGGGTCACTGGGTTAATAGAGTTTTGAAAGTATCCCCTCCTAACTCATGCCTTTAGTATCTCAGCATCCTTCTAGATTTTAATACTGTCATATGCTCATGATATGCGTGTCTGTCATCTGCTTGCTCTGAGGATTTTCTCCCTTAGTTGAGGAAATACTTGCAAGATCAAGATCACTGCTGAATGCAGGATGATGCTCTGACTGGCAACAATTCATCTTCATTTGAATACTAAATATTCCAATTCACTACCTAATGAAAGGCTTGAATTAGGATAGCAACTTCGTGACTGTTCCAGGAAGGGTTTGAAAAGGCAATATTGAGCTGTACTTTATACAAATTCAGTTTTTGAAAACTAGCTGAGCTTTTGAAATTTCTGAGTCTGGTACCCATTCCCTGGACTCTTGTGTCTTTTGCTTCCATGGGTTTGACTGAGACACTCTTGTATGGGTGGTGTTTGCACTGCTTCCTTCCTGGGTTTGAGTATGTTGTCTTTGGTAGTGATTCAGCAGAAAATTCTAGGGTTTAGGGGGAGGAGGATAGGGGAAGCAGTTACTGAGCTGTATTTGCTGTTCTGTCAAAAGAGATCAATCTTCTCTTTAGTTTACAGATTGCTAAAGTTAGGAACTTAATTCAAGGGACTTAAGATGAACTGTTCTCTAGGCAAACGTGTCCTTCTCCTTGGCCATTCTAGGGGAAGCCTGGTGATGCTGTTAGCCCATATAGGTGGGGGTGGATCCCTTCCCTAGTGCCTTCCTGAACAACACTGCTCAGATATTATGACATAAAACATTAGCTTGACTTGTTGATTCAAACACTAAATGCTTCTTTCTTCTCCCCATACCTTTTGGGCCCAAGTGCTCTGTTGCTTTTCCAATCTCCAGTCTGGGCAGGGTGGGCTGACACACTGTTATTCCTAATGGTGTGGCCTTTCCTTATCTCATCATGGGAATAGGAGAAGTTGCTTTGCTAACAGGTGTGTTACCCCTTTGGGACTGGTAATCAGGATCTTGCTAGGAGGTGCCAGATGCCTGGTTTTCTGAGCACCAGGAGTGCAGATTTCATGTGAAGAAGGACTTGGTCCTCCTTGCCCTGCAGCAGCAGGAGCTGAATGGCCACAACCTTATTTTGTTCTTTTAAGATGTCTTTGAATGTACTTTTCTCCCCTCCCCCCTTTCTAAGAAATAGGCTTCACTCTGCCTTTGCTTTTAGGGATCCTCCTCTCCTTCTTTAAGTACATCTCCCCCAGAGAGATCACAGGACCAAGCCAACCCTTCTTTCTCATGTAATGCAAATCCCATCTAGTCCAAGTAGTCAAGATTCCTAGCTAGCTTTATGTGCAGTGTGTGAGAGCGATAGGTTGTAGCTGGCACTGTGGTTAGCAGAATTAATTTCTCTCTGTTTAAATGGAAGGCAGTTGTTCTCCCAACTGGCTCCTTTAAATCTTCTCCCAGCCTAGAGCTTAGCAGCAGGTCCCAGCCACCCTGAGGTCTGTGGGATGATGTTCTGACTTCTGTGGGATAATGACTTTTCTGCCCATGTCCAAATGACACTGACTACCAGTTACAAAAGGAAAATGGTAAATTCATCTGTTAGCTGCTCTCTCTCCTGCAAGATTTACTTCCATCAGGGATTTTTACAGCCCAATGCTGTGTCTTTCGTGATGGGGATGCATGGTGGAGGAAATTTATTGTTCCCTTCCTAATAGATAGCTGTAATTTCATTTCAGAACAGCCACTTTATGTGCAAGAAAGTGATTCCATTATGCCACCACACAGCATTGGGAGCATCTGTGGCAGTGGGGCATTTGGATTAAAGAGAGTAAAGGCTGCACATCTGCTGCCCTCCACCCCTATTCACAGACCAAAGTGTTAATCCTAAAGAAAAGAGAGCAATTAGCTTGTAAACCCTTCCTGAACCCACTGGAAGATTAGCCATTTTCAATTAAAGCTTTTCAGCTGGAAAGATAATGGGCTAAAATTTCCAGCTTTAAAAAAATACTATTATTGACCATGTGGCTTTATTTCTGTCAATTTCCATCCTTTATAATTCGCTACCCTGGGATAATTAGGACTGCCTCACGCCATACCCTGATCCTCACACTCTCCCCTTACAGTGCAAACGGGAAACTGACTTTGTTGTTGGTCTATTGGCCTGTTGCAGCTATCCTGGATCCACTGTTGTTATGTGGACCCACGCTGGGGATGAGCCTAAGCAGTATTTTATAGGTTACTGTAAGGCACGAGTGAAAGGATAAACCTTTACAGAGTGCTGTGAGCGTGCTGTAACTGCTCCCGGCGAGACAGGATGGGAGCAGGGAGGCTGATCCCATCTTGCAAACCTGCAGTAACAAGCAATCTGCAGTCCCCCAGGGAGCTCCGCACGCTCTAAAGCCAAAATACTTCATAAATCACTGGTCTCAGCACTTGGGGTTTACCCGGAGCTGTGTGTGGCTCTGCCTTGCCCCGGCTTGGGAGGTAGAACTTGGCAAGCTGGAGCGGGAGCCCGGCCAGCAGATGGAAACACCTCGCCCCAGAACACGAGTCTGCATCAACCCTGTCGGAAGGCGTCTGCGTGTTCCGGCACTTCTGAGCGCCGCATCCCCCCTCGGGGCGGCTGGGGAGAGCCGGGAGCCTTCCTGAGGGGAGCCTGACCTGGTTTCACCCCGCGCTGGGAGGCTGCCGGCTGAGCGGTGCGGTGCCTTTGGGCCATGTCTGTGACCGGCTTCCCCGCGCTCCTGCTGCCACCGCTGAGTGTGGCACTGGTGCTGCTCGGCGTGGTCTGTGCTGCCGACCCAGCGTGGCGGAGAGCTGGGGGCTGGAGCCCACACCAGCCCGTGGCCTCGTCCAGCGCTGTGTCCCCGCTCAGCTGGGCACCCCTGTCTGCACTGCCTTGTGCCCCCTGCTGCCACGAGTTACTGTCGCTTGCTTTGGTGGCTTTGGTCACTACGCGCGACTCTGAAGCACAGCCGTGCCTGTGCTGCTGGTAGCGGCTGTGCTACGTCTGAGTAAAAACAGAGGAGAGAAGCTGACCTTTCAGGGAACTGCTTGTCCGTGCAGGCTGAGGTGCCTTGCATGAGGTAGCTCCTCAGCCAAGGACTTCTGAATGAAGTGAGCTCACTGAGATATCGGAATGCAAAACCATCCGGAGCTCTGATTCCTGCCTGGGTGCAACATGGGCTGTGCTTTTTCTGAGTCACTCAAATTATTGGTATTGCTTCTAGTTCTTGGCTGTCTCCCATGCAGACCTTGGCCAGGTCTCACCTAGCTTTGCCTTGTCATTTCTAGAAGAGTTGCACAACATAGATGCTGCATGGTAGCATGCTAGAGGATATATGAAAGCCATTAAAGCTTTTTTTGGTTGAGGAATACAGCTTGGTGCTCTTGGGATTTCACTGGCCTTATCACGCTACTGATACTAACATTGTCTTTTGCAGTCAGTGCTTTTCCTGCTGTTTCTTTGTTGAAATGCATATGAAAATATGCCTTGGAAAATATTTTATATCTGAACTAGTTAATACAGCACCTTGGAGAGAAGGTGTCTGATGCAACAGAGTACACATGAAGCCTCATTAAGCAGGAATTCAGTGATTCTGCTGAATGCCCCAGCAATTAAATTTCATCTCGTTTCATATGCAGGTCAGGAGAGTTTGGAAAGAGAATAGAGGCAGCAGAGCAATGTGGCTGTGTACTATGCAAATTAGTGTTAACATGGCATTTCATTTATTGTTAATGCATTGTTACACTGCTACTCATTGAAAGGAAACTGTGTGACAACGGATAAGACTGATGACCCACTTGCTTATTTTTCCATCTGCATTGGCAGCATTGCCTCTGAAGAGACCAGAGCCAAGAAAAAGCCTTTAAGGGGAAGATGCAGAGGTTTTTCTTTCCACAGGCAGGAATGGAGTTGGATGCTAAGACTGGTCCTTCAGGCTGTAGCATTGCCTCTCTGTCTTTTGGGGTGAGATGTGGCATGGCCACATCCCTGCTACTAGAAGGGTCCTTTGTTTGGGCTCAAGCACTGGGTCCTTTTGGATCAAGAGGAAGAAGTCTTCAGTCCCTACTATTGCAAAGACCTGAGCTCTTGTGGCATGTAACATAGTAAGGGGTTCAGGGATGCTGATGTGCTTTGCAGCCCCATCCACACATCATACCTCTGCTTCCTGCCATCCTTTGGGCTGATTGAGCTCTAGGGTTGTGTCCTATTCTTGGAGGGCTGCAGTGCCAGTTTCCTGTTTTCTCTCTATATCCAAAGGTCTGTGACAGAATGCTTTCTCTCATCTGTATTTCGATTGTGTTGGAGCTTGCTTCACCTAAATTGCCCACCCATTGTGTGGAAGGAAGGTGGATACTGGCCAGCTGCTAACAGACCCATCACTATTTTCATTCTTGGTGACATGAATAAAATATAAAGAAGAAACAGCATTTTTGCTGAAGAGGAGTGATCATGAACAGGCCCTTTCAGGGCAGCCACTGGTGCAGGTATTGAAGTGCCAAGTGCAGCTGCCATGCGTTCGCTGTAGATTGGAGCGGTTTAATGACCTTAAAACTGGAAATCAGTCCCATCACTGAAAAGCTTAGGTGCTTACTTGCCCCCCATTTGTTTTTGCTGTCAACAAATTTGTGTTGTTCCAGTGCATGGATTACTAAAATCTGGGAAGATGGGAGCTATCAGGCATTTTTTTTCCTCCAGAGGTATGGCGCTGCTCTCGGTTCTGTCTCTGCATGGTTCCTCCAACCATACACATGCTTGAGGATTTTACCAGTGTCACAAGGCTGTGGGATATCAGCCAGCTGTGAAAGATTTGAGGGGGGTAAAAAGTAAAACCAATTAGGAGAATCCCCAAATGGGGTGGTGTATTTTGCCCAGAAAAAAATGCTTGTTCTGTACATAAAGCCAAGAAGTAGAGATAAATGGGAGAAATATGCTCTACCTGAAAGTGTTGAACCCACTTTCAGATGCTGTGCGTGCAACTTCCAGAGCTCTCCTCCTTTTTGGACCAGGTCATAAACTCCCACCTTGCCCTGGCAGAGCTGGTGGTTGCTGGTGGATCATTAACCTCCTGCTGTATTGCTTATTGCTGTGTCTTGTCAAGCTCATCTCCATTTGGCTTAAAAAATCATCATAAAGCCAAGATTCATTTTTGTTGGGCTGACCTTTGCTAACAAGGTCCCTGAACGAGCTCTTTTGTATCATTAGAGCTGGCTGGGGAATAAAGGACCTTGTACTTTACTG
The DNA here is from genome assembly GCF_009650955.1 of Corvus moneduloides. Lineage (NCBI taxonomy): Eukaryota > Metazoa > Chordata > Aves > Passeriformes > Corvidae > Corvus > Corvus moneduloides. The sequence continues at coordinate 10,581,615 of NC_045486.1, forward strand.
CAGCCTATTTGTCTTTCACTGTTTCTCTTATCAGCACTGGGGTCCCCAACTCCATAGTGTCCTAGTCTGATTACCCAGAAAAATGTGCAAGAACCATTGTGTTGTGCTCTGGTGGTGGAGAGAATGGATGGGGGTCTTGGAAGTACCCTTAGCAGCGCTCTCTGTCTCAGTGCTCTGCATGTGTGTGTGCAGCAAGGGTTCTAATTGCTTACTGGATGGGTTAATTTATCTTTCAGTGTTCATTACCCGTAATAAATTAATGTTTAGGACTGGCTGGTGGAATTCGCACTTAAAGAAAAGAACAATAAAGGGCTTCTTCCTCTGGCTCCATTATTAAGCTGTTTTAATAGCCTTTTCCTTAAAGATTTTTTTTTTTCAAGTCCCTTCTCCATTTGCCATAAAAATATATTGATGAAACGGTGCATTGCATTTTGGGGTTGTATGTAAAAATCAGGGCATCTGCTTAGACCAGAGATGAGGCCTGAGGCTGATATGCAGTTGTCTGGGGTTTCTAAATAAGCACAACTATGTAAAATTGGAGCAGATGCAATGGAGCAAATATGCAGCCAGTGGGTAGCTGGGTAATCAGCTGTGAAGTCTCTTCCACCAAGAGAGTGATGGGTCATCCTTTTGTCCCTCCTCCTCTGCCCTGCCTGTTGCAACCAAAAATCAATCAAGGAAAGGTTCAGGCTGTCCAAGCTTCTTGATTTTGTGCAGAGATGGTTAGAATTCCCAGTAAAAACCATCTTTCCCAGTAAGACAACTGGAAGCACTGGGTCTGCTGTGCCAGAAACAAGCCTTGAGAGGGTGGATGAGCAGGAAGATGAGTCCCCAGCCCCAGGGAGACCCTGATGTGCAGGCGTGTATTATTAAATGGAAGAAGTAGGATGAAAAGAAGGAGATGGCAAAGGAAAATCTTAATTTAACATCTAAATTTAAAAAAAGTAGAAAGCATCTGTGTCAGTCTCTTCTGAATCTTCCTTAACCCAAAGCAATTTCTGTTGCTATTAATATCATTTCATATGCGGTTGCAACTTTGGAGTTTCTCTGTGCTCTGTAAGTGCATGTGGTTGGGGGTTTTTCCTCATCGTTTTCTGTGGCTCACTGTTCATTATGTTCATTCAGCTGTCTTCAGAGATTCTCCTGAGGCTTCCTAATGTGGAGTGATGTAAGATTCTCTCCATGTTCTCTACAGCTCAGAGCATGTTCCGCGCTAAATGGTTCATGTCAGGATCTTGTGTGAGTGTTCCACAGTCCTGTGACTTCTGACAAGGATCCTTTTGGATGTGCTTAAATAAGTAATGGTTACAAATACCCATCAAACATTGGACTAAATAATGGATATTCTGAATAGCCTGTGATCTTCCCTCTGCTGTACTCCTTGTCTTGTTTGCATAAAAATGTATTCTGTAAATGCCGTCCCAACCAATTTAGGCCATGTAAGGTTTGCAGCATCACTCCCACCGAGGTTCTGGGAGGATTTGTAAGGCAGCTCTGGGGAGAGATGTATGAGGCTCCTGAGCAGGACAGGATGTGTTGGGTACAAGAAATGTTAAGCCGAGCACTAGTACATGTCTGTGCATGGAAGGGTAGATACTCCTTACTTACAACACATGAATTTTACTCAAAGGTCAGCCTGTTCCTGAGAAAAGTAAATGCCCATTTCTCTAGAGTGGTGGCTTATTCACTGTCATCACCACTTCAGTTGTATGGATGAGAGCCACGAGGCTGCATGGATGGATGTTTCCAGTAGGGACCACCCAGAAGCTCTCCAGCCATGGACTGTCCTCAGCCTGTGCTGTCTTTCTCCTTGAGCATTTTATAGTGAAGCGGGCAGGGGAGGGTGCAAGAAAGCATTCCCTAAACCCTCTTTCCTCCTGGGATGGTAATAGGAGATCAGAATATGCCAAAAAAACAGAACTGAGATTTTTTTCTTTTCTTTTTTCTCCTGTGAAAAGACTTTTTAAACATCCCACCTCCACAAAATCAACTTCTTTTTGAAACCATACATTCGTAGGTGAGGCTTGTATGTAGTTGATATTGCAAGAGCATTTTTGGAAAGCTGCTAATTCTGAGCACACAAGCTTAAAGTTTATGTCAAGAAGGTACAGGACAATGCACAGATTGTTCCTGAAAAATTAGAGCTCTATATACTCTTCCTCGAGTTTGTCACCATAGTTCAGGTTGATGCCTCATGCTCTTATGACACCTACACGTTTTGATGCTATACCATTTGTTTTTGGGCTGCCTTGTTTTGTTGGGGTGTGTGGTGTATCCTTTCCCTTCCCCATTAGAAACTTAAGCTGTTCACTTCAACTGGTTTTAATATAGTGCCACCTGAAACATGAAGAAAGTGTTGTGTTTGTGGATTTTGGCCAGAAACCATAAAGTAAACATCTTTATCCTCTTCAGGCTCCTGGTGCACTGGTGTCTTGCCAAGCAGCTCAACAAATGCCACCAGCAGTCCTGGGCTTGAAATGCCCAAATGCCTCTTCCTTCTCCACCAGCATCAGAGGAATGGCGCAGCTCCAGCCAGTTCTCATCCACAAAAACAAGAAGCTTCAACTGTGTATTAGACCTGTCTTCTCACACACTTTCTTCGTGCAGCAGATATTCTGGGAAGAATTTTATGGTGGTGTAAACACAAACAATTGTTTTTGGTTTTTCTTTAAAACACCATTTTGGAAACATCCGTTTCATGGCATCCAAAGCAATGGGCTATTCTCAAATTAGCAGCTTCTTGTATTTGTGGTGCGACTGGCGATGTTTTTTCCTTTAAGATGAAATTTCTCTGCAGCAAAAGCATTAATAGCTGTGTGAAAAGATTTCTAATTATAAATTTTGCCTCAATTGCTAATTAAGTCTATTGTCAGACTGAACAACTTCTTTTAAACAAATTATGGACCAAAATATCTCTTTTGTGAGTAGTTTTTTATTACTTAGTAATTTTATTGCTTTTGTATAAGTTGTCCACTCATGAAACAGCTGAGTTGGAACCACAATAGAGATGCTGCTGCATTTCAATCTGAACAAGAACTCTGGCATTAGGCTGAAACCCAGTTATCCTCCTCCATGCAGACTTAGGGTCCCCAGGTCTGTAAAAATTTCCTGCTGGCACATTCATATGTGTTTAGGTCCTCTTGATTTAACCTGATTTCTTTCCTAAGGAAAAAAGACTTAACCTTGCTGCCTCTCCATGAGCTTCCTTCTAAATTTTTAACCTCTTGGCCACCTTCAGACAAATCTAGTAGCAGTATCAACCATGACTGGACCCTCATACAAAAATGTAGATGCCTTTTTTGCCTTAGTCCATGCATGTCTTGATCTCTCTTCACTGTTCGTAGGTATAATCTTGCTGTAATAGATGACAGTAGTTCTCAAGGCAATAGGGTGACTATGGAGAACATTGCCATGAGCTGGTTGGCACAGTTTGCATCTCACAGCTTGGCTGAGGAGGGGACCTGCACAGTGCTGGAGGACTGACCCTGTGCACACCCTTACAGCCCCATGGCCAGGGCGCTGGCATACCCTGCATGCTCTGGGTCTTCAACATAAGTCAGCCAACTTTTCCATTTTAGTAGTGAAGGAAGGAGGCACTGGTTTACTGCAACCATTTCTTCCTAGGACAGTGCCCTATCCCCCCCACAGTGCAGGACCAGCAGTTTCGAGGGAAGCCATGCAGCATCTTGTCCTGGGGTGCCAAACTCCCTGTGACCAGCTGGCTCCCAGCACTGCCCCCAAAGCCTCCTCTAGCCAAAATCTCAACACAGGACTTGCATGCATTTTGCCCGTGCTGATTCCTCCGCCCTTCCTAAGAAAGGGTTAAACCGAGTTTTCAGCAAATGCTGTACGGAGGACACAAGACTGCAGCCTCATATTCCCTTACGAGCACCGTGTGCGTGTGTTTGGGAGGCAGTGTAATGCTTTGACAGCAGCTTGACATTGCCTTGAAAGGTGCTGGAGGCTCTGCAAGCACTTGCCAAGAGGGGGTGGGGGAGAGGAAAGTGTGTCAGGCAACACTGCAGTCGCAGCCTCTTCTTGTGCTCAGCCCCGCTGCTGCTGCTGCTGCTGCTGCTGCTGCTGCAACTCGAGGGCTGCTGCCCAAGTTCTGGCGCTGAGCGCGGCGCGGGGGCAGCGCTGCCTCCGCCGCAGCACCACCGGCCCGCCCTCCTCCCGTCTCTTTCTTTATTCCCTCACCCCCCGTCTGAAATGCCCCTGAAAGCCACCGAGGGGCTCGGGCAGGAAGGGGCCAGCACATCTCGACGGGATGATGCCCGCTCTCCGCCGGCGGGGCGCGGGGTGGAATTCCGCCGGGAATGAAGTGCCCGCTCGACATTTGCTGCATCTGCCGGAGCGTCAGGGTTCAGTGGCTGCCTCCCCTTCAACCAGCTGTTCCGGTTAATCACTGCTCTTCCAACTTTTGCTTGGCAATGCCTGATGGCCAGTGGAGCCGAAAGAACTAGCACGGGATTTTCAGGACCTCATAAAAAACCCCCCATACCCTTCATTTTCCTATTACTGCGCAGGACTGGCGACCCGCACGTTAAACAGCCGTGTAAAGATATTTCTTCCTAAAGGATTGCCACATTTCTGAGTCCTCGCAAACTGGAGAGCCCCGGACGATTTGTGTTCGATCTCGCTGCCGGGAAGTGCGGGAGCCGCGTGTGCGCTGCAGCCGCGCTCGGCGGTGGGAGGCAGCCCGGACTGGCTGGGAAGGGATTCCAGCGCAGGCAGGGAGAGAGAGCGGAGCGGCTCTTACAGTTAGTTGAATGATTTGATAGATAACAGCAGACATGCTTTGTGGACTGAAAAAGGATTTGCAGTCAGACTTTGGTGAGTGAGCCTTGTCTGTATTTTTTTTTCCTCCCTTGTCCAGTAGTTTACTTTTGTTTAATCTGATTTTCTTTAAGTATCTTTAATATCATTAACAGTTTCATGTGCTACTTTGAAAGTGGTTTTACAAATCCAAACCGTTGCATGCAAACTTAATTGCTTTGATTTGTGAACTATATCTTTGCTTCTCTGTAAAGAATTTCTCCCTGTGACCACTGGAGAGTACCCTTCAGGCTGCCTTCTCCTTCTCCACCTGGAAGATTGGCACAGGGGCTGTTCTTATGGCACCTCAGATATTGCTGAGCTGTTTTGTCTTTTTAAAAAATAAAATTTAAATGTAGCTCTTTATTTTCCAGGATCAATTCGTGAATGGTCTGGGCATTCAGCAATGGTGAATAGGGTGCTGGGAGGGAAGATGGGGGCAAGGGACTCTGCTCAATGTGGTGGGATCACTGCCATTGCCCCACCTCCTATATAATCTATTACCTTGTCTAATAAATATTTCAGCTCCTTCTAGAAATCTGCCATTTCAGTGAGCTGCTAACTCCTGTTTTAGATACCTGGGGTGAGCAATTCACTATTACTGTAAAGTATAAAAAAAAATGTATTTCATTTCTGCAAAAGAGTAGGTAGACGTGTATAGAAGGACACCTTTACAAAGGGCAGACATCAAATACTGGCACCAGTCTTTCCAGGATGGACGGGGTTTTATATTTCTAACTGAGTGCAATATTCAGGTACTTTGTTGCATGCTGTAGCTTTGCTTGTTGCAGCTGAATGTGCTGCATGGAGCTTGTCTTCAGCTCTGATGCAAGCATTTCTCTTCTGAAAGCAAAGATGTTGGAGTTGGAAATACAGAGGTAATTTATGGTTTCTGAATCATTTTGTACTGCCTGAAGGGATGTAGTGAGACTGACTTTGTCCTCTCCCTGGCATCAAGAAACCCTAAAGCATGAACCTAACTTGAGAAAATTGTTTTCCCTCCCTAAATCTGGGGGTAAAATGAACCAGGTGGAAAGCAGCTTAGCCTGGCTGTGTTGCCTAATCCCATGGATGGTGATTGATGCAATGCCCACCTACTCTACCAGCACAGGAAGAAGCATTTTTGGGGCTTATTTTGAAGCTGCCAGAGACACGTTGATAAGTCCTGATAGGCCGAGGGAGTCTGGGTGTGTGACTTAACAGGGCAGGAATGCACTTGTTCCATGGAAAGATCAAAAGAACTTGGCAGGAGCTCACACTTCTCTTGGGGCTGAGCCAGGAGCAGGGCACTGGCTCAGAGGTGGCTGACACCGACTGTGCTGGAGGGGTCTCCTCGATGCCACCAGCCACAGAGGGCTCTCTTGTGAAGCTTTTGCAACATGTCACCAGAGACACCTGGTGCTTCAAGGTTGCTGTGTTGTTGCAGATGGTGATATTGTCTGGATGCTGGGTGATCAAATGAGAAATTTTCCTGATGTCAGCCCCAAACATTTCTGGAGAATCTTGGGTCAATGTTGTGTTATGTACAAGGGAATGGTGCAGTCACCGGGTGGGTAAGGAGGCCTTTTTTACCCTGGTGTGAGACCCTCACAGCTTATGCATGTGGTGTTCCTGAGGACCAAGCCCATACTTTCATGGGAATGCTTTCTGGAAATCTAGAATGGAAGCAATGAAGGGAATTGCAATCTTATCACTCATTTTAGCATTTTAAGTGGAATAGGTGAAACCAGATGGATTGTTTCAAAGAAGCACCCAAACATTTCAGAAGTGCTTTCTGGGCCCACCACTATTAGGGTATTGGCGATTTTTTTTCTTTCCTTCAGTTGCTCTCAGATTTTTTTGATGGTACTTTTTAATAATAGAGAGATTTTGTCTGACCTTCAGAATGGAAGGGTCAGAAAATGCAAAGTAGCAGTGACGTTTTATGGGAGGTGGGGGGAGTGTTTATCTTGTAGTTAGAGTGAGTGGTTCTGCTGATAGGAGGGTGATAGTGTGTTTCCACAAGAGCGTTTGTAGTCCTGCTATTGGAGGGCTTCCCTGAAATGCTTTATGGCCTCTCTGAAGTCCAGGAACACCTTCTATGTCCTGCTCTAGCAAACTTCACATTCAGCTAGTCCTTACTGCAGGATCATTGCAGGAATGGGCAGAGCAACAGAACGCATTGAATCTCCTTTGTGCTGCTCCAAGTTACCCACAGAGGATCCCATCCCAAACCAGCCCAAGTCAAATGTTAATTGAGGAGAGCACAGATGACCATTTGTCTTTCAGATGTATCCATTTGGGTGACTTCACTATTTTTGATCTTTTTAAAATACAATTTGTATAGAAGGCAAAGGAAGAATAAAGACAGTAGATGAGTGAGGATCTTCAGTACTTTTCTCTTTGGGTTTGTTGTTTGGTTTTAGGTGTGGGGTTTTTTGTTGCCATTAGAAGCCATGCTTTTAGCATGAGATGGATTCTCTGCAGACTAAGGAGAGCAGCATTTCCTGTCCCTTTTTCCAGACTGGCAAACTGCACCCTTTATTGCAGGGTGGGGATGGCCAGAAAAAGAGACCTGTTAATAGATCTCTGCCCCTTCCTGCTCTAGGTTTTTAAGGGATCAGCTCCCCTGTTTTCTCTCTGCTTGCCAAATAAGCAGGGGGAAGAATAGAGAAAAACATGCCTGAAAGGGGTAGAAAACTAATGTGAGGAACTAGAATAAGACAGGAGGAAATCTTCATAGATAAATCTCCTAGGAAGAAAGATTTTATCTTTCTTATTGAAGAATTCATCACAATAGTGCTATTTAATATAACTCCTGCTCATCAGGCTGCTTACGTCACTTGTCAGCTTTGCCTCTGTTGCAGTCAAATGGAAGATTAAGAGAAAAACTAACTGGGGTGTGTGTACCAAGACAAACATCTCTGGGTCTGAATCATTGATCTTAATTTCCTTAAGTCAAAACTGGGCAGAGAGAGTTTGTGCTATTCCTCTGCCCTGAGATAGTATCGGCCATACCTATGATATCATCCATCCACATTGTATTTTAATATATCCAATCTGGAAACATCACATCAGCTCAAATTAATTCAGTAAACTGAGATATTAAGGAAAAGCTTTGATTATTTGCAATTTTGGTGCCTTTGCTTCCTGTCCTAACACAGATGACAGATTACTCCTTTCCCTCTGTGCATCACACTTCTGAATATCTGAAGAGAGTAATAATACTTTTTTTTCTTCTCCTTCTCTTCTTTTTAGCATAGAAAATTCATCTCTCCCCCCAGCCCCAGAAGCTGTGGTCTTGCAGATGTCTGACCAGCCTGCACTGATTCAATCTTCATGAACTCCAGCTGGGCCACATCGTTACTGAGCTGTGGTACCCAAGCCTGGGGACTGCATTCAAGCCAAGGCTTTTATCAGTGCTCAGTAAAATGAAAGGACGATTTTACAGATTTTGTAGACTATACCCACCTTACTTGTACCAGGGTATGAGCTCTTCTTGCATATGACATGGCACTGTGGGTTTACATTTGGTTTGCAGCCCACAGTATCTGAAGAGTCCTTGATGTCACTTCGATAGATTTTCCTCATCCTTCATTCATCAGATTGTTCCTGCCTGGGTCTGGTAGCTTGCATGCCCCTCTACCAAATTGTACATCTGTCTTTTCAAACATGTATGAGTCATTCTGGGTTCAAAATTTACTTCCCAGCCTCGTTCCAGTCCCTCATGCCTGGTAGCTGTCAGTAAACTTAATAAGATCAATCTCTTTGCAACCATCCAGGTCATTTAGTCAAAACTGGGAGCCATACCAGGCTGGTGAAGGGTCCCCACAGAACTTCATTTAATACACCTTTCCCTCCTGATTGTGAACAACTGATGAATTTTCTCAGTGTGTGGTTTTCCAATCAGTTTTGCATACACTTCATAATCATCTGTATCCTGCTTCCCAAACATACTTACAAAAATAGCATGTGAAACAGTGTCAGAAGCGTTTCTAAAATTGAGATATAGCAACTTGCATTTTCTGTCTATCCAGAAATGTTGCTCTCATATGGAAAGCAATTGAGTGGGCATGACTTATTTGTGGTAGATCCAGGTTTGCAGTTAGTCCTCCTCATTTGGTGTTAACAGCTCACACACAGAGAGTCAGCTCCAGGAACTGAAAGAGAGGGTGATGGATTTGTCATTCTCTCGCCCCCACTCTGGTAGCATGTTGTTTTGGTTTGGTTTTTTTAAGCTGAACATTGCTTTATTTGTTCTTCAGCCTTGTGACTGACCCTCCTCCTTAGGGTCTTATGGATACCTGCTGATGGCTTTAGGACTTTGGTGACCAGGTCTATAAAGTTTTGTTGACTAAACTTTTAAGTTTAAATGAGCTGATCTGTGCAGTCAAAATGAATTCTTGCTCTTTTCTAGAGATGACCCATTCCACTGAAATTGCTCTTTGTAGAAGAAAAAAGATGAAAGTAATATCCTACAGCTTTTCATGGCCTATAGAAATGAATTATTTTTTTATTCAGTTTTCCTCCTCTAGTATGGAGGTTACAGAGTTTTCCTCTCAAAAGTTTGTGTTCAAGCACATCTTTTTAGTACAGATTTGTTAAGAGAAGGATGTTTTTCAGTGCAGAGGCCAGAGAGTTTTAATACAAATGTTGGTCCACAGTATCAGTTGAACAACTGCTATAGAGGTTTTCTCTCCAGCATTAACTGTTGGAGTCCAGTTTCCAGCCCAGGCATTAACCTCCCTGCCAGCCTGCTTAAGAAAATCTCATTGCCTCTGCCAAGAGGTGCACTCTGGCTTAGAGTGACCCACAGAAGGGGACTGAGTTTCATGTGGTGTGTTAAGTCTTGCTTTTGGCTTTATGTCCAGGATCATTATTCTTTATAATGTTTTTTCTGTTTTATTAATCCATAGAAGCCAAGGGTAACTGCACTGCCAAAGTGTTTGCATATGTTAGGGCATGTAGGATTTGATTTCTTTTGAAAATGGACTGTTAAAATTGATTGTGTGCGGATGCCAATGTTTATTGCTTGTGACGTTATCCACCTAACTCAAGAGTGGAAATCATGCAACTTTACCCAGAAGGTCAGAAAAAGGTACTGGGCAACTTGGAGGGAAGGACACCTCTGCTTTTGTGTGTAGGCATGTGTAGGTGTTGCAAATAAAAGAAACAATTAAATATAACAAGTAATAATAATCAGAAGGCAGTGCTAATGCAGAGCCAGAGAAAAAAAAAGTAGAGCAAAAATAAATATTTAGCAATGTTCAACAATTGACAATGGAATGCTACCAGGCATAAGAACATTTAAGGCTCTTTTCAGCTGTCAGTTCAGCTACTGCATAATTTTTAGCATGTGAGTAATCCCATCAGGGTAGGCATGGTCTTAAGCCTTGATAGGATGGGGCCCCCAGGTCATTGTACGCCTGTCTATTCAAGGTGGCAGAATTCAGTTTCAAGACAAACGTGCTTGTGTGGGCGTTAGGAGATTCTGAGTCTGTGACAGTCTGACTGCCAGTCTGCTTCTGATTTTTTTTTCTTATAATATTATTATTATTATTATTCTGTTCATAACGAAAAAAAATTACTAAGAGCTTGATGTTCTTAGCTGCCAAGTTTATTAACCTGTGGCTTTACAAATCAGTCTGGTAACTTGAAATGTGCAAAATCACACAGGATGAAGAATTTCTCTCCCTCCATTCCTAACAATTGCCACCCCCGATTTTTTTATTTCAATGGAAGTATTTTTTTTTTTTCCTTTGACCGTGTGTTTTTGTTCAAGGATCTGATAATTACATGCTTGGAGATGATGGCTTTTCATAAGCATCTTTCCCAGCAATTTTCAACTGGAGATGTGGATAAAAATATCTCCCCATTTTTTTATCAGAAATGTTTTCAGTAATGTGCAATTATGAGCTCTGCCTTCATTCAATTCATCCTGGAAGAATTTGCTTCACAGGGAAATTCGTTTTCTAGCTGCTGTAGATGCCAGCATAGTTGGCAGCTGCAGGTTTTGTGGGGAGGAGGGTAAAGAAAGGCCCAAAATGGCCCTGTAAATTATTTAGTGTAGCTGAGAGATGAAGAGATGATCAACTCAATCACTTCTCACAACTGATCTGTTTTGTATTGTGCAGGTTCATGTTAGCAAGGTGGAAGGCACTGTGGTTTTCTTCCCAGCAATGCTCCAACTTCCAGTCTCAATATGTAATGAACACTTGTGTGATTTATCGTAACAAAGCTGTAAGTTAGGAACTGGCTCATGTCTGGGGAGAATAGCAGTGGTGAGAAGGACTGTGGAGCAGTTTCAAAGAGTATAAACATGCTTTTGTCCTGGAAGGCAAGAACTTGTGCTGTAAGAGTATGATCTGGCTCCCTGCTGCCAGGTGTGTGGATGAAAACAGGATTTGTTGCATTCTTCTGCTTCATTGCATCTTCCTCTTCCCCAAAGGAGGGATGTAGGTCCTTGATCTGGTGCGTGCTTCTGTTTTGGAGGTCATGTGCCAAGTTGTTTGCAGAGATTGAGTAAACTAACTTGTTTGAGATTCCAAGTAATTCTTCCCTCCCAGCTTCTGTCCCTCCTCAGAGCCCTATCAGTACCTGGGGAGCCCAGAGGTCCAGCACACTCAGTCCCTGCCCTGTGAGAGCTCTCAACTGAGGCTGAGGGTGGGATGGTGCAGCTCCAGACAGCTGCTTTTCCAGCCAAATAGTCAAGCTACAGCATGGATCTGCTCCTCGGTCTTTGAGCAACCACATGCATGACCATGCAAATGATGAGGGTCTGAGTCAAACCTCCAGCAGTCCCCAGTGTTGTCCCACCAGCCCACATAGTGGAGTTGTCCCAGCAATAAATCTGCTTCTCCATAAGATTTCAGTGGCGATCCCCTCCTTTCCCCTTGTGGGCATGATAGCTGATCCGTACAGGGTCCTTACTGCAGTGAATCGTTCACCCTGAAATGTGAGGGATGTGACCTGCTCCTGTCCCGGTGATTTACAGAGGATAATTTCTTTATGGAATATGGTGCCATTTGGGTAGGATTAAACTCTTGGCATCAGATGAAGGTATATGTTTTGCTAAGGGTTTTTTTCAATAATGTAATGAATTTCCCATGCAACCCACTGTGTAAACAGATCCTGTTCCTTCCTGCCATGAGATGCTGTGCTCTGCTGCTTCTGCTGCTAGAATGCCTCCAACCTGCAGCCCAGCAGTCCCCAGGAGCAGGGGGGATCTTGGGGCACCATCTCTGCAGGTTCATCCTCAGCTGACGCCTCTGCAGCAGTGAAACCATGCAGGGGAATCAGAGGGATGTGAGTTTGAGGTAGGAATGGACTACATGGCATCCTGGGATAGAGCCACAGAGATATGCCTGGAATCAGTGGGAAGATGCTCAGGTGTGTACAGATCTGGATCAGACAGCCCAGGTGACAAACCTTGTACCTGTGGAGTTAAAATCAGGGTGAGGTTAGGAGAGCTCAGAGACAGAGGGTACATCACTCATTGCTTCCTATTTTCCTCCAAAGCCAGGTGTCACTCTGTGGTCCATTGCTCCCTTGCCTGTTCTTGCTGTGCAGCATGTGGATCTTTTCCCTGCCATTCCCTGCTCCTTGCTGCTGTAGCCAGACCATGGGAGGTGATTGCTGCCATCAGGGTGGTCGCAAATATCACCCAGCTCCAGGCTGGCTGCAGAGACAGTCGAGAGATAGGTGCCATGATTTGTGAGGCTGGGCAAGAGGCTTGAGAAAACAGAGAAAATTTTATTATTAATTATAATAGTAACTTCAAAAAAGAATCAAAGAAACTCCTCTTCCCTCTTGTATTTCAATTTATCCCCAATCTTCTCACTCAAGTGAGCTTGGCAGAGGGGCCCCATCACTTTGAGGGGGGGATAAGCATTCACTTTGTGGGAACTGGAAAACAAAACATTTGGAAACTGTGGTGGAGGCGGGCGAACAGAGCTCCACTGGCTTTCCCTCCTTTTGAAAGGACCCTTTATCATCAGCAGCTGACTCCAGCAGCACCATGAGCTATAATAGGCAATTACCTCCTAGAAGATTTGTGTGACACTGTGTTTTATAAGCAAACAGTCATGTGTGTTTAGTCATTAAATGGACCTGCTGTATCTGACGTTCAGGGAGACAATCTCTTCCCTCTCATCTCCCTGAGCACACGCTTAGCTCTCTTGCACCGCTGTGGACCCACAGACATCCATACTTGTGCAAAATTTGTGGAAATGTATCATCAGCAGCTGCCTTTGGTTCTGGCATGCAGTGGCAAGAGGTAAACTCTGGGCAATATTTGTTCTCAGAGAATCCAGACTCCATCTGGGGGTTAGAGAGGTGGGAAAGGGAGGCACCTGGTGTGGGGATGTCCCCCCATAATCCTGAAGACCCTTGATGAGGTGAGGAGCTGGGTGGGCACTTGCACAGCACCCTGCCAAGGGCTTGCATCCAAGTGGTTGCAGTGCTCCCCAGACTTCCCTGGACTTGGAAAGTAGTCAGGTTTAGTATTCATAGTTAATTTTAGATATACCTGCGCGTGCTGCTCTTCCACACATCCATTACACACGCAACAGAACCTGCTGGTTTTAATTTTTATTAGCACGAGTGCCTTGCTGAATCAAAATTAAGTGGGTATTTGGAAGCATAATGTGAAGCATTACATTTAATGGTCTGTGCTCCTGCCTGGAGAAAGGCTGTCATATGCATTTTCCCTCTTCCCAAGACTCTGCAGTCTTTAGCTACACCTGAACTTTCCTGACTTCATTGGTACTTCCTGTCGTCTGGAGGCTGTAAAACTCCCAGCTGCAACCTTTCAGGTGCGTGTTGCATCTTTTCAGACATGTGGCCTTATTCTGGTATAAACCTGCCTGGCCTCGGGTTGTGGTACGTGGGGAGAGGGCAGGTTTGGGGTGCAGGTGGAGCTGTGCTGCTGGAGCTGCGCTGCTGGAGCTGCTCAACCCAGCCCCGGAGAGCTCCTGCGCCTCTGCGCTTCCCATCCAGGTGCCCTCCCTTGTTCAGAGGGGAGCAGCTCTCTGCCTAGGGCAATGCAAAACTGACTTTTCCTCAGTCCTAGGCATGAGTCTGCCACGAGCCAGTCCCTCTGGCGTTTGTGATGGTCGGGAGAGCTTGGACTCTCACCAAATTGCAAGTGCTGTTTTAACCAGTGTTCCTGTTTCCCAACCTGTGGCTCCTTGTGGCTGGCACCTTGCTCCTGGCTAATCCTTTGATTGGCATGGTTTTGGATTTTAAAAAAGCCCAAGGGAAAATTAACCTACAGAACTACGGGGCTTGAATTCTGCACAGAGCAGGATTTCCATGTGAAAATCCCAAGGTGGTCTCTGCTTACAGGTACTCACAAGAAGTGTTTTTATGACTCTTTCAGAGGGTCACAGAGCAGAACTTGCAGCAACTTGTTCTGAATTTCACCAGGAGTTTCCATGTCTTTTGTGAATTCTTGTGCTGGCTGAAGTTGAGACTGGGTTCTCCACCTGCTTCGCATCAGCTGTGTGATGTAAAACACAGCAGTTTGCATGAAGGCAGCCATAGAAAACAGCTGGAATACATTAATAACTCTGCTGGAGTGGGGTCTCATCCACCTTTTATACTAAACAGATGTTTGCTTTCATCCCAGTGGTGCTCTGCTGATCTTTGACATCCGCCTGTTTGGAGGATGGGATGTTGGCAGAGCCTGAAGCTAAGTCAAGGCTTGATGGGAAGCAAGAAGTGGGCAAACACAGGAGCCGAGCTTGTTGGAAGCAAGATTTAATGGGCAATTCAGACAAATTTTCAACAGCTAGTTTGATGAGGGCAGGCTGCACCAGTTCCAACATCAAATAACTTGGAGCTTTGAAACTTCCATATTTCATCTTGTTGTCCTGCTAAATCTGATATTCCCTGACTCTTTGATTTCTCTTCTTCTCCCTCCTTCCTTTCATTTTAAGTGAGGCTCTTGCTTAAACTTTCTTTAGTCTTTTAGCTATAAGCTTATTCCATCTCTCACACAGCTCCTGTGAATCCTCCTGACACAGTCTAGGATAGAAGCAGCATGTACATGGGCCATTGCATAATAGATGGTTTGTGTGTCAGAGTCTAAAATCTACATATGTTTAGATCAGTCATGAAGTGGGAACATCTGTATGTACTCATAATGTTTTTTACCACATGAATGAATAATCCAACTCCCACGATTTGGTATTTACTTTTTTTGAAACGTTGCTACTTAGCTGAACACTGTGAGGGAGAATCACATTTATGGGAATTAAGTCTTAGTAGGGTTTAGCGGAGCTTCGTGGATAAGCTGGAAACAAGTCTAAATGGGGTGCCAGAAATCTTTCTTTTAAAATAGTTAATGCTGTCTGGAACTTCTTCCTTATTTTTTGACTCCCACTGGTTTTTAAGCACTTTGCATCAAAATGCAGTGCAAATCTGGGATAAAGCACCTGATTTGCCACCTACTGCATTGAATGTCTTCCCCTATGATGTCACCTTCCTGCAGTACCAGCTCTCTTTGCAGTGCTAAAAGAGGTTCCCAAACGGTGGAGGCTGCACTGTGAGCTGGGAGCTCCCGCTGGGGGATCACCCCATTGCTGGCAAACCTGGCTATGAGATGCCTTGGTGCACTGACGCATGGGATGATGCAAAAAGCTGTTGGAGATAGGTTTCACCTAAATCTATTTGCTTGCTTCACACCTTGATCCCTGGCTTATGCTTTTATTAAATGTTACTGCACTGAAGTGAATCTCTTCTGTTGCCTGATTTGCCTGTTTTTTTTCTTTTGCTGTTTTTGTTTTCCTGTGGTTTGCACAGATTTTCTTATTGCTGTGGGCACTGAGATTGATGCATACCACACATGGACCCGTATCAATCTCAGCCACCTCTTGAACTAGCACAGTAAATCTCCTTGATTTGAGCCTTCATTTAATTTTCTGTGCCTTTCCCCTGAATCAGAGCAGGCTTGTAACTGGGAGCAGAGAGAGGGTGCTAACCTGGACATGTGGCCAGGTGACCTTCCTTGAAAAAGCCCTGCTGGGCTCTCCTTGCCCACCCCTTGTTATATCTTGCTGGGACAAGCGTTGCTTATGTCAGACTGATGAGAACAGCAGGGAAGCAGGATGTGATTTGCTGTTGGCTTTTCCCAACTCATCTAAGGAGTTATGTTTTCTAAAAGATTTCCTTAAGCTTGGTTTTCCTCTCTTCAGTTGCTCTCCACATGGACTGCTGTAAGTTTACAGGTGCTAAAATTTTGCATGTGCTCTTTGGGGCACATAATTTACTTTTGTAACAAGGACTCTCTTTAAAGTATTATAGAAATACAACAAAAAAAGGCATTACAACTACAGTTAAGTCCCTCTGCATAAAGTATTACCAGGCTGAATGTTGGCACTATGTCTTTTTGCCACCTCATCTTCCCTGTCTGTTGAATCCAATGGTTTTTCCTTTGCTTTGTCTACTGCCTGTCACAAGAGATTTGCTCTTGACAATTTACCTGCTAAACTGGGAAAAATTGTCTGTAGCAAAGCCCAGAATTAAAAACTGTTGTCTCAAGCCTCTAATTTACAAACTCAAAGATATCCAATGATAGTTTTCATTACTCCTGCTTTTATTTCAGAACTCATGCTCTATCTCTTTACTTCCTATCCACGTATATATTGGAAGTGGGTATTCCAGTTTTCCTCTGTTTGAGATTAAACATCTTTTCACCAGAAAAAGGTAGCTCAGGGAACCCTGTCAGTGATTGCTTTTTGTCTCTGCTGCAGTAGTACCGATGTATCCTTCTGCTTCATTTGAGGTGGGCTCTCAAGGTTTGAGCTGGTCAAAACTGCCGAAAAGACTTATTATGGGCAAAAATTATCCTTTCACTGAACTGTGATATTTCTTTTCAGCCAATTTAATCCCAAATGGTGCCTTCACCTGTTTTGTTTTGGTTTTTTTAAAGACTGGATTGTGAATGAGCCATTCAAAATCTAGTCTCACTCCCTGCGTAATACAGGTCAAAGAGCTTCCTTCCTGTGAACCATCCTCTGAATTGCCTAAGGGGTGCCAAATGCTTTTGGGAAAGATGTCCATCCATCATGACAAGACATTCTGTAACACAATATCCGGGCAGTTAATTCTTTGCATGCAGTGGAAAGAGAGGACATGCACGTGTTTCAACACCTAGGATGCATCTATAGCTTTTCTTCTCAAATTCTGGCTGTCTACCTCTGCCCAGAAGAGTTCTGTGCACTCCTGCCAGGCTCACTCACCAGACCAGACTGCCTTCTCCCTTCTCTTCAGTACAGCACTACCTTGTACTTCTTAAACTCCTTTGCTCCCTGGAAAGTTAACAGGCTCTTGATTTAGCAGTTCTTTTGTAAGATCTTGGAGGATGAAAGACAACAGGTACCGTTTTTAAAGGAATCATAATAGGGATCAAAAGAGTTTGTGAAAAGCAGAATAGGTGCAAGAATTTACTATCACTATGACTGCAGCAAATTGATCTCCATTTCAAAAGATGGAAGTCCTGATTTCTGCCTGTTCTGTCACCCCCAAGCTGTTGATTTATGCTTCATGTTCCCACCCAGGCTGTGCATGAGGGTGCCCAGTTCTTGGCACTGCCAATGGCTCTTGAGTCCTGTCTTCCCACCTCCTCCCTGGACCCCTGTGAGTCCAACTCCAGCATTAGGTAAGACAGTAAAAACTGCAACAAAACACCAAGATGAAATATCTTGTAATATGAACATTGATAATGTTTTTGGCTTCAACTATTGATATATTTAAAAAAAAAAAAAAAAAAAAAAGCTTTTGCCTGCTAGGGTATAGCCTTTTGATAAGCTGCCTTAGTTGGAAGGCACCTTGGAGCCAAGCCCTGTGCAGTGAAAGCATTTATGATGGTTTTCATTAAAACCAAGCTTGTTTTCCTTTTTTTGACTAACTTCAGGGTTTTTAAACAAGTAATAGTGGCCTCTAGGCTTAGGTGGCACCAGTGATTTGAGTGCTAAAATCTAATAAACTGACAGTACTTAATTTCATTTGATTGAAAACCCACAATAGAGCTATCTTTTTTTATTTTATTTCAGTCCACATTCACTTAGCATGGCATTTGGTGCTTGAAAGTAGGTAAGTCCTCAGGGTTTGGATTCAGCAGGCTGCATTTTGTATTCAAGAAAAAGTTTGGAAGCTTACATGGAGTTAATAGGGAGAATTGATTCCCATGCCAGCTAGGATTTACTGCTGCCTGCTGCTTAGATTAATAAATCCAGTTGTATCTAGCGAGACATTCTTCCTTGGGAATGATGTTAGACTTTATTGGTCATTTCTCACCATATTACAATTGCTAACTTGGATAACTTTCATGAGAGATCAGTCTGAAAATGTATCTTACTCCTCTTTAATTTTTACTTTTGAAAGGTAGTTTCTTCAGATAACACAAACAGTGTATCAGCAATATTTCATCTTTCCAGCTCAGTGTTGGACTCTCCCCAGTACACTCCAGGCTGCTTAATAAGAGAAATTGCCAGATTGACTGGAAAATGTAACTTCAATAACATCATTTCAGGCACTAGAACCATTGAGAAATAATAATCTCATTGAGCTGGTTTCTGCACTGTTCTTGTCTCTCATGCACCACATTGCTGTGAATGCTCTGTGTGGGTCTGTGTGCGCAAATGACCTGCAAGGGGGTGAGGCACTGCAGGGGTTCCTCTGCCACTGGGTCATTCATAAATATGAACTGATGAAGATGTCTGAAAATGCCTGGGAGGATGAGAAGGGTGGCACAAAGCGAAGTCTCTCTCCATTTCTCTCTTTCTATTTTTTAGCACTAAAAATTCAAACCTTCCTGGGGACTGCTTAAGAAAAGTGAACTGGAGAGGGCTCACTGAGTGAAGAGGGATCTTCTTGGTGTGGGTGTTTTAGAGGATTGTTTGGAAGAGACAGATAAAAGTGAAGATTCTTGGGGTTTTTTTGGGAAAAGCTGTTTGTGCTGAAGATCCAGCCTGTGAAATCTCTCAAGCAGCTCTTAATAAGCCTAACTTAATGCACAAAAGCATATCCTCACCAGGATCAGGAGAGAGTCATCCCTGATACTTTTAAATTAAAGAAATGAAATCACAGGCCTCTTCAGAAGAACAACATAAGCTCCTCTGTGAACAGAAGACCAAAGGAACACTTAATTTCCGACAGTTTTGCATCCACTATCCCTTGGTCTCTGCCCTACCATGCAGAGGAAAATGAGTGAAGTTGATCTAGAGCTGGTTTGCACAACAGCTCTTTGCTTTTCTGCGAGCAATAACTTGAGTCTTTTCTACTCAAAACACATTTTTATTGAAAGTTACAAGATTATAAAACTCTTTCAGGCTGCACTTTCTCCCCTCCAGGCTGATGGATATTGATGGATATTGGCCACTGGGTTCCAGAGGTGCAGAAGACAGTAGATGAACAGCATGGGAAGTTAATTTTCACACAAAACCAGGAGAGAAAAAAAAGGAGCTGCCTTTAATAAAAAATTTTCATCACTTTTTCAAGTATTTTTTCTTCCATCTCTCAATACAGCTTGAGTGGAAATTAAGAACTGCTTCCAGGTCCTCTATCACAGAGTCCCTTGGATGTGCTGATTAGATAAAGTGACTCTGTGCTGGCTTCCAAAACAATAATGGGAACAAACAATGCATTGTAGCAGTGGCTCTGGTATATAAAAGACATGACTGTAATGGCAGCTTGACTGTAGATTCTTAAATTGTGGTTTTTTTTCATTTCTTCCCTTTTATATTTTTTTTCTGGAGTGTAATGTATTTAATGAAAACACGAGGAGTACCAGATGTGGGCACTGCAAGCTGAGTCCAGCATTCATTCTTATCAGATGGGACTTGGATCAGTCCTTGAGAGGTGTTTAATATCCTGTGAAAGTTGATGTGAGTTAAACCTTACCAAAGCCTGGCTTTTCTGCAGAGCCAACTTAAATGGGTTTTGTGCACATAAAACTTGTTTACTAAATGCAGAAACTCTTCCCACATCTTCATGAGAAGCAGGAATCTTCCATCAGTGTTATCTGCTACAGTCTTGCAGGGGGTGAGAAATACCCTCTGGTATCCCTTGGAAGCCAACCTGCTTGGTAACAGGAACATGTTCTCACTCATATCTTGGTCCCATAAAAGCCACAAGGCAAATAATTATCTACAGCATTTCAGTTGAAAATGATTGCTTGAAACAAATTGTTCCTTTAAAAGTAATTTTGGTTTCTTATTAAAAAGAAAAAAACCGAAGAACAAAGCACGGAGTTTCTGTTGAACAATAGGTTATTGTATCTTTCCTAGAACTGAATCCTGTGAATTCAGCAGCAGGTGTTATGAAATTACACATGCCTGAGAAGGGTTGGTAGGTGAATGAATACAGAAGAAGGAGAGACGTGGAGGGTGTGGGGAGATCAATTTCATGCTGTGTCTATTGAGGAGAAGAAACTAAGAAGTACAACTTCCTCTTGGAATAATCTCAAAGTTTGGACAAGTTCTTCCTGGCTCAGAAGCCAGGACCAACAACTACACAAGTGGAAGAGCTGCCACAACAGCCTCTGGTGGCACAAGAAGCTGCAGCTGATGGAACATGTTCCGTGTCCTGGGGAGTTGGGAGCACAGCATTGTTGCAGTAGGGCTGGCACAGGGACGGGCAGCAGGTTGATAATTTTTTTCCCCAGAATTATCTGGGAAAATGGGATAAAGCTCAGTTGTTGTTTTTGGGACAAGAGTTTGTTTCCAGCAAGGGTGGTTTGTGTACAGCATGGCTGTTTTCCCGGGCTGTTCACTCAGAAATTTGTGATGAGACAAGTTAAGAGGAAACTTCCCCAAGTTCTCATTTGTCTCTGGGTATCTCCTGAGTATAAACTGGCAGAGGATTTGCTGCCAGTAAAGGGATAAATAAGAGACTCTTCTTCACAATAGGCAACCTCTGCCATTTTTACCAGGTTTGTTGATACATGTATTTATGAAATTAGGGAGGAGCTGCTCCCTAAATAACTTGGTTTGTTTCAGCCTGAGCTCAGTGGTTAAGGGGATTTTTTTTTAAATCTTCCTGGCGCAAAGGAAGGGAAAAGCATTTCAAAGCTCTGCTTGAGTCTGGTTTAGTGCTGTGGGAGAGTCACATGGAAGGTGCCCTGGGCTGAGGGGAGGAGTAGAGAGCTGTGGTGGGCACTGAGTTTTTCACTGGCATTCTTCCAAAAGCCCCACCCCACCTCCTGGAGAATAGAACGTGAGGAAACACTGGGCCCTTTCCAGGTTGGGTTGAGTATTTTTGTTTGTGTTTGGTTTTTTGTTTTTTTTTTGATGCAGCAAGCCAAAATCAGTGTGATGACAATGAAATTGTGGCGCAGAGTTGTAAAGCAAAAGTGACTTTCTCTTTTCTTGTTTTAAGCACTTCACAGGAGCATGGACTATCTTGTCTAAGGATTTAGTGTATTTGTTGCTATATGCTTGGACAAGTTTTATGTAGGGCAGGATTATGCTTTAGCTCAACTTTTGCAGTATTCCAGGGAAAGCAGTCTAGAGATCACTGACAGAGGTGTTTTATCTGTTTCTTTGGGTTCTATTTATTTATTTTCTTTAACTTTAATGATGCAAAGCCAAAGCAGTGTATTTCTAGAGATGGGAAAAGAACTGAGCAGCCGTACTGGTTGTAGTGAACTCATGTACAAATTTTCCAAGGGGCTGAGGAGCTGTGGATTTAGATGAGTTTAAGAAAATTCAAGCCACCTGCTGTGGAAGGCTTGGGGAAGGTGGGATCCTTCATGCAAACAGCCCCTTGTCTGAAGCAGACACACGGGAGGAGCTCTTGCTCTGCAGCGGACTTCGTAATGAAGTAGTTTCAGGAAATCATGCAGTCTGTAACAGTGTTCAATGGGCTTTTTTTTCCCTGTCCTGGGCTCTCTGGATCTACTTGTCTTCCATGTTAAGGGCTAAGTGCTTTGAAGAGGGGAGGCCACTGCTGTGCTGCTCTTGTGCAGAGCTGACACTGCTGTCCCCGACCTGCTGCGGTGGTGCTGAAATAACCCAAACTGCCCTGGGGAAGATGTGCTGGAGGGGCAGTTGGGTACAGCCTTGCAATCAAGCCCACATCCATCACTGGTGCATGAGATGCCTTTGGGTGTGCTGCCATGTGGAGTGCTGCCTGGGGAGAGTGGGAAAGACTGTGTTACTGTCCTCTGATGATGGTTCAGCCCCTGCTCAGGCTGTAGTGGAAGTTGTGTCGTGTGGGAGCTAAATACCAGTCTGAGATTCAGAATGGGTGTGCATGGATATATCACTTTCCCCCTCCCCTCCTTCTGGTAACATATCAACTTTATAAAGGTGATGAGATGCCTAAAGATGCAGCTGGGTGATTATAGTCTGTTTTTGAAGTACATGTCTGCATCATATGGCATTCAGAGATCTTTAAAATCCCAGGCCTTGGAGGTTTGCTCCCAGGGCCGCAGTTTGAGTCATCACTAGGTGCCTGACCCACGCTCGTGTACCCCTGGCTGCTCTTTGCCTGACTACAGATAAATGCCTCCCTAGACTTACAGAAATAACTCTCCTCAAAATGGATCAAATTGCACTTAGTTTTAGTCATTTGGATTTCTGCTTCCAGCCTCATGCTTTTATTGTAGCAAAAAATACCGGCTTGCCTTAGCGTGAGCAGCTTTTGGTTCTTAATGCTGGTTTGGTATTCATTTCTCTAAACAAGGAATGCAATTACCCTGTCTCCAACCGTCTTTTTTCCATTAAACAAATGGGAGGTTTTACCTCTTGGTCTTCCCATAAGATTAATGCACTTGCTCTGCAGGAACTGTCTTAAAGAGATCCAGGAATCTGAACAACTTGCAGACAGCAGCCTAATTGTCACAGAATCTGATTTAGCCAATGCTCATTTTCATTAAGAGGTGATCTCTGCTAATAACATAGACTAATAGCTCTTCTAAACCCCAAACCTTCCTTTTCCCTTCCCCTCAGCAGGGATAATGAACTCCTAAATCAGTGCTCTTTCCAAGGAAGCCTTTTTTTCCCCATTTTAATAGAGTTGGGCTTGGCACCTAACTGATGTCAGGACATCCTGGTGCCTGTGCTTGCAGGGGTAGTGGACCTTCCTTTCTTCCTGCCCCCCAGCTAAAGCATGGAGATTCTTCCTGCTCTTTCATCTGTCCAGTTTGTTTTTGAAGGAATGAGATGGGGATTATCTCTTCTTTATTTTCACTGTACAAGACATGTATCACTGTTCTGCACTGTTTCTGCAGGGGAGAACACACAGAGAGTTCAGAGCTCTGTGTGAAGGTGTAGGGACTTAGAAGTCCTCTCTCTGGTGTTAGTAAGGAATGTAAATAGTAAAAACTATTGTTAAAGAGTTACAGGAACTTTAATGTTGTCACAGATCCCCATGGGATCAATATATAGAAAGTGTTGCAATCTCAGTTTTATTGAGGGTCGTATGCACTTGGTGAGCTTTTCTGAAAGGTCTAGAGCCAGCATTACCATCGCTGCTTGAAAACCCTCAATTTCTGGCCCTCTTGGTGTGAGAGAAAAAGCTTGAAAAATACAACTCTAATAGCTCCAGCACGGATTCTTTGCACAAAGAACCTGCACAGGATTAAAAACGGAGAGTTATTTTCCCAATTTTAAGGAGAAGAGAGGTTCATGGCTTTTCACTGCTTGGGTTGGCGCTGTGATTCGGGCCGACTGAGCAGTCAGGCTGGTTACCAGCCTCACCGCCAAACTGTTGCTGTGCTAGGCAGAAGAAATAACTGAGAGCACAAAGAGAAGCAGTTCTTTTTTAAAAAAACCAACGTAACCCCTTGCACAAACAAACAAACAAACAAAATATTAATAAAAAAGTGACTCCATTATTATCAGTTTGAGTGGCAGAGCAGGAAGTGGGCTGCAAATGAACAAAGAGCCGCGTGTGGTGGGGATGCTCCTGTGAGAAAATGCTAGTTCCCATTTCGGCAGGCGGCGTGTGGCAGCCTCCTTTCCTGTTCAAACACGTTATCCAGATAATGAGGGGAAAAAAACCAAACATTTTTCACATAATCAACTGGGTTTGGAATGGAGGAGCAATAGGACAAGGGGAGCTGTGGTGCTGATTATCTGCAGGCTGACGTGGCTGTCAGGAGCAGTGGGATGGGGCAGGGGGGGTGTTGCTAATTGCTGGCAGGGCCTGTAGCTCGGGTCACTACTGCTCTTGGCCACTTGGCTGCTGCTGGAAGCTGTTGTTAATGCACAGGCAACCTGGTTTATTGCTCAAAGGGAAGCCAAGGCATGCTTACCAACAGCTGTTGGGGTAGGGAGGGTAACCAGTAGAGAACTGGGGTTTCCTATCAACATTGATCGGGGTTGTGATGGGAAAATGAAGCACAGAAGGGTGCTGGTGACTGTCTGGTCTGGGGCGGTGTGTTTATGTGAAACAGATGGTTCAGTGCTTTAGTTTGCCAGCACATTATGGAGTTGGCTTTGAACCATCTTGTGTGGTTTCCCAGGAACGCAGGGATCCCATCCGCAGCAGAACGTCACTGCCTTGAGCACGGTACCTGGAGCAGAGCTGGCAGCAGTGCTCTCATGTGAAAGGCAGCTGCATACTGGGATGGTCCTCACCCTCCACAGTGCCTTGTGGGACCAAAGGCACACTGATGCTCCAGTGCCAGTGAGAAGCTCCAGCCCTGCATGGTCCAGGGTGTGTTGCCGGTGCCTTTTGCACAGTTACCTCCAGTGTTGAAAAATGAGCTGTGTGCTGCGTATCCTGAGCTTTAGGGCTCCCCTTCCAATGTGCTGCTGCATTTGGGAAAGCAATAAAGGGTGGTCGTAGCTGTTGGGAATGTGGGTAGGGAGCAGTTGGATTGGCATTGTCCTGCTGCTCCCCTGGGAATTGCCACCTTGTTGTATACTCCCAAACAATCCCTGTTACCTGACTCTGTAGTTCTGCCAGGGATGGGGTGACAGAGAGAGGGTAAAACAGGATGTTAGGAAAAACCTCCCGGTGAGAGAGACTAAGATTTACACCATCATTTTTCTGTTTAGGGGGAAAGTGGACTGCCAGCAAACTGAACATTGGGATTGAGTCCTCTCTCTACAGACCCTTGTCTTGAATGGGGCTCAACTAAAATTTTTGTTCACTTTGTATGGAGTGAGACAAAAACTTCTTTGTAACTTAAATGTAATTTACTTAAGGGCTGTGCACAGGAATAAATGGATAAAGTTTTCAGTAACCTATGTTTATACTATCATGTACAACTTCTAAACCTTCACAGCTACTGAAAAAACCAAGAATGTGGTCACTGAGAATGGGAATTATTTGGTACTACATGGTTACGGGAAATTATTGATTGGTAAAGTACCAGCTTTTTAGGAAATGCCATAAAAATAAGCATTTTAGATGGATGGAAATGAGATCTGTAGAAGCATGCTACCTTCTCTACAGATAAGCTCTGTGATAACTCTGTAGCAGTCTTCCAATGGAAGAATACAAAGATATTTAGATGCTTTAAATTTCAGCTTATGCTGAACAGTGTATTTACAGTGTATAATGACATTCTCTCTTCACTCTGACTTTTTTTTTTCTTTTAATCACTTAAAAGAAGGTGCTCTCCGTATTGCACAGAGGCTGGAACAGCAGCAGGAAAATGTGATTTTGAAATAATGGGATCTATAAGAATAGGCAATTTCACTCAAGTATAGTGATTTAGTGCCTTGTTAGTGTCCTGATGTATATAACTCCATTTCCAAAGACAGTAAGTTTCTTCACAAGCATAATGACAGGCTTGAAACTTGTGAGACTAATGCCCCAGCTTTTTCTATTCTCAGCTGTTCCACATAATTACAGGAGTAAGGGAATTTTGTTCTCTCCTAGCAGATTAGCTCCAAGAAGAATAAATCAGATAACGTTACTGCGTTCTTGTTTCCGTCTCTACAAGGTGAGAGCTCACATGGTGCAGTGCAAAGCCAGGGCTGGTAATGTTTTTTCTTGCCTGCAGTCTGTGATACAGATCTCATCCCAACTTTGGTGTCACCAGGACAACTTCTTAAAGTGCTCTGGTTTAGTTGCTTGTGGCTCTTGGTACTAATTTCAGCTTCTATGTTTGCTCTGCTTGCAGACGATGGCCCTTACTCGAAGGGGAGCAAGGACTCTGGTGGGATGGACGCAGCCCTGGTCTCCAGGAGGCAAAGCATCCCAGGTAAAGGAGGGGATCACCTCCTGCTCCAAAACATTGGGGCATCCATTATACTTTACCTGTATCCCCCTACAATGGAATAAAACTCTCAAAACACTAATTTTGGTGCATCTATCAGCAAGGCTTTTGCTGGAGGACAGAAATGGATGGTAGTAACTCATCTCAGTGAGTGGTGTCTTACCGGTACAATCTCTGTCTTGTGTGAGGCTGTTGATGGCAGTTACAGGGAGCTGGGAAAGGACTTATTGCTGCACTGGACTGACACTCACAAGAAGAAAACAGCAGCAAAGGAGAGAGGGAAGAAATGCTGCCATAGCTGAGCTCATCAGGCAGGGAGGGAGACTGGCAGTGCCTGGCAAGCTTCGTATTTCCCACATCTGACTGAGTTTGTTTTGATATTTAGTCAGTCACAGTAAATTTTTGTGTGAGATAAACCTTCCCATGCAGAAACACCCCGGGGGCTGAAGAGGAAGTGGAGAAGTGGTAATTCATTTGCCTCTGTTGGTGCTGGGCTTCTTGTGCCAGCAGCACTCCAGCAGGTCTGGATGGGCTGCCTTGGACAACTTATCTCCTTTCTAGGAAAGCCAGGGGCTTGATTTTGACTTCTGGCTGCTAATGACCCGGTCACAGGGTTAGTTTAGTGTGTTCTAGGTAATGGGGAGGAAGCGGGGCCCTTCTGCCATTGCTTCATCATTCAGTAGTTATTCCAGGGGATATTCGGTATGACATTACCACTGTAGTGCAACCCTGATGGGGAGAGGCTCTCAAGAGCCAGTGTGTCCAACAACCTCAGTGCAAGGCATCTCAGTGGGAAGGGAAAAAATCAGGTGTGCTCTTCCTGCCCTGGGATGCAAAATCCAATCATATATGCCAGTAGAAGAAATCCAAGACTGCTCATATGTGGTGCTTAAGGACTATGTCTTGAAGGACCAGATCCTCCTTAACCAGCTCACTTTTTTATTGTGTGGGTCTGTGACAGTGGCAGTAGATTTAGAGAAGCATGGGTCAAAATCCCTTATCACTGACCTTGATTGATTGATCTCAGGGACTTGCCTTCTTGGAGCAGTGATTTCTCCTTGAACCCATAACCATGGGTAATTGCACTCTGAGAGTTCTCATTTTAAACACTTATCAAGGATCAAAATTAAACCCCGTTGAAAAGCTAATAGTCTCCCCTTGTGGCACCATCTGTGTTGATCAGTTATGTCTGTAGTTGAGAGGAAATTTGCAGGATGGTGCCGGATGTTGTTCTTTCCAGCACGGTGGAGAGCCCCCCAAGTTTTTGGCAGCCCCTGGGCTCCCGGGTTGGTGAATTGAAAATTAACTTACTGCAGTTGGCAAGGGATCAAAACTGAGTTTAAAGAGCAGAAGTATTATGGAGCTGACATTTTTACAAGGAGCTGCCAGTGCCATATTAAATGAGTGCCCAGCAGTGCCTAAACGCCTGCCAGACTGGAGTTAGATTGCAAAGAGGTTCCCTACTCACGTTAATCAAGTGCACAGATTATTCTTGGAAGTGCTTTACGAAACAGGTAGTGCATGGCAGGACTCTAAGTGAGCTGCAGTTTCTGGTGTCCTGGTGGCTTTGGACAGGAGCAAAGTGCTGGTGATGAGGCACCACAGTGCCAAAGGACACCGTGTTTTGGATGGATGGAGGAGGCCCTGCACCAGCATGGATCTTCTGTGTCAATATGCTGTTTAAGGGGCCCTGCCTTGCTCTGAAAATCAGTGTGCAAGAGGTTTCAAATGTTCCCTCTCCAAACAGAGCATCTAATTTAAGCCTGATGAGGTTTGCTGTGCAGACAAACTCCTGGGCCATTTGCAACATGGGCTTTTTGTCCACATCTGTGGGGCTGCTGTTTGTTGTGTGCTGCCAGTGCCTCACCACCTTCTGCACAGCCTTGGAGAAGGGCGCCCTGTGTGAGGGTGACTGGTTTCCTCCTGTAAAATCGTGGAAGATTTCTGTACACTGAGACAGTGGAGGTGGATGGATAATGCTATAGACAAATTGTGTAAAAGCTTCTGAGAGGAGGCTCTGGCAAGGTGTGGAAGTCATCCTATTTGCCCCATGGCTAGCCCCCTTTGAGCAGAGTGTGAGGTCTGTTGTGTGCAGTATTGCAGAGCTGCCTTTTGCCAAATCTTCAGAGCTCTTGGTCTTTTCCTTAGGCCAGGGCTGACTCTCCTGCTCACTTACTGCCCTTTCCATGCCCAATCCAGAAGCTGGAATAATTTAGGAACCCTGTTTTTGTAAAACCCAGACATGATCTGTGATGAGATCAAAACTGGTACCAGGTTGGGCTTATATGTAGGTGCTGGACAGAGATGAGTGTTGTCTTAGACTAGAAAAGGTAAAATGTGCGCAGTCTGCAGCACCCAGAGAAGCAGCACTGGTGCAGCAGGTGTGGGGTAGGCATCCCCAAATCTGGACCTGTGTCTGATGGCAGGCAGTGCATGTGGAACAAGTCACGGTGTAAAAGTGACTCATGCCTTCAATTCCAGCTGTAGATGAGCTGGTAGTAGGGAGCTTGACTTGGACTAGGTGCAGATGGGTGAGCAAAGTGCTGTGAATGAATCAAGGTCATGCCTCCCCTCCTACCCCTGACGATGGCAGTATCTCACCCCTCTCCACATTTTGTTCTGTATCTCCCAACTATATTGATGTATCATGATATTTTTTTAAATCACAGTATTTTAAGGTCCACCCTGTTCTGTCCATCCAGGCAGCCACTGCAGGTCACAGCATCCTCTTCCTGTGTACCTGTGACTGGCTGACATAGCTCTGTTAATGACCTCCCCACTCTATAGCAAACATAGTTCCTGAGGTGGTCTCCCTGGACCATTGCTGAGATCCCATTACCCTGGTTTTGAATTTTTCTACTGCCTCCAGCACCTCAAAACACAAGTTTTACTCTCATAAGCCCTTATTCCTCTGCCTTGGTCCTGCCTGCCAGACCTGCATGCAGTCATTGCTGTGGGTCTACCAGGACACACTTCTGTTTTACAACTTAACTTCAAATAAACTGAGGCTTTTTCTTCGTGCTAGTTGTACGAATCATCCCAGATCTGCTTTCCTACCAACTGTAGGAAAAGGATGTCCTTGGGATTGAGAGGAATGTGCCTTCCACTGAGTTGTTTGTCTTTATTCCCGATCTTTCAGAGGAGTTCAGAGGGGTCACAATCGTGGAGCTGATTAAGAAAGAAGGAAGCACCCTCGGGTTAACCATTTCAGGTGGCACAGACAAAGATGGAAAGCCAAGAGTCTCCAATCTGAGGCCGGGAGGACTCGCTGCAAGGTGAGAAATGGAAATGAGGTACAGAGAGCAGAGCAGAAATGGAGAGGAATAGTTGCATGTTCCAGCTACTGAATGAATAGAGTTATAATTAAAGTAGTTGGCACCCGAGTCCCTTTTTTCAAGTGCCCCAGAATGCAAAGTTGTTGCTCCGGGAAGTAGAACGTCTTCTATTTTGAGTTATTTCCTATGCTCTGTGCAATTACACTCTGAAATTTTGTGTAGGGATTTTTGGGATTCTGTGAAATTAGGCAGCCTTGTCAGGAGAGCTGCATGGTACAATACATCTTGATCAAGCTAAGTGGTTTAATATTGTATCTGTTCTGAATACTGAGTGTAGAAGTAACATTATTGGCTCAGAAAAGCAATGGGCAAAGAAAGGCTCCAAGAAGCAGGAAAAAGGAAAGAGTAATTGAACAATTTTGCAGAAAACGGGCAAAAACAAAGATGTTTTCTCTTTCCCTGCTGGATTTTTTTCAGACAGCTCCTGGTGTGCTTTTTTTTGACTGATTGCTCTACATGAATGGGAACTGAGCAACAAAAGAGAGGTTGTGAACACGTACACTGCGATTGTTGCTATATGTACAGATCTGAACACTTGCCACAGGAAAGATCGATGGCTTCAATTTTAGTGCTTCCCTCTGATAGCAGACACATGCAATCAGACAGCAGAGATCAGCCCAGTGTTGGTGGCTTGTTCAGAAAGCCCTACAGTTACTCGCCAGCTGTGCCAGTCACAGAGACTTTGTGCTACCACTGCTTTTTGTTTTGTTTCTTTGCAGGAGTGACCAGCTGAACGTGGGGGATTACATCAAGTCGGTGAATGGCATTAACCTGACCAAGCTGCGGCATGACGAGATCATCAGCCTGCTGAAGAACGTGGGCGAGAGGGTGGTGCTGGAAGTAGAGTACGAGCTCCCGCCAGCCGGTGGGTGCCTCTTGGACAATGCTGCTCTCTTTTCTTGGTTGCTTTTTGTCCTGGGGTGCAGATGGACTTGCTCGTGCAGAGCTGCCATGGCCAAGGCAGTGTCCAGGGGGGTTTTGCCATTGCCTTCATCTGCTCGTGCGGGCGGTGGAGGCTGCAGAGCTGTGTGCAGTCGGGGCAGAGCACTTTTTCCAGCACAGTGGGTGCCTGTTCATGCACACTGGCAGGGGATGGCTGATTAGGTCTGTCTTGCCTCAGAGTGACTTGGTAGCACAGGCCAATCTGCCTCCTGATGCTGCTTCAGCTTCTCTTTTTCCCTTTTGGAGCATGGCTACGGGAGGTTTAATTCAGTCTTAAACATGTATTACCAGATGCTCTTTTCTGAACTGTGGCAAGTGCTGTTAGTTCTCAGGATTCTTTGAAGGGTTACGTGTTTTTAGAAAGGAAACTGAAGCAATCTGCTTTCCAGCCCTGGAAAAAAGATGGCAAGCCCAACTCACAGGGCTTGTGTCCTGTCATGGGAAACTATATGCTCTTGCCCTCATTTGTTTTGATGATTGATGTTTCTGGTTAAAACAAATTCCTCGATACAGTTTCTCATCACAGTCTTTCCATTGTGAATACAATCTTCCCAGTTATTACTCATTCATTTACCCAGATCAATTAGAGGATGATTGGGCAGAAGAAATAGAACAACTAAAAATAAGATGACAGGAAAAACAAAACTAATGAAATCTAAACATTTTGCCCCAGATAGGAAGCTATTTTACACTTCATAGCTTTATTGTAGCTGCTGCCTTTGGACGAAAAGTATTGAATACAGAAATCACTGTGTAAAGCCCAAAAAAGAGTAAAATCTAATCTGGAATAGATGAATCTGTATCCATTTTCCCCCTCTGTTCTGCTGTAAATGTTAGTGAGCTTTTGCATACACCTCTGGTAAAGCCAGCTGTGGCTCAAGTCTTCCATGTCCTCATGCTCCCTAGAGATGACCACTCTTAACCTTTCTCTGTGGTATTCCTTATTCTCTGTGATATTCCTTATCAGGAATCTGATAAACTGTATTTACCAGCCAGGGAGTGGTGCCAGCTCAATCAATAGCAGCGATGCAAGATGTCCTCAGCTTTGAATGAGCAGGAAAAGTACACTGAGATAGTGACTTCCCTCCAGTGAGATTATTGGGGCTGTTTATGAATGATCCAAACAAAGAAACACTGCAAAGTACAGGGAATTGTCAGTTATTGCCCGGTTCCAATTCATTGTGGGCTTTTATCTGCAGTGAGGGTTTGTTATTGCTGTGTGTGCTTGCCCCTCTCTCTCTCTCTCTCTCTTTCTTTCCCTGGACAAAGAGCAGAAATACAGTGCAATTCAATAGTTTGTGCTTGTGGGTTTGACTTTTTCTCCCCACTTTGTAATTTCCTGCTTAGAAAGAGATCTTGCAAGTCCAAGTCTAGTTTTCAGGCCACTGTGTTGTCTCATCTCTTTCGTAAATAAACGAAGCCCTGTGTTAACACTGGCTTAGGTTTCCCAGCTCCCACTGATCTTATGAAAGGCTGTTGCAGCACTTCGTACTTTGATGCTTGGGACAGAAATTGAGTGGCTTCTGAACTCATTTGTGGATGCTTTATACCCTTTTCTTGGTATTTGAGTATCACCCCTTAGCTGGAAGCTTTCTTGTGCTCTGAGCTCTTCCCTTCTGGAGTATTTCTAGGCTGTGTCCCTGTTAGCTGTCTGTGCACAGCAGCAGGAGCAAAGTGGGGACAGTGTTTGGAGGTTTATTTGGCCTCACTGTAGCTGGTCCCCAGGGCTCTCTGCCTACAGGGCAGTACCATGCCTCTACTGTATGTCTTTTGGGTTAGCTTAAGGGTTGGGCTAAGCCAAATTTGGGTGCAGGTTGCAAGCCCTCAGGTGCTTGGCAGTAAGGATGAATGTGGTCAGTGAGGACAGTAGGGAGATTTGCTTCAAAACCCCCTCCTGAGCCAAGGGAAATGGCAGTGTGGATGTACCTAGGGCAGCCTTCAGCTCCAAGTCAAGTTCTTGGTCTTTTTTCCCTGCTTATCCTTGTGGCCATTCATGGCACTTGGTTTGAAAATTAGGAGTTTTCAGAGTGGACCAGGCTGAAATGTCACGTGCAGTTCTGGGTGGAGAGGACTGGGAAATGGTCCCATATTCATTGCAGTAGTGCAATAAATCATTAAATAGTAGGGCACGTCAAGAGATGGAAAAGAATTTCTTTCTTTTTCTCTTTACTTTGTACATTTGGTATTTTGTACAAATAGTACTGTGTATTTAACATAAAATTACTGAATTGCCCCTAGGATCAGTTTAAAGGATTCACTTAATCTTTTTTTAAATCCAAAATATGAGAGGTAAGGGAAAAAAACCAACTTTATGCATTGAGGATTTGGGATTTTCATTTTCTTTAAGGTCAGCTAGTGACTTGATTCCTTATGCTGCTGCTGTTTTTTTTAATAAGTTTCCATCTGTGGCAGAAACTTTTGAGGAAAGCTGAATGCATTAAAGCCAGTTGATAAATGAGATGGTTTTACTTGAATGTCAGAGTATTAACCAAGACAAATTTGAGGGGAGATGCACAACACTGAGCTGGTGAAATCATCCTAAAACTTGACGGTTGGCTCTGATAAAAGTTCACGTGTCTGGGTTGGGCTCTTTTTGCTTCCAAACAGGTTTTGGGCTGGACTTTCATTACGGTGTTATTTGGATGAGTTTTGGTATTATTTTGCACTGTGGTTGGAAAGGGTTTATCTGGGGTAACCGGGTCTTTTTCTCTTCCTTTAGTGCCAGAAAGCAGTGCTGGCATTATTCCCAAGACCATTGAAGTGTCCCTCTACAAGGAAGGCAACAGCTTTGGCTTTGTGCTGAGAGGTTAGTAGTTTCTCCAGTGAAAAGCAGAAGCAGAGGTGCAAAGTGGGAAAAGTAAGAAGGTGAATGACAAAAAGCTCAGCTAAGCAGCAAAAGTGTGTCCTGGAGAGGATCCCCTGCTGCCTCTAAGGACTGCTGGCTGCCTAATCCAGGGCAGTCATTTAGCTGGCAGCCTGTGTCAGCTGTTCCATGATAAATGTCTCCTTCTCAGTGCTCTCACTCAGACTTTCAAACCCCCAGTGACTTACGGCTTTCCTGGTTTGATTACAGGGGGAGCCCATGAAGACTGGCACAAGTCCAGGCCATTGGTGCTCACCTACGTGAGGCCGGGCGGCCCCGCAGACAGGTACTGCTCATGTCACACCTCCACATCTGCCTTCACAGGACAGGCCAGCAGCTGTCCCCATGCTCCTGGATGTGTGTCCGTCCTGTCCTCCTGCTGGTGCCTGCCCGAGGCTTCTCACTGAGGCTGGTGGTGTGGAATGGCAGCGGTGCTGTGGCACCTGTGCAGTGTGGGGAGGGTGGGCACGGTGCTCACAGGCCAGCCCAGCACAGATGATGTAGTTAAAGGCAGAAACTGCTCTTGCAGAGGCAGCCCCTGCATTAGCCCTGTGCAGCTGAATCGCTGATGCTGTGCTAGAAAGCAGGAGCCAGTCTATCTACTCTCACGCTGATAATTTAATGTGACGGACCTGGTACTATAAATAACCCAGACTATTGTCCGAGGAGTGTTCTTTCATCCTATGGGATGAGAGTAATTGACTTCTTAATATGTGTGCATATATACATACACACACATGTACATGTGTGTACGCACACAAATAATATATGCTTATATATTTATATGTAGATACTATAGATAAATAGCAAATTTGTCTATATAAATATAGATATTTGTATAAAGATATATAGATTACTTAAGTATAAATAAATAAATATATATTAAAAAAATAATTGCCTGTGGCTTCTTACAGGGAAGGCTCCTTGAAAATTGGGGACAGGCTGCTGAGTGTGGATGGGATTCCTCTGCACAGCATGACCCATGCTGATGCCCTCAACATCCTGCGGCAGTGCAGCCAGGAGGCACTTTTCCAGATCGAGTATGATGTGACCATCATGGGTAAGGACAAGATGGTTGTGATGGCATTCTTTTCTCTGACTGCCTGGAAAGTATGTGAGACTACAGACAGTAATTGGGATACTCAGTTTCAGTGGAAAAATTGCTGAGCAGTGTGCTGCCAGCATGGATGTAGGGGGTAAAGTTCAAAGCTGGCTTAGTTAAATGCATTTGAAATGCCCTTATGCAGTGATGTGTCTTGATAGGAACGATGAGTGGCTTTAGAGGAGAGGGCAAAAGGGGATTTTCTAATGTAGGCAGAGAGGGGACAGGAGAAGTCAGAGTTAAACGGGGCTGGAGCGCTCTGCCAGCACTGCAAATAGCACTATTAAATGTGAGCAGAGGAGTGAGCTGCATGCAGGCAGAGACTTGCTGTGGCTTTGGTTCTGAATTTTGACCCTGTTTAATTCTGGAGCTATTCTCTTTCTTAGAAATGTTACTTCAGATCTGCTTCTGAAATAAATGAGGGGTGATCAAATGCTTGACCCCAAATAAGATAAAATTTACTGGAGGGCAGAGGATGAGTATTTCAAAAAAGCATTTTACACAGTAGATATGAAGTTTGATGGGTTGTTGGTGGTTGTTGTTTTTTTTTTTTTTTTTCATTTGATTTTAAGTTTCAAGCCCTGGGAAAGCATTTATTATTAGCTACTGTAAATTCGTTTTGAGCTGGCTTTGTGACACACAGCTGTTACTGCAGGGACAGTTGTTAATGAGTTTAAGGTTACCACAGAGTTCGAAGCTGTGTTGGTTCTGGAAGCTCACTGAGCTGTGTATTAGATTGTGATGTTTCATGTACATCTCCAGAGGGGTTTCTGCTTCTCCTGGAGCCATGAGCTGGACTAGGTTGGAGTCTTTTCCATAAATCTCACAAACCAGTCCAGCATGCCTGAGCCTAGGATCCAGTGAGGAATAGGAGTCTGTGATATCAAGTTGTTTTCTGATTTGTCAGTGTGGGGGAAAATAAAGAGTCTGAAGCTGAGTTTGATACCACATCACCCCTGAGGAAAGAGAGCTGAGAACACCAGAACTCACCCATGCACCAGGATAAGAGAGCTCCTTGTGACAGCCCTGAGGGCTTCCTGCTGCCTGTGACTCTCTTTCCCCTTCCTTTTGGTAGAAGCTCCTCAAGCATGGACATAGTGGCTGTCCCCTGGGGGGCTGGCTGCCAGAGCTGGGCAGCGTGTGCTACACAGACAGGCTCTCCATGGAAGAGCTGGAAGGAAAAGCTGATGCCTCGGTGGTTGCCTGCACACTGCCTGGCTTCTGCCACACCACAGGAGCAGCTTCTCTCTGAAAACTGCTGCTCATGATAAAGAGGAAGCACTTAAATGGGAAACACAAACTACCCCAAACCTATTTTCTACCTTTCTATTTTTTTTGGGGGTAACTGGGCAGTAAGGGATGTCCATTCCTCTCCTCACAGGCTGCTCCAGGGAGGGGAACAGGTGGAGGTAAGGAGGGATTTTGCTCGGAGCTGTCAAGTCTGACCAATAGTAAACAATTAATTGTGCATGGGAAATGGGTCTTTTGGGGGGGGTATTTTTTGTGCAGTCCACAATGTCTGTGTTGCAGAAAGCTGATTGTTTTAAAACCTGACTTGCTGTAAAAATAGCCATGAAGGTGTTTTGGTGTCTTGGTGTTTCTTCTTGAGTAACTCTCCCACCTGAAACTGTGAGGGTTGAGTGAACGTGGAGGGATAGCAGGGTTTTATGCAGTGACTCTCCATCTTGTGTTGCTAACCTGTGGACCAGAACTAGATACTTCCCAAAAATGTAAAACCCACCCCTTTCTTAGATAATTTCTGCCTAGGGAGTGCTCTCTGCAACCCTGTAAGGGAAGGTATTTGTCCTGCTTTCTTTTAAGGCAAGATGATACAGAACATGTAGCTTACAACAATCACTGCAGGCAGCAGCTAGTAATTGCAGTGGGAGATGAGTACATCATCCCTAGTTCACAACTATTACAGCCATTCTCTTTATCAGCCCCTAGAAGATGATGAGGGAAGGGAAGAGCACGTGCTGAAAGAGGTCTGGGGATATTTTCAGCCTAAAGGAAGAACTCTTAATTCCCATTTTGAAAATGTGGTGAAAGGGGCTGGGGACACCACCAAGGTGCTTGTCCTGCTCATCCTCAGGGAAAAGAGAGGTTTTTACATGGTGCTCACTCTCTGCTGCAGCTGTATGTGCTGGGGTGGTGTGGGCTGACCCTTGAGGAGGGAAAGTTGTTTCTCTGCATCTGTTGTTGGTGAGAGACCAAGGTTGCTGCAGGGGAGCATTGAATCATGGCATTCCTCAGCTGTCTCTGTGGTTTTCCAGCCAAAATTGTGCGCTGAGGATGATCTGCATGGGGCCAGCCCTGCTCTTGGTGTGAGGGATATGGCAGCTGCCTGCCATCGCCACCGAGCATCCCCCATTTCACCAGGGAGGCTGGTGTAGGATGGGACCACGGTAGGCTTTTTGTCAGGTTGGCTGAGATTTCTCAAGGCCACTGAAGGAATTAAATTAATCTGCTATTTCCATTTAAAATGAGTTCCAACTGGGCATGCACCTTCCTGGGGCACTGGGAAAATCTCTGCCTTTTGCTGACACCAGATAAACTTTGAAATGAACAGATGCTTTCCCGTGGCTGCACCTTATCTTATGGGCTTTTTAAAAAATGGGGAAGAATGGAAAAAAAAAAAAATCACCACAAATAAACAAATCAGCCAGAAAATGGTATTTGAATAGTTACTTTGGAAATAATCTGTGTGTGCCATGTACCAAGGATCTGGGCTACAAGCCTTTAGGGTTGACTCATGAAGGGGGGAAGGTCTCTGCCAGAGATGATGGATGAGCAAAGTGATTTGCTGTGTCCTTTTCCTCCTCTCCCTTCTCCTGACTCCCCCTCCACCCACTCAGTTTTAGGCTGAAGTATTTTAAGCCCGTGGAGCTCTCCTGCTGTGTAGTGGAAGGCTGGTGGTGTCCCACAAGTGGGTGACTTGTCAGTGTTTGCTGAGTAGTGGCAGGGGCTGGAGCCTAAATAGGGGCCCAGGAAGTCGAGTGCCTCCATGTGCTTGTGAAGCTGGGGACAAGAGCTGCTGGGCTGTGTTAGGAAGGGGGTAGCTCCCCACTATGGTTCTTCTAGGAGCTTTTGGTTCATTTTGTTTGCATTTGCAAGGGAGGCCCCTTTCCCTTTCCCTTTCCCTTTCCCTTTCCCTTTCCCTTTCCCTTTCCCTTTCCTTTTCCCTTTCCCTTTCCCTTTCCCTTTCTCTTTCTCTTTCCCTTTTCCTTTCCCTTTCCCCTTTCCCCTTTTCCCTTTCCCCTTTCCCTTCTCATTTTCTATTCCTTCCTCTCTCTCAAAGTGCATTACATCAGGAAAAATTCATCCCTACCATTACACTTTGCTTATTTCCCAAGCAATTGCACTTTCCAGGCTGGGTACAAGAGCCATTCCTCCTTAGAGAGGTGAGCAAAGCCAAATGAGGCTCAGAAACCTAGTACAAGAAGGAAAACCCCCCACAGTATTTCCTTAAAAAGAAGCTGTTGAGAGAAAGCTCTTCTAGAAAACACCTGCCAACCCCCAGTTTTGAGTGGTGAGGTGATCACCTCTCCCATATCTTCTGCACTGGGGTGAGTGAGAACCTGGAGCAGGCTCTGTTTCCCTTGTATCCCTCACAATAGTGCTGAGTACCCTGCAAGTGTATGGGTGTGAGCAGGTGTTGCACAGCCCTTTGTGTCCTCCTGGGAGGTTGTAGCTGTGCATGATGCTGCAGAAACACCTCCTGGTGCCAGTACAACAATGCTAATTGACTCCTTATAGTGAAGTTATTGCATGGCCTGCTCTGTCCCTTCCATATTTCTTTTAAAATTAGCTTGAGTGTAACAGCTCCATATTAATCACACCTCACAAATATTGCTGGATTGCTGACTCCTGACCTTTGATTTGAGCCAAGTCTTCCCCTAGAATAATCAATAAAGGCTTGGCTGGTATTTTGTCAATAAATGCCTCTATAAAATGGATTTGGAGCAATTCTCATCTGTGATGGAGATGAGAATTCAAAGGGACAGTGAGGTGGCCCATGCTGTGTGTGGCAGGAGAGTGACCATGGGCTGGAGGTGGGACTGTGGTTTCCTACAGTCCTACTAATAACCCCAGCCCTGAGCTCCCGAGGCTCGTTCTTCTCTCCATCATGCTGAGACCATCCTGGGAAGCACCTGGCAAAGCTGAGAGGCTTGGATGCTGGGTAAACTGGAGAGGAGTAGGTATTTTCCTTGCAAAGAAAGGTCCGATGCTCCAGGAAGCTCTTCTCACGATTTTATTTTCCTTATCTTCTTCCCTTCAGCTGGAGGGATATAAATCCATGTCCCTCTTCAGTGAATATGTGCTGGACATACACAGGCTGCAAAACTAACACATACCTGATGTTTGCTGTTGGAAGAGATCCTCAGTCTCTTGGTGCTTCCTTTGCTAACAAAGGCTTAAGTGCACCTTCTGCAGGCTTTAGCTGGGTGCTTTGTGTATCTTTTGATTAAACTGGGGCTGTGCTTTTTACCAGGGCCTGCAGATCTCCCCAGTGGTCCTTTTCATCAGAGAATAAACAGCGTTTTATGTGAAGCCTGCATAACCTTTAACATGGCTCATTCCTCTTCCTTCCTCCCCTGTGAAAAATGGCACTGTGAGTAGACCAGAGCCTGAGCATCCCTTGGCTGATCCCCAAGGGGAATTTCCAAGGTAAATTTCTGTCTCCAGAGACTCAGCATCTTCAACAAATCTCAGAAAAGACCTTGCTGCAGCTTAGCTTCCCAGATCTGCATTAATGCTCCCGTTTATTAGAGAGCAAGAATGAGCCATGCATCAGGTTTGGAGCCAAGTAGCATCAGCATTTTTAGTGGAGCATGTCTTTGGAAGGGAAAAACCTTACTATGAATAATTAAGGGCTGAGGAGGCATCAGGTGCTCAGAGGGCTCTGCTGGCCTTTCCTTCGAAGTGGATAGCTGGGTCTTCATGAGTGCTTTCATGGGGGGTGTCACCTACACATGGGAGTGCTGGTTATTGGATGTCTGATGGTGATAACACATTTGCAAATCCCACTTCTTTGTGATGGCTTTAGGTCATCTGGAAGCAAATGTGTGTAACAGAGCTGGAGGGAATTTCTGTCTAATCAGGGTTTCTTTGTCCTCCCCCTTCCTCAGAAGAGATGGATGGTTTTGTGCAGGCTTATGCTAACAGGTGCAATTTCGTAGGAGTTTCATAGTCTCGCTTACAGCATCTGTTAAGCTTATTGCAGAGATGCATCTTTTAAAAATGAGTTGACCCTGTATTGTCTGATGGGAGAGGAGGCTGTTGGGAGCAGGGGGTTGGCAGTGCTGTGTCTGCTCCCACTGTCACACTGGAGGAGCTCAAACAAGCAGTTGAGGTGGTATAGTGAAGCTGGTGCTGAAGCACAGAGGAGTTGACTGGCTTGTCATCAGCCACGAGACTTCTGAGTACTTCAGAAAGTGGGATCCTGTATTTTTGTGCCTTTTCTTTTTGGTTTGTTTGGGAAAAAGCCTATAACAGTGATGTCCTTATGTTCTTCCTTTTTTGTGCTTGTAATACCATTGGTGTGACTGTTGCAGAGCCTTTGAGCAATCTGTTCCTCAATATTGCTATTTAACCCAAAGTAAAGAGAGAGGAGAGTTCTTTCCATGAGTGAATTGTTGTAATACTCTTCATTATCATGTAGATTTTGTGCAGAGGCAATTTTGCTTCTTGAGTGTTCTTTTTTGTTAAGTCACCACATGACACAGGACTGTAGGATGTCCAAGCTAAAGGTTTGCTGCTTCACATGGCGAGTCAGCACTGTTGGCCAACCCCTGCATTTAGAGATGGAAAAGGCTGTATGACAAGTGTCTTCAGGTGCTCTCTTGTTTTGCAGATACTGTAGCAAATGCTTCTGGTCCTTTACTAGTTGAAATAGCAAAGACTCCAGGGTCTACGCTGGGAATCACACTGACCACAGCCATGCACCGGAATAAGCAGGTCATTGTCATCGACAAGATCAAGCCAGCCAGCGTGGTGGACAGGTACAGATCTGAACAGGCTGCTTCTAGTTCTGCTTTTCCCTTCTCTGCTGCTTTTTCATCCCCTTGTTGGTTAAAAACCATTCTTCCCGGTCTTGCCTTGAAATCTTCATGTCTACATGTTCTTAGCACTGTTTTTGCTAAAAATATCTGACCCACGAGCAGTGGACACTCCTCACCAGGAATGAATGTAGCTCAGTGCCTGTGAAAGCTGAGCTTTAAAAACCTCAGGCCTGACTGCCCTGGAGCTGTGAAATGGCTAAAGCCTGTCATGGAAACTTCTGGCTGGAGCCTTTTCCTGATGGACAAGGCAGGAAACCCTTTACCTGGAGATGCACTGACAGGCTGCTGTGTAGCACTAGCTGTGTTGAGTCGTGTTGCTGAGCTGAACTCCTGCCTCCCAGGACTTAACTACACTGCTGGGTGAGCCCTCAGCCATCCAGACTGGCTATGAAGGGGCACTCTTACAAACTTAAAAGATTTTTTGCCAAGCCACCAACAGCACTGACTCAGACATGAATGTGTTAGTTTTGCATGGCCTGGTTTTTTGTAGTTGGGGGGGCCACAGAGGTGGCTTCTGTGAGAAGCTGCTGGAAGCTTCCACCTGTCTGGCAGAGCCAATCCCTGCTGGCTCTGAAGATGGACATGCTGCTGGCCAAAGCTGGGCCAATTAGAGATGATGGGAATGCCTCTGTGATAACATACTTAAGAGGAAAATCAAAACAAAGTGGGGGCAGTTTTTCTAGCCAGAGAAGAGGAGGAGGTGAGAGCATGTGAGGGGAACAACATGGAGACACCAAGGTCAGTGGAGAAGGAGGGGCAGGAGGCGCTCCAGGTGCCAGAGACGAGACTCCTCTGCAGGCCATGGTGAGGACCATGGTGAAGCAGCTGTGCTCCTGCAGCCCATGGGGATCCACGGGGGATGCAGAGATCCATCCACAGCCCGTGGGGATCCCCAGGGGATGCAGAGATCCATCCACAGCCCATGGGGAGCCACGGGGGATGCAGAGATCCATCCACAGCCCCTGGGGATCCATGGGGGATGCAGAGATCCATCCACAGCCCCTGGGGATCCATTGGGGATGCAGAGATCCATCCACAGCCCATGGGGATCCACGGGGATGCAGAGATCCATCCACAGCCCCTGGGGATCCATGGGGGATGCAGAGATCCATCCACAGTCCATGGGGATCCACAGGGGATGCAGAGATCCATCCACAGCCCCTGGGGATCCATGGGGGATGCAGAGATCCATCCACAGCCCATGGGGACCCACAGGGGATGCAGAGATCCATCCACAGCCCCTGGGGATCCATGGGGGATGCAGAGATCCATCCACAGCCCATGGGGATCCATTGGGGATGCAGAGATCCATCCACAGCCCCTGGGGATCCATGGGGGATGCAGAGATCCATCCACAGCCCATGGGGATCCATGGGGGATGCAGAGATCCATCCACAGCCCCTGGGGATCCCCGGGGGATGCAGAGATCCATCCACAGCCCATGAGGATCCATTGGGGATGCAGAGATCCATCCACAGCCCATGGGGATCCACAGGGGATGCAGAGATCCATCCACAGTCCACGGGGATCCCCAGGGGATGCAGAGATCCATCCACAGCCCCTGGGGATCCATGGGGGATGCAGAGATCCATCCACAGTCCATGGGGATCCACAGGGGATGCAGAGATCCATCCACAGCCCCTGGGGATCCATGGGGGATGCAGAGATCCATCCACAGCCCCTGGGGATCCACGGGGGATGCAGAGATCCATCCACAGCCCATGAGGATCCATTGGGGATGCAGAGATCCATCCACAGCCCATGGGGATCCACAGGGGATGCAGAGATCCATCCACAGTCCACGGGGATCCCCAGGGGATGCAGAGATCCATCCACAGCCCCTGGGGATCCATGGGGGATGCAGAGATCCATCCACAGTCCATGGGGATCCACGGGGGATGCAGAGATCCCTCCACAGCCCCTGGGGATCCATTGGGGATGCAGAGATCCATCCACAGCCCATGGGGATCCCCGGGGGATGCAGAGATCCATCCACAGCCCCTGGGGATCCACGGGGGATGCAGAGATCCATCCACAGCCCCTGGGGATCCATGGGGGATGCAGAGATCCATCCACAGCCCCTGGGGATCCACGGGGGATGCAGAGATCCATCCACAGCCCCTGGGGATCCATGGGGGATGCAGAGATCCATCCACAGCCCATGGGGATCCCCGGGGGATGCAGAGATCCATCCACAGCCCATGGGGATCCCCGGGGGATGCAGAGATCCATCCACAGCCCATGGGGATCCACGGGGGATGCAGAGATCCATCCACAGCCCATGGGGGAGGTGCCTGTGCCAGAGCAGGTGGATGCCTGGAGCAGGCTGTGATCCAGTGGGAGACCCGGTGGAGAGAGGGAGCCCCTGCTTCCAGGCTGGAGCAGCCTGGCCTTGGAGGACTGCACCCCGTGAAGAGTGACCCACACCGCAGCAGTTCTGGGAGGACTGTTTGCCTGTGGGAGGGACTCACGTTTCAGCAGTTTGGGGAGGACTGCTGCTCATGAGATTGGAACCATGTTGGAGAAGTTCACAGGGAACTGTCTCCTGTGGGAGGGACCCCACAGTCTCACAGGGGAAGGACTCCCCTCCCTGAGCAGTGGAAGAAAACCTCGGGTGATGAACTGACCAAACCCCCATGCCCTGTCTCCCTGCGCTGTCTGTGGGAAGGAGGAAGGGGTTGGGAGAAGAAAAGGTATTTTTAAGAGCTTGTGTTACTTCTCATTATCCTCCTCTGATTTTGTCAGTAATAAATTCACTTTGTACCTTTAAGCTGAGCCTGTTTTGCCCTTGGACTGTTTTCTCCCAGTCCTTATCTCAACTCATGAACCCTTTGTTTAATTTTTTTCTCCCCTCTGTCCAGCTGTGGCAGGGGAGTGTGAGTGAGTGGCTGTTGTGGGTGCCTGGTGTTTGGCCAGTGTCAAACCATGACAACCGTATTAGCTGGTATTTTGGGTAACACTCGAACCTAAGGTTCAAGTTGGAATTAAAAAAAAATTATATGTGCAAAGAAATTAACAAGAATTTGCACACTAATTCACAGTTGAATTTTGTGTGTGTGCTCCTGACTGCAAGGATGGGTTTTGGCCATTTGTGTAATTACCTCTCCTGCTGTTTCCTTTGCAGATGTGGCGCATTGCACGTTGGTGACCACATTCTCTCCATTGATGGCACGAGCACAGAGCACTGCTCCTTATTAGAGGCAACTCAGCTTTTAGCTGCCACTTCTGAAAATGTCAAGCTAGAGATATTACCTGTTCACCAAAGCAGGCTGCCTTTGAAGCCTCCAGAAACAGGTGTGTCTTCTGTGCCTACACTGCTGATCACCCTCAAAACTCACTTTAGGTCCCTCCAAGGGGTTCTTGCTTTTGAATGCTGGCAACAGATTCCTAAGAGAGACACCTGTAAAAGGAAAAAATGGATGTTTTGATGAAATGTATGTGATTAGATTACGTTCTTCAAGGATGTGAATAGGAAAAAGAGGCAACATCTGAACATCTGTGCTTGAATGGAGAAACTGGAGATGGGAATCCCAGGGTTTTGCAGTGCTGAGTGCTGTGCAAGCCACTTCTTTAGTGCCTTAGATAAGAGACTTTAATGGAGAGGGGGAAAACAACCTTGCTGCTGGCAAATGTATTTCCAAGCTCCGTTTTTATTTGCTGATGCCTGGTAAGGCTTTGTAAAGGATGTGTTCAGTAGATGGATAGTGTCCTGATGGACTTCCAAAGCTGGAATGTAAGTGCTCGTCTTTCAGACCAGCCTGCTTGAGAGGCAGCTGTGTCTGGGCAGCCATGGGTAGAGTGAATCCATCTGTAGCTGCTGGTTTCCACCACCCACACAAAAGAAATACTGAGGAAGTAAATTCTGACTCTAGTAAGAACAAGCCCAAAATGCCTGCAAAATGTCATTAGGAATTCACCCTGGTGAGCATTCTTGTTGCCCACCTTTAGTTCCTTCCTCCACATGAGAAGCTGTCTCAGGGTCTCCTATAAATTTCATTGTGACCATGGCCTCAGTAATAGTATATTTGTTGCAGCTCTTGCCTGTAGTTTTGTTACAGTCTGTACTGGCAGTCTTGTAATTCAAGTGTTTTGGGTGTGACTGTTCAGTACCAGTCCCTTTTTCCACCATTTTCAATCACTTGTCTCTCAGGGACATGCATTTTAATAATATTGATGCACAGTAGCCCTTGGCACAGCTTCTCTTTCCATTCTCTTCTAAGGCAGTTTGGGGAAAGGAGGAAAGTATCTTATGGTCTTCCTTAAACTGATACAGTGAAACCTAAAACCTAAAAACATCTCCACATCTAGAAGTAAATCCCTTACATGTCCTGTCCAATTTGTGCAGAAGTGAAG
Organism: Corvus moneduloides; assembly: GCF_009650955.1. Classification (NCBI taxonomy): domain Eukaryota; kingdom Metazoa; phylum Chordata; class Aves; order Passeriformes; family Corvidae; genus Corvus; species Corvus moneduloides. The sequence goes on from NC_045486.1 coordinate 10,626,244, forward strand.
CAGTTTAACAAAGGGAATGGATGACTTGACCTTTGTGCCCAAGAAAAAATGGGAAGCTATAATCCTTTTTCAATGGCTGTTAAAATGCACTATTCTCCTCCTTCCATTAGTGCCCTGTTCCTAATTTCCTTGCAGAATATGTGCACTGAGCAGCTGCTCAGGAGAAGGAGGTTCTGTGGAAGGACAGCTCGGTGTGATCAGAGCCTGTTTACCCAAACACCCATACACAGATCAGTTTGCTGTGATGGAAATGCAGAACACAAACTTGGGACAATAATTGCAACACATGAGTATGAAAACTCATGGGATGTAACAATTATTCCCATTTTTGATTAAAATCTCTAGCACGTGAGGGATCATAAGGAAAGATGCTGCGCCAGCTCCACAGGCTGCTCTTTCTGAGTTTAGCAAATGGGGATAGTGAAGAAACATGGACCTTGCAAAAACGAACTCTTGTGGTTGGCAAGAGAATGGAGCCCAGGGAAAGAAGCTGAGGAGAGGAGATGATGTAGATCCATCCCTGTTCAGCACTTGCATTACTGAGTCCTTTCAGCCTGTGTCTGCATGGTGTTTGTCATTATATTTTTTTTAAAGTGGCTTCTTGTGCAATCAACATCTGGTTGGAGGAAGTGGAGAGGGATCTGAAGCTGCAGTGGCCATGCAAAAATATGGCCTAATGCTGAGTTGGCTTTCCCTGTGGTTCTGGGGGCACTTGGAGTGTTTGTGGGAAGATTATGCCCTGCTCACAGGATCAATGGGAGCAGATGGTGCCCAGGAGCAGTGCTGGAATGGATGGGTTTCCTCAGGCAGGGATAAATGTGAAAGATTGGGAAAGGCTATTGTAGGGGTTTTTTCACAGAATTGTCCAAAATGCCTTCTCTTCCCCAATTCACTGACAGCTGAGTTTCAAAGGCACATTTTTTTCTGTTGTCAGATGCAAGATAACAATTAATAGACAAATGGGAGAGTTTTAGTTGTTATAAGTGGATTAAATTTTTTTGTATATATGCCTATAAGCTCTGTCCCGCATGTTCAAAGTGTTTAATTTTATTAAGAACTTTTCTTTTTGTCTAGATATAGCTAATTTGATTGTTGCTTTTTAAAAGCTGCCTGGCTCCAAATTTACTTTTGAAAATACACAAAATAGAAACCCCAGAGCTGGAAGTGTATTTTTAAAAGCTTCATAGACTAAGTGCTAAACTCACTAAATGTTTAGCAAAGACTGAATATAATCACTATATTGTCTGGAAAATCTGACCTAAATGATTTGATGCCTGTGATGCACACCCAGAAAATAGATTTCTGCTGTTCAAGGCACTAACAGATGACCTTCAGAGGAGATCTCTGGGTGGACTCAGTAAATAAAATAAGTCCCTCTCCCAGGTTTGCACCCTCAGAAGGTTCTGGTAGTGCCAGTGCTGGTGGCATTTCTGCCTCCTTAGAGGACCCAGAGGCAGGAGGAGATGTCATCCTAGGAAGGTGCTTGCCAGTCAGTGCAAGTGGCTGCGAGATTAAGAACCCTGGGATAACATGTGGCTGCAATGATGCTCTGCTGTGGGATGCTCTCCATGCTTAGCTGAATAAAACAGCTTGAAGTCTTGCTTGTTAGCCAGAAATTCCTCTTGGAAGAAAAGAGATCCAGGCAGCATGGTGCAGAGATTCAAGACAGAACACCTGGTGTTGGGCAAGAAAAACCAAACTGACGCTGTGCTGCCCAGGGGGAAAAGGGAGCGTCAGTGAGAACAGATGAGGGACCTGTACCTGGGGACTGTTTGAGGCACTTCAGAAGAGACTTGTGGCATCCTGACTTGGTGTTGCAGAGCTGCAGTTCCTGGACAGAGGGTTTCCAGAGGATGGATGTCACACTGCAACAGATTCTGTCAGCATGTGCTCGGGTTAGGGTTGAAAACGGTGTGCCCTTGAACAGGCTCTGCCATGTTGGTGCTATGCTTTCATATGCTGTTTGCCACAGCACTGGCATCTTTTTCTGTGCTGCTGGCCTCCTTAATTGGCTTTAAGCAGCAGTGTATAAACCCCCTTTTGTTGTGATGAGCTGGAGGTGGCTCTCTGCTACTCCTCTCCTTCATCCATGTGTTCATTCCTGTGCAAGAGCAGCCGCAAAACAACCAAACGCTGAAGCCAAGCAAAGTGCTCACAGCGGTCCTTGGCACGTGGGGAAGGCACTGAGCCTTGTCACAGGGAGGGCAGCTCTGGCAGCAAGGTGGGAAACAGCACAAGGAGGCTTCCCTGGTGCTGTTGGAGAGTGCTCATGGCCTCTGCAGGAAACTCATGGCTGGATGGAGCTTCTGCATGTCGCACAACAGACTGCAAATAGTAATGACATATGCGTGCTGCTGGCATGGCTGAGACAGGCTGCTGGCACAGGATGCGGAGTTTTTTGTGGGAAAGGGGTGGATTTCTGCCACTTTGCATCAAGTGTCATGAGGTTATGTGGGATGTGTTTTTGCTGCTGATGCTTGACACACTGTGGTTGGGTCCTGACTTGTTCAGAGTCGGTATAAGGCTCTTTTCTACAATCTCCTGGCTTACCTTTTCTTTCTCTCATTTTTTCTTCCTGCCTGTGGTGATTTCTGCTCTGCTGGATGCCATCAGTCAAGGTGCAGAAGAGTGACCACCACCACTGCTGGGATCCCTGTGTCAACTACTGTCACACCCACCACCCCGGACACTGCAAGACACCCACTTGGAACCAGACGTCTGGACAGGATTACTGCAAATGTAACCTCAGTGCATGGCATTGCCCTCATCCTGCGCGTGTTCGTTTTTGTTGTGCCCCTCCATTTCCTTAATATTCAGGTCCATAGTGTGGCTTGTCACTTATTTCCTCCTCAATCATCTGGTTCTGTTTCCACAGCCCAGTGCTGAGGTATGAAATCAGTATCTTCAGCCCAGCACACACAGATCTGGTAACTGGGACAAGAGCAGTGTGTTGGGCAGACCCATGCACCCATCCTCTGACCCCATGTTCCCATGCCTGGTTTCATACAGCAAAAATGAATTGCTGTGGGACAAGGAAGGGTGTCTTTGGTGTTGTGTCCGAATGTGATATAGCACCACATCCAGCTCAGCCCTAGTGCCTTACAGCTTTGTTAACAGCAGGATTATGGCTACTTCAAAATCTGTAGATGCACTTCTTGTCAGGAGTGGGCTGTGTGCTGCCCCAGGTTTCTTGTCTTGTGGCAGTAAGATAGAGAAGAGAGGACATTGCACTGTGTCCAAACTGTGGGAAGCAAACATTCCTTGGGTCTTGAGCCCTGGAGCTGGAAAGGACGAGCTGCTCCAAACCCGTGAGGTGCTTGGTGACAATGTTAGGGAGTGCACTCACTGCTGCGGTCCCCTGTGCACGTCCCTAATGTGCTCTGTGTTTCCCCAGCTCTGGTGGCTGCCAACTTCTCGTCTCCCACCATGAACGCGCAGGGGTTCCCGTGCCAGAACTCCAACACGCTACCTCGCAGCTCCCACCCCATGAGCCCCCGCACCACCATGCTGAGGAGGAGGCAGAAGAAGAAGGAGCACAAGAGCTCCCGTAAGATCAGTCTTGTGCTGGGCTGGGTTGGAGGGGGCATGCACGCTTGCCTTGCTGTCCTTGTTGTCAACTGTTAACTGGCGTAGAACCACTCGTCTCAGCACTGTCAGTGCCTCCCTCATCCTTGGTCACTGTCCTCACCACCACCAGACCAAGGTCTGTGACCCAGGCTGTTACGTTGACTGTGGCTGCCCTGACCTTCTGCCTGTCTCTCTCATCCTCTCAGTGTCGCTGGCCTCCAGCACGGTGGGTCCTGGCGGGCAGATTGTCCACACAGAGACGACAGAGGTGGTCCTCAGGGGAGACCCTTTGAATGGCTTTGGACTTCAGCTCCAGGGAGGCATCTTTGCTACTGAAACTCTGTCTTCCCCACCTCTCGTCCGTTTTATTGAGCCTGACAGCCCGGCAGAGAGGTTAGAGACCTTGCCCTTGGATGCTGATGGTGCTGCTGCTGAACATTTCATGGTTTGGTTTGTTTTCTCTCCTCAGAGGCTCATTTAGATATTTACTATCATCCTTGTAATATCTCCCATTCTTCACTGGGCATGGTTTACTGTCACTGCCATTTCTGCACTCGTCGGCTGACCGCGGCCTCCCTCGCACCCCAGGTGAACGTCTTGGCACCAGGCTGCGGCTGGTCTGGGAGGAGGAGGAAGGGAGAGTGTGTCTGTGTGAGAGTGCCATTCCCATTCCCTTTTTTTGTTCTTTTAATTCTTCTTTGAAAGATAAATCTTTTATATAGGTGCAAAAAGGCGAAAGGTCTAAATAAGTGGCCCCTGAAAATTGTTTTCTGACTGATTTCATTGTAGCAGAGCCCAGCTATATAAACTGGCCTTAAAGACGAGGCTTTGAACCATAGAGAGAGGACTCTGGTTGAGGAACAGGTAGGTGCTGCAGTTAATCCTGCCTGCTTTTGGCTGTGTAATGCTGAGAAAAGTGCAGAAGGGAGCAGCAGCATTAACTGCGCTCTGTCACCCCTGAGGACACTGGGAACAGTGACTCCTCCAGTGGTGGAGCCTCAGCCCTGGAGTTCAGCTGCTCCCAATACCCTTGCTGGCTGGATTTAGAGCCTGCTCGAGTGCCTGTGCACTGCAATGTAGGTGTCTTCTGGCAAGGCTTTTGTTACTAAACAGGTCAAGTCCTAGCATGGCTTGATCTCTCGAGGGGTGGAAAGGAGAGCTGGTTTCCTTAGGCTGGCACTTAATGTCCCTGTGCTTGTTTCTCTTCCCACCTGTGATTACCACTGTGGTCTGTCCTGCCTAAGGGTGCCGCAGTGTGGCAGTACCCAGTGCCTGCTGCAGACCCTTTCTTGGAGAAGTCTCTGATGGCCCCATCAGCATGTGCTGAAGGTTCGGTGTCTCCAAGCCAGCCCAGAAAAACAGCACATGGAGAAGTTGTAGACTCATATGGCAGGGAAAGTGTCTGCAAAATGAAATGCAAGTCCTTGCTGTGCAGACCAGTCTCTGTGTCGTAGCCTCTCCAGTCAGCTGATGCAGAGTCAAGGTGGAACAGGAGTGCCTGGTGCTTGTGTCTGTGGGAGGACGGGGACAAGGGGCCAGCACAGGAAAAAGAGCTGTCTTGATGCAGGTTAGGAGAGATTTCAAAAGCCTGTTATGCCTTTTGTTTGTTTGATTGTTTCCAAACAGGGTTTAAAATTAAGGTGATGGTGTTATGGGTTTTTTTATCCTCTATTGTGGGCAAACTTGGCTCATATTGCAAAGCACCAAACTCCTTTTATAAATTAGGCAGCAGCAAAGCCTGCTGTCCCAGGGGATGAGCGAGATGTGCTGCAATCCGCCTGGCTTTTCTTTATCCTCTTGCCAAGCCTGGAGGAAAAGCAGCGACTGGCAGTGCAGCCTTGCCTGGCTCTGATGTGTCACACACGCTGCTCACCCTCGCGCTGCCCACCCGGCAGCATTCACGCTCCTCTGGCTGCTGCTTTCTGGAGACTGGGAGCAATCCTCTCTGCATTTGCAGCCTGGATTTGATTTGGGGATTAAATCTCCGCTGTGTATTTCGTTCTTTCCTAAACCATGCTGCTCTTCCTAGCTGGCAGGAAAACGCTGTCTTTCCTCCCCATCTCAAAGAGATAAGTGCACTGGGTTTGCAGTGAAGTGAAAAAGGCAGTTTTATGTTTTCATTTCACTTTTTGTTTCTTGCTGTTTCACAGAGCTCTTTGCTCCATGAGTCAAGCTCCCTTATTCCCTGCTCTTCAGAGGTTCTGCTGTAGCTGCAGCCGAAGACATTAGAGCCTTTTTCCATCCCCTGCACCAGGCTGGGCTCCTGGCTGCGGCTGGGCTATGCTCTTTCTTGTGCTGCAGTTTTTGCTTTTTGCCAAAAAGGTGAGCTGTGGGGATACAGGGATCAGGCTTAGCAGCCTGGATCTGACCTGGGTGTTCACACACTCTGCAAAACCTGTGGATCGGAATGTGCTGTTGTACAAGCACATGATCCACACTGGCTTTGTCCATCTGGATTGCTGTGGAGGAGCTGCCTCTGGGGTGCCCAGCAAGTGTGAGTACTACCAGGGAGGAGCATGACATCACCCTCTTTTCAGGGAGGTTGGACTGCCTCACGTTTATTGTCTGCTTTGTGCTAGCTTGTGGCAGGCAGTTTGATGCAAAAATTCTCACCTGTCTGACTTGTGATTTGTTTTACTGCAAATAGCCTCTAATAGACCTCCCTCCCCACCTGTTGTTTTGTTTCCTGGGTGCATGATAAAGCCTTTGGGTTCTGAATGAGACAGTGATTCAGCCCCCGTTATCAGCAGGGAGGGTGGAAGGGGAAGAAACCTGACATCCCCTCTTGGCTGCCTTAAAGCACACAGCTTTTGTGTCCGTCCTCCCCCAGCTGTCATTGGCAGCAGAGGGAGAGTATCTGACTTCTCCATCCTGGTATCCAAAATCAATGCCTCCTGCTGAGCTACATGTTTTTTAGGTCTACTCAGACACAGTTGTTTGATCTTTGTGTTTCTGGCTTTCGGGTGTGAATAGTTTGCAGAAGCAAAGTTTAGCAGCTGGCTGAAGCTGTCAGCGAGTTTTGATCCATTAAGGGCAGAGACCCACCCACCAATGCGCAGGCACAGATGTGCACACACACAGAGATGTGCATGTCTGACCTGTGCAGGCCAGCTCAGGGGCATGTAAAGGCACAAAGGATGAGTTTCTGCATCCAGCAATGTGGCCATGGTCACAGCTGCTCCCCCCACAGCAGGAGTGACCACGCAGATGTGGATGATGCTGAGTGAGCTCTTCAGTGCATATCCTGCCCAAGGCTTGAGTATGTGCTGCTCTGTATCAAGCCAGACACCTCCGCTGCTCTGTTGCTGTCTTTAAGCTCAAGAAATGAGTCATGGCAAAATGCAAATCTGTTCTACCCCAGGGAGATAATCCCATCAGGGACTCCAGCACATTCATAAGGCTGTCTTTCACTCCAGGAGATGCCTGTACTCTTGTTGTTTCTGATTTTAAGACACTTCTGCTCCCATACTCTGAAAGCACTTTGTAGGTGCTGATGTTAGACTGAGCATCTCTGAAACAAATGCCTTCTCTTTGGAAAAACTGTCTGAAGATTCTTGTAGGATCCCATGGCAGAGCCAAGGAGAGCTCTGCAAGACCCTTGGCTCCCCAGGCTCTGCTCCCAATACAAGGGCACATAACAACTGGAAATGGATGCCTCTGGAATGATCCTGAAGGGTTAACAAGACATGTCAGGCCTCCTTGTACCTGTAGAGGAAGCCAGAAGATTGTGGCTTCACGCCACAAACTTTTACAAACCTGCAAGACCAGGGCTTAAACAACTGTGATTGACTGAGGCTAATAAAAGAAATAAAATACCTCTGACCTAACAGAGCTGCTGGCTGTAAAACACTCAGGCAAATCCACCTTGAGTGAAGAGAAATGGCTGTTTTGGGAAAAGGCAGCTCTGGTGGGAAAGGTGGCAAATGTTTGCTTTGATGCAGTGTAAAAGTATCCTCTGTGCTCCTAGCCCTTGTGGCTGAAACAGTGGTGCCAAAATGGATTGTGTCCCTGTGTGACCTTGAGATGACAGTGATGTCTGAGTGATGCAGCTGTTGATCCCTCTGCAAAAGGTGCACTGGGGCCACAGCAAAAGAGCTCTTGGTGGTGGAGGAGTTATCTCTGTTGTACTTCACGCCATCTTTGTATTTGTAAGCTGATATTTCTAAGTGCGTCTATGTGGCTGCATAGCCACAAGTCCAGTATAGGAATGTAATTAAACTTGATGTAATTTATTTGCAAGGGTGGGTTCATTTATGCATCATTGAGTTGTCTGTCCTAATCCAAGTCTCCTTGAATAGACAACTCTGAGTTTGCATCTCATAAAGTAGCCAGCATTTTTCCATGGATGGCATGAACTCAGAAGTGGGAATATGCCTTTGTACCAGTTAAATGACCTCCCTCGGCTCTCTCCAAGCTTGTTCATATCTCAGCTTTTGATGGGCCACTGGCACAAACTGTTGTGCTTGTTCATTTTTCTTGAATTCAGATGTGTGTACTTTTTCTTGATAACTTGGCCTTTCATATATCCTGTTGTTTGGAGGTGAATAATACAGCCAAGTGTGCGTTGCCTTTGATGTCTTTGTGTGCCTGGAAGCTGTGGTGCTGTGTTTTCTTACAACTGAATTGGGTGCAAGTGATAAAGAGTGACTGGAATGTTTAGTGAAAAACAGGCTGTCTTCTGTGAGGTATCTGTGAAAGAAAGGGGAAGGCAAAGATGTGTTTGATCATTAAACAAGAAGGGAATAAAAATTCTCTGGAGAAGGCTCAAAACAGGATAACTGATGTCTTCTGGAAAACCTTTGTGGTAAAATAACTCCACATTTTGAGGGGAACTTTAGATTTGATGCCATAACCCTCAACCTCTTTTGGAGACCACTCTGTAGCTTACATTAGTGATGGGTAAAGAATGGTTTCCCAAGATCTGCTCAAGTAGCCAGGTGATAAGTGGAAAGTCTAAAAAGATGTAGTTAAAGTGAACAACTGATAGAGGAGAAGGAAGATGAGCAATTTCCCATGGTTACAGGGAACACTGCAGTCTTGTTTTTGTAGAGCCATAGGCCAGCTCAGGTGGGAGCTGACTGAGATAATGTGGGAGATAACTTGGAGGATCATCTTGCTGGTGTTGCAGTATATGTAAAAAAAAAGGGAGTGTGGGTGGGTACTGAATGTAGGAATGTGTGAAAAACACCTTGCTTATAAATGCAGGGGGTCCCAAGGGGCAAACTGTGCTGTAGCAGTATATCTCCAACATAGCCTTGACATCATGTTCTCCTTCCAAAGTAAAAATTCTGCTGATCTCTGTTCCTGGAGAAGGTGGGTCTAAACCAAGACCCCCAAAGGGTCAGTTGTGGTTATACTGTCAGGCTATCACACCAGAATAATATTGTCCTTTCAAGGCAGTTAAACAGTACCACTGTACATTTGGCTTCCAGAAATGCAATTAGAAGCGATAAATGATTATCCAATTTGCTGAGACATTACACTGAGTTTATTGGATTGTAGCTTCAGTATTTGCCATGTTTTAAGCAGAGGAATCTGTGCAATTTTCAGTGCCATTAGTTTGTGTTCCAGAAGGTGCAGGTGCATGGAAAGAGCTGTTTGTGGCTAGATAGGGAAGTCACGTTCCCTTGTGTTTATCATTCTCATCTCTCAGCCAGGGTGTTGATTTTTAGAAAGGTGAGGGTTACTTTTTTCCCCCCTTGGTTGTTGCAAAAAATGTGATCAGAAATGGTTATTTAGGAGTGTAAATTATGTTTGAACCTTAGAAACCCACAAAGGTTTGCTTCCTTGTGTCCTTCCAGGGCCACTGGGATGGGCACTGCAAAACGAGTTATTTTCTCTTTGGGGCCATTTCTGCAGAATTTGTCAATACTTTGTGTGTCTTGCAACAGATTTGCCTGGCAAAAGTAACTCATGGCTGGTTGTGGGGTTGTTTTTTTCCTCCTTTCCTCTTTTTCCTTGTCTCCTTGTTCCCATTCCCTCTTTTCCCACTGTGAACTGCAGGTGTGGACTGCTGCAAGTAGGAGACAGAGTCCTTTCCATCAACAGCATCGCGACAGAGGACGGGACCATGGAGGAAGCCAACCAGCTCCTGCGGGACGCGGCGCTCACCAACAAAGTGGTGCTTGAGATCGAATTCGATGTCGCAGGTTCGTCCCCAAAGGAGTTGCTGTTCCTCTCTGCCTGCAGGACTCTGCCAGTGCCTTTGCTGACCCGCAGGAGAGAGCGTATTCACAAGGCTTAGAGGCAAGAGTGAGAAGCCCTATGAGAACCTTTCCCATTTCTTGTTGATCTCTAACGTACACTGAGGTGGAGGGTTCTTCTTCTGATCCTTTCATAAATGTTTTATGCTCATCGCTTGGCTGAGATAAGCCAAGGAGTAGATGAAGAGGACGCACTTTAAATATTTGCCCATTAATAGGAATAATATTTATATTTGTTTATGGCCTTGAAACCAGGAGGGAGCCAAAGCTATAGGCTAGGGGTAAAATGCAGCTTTGTATTAAAAAAGAAATTTTTTTTTCCTTTTACATTGACAAAGATGCTTCAGTCTTGAAATGCAGTGTGATGTGAGCACTTCACTTGATGTTCAGAGCATGTATTTTTAATGAGAATCCAAATTTCAACCTGAAGTCCACAGAGCCTTAGATAACCTTATTTGAACCAATAAAGCAGTGCTTTATGGGCTTGTTTTCTTGGTTCCAAAGAAACCATCCATGCAACTGAAAACTCACTTTTTTCTCCTTTTTTTCTTTTTTGTCTGTTTTTGGCTTTATAGAGTCTGTCATACCCAGCAGCGGTACTTTCCACGTTAAATTGCCCAAGAAAAGAGGTGTAGAGCTTGGAATTACAATCAGCTGTAAGTATTGCTCAGGCTTGCAGTCAGTAGCAGTTGCAAGAGCCTCTGCTTTCCACACAGGCATTGTAGAGGGCTCAACGGAGAGAGATAAGATCATGTGGGGTTTCCTTAGAACTCCAGTGCTTGTGATTTATCCCAGAATGAATCAGATGTGTGGTTCCTGCCTCCATGAGCTGGCAGCTGCAGAGAAAAGCAGCTGCATGTAGGGTTGGGACAAAGGATGTCTCTCAACTGATCACTTGATCTGTGGTGCAGAGTAATATTATTTTTATTTCCTTGCTCACACTTGTATTATGTTCTTTTTAAAAAGAATTGCCTGGGTCTGGTGGGACCCTTGCAAAAAGAGGTGAAGGGAGAAGAGCAAGTAAGAGGTGAACCCCACAGCTTGGAGCATAGAGAGGGGAAACTACCGGGAGGAGGAGGAGCATGAAGAGTGGGGTTGGTCTTGGAGGTGGGGGAAGGCACTTTAAATTCCAGGGTTTGCCAGGAAATGTTTCACTCACCTCAAGCCATGCAGAAGGAGAGCCATGTGCCAAGACTTGGTGTGCACTGAGAGAAGAGGACATAAACCCTTTTCCTGCTTTTCCCTTTTCTCTGCTCACTCTTGATTAATTATCTTTGCTTCTCTTCTGAGCATAATTTTTTATTTAAAGATCTTTTGGCCTCTTTGGAAAAGATGCTGTAGGGGGATGATATAGGCAGATCCATCCCAAATTTCTGGCTAACTTGGGGTCTTGTAATGCTTTGTGTCAGTGAATTTTTCCTGTATGGCAAACATGTGCAGGTCTCTGATCACTCATCCTTCTTTCAGTTCTGGGTAAAGTGAGTTGAATCAGCTCAGGTTTGCCATGCCCAGAGACTGCCACCACCTCTGATCTGAAACAGAGCAGCTTGTGAGACTGCAGTAATGGGATCTCTTGTCCAAACCCTCAGGAGCACGGACCCAGCTGTGTCTGGGGAATGGAGTTTCAAGGGACACTTGAAAACTAGATTTCATTAAAAGAGATAAGCTGTAGTAATTACTCCTTGACATTTACAGCATTAGTTAGTGAGTTAATTGGAGGTGTTCTGGTCTAAGTGGGGTGATTCTCAGGAGTAAGGAACATTGACAGGATGATGCCTTTGCACCTTGTGATATTTCTTCTCCCTCTTCTCAGCTTCCCCTATTTGTGCCATGAGGACAATCCTGAGAAATAACAGCACAGTATTTAACATTTGGCTTGGTAGCAATTACTGTCTGAAGACATCAAAGTGCTTTCTGAAAGCAGCAGGCTGTCTATAATGGCATTTCACTGGCAGGGAGCAGGGCACGATGCAGCCTGCATTGGGTTCCAACCTGCTGCCCTGCCATGGCCTTGGCATTCCAGCCTCAGGAAGCAACCTAGGATAATAGCAAAAACTGGCTTGAGCAAGGCCCTACTAAGTTCCAAAGTTTAGTTTGTGTCTGGGGCTAGGGAGTAAAATGAACCTGGGAGCTCCTGGCAAGAATATTAGTTTTTATTTGTGAAGTCTTATTTGAACGGGATCTGCTTCAGATGTGCATTTACACTTCAAACATAGTTTTATGTTGGAAAGGTTTTAATTTCAAATTTGTTAAAAAAGTGATTTCACACACTTCTTTGAAATCACTGCTAAGAGAAAGAAACTGACCCCTGGGTTTTAAATAGATGCCCATTAACCAACTACAAAGCAGTTTTTAACACTATGATTGATTTGATCTTTTTGATTGTTGAACATGTTTGTAGGACATTGTTTAAGTAATGCCCATGCATAAACTTAAAATATATTGCAGTTGTTTGCTGAGTCAAAGCCAAAATTATTTTTTCAGATGGAGAAAAAGGCACCCAGAAAATGTGGTGGCAAGGATTAAATTCAAGCAGAATCCTAATTTTGTTTTCATATATTAGTCTGTATAAATCTATGTCCACATGATCCTTAGCAAATTCGATCATCATTTGGTCACTTTGCCTCTGACCAGGCAGATAAATATACCAGTTTCAAACATTAAAACCAAAGCAAGCAGCCTTATGTTAAGTACTTCCTGCAGAGACATGATGTGCATGCAGGAGTGTGATGCAAGCAGCAAAAGAAAAGAGGTAAAAATAACTTGTCTGTTTTGCTCAGTTCCTTTCCTCTCAGTTCTGCTGACTTGAGTGCTTGTGTAGCTCTAGAAACAGCTTTTACAGCTTTCCTTCTGATATAGAAAAGTATATAACTGCTGTTTAAAAGGAGAGGACTTGGTTTACTGGCCTCGTGCACTGGATTCCTGTTCCCTACTCTGTAAAGCTGGAGCAGCTTAAAGAGATGACACAGTGAACGGGTCAGTCGAAGACCCCCTGCACTGTCATGGCCACAGAATTGCATTTATTCATGAACTTCATAGTCTAGCTACACTGCAGATGTCAGCTGAGTTGCTTTCATTGAGTTTTACCTCTTGGCTTCAGCTGTCTCCTCTGTAGTTAATTCCTCAGCCTAGGAAGATTTGCCTCTGCCTTCTTAAATGGGCATAAAGTGTTACAACCTCATCAGAGGAGCACTACAGAAATAAATGCGATCAAGTTCTTGCTGTGCCATGGCTCTCAGAGCTAATTGGGAGATGGACTAAGTAAAGGGTGGGGGGAGAGCAGGATTCTTGATGGATGCATTGGAAGAATTCATGTAATGGAGCTGGCTGCAGGAGGAACCATAAATCTGCTAGAAATGCTCATAAAAGGGCTGAAAACCCAGGAGATTTGTGTATGAGGAGGGCAGACGCTGCTGGTCCTGGGCTGAACATACAAAGAGGGGCTGTACTTGCTCCTGGTGAGGGGCACATGTTTGCTGAGGGCCTTTAGTCTTCTCAGAGATCTTAGGGTTTTCCAGAAAAAGAAGACTTGGGCTGGATGAGTCTCCAGTCGTGATCTGAGAGCACAGGATGGGTTTCTTCCCCCTGCTCAAACACAGTGTGGCAAGGGGACACCGCAAATCAAGATGCATGATGGAAATACATGCCTACAGCACTCTTTCCCTTTCCATTCCCCAAAGGATGAGTACACAGACGAAGGGGTGAGTCTCTCACTGACAGTGCTTTGTACTCCTGAGGGACCTCTGTGCCCTCAAGCCTCATTTCAGTCTCCTTTGTGTGCTAAATGAAGAACACTGAAGCTGCCGTGTGCATGCTGCTCCACACGCTTTGTCCAGGGGTGAAGGGACACGAAGCCAGCTAAACTCTCGTTTTCTCCACCCTCCAGTACCTCAGCCTCTGTCCTAGAGAGAAGGGCATTTGCTTGTAGAACAGCTGCTCTGGCTGAAGATCAGAGCATGCTCCTTTCTGCTCCAAGAGCTCTGAAGCTCACCTATTTAGAGCGACCTCTGAGGCTCTGAATGGTGGGGATGCAAATACATGGAAAGTGAGAGTTTTGACATAGGGATGTGAAGATTTGACTCTTGTTAGCCTGAACTACCCATCTCCATTAGCAGAACACATGCCTCCAATGCTCTGGTCTTGCCGGCTGCATCCAGTTCTAATGATGTAGTTATGCCTTTGTCGGTTTTCTCTAAATCTCTTACAAATTAAAATCTCCAGCAGTGAGAAGCTAATAGTCACATATTCTTGTACGTTCAATACCTCACCTCTTAAAATAAGATATGGATTTGCTATTACCCTCTGGAAAATGATAGTTGATTACACGAAAGATTGCCTTTTGTGTTGAGAGTTTTGGTTTTTTTTCTGTCTCAGATATCCTCTCCAAGGGCTGGTGGTGACATTCACTGTAGGGTAGAGGTGTGTTGATGTTGATGTCGCTGTTTAAAGAGATATTGAAATTGCCATTAATTTTAGATATGCAATAATGCTTTATATAGCTTGTTTATCAAATTACCTTGATATATCTTAACAAGCCAATTCCTGTGCCCTTGGTGTGAAGTACTGCAGATAAGGAGTAGGCAGTATATCTGCTTGCAGGTGATAAAACCGGAATTTGGGTAGATAGATAACTTCGATTAAGTTGCTTAAGCAGTGTAATCACTGTCCTAGTGAGAAGATGGATCTGTGAGCCGAGCAAATCTAGTTTTGCTGGCCCTGTATTAGCCTGTGCCCTGCCACCAGCCCGGCTGAGCGTGTCTGGAGGTGGGGCAAGCCCAGCAACCACCTGTCCTACCCCCTCACTCCCACTACATCTGATTCACTCCGGTGCTTTTATCCTGGTGGGATATCCTGATCTGGTTTTGCTACCTGGAGATTGTGAAAGGGAAAGGATCTGTGATGAGGCAGATATCCTGCTGGAGGCACTGATAATTTATGCACCTGCTGCTAAACTAATGAATGATAGAGGAAAAAGTTGGGTTCTGAGGATCTGATTTTCACTGCTGCTCTTTGTAATCAATTCTGATTCACTTTTTTTTCCTCTTCTCATTCCTTAGCTATCCTGAGACTATTTGGTTTCTGATTTTGTTATTTACAATTTAAAAATGCTTCTTATTTAAATGCATTCTTATGGCATTATTACAGTTTCTTTAATTACACATTGGCAGTGTTGCTTTGGCTTGGTCAATAACAAAGGGCATTTTAAACGGGTTGATGCCTATAAAATATGTGCTGGTGCTCCTTGGAGGGGAATAATTTACCAGTACAAGTCATTATGCATTCTATTAAAAACACAAACCGGACATGTGTTCCTGGCCTCATCATCCATCACAGCGTAAACACCGAGTGAGCCACAACCCCAGCAGAGAGACTGAAAGCCATTTATAAAAAGTAAATAACAGTATTGATCAATTCACCTTTTTATCACTGCCCTGTCACTGCCAAGCGGTATTTTCATTTTGAGTTTCTCCCCCACCACATGCTACTACCTTCACCAGCTGTTGATTTATGAAGCCTTCTCTGGGCCACTGAAGCAGATTTAAACTATCTTTGGTACTGGTAAACCCACCAAAAATACAAATGTGTCTGAAAAAGAGTCTGTTTCCACCTGAAGTGGCTTGCCCTGGCAGATGGAGGTTGAGAGCAAGCCATGGGTTTCTGCTCGCCAGCTCCTGCCTCCATCTCTTCCCTTGACTTCCTTTGCTGCCATCTTCATTTGACACACAGGAGAGCAAAACCCCAGAGGCAAGGCTGCATTTCCAAACTGTGTCTTCCTGCAGCAGAGTTACCAAGACAATGTCCTTTGAAGAGAAATAACCACATTAGCAGCAGAAATGAATGGATAAGGAGGCTTTACTCATCTATTCAAATGTCTTAATGCCAAAGACCACAGCCCTAATAATATAGTTTAGGTTGGTGCTGTTTTAATTGCAGGCAAATTGGAAATTGTCTATCCAAAATCTCAGCAGGGATCCATGTATGTAATGGCTCTGACCTGGACTGAGCCACCCCTTCAGTGAAATGCAGCTCTCTCACCTTCAGACAGGCAGCTGTTGAACAGAGAAACACTGTCGCCCTGCATGAATGGTCCAGGATGGTTAAAAATGTGGGTCCCAGGAGTGCTCAGGGCAACCTGATCCCAGCAGACAGGCAAGAAGCCCATCTGGACACTCTGCTGGTGTGCCAGGAAGGGCTTTGAGATACCGAAGGTTAATTAATGGAGTCAGTAACTACAGGTTTTTAGAATGAACAGCAAGTCTCTGTTCTGTGCCGTGAGATTTCATTATCTTAACCTTGTATCTTATGCCTCTTGAGAGAACATGGTTATT
Organism: Corvus moneduloides; assembly: GCF_009650955.1. Lineage (NCBI taxonomy): Eukaryota > Metazoa > Chordata > Aves > Passeriformes > Corvidae > Corvus > Corvus moneduloides. The sequence continues at coordinate 10,642,343 of NC_045486.1, forward strand.
CATTAAGTCTCTCTAACTTACCCTTCAGATTTGATGGTTTTATAAAGCCTTTGCATTTTACATTAAGTAATTATGTAGTGTGATGATCCCCCATCCCTGGAAGTGTTCAAGGACAGGTTGGAGGGAGCTTTAAGCAACCTGGTCTAGTAGAAGGTGTTCCTGTTCCATGAGTGGAACTAGATGATGTTTAAGGTCCCTTCCAATCCAAGCCATTCTATGATGATTCTGTGATAAATATTTAAAAGAGAGGGCTGCCATTTATTAAAGTTTGAGTTCTCTGTTGGTAGGGACAGTTGTATGCAGTTGTACATGGCTCTTCCATTTAACTCAGATCTCAAGAAAATCTGTTTTGAGAGCAAAACTTCCAAAAAAACCCTGCAAACAAAATCCAGAACAATCTTTCTTTAAAACATGCTTCATTCTCTAATGGATAAAGCACTTGGTTTGTTACCCTTGCTTCTTGCCTGGGAAGCTTGTGCTGTGTTCAGTGCTGACACCAATTGTGAAGCTTCAGAAGGACAAGGTCTCATTCTCTGCTCACAGACTGACTGTGTTCTGAACCCCCCCACGTGTCACAGGACTTGCAAGGCAGACGCTTAGATAAACATAAATTCTGCAGAGCTCGAGGCATGTTGTTGTCTCTACTTGCTTGCCTTTTTTTTTTCTTCCTTCCTCTTTGCTCTTTTAATTGTTCGTGGTCTCCAGACATGTTGTTCCAGCTGTGGCTTGGTCAGGTTAGAGATGGCCATCCCAGCCCACCACCAGGACAGGTTAGGATCCTCCCTAACCCCCTTCTGTCACACTGCTTCTGCTTTGAAACTAGTAAACAAACCTTGCAGTGAAAAGTATTTTTGCTAACCTGGATCGTTTTGACAGAACCAGGCTAGGGAGTGATTAAACATGCAGCACTGCCACCTGACCCAGGGCTCAGGGTGTGCTCACAGGGTCTCCCCTCACTTCCTGCTTGGACACCAGTCTGTACACCTCTGTCAGCAGCAAATACATGTCCTATACTGAAAAGGAGAACAACAGTAATAATTATCAGGGTGATGCATCTCAGTCCCTGTGCTGTTAGTCCCTGGTGTGTGGCCTTCTCAGTCAGCGTGGGGATTTCTTCATTGATTTTTCCTGCACTTCACCATTATTCCCAGTGCTCAGCTCTGCCCAGTGTGTTGTCCTGTCTGCAGTCCAGTCCATGCTGTGGACAGACTGAATATAGGCAAAAGCCCTCGAGGAATCTCCATGACACATCCCTCTCCCTTAGACCTGCAGACAGAAGCACAGCATGAGTGTCCAGTCCAAAATTGTCTGGTACCAGGCTCCAGTAAGACATGGGGAAGTGAATTCCTCCCGGCTCTGTACCATTCAGCAGTTGCATTGCTGTGACTATTATAAAATCAGTCATGGTCTGCTCTTTGCTGTCTGACCTCACTTTCATACTCAGCCCTGCCACAACTGAGATTGGCTGTCTTTTTGCTGTCTTTAGTACAGAAGGTTTAGTTATTTCTGGGAGAGGATATCCTTAAAGGTGTTGGGTTAGACATATGTTTTTAAATCTCATAAATGAATGTAAACAACAGAAAAATCTAGAGCAGAGAGGTTGGTAAGCACTTATTATGTCTGACTTTCTGGGTGCTCTCTAACTGCTGTTCAGGCAGGTGGATCTCTGTGTTCTTCGTGCCACGTGCCTCACAGATATTTTAATCTCTGCCCTGCATCTGACATGTTCAGAGGCTCCGAGTTTCTTTCTTCCCACACAGTTTTTGTGAGAAGCTGAGAAGCTCTGTCAGCTTTAAATGAGGCAATGCAATTCCCATGGCAAGGCAGAAGGGAAGGATGCAGAGTGGAAAGGATGCTCTTTCTTGGTGAATGTTTGGCATGTGGATGACAGGGAGGTCAGAAGGAGTTTGAGTCATCAATTTCTCTTGGGTATCTCAGGAGAACAGCAGGTCTTGCAGGCAAGTTTGAAAATGTAAATGTTCCCAGAGATGCGTACTCCCATCTCATGGGCTGAAAAAGTTATCAGGGTTGACCAGGAGATAAGAGTTGGAAACTACTCAGCCCTTCCAGCTCCACCACAAATCACCCCTGATTCATCTGGTTGTATGATAAAGTGCCCTAGAGATCTGAACCAGCTGGAAAACTGTGCTTTATCTACTTTTTCCCTGGGTTCTTTTCCACCTGGAAAATTTCACAGCCCACTTTACTTGAAGAACACAGAAATGCTTGTATGGAGCACAGGGCTGAGCTGGGTGCTCTCCAGGCAGCAGTGCTAGTTCTGACTGCAGCCATGGCCATTGGCTCCCTTGTGTGTGAGGGGTGGTGAGGGGTGATAGACAGTGCTGGGATTGGTAGTGCCACCTCTTGCTGCTGGACACCTCTTGCTGCTGGACTCCACATGTCCTCCCCTTCAGGAGTCCAAATGAAATTTACCTGGGCAAAGGGCAACCAACAAATGTTGCGGGGGTTTGCGTTTTTTTTTTTTTTTCTTTCTTTCTTCAGGGGCTTCCAGAGTTCAACTGTGAAGCATCATTTTGTGAAGGGAATATAAATCCCCTTTCCTTATGTCTGCTTCTCCCCATTAAGCATCCACCATCCCTGTCCTGGACAGCAAACTCAACACCAAGCTTTGTACCGTGTGTCTCTTTTGCAGCTGCAAGCAGAAAGCTTGGGGATCCTTTGATTATCTCTGACATCAAGAAGGGGAGTGTAGCACACAGGTGAGTGCAGGATTTTCCATCTGTCAAACCCACTGCAAAATGGCCATCCGTGATAGAATGTCTACCAGGGCAGTCGAATGGAGCCCACGCAGTAGCACTTGGGCCTGGGTATTGCCAGAATCCAAGGAGATCTCAGCACTAGAGATTTGTCTTAGACAGTAGGGTTTGCAATAAAAACTGTCTGTACTGAAGCAAATAGAGTTGAGCTAATGAAGAAGGTGACCAGGGCACTGGTTTAGATGTCTGCTGGCTCTCTAGGAGATGGATATTTAGCTTTTAAGAGCATATGGTAAAGGGCTTCATATATCCCAGGAGGTGCTATGGCTCATCAGGTAGTTTGCCACGTCTCAGCTTCTCCTTTGGTGAACAGAGGGGGTGAATTGTGGGCACTGGTGAACTGTGCAAGTAACTCAGCATTTATTGACTTCCCCTCTGATCCCAACACATCATAGAAAGGCATTCAGAGGAATTTAGTGTGGCTGCATGGCTCATTTCTAAGAGTGCTCACACAGGAGTTTCCATGAGGGGTAGAATATGTCAGTTGAACATCAGGCATCTTCAGGGTTGTAGGTTACCCAGGATATTTGTCTAATCTTCCTGGCTGGTTCTGTGTGGATACATGCTCTACACAAATGTCCTCTGTTTAAATTACAGGTGTCCCACACTCAGCTCATGGTTGTTTTCCAGAAAAGATCAAGGACAGTAAAAAGTTAATATTGTCATTTCCACTGCAGAACTGAATGTGTTGTGGCATCTGAAAGGCAAATACAAATGTACTCTTAGTTTTCTTTTCCTCTCCATGTAGAACTGGCACTTTGGAGCCGGGAGACAAGCTGTTAGCCATTGATAACATCCGACTCGACAATTGCTCAATGGAGGATGCTGTGCAGATTTTAAGGCAGTGCGAAGACCTGGTCAAATTGAAGATTAGGAAGGATGAAGATAACTCTGGTACAGAAATCCTGATGCAAACTGGTGCCTGTCCACTGTAATGACATTTCCCAATAGGTAGTGCAAACTAACAGAGATAAGGGCTGCTGCTGTCCGGTCACTACTTTCCAATTGATTATAGTCTATTTTTGTTATTCTGTCCTTAAGTGATGTCTGGAAGGTTAAAATCCTGTTTGGTAAGAGTGTGGCTGAAGACTTCTGGCTTTTGCTTCTAGATGCTCCAAGTCTTTCCTATGACTACTTTTATATGGGAAATGAAAATAATTCAGCATTCCTGTTTTCTCTTTCAGATGAGCAGGAGACAACTGGTGCTATTATCTACACGGTGGAGCTGAAGCGATATGGGGGCCCTTTGGGAATAACCATCTCTGGGACGGAGGAACCTTTTGATCCTATTGTCATTTCAGGCTTGACTAAACGAGGGCTGGCAGAGAGGTGAGGTTTGGGGGCAGAACAGTTGAATTGATTTGAACCAAGCCAAGTTTCCTCTGCTGTCATAAACTCTTCTTTGGTGTCTTAGTCTGCTAAGAAGGAAAAGTGCTCTGAAGGTACCAAGTGACATGAAGAAGGGTGGTGGGGGCTGTGCTGCTGGGCAATGAGAGAGGCACTTCAGGAAAAGTCAAATCCAGTGAGTCAGGTGAATTCTGCAGCCAGGAACACATTTTTATCTGCCCCTCTTCCACAGGGGTGCTTCCTGGTCTGGGATTTGCCATGCACACCTTGTGTCAGGAGAGTGCTTGGGCTGCCTATGAAACCACCATAGACTCTGTCCAGGACTCCCGTGTTGCTAAACTGGCTTATGGCCATTGCAGGTGTGTGTCCTGCTGAAACCAGGGATCTCAGGCGTCTTCTGACCTGTCCTGGCTGGTTGCTCAGTGTGTTACATGTGAAGTATCTCAGTGCAGGGTTGGTGTGCCCAAGCATTTAATACTGAATAAACATAGAAGCAGATTTACCTTCAACCACCGGGGAGGTTACTGTGTTCCTGGGTCTGAATATACGTGGATGTGTGGGATTTAAAGGATCAGGACATTCCTGAGAGTATAAGGTGGAACTGAGTCATACACTCTATCTTAATTAATCTTTCTATACGGGAGCTGTGACTTGTAAATAGATCATTTCAGCAGTCCTGACTCATGCTTCTCTAAGGGTCTCTTACTTTGTGCTGCCTGACAGGCAGAACAGCAACAAAAAAACCCCTGAGCAAACCAGTGTAAAGTGCAAGACCTTGGGGATGTTTGACAGCAGATCTGGCCTTCTGGTTCTTTCTGTTCAAGGCCACACTCCCTCTTAGCTGGACACAGCTCTGTGTCCTTTTCTGCATTGTGTTCGCAGAGCTCTCAGCACACTGCTGTGCATTTCCATTGCTTCCCTTTGGTGCGGCATGCAGAATGTCTGTGTCTCCTGGGAAGGAAGGGGATGGACTTAGTCATTAGTGATTGTTCTCTTTGGGGATTTTATATCACTGCCTGTCACTGTAGGATTTGGTCTTTTTCCCTATAAAATAGCCACAGAGTGTCCAAGGCTTTTCTATATAACACTTCTGTACTGTACCTGCAACCCAGCATGAGAGAGGTTAAGAACAGCCAGCTCAAATGCTGTCAGGTGTCAGAAGACATTCTTGTACCTTTGTTGATCTCAGTTCCCTTTGCAATTCCATGGCTGTTCCTCCTTTGAACTCGGATGCACATCGGCGACTGCTCTGTGGAGAAGCGTAGTGCAGGCGAGTGCTGCAGCACTACTGAATTTTGATCAGGGGTGAGCAGGCGGTGAGGAATGAAAAGCCTTGTGAGAGGAGTGATGGAGCTGTTCAGCAGATTCGCCGTGGCTGAGTAGCAAATGACAGCGTGGGGACAGAGCAGCACAGGGATGTCTCTGGGTAACCTTGGCTCCCTGAGGGTAAGGCGAGGAGCGCTGGGATGAAGGCTGCTTGCAGGAAAGGTGCATTTTTTCTCTCCTCTGAGTGAGAGAAGGGGGTGACTCGACCTTGTCAAGGGAAGAGGGGTGCTCCTAGTATTATCCTAAATTGTCCCTTTCCTGATGTCTCTACCTTTATCTGTGCCACAGATGCCCTTAGCCAGGTTCTAGTTGAAAGGCAGGGATTTAAATCCAAGCCCATGCTGCCTCTTGCTGGAGCACAGGACATGCTTCAGCAGCACTGACATGTGGTGGACCTGATCCCAGTGTCTGATAACGGGAATCCATGGGCCATTCTTGTAGAGGCACAAGTGAAAGTCTGTGCTGCGTCTCGGGTTGCTGGCAGTGGGGGAGGCAGGGTGTCCTCTAGGATCTGTCACACATCTGTCTGTGGTTGACAGGCTGCCTAAGCCAGAAAAGCTTCAGATTCAGATGACTTAGGTTTTATCTTGACCTTGAACATTTTTTTCCTTGTGTCTGATCTTATAAAAACTTACAAAGGCAGCTCAGGCTGTTAAATTGGTGTTGAGCTGTGGCTCTCTTCCATGTTACAGTGTCCCCTCCTTGAGTGCCTGCAGATGGCTTAAGCCAGTGCCATAGGACTTGTTCTCCTTCTTCTCGAGAAAGGGAGTGTGCCTGAACAATATTGTTCAATTCTGATTGAGGTGTAATGGTTCTCCAAGAGCAATTTTTGGCTATTGCTGACATTTTAAAGTGCCTGACCAGCCTCTGTTAATGCCACCTGCTCAAGTAGATGGAGGTGGCTGTAGGAGAGTCCAGGAGAGTCCAGGAGTGTCCCGTGCCAAGCCATGTTGGCAGGGAGGAAAAGGGATGGTGGCCCTGCCCATGTGCCAAGTAAATCCCTACCACACATCTGTAGCCATCTCTTCCCCAGTGCTTGCTGGGTAGTGCTTGCAGCCCCTTTTACACCTTTCCACTTCCCTGTTACTCGATTCTGTTCTTGCATGTCCCCTCTGAGCAAAAAGGAACATGCTGCTCATGGCTCCTTAGGCTGCTTTCTGTTTGAGGTGAACTAAAGACTGTTGACAGTAATAGAGAGGCATGACGGTCATTAGCTGAAAACTTCTTTCTCTGTCAGTCCTGCTCAGCTTCTGTCTGCTTGTCCTCACAGGGCACTGAGAGGACTAGACTTTGGTTTGCTTTCTCCCCCTTGAAGAAAAATACCTGGCTGAAGGTGACCTTTCTCTTTAATTATTTCTATATTTTTCCCTGCCGGGAGACTTTCACAGCTACTGCAGAGCAGTCATGTTGTTCAGGGCTGGGTGGTTGGGCTGGTGTCTTAGATAGATATGTCCCCATGCTGAGTTCAGGGATACAGCAGGCGACCCTTGAATGCTGAAGCACTGCAGTGAGGGAAGGATCAACTGTAAACTGGCAGCAGTTTAGCTTGATTTTTTGGACTACAATAGATGAAACTGTTAAGACAAATACTCCGGTCCCAGTTTGATCTGTAATTTGTTTGAACGCACAAATGTTTCCCTGACAGCTTTTCCAGGCTGATTTGAGTGGGACAAGACGGACATCTAGTGGCTGGTGGGAGCATCATGGCACTGCTGAGTACTTCAGCAGCAGAAGGAGCCACAGCCTGAGCAGTCCTGCCTGCTGCTTGGCTGCATTTCCTGATTTGATGTACTTATAGTAGATGTTTCACAGCAGTGTGTATACAGAACTTTGATATTTTGTGGAAAGCCACACAGCTGTTTTTGCTGCGAAGATACATCAAATTCCAGTTCTGCAGGAGCTGCTGTCCAGTTTGGAGATGCAACCTGAGGGAGACAAGTTGCCATGGACATAAAGATACTGCAGTCCAGATTTGCGTCTCCTTCTGGCTCCATCACAGAGGTTCCTGATGGCAGAACCTCCCACAGTACTGGAGGAGGAGGTGGTTGCTGCTCTCATGTGCTGCCATTTGGGAGCTGGAATGTGAGTTTGAGAAGCTCAGTCCAGCCAGTGGCAAGTGTGAGCTCCAGCCTTGGCAGCAGCTCTGGTGATGGACACATCCTGCCCTGTCTTCTCTTCCCAGAGCTTTGTTGGGAAGAGGTAAAGTGAGCCTTTGTCTGTGAGCAGACAGACGGGAAGGATGGAGAAGGGAGAGAATTGCTGTGACTTGTTGGTTTGCTTGTGCCTCTTGCTGAAGCCTGAGGATTTATCTAGGTGAGAGCAATAGCCAGTGCTGGAACATGGCTGAGCAATAAAACACAACCTCTTCCCAAGCTGGTGGAGAAAATCACAGGGTTGTAGCTGAGTAGCGTGAGCTTTAAGCATATCATTAACTGCAGCTGGTTCAGCTCATGCTTGCACACACATGAGCAATTTTGTTCAGCTCTTTTGGTTTGGGTTTTTTCCAATAGGTTTCTAGGTTTGTCTCATAATTTCTTCCCATCAGGGTGAACATGTCCTTCAGTTCCATGTTTGATGATCATGTTGGGCTCCACATACTGAAAATGCTTGTGCTTTTAACCCCATTGCTTTAAACCCCATTGTTTTGTCTATAAGCTGGTCTGCAGTCCCAGTTCCCAAGGGATTTGAGGAGTTCATGTGTTGCCATGTGTATTTGTATGTCTGTGCACATGGAAGATGGGGAGGACACGGATTTCTGGTATGTGGTGAAGAGGAAGTCAGAGGTATAGAGTGTACCAAGAGGGAACAAAGACATATTTGAAAGTGCTGAGAATTAATTGCTTCAAGCGACAGCTGAGTGTCCTGTCTTCCAGAGGAATTGCTTCTCTGGACTTTCTGACAGTGCCTTTTCCCTCCAGAACCGGAGCCATCCACATCGGGGACCGGATCTTAGCGATCAACAACGTGAGCCTCAAGGGCAAACCGCTGAGTGAGGCCATCCACCTGCTGCAGATGGCAGGAGAGACCGTCACCCTCAAGATCAAGAAGCAGACAGAGAGTGAGTTGGGCAGCTGGGGTGAGGAGGGGGCAGGCTCACCCCAGCAGGGACCCCAGGCCGTGGAGCAGCCACTGCTGGGGGATTTCTGCCGTGTGTTGTGGGAGGTGAGATGAGGCAGTGTGGTCATGGGCATGGCTGGGCACAGTGGGACAATGTGTGTGTTTCTTGAACTTCTGACTCACAGACGAAAGAAAAGGCAACCCAGAGGTTCTCTGTGGTGGTGGGAAGAGATGAAACAGCAGGTTTATTGGCAAGAGTAATTTTTAATTTGGATTGACACCTTGTACTGTTGTTGCCACTTCCTGTGTCGGTGTTTCACACAGAAGTGAAGCAGAAGTTGTTTTTAGAAGTATAAGAATGTGGGATTTTTTGAAAATACAGCCCCCCTAAGCAAGCAAAAAGACTCTGAGTTGGTAGAAGCCATTAAAAATCCCCTATTTTTAATTAAACCTTTTGAAAACAATTGGCAATAGATTTGTTACACCTATTTTCCTGGCTTGGGGTCCTAAAATCAATATTCAAAGCATCTAACTTCATCCTAGGGATCCCCTTCTGGTTTCCCTGCAGAGCTCCCTGTGGCCTTGAAGCTGTTGTTGACATGGTTTAAAAAAGAAGAAGCATACTTAGACTGGCAGGCCACTGTTTCTTGGGGACAGAAGGGTGATTGGAATAAAAGAGAGATCATGCAAACTTTTCTCCCTGATTGCATAACCATAGCCAAACAGAGGCTTTTTCATTAAATTCAAAAAGTAACAGGTGCATTCTGGCTTCATTTCAATCTCTCCTACCCCCAGTATTTCCCTTTTTTTTTTTGGTGCCATGCTTCTGCAGTCTGTAGATTTGGCTGGACTTACCCAGCCAATGGTCCAGAGTGCTATGGGAATTAGAAGAAATCAAGAGATAAAGCTTTTCCAAGCTAGCATGGCCCTTGGAATGCCTGTCCTGCGTCTGAAAAAGTGGCATCACTCTTAAACATAGAATTTTTATAGACCTCAAAGAAGTTCGCAAATGTGTTGGAATGCACCTGTTTTACAAATGGATGAAGACTGGGCAGGGAGTAGGGACATGGCAAATAGAGGTAGAAATGGGGAGCTGATTCCTCTTCAAGAAGCCCCAGTCTCTTCCCCTGTAGCTAAATGTCTTGGTCTTTGGTCTGAAATGCTCTTTTTTTGCCCCTGCTGACACTTGCATTGTCACAGCCACTTGGTAAAATAATTGACATGCAAGTGCCTGTTGGAGACTTGTTAATCATTCTGAGAATGAAGCAGGTGTAATTGAAATTTCAAGGTAATCTTGAGTTAATCATGGTGAGCAATCTTCTGAAGGCTTGGAAAATAGGGGCTTTCAGGACACCGGGCTTTGTTTGGTAAAATAATCTGTCCTCATTGACAAATGCAGACTTTGAGAGGGCTTTTTATCCCTCAGGTCAGAAATCCAGGGTGTGGACGGCTAACAGGATATCTAATCAACAAGGACTTTAAAATATTCAGTACAAAGAAGTGCTTGTGCTGAGAAATCATTCTTTGCATAGCTTTTTGCCTGAAACAAAATTTGATATAATGATAATAAGGGCCTGTTAGCACTGAAATAATGAAAGGGAAGGTCTGAGCTTCATCATTCACTTTCAGCTCCAATTTTCCAATCACTAGTCAGGGGAAAACCAGCCTCGAAATACCACACCCAAGAATTCTACTGTTGTCATGGAACTGCATGGGAGACTCTGGGATTAGCCTTGAGTTGTTGCGAGGTTGTACAGTCGTGGAAGAGGGCTGTTATTTCAGCAGTGGTGTTTGTCATTGCAGTCTCATTAAAACATCTGTTTGTAGCCAAGTTTGCTGCCAGCACCTGCCCTGGTGCTGCTCTGAGTGTAAAGGAGCCCCTCTGAGACCAGAGAAGCTACAGGGTGTTGCTTGCAGGGGCCAACACCTCTCTGGGCAGTGCTGTTTGGAGGAAGCTTCCAAAGGCACAGGAAGATGCGCTTGTGAATTGAGATTAGGTCCCAACCCTCTCATATGTGGTAATCCTCAAAATCCCCATGGCTGCTCCTTGTATTTCTTGTGCTAAAAACTCACAAAGGCATTTTTTCTTGATTCATCTTGAGATAAGAGTAATGCATTAAATCCTTTCAGCTTCATTGCACATGCCTTTCTCAGCTACTTTTGAAGAGCTAAAGAGGTACTTTAAAGACTTACAGTACCTGGGCTTCCTCCCGTGTCAGCATAAGCTTTTCCCTGAGGCTTGCTCTTCGTGCCTGCTAAAGCAGGATGTTCTGGTTGCAGAGTCCTACCCCAAGAAGTCGGGGAGCATAAACGAAGTCAGCGACCCAGAAGATGAGCTGACAGACTCCCAGAAAACTAGCAAGCTGTCTGAGATATACTCCACCACAATTCCGAGTGTGGACAATACTGTGGAGTCCTGGGATGGCTCTGCCATTGATGCTGGGTATGGAAGTCAAGGTAAGCCAGGGTTGTGTTTTCTTAGGAGTTTCTGGTCTCTCTAGGTCTTGCCTCTGAACATGAGCCAAAGCCTGTGGCCTGACCACATTTGTATGGCTTCTCACTTCCAGCAAGGAACAAAATGTATTTTAGAATGCACTCATGTGGTGCTTTGAGTTGGTGTATCTGTTTTAGGCTTTTATTGGCACATTTGTTCTGGCTTATATGGCATCATACTGTTCTCATCATTTTCAAAACCATTACAACACTTTATAATTCGCATAATCAGAGACAGTATTCAGTGGCCGTATGTTTTACGGAGTATTTGGTCCATAGCTCACTTTTATTTCTCCAGAGAGGCCTTGTAGGACATAATAATCCTCTTCATGATGTTTTAAAATCCACAAGAATGTCTTGTGACTAGAAGCACTTGCTTAACAAAATAATTAAGGTAATACTACAAGAAAGTATCTCTAACTCTCTAGTGAGTGATGAGATGAACACGTGTCTTTGAGGTCAGGTTTATTCAGCTGTAGCTTCTAGCAGATGTGGAACTGGAATAGAGGATACTTTAGTAATGGGGATATATTTTTACTTGGATAAAAGCACTGGAAAATAGTTATACCAGTTCAGATTTAGTGATGTAAGTTAGTATTAGCCTGTGTTGAAACAAACCAAAATCCTGAATCAATGCTGCAGCAGGAAATTGGTGGAAAGACTCCTGTCCAGAACAGAATGTGAAAATGGGGAGGGATGCTGCAGGGTGCTGCTGCAAAGTATGAGTGTGCTGTGCTCACTGCACTCTGAGTTCAAAGGACAGCACTGCCCAGGTGTCTCTTTCCCTATCCCTGCACCTTCCTTCAGTCTCTGTTGGTCTGAAGTCTTAATTTGGGAGCACAGTTGGGACTGGAGGCATCATTAAGGAGGAATCTCCTAGCCTTCATAATGCTGCAATCCTTCTCCATCTAATTGAATGTTAGCACAAGTTGGACACTGGGAAGTGATTACTTTCCCAGTAAATTGAGAACAAGTAATTGAGCACAGAGCCCCAGGGAGTGGGGCTGGTGCCAAGTTGCCCAAGATCCACACACTGCAACTTTGCTTCAGGGGCTCTCTTGTCTTCCCTGGTAATTGCATTTGGCTGCATGGTGGTGCAGTGGTGCTGGCTGGGAAGGGGGATGCTGAAAGGTAGGGAGAAGGGCTTGGAGGGTTGCCCATGAGATGGGCAGGGAAGGTAGGGGGCAGGGAAACCTGGGATTCAAAGAGCCGGGAGATTGGGGGTTACACCCCAAATGGAGAACTACAGATCAGGCTCTGCAGCCTTGTCGGCTTTTGGGTTCATCCACAGCAGTAGGAAACAGCTCAAGGAAGGATTTTGGCTGGGAAGCTGTGCTGGGCATGGTGGGAACATGCCACCAGGTGGCTCTGAATCCCAAGGATCCAGCCCTTCTCTCTGGAACTAGGAGGTGAATTCATAACGGCGCCAAGTGACTGCTCTGGACACGTGCCCCTGTGCCCAGCCCAGACCTGCTGCCCACCCGCAGCAGGGACCTGCATCCAGGGCCCTTGTCCTGCTCTGGCAGGCGGTGTGTGCCTCTCACTGCTGTAAGATGTTGGCAAGCAATTTTCCTGGGGCTCTCTCCAGAGAAGTCTAACCTTTAAAAACACACAGAGGAAACACACAGTTAAGTAAAATAACAGGCCTTGGCATTTTCAGAGAAAGTGTTGGCGTTGTCTTTGGGTATTTCCAGTGCTCTTAGCTGTTTAGGAGGTGAAGTCTCCCTTAATTACATGTTTCTCCATTACTTCTTCCTGTTCGCTTGGCACAGCGTGTATGGGAGCGTATGGCGTTTCTTGGAAAGGCTCTGAGGATTTCTCTGAAACACTGAATGGGCAGTTAGGAGGTGGGCAGGGGACTCAGGAGATTTATTTCTACTGCAGATGGCACTGACACTGTTGTGGAATGTTCTGTTTTGGAAGTTTTCTTTTTTGGCAGCTTCTCATGAGACCCGAGGATCTTGTGACTTGGTAGTGATGGATTTTCATCTCTGGAGTAAGGCACTGCAGTATGGAAAAGTCCATGGGGGTAGATGTAGTGAAACTTGTCTGATATCATACTAACAGTCTGTATTGATCTCCTGTCAAATGTGATACAGATGAGCCTCCTCTGCTCTCAAGTCAGCAGAGTTTTTCATCCTATTCCTTGCCTTTCATGCACACATCCATGAAGCAGTTTCCTGTGCCTGCACCAGTTGATCCCAAGGGCATGGGAATTCTGAGGGAACCAGCTGGCAGCCCTTAGGATCAGAACTGACCCTTCCTCATTACCACTGCTGAGGGAAGCTTGTCAAGATCTTCCCTTTGCCCTTTGAAGGATTTGTATTTAAAGGTGGCTGATTCAACAACATCATTTCTGCTGGGTTCAGTGTGGAAACAGGAGCTGTTAACCGCAGCTGGAACTGGCTGGGGCCAGGATTTGCATCTGTGGGTACATGTACTCCCAGGTCTGTGGATCCCAGACCCACACTATAAAACTACTGAGAAGCACAGGAGAGAAGGAGAAATGGGGCATCCCATGTCAACATCCTGAGAAGCTGCTTTGGTTAAAGCCAGAAGAGATCAGAAGAACTGCTTTTGGATGACTGAGATTGAAAGTGTGCAATCCATGTGGCCTCACGTTTGGGACCTAGGGAAGGAGGCTCTCCTGGCTCTGCATGTCTCACTCCATTTGGGGTTTCTGACCAGGTATTGCCCTTTCTCTTCCTCCACTCCCTCTTGCCTTCCCTAGGTACCTATATACCCCAGGCTGCCGGCATAGCCCTCCATCCACACGAGTGGAGACACAGCAGGCAAAGGAGCAGCACCCCTCCAGCAGACCCCAGGAAAAACTACCCCTACATGGATGGAAGCTTCAGTGAAGATGACTGGGACAAGCCCAGCAGGTACGGAGAGGTGGGAGGAGGCAGGGAGGTGTTTGGAGGTATGGGTGTCACTGCATTAGGGACAAAGGTGGCATGGGAATGTGATGGAGCAGCCAGTGATGTCCCTATCTTGGCATCAGGCAGCCATGGGGAAGGATGCTGGTGGTGCACTGGCTGTGTTGGGCCACCTCCACATTGCCAGGTTACCCTGAGTGTAGCTCTGTGACACCTCTGCCATAGCCAGGTGACATTTGTGTCTGGAGTTAGGGTGGTCTCAGCTGCATGGACCACAGGTTCCTACCATGTTTCTTACTCCTGCCATGTAGAGGATGCAGTATTTTCATAGATTCCATGTAATAGACATGGTCAGGACTCTCCCTGTATGTGTTGGCCAGACTTTTTTGAGTAAGGATGCAGCTTCACAACGGCTCACTGCCACAAAGCAAAAGAGGCCAACCAAACTCTTGGAGGGTCAGTGTGAGGTTGCATGTCCATGTTAAAATCTACCGAAAATGTGGCTGGATTTTCTCTCCCATCACACTTTGGCTCTTCCAACACCTCAAAGCTCCACTGAGTGAACATGGTCGTTAATCCCCCAGCTCAGCCAGCATGGGGAAAATTCTGTAACACCCCCTGAGGCCAGGGAGTAGGCTGCAGCTGCCCCTTGCTTTGGGTGAAAATCCTTCTGGAGCTGCCTTGGCCAGAGGCTGCCCCTCACTGAGCCACACGTAATGGAAAAGCCCCATTGCTTCAAAACTTCCCCTCCCCTCAACATTCTCCAGAGTCCCCATAGTTGTGTGTGTCGTGTTGTTACTGTCAGTTCTTTTTTTTTCCTATTTTTTTCCTTAACTTTTGTTTGTCCAAACAAAACCCTTAGAACATCTCATGGCCATTTCCACCTATTTAAAGATGATCAAGCTGGCAGGAAGGCTGGCAGCGCCAGAGACTTTGTTCTTGTTTTGCCTCTCAGCAAGAGCCAGATCACAGAGGTCACTGATCCCTCATGGCCCTCCTGGAGAGGCTGCTGGCAGCTGAAGTTGGCAAATCTGAGCCCTCGAAACCCCCTGTGTCCCTAATGAGGACTCCAAGCCCTGATGTCAAAGTGCAAGTGAAATGGTTCATGCTGCTGACCCCTCTTTATTAGAGAGAAAAACAAACCCTGACTACCTTTAGCCTGGAAAAACCTGCTGATCCAGTGCTGTGGGAGCCCATTCTGATTCATCTGTGTCCTGGATGTGTTTGTGTATTGCTGCTCTGAGAGGCAAGACACTGGTAACTAGAACGGACATTTGCCTTTTTGGGAACCTGAGAGCGGAGGAAGGAAATGAGTAAGGGGAAAGAATCAAAAATTCGTTTTTAGGGGAAATTTTGGTTTGTTTTTATAAAGTCTTGCTGGGTGTTTATTTGACCTTTCTGCCTGGTGTAAAGGCTACTGTCCTTTAAAAGCTGATGAAAGGTAGGGGGTGAATTTAAAATACAATAAACTATGTCAGATACTGCTCTCTTCAGGAAGTCCATGATCCCACAAGGAGCAAATGGGTGTGTGAGTGAGTTTCTGCCTGCTACAGACTCCTATTTCAACCAGGGGATGAAAAGGAAAGCATGTGCTAAAGACTTTGCAGTTGTTAGACATCTGAAAAAAGCTCTATTAATAGACCAAGGGGTCATTATATATTTAATGGAGGCCAAGTTCTCTGTGACATGTACTCAGGTAAAATATATTGACTTTGCTGAGTGGCTCTGGTGGATGAATGTCCCTTCCTGTCTGTGGAGCTGAAGACCGCAAGGCCATGCAAGATACTACCAGATGTTGCAGAGCTGGGCCATCCTCCATGCCCCATATCTTATAAGATATGTATAAGATGCATTAGGGCTGCCCTAATGTCCCTTTGGGCTCTCTTTCCATGACACATTAGTGGGTTTATAGTGATCTTGATTTAACACCACAGAGAGTTTCCTTCAAGAGGCTCCTGTTAAACAGAGCACTGGTGGTCTGAGTTTTGCAGCCTGGTGTTCAGTAAGCAATGTCCAGCATCACCTGCTTTTCTAGCTTGTTCAGAGGATTTCACCATGTTTGATTCAGAGGTATGAGAACTGACCCTGGCTTGTGGTCAGATACTAAAAGTGCTGAAACTGCCAAGATGGGGAATTGCAGAACCCCCAGCACATGGTGTTCACATTAACATGTGTTTGTACCAGCTTGAGAGAGGTTCTCTCTAACCTTACTCTCTGTTGTAGACAGATCTGGTGGCAAACTTTGCACAGCTCTAAGTGCCAAGACTGCTATACAGCAAAAAACAGAGAGACCTTCTGAAAGTAACAGCTCAGTTCCCTGGCCATCCCAAAGCAAATGAAACTCGGTTTGTATGGGTTGTACATGACACTGTTGATGCTGCAGGCCGTAGTGTGCGTTTGCTTGTCCAGCCCAGGGCAATCATTTTTATATACATCTTTGCATTATTTACTCTCATAGAGACCTGATGTATTTATCATTTTCTCACCATGTCTGTTACCCTCTGTGTTTTTCTCTCTCTTCTCAGGTGTTCTGTGTCTCAGATCTGAGCTCTATTCCATCAGCCTTTGTACTAACAGTCTCTGAGGCTCCTGGTTTACCCATAACGCATCCTTTTCTCTTTCACTTCTCTATTTCACCAAAACGTCTTCCTAAACCTACAGTCTTCCTACAGGCACTTTTTAATTTACCCTTTGAACTTTGACATTACTACACCAACTTAATTCTTCCTTTGAAGGACACTTGCCCCGTTAGTAAATGCATGGAGGTCTCGTATGTGGACTCTTGTTTGAAAAGTTCATATTGTTTGCTTTTGTATATGAAGACTCTTCAAGTCTGCTTTTACTGGTGAACACTTGCTGTAGCCTTGCAGCTTTCACCCCGCTGCAGAAGAGTGCTGACAATATTTGGTTCCTACGTTACAACAGATACCCCAACCGCCAAAATGGCCTTGAGACCACTCATGAGGACAATTTTTGGCGTGTTTTTGGAGAAGCTTTGGAGGATTTGGAAACATGCGGCCAGTCTGAACTTTTGAGGGAGATTGAGGTAAATCACTTTCTGAATTTGCTGCTGACCTGACTGTTTTGCTCTTTCCATAAGTGTTAGACCGTTTCCCCAGATCTGTTACTTGCCCATAGCATCCCTGAGCTGCCGGTGGTGTGAAGAAGGGTTTGGGTTTAATTCACGTCAGGTTTTGTGCCAATGGGTAACTCTGCCTCATTCTACAGCTGCTTGCGTGTGCTCTTTCCCTGAGCCCGTGTCTTGCCCGCCAGGAACTCCACGCCCTTTTCGCGAACTGTTGCTGGCTAATAATCTTCACATGACAGTTGGCAAGCCTTCCCTATCCAACTGTAAACCCTCTCCTTGGAAAGATATTGTCTGTCCAAAGCACTTGAAGGCCAAGTGAAAGGAGCCCCTTAGACCCCCATTGGGACTGAAGCCTTGGCTTGCTTCAAGTGCAGACAGCACACGTATCTTGCATTCAGCTGTCACTCAGCCGGAAACTGTTTTAGAGAAATAGGTAATTGGAAGCTTTTCAGCCAGCCTTCCCCATGGAAAAATCTGAGAAAGTAATTGCTTCCTGCAGAAATAAAGGTGTTTCCTCTCTTCACAAACCACTTTCTCTTTTCTTTATCCAAAATGCTTTGGAGGTCATGTTATTGTGTCCGGTTATAGGATGAGGAGCCTGGATTTCTAAGTCATGGGATGCAAATAAAGGCCCCCCTTGAGACTGTGAGCAGCAGGAAGAAACCTGCCTGGCAGGATGGGGCCTGTGCTGCTCCCTTCCCTAGTTCAGCTCCTACAGCCTGAATGAAGGAGGAGGACCCCGTGAGACCATCTCTCCCTGTGCCTTCCAGGTGCAGAGGACTGGAGAGAACTCACTGGATCATGCCCTCCACCACTCCCAGTGGGACAGGTTTTATGTACAGTTGCATATTGCTGAGGCTTCAGAGAAAAAAAGGCAACTTCTGACTAATTGAAGGTCAAAAAGGAAAGTCATGTTTTGGTTTGTATTGTGACAAGGGACTTGCTAATTGTTCTTTCCTCCTTGATCCTTAGCAACTGTAAGTGGAGGAGGAAATATCAATTAAATTTATTGTGCTGAAGCATGGAATGCTGTTTTTATTATCTTAACTGCTTCAGAAAATGACTTAAAAAAACATCAGAACACACTCAAAATCCCAAATCCCCAGCCCTCCCAAACTATAACTTTTTCCCTTGATCACTTATTTCCTGGACCTGAATGTATTTAGAAATGAGTTTAGGCAGCTGCTCTCAACCTTTCTGAACTGTTGTTGGCTGCTTAAGAGACAGTACCTCTCTGAAATGATGCATAAATATTGCTTTTCTGCTGGCATCTAAATGCAAAAGAAGGGATTTGTTGGACTCTCTTTCCTTTTCCAGGGATCTGTGGTGCAATTGCTGGTTTATGCTGTTTGGAACTTTGACAGTTACAGAAATGTTTATAAACATGTAAAGGAGTCTTATTGAAAGCTGAGCACCTCCAGGATTTCTGTGTATTAAGCACTTTCCTAGAATATTTTGAAAGTTTTGGGGTCAGAAGGGAAGTGCTCTGTTTTTTAGCAAGAATCTGTTGGGTTCAACTCCCCTTTTATCAAATCCTAAATACTACTAATCCATTCCTCCCTCTCCATGTGCTCAGCCTTTTTGAAGTGTGCTGTGTGATCTGCAGTGCTCACTGGGGCCTTTGCTATATTTCAACATTCTTAGCCCCAGCTCTCAGCCTCCTGTGATTTTATGACAGTCAGAGATTTGATTTGTTTGTATTTTTAAAAAAAATTGGCCCTTCGCGCTTTGCTTTTGAAAAAGAAGAGCCATGCAAGGTGACCCATGATAGCCTGAAAACAGGTTCACACACAGTAGGAATCCCCTTCCAGACTATGAGTATGGGAAGAAACAGGCTTTTCCCAGTAAAGTGTGTGTCTCTGCTTTGCTTTGAGGGCAGCCAAGACATGGGAAAAGTAATGCAGGGCAGCCACAGACCAGAGAAGACTGGAACTGCCCTTTTTGCTGCTTGCACTAAACCTAAAGCTTATGGAAAAACTTTAGGAAATTGCTTATGATGCTGCAAGTAGGGTTTAAATGCCATGAAGATGGAAAAGGAGTCAAATGCTGTTGGGTACTGGTTGGTTGTGGTATTTGCAGCCTGTGAGGAAGGGCAGTGGCATGGTGTGCACAGACCTTTCTGTTTTCCCTGATTCTGCAGTGCTGGGACAGCACAGCACAGCTCAATATCCTGAGGCTGCCCGAGGGCAGTGACCAAATGTACCCTGGTTGGCTGTGCTGTTGTTTGTTAGTCTGCCTGTCAAGTATGTGGTAAGTCAGTGTCCTTCCAGCATGTAGGTATTTGAGTTTTGCCCAAACTTGAGCTGATCAAGTCATGTGTGAAGACCTGAAAAGTGCAAAACTGAAAGGTTTTCTGTATTTCATCCAACCCTTTTTGAGATAACACGGGTACTGCTGGCATTTTCCTACTGCCACCATAATTCACTATGCTTGCCTTTGTTCCATCTTGGAGCAAAGAGCTGGAGGGTCTTGATTAGAGAATTAGTTGGATGATATTTCCCCCGGGCACAGGAGCAATTACTCTTTGACTTACCACATTTAGTGTTGAAGAATTTTTCTGTCTGCTCCCTACCTTTCCTTTAATTTCGTCTACCTTTCGACATTTATTGGGACTGCAGACCCTTTGAGCCTGAACTTTGAAATTACAGGTTTTGTTATGCTGTTTAAATGGACTCTATGACCTGGAGCTGGCTGAGGTTCCACAGACTGGATTCTTGACTCCGTCGTTAGCTTTGATCAATGTAATCTCATTAGTGAAAAGCATTGCCAAATGGAGTCGAATCTACTTAAGGGCATCTTTTAATGGATGCTATCAAGGATGACCAGGCTTAAATACTACTTAATTTCATATTTTTAACTCAGTTTTGCTCAGTGACAGCTCCTATTTAGTGACAGATAAAATCCTAATTTTTGTGCAGAATTGGCCTCAGAGAAGTCCCAGGCATTGACTCCCCTGGGCCATTGCCAGCACTATGTGATGCTGGAGGGGAGCTGCAGCCTGCAGAGGTAGGCTGGAGAACCAGGCAGACAATGGTTCCTCTGGGAGCTCCCTGAGAATATTATATTCATCCTTCTTGATTATCAAGATGGTTCATGCACAAGATGAGGCCTGCCTGGCCCTGTTTGTGTAGAAGGGGTCATGGAAAAATAAGGCAATGCTTCACAAATGCTTCCTTCTGAGACTAAGCTCCATGTTGGGGTGGGGGTGGAGGGCATGAAGTGGCTCAGCCATAGAGCTGGAAGCAGGCTCCCAAGGTCTGGGAATGGCTCTTACAGGCAACAGGAAGAGCTTCTTGGTACTTATTTTCTGATTAATGAGAGCAGTGGTGCCGCCGTGCTGGCTGTGACGCTTTGGTGGCCGCGTGGTCCGTCTCTTCCTACTGCTGACTCAGCAGAGTGACGTTGTGCCCTCGCCCTGCAGGCGTCCATCATGACAGGGAGTGTGCACAACCTGGGCCTGGAGGGCAGCAAGCTGCTCCTGGACTCTGTCAACCCCTCGGGAATGAGCCCACTGAGGAAAGCCAACTCCAGCTGCAGCGATGGACAGACTGAGGGCAGCAGCTCCCCTGCCAAGAAGAACGAGAGGAACCTGGACATGAAGAAGATCGAGAAGGAGATGCAGGAAATCATGTCCCCGACCCCCCTTGAGTTTCATAAGGTTTGTGTCGCCAAGGGTGGGTGTAACTGTGGCACTGTAATACCTCAATGGTTAAAGCTGTAGAAGCTTTGCAACCTTGTAAAAAATCTGCTTTGCTCAGAGGGACACCCAGAAACTGGTCCTTGTTAAAGCTGGCCCTCACCAAGGTCTGCAGCAAAGGTTTCCAGAAGATCAGATTAAGATGAAGGAGCCCCATCAGAAGAGTAATGGGATTTAGCTGCCATGATTCAGCAGGGTTCAAACCTGGGCTTTGCTATTTCTCTTTATATATAAGGTTTCCAGGTCCTTGTGTTTTGGAGTTTGTTAATTGGTGCTACAGATAAAAGTGAGAGAGCTCAAAGTATGGCCCCCTGAAGACCCATCAGCTCTTTTCCTGTGGTACACTCCATGTAGTAGGCCACTTTTCAAATAAAAAATGACTTATTTTCCCTCCGCTTCCACTCCAGTGATGGGATACTGGTTTGATTTCAGCATCCAGCTGAATATAGCCAGTTTAACCATTGTGCAAGGCAATGGTAATTAGAAAAAGTAATTAACTGCAGAAGCTGCTGATGTAGAATGCAAGCAGGGAAGGGAGCTGGAGAGGTTTCAAAACTTTGATTGCCTTTTTCTTTCCTAGTGTGACTTCAGAACGAAACCTGTAGTTATGGTAGCTGGAAAAAACAACTTTTTCATGTTTGATCTGCTTTTGCCCTTCAGGGCATGGCAAATGTGTCTTTAAATAAAACTCCTTGGTACCTGAAGGAGGAGAGCTGTGTAATTAGGCATGTTATAGAGTGACTCTTCATTCTGCTGGAGCGTCTGGTGTTGGCTGTATTCGGAAATGAGGTTGAGGCCAGCTGGGATGCTCCATCCTGATGCATCATCCTGAGCATTGTCCTTCCCCAGGACCATAGATCCATGAGGCTCACCCAGCCAGGAGCACAGTCATGGATTGTGAGCCATGGGAGAGATTCACTCCCAGTTCATGGGAGGCAAGGGGAGATTTCGGTAGTGTTGGGGAATCTGCTGTCCCTGGTTCCCAGTGTTACCCCAGGGCAAGACACACTTCTAACAGTGCTCTCCTCCTTTAGACAAGGCCAAAGAGTGACATGCCCAAGGGAAGGATGATGAGGTTGCCCATTTCTTGTGCTCAGAATGTCAGCACTTACCGATACGAATTTTCTGAAAAGGACTTGTAAATAATACGGAGAATTTTAGATGTTCCTGCTGAGTGATGTATTAAAAATGAGCTGCCTTCACATTTGACTCACGACATTAAAAATTCCCTGTGAACATGTTGATCTTTCATGTGCTGGTCTGGCACACACGGAGGATACACAGCATAACCTGGGCCAGGGAAGGCGATGCTCCATTAAAAACACTTGTTTGTCGCTCTTTTAGTGAAACATGAGTGCTGTCTGTATTACACTGCTCGCATTTTCTTCCACATCCAAGGGCGAGGGACTGTCATGGGGTTGGTTTTATGCCAGTCACCAAAGCAATTCTCCCTGTGGTGATGGTGTCAGGGAAATAAGGCTTAGTCTCTGTTATCTGCTCAGGCTAAGAAAAACCCACCCAGGAGACCCAGAGCAGAATTGCTGTAGGTCTGCACGCATTGCTCATGCTGCTCCCATCCTGGCAGCCCTGTACATCACCTCCTTGCTCTGCTGCATTGAAACCTGCTTCTTCTCTTTCTGCCTCTCCAGATGACACTCCACAAAGACCCGGAGAGCGAAGACTTTGGATTCAGTTTGTCGGATGGCCTGATAGAAAAAGGTGTCTATGTAAATATGGTCCGTCCGGATGGGCCAGCAGATCAGTGTGGCCTCAAGCCATATGACAGAGTGCTTCAGGTAATAAATGCAAAATGCAGTTCTGGAGGCTGGGACGGAGTGAATGAGTGGCTGAGAGGAAGAGAGAAGTGAGACCCATCCATGGCAGCACTAACTTTAATGAAAGGTAATAGTTAGCCAACTAGGTGAGCTTTTAGCCACCAACTCAATGGGACCTGTGTTTTATAACAGGAAATCACTAGGTAGTACCTTCAGGTGGTACCCCATGTGGTACTCCTAGGTTACACTAGTCCAGGGCACAGCCTGTTCTGGCACTGGCCTTTTTGAGCTTGGACAGCTCCAAACAAGCAAAAAGCTGTGCTGCTTCCTTTCCTCACCCTCAGTCCTATTCCTGGTTTTTGGATGAACCAGACTGTATTGACCAATATGTGTTGCTGTGAAGCCCCTTGTGGAATTAAGTGATGTTCATGAAGTTCTGTGCATGCCTTTGACAACTAGAAGAGTTTTCTAGGAAACACATCCTTCAAGCAAGTTATTTTTTATGGATATTTTTCTTTGAAAAATGCTTCATCGGAAATGACTGATGCAGAAACAGAATAAAAACTCTGGCCAAAAGCACAGTCTGTAATAGATGTGCCCTGGGCATATTGGACTACCAGAGGGACAGAAAAAGCCTGGTGAATTTTGGAATTTGGAGAGGAGCTCTGTATGGATGAAAACCAACTATTTTAGCTTTGAGGCAGCTCAAACAGCAACTGAAGGAAATGCAACCTCTATGGAAAAATTACCACCATTTGGAAATGCAGATATTGTGACCATATTTGGAAACACTCAGATGTTTAGTTTTACTGATTTCTAGGCGGGGGTTCTTAGCAGTTGGATTAGAGCCAATACTTTATGTACATCAGGTAACTGGAGGACTGGCAGCACTGTGGGGAACCTTGTTTAAGCTTGTTATGGTCTCTAGCCAGTTGGCTGCTATACAATTATTCCTTCTCAGCTTCAAATAAAAGATGGTGCAAGAATGAGCAAGAAGCTAATTAGGCTCTGGGCTGCCTTTCTGTTCAATGTTGGATGTGTCGCTTTTTGCAAGTGCCAAGTGCTCTGGGAGGTGTGCCCAAAATCCTAAACAGAGTGGTGTGGAGACTTTGGACACCCTTTTTCCACATGCTGTGCTGCACAGCTCACACCTACGGGCACATGAGGCGACTGCCATCGTGTTGATGTGTGGAGTTGGGAGTGAGGGATCGCAGACGTGCTACCGGTGACTCCCCTCAAGAAGCGCAGAGATGCGTTGCTGAGGATGCTGCGGAGTGCTGCTGATTGTGGGCACAGTGACATGCCTGAAGGCCAGCGAAACACCTCATCCCTGCTGTCACAGACCCTCTGCCTCTCGGCTGCATGGATTAACTGGAGCATGGCATTGCACTAATGGCACTTCTGCACTGGAGCTGCCTGGCTGGCACAGAGCAGGGGGAGAGCAAGCTCGTGGTTTATCTCTCCTTGTCCATGCGCGGGCTAGAAATTGTCCCTCTGCTGTAAGGAGCAGTACTGGGGTCTCTGTGCGGACACCAGCTAGGGTGGGGGGACACTGCTGGTTTCACAGACCCAGCACTGTGGGCACGCATTAATTCTGGGAAGGGGCTTGGGATGGAAGGGTTGTATGGAGCCAAGTATCCAGCCCTTACCCAAAGAAGGAAGCAACACCTGGCCCCAGGGGTTATGTTCACTCCAAAGGTGTATGGGAAATTCCTTTCTCCTTTCCCTGCTTCCCATCCCCGTGCCATTTGCCAGCCTGCTCTGTTCCAGAGCTGTCATGGCATCAAGCCCAAGTGTTCTGGTAGCTGTAGGCAAGAGAGCTGGGGTGGTTTCTCCAGATGACCCAGCCTAGAAATGTGCTTGAAGGTCTGCAAGAGCCAGCAGTAACTGCTTTCACTGCTGAATCCTACAGAGAGAATTTGCAGCTGCCTCCTGAGCCCACATGAAATGCATCCAGATTCCTGTGAAATGAAGGATATAAATGGGGAGAATGGAAGCAGAAACTGTTCAGTATAGTCTGGTTTTACTTCTGGCTGAGCTGGAAAATGGTTGCCAGAAGCTTTAGGGCTGTATTTGTTTTCTAGGTGCTGAATACTTGGCACCACAAATTGAAGGCCAGTAAAAGCCATGATGACAAAAAAGAAAATGGAAAATGGCAACATTTTTTCTACAGGCTTGAACAGGAGAACTGGTTTTGGGCCCTGCAGTGTTTAATACTTGTAATACTGCCCCAGGCACTGGGGTCAGGGCTCATGCCTGGCCCAGACTTTCTTTTCCCCTTCCTCAATCAGTTACTGCATCACTCCTCAGCTAAGTGCAGATGCTCATTCTGAAGGGGTGCTTCTGCTCTGCTCCATTATGAACCTGGAACCAGGGACCCCCAAGAGTTGTGTGTTTTGTCCAGCTGGGGTTTAGCACTAATCTTGCATTTGCTGACTAACAAACATGATCTTTCTGTTGTTCCTCCCCATGGCACGTCCCAAATCCATCCCGGCAGGTAAACCGCATCCGAACGAGAGACTTTGACTGCTGTCTGGCCGTTCCCTTGATTTCAGAGGCTGGAGATAAGCTGGACCTGGTGATTAGCCGGAACCCCTTGGCACTGGCTGCCAATGCTCCCTCGGAGGGGAACAGAGAGCTCCTGGCGCAGGTCCCCCGCGGCGCCGAGGTCAAGGCAAGTGTCCAGACGCTCTGAGCAGCGGGAGCAGAGCAGACGAGGCCTCTGCTGAGCTCTTGTGGTATTTGGGGTGTTTCTCTTGGTTTTTTGCACTGGTATGTGTAAATGCTGTACGTACCATAACCTGCAAGTGGGGAGGTGGGTCTTCAGTGAGCCTGTAGACCTCCATATATTGCTGGAAAGGTCAGAGCTGGGTGTGCATCTGGGGCTGTGGCAGCGACGGCAGTGGGACAAACTGCCAACAGGAGGAAGGAGCATCCACAGCCATCCCCCATGTCAGGGCATCCCCCTGTGCTCCTGCCATCGAGTGTGCAGCATCCTGCTTCAGATATCCTCCTCACCCTGAAAGGCCTTGGCCATCCTACAAACACACATGGTGCTATTATGTTCCTTGTTTGCTCGGTTAATCACATACAGCAGGACTGAAATGCCTTTCCTTTTATGTTGTGCCCAGCTCCATCCTTTCAACACTCCTGGTAAATCAATTCCTGCAGCCCCTTGCACTCCCGGTACAGGGCTGTGGAGAGAGCTGTTAGAAGACACTTCAAAATGTGCTTGTGAGTGGCTAAATGCAATTCTTGTGCAAAAATTGGTATTTGCAGCTGTCTCCTGCCAGCTCTGTCCACACTCCCTGCCAGATCTGGCTCGCCCTGTGATGGGATGAGGCACCTCGTGTGGCTGACTCCCATGAGCAGTGTTGTTACTTGTGCTCAGTAGTGACTACAGAGTAGAGGCCATACCCAGGGCTAAAGGCCCTGAGTACCTGCCTGAATCCCCCTTGTTTGTCTGAGCTTAATGGAGATCTCTTGCTTGCAAACCTGGCCTGTGCCTGGAAATAGATAGCAGAATAGCAAAATTCCCAGGGCTGCCCCTGATGTTTTGGGTCAATGAAACCTTGCTGTCTCCCCTGAGGCAGAGGCATGACAAACCCTTGGTTGGGTGGTGGTTGTGTCCTGTGTTCCTGTGGGCTGGGTGGTGTGTGCCCCTTTGCCTGTTGCTGGCGTCTTGTAGCCCCGTGGCCGCTCCCCTCCCGCCCGAGAGCCCCTGGCCCTGCGTGGCAGAGGGGCTGTGATGTTTGCATTGCCTGCCCTCTTTCCCATACTAGCACTTTATGATGATGTTCATGTCCTGGTGGCAGCATGAGGCCGGCGTCGCTTTCCCCGGGAAGGCCTGGGCAGTGGAGTGGAAGAGCTCACTCAGTTGGATACGGCAGCTCCGGAGCCCACTGCCCTCCTTCCCTGCTTGCCCTTCCAGTTCCTCCCTCCCTACCTGCACGCCAGTGGAGCGTGGAGGTTGTTGGGTGGGTGTACAGCACGTGTGTGTTCGCTTTGCTGAGCCAGGACTCGTCCCCACACTGTCTGTCCCCGACATCCCCCAGTGACAGCAAAACGTATGCGGGTGTTTCCTCCAGGCACGGCCCCATCCATCTGTCGTTGTAGGCATTTTCTCTTTGAGTATGCAATATCCCATACCGTTGCTGCCACACCTAGATAATGTGCCATAATTGATACCGTGGAGCATTGACAGTGCAGCCGAAAGTGTTTTTATATGCAATATTCTGAGCAGTGGAAGCTCACTGGGGCTTCTCATAGGTTTTTAATGAAGACTTTTATTAAAGGCTTTAAAAAAAAAAAAAAAAGGAAGAAGAAAAACTTGGTCCTCGTATCCCTTCCTATGCATTTTGAATGAGATGAAGATGAAATGCATTACTGAAATGTGTATTTTTATCCATATATTAGAGTGTATTCCTTGTAAAGTATTTTTATATGCTAATTTTCTTATGTATCTATGAAAGCACAATATTTAAAAGTACAGCATTTCAAAGAATATTTTAGTCCTGTTTTGGACCTATTTGTAAATCTCTGTATTTAAATGGGATTGGAATGACTTTGACTTTTTTTTAAAATTAAATAAAAGCAAATGAAATGCGTTTGTTTTGGTTTGTGTTGCTTTCTGCTGGAGGATGGTAGTGAGGCAATGCTTTGCTTCCAGCAGCATTTTAACAGGGGACCCTGTTTGTGAGACACCTTGGAGGACAAGGGGGAGGCCACGCAGAGGGTTTGGCTGGGAGGCCACTGTTTGTAGGGCTACTGGTGTAGGTCTGGGGCTGTGCTTTGCTGCCCACCATAAGTGGTGGGACTTGGGTCGCTCCCCTCCCTGTGCCTGTGGAGGCAATTTTGCTGTAGCTGTTAACAAGGGGGAGCTGGAGATGCTCATGCATGTGGTTTCAGCATTGCCCGCAGCTTTTCCACACTGGAATCTTGGCTTGAAGCTGGGCTGCTCCATGACAAAACACTGACGCAGCAAAGCACGTGGCAGCCGTGACGGGGCAGCATTTGCAAAGCTGTGGTTAATCCCTGGGGATGGGTTAGAAAACTGCTGGAGAATGATGTGCTGGCAGGAGATGTCCCATCTGGTGCTCAGAACCCTGCATCTCCTGTGGGGTGCCTTGGGGTACCGTGGTAGCCAAATTACCCCGCCTCTGAAACTAGACATCCCAAGAGATGACTGCCACGAACCCAGAACACAGCTCCTTGTCTCCAGGCGTCGAGGATTTCTCTCCTAGGCTCCCATTGAGGGCAGCACAGGCTGGAATGCTTCCTGGATAAGGCCATAGGGAATCTCTGCTCACCAGCACAGAGAGGGTGAGTTGGATTTTGCACCCCTTTGTGACCAAGTGAGTAATGCAGGACTTTTCAGAGCCTGAGCGGGGTATAGGAATGTCCCTGGTTAGACTGGGGAATCATTGCCATGCAAACAAGCCTTATCTGCCATCTCTGGCTGCCCTCCTGGGGTGAAGACTTCAGAACAGGGCCCTGCACCAGGCCCTTGCCAAAACCATGTGGAGCCAGCCGAGGCACTGGGGCTGCAGCCGAGGCACTGGGGCTGCAGGAGGCTGAGTGAGCACCCACGAAATGCGAGCCCTGGGGCTCAGTGTGTGTCCAGGGGTTCTGTGTGTGTCCCAGGTAAAAGGTTAGAATGGAACTGCTCCCTGGGATGTGCCTCAGTGGGCAGCACATGCCCCTGCTGATGTCACTTCTCGTCCCACGGGCCTTGGCTGATGGGAGCAGCTGCAGCCCTGGGCAGGTGATGGCCACCAGGGCAGGTGGTCAAAACCTTCCAGCAGCAGCTCGTGGCACTTTGTGGCTTTTTAAATTTCCTGTTTATTTATTTTATTTTAACCTCTGACACACTGCAGTTGTTGCCTGTGCTCTTACAAGGCTGCTTAGACCAGACATTGCAGGCTGTGCTGATGAGAGGAGAAATTCCTGACAAAGTCCTCAATCACACCCAGCAAAACAATCAACCAAGCCAAAAAACCCCAGCTAAAGACAGCTGTGGGACTGATCCTGGGCATGGGGTGCTGGAGGCTCAGCTGTGATACTCAAATGTTTTGTTTTCACAAGGAGTAGCCACCTACATGTTGGTTTTTTCTTTCCCTACTTCAAATCAGGACTTCAGGAATGGACACTCTGGTGTTCTGTTTGACTGAATAGGCCATCAACGAGCTTGAAATAACCAGTTTCATGCAACAGGAAAAGAAATGTTGGGGTGGGTTTTTTCCTTTCTTTTTCTTCCTGTTGGGCTTTTCTGGTGTATTTGAACTCTCACAGTAGTGGTGCCATGCATGGGCTGGGCACTTGCTGGTGAGAAATGGCTTTCTTTTGTATCACTTGGGGTTTTTTGTTCTTTACCTCTTTGATGTATTTTGTTGTGGGTTTTTTTCCCCTCACCCCATTTTTTTAAATTTGTCTGTATCCCAACCCATGAATTTTTGCACTTTTACCTTTCTCACTCTCTCCCCATCCCACTGGATGAGGGGGTGAGTGAGTGGCTGTGTGGGGCTGTGCTGTCAACCAGGGTAAAACCATGGAAAATGTGAAGTTAGCTAGTGATTACACATATTTTATATATATTTTATAAGGACAAAAACCCCCCACACCAACAACCCCAAAATAAGTAATAGGTTTAACGGAAAAACTGAGCCACTCGAAGACCAAAAAAACCATCCAAGGGCATAGCTGGTTTATAAAGGAAAGTTTTATTTTCAGTTATAAGGTGATTACAAACTCATCTAAAAAAGCAAAGATGACTTAAAAATATCCATATACATTTTATTTATCTAAAAAGCAAAACAGAAACTGCAAAATACAAACATTTACCATATACACAAAGGCAAGGGAGTTTTAGGATTAAATTACACTCCAGGATTTTTTTCAAATACAAATATTCCGTTTTGGAACACACAAAAAATGTTTTAAAATGTTTTAAAAATATTTTTAAGGTTTTTTTCTTTAAAAAAGCTCAGATGACATTT
Organism: Corvus moneduloides; assembly: GCF_009650955.1. Taxonomy (NCBI): domain Eukaryota; kingdom Metazoa; phylum Chordata; class Aves; order Passeriformes; family Corvidae; genus Corvus; species Corvus moneduloides. The sequence goes on from NC_045486.1 coordinate 10,671,777, forward strand.
TTAAGGAGGCCATCATCGCCCTCGCCTCCTTGCTGCATGTGCTACTCATTATCACATTACTGTAGTCACAGTTGCTAGGAATTTAAATAATTTAAAAAACACCACTGTTTTCTTAGCCAAATACATCAAACAAGATGGACCACCTCTTACAATGTGAAGTCCCTGGCAATATTATCAGGTAACAATCACAACATTACACGGGAGAAAAAACAACATCCTATTGAACAACGAGCACTTCAGAACAGTACTGGGATGCTGCAATGCTGAGAGACCAGCGCTGGCTTCCAAGACAGGAGCAGGTCATGAGCTAACTCACCTTGCCCCCTCAGGTTTTGTTTTTTTATCAGCCTCTCAACAGAATTTTGCCACTGTTTGGTTTGGTTTTTTTTTTTATTTTTTTTTTTTTCCTTTTTTTTTTTTGGTTTCTTTTTTTTCTTTTTTTTTCTTTTTTTTTTTCTTTATATATTGAAAAAAAAATCGACTCTTTCTAACAGCTGCAGAAGCAGGTACATTTGGGAACACTGTGTATCGTGCTCACTGTGCTACAGGGCTGAAGCCTTCCCCCACAAATGCACACATGTGCACAGCTCCTCAGCATCAAGTTTCTTTTTTTTTTTTAATAGCTTTATTTTTCCCGTTATTTCTTCTGATTTCTCAAGTCAGGCCATGTTTTCCCGGCACTTCAAAAGGGAAAGTGAGCAGCACCATCCCACTGTGCACTGCAGAGCCATTGGGAGCAAGCCTCCAAAACTTGCTCCTTTAAAATTCTCTTCAATTTACTTTACTCCTAATGCTCGTGGTAATTAAATTCTGATGCTTTTACTGATTATTTCAAATGAGGACACAGCAGCAATACAAAAAGGCTGTGTCTGCTCTGCCATTCAATTGCCCAGCATTACAAGCAGGGTCAGGCTCTTTTCCAGTCACAAACCCTGTCACCAAAGTTTTCCACCTTTGATGGGGATGGGTGGGTGATTTGTTTTCTTAAAATTTTCAACCTGCAAAATTTTGAGCTTGTCCCTATTTTTGGTGAAATGGTATCTCAAGCTATTTCTGCTCTTGTTTTAGGACATGGGTAAATTGAAATCACCAATTCCCAGTGACAACTGGAAAAAAACCACACAAAGAATGGGACTTTTTATTTTTATTTTTTAAAAGAAACAAACAAATTGAGGTTTTTTTTTTTTTTTTTTCAGAGAAGCATTATCCATGTACACATTTTTTTTGGGCTGGCAGAAAAGAGCCACAATCTGGTGGAGGGTGTGGGGCTGGATTGGGCAGTTTTCCAGTGGGTGCTGGTGCTGGTTATATTCAAGTCTCTCTTGAGCAATCTCTCCCATTGACTCAAATTGACCACTAATACCGTAAGAAAATTTTTGTGACCAAAGTATGGAGCTCAGAGCACCTCTTTTGCACTAGTTCAAAGGGTTTCTTAAATGTCAAGTGTCATCAAATCAACTAAATACTTTGTTTCTTAAGCTTATCTTTGATTATAAGAAATAAAACAAGCTACCAGGGTTTGACAGTTCCTGACCTTTGCTCATGCAAATATACAAATACACAACTACACGTCAATCCTAACCACAAGGCTTTGGATGCTGATTTTGGAGAAAACAAGTCCAGGGCAGCTGCCTGAACCCACACCACACCCAACCTCCCATGCCAGGAGCCATGTGGTGCCTGCAAGTAGCCAGGAGAGTTTACAAATCCAACCTTAAGGCTCCCTCGGAGGGGCCATGGTCCAGGATTTTGTTATTACTGTCCCTCTTCCACCACTCCCATTTAGGAAAGACCATTTGGACACCCTGGCAGGTTGGCTCTTTGCAGGCAAGTGGTGCCTAAATCTCCTCAATCCTCATCCTGAACAGCTTGGCAAGATTTACACACATGATTTGCAGCCTAGGAATAGAAGCAATGTCCCCACTGTGTGCGTGCATATGAGGGTGGAAGATTTCATCTACTACTCTACTTAAACACAGATTTATTTTTATTCTTTTTACTGAAAGTGAGCAACTTCCGTTGAATCTCCTTGGAAATAATGTCAGGGTCATCTTTCTTCCAAGTGTACTTAAGCTGCTTAACTAACTTGTCCACTGCATTCAATGCACAGCTTATTTAACATTTTATATACATTATGCCTCCATGAGTGATCCTGCAGGGACCACAAGACATAGAAGCTAATAATCAGTTATTCAAAACTGTTCAAATCCTTCTCCCACAGCTGGAAGTTTGCCATTGATGCAACAAGTGGGAGCTTTGAACCCAAGTGTGACAAGCACAACCTCAACAAAACTGAAAATCTCCTTAGCAAATAAAAACAGACCAGGAGGAGACTTGGAAAAGATCTATTGAATGGAGATGTCCATGTGTCTTCAGATCTGCTTGAGTTATCTAATGCTGAGACAAAGAAGAGGAACCAGAAGCATCTGCAGTTGGGAAAGGAGGATTGGGCTGGAAACAGGACTGGAAAGAGCTGCAGGAGGTGCTGTCCTGACAATAAAAGCTCTGCCGATGTTGTTGGGGTTTTTTCAGTGTTTGTTACAGCAACTGTAAGGCTGCACTTTTTTTCCCCCCCTACTTTTCCTCATTTCCTCCTCTCCCCAAGAACAGCAGTGAAAACCAGTTTTGCTGAGCTGTTCCAGCAGATCATTCCTAACTCCCCTCCACCCCTAATTCCAGGAGCTGCACTGCTGCTGCGGGGTGGCCACCAGCACTTCTAGATGGCAAATACAGCTGCCAGGCTTTTGTATTTTCATTTACATCACAAGAACAAATCCATTGTGGACCTACTATCTCAAACTTTAAAAAGGACTTTTCTAAGTGTGTGGATCTGTTTGGACCAGATGAAAAGGAAAGCTATGAGCTATGATGAGAAGGAAAAATAGAATAATAACAACAACAATAAAAAACCAGTTCTATTTATGAAATCATACTGCTTAAACACTGAGATACAGACTACTGGTAAAGTCCCTTACAATAGATGATCATTCAGAGAGATCATCACTAGTAACAGGTGAACTGAAAAGGTTTGGAAAATTAAGAAAAATAAGAAACAGGTCAGAAAAATCTCATGGGGAATATGTTCCCCTTTACATTTCTACTACCTCTTGATTTCAGTTCAACTGGAAATAAATACTGCTGAAACTCTGCTGTTTTCAAGCCCAGAAGAGCCCATGAATACAAAAGTACATGAAACATGAAAACGTGTGCATTTTGTCTTGGTTTATGCTGGCTTAAATCTCCAGGATCTAGTTCTAAAGATCTCATGCCAAAACTGCACTGTTTTCCCTAGATCCAAACCAGTTCATCTATAACTAGTCATGATGCTTTAACATAGAGTTCCGCATTTACACAAAACAGGTAAAGTAGGTCATAAGAGTTTAAACAAGTAAATAGAGGAAAAAAATCAGTTGTCTTTGCAGTCAAAATAGGTAGAAAACACAAACTTTCTTAAAAAATTATTTTTTAATAAATTTGGCAGAGGATCATGTTGAAATGCAAATTTATCACCAAGAAAAGTTTAGAAATCTGATAAAATTGTTAGGTAAAAACCCCAAACTGTAAAAATGCAAATGTGCTCACTGGAACTCAAACCCCAGATATAATAAGAAGAATTAAGTACTTTTTTTTTTTTTTTGGCAGGAGAGGGAGGAGGGGAGAGGGGAACTGTTTTCCAGAAACAATGATTTGTTGGCTCTTGGTGAGTCCCAGCCCTCCCTTGCAGTCTTACTGCAGAGCACAGCAGGGCCAGGGAAGCTGACACAGAGAATCTTCAGTGAGGTTGTTGCATTTGTGCGAGACCTTTTCACTTGGATCATGGAAGCGACTGATTTGAATGGCACAGTTTGTATCGAAATGGGGCTGGGTTCTATTCTCTGGTAGTTGTACTTTGAAAGGTGTAGTATTATCCCTCTGGTTCTTCCTACAAAGACACTCTCCACAATATGGGAGAGGCCTGAACACCCAGCTGACTTGCTGGAGACATCTTCGATGTAGCCAAACCATTTTTTTCCCTTAACTAAAGCTTGTCTCAGCTCTATAGCACAAAAGTCATGTTCAAACTATATAATCTCAAACACAGTTGTATGACAATGTATGTATACAAAAAAAGAAAGAAATCAAGCATCAGTGTTTCATCTGCACTCACAAAACCCATTAATTTAGACCCCCCATACCTTCTACTCCCTCTTCACCTGTGCCTGTTTTCTGCAGACACTGATTGTAACTCAAAAATGAGAGCCCAAGCTGAAGCTCACCAAGAGAGTTATCTTTGGTTACATTTTCTTGCCTTTGATTGTTAAAAAAATAAAATTGCTGTATGCATGTTTCTTTATTTTGGGCACATTTGAGGACACCCACTGGCTCTCAGAATTCCTTCTGTGACCTTGGATGGTTTCTGCCACTTGCCCAGCAGGTGTCATTTAGATGTTTGCTATCTCCAGCTATGCAAAAGTTTCCTTTAGAACTCTCATAATACAGCAACCAGAAAAAAGAAAACACAATTCTACTGTGACTGGTTTTGTTGCTGCAACTCAGCTCTCTGTTGTAAAAGTATCTACAAATTCAAACTAGAAAGATTTGGAAGTTATAGATGCAGCGATGTTTTTCTTTAATTAGTAATTATTTTGGTCCATTTCTTAGTTTTAAATCTCCCTGTTTCTGTTACAGGGAAACCAGCAAGTTAAGAAATATTTGTGCTGCTGTGGCCAGTTAGCCCACGGGAAAAGAAAAAAGAAAATAAAACTACTGTGTAGGAATGTTAAGAACTGTTTATGTTCCTGTTTAAATAAATGACAAACTCTGCCCTGACAGACTAAGCTGACAGCAGAATAAGCAGATACAAACTTTGCACTTATCAAGCATTTCTTCTAAATACCTTTGGATAGACTACCTGTGGTATGGTAAGAAAAAAACTCTCTTCCTCTAATACAATGCCCACAAGACAAGGCTGAGTTTCGCTGGAGAACTTGTTCCCAGCACAACCTGCTCAAGTTTAAAAAAAAAAGAAAAAGAAAAAGAAAAAGGCATTTGTCCATATTTTGGACAGTTTTAAGGGATCCAATTCCCCATGGAAACATTCACCTGCACTACATAAAGTGGAACCCCCATTCCTATACTCCTTGTAGTGGTTTCTCTTCTCTTCCCAGCCTCACCTGGAATGGTACCCAATTCCTTCTGACCAATACAAAGTATTTCAGTGTTACATGTTCCCTTTGCTTTAATTTAAATTCCAAAGAGCCCTGTTTCTTCAGTAGATAAAATTCATAAATATGTTCGCCACCCTCCAGCCCTCCTAAAAATAAAATAAAATAAAATAGAATAAAGTAAAATAAAATAAAATCATGTTTTAACCCAACGATGAGCAAGGAGACTGGGGGCTCTAGGTCCACGACTGCTATTTAGTAACATGGGACAAGGGACTCACTTAGTCCTTTTGTTTGTTCCTCCAACAGCAATGACCTCCCTCCCCCAAATAAATAAATAAAGCAAATCCTGGTTACCGAACTTGGAAAAGCATTTTTGAGATACGTGGATGAAAAGCACCTGTTTGCTGTGTGATATTATTATCATCATTACTATTATTATTATTAACAATGTGTCTGTTATCAATACCAGTTACACCAGGTGAGTGGTTTTGTTCCTCCTGCCAGGGATGACCTGGTTTGTGCTCACCTCTGGACGGTCAGAGTCCAGAAATGATTCCTTTATTTTCCTGCCCCAAAACAAAGTCCAAATGAGCAAGTGAACACCTGAAACACCCAGAGGGCAGGTGCTGCTTTTCCCCTCTTGGCTGCTCAGTGCTCACCTGTGCTGCCCTGGGGACAGGCTGCCCTCCCAGTTTGCAGAATTCAAGTTTACACCAGTGCCACCACACCAAAACATGGTTTGCTGGAAAACTCAGGAGCAGGTACTCAACCACCCTGCTCACACACAAACAGCAGGCATTTCACTTAGGTAAAAAACCCTCAAAAATTTTAAAAACAACAACAAAAAAAGACTGAACCATGCCAAATCCTGCAAATGCCCTCCTCAAGTTCTCTCCCATCAGTGTGACAGAGTCCCAGCGCTGTCCTTGGGAGGGACAGCCACAAGACTGTTCACACCCAGCTTCTCTGCATCCCTTGCAAACTCCCTGCTCCAGCTGTTTGGCTATATCCCTATCCAGGGACTGCACTAAACAAAACTGTACCCACTCCCTAAAGTGACCCTGACTCCTGTCGTTTACCACAGTTGAACCAGAGGGTAGAAATACTACACCTTTGAAAATTCTCTTGAAACAGCATTTTTAAAAAAATCTATCTCTCAACAGAGCTCCTTTTGTGTGTTCTGTAGGTTACCCTGCTCCCAACCATACCAGCACCTAAAATTGCTTTCTGAGACTTGAATGTATTGCTGGCAAGACAATAAATTCAAGTGGTAAGGTGTATAATATTTAGAGATAAAGATATATATATATTTAAAAAAACCCAATAATAGTAAATTCTTGTAATATGTCTAGTCTGATATGAAAGCTCTCCCTCTACAGAGAGACGTCTGCTGTGATTACCTTACAAAATATTAAAAAAAAAAACACACACAAAAAATAACTTTCTCTGTGAGAAATAAAAATAAATCCTAGTGCAAATATAAAGCTCTGTAAACCTGGTCCTATGAGAATCTATGGTTAGTAAACGGCAGTTAAAGCAGGTTTATCCTCTCACAGAGAGAGCTCACATCATGGTTTCCACAATGATATGAGTTGGCTTGATCAATCCGCCATTTGAAGTTCCATTGGGGCAGAAGGGGGTGCCACTCTCCGTTTCTTTGGACCACCGATTCACTTCCTTGGGGGCAGCCACCGCCTTTATCCTCTGAAAGAGAGAAGGAAAGCAGAGCTGAGATGCCCAGAAGGCCTCTGTGTCCCCACGTGCAGGACGCGGCATTCCAAGGACAGGGACAGGCGGCGGTGGGAGATGCGCGCCCGCAGCTCTGTGAGGATGTGGGGATCTGTGGGGCCTTCAACTCCTGCTCAGCTGCAGAGCCTGACTGGAGGCAGGGAAGTCAGGCGGGAGGGTAGTCCCAGCAATTTCCAGCATCCTGCACGTTGGGCTTTCAGTGCTGCAAATGATGCGCGTCCTCCTTCCTCATTTAGAAACAGCTCTGCCTCTCAGCCCAGCCTTCACTGCCAAGTGGCGACTTCTGTCCTACATCTCAGCTCACAAAGGAAGAACTAAATGGCATCTAGAGTGTTTACTCTCTTTCCTTCCCTAACATGGTCTTTGAGCTGTGTTTTGGCTACTTTTAGACTTGTCTCTCATGGTGACAATGGTGACAATGTAGGCAGGAAAATTAACACTTATGCCCTGGCCACAGCTGAAAAAGACCATTAACACTTGGACAAAAACAAATGCAAGTGTTTGTGCTCTGGGAAATGTTTGGGTTTGGTATTTTTTTAAATTCTCTTTATGCCTAACCCAAAGTGTCCCAGTTTCTTCTCCAAGAATACCCTGAGCTGCCTTTAAGACTGACTCGTTAGGCATAAACAAAACTAATCTGAAAACTTAGAAGAGAATTGCTAAGTTTCTTGCTTGCACAGCCTCTAAAAACCTTCCACTGCAAGAAAAACAAATTAGAGGAGCCCACAATGAGCTGCTAAGGGCAAGAGATTTCCTGCAAATCCAAACCCGAGGGAATGTGCACTGTCAAGTCTGAATCAGACCCAAAGTTTTCTAAATACCAGGCCAATCTGGATCCAGTGTTTCAGTTTGAAATAAAAGAAACGCAAATTTTAAAAGCTAAAAAGTGAAGCCCTCTCTCAAGAGGGTTTGACTTTTATTTAGTCCCCCACAGTGAAGCTCATGCCTGAGAGCCACACAATCCACAGGCGTATCTGAATTTCCCTGAAATTCAATGAGTTTTTACACAACCAGGTTTGACCCAGGTCTCTCTCTCTTTTTCTTTCTCAGCGATTTTCAGGATGGTGGTTCTGTGTCCCTGTGGGCTGGAGAAGGGAAACTTGAAACTCAGAAACACCTCAGTCCTTGAATGTTTGTCCGCACGTGGAGGTAATGATTTGCCAAGCTGGAAGCTGCACAAGTGGGACACGAGTAAAATCACTTGGTGTTTATCTGGAACAGAAGGCTTTGTGTTTGTTCTGTTCCTACTGTTTGCCCAGAGGACAGCTGATCTTTAACAATCTTATTTGCCCTATCTGGGCAAGGTGGCAGTTTTCCAAGCACTACTTTGTATAAAAAGTTAAAGCTCCCTTTCTCCTCTAGACAGACAACTGCTCTTACCTCAATGAGCGACCCATCTGACTGAATGATGCGGATGACCATCACCATAGGGATGCAGATCATGGAGGAAAGGGCAAGAACCCAGCCCAGGCCAATTGCCCAGTCTGGGTATGTGTAGACCTTGTTGTAGGTCAGTGGTTTATACTTGGCCAAAGAAAAGATAAAGCATCCCTGTGGATGAGAAAGGAAAACAAAGTGAGGCTCAAAAAAACGCTAAAAGCAGTAGGGCTCTGGTGCTACCATTGGCCCTGAGGAAGACAGGCAGTGAAAGGCAGGGCTGATGGATACCATATGTACTTTAAGCCAATGGGGGAATTGTTCTTCCATTTAAATCATTGGAAGAGCATCTGCATCTGCTTATAGCATCTGCTGTGTGACAACAGAGTGCTAAGAGATGGTGCTGAACAGCTGCAGTACACGGCCAATCCTTCTTCAGGGCTCAACTATTTGCTGTATACTGCAAGATTACCAGGATGTTCTTCCCACCCAATGAAATACTTCAAGCTGAGGTCTGCCTCAGACTGCTCAAGTCTTTTTGTTACAATGGCCTAGCAGTCCTACGTCTTAAAGTAGGAACTGTGCTTTGGAGAGTGAATTTTCTCTTAATGAATGTAGAATTTTGCCAATCCTAAGAAAAATCCACTTAAATGTAGCCAACTGCAATTTGTGCAGGCACAGTAGAGAGTAGAAAGCTGTCATGTTAACAGCTGACATCTGAGAACATGATGTCTTTGAGACGTATGTTCAAGCCTTCAGCTTCTCTTTGCAAATTGGCCTCTGAATGCAACAGCCTTCCCTTGAAGAGAAGCAGTAAGAGGTGCCTTAGCACTGCCAGACGTAAGACTTGAAAGAGCACAGGTCAGTACTCACCACACAAAGAACTGGTGTGATCACAATCCAGCTCCATTTCATCCAGGGACCAGGTCTGTATCCAATCATATCCTCAATGGCATCATAAATATTATCAGCGCCTGCAAGAACCGAGCAAATAAAAGCCCTGTAAATACTGTAGGATTAAAGCTGCCTTCCTCGGCTCCCCAAGGGGTATTTAAAGGGAAGATGAGGGTGTCAGAGGTATTCTTCAAATGCTTCCCACAGCTGTGAAGTCCAAAATGATTTTCTTGAAAAGCCCAAATGTCTGGGGACTCTCTCATCTCATCTCTCCCCTCATTATTTGGCTGCAGGAGGGCAATGCTAATCTTTCCTGCCCCTGTCACACACGCTCTCCTCTCTCACTGAACTTCCCAGAGGGATCACTATGGGAAAGACTTGACAGCAAACGGTGCACCTGCTTCTACAGAAATCTGACTTTGTTTGTTTTGCTTTTCTGAGGAGATGGAATACATGGAGAATCAGAAAATAACCAGTCCTAATCAGCAAACATCTGATTATTCCCCAGCCACAGCTCAGGCAGCTACAGAGGCTGTCAGACCTTGGTTCTTGGCATTGCCTAAAAGTAATGGGGCAGAATACACTTTTCAGCTCTTTTTGTACTTTCTGTTTGGTTGGCTTGTCCCTGCAGACACTGCAGCTCTGAAAGGAAATTCTCTGAGAGACAAACAGAAATTTTCATGGCTGGCCACACTTTAAACTCTCACCTCTAAACTTAACACATGAAAATGCTTAATTGTGCCCTTATTAATTAGCAATGGAAGAATACTCATTTTTTGTGGAAAAAACACTGGAGGTTGGATTCATCCCAGATGCAAATTTGTCTCCAAGAGGTCAGGGCAAATTTATACTAATGGCATGTGTCTGCTGCTGGGAAGAAGACTCTGGGGTGGTTGATCATTAAATATTTGCCTAGCAAAATTGTCACTGACTCATCAAAAGATATCAGATGAAAGGATTCTCACTTACCATAAACCCAGGCTACAGCAATACATTCAAAGAATGCAACCCACAAAAGGCATACACCACTAGCTGCATAGTAGTCAAAGAGTTGAAAAACATACATGCCACCCTGTAAAAGAGAGACACAATTGGTTAGGATCCAACAGGAAAAAAAACCCCAAGAATTCAGGCCCAGCTCCCAGCAACATCTACCAACATATCCTAATGGCTCCTGTCCAACAAGAAGCAGCATCTAGCAAGTAGGTAAGGTAAATATTTGGCATTACCTTCCCCAGGGAATATGCATGTTTATTACAGGAATAATTCCAAACAAGACAGCGATTAAACAAAATTAGGCCACTTAGTATAATCTACTGAGACACTTAAATCTTGCCTTCTTACAAGTATTTTAGGATGGGCATTTAAAGAAACAAATAGTACAAAAAGTAATAGGTTGCCTCCTAACATTAACACCTTAAAAAGACTAAAAATGAAAGCCAATTCATCAAGAAGGTCTTTATTTATTGAGTGAAGGGGCTAATTTCATGAAAATAGTTCATTTTTTGTTTTATGACTCCATTTGTACTCTGCTGTTAGACTCTGCTCTCACTACACTGCACTTTCACTTGAGAAACTGTGGGGTTTGGGCACCTCTGTTACAGGTGCTATTTTACCTCCCACAGTAGAGCTCTTCCAGTTGTTTGTAAAATCTGACTTGGATTTTATTTTGAAGATAAATATCACAACAGTGCAGGCACTGGAATATATTTCTGTCTTGTTTATACTAGAATAAATCCAGTGGTATTTAATTAATTCAAATCTGTGTAATTAAGATAAAAATCTCTTTCCCTGAATGCCACTGGATGGATTCTTAATGTGCTCTGCTGAATGTTTCCTATATGTTTCATCATTTAGAGCTAGATGTTAATATTCATACTCATGTTGACTGGTACCTGAGATTAGATTGAATTTAATGAGATTTCACGTTCCTGTCCCTGTGACTGAAAAGGGAAGGGATATATAACTCCCATTCAAAATGCTTTCAGATCTAGGGACGAAAGATGCTCTGTCCATAGAAAAAGCACTACTCCTATGAGTGGCTAATTCTTCGCAGTCTCAATCATAGCTAAAACTGGCCTGAAAAATGGCTAAAAAAGAGGGCAATTTGCAGCACTGGTACTACTTACCTCAGTCACCATAGTTAGTCCCAGAAGATAGCTAAGGAAACACACTATAGCGATGAAGATTTCCCGTCGGTAACCCTTCCTTAGGAAGGATGGGTGCAGATCAACTAATGACGTGATCTGTCCTTCAACTTCAACAAACTGCAGGGTGAAAACAACAGCAGAGAAATGACTTGAACATTACCTGCCATGCCACCCAGGCTCCTACTTGAACAAACCCTCCCCAGCAACACCCCAGCTCTGTACTCTGTGCTGCTCTCAATAAAGAAATAGAAGCCATCCCTTTGTAACCCCGAGGTTGGAGCATGGGCGTAGTTTACAGGTTGGAACAAGCTTTCAGAATTTCTTTTTATTTCCTAGGAGCCTTATGAGCTACCAAAGGGGCTCTGCAAATGCAAGCCACGAGGATGAAGGAGGCGCTTACGTGCCTGATGACAGGAAGGCACTTATGTGGCTTTTATGCTGTCACTGTCCCAGATGGACACAGGATGTATGCCAGAAAAGAGGCAGAGGGAAACACTCAAAAAAGTCCAAACTAGGAGAGTACCTCCCAGCCTTTTTCTGATGTGCTAGGAAACCTCACAGGTACTAGTTAGGTTAATTCCAAAATTTGATATAATTCTACTCTTGGGTTTGTTAGTGAAAATCCAGCCAAGGGAAAGCAGACTTTGATGTGAAACAGCAGCTCTTGATTGAACGTGTCCTTTCTGGATCTATGAGCAGAATATCTCCGACTGAGGCTCGGGGTACTTCTGCAGCAATAATGGAGCTGCTCATAGAGTCCCCATTCAATGATCTGGCCAGTTATTTGCACTTGTAAACCAAAAATGAAACTCTGGATAAATGAGCTAAAAGTCTTTATCTTGCTTCATGATAACTGTATTTAAACTTACTTGCCTTTGGAAAACTATATGACTGGGTAACTTGAGTTAAGCAAATAACGCAAATTAGATTTGAATAAAAGTTTAAAGTTAATCAAAAACCAGATCTTTTTGTCCCTGGAGGAAAGCAGCTACTGAACTTCCCCAAATAAAACCATGGAAGGGATCTTTTAACTGATCTGTACTTTCAACCTGGCAAGGTACAAAGCACCAAGCTCACTGAAGACATGAGGACATGGATTGGATTTATCCATCAAGGCTGCCTCTGTAGAAAAGATCTTGGCTTTAAGTAGATACACCATCTTAAGTAATAGCTTATCATGGGGAATCTATGACAGAGATAATTTCACAAAAAGAGGCATTTTCCTACCTGGCACCTCATTGCTCTTACAGCACCCAGAAATGCCCTATATCAGCCCTACCCTCTTTCTGAAGCTCTGTTTTGGAAATACAGACTGCCCTATGAACAGATTTTGTCCTCCACCAAATTTTATTGCCCCCTGTCTTGTTACTTTGACTTGTGTAAAACTGGTTTTCTTTTTAAATGTAACCCTTTCCTTTGAGCTGATTTGATCTGCAACTGCTCTGGCATTCCAGAAACCTGCTTGACTGCTCTCCAAAAAACCAGAGGGGTGAAGGAGAGAAATTAAGCGCTCCAATTAGTTTTAATCATTCTGTGCAGTGAGGAGCTTTTTAAAATTACTAGACAGCTTCCAATATGCTTAAGCATAGGGTTGCTGAACCACAGCATTGGGTACTTTCACATTTACTTTGGAGCCATTGAGAGCTGCTCACTAGAGTTCAAAGATTAAGCCATAAAGAGAAATTTAGGGAAAAATAAATATAAAAAAAATGTCAGAGATTAAGTACACAACAACTGGGTAAAAAATCCATTTACGGAGCTCTCATATGAGAGAGCATTTAGGCTACAGAAACTTTTCATCCTTATGAATACATATTTTTTTTAAATCTTAGTGACTTTCCATTTGAGTGCAGAAAACTTTGGCAATTTTGAATGTGTAGTTACCGCACAGTCCCTGGTCACCCATGTTTCCTTGTGAGTAGACTATCTAGAAATGATTTACAGGTTCCTTGGCAGTATTTAGTCCAACATTCCTACAAGTAGCCACTGGGAAAAATAACCTAACTTCCTGACTGAACTTTTTGATTTTTTTCATGCTCACTAATTAACAGCAGTGTGTGCTATAAAATCAGTACAGCTGGAATCTGAGATGCTTTCTGGCCTGTTTGGAGGTACTGAATGCATGCTGCTGACGTGAAAGTCAGCAGGATCCCACATCGCTCAGCGCCTCCAAGCCCAAGGCCACCAAAAAAGGCTGCAGCTTTGTCCTCTCACTGTTCTTGAGGCCACTCTGGATATACCATACAAAACATTTTGTGCTTTTTGTACCTCATGACAACTTTGCTTTTCTTTTTTGGCACTTGGCAACTATCAAAACCCATATTCCTAGTAGTTGTTAGTGTTTTAATGATGGTGTGTACACCCTGCAGGTGATCGCAGTGGCACAGAGCACTCTGTGGAACAGACTGCTGCAGTCCTTTGTTTTAAAATAATTAAGCTTTTTTTCCAAAGTAAGAAAGTACTGCACTGCAACCAAAATGGTGGTATTTTGTGGTCAGACTAGGACTGAAATTTAGGTTAGGGAATACTGCCCTAGTGTGGTAACCCTACTAACTCCTGATGACAAAGACTTACTGAGCAACACAACATTATGAATCAACAGATATAGATTCATCAAGTGCAACCCCTACACTAAAAAGCAACCCAGACGAATTCCTCTCAAGCAACATTAGAGGTATTCTCTTCTTAATTCATGCCTGTAAAACCAGCTTTTCTCAGTCAGCAGTGCTGACACAATAAGCCACACATCTCTTATCCATTGTACTAACCTGGCTATCCAGTCCAAGCAACAGAAGCATAATAAAAAAAAGGATTGCCCAAAAGGTGGGCAGTGGCATCATGGACACAGCTTTTGGGTAGGCAATGAAGGCCAGGCCTGGACCTAGAGAAAGAGAAAACAGGGAGGGGGGAAGGGAAGGGAAGAAAAGTAGTAAGTACCAGCTCTTTGGTAAAGGTAGCCACCCTCAAATTCAGGAATGCCTGGTTCCGTTCAGATAAATCCAAACGCAGCTGGAAATACCAGAAGTGAAAGAGTTTGGCTCTTTTATCTGAAATCGAAGCACGCATGACTACAGCAGAAACCACAGGCAAACCCCGAGGCCAGTGCTAACAGATCTCCAGTTTTAACATCTGTCTCAAACATGCCAATAATGGAGGTGTCCTACACCTGCCCTGCACAGACACAGGACAGTCTTGGGGGCCGGGGGGCAAGGGGTGACCCAAGGGAATGGCAGAATCCCACTGCTAGCCCACATGGTCATGGTGAAGATGATGATGATGAAACTCTTTTGCATGCAGGGAAGGGGACTCTGCTATAAACATTCCCTGGGATCTCCACTAATGCAACCACTGCCTCCCTCTGTATGCAACCTCCAAATCCTGTGTGGCTGTTCTAAAGTGGGGTTTGCTCTCCAAGGAGTTTGCTCCTTCTCTCTTCTGCAAACCCTCCCTGCTGCACTGAGTGATCAGGCTACTCCTAATTTTATCAACTGCAATTGAAAAAACTGCTGTTAGGAACTGCTGGGGTGTAAAATCACTCTGTGTAGAATTGCTTCCCCGTTACATCATCTGCCCCTATCCAGGCCAGCCTACATGGACCTGCCACGGTGACACTGAGCATGACCATCATCAGCCCCAGCTGTAGGATGGGTTGCAAATGTAGGAGGACCAATGGGGCTGGGGCTGAGTGCTTGAGGCAGAGTGCCCAGGTTCTCTGCTCTGGAACCTGAAGTGTGGAGTGCTCCTCCCTAGATGGGGTCTCGCCTGCCCTGTGACCAGATGTCACCTCACTCGTACCCATACGGAGCACAGGCACAGTGCTCATCTCCAGAGGCTCCCTCACCTGGAGCCAGGTGCTATCAGCTGTCCTTTGTGAGAGCTTCTGTGGAGAGAGGAAGAGCCCTCCACCAGTGGGAGACAGGGACACTGGCAACCCAGCATTTATGGCAGGCTCTCAGAGGAGATGAAGAAATTTGGTGAGGCTGACAAAAAATTCTGAGGGCAGATTTAAATTCTGAGTGAAACCAGGAATGCCTGGCTCATCTGCTTGTTTACTTTGAGGAGCTTTCAAAGTGCCAGTTTTCAAGTGGATTCATGTAATTTTCAATAGGAAAAGGCATTTTTTTAAGATGCTGCAGTGTGGGGCCAAAAAATGTTATTTCTGATCTGTACAGAAAAATCTCTAACACTGTTCTTCCTACCTCCCACTTTTCCTTTCCAACAAGAAAGATGGAAAAAGAAGCAAGAGAAAGAGGTAAAACAAGATGACTTTTTTTTCAAACTAAAGAAAACTTTAAGTCACTGAAAATAGTTGAACATAAATAAATACAAATTAGCCAACAATCACGTAACTAATTTTATTTTAAATGAAACACAACTAAGATTTTATACGACAGAAGATACCAGAAAAATTGGTGAATGTCTCAAATTTTGGGGAGCTTTGCTTTTTTTCCCCCTTAATTCAGTGGATACAGTAGATCCTCTTTGAGGGAGAGCTGCTACCAGATGGCAATTGCAGCTATCTGTGCAATTGATGAGACAGATGTGAAACTGCCCTCCTCAAAATTTGCTGCAATTCTGTATGCTTTGGCCAGTGAAACTGCTCTTGCACTGTGACACCAACTAATACCAAGTGCCCTAAGCCCTGAGCTAATTTTGATTTTCCTTTGAAACTAAGTGTTGAAACATAAAAAGTCCATGTGAAAGAAAATGTTCCTGGCAAGCCCTCAACCGAAACATAAATAATCTAAAATTTGTATTTAATTTGAAGCCCTGTTGTTTTGAAGGGTGTTTTGCAAAAGTGAAGCACTTGTGGCTGCTATTAAAAGCCAGTGAGGACTGCCACAATCCCAGCCCACGCACTGGCCGATAGCCATGGAGTGCTGTGGCATGGCTGGAGAGCTGCAGAGGCAGAGACCAGGAAGGCATCAGGAAACCCAAGGCACTATCCTCAGACCTGCTTAATCTGAATTTGTTTGCAAATGGAATTTAAAAAAAAAGCAAAAAAAAAAAGGAAAAAAAACCCCACAAATCTTGTGCTGGTTTAACAGTGCTACAAATTGCATGGGTGGCAAAGTATTTTTCCCAGCCAAACAGAGGCCACATGGATTAGACAGGACTCACTATGGTTTTTTTGAGCCCCAACTGCTTTCCTCTCTATCTTTAAAAGAACTTCTGAATAACAAAAAAAAAGCCATTTATTAAAAATCTGCTTTCAGCGAGGAGTCAGAGAAGTCTGAGTTAACTGCTGAGTAAACCTGCTAAAGCCAGTGAAGGCCAGCAGTGACCAGTGCCTTCAGCAGGAGCCAGCCCTGCCTGACAAGTGTGTCCCAGGCACATGGCACCACTGCTGAATTTGGCACTGGGAAAAAATGTGGCCATGAGATTCTGATGTCAGCAAATTTGTTGATGTTCCCGTGGCTTTCAGGAGGGCAAACAAACGGTGACATGGATAGGGCAGGAGGAATTTAACTCACTGGGCAGAGATGGGGTCTCAGCCCTGTGGACATCTCCTGCCAAGTGCTGTGGCCAAGCAGCAGCACCTCTGCTCACTTTTCCCTGACCCAGGGGAGCAGTTCTGACCTTGCATCAAAAGAAACCAAAAAAGGCAAGGCCAGAAAAGAGAGGCTCAAGCACCTGCTGAATCCTTCTGTGCTGAAAAGCAGCAACAAGAACTTTGCCCAGAGCCCTGTGCGGGTCCAGGGACGCTCATCCCAGGGGGACCAAGTGTCTTCAGTAGCTCTGCACTTATCTCTCTGAGAAAGGCAGCAAGAAAACACATGGGAAGTGGTTTGGACACTTTTGGATAATTTTAGTAGTGTTTGCTGTCATGTAAAAATGTCCCCTAGGACTTAGCCAAAGACCAGCAGGGACAGGCACCCACCGCACGGTGAGACAGCTGCAATCTCTGGCCATCAGTGATGTGGATTTAAATAAAGGAGTAGACAACAAAATATGCAAAAAAAATCAAAGGCCGAGTTCAGGAGCAAATCAGTGCCCTTGCTGTCCCTATAATAAGCTATTAAACTCCTCATTTAAAAAAATGCTTTTTGAGGTGTTGAAAAAAGGCTTTGTAAACACAGAGTCTGAGTTAATTTGTGTTTAAACATTACCTAACAATCCAGTGTAACTATGGAATTGTTTAATTCTAAAAAAGTCAAGTGACAGGAATGTAGCTGCCTGTATCAGAGATATAATAATAAAAATTAGAATAAATATTGACCAGATAAAAACCTAATGTACAAATACTTAAAAATACTACTCTTGGAATTGATCCACCTACATATAAATAAAAAAATTAGGGCTATTTATGATTCATTCAATAGGATTATTCCCTTGCTTCCTGTTTCCAAACAAAGCAATCAACCTCTGAACAAAGTAAGCTTTATGGACAAGATTGTTACTAATTGCACTTGCAAGAGCTATGCCAATTGCAGCCACCCAAGAATCCAGCAGTGCCATCAATGTCATTAGTTTTTCATTAGCCCTTCTGAAGTGAGATATTTTTCTTAAAGACTTAACTCCCAGAGCCATGTGACTAGAAGATATATTGACTTTTTCATTTTAATAGCATGTTTGCAGAGGAAATCTTTCAAATACTATGCAGGTGAATTAAAAGCACTCAAAAAATTAGAAAGAAATATCCAAAGTGCACTCAGGTGACATCGTTATTACTAGAATCTGATTAGCTTTAAGCCTCATAGCTGTCAAGGCCTGATTCATTATTTTTCCATGGTAATTCCCAACTAATCTGTCTCTTCTATGTGAAAACACATGGTTACACCGGCCCTCATGGACTAGAAATGCACACAGGAAAAATGTCTTCTGTTTTGTTTGAGATACAGTTACAAGCTATGAGGATTTAGCTTCTACCTCTGCAAGTGCATAGCTGAATGTTAATGGGAAGGACACTTCTGAAATAAGGGAGGAACCTAAGTGTTTCAAAATGGACTTTGACAGTTCTGCCAACCTCACCCTGAAGCTACAGAGGACAAATGCAGGATTGCAACACCTAGAGTTCCTGCGGGTGAAATGGTCCACAAAACTCTGGAGATGGAGTTCTCCAACTTCTCTTGCCTTTCAGTGAGATTTGGGAATGTATGTGTGTGTGTCCTTTCAACAGGACAAGGTACTAATCCTACTCTAGTGCTGTGAACAAGCAAAACTAAGCTATGAAAAATACATAAACACTGGCAATTTGCATTTGAATGAAAATAAAGGTCTGAAAAGAAGGATGGAAAAAATTCTCGAATCAATGACATTCTGGTCCCTAGATAATGGTGTCGTTATCTTAGTTCTAATCTCAACTCAAATGGATTAGCACACTCTAGGAAATGTGTTTGCCACCCTGTTAATCAAGACAGAGTAAACAGTACAACCCCGGCTAACCCTCACTGCTCTAGATTAAAGCCCGGATCAACAACGTGCTTATTTTTTCTGGCAATTATGGGAAATCTTGTTCTGTTTTATCACTTAGATGTTAGCTGATTGGGTCTGCAGAACTTTGCTCACACGCTGGGCAGCAGTGCCCACCACCACTGCCACCAACACCATCGTACCTGACTCTGCCACATCAGCAATGTTCACCCCTTGCTCTTGTGCCATGAAGCCCAGGACGGAAAAAATTGCGAAGCCAGACACAAAACTGGTACCACTGTTCAGGCATCCCAGCAGCAAACAGTCCCTAAGTCACACATATGTCATGGAGCAAGTTAATTAAAAAAAAATTAACCCATTGTCCCTACTTTATTTACATCATTTAGCTAAAACACTAAACCCCCTTGGATGGAAACTTGCCTATAGCAGTTGTATTTGTACTTGTTGTAGCTCCCCAGGGAAGTCATTGCTCCTAAGCAGATTGCATATGAGAAGAAGATTTGTGTCCCTGCATCTATCCAGACCTAAAGGGAAAGATAGAAATACTGTTATTACCAGCATTGTTGCATTGCAACAATCAACACAAACACACAGTTCAAACTAAGAAAAATCAACAAAATAATTGTTTCCATTGAGGGTGAGAGCTAAAGGACCAGGGAGACAGGGAAAGAGAACAACATATTTGCAAGTCTGGCTTTCACAAGGAAAAGAAAATTGTTAGCATCAGAACCCAGAAGAACATAATCTCTACAATAGTTCCTGTTTCCCCTCCCCAGAGATGCTCAGTATTTCTAGTTTCTTAGTCATTCAGCTGATCCTTCCTGTTGGCGCAACAATAAACGTGTTTCAGTGCAATAGGAAATGCAGAAGTATTTATAACATTGCTCATTTCTCTTGTAACTCATTTCACTTAGAGTCAGCCAACAGATTCCTTAAACTGAGGATGTGAAAAGCTTGAGAAACAGGTTTGTGTATTTGGTTTGTTTATTTTTCTAGCTTTCTGGTTGTTTTTGTACCTGTTCAAATGCAAGATAAAAAGCCATAGGGGTGGGGGGAAAATAAGCAAAATACAATGCACTTTATAAGATACATATTTGATCTTGGTCTCATGAGTCTTTGTCCTGATTACATTAAAAAAACCACATACAGAGTGAAATAACTGTACACTATGAACTTCTTGGCTAGTAAATACCTAGCAAACTATCAAAACACATCCTCTGAATCCCATCTGTTCTTTTCTTTCTGCGAATTCAAGTATGCTAGCACCAGAGGAAACCACCAAGGAGTCTGAGTAAGTGAGAATGTAGACTGAGGACCATTACCTCCTCCCTCCCACCATCACTTCCCAGCACCTTGCTGACTACTGTCTCCTTGGAGTGATGCTTTTGCTAGACCATGGGTGGGAGCTGGCCTGCTCACATGAACCTCTCCAACATTATCTGCTGACACTCTGGTTAGGCTAACAGTAGATCATAAAAATTATAGAGTCCCATAAAAAAAAGACTAAACCATAAAATATAATATCTCCTGTGAAAAGGGTGTCTTGTAAAAGAGGGCAAGACTAGAGAACGAACCAAATTTTCACTGTTTCTTTCAATTACACTTTTCCTACCTCAGTTCTTTAGCGACCATTGGAGTTTTATTTTAACCAAATACTCATTAGAAAGAAATAGCAAAGACAGATGTTATTTCCTATCACTGTGACCAACATTTTATTATTTTCAAAGATCCCCTGTTCTATTTTTTTTCTTCAGGGGGTAATATTGCATTTTTTTTTCATTTCTCACATGAACGCTATTGGCTAAAATGACGCTGATCTGCTCAAGTGTCCCATACCTGCGCTCTGTGAGCACAGACAGAATTTCTATCTATACAGAAAGAGTCTGGCTCCCACTAGCCAAGGCTAAGCAAACAGTAGTTCCTGTGCCTCAGAAAGCATTTTCTCCACCTTTGCCTGAGTTTTCAATCTTCTGTAATTTCATTCACTTCTCTCCCAATCTCCTATTGAGCAGAGGGAGATAAGTGACACTGGTACTCACAGTTGTTGCTTGTTGTTCCATCTGTGAAGCCCACGTGTCTCTCCTTTGAAACTAAAGACTATCCTCATTAAAAAAAATGCATCTCCCTTACCTTACCAACAAGAAAGCTGAGATTGTATAACGGGACAGAGTCTACAGCCTCAGAGTCCTTTGACACAAAAAAAATATACACGCATACACACACAAACATACATACACATGGAAAGATGCATTATCACATTTAACAGCGACCTTCTCAAGCAGATCTCTGGAAAATATAACCCAGCATTAACATTCATGCTGTATTTGGACCTCTAAAGACCGTGGAAAAAAATTGTTTGTCACTACATCAGCACCATCACCCTCCACCATCCCCCTTTGCACAGGAAATCATCCCACTCCCCACTCCTGGTTCTGTACCTGTGGGTCAGCTAACCGTGAGATATCAGGGTAAAGATAAAACTTGATGCCTTCTGCAGCTCCAGGCAGGGTCACGCCACGGATGAGTAGAACAAGAAGCATGATGAATGGGAACGTGGCAGTGATGTACACTACCTGGAAATAAGAAAAGAAAAAAGGAATGTTTAGTCTGTGGCAGCCAAAGCTCCAGAACCAAGAAAGGTCTAACAGTGGAAGTTCAAAGCCCCCTCATACCTAAAAAGGGCCCAATCTGAGTTTCTGTGTGTACTTTTAATTTAATGGTCTTTAACACCTTACTGCCTTAGGTCTGAAGGCAATGCATGGATCCCTCCAGAGGCCCCAGCCAACAGTCAGGTCACTCAGACATGATTTTACAACTCACGACTTTTGTCCAAATTCTGCCTTTGCGCTGTTTGTCCTCCTCACACGACAAGTGCACCTCTGCCAGGGAAGTGAAAAGGTTTACTCACTGAGGCCCCCTGAAACATTATTACCTCATTCTTTATTGGAACTTTAAAACTTACAAGCTGCAAACTGTTTCGCAAGCTCTGCTGCTACCTCTGACCTTGCTGTGCAGCCCCACTACTGCCCCTACAGTCAGCTTCACCAGGGACTGTGTTCAGAGATTAAGGTAATTTAGTCTGGGCTCCCCTGTGTCCCTTCCTATCTCCTTGAACACATCAAGCCCTTCAGGTTGGCATCAGCCTCAACAGTGGTAATTTCCAGTCCTGTAACTTCATTCTTGCCCTTGCTGCCTATTCAGCAACATCATTATTGGAAACTAAGGCTCTATTCATCCAGTTTGAAAATACGTCTTCATTATCTTTAACCTCTATTCCCACTCTCTTTGAATAACAGCCTACTTCTTCTCTTCTTGTTATCTCCTCATTCATTTGATGAAAGAGCCCTTTGCTTTCATCTCCAGCACGAGGGTTAATTGAGCTTGCATTTGGACAGTTCTATCTTTAGACCCACACTTTTTGACCTCTAACATTTTGCTTTCTTTGCTCATCAGTGCTTTCTCTCATTTTTTATATAACTGCTGTGCTACAGTCACTACTGTCCAAGAAAGGGCATTTTTCTTGGAGTCAGATGATTCCCCCAGGTAATTACAGTTGGCTGCCATGAGTTAAAATGTATTTTTGTTTTCAGAATTTGCTTAACTACTGCAAAGCTCCCAGGATGCTCCATTTTTCTTCTTAAGTGTGTCCTCTGAGAATAACGAGGAGAACTCAAAGCCTGCATTGCCATAATAATTCACAGAGCGGGGCTGATTTCATAGAATGAAATGAAATTTTTTCATACATGCCCTTTTAATTCTCTCTTTGAATTTTCTGTATATTTTCCAGTGACAAATAACATGTATTGCACATTAGCTCGTTTCACTAAAACCAGGAAAAAAGGGGGATTTCTGCACCTTATTTTTTTTTAATAAGCCAGGCCTATGAAAAAATCAATGTTTTCTTACAAAAAAAATACACTTTGAGGTATTTGCAGGAACTGAATGAATAAAAACTCACAGAGAGGTCTTTTCACTGCAGGTAGAAATTCCCTCACGATGCTGCAGGAATTTTTAAGATCAAGCACATTATCTAAAGCTTAAATATAACTAATATTTTTCATCATGATTTCATGTTTATTTGTCCAATGCTTTACTAAAAGATTTAAAAACTACATCTTCCCCCCACGCTGCTCTCCAAAGAGCCATTAACACACTGGAAAGCAGGGAAGTGCTATAAACAACCCTCTACTAAAGTAAACTAGACTTCTCAAATAATTCAAGTCCTCCATTAAAGTTTACAGTTTACTTTTGTTTGACCCCAAAGTTAATGGAGTCAACCGGAGACTTTCCAATGGTTTTGTTGGTCTTTGGCTCCACACCCGCACGAGCTCTGATGCCGAGAGCGGGGAGTGAATTCCTGACAACCGCCCTGTTTTAGACGTGAGACCATTCTGCAGGATTTGCAGAGAACACAGATTTTTAGATAAATGATTTTAACAGACCTGTTTGCAACCTGTTATCTTCAGGGGAGTAGAAATAGTACCCTAGGGGGATTGGAATGCCTCTCTGTGCTACTGGAGCCTTTACTGAGCAGACACCAGGGTTGCCAAAGGTGCTGCAGAAATGTTCGCTTCCACCCTGCTGCTGCAGGAGATTTACTGCATCCACCTTTACTATAAAACTTGTACAATCTCCTCACTGAGTCACATCAATCAGAGGGAATAGAGAAACAAACATTTTTGTCAATGTGTGCTTTAGAGGTGTGGAAGCTGTTCTTCGGGGGAAATGTGGCAGGAATCCAGAGTAAGGCACCAGCTTTTTAATGAGGGTCATTGATAAAAATCACAGAAAGCAAGGCAGAAACTGCAGCAAAGCAAGTGGTTTAGTCAACAGTGGAATTGATGAGGTCTGGCTTCCTACAAAGTTTTGTCTCCTGGTTGATTCTGCATCATGCAATAAGGTAAAACTGCTAAATGATGCTCTTTCTGCAGCTGAGGCACTTGGAATTTCTCCCCCTGACTTTTTTGGGGACTCATAAAAGATGAGTTCACACTGCAGTCTTTTTCTTAGGAAGGGCACTAATGGGGTCACTTTCTTCCACCTAGTTGAGAAGAAATGCGGGGAAGTTAGTATCTTGAGATCCCTCCTCCTCTGTCAGACTTATCTGAACACTGTCTCAAGCAACAAGTTTGAAAGTGGAGAATTACGCAAACACAGTGGCTTCAAAACTCATGAAAATGGGTGTAAAAACACTACTGAATGCAAGGGGGAATAATGTTATGCTTTACACTAAGTGACTGACCAAGACTTGCACTGGGGCAGGATGTTCAGGAGTGAGGCAACTGTTATCCTTTACAGGAAAACATGTTTCTGAAGAGCATGTGATGGGACTAAACCCACAAGCTATGCAGGATCTTTGTTAGTGACAAAGCTCCTGAATGAGTACCTAAGTTTAGTCTTGTGTGTCTGCACAGAGCTCTTCTGTAAACGACCGGCATTTCAAAAATGCTGTGCATCCACCAGTTTCCACTGCCCTAAAACATCCCTACCACAGCTATGTTAACATCCATCCTGCTGCACTGGGATGAACTTGACTGGAGTGAGAACACAGACACGCAGTGCAGAACACCACCCATCACAAGCCTGAGGCCTTCTGCACTCATGACATCAGTGGGATGCTCGTCCTCCTACAGCTGAAGTGGTGCTCAATCTGTGCTTGTATCTGCTTCTTTATGCCCTTCCCGTAATGGCTACTTGACTCACAGGCATTTTGGGCATTTGTAATGAATTTCAAAAGGCAGTTAAATATGAATTCTTCTCTTACTCAGTGTAAAAGTACAGTTTTTCCTGGAAATGGTGAATATCTTCAAGAACAGCATTACTTAGTATTCCTAACATCTCTAACTGCAGTGATTATAAAATGGGTAAAAGAGTACTTACTTTCCCAGTGGATTTGACTCCTTTCCAAATGCAGAAGAAACATATCACCCAGACAAGGAGGAGACACAGTGCCAGATCCCACTTGATAATACCAATATCTTCGATTCCTGAGGACAAGCTCAGCACATTGCGCCTGAATATTTGAAAGGAAACAAAACAAGAGAGAGATGCAGGAGCTCAGTTGATGCAGACTCTGGTTGTGATGGCTGAGAATACACAATGGTGTGCAGGGAAGCTGATGCACAGACAGACCTCTGCTCTCACTGACTTGCTAAGTCAGTGGCTTATGTGCCCAAAGCCGTGCTTTGCAAACCTACATCTCCCCTGTGTCTGTAGGACTCCTTAATTCAATATACTGCACAACATATAAAAAATTTAAGCTCTTTTTAGCAGCCCATGACCACCCCAATATCAGATAAAAAAGTATTTGCTCTCTTGAAGATCCCAGACAAACTCTCCCCAGTGAAGCCACCTGGCAGCAGTACACACCATGTCTCCATCATGGACACTTGCAGCTGACCTGTATCCACAATTTTTGATCCTTTTCAGTTCATTAGCAAGGCTGCCACGAGGAGGAAAGGGAAAAAGCAGTGCAGCACGGAAGTGTCAGGCCATGCAGCCTTGCAGGGTGAAGGCTGGAGCCATTATCTGTTCTCCCCTTGGGGCCCCCCAAACAAACACTGCCCGGGTGCTGCCACCTCCCCTCAGCATCCCCGACACCAGGGTCTCACTTAGCTAACACCAGATTATGTGGGAAACTTTATTCCCTCACTTAGGTTAATAAATAAAAAGTAATTCCTGACCTGTGTCTTAAGGGAGAAACATCTGACCATTAGAAGACTCTGATCCAGGTGGGAAATATTCATTAAGGCTTCTCTCTTTTCAAAATTCCCATGGCTTATCATTAAATACTGAATTTAAACTATTTTAAAAATAATGTCATGCAACATACATAGTCCTCACACACTGCACAGACCTTGTCATACTCAACACTTCATTTGTCAAATATGCAAAACAACAAACTGTTTCTTACTGTTCACTGAGCTAAAACTCCTCTGCAGATGAACCCGGTAAACTCTGAAGAGTTACTGCAAGGTTTTTTAGTCAAGGAAAAGTTTGACCTCAATTAGCACAGAAATGCCTTGACCCAAGACTATAGAAGTGAACTTGCTACCTAACAAATATTTTTATTAATTGTGAGTTAAATTTTATTTTCAGACAGCTATAAAAGTCAGGCACTTTCATTCACCAGAGTTGTAGAGAGCAGAGCCCAGAGCAGTCTGGGTGCTCTGCTGGGTCAGGCCCATGTGTGTGGGGTGCCCAGCTTAGTGTGGGGATCCACTACAAGACAGACCACTGTGGTTTGGTTTTCCCCTGAACTAATGAATTTTTCTTTTTCTATTACCACGGAAATAATAGTGAATGAAGTCACTGATGGAAAATTTGCAATTAGTTTTTGGAAAAAGCCCTGGATCAACCAGTTTAATAGGACTCAAACCCTCGCCCATCTGTTTTTGCATCTCTGTTTGCCAAACTCGCTTGGATTACCTGTGTGACCATGTTCTCACACCAAATGCCTTCTTCTCTCTGAACGTGTATGTATTTTGTTATGGAAAAGGACTAATGGCACCAGACAGGGTAAGTCTGCCCTAATCAGCACAGCTATTCAACAGTTATGAGAAACCCCTCAGTAATGAATATTTGGCATAAAGTTGCAGTCCTGCTTCACCTGAGCCTAAATAAACAAAGGAAAAACCCGCTGTGCATATACAAAAGAAGAAAATACATTTATAACATGACAAAGTTCAGCCACAACCTTCTGTGCCTGTTTAAAAAATAGATGGCAATTTTCCAATCAAAGGGGCAGTTCATATTAAAAAGGCAATCTATAGAGCTGGCTCTCAAGAAACCGTGAATAATTAACTGCAAATGCCTTTTGGAATTGGGAGCTTTATTAATGCATTCAGCTAAGACTCCTTTGCTTTTTACTATGGAACTAAAAGCAAGTGGCCATCTCTCCTAGAGTTTGCCCCAGCAATTCTTTCAAGATTTTTCAAGGACACCCCAGTGGGCTGCTGAGAGCCAAATATCTTACTTTTCTATGTAAAAAAGCCAGATATCTCACTTTCCCATGTGAGGCAGCAAGCATCCTATGATGCACTGGCCTTCTCTGCCCAGGGTTATCCCATCTCACAGAGACTGACTACTTCAAGGAATACACTCAGAATTACCAGGGGATCTTCAGCATTACAATTGTTTTATGAGTTCTAGCCCTATATGTTTTTGCAGAAGCACTCAACCTGGATTTGTGACCCTGTAAATTCAAGTTCAGGAAAGAGCATGAGCTGGGCTGTGCTGATAACTCTTCAATTTTGTTACATAACCCTCGTGCTACGGAGATTCAGCCAAGCCCACTCAGCTACCTTCACACCACTCACACACGGAGTTGTTACTTATTCAGATTTATAGTCTTGATGCTGTCATTAACTGTCACTCATATATAATCAATGGGACAACAGGCTGGGGCTGAGTTTGTTGTAAACAGGAGTTCCTGACCCTTGAACACTAATGTGTTCTAGTGTGTGCAATATGGAAATGTAACAGGAGCTGTAACTGTCTCTACAATATAAACAAAAATAAAATGAAGAGAGTTATGCAATCCTTGAGGGCTATTCCAGCTCATTAATCAAGTGAATGCAGACAGGACCTTTCAAACCAGGAAAGGTGAAGTATCCTTTCATGTTGGATGAACAAGAATAATTAACACTGAAGAGGTTGTACAGAAGAATATTAAAAGGAGAATACAAAACAATTTTTAAAACTCTCAAGTTTGCTCTTAGAGGCAGAGACAGCTGCTCTAGATTTTGTTTAGTGTTTTGTGTTGCTCCCTTTAGGATTACGTGCCATTAGCATGTGATGGTCTTTCTTGGGATTTGGACGAATAAAGTCTGCTGATTACCAAATATTTATAAACACTTGGCCAGCACCAGACAATCAGAGGTTTTGTTCAACCATAATTACCCTGTTACACTTATCCCTTATGTATTAATATGTGTGTAAGCCTTTAAGGTTTTGGACTTCCAAATAAAATCTTCAGAAATAAGACCTGAAGCATGTGATACCAAGAGGTAAGTCTCCTGATATAAAGCCTGATTTCCTTAACCCCCTTTTATTGCTGCTCAAGCAAGCATGTGATTTGCACAGAACATTAATTCAAATGAACTGACATGTCAGGCTGCACTTTATGTCCAGCCAGGCTGAGTTGTTCAACGTGAAGAGGTTAATGCATCAGTGTGGTCAATTATACCTGGGCAGCACTAGTTTTGCAAAGCAATACTGATGAGGACACTATATAAACGTCCTACAATAAAAATGGCATTGGGTTTCAGAAACCAAATACTCACAAACCTCTGAATTAAACTGGAATTAATTGTGCCACAAAGCAGATGGATATCTTCAGTTAAAGACTAATTATTTACCTGTCCTTTCAATGTTGGTAGCTGGCTGGCTGGCTGGCAGCCAGCATTGTTTATGGTGGCAAGGTACCTGAAAGTTCTTAAAAC
The DNA here is from genome assembly GCF_009650955.1 of Corvus moneduloides. Lineage (NCBI taxonomy): Eukaryota > Metazoa > Chordata > Aves > Passeriformes > Corvidae > Corvus > Corvus moneduloides. The sequence goes on from NC_045486.1 coordinate 10,699,911, forward strand.
TATTTTTAATTTCAGAATTGTAAAGAATAGTAGCATGGCTGGGGAAAAAAAAAAAGGGGATATTCAGTGCTTGCACCATGTAAGAGCTATGCTACTTTAATTACAACAGTGCTGCGTGATCTCTGCTCTTATTTGAAGACATCAATAGTTATTTATGCAGAGAGAACAGCTATTTTTAATACTCTTCTAAGTGTCATGACTCCTGAAGGCAGCTTGCTCTGTCAAGGACAGTTTTGCCCATGATGAAACAGTGAATTATGGGCAGTATGTCTGTCCTAGTAGGATTACAGAGCCAAGCTCCTCCCTAGCAAGACTCCAGGGAAAAGTTCAGCTTACAGTGTCTAAAACTGTTGAGGACACAAGTTAAAGTGGCTGCAAAGTGCAGGGAGAGCTACTCCAGGAGCACTAATCCCTGAGCAACCTTTGCTCTGACTCTGCTACAGACACAGTGAGGGCACAGCTGAGGACAGGAAAGTGTGTGAGGATCAAAGATTTGTTGTCCAGCCTCAGGCACCTCCAGCTTGAGTACATCTACAGGAGGATTTGGCTCAGCTGGCAGGAGAGTTTTCTGACTTGGTTTCTCTTAGAGGGAAGTTGACTAAAAGGTCCATCACCAACATGATCCCAGAGGGACATCATTCCCCCAGCCCATGGCTGCCCTGCCATAATACCCTTTATCACATACTGCTGTGTTACCCACAGAGAGCTCTGCTGTTCCCCAGTGCACTGGAGCCCTCACTCTTGTACAGTCCCTTTCCCAGTCCCTGGCCCTTTTCCTTTCTGCTACGGTATCTTCAGTCTCCTGAAGTGGACATGCTGCCTGGGGCCAAGGGAGACAACTCGGCCCACAAACCTGTACAGTGCAGGAGTAGGAGCTTCCAGAGCAGCAGGACAATCCCACGGCCACATCAGGAGCCACCAAGCTCATGGCTGCCCCCAGGTACAAGAGGACTGTCAGCAAAATTACTCAACAAAAGCGGTGATGAACACAGTGCTTTGGGAGTCTGGGGGAGCAACTATTTTGGGACAGCACTGTGGACCTCTGCTTCCTTGGGAGGCCGTGAGAAGACGTTTGAACACACGACCAAACCAGCCACTCATTTGGATTCAAGGCCTTCAGTCCCAAGTCATTGTGGGAGAGTCCAAAGGAGTGAGAGCTCCTTCCTCTTCTACTGCAACTTGCTTCTCAGTTCCCCCAAAACATCCAAAGGTACCATTTAACAATTGTTCTCCAACTTCCTCCATATTTACAAGGGACGAAGTAAAAAAGCAGCTGCCCCTCAGCATGGAAACACAGAGCTTGTGGCGAAAACTCTGCTCTCACAGCCTGCACCCTGCCCCTCACACCAGCCACCAGAGCCTCCTGACAAACTACCAATCCAAGATTCAATCTGCCCCTTTGTAGTTTGGCTCTCGTGTTACAAATTTTAGCACAGTTCCTAAGACTATTTTTTTCTAAACCTAATGCATGCCAAACATCTTCAGCACGAACACGATTCCTGCTGGGGCTTTGGCTGATGCTTATTTTTAAAAATAGAGAAGTAGGTACAAGTTGATCAGAGATGAAACTGCACTTTAAATATGCTGAAAAAGCCAGGCTGGGCCAGAAACTGATTCTTACCCTTAAGTGACTATCTGAGCAAGCAAACAAGCAAAAAAAATATTATTAATAAACTATTTGTAGACACTTTGGATTTAAGTTTCCCTACAGGTGTCTTCCTCTGCTACTATGTTTTGACACTTAAATAAACACACAGAGTTTTGGGGTCATGCCTGTTCAGAGATCATGTTATGCAATATGATTTAGAACTTGAAAAATAAGAGAGAAATGAGAGTAAGAAGCTTATGACTGATGAAATTCAGGCATCTGGCAAAACAGTCTCCTCAGAGACTGCAGAGAAAAATGTTGTAACAGAGATGACCTGAGAAACCTAGAGTACAGGACAATGTTCACCACCTCTGTCAGATTTATTACTGAGGTCAAAGCCTTACATTGTTGAAAAGAGATGTGTTACAGCTTAACAAAGTGTAGTGCAAATGCTAACAGCTGGGGAAGAGGCAACCACAAAGGTGATGATTTCTCACTGCTTCCACTGTAAATCCCTGCTATCAGGGCATCTGCAGCGACCTGTTTGTGTTCTCCTGCTGCACTCAGAGATCCAGCCAAGAAGGAAACAAGTTTTCTTCCAAAGAAGAAGCTGTACTGGGCTTTTAGAGCTCCCTGTATGGTCTAGGATAAATACACTTACACATCTAACACCTTCCTCCACCACTCCCAGACTTACCAGTCTGTCTCAAGGTAGGTGAGAATGAGTAGCAAACACTGGTCAAACAACTGACACCCAGAGCAATTTTCTTTTCCTATCTAACACTTCCCACTGGGTTTCCATAAAATCTCAGTACTGACCTCTGGCATGCAACCAAAAGCTCTCTGAAGACACCATGAAGAGGGGGTACTTACTCCCAAAACTCTGTGACAGGAGAGGTGAAGTTAGTGGCATTCAGCGATATCCAAAGCGTTTTGTTCTTCCTGAGAGTGTCTTCCACGCAGGTCGGCGTGTTCCACTTCTGGTGGCAGTGCGCCCATGGCAGGACGCTCTGGAATGACTGGAACAGGTAGTAGAGTCCCCAGGCCAGGATCACGATGTAGTACACATTCAGAAGGGACACAATCACTATGGAAGCATAACCAATTCCTGGCAAGAAGGGGAGAGAAAAGAAAAATGGGCAGATGTGACAGATGCTGCACCTTGTGATGTCCTGGGGCTGGTGCCATTGCCACTGCATCATGGGGTTGTATCCTGCCCTATCCTACTGCTGATGGAAACTCAGCTCAACCACACATAAGCACAGACCTGCCAGCATCTCTGGCACTCAGGGCTGAGTTTCTGGCTATGGTTTGCTGACACTGAGGGGAGGATTGCAGGATATCTACTCAATTTAACACTAACCCAGCTATTTCAAGTTTTAGTAGAGGGAAGTCAAGGCATCAGGCTTTGTTTGTTTGCTACACCATCTCACTTCTTAGGTACCTATGTGGGCAACCTCATTCTTGCCACACTGTCCTCCAAGCCAACTTTCCTAGCAGCAGCTCAGCTGGACAGCCCCTGCACGACTCAGTGATCAACTGGCTGGGCTAAGTCTATGTGGGGGAAAAAAAAAGACATTTCTTGAATGAGTTAAAAAGGAATCAATGTGAAAGCGGTTGTTTCTGCCTCAATTTCACTTGTGCAAAGGAAGTACGGTATTTGTGGCTCTTATGGTTAACTGGATAAATCTCTGCTTACACAGTTTGCCAGTTATGAACCACAGGCAAAATAAAAATACTTCCTTCAAAAATTTAGAGCTATCTCTTACAAGAACCTACGAGGCTCCCTTTAACATCACTCTGATGGATATTCCAGCACTTGGGGTACCTGCCTCATATTTTACAGTTTAAAACCTTGTTGCAGCAGGAGTCTTTATCACCAGAGATTAATTTTATGTCAGATGGAAACAAGCAGAGCAAGTGCTATTTTTTCTGTACATCTGCATTTCTTTCAGCATATACGCTAGTCACATTAGCTACACTTTCTCTTTATGGATGCCTGGGAGATTGCTATTTAAACAAGGAACATTCCTTCTTCCTCCTCCTCAAAAAAAAAAAAAAAGTTTTCACAAAAGTGGGAGGAGGAGGAAGAAAATTAAGCTAAAGCAGCACAATTACATCAGCTTCAGCAGCATTGTGAGCACTAGGTGGGAGTGTGAGCCTCAGAGAAAACCCCCACTTCAGCTTGGGGTGACATAAGGGAAGAGAGATGCCTGGAACAGCAACAGTGGCAGAGCTAGAGACATGCCAGTGTGAAGTGCCCACTCTTTCCAAATGGGATTTGAACAGAGCCACATGTTTAGTGTAGTTATTCCAAGTGAGTCTGCCTGTGCTGTCCAGCTGTAAAGGGCAATCTACACACAAGACAGGCATCCTCCATCATGTTTCTAACCTGTCTTTCATTTTTCCTTTTAGTTAACATCCAGAGCAGCCTTCATACTGTCCCTGTGAGAAATGAGCAGGCAAAGGCCCTTCGATAATATCAGACCAACATTTGCCAGGACCTACTCAGTTATGACCAAAGCCCTGTTCCTGATTTCAACCAAAAAGTGCTGTCCATGTTTTGACTGTATCAGTAGCAGGGGGATGATGCCAATGGTAAGCTTTCACATGGAAGAGGGATTTTGATTTCCAGACCAAAATAACATTTCAAAGATGGTTTCATTAATGCCATCTAGCCTTCCAAGACAACACTTTCTCTGATACCTGTAAACAAAATGTGCAATTGCCTTAAAAGGCATAATATGCAATTTCTTTCTTGGTTATCGGCAGTTTTGCCAGTTAACAAGCTGATAGCATCAAAATCAATACCTCACTTTGTCCTTCAGACTCTCTGACTTCTACCTTTCCAGGAACCAATATCATACCCTTAATTACTAGAGCAAATAGCTGAATTAATGGACATGAGGGGAATGGTGCTGCTACATATGGTTTACAGAGGTGTCTTTAAGCAGTAAGGCACAACAAGATGTACTTACCAGTGAAAATAGGGCAGATCTTTTCCCAGCATGTAATTCCACCTTCGGAGGTATACTGTCCTAGCACCACCTCCAGGAAAAACACGGGAAGACCTCCCCCAAACAGGAAAATGAAATAAGGTATAAGAAATGCACCTGTTGAGAAAATACAGCAGTACGTAATGAGATGAAATGAATGAATTTACACAAGAGCATCTAAAAAGTGGCAACAGGCACATATAAACAAATAAACATATTTGATTATTTAATACCAGCATGAAATAATCTTATTTGGGGGTATTTTTGCTCATTTTCTCTGCAAAAAGGATGGGTATAGGCTGGAAAGGGCATTTTCTTACCTCTTTAAAGTGAATATCTGCAATAACAATGGCAGATTGTTAGGCACACAACAGTTTCACATGTCTCAGACTGCTCTTATTCTGAAGTCCCCTGGTCTGAAATCCTACTGGTCTATATTAATAGTGTATCTTCTGGTTAAAAGTCAGACTCAGTTGCAGCAGAAATAAAAAAAGCAGGACAGGTTCAATAGCATAACATTTGAAATTGCTGTGTTTCTTCCCTAATAAAGTTTTAATTAAAACTACTCAATGATGAAAAAATCTCTCCTGAAGACTGGTGAGGAAGGTAGAAAACAGATGTACGAACATTCTTCTTAAAAACTGGATGAAGGCAGTGAAAAATAGTGAGCACAGGGCAGACAGACTGATTCCTGAGCATGGAATAAGAGCTCACCTCCGCCATTTTTGTAGCAGAGATACGGGAACCGCCAGACGTTGCCTAAACCAATGAATCCACCCGCCACAGACAGCAGGAAGTCGATCTTGCTCGCCCACTTCTCCCGCTGGGGCGGCTTTCCCTCGGCCTCATCCTCAGGCCGCGTCCCCGGGCTCTTGCCGGGGGAAGGTTTGAGGATGTCCTTGTGGAAATCTTTCAAGCACTGAAGCTTTTCCTTTGTTGCCATATTTCTGCTTTCTACATGGAAAAAGAAAGAAAGAAAGAGGGGTTTATTAAACAGTCTTTTCCAGCAGAGCTCTCTTAACACTGCGAGAACTGTTTAGGCAAACTCGTTCCGTATAAAACAGTGCTGTTTATCAAGCTGAGGTAGGAAAATAGATCTGATGGCTTCGCTGACCAGGAGAGACAAAGCCCCCCTGCCCGTGTGGTTGCCTCTCTGCAGCCAGAGCAGTGCAGGGCACTGCGAAGCTCTGTCACTGCTCACTGCTGACCTGCTGCCCGCAGGGAAGGGGTGCCCCAGGAGTGCTTCCCATGCCGGCTCCAGCATGTGGTGCTCCTGGGCAAGTGTCTCATGCTGCTTCCACACCCAAAATAAAGTACAAATCACTACATCTGGTTCCTTCTAAAACATTTATGTGAAATACAGAAAAGTAAATCTCACCTTTCCAGATAAAACCCATTCCTCTACTTCCCAATACCTGAGCAATCCTACATTATTTATTGCCTGCAATTTCCATTCCCTGAAGTACTATAAAGCTTTCAGAAAACTCTACATTCATAAAACCTGGAATGGAAAGTCATTTGTTCTAATCAACCTGCAGGAACTGAAGGAATCTTTTCAGTTTATTCCATTTTCATAACTGCACTGTTTTCCTTGACATCAATAAAGGGACAAAAATAAGTCTTTATATTCAATTATTGTGAAATGCACACCTATGCAATGGAACAGTTTGCTGAGAATGATGGCTCCTTAGTTAATTAAAAAGTCAGTGGCATGATACATATTAAATCATAGCTGGTTTAATAATTTATATATATAATTTGTTATCAAAATCATAGGCATACAAAAATAATAACAGAAAGAATTATTCTAACAAGTGCCTTTTTAACCAAGAGTTTCTAATAAAAACAATTTAGGAGTAACCCATAGCTTTTATGTTAACTGAGATCTCAGGCATATGTGGCCAGTTCATTCCCCACATAACTCAAGTGACTTCAGCTGGATCTGACCAGTTATTTTTGCATACTGTTTTGATACTGAAATTTTCACCAGAACCAGACAAACCAGCAAGTTTGTTCCAGACCACATCCATTCACTGCTTGCACATGTCATTATGAGTGCACAGTCATAAAAAAATCATGCTGCAGATTATCCTGTTTGATAGCTGCCAACCTTCCCCGTACCTGTGTGCTGGTTCTGATCTCTAACCTGATTGAGCTTGTGGCAGTGACCCGAAGATTGAGCTGACATTAGCTCTGCAGGAAGTTTTTAATCAGAACATGATTTTCAGATAGATATGCATCACTGTACCTGTAAATCTTTCCATCCACCACGGAAAGTTTCAGAGGGCTAACACTGCCACAAACCACAGCAGCCCTGCTGGCACACTGGTGGCCTTTGCAAAGCAGGCACTGCAACAGCAGCTGCCTATCAGGCTGTGATCTAAAGAGGGACTTTAATCTCCATAGTGTTAATCATTATGACTTTCTACTGGTTTTTAAACAAGGCCACTGGTGAGTGCACTGGGTGACACGAGCACTGCAATACCTCGTGGTCAACAGCAGAGAGAGCTCACAGAAGGAGAAAGTGAATTGCAGGGTGATCGACCATCACCACTGCAGGGGAATGAAGGCAGGACATATTCCACTAAAATATCTCCTGTTGGTCACTGTTAGAGACATGGTATGAGATAAAGCACTGCAGTAACAGAATAAAAATGGCAGGGCCACCTCTGTAACAGCCTTTAGGCACTTAGCTGCTTTTGGGGCTTAATTCACAATAGCTAACTTGAGTCGAGTATCACAAATGGAGATTAATGGAGGTGCCTCTCAAAGGGATTCACAGCAGCCTTAACCTCCCTGAGATATCTGCACCTCACTCCAAGCCCCAACCCGGGACCATCCTGCATAAACCCCTGGAGTCATCTCTCGAGGGACAAAAAAATAAAATAAGTGGATGCAACTGCTTTTCTTCAAAGAGATACCTACAAGCTGGTTGATGTCCTGCTCTCACTGCAACAGCTACCAGGCATGGAGAAAGCTCACTTTTGCTTTCTTTTGTTATTTGTGCTGCTTGAATCCCTATCTTTCATCTTGCAGAAGGATGTCATAACCATCAGGCAACAGGCTATTCTGGGCCTAGGAATGGAGGGCATTCACATCATCTCATGGAAGCTGCTCTTCACAGGGGTTATTGAAACACTCATCAACAGAGGGAGAAAGTGTGCAAAGAGAATCTCACAACTAGTGTTTAGGGTATGCTCTTATTTTTCACACAATTTTTGGGTGAACTGGTGGGAGAGCCATAAACCTGCTTAAGAGGGAACAGAAATATATAGATTTATAGATCCCTGAAGGATTAGGTTTGAAATAGGAGCTTAACTGCTCCCCATGGAGATTGATACTGGAAATACCCTGAAACAGAACACTGGGAACACAGGCTCCCCTTATGCAAAAAAACCCCCAAGGGGACTTGAAGCATTAGCCACCTCTAAGATTAAAAACTCTTCAGGATTGCAATTTTTTGCAGTCTACTTTTATCTCGTGACACAGAGTTCTTTATTTTTCTGCCAGCTCTAATCCTCTTGTCTGCAGATTTACTTTGACCCAGGTGTTAGTCAGCTCTACCCAGAGTTGTGCAAGGCTGACCAGTTGATTGCGTTCTGTAAACCCTGACTCTCCCTGGGACAAGGTGATCACCCTGTGGTTTGTCCCAATTACCTGCACACAAAATGTGAAATGGTGCCTTTCCAGACTTCTTTGTAACTGAGTGGAACTGCATTATAAAATGGGACTTCTAATTTGTCTCAAGATATCCCAAATTAATGGCCGTGCTTGAAAACCTTATTAGTGAGCATAAATTTGCTTCAGCCTTAGCTGGAGTGTGATGACAGATCACGAGCTCTCCCTTAGTCCATGAACCCTCAAGGTCATGCTTGCTTTTGGGGTTGTTTCACTGTACGGGTGGCAGGAGATGAACCACCACGACGTCAGTGCAAGTCACCAGCTCTCAACACTACCTATCCAAGGCTTGCACAAAATTAGTAACAGCCCAGCTTTACTGTGTATAGACTAGCTAAAATCCCAATTGTGTCTGGAGGGCCAGCAGCTGTGGCTGGCAGGCACGTACGGTCCACCAGTACCACAGGAATTGTCGCTAAGAGGCCACCTGGGACTGTGGTCCCAGCCCATGTCACGTTCAAGGGATGTCGGATTTATCCCCCTTTGCTGCCAACCATTGGTGTCCACCCAGCCATTCCCAATTACAGGAACTGTCTACAAAGGCTGCAAGGGTGGGGGGTACGGGCGATTCTCCCTGGCGAAGAAAAGCCAAGAAAAGTAAGTTTGTTTAGTGAAAGGCATTGTCTTTTTCCTTAATGGGGTTGGAGTTTCATTTCCTTTAGCTATGTCCCACTGGGTGAGGTTAAAATGGCTCTTAAGGGAAATAGTCTGACAGAGATGCTGAAACAATATGTTGTCACCGCCCAGGTCAGAAGCAGAGAATAATAGGTTATTTTTACTGTATCACTTAGTGGGGATGGTATCCGAGATCTAAGTCCATCAGATTCCCCCAAGGAAATATATTGTGAAAAAATGCTCTTACAACCACATAGTCCAAAAGGACCGATCCAAGTCTGAGGCATATGTCTGCCTCCCGGAGACACACGTCTGCCTGCCAGGAGCCACATCTGACTGTGAGAGTACCCCCTCCAGGAAGCTTCAGATGGCCCCAGGAAGCTTTGGTTTCATCTGATGAACTTAATATGGATAAATAAAAAGCAGCAGTCAAGCCTGCTATTTATGGTGTGCCCCTAGGCTGAGCCCAGCCACACTGCAAGGAGATGATCCAAAAGCAAGGAGAAAAGAAATCCAGACAGGGCCAGGCCCAGAAACTGCTCTCACATACACTGGTACAACCCCTCAATAACTGAGGATGGAGTAATCAATTGTCAAATCGATGCTGGTAAAATATGGAAAAATAGAACAAGGGATCAAGCACAGGCGCTTTGCACTTCTCAAGCATCTGGCTGCTGGTGTGGCCAGGAGGCCCTTCCACTGGAGAGTCACATTTCTGTCCCTTGCACAAATTTCCTTGGGTGAAATATCCTGCAATAACCCAGGCTCTCTTGCTGGCCCCCATAACTGATCAGTTGTTGGTGCACAGGTGAAAATACCACAAGACCAGCCATAAGAGGAGCGCTTTCACAGCCAGCTTGGCTTGGGCCATCTCCTGGGCTACAGCTATTGGATCTTCACATGTAGAGCCTGCACCTCAGATAACCCATACCCTTTAAAAAAAATACTGGCATTGAAATATAATCCCTCATAACACACAAAAAAATGGGGGGTAGGGGAAGGGGGAGGCACTGCACAGAGGGGGCAGACAGTCAACGGGGCAGATGAGGGAAGGCCACCAGCACAGCCAGGACCTGCTGGTTGTCAGAACAGACACAAGTCCAGTACTGCTGAACCACTGACTTTTTTTGACAGACAACCCATGGATTACACATCTGAAAATACACTGTGTTCAGTTTTTGCTTTGGGATTACAGTAATGATCCGCTCCAAGCTTCATATAGCTGGAGACAAGTGACCAATGCACAGCAACACCTTCCAGGAGGAGCCCTGAGGACAAATCCATTGTGGATGCCACCTCATTTAACAGTCACTAAAAATCAAATCTTTCAAACAGTGTTTTTCCAAATGCTGATGGAAATGGGAAATCAAAGTCTGCCTGTACACACAGATATGTGTTTGTAAATATTTACACATGCTAAAATGCACGCCTTGTCTTGCATGTGAACATCAGAAACCACAGCAAAGCAGATAACTTCTTTTTTAGCCAATGCATATGATTAAAGATTCAACATACTGAATTGTTGACTAGAATGGGAACTGAAGGTGTTTTTTTCTAGCTTCTTCTTCTTTTGGGAAACTAAAAGCAAAGTACACATTCAGAGTGTCTCTGACCTTGATGGGAATGCTGCTTGAGCAATGACTGTATGGCTGTACTGCTGATTTTATGGACTATTTTTGCAGTATGATGTGTACCATCACTACTTCTGCTTTCAAGGACCCTTCTCTACTAAGTTCAGCCTGTGCAGACTGTATATCTTGAGCTTCTCAGTGCTCTCTCATCCTTTTCTGCCTCAATGATTTTTGAAAGTCATCAGTTTACCACATAATTAATTTTTCTAACCCTGTTTAAGCTCCCTTCCTCTTTGGACATTGGTATCTCTCTTATTTTTCTGTCATTTTTTATTTTGTATCCTGCAAATTGAAGTCAACATTCCTTTAAAGACTGAACTTTCCTAGAACTGCCAATCTATTTGTGGATTGGCTCTTTTGAAAAATTATTATTTTACATTCACATTCATGAATATTTCAAAATTAGATGCCCTGATTGCTGGATCAGAGCTGGTCTTCAAATAAGCAGCTTCCACTTTCATTGAGAGCAGTGGAAAAGCTGCTATTGATTCCAACAGTAGTAGGATCAGGTCCCAAATAAAACTGCATTTATTATGTTTGGCTCATTTCCTAGGATTACTTGGTACTTTGAAAGCTGTAATTCTTAATGTTGACAGTTCTCCTTCCCTCCCAGGGCAGTGTGGTTAAAACAATCGATACATGATTAAAATAAACAGCCCCTTGATCAAACTTATGGCTTAAGTGCAAGTCTTTCGGATCTGGAGGAGAAAAAGCCTTTATGTCTGGCAGCCCTCAAGGCCCTGTCAGTATCCAAAGAGCACCTGACTTCACTTACTGTCCTCAGTTCATATCCAAGTTCGTTCTGCTTCACTGAACAAGATACCTACATTTTCTGAAAAATAGTACCACTCCCTTTACTGCACACACTGCCTCTCTTCCTCTTAAAAAGTGCCTCTAAAAATTCCCTGAACTGCAGCTCACTTTTATCTTTAATGGACTCCTCTTTTTCTGAATACTTTTCCCTGGTTTGGGTTGCTATTTAAACCCTAAAACCCATTTGTCCTTTCTTCTTTCTCGGTTTTCACTCCAACTTTCTCCATCTCCCTTCTTGCTTCTTCATCATTTCCTTTTCTTTCACTGTGATGCTTTTTTTAGTCTTCTAAGATTGACTGGAAAATTTGCTACTGAAAATTTTCTAGGAGCAAAATGAACTTCTTTATAAAGCTGAAGCCTACTCTGAAAGAAAAGTCCAGGGCTTAATGCAATTTCTTTTTCATCAGTTTTGGTCTGGACAAAAGGTATCTTTTTTCCTTACATGGTTTTTTTTCTTGCTGGTGTTTCCATTCATGCTCTTCAAATGCTTCAAATAGGCACCATGTCACACAACTGAGCTGTTATAAAATCCTGCATCTTTGCTCAGGTTTCAGCAGCAGAAAATCTGCAGTCACATAATACTCTGGATGCTCATTTTGTTCTACTTATTAATGTCAAAGAACAAAGCAGTTACAACTAAACCCAGAACAGGAGGAAATGAAAAACTCCTTTTCCATTTTGTGGGGTGGAAAGGAAGAAAATGGATACCCACAAATTCCAATGGATTTCAGAGGGAACATGACCTTGACCCTAAACAGGGGCTGAAGCAAAGATGATGCTTCCCAGCCTCAGGGATGGAGCCTGATTCCTCAGGGAGATGGCACAGGCAAGTCATGGTAGTCAGTAAGGAAGAGCATGGGATGCAGTGAAGCAGAGGACTGGCACTGAGTCACACTGATTATGACTCTGTCCTAGGGAAATCCCCTGTGGGCACAGGGTCTCCTGTATCCCAGTGAGAAACCAAGTGTCCTGCCTGGAGAGCCATGGTCCTCCTGTTCTGTCCTCCTCAGAGAGGCAAACCAGGGGCTGCTCTTGCAAAGACAACCAAGGGGAAGGAGGGGGGATTGGCAGTGGCAGAGAGACTGAGTGGAAACTGCTCGATGCGCTTTGCGTATTGTACTGGTAATTACGCGCAGGACAACAACCAGTTAAAACTTGGGTTTGTTCACATGAAGCCAACTGCTGACCCAAATTAATGCCTCTGGGTGTGCCAGCTCACAGCCTCCTGACTGTCAACAGGCTGGAAAGAAGCACCAGCTTCCCACTGCCATCCCTGCCTGCTCCCTCTGCTCTACCAGCTCTCCCGCCGTGGAAGTGGAAAACCATTACTTTACTGGGTGACACCACCTCTTGTGGCCTTTGTCCTTAAGGGAGGGCCCTTAACAAAATGCATTCTATCCACGTGGTGTAGCAAGCTGATGACATTCCAAGCAAGATGGGCATTGCTGAAGGAGATTCAACAAGCTGTGTGCATCCTCAACTCTTCAACCTCCTTGTACCCTGCAGTTATACACTTTTTGACCAAATGAACAAGCATTGTTGTATTTTGCTTTAAATTCTGAGGGTCTGCCGTTGAATGGATTGCAATTCTCTATCAAGTTCTGGTGTCAATTAAATTAGTTTTATTGCCACAAATAAACCACACCAAAATCAATTAAAGGATGTCCTTCATCCTGCTATTAAAAAAGGCAAACTCCGTAAAGCTCTCAAAGCTTATGAACTCAAATGGTCAGTGGTGTGCCCTGTGCCTATTGAATTTTTTGCATGTGATTAATAGTGTATTGATCCTATGTGACACTTCGGCAAGGCACTTACAACACATGATAATGTCAGACAGCAATTTCCATGCTACGATAATGGAGCACTGCCCCGGCAGAGGGAAGAGAAACAATAAAGCAGCCATTTAGTGAGGCAAATGTGCAATAAAACATATGAATTCCTTATTTCAAAGAAATCTTTTCTTGGGGATAAATAATTTCACCCTCGCCTGTTTTTTCTTTCACTCTAGTTCTAAATTTAGCCTTAAATTAACTGAGTTTACCAATGCTAATGTTCAGGGCTTTCTCCCAATTGAGGATTACAATACTTTTTCATTATGTTTTCTAACTAAGTAAAAAAAAGATGGATGTGTAAGATTACACGTTTTTGGAAAAACAAGTAGAGTTTTCTATACCCAGCCATGGCTTTGATCAGCTGTTGCCATACCTGCCTAGGCCACCTCCACACAAAGCCAGAGTTGTGTTTTTACTGCCTCTATCCATTCATCTTAAACAATAACTGAGGACAGATTTCTATCCCAGCTGTGGCAGCTGTTTAAACATGTCATACAGTACCTTACTCCCAGAAATCTAGATCCTCACACTATCAGTGGAAAGGAATAATCTTTTCTTCTTTGTTCCTGTGCCCCATCTGCCTAACACCTGATTTTTTTTGTTTTTTTCTAGAATACATATATGGAAGGAGGAGTTGTGCAACACGGCACCGTGGGTGGAAAGCAGCCAGCCAACCTGTACCAGGAAAACAGCTATTACACGCACGCGATCCGCAGTGTTAGTCCCATTACAGGGCTATAAAACCGAGCAGGTTACAAAGCCCTGAGGGCTGGGCCATGAGTACTAAAACTTAATGGGGAGAGTGAGGTACTTTTGATTTTAGCCTCGACTTCTCCTCCATGCTGGCAGTAAATATCAGCAAAAATATGACTCAGTGACAGAAATGAGCTGTAATCTTTTAAGAAGTGCAGCAACAACCCTTTGCTGATGAACCAGGGTGACTGGGGTGCTTGGCCAGAGCACCTCTGCTCACAGGCCTTCAGCAACAGAAATTTCCTAAGCACCCTGAGGTTTACTTTACTGTTGTTTTCTTTCCTTCAAGAAAAAAAAAAAAAAGGAACAAAAACCTTAGGCGTACGAAGTTTCACACAGGAAATGAAATTGAAACCACTGACATGGCAGTGCAGCAGCACGGGGGAGTCTGCAGGGGATGTGCAAAAAGAAGAAGTGGCAAAGCTGGTGAACAAACTCAGGGAGAGCACAACTTTGCAAAACAGGTTGGTGAAACACAGACTTTCACACACACAAAAAAGTGAAGCTCTGTAGACACTATGAAATTTATTTGCTCTCCTGCAGCTGGCGCCAGGTGCTGGCTTGCACGGCCGGACAATGGCATGTTTTGTTTAATCTCAGAACAGCCTTGGCTCTGTCTCCAGCTGCAGCCCTGTCCTCTCAACTTCCCTGGCTGCCCAGAGCCACTCATTGTGCTCCTGGAGGGCAATTGAGAAGGAATACCACTATGTCCTACAGGCCTTGTAATGGGCATGATTTGATCAAAAAAATCACTAATTTGATCACTTGGCCATCTGCTTTGAAGTTCTGAGTTGCGAGCAGAACCTTTGGTATTGACCACTAAACCACCGTGCTTTTAAACACTGTGTGATTCAGAGTGATTCCCAACCAGAGGTGTATTTTCAGTTCAGTTTTGCCATGGGTCTCTGACATCAGCTTTCACAGAGTGGGAGCTGTGCTCGTTTTTATGTCAAGAGATATGAAAACCAAACAGCACCAGAACAAATACTTCATTTTTCCAAGGAAACCAACACATAAACCACTTCTGCATACCACGGTCTGCAAAGTGCAAAGCACACACCAAGCAGCAACAAAACCCTGAGCTCACACACTACCTGGACAAAAGCCCCACAGAATTCACCCTGGAATTGCTGACTCCAAAGGGAATTTTATTACAGCAAAGGCAGACTCCAACACAAGAAACAAGTACATGCATTCCCACCTTTATACCAGGGTCAATCCCACATGCTACAGGTACTTGTTTACTTGTTTTTCTGCTGGCTTTTGCAGGTAAGCTTCCCCAAATACAGCACAACAATATGTGAAGAGCCTGAGTATTTTTCTCCATCTCTTCTTATCTTTTCAAACAAATGCCAGTTGATGGTTTCATTGCAGGTTGCTTTTATAGTCCTAGCCTGACTACTGTAAACTGAACTTACTCCTGTTACCAGCTGAGGATTTTTCTCGGTGCAATTTCATCTCAGTGAACACACTTACATAAGATACCAACACGGCACATTAACCTTTAGTATCTACAGCTGTCTTCACCATGACTACAATTGTTTTTCACCATTTGATTTTCTTATGCAAAAGCTAATAATAGACAGGTGGGAAATTGTTTGCAGTTCCACTATAAACAATAGGCACCTGACAAACAGCTGAGATAGCAACAAAAACACTTCACATACAAATTAATGGTAGAAAGTGAGAGAGTTCCTTGGTTGAATTGTCTGAATTTTTGTAGGTGACTTGTACAAGAGCAACATGAACTTGTGATAGCTTTACAGAAATCTAGGCGAAAGGAGAAACCTAGGTGATTCGAAGTCAGATGTACTGCTTGAAATTCCACATTTGGATACCACCTGCCCATGAAATTTGACTTGTAACGTATTACTTGTGTACTGCACAAAGGGCGGAGGAGAAAGGAACTTCAACCCTACTGAGCACCAGTATTTTCCATTACTATATTCCCTCTACATGGCACAACACCCTTTTTGCACTTGAAAGAGCAGTACTCTGCATCTTTTGAGGAGGATGAGTTATGAGGTGAGAGTATGTGTGCGGTTACAGAAAAGGGAGGGCAGCAATGAAAGCTCGTCTGTCCTGTCAAAACTTGATTTTAGAATCCTGCCTTGTATAAAAGGGGACATCAAAAGCTTTTGGTTGCCCATATTTAGTCTTTCCTCAATCCACTATGGCAGCCCCATTTGTAAACTTTACTTTTGATAGAGCCTGATGGGAAATCAGGTGTTTGGATAAGTAATATACTTCTTGTTGATAAAGTAGAGAGAAGGAGAAAAAGCACTTTTAACTTGTCAGATTTGAAAGAGCAACCCTATGAAACCCTATGAAATGTTCCTGTTTTTTTTTTTCCCAGCAAGGGAGTTTTTGAGGGTTTTTTTCCCCCTAGAATAGCTACATCGTTGTTGAAAATCCCCTAGGCTGGTATGGTCAATCTGAATGTGATCTTGCTTCCTCTCAGCACAATTAAAATAACATTGTTCTGATGAAGGGCATTTTTTTGGCTAACATATGGGCCTACCATGAAAATTTGCTATCCGATGGAGCTTGCAGATGCCCCTGTGCATGTCCCAGCTCTCTGGCAGACAGCTGCAGGGCTGGGAGGGCCTTGAGCTGAGGAGCAGATGCTCTGTGCAGCATTAACTCCCTCACGTGGTTACGGCTGCATGAGGAAACCAGCACGTAATGGCCCAGTGAGGGCAGTTGGTGACTCACTAAATCCTAAATTCCCCAAAGCTCTCTTCAAGGCTGCTAGAGAATGAGATTTGTCACTGAAAAGGAAAAAAAAATAAGGTGGTATTTACTTTTTAAAGACTTATCATCCTGATATAATTATTCATCAAACTCTTCAATTGGTAACTTATTGGAACTTACTGAAGATTTGAAGAGAACTCAAGTGAAATCCTGTTACAAATTTCAAATAATTCCAGAGATACCCAAATTTCACCTACTGATCTCACTTGAGGTCACCATTTACATCTTGATATTGTTCCCACGTGAATAAACCCACTGTCCCCTCATGAGGTCTCTCCTGGTCTATGCAGGTAGGAATGAGAGTGACAGTGACAGGGAGTGAGGAGTTAATGACATGCACAGTACTATGGCTGAATCAGTACAGGAACTGGGTATTAAACAGAACCATAAAGTAATTCGGGTTAAAAGGGATTTCTGGAGATCATATAGCCCAGCCTCCTGCTCAAAGAAAGGCCAATATCAAAATTAGACTGGCTTGCTGATGGCCTTATCTGGTTAAGCTCTGACCAAGAGTGGAGACGGTACAATCCCTGTGCAATTCGTCCCACTGCTTGACTGTGCTCAGGATGAACATTTATTCCATATAAACAATCTGAATGTCTCTATTGGACAAAGAAGGAAGAGGAGGAAGAAAGGGAAAGGGGATTGATACAAAATGACAAGATGATACCAAATGGAAGGCTCACTCCTCACTCTCCTGGTACTGCACACATACAATACAAGGAGTTGGAAAGCAAAAGATACTGAGGAGGTGTGCTGTGAGTGACAAATGGGTAAGCTCCAGGTTAAGTACAAAATAAGCAATAGTCCCTGGTGGCAGCATATCAGACAATACCCATTTTATTGTCAGAGTAAAACATATTCCTTTAAGAAAACCAAACAAAAAGCCCTACTGAGTTCTTCAGTGCATGCCAAGCAATTATTGCTTTCCACAATGTGTCCTGTGACTCACTGTGCCACAATGAACTGGCATATGGTGCTCATTCAGGGTATATAACTCACACATTAGCTCTGAAGAGCTAATAGTCACTTGGACTCTAGTTAATGTTGGGGGTTTTTAATTTCCCCATGGCAATGCAATAAATGTCATGCTTATTATTGTATTATTATTATTATTTTTAAAAAAATCTGTTTTTAGTGGCAGGCAAGTGTCATTAATGCCTCAAATCTCTCATATGCAAGGAAAATTAATTCAGACAAACTCTGGCATGCGAAAGCATATAAATAATTGTTAAATACTACCTGTGGTCTTCTGGGTCCAGATTTGACTGATGCCAAGAGCAATCAACTCCTTTTTGGCTGCAAAGGATAGGAGGGCACTCAATACCTTGCAGAAGGCACTCAGTACCTGGCAAAAATCAAGCTTTCGGTGTGCCAGCTCCCCATGAAAGAGCAAACCTTGAAGCATGTTCAACAGAAAAGGTTCTCCTCTCTTGCAAGGGAAGGCAACCTCCTAGAGAGACACAGAGCCAGCTCTCTGTAGGGTGTCAAATACTCTTCTGGGCTGGAAAAGGGGCACTTTCTCTTATCAAAGGAGACACAAAAAGTAACAAAGCATTTCTCTTTCAGTAAGTCTGCCCAAGAGCAGTAGACTAGAAATCCAGCTTTTATCATGAAGAAAACATCAGAGATGCTTAAAAGCAGGGACTGAGTAGCGGCAGAACAAACTGTGTGATTACAAGAAAATTCTTCTCCTGTAATCAAGATGCTGTAAATGAGCCCAGGCTGCACCCTGACTTGTGAGTACAATCAAGAGAACATGGATTCAGGTGGAGCCTTCCACCACACCCACATGATTTCATTGGGGTAAGAATCCTGTAGAGGTAAGGTCTATTTAACACTTGCAGGCATTTGACAAAAGTACACCGAAGCCAGTGCTATTCATTAGCAAAAGTGGATCAGAAAGATGGAAGGGGATAATTGGGATTTTGTCCACGTAGGGACTCAGAGCTACAGCAGACGTGCAATGGGGTTGAAGGTCAGCAGGGGTGATTCCTGAAAAAGGGGGTCTGACTTCTGTCATAATTTACACGATAAAGCAATAGTAATGCTACTGTAATCAACAAAACTATGCTGGAATAAATCAGTTGAGAATTATATCCTGCATTTTTATGTCTTTGAGCTAATTTCACAGGTATCAAACAACACTAACATCTCAAATGTGACTTGGAAGGAAAAAAAAAAACACTTCAGCCTATAGCTCTACTGCTCCTGATCCCCAAGGACTCAGTTATTCCCTTGGTGGTCTCCTGTATAGCCCAAATGCAATGATTACCAATACAAATAATTTTTCCTATGTTTTTGGTTTACAAAATGTAAATTTAGACTGTGTGGTCTCAGCTGTTTTCTTCAGTATTTAACACAACAGTGATGGAAGAGTATGTCCATGACCTTACCATGAATGGCCATGGGGAATAAGGACCTGCTCTGCCTATTTCCTCCCCTTGAATCTCCTGAACTGTTTAGTTAGATGGGAGATAATTGAAATCATGCCTGAACCAAGACTCCCAGCATTTGACCTGCACCCTTTTATTGCTACTCCGTAGGTTCTTTGCTAGTGGTCACAATATATTCCCCATCTCCTCATTAATATCTTTGATTTATTAAAATATTTGTTGCATCTCACTCAGCTACCTTCCTCTAGGAATATATTTGAAAAACGGCAAAAGTACATAAAAATTAAGTAGAGCTCAGGCCTTTTTCCAATCAAAAGTCATATTAATCTATGCAGAAATGTCAAAGTGTTCATTTCACCCAAGGAGATAAACCAGCATTTAGGTAATAACCACCTTCTCCTCAATGCAAAGACCTTCTACCAGAGAAGAAAGGCTGCCCTTGTCCAGATCTCAAACGTTCATTCTCTTGTTGGCTAATTCATGACAGTGTTAGCTAGATTTTTATTATAGAGTATTATTTGTAGCTGCTGTTTTCATGAAGCAGCTGTAATAAACAAGTGGGATTTATGTTCCTTTTTAAATGCTTGAAATAATTAGCTCTGTTAAATTTAGACTCTGAAAAAAATGTACTGATTTTTCTATTTTTTAATAGTTACAGAAGCTACAAAGCAATCTAGCACCACCAGTCAGGCCTGGGTCAGAATAATATGCATGCCATATAGCAGCCAAAATGTGTTTCACATGAGGAAATAATCTAAGTTCTCCAAACAACCTTTTAAAAGTAAATGATGGTTGTGCTGAATGAAATGTTTTAACAACTGCACTGTGTGCTATTTTTCTCCAGCCTAAACGCAGACAGGACTTTGTTTTATTCCTGTTCTGGTCTGTACAGGTGCAAATGGGCCCTCAGGATGTGGATCACACTGGTGAGCTCAGCTGAAAGCAGGATCAATACCGAGACCCAGATCCAGAGCAGAATTTTTCAGCTGCTTCCTACCTTGATTTATGCTGCATCTAAAAGCCCTGACCCATGCCAGACATTCAGATACTAAACTCAGAGCTTGTGGTTTGCCCTCATCTCTGCATCATTTACTTTTTCCACTCATTGCCCCTCAACCACAGCTTGCTGTATTGACAGTCCAGACACTTATTTGGAATAAGTAAACACGGTGCCCTCTCCAACCCAATTTGGCCATTTCACAGCTGGTGCTGCACTTCAGAGCCTGATCCAACAAACCTGCTTCATGACAGCACCGAACAAACATCCTCTAAAAAGCTTTCCACTCATACTTGGGGTTTTTTCGGTTGGTTGGTTGGTCAGTTCTGTGACTCATCAGCCTTACAGTATTTTTTTTGGTGCAGGTGCCACCACCTCAGCTGTTCAGGTTTCCTCAGTGCAGTGGGAAAGACAAGATGAAATTCCAGGGACCAGGACAGAACTCAGCCTTAACAGCTCTACAAGGGAGGACTAAAGTCCAGCAGACCTTCAGCTGACTACAACCCCAGGAGAGGTGAGGAAAAGATGATCTGCTGTGGGAAAGACCACATCATGCCATGCATAGAAGAGGCACAGAAACAATACACTCATTGTATAATGAGGAAAGGTAAAAAATTAAGACAAGGAGAAGGCTAAACCTGTCAGTTCTTATGAACTTTTTAAACTAGAGGATAGATAATTAGGGAAGGTATACAAATAAGAATCATGAAGCTGGGAAAGGAGTCTGGACTAACATGCAAAAGCTGTAATAGGTATCAAAATATTAAAAATTTAAGTATTTTTTTCTATATAGAGTAAAACAGTAACAACTTCTATGTAAATGATAAAATCCCAGGGCATTAAAATAAATAATGGCACACTGTTTCAAAATATTCCTGGATAAAATAAGTGGCATGCAATGGGATGGGGATTTAGTGTTTGGAAGTATAAAGCCCAACATCCCAGGAGAGCAGTGACATTGCCTGAGGAGCAGCTAGCAAAGCCATGAATCCAAGAAGGACCTAAAGGTGATTCCAGGTAAGATTAGCCAAGTAATAGAGTTTCTCTGTGTGATCCTACTGAGTGATGCAGAAGGGTCAAAAGCTAAGCTACTTCTGGATGTGGGCATGGGAAGGGATGATACGGAAATCTAAAGCATAATGCTGTGTCAAAACAGCCACAGTGAACAAATTATGAGTTGTTCAAGTCTCCACATATTAGAAAGGAGATAGAGAAATTAAGGGAAATACAAATAAGGACAATAAAAGTGATCTAAGGAGAGAGTAAGCTAAAATTAATATGTTCTATAAATGAGAAGACTCCTGGGCTGAGATCCAGCTATAAATACCTTCCAGGTACTGTGTGTAGAGGGAAGGTAATTAATCTAGCTCAAAAGATAGTAGGGCAAGAAGCAATTGCTTGAATTTAGGAATGGAAAAATTCAGGATATATAATAAGAAAAATTTGTTTGAAGAGACACATCTGCTCAACAAGGCAGATTCCCAAGGTGAGAGATAAGGCACACTTACTGTATGCAGTCCAGAACAGATTGAGTAAGGATGGGGCTTTGGGAAGTTTTGCCATCACAACTTTCTACTGTCCAAAAAGATCACCACAGTCCAACTTACTGATCTTTTCGTTGCACTCTTTTATGGGTTATCTTCAAGACTGCTTCTCTATTTTAAAAAAACCCAAAACAACAGCCAACCTATATATCCAGGAAGTGAGAATACATCTACACCAGAGCTCAGAGCTGAGGGTGTGCAGCACCTCAGTGTGCACGACAGGGAATGGCAAACCTCTCTGCCTCTCTTCTGGCTATGCAGTGGTATGGGCAATGCGAGTCTGTTGGGTGCTGGGCCTAAGAGTGTCAGCAAGAACAAAAACACTGACCCAGACCTCAGATTATTCTGAGTATCTCAACACTGAGGTCAAAGGCCAAAGTGGGAACTACCTCTTGTGATACTCATGGTCTTCCCCAGCCTTGCATTAAGACATCCTGCATGGAAGCTTTCAATGTCACTGCATAAATTATGTACTTTGATTTATGATTAGCTGAAAACCAATGCTAGCAGTATTTAATAACTCTCAGGAGCTCTAAATACAAAATAAAGAATAAAATAAAATAAAATCCCCAAAACATTTGCAACAGACCTTACAATTTTCAATGACAAACGGGTACACACAAATGTGAGGAATATAAAACCCAAGTACCCTTAATACCCTCCCTTAAACAAATCCCATCCCAACTGCACTCACCAATCGGGACTTCTGTCCCCTCCTCAATGTAGATGGGCAGTGGTGATTCCTCCATAGGATGAGGCACTGATGGAAAGTAATGAATTGTGGTAGTATTTGTCGCAAAGTGACTAAAATAAGATGGTCCCTTTCTTATCATTACAACTACATATGGCTGGTTACTATCACAAAGAGCCCTTTCTCAAAGTGGTCACCTCCTGTCACAGAGACTGGCCCAAGTCATGGCCTGAGGGGTTAATCCCCACTGAGCATTCACTGCCACAGGAGTCAACCCCCTTGGAACCGGGCCTGGGAGAGATCACTGTCCTGGATGCTTCACCATCCTGCCATTCACTATAACCTCACTACTCCCATCCCTGGAGTTTAAGTTGCTTTTGGAAACTCACATCGTTGTAGAAGCCAAGGGAAGCCAATGCACAGACAGGCACAAATAGAGTTATTGAGTCAAAGTCATAATATTTCATGCACAGAACCAGAGGAGAGAGGCTCTGGTGCTCAAAGCTTGCCGTTAGCTGTTGAAAAGCCACAGCAGGTGATGGAAGGCTGCACTGCAAATGGCTTCTGGACCACTGACTTTTCATTACTCATTTTAGAGTGCATGTATTGGACTTAGGGATTCTTCTTTGGGATACTGCAATCTCCAAGCAAAACTCTCCAAATCTACACTGCGTGGTTATTCTGCAGCTTCCAGACACCGTACCATCACTGCTGTAGGGTTCGTCTGTTTGGGTTCTCCTCTATTTGGGAGCTTCTTCCATTAAAGGTGTTTTTGCTGCACCATTTCCCACTTATAATCTCTGTGAAGCACATGCTTCACAGGATTTTCAAGAGATCTGAATTTCCTACTCTAGAATGAAAAAATAATGAGCTACAATTGTTGAAAATGTTCATACTCAAAATCCTTCCGGATTTTTTCCTTCTCTGTTACCTTTTAAAAATGATGATGTACCTTCTCAAAGATACAAACACTTCATCTAGTCTCACCTAGGATTCCCAGCAGCAGGGAAGGAGGATTCTTTAATCCTTTGTGGGGTATCCTTCACTTATTACTGGATTTTTTTGGTTTTGGATTTTTTTTTGAAAGATTGTCTTATCCATAAAACCAGCCAAAGAACACTTGTGGTTTAAAGCTATTAAATAAAGCATCTAACAATGTTTCTGCTAGGAACACAACCAGAATAAAGAGTGTTTTCAACAGATGCTTGACTAGCAATGGGCATAATATAAACCCCACGCTGGTGCTTTGCAGGATGCAAAGGGCTGCCAGCTCCTGCCCTTCTGTCAGCCCACCCCTCGCTCACGTGGAAGATGAAGGAAAGCACGGGGGAGACGAAGAGCAGAACACGGTTGCCTACAGAACTACTGTTCAAGCCACAGAAATCATGGTCTACCGGGACGCCTTGCGCAAGCCACTTTTATCTAGAAGCTGAACTAACATTCCAGCTCAACAATAGCAAAAAAACATTTGTTACCACACGGCATTTTGCTACATATTAACCAGCAAGTTGCTACGCAAGCATAATGGAGTGCTGCAATTCCGAGATACATGTTGTTAAAAAAAAAAAAAATTGACTTATGGGAAATCAGCCTGAGGTGAGTGCTCGTGGGCTTGCCATGCCACTGGACACAGTACATGCTTGGAAGTTATGCAAAGCAGGCCCTGCATTGGGAACAATGCAGTCATTTTCCTTGCTAAGCTAATTTTGCATAAAGGCAATGAGAGTCTTCATCTATGCAGCCCCTTAAAACATTTAATCAGATTTATTTACTAGGAAGAAATACCAGAGCAGAGCTTCCTATACTACTCAACAGTTTTCAAAGCTGAGATATGCAAAAAAACCCAGGTCACTAGATGGTGTGGAAAAAAACCTGTTGTGTTTTTATGACATGCAGCTTTCTCAGTCCCAAGAAAAATACTTTAACAGGCTCCCCCAGACCGAGAGCTAGGCTGGAGCCAAATGCTTTCACAAAACATTTGCAACAGTATACACCAATGGTTGGTGGCATCTACTCTTACTTTAATGGGCATCACCATAGATTGTAGAGAAGGCCTGAAATACCTACAGGCTATTTGAGGCCAGGTACACGTACACACACTCTCTCTTACCCACACAGACACATGCACACATTTGCACACGTGCACACAACAAATGGCTCTATGGGCAGAACTTGGATTCTGTAGGATCCAAGGCAGAAAGGCTGACTTTTGTCACAGGGTTTGAGGATCAAGGACTCTGGGGTGCTAAATCCACCTCTCACTTATGTATCTCCTCTGCCTTGGGCAAACCATTTTAACATTATCCCTCCAGGATTTACACACCAACTTTATGGGCATGCTGTTTAAATGTCTGCAAAGTGCTTTGCAACCTTTTCTAAATTCTGTGGTGATACACACAGAAGAACTGCACAGACAGATTTAAGATATCAGTTGCTGAGCATTATTGCTGTAGAACTACAGCCTATTTTTACATGCTCTATACTTGGTTTCTACAAACAGATGGTAAGTGTTAAGTATTTGAACGTTTTAATGAGCTTTTAAAGCCTTTTGTAATTTCATAAACAAGCATAAATAACACTTACATGAAGAAGAGTCTCTGCTGAATGTATTTTCTTTTCCTGTTTGGAAAAAAAAAAAGAGAAAAAGAAAAAGGAAAAATATTTTAAAGGAAAAAAAATGCGTCCAGCAAGATAAGTCAGGCAGGTTTTGATGTTATAATGCACTGCGTTTTCTGATTTCATCAGTAAAAACTTTTATTTGAAGAACACTAGGACACTCAATATAGACTCAATGCCAAAACAAGAGATCATTTCTTGTTTCATCCTATGTAGAACGTCACAGGAGATATGACTATATCCATCTAAATAGCAGAAAATTACACTGCAACAGTGAAATAAAATACAAATGCCATGTGATCTGGATCAAAAAATTTAAAAATAACAGGATTTTAAACTACATTCCAGCTCAGAGAAAACCCCATGGCTCAGTGTATGCGTTGTTCTCCTACCTATGGACATGGGACCTACACCAACACCCTGAAGCAGGGCCCTCCTGCTGCATTTTGGCACAGCAGGGTTGTTTTTCCATGCCAGTGCTCAAGCACTGGCTGCATTCAAGCCCAGGCTGGGTAGCCACAGCAGCGAAGGCGTCCGTCGAGGCTGTGACAATTCTGAGCGATAGATAACCACAAGAGGAAACCCAGCAACTGCTAGAATGTGGAACCTTCCCAACAGGCCTTAACAGCCACCTCCTGCACCCATGGGGCTGCCACCCACCCCAGGCTTGGTGCCATTTGATTCAAACTCCCCTTCCACCAGCCGGGCTGGTGGGTTCGGTGGGTGCTCTCGGAACAGGGTTTAGGGCTGGCACTAAATGGCTTTTTGCCGGTGTAAATCTGGACACATTGGAAAAAAAGAGACTGACAGAAATACAGAAATACAGAAGATGCTGTAGGACACCAGCCATGGTTTCAGAGTCATGGACTGGCAACACAGCAGCCCTTCCAACAGCAGGTTTTTTGGGGAAAAAGGACAGTAAAGAGTGGCATTTTAAATTAATTTCTACTATATTACCTTGTGTCAATATTAGCTACTATGTAAGCAATTTAAAAGGCTTTTTCTGAAGTTTACGTGCCTTGGGATCATACTCAGCTCACACCAATCAATTAAATCCATGGCAATACAATGGCTGAGGATTCAAGTAAATAGGCATGTATGGAAGAAATTCAACAAATATTTAATCATTGCATTTTCATCCACCTGCTTTCCTTCTAAGGGCCAAGGACCCAATCCTGCAAGCAACCCCCCTAGAGTGGCATTAGAATAAATTTTAGTTCTGTATATAGAGCCCTTACTGGAGTAGACACAGGATTACTTTTAAAAAAATTACCCTGATCCATTCTGGTCACGTAAATTAAGTTAGTGATGAAAAGAAGTCGAAGGCACTAATCCGACTGGGTAATCTATTCAAAGCTTCACTTCTTAAATGATCTACAATTTACTCATATGACCAATCAAATAAACATTAGTTACAAAAGGCTGTAACTACCATGGCTTTCCCATCCATTTTTATGTGTTGTAATATGGTTAAATTTAAAAGAAACTAATCAGCATAATCTTTTCAGAGTTGTTTGCCAGCATGATTACAACCTCAGGAAGGGCACCGCTGCAGACACTCCCCTTACTGGTGGAACTGGCAGCACTGCCATTGGGGCATTAGTGCAATGTTGCCCCACTGCCCACGGCGGCAAAAATGTGGGGCATTGGAAAACCTAGAAGGGGCAAAATTAAAATAATAGGGGATTGCTGCTAAGCCTTGATGTGCATTGATGAAAATCCTAGGAGTATTGCTGCCTGGAAAGTGCCCAAGAGTCTCTTTGGAAACATCCAGCCCATAGGTCCTGGCTGGAAGCCACTAAGATACACTAAGAGTATTGATTAAAAAAACCCTCACTGAAATATTAGCAATGATTAGCTGTAAGACAAGATCTTCACGGGGGCTTTACAAACAGAACTCCACTCAGGCACGGGAGGTTTCCCAAGCACTCTGCAGCAAGAGCAAGCCAACCTAAAGTGTCTTCCTAGTTTTCCAGGGTAATGTGGCACCTCTTTTCTGCCAGCATTTCACACCGACTGAAGCCTGCTGCCACTGCCCCAACATTTCACCTCTGACATGAAAGCTCCAGGCAACCCACCCAAAAGCTTCACATTTGAGACTATCAATGAAGAGTTGTACGCCAAATTCTTCCTGGTTACAGCAAAAGAAAATAAAAGAGAAGTCGGTAGCATTTGAAGGATTCCAAATTTCCACCGGATTCCAGACCAAGATTACTAAACAAACAAACCAAACACCGCAGGATTTGGATACAGCACCTCCGAGAACAAATCCACCTTCTCGGGGCCTACAGATATCAGGAGGCCACCTGTGACCTCCTGCTTTTTGCCAAGTATGACAGAAAATAACCCTCACAGCGCGCGGTGAAAGAAGCAGGTTAATAAATGACAGCCAGAAGCGGCCTTTCATCTCCCGGCCGCGGGGTCGGGGTCCCCCCGGGCAGCGCCAGGCAGGGGAAAAGTGTCTGTCGCCCTCCAGTGGGACCTGCTTTAGTGCACCAAGGTGGGAGAGGTGGGAAGGGGAAGGGACAGAGGTGAAAGGCAAATAAAGAGAAAAAAGAAAAGAAAAAAAAAAAAAGGACATGCAAAGCAGATAAGAGACAGTTGAAGGGGAAACAGGAAGATACTATCTCTGAAAGTACCAAAAATAAAGTTTCCAGTGTTAGCTTAACCAGGGCAACACAGACATCCTCCCTCTGCACTCGTGCTTCAGACTCGACTTGGTCGGGGTGAGGGACACCGTCACTGTCACGCTGCTGGCTGCCTCAGCTGCTCACACATTTTGCTTAAAAAAAAACCCCAATAACCTTCAGGGAAACCTTTCCATAACAGTTGTGGCAAAGGTAGGCAATGCCAGAAAGCAGTCAGCTCGACTGAACGCAGACCCAGAGGTAAGTACCCGGCTGTCAACAACCATCAGAGTTCTCACCAAAGCCTCTCCCATCTAAATTCCACAGCAGCAGGTTTTAACGGGCTGATTTACCCTCAAACCTAAAGCCATAAAATCTAAACCGGTAGCAACTGTCATCCGAGCACCGAATTACACAGCCGATGACATGTGCCCCGTCAGGACTGCCTCACTGTTTTGCTAGTCCAAAACTCAAAACATTTTCACATGCAAGCAATAAAATAAAAAATGCAGTTACCAAAATAGTACTATCAACGTAACCAGCTCCTCTCGGCACATTTTCTTAATGCCTTTCCCAATACGGTTAAAAAACATGGGAACTAATCAAAAACCTCCATCTTTACACCTCGGCACAAACTGTGCTGGAATCAGCGTAGGGTTGTATTTCTTCATGTTTATCTGGATCCTCTCCCACTACTTCTTTCTTTTTTTTTATTTTCATCCGTGCTTCCCTTTAAACACAGCTCTTATTAAACAGCAGAAATCAGCTTTTACAATTTCTAAATGCCAAGTTTTGCCACTCTTGAAGCTGCCTAAGGACAACACAGCTTGCCTTCAGAGTCATAAATAACACATACTCTGCACATTTCTTCGCCTGGGTGAAATAAATTCTCCCATGTTCTTATATGGAAACCTTGTGAGTCCTCCCACATACCGCCTGGTACAATATCAGACAACGATGGGCATTCATTATCTTAAAGCCAGCGGGTGAATTTTGGATACAAGTTACCCCCAGACGAACCCAGAATTATCACCCCTTCACACCACGCTGAGCTCAGTAACATGCCCTGTGCAGTCCCTGTGTTTTATTTCCAAGCCCCATCACTACTTTGATTTCAGTATGTCAAGAACCCTCAAAATAAATGGAAAATGAGGGGAATAAAAAGAAAAATAAGGGAAATAACAAGAAAGCAGCAGCAGCGGTATTACCCACCAGGTAGGCCCATTAGCATCAGATGTAGCATTGCCTGTACCAGTCTCTTCACTCGAGGTTAGCGCACAGCAGACAGAAAAAAAAACAGTGGAGAGGGGTGGGAAGGAGAGAAAAAATGGGCAAAAATAGCCGGGAAGAGAAGCGTGCGCCGTCGATGTGCTGGAGGACCGCCAGCGGGGAATGGCTGAGAACGTTATCGCCAAAAAAAGTTAACGCAAGGTGTGGGGGGGGGTGTGGGGAAAATAACCTCTGGGGAGGAAAAACACCGCTGGGTTAATGGGAGAGCTGGGGAGGAGGGGGCTGGAAGGAGAAGGATAAATTAATAGAGAAATGGAAGGGAGGAAGGGAGAGCGCGCCCGGGAGTTCCGCGAGTAGAGGCGGACAAAAGGAGGACGATGCAGCCGCCACCGGCCCGGCTCGGTTCGGCTCCGCTGGGCGCGGAGCGGCCGCCCCTTTGTTCGCCGCGGCAGCGAGGGGCGATCCGCGCCGCTCCGCGCCAGCCCCGCCGCCGCCACCACCGCAGCGGCAGCAGCAGCGGCGGCAGCCCCGCCGCCCGCCCGCCCTCCCGCCCGGGAGGTGCCGGTACCTGTGTCCGCTGGCCGCGGTGCTTGCGCGCCGCTGCGCCCCTGCGGCGGTGCGGCGCGTCCGGCGGAGCGGTGCGGCGCGACTAGCAGCGCCGAGCAGGAGGAAACGGTAATTTATAAGCGCTTTCTTCCTGACCTCTCGTGTCTGTTGTCTAATGAGGGAGCTTTGAGCATCACCCATCCTGCTGAGTGGAAAAACACCGGCACGGCCTCTTCTTTGCTGGGGAGGGGGGAGCCTAAAGGAAGGGGTGTGGGGGAGGAGGGGCCATGCCGCAGACACGGCGGCGGAGCCCGGGCTGGCAGGCGGCCGCGGGCCGGCGGGGAGGGGCGGGCGGGTGCGGGGCAGCGTTCGCCGGGCCGCGGCCGCCGGCTCGGGGTGCCGCCCCGGGCCGCCCGCCCTCCCCCCGCGGCTGCCGCGGGCAGCGGGAGCGGCAGCGGGGCCGTCCCGAGCCGGCCCGCGGGACCCGGCCCGCGTCCCGCGGCTGCCGCGGCGGGCAGGGAGCGGAGCGAGGGCTCCCGGCCGCTGATCTGTTCTCGGTATTTTTCATTTTCGTACATGTTTTTGATCGTTATTTTTTGTCTTTACACAAAGAGTGTCCTTCTCACAGACAAAGCATCCCACGGCGCTGTCACCGGCGATGCCCAGGCCCTGGTTCTGCTCCTCCGCGGCCACTTTTCCCCCTGGCCACCCCCGGGGGAACTCTGGACCCGGTGCCGCTCTGCCAGGCTTTGGGGACAGGTTTGGTCCTGCAGCCGTCTGCTGCTGGGGGAGGCAACACGGGAGCCTGGCCTGGCAGGTGCCTGGGAGGCTGGGATCTCCCTGCTCTGCCCTGCCGCCTCCCTAAAGCGCGATCCCCGGCACCGGAAAGTCCCGGTCGCAGCTGGAGAACAAAGTACGGCCGGGGCGATCGGCGGGGAAAATGTGCAGGGCAACGTTTTGTTTTGTGTCGGGTTTCACAGAACCGAAAGCCGGTCCTTCTCCCCTGCAGGCGAACGGGTATATGACTCAAACATGTCCTTGCTCTCCTACCTGCATCCCCTCTGGTGCTCTTAATGAAAGGATACAGCAGCAGACAGAGTCGCGAGGAATTTTCATATAACCCCTGCTGAAGACTTAGTAAGATCCTCTGTACTGCAAAATACCATTTGCATTGTTGGAGTACAGTCGTGGTGAAAAGGAGATTTTGGGCCATCTGTGTTTCGCAGAAGTCCCGCGGTGCTAACCTTGCACTGGGAACAGCAGGGATGGACCAAAGGAGGGTGAATAGTACCCACAGTTCTGCTGTCTAGGTTTTCCCGGATACAAGATGCTACCTTTCTACACCACAAACTGGGACAGCAGTTACTGGGAGACCACCTCCAGAGCCCATCGCCTGTGCATAGGCTGCTGGGGGATCAAATTCCATCACAGCAGCCTCCAGAGAGGTCTCTAGAAAAGGCTGATTTCCTTAGCTGGTTCTTGCAAAAGCTGCACCATTTTGCACACTTTTTGATGGCAATACAGGATGCCAAAAACACTGTGTCACAGTCACACATCTAATTTTCCCTTACTCCAGTGCATTCTGTGATTTTCAGTATCTGAGCTGATTTGCAACGTGAGTAGGTTTTTAGCAGAAAACCAGACAGAGATATAGGACATACGCAGCTAATTGATGACATATCTCCACTGAACAGCCTCGTTTAAACTCATAGCGATGTAGTCCATGCTGCCACCTATGTCTTCTGATTCAGGTTTCTTGTGTACTGCAACTTCGTAGTTGAAGGCAGTATCCTTTGAGGGCAGCTCACATTTTGTGAAGCTCTGCGAGGGACCACAAGCACGGGCAGCTCTTGCTGCACAAGAGAATGAAGCAAAAGGTTTCTCACCGGCTCAGCCACTTGTTTGGTTGCAGTGAGGATGCCTCGATACAGATTAGGAATCAGCAGTCACATCAGTGAAATGTAAGTAGTGGTTGGAGCCTTGTCTGTGTGAAGGATCCTGCCAGCACAGCTGTACCACTGACAGCAGTGGAATATTTTGCTCAAGTTCTCTAGAGGAATCAAAGCCTGTATTTTGTCTCTGGCTCTCTCTTGTTCTGTTGCTCCTCACTCATTAAAAGTCAGCCACACAAAGCATATGGTTGCTTTCTGTGTTTAAAAAAAAAAATGTTTGGGGTAAAAGACCGACAGCCAAAGCTGTTTTGAAGTCAGACACGTAAACAGTACCTGGAACTAAGTATAATAATAATAATAATAATAATAATAATTCATCCTTTTGTGTCACAAATATGCACATTGCTGTTTGCTATTTCATTATGAGACAGCACAACTTCTGAGAATATGCCTGATGAATATTTGGGGGAACTCTGCCTTCATTTGGAGTGGCATATGGCAGCATTAATGCCTTTGGCTTCTCCACTCTCTTATGTAACCGAAATCACAAGTTAGAGCCCAAATTACAAAGCATGTGTATAATATTAAGCATACAAATGGTGCCTGAAATTACTATCCTTTTCATGTAGGTCTGTTTTTAATCTCTTAAAATTTTTGCTTCTGCAGCTTTATTGATTTCAGTGTGTGCTGATGCCGCTCATAGCGCAATCAAACCTAACCCCTTAAAAACCCCACTGTGAAGACATTAACCCAAACCTAACTAAGGCCAAAATCGCTCTGGTTACAGGTAGGTGGAGTTTGAATGACTTTTATACCTCAAGTGTATCCTGTATTAAGGTGCTATAGCAAGCGGAACACCATATCCCTGTGGCTGCTTTGGCAACCAGAGTGGCAGGTTTTTGCACCCCAGCCCAAGGCATGGGTTTGCCATCACCTTCCTTTGAGTTTCCCCTCTTCCTCAGAGACTATTTTTGCCATTACCATGCTGATCTGCTTGCTGGAGTTTTAAGGTGTCGGATGCTGATACAGCGAGTGCCTCTTGTATCTGTTTAATCCGATAACATAACTCTTTTTTAATCTCCACGTCTGGGTCACAGGGTTTAAAAAAGACACTGGGCCAAATCCCCAGCTTGGCTACAACGCGTGGAAATGTACTGAGATGGCACGAAAGTCAGGAGAGATTCACTGTATTTGCACCTGGGTAAAGATGTCTTGAGGGGCAGGGATGTGAGTGCCAGATTTCAGATGAATGAGTATTAACACAAGGGTATGGCAGAGCTAAATCAGGTTTCCATAAGGTGAGGTGGAGGGAGGAATATTACAACAGGACCTAAAGCATGCTCATCAGCAAATTCTCAATAATTTTTAAATGGAAACAGATTTAATATTTCTTCATTTTTCAGGAGAAACCTTGTTTTCATTGTCTGGCTGGTAGAGGAACATGATGTTTCATGGACTCAGGACCAAGACAGGGCATGGACAAAGAGGAGATTTTGCAGGGATTGGGAAGATTTTACATATAAACATTAAAATTTAAAAAAAACAAAGTTCATCCCGGCATGAAGTCCAGCAGAAATGTAGGAGAGAAATGGACAGCACTGTCTGCAAAGGATTGTGTGAGCAAGAATGGCAAAAAAATGGTCTGAATAAGTCCACTGCATTAATGATTTTTTAGACATGAATATCCTATACAGAGTTATATGGGGTCAGTCTTTGGGGTTCCCCTGTATAGCAGAGGATCCTGAGCCTGAAAAAGGGAAGCAGATTTTGTAAGGGATTTGCATATCACAGAGTGACTCTGGATTGTAAATTTTAAGCATTACTAAATTGGGGAATAAATTGTTGCTATTGCTGTTACATACCAGGATATCTCACTAATGTACAAAATCCACTAAGTTGCTGTAGTTTTAGTCTGTGTTTATTTTAGATGAAATTATGGCCTGGACAGTTACTTTTTCTTACTTTATCTGTATAAATCATATATAAATAAGATATCAAACAGAAATCAAAACCTGACCTGTGTTTTTGGTACACTCCCCATCATGTGAACCTGCCAGTGATAGAGCCCTGCACCCAGTTTACAAGTCAAACAGAAAAGCAATGAAAACCCACAGGTCTTTCTTGAAAAGTGGCCAATTGGCATTAAATTCTCTTGCTTTAATGCTCTGGGTGGCCTATTTTGCTTATATTTGAGACTGCCTAGCCATTATGGGATTGCCTGTACTGGTCCTTTCCTTACATCAAGCTAATTACAAATTAACTTGAGGCACTTATCAAGGCTGAGAGGCTGGAGCTGGTCCTTTCTGAACACCGGTTGAGTTTGGAAGTGTCTGTTGCTTTACAGAGACCGATTCCTAAAGTGAGGGGCA
This sequence comes from Corvus moneduloides, assembly GCF_009650955.1. NCBI lineage: Eukaryota > Metazoa > Chordata > Aves > Passeriformes > Corvidae > Corvus > Corvus moneduloides. Next base: position 10,733,479 of record NC_045486.1, read on the forward strand.
CACACAGAAGAACCAAACAGCCTGGAACCAAAGTGGTCACACTGGCTTTTGAAAAAAGTGAGTGTCTTAAGTTAATTGACAATCAGCTACCTGGAAATAAAAGCCTCTCATATATCCAAAGGTTTTCACTAGGATTTTCAAGACCTCCTGAGCAATTTAAAATCCTTGGAAGGAATGCACTATAGAATGAAAAATATAAGTATTATTAAAGAATGTCTCTGAATGAAAGCCAGCCAGTTTCATAAAAATGAACTAAAAAAGCAATAACAGGTACTCTGTCTCCTGCTGGATGCTGTATGAACCGTATGTTTTGCATTTTGGATGTCACTCTAAAGCAATGTTTTTTTCTTCACTATTGCTGTTGGGAAGAACAGTAGAAGAACTATGCATAAATGAGATTAAAGTAATCTAATTAAAAAAATAAACAATGTGCTTTCATCTTCAATTCATATCCAGTCATTTGGGATCTAACTTAAAAAAAAAAAGATAAAAATTCAGAAATGCAGAAAGGATTTTGAAGGACAACTGTTTCCCTTTAAGATTAATGATAAACATACTTGTGTGTTCAAGGGAGAATAGATCCAGTGTTATGTAACAGGATAAAGAAACAAAATCCTTTTTCCTTAAATTACAATAACCAGTATGCGTGTGGATTTTAGTCAATCACTGAAAATTCAGGAAACCCATTTTCTTTCACAATTGCATTCCACATGCTAAAATTGATGTCTCCTAACTTTTAAACAGAATCACAATAATTAAAGACAAAAAATATTTGTTTGTTGCTTTTGACCACACTTTGCCAATAGAGGGTTGTTCCCTGGAGAAAATTCTGTGGCACTTGCACTGTGCAAAAATCCAAATATGTGCTCATCTTTTTATTTTATGTGCCATTAGCAAATCCAGTTATTGCACTTCCCAGTTGTTGGTTTTTTTGTTTTTTTCTTTTTAATCTGATTACCTACTACTAGATATATGGTAACTTATCATTTTTAAATTTTTTTTTGGCCTGAACTAACTATTACATAACAGTTCTTATAAAATCTTGCCATGCCTGCCTAAATTTGCCAAAACCAGGAAAAGATCAACAGGTAATGGATTTTTTTTTTATGTTGGCATTGTTCTTTGCTGGCTCAATCATATAAAATTTATTTTAAAAGCCACCCAAGGAAATAATTTCCTACCATAGAACCTCCATTTTTTCACTTCTTTATTTTACAGAAGCACTCATACCAGAATTTCTGCATCAGAATTTGACACATAAAGTTCCTCTATCACATGAGTTCAATTTTCCAAAAGCAGGCAAATGATATTAATAACCATGATATAAGCCCTGAAAAGGCCAAGTTGCTGAATGTACTTGCTGGGGAAAAAAAAAAAAAAAGACTTCTTGTTGGATCTAATTCTGGATTCACTGTTTGACACAATGCAGAGCAGTTGGGATTTTCATAGAAAGGCTCTGCTGAGCTCAGGTGATGTTCACTCATGCATGGAGAAGCTCGTGTGTGCTTTGCTGAGCGACTCCAGGCTTTGTCTGTGGACCAAAGTAAACACTGCTGATGTTGGCCCATCCTTGCACACATCCACACTCAACATTTTCAGTCCTGGAAGCAAAGCTTCTCATCTGGGCAGTTTCAGTGATATTCCCTCACTGGACCAAGTCCTCTGTTAGCACTACTCCAGTAGCACAAGGTGTGCTTGGAGATGGTGCAAATGGTGAATATGCCTCTTTCCCTGCTGATAACACACTTGCCATGCTGCAGCTAAATATTCTGCTGCTGCACGGCCTGCAGAGATTTCCTGGGCTGCACGAGCACAACTGGTCCTGCCAAGTCAAGACGGTGCAGCAAATGGGATATGGAATCTGGGAAGCCACAGGAGATGCAAGCTGGGAGACAGGGAAGAAGTTGTGGCAGACCCATTTTGAAAGCAATAAAAGGTCAGCAGAGTCTGAGGCTGTCCTGCAGTACCACTTCCATTTCCATTGGGAGCTGATTATCGAGCTGGGCAGGCTTGACCTAACCATATCCCGGGTGACAGTGGACATCACAGTGGAAAATAGTCCAAAAATGTATGGTGGTGAGCTTGCTGAGGCAGTTGAGCCTTCATGACTTACAGAACAGATCCAGAAAAGCTGACAGATTAAACTCACCAAAGAAGAAGAAGAGTGATCACTTGAGTGAATTCTTACATTCTCATATTTCTTTCTATCTGCTTATGGGTCCCTCGCCTCCCTTCCATCTCAAAGTGATGGTGAAACAGTTATGAGGAGTGTATAATTTTCAATTACTTCGTTTATTCTGACAAATTACATTGGTAGATATAGGCAAACAGTGGGAGAGAATATCGTAGGAAACAAAATGATTCCCAAATGCGTGCTTGTACGAGTTCAGACAGATAGAATTTCTAGCAAGGTGAATTTATGCACTGCAAGCAGAGAAAGGGCTTCAAATGCCTAAGTGTCTAGAAAAAAGAAGAAATATAAAATGAACCTGCAAGCTATCCATCAACTGCTCATCCAGTTGCATGATTTTAATTAACAGAACTGGAAAGCAAGCACATAATATAAACTTAAAAACACAGCGCTTCGGTTTTCCAGACTGCCAGCCCAAATGCAGAACAAATCGCTTGCATGTGGCGGCAGGGCGGCAGAGCTGGCGGCGGCAGCGCCGCGGGTGCCCGGCCGGGTGACGGAGCGCATCCGCCGCGCTGCCCGCGGAGGGCGGCCCGGCCCGGCCCGGCACGGCCCGGCCCGGCCCGGCACGGCCCGGCACGGCACGGCCCAGCCCTGGCACAGCCCAGCACGGCCCGGCACGGCCCAGCCTAGCACGGCCCGGCCCGGCCCGGCACGGCACGGCCCGGCACGGCACGGCCCAGCCCTGGCACAGCCCAGCACGGCCCGGCACGGCCCAGCACGGCCCGGCACGGCCCGGCCCTGGCACAGCCCAGCACGGCCCGGCCCGGCACGGCCCCTGGCGCAGCCGGGGCGCAAACACTTGAGGCATTGCCTGGCGTGCTCCGAGGAGATGCCTGGGCTTCCACCTCCGCTGGCAGCCTGTCGCTCCGTGAGGCAGCAGGGTCACTGAGGGGACGCCAGCGGCTCCCGGGTGTGGGTGACCTTGAGCCTCCCCAAGCAGTTACCTTTTCTGGATCTTTGGCACGCTCCCAAGTGATCTTTCAGCCGCAATCTCTGCGGCCTAAAATAAATTCAGCAATGTTCCCTGCGGCATCCCTGCAGTTCTCTTTTGGGATACCTGACGCTTATCTCCCAACCTGGGCAAAGACTGATTTTGGAAAGTTTATCTGGGTGCAGCAACACCACCAAGCCAGCAGTGCATCCTTGCAGAGAGTGATTTCTGCCTGTCTCTCCCAGCCAGAGCAATCCTGCTCTGTTGTCTGTACATGAGAAGGTGGAGAAAAGGGAGAGGGTGGAACAGGCTCAGCACGAAGCACAAAATATCCAGACTTGGGCCTCTAAATCTCTTTGGCCAATGCTAGTCAGCTCTGATTTGTATCAAAGCCCAATATTATCACTTACTGATTATTAAATGTGCCACAAATGGTTAATATTTTGTGAACAGTTGGTCACAGGCTGCCTGACTGAGCAATTGTCTCTTACTCTCTGTATCAGCCAAAGTCCTCAGGTTTTCTCCTTTTACTCCTGCAAGTTTGCCTGATGGGCTCATGAAGTTCACAGAGAGAAGTGTGGAAACTTGCTTCCAGACTCCCACATTTCCTTGGGAAGCACATCCCAGCAAACTGTGGAGCAGCCGAAGTGGATTTGGGATGCCCTTGGCATTCACGAAGACACCCTTGACCTCTGTTGCCCCATAGCAAGTGCTGCTGGAGGCTGCTGGTGTCATGGAGGAGCTGCATGGCCAGGCTGGGCTGTGGCAGTGACCAGGCATCATCCAGAGCAGCAGGGCCTGGGACTGCGTGATGACAGAGCTGAATAAATCATGGAGCAGAGGCACACAGGGGAGGGTGTGATGGATCCCCGGGAGCTTTTCCATCCAGTGCCTCCTGAGGTCCTGTGAAACCACGTGGAAAAGGGTATGGCATCTATCAGGCACATCCACTGGCGTGCTGGAGCTCAGGACACCATCTCCAGCCAGAGCAGAGGACATTGCCACATGCCCACTCCACCTGGCTTCAACTCAGGTTTCTCCTTAAGCTGAATTCATGCTACCCCAGACCTCTTTGCATGTGTCACTGACTGAATTTCACTTCCCTACTGGGAGACTAAGCTCCCAGTTCTCCCAGTAAGATACAGGTTTAAATATAGGTCATGTTTCTGCTGTTCTCCACCAGCAAAACAGCTGTTTGCTCTAAACATGAAGATATTTTTGTAAGAGCAAAAGCATGAATTATTTCAAACTTGCCTCGGGATGACTTTTCAAGGGTACTGCGGAGACTGTTTCCACAACAAAACGGGAGCTCTTCTCCTACTGAATTGTTCATGTTACTTTCATGAATGCTAGAAAAGAGGCTGGCTTTTTAAAAATGTCAGCAAGTACCTGAAATGGGAATTTGTTTTCATATACCCTTTGGAAGCTGTTGTTGTTGATGTTGTCTAATCTGACCAAAAGTTCAGTTTGGTAATTTTTATTAAACCTTGCTGTTAGGTATAGGCAATTAGCTTAACAAAATATCAGATAGGATCTCTGCTGTGTTTGCAATGCCTGTTGCTCTAATCCTTACCTGGTAGGAAATGGCTTTGGAGGAGCACAGCCACATCTCTGTAGCTGTTTACATCACATTTCTGAGAGAGCTCCACCCTGCTTTCCCCATTTGTACTTTGTTTTTCATGAATAAAGGTCATGGCATTGGCATCACAAAAAAATATTGTTGCTGTAGAAGGAATTCATCTGTCCCCTCTGGGTAATAAACAGTAATGTACTCCAAGGCTGGCAGGACAGCAACCAGAGATGGAAGAGAAGGCCAAGACCCATTGAGATCTCTGCAGACTTCCAGCATCCCACGAGTCAGCTGTCTCCCTGCCTGTGCCGGGCTGCTGCAGACCCTGCATAGTCTCTAATATTTTGCCCAATCTAGATTTAGGCATCCTCCAGTTGTTGGCAGTGAGTCTGTTGTGGGTACCTGCCTCCCAGCCAGTCACAGTACTGGAATTTTTTGTCTAATAGTCAAAGGGCATTTTCTCTGCAACAATGTCATATATGAGCCCAACACTGCCTCTGTGTGTTGGTGGCCTGGGGACATGGTTACCAGATGTAGTTGCCAACCACTGGTTGCCCCTGCTCTGGAGTGCTCTCCAAGGAGGTGCTGTGGCCAAGGCACGTTGTTTAGTCCACTGGTTGTGTGAGACTCTGAGCTGGCTGTAGCCCACAACACATTTTTTAGCCATGTTGTATCTAGATCAGGAAATAAATGTATAGGAACTACACCCCTTGATTCAGCTATAAAGTAAATGAAATCTTTCACATGTTTCTGTATTAACATCCACACTGATCTTTATGTTTGTGCTCGTGTCAAAATCACCACTTGTCTTTTGGCTCAAAAGCTGTTCTTCTAATCTTTTGTCATGTGTGAGGCTCTCAAGCTCTCTGATGTTTTCTCGTCCTTTCAGTCTGCCAATACTTTCCAGCAAGGTGATATTTTAAGTAATTGCAATATTCCAGGAGTAATTTCATCACCAGTGCCTGTAGAAACACTCCCCTTAACTTATGGCCCATGGTTTTATGATTCTCTGGGCATGGACCAAAAATCTCAATTGTTTTGAGAACATGAGGGAAATGAGGAGAAGTTGCTGCGTTATTGCTACGGCCAAGGACACACAACAACCAAGAAGGAAAAGCTCAACATCAAAAGCATTGGGAATACTTTTAGCAGGAATACTACTCAAACAATTCCCAATTCAGTAGAAAGCATATTGGAGAAAAATCGCCAGGTTAGGCAGACCTTGAGCTTTCTTTCCCAGGATCACACCACTTGAGTAGGAAATCAAATTCTACAGAAATAGTTGGGGATTTTATTAGTAAACAGTCTAGAGGTGATTTCCTTGGTTTTTCTCAATTAGATATATTTGAAACAGAGAATTGTCTGAATAATAATTAATACTTGTTCTTACACGGTGCTTTAGCACAATCCCAGGAATTATAATTTAGGAATGTAGATCTTCCTTGTTGTGAAGCCCTCAAGATTCCTGTGGCAACAGCCAGGAATCAGATAAAATAGAAGCAATTAATGAAACATTTCATCATTAAAATTTTTTCCAACACTGGAAGATTTTGCAAATCACCCAGCAGGTTTTGTACATCCTCTGGCATTTGAAATTTTGTCAGTAATGAAAGCTAAACGAATGTTAATTACAAGTGTAAGGCTTGAAACAATGTCACATGGATGTCATATGGATGTCACATGTAAGTGTGCACAAAAATAGTATTTTAAGGGAGTTGTTCGAAAAATCCAAATTTTTTTTTTTTATAAAGCAATCTCATCTTGATTATTAACAGACTTAAACGCTGCCTCAAAGAGGTTCTAAGGCCATCACGCTCCTATTTTCCCTTTGCATTGACTAAATAGTGGTTGAAGTTACATCCCTATTTAAGGTTTCCACATCTCTTAGTACTTTGCATTGTATTTCCTCTGTGAAGTTTCCTAACTTCTGCTAACCGTGCAGGCCTGGGAGGCCTGCAGAGCACATCCACATTCTATAGGAAGTGGTTTTGTTGTTGCTCTAGCAACCTCAAATCAGGACTGAGTAAGCAGAGGTGCTGCTCAGCAGAGAAATCACACAAATGTCTGTACATCCTCACTGCTATTAAGAATGGAGGCAGCAGTTCCAATGATCAAGCCTAATACCTTTCAAGGAAATTGCAATTCTCTCTTTTATTCCTCTCCTATGTTTTAATTTGATACGTTTCTATTGCTGGTGCTGCTTGCTGCAGCACACTCTCCATGACTGGGGAGCTGTTCTTTCCTTTGCTCCCCGTGTCCCCACACAGGAACTCAGGCTGGGTAACGAATCGTTTCTGACTCTGCAGCAATGTAAAGGGAGAAGGTCTCACCCACTGGAGAATCCAGGTCCTCTTTTAATTTACACCAGAGTGGACTGCATTTTGGAAGAAGGAAATTAATCCTTTTCTTTTTTTTCTAAATGTGAAGCTCCTTTAATTCACCCTTTTAAAGCATTTGGGGATTATCTGATGAAAAGTCCTAAGGAAACACAAGGCATCCCTGCTGCTTGGGTTGCCAAGCTAAGGCTCAAGCTCTGAAAAGAGAAGTGTGCTTAGAACAAAGAGGTTTTGAACACAAAAACAAACCATGGCAATGCATGCTGACAAACACTTCATCTGCCTGCTGCCATTTATATTTTTTACATATCCATGGAGTACTGTCGAGGGCCTTGGTCACCTTGACCTGTTGCCGACACAAGGCTGTTTAAGCTTTCTTCAAAATTAGTCCCTGCTGCCACTCAGATATTTTTTGCTGTTGCTTTTGTTTTTCGTCTTTGGATTGTTTCCAGTCTGAGAGCATCTTTCTGGTCCCAGAACTGTATAGAATATATCGGCCAATCCTCTAGGGGCACTGAAACAAAGTCTAGAACTCCCTCCCCCACGACTCTTACAGAGTCAACACATATCCTTTTGATTTCAGACCTTGTTTTGGATCTGCACAAGAAAGGCTTTGACATCTTTAATCGGGTTTGGTTGTTTTTTTCCCTTTAGTTTTGATTTTTTCCATTTTTCTGGATAGATTTCACACAGCTTGCCACCATAGCTCTAGAGGACAATAAAAAAATGTATGGGAACTCCTCCAAAGTACGTGTTTGCAAGGAGTGCTATGCCAGGAACATCATTACCAGAGTCCCAGTAACTAATCCAGAACTGATGCCATAACTTTTATGTGTACCAGGGGCACTGAAACCCATGCTGAAATACTTGGCAAGTCTGCCCTTAGACTAGGATATATTGTATTGATATTGGCTGTGATCAACCACAACATTCCTTGGTTTTGAGGTAGTATTTCTGAAGGGGGAGGGTTTGCAATGCCAGTTCTTGTCATATGTTTTCCTGTCTCACCCTATCTCCAAGCCCAGCTAATCTGATGATATCCAACTGTCCTAATGAGCTGCATCTACTTCTAGGCTGAAGTGTTGACAGCTGCCTGTTCTATTGCCAACAAAAACTTCTGAGACAACTGTATCTCATTCCTGCAAGTACGCAAATTGCTTCGTTTCTAGCACAAATATGAGATATAATGATACTTACTTTTCGTTGATCCAGGTCTAAAAAGAGGTGTGTGTAAAACACGATCCAGCAGTCAATTATTTCCTCACGTGCAGTTAATCCCTCATCTGGAAACAAGGTTTGTGTCTATTGGTTACAGAGAAATCAAGGGCTCGTGTCCTTTACAGCAGATGTACAGTCACACGGGCTAAGGTCAGTGAGAAGGACATGTTCCTCCAATTAATGTTGGCATGTGTTTATTTATAATTTTATACATTGGCAATTCTTCCATTTGCTGTTTTTGGATTCAGAGCTCTTAGAAAGAGCTTCAGCTTGTTCTTATTCATGTAGGATTTAATGCATTTAAATCTTCACCACCACATTTGCAATCTCAAGCACATGGGATTTCCTTTCTTGCCCAAAGCTGTTGGACCCACAAACTCATCAAACTTTCCTTCTGCTGGACTGCAGGTCCAAAGCCCAGAAACTGGGTAACAGGTGAGACCAGGCTCCCAACAAGCCATTAAAAAACTACTCACAACCTCTGGATAGAAAACTATCTAAAACAGAGACTGAATTTGCAGGATAAATTTTGTCTTGGGGGACTACAGTGTCCACAGCAATAATAGACAACAATCCCCAGACAAAGATGGAGAGGAGACACACAGAGACACTGCTTTTGATCCAAATGAAGTCAGAATAAATAGAAGCAACTGCTCCAGTGACAACTGATCAGGGCAGCTCATCTCCAGGCAGAAAAAATAGTTCTCTTTGTCAAAAGAAAAACCCATGTCTAACCTCTGCCCCTAATAAATTTTATGACTTGCCAGATTCCAGGAATCATAGAAAATACTATTGAGCTGAGGTCAAGGGGCAGAAAATCTAGGGGAAGCACATCTAGTTTTGGCAAACTCTTGTAGCAGCCCAGGTCACCATTGTGGTCTCTCCTGTGCCAGCCTTTCACACTGTTTTCACAGCTGAAGGTACGACCCATTCTTCAATTCAGCTTTGCCTCCGTAAGTTCCTCACAGACACACAAGCTCAAAAACTCAAGACTCTTGCCTAGGATAAGGCTGGGAAGGAAGGAGGGTTTGTTATTGCTTTAAGGGGTTTATTTAGGTTTATTTTATTAATTCTTGGGATATGCTCAAACACTGCAATGGTTGAGACCATATAAGTAGCTAGATTAGAGAAACAGACATAACAGTGTTATTGGATAAAGAAATAACAGCCGTTGCCAGTTCCATGGGAAGAGAGGACAAATGAATAAACATTGATCATACCATCTGAAACCACCAGGCTTGGAAAAGCCTCTTTATTTTAGGAAAAATCCACTGAAAGATGCCAGGGCAAGATCTGGCATCTGACTTTTTCTCAGGAGTATAACTGCCATTGAGGAAGAAAAGGATTTTGGAGGATTCATAAATCCAGGAACCTTCTATGCCATTATCTTTTAGTCAGTAAGCTCTATGGACAAATACAAGGGTTGGTTTGTTTGGTAGGGCTTATTTTTGTTTTTATTTTAAATCTGTAGTTTTCCCTAAGCTTTTTCTCCAAATGTTATTCGTGATGAAAAATTGCATGCCATCCCAGGATGATGTACAAACTGAATGCAAAAGCAAGCAAAATATCCCAACAGGTCTAACTCTTGGTATCTTTTGAGTACAAGACGGTCTCACCTCTACAGGACCTTCTCCACTGTTAGCAGATCCAACACACCATCAAGAAGGCAGGAAAAAATTCAGAAGGAAATGATAAGTATATATGGACTGAATGTCAGCGCAGCTATACTATAAGTTCTATCCCACCCTATGGGGCCAGAAAGGTATTTTAAGTTCCTGGTGTTATTTACGAAGATGTTTCTGAAGGAACACAGACTGTGCCGTTTTGGGGAGGGGGGAATTGGCTTCTTGAGGATTACTCAAAACTTATTAAATAAGAAGCTTTCTGTATTTCCTCACAGCTGGAGACCAATCATTGCGACACAGATAGAAAAGCTGGAGGCTGAAAAAAGAAAAATTCTCTGATTTAACCCAAGTTCCTTACACACACAGCTGGTGTGTGCAAAATGCATCCAGGTTCTGTGAAGGATCCAGGATACTGAATACCTCTCTCTGCCTCAGCAATATTTGGAGTTTTACATTGAGCTGAGTGCTCAAATCCCAGAGGGTGGCCTTGGGAGGCCAATCCCTTGGGACATCCTTGGTGTCAAATTCTTTGAGGATACTTGAGTAGACTAAATGCACCACAGTGAGGTGGCATTTACCTTCTATAAAGCATGAAGAAGACCATATGTTATAAAACCATGCTCAGCTTTGGTTTCCTCAGTAAAAGAAAAATATTAAAGAATAAATCCAAACATAATTGCAATGAAATTTTAAGAGGCTTGAGGTCCTGATTCAAGATGGAGATGCCCCAAATACACATTAAGGGTGAAATGCTGGCACCATGAATATCAGCAAGAAAATCTCCTGGTGGCTGCATTGGAACCGTGTCCATACAGTTTATCCAGACAAAGACAGTATAAACACGAGAGGCTCAATTGTCCCTGAGCTAACAGAGCTCAGTTGTTTAAGCGCAGGAAATGGCCCACCCTTTTCCCACCTTTGTACACCCAGGCGGGGGTCAGACGCAGTGTAGCTGCCACAAGAGCAAGGCTGATCCGAGCTAGTGTCTGACATAGGGTGACAGAGGCAGAGGGATGGCAGATCTGCTGCCCTGGAGCTCTGCCAGTGACTGCAGAGGTGGCACAAATGGGGAGAACGTATGGTCAGTCTGTGAAAACGTGCTGTGGGCAAGCAGGTATATTCTACCAATTGTCTTGGAGAAACTGATTTAAACCACTGCTCAACGCACAGTTTTCTTTTTTAGAGTCAATACTCAGGTGAAAGAAAGGTTCCAATAGTTTCCCTTCATAGCCTCCTTATACGGGAAAGAAGTCCAAGGAAACAAAAGTACTACTGTCATTGACACAACACAATCCCACCTCCTTCCAGTATCTTTTGCTACCATAACAGGATCCTGAAGTAGTTGTTTTTAGTTCAGGATTAAGATGATTTCATCCTTCACATTCATTATCTGAATAAATGAGTACATACTTCTCTCATTCTTCATATTTGTCTTGATTATTCACCTTTGGTAATGGAACATGTAACAAGAGTGGGAAGGCATGAGTTCACTGCTGGGGAGTGCCTCTGCAGGCAAAACGAAATGCAAGTGCAAAAATCAAAAGCCAGGATGTAAGAGAAAATTATTTCTTCATTTTCTCTTAACCTAAAAACTCAAGGCAAAATAGTTGCCCGGGCCTCTCCAGGAGCTCTCCACATGTTAAGCATTGTGAAGCCCCCACTGTGGGAATAGTGGGATCAGGCATTGAGAGCTGAATTTCCACGCTACATAGACATGCACACATTTAATCTGGTTGTGGTTTCCTTAATATGCAAGGATCCTAAAGTCAGCTCTGGTTTGACTCATCAGTTCCAGCTAATTTTCAAGCTAAGGGCTCTAATAAGCAGATTCAAGAGCATCTGGGCAAATTTAGCTCCAACCAATTTGCCTCGAGAACATCCTTTGAATACATTTGCATAGTCTGTGCTCACAAAGCTACATAAAACATGCTTTGCCAGCTGCCGGCTGGGCGCCTCAGCCTGGCACACTGTTGTCGCTGCTGAATATCCGCCGAAGCCATGACAACGTGCTTATAGTCATTCACTTTTCCTTTAGTTGATATTACGTGTACCCCTGTACCACAGTGCGCAACAAATTCCTGGAATAATGATGATTTAAATGCTGGACAGGCAATGTGCAGACAGTGGGCTCATGCCCCATGTCACTGTGCCACAACCTTGACCTGATGACAGGACATCTGAGAGTAAGAATGCAGAGCCATCACTAGCACCAGGCTTGGCTTTCCCTCTGCAGTGCCAAGTTTGATAGTCTCTTTGGTGATCCAGGCACATGCCCATTAAGAAAGTTTATTTTAAAGAGGTCAGGTAGCAGCTGATGGATGGTAGGAATGTTTTAGTATTCCAAAACAGGCAGTGTTTGAATGAACAATCTACAGATGCGAATGTCAGCAGATGTATTGGCAATACCATGTGCTAGAGTCTGTGAACTCTGAGTACTTGCTGTTTGATGCCTAATTATAGTGCCTGGAGCAGTTCATTACTTGCAGCATATCGGGATCTAGGGATCCTGGTCAGATTTGGAGTCTCTTTGTGCCAGGTGCTACACAAACACAAATGCCAGCTCTGGTAAACCCTACTAAAAGCTAAGACCCTAGAAACTGTTCCCCATGTGCTGAACTTTCTGCACAGCTGTACTTCACCAGGTTTAGTCTGATCTGTGCAGATATGCAGTTCTATTGTGTTCTAGCTCATTATCTATTAACACCTATTGAACCCTCTGCAACTGCTTAAAAGCATGAAGTAAATCATGCGCATAAATATTTGTAGAATGTGGGGCTTAGTAAAGACCAGCAGCAATATAGGCAGAGGAAAGCTTGAGTGAGAGAGAAGGTAAAAGTAACCATAAGGGGAACTTGTGATTACATAGCCTGGCTACATACATAATTTGTGGGCTTCACGGTTTGGGAATTTTGTTTGTTTACTTAATGTAAATGAGCAAGAGGATTTTAAGAATCCCTGCCACCTCCTGAAGCCAGAGCTGCAGTGCTGTAGGCCTCGCCCAGTGCATTTATAAGTCCTTCCTTGTTCAGCAAAACACTTGGCCATGTTTTGCACTCTAAGAGAATACCAAACAGCACGTTCTCGGCAAGAACTGCATTGCCTGCAAAGTGCAAACCCAAATAAACATGCTATCCCCAAAATACTCCTGTACAATGAGCATACGGAGGGAGGAGCCTGTGAGGTTTGGGGGTGATTTTTCTTTCAATATTTGTGAACCCTCGTCTGTGTTCCTTGGCTAGCTCTAAGTAAAACCACATTTGGGAGTGTTCTGTATTCAGTCTAATTTAGATGTACCCAATTTAGATGCAAGTTCTCACCATGCATCACTTTCAGAACAAGTTGCTTTGTAAGCTGATGACAGAAAATGTTTATACTCCTATTATACTCGAGTAAAAATGCAAACTGAGTAATGGATGTAATATATTTTCCTTCGGTTTACTGGAGTTTATTTCCCTGTTATGCAAAGTTTTGTCACAAACTCACTTTGTCTTGACTCATACTTTTTGTTCTCCATGAGCAGTTTAACAAGTTTGGAGAATTTGCAGAGTGCATTTGTTTTGGAGTGACAATATTTCCAGGGAACCAGAATTCCTAAAACCAATTATGTTAATCAGAAATGTGTTGTAACTACTCTGCTTTGGGAACACTGAGATAACAGATCACCTTTAACTTACTGACACACTTTTGAGTTTTGGCTACTGAGTAGTTGCAACAATCTACACATTGAGTATCAGCTATTTGTAGCACTTGGCAAACAGGATAAAAAAGGTGAAACTGATTTTCTATCAGCTCTGTGCAGGTCTAAAAGTCTTATTTAACAAAGAGTTTGTATACTTACTGAAGTTAAGCATACACCGAAGATAAGCAAAAGCCTGAAAGCTTTGCTGAATTCAACTCGGTTAGGTAAGGTTACAGGGTTTTTTGCTTAATCTGGGCCACAGCTAACAGCTGAGTAGCGATACTGGGTGCAACAACCAGGACTCCAGGGAGGGTGTGGATGCTATTTTTGACCCACTTACATTGATTGCTATCAAGTTTTGTGTCAGTTACAACATGTTACAAAGACACAGAGAATCTACAAACAAGCCCAAGTTACCTTCTTGGTTTAATGAATCGTCACTTCAGAGTCCTTCAGTTTTTTACCTTGCCTGGTAGCTTTCTTTTCATCCCAGCGTGCCAAGTTGGCTGATCTTACTGAATATTGATATGTGAAAGAAACAAGCCTCCCCTTTATTTAACATGGGTCTTGTTTGCTCTTCCTGGCATTGGATCTTTATTACATCTGCAGGGAGGGTTAGCTTTTAATCTGTGTGTTATTGCAATGTGTTTCCATCAAGATAGAGGCATGCCCCAGCAGGACAAGATGCTGTGAAATTTCAGGTTGCTCCTCTTCGCTTCCAGCAAAGGAAATAATGTTTTAGCCACCCATGTTGAATTGCCAGTGGCCAACATGGAAACCTTTTGCAGACCAAAAGCTACCAGATCATTGATATTTGCAACACCCAAGATGCAGATCGGGGACCAGCAAGTCAAAGGCTGAATCTTGAATTTTCTACTGAAGTTTTGATCTTGTTGAGCTTGACTTGCTTAAGAAATCTTTCTTCATGATATTAAACCTACTGATTTAAACATGAACCCAATCCCTTTCTTACTGAAATTCTCCCTGAATGGAGTTAGGAGAAGCCAAAACTTGTGGATTACCCTGGAGAAAGAACATGCTATGAGCAGGCATTATGGGCTTTGGGAGGAACAAAACAGAACTCAGTAATGATTAGAAATCACAGGATCACACTCTCAAACCAAACACAAGGTCCTCACAATTTTTGCTCTGAAATGAGTGGGAGGGAGGCTTTCAAGGCTATGTCAATGTTGTATTGCAACACACCTTTGCCATAACTTTGGTTCTCCCAGTGTACCTGTCTGTGGACAAAGCACACTTCCCAAAAGTATTTATGACTTTCACATACAGACCTTGTTCTTTCCAACAAAAGCAAATGAAGCTCATGAAGAAAGACACTTGGATTATGACAATTGGCTGACACACATGAAAAAAAGTGGTTTTTTTCCAACTCAAAATAGCCAGAATACCCCTATGAAATATTCTTTCTCACACAACATACGGTTTTCTCATTATGTGTGTTGACATTTTTCAGACTGACCTCAGCTAGATATTTTGTTCCGGAGTCCCCATTTAGTGGAACATTTAAACAATAACACTTTGAAGCATGCTCAGTCTCTCTTTTGAAGTCCATTCAGGCTCTGCCCTAGGGTCAGCAGGCGCATTCCAGCAATGATGCACAGACCATCTGCTGTACAAGTTTAAATCCCACTGGTCCTATACCTAGAGGTACTAACATGTTGCATAACTAGCACTGAAAAAGAGCCTGTCAGTTCAGATGGAGTTTGGATTTATTCCTATAGCTCTCTTATGCTCCCGCTGGAGGGCCTGGGTACAGTAACCTTTGAGTGTGGTTTCTGGGAACTACAAAGTAACGAGATAAATAATAAGAAATGACATTAAGTTCTTGCATTCAAAACCTTTATTTTCCTTTGCCCATTTACACCCTGGCTCTGTGATTCCCTGAGTTCACTGTCTGGCATGTCATTTAGGTGCCTTCCTATTCCAGACTTTTCACTTAGGTGGGCTCTGGCTAAGTTATCCTAAATAGTGATGCATGGCTTAGTGTCAATTGCTGAACAAGGGAAAACCAGGATGGTGCAATATAAGGGCTGATTTTTTCAAGAAAATGCCAATTATTCAGATGACCAGAGACTATTTACTTGGGTAGGAATCTGGCATCAAAAACATGACAAAAATCTCTGCCAAAAAAAGCCTTTGTCTATGTATTTTATCCATTGTGCTTTAATGTTAACTAGTCATTATTGAACTTAACAATGCATTGGCTGAGGTTAATGTATATCAGACCTAAGCACTATTGGTCTCATTGATGCTATGTAAACATAGAGGAAGGAGTGGTCCCTGCCCTTGGGAATTTAAAATCTAAATTTGTACAATACACTTTAAACATATGGTATATCCTGCAGGCTGAGTTACCAAACTTCAATCAGCATTAGCCTTAACAATTAATTTATGTTGCACATATGTTCTGCATTTGGGGGCATTAGCCCCGATGGGCCACTTGACAGAAATGTGAGTGTATGTACATGCTGATGTTTTAATGGTGCAGAAGGACATGGCAACAAGCAGGAGAAGGTCAGCTGAGACCTGTGGGATGGAGTATGGCACAAGGGTGAACATGGTAGAGAGCCATAAATAGGGTACAAAAGAGGAAATGTGGAAGTCTTGTGGCATAAGTGAAGGAGAACAACCATATCAGAGCAAGTTTTTTCAGAGCAGCTCTAGCACTAGTTGAGCACTAAAAGAAGTGGGCACATTTCCACTTTGAGTATCTGTCACTTATTTAGATGCCTCCTTGGAAACTGAGTTCTCTGGAAAATCTGTCCTCAGCGGTGGGTGCTGAGCACTAGACAATCTGGCCTGTTCGTTTTCTCAGTATGTGGTTAATCTGTTCTAAGGAACAAGTCCTTCTGGAAATGGGGAAAAAAAAGGCAGAAAGAAGTGTTGGATACAGAAAAACATGCAAGCTGCCTCATGGGCTAATGCTCAAGAAAGGCAGAACAAGAAAAGTTTCATAAACCAAATGAAGTCAAATGTCTTATAAACACTGCAGTAGTCCAGGAAAGATGGTGAACATGGGTTAAAGCACTGAGTAGGAGTCAGAAGATATGAATTGGCTGAATTACTTCATCTCCCTGCACAAAATGTTCATATCTGACCAAATTAAAAAAAGAAAAAAAAAAGGTGGAACAGGAATATTTGGCCCATTACTCTGCAGGAGGAAACCGTGAACATTAGTTAAGGTCAAAACATGGCCTCAGAAGGAAGGAGCAGCCCATAGCCTTGAGGGGAGATCATCTGAGGCTTTCTGCCTTCATGAAACAGAGTTGAAAACTGCACAACAGAGCATGAAGGGACCCAAAGCGGAAGAGCATAATATGGGACATGCTTCCATGTAGGCAGAAATCCAGCCCTCACCTGTGGAGTGATAGAAGTCCCGCATTTGTTAGCCACGCCACACGGTGGAGTGTGATGTTGCACTAGTGGTAGCCAGTCAACCTTTTAGTTAGAGCTCCTCAGACCTCTGAACCCTCTGAATCAAAACAGTCACCTTTTGTATAATGCACCTTGCCCTGCGTCACCTCCAAACTTGTCCTTGCATCTCCCTGGTGGGATCCTGTAAGAGGATTGGGTGGGCCACGAGGGAGCAACTCCATTGTGTGAGCACAAAAAGCCACGTTCATTAGTAGGCAGGCATCTTAGAACCAGTCGTGGAAAAAAAAGAGTGGATTTGCCATTAAATCAGACTCTTGGAGGTTTTCCTCAACACAACTCCGTCTTTAAAGCTAACAGAAGCAATTGAGAAAACTGCTCAGTAATCCCTGAGTTCCAGTCCCAGCTCTGACATGAACTCTGAGGCCAGTATAATCCTCTTGTTCCTTACAATAAGGCCTCAATCCTCCCCTGCTGTAAATCAGCCTAACGCCATTCACACAAGTTAGTGTTACCCCATTGGAAGATTTGATTCAGAAATTAGGGCACCACAGGACAGGATCATGCAGAAATACCCGGGAAAATCTATTCTCCAGAGAGGTTTATACTCCTAAACAGAGATATGTGTACTTGTGAGCTGTCCTCATGACATTTTGGGCCCATGGAGTGGCTGCCTCCTGACAGGACACGTTCCTGTGAGATGCAGGTTTATGAGTGATGGATATCTCTCAGGATAATTAACCATCTTCAGTTGCTGCTGCCAGTGAAGGGAGGGAGCTTTGCAGTGCCCACTGCATGGCCATAGATTCACTCTGCAGAGGAGCTGCCAGAGACTTGCTTTGTGCAGGGTCCAGTTCAAAGGGGCCAGGTCAGGAGCTGGGAATGACCCAAAATTTAAACAAGGCTCCTAGTTCACATCCATTGCCATTTTACCCTCTTCTTGGTAAACAGCAAATATTTTCTTGGAATCAGTCAAATTTCTTATGCCAGTGGCAAAATAAACCCCAGCTCATCATGGATGTGTCCCTTCCAAAGAATTACCACAAAAATGTCTGAAACCGTATAAAGGCTGTTAATGACTATAAATCTCCATAGGGCTTTTTTCCCCCTTCCTCTTCCCTCTTTTCTCCTTGCTCTGACGAGCTGGTGAGTTGGAAATGTCTTTAAATACCACAATAGTCATGGCAGGACAACAAGAAAGAAAAGAGAACAGGGTTTTGAAATACTTGTGCAAGGCTCCAAGCACTTAAGTTGGTGCTTAGCTGTGTGTACCACACAGCAGTCAGATGATCTCTGCAGCTTTGGGAAATAGGAGAAACTCTGGAGAAGGGTGGGGGGGAAATGGTCTCTCCCACATTGGTCTTTATTGTCTTATGGATTTTATCACAGTATTGTTCTTTATTTCCTGCTATTTATAGGCTCTCATGTTTTGTGCTGCTTTCATGTTTGTGTTATCTGCCTTCCCACGACATGCTTCACCCCAGCCCTTGCCTACAGCTGGGCCCATAAAGGCCAGGCACATGGTTTGGAATGGCACATCAGGGCTCATCTTCTTTCCCTGGGCAATGCATGCAAACTGCCCTTTTCTGAAGCACTGAGCTACCCAAGATGGTGATTTAAATGATGGTGGTTGCTCTGCACACTCTCAGTAAAGGGACTGAAGAGTTTGTCACTGGGCTTTTGATTATCAAGCAATGGGATTCTTTAAAAGCCCCAGGCAGTGCTGCTGGGGCTGTTTCCTCTGAAGTCCATGTTTTACAACTGATTTAAGCCATCAGCACATCAGTACATGACTTGGTGATAACCGCTCCAAAAACTTCACCTGACTTCTTTTATAGCTCTTGTCTTTGTGCAAGGTACTGCAGAGAGAATGTGCTACAGGGGCTATCCCTGTCCTAATTCCCTGGGATTTAGGGATGTAACTCCACTGACCTGAACTAGCAAAAGAGAAGTAGTGCTGGTTTGAAACAAATACGAGTTTTCTAAAAGTCACATCCCTGCCCTAATAAACTTGCTGCCTAAAAAGTGGCTCCAAAAGGCCATGGGGTTAGAAATAAAAATGGGACGAAAAAAAGTGCTGAAATCACTCAAGTCAATGATTGAATCCTATCAATATCCTTGTACTTCACCCCAGAGTAGTTTCTAGGTAGTCAAAACACCAAGTCCCAGCACAAAGCAGAAACCAGGCTGCTGGTTAGGCAGGCTGACACTGAGGGATTTGCCCCCACCAACAGTCCCTTTTGTCCACTTACTGACAGCAAGAGTCTTGCATGGTTCCACAAGTTGCATCACTTCTCATGTACCAAGCAGCCTGCCTTGGAAGGGTCCACACACCTCAGTGCTGGTAACAATTAGAAAACGCCTTCATCTAAACAGAGAGGAAAAGCAAGCCCTGCTCTGGGACCCTTTCACAACACTTACCCAGTAGCAACACCTGCTATGGGCTGCCGGAGAATTTTAAAGAAAATTAAATACTTGCACAAAGACGAAGCCAGGCTTGGGCAGCATTTGCTGATGGGACTTTTGGGCAAGTTACTTCCACTTTTTTACCTGTGAGTGTGTGCAAAAGGGCCACAGAACATCGTTCTTTGGTGCTGTGGAGCAGCATAAAGGCTGCTGTTTGCCAAGGGAAGTCATCCTGTTTTGCCTCAAATTGTGTCTCTTTTGGGAACATCCCTTGAAAAAGAAGCATAATTTTTCTGTAAGCAGTGTGAAGTACAGGTTTTATTCAGACAGTTAGACACAGGTTTCTGTAGTTATCGTCACTCCCTGTAGCAACCAGACTGAAAGAGGAGACAGGATGGAAATTGGAAGCATCTGTAATGCACCAGACTAAGCAAAAATAAAGTGTGGTGCAAGGAGAATTAAGTGGTAGCAAAGAGCATGCTCATGTTGGTGAATGTCGGAATTCTTTTTAGGTGCTGCTAAGAAGCAAGTTTTTGTCAAGCCATGAACACCACTAAAGCACATTCCTTGTCTCCTAAGCACCAATGAGTCCCAAAAGCTGCCATTTAAAATTTTTAGTATCCATTACAGAGAAATCATCGATTGCAAACAATGTGGGGAAAGCTATGTGAAAATTCTCTTTCAGGGTGGGATGAAAAAAATGCCAATAGGAACTCCACAACGCTGGAAAACAAAGACCGGACCAACTCTCATTCCATCTGAGAAACAATTAAAAGTGTGAAACCAAAGGCTTCCAGCAGAGACTGCTGCAAAGGCTTAAAAGATAGTGTCTCTGGAGCAACTGCCGTAAAACACAGCCCCAGCCCTCCCAAAAAGTGCCAAGTGCCTTAATGTCCATGGGGATCAGTGGGATAGGGGGTGTCACCTCTCCCAAACCCAGCAGTTATATTCTCCTTCTGTCCTTTGTTTCAGCTGGTGAAAATCTGACTGTTTTCAGCTCGGTGTCTGGTACGAGCCAACTCCTGTTTATCTCCTGAGCCACACTTTCCAGTGTGTCATCAGGTGCCCTCTTGGCCACCATCTAAGGAGCACTGACAGGTTGCGGTAGTTTTCCAGTCAGACTCTGAAATGGTTATTCACACTTTTATCATGGCAAGATTAGATTATTGTAATTCTTTATTGGCTGCCTTCCCAAGGGGGGCTCTGCACAAACTCCAGATGGTGTGAAATATAGCCAGCAGGATTTAAGAAGGGACAGTATCATCTATTCTGTTAAAACCTCTACCTTGGCAACTAGTTAAACAGAAAACTGATTTCAAACCTGTCCTTTTTCCCTCTTTGCCCAGCTGAGGCCAGGTCTCTGTCACCAATATTGTGATTCGTTACAGAGTACTTTACCCAGGCTCACACTACCTGGTAAATAATTCTCTGAGGAGTGATTTCAAGAAGGTGAGGGAGGTATAAACCTGATTTCCATCTGCTCATTCTACTCTAAAGCCTGTGCAAAAGCTGGGCGGGATACTGTAATTACACCCTTTGCAAACATCACACAGTGTCAAGGATCGATGAGCTGCTCTTACTGAACTGGTCTAACCAAAACTGCAGCCTAAAGACCCTGTTCCTGGCCACCTGCCTCCAGGCATGAGGCACCAAACCACAGCCCTCCTCTGTCATGGCTGGCAAGAAATGGCAATGCCAACCTTATCCCACAGAGGCAGCCATCTAAATGCAGCAGATCCCTAAGGCTCTTCTAATTTTCAGGTGGCCAGTCCCTTCTAGCCCCAGTGTGAGCTGCCAAGGGGATACCTGGACAGCAGCCAGCTCCCTGCTCCTGCTCTAGCACTGCAGGGCCTCATCAGAAAACACAGACTGCTGGTACGTGTTCCTATGTGCCATCTTTCACTTTGTGTAAACAGTGGCTACACAAACAATTGATAGGATAATAACTGGCTTCGTACAGACCAGCACAAATAAAACCTTCCGGTGTTTTGGGCTTTTGTCTTATTAGAACTTTCTCTTTCTGGAAGAGCACGATACGAAAGGTGTATTCCTTCCCGTTTGATTTCTTTTCATATTGAGCCCAAGAGTTAAAACTTTCCCTGATTTAGCTCAGAGTGCCTAAACTCCAACAGGCCTTTCGTGCAAGGGAAACGTCTTGGGCGGGCTGAAATCAGAAACTAGTAAAGAATTTGGCTTCTTTTTATTAACTGCTATTTACACAGCAGAATGTGATTTGCTGCATAAGAGAGAGAAGGGCTGGGGACAGCTTTTGCTGTGCACTGGAATGGCATGCAAACACGGCGTGCTCTGCGTTGTTTACCTTCCCCATCGCTTCTGCAGGGAACCTGTGACCTGCCACTCATGGACATGGATATAAAAGCTCATGCTGTTTTGGTTGGTTGTTTTTTCTGTTAGTGCAAGACAGCTGACACAGACTGTTTGCTTTGGGAAAACAACCAAATCCTTTTGTTTTGCATGAAGGGGGTGAAAAAAACCTGTATGTAAAGAATTGCCCTGACTCTGCAAACAGCTACTGCACAAGGAAGAACGACTGGTGGGCAGCTCCAGAGCACGCTGACTGTCATTTTAGAGCTACAGTGCTGCTGTCATTTTAGAAATTCAGAAGCCTTTGGAAGCTGAAGACACAAAAATATTTCCCCATATGGATAAAAATTATTTTTTAAGAAAAACACAGCAATGTGAGAGAACAGACAAAGTCAAGATGTTTTACCTGAAATAATGAGAATTTAGAGTTGAGATAAAACAGTCTCTGTGCCTTGTGCTAAACTGTTCGGCACTTTCTATGGGACTGAGAAGTATAAAGCAATTTTTTGTACCACTTTTATAAACCATGTCCTGCTGGACCAGATATCTGGACATTTTAACACAAGAGAGATAGTGAGAAGGGCTTTGGGATTACTGCTGCCTTGCACCACCCTGAGAGCAGCTTCAAGGGCAGGAGCTACCACAATGTAAACCCAGCACTTTGATAAAGCCCTGCCTCAGTGCTTCCTCAAGCATGCTGCTGCCTATGAGAGATGCTGACAGACACCTGTCAGTTTCCCATTCATTCCGTTTCCAGGTTTCTCCAAACCAGACCACTCAGCTGTGGAGTGAAGGTGCCAGTCCACGTCCCACCAGTACTGAGGTAGTCTTAACTTAAATCTAGAATGAAAATTTTACATCTTTGAATTTCCCAACAGCTCATTTAAAAGACAAATTTTATCGCTATTTGTTCAGCTGGAGCACTTCACCAGTGGGTGGGTTCAAGGTGTCTGAACAGAGGCATCTAGAGCTATTTGAAAAGTTTGTGACTCCCCTAAGGCACCTGCACAGGGCTGCCAGGTAAAATTCAGGACCTACAGGAAATTCACATCCTCTTTTACTGGAGACAGAGCTCATGTGGGACACACAGAGGCACTGTAATATATCACATATCCTATATAGTGCCAGACACATATGGGTAGGCAACTCAACTGCCTCCTATGTGAGTCAACCCAGTGTTTGCAGAAGATCTGTTCCCAGCTTCTTTGTCTGCTGAGAACTGAGCCATGAACGCATTCTGTGAATTTCAGAAAACTGTCCAAAACAAGTGCTGGGAAAGGCAAAGCCTGCTTATCTTACATAGAATATAACAGCTTACTTGTATTCCCTGCAAAGTCACTATGATCTCCATGACACCAGCCACCACAGCCTTGAGCAACAGAGCAACCCAACCATGATCTGCTCAAGCCTTCATGCACACGAACATTGATCCATTCAGCACATGCATATGACACTGATAATCATCCGATGGGCCATGTGACAGACTAGAAAAATCAGACAAAAAACCTCACCCCACCGTGTGACACAGAGCCCACCAGCCCAAACACGTGCCATTTCAAGCCTAGTTCTTTATCAGATGAAAGGAAGGGCCTCCTGATCACATAAACAGCATAAGAAGTGCTGCAGCCCTCAGCTGTGAACATGAATGCTCAATATGCCAGGTGGCTTAAACTGCAAGCATGTAATCTCCTGTTGCTCTATAGCTTTCAGGCATCCTTCCACATTCTTAATTCTCCTGATAAATTTGGAGAGATTTGTTTCCAAATAACACATTTTCCAGCAATTCACAACATAAAACATCACACATCATGAACTCCATCTACCATACTACAGCCAAGAGTGAAAGAGCTCAGATATCCCTATAGATCCACTCTTGAACAGCTGGGGGGAAGCACATTAAAAGGAGGCATGTTGTATTCTCTAGGGATCACCACTGTGACCAGAAGTGTGAACGACTACCCAAACCTCACGTTATTTGCAAAGCTGAAGGGCGAGTAGAAAAATTAATAGATCATAGGCATTCATACACAGCCTTTAATTAGAGAGCAGAACGTGGCTCTCTGCATAGGAAAACCTTCAAGTGGTGCAAATCAACACAGCTCTATTATAGAATTACATCAGTCTGTGCAGATGGGAATTTGGTCCAGGTATGCACACGAGGATGTCTGTCTTTACCATGGAAACACAACACCTAGGTGAGGGACCACACGAGCAGCTTAACAGCAACTGTATTAATACTTGACAGGGCAGGAAAGAAAAATGAAAACAATTGTTCTAATTGAAACTATGGGGGGTGTGTAAGTAGGGCAGAATTCACAGTAATTACCTGATTTGGAGCTGAGCCACAACACCAGCACTGCTGCTCTTGCTCTATAGGACTGAAAAGGAGCCTAAGTAAACAGGATTTTGGTTTTCCATCTTTGGCAAAAATGGTTGTTTACACAGAAACAGGGAACTGTGTAAAAAGACATGGTGCCTGCCCAAACCTGAGGATTGAAGCAAGGCTGTAAGCTGAGGAGCTGAACTGCTGCCCACACTTGCACCAAACAGCCAAGAGATATGATGCTCCCTCAGAGAGATATTTCCTGCCTGGATAGTGGATGGGCACAGCTTTGACCAGCTGTGGAAAGGAAACTCCAGGATATTACAAATGAAATCAAGGCTCCAGAGGTGTTAACATGAACATTCTGGATTTCCTCAGATTGGAGATGCTACCAGCTCACAGTTCCCTCTCCCTGAAGTCCATTTGCCACATACCACTCCTATTCCTTCCTCACAGCCATCACCAGTAGCCTCCAGACCCTGCTCCTCACTCTCCACTACATCTCTCCATATCACCTGCAGAGAGGCAAACCTGCACAGAAAGCTGTCTAGAGGCTGGTTCCCAGAAATCCCACAGGGCAGTGGAATCCCAGGCACAAGGTGCATGAGAAGCACGAAGACAATGGCTCATAACAAAATGAGGCTCCACTGGTAGCATGGAGAGGGAATAACCTAGCCTAGAGTTATTTCAGAGTATCACTTGAGAAGCAGTGATAGTGTCTACAGGAAAGAGTAGATGAAGTCCTGCAGGAACAAAGCTCCTTTTCTGAGGAAAAGCCAACAGGCAATGGCTTACCCAGTGATGACATTCATGGTCCAACAAGCATGTCTTAGTCATATAACAGAGGAACAACTTGAAGCATCTGCTCCGTCATCAGTCACTGCTTTGTGACTGTGCCAGTGACTGCAGTGACAGGGGTCCAGTGCTATGGGCCCTGCATGCACACAGGTCTGAACCTGTGACCCACAGCTTCTGCAGACCATCACAAATCCCCTGAGACATACAGCTCCCCACAGCCTTGCAGGTTATTTTTAGTTAGACAAACTCAAATGGCTGCCACAAAAGCTTAATCTCTTTCCAGCCACACTCACGCTGAGTGTCAATAGGAAAAAGTCCCATGAATACGCTTGATAATTACAGGGCCATGGCTGTAGCAAAGAACAAAGTATAATGCAGGCTTGAATACTCAGGAAATTGACTGCTGATATGTTTCCATTCATTGTTTTGTTCCCTGTTCTCAGTGTTATATTAAAATCTCCTACTAAGAATGAGCTTTCTTGTTTAATGGAACTTGTCAGTTAGAGGAAATCTGCTTGAGCTGTTTGATCTATTCTCTAAAATAATATTAATTGCAAATTTAGCACATGACCCTATCTTAGTTCAAAAAATAAAGCTGATATTTTTCAAAATGTATTTGTTACCCAGAAAAATCATGGGCCATTACTTTCCCACTGGACGCATTCACTGTCCCTTTGCCCCACTGTTCAGTCCTGGCTATTCATTAGATGTGTTGATCAATTGTACCAGTCACCTGACATTGTTTTCCTGACTATTAGTGAAAAGTGATACTAGTGAATAGCAAATAGTAAACACGGTGCAAATCTCTGGTCACGAGAGAATCCATGAAACCTTGCAGTTTTTGAGCAGTTTTGTAAAATCCTGACTACCATATCCACATTCAAGCGTGACCTCACGTCTATAGGAAATCATGCTCTGTGGTTCTGCTTGCTTCTCCATTAATGGAACTGGCTTGTCTATTTTTGATTCTATGTGGCTTGTAATTAAGAACTGAATTTGCATGTTTGCTATTCATCCTGATTCCCAGCATGTGCAGTCACAATAACAAATCTTAATTTCAGGCTCAGAAGCTGATGTACAGCAGAATCTGAATTTCCCAAGTCCTACAGTTCAATGGTATTTAAATCTGAAGGTTACACTTGGTTCCTTGCAGACATAAAAGAACTATTTAGAATAATTAGATGCAGTGGCCAGTTTAGACTCTATGTAAGTTTGTAGGATTATTTCAATTTGCTGGTTCTGAACCTTCAGTGAAAATCTGCCAAAATGGGTTGCATGGGGTTGTTCACTGAAACAGTATTTCTTTTGTGAATGTCTTCCTGCATCCAGTTATATCAGAATGATGGAAGAAAGGGGAAATAGCCAATTTCAGCACTCATATAATTAGATAGAACACATTCTATCATCATCAGTACTTGATCCTTTTCTTTAGGCAATCTCAAAAGACTTTCGGAAGTATTCAGAAACCACTGTCCATGTCACTGTGACCACAAGTGCTGTCACTTCTAGGAAATTGACTTTACAAACCGAGAAGTGGTGCCGTGAACCCGTTCCCTGCACGGCACCAGCATCAGCTCTGCAGCTGGCTCCTTCCCCCTCCGGCATAACACCTCTGGCAGGCACTGTGAATCCCCTCCCTTGTCTGGCGGCAGCAGGTTTGGTTATCTCTGTTCTCATGCACGGAATTTGCTTCACCTGGGCCTTGCTAAGAACGCTGCCCTGACACTGTGCACCTCCACCAGTGTGAATTAGGGGCAGCGAGACCCCCCTACAGAGGTACCTTATTGAGGGATGTGCCTCAGCCACGACTGCTCGTGCTGCTGGGGGAGCCTGAGCTCCCTGCCTATGTGCTTTTCAGGACACGTACCATCCTCCTCCGCTCCATCTTCCCTGCTCCTGACTAATTCAGGCAGCTCAAGGTGCAGGGAATTCCTCTCAAATAAATCCATCCTCCCCCACCCTGATCCTTGCTTAAAGCAAGGGCAGAATGGTTCAAAATAACCCAAGGGAAGAAATCCAAATAGGAGGTGGCCTCCTTCCAACCCTCAGTGCTGGGGGCTGAGGTGTGGCCCGTGCTTCGGGCTCCCTGGGTCATTCCAGCACCTTTGTCTCATTCCCTCCTGGAGCGAGGCCCTCCCACGGGCTCGTGTTTTCAGCGGCCCATGAAGAGCTCTCTGTTCCCCGCATGAGTCACACCCGCGGCCGGGCAGTGACATCAGCCCCTCGCAGCCCTCCTCGAGCTGCCCTTGGCACTCGCTGGGAGCGGGCCTTTGTGCCAAGGCAAAGGGCCGGGACTGCCGGCGGGAGCATCGCTCAGCACGGCTGCATCGAGCGGTCTGTTGTGGGGGATGCCATCCGTGAGCCATCGGAGGAGCAGCTGCAGAAGCTCTGCTTTTCACGCCTGCCAGCAGGCAAACCCTCTCCTGGAATCTCCGGCGTGGTGCTAAAGCCCTGCCGGCTGTCACTACCTGCGCCAGCCACGCCGGGACACGGCACATGCTGCGAACACCTTTTTCTTTGACGGCGCTGGCACTTCATCTGAGCCCGGGACAGAGAGGGCGCGGCCGGTTTTCAAGGCTGCTTTGAGACTACAATAAGAGCTCTTTTATGGGCTTAAAATTACCATTCTGCAATACTGGCAAACCATTACCTCTTCCAGGAAAGCTGCTTTGCAGTACTGCAGGAAAGTTATCCCCCTGGTGTTGTCAGCCGCACCAGCAGCATTGCCGTCCTGTATTCCTGACCAGAGGCTGCTACATCAAGGGATTGAATGACTTCATGACCTTGATGGATGCACAGAGTCAGTTCAAGAGCACTCAGCTGTGCAAATGAAATGCTGCCATCTCACTGATAAGAGGGGAGAGTACCCATGCCAGGGCAGAGGAGGGGACATGTAAGGATGCAGCAGATAATGGTGACTCGGGGTGATGGCTCCAGCTCTGAGCTTGCCGTTTTGGGGAGATAGGCACCCCACCTACTTCAAGCCAGTGCCATTCCCTCTATGGCAGGAGCAGCCAGCCTGGTTTGCCAAGGCTTTACTATAAACAAAATGGCTAATGAAGTATTTTTCTAGTAATTTTCTTCTTCTAGTGCTGCTGGAGGTCACAGCCATCCCAGAGTGGTTGGCTCACCTATGGACTTCAGCTACACCAGCACAGACCCTCCATGTCTAGTGGGAAAGGGTGCCAGGTGAGCTCTCCCAGTCTTTGAAACATCAATAAGGTAACTGTACAAAGAGAAGAAAAAGCCTAACTTCTCAGTTCCAGTGCAAGGAGAGCTCTGCTTTTGCTCTCAGCTCAGTAATTTGGTGCTGTTTGAGGCTTAGACTACAACTCAGACCTGCAATTCTGCTTTAGATTTGACTGAACCTCCATGAAATGTCAAGTATGCTTATGAGATTTCAGCACAAGAGATGGGAAACACTTGATGCCTGATATTGCTTTCTGAGGCCTTTTTCATCCATGAGACTTCTATACCCTGAACCCAAATCCTTCCCCCAGTTTGTCCTCCAACCCTGTCTACACACTCTGTAGCCAAATAACATCCTCTTTTTTTTTTTAACTTCTGGAGACACAGCAGCTGTTCTGTTTTGCTGCTGAATGAAGCAATGTTTTACCAGCTACGGTTTCCTGATTTGCAGATTTTGGTGGCAGTGCTGTCGCAGAGTTCCCACCATCAGCCCCTGCCAGTGTCCCCCCCGCCACACAACACTCAGGCCTTTCAGCTGGGCCAGAGCTGTTGTTCCCAGGGGCAATGCTGATCAGGCACTGATCTAGCTGAAGCAAAATGCAAAACCAAAAACCAAACCAAAACACATACACAAAGAAGAAAAAAAGTAAAATCCTTTCTATTTTACAGGCTGTCTTGTTCAGAGTCTTAACCATCAGCAATTCCTGATGTGGCTTGCTGCAAATTCACACGAAGAGTTGTTTAGATGCAGCTGGGAGGGGGCTGAGCTGGAGTAAAACAGTGTGGAAAAAAGCTGAGATGGGAACATCTCAAGGTAGAATTACTACTGAAGCTTTCTTGTCCTTAAACCATGGCCAAGGTCTCTTATCTTGGACCACAACCAGGAGATCACCATAATTTTCCAGTAAACAGCCAATTCATTTCACAATTTATACATCATTACACATCCCCCACGTACCACAGATTCAGCTCTACAGACTCCTTTCAGGCCTTAAAAGGATCCTTAGGCTTCAGTTTTCATTTTTAAATGAATACAAGCATTGATCTGAGCTCTAAGCTATTAAAGCAAGACATCACTTCACTGATAAACTAAATAATTTCACAATAATTCACTTAATTGTCCAATTCACCTATGCCTTTGGAGCTATGCTGGGATTCCAAATAACACAAATAATAACAAAAATAACAACAGCACATTCCATCTTACTGAACGAAACAGTGCTATACCAAAACACAGCTCGTGATACATTATCACTGGCTGTGCAGGAGTGTGGGTGGGAAGCAGGAGGCTGCAAGAAGAGACAGATAGAGCAGCTCCTACACGCGACTGTTTCCTCTGTGCTCTTTGCCTTTTGCTGAAGAAGCGCAGCAAATACATTAACACACGCGTGAAAAATGAGCTGAGGTAATTCCATCTATGAGCATGTGATCGGTCCTGCTGCCACAAATGTTTTCCCTCTAGGTCCATATCTGAATCTCACACAGACTGACTCACTCTGCGGCCGCACACGTCACTACTACCCGGCAGCGTCAGGCTGTCATTTGTTTCCTTTTGGAACGGGATGTTCTATAATAGCTCCAACTCCCACTCGACAGTTTATGAAATTGCAGTTCTTTCACATACCTCCTTTGTTCCTGAGCAGCAAGGAGTTTTCAGCTTGTTTCTAAGGTGCTAAAAGAGGATAAGAGTGGCCTGAGCTCAGGGATACCTCACCTGAAGCTCTAACAGGATGTGTCTTTTAACAGGATGAAGGTGTGATGGTTCTCAGTGCATCGTAGAGTTTGTTCTTCAGGAAAACAAAGGAGGCATAGTGCAGAACTGTTGCTTCTGAGGTTGCTGCTTGATGTCTCATTCATAAGGCTTCTTCTCCCACAGTCAGGGAGAGACTGTCACGGCCATGGAAGCTGAAGCTCTGGACATGCTGATGGAGCCGTCAAAGTAGAACCAGCTCTGCTTCAGAGTGTCTTGCTATGATGCTCAAATATGCAACACTTGTTATTCAGCACTGATTAGTTTGACCCTCTGTTCCACAAATGCTAATCTACATCTGTGTCTTATTCTGGAACAGGTAAGTTTCTGAAGTGAATCCCTGACTGACTGTGCTTCACTTCATACCACAAAGTTTCAGAGCTCAGCTTACAGGACTAAACTCATGCTAGTCTCAGGTTAAAACCCCCAAGTGTCAATAGTATAGACACGGAGTTGTCAGCACCAACTGGTTTGTTCTGCTGGCTTGGTGCTCCTGTCATACCAAATTACCACTGCTTGCTACCTGTTTTTCAGAGCCCAAAATCCCGGAGTTGGCTCTCAGCATAAAATTGCAAAAGGAGTAATATGATGTGGTTCTAGAAGTACAGCAGAAGAGAGGAAGCTGCAATACCCCAGGGTTCCCTGTCCACGTAAAGACCATGTTCATCAGGATACACCATAAAGCTGCCAAGTTTCCTGCTGGGAACATCTGATAGGCAGCTGATACAAAAGGATAGAACCGAGGGAGCAAGAGAGCCAAAGAATGAAAGGATGCAAAAGATGTCGGCATTTCTCCTGCTTACTTTTGGGATGCTGCTATGATTCAATGCAGGCTAAAATGGATTCGTCTTCACACAGGGTGCACAGCAAAATGGATGCATTGCTATGTGGAATCCAGTGTCCCCTGCTCCAAGTGCTGCTCCCCCATTTATCAAAGAGCTTTAACCAAATGGGGAGCTGACATTACTTCTTAAGGGTGTAGCCATTCCTAACAAGGAAGTCAATGACAACTTCAAGCATAGCAAAACGACTATTTCTGGCATTCTTCAGAAAAAGGTTATCACTTATTACCTGTCCCTGGGAATATAATGGGAATCTTAAAGATGACTTGGAGACAGTTTGGAAAAGCAAAACTTAAATGTTGCAAACCGCACATAACATTTCTCTGGGAAACAAAAAAGTTCCTGGGGCTCCTGCCTGCAAGAGGGTGCCCTAAGCGTCTCTGCAGATATTTATTCTGACCTCCTGGACCTTTGTCCGAGGTTCAATCATCGGGTTTAAATAAATAAGCATTAACAAACCCAAAGCTCCAGACCTTCCACTGTCCTGCACTGAGCCAAGACCTTAAGCAAAGAGGCTTAAGTCACATTTCTATTTCCTTTGACCTAGAGACAGAGCACAGCTTGATATATCCCAGTTATGGAGCAAAAAGACCTTTATGGCTGCACAACCTTGCATTCAGCTGCCTGAGAAATCTTTAGAAACCGCTGTAAAGGCAGATCACGACA
Source organism: Corvus moneduloides (assembly GCF_009650955.1). Classification (NCBI taxonomy): domain Eukaryota; kingdom Metazoa; phylum Chordata; class Aves; order Passeriformes; family Corvidae; genus Corvus; species Corvus moneduloides. The sequence goes on from NC_045486.1 coordinate 10,764,724, forward strand.
GGCTGGCATCCCTTGCTGCAGACACCTTCACATGCAGCACTGGCTGAGGAGAGCAGAGAGAGCTCTCCAGCCCTGACTTACTTGCACTACAGCCTCAGGAATCCTGCTGGTGCTGCCTGGCCAGCCTTGGATAATGCTGCACTGCAGAAATACAGTGCCCAGACTCTCAGAGCCAGCCCTCGAGCTTTGGTAGACGCCAGGACAAAAGACAATCTCTAAATGTAAGTCATTATAATCTCACAGACATCACCTATAACTTTACCTGGGCTTACCTGGGTCGCTGTGGAGGGTAGGGCAGCGTTTCCCTTGACATTCACAACGAACGCGTGCACCAGAGAATACGAGGCTCCTCGTACACAGGGTATTGTTCTGGATTTCGTATTTCTTCGGGGTTGTCTTGGCAACGAAGAGGGTTTGCCGCTAGAGGTGTGTGAAACACTGGGTAACAAAAAACATCACAACTCCCACTTGTTTCATTCCATCACCCTGTTAAACCTGACTCTTTTTCAACCCAGAATGCTCTCAGTGTGCTGTGTGTCAGGAGGGGCAGCACAAATCAGCACCGACTCCTCTGCCTCCCCCTTTGCCCCAACACAGTGATTTTGAAAATAACAAAAAAATGACATTTTTCATTGGAAAATGATGTCTATTCAGACACCCTTATAAGCTCTGTTCCCATTCTCCCTTCAACCACCTTCTTAGGGAGTAGTTCCCTGGCAGGCAATAGAACTGACAGTTCCAGAATGGATGAAGGGATTTAAGCAAAATTAGGATGGCTTTTTTCAATTGTTTGCTTGTTTTAATTAATGACATTTTTAGTGACTTCAGTGAAGTCAGTGAGGTGACCGTGGACTGATTTCAATATAACCAGGTCTGCCAATTTGCCCTGATCAAAAGGAGTCTTTACTTTGGACAGAGAAGAGATGCTGGACAGATAATGCCACACCTGGTCAGCAGACAAATGGAAATGCCCCACTTGCCCTTCTGACTCAGCTCTATCTATGGACAACAGACCTATATTTACTGTGGAAGAGGTCCAGGAAGTATTCTGAAAAGTTTTTAAAGCATCTTTGGATGCAGTTTCACATTGCTCATTCATGTAATTTGCCTTTATTTTTACTTAATGAAGGCATTAAAAAATTAACCCAAACAGCTGTTCAGATGCCGCTATTCTTTTATGTAGCAAAGGTAAAAAAAGTCTGAGCAGCTGTGTCAGTGAAACACATCCAGGTGGCATCCCTAAGGCAAAGTTTCTACAAAATCTGTAAGATAATGTTTTTATTGTCTGAGTTATTGTGTTTCTTTTTTATTACTCTGCTCTTGTAGATTCTTAAAGAGGTATTGGCCATTTATTTCTTATCTTCACCCTTGTCCCTCAGTGTTCGGGCTGTGCCATAGCTCAACACAGATATTGCAGTGATTCAACCACCAAAGGTGAAAATCACCCTTTCAGCACAATCCTCCCAAATCTATTCTGAGGTCTTAAATGGGATTTAAGGCTGGGTAAGGAGCAATTTTATATATCTGGCCTTTCTATGGGGAGAAACTCAGGCTGTGGCACCAAAAATTACCTTAGGGACACTCAAGAGCAGAGGGAATTAGTTTTCCATGTTGTGTAACCAAGTCAGCTGAGATGCACAGTCCTGTTGCAGTTCCTTGACAAGGTAGCTGGATCATCCTCAAGGAGAGGCTAAGACTCACAATTACACAAGAGTCTGAAAGAGCAGTTGTTTGGGACTCCCAACACGTGAAGCACTGGGGATTTGGAAATTGCTAGTCAAATTCTCAGCTTGGTGATGCTGAAATCTGTATCAGGTTCACTGACAAAGGCTCATGAAGAGCCTCCCTTACTGAGGTTCTGAATTCCTCAACCAGTCTCCCATTCTTCATGGAGTAAATTTTAGCTTTCAAAACTCTGGTGCTCTTTCCATGCATTTGCTACCACACCTCAACCATGAGAGGCTTCCAGACACCTCCTCCAAGCTCTGAATTTCACGGCACCAAACTCCATCTGTGCTCTAGGCCATCACACCATAGTCCAAACCCTATGCCCTGCCCAGTCATCCAAGGCTCATGTGTTTTGTACCTTCCATACAAACCCTCCTAAGAGTGTGATTCTGTTGCTATAAGGCAGCTTGCTGATTTATGGATGTGTTACCCATAAACTACTGATTGATATTTTCTGCCCTGACATCAGTCCTTGGATTATGAACTCTGTAGAACAAAGTGAAAGCACTGAAGTGTCTGAAAATTGCCAGCCACATCACAGGTGTTAGAGCAAATGATATTCATAATAACAAATAATAATAGGAATGATAATTGTGGTGATTAAGCAATTTGTTGCTGTTATTATTCTTTCTCCTATTCCTACAATATTTGACAAATATGGGCTCTCCAGAGAGTTCCTGAGACCGAAGAAATATTTTCAGGTGACAGAGAGTGCAAAAAAAGGAGTTGTTTTTCAGCTTACAGCATAATGATAGTAGATAGCTAAATGCCTGAAATATGCTTATATACCAGTAAGATTTTTTTTTTTTTTTAAATTAGCTTGAGAAACAAATTATGTAAAAATGTCTGTGAAGTCCTGAGAAGGACCATCTTCCAGGGGAAAGCTCAGCAGAATCATCCCTGAGTCTAAAGGAAAATTTCATTCTCCTCTAAATCACTCCCTTTCGGTACATTTTCTTCATATTTAGTAGCTGGATGCAATTCCCTCTGCATGTACTAAGCTTGTGTTATTACAGTTTGAGCACAATATATGTTTATTTGGAGTCTAACAAGATCATCAATCAGGAAATATCACTGCACTTCATATTACGTATTTATTTATAGTGTTAGGATGAAATTTACCTGGGTCCAGAGAACAAAATTAGGCTGTTACAGCCCTTGGTTTCATATCAGTTATTTTCCTCTCAATGCCTATGCCCTGTGGACACAAATTTATTTCTCCAATACTGGATGAAAAATCTCCCATTCTTTCACTGCCTCCAGCTAATGATGTCTATACCTTTCCTTCTGCTTCCAATTTTGTGTCCATTACTTGAATGCTTGAAAACATGAAATACAATACCATAAGTCACAGAGCAAGAAAATCTGCAGTGTGTAGGGAATATTTCTTTTCAATCCTTCTGTAATTAAAGAAATTCTACTTAATCATTTGATATCTTCAGTTGATATTATCATGCTTCTGATCTTGACCTTCCAGTTGAATTTTAGGGGCTGATTGGCCTTTAGAAAGAAGGAGTATTTTGCAGACAGGTTATGGGATGCAGATTTGGAAAATCTCAATTCTCCTCTGAAGTACGTCACACACTGAGCAATGAAAGATGACTTTAAACTGAATGTGTACTAATAAATGTAAATATGAAAGTAGAAAATTACATCTCAGAATATGAGAGCTCAATGTAGTTAATCATAACAGTAATTATCTTAAATAATACTAAAAATATCAGTGAAAAACATTAAGGGACCTTTGTTAAGTGTCCAAATGCATTCTGATTGCTGTATTTGACAACTCTGCAAGAACCTAAGTCTCAGAGACTTGGAATCTCCATGAGATTAGAGCGTATTTGCACACAAAATGCAGGAGAGAAGTTAAATGGACAAATGGCAAGTGTATCTCAAATAGAAGCATTATAAAACCATTAAGCAAGTAAAAGTTTATTCAGTTAATTGGCTAAGGCCCAGCAAAGATTTCACAACACTATCAACAGGGTGTTGAAATACTGAAAAAAAAAACCAACCAAACAAACCAACAACCCAGCAACGAAAAGCTTGATTTCAGAGAAGCACTATCATTTAAGAAACACTCTCTCCAGTATTTCTTAGATAAGAAACTGTTTATCAGCATGTGTGTACGTTCTTCCTGGAATCAAGGTCCATGCAATTTATTTCACATACAGCAATAGTCTCTCAGTGCTTTGCCATTTTTCCATGCTCAAGTACCAGGAAAAGTGGAAGTCAGAGGCACATACAGTTACAAAGAAGTATGACACATATTATTTATGTATACTTAGTGATTCAAGCTAAGATAGACATGCAATCACAGTGTGATGAGTTAACCAACAGGAGCTTCTTGGCGCTTCTTGTGCATAGAGTAAAAAAAAAAATCTCTCAGGAACATGGATGGATAGGAATGTGTCAAAGCAGGAACACAAGGAAAGGTAGCTCATGCAGCTACTGATACAATAGAAAATTGGAACGTTGTGAAATAAAGTTGAGGTGTAACCTATGTAAAGCCAATGAAAGACGTGCTCTGGACATCCAGTAAAGCTCCAGTGTAGTTGTACTGATTGTGTAGCAACCTTTGAAACAGAATGTTTTTGAATTTCTTCTCCCTGGTGTATCTTTTCTTAGGAATAGTTTGGCCATCTAGGAAATATTTCACTCTACCTTCCAGCACACACAGAAGTTTGAAAACAATGCAAATGTAAATAGTTGCTGATGCCAAACACCTCAGTTGCCAAGAAGAAATGATGCATTTTGTACCAGGATTATATTATGGCCAAGATTAATTTTTGGATTGTCTCCAGCGATTCTTTAACAAAAACACCTCCTGATGAAACACAACCTGCAACTCAACGGTTTTGTGTATTCAGGGGAACTTCTCCCAACAGCTGTTTACAACGTTCATACAGAACAAGCTGTACTGTGACCTGCTTTTAATCCAGCTGCCAGATATTCCAGAGGTAACATCATGGGAGAGGGCACCAGGTTTTTGAAGATGAACCTACTCAGTGATAAAGATATTATGGAAAACCAGAACAAAACCAATCAATGAATATACTCTAAATTCTCTTAACAAAAGGGAAATATCACACCATAATGACATAAGCAACTATTACCCAGTAAGAAATGAGGCCAGGCCTCAAGTAATGTTTCACAACACGAGTTATATGATCAGGTCTCTTGGTGCAAATGCACCAATTGACTGGTCACACGTGTGCTTGCAATGTCTGTAACTAGGTTTGCTCTCTTGCTTTGTAAAAGAAGTCAACCTCCATAGAAAAGAAACCACTTTAAATATCTACATCTGTATATGTAGATTCATCAGTGTACTACTATAAATTCAAAGATGAGTTCTGGGATCAAACTAGGTATCATTAAAACACAAACCTAAGAAAAAGTAGAAGGGAATAAAAGAAAAGAAGGGAGAAATGATAAGTGGTAGAGAAATAGTGAGAAAATATTGGGAATGTGTTAGATTATTATCAGGTAGAACTTCCCTTGAATCCAATTTTAGTTACTTTTGGGAATAGCATGTGACCAAAATTTTCTTATGGCTGTCATTGCAAACAAGCAGAAGAATCATACGCCCTTTGAATTTTGTTGATTCCTGCCATGGCAAAACCTTTTGATTAGAAGTAAATTTCCCTGAGTAATGTGGCAGCCTCTTTTCCAGCAACCAAACAATATTTGTCTGAGTCGAATGCAGTTTACAAGCCTTAAGTCATTAAGCATGACCGAGCTGACCAATCACACCACACGAACACCGACTCATCACCCCTAAGTGATGTCAAAAAAATAACCACATCAAGTGAACCAAAACCTCAGAATTTGGAACAGTGCAGGGACTGAAAAACTTCAGTTTCTACACAAGCAATTTGTCAAAAGAAAGAACACTACACTTGACAAGGAAATTCTTTTGCTGAACATTGCCTGCTCAGTTATATGATTACATTGCTGGTGTTCCCCTGTTCCTCTTCTTCCTCCTATGTTTCTCTCTAGGAAATATTTCCAGAACTTGCTTGTTCAGTTACCTGTTTCAGAGTTGTGGCATTCAGTAGTTCCAGGAACAAAGCCTTATTATTATAAATACTTCAGCTATGACATTTCTAAGGAAATTAGACTAACTATCATAATCTCCTGCTGACTCTCACCTGGGAATTTTAAGTTCTCTAGTGTAGGAGTAGACTCTGTGGACAAAACACTAGTATTTTTATTTAATTAAAAGCAAAAGAAGAAATTCAGGACAAAAATTTCAAAGCCTGAAAGGGAAGTCAGAAAACAGCAAGATGAGAAAGGATGAAAACCAACACCACACTGATGACTCTGGAAAATCCCAAGTCAAAGTACATCACAGGTTCTGTTTTGGTACAACAAGATGATAAACAGTACACTTGGACTTCAGAGGCATTTTTTAAAAAAGTTTTTTTAACCTTTCTTGTTCAACCTTGTACTTGAATAACAGCCCATTCCTGAATTTACAGTCACGCATATTCTCCACACTCACACATAAAGTTACATTGGCTTCCAGCAGATTCTGGTTTTGAGTACAGACATCACCCCTGAACATTATCTTCTGGCCTTCAAGCTTGTCACATAACATCTATTATTTAGATATTAGCTACTATCTAGAAATGAGCTGTCTTGATGTGACCAAGGTATTTCATCACTCTGCAGAAATGCATGCCATGAATCAGCAGTAGCACGAGAGATGCTCTGTCATTCTCTGGTACCCAGTGCTGCTTTGCAGAATGACACAGTATCAAAGATAATAACCAGCCTCTGGAACAAACAAATCACAGATTAATGAATACAGAACATTAAAGCCCAAAGTAATTTTCCCTGTACCCCCTAGAGAACTATAACCAACACGATAGAAAAGTCTCAATGAAATCTTGCTGAGTTCTGTGTGGAGCCCTGTTGAAAGCCCAGAGTGACGTAAGATTTGCCTGGAGTTTGAACTGAACCCTCTGCATTGTTCTGAGGGCTTACCATTAAAAGAAGAATAAATGTTAGCAATGAAAAGGTCAAGAGAATGAACATCTGAGAGCATCTAAAGATCTGCAAGGATCTCATATAGCAAACATCCTCCCTGACGTATTCCGCAGAAGAGAAGAATTCTACATCACCCACAAAGCACATTTTTTACAATCTGTTTCTTTCTGTCTGGATACAAAGGAGTAAAGCAGAGTGCTTAACATATGACTTGTAAAATTCAAAGTTTAAAACTTAGAAAAACAACTAAGATTAGAGCTGTTCAACAAAATCCTATCTCCCTTCACATAGTGTCTTTTTATTCTTATAATTTGTCAGTAAACCAACAAATGAGACTCTCAGCTATCAGTACTGTTAGGTGTCATGGCTTTAGGTACACAAGAATAAATTAAACAGCATGGGCTTGAATCATACCAACACCACAGGGTTTTCCCACCTGATGTGTTGGTGAGGGCTTAGGGTATTTGCTGTCATTTCATACTCTGGTGCCCTAAACTTTGAGGAATGCATTAAGTCCTGGCAATTTTTGTTGGCTCAGGTCCCTTATACATGGGCAATGTGTGACCAAGAGCAACTTCTCATGAAGAACACAGCAGAAATTTGAGCATGCTCTGCCAAAAGGCCCTGGGAAGCAGGGTTTATTGGCACATCCCTACCTTTAAGCAAGCAGGCAGCAGAGGTGCATCTTGGGGTTATTCAGCTCCAGGCAAAAATGGCAAAGGTCTCTTCTAAGAAAGACCTTGAAAGCAAAATTACAGAGGGTACAAGTGGTAAACACAAAAGGGGACGACAGAGAACCATGTATCAAAGAACACGCACAGACAGAATGGGAGCATCATTCTGTTACCACATATAGGATACATATCCATATAGGATACACATGTACAGGATTCTGTTTCTCCTCCTGGCATTCAACCCTGGGTGGTGAAACAGCTGATGCTCTAGGCTGCAGTGGTCCATCCGTTTTCCAGCTGGTCAGATACCATCTGAGGGACCTCTGTAAGCACCACATAGCTCTGGCAACAAGGACTTGCAAGTCGATGCCTGCACACAAATGCTCGAGGTGGCCTTCAGCTGCTGAAAATCCTACTGCCCTCTCATCTACTCCTTGTCATCTCCTAGATCACAGCAGAAAAGGAAATGGGCAAAACACAGCTACCTGATCATGGACTACCTCTTGGGGTCCATCATGTTGAGTCTGTGCTCTGGAGCTGAAGTGAGAATATTTGACAAAAGGAAAGAAACCCCACACATCTAAGAGAAAAAAAATCTGGCTTAAACCACATAGAACAGCTAAAGAAAAAGAATTGACAACAAACAAGGTCTGCAGTCAAGGAAAGGGTAAAATCTTGGCTCTCCTGAAGTCATTGGGATGTTTGCCAGAAAGCTGTAGACAGGGTGTTTTATCCAGGACTTTTAATTAGTTATTAAATGATTCAATGGCAAGTTGGCTGGTTTAAGGCACAAAAAAAATCAGAATAGCTCCAGCATGCCTCTCCCTGCCCTGCCTACCCCTTGGGAGGTTCAGATCATGCACAGCTTTTTTTATGGTAGACTTGACAGGTATTTCATTGAACCTTAGTTGAAATCAGTAGGTTCCCAGGCCCTGCCTCTTTCCTAAGTTTGGGGATGAAGATAGGAAACACCTGCTAATGACACCAGAGACACAGCAAACATCAAAGTCGTGTCAGCAGAAAGCACCCTGAAAACCTGGCCCCTGCAGTCACTGACACAGCCTATCTGGTGGGGGATAGTGCATACGAAGAAATAGGATGCTGTGTTCATTTAATTGACGTACGTTTGAAAGGATTCGAATTATTCTTGAGTGACATGCCCATAAATAAATAAGGCAGCTCACTGCCTTCAGTCTTTAGCCACTTTATGAAGAGCCCCACCACGTAAACGATCTATTCACACCACACACGTCTGCTCTGCCTCATTTTTCTGCTTTCCTCAGTCTCCTTCTGCTTTTCCCCCTCCAAAGTACACTGGTTTCTATGGGAACAAAACACATCATCGGAATGGACAGAACTCTGTGACATCCCCACATGCAGACCAAAACCAGGGTTTAAAAAAGCGCTGTGCAGTTTCTGCCACGAGCTGGGGAAGGCAGCGGGCGATGGCCCCACACGTGTGTGCGCACGTGCGAGCGTGGGTGGCTGGCCCTGCACGCACGCGCTGTCCCCTTGTCACACGAGGCACACACATGCACAGCCACCGGCTCCCCGGGACAGCAGAAGGCTCGGCAGAACCCCTTCTATCCCATTCTGCTTTAATATAGCTGAAAATTGCTTTGACAGCTGAATAGCGTCTTTGTTTATAACTCGTTCTTAGCTGACTCGGCTGCATTATGGAGCTTTGTAAAGAGATTACTTTGTCAAGAACTGAACATATATGGTCTGGGCATGAACAATTTAGTGTGATGAACTGCATTCATTTTATGTGATGTGCAATCTGCAGTCCTGCTGCCTTGAATGCATCTGCTTTTCTCCGTTGGTTTCATTTTCTGATCTCAAGTGTTTTATGAATTTTCTTTGGGTCTTTGGGATTTATCTTCTTTACCCTGTCCTGGACAGATGCAGAGAATTTTCAATATGTCAAATCTCTCAAGACATTTTGTCTTACACGAAGTGTACCAAATCGAGATTTTGGCTGCAAAGAACAGATCATCATTGTTACCCAGCTAGCTAATTATCCACCTGCAAGTATCTTATTCCTGTCCTAAATTGCTAGAGTTTTGTTAGTGTTTGAATTATGATTTTAATGCAATAGAGTCCCAGCTTAGAAACTGGACCCACTATAGGGAACACCATGAGGAACATATACAGCTTCTTACCCTGTCCCTTCATCTCCAGTGCTAAAACCCTAAGTACACAGATCCCCATCCACATGACTTCAGCTGCAGTCCATTGTCTTTATTGAGCATTATCTATAAAATATTAAAGCCAACCTAGCCTGTACAGCACTGCAGGCAGTTACCAGGGCCTTGCACTGTGCACTGGATGAGCTTTGCAGGCTATGAAACCGTTGCCTTTAGCTGTGCTTGAGTTGACTGCATTGGTCATCTCTGATCACCATTGCAGTTTTTACTTCTAGCTATAACTTGCTTAGAAATTACATTACTGCAGATTGACTTTGTGCCCTGCCTGGGGGCACAAGAGAGACTCAGGGCATTTTTCTCTGGTTTCTCCTGGCTTATTCCCTTCTCCCTCACTCAATTTTTTAAATAAGCAGCATTAATTCTGATGGGTAGATGATATGGTCTGGTATAAAAATGACTGAGAACATTAATTGTCCTAACACTAAAATTCCTATCAGCTTTGTAGTAGGCATTACATTGATCTTTTGTGGGCTGGAGACTGATCACTTTTCTTGGAGACATCACTGGAGGCTTTTCTTGTGCCGGACACAAAGCTGGGCCTCACAGCATCTTGCATTTCAAGGGGTTTTGCTCAGCCCATGAACTGTCAGAACTCCAGTTTACACTATGCCCTGCATTTTGCACTCAGCAGTATTTTGCCACTTCTGAACATACCAACCTTCTCTATAAGCAGAGGGGACATTTGTCGGACAGACAAATCCCTCCTTATCTCTTAGTCATAACCCTAATCCACCTGAGATGATTTAAAGAGCTTCGCACATATTAACCTTTGAAATAAAGAAGACAAGAAAATGGCTTCTTTGCAAATCACTGTTTGAAAACAGAAGCTGCAGAAAGATTCCTTACAACCTTACTTGCTCACACTCATACTCCTAAGGGTCACATATTTCACAAGAGATGGCACACTACGTGCTAATTTGTTGAAAAAAAAAAATTATATTCAACATCTCTGTGGAAGTCCTAGAAACTAATCCCTTCACTAATGAATTCATTAACTTTCACCCCTATGGCAAATGATGGACTGGTGTCACTGACAAAAAAAATACCTCTGACCCTGTAATATTCAGGTAAATAATAAAAGGCTGCACAGATGGTTTAGAAACAATTATTCTTATTATATTGGGAATTTTCATATTTAGCAAGAAGTCATGAGGTCTTCAGAGTCAGTAAATTTCCACAGACAGCTTCTCTTCTTCACCCCCCCTTGTGGCAAACATGGCTGAGCCACCAAACATGTCTCAATCGGTCTGTAACCTGCTCTGCTGCGGGAGCCCTCAGGAAATCCCAGCCCAGCAGACACCAGCTGTACTGGGATATGGCTGGTGGCAGTAAAGGCAGCAGGGATATGCACTGTCACTTCTTGTGTGCATTGGTCAGAGAGGGTGAAGTCAACTGGCTGAAACACACCAAAAGCTTTGCGCAAAAAGAGACCACGAGAGAGAAGAAAGGAGAGTCATGGTTTGTAGAGAAGTAAATAATTTCCAAGGTCAGGGACCCTTGATACAGAGAGAAAATGAGAAGTAGAGAGGGGAAGGAAGGCATGTCATCACCTCACAGCATGATCCTTCTGGAGTAAATACAGCTTTGCATGTACTCAGTGTGCCTCACCCTTTCCTTCAAGAAGAGCTCTGTATTGTTAATATCCTAAATGGTGGACTTCGACATTCATATATATATTCTCATTTCAGTGCTGCTGGCACATAAAAATCTGAATTTAATTTTCCAAAACCAACTAAAATCCCCACCTCTGACTCTAGTTTTAGCAGTTCCCTGCCAGTGTATGAACATGACTCTCCTTCCATAAGGTCGTAGTTAGTAACAAGCTAAATATGTCCCACCTAGAGGAGCATCCATGGGTCGTGGTGTCAGTCTACATCTTACAAGCAAACATGAGAGCTTATTAAAGGCCACTTTTTCCAAAAAGGACCTTAAATTTTGGGCCGTGACAATGAGTCAGTGCGTAACTAAAGACACATAAAAATTTTCTCTTTAGGACTGTGCCAGGGAATACATTAGACAGTGGACTCCAGGCTCCTGCCACTTCTGACCCGCCACTGGCTCACAAAGGCTTAGATGGTTGACTTGCATCAAGCTCCTCATGGACATGAGAATACATTTACCCAGAAAGGAGATCTTGTATGCTCTGGTTTCTGGAAATGTAACTGAAAACACAAGGGTTGATGCTATTAGCAGATGGCAACTTTTCCTGTTCAGAGTGCTTTCAGCCTGTCGTACTTATTGGAAAAGTGGGCATGGTGGGAGCAGTACCACAGGCCCAGCTCTCAGTGCCCATTCAGGGTAAAGATGCTGGGCATGAGCACATAATTAGGATTAGCAGGTTGGACCTCAATAGATCACAGCATTTAAGACTGTGTCTGCAGAGCTGAATGACTGAAGGAAGTCCAAGGCTACTGCAAATGCATCCTTACTGTCAATGACAAATTTTCCATAAGTACTGGAAACCTTTCTCTGGATCTCACCAAAATAGTTCCTAAAAGAAATTTTGAAAATCCAAACCCAGAAAGAATTACCCCAAAGAAGCTCTGAAGTGATTTCCTTTAATGAGAAAGGATAAGTACAGGAATTTCCTCATTCTCTTGTCTCAGAGACAGGCAGTGGGATTTTGCACAACGCCAACGGCTTGGCTCAGCCATCCACAGGGTGTTTCAAGTTCTTCCTCAGCAGAGCATAAGTCCACCTGAAAGAGTAATGATAGGGGAGGAATTGCACAGCCACTGCCCCAGCCTGAATGTTATGAGGCTCTTCCAGACCTGCTCTGTAAACAGGAATTGCCTTTGGACCCTTAAAAAACACGCACGATATCATTGTGGAATGGCGTTAATCTCTCGGTCGTGGAGGTCAAAGCAAGAGTTCTATTATAAGCTCTGTGAAACACACCTCCTTCCCAGCCACTCACTTGCAGGGAACAAAATCCAGTCAGCCAAAATGATCCGTGTGTAACAGGACACCAGGGCAGGCATTTGAGGCAACGTGGGTGAGGCATTTTAGAGCTGTGAGACCTCTGAGCTGGTGCCGAGCCCTTGGTGAGGCAGTACGGCTCAGTGCCACAGTCAAGGAAGCAGAAGAGAGAGTTTTCTCTTTGCTTTCTTGCAGAGGACAATGGTCTATTCACAGACAATATCAGCTGGAGAGGCCACGGCTGCACCTCTCACCCAAGGTCCAGCAGGGCCTTCCATCATAGTGCCCAGCATCAGTTGTGTTCCCTGCCATGCTTCCATCTTCCCTAGCACCTCTGCATAGTCCTGGTTCATTCATCTCAATAGCACTTACAACAGCTGAAGCCCAGGAAAGACTGAACCTTGTGATTAAAAACGACAAAGCCCCAGCCTTGGAGTCACGTTGGCTGAGCAATTACTGACATGTGCCAGAGCACAGAGCAGAGCACCCTGGTCCCCAGGGTGTGGTAACCTGGAGGTTAGCTGAGGACCCTCCACATCTCTTTCTTTAACACATTTTCTTTGTATTTTCCTTGGGGTCCACAGTGCACACTGGATTTGCTGATAAACTTATCAGTAGCAGAGTGAAACATCCATTTCATTTGTGCTGTTTACACAGAGGCTTTTTCTCCAGTTGGTAAGTTGGGATTCAGTGAATGGGGTGACCCTGTGTTTTCTTCCATGCCTCCCAAATGTTGCTTCCAGCAGCATGTGCTCCATGTCAGATGCTGGGGAGAGACTCTGCATCAGGGACCAGCCGTCCCCCACCCCAGTGCTGGAGTCTTCACCTCTACACTGGAGGTGGTCTATCCCCACACATCATTCCCAGCCTCAAACCAATCCCTAGAGATGAGGACAGGCTGTGGCACAGTATGTGGATGCTGATTATATCTCCAAACAGGAGGAGCACACAATCGGTGGGATCCGCCTGCTTTCCAGCCCCTTTGTGCTCAGGGGCAGAAATACAAATAAGCCTCAATGTCTTTTTCCTGCTTATATGAACCAAGATCCGTTTTTCAATAGCAGGCCCTCTCAGATAAGTATTCCCTATTCTCAGTAGTTATTTTTGGGAGAGAAAGCCTTTTTCTGGCTCCCATGACACTCCCCTTCAGCACTCGGGAGGTGCAATGGGATGGCAGGTAGAGCTGTGATTCAGGGATGCTCCTACATCCGCTGGAAGCTGGTGTTGCCATGCCAACCCTGTAGTCTGTGCACAGCCAGCCCAGGGCACTGCAGGCTGCTACAGTGTCTGTGCTTTTGCACATAGATCAGTCTCAGGCCTTCCAGTGGAAGATTTGTTTGAACCTTTGATTGCAGGATCGATGACAGTGTCCCACGGAATTTTCAGCTCACCTGCCCATCTCCCCACTTAGTCTTGTCTCAAAGAGAATAGCATCACAAACTTTATGAGGAAGTTTTTCCCCCTAAATGAATTACATCACATAACCCTTGCTAAGAGCCTGTGTTGTTTCAGAAAGACCACAGGGAGAAAAGTAGGTAGGAATGGCAACAATCCTCCCAACAAGCCCAGGCACCCCTGGCAGAGCCGCACCCACCCTTTACCCGCTCAGCATGTCAGGTCATGTGCTGCCTGAGACGGCATCCAGAGCCCATCTGAAGCACTCACAGCATGTGACCAATTACCTTTCCTCTGCTTTGACTCACCAAAAGGGACATTTTAAAAACTGTTAATTCCAAAAAGCACTAAGTGACAAAGTCAGCTCTGTGCAAAGCCAACAGAAGTGGAGGGCACTGCAGAGAGTTCATAGCAAAAGGACTTGTTTGGATTTAATTGCCTTGTTGGAGAATTCCCTGGGTAATTTCCTTGGTATTTTCTAGCTTACTTCCTTACTGCTCTCTGGGTAAACTAGGTCAAAACACTTGCCTTGTTTAAGCCTTGGTTTGTCAACATATTAAATGAAGGCGATGGAACAAGTCGTTCCCTGCTTTTTCTGCCTGGAGTTGAACCTTACGGAAAGTCCATACAATGCCCTTCTCCTTCATTAGAGCCAGGAAGGCCTTTGAAATCCCCAAAATCAGAGAAGCTGAGAAGTGTTGCATATTGCTATAGGCAGTCCAGGAGGAGCTTATGTGAAATGTGAACAACTAGATTATTAGGAAAGATGTGCTCACAGTTACACAGCATTTTGTCCCTAAAAGAAAAAAAGTGCATTACCTATAATTTTTTTTTCTTGATCAGCCTGCTGGCTAAAGTAGGAATACCCTTACAAATCACGATATCTGAAGTCTCAAGAAGTATTCTAGGAACAAAGAAAGTTCACCACCCAGTGTGCTGCATCCCAGATCTGGCTGCTCCTTCCCGAGATACTGCAGTACATCCCAGCCTCGTTGGCTGCCCTCTACACACACTGTTCATTCACCTGCACTGATTTTCTTAATCAAAAGCTAAGCATTTAAAACCACAGTAACCTTTGAGGGCCCTGCAGCATGTACAGTGGATCTGATAAAAGAAAAACTGCTGTGACCAGACAATACAGACAGAGAGGTGGTCAAGTGTCTTTGAGTCTAAATTAATACATGTGGTTATCAAGTTTGCCTTAACAAAAAGGGTTAGTCTACAGCATCCCTGTATAAAAAGTTTTTTTGAAGTAGGTAGTTTGTTTTTTTTTAATAAGACATCAGCCAGCAATAATGTTTTACTGCACTGTTAACATATAGGGTAAAATACACCAACAAACACCACGTAAGACATGAGCCTGTTCTTCAGAAAGCTTCTGTATTTCAGTGTCTGCATGAAATATGGCAATAAACCAGGACCAATTTCATTGTATGTTACTTTGTATCAGCACTCTCATTCTTCCTAATAGAAAAAGATCCAGCAATCTGGATAGGTTTTTTACTTAAGTGATTTCTTGCCCCTTTAGCATTTCAGAATTTGGGAGCAACTTCGGCATCAGGTCTTTAAAAATGTAACCACATTTCATGAGCAGAGACAACCAAAATAAGAATTTTAACTTAGCAAGACTTCTACAGGGAAGCAGAGGAAGAAACTGTTGTCAGAATAGTATTGCCATGAGTGTTGTTTGCTATGGCATCCTTTGGCATCCTTCCACTCTCTACGTGCTCCTTTCCTGGCTCCTCCTCCTCGGCTGTCCCACCTGTGGGCTATATATCTTCTGTTTCATGGCCCTGTGTGGGCTGTCTCCAGTTTATGATATCGTCACAAGTCATTACTACAACCCATATAGCTGGGCTTGGTACGCAGGTTCAATAGTGCAAGTCCTTTGAACTGCATTCCTCAAGTCCACTTTTCATCCCATTATCAGATTGGTACTGAATAAAGGCCAGTTGGAAAATCCCAGTACAACATGCACATGCTGTCATTCATGTAATGGCTATGATCAGAAAAGAGTTGGTGAGAGACCTCACCGTACACTGAACTATGTGAATTATGGGTGTTTAGTCTAACTGGAATGATTTCTGATATCTCAGGGTCAAAGTCTCACAACTCATAGGCAAACATTTTAGAGGACTCGTATATTAATGACGTATCATTAGCCAGAATCAGAACTAGTTCTGCTGAGTCAGTTACCTTGGACAAAAAACATTCAGCCAGAGCCTCTGAGACATGATCTGGCTCCAGGACTTAAACTGAGGACCATTTCCCACACTGCCCAGCTATGGCAGTTATACAGCCACGGCTGGGGCTTGCAGGCAGCAAAGCTACTTGAAAATACTGGGAAGGTCCCTCACTGCCTGTTGGGAAAAAACCCCAACTACACACCAACAAAACATACATCTAATTTTTGACACTTTTAAAGCTTCTTTGCTTGATTTCTTGCTACAGTAGAATAAAAGAAAGTACCATAGTGATGACTTTGGGCC
The DNA here is from genome assembly GCF_009650955.1 of Corvus moneduloides. Taxonomy (NCBI): domain Eukaryota; kingdom Metazoa; phylum Chordata; class Aves; order Passeriformes; family Corvidae; genus Corvus; species Corvus moneduloides. The sequence continues at coordinate 10,781,128 of NC_045486.1, forward strand.
ATTAAAGGACCAGGTCCTTTAATGCATGTGTGTCTGTGCTGCACTTCACAGAGTCTGCAGGGACGTCCATCCTGGAGCATCCCCACACATGCAGTCCCCAGAGGGGCTTTGCAAACTGCTCAGATAATGGTTGCATTAAATTACATTTAGCTTGAGTGATCAGTAGCTTATCAGTTGACTTCTGGCTCTGATTTCTACTAACTGGAAGCATCTGACATAATGAAAGCCCTTAGAGAAGGCACAAGGAAAGAAATAAATGCGCTAATTAAGCTATGCAGAGTGTCTTGGAGAAGAGTGCTCCACTTCAAGGATACCCTGACATTTCTGACCCATTACAAGTAGCAGTATAGAAATTTCAGGAATTTAATGTGGAGTGTTTAATTGAGACACAGATGAAAAGAAATCAGTGGAATTTAAAACTGATTTCTTCCCTACAGGTTAGTAAATATTCTTAGCCACTAATGTGGGTAACTTTGATTACAGGAGGTAAATCAACCTCATAAATGTGATAGAAAACCATACAGGCCTAGCACATTTATGATGAATTCTTTGAAATTCGCTTGCAGTGCAAATAGTCCTATTGGTGTATCATACTTAGCACTTAAATACAGTTTTTCTCATCTAATTCCATCATTTGAACCTAAGGACATGGAAGAATGTTTTGTATTTTACATATGATACATATTTTCTTCGGAGAGAGTGGACCTGTAAAAATACAGCTCAAATAATACTACACTCAGCATCTCTCCCCTCCAAACCCTCTAACTTTTACAGTATCCTCACAGGATACATTTTGGTTTATCTGTTTTAATACATGGTTAAACTGAGACTTGAAAACCAGAAAGTTACCAAGATCAAAATGCATATTAGGTACAGAGAGAGAAATTCTGACCCAGATTTCTAGTTGTCAGCTCTATCATTTTGCTGGTATTCCTTTCCTTGCCTGCATTTAGGAGCACATTATCTGGATGTCCCATTAATATAAAAGATGTTGAATGGGAGACCACTCTTCTTCTGAAGATGGTTTGAAGCCCCTTGCCCCCCATGTTTGAAGAATTTTTACTTGTTCTTCAAACGAAAATGTGTGAATTATTACATAATTTGTGTAATAATTTCATTAGCAGACAAAATTCACCCTCCTGTATTGTAAAATATCTCTCATTTTTAATTTGCCCCAATTTACCCAATAGTCAGCACCTGATGTCTGTGTTTTCATCTGGACTTGCCACGTCACTGAAGAGTGTCAGAGTATCCCTTTTTATAGCTATAAATAGGAATTTCAAGCATATCCCAGGCTATGATTATTTGGGAATTCGACATTTAGTTCATACTCATCACAGGTGTCAAATTGGGTTAACCTTTCCATACTGCTCCATATTGCTGAATATTAAATTAATTGGTTGTGATTAATACAGGAGGGTCATTAATGAAAGCTCTTTGCATCCAGGTGGTTTTATGCAGTGTCTGAAGGACATGAATACTTGGATAAATTTCTCTAGACACATTTCTCAGTTTTTCCTGTTAGTGGGAACCCAGAGAATTGGATATGCAATCTTCAACCACTCCAGTTTGTGTGTCCAACTCTATTTAATCCATGTACCAGGGCAGCAGCTTGCTACTACCACTAGCTGAAAGAATTGCAGTGGAAGTGACTGATGATCTTGAAAAAATCCAAATAAAGACAACTTACAGTTTCAGCATTTTTCCCTCTAATCTCCTAACCAGAGCAATATCCTGCAGAGAGAAATCTAGATACCATTGAATGGGAGAAAGTTGGCTGGGAAGAGCGGCAGCACCCCTTTGATGGCAGAGCCAAGGAAGAAAACCATCTAACTCTTCCATTGCAAAGTTTCCCCTGGACCAAAAACAAAACAAGCATTCAGTTTGGTCATGCAGCAGTCTGGCTTTTTTAATACTCATTTGGGCCTTCTATTCTTTCTCCAGCTGTGGATGCTGCACCCTCGTGCCTTTGCTCCTCTCCTGCAGCCCCCCAGCAGGGCTTGGGTAATCTGTGCTCTGACTTGTGCTGCTCTGCATTTCCTAAAAGGCTCATGTTCTGGTCTAAGCTGCCTTATAGGGTAATAAACCGAAAGAGAAGAGACTTAGATTATATATTAGGAATAAATTCTTTACTCTGAGGGTGGTGAGGGCCTAGCACTCTCTACCCAGAGGAGCTGTGGATACCCCATTCCTAGGAATGTTCAAGGCCAGGCTGCACAGGGTTTGGAGCTACCTGGGATAGTAGAAGGTGTCCCTGACCATGGCAGGGGCATGGAACTGGATGATCTTTAAGGTCTCTTCCAATCCAAGCCATTCTGTGATTCTAATAAGCCATTTGTAGTTTTAATACAGTAAGGAACAAGAAAGATAGTATTTCTGTTGCTTTGCTTACATAAGGAGCAATGTAACTGGCTCTCCCTGTCTCAGTCTTGTGCTATTAATAAAGTCTATGTGAGGAATATACACATTTACAGCACGTGTGAAACCTGTATACGTAACTGGTCTCGAGCTAGAATAGTTTCCATGCCGTGTATCTCCATATAGCCCATCTTTCTGGCACATGTGACCCAGAAATGTCATCAGGACTCATGTAGTCACTGGACTGATGAAAGGAATTCAAGGGAAACAGAAGCAACAATGCTGCTTCCAACCTTTGCTCAGCTTGTTGCTACTGCTCTCTGAAAAAGTTAGCAACACACGGAAAAGATGTCGTCATCCCATCCTGGCCATGGTTTTACCTTTTCATACAGTAGGCTTTTATGTAAAGCCATATTTTCCCAGAGATTGTTAAGAAAAAGGAGCTAAAAATCCACAGCTGTCCGTTTTTAAAAGCAAATAATCACTCCCACGCAATGGCTGAAAGGCAAACTTGTACCTAAAGACTTGCAACTGGCATCACTGACATTTTTCATTGTCCAATCAAACTGTTAAAAATAAAAATAAACAAAGTCCACAGAGAAAAATACACTGGATTTTAACATTCTTTCACATTTCATAAGCAAAGCTGTGGTCAGCAACATGGAGCAAGAAAGAAGTTTGGTTATCAGTCATGACTACAATCTGACAGTCTCACTGGCATCACATGGAAAACTTCCAAATTAAATGGATGTCTAAATTAAAGATGAAACATCACAAATAACCCTATTTTGTCTAGTATAAATAAAAATCAAACCAGTCAAATGATCAGGAAGATAACTGATACAACATTGTTCTTTAGGGCATTCTTGTTAGTGATTTACCAAGTGTGTTTTAGATGCCTAGAACAATTAAGCTAGTGGACAAGCTATTCTAGTCCTCTTGGTGTGAACTGTCCTCCTAATGTTTGCTCTCCAGGTCTCCCCACAGCCACATCCTTCTAATGCCTCACTTCTTACTTCCAGCCTCCAGCCAGTGACTCACTATTTAATCAGTGCACCCATCAGGACCTTCACCGGCCAAATCAGAGCAACGCTTGATCTCGCTGCCTTGACCTTCACTGTGTCTGTTCCCAAATTTTGCTTATTACTTCCACTCATTGCACCAAATCTCAGCTTAAGACTGCCAGCACTTCAGGGCAAAGCTCCCACCATGTGTGGCATGAAGCTCACCCTCCATCACAGTGTCTGCAGAGCCTATGGAAGGTCAAAAGCATCTTAACTGCCCAGAAGATGAAAGGACCACAGTCCTCAGGCCTAATCAGGTTTGAATACAGGGTAAAACTTCCACAAGCATCAGCAGTGCTGGATGAAGCAGGAAGGGGCTAATCCTGAAGGTAATGCTAAGTGCCACTTGAAAGGTTTGCATCTTCTCAACGGTAAGGGATTCCATCTTGCAAATTAAAGTCCTAAAGCCAACAAATCATTTTAACAAGAACTATGAAACTCCTCCAGCAACACTCATTAGAAAGTTACCTGTCACAAAAGACACGAGGCAGTAAGAAGTCTGGAGGTGTAGGGGTCACCAGAGGGTATTTTATCCTTCTCTCTATATTTTCTCCAGAAACAATAAAGGAGATGGAAGATAAAATGTGAGATTATGTCACAGCAGAAGAATGTCTCTACCCAGAGGAAAATAAGCCTTTTTCACTGAAGTCAAGTAAATTTCAAAATATGACTGAGTTGTATTGCCATGCACTCTGCAGTTTTGTACAGTCTTTCCACTTCCTGTATTTTATGTAAAAAAGCTACATTATATATTACATTATATAGCTCAGCTGATCTTAAGGTCCACTCCAAGTCCAGTTACTAATTAGAATAAAGAGAAATATCAATGTAAGTGGCAGGAATTTGATCATGTCAGACTGGCAATGGATACTTTAACAAGGAGAACTGTCAAATAATGTCAGACATAGTGTTTGATTATCCATAGATGGATTACCTGAGCCATGGATTGACCCATTCTGTCTTTTCCCTACAGCTTTGGCTGTGTCACAGCCAGGACACAGACTCCCACCTGCTTATGGCTTCCAGGAGCCCCAGTTATCTGTGGTTCTAAGGAGATGCATTTTCTGCATGTTAAAAGATGGACACACTGACTAGGCACTGTCTCACTGGCACATGTTTCACATTAGCTGTGGGTAATCTTCCCCCTCCCTCTCCCTGCCCTTCTTCATTATCTGGGTAACTGGCTGCAGACCATCTCTGAAGGAGTATGTTTGGGAGTCATCACAGGAGTGCATTATGAAAGAAAGAGCTCAACTGTAATAATATCCTAATTATAAGAACAGAAAGGCCACATAACACAAACTTTCTGCCTTTCCAGACCCCTGTATTTCAGATCCCATTTTGCATCCAGCAGTCAATGCTGACACTTCTGCACAGGCCAGGCTCCTGCCTCTGCAGAGCTCATCAGCTCAGAGTTTGTCTGGAGAAAATCTGCAGTTCAAACATGGATTTTGGTGTAGTTTCACGATACAGAAATGTATCAAAACAGCAGCCTGCAGAGAAGCAGGGTATAGACAGCAGTGACCTCCAGTTCTCTTTGCAAACACTCTGCTGCAAAGCTGCTTTAATTGCATTTATGTTGGTGAGTGACAGAGGGACTTCAGGGTGCTCAGGCACTTTTTGGGCTCCACAGCAGCAGGAAAGCCTTCCTCAGTGGGGTGGAGCTGGAAGCCTCAGGCTGAAAACTCTGGCTGGTCACTATCCAGACCGCAAGGATTTCAAAACATATGGCACCCATGGGCTGGATCTACCCACTTGCAACACAAGTGCCACCCTTTCCCTGTGCCACCTAGTCCCTTCCAAAAATCCAACAATTGCTTTTATTCTGACTTAGCTCAGCTCTCTGAAAAGACACGGTTGTGAAAACACAAACTTTTGGACCTTATTTGAAATAATGATTCTATTCATAGTTTCCAACCTCTCCTTTAACCATACCAGCGAGACAGCAAAAGAGATAAATCCAGCTGAGCTGCACAAACTCCTCCATAGCGCTTTCATTGGTACCCAGAGATAATGGGCACACACAGCTCAGGACAGAGAACCTGCCTCAGACACACCTAGGACAAGTTAAGATGAGGCATCAGGAGCACCTTAGGCTGGAGGAATTGACCTATTTCATTGCAGCTGAACAAGGATCTCAGCCCACACAGACTCTTCCTTTCCTAGATTCTACTTTATTGATCCTGTTAAAGTTGTCACCTGTGTTACACCATCATTTACCCCAGATTTACTTATTTACTTTGTTATTAAAAGTCAGCCACACAAAGGGTTGTACTTTTTGTTCAACTGGATACAGTCGTTGTGAGCTTCCAAAGTCCCCACAGTATCATCTACCACACATAAAATTCAGGACTGTGACTTCTCAGAACTATTCAGTGATACAAAGTTTTGGAACACAAGGGAAGGTAGCCTTATGCCATACATATGGGAGCATGGCTACACAGAGATAACACCCGCCAGCTTCAGAAGACTTGTAATGGCAAGTTTTGTCATTGCTTTCATTATCTCAGGGATGTTGCTGGAAATCATGTGAGTTCCTGAAGGTCAGCTCCTCTGCTTGTAAATGTGTTTAAGAGTTTCACTTCAGTAAACTTTTGCTCTAAAAAAAATTCATGTCCATGGAAACAATTTTCATTATTTATGCTAATTTATAACTGCCATGTCCTCCATTTACAAGGATAGCTTCCTGTCATGAAGGTATGAAATGTCCTAAATTTCATTTATGATGACATTGTCATCAAACCCAAAAAATAGCTAAATGAAATTATAATAATTAAGTGTACTCAGCTGCATTTTCCCTGAGAATTTCTGCATGCATTGAGTGTGGGAGAAGTGACTCATTCTTCGTGAGGAGAACGCAGTATAAATCCTGCTAATTATTTGTGCTGAGAGTGGTATCTACAATTCATTAATTATATGGAAGTTATACGGCTCTGGCACTTTTTTATTAAGTGCCATTAATATTGCAGCTGGCTAAACTACAGACACTCTGCAAGATCTAGAGAAAGCGTATTTCAGACAGGGTAGAAATACTTTAAATATATTTTTATTCAACATATTTTAGTATTTCTTCTCTGAACATACTCCCCTGACAAATGAAACAATCTCAGCAGCTCTGGCAGGACAAAAAAAGAAAGCCTCAGCTGCAGCTAGAATTCAGAAATAGATATTATGCAGCACCAAGAGATATTGTGCACTGTTAAAGGATTCTTGGAATGAGTGCAGGACAGGAAGTGAATCCCCTGGCATTTATCAATCCCCTATTACTAAAGGCCACATTCCAGAATAACTCTCAGAACTAGCTAACAGGTTGTTAATTAGTAGTCACTACTATATAAATTAGAAACAAGGGACTAACAAGACACCAGACACTGCAGCACAGGCTGGAGACCCCCAGCCCATTTCACAAATGGTCTCTGAGCTGCCCACACCCGGATCGGCCACAACTCTGCCCATCACTGAACCAGCACAGCAGAAAAAGCTGCCAGTACCAGTATGTGTTTGTATAAACCAAGAAGAGATGGCAATATCCAGGGAAGAAGAAAGGAGAAGGAAGATGAGGAAAGCAACACATGAGGTGATGCAAATTCCATCAAGCTTGAAAGAACCTGTCAAGTCCTTATCCTGCTATGGATAAGTTACTGTAGTTAACTGAGCTGATCCACCTTTCTGATAAAATGAATCCCGTTTAATTTCAATGCCATTTGTATCCAGGCTGATGTGTGTCTGGCTGTCTCTAGGACATACATTAGGAAACTAATGGAAAGCCCCTGATAGCATCAGTTGGGTAAGATGGCTGATGTTCCCTCTATAGTCCAAAATGTTGCAAAAATACGAAATAATATTTTAGGCTGGGATGACTCAGAAATCAGCATCAACTTGCCAGCTTAGAAGGCCTTAGGATGTTTGCTTCAAATAGTATCTTAGTAACAAATTTGTATGCCACATTCACATACACAAATCCATACATAATGAGATTAAAGGTCACAGCTCCTTAGGAGAAACCCTGTTAATACAGAAATACAAAGAGAGTCTGCTGTCTGCCAAGAGAAATTTATAATCCAAAGGCCCTTCATTAAGTGAATTGATCTATTTCTACAGCTCTGCCCTGTAACAGCCTCCAGCAAGAAAAGCCCATTATTTGTTTATTTGTTTTAATGGGGTTTTTATGTTATTTGTTTGTTTTTTTAATCTAGCATTTTTATCATGCCTGGATTTCAACTGGGAGCATTACACTTTGGGTAAAGGACTTATTCTGAAGGTTTAGATTTCTAATAGGCTGAAGCCAGTTAAGTTTTGTTTTGTTTGGTTGATTTTTTGTCCAGGAAGAATTCCCTTTGGTATTTTAGTAGCTCCAGTAGAAGGACAGGGATGAACCCTTACACTGTGTATCAACAACTGACTTATGAACCTGATAACAGTTTATTTTAAGGGTGCCATCACAGAGATGAGCTCTACGACCAGCAGTAACAGGAAGAATTAAGAATGGGAATAGTCAGACTGCATGTGGGAATCAAAAATTCCGGAGAGTCTTCCTGAAAAATTTCCTTGCAAGGAGGATGCCTTATAAATATATACCTTAAAATGTTTTGAGGTAGTATCAGCGAAAAAGCCTCAAACAAACCTACTGACTGAAGCACACTGGAGGTTAGGTGTATGTGAAGAGATGGACTGGGTCAGCCGTAAGACTAGATTATTACTTCTCTAAAGGCACCAAGCATTTAAATCATGACACAAACTGACCATAAAGATACTGTAACATTAGACCCTTTCTTTACTTTGCATGGTCACTGGTCACATGTGAAAACCATGACAATTTCAAGCATCATGATGAGATTTGTACAATTTTCCCATGGGTTATTTTGCAGACTGGAAAAATGTATTTGGGGAAAAATATTTTGGAAACTGAAGTCACATGCTTTGATGTGAAAAAACATCCAGCCTGAAATTATGTATTCTGAGCTCAGCATTATACAGAACTTATCAGTTTCTTAAAAGAAAATACAGTATGTTTCGGAAATTAAAATGAACTGCCACATGATTGGAGCAGAAACCTCAGACTTGATTTCTGTGCATTTGACATGAAATACAGAAACCTTTGATTTAGAGCTCAGCATGTTTCAGTAGGTTCCAAATAGCCCTAAGGGCAGCTCCAAAACTAAAGGTAATTATGAAAATAAAACTTTGAATTTCTCAAACAAACCAAAGGTATGATTTAAACCCTGAAAAGAAACTTGTGGAGACTGGTCCATGATGGATCACCAGAACTGGATACCTGGACTGGTTCCACACTAGTCTGGCCACCCCTGAAGCACATCTCTGAACATCTCTATGGCTGGCACTTAGGAGATATGCATATAAAAGCCTTAACTAAATCTCTCCTACAAATTCAGTCTAGACTATCCTGCTAAATTAGGTGCCTTCAAGAACAAAGCTCCTGAGGCCCTCAACAGAGAACGTAAGATTAGGCATCACTTGCTTGACCAACTAGCTGCTATTTGAAGTTGTACATGCTTGGCATAAATTCACTTAATTCTAAAAAGGTTTGCAAAGTCTTTAACTTGCTAGAAACAAGCAGTGGCAGAGAATTTTCCTGTGCAGAAGTCCCTAGATCTGCCCCACCCGTGGGCAGCGGGTTTAAAGCTCAAGAAACCCTACCTCTCTCCTTGTTCTCAGGGTCTCACTCACCTCTCCTCTCTCCAGCATTTATTTCAGTCCCTGTAGCAGTAATTGGGGTAGACAGGCATCTTGGCTCTGCCTTGCCCTGTAGTCACAGAATGTTGTTCAGCCCTGAGCAGGACTAGTCCCACCATCTTTGAGCCTAAAAGACAGCACCCAGGAAGCCCTGTAGCTGCAGTGGGTTACAAAAATCTCCCTGTCAGTGAATACTTCTCAGCATAACACTATTAAATAAATAGCACACAATGGTGTTGACTTTACCTCTGCGTTGTACCCAGCACGTAGCCACAGCTCATATTGCACCACACAGACCTAATGTTTGCTTTCCAACGATGGCCTATGTTGGCTTACCCCCTCCAGGTCTATTTCCCACCCCTGACTTGAACCTGTGCTATTGCTGAACTTCCTCCTAATTGCCAAAAATTGCTTGTCTTGTCTCCTCCATGCCCTGGGATTGTTCAAGGTAACCATTTAATGGTGCTGATGCTCCTCTTGTATTGAAGCCAGTTTGGTATTACAAAAGATGACATTACTAAAGCTTAAAATGCTATTCTTAATAATGACATGATAAAAATTAGTAATGTAAGCTACATTAATTTGCTGCTCTGTTCCACTTTCTTCCATTGTATAAGCATTAGAAAATAAACCACCCAAGTTCCCAATAACGGTGTCTTACTCTCAACACTCATAAATGCAGGGTCTAGCTTTGGTAGCTTTTGAAACACAAGGACAGTAAAGGAGGCCATTTGGAGACTCACTTAGAGGCAATTACCCTATTCTGTGTATATATTAGCTGTACAGACCTTACTCTGGCCACACATTAATCCCACCTTTTGTTAACTTCCACACCAAGGTATCCAGTTCAGCACCAGGGGCTTTTCACAGGCAAGGAGCACAAGAACATTTCTCAAACTCCTTCTTAAGGGAGAAGAATTTGACCTTCCAAGTTAGACTTTAAAACTTCATTACAACCTTAAAAAGCCTCTGTTCTCTTCCCACTGAAACTGATGAATCTTATTTTTTCTTGGCAGGTCCTGTTTTCCAAGATCTGCCTCTCCTCCCCCTTCTCCTTGTCCCACATCTTTCCCTCCAGAGCTTTCCTTGCTCCCATCTCCCTAATCATCTTGGGCTCATTTCCAGAGATACTTGTAAAAATACAGCAGCATGCTATAAACAGCCAGTCTCTTCAGATATAAAATTCACTAGTTACTGTTTCTGAGGCAGGAGAGGGCAAAAAGGGTGTTCCAAGGGGACTCCTTTGATGTGACCATTCATCTGTCTACATCAGCAGTTCCCAAGCCCGTCGGATCCCACCCTCATTTCCGGGCTTGTGACCTCCCTTCCATCAGCACTCTTTGGGGTTGTGACCCCAACGTTGGAAACTTCTTGTCTGGATCAGTCAAAAGTGACGCCTCAAGAATAATTTTCCAGCCGGTGCCATGTTTGTTTATGCTCCTGAGGGGTGTGATCACCCTGGAGTTCAGGTTCAAACTTGTCTCTTTGCTTGTTTGTAAGTTTGGAAAGAATTTCTGGGTGTCACTCAGCCAGTTGATAGCAAACACCAACTTTTGACTGTTCTGGTTAGAGACAATTATATCCCAGCTGACCTGGTATGGCATTAAGCTCTTGGTTACAAAGTTCAGCCGTGCTTGGAAGAAGCTTTTTTGCTTCTTTTTGCTTCTCTGCAGAGCCTGGAAACATCATTGTTTTCCCTGCTTGCATGTCACAATCATTCAGATATAACAATTACCATGCCCAAACCGCTCCTTATGACATGATTTCATCCCCCACACTCTGCACCCTCTCTGCAGCACACATGCATGCAGACAGCTGAACTCTCACAGCTGGTTTTCTGCATGTTAGGTTGTCTTTCTCTTCACGTTCATTGAGACTGTGTGGGTAGTGAACACTGTAATATTCTAATTTCCCACTCTACTTTGTCATCTTTGCTTGCTGATAAAAGGGTGGTGGGGAGAGGGAAAATCAACAGCAAAGTGGTTTGAAGACATCTTGAAAACACCCCTAAAAATGCTTAAACTGTCAGAACATTTGCAGTTTGGATGTGCTACAGCAAGTCCTGCTTTGGAATTTCCCTAGAATTAAAATAATTGGCCATTTTTCAACTACCTATTTCTTCTATTTTCACATCATATCCTTATTCAGCCTACATGTCTCTGTAGAGGTGGTTCTGCTCCTGCATTAAAGACCAGTTCCTTTAGGCTTTCCTGCCCACAAAATCTCTCTCACCTTGTACTCTCTTACTCTAAGCTTAAAGCAGTTGTTTGACTTTCTCTTTAACCTCTGTGTATTTCAGTGTTACTGTTTTTCAATTTAAACAGCCAAAAGTTATTTGCGTAGACACACCAGACAGGAATTTGGGGAATGTAAAGTGGAAGCTTAGGAGTAGCAGCAGCACCTGGGTGCAGCCAGCCTTCATACCTGCCTTGGGAAAACACAAAATATAAACCTCGAGTCAAAGGGAAACCAGGTAATACTGAGTATTAACTAAGGGAAACCAGTTATTAAAGTGATGAAAGAACACAACACCACCCCTGCACTTGAGAGGGATAAAGTTATTCAAGATCAGTAGAGGAGGGAGAGAGAAGAAAGGCATTTGTGACTTTTCACCACTCGGGCACATGTGAGTACATGAGGCAGTTGGATACAACCCCTTTTTCTAATTATTCAGTCTCTAGATGAGGTTTAAGCATCTGACTTTGGATGCTGCCAATAAGAGATTAGGCTGAAAATGTTTCAGCATGAAAGGCAACCACTGAAGACAACATCAGGGCTTCTCTCTCCCTCAAATATGAGGGCAAACCCCATGGCCTGGCAGTGCAGGCCAGCAGGTGAGGAAAACGAAGTTGTGCTTTGTTAGAATGAAACTCAGTGAGCATCAGAACACATCATCAGCACAGAGAAAATCCTGTAATGATGTGCATGAGACCATCACTTGTTTGTCATTGTACTGCACTTGGAAAAGAGTTGCAGATCTCTACTGAATTGCAAATGGTTTTCACTTTCTTCCTGTCTTTCATTCACACTGGTGCTTACAAGAATGCACAGAGGTCAGGTTTGCCTTCTGCCTTCACTTGTGCCATTATGAAATGGAAAACTGCTGGAGATGTCAAAGTGATGGACTCAAGAAGTTGGTGTGGTTATTGCTACTGAGTTGACTGTACCTGAAATATCTCTGCCTGGGACATCTCCAATTCCAGCCAGGGGGATTCAGATGGACAGAACTTTCAAGGTTTGTGGGGAATTGTCTGGTTGTGGATGGATTTTGCTTTTTTCTTCTTTTTAAATTTATATATTTGGATTTGCTTCAACTAGGAGGAAATCTAAAATTTTGCCAGAAAGGATAGAGCACTGGGCTGACCCCAGATCTCCAGATAATAATCCAACCTCATGCTTAGAAAATGTGTCTTCATTAATAGTGTTCTACATAAAGGAAAAACTGTACTGTTAAATGTAAAAGAGATACCAAAATTAGAATAATCTTATTCATCCTGTTAATGCATATTACAGAAGTATTGGTAATATGCATGGACTAGACGGAATATACTAAATAGGTGGACAATTGAAAATATTTTGACCAATATAGGAGATAAAAACCTCTTTTTGAAGGAAAAGGCCAATATCAAAGGTTCATGGCTGAAAAACTAATTAGAACACAGCCATTGTAGCTACATGACATTTGTATAATAAGATCAGACTCCCATTTGATTTATCAAATGCACAGGGGCTCTTTTTTCAGGGGTGTATGGAAGCACACTTTGAAGTGCATATTTCATATCTCAATGAAGCTCTTGAGTACAGGTGCAGCATTTGTAAAACATCCAAGAAAATACAAAGGGCCCTTTTAAGAGAGTCTCCCCCTGCTGGGAAAAGTTCTTCTCTTTAAGATTTCAAGGCCATTAGGCTAATATTTGGGCTATTCTTGCTGATCCAAAGAAACCAAACAGCACATGGAAATGTTGGAAGGTCATACTTTCAGGATTTTTTTAGTAGAAAGGCCATAGGCTTTATTGATCCATTGAAATATGACACTGGAAAATATTTTTCAGAAAAAGTGGATGTCAAAGGGTAAGGGAGTGGAGTTCAGCTGCATCTCCATCCTGGCTTTCAAAGACACATCACCACAGTGTTTCTTGTCATTAAAGGTCCACAGGTCTCTCCTACCACTGCCAATATAGACAAGACTCCAGCAGGTATCATCAATATATGTATTTTAGACCTCGGGGTACCAGAAGGCCTACCCTAAACATGAATAATTTAGGGAAAGGGGCTTCTTGGGAAGGTTTTCAAAAGATGAAAGTGCTTTTGAAGAAAGAGAAACTTTGCTTGCAAATCACATAACAGCTGCAGAGCAAGGGATGAAGAGAAAGTCTAAAGTGAACTCTGCTGGCCACTCTGACAGCCTTCCCAGGGAGCTGAGCTGGCACATCTTGGTAAGGCTCCCAGTGCCAAGGACTGTACACAAAATGATGCTAAGGGACTCTGCTCAATTTATTACAGGAAAGATAATCATGTTTGCTCATTTTACTCATTTGTCAGTTCTGAATGTGTGCCCATTAACCATATAAACTGTAAAGGGGAAAAAACAGTTGGTGAAATAATCCTACAAAGCAGCAAGAGAATTCACAAAAAATCTGTAATTCTGAGTGAGAATGACTGTCAGAAAGTTCATAGGGCTTCCTGTGTGATCCTGTACCTGTCAAAGAAAAGGATCTAGACACGGTCTTATTTGTGAAACTGAAAAATCTATACAGTCCTTGAAAGGAGATGAACTCTTTGAAATAAAAAGAGTGCAAAGGGAATGATCCACCACAGTTTGTTTCTTCTTGCCCTTCATTAGCATATTATTCCCTAAACCAGCCCAGCAGGAAACAGAGACATGGAAAATAAATGCAAGTAGGTATTGTCATGAGAGCAGCAAGCCTTACTCCATCAATTCTCAAAGTAAGAAGCTTAACTGTATTATATGATGATAAAACAATTTCATCTGAGGCACCAAATCTTCAGTGCCAAAGATAAAAACATTTTATCTGCATCTGAGAAATGACAATGATCCTCCAAACTTGGAGGCTCGTGGAATTATAATAGCTTTCTTCGAAGATGCCAAAAGGCACAGATGCCAAGACAAGATCAGGGAAGCTGAAACTGATAGTGCACAAGACTATATGAATCAACTAAACAGCCCAGTGATGCTGGGGTCAAACAGATGGGAGGATAAAAAGAAAAAAAGACTGCAGGCTGTGGGCATTTGAACTGTATGTGAAAACACTGACATTCAGTGTGGCACTATCCATGTGTCACACACAAAAATGGGACCTGCGCTAGCCCTGAGGAATGCTGCAAAATTGCCTTATGACAAGACATTCACTCATGACATGGACACTTCTCTAAATTAAGTGCTTTCTAGTGCCAGATAGTCTTTCAGACTTGCTTTTTTTAGTGGGTGCTTTTTAAATAGCTTGCTGTCCAGTGACTTGGAGTCACATTCTTGTGCCTTTGATCATTCAGAGAGTATTTCACAAATTCTTTGGGAAAATACTCAGACCAGCCTAGATAAATAACAGAGCTATGCCTGCCACAAACTCCCTTCTCTACCTGGAACCAGCTGAAGACAGGGGGAGATGTTTCCACAGTCAGCACCACAGCTAAACCCAAGGAGTGAAAGGTTCTCACCTGTAAGTTTGAGCTCTAGGGCTATTGCTAAGAAGCAGAACAACCAATATAAATGGTCAGTGGAATGACACAAGTAAAGACATTTACCACATGAGAGTGCAGAATTGGAAAGGAAGGCTGGGATTATATCTGGCCAGCTCCTGTTGTATCAAGAAATGCATTTCTGCAGAAGAAGTAACAGAGACTGGTTTGAACATACAGATAGGGACGGGCACAGCCAGAGCTGAACTCAAGAGGGTGGCAGAGATTATAGGGTGGGCTCAGTCACTGCTTGGGAAGAGCAGTGAGGACGTTCCTTGGGTGTGAAAGGAGCTCACAGCAGTGGGATTTGAGTCCTTGGGCTTTACTAATTTTCATACTTATGTGTCACTGGCCTGGGAACATCAGGGTATCTGTAGAAAGATAGTTCCCTGTTCCCAGCTGTCCTAACTGCATATACATAGAAAGGACAGAAAGAGGCACGGCAGTTTTAGAGGAATGGAGTGATTTTGGGATCCTTGCAGGTCCCTTTGTTTTTTCTGGCATGCACTAGAGCACTTGAAGGCAGCTCTGAGGTGTTTCCCAGTGTCTGCAATGGGTCCTTCCTGCAGTGCCTTTCAGCATGGCCCATTTCCAGGGTCCCTGTGCAGTGAGTCATGAGCTGAAAGGAATACACAAAATAGGTTGTTCTTGCCTCTCCTGCCCCCTTTCTACAGCCTCTGAGAGCAGCCAGGACAGCATATAGGAGGATAAGTGCAATCAGGAGTGAAGTCCTACCCCAAAAGTCATTAAGAAGTCTGTTAAATAAACTGGCTGGTAAAGTTGACCAGGAAGTCTGATGCATTAAGTCTTATAGAAGGGATCATCCTTGGAAGGTAATACACACCTTCAGTTATGATGCGTAAGATCACCACAGACCTCGAGCAAATACTCCACAAGTCATCAGAAATTCATCAGCATGAATGAAAGCTGCTCCACTGAATCCTGCAATCCACTGCACAGTAAATTGCCACAGGACTGAACCCCAAGGTGCTCCATGGGGTCCATCATGTACCGCCGAGGCCCAGCAGCCTCCTCCACCAGGCACTGCTGTGTAGGTGGCTTAACTCATTCTCTCAGGTGTATCTGATGGACTGAAAAGAAGATTTAGGAACCCAGAATGATGCCTCAGAACTGCACAGATGTTAAAAGGCACAAGTAAACAGCATAAGCAGCCCTTCTCCTTACTGTCCAAATCTAAGAAAGGATGCAATAGAGGGCAGTGAGTTTTAATGCATGACCAGAAGCTGCTGTAAAATTCCTTGTGGAAACATGAAATCTATTATATTTATCACAAATTTGCTAAGTAAGGTTAATACCCTGGCATTGACCCTGCCTCGTATGCCCTTAATAACATTATTATGCTTTGTCCTGTTAAGATTTTACAGCAGAAGAGATAACGCACGGTCAATAACCCATTATTAACAGGTACTCTTCCTCTTCTCCCCTTACCCACCACCTCCACCCCATTGCAGCAGGGAAGATAATGCTTCAGCCAGAGAATTTGGTTCCAATGTCAGAGTATGCGTGAAGAAAAAGAGACTGATCAGGCATTGTGGTCTTTATCCTGGCAGTCGAATAGCCTGCATGAATATCAACATTATCATAAATCATTCAATTGCTGAAAGTCATCCTAACATCAGAAGGAGCTGAACAGCAACCATTTCTCAGTCCTTATGCACATCCTCTTATAGCAGCTGAGCTGTGGGAGTATATAGACCTATTTTTCAGCTGGCATGATAATCACATCATTCCTCATTTAAGAGTGAATTCATTTGCCTTGACATTAGCCCTAAATAAGACTACCAGAAATTGATACGTAACCTCCAACTCAAACTAAGATTAAACTGAGGCCACAACACTCCCGTATTCCTTAAAACACATACAAAATCCCCAGCAAGATTCTTATCTTAGTGGGAATCTAAACATACTGATTTAAATTTAAAAGCCACCATTTCAGACTGGTGTTTCTCAGCAGCCCCAGCATAGCCATAAAAATCAAAATCTGTCCTTAATATCTCTGCACACTGGTACTGTGCAGAACTAGCTCCAGACTATTTATAGCTCACACTACATATACACACTGCAGCTTCCAAAGGAATATTTTATCTTCTGGGAGGACAATGCTTTCAGTAATGTAAGAAGCCAAAGTTTTGCTTTAAAAAAAAAAATCTCTGTTCAAACCCTTAACCTGGAAGAGTGGCCCTGCACTGCCAATCAGATAATGAGCTTAATTCTTACATCACACTTTATTTGTAGCTCACTATGTAGTTAATGTTTGCATCTTATCTAACAGGAGAAATGTGAAACCAGAGTTTTAGAACAATAGAAACAAGGCTGTCACCAGCAGGCTGCCAATGAATCATGTCCCCGCAGTCAAGTTCTCCCAGAAGGTCATTTGTAACAGAAATACATCCCTGCCTGAGCTGGCAAAATGCTGAAACGTTTCTCAGTTTTATCCTAATAAAACATTGAGCAGATCAATTACCAGAACAACTTCAACTGGTAGTATTTTTAAGTTCTGCTGACTGCAAGTCTAAAAGTTATGGAGTGAGCAGGCATTCTTACTTTTGTGTCTGGGATTCTAGAGGTAGTTTTACCTTCAATCTAAATTCAAGGTATCAAAAAACCTTTTACAAACCTTAAGAAAAGTGATTTACTGTTCTGCTTCACATTTTCAAAAAAAAAATTTTTTTTAAAACGCTAAGTAACTTTCTTCCATACCATTCAGAACAGAAGCCCTGAAATCATGGAAAACCACTGAGCTCTGCAAGAATGATTTGCAAAGAGACAGCAAGCAGCACTGAGACTTTATTCTAGTTCAGATGTAGATGCAGAAAAAGGAAGCACAAAAAAAAAAAAAAAAGTGCCCAAACCTGAGTCATAAAAGCTGCTTTTGCTCATACAGAATTATTTTAGAGTAACTGCAGCTTAAAAAAGAAAAAACATCTTCTCTGCTGTGCTTGCAAAAGAGCTCCAGATTTTCTGCAAGAGGGAAAGCAGATGATGGGGGGAGCTGTTCTTTTAAGAAAAATGTCATTGGCACAAACAGCTGGCACTTGGTGACATGTTATTTATATGTGCAGTTGCTCGTGTTTTTTAACAGATAAGCGAGCATTATCTCATTTGCAATTCAGGTGAGGAACACAAGCAGCTCTGCAGTGCCACTGGCCTCTGGGCCACGTTTCTTATCGTATCAGAAACATCTGTCATTTTGCAAATGAGTTCAGTATAAAAGCGCATCCAAAGTGCAGATTCAGGATGAGGCAGCATTCTGCAAGGAAACCAGAAAAGCAGCCTCCCCCTGCAAGTGCTGGGATGGTCTGTCCCATATTCACCAGTTGGGATGAGAGCAAGGACTGGGAGGGGGAAGGGGGAGAAAAGGAGAGAGACCTTGGAAGTGTCATGATTATAAATTATCCCTTCTCTAGGAGCCAACTGTGCCTGAGAACAGGCTCACCCGTGAGGGTCTGGCGGTTCATGCTGCAAAATGGTTATTGCATCATAAACAGACCTGACTGAATCCTGGCCTTTGTAGCCCAGAGGACTTTAGTCAAGAAAATACCGATGGGCTGGGGTAGGAAGGATGCATGGAGAGGTGCCCAGCATGGAGATTACTGCCAGAAGTGCACTTGTGGGGGCTCTGCTCACAGGGGTGGAAAGAAATCCATTTTAAGGATAGCTGAGGATGAGATGCTAGGAGCTTCCACTTCCAGGGAAGGCAAGGTATGCCTCTAGTCCAAGCTGAGGGGAAAAACAGGGCAGGTTGAAAACTGCTCATGCATCCACGTTCATCCCTGCAGTAATGCTGCACATGGCACAAATTTAGAACCCCACAATTCATAGTGTGAAACATGTTTTTCTCTGGTGTTGTTCTCCAGGGCTGGGTCTAGTACCCCTGTGAGCACAAGGGCATTTTTGTACTCCTCTTTAGCAAGAACAAAGACAACTCAAGGTGGCTTCAAAATCCCTCATGCCTAGCAATGCCTCTGTCTCTGGAAGCAGGCAGCTGGATTGAGATCCCCATCTGTGTCACACTGAGTGACTGCTTCCTGCTTTGCCTTTGGGCTTTTATTAAAAAATACAGGAGAAAAATGACTGTGTCTTTAGCCCTTACTGAGAAACCCCTCTGAAATTCAGCTGATGTACAGGGGAGAACTATGGACAGACCCTGAACTGGTTTTGTTGCTCCTTTAGCCTGCTCACAGCCACATGCTGCCTTGTTTGTCCCATCAAAGACCCCGTTGGTGACCCTTTATGGCTGCTGTACATCCAATTGTGGATGAAATGTGAGACATCCTCTTTTTTCCCCCAAGGAGTACTCAAACTGGGCATGCAGCTTAAGAAAAAGAGCTGAAAATACCTATTTTAACTTTGCTTCTAATCAGAAAACATGTATTATTAAATATGCATACATCAGCAGAAACAGCAAGTAAGGGCTCCCACTCTAAAACAAACAGAAATATGCACTTTGAGCCCTCATATGAAATGGCAGTAAAAGCCCAACCTAATAATTATTTTCCTTGATTTTCGGCCAGACGAGGCACAAGACAAATAAGTCATCAAGGACAAATAAAAGGAGGTTCATTCATCGCATTCAGGGCTGGAATCTTTAATGGTCACCAAATGAACTAAGATAACTAAGTAACCATTGTAAATATTAATCTTTAAAGGAAAACAATACTCCCAACAACAGGAAGCCTGATAAGACATTGGATGTGGCCATCAGTGTTATGGAGTCCCTCTAATTTCCTTAGTTTTTTCTTATCCCTGTAGAGGGATCAGGAAGGGGACCATATGGTATCTCTCAAAGGAAGTAAATTAACATTATTAATAGCTAATGTGGGAGAGGTGAAACAGTGATTGTTCGCTCGGGTTGTTATTGTGCTTTTGTTGGGGGGAAGCCTGCCTGCTAGTAAGCTTAAGCACTCAAGCCAAATTCAAAATCTTGTATTTATAAACAGAGATCTGATAACAGTTGCCTAAGCATCCATGATGCTTTGCCAGCGCACGCACATCGAGAGGATCTGAAGGGCCTGTGTCCTGGGGTTTGACCCAGGAGTTAGCTCACACAGAGGAGAGCTCAGGCTGTGGTCCCTGTTCCCAAGTAACACCTCATGAGGACCCTCACATTCTCCTTTGCATTGGTTTAGTTTGAAGCAGAGGGACAAGGATGGGAACATCTGCACTTCTGAGGGACACAGCCTGTCCTCTGGCATCCATGGAGGCAGTGGAGCAAAGGGCCACAGAGGAACTGGGTTCTCACAGGCAGTGGTCACCCTGTGGGATGTCTACTTTTGAGCCAACAGTGTTGGCACAGCTGGTTTCCAAGGGCTGCTCGGCAGGGTGGTATGGAAGTGGCAGAATTATTTTGTGGGAAGCAGTGATGAAGTGCTGTATTAGAACTGATTGAATTGGTGACTTGGATGGATATGTCAGAGTCCTGCGATCCCTTGCACTTTCTCTGCTCTAAGAGAAGAATTTACCTTTCTTAGGTCCCTGCTTTTATCTCCCAAATATTTAGGAGGTGGTGTTTATTCACTGTAAATGATATGGCCACTGAAGTTATAAATTGTGGCTACTTGAAAAGGTGAGACCCTGATCTCAAACTCATCTGTTTGTCCCAGAGCACCTGAAAGCAAAAAATGCATTTCTCATTTTTTCAAGAGTTTCTGTACTTTCTACTTTCTCCCCAATCATGAAAAATCTAGGCAATTTCTAGCTGGCCTTGCAAAAGTGGACTTCATGACACCTTTTATGATGGGACAATCTGCAAAATAAATTTGACAGGTAAAACTGAGAGGAGTTGATTACAATCACCCAGTGAGCTAGGTAGACTTTAGCAAACTTTGGGTAAATTGTTCAATAAATTCCTCACAAAGAAAACAGTGGAATTTGGTATAATTAACTCACTGGACCTTAATAAAAATTGAGCAGCCTAGTAAGAATACCTCATGCTTCAGGGTACATGGTGATTACTTTATAGAGATGAAGGAATTCCCTCTGTCCTTGAAAGCTTATACTTCAACTGCAGGCTGTCAGCTGGATTTTGGTTTCTAGGCCTGAAGAGGACAACTTGACATTTTAAGACTATATAGACTTCAGTTGAACTTAGGTACAACTGCTCTGTAAGGAAACCTCTTCCCTACCAGACAACTCTACTTAGAGAGAGAAGTCAGTAAATTCTGTTTAAGTCTTGTCTTACATCTGGTCTAAAATACCTCTTCCTGGGTGATGATGGGATATTTTATTTCTTAAGAAACTCATCACATTGACCAATAAGTTCATGAAAGGCTGAAGAGATGTCCATTGTTTCCTGACTCTGTGGAGTCATATGACATGGATAAATTGTTCTCTGTGCTGAAGCCTGGGTGGTTTATAACGTTGTGAAGTTTTCCACACTGTAAATTTTAGGGTCCTTTCGTATTTCAAGTTACGTAAACTTATAATAAAACTCTTGTTCCTTGGCTCTGCAGAATGGGACTTTCTGCTCCATCAGGACAGGGTTGATTTCCAGACACGAAAGGGAGGATGCTTTCATGACAGTTTAGGAGAGAGCATTTGCATAATATCCACATAAGTATGAGAAGACAGATGTTTTGTCAGGACAGTTCTACAATCAGGAAAAACACTAACTCAAAGAAATTAAATGTATCAAGCCAAACTCTCTACTGATTGAAATACCTTTTAAGATAAAAAATCTGCCTATCTTCATAATCTTAATTACCAATATCAATATGATGACATCACCCTGATGATTATAACTGATTAGACTGTGGTCACACATTTGCTTCTTGTTGCCTGTCCCCCACCTTCCATCCATGTTGGACACTGAGTATGGTTGTTTGGTGGTGGCAGATGAAAAACATTTCTACTCTAAAACCACCACAACCTCAAAAAGCAAAGCAAGTTACAGTGCACTTCCAGGGAATTATGACACCGAGGCCGAAGGTTTACAGATCTCAAGAGGCCCTGTCTTACCCTGATATCAGTGGGGTCTTGGAGTTCACGTGTCTGTGGCAGCTGGAGAGCATGAGCAGCACTAGGCCATGCAAAGGTCACAGGCACACAGTTAACCCCTGCACAAAGCTATTGCTCACTTGCAACCCGTTCTCTATCGTTAATCGTGTAATTAATCCCACTTTGTGAGAGCTTCAGGAAGGAGGCAGTTGTCTGGGGTGGCTGCGATTACTCAGTTGCAACTTGGACTCTCCACCCAGGCAAGGGATAATTGCAGAAATCTAGCACTGCCTCTGTCCCCACCCACACCGCCTGGATCATGGGCCAGGGCACACGAGAACAAAGGGCAGACTTGGCTCCTGCCCTGTTCTTGACCGGAGCAGCAGCACCTGGAGCAAGACATCAGGTGACGGTAATAGGTTATTTGTGGTAAAGCTCAGCAACTTGATTACTAATCTCTGGAAAGAAGGGGGAAGGAGAGGAAGGATTTTAACCCTGCGGTGCCTCTGAGTCAGCTGGCACAGGCACACAGTGCCTCCCAGGGCCACCCCAGGGAAGTGTGCCTCCAGGGCACTCTGCTCCCCAAGCTAGGGCATGTCTCTGACTGCCACAGGACAATTTATAGGACAAATATTGAGGGTAATTAAGGATAATCTCTGCTTTAGGTGTCTTACAAAGAAGGTCAGGTACTCTCTTTCCTTGTCAAATGTGATGAAGTCAGGCAGCTCCCACTAAGAGGAGGTATTTGTTTCTCAGAACAAGTAATAATAAAAACCCCTACCTAGATCCTAAAGGTTTCCTAGATTTAATCTTCTCAAAACTCAGACAAGATCATTACAGTGAATTCTGTCTCTAAAGAGCCATAACAGTGAATTACATTACCAGCATCAATCTCTTTCTGGTATATGCTTTC
Organism: Corvus moneduloides; assembly: GCF_009650955.1. NCBI lineage: Eukaryota > Metazoa > Chordata > Aves > Passeriformes > Corvidae > Corvus > Corvus moneduloides. The sequence goes on from NC_045486.1 coordinate 10,803,811, forward strand.
CTTACTGTTCTCATGCTAGGAAATACAGAGAGGTGCTATAATACTAACGTCCCAAGCTCCGACACTAACATCCTTTCAAGCAACTTGGCAGATCAGGGTAGATTAGATAGTCACATGAAAGTAAAGGAGGAATCTGCCCCAGCAACTTCTGCTATTTTTTCTGTAGTTAATCTGATGATTTCATACTATTTGGTCATAAGATGTTGTTTTGGATATTCAGTCATTATCATGACAGGTTTCTTCCTAAACAGCCTTTGGGTAACAGACATGTGTATTGCTGGCAAAGTGGCAAAGTTGGGGCTAACCAATTCCTGCTCTTGAAAGATCCCATGATTCCCCAGCTGTCAGGATTTGAGAGGGCATGTGTTGCATGATCTCTTCTGCTTATAGATGTGATAACTGAAACCAGAGGAGGTCTGAGAAAAAGGCATGTTCCAGCCTCTGTTTCACAATCCTTGGGTACATAAAAGCCCCGTTACCAAGAAATCAGACCAACAGCAGTTCCCCACCCCTGTGAAGGAGGAATATTCCTTGGAAATATCTGTCTTATGCCACTGCAGGCAGGATGCTGAAGGCGAAGGACCAGCAACCAGAGGAGGCCAATAGGTCTGCGGTCAAGCCAAGACTGTGCTCATGCAAGAGGAAAGTTCAGTGATTTCTTTGGAAAGGCTGATTCAAAACATTGGAAAAACATGTGGCAACACAGCCACTGAGAGATCACTATTATAACTGAGCCATTTGTAGCACTCCTGACCCAGCAATCCCCTTTGTCATGCCTTCATGTGTCCAGCTCTTTGTTTACATCCAGGCACGTTGCTGCAGAACTTGAGCAGCTTCAGCAACATTTTTAACATATCAGCATATAACTATATTTTAATTAAGATGATGGGATTGAGAGCAGCATTTAATGCTCAAGGCTGCATACGACAACTGAGCTTTTACAAATTACCATGCCCACATAATTATGAAAATAAGAACTGGAAGAGTGTGGTAGCCTGTTAACCCACTGCTTTCGTGATGCCATGTTCCCCTCCTGCTCCCCCCTGCCCTAGCCTTGACCACTCCCTTGGGCTCTCCCTATTAGTTCCTGTACTCCAACCCCGCCCAGGGACCACCCCTGGGCCCCTGACAAAACCCCCTCGTGCCCGGACCATGAGGTCTCTCTGCCTCTGAGGGTTGCCGTCTCAAGATGTGGTTAAAGGCATCTCTCAGCCTCATGGGAGACCCTTCTCGCCTCCTCTGTCATTACTGGTTGTAACTCTGATAAACTGACCAGAGCAAGATCACGGGGCCATCTGAAATGGACTGAGGGATGTGACAGGTCACATTGCCCTGGGTAATCCCCGCTGAGCTCTCAGGGAGCTGCAGCCTGCTAAGCAAAATCTAGGTTACAACAGAAGAGGTCTAGCTGTCCAGGTAACTCTGCACTTCTACATACTGCACCATGTTAAACAAATGCATGCTATTTTATTTTATGTCTATTCTGCTCAGTGCTTTCATGATCTTTTGAAAGTTCAAAGATAAACAAGAGTACCCTGAAATGACCCATCTGCAGCAGATAAAAGAATAGGCAAGGGGAGTCCTTGCAGTGTTAGGCCAGTCAATTTGTCTGTGGCTGCAGAAACCTCTCCCTAAAGCAGGTTCACCACCACTTACCCTCTTCACGTGCCACTTCACACCTCAGGCAGACTCACCTTAGTTCCCTTACTGTATGTTTTCATGAAGTCCCAGACAGCTTTGTAAATCCATGTAGCAATACAGGCACCAAGGCCTGGCCACTGCCGGGGGAGCAGATCCAACGGACAACTAATCCAGCCTGGTTCCTGCCACCTTCCCCGCTGGCCTTACCTTGCTTCTGGTACAGTCAGAACTGGACAGAAATGGCAACCAGCTCCAGACTCCTCACCTGGGAAAAGAGAGAAGGCAAGGAGCCTGGATCTCTGGCTTGGTCACCTCTAGTGAAGTCCGGCTTAGGGATGGATGGGGCCTAGAGCCCACACAGGCAACACAAGCTAAGAAGCTGAAGGATGGGCCCACCATTGCGCTGGGTACAACACCAACATCATGGAAAGTGGAGAGAGCAGTGTCACTGTTTGTGATGCACAGTCTCTGCTTTCTGTGCTTACTCTTTATATATATATGGATATATACACACACATATATACATACACACGCAAGCCAGGCAAGCCAGGCAGCATTTTTCAGCTCTGGCTCTGTACACCTTGTCACCCACGACCAAGTCCTGTGGAAAGGCAGGTGATGAGTTCACAAGGATGCTCCCAGCAATGAACAACATCTCACAAGTAAAGCCCAAGGAAGAAAGCTGACTTGCTGCACACTGGTCTCCAGGTTTGATGTCTTCGTTTTGGAAGAGCTCCCTGGAACCGGAGATGGTCCATAATTCTAGCCAAGAGTTCCAATCAAAGACTCACCAGCATCCCATCAAAAGCCTCATCTCATCACAATTCATCTCATATTTTGCTGGCTCCCAGAGTGCAATGACAGGGCAGGCAGCTAGCATTATTTTAAACTCTAGGACACTGTTCTGAAGCTTGCCAACTTTACACTCCAGATTTTTAATTCAACTTGATAAGCACTGAGTCTTCATGCCAACTGTGCCTCATGGAATAGATACTTGTGTTCAAAACAGGCTGCTGTGCCAGACTCACCTCCATTCTGTATCTCCCATGTACCAACTACACGACCACAACTTAAACCTGCGAGCAAAAAGGAAGAGAAAGACAAACTCCATCACCGTGTCCCCCTCTCAGGAATCCAATTCAGCTCTGTTTAAAATGAGTTTTGTACTCAGACAATAAAAGGCACTTGAGCTAGAGAGCAACAGTAACATTAATTTCCTTTTAAACAACACTACTACTCAAGAGCTTCTGACTTGCAGTTAATACTGTTGTTTGGCCAGTAATAGGCATATATGCCCCCAGAACATATGGAGAGCTTCCAGCTCCTAGACCTTAAAAGAGATACTTATACAAATATAGATACCATCATATTACTTTAAAGATTGGAAAACATAGGCTTGAGAAAGTATCAGATAAATCACCCAGAATCCCACAGAACCAGAGCCAGAATCACACCTACAGCTCTCCATTTTCTAATGTCCAACTGTCTGCATATTTTTCAGTCTGGTTCTGCTGAAAACTTATGTTGTGACAAGAATCTAAACACTTTTTATCACTTTTGACTTACAAACTATGAGATCACATTTGTCAGATGTAAAACTACAAGTAATGCATGCAAATTTAAAGTTTTCTCAAAGCAGAATGGAAACATTTTAGTCTGAAATGGTAAGAATGGGGTGGGCTTACTGTAAGAAAGTACTTTTTAGTCAGTGTAAGGACATATTCAAATTGACAATGGATCTTTCAAGTTTGACTGCTGATCCTCACCCCATATCCAGGATGAACATTTATTTTTATTGCGCCTCTTCCTTACAGGGCACTAGAGATTGCTAATAACTGAATTGCAGTCACAAAGCACACTTGTACAGATAAGTCCAGTAGCTAAGCTGCTGACTGCATTTTCTGAAGTCCTTAGAAAACACCAACCTATAATTAGCTTAAAATACCAGCCCAAAAGAATAGTTCAATCTGTAATGCACTCATGTAGTTACATTAATGATACCTTCCCAAGCAACAGGGACAGTGCAGGATGTACAGTAGCCTGGAAATGGGTTGGGTGAAGTACATCTGTAGGGCAGAAGTGTGTTCTTAGCACAGGTGCCTTAAGCACAAAGCTGCATCAGGCTTGGTGCTCTTTGAAGACTCTCTTAGCACCATCACGTTTGAAATTTTGGGTTGGAGCTGTGCTTATTCATCCATAATGACAAAGTCAGACTGATCTCTGTTATTCTATCCTGAGCCCAGCTTAACTTCATTAACTATCAGAACAAGGTCATGCTCTGTTAAGTTTGTACTTTCACGTCCCTTAGTAACTTTGAATCATCCTCACTGTCAATGCACTGACATTTATGGTCTTCTACTATCATCCCTTTGTTTATGTTCAAAGTTCATTCACTGCCTTCTTCCATTAGAGCTCTGTAACACATTCTCTGCCCTAGTACCTCTTGTTACCTTTTTCTTACTTGACCCATCAAAAGTTTCTATCTGTTGCCAAAGAGGTAGTTTCCATGGAAACTCTGAAGAACAGGCTAAGTTAACGAGGCATAAAATGAAGACAGTGTCCTCAAGCTCATCCATTTTGAAAATCTAGGTCAGCAATGTTTGCTTAAAACATTCCACTCTTCTAAAACCATGCTCACTTGACTGTTAAGGATGTAATAAAAAGAGAAGCTCTAGTATATCCCAAACTTAGCATGTTTAATATAATACTGGATGTTCATGTGAATAAACTATTTTTACAAATTCTCCCAGCCTGTTTTCCCTTTCAGTTTCCTTGGATAACCCACAGGCATTCAGTTTTATCATCCAGTTACTTATCTTCACCAAACATTTACTCTGGCCATCATAATCTGACTTTCAGGTAGCGTTCAAGCAACCTGCTATGATCTCACTGAGGGCAGGAAGTATTGGCTGTGTCATCCCTTTTAATCTCATTTAAAGGATCTACAGGAATGAAAGAACCATCTACATGAAGGCCCAGTTCAGTCTCAACCTGCACAACACACAGGCAGAAGCCCAGTAGTGAAACCAATGCTGAAATTCTGAATTTGAGTTTCCTTACAGTTGATGTTGTCTGATCTCAGCCACCAATTCCAAGGACCAAATGCTGATCTGTTGAAATGTAATGGACTGTGCTCCAGTAAATGATTTATTGCATTCAAGGGGTTTCCTTAGTGAGAATCACAGTTTCTCTCAAGAGAAGAAACAGCCATACCAAGTGTTAGTGCTAAAATATGCTGTCAAGTACATAAGGTTGTGGAAGGCTGCGTCAAAAAAGCTGCTTTGGAGGGAAATAACACTGATGATTTACTTGTTATTTCCTCTACTAATTGAAAGCAGATGTAATCAGCTGCAGTCAAATACCTTTTGAGGTGCAACTATATTGCCAAAGATACCCAAGTTTTTAGGCATGTCTCAATCTGATCTCCACTATTTCTCTCTAATTTATACTGTCTGAGGGCCTTCAGTGCTTTGGGTAGCTGAGTGATGACCTGCTCCCATTAAAAGGTAAGATCCTGTGAAACACAGAGCTTTTTTTCCTGTTTTTTTCTGTTCACAGTGGATGGTGATGGGATTTCAGCTGTTGATGACAAGCAAGAAACAAAGGTTAAGAAAATACCTATAACCTCATGACTTCCTGAGAAAACAAGGTGCACATGATGACAGCTTACAAAAACCATCTGCTGTCCTAGTAAAAACCTAATGCAATCCACTCTACGCTCCTTGTGTTATCGAATCTGAAGTATATCAGGTCTTTTTCTGGCCAACTCCCTTTTCTCTGCCTAAACCCCTATGTAATGTGTTGATTTAGAAATCATGTACAACCAGGACAGTTTGAACAACTTATCTGAAGCAGAACAGCAGTCCCCAAAAACACTTTGGTGTAATCCAATTACACTAATTAAAATAATTATTTCCACTTAGTTTGTTACTGAACTGCTTGCTTGGCACATCTAGAGTCAATGCATACAAAGGTCAGGTGCAGCCTCTCCAAACATAAAAAACATAAAAAAGCAGTGTAGCAGGATGCAAGTCTCTAGATGTTGTTTGTGGTTTGGTTTTGCTCAAGTATGTCAGTTAACAACAGGCAGGTGGAGAGCCTCCAGCTTGTTTCATCTTGTCTGCACACACCATGCTTTCCCCCTTCAGCTCTTACTCCTCTGTTGTGCTGCAAACTGAATTCCCAGCCTGGAAAGTTTTCTCCAATGGTAAGTTTTGAAAGAAGATGTGCTAAAAACTTTAAATGTTTCTGCAAATGGGTCCTTTGTGGTGCTGGTTCTAGAATAAGAATCATAAGGTAGACAGATTGCCCTCCAAATTTGCAATTGAAGCATCTGCTACTTGTGCCTACATCTTTTGCAGAATTTCTGGAGGAAAAAGTGATCCATTTTAGAAAAGAAACAAATAGAGACATAACTGTCAAACTTATTTTCTATTTTTTTCAGTGAGCTTAAAGGAAAGTTTCCTTCAACTCACTCTATGTTGTCAGTATAGCTTTGTCTCTCCAGCCCTTTACAATTTTCCAGCATGCCTGTCTGCTGCCAAATCCTTCCCTTGACACAACCACAGAATAAAAAATCCTTTGCTTCCCTCATTTGAACCTCCAACAAGCCACAGTAGCTTTCTTAACTACTCCCTTCTATGAAGAAGCACAGAAGGTAGTCCTCAATCATGGCCACTGAACAACCATATGAAAGAGCCTGGTTTCATTTTTTCCTGGTATCAGCACAGTAGACCTCTGATATTACCCTGAATAATGCCTCTAACTGGCTACCTCAGCAAGCCCCTGGGTCTTTCAAAGTGCCACCGTTCCTCTTCCCCACACAAGACAGCAAGCCATTCTTCCCCTCTGCTAATCCAGGACCAGGGGATTGCTACCTCACCATCTGCATTGGGACAGAACAGATGCAAAAAAACCCAAAAAGATTTGGAGCTCCCAAACCAACAGTAACTTTGGTGTAGCAGATGCTGCTGAAAAAGGAACCTTGTGACTACAAAAACTGTGACACTGGTGTTTTTCTTATATGACCTCATGTTGTTACTCGCTATCTGATCTGTATCGAAAGGACAAGGCCACGATGTGCATACTGTCAGTATTTCCCTGTGCCTTGGACTTCTATGGACATCTGAGCCTTTTTGCTGCAGTTGTGAGATAACCTCATATGCCTCCTCATGAGTATAGTCAGTGTTATCTGTCAGCGTGTCTTCATTCACAACATATATGCACGGAATTCCAGGTGAAAACCAGGTCAGTTTGAATTAGCCTTTGTTTTAATTCTGGGGTGAAGTTAAAGAAGTTACAAGCAAAACAAAGTAATACAGTCATCAGTCAGCTCTCAGATTATGACAATGATGGGGAGAAAAAAAATAACCTGTTCAGTAGATCAATAGATCTATTGATCTACTTGGGGAGAACATAAATAATGGAACATATGCCAAGCACATGTGGATTGAAAGGACAGAGAAATCCATCTCCAAATGGCACCTGCTGGTTTGCTGAATATATAAAATATGCCCGTGCAATCTATTGATTGTCATGGAATTGGATCAAAGCACTGATCTCTTAGTATTGTCTGTGGTCTGGCCAGGACCTAAAAGACCAAATTATATGACAAATTCCAGATAAGAATCTTTTAGGTTCCATCATTTCTGTCATTCTCATTCAGAGGGTTTTTGGTGCATTCATTTATGTTTCTCCAGAACCTCCTAGTCATCTTTAATCAAGACTTACGCATTGACAACAAACTGCATTCCATCATTCAGATGTCCTACTTCTATCCCAGGAATGCAGCTAGATTAGAGTTTGCCTTATCCCAGGAAGACTGTGAGATGTTTATCCATTCTCATGTAACATCTTGGCTGGGCTCTTCACACTCTTTGCTGACAGCTTTAACAAGCAGGGCCATGAATTTATTGCATCTTAAATCTAATTTATCTGCAGAAGATGCCACCTGTGACTAAACATTCATGTATCATTTTGCCTGACTTTAGAACCCATCAACACTCTCCCTAGGAAAGTGGTATATTGATATTAACAATTCCTCTGTTAATGCTTATTGCCATTCACTGATCCTCTGCAATGGCAAACATTGCTCCAGGCTCATCCTTTCCCTTTGCTCCTGGTGGACAGATTTAGTGATCTGAGTGCGGGCAGAGAGCATACTAATTAAATTCAGATATTGAATCTAAATCAGGAGGTGCTTCAAACTCCAGGGAAGCAGGGAAAACACAATTCAAAAGGAATTCATAGACGCTGGGACTAAAAGGAAAAATCTATCAGAATGCCAACAGAAATGTTTGGGAAAAGAGAAAAAACATGAAAGATACTTTCACAACAGAATCACTGCAAAATTTTGATGTTAAATGGATTGTAGAAAGTAAATCAGATCAAAGCTTGAAGTAAAATATGGCATTAATGAAAACAACACATGATTAGAGAAGTTTCCTGCATCAGAAGCAGAACACATTTCTATATTCAATTTACTCCCAGGTTGCTACAGGCCACAACTGCATCCAAAAAAAGCCAAAGGGTAAGAAGAAAACCAAAAGTGATTTATAAGGATAGATCTTAAGGGCTAAATGTGAGTGGCACAGCCAGATGGATGGGGAGGAGTAGAAAGGTTGGCAAGAGCCTGCTAGGAAAACTACCATGGAAGGGAGGAATTTGCAAAAGCTTAGGGGGCTCAGCTAGGAAAAAAAATGAGTCAAGCTTTGAAATAAAGGAGGGTCAGGGTTACTGTCCAGAAAATGGTGAAGTCTAGAGATCTGTTCACCTAAAATACATTCTCCAGGAAAGTAAATCTGATGGCTGATGTAAGCTGGGCATGGGCGAAAGGGCAATACAAAGAAAACATGATTGTATTTTTTGTGCATAAAATAGCTACATTTTAAAGCACCCAAGGGTAAATACTCAGCTGGACTAGACCACTGCAGCTTCTCCAAAGTCCGTCAGTTTACACCATCCAAGGTCTGGAATACCTATCATACTTCACATGCTGGGTTGCAAACTGTAGTGAACCCTGCCTCCACCCAGCGGAGTTCCCTTGCCCTTTGTATTTGTTACTCAATACATGCTTTAGGAAAGCAGGGCTGAAAGGACCTTTTGGATTGCCTCATCATGTCTTTTGCTGGTACAGTGAGCCATAACCACTCCAGCTAACAAACTGTAAAATGACCATGGTTGCTTGCCCCCACTGCTCTTTGTATAAAAAGCCCCCTGTATAACTTGTCAGAGAACCTAACTTTACATCTGAAATAACCAAATCTGTTTTAAAACCACCCCTCTTTCTTTGTTAACAATGTTCTTCTCTTACCCTGGTGTTTAACTCTCCATAGTGAAAGAGGGGTAAATGCCCTCTCTAATTACAGCTGATAAATTAGAGGAATGGTGACTTTTGCTAGAGAACTAAGGATGTTACTATATGGCTTCTTTGGGATCATTTCCATAGGTGATACTTTGAACTAAACTGTACTCACATGGCCCCAGAAGGGCCAGGATTGCCAGGTCCAGTCATGACAATATTTTGTTTATTTTTTTTGGAAAGTCAGCAGTATTGAGTGGCTGGAAATACCAGACTTAAACCCTGATCCAGATGAAGTCAGCATCAGTTCTGCCACTGGTGATAATTCTCTTGCATCTGCACACCTCAGATACACGTGGCATCTGCCATTGCTCGTCTGCACCAAAATTCCTCCCCCATCCTAAATTCACACCAGCAAAGAGCTCTTGTCCCTCCCCATTCCAGCCTTCCCGCATACTTTCTGAAGGCAAAATTGTATGACCTTTCACCAGGCCAGAGCACCATCCTCCACATTCAGTGGTGCCTAACTTGCCCTAGGTCATCACCAATAGGTTTTTCACAGGGTTAATGATTTTGGGAAGCTCTGAAAAGCATTAGCACAGAGAGCAGAACTGAGGCCATGCCAGGGGGAGGTGGAAGCCTCACAAGACTGGCCTGACCACAGTTGTCCCAGAAAAAGGGCATTCACCCCATCCCAGATAAGGGGGGTGGGGAGAAAAAGAAGAAAAAAAATAAAATCAGGCCCTGGCATATAAAAGGTAGTAGAAATTTAATTAAAAGAAATGTGCTTTACATGCAAAGAATTGCACAGACCAGCAATAACCTTTATATACCAGGGCAGAAGCTGACTAGGGAGCAAATTCACTTTTTGATGCTGCACTCTACAGTGAATGAGGAAATAAAAAGGCCTATTGAAAACCATATTCCCTAGCAAGTATCTTCAGTGACCCAGTTTCAATGAGATTACCAAAATAGGTATTTCACAATATACTAGAAATCAAACAGATTTATGGGCAGTGACAGTAAATCATCATTTGATACATGTGGAAAAGCAACCAAGCTTTCAAACAAACCCTTCAACTCTGAGGCAGAAGTCACTAACTTAACACTGAGCAGAGGCTAGGGAGGCCTGGCTTATATTTATGCTTAGAAATCCACCTTTTTGAAAGTTCTGTATTTTTTTTCTTTGTAGGGTAACTTTCTGCTCTTCTCAAGTCCTAAGCAGCATCACACACTTTCTTCTGCACATGCTTCCCCTTTCCCCTGCCTTCTGGAAGGGCAAATCATCATGAAGCAAATCATCAACAAAGTTTAGGCTTTGTTGTTCCTGTCCAACAGCTGCTGACAGGGGAAGGCAAACAGAAGAAGCTTTCTATGTTATGAGATATAGATTAGAGAGGAAACCCAGCATCCTTAATCAGGTCATGCAAGTTAAAGAGGAAGGAACTCGTTCTTGATTCATGTGCTGCATGTCCATGAATACCTTGGAAATATTAACTAATCCTCATGAAACCCCTGAGACAAGTTAATATAAACCATTTATACATAGGCAAACAAGCAGCAGGAGTGTCCAGAACCTGCCTGGGAGCTTTGTCAGCGACTCAGGAACTGGAGTAGGTCAGTCAAACATCTTCCAACTTTCTCTAGTCCATTTGGCTTCAGTGTCATCAGAAAACATGACCATGTTAAAGGTCCAAGCATGGCCCAACCCTCTCAGACAAGCTGGGACATAATATTTCATGGAAATCTGTGCTGGGATTATGGGATGAGAGTGGTTTTAAAGGGTTGGGAGGAAAAACTAAGAGAAATGCTGGCCATTTCAGCTCAGCTTTGGAAATTTTGTTTTTTTTCCAGGTGTGACTCAGTAAAATTTGTGTACATGGCATTTACATCCACACAGACATCAAAGGAGTTCTTCATTTAGAGAATTCTCACTACTGAGACTGACAGACTAAAAGGCATTTTCCCATGGAAGGCATACCCTCCTTGTGTGTCTAATCCAGGAATTTAATACAGCACTTCAATAACTAAATTTACACTCTTATGTTCTTTCTCCTCACTTTATTTAATTTACTTGATTACTAAGGAATGAATTCCATTCTTTATTTAAGCTGGTGAGCACAGAGAAATGTTTTTTTTCTTCCTTTTTGATAGAAAAAGTTTTCATTGGCAATAAGAACCTGGCCAGTTTTTTCCAACTTTCCTGCCTGAACTATGAGACAGAGAGAAAGCAGCAAGAGAAGAAGTTTAGCTGCTGAGCCTACAAAATCCAGGGGCTCGGAGTGAAGTGGGCAGCTGTGACACAGTTTAGTGCAGTAGAACTAAGGGAGCCCTCATCTACCTGAGATGAAATAAGAAATTTGGTCTACACTTGACAGCTGACAATTCAAATACTTTAAAATAAGTTACCTTAACAAGAGAAATGATTGCTCAAAGGAAGCAAGGCACATGTAGCAATTTGATATGGGGATGGAATCCAGGATTCCCATGGTCTGTTCCCAGCCTTGCCACTGGCCTCCTGTGAAACCAGAAGGCAGTCACTCAACAGTTTTTCCTTCAGTTTATTCTTCTTTGTAGGATGTTATAGGACTTAAGTGCAGGACTTCACAGAGGATGTGTTCCTACAATTCATTGTGTGGGCTGCAATGCACCGGCTTGTGCTTTGACATCATGGGCTGAATAGTGCCTGAATTGCTCCATGCCTTGGTTTTCCACTGACATAAAGAGAACATTCACGTGCTTTGAGATCTTGGATGGAAAAGAAATGCAAACACAAAAGTGCTACTCTTCTATTGAGAGGAAGAGACAGTTAAATTCTACCCTTTTGCTTCCCTACTCTATTGGGATGGGCATGAAAACATAAAGATGACAGGCTGGGCCCCATTCTATTAAGATTTAAATTTAGCAAGGAACTGGAAAATTACTGGGAGCCTTATGTCTAACCTCTGCCTCAGAAGCAAATATGCATAATTCTTGTTCCATAGCTAAATTTGAGTGAATTACCAAATGTTGGGCCAATAAAAGAACTGTCCAACACAAACCTTATCTGCCTGAGATGCACATATCTGCTTACAATATCCTTTGTTAGTTAAACAAAACAGAATCATTGTTGCTAAGAAGTTAATATTGTTTAAGATTCACTGGCTTACACACAGAACACTTTCCTGAGTTCCCCCAAACACATTCCTTTTCTGTTCTCTTCATTTCTTCCCCCCCTTTTTTTCCTTTTGTACTGACTTGGCTAAGGCTGACGTTTTCTTTAGGTGAACTTGCTCATAAGGTGATACGAACTTTGAGGCAGGCAAACATTTCAGCTGATACAGTGAAGGGTAAATAGCTGTTCAGGTCAGAGCAAACAATTCATTTGAAGAGCAAAATATAACTGAAGTAATTCCCCAAGCACTGAACAGGAGCCTACTTGCTCTACCTCCTACCAGCTCACTCTTTTCTTGCTTGCAGCCTTTTAAACCTGTGTTGCCAGTGCCCAAAATTCCTGCATCCAAACAGTGAGTTACGGCAAAATAAAACCAACCACAGTGTTCCAGTGCCTCTGTGAAGGAATACACACCCTTGAATGCTTTCTGTGATGTATTTCTTAATTTGATCGTCTTTTCTAGTGCTGGGACAGTACATGACACAAACATCCACATGGAAATGAAAATAAGAAGAAACACTTCATTACCAGAGCAATATCAGTCAAGATGCCAGATGTAAAACACATACCTGACAGAAGGACATCACTCCATAGCAGCTGCTAACATCCCTCTGATGACAGCAAATCTACACTTGGTATTGAACTGCTAAAATCATTCCATCCTCTCCCTACATTTTCCATGTCCTACAGCATTATAAGGACTACTGTTAAAAACACACTTCTGTCAGGGTGATTTCACCTGCCTTGTAGGTGTCTGCCAACAGAACTGTGCCCACCCCAGAGGTTACCATGCCACGGCTCTGACTGGTGCCCTGTGCACCAGCTGTCTAGAGCTGCCTGGTTTGTGAGCTCTGAGAGCCCTCCAGGGTCCTTGGCCACAGCTATCTTGCAGAAAGCTGTGCAGGGTAAATGAGGGCACAAACTCTCTGCCACTGTAACCAGACATCCTGAGCATCTCCTCATGAGGCTACAGCCTGCAGTGTGGGCAGACACAGATATGCTAAGGGGATGTAGGCGAGACATACTTATAAAACCCAAGAAGAGATGTTCTGCTCTCACAGAAAAAGCACTGATAAGAGCCACTTTTTACAGCATGTGCTTCCTCTCAGACGTTAACATCTCAAATACTTGGCTTTCACTGGCTACCAATTTTTCTAGCCTAGGGACTGATGAAAAACATTTTTGAGGGTCTGAAAAATGAAGCCTTTCATTTTACACACAAAACAGGCAGAGAATTGGGGGCAGCAGTGGAAGCTGCATGACCTAGAGCTCATTCTGAGGTTCCATGTCAGACCTTTGATGGGTGTTATTCCACAGGCTGGCAGTGAGCAACCTCTTAAGCCATGAGCAGTCCTTGTAACTAGACCAAAAGAAAACTCCTCTCCAGCAAGTACAAGGGGACTGAATCCAACTAAAACTCATGGCCCATGCACAAATTCACTCTGAATTTCTCATGGCACCAAGTAGGCCTCATTATGAGGATAATGTTCAGATCTCAATGTGTATCACAGCCAAGCGGGGACAGGTGAAATGAGCTGTCTCTGCACGGAATGCATTTCACACCACTTGCTAACTCTTCAAGGCAGTGAGGTTCAAACTATGCCCCAGCATCGCAGAAATGACTGGCAGAACTAAAATATGATCATGAAATGAGTTGACTGAGTTTGTCTTGCAAAGAAACTTTAAAGTCTGGCTGTTAGGGGCTCCTGAAATAGCATTTCCCAAAGGCTTACAAAAAACTACAATGCAGTAGTCAGTGAAGATGCATCGTTGCCCCATCCTGGGCAGAATTAGAATATTTCATCACGTGTCATCAACCACTAAAGGAAGAAAGCACATGACTCATCACAGCTGAGGTGGTAGAGATCTGTGGCTTCAGAGCATGAGGAATTACTCTGCTTCACACTTCTGTCCACTGGGAAATCACACATGGCTGTGACATACAGCACAAACCATTTGTAACACTCCCACATTACCCTCAAGTCTGGGGTCTTTTTGAAGTGTATCTCAGAGAATCTCAATTCAGATGTGAATTTAAGAGCTAGACAGAAGAGCATGTTCCTTTTCAGATCAAGGAAGATCACTCAATAAAATCAGATTAAATGAAACATTAAGTGATGCCAAGATCAAGGAGTTTGTCATCTCAGAAATGCCTCCCTGCTCTATGGCTAGATACAATCACAGCAGAACATAACTAAAGAGATTCAAAGCATCCATAAAAGAAAAAGAAAGAAAGAAAAACCAAAAAGAATAAAGAACAGTGCCCTAGATCTAAATTGCAGGACTTTACCCTTCTGCCTTCAAAACATTGTATAATCTGCTTTTTGGATCAACTGGGGTATCCTTTCTACGCTGCAGAGCACGAGCACTCTCTGGAACAAGAAACAGAGATAAACCTCCCACTTACTGATCCAAAACATAACTCTTTCAGCAGCTTGGGATCCCTAGGCACAGAGGATTATGCAAACACACATTATATGCTCATACCTAAACTCTTACATGGCCCACGCAACCCATCCCCACAAGGAGCACAAAGGGAGCGCAGGTGGCATGTGACAAACAGGACTCATCACATCACTGGTGCTTGGGATAGAGGGAAGGGCCAAGCCGGAGCAGACAGGAGGCTTCCCAGTCGCAGTCCAGGGTAGTGTGTAGTTCCATGAACCCATCACAAACCCAGACCAGGAGTCTTCCTGCACAAATCCCTCTCTCCCTTACTTCACCTGGATGCTCTCTCCCACTTGCTGAGAACCTCCCTCAGGTTCATCTGCCATGGACCCTTCCTTGCACCAGTCTAGCTCCACAACAGCTCCTATAACTTTCCCTATCCCTCAGTTACATAAGCTACAACCTACCTGCTATTTTAGATTATACATAGCAACATGATGATGAAAACAGAAACAGCAAGTTTGGGTTAATTTCCCTCCCTTCTCTCTTTGTTTGGTTTTCTGGAACTACTTCATCCCAAACATTTGTAAATAGTGCTTGGAGTTACATTCCAAGTTCCAGCAGTAAACATTAAACTAGCTAATATATATATAGAAGGATGCCTGTTCTTCCAGTGTATCCAGGCAACCTTGCAATACAAAGTTAAAGCACAGCTATTTGTTCAAAAAGTGTTTTCACAGCTATTTCCTCTTCCCCCCCTGGACTTTTTCCACTAGGCACTACTTGTATTTATCATCTGGAGATTCTGTTCCCTTTTTCCTTTTTAAAAACTTTATAACAGCTTGTTTTAAGAGCAGCAAATCATGGACATGTAGTTTATAATAAAGTTTGATTTAGTTTGTGACAAGTGAAAGAAAAATAGCAAAAGTTTCACAAGACCACCTGAATGAAACTCCTTTGTCACATGCTGTGGTAACTCTGGAAAGAAGATAATCTCCAAATACAAGGAAACCAGAATGCTGTAAGGAAGGAAGAAAACCACATTTACACAAACTCTAAAGCAAGCTGAAAATGTGGTTTACTACATCCTACCTAACACCAGTTGAAGGTTTCAGAATAAAACAAGTTTCCTCAGAGAGCAAAGGTCAGGCTGAACTAAACTTTTTTCTAAAGGAAGAGTATCAATTTTTATTAAATTTTCCAATTGAGAGCTCTTTGAAGTAAAAAGCCAGCATCTCAATGGGAAGTGTTTTTCATTTCAAAATGTCAATTCACAATGGAAAGAGTTACTTTGACACATTGGACACCTTTATTTTGGTAGATGACATTGACATTTTATGTTGTTTCTTATTTGAAAACCTCTTCAGAATATTTTTCTATTATATGGCTCAAAATTTCAACTTTTGCTTCCTAGTCTGACAATTTTTCCTGCTTATTAAAGTTTTCTTCTGGGCTAAAAAAGTCTGCTGAACATTCCCTGCTTCCAGTGCCACTCTTTTCTCATGAAGTTCTACAGTGCATAGTTGACTTTTTTTATCAGAATAACAATTAAATACTGCACATTTTGAAAAAAAATTGAAAACATTTATTGTTTTCAGCCTTTAGGGTGAATGGAGAGGAAGAATAGAGAAAATTCTCTGAAGATGCAAGACCATCTATTTTGGCAATAGCATTCTCATGCCATCTTTTGCACAGTTACCTCAGTGTTTTCCAGCTATCTTCATGTGCCCAACAAACTATACAGTGGGTGACACTAAAGTTACGAAATCAACTCTTACTTCCTTTAGAGAAGCAAACCCCACTTCCTAAATGATAGTTTTTGCCTTTACAGAATCTGCAGATCTGGGGTCATGTAGGTGAGCTAGGAAAATAAGCCTGACACAAGGAAGAGCTGGAAATTAATGAGCTACATTTATGAAGTACAGAGCAGTTTACACATCTCAAGCATTTAGAATGAACTTCCATTGCCTTTTCCAGGCAACTCAGCTTCCAGCAAAGCACCTTTTCCAAAGTGTTTTGTTCCTCAATTTACCAAAAAGGAAGCAATGGGCACGAGGGCAGATGCTGATTTAGTAAGCACAGACTCCTGTTGGGCAAGTGGCTGTTCCTGAAGTTGTTTATGTTGAGAGATGACTTTGAGAAGCTGAGGTCAGCAAGGGAATACAGTTTATTATTTGGCCTCAGAGTTGCTGTATAATTTGTCTTCCAAGTCTTGGTGTTCAGAGGTAACTTCAGTCACAGTTTTTCCTCACCTCAGTGCTAAATCTTGTTTTGTTTTGGTTTTTTTATTGAGTAGGTGAAGGTCTTGGATCTTTACTGACTGCTTGAGCCCATAGGGTGGTGTCTAAGAACAAAGGCATCAGGTAAGGCCCACCAAAATTTTTTTCTCATTTTGAAGAATTCCTTAATTTCAGCAGCTTCTCTAAAGGATGTGCTGGATTCCACTAAAATTGATAGGCCTGATGGATGGGAAAAAAACCACTTGGTTAGTGATTTTTATTTGGCAGTGGCACCCCATAAAACTTAAACCCCTAGGTCTTTGATGCTACATTATAACTATCTATCCCAATGGTAACACAAGGAGGACATCAGTAAGTTCTTTAGTTCAGTTGTAAAATACTTGAACAAATAAAGTACATGGCAAATAAAACAGCTAATAAAGATCAAGAAAGATGCTGTTAAAACACATCAGTTTTCCAGGCCCTGATTACAGCAGTGACAAAATCCTAAAAAAGGAGTAAGAACAACCATAATTGTGTAGATCCCATTTTCGTGGTATTTACCAATCAAAAAAAAAAAAAAAAAAAAAAAAAAAAAAAAAAAAAAAAAAAATAGAACCCAAATAAAGCAAAACATTTTTAGCAAGTTACCAAAAGTCTGTGAAAGATGTCAAATGTCTGTTAAGGCACTGCAATGTGTTTCCTACTTCATTGCTCCCATACATCAAGCCAAGCAGTGGTTAAAAGGAACAATATCTCATGGTTATAAAATACAGGACTCAGGCAGAAAGTCAACAGTCCTGCTCATGCTTCCGGTGCAACAGAACTTTCTCTTTGTTTTGATTTCTCTTTTTTTTTTTTTTTCCTCCTTTTAAACAAAAATAGTCATACTGAAAAAACTAGCCAGAATGGAAGGAAAACAGTTCAAAAGGTGTTTTTAAATACTTTTCCATCTCAGCTGGACAACAATTCATAGCATTACTTGCAGCAACAAGTCTGGGTGAGTACAGACTGCCCTGTGTGCTCCCAGGCACAGCAGGGTGACAAGGAGTATTGGTTTTGCTGGTGATGATCTTTTGTCTTGATGGTATCAGCACTGAAATGTTTGCCACCTTTCTTCTAATGTAAGGCCCAAGCCCATCTCCCTTAAGCTTTGTGTAAATAAATGTCTTGGCAGGAGCTCACGTTTCTGGATTACCTCTGCACATAAATATGACTATTTCCTTAAAAGCAAAAAGCAGCTAGACGGGGGTAGGAGTTTGTTTGGTGATTAACTCTGCCTTTTCCCCCCTCTCATCCCCCAAAAGTTGAGTATAAAGAGAAAAATAATTCAGACACAAGCCGAGACAATAGCATGAAGGGGCGAACTTTTCCGAAGGAAAATGGAGATTCAGCACCAAAAGTGGTTCTGTTGTGGGAGAGGACAGATGCTCTTCCACTTATCTGAACTCAGCCAGTGTTACTGTCCTACACCTCAGGAGTTATCCTGCCTCACCCAGGTGGGCAAGGGAGGGCAGAGCCACTCTCCATAGGCTGTGGGTATCATTCCTCCCTTCCCTGCAGACAGGCACTTCAGCACCCAGCAGTGGTACCAGGTACTGCTCTGGAGCCAAGCGTCTCCCCACTGTCCAGCACTCCTGTCCACAGGCAGCATAAGCTGGTGTCTGAAAATAGGATCTGGTCATCAAGCAAGGGTTTCTCCCAAAGCCCTGTGAAATAATGAATGACCTTCAATTATTTTGGGCAATACTTACTACAGAAGTCCAACTAGAAAGGAAATCCTAGGCATAGAAAAGCCCAGTGTTTAGCAAGAATGAAAGTGTGGGAAAGATGATCTAGTTTTTAGCAAGGGGACTGATTCCTTTCTGACTCTGATTTTACAGCTGCTGTTGACAGATGCTCCTAGGAAGGCGTCAACTTCGTAGGTCCACAGAGAAACCATGAAAAAACAACTGCTATGATTGTAGGATGTTGGTATTGGCTGTGCAGCCCTACAGAAGGGCCTTGACAGGCTCAAGAGATTGGCAGAGAACTGTCTGAAGTACAACAAAGGCAAACGCAGATCCTGCACCTGGGAAAGAAAGCACAGGCTGCAGCCAACCTGCTGGGAAGCAGCTCTGAGGAGAAGGACCTGGGGGTCCTGGTGGACACGGAGCTGTCCATGAGCCAGCAGTGCCCTGGGGATCAGGAAGGTCAGTGGGATCCTGGGATACATCAGGAAGAGCTTTGGTAGCAGGTTGAGGGAGGTGATCCTGCCCCTTTACTCAGTCCTGGGTGAGGCCACAACCAGAATGTCCAGTTCTATGCTCCTCGGGACAAGAGAGACATGGAGCTCCTGGAGTGAATCAAATGGAAGGTGATGAAGATGATGAGGGGACAAGAGCAACTCTCTTATGAGCAAAGGCTGAGGGAGCTGGGCCTGTTCAGCCTGGAGAAGAGATGACTGAGAGGGGGCCTCACAAAGGTCTGTCAATGTCTGCAGGGAGCGTGTCAAGAGGATGGACCAGGCTCTGCTCCATAGTGCCAAGCAACAGGACCAGAGGCAGAAACTGATGAACAGGAAGTCCCACCTGAACATGAGCAGGAACTTCTTTACTGTGGGATTACCATGCACTGAACAGGTTGCCTGGAGGGCTTATGGAGTCTCCTTCACTGGAGATATTCCAGAACTGTCTGGACACAATCCTGTGCCCTGTGCTCTGCAATGGCACTGCTTGAGCCGGAGGTAGGTCCAGATGACGCATTGTGGTCTGTTCCAAACCTACCCATTCTGTGAAACCAAAGCCCTCCAGCTTCTGAAAGACAAGAGTAGAAGTCACAGATCTCTTGTAAACGGAGATGAATCCAAGGGGCAAGCACTGTAAACTGATGGACTAGATCTGCAGTGTGACTTGGATACCACCACATCAACTTATACCATGCAGGGGACCCACAATTTAAAATATCCAAATTTTCAAGCAGCAAGCTTTTGTTGATTAGGCTGGCCTTAATCACAAAAATGCTCTCTTTAGGGAATGGCTGTCACTCAAGAGAGAATTAACAGAGCACAGCCATTGTTAGCAGGAGAATGGAGGTCAAATGCTTTCCTGGCCAGCCCCTGTGGAAGGACTGTGAGGTCAGAAGTGAGAAAGAAGTGTCCTTGCAAGCTCTACCAGGACTTCAAAAGGTTGCAGAGCTACTTTTCCTCTGGATGGGATGGCTCCTTCAAAATACATACTTAGCAGATGGAATAAAACTTGGAGAGGAAGCAAGAGACTTCTAGAGAATTGAAAGTCAGACTAGACATTGTCTTTGCACACTCAGCCAGCAATCTGGAACTGACTTACCTGCTAGGAAAATGCAATTGCTGTCATCAGCAATCATTATACATCTCAACTGCCCCAAACCACCACATAATTGCACATTCCTTCCTCCCTTTCACATCCCAACTAGCACTAGCAGGTGCACTCCCACCCTGCTTTCCCCATGTGAGATAACAATGATTCCCCCAACAGCAGTCCCTCCCTTTCCACCAAATCTTCTCTCCAGGATTCTCAGGTGTCCATAATATACACCCTCAATGGTGACTTAAGCCTTTTCTACCCTCTTCCATTAAAAAACAAGTAGTATCCAGCCATGTGGTTTGAGAGAGACAAGGCCAATGTGCAAGACAAATAGACAGACCCTGCCAGGTGCAGAGCAGTTTGGATTGAGGTGTGAGATTCATCCAAGGCACAATTTCATTACCTTCATCTGGATTATGCAAAGAATAGATTTGGCCTGGAGGTCAAATTGACCCGTCTGGATATAAACTGATAGCAGTAATTAGAGCTGGTAAGAACTACTCCAACTGCTGGCATCTCTCTTTGCTTAGTTCTTTCCTGCTCAGCAGTCTAGTTCAATTCATCACTGTACTAAATAGTGAAGCTTCTATTCTTAGCAACAGTTTACCCTGCCCAAAACATCATATTTCAACCCCGTGGCAAACCTGGAAAGAGTCTAGAAGTAGGCAATGAAAATGTGAGGCATTCTGACACACAAAGTCATGAAAGAAAGGCCGGCACAGTTCAAGGTGAAGACAAATCCCAGGCGACATGGGAGTGCTATACAGACGAGACGATAGCACAGGGAAAGCTGGCAGTATCATGTACCCACAGGGGAAGCAAGAACAATCAAAATCTTTATTTATAACACAAGCATTTATCTACAGACAAAAATAAAATTATCTTCCTCTTCTCCAAAACCAAGAGTTAGACGCATGGATAATAATTCAGAAATAAGCAATAGACGTCAGAAAAAGTTAGTGAGGGTTGTAACTTTGGGTACTTTAGACCCTATGAATAACAATTAGGTTTGTGAAGAAAATTCCACCTTTAGCCTGGCTGTACTGCTGTCATCTATGGGATTCCTTGTGTCCATCTCAAAAATTTGTGCTTTGGAGAAGGGATGCTCATCTTCTGGTCACTGGCCTGTCTTGTTTCAGACTTCCTGTGCTACACTCCTGTGCTTCATTGGTTAGATGTAGAGGGAAGGTGGGTTCAGAAATTCATTAAAATGAAATCTGCAGTTAGAGCATCTGAAAATTCAGGTGTGTTCTGACCTGGGGACTGATTGAAGCACACTTTCACCAAAGTACTCAGTGAAGCAAGGATGCCTACTGACTTTTATGGGGTTTGAAATACTGTTTATGCTGGTGTTGTATAACGCACCATGGTCCTACTCTCTAGCAAGAGCAGAGGCCAAGGATCCTACTATTATTAGGAAGGTGCACCTATTCAGTTTCATTAATCTTGGATCGAGTTCATACCAAGGTCTTCAAAACCTCTTCAGCAATTTAGGACCAGAGTTCATGAGGAACCCACCATCTCCTTATAACTAGGCATGAAAGGCACTTTGAAGAGATACTTTGAATTTGTAGTAGGACTCAGCAGTTCTGTGATGATTACCCTGGGACTTCTTGCTCTGCTTAGCCGAAAGAAGAGCACACAGATGACATCTGTCCAGCTCATGTTGCACACACACTGCAGGAGTAAACACAGGTGCTTGAAAAGCTTGGCTCCTACTCTAATAGAGCCACATCACCTGATATGCTTCATTGGGTTTGCAATTTCTTTTTGGAGGAGGGCTGAGTGGTCCCAAGGCCTTACACTTTATCAATATTACACCTGTTAACAGCTGAAATTCAGCTTGCCTGGCACCTTTCAGAACATACAAGCCACAAAACTCTCTTTTCCACTTCCTGCCAACCACTACAGAACCTGGAAGGCCATGCTTGGGTCTATGCATCCTTGGGCACGTGTTGGGGGGGGTGTGTGACCAATGCCCTCTAGAGGGAACCCATGGCCCAGCAAGACACTGGTTCTGAAGCCAGTGGTACTGGGTACCGTTGGCCACTCATCAGTCCTGTTCTCAGCTAAAAACCTTACCGAGAAAGGGGGAATTCCATGAGGAAAAAAAAGTCAAAAGTGGGTTTGGGTTTTAAAAATGAAGTGCCCTTCATTGGAAGGTATTTGGCAGGGCTGACTCCATGGTGTACAGGTTTCTTGCACAAACACTGTAGTGAGTATTGCAGGCAAAAAAGATGAATCAGAGGCTAATCCTCACTTGATGAGGCCTTTGCAACAAAGGGCCAGTTTAAGAGCACTAACTGCTGTAAGGTCCTTTCCTACCTGCCAGCAGAGCATCTTTAAAGAAGTTGGTCCATCACTCAAGGCTGTGTCTGCATTTGAGGAAACGTGTATCAGCTGGCCAGAGATGTGGAACCACCAAGTGACATTGAAGTGAAATAATTTCCATTACCAAGGGACCCTTTCAGCCAGGCCAGATGCACTTGTAAAAAAGAGAGAGATGCTTTTGGTGCTGTTATCCTTTTGTCTCAGTCCATTGAATGTACACAACATTGTTCTCTCCAGGTACTTCTGAACAGCAACTAAAGAGAAGGAGCCTGTACCTGATCTGGCCTTTCTGACAGTGTCCACACATGGAACTTTCCCTCCAAATGCAACCTTGGTCTAACCTTTCTATATATGACTTTGATCTGCAGACCCTGACATGAACACAGCTTTCATCAGGGAGCTGTCATTTTGGAGGAAGGACCCAATGGAATGACTATATTTATATCTCAAATATTTCACAGAGCTGTTACATACAGTACAATCTATTCTTTTCCACTGCATATGTATAAATAGTCTCCTTCTCATCTAGGGGTCAGTTGAGCTGTACCTCAGTGCTGATCAGGACTCAGAAGCTCAGTGCTTGTACCCATCAACTGCTCTAAGTACACAAGTCTCTGCTGTCACACATGCTTTAAATGCTTACACCACAGATCCACCTAGGAGCCTCCAAGGCTCCTTTAAAACCTAAGAAGCAGGTGCTTGCCCCAAAATCCCACCTATAAAACCTCATATACCAAATACTGTGGAGTTGTAATCTTGAGTTGGGCCTGCTGCAAAAAAACCTCCAACAAAATTAACCAGCTAAGAGGACAATAGGCAGAGGACTGAATGGCTTCTGTTCCTATTTCAGCCAGTAATTTTGTGACCAAGAGCATATTACAGGATGTGGGAAAGCAGAATTCATCCCTGGGCTTCCCAGTTCGGGGCCAGGGCTTAATTCCAGCTTTCCAGTGTCTGCACATATACTTGGCATAACACAGCCTGGGTCCTGCTGCAGCCAGCCCTCCTGGTGCTTTAGGGTTTGCTGCTGGTTGGTATCTTCCTTCACATTTTATCTGTGGCTGCCCACACAGCAGCCTTTTTACATAGTGTGTGCTTTACTAGCTCCTAAAGACCATTTATCCCTGTAGAGCTAGAATCCATAGTCCTACAAACTGAGAGTTTAATGCACTCAAAAGACCTTTATTTTACCAGGTAAGACAAAAAGCTTCCTGTCTGGTGAGCATCTCACTCATCCCAGCCTTTTGCTGAGATTGAGAAAAGCTGTACCAAGGAGCATATTTCTGATGCCAACTTAAAAATGGAGGAACCTCTATGGGCTCCTGCAGTGTTTATCCTCCCTCTAAACCCTACACAGTATTTATCTGCTCTCCAATGCTTTGGCAGTCTGGCTTTAAATGCCTCGAGCATTGAAGCTCCTTGAGGTTAGACAGACCAAGAAGCCAGCAATTAGGAAACTCTTTACCAAAAGCCAGCTCACATATTGCTTTTGCCTCATTTTTATCATCTGGCTACTCTTGTTCCAATTGTTTATCCCTCAAGGATTATTTTTTTAATGCTTTCTTTTTTTCTCCTCACAGTGGAACTTGTTTTGCCAATGACTACTAAACCCTAGCTTTGTATTTGGGAAACTTCAAAATAATAAAAAATTCACCCATTAATGTTTTACAGATATCAGTAAAATTTCTAATTCTTAATTTTAGTCATTCTTTAAAAAAAGCTCAAGAAATGATCTTTCCAAACCTCTGGCCAAGTCTGCTGGCCAGGTTTATTTATATATGATCCCAAACTCCTGAAGTCGTAATAGTTCCAGGAAACGAGAAAAAAGGAAAAGAAACACACTTTATGGGATCTTTCATTGGTTAAGTCCACATCTATTTCTGCTTGATATCCAAAGCCAGTTTGAGCTTCCTGATCACCATAATTCCCTGGTTATTAGACTTGTTTATGTAATTTCTAAAAATAGAGAGCAACTATATTTTTTTACATTAGAACATGAGTTTTTCTTAAAGACTGGGATGTTAAGGAGAGAAGCCACTAGGGGAAAAGGCAGGAAAAAGTTAAGAACATTTCCTTCAGCCAGCTTCTAAAACACACTGTGCATTTCCTCTCCACATGAGTTGGAGAGGAGTTTTGGAAAACCGTTGTTTCTCACACACTTTCATCTCATGGCTGGTTTCAGACACAAGTATTTGCAGCTGTGTGAAGCAACTGAGAATCTGCTATTTGCAATTATTATGCTTCTCTTGATCCATAAGAATCTGAAGCTCTTAGACATGGCTCCTTTTGTCCTGTCAGTCCCACTCCTGTCCCCAGCCTGCTGGCTTAGTGTGCAGCATCCCGTCTCCCCCAGAGGACATCTCCCCCAAGCTGGCACACACCCCATCCCTACCATTCTTGCAGAAGGGTTCTGAACATTTTGTAGTCAAGTGAAGTCATCGCTCTCTTCAGCTCTCTCAGTCACCTACATGGACTCCATTGGTAGCTCACAGTCTACACCACTGAGATCTATTGGTACTAAAATAGCTTTCTTTTTCCACTCCTCTATTTGCTGGACACAACAGACTACCTGTCATTATGTTTGCTTTAAGTCTAAGCAAAACCAAGTATTTCCCACACACTCCCCTACCAAAGTACTCTCTATTTAGGAATGGTCATGGCAGTTTCCCTCCTGAGGATTTTTAAGAACTTTGAAAACATAATTCAATTTCCTCATTCCTGAAGCTGGCAAATGTTGGAATATAGTCTTTTCAAGATGTGCAAGCGCAGGCTCATCAACTGGTTCAAGGTTATATGTCTCCATGGTGCAGGTGAGAAAAAACCCAAGTCTGAGCATAGAGTCTCACTTCTGCTGCCTATGAGCCACAAGGCACTGAGGAACGGCCCCATTTTTCTCCCTGTCTCTCTCCCAGGAGGGCTCAGTGAAAAATATCATCTTCTCTTTCCTGGCCTTGTATTTCTCACATCTGTAAACACCACAAATGATACCTTTGGAAATCCAAGTTAATCCTATTCCAGAAACATGTCCTTTTCCTGATGACTCTTCACTTGGGGCTGTCAGTGATGTCCCTGCTGTGTATCATGTGCAGGTGGGAGGCTTGGCCATGTCACACATGCAGAACACGCCCTTGCCTGAGAAAGGAAGGCACTAAACAGTGTTTACTAGAGTACCTGAATTTGGCCCTGAGTGCCAAACACCTGAGACGTGAATTCGAATGGACTAACCCCAAAGAAAGTTCAGTATTAAGCTCAGCTATGCTTCCCATAATTCACATGATCTCAAGTCCTCCAGCAGGTCAGACCAGGAGTCCATACAATGGTAACAGGTGGTTCTAAGGTGAATTACCTTGCTCTTTACATACACATCTCCCAGTAAGAAACTACACCATATTACACAACACTAGAACATAATTAACATCCCAGCAGTGGGTTCTGAAAGTGGAACTTACAGATGGAGAGGGTAAAATTCTGTCACAAACACCAGGCAAAATTCCCATGCTTCGGTTGTCCTGCAAATCACTTTGCTGCCAGCCTTCATTCCCATCCACCCACTCGGGAGTCCCTAAAGGCTGTGTGACAGGGGTACAGAACTGCACTCAGAGAAACAGCCTTTTACCACCATGCAGTATCTTCTCATCTGGGTAATTTAACCTATCTTCCACCTAAAGCAATTCCAGGACTCTACACAAGTGTACATGTGCAAGATAATAAAGTTGTTATGAAATCTGCAGGCACAGCATTTACCAGGTGGGACATGAACAATCACCAGACAACACCAAAGACCTTTATTTGTTTTCTAGAGAAGCACCTTCCGAGTGCCAGCAGCAGGACAGGTAGTTATCCAAGTTTGCCAGGTCAGTTTTTAGCATGAGCTGCTCCCATTTTTCTCCTTCTCCCTGTTCAGTGAGTCTGCCCCTCCTGGCACACAGCAGCCTTGAGAGGAAAGTTACTATGCCCAGAAAGGGCTTGGCACTGCACTAATGTACACTGACAGTGTGTTTTCTTCCCTGGCACCCAGCCACACACAAATCCTCTTTCCAAGTCACTCCCAGTGAGCAAACCAACACCAGCATTCTGCTCTGCTGAAATGGTAAGGCTGAGAGAGCAAACATAATAGGAGCTGCCCCTCAGAGGGGGCTGGGGATGAGCTGGTATCTAAAAGCATCAGAGGCGAGGGGATGGAATTCCTGTAAGTGCAGTGCAACTCTGATAAGGGGGGAAGGAAAGAGTAGCTAAGGATTCTGGAAAACTACCACTTGGCAGAGCAGATGATGCACACTCCCGTCAGTGACCTATAGCAAAGTCAAGCCTCCCAGGCTGGGCTCTCACTTTCTGCTTTCCTTCTTATTTTAATTTCCATAACATCTCTTGCTGTTATCAGGGCCAGTTTTGTCCTGCTCTGTACAAATATGGCAGATGCCATCTTGGCAAGTACCAGGGTTGAAACAGGGACCAGCAGAGCAATAAAAGCAGGATTCTCTGCAGCTTGAGGTGGGAAGCCAGGCCAGCAGCTGGGAGCTATAACAGACCAATATCCTCTGCAGATTGGGTACAGATGTGGACATGTAACCACAGGCCAGGGTGTTAGACAAACACATCATGTGGACAAACTGTGCCTCAGATGCTTACAGCCTAAACTGGCAACAGGCAGAGGAAGAACAGGACAAGCAGAAGGATTGCAGTGAGGGTGAGAAATGAGTCTCTAATTTTCTTGAGAGTCAGATCAATGCATGGAAGTTAATCTGGATATCTCCATTACTAGAGAAGAGTCAGTCACAAACCTGCACCTCTTCTAACAGATTCTTTGCGTATGTATCTGCAGGATCCCGAAATGGAGAGGAACCTCAGGGGGCATTTTCTCTTAGCTCCTCTCAGGCTGCTTTGCCAGAGTTATTGTAGTGGTTAGTTACTTTACACGGGAATGAAACAGGTGGAGGGGAATAAGCCAGAGGCTTTCTTAGCTAAAGGTAACCTGTCTTCTGCCTTGGAAAAAAAAGCAGAACAAATGTCAGCAGGGCTCCATTCAAGCACTCCAGTGACTAAGCCCTCTTGGTAACCTTTAGACACAGCTTCTGATACTTGTCTCTGAAGGTAAAAATATGTCAGGGTATACAAGTCATAGGTCACTGTGTGAAGACATCTAACTTTGAGCCAGATACTAATAACAGGAGCATCTCGGGTGTGTTTGGGACCATTTACAGAATCACCAGCTGGCAGTTCCCTCCTAGCCTTTCCTCACAGCATAGGCATAAAAAGCAGATATATAACCATGTAACTGATTACAGTCACTGCAGATTTGAAAGTGATCCTATGCTCCAGGCTGCTAAAAGCTGGTTTGAAGAGCAGCTGTGTTTATAGCCCTCTCTGACCAGACAGTAGTTAGACACTACAGAGTTATTGCATTAGAGGCAGAGGAAGAACTGTCACAGTATTACAGTCTTGCAAGGAGAAAAGGTAGATGAACTAATCAATTCCCATAATTGCACAGAGTTTGCGTTGTAGACCAAAAAATACACAATCCATACACCAAGCTTGTACAGTCTCATACACAATAAACCAGGATGCCCACAGGATCAAGTATAACTTGGTGGGTTTAGGGAGATATTCCAGTCCACTCAACTCTGAGAGGCAGTAATCAATGGAATAAATAAAATTATGAGCAGGCATCAAATTACTTCAAATACCAAGGAATAGCACAGGAGACTAAACCTTTATTATGTAGCAGCCACCCTGGAGAGGATGCGTAAATAAAACCAAGTGAAAAAGGAGATGGCACACAAGGCAGAAACTCTATAGAGCTCAGCATACCTCAAGATCTCATACAGAGCATCGATGATACAACCACAGTGTCTCTGGTAGCTGTTCCCCAAGCAGCCTCCTCCTGTCAGTGTTTCATGACAAGAGCATCTCCCCTTGTGCACATTCGTGTTGAAAGGCATCTGTACAGCACTAGTGTGCAGCACCCACTGACACAGGCCCTCACAACCAGTTTGTTAACAGTTGCACCCACAGAATCTCTTTTAGAAGGGGAATGAAACAGAAAAAGCCAACACTCACCAAATCAGGATTACCCCAAGCTACTCAGCCTATGAAACAGTGTGAGAGGAAAGCAAACTTCTGATGTATAATATTGTTGCCTTTTCCTGGTCTTAATTTTAAGAGCCAGACATGGTTAAGGGAAAAAGGGGTTTTACCTTGGTATTTATTTAAGCATCCTTAAGGGTGCACCACTTCGCCAAGGTGGAAAGCGCTGAAATGCACACACTATAGGTCACATATACAATTTATAAACCTTGTGAATTAGCATATCTATCAAAAATTCCCCAATGAGAAGCTTAAATGAATAGCATGATATCCCCCCATCCTAAGGAATTGCCCCCTGGATGGGCCTATCTTAGTTTGCAGGATGTGTTCTAGAAAGGACCTTGCTTTCTCAGGATAGCATAGGGCTTTCTGGCCTACCACTGGGAGGCCTCCAGGCTGTTTGCTTTCCGAGCTTAACGGAATATTAGGACAAGGCTAAATTATCGGGCTTAAGGAATTACAAGTATGCATGCTAAAAGCACTGAGGATACATAAAAGCTGTATAAAAGGGTATAGAAAAAGGCAAAAAATCATCATGGCATCAGTATGAGGCTTCACTGCACTTCAAGTTATAGTAAGAGCCTTCTACAAGCTACATAAGAGTCACATAAGAGTTGCTCCTAGAAGCAGTCGGTGCAGCAAGATGAAGTTGGAGTTATATCCAAATCTTATGGCTGAGGACCCTCATGAGTATGGATGTTTCCTTGGCTTCCTCTCCTTCTCCCAGAATACACAGACCAGCTTAGACCACCCTCTATGACTGCTCTGGGATAAAATCTTTACTTTTTCCAAAATATGGCTTCAGACTTCAGAGCTGTACCTACACACACGTGTAGAGCTGTCCACGAGCGCCTAAACCTGTGTGCACAGAAACACCACCAGATTCATGACAGTGCTTCTGCAAAGCCCAAACCATGGGCTGCGGCACACGTGTAGCTGAGATGAATCAGCACAGGTATGATTTTATTTTCATCACCTGAGGATCTAATGCTAAATGCCTCTTTGTGCTCATTTAAAACAAGCTGAAGAGACAAGTTACAGCTCCCAGGAAAAAGCACATGCTTATTTAAAGACAGAGCAAGCTCCTCCTCATTCTAACAGCAGAACCAGGGGCTGCACTGATATCACTATCCTTGAACTTACCCTTGCCTGAATCATCTCTGAGATGGTTGAAGCTGACAGGTTGTTTAAAATCATTGCCCATGGACTATATTCAGAGGGAGCTTTAAAATATTTTCTAATTATTTTTGCTTCCACTCCACCAAACACTGTTAATCAAGAGCTATTTCCAAAACACACTGTATTGTAGCAGTGCTATACTCCACAGGAAAGGCACCAACTCAGCTGGACACCTTCCAGCTCCAACTGTCAGGTGACCAAGGTGTTCTCATTCTTAGAATAAGGTGCTCTTTACGGGCAGGGAATTTACATTTTTTCTTTATTTATGCAAAATGCAGAGGGGAATGCCTGGCTGTGGGGAAATTAAGCTGCCTGGCAGGATTTTGCATTTTGATGACCATTCACTATCAGTGATATAGGTAAGACTTCATTTATTCCTTGTTTCATTTCCCACGGTGTTATTTTTTCATGTTGCACATGAAGACCTAACCTGTGCTCTCCCTGTGTGGGCGTGACAACATGCAACACCCAACCCCTTCCCATGAGTGCAGTAGGAGAAAATTGGAAGCAATTTTGCAGCTCCAAAACCTTGTGATCCAGCTCTAAGTCTTGCACTGGTTTTTGGCTAGCTCTGTGTCATACATGTCAGTTTGTTCGCAGAGACTTCGCACTGCTCCTGATTTTCCTCTACTTTGCATTCCTACTTTTTTTGCATCCAAAGCTCAGTATGGGAAAATGTGAATACAACATGGAACAAACCTTCATGCTTCAAACACAGAGTTACCTGAAAGTACCACAGCAAGTGCAAAAATTAAAACAGATTCTAAAGAGGAAAAAGAAAAAACAACCCACAAAGGAAAAATTTCAGGTTTGTCTAAAAAGTGACCCTTTTCACTGTGGAAGGCTTCAGAGATTAAAAATAATTTTCACAATCCCCCTAATTTAGATTTGATAAAACATGAACTTACCTATGTTTCAGTGCTTTGAAGCTTCATCCTGAAAAATGTGGGGAAAGTTTTGAAAGAAGCTTCACCATACCTTCGTAGTTTACATTAGAATTGTTATCAATGTGTAGAGACTGTATATAAGTAAATAGATTAAAAGTACTCAATAAAATAACTTCAGTAAAAACGGCACAATTTACTCCAGAATGCTCTAAAAATTAATCAGTTTTTAAACAGTTTATTTTCAAAGCCTCCAAACTGTTTTACCAAAATAAAATCTTTAATTTAATCTTTCCTCAGAAGCTTTGAAAACTTACATTAAGAATTTCAAAAGCCCTTTAAAAAAAAAAAAGTAATAATGTACTAACACTTCTGCTAGCTAACTAATTTATCAGGCAGCAGCACTGAATCTCATGAAAAGAGGTCCAAGACACTAAATGTGTTCTTCAATCTGGATTTTCCCTCAGCTGGTTTCCATCCATGGCTAGGCATATTTTCCTGATCACCATGGTAGGTAAAGAGATCCCCAGTTCACCAAAAAAACCCCACCCAAACCAAAAAGACCCACAGCAAAGAAACAAAAAAACTCAAATCACATCTTGATCCTGAAGATCCTGAACTGTTCCTATCTGGAGTGCTTGTTCAATTTTACAACTACATTTATTGATTTAAAGAGTGTTTTCACACTGGCTCTGCTCCCAGGCATGTTTAAACAAGCAGCAGCACACAGTGCCAGGACACAACAGAAACGTGTTCTATAGACAAGTAAACAAAATACCCAATGGCTTTAGCTGCCCACGCCACGAAGGGATTTTGAGCAAGTCACTTCAAATTACATTTCAGTCTCTGGACACAAAGCAGAGTTGGTTTAGAGTTCTTTGGCTGTGTTTTGGGTTGTGTTTTTTTATTGCTTTGGTTTTTAAGCTGTTGGCTGGCCCACACTTGCCAAAGATGTGGGCTATTCATTCTGTTCCAGCTTAAAGGCTCAAACTGGACTTGATTTCAGGAAGAAGCGCATGGTTCATAATTTTGCCTGGAAACACAGCGAGCCATCTCTACCACATGTGGCTTGTGTGCCCTGTGACTGCAGGCAGGACCAGCCACCAGCAGAACCAGCCCACAGAGACTGCCTTTGAGAGGCCCTCATCAAACACACCGCTGGCTGGGTGTCAGCCGCAGGTGGGAACTGCAGCCTTCGGGATGTCAGTCGGTCCAGTCCCACTGCAGCTAGGTTAAGAAAAGAAAACTCAGACAGGAAAACGGCATCTTTTCCTGAGAGCCAAGGTTAGTCCTCACCACAAATCTGTTGGCAGTGACATGGAGTGACACCCCAGCTCCTCCCGTGCGGAGCTGGAGCCAGCCTGCAGGAAGCGGCCACCTCCGCGGCGGGCCCGGGCAGCTGCTCCCAGTGCCATGGCTATCCATCCCCAGGACGCTGCAGCAGTAATTTTCCTGTTGTGCAGGCAGGAGGGAGGAGAGTGACCCACATGTGGCCCCAACAGAGATCACAGCCTCATCAGCAAGAGCTGAAAACACTGGCGAGCTGGCACCGCTTCAGAGCTACAGCCTCTCCCCTTACTCTTTCCTCCACAAACACCCTCCCTGAGTCATGGATCAGCACAAGGGGCTCCCCTGCATCCATCCATAAACTCCTCCTGAAAGACCAGCACATCTTGGCCTGGGACCAGCTATTTCCCCCACCACTGGCATTTCTCCTTGCTTTTGTACACATTAGAACAATCCTTTCAAAATTTCTTGTCTTAAAAAATGGATTCCAAGTCTTGAGATGATTCTGCCAGAGAACACCAGTAGCCCAGAGGGCACCAAGTACAGCAGCCAGAGTGAGTTACCTGCAAGGAACACCACTGTGGCACCCTCAGCAGTACCCAGGAGACTGCATCTACCCACCAGCCCAGCTGATGAACCGGCCCTGCCTCACCACAGCCATGATTCTGCGCTTCCCGAGGCTAGAGGTCTCCGCAGCTGCCGCTGAATCCTCTCTAGAATAGCCATTTCAACCTCAGCTCCATGGTGGAACATGCTGGCAAGGAAGGAGATGAAGGTATTGCATCCTGGATCTAGTCCTCCAGCACAGCTACTGGCAGCACCACAAGACACCTCCCTACTGCTTCTGTCGAATTTTTTTCCTATCAGGCCCTGCCTGCATTCCATATCAAAGAAAAAAACCCTACTCCAAACCTGGAGGAACTTCATTCCCAACCCTTTCATTCTTTTCTCTGCACTCATGTCTCCATCTCACAGGAATATTTACTGTTTTGACATTAACTTGCACCAAGAACCAGGAGGCGTCTGACAGCATTTTGTCAGTGACAGACAGCACAGCCTTCTCCTCTGGTCCCTATTTAGTGAAAAACAATTCTTTACATGAGGCAAACCACCACAAGACGCAGTATTTAGAGCCTAAGTGTCACATTAGATGGGAACATTAGGATCTTCTGCTGTGTAAGATTTTGGCACCTCCTCACTTTTATGGTTCAGAACTGTTGACATGATAAAATAAAACCCCAAACTGAGGTTCAAGATGTTTATTATGGTGAGGAAGAGAATTGTATGGTGTGGGAAATTTCCAACACAAATAATTATGACCATTATTTTGAGGCATGACCACACTGTTCCATATTTGCAGTCTGGGTGTGGCTAGATTTTGCTTCATGGCAGCACATCCATCAAACCTCACTGCCCTGTGCACAGCTGTGACACTGAGGGGGCTCACGTTGACTGCACCGGATTCAGAGCCCTATGGCAAGTCACAAGCATCACTGGAACTAACACGACAGAGGAAAAAGTCATAGAGCACCATGACAGAGCATTTAAAGGGCTGGGCAATCATTAAAGGAGGACAGAATTGACTGGAAAATAAGAAGTCACTGAAGGACAGCATTTCAGTGGCTTTTCCCTGCACCCCCTCAAGTCCCAAAACATATTGTGATTATTTTAGAAGGTATAGTACTACTAATAGTCGTGCTGTGGCCAAAACCAACAACATATTTGTTCCTTCCTAAGGTGTTTGCACTTCATCACTGAGCTGGCACTTTTCAGATGAACTGGCTTTTTATTGTGTATTATTCTAAAGCAGAGTGTTTTGCTAACTAATAGTTGCTGCACATAGAGGTTTATTACTGTAGGGTTGCTCACAAATACCTGATTTTAAAATAAAAAGGAAGTGGATTATATTTTTGATGAGAGTTAAAAAATATTATTAGAGCTTGGAAGTTCAAAATAAGTCACGTTAAGAGTGGTTTGCATAGCAGCTTCAGGTACTTACTTTAGGGCCCACAGTTATTTCGGTGTGGCACGTTTATTCCAGCCAAAAAATAGGAGAACAAGGTATATGAAGCCTAACTAATCTTTGACATGTCTCTAAAGATAAGCAATGCACTGACATGAAATGCCAAATTTGAGGTCTTCTGTAAATAGTTTCATTTAAGCCACTCTCCCAAGTCTACCAGCTCTTGCCCCACCTGCCTAAAAGTACAAATCTTACTTGTGTTTACTGGTGCCTCTCACAGTAGCAGAGTTGCACTGTATTCAAGTTTTGAATCTTGCAAAAACTTTTACTGATGTGTTTCACTTCCACCTGACAGTGACCACAGCTGGGCAAATAGCCAAATCTTTGGTCCAGCACAAACCTGAGCAATCAAGGAAATGCCATTTGCATTGACTCAAAACATGTTATTAAAAGGCATCAGATGTTTAATGGCTTTTTAAAGTGAGAACTACCTCCAGCTCCTCCAAGAGTTCTCTCTTTGGGTTATTTAACTATATTGAAAGCTTGTTGGATTTTTTTTTTTTAGTGGGGATTGTGGTGGAAATGGGAATAAATAGAGAAAAGGAGAGGCTGTTTGTTCTTCATTCTAAATTTAGATCAATGCATCACTGAATTTCAAAAATGTCAAGATGTTTCAGCATTTCTGTAACATTTTATTCTGAAGACACTGAAGCAGAACATTCACACTTTTTAAAGTAATGGCTCCGTTCAGCAGAAACAACTTGTAAACAACAACCTGAAAACTTCAGACACAAGTAATGGAAGAGTTGAACAGAGACTTTCCTGTTCCCCAGAACAGGACCAAAACTCCCACAAACAAACCAACCAATAAAATCCCACCAAACAAAACCCAACCTCATCATTTAAGTATATGATTACACATATGTGTACAAAATTGCACATAAGTGCTACAAATTGGAAGTCTAAGGACTTCTAGAATAAAGCTAAGTGTGATCCAATTAATTATGATGAAAATCCAAGCATCTCACAGTCCAAGCGTTCCCAGATGATTATTGGATCCATGGCATCATTTGGGAAAAGAAATCCCATCCCAATGAAAAAACAAAGCAATATGGTCCCTTTTCAGGAATTTCATGCAAGTAAAAACAGGAAACAAATATCTTTCACACACTGCCCATTTGAAAGCCTCTATTTGCATTATGAAAACAATGCCATTCTGCACTGAAAAAACACTCCCAAGTTTTTGTCATCCATCATATTTCCTCATAAAATTACAATGACCAAACCAGCAACTTTCCAACATCCTAACTCTGCAGTTCCCTATAATAGGAACACCTGGGTGAAAAGTTTAAACAGACCATACGCATCATCTGCTCCACCCAGTTATCAGAACATTTTAAATTTAATTATTGGTCCATATTGCCTCTTTCCACCTGCTCACAAGTCCTGGAAGCTCCCTGTGCAGGTAAAGTGCATAGCTGCACTAATCCTGCATTGCACTGCTCTCTGCGGGAGAAGGAATGCTTCCAAAGCTAAAGACATGGTGGAAATGGATAAGTTATGGAGCCTGGGGGGAGTCTCCCCCTTTTACCATCACTCACCTTGAACAAACTAACCTGAGCATTTAAAGGTGTAAAGCAAACATCTACTTTACACCTATAACTGGGGCCTACCCCTCCATTGCCCCCTGAAATAAAAGGAAGTGATCCCTCCTGTGTCTGGACACCTAAGCATTACACTGACTTTGCTCCAGGTCTTTTATCTATTTCACTCCCCAGAAAGCAGATACAGAAGACATCAACCAAACCTCCTGCCTACACCTCATAGTCCAGAAAACATGACACTCCCAGAGCAGTGACACGGGAGCCTGAGCTCTCCTTTCTACAGAAATAACTACAGCAAAGGAAGCAGCTCTAACCTTTCTGCCATGCCATGCTGCCAGCACACCTCAGCTTTAACCTTCGAGGTTTCCCCCATCCCTGGCCATTCTGCTGAGGCTGCCAAAAAGGGTGCAATTAGTGTCATTTGTGATGGCAGGACCTGGAGGGCTGACATATGACCCTTCAGAAACTGGACTGTACCCAACATTTCTATTTCCCCAGGCCATTAAACAGCTGTCAGAGTGCTGACCTATAATTCCTCCTATTCCATCCCATGCAAATTCCGAGTTGGTGAAAAAACATGGCAGGCTCTATGTACTTGCAGTCATCCAGGTGTCTAGAACAAGGAACTGTCTAATCCATGGGCCAAAAGGATTTTGCAGCCAGAGATAAACACACCTCTCCAGTTTCCAGCCAGCTATAGCTTCTAAGGCAGGCAATGTTCTCTCCTGCTTTGTACAAGGAAGGAACTGGTTGTTCTTCAGGAAAGATGTCAGGCCCACCTGCCACCACCTACCAAAAACAGATTGGTCACCTTCAATTCTGGCAGAAATCTCTCCTATCAACAGTATGTTTAAATGGCTTTCAATCCCTTGAATATCAGCCTGGCGTGGGAAATTCTTTCAGGCTGGGTGATAGCATCATTTTAATGTTGACCTTCACAAACATAAAGAAAAATAAATCTGCATTTACTTGGCAGTGATAAAATGCCTTTTAGATCACAGACTTCAGCAGCAGTTTTTTCCCAGAAAAACTCAAAGCATAACATCTTAAGTAAGAAATTCTCTTAATCTCCTTTTTTCTTTAATTTATTTGTTTAAACTCAGTCGTTTTTCCTCTTCTCATTTCCATATATTTTATTCTTCCCCCCCTCTTCCTTGCATACCCACCCTTTACCATACATGCATACGATATGTTTGTATTAAGGAGGACTATAATACTTTATCTGCATGTTGGATGGTAAGACCCACTTCAGAGTGCACATTAAGACTGAAATTGTAAAAATAAAAAGAAAAGAAACTCACCTCATAACCTCTCCCTTTAACCCACTTCTAATTCTGCCCTATTCCCTTTACTTCTCCTCTCTTGTCTGCTGTACACAACAGGTATTCCCCATGGGGGTGGATACTGCAATAGCTGAGAGAGATGGGAAATGAAAGCCTGTTACCCGTTTTTTATTTATGGCCTGTAAAACACAACACGTGGAGTTACACAAGAGACCCTGTGAACAAGGTGAGGGCCAGTTGCTTTATACAGCATGGAAAATTTCTATTTCTTGGAACTGACAGGTCAGCTTGGAAGGAAGTCAGCCCTCAAGGTCTTTCTCTCTCTTTAGGGCTCATTTGAAACACCAGCTAACCCAGAAGGTGCTGCCCAGGAGTCAGGAAGGCCAAACAAACAGATCAGTGTAAGGCACAGCCTCAGCTGCAGTGATGTTTCCATTTCTTGCCTGGCCAGGCACCCGGAGGTGGGGTCGTGTTGTCAGACCACTATTTCCTCAGCTGCCAGGCTCAGCAGTCTGGAGATTTCTGCTAGAGAAGCACAGCTGGGTCTGGCAAGCAGCGCTTGTCCCAGGGTTAATATATGCCTGTGTGCCTCCCCTGACAGACTTGGGAAGCCAAGGAGAGAAAACCTGAGAACTGTTCCAGAATTAGATCAGATGGCCCTGAGCCATCTTCCCAGTACTAGGTGCCCAGAGAACTGGGGGAGAGTCTCAGATATGAATTTCACACTGGTGGGCAGGTCCAGCACCAGCAAGGGTGAAGAGAAAAGCTCATTTGCACTTCTGCTCCCCTTCCCTGTTTGCCTCGTGTACCACCTGAGTCTATTCTTTCTGCTTCGTTTTCCCTCCTATACCCAGCAGTGCTCTGTTTTCCCTCCCCTCCCAGCTCCCCATACGCAGTTCAGCTCCAAGCTGCCACTCAAAAGGTTGACATTTCTGAAAAATGTCCAGATACCTCAGCTATTTCTATTCTGCCTGGCATAATGTGAAAATCTGAGTCAGCTGGCTGTGCTCTGTCAGGTTTCTTGCAGCCAGCGTCCTGCCTCTCAAAAACACCCACCTAATTTTGGAAACACCAGTCTTAACATTGGTGCTCCTGATGAGAAGCAGAAAAACACACTCAGCTTAATCCCAGCTGCAGAAAAGGATCCAGAGAAAGAAAGATGCCTGAATATGAAAAAAAATACTAGCTCCTGCTCACTTACAAACATTTTATGTAGTTTATATGGGAGGAAGACAGAAGCCTCCTGCCAAACACATTGTCTGGGCATAATTATTCCTCTCTCCTCCTCCACTTGCCAAGCTAACCTCCTTCTGAATCAGGCCATAAGGAAGGAATGGAGCCAGACAGGACTTCTACACATTTTGGCTCGACATACTGCAAGTGTAAGCTGTCAGGCAGCACTGTAGCAGCAAAAACATGTTAGTGAGTAGTATGGGAATATTAATAAGCAAGAAATGAACTTTAACATCTGTCACAAAGCATCCTTCACAACCACAAAAAAAAAAAAAAAAAACCTAGAAAAGAAGAGAAGAAAACAAACTAATCTGCTGTCCAGGGCAGTACTCAGTCATCCTAGAGGGAACAAATTTACCCCAGGCCAAAAGCTTCACCATGACAGTGGCCATTTGAAGTGGCTAGTAAGGCTGAGACTTGCAAAATTGCTTTAATTCTGCTGCCAGTGACATCAAGAGTAGACTACAGATAGGTTTCAGTGAAAAGTGACATAAATCAAAAAGAAGTACTTTCAAAAAGCTCAATTTTATATTCTAGCTCCAAAAGCAATAAAAACCCATCCCAATCCCAAACCTCAGCTCATCCTATTTCCATGCCACGGGATTAGCTCTACCTTTGCTATGCCTTGTCAGCATTTCTCCAATTGCCCTTAGAACTCTGCTATTCTGATGGCTCTGTACACTCCTAAACTGTCTGTCCCAGGACTTCACTGCCTTAAAATCCTATCAAAACCTGCTTCTTCAACAGCATAAATCATTCCTTCTTTACTGTTTGCCACAAAACACAGTTTGGTCCCTTTCTTTTTGCAGGGACTTCAGTGGAAAGCTGCTTTTAATACCTGAAAACTGTAAAGGTTGGGATCACTTAGCACTAAAACAATGTGCACCAATACTATGGTCTCACATTCATATCCCCTAGAAAACAGCAAAATACAAACAGCAATGAATTCAAACCTAGACAGTGAACCACAACACCTTTGATGCTTATAGATAAGAAAACTGCTGTGAAGTGCAATAGCAAGAAACAACTTTCAGAGGCCTCATGATGACCACCACCAGTCCCCCAATTTCTAGGCAATTAGTCTTTTTTACTCAGTAGCAACAAATAGTCAGCTACCAGCCACGAGGTATCTTTAATAATGGTAAAAAAGCCATAGTAAATTCTTTATATCACTCACCCTTCACAGCACAGCCATGTCTCCTCATTTAGTGGTGTGTCTGATATCAAGCCAAGTCTGCAAATGAAAAACTCTCAGCCTTGAGAGGAGAAATAGAAACAAGGCCTCTTAGAGCTACACCTCATCAGGTTAATGAGGCTGCTAAGGTGCCTCTCTCCTGGGCTGGTCAGGTGTGCTCTGGTCTTTTCTCACAAATCTTGTGAGAACTCTTCATCCCCAGCTAACTATTCTCTGTGGTTTACAACTGCAGTTGAAACCACAAGGAGCCTGTGTACTGTTTCCAGCTTGGTTGTGGAACTTCTGGTGAAGATGTGTATTTTTTATCTTGGAAACCCTGTCTTGAAATCAGAATCAGCTGTGAACCCTAATTCAATGTTAAATTGTGCTTCATTGTCTTTTTCTAATTAGTATTATCACCTGTCTGTTATCAGCATATCAAACAGATGTTGTCCGTCATCAAAAGTGCTCCTGCCTTGTAGTTTCATTAAGGTAGGCAGGAGAGTCTGTCATGTATTAGCTAGGGAAAAATCAGGAAGAAACTCAGGCCTATAGTCTAAGCACAGTGCTGGGGATGAAGCTCTGCTATGCTATTTTTGAACTTAAAGTAACATTTTCATATCATTGAGAAAATCAGTTAATGTCCCTGAACCTTCTCTTCTGGAATATCATCTCCATATTGAACATAAAAACCATTGTCCCCAGTTATCCATCCCTGCAGGGGGGACCATGTTTGCACAGTGCTTTGTAAA
Source organism: Corvus moneduloides (assembly GCF_009650955.1). Taxonomy (NCBI): domain Eukaryota; kingdom Metazoa; phylum Chordata; class Aves; order Passeriformes; family Corvidae; genus Corvus; species Corvus moneduloides. Next base: position 10,843,610 of record NC_045486.1, read on the forward strand.
CCTATACTTTCAAGAATTATCTGCTGGCACCCGAGTCAGAAGCCATAAGTCATTCCACACCCTCCAACTAAGAAATTGGATTCTACTGACATCCCTGGGAATGTTCTCTCTGGCTTGAAGCTGTTCTTATTTAGGTATCGTAAGTGTGTCCTGTAGCCAGTATTGTTTTGTGGCCAACACTATTGCTGTAGCTCTATAAATCTGCAGACACTCTGCTGCAGGAGTGTAGTGCCAAAAAACTGCAGAGTTCTCTGCTCTGCTTCCAGTTTGAGAACACATACAATACAGCTAGGCAGATGTGGCATCCTGAACACCTGATAAAACCTAGCAACTGGAGAGGGACTTCTGCATGTCTCTCAACTGTAATGATTGTTTTCATCAAATGAATGAAAAATAAACAGGAGATGTTGCATATTAATACTTCTAGGACCTATACCCAGAAGAGGTATAGTTGGCAGTCACTGAGGGTGTCTGTGTCTTCTCAGTCTTCCTTTCCTCTCTTGCCAAATCAGCTACCAGGTTTACTCTCCTCTGTGGCATGGAGAGGGTAGCAGCATGCTGGGGGGCTGCTTACTGCAGGAAAAACAGCCCCTTCACGGAGCAGAACAAAGAGAACATCAACCCAAGCTGATGGGGCCAAAGGGACTTCACGGTGCTGCAAAACCCACCTTCCCATCTGTGCAACAACTGCAGGAGAGAGCTGGGAACCCCAGGGATGCTCTCTCTTGGCACCCTCCCAGGCTCTCAGCTGGCTGCTCTGCTCCTCCTTGGTGTGAATGAGAGAAACTGGCTTCAGATGCTATTCTGCCTCTTGCCAAAACCCTGCAGTCTGGCAGGAAGGGAGGTGCTTTAGCAGGGGGAACTCAAATTTATTCAGTACAATTCAGCCTGCTGCAGAGGATAGCTCTTGCAGAGCAGGTGGCAGCACTACAGTGACAGCAATACCTACAATAGCTCTGCAGCAATAATTAGCATTATGCCAAAAGCCATACCATGGCCTCTCCTAGGCCTGTCTGCTCCACTAACCACTGCTCCCACCCACAGCAGCTGCATCCCCATCCCACCACCTGCTGGAGGCCAGGTGAGCAAGTTTGTGCCAGTCTAACCCCCAGCTATTCCATCTTCCCCAGCACAGCATCTGCCAGGCAGGACAGCATTCCTCCCAGGTCAGGTACTAATGGATAGCAGCAGTCGTGTCCGTGGAGCTCCCACCTGCCTGAGAAGATGGAAGGGGAAGAGGGTGGAGAGCTGCCAGAGCTGTACTGACACCAACTCCATGTGTCATGTGCTGTGGCCATGGGATTTTGCCCTTGGGCTGGCTCTTAAATGACTGCTCAGCAGGAGTGGGCTACTGTCTGGCCTTGCAACTCACAGCACAGGAGGGGAGCTGGAGAGAGCGGCTGTTCCACTGCTGAGATGGGGGCGGTGGGCTGTTATTATTTATGTTGTGGTGCTGCCTAATATGTTCTGGGTGCATTCCAAAGGCAGAGAGAAACATGGGCCCTGCCCTGGAGAGCCATGCATAATTGAAAGAGAGTCAGTGCATTATCCAAGCTGCGGGTTCTCTGAACAAGACATCCCTCCCATTCAGAGGATTGTTTGAGGCTGAAGGGAGTGCTGGGGATCGTGCAGACCACCCCAACTACTGTCATGGACTGGGATTTATTTAATCTTCCCAGAGCAATGGCTGGAAGCTTAGAAGAGATTCCACAGTGTCCCCTGATAGTTTGTTCCAATTGCTGTAACTCTTCTTGGAATGATGAGGTTTTTTCCTAATATTTATACTAAATGTTCCCTGCTGCAGCCTCAAGCCATAACAGCATTTTCTGTCATTTTACTAATGAGAGTATTTGATGTGTGCTCTTCCTCAGAACATCCCTTAATATATCTGAGCACAGCCAGCCTGTCTCCTCCGTGGTACGAACTATCCCAGGGCTCCCAGCATTTCCTCAGAGGCCACAGCACTTTCGTGGGTCAGTGCACAGCTCCAGTCAGCTCGCCTGTCTTCATCTCAGCTGGTACAAATGAACACTAAACACAGAATCTTTCTCTGACTTTCTTAATAAGTTCCACATGGCCAGTGCTCTCCATGCCTCCAGCATTCAGGCCCTCTGAGCTCTTTGCACACCATCACTTAGGAGCCTTCACGACCATTGACACAGTGAGGGACTCTTGAGTTGTAATTGGGCTCTTTTGTTACTAATGCAGAGAGATAACTGGGGGTCCACAAGGTGCTCCAGAAAAACAATGGTGAAACTCAGACTGCATCCAGAAGTGCTGTGGGTGGACCATTATGCCACACTCCCTCCATTCTGCTGCGCTCATTTCTCTGCATAAGGATGAAGAAATGCACTGTGATGTCCTGCTCACATAAACCTGAAAAATCAAACTCTTAGACAAAGCCAAATAAACTCAGAAGCAGGTTCATGACATTATTCATGAACTGGGGAAATATATTTTCTCTCAATTTCTCCTTGTCTCCTGTAGGTAACAGGTAAAAGCATACATGTTGTGGTCTCAGCAGTGAAAAGCAAATTAATTATTTATTGTGATTCTTCCTGCGTAAAGCCTTTCAGAACCGTTTTCTAATCTCTGGTGCACCAGTGAACCCCTGGAAAGGAGCTCCGTTTCTGGGAGAATTGTGTAGCTATGCAAGACCTTTTGTTGGTGTCGGAGCACCCAGAATCCTAATCCCCTCTGAAAATATCGATCATCATTAGCAAACAACTGGTTAAAGTGTGCAGCAGCTGCCTGGGTCTTCTGCTCTGGATACAGCTACCTGGAGTAATAAACAGCAAAGACTAGACAGATGAAACCAACCATTACTTGCTGGTAATTTATCTTGATAGACATAAATCAATGAGAAAAGAAAAAAAAAAAAAAAAAAAAGAAAGGAGAAAAAAATAGAATCCAAGACAAAAGAAATGTAAAGAAAGATCTTTTTATGAGGTTTCAGGTGGCCTTCCTTAATCCTGACTCAGAGAATTCATGGATATTCCTGACTCTGGGAGGACAGAGTTATGTTGCATAATGTTATTCTCTTTGAATTTTCTCTCTGAAATGCATGCATGGACTTCATTGATGTTCTGGCCTCGCCACAGTGTTTAGTACTCATACAAAAAAGTATTTGCTTTTGTTAGCTTTACCTGGCTTCTCTCGGGGTCCTGAATCACATCCTAGTCAAGCTTATAGTCACTCAATCAGGAATAATCAGTGACTTTAAATGACCATTAGGCTTAAGTATTTAGGAAGAGCAGTCAATTAATAATCAAGATCTAGAGGATATTCCCTCAGTTTATTTCCAGAGCCTGCTTTGAAATTCCCTGTGCATTAAGGGCTTACAGAGTAGCCTAATGATTAGAGAAGCATAATTCAAACCTAATGATTAGAGAAGTGTAATTGGTATCACAAAGCCTGGTATTTCTTCCCAGCTTAGTACCAATGTGTCCATGTAGACACTGTATATTGCACTTGGCTGAGCACCCCAGGTGAATCCCATTCTTGCCGTGCTGTCCTCCAGCTACAGAAGCAGGTTCATACCCCACAGGTCTGCTGCTTTGCCAGCTGCTGTGCACATCACCATTTGCAAAACTAAGTGTTTACACTGTGCAGTGTTTCACAAAGAAAACTAGACCTCATCACATAATCCCAAACCACTGGCTTAACCTGGAGGAGACTGGAAGCCTTCAAGTGGTGACAGCAAACTACTTTGTGACCAACCACAATGGTACCATGCCATAATGAGGACACTGATCAAAGGACAAGTGGAAGAGGCAGCTGTGGCCACTCACAGAATATCCACTCAGAGGACAGGGAGAAGAGGAACCTTGTAGGGACCATATGTGCTGTGACATGGCAGGATTCCTGAAACGCCAAGGCAAATCAGACAGACTGTGCAGTCAGCACAGCCAGCAGAGCCAATGCAAGCCTTCCACTTCGGAAGAGGAAAGCATGCTGGAGTTTGGGTAGCCCCAGGGCCAAGAGGTTGCAGCTGCCTCACTGATTTTGCTCTGGGTTAAGGCTGACAATTGCAAAAACACTCCACGACCTTGCTGTTCTTTGCAGGGTTTGTCACTCAAAGGCAGCATTTGGCTGGACTCAGAGGAAATCACAGACTCACTGTTTCAAACATGGGGAGAAAAATGAAAAGCCACAGATAAAACAACTGCTTCCATCAGCCTCCCTGACCCCTCGGGTGGAGACCAAAGCAAGTTGCTTCCCCTGTTCTCCTCACTGGCTCAGAGGATGGCCCTCACACATGCTATTAATTCTTGGTAGGGAGGAGCTCCTGAGGGACCTCAGGTGAAGTTGGTGGAAATCCAAGAAAAATCTTAAAAGTGAGGTTCAGCAACAGTTTTTATGCTGTACTAGAATGAAATGAGGTGTGTAAATCTTCCCTGGATAATGAGTTTACCCTTTGCTGAGAAGAGATCCCATCCCAGGTGAGTGCCTTCACCACGGGACAGAGCCCCAAGGTGCTGGAGCTTTTCCCAATCAGGCTGTAGCATTATTCTTTCCGTTTCCTGCAAGGAGGATGTCCCAAGGGTTCAAAGCAGGGAGTGCCACCCCACTGTGGTGTTCAATGCTGGGGGTTCTTCTCTTCTTCCCTCCAGCTTGCAAATGAGAAACAACTCAATGAGAACTTTCCCAACAGAGTGTTAGTTGAAACTCCCCTGGGAGAGCTGGAGGAGAACATTGACAAATATTTAATTTGTGACTAGGCAGAGATGGAAAACGAGCACTGAGATGTTCTGATGGGAACATATTTAGAGAGAGCATTGGGTATCTCAGGTATCTTCAGATCAAACAAGAAAGGGAGGTTTAACTGCTTCCTTATGTTAGGTGACCCTACCTTGAGGGCAGCAGGCTCAGAAGTGAGCCTTCAGTTCACTAAAATTCTTATTTGGCTGCTTAGATCCTGAGTGGGTTTTTTGAGAACATACAAACAAGTTGAAATAGGATGGGAATGAAACCCAGATTGCCTGTGTCCCAGGGTTCTATTTACCAGATTGTCATTCCTCGCAGACACAGTGCATGTGACTCATATCTGCAGCGTCAGAAGTGAACCAACACACCCCAGTAAATGAAAGAATGTTTCCAGACCTACTGTGACCTAAAGTTCCTCAGGATTTCAGCCTCCCTAGGAGGGAAGGCAAGGCAAGGACAGACAATGTGGACAATTGTGCAGGAACATTCCTCATTTATCACAGAGAATCCTTCCATAAAATGATCAAATGTCTCAGAAATAGATGATTTACTCCTGACTAGTCACTCCAGAACTGTGCTTTTCTGTCAGAAGCCTGAAAACTTCTCTAATTCCTGGGCTAAACAGGTATTTTCAGTAGACTATAACAGTACTATTGGCCAGTTCATGCCCTTCCATTTCTGTGCTGAAGTTGATCTTAAACAGGTTTTAACACCCTGGTTCTGTGTGCCAGAACAACTGTATCCCATCATATCCTTGCCTTCTTAGGCAACTGACAACTTCCCTTCAATCTTTTTTTAACATTACCATCTCTCACGTCCCCTCTAGCCTGCTCCCTTCCCATTTTTTTCCACTTCTGTGGTAATCTTAAATTTCTTAAGCTCTGTTAAAAATTCCCCATTGTGACCTTATACTTTTATTGTTTCACTGAAGTTCAGACAGATGTGATGTCTCACATCTCCTTTGCCCAGATCAGTTATCTTATCAAAGAAAACCATGAAGTTAGTGACACATGGTTTATCCTTTATCAACACTTGCACTTCATCTCATTTTTCCATTTCTTCCTTGTATTTAATTATTGTTTCTTTCAATAATTGTTCTGATAGCCCTGTATGCCATGGCAGTCAGAGTGATCAGTTTATAATTTTCCAGATGGCTTCCTCCCTCCATTTTAAGTACAGGTACTACATTTTCTATTGTCTAACCATACAGCACTACCTTTAACTTGATGAATTCATTAGAATATTTTCTAACAAACTTACAGTTTCGTGTGCCAGGTCTCCCAAACTTGGAGGGTAAAGATGTTTTGGTTCCCCAGCACAGGTCAGTTAAACACCTTGTGTTTTCTTTCCCATTAGCCACTGCATTTTTTCCACATTCAGGATCTTTAAAAGGTACCTATTGCAAGTTTGGGTCATCCCTGGACTCCTTAAAGAAAAAAAATAGAGGTACACTCACCATTTGCTGCATCAGATCATTATTACTGTGTCTGCAAATCTGACTTGTCTCCCCTTCTGCTCCCTTATATTTCCTCCTCTCTGCTTTTAAAAGAAGAAGTAGGAAAAAACTCTCTGTATCTCCAACAAACTTCCTTTGCTGTCTGTTTGTTCATATGTGCTTAGGTCACTCGACATTTGTATTGAAAGAGAGTAGAAAAACTCCTAGAACAAGCAGGAAAAACTGATTCTGATTATCCATTCTGACAGGAAAGAAATGTTCTGGCTGCTGGCAATGCCTCCCTGGAACACTTCTGGCCTGTCCCTAGGGAGTGCATTTTTAGCTCTATAAGTTGAAACCAGTGTTATATTAGACAACTATTTAATTTCAGCTGCATGTGTAATAACATCCAGAAAAGGTCCTGAAATGAGAAATGCAAATCATACAAATAAGCTCAATCTCCCCATTTTAATTCCAGCTCCAGAATCTTTGAGAACACCCTGTCCCTTTCCCAACTTAGAAGCCTTGTTAGTAAGTGGCCTTCACTCAGTTCAGATGGGTGTGTTGCCAGATGTCTCCACAGGCAAGATTGCTTTCTAACCTCATTCTAATAATAAATATGAACACTGCTTTCATAATACCTTCCAGCATGGGAATTCAAAGTTTTTAAAATATGTTGAGCATTTTAACAGCAATGAAGAACAAATTTTGTAAAATGGTTTAACCTTGTAAGAGCAGAATAAAATTAACACTGGGAAGAGTACAAATATAAGGGGACAGCTTTGTCTTTCTGACGGATGACAACCTACATGACATCTTTGGACACACCTCACCTTTAATAGCCTTTTCCAAGCTCATGGTGGTGCTACAGAGATCCCTTCAGCCCGAAAAAAATATTTCCTGGAGAGCAGTTTATAGAAATGGGCTCCATGCAGCTGCTGAACAGCACATCTCCACCAAAACAAGGGAAAGTATCCCCTTTGCATTCTGCTATGGAAGTTTCGTTGCTTTCCTGCTACATTTTACTTACTGTACAGTGAATCCATTAAACTGGTGTTCGCTCCCAAGGTACGCCCAAGTCTAGGAGATCATCTGGCATGAGAATGTTCTTGCTCTCTGCCAGGCTTTTCCTGGATAATGAGCTACTGCAGTGATCTGGCTCTGAGTTCACCTGCCCTCAACATCCTTCAGTAGTGAAGGCCTGGCTTCTTCAAATCTTCCTTATCCTAAAGAAGGTGTGATGTGTGCCTAGAACAGCCTGGCAGAGGAAAGACTTTTTCCCAGCAAGGTGTGATGGCTCAAATTGACCAGACAATTTCTCTCTGTTGGAGGACAATGTGCGAATGAGGAGCAGCCCAACATCCATTATACCAGAAGCTTTTCACACTGACCCAATGCTTTGGAAATGTTGAAAGTTATTTTTTGGGCACCACAGCATTTGATGTCAGTGAACTGCCTCTCCTGCAGAAGGGAAGAAGTTTGGAGCCCTAACCCATGCTGTAAGCTGCAGGACTCCCAAGTCTGTTTGGTCTCTTGGATGTGCAGATGGGACCATGGGAGCTCTGGGAGCCCCAGTTCCGCACACAGAGGTACTTGGGAGATGCAGACCCTCAGTACCTGCCTGGCTTTCTGCCAGTCATAGTAGTAACCAGGCACAGATCCAGGGGAATTTAGCCTGTATTTCAGAGAGAAATTGTCCATTTAGATGAAACAGAGATTGTTTGTTTTCAATTAATCGTTGCTTGCCAATGAAGAAAATGTCTTGTCAGAGAAATCCCAGCAAATTCACTTTCTGGATTTCAGCAGAGAAGCTCAAAATCAGCTTGGATGTCCTCTCCCACCTCTGTTCAGAAAGCTCTTTAGCAGCCTTTGCCCCTGTGGAGGTCCATATGGGGCACATGGGCCTTGCTGCAGTCCGGTAGCACTGGAGAACACAGAGCCCATGGAGAGGAGACACATTTTGAAACTGGGTTGCGGTTTAGCTTCTCCAGCTCATTCCCTCGTCTTTTTTTTTTTTTTCCTGCAGCTTTTATCTCTGCCTTAAAACATCATTTTCTCTTCTATCTCCCTCCAGAAGCAAAGTGGCATGGCTGGTCTACTCTTTTCTGAGATAGCAAATTGGCTGGAGACCTCAAAAGTCAGAAAGTGTTGGCAGCTGCCACAATTTTGTCACAAGTTTCTAAAATCTGGTTTTCATACAGCTCCAGCAACCAGACCGATGTGATAAATAGAAATTTTCACTTTCTTTTACTTTTGATCCCACATGATAGTAGAAAAAAGATGTGATAATTGAATGGCAGAAATGAGAGAAAATAAAAAGAGAGAACTCCAGGTCCTGAGCCTGCTAGTACAAGAAGTAGGGCTTGCAAAGGTCTTAAAGGCAAGAACTTCATACAGTTTGTGCAAATAAACTGATGCTGAGTGGTAGGGACACTTAGCTCTCTCTGAGGGGAAACTGTAGCAGGATTCAGACCATATTAGACACTTAAACATGGGTGAAAATTCACCAGACTCCATTAGTTCTTGTGCTTATGGAAACACTTCTTTTCCATGTCAGTGTTTTGAACTCAGTTTTCCCATAGCAAGAAAGGCAGATTTTCAATGTTTTAAACAGTCAGCAGTAAAGATGCTTGCTTTTTTTCCCCACAATGTCAGATTGAAGTATTCTTTAATAAGAAAAGATTTTTGTTGAGCTCAACAAAGATGCTTGAAAAAGGGAGATAACGCAATTAGAAAATATAAACTGAATATAACTCTCTTCCTCTCTTGGGGGTAATGGTTTTCTCTGCCTACAGGTTGTCCTCCCCAGTCATTTGTGACATCTAAGGTGGGCAGAGCATAAGCCATGAGTATATACCTTAAAAAATTAAAAAAAAATTATAAAAAGCCCACTGTGGCTTGACTCCATAAAGAATAAAAGGTAACAAAGTCTCCAGACTTTGTTTTTTCCTTTAACACCACCCTATGGAAAATCACACCAGCTCTGTAGCACTTGTCAGTGCAGACTCCTTGCTTTAAGCTAGGCAAAGATTTGGTGCTGTGTGTTTGCCCTTTGAGTGTGGGAAAACACCATGGGGGAAAAAAGTGTTAGTGCTTTCCATTTCTTGCATTAATCCTCTCAGCCTGCAGAGTTATCATTATCATCCAAATAAAATGATAACAAACCCAGCCATCTGCTTAAAAAGCCCAGGCTGGTCATAAATCCACTGGATCCTTTAGATTTAAAAAAGGGGAAAATGCTTTGAAGCAAAGAGGCTCTTATGCAATGCCAGCCCCCTCCCTGGGAGTGCTGAAACCTTTAATCACCTAAGGAGGGGGAGATGCACCGAGGCCTGGGAGCCCCGTGTCAATATTATTCCTCTTACATAACATCCTGCTTTATTTGCTGATTGAATGGGCCTTATTATTTTTTTTTTTTTTTAACTGAACTTGCCCCTCAGAAGCCAAAAAAGCTTAGTGGTGAATTTCAATCTCTCCAGAAGAAAAGCAAACCTCACCCACAAGCAAAAACAAAACAGCATGACAGATTGAGATTTGCTATCTAAAACCAAACAATCATTAACAACAAATAATCCAGCAAAGAAGGCACAGCAAGCTCTGGGCACCTTCCTGACAGAGAAAATTAGGGCCAGCCTGGCAGGACAGAGACACCGAGCTCCTCCTCTCCCACAAAACTGAATTGCCCACTACATATTTTCTTTACCCTCCTGCAGGGAAAATGTTTTATTGATAAGGCCCCTCCTAGGCTTGTGATTACCCCCAGGGCTGAGTGAGATTTGAAGCTGGTTGGATTGACATCATGTCTAGACAGTCCCTTTCCTTGGCAAACACTCAGCGTACCTGAGAACAGACCAGTGAGTCCAATAATGTGCAAAACTGGGCAGGAGGAACCTTTAGGGACATGTTGGGCACACTGAGGAGGCTGCACAGAGACACTTGGAGGTGTGTGTAGCACAAGGAGTCCTCTTATGTGGGTGCACTCACAGCTCTGCCCTCTCCTGTCTGGGTACACAGCTGGGCCCAGGCTGACATCATTAAAGCAGTATCCATGTTTCCTGCAAGCAGACACACGAGCACAGCCATGCACACAGCAGCAAAGCTGCCCTTGACGCCTACGCACACCAGGAGTGCCAATGGGGCACCGCCCCGTGTCCCCACAGAGGTGACTTGGCAGGGCTGCCTCGCACCATGGTCCACATGGCACCTCCAGCTCTCTGCCCTGGGCCTATTGCATGGGTATCTGAGCTGCTAGAGAAATCTGGAGGTTACAACCTGACGCTTTAAGAAAAGCAAACTCAGAACCAGTTTCCCTTAGAACACAGCAGCTCTGGATCACCTGCCCAAAGCTGGAAGGGAAGGCACTATATCTGCCTTTCAGTGAAGGCTCCCGTCCCTCTTCCAGCCCCCTGGGCTCTGTGATACATGTGTAGGGGCTCTCTCACAGTGGGTGAGATAGCAAACACCACATTTGTACATGAGAGCAGACCTGGCCTTTCCCTGACTCCTTCTGGGGTTAGTGCATCCACAAGGATGAGTGCTTGATCCATCAGCCCGGCACACAGGTCTCTCTTCAATCTCTGTTCCCTGGTACAAAAGGAGAGCGTGGAGACCTCGAGGTTCCTCCAGGACAGCCAGGCACTACTACTGCCCTTGCCATCTTTTAGGCTCACTTGATAAAGCTGCGGCCTGCAGAGCAAGCCCATGCCAACTGAATTGTTGTCTGGGCCAGCCAACACCCACAGGGCCCAATCCCTTTTGTGCTCTCCCTCTTTGAACTGGGTAGAAATCATCTCTGTGAAAACCTCTGGTATTTTTAGGCCAGAGCTGAGCTGCCTGAATGGCTCATGGCTAGTTGCCTGCCTGCCCCTTGGGAATGGGGCATGCAGAAGGCAGGGAGGAAAAGGCATGGTCACACCATGGTGTTTTGCAGCCGTCCTCAGCTGCCTGGGTGCCACAGAGAGCCTATAGGCAATTTGTTCCACAAATAATACAGACCTGAGGAATCTCTACATAAAGGAGGAATTCAAAGGTGGCTAAGAGCAGCCTTTGCTTAAAAGTGGGACAGAAGACCTGAGAGGGGCTTCCCTCTGGTCCTGGTTAACAGCTGGCTGGCTCAGCTGAGCATCCATCATGCAGCAAAACGTGATAATTGTCTTGCTCTGTGCTCCCCAAACCTGCCAAGTGTGGCCGATGCCCACTGTTAGCAAATCCCACCCTCATTATGTGCTCCCCATCCTCGTCCTTCCGAGGCGCCAGGCTCTGGAGTGCACAATTAAGCACCCGCCATCGCGTTGCTCCTAGGCCAGTTTGTCATCGCCAGCATTTGTTTGGGAATGTTTGTTGGGAAGCACATGGTGGCAGGGTCAGTGGATGTTGTTGAGGTTTTTTCCTCTTGCGCCTGGGGGCCAGAGAGCTTTGTGCGTTTCTCAGTATGTTAAACTCAATTAAAAAAAAATAAAAAAACCAACATCAGGATAACTTAAAGCAGATGTGAGCACAAGCCTGAGACCCTTCTGAGCACAAACACAGCCATTTCACTGCAATTCCAAAAGGCTTTTCTGGCAAGCCTCCCCTCCATGTCCTACATTCTTTCATTCCAAGGAAGACAAACAATTCAGACTGGAGCAGCAAGGCACGTTTTTCAAATAAACAGGTTCCCTCAAACAGTTTTTGCCTTTGTGCCACCCCAATACCCTTATTCCTCTCTTAAAGGATCTTCTGGGATGATCTAAATGACAATTTGTGTCACACCTTCCATTAAGGTGTTCAAAGCACTGCACTCAGCCCATATGAGCCTCTCACATGGAAGTGTTTTCACCTTCACATGCCAAGACAATATCTTAATGACCTGAAGTTACAGATGGACTCTGTTGTATTTGTAGACGCTAAAACTAGAAATCCTGTGGAGTCTTGCACTGCTGGAAGAGGAACATCCCTGGAATGTGAAGGGTACTACTTGCTGGTGACTGGGGAACCTTTGAAAAGCAGTTTGTGTGGTCATTTCTGCTCATCAACACCAGTTCTGTGGTTTTAAACAAATAAACCATATTTTACCTTAGAGGTCTTTCAATGGCTCAGCCAGAGGGAGATTTTTGGACAGAAGTACAGTCTATAACATGTTACCTGATTCCCTTGTTACTTTAATTCCATCTCTCATTTCTCCCTGTGTCCCTTAGACCAGCAGCTGCCTTGTCCAAAGTCACTCATCTCTTCCTTCTAGTTTCTAAGTTTCATGCTTACTTCACCAGCTACTTTTGAGTCTGGCTGTGACTTCTGTGACTAATTCCTGGACTCTGCTCCAGCCCTGCTTGTGAGTTCTCTTCAGCTCCACGTTGCTCCACCTGTCTCTTGATGAGAAAAAGCAAGGCCAAGTCTGGGAGGATTTTAGTGTTTCAAAGATTTGGTTCATTATGATTTCCATATCCTCCTCTATGAGAAAGAACAGAGGTTTTCTCTAGAGAACCTCCGGAGATGGGTGGAGGCAGTTCCAAGATCTACACCTGGGATCCTGTTTCTCCTGGACCTTCCCCATACAAGGAAACAAAAATGAGGGAGACTCAGCTCTAGCCTTCCACCCACAGAAAGCAGATAGCCAGGACTGGCAGTTTCCATTTTATATCAAGATTGTTTGAAGATATCCTGGGCTGCCCTGTGTGGTCAATTTGAAGAATTTCTTACAGCCTCCAGTCAAATGGCATGTACACTATTAAAATTGATTGTAAATAATACATAGTAGATGTAATAAATATAATAGCAGGTAGTAAATAATGAATAAAAGATAATAAAATTGATTATTTCTCACAGAATAAATAAAGAGGGATTAAAAAAAATGGAATGCCTTCTGCGATGTGAGGACAGAGGAATGGCTTGAGAACCAACAGCAGGTCAGTCCCTGGGTGAACAGTTTCAAGCCATACCACTTTCTCCCCCACTACAACAGCTTAGTCTCAAGTTTCAAAGCTGGATTATTTAGGAAGACACAGGTACAGATGTGATGATCAGTGCAATGGAAGCCAAATTACTCCAGTGGTAGGGGTGAAGCAAGAGAAATGAGATGGCCTTCACAGCCCAGCCCTTACAGGAGGTGCTTTGTTGCATCCTCTAAGAACAGAAATATCTGCTTTGGCCTCCTAATAGGATTTTCATATTCCTCATGAGCTTAACATGGGAAAATATGTACAAAAATAAATCTATCATTACAAATCACGATGATGAAAAATCTTTAAATCTCCCAAATCCTTTTAAATCCCTTTACAAGATTCTGTATTTCTCACAGTAAGTTCCTTCAGTTAATTCTGCCCCTGAGTTAAGGTACCCAGAGGAGAAAGAAAAAAGCTGTGCTTGAAAAACATTTTTCTTTGACTGATGGACTTTGCAGGACCTGACAAACCAAGGGACAAGCACCCCATATCAAGGACAGCTGCATAAACTTCCTGAGCACAAGAAATTAATCATAATAAAAGGCTTTAAATTTTTTTTTAATGCAGTTAGGTACCAAAGAGAAAAGGGTTATTTCCCAGAATCATTCCTGTTTGGCATGGTTCCTGATTGCTTAAATGAAGAACTTTTATTATTGAGCTTTTCATAACCTCTAACCTCAAAATCTGGGGAATGCCTTACATGGAAAATACAGAACACAGTAAAATTGCAAGCATTCCTGGCTTTTGTGCTCCCTCACACCGATATTCCTTCCTGCTCTTCAGCAACTCACCCCTGGGCCTTGCAGGCAGCAGTGTCTGAAGGCTGCTCCCAAGCTGACTCTTGGGTAATAGAAGTAATTCTGGAAGTTGGGTGGGACTGAACCAAGCAAAGTTAATCACTATTTAAGCCTACCCAGATTTGCCTCTCCTTGTATAAGATTGCGAATTGAGTGCTTAAGGATTTCAGGCTTCTCCCCTATTGATTGATGTTTCAGATATTCCTACTTTCACTGCTCAAAAGCTGTTTGCTGCCAGCATTGATGATGTGTTCTCTGTATGGTTGTAGAACACAAGCCCATTCTGCTGCATGGATGGAGAGGCCATGAGAGTGCAGTGCTTCTTGTCTGGAGCCAGCTCCACAAAGTGGCCTGGGAACAGCAGCCTGACCCTGGGCAGAGCAGTGTCCACTCACCCACCAGGTTCCAACTGAAGCTGGTGCAGGAGGCAGGAGAAGAAGGGGGGGAAATGCTCTCCTGCTACCAAAATACAGCATGAGCACGAACACTGCAGTCACTTTACCTTTGTTCACCCTGAAATTTCAAGCAACAGGGAAATGCAACTAAACTGAGAATCAGACAGAAGGGAGTCCTGCCCTGTTCTGGCTGGGGCAGCACAGCTGGGATGTCATCAGCTGATGTTGGAGGGCTCATGGCAGCAGCTGCTCCTGAGGCAGGAAGGTCAGGAAGCTGCCTCCATCCCCATCTGCCAGAGCTCTGTCCTGTCCCAAGCTGTCACTGCATTAGTATTATTTCATCACGTACCAACACTGCCTCTAACTCCAAGCTCATCCCATAGGCTATACAGGCAGAAAATAAATTTTAAGGATACACTTGATCTGTGATGGCCTTTAGCATCAAAAACAAACATAAAGCTATGAAGTGCAAGAGGGGAAACTGATATTTGGGGATGGAGGAAGACTTACAGCTCAATTCTACAGGGCATTCACTCAGAGGAACAGTCCCTTTGAAATTATCATGCCAATCTGGAGGCTTTTCAGCAATTTCAGCTAAATCCTTTAGGCTTGTGCACACGGAGAGGTTAATTTGGTTTCAAGAAGTATGGATTAAAAGCAGAACAGTTATTCCTGATTAATTCCCTCTGTGATCGCTTATATTTTGGAATAAAAATGCCTAAATGCCTAACTCTGAACCAACCCAACTCATACCCAGCCTGGTTTAGGTACATTGAAGTCAGTCAGTCTTTTCCCTCTGACAGTGTTTGTAAAGACATTTGGTTGGGAAGAGCCAGGAATTGCTTCACAGGCAGTCAAACCTTTACTAGGTCAGAAAAAGCACCTTAAAATATGGGATATTTCCTAGATGAGACTCAGATATCAATTACATCATTAACAATTTCAGGATAATTCTGTTCTCTTCCATGAGCCAACTTCTGATCTAACCCACAATAAGAACTTGACCACTGACTTTAGAGGAAGTTTTACCAAGAAGTGTAGGAAAACAATGTTACCAGACCTTCAGCAATGATTCCAGGGGAGTCATTGACGCAGGAAAGGGTGACAGAACTGACCCTTTATTTCCATGTAACTAGTTTAAAAATTGTCAGTTGGAAAGAAAGTTTTATAGGAGGGAAATCATTGAGTTGCTTGCAATTTACTTTTTTAAGCTAGAATTTTGTTTAATCTGTTATAACAAGCAGTGAAATGAAAACAGTGAGAAATCCAAACATTTCACCAGTCAGGAAACTAAAATTCCAGAGAGACCTTGACCACTGAAGAGCAGCTGAAAGGAACATTAGAGCACAGCCGAGAACAGCTGAAACTGGAGGTAAGGGATCAAAAAACTACCTGTGGGTTCAGGGGATGCTCTGGGGCCTTCAAATGGAAATATCTCAAAACTGGCCCCTGGGCTGCAGTGAAAGCATTGCCTCCACTCCTGCCTTCTGCTCAGGAGTGATGCCTGCACTGGCTATGTGCAAATCTGTGTTTCTCTGAATCATCAATTCTCCCCTGCAGGGTGCAAACGCCTCCAAAAGGGAGCATGGCAGCTCTGTGGGTGCTTATGGCAACACTGCAGGGCAGGCTAAGAGACAAAGTAAAGGACAATTATCTAAGATGGAATATCTGGTCCTGTAGCAACTCATTCAGACAAACTCCAGCAAAACATCTCCCTCCTCCTGCCCTGCAGGCAGAACTTTCACCTACCAAATTCACATCCCACTCTCACCACAAACTCTTTCCCAAAACCATGCCTTGCCCAAGCTGATCTCAGAGACACTAATCCTGAAAACTACCTTTATAAATCTCCACGTAGTGGATGAAGAAATGAGGAATTAATTACTTGACTAAAGTAAGTGAGCAATAATAAGGGAATCTTAAAAAGCTGGAAGTTTTAGTCCAAAGCATCTTTCAAGTTTCTGCTGTCACTCTCAGCCCAGCTTGCTGCTGTGTCCTACAAGACTTTGGGATTGTTAATGATCTACATCAATTTACAGTCTCTCAGGTCAGGAAGATTAGAATAAGAGGTAGATCAAGTAATATGAAAAACAAAATTAGGATCTTTGGGCAGTAGACACCATATAAATATTAGTCCCATTAGTTGCTGTTATTTACTGCTTGTGAAGCACAGCAGGGAACACAGAATAGGGCAAGGGGGGGGGGGTCACCAGGCTGCAAATGGACAGAGTTGCCAAGCTATAAATATGCTGATGTATTTTTACACTTGTTGTGGCAAAGTCAGGATGGTTGTTGTGATGCTGGAACATTGCTGGGGCTGTTTTCTAATTATAATTAGATTCTGTTACTTTTCCAGTGTCATTATCAGAGACACAGTCATGTGTGCTTGCTTTTAAATGCTACTGGCCCTGCTAATTATTCTGGGCACAAGGGAATTCCACAGGCAGAGGGGAAATAATTCCAGTCCCAGGAGCGCCTCCTTCAGATGGTGGGTACCACTCTGACACCATCACAGCCCACTGAAGGATGCTGTGACTGATTTTTGGATGCTGATTTCAGCAAGCACCTCTCCAACAGCACGTCTCAGGGGGCACTGGCAGCCTCTCTGCAGGTGCTCTTTCCTTGCCCTTACCTGCTGGTGCCCTCATGTCTGTAGGCTCTTTTGCACCTGTGGGTTCAGAGGCAGGATTTGAAAGCAAATGTACTGAAACATTTTCAGAATCCAAAAATAGATGACACCTGTCACTATAGAATGACTTGCTGAAGCAGCCACACTTAAACATCAGAGCATCTGATGCTGAAAGGGTTTTTCCATTGTTTCTTGGAGCACCGTTGTTCTGCATCTCACAAGTACTGCCACAGGCACCTTCCCAAACAAACTACTAGGAGCTGTGCCCAGGAAAAACAGGACCTTTGTGGGTGTAGCTGATGTGCAGAAAGATTCCAGCTGAAAGCGCTAGAGGACTTACTGGAGCAGTTCCTCATCTACAAATCCACAGGAAAGTGGAATTAAATGATGGGACTTAACAGCTAGGGAGAACCACACTGCCTCTGCTTAATCTTCCTATTAGGATAACACAACCAAGACAAGGGCAGGAAACAGCCTACCACACTGATACAACACTTCAGGATTAATTTTTTCTGGAATTCTATGCTACCAGTGGTATTTCTGACATTGAGCAAATAGTAGGAAGAAAATGGAGATGGTTCTGTGCAAATGTGTGAACACTCCCAGAAGCTTTGGCCTCTGCAACTGAAATCTAAACACTCGTGGTCCACCAGGCCCTGCAAACTTCCCTGTAATCACTGAGATATATCTTTAGGTCTTATGCATTCCTTTATATTTGTGTCTGAATGAACTGTTGGAGCTTCAGAGGGGAAAAGCTTTCAAGATCATCAATGGTACTGCTTTTATCAGCTTCAGACTCTACTTTTCATGATCTCTCTGTGTGAAAGGAAAAACTGAGTGACTCGACTCTTGCACTCAAAATTCCACAATAAGTATTTATGGTTTTCCCTACTTACACTGGCTTTATGTCCAGAAAACAATGTGGTAGTGCCCAGTGTATGTCTTCCTCAGCTCAGCATCAAGCCCTGAGTTCTATTTTCCTTTTTATCAATAGCTCTTCCCCTTCCTGATGATGATTATGATACCTTTCAAACATTCATAGATTGTTTTAAAGTCACCTTTTAATCACCTTGTACAGCCAGGGCACATATACTTAGCTCCATTAATCTTACTTTATTTAGCTGCCATACTGCAAGGCAAGGTGCTCCCATCAAATAACCCTTCACCTTCCTGGGTCTGTAGGAATATCAATTACTCTCAGTCCCAGGGGGACTGGTCACCTCTGCAGCCCAGGGTGCTCCAGAGGTGTGGGCAGGCAAGGATGATGGAGGAGAGCACTTCACCCCACTTCATAGCTTGGAAATATAGGGAGACCATACAAAAGAATCTTTTTTGCTTTTAGGAATACTATATGCATCCTCTAAGGCAGGAAAGTTAATTAGCCTGGCTGCTCTGACAGTGTGTTCTCCTGGGAAAAAAAACTTGCACTCCTTCAGTGATCAGAACTTTTTAATCCTGGTGCCAAACGCATTTCTCTGAATTAATATTGGTGGAATGAAAAAGCTTTCTTCTCTGCTTCAGCCTTCTCTCCCAGGATAAATCTTTTTGGAATTTGCTTTACATATTGTGCTTTTGAATGCTCTTTTAAATGTTAAAAAATGACTGTGTGAGAATGTCGCCTTCTCATTAACAAAATTTACTACATATTTTCCTCCATTGTTACCAGTACAGTTCCAGCAGTGTTAACAATGGGAACCCTAGAGCAAATGGTCTGGCACCAGCACTTGTCATCCAACTATGGCTGGTCAAAAATGTGTTTGAAAACTGGCCTTGTGTTTTTTTTAAGTGTGCTTGTTTTCAGTAAGCACTTCCAAATGATTTTTTAAAATTAAAAAAGAAAACAACCCAATATTTAGTTGTATTTTAATCAGAAAGATATTGAGGTGTTTGTGATTTTTGGGGGGAAAACCTATGGTGGTGAATAAAGGAAAGTATTGTATTCCATTACCTGCCTTTTTCTTGATTGGGGAGAGGAAGTTAACAAAAAGAAAAGAACAGGAGGCTATGGTTCTCTTCATTCAGAATGGAAGGAAGCAGTTTTTTAAATTCAAAATCACTAATAAAATGGGAAAAAAATCACAAACCTTCTGATGTCTTTTAAAATTCATTCTAGTGTATATTCCTTCTCTTTGTATCACAGAGGAGTGTACAATATGGCCCATGGTGACAACAGTGAGCAACCAGGTTTTCAAGTTTGCAAGAAGCTTTCAACACCAAGGTAAGGAGCCCTCAGCTAAATTCAGCAAAGGCAGGAAATATTTAAATGTGTTTCTAGCACTGGTGGAAGAAGCATGGCAGCAAAGCTCTCTGGTGAAAGCTCTGCAGGGAGCCAGAATGGTACCCTTTGATATTAAAACTTAGTAATCTACAAAAGCTGCTTCCATTCATTGGAAACTACTGATACTTTTTTCTCTCTTGCAAATACTTAATTTCCTTTGTTACCACAAATCTCTGCTGTAACTAAAACACAGCAAAAGCACATGCTCTGAAATCCCTCAGCTGTGCTTTCCTATAGCCATGGAAACAGAGTTTTGCATGCCCAGGGCACGGTGAGGTGGATTTGTCAGGGTTTTTCCTTTTCCTTGCAACCTGTCACAAAGTCTGTTTGCTTCTTGTGAATATGGACTGAGACATTTTTTATTTCAACTCAGACCAGGGTCACACCTGGCCATGACCGATACTTGACTGGCCTCCCTCAGTGAACTGGTTTTTATACTCTTCTCGCAATGAATTTAAGTCATCAGCTGTTAATACTTCTGCAAACCTACTGCTTCCTTCCTGGTGTTAGATGAGGATTCAGAGGACCCAGTTAATACTCACAGCTCAATTCAATCTAAGAAGAGGATTTTGAGCTCAATTAGGTTGCTTACTGGCTGCTTGTGAACCCGAGCTGGGACTAAACTGTGTGAGAACCTTCCGTTGGGTCAGACTGAAATAACCCACAATACGTCGGCACACCAGAACAAAGGCTCTGCTCTGCTGCTGGTTTAATGCTCTACATTCCCAGTGGTCCTGTGGAGATGCCTGTGTTTGTATAAGAACCTGCTCATTTACAACACAGCCCCTTTTTCTCTTTTTCTTTTTCTTTTTTAATGCACACATGAAGTGATGTTATTAATAGTTTGTGATCTACTGCGCTTTTCATCTGAGGATCTCTCACAAAGCATTTTAGGAGACTGAATCAATTTTCAAAACACTCCTATGTAATACTATCCCAATTTTACTGGAAGGAATACTAAGGCAGTGGGAGGCAATTTTCCCAAGGGTTCATTGGTAGTGTCAGAAATAGAGCCCTGGACTTGGACTCCAAATATAGCCAACATTCTCATCCCATGGCTGAAGACTGAGCGCAGGAGTCCCCACTTTAACACCGAACATACCTTCTGCCTTATGCTTCCGAAACGGCTGCCTGTTGCCATGGCAACTGCAGTGCAGCTCCCTGGACCAGATTTGCTTCTGTTACATCAATGCAAATCATGAGCAAATTCATTGAAATTAATGGAGCTACCCCAGATTTCCGTGGTCAAGGGAGGATACAGAACAGATTTAGTCCCTCTGAATTTGATATGAGAAGGTGGTGATCTCTTGAGAGTGGGAAAAAATTCTTTGATCATTGCAGGGGGGAAAAGGATGAAGGATATCTTGCAACAAAGGTATAAAAAGAAAATCTGTGAACTTGACTTTGGGGTGACCTAACATTCTCAGACCTACTTCTGACCATTACCATTGGAAGGCCTTATTTTTCCAAAACAAGTGTTCTGCTTCCCCCTAGCACTGAGCAAAGGCCATATTCATGCTTTTACTGTGAGAATAAGGGATGGTGGTGAACGGAGTCAAAGAATCTATGGAGAAATGTGGAGACAACCAGCTTGTGCTGCTGTTCACAGGACAGGTCTCACAGGGATGAGGGAGCTGGCAACAAGTCCTCAGGTTGCCTCCCTGTGGCCTCTTCCTGGAGAGGAAGGGAATGCCTGATGGAATGGGAACATGAATAAACAATTCCTTCACTGTCTGCCACAACACTGCAATGACCTGGACTGCTGCTTACTGGGGAAATGGAAGAAATGTGGGAGGCAAGACGTGAAACAGGGAGAGCTCTCCTAGCGATAGTAACCATCACCCTAGAGCTGCCTCATTTCCTGCAGCACCTCAGCTCTCTAGACCAGAGGGCAAAACTGAAGCTAGCACAGGCAGTGTCCCCTTCAGTCACACACAGCCTTGTGTGCAGTGAGAACTGGGGGCTGACACAGGGGAGGGAGGATATGGTAAAGTACAGAAATGGGGCATCTCAAAAGCTTAGAAATTGGTTGGTCACGCTGCACTTGGGCTAATGAACAAATTCTAATTTGAGATGAACTTCTCCCATGATCGTGGAAAGCAAACCATGCTATCCTGTGTCCAAAGCTGAGCAGGCAGCTGCTGTTTCACACAGTTCACAAAGACACTGGAAATATCCTCCTGTAAAGCTCAGTCTGTCACACTAGCAGGGGTTATGCTGCTGTTCATACTGCACCTCAAACACTTCAATCTACAGTTATTTAACTTCATGAATTAATATTCAACCTTCCCAAGCTGCCAGTCATGCACATTACACTGTCCCTGACCGCTCAAGGGAAACCCTTTGGGTCAGGTAGAATCAGTGCTCAAAGGAGGTGTTATCACTGTGGCAAAACTGATGCAAATTTTTTGAGTGGAACTCCTGAAAATCAAAACGGGAGCTGGGAAGTCCGTGTGCAGCAAGGTCTGGCACCATCTGCTGTTCCTTATGGCAAAAATCCTGCCAAGCTTTCAGAGCTGTTTATGCATTTGTGCTGCAAAAAACTTGTCCTAATCTGGGGGCAAGGGACACCTGGCAGTGACACCTGGACTGGTAGGACTCAGCACCCAATTTGAAGGACCACAGACACCGTTCCAGAGGTCACTGCAAGACTGGTCCTTGCATATGTCGAAGGTAGAGCAAAGATTGGCTTTGGAAAGCAGAGCTGATCAGACTAAACATAGCAACCCTGCTGAACATCCCAGAACTGCATCAGGGATGTGCACAGTCAGCCAGGCCATGGTTTGGATACGTGTTTCGTAAGACTCAGTATCTCTTGTGGAACAAACATTATTTTTTTGCCCACCTCATAATAAGAGGTCAATGCTCTGATTCAGTATCTCATCACATGCTAAAATTTGTATTTGTCCTAACATTTTACCAAAAGCCTGATTTCAAGCATTTAAAGAAATCCCCATGAACATGAGGGTCCAAGGTGAGCACTTTCCACAACTGCTACTGGAAAGAGAGACCAAGCAAAAAATGACTGGAGATAATACAGAAATTAAGTTTCTACATTGTGAACATGTCCAGTTTCTTGGGAAGACATGAATCCAAATTTTCTTTTTTTTTTAAAGCAATTTTCTAGTTCTACCCAAAAGATTGGGTAAAAAGCTTGAAAATGCCACATAAAACTGAGTTGTCATAAGAGTAATAACAAATTGTGCTCTTAAAAACAAATCTGTGATTTTTATGTCCACTTCATTACATTTTTGAAGGCACAACATATAAGATTTAAGTACTTGACGTTAGTAATACTACAGTGCCATTACTATGAGACAGCAATATCTATCCATGTATGATAAGGGCAAAAACTGACTTCTCCCTTTAAGTTAGACCACATTAATCTCCCACACAATTCCTTTGAAGATTTATACTCACAGAATGGAGATTCTCCACTGACTCAGGAATTCTTGCCACTCTACATGATTGCCGTAATTTGAAGGGATAATTTGAAGGGCTAATTAACAAAATGTTTACAAAGAAAGGCAAAAAATCTCAAGATTTGAATTTGCTGATCGTTGTTAAAAGCTCAGAAATCAGACAGTCATATTAATATTGGAAACACACTTTGTAAATAGGTGCTTGAAAAACGACTTTGCTCCTGTAAAAATGGGATTATTTCTAGGTCTGATGGAAACATCAAAAAATTAGTATTTCCACTTCCAAGTGATCCAAACATGCCCATTTTCTCAGAGCTCTTGGAAGAGGAATATGTGAGGATTATTGTCACAAAGGGTTACATGAACTTCTGCTCCACACACTGATTTTCATAGACATAGCTCTGCTGTGTTCTATAGCAGTAGCTAAGACTTTGTGAGTCTTCTGTGTCTAAGAATGGCAACAAACATTCTTTAGATCTATGTTTTATCAGTACTTTTTATATACAAACCACAGAGTTTCCTTATTTTTTCCTCCCAGGCATCTCTGAGCACAACCCTACACCAGGACACCTCACTGGGCACTGCATTCCTCATGGCTGCCTGTGGAAGCCAGGAACAGTGCAGTCACACCAATTCTTTGGACTGAAGTTGTACAAGGAGCTTTTCAAGGTCAGAAAATATTGGAAGACTGAGTAATGATCCCTCTGTGAGAAGGCCTGATACCAGTGACTTTACCAACACCACTTGTTTTTGCTGACTTTGCCCTGATTTTTTCAGGCACTGCTCACTGCTGGTTTTCTGACTATCTAACTCTGTGCGCAGGGGCACAGATAGTTACAGTAACACTCAGAACACAAAAGGATGGAAGCTGAAAACTCTGTGTCAGCTAAATATGTATATATATACAGTTGGGTTTGCATAAATGAACTTTACCTGTAAAAGTTGAGAGTGCACAGCATGCTGGGGTATGAAAGTCCCTGCTTGCCTCTCCTCAGTAATGAGACAGATCAACAAAACAAAAACATCTACAGACAAACCAGGGCCTAATTACATGATTGTGCCAAAACTGGAGAGCCATAAAAAGGGAGCAGCAGCAGCAGCAGTAAATTATCTCAGCTGCTGCATGAAAATAGAAAAAAAGTGTTTGGCTATCATGTTCTCTAGCATTGCTTTCACTTGCTTGAGTTGGTAATTTGCCTGTTTTGCACAGCTTTTTGGCTTTGTGAACTCAAAGTTCTTTTTTTCCCCCCAGTCAAAACTCATCATGTCCTCTTTCCATGGTCCCAATGTGCAAACTGCACCTTCTTGCAGCACAGCTCTGCCCTGCACCTACACCATGCAATGGGGACCTCTCAGCTGGCTGAGAGTGGGCAGGGCAAGGGTAGAGCTAAGTCAGACATTATCGCAACAAGCCATTAGTCTCCTCAGAAGAGAGTCTATTGTAGTGAAAAATCAGATTCAGATGAATTAAAGTCAGTCTAGCCTGGGCGCTTAAAGGGAGGAGGAGGATGCTTTGCTGAATTCCATGTGAATTTCCAGTGAGGCCAAAGTATTCTCACATAAGAAACCAGGGTATAAATGCTCCCTTTACTCAGAGAGGGGCCAGGAGGGTAAGCCCTCTTTCACTCCCAATAGCGACCAATTGCCAAAAGCTGTAAAATCAGTAAGAAATTCACAGTCCCATTCCACAAGCATTTGGTCTTTATAATAAATTAAACCCAAGAATGAAACATATAAATAAATGGTTAAAAAATGGGGAGTTTAAATCTCAGTGATCAAAACTGTCAAAACATAAACCTACTAAAGAAGGAGCAGCGCTGCCGGTCACAGCTCAGCTACTCCCCACACTCTTCCCCTGGTGCAGAGCCTGACCTACTTGATACGTGTTCCTGCACTAAGGCCCCAGCACTAAGTATCTTACACCCCTCAAATCGCATTCCAGACTTATAATTGCAAAGCAGCTGTCAGCCTGAGCCCTGCCACAGGACCTCCCCATCTGTTCAGCCCATCTAGCATTACAGCAGGGGACAGCACGGAGGCTGAAACTGGATCGGATGTGGAGACGGGACCTGCTGCACTGCCCACGGGGCTGCAGGAGATCACTTGCACTTCCACCGTCTTAAAATGCTTCAGACTTCAGAAGAGTAGTGGGCAGAGGCTGATCAGAAGAGGGGAGAAGGGACACTGCAGAAGGATCAAATTCTGCAGTGTGACTCTGGCAGCTGAGTCAAAAAGACAGACATCCTTGGCTTCACTGGGAGGAGAGGTTTGACTTCTGGCAAGACTGAGAATCATTTGAGAGCCCCTTAGAGGAAAACCTGATACCCTGGCTTTCCCCAAAGCCTCCCCCTCCACATGTCTCCATATTAACTCTTTCTGTAGCAGCTGATTTTATGTAGTCTTAAATCATCTGTCTTGAAATGCATACCTGGAGGTACATTTCCAGACTTCTGTGCCATTGCTTAGACAATGTATTGATGGGAGAGTACCTGTCTCTGAATCAAACAACACAGGTCTTGTCCTATAGTCTTTTCCAATAATCCCAGCAAAACTTCAGATGAAAGCTGATCACTTTTCATTCTCAAGAACAACTACAGAAATGTAGAGGAAGGAGTTCAAGATTTGACTCCGTCTGATTTGCACTAATTCAGTTTCAGGGGAACAGGCTGTATTTCATACAGGAGCTGGAAGTGCTTTGACTTGCTATGTTGCTAACACAGACCTTGAACAAGCAGTGTATACAATCCACATCTCCTGACTCTCAGGACTTTTCGATCCTCCCTAACCCCAGCTCCTAAGGCACTGCAAGTGATCAGCAGGTGCTAAGATGTGAGTAACAAAGCATGGTGCCTTTTCCCTCCCTCTGAAAGTGTAGAAATGTGCTCTTGCCCTCTCAGTCCCACCCACATTGAGTAAGGGTGCAGGCAGCTCTGTGCTGAGTTCCAGTGGTCCTTGTGCTGACAGATGTCCGTGCTCAGGGCTGCTGGGGTCACTTCCCCTACCCTGCCTTCCCAGCTGGGCTTGCCTCCTTTAACCCTGCTGCTTATGCCTCCAGGTGGCCTAAGATCCCCAGATGGTCTCAGGGTAAGAAAAATGTTCCCTGATGATGTGCCCAAGGAATTTCTGCAGGCTGGGACCTATCCATGAGAGACCCAAACCCATAACAGAAGCAGCCTCTCACTGACTGGAGCTCCCCACCCCACACTCAGCACAGCCAGGATGCTCCATGCCCTGTTGTGGCAGCAGTGCCCCCGTTTGCTTGCCCTGTCCATGTGGGATCGCAGTTGCCCGAGTAGCTGTGCTCTGGTACTTGTGCCCTCTGTGTGCACATGTGTGTGTGCTGGGGGCTGTGAGTGCCAGGCTCCCTCATGGCAGCAGATTGGAGGCAGAAGCCAGCATCTCACAAACTCATTTCCTGGCAGAGCACAGATGAGGGAAGGGACAAACGCTCTTTGTCAGCCCACACAGTTTCACTCAGTCCCAGCTTGGATAAGCCAAACCTCTTAAAGGCATAAAATGTGTATACTGCCAGCAGCAGCTCTGCCCTAAGTGCCCTGGACCAGCTGGCACAAGGGCAGCTGTGAGTTCAGCAGCTGGGCAGAAGGGATGGTGACGCATGGTGCTTTATCTGGAGATCTGCTTTATCATTTGCTGTTTAACCTCTGAGCCTTTGGTTTCTGAGGGCCAGATCCTGGGTTCTGGGCATGCCCTCCCTGCACAGTCCTACTGACACCCGTATAGTCACTGGTGATGGTTCTCACCAAGAGCACGCACCAGGTGCAAACAAACCACATGTTGCCCAATTGCACTATCCCTCAAATTCCTCCTGTGGACAGAGTTTGGAGCCACATGTCAGAGATGTCAGCCAGGATTTTCCATCTGGGGCAAAGCAACCCCTTCTACAATTTCCCTGCAGTACTATGCCAAAGGTGCAGTTTGGTATGCTCATCACTACTGTGTGTGTTTCCTCCCTACCTACACATGGGCATATTCAAAGATTTTGCAACCTATCCAGAAAAAAATAACCACCACAATAAGAGGATATTGCCTCCCTGAAATCCCTAAGTCAAGAAAGGCCAACATTTCCTGGCTTCTGACTCAAGAGATCTCTAATCTCAGACTGCTGGAAGGCTGGAGGCCACACCAGTCAAAGGATCACTCTGTGCCTCACCTGATCTTCTGTCTTCACCATCCCAAAGACAGGATACAGAGAAACAGCATTTTTAGTCTGGCCCAGAAATCTGTTCTTATAACAAATTAAGGGATGCATTTTACTGCCTGAACAGCTGCTGGCTCCACACATGGCTCCCTACTTCAAAGTGGCAATAAGGAGTGGAGCTGAAAGGGCAACATGTCCTTTACTCTAGATCTCCAGCCAAGTCCACAGGCACAGGTTCCACTCACAGACAAGCAGGAATGCTCATGTGGACACTCAGGATTTCAAAGCATTTGGGCAGCCACACATGTAGCAACACGTGAGAAACCTGCAGCGTGAGATGCGGTTTGCTGGCACATGAAGACTGACGTCCCCAAAACGTGCTTAGGCTGATGTCCCCAAAATACACTTAGACTGACATCCCCGAAACATGCTTAGATTGACATCCCCAAGCTTACTTCAAGGGCTGGCACCAGACTTGCAGCACAAAGGTTCTGAAAAAATTCCCTGATACCAGGTAGTGGAGCAGGAGGGAGGAAAGCACCTTCTGCCCTTACAGATCACAAGCATGAAGGTCACATTTGGTGACATCCAGAGGACCACATCAGTCCACCACAAATGCTTTAACTCAGGACCAATTATTTAGCTCCTTTTCTGATAATTCCTGAAGGGCCAGCCTTTGTTCTGAACATCCTGTACGTCCCCAGCAGTCTAACACAGACACTGTGTGTATTGTCTGTTGTGCACTCACTTCACAAAGGCATATGTAGTCCTCTCACATGAAAAATATTACTGGGGAGAAGGCAGTTTGAAATTCTCACATATCAACAAGTCATGACACAGCCCAGTCTCCAACTGCCTGTACTTGGCTGGCTAACACACAAAAAGAAGAATCTTTCTGTCTTCTACAATGAGATTTTAGCTCATCTTAACCATCTGTTTGATTTTTTTTTCTCATAGTAACAAGTCCTTTCCAGAAAATTCCAAGGGTATCTATCTAACCACTCCTTATAAGGCATTACCACCTTAATATCAGAAATGGCATCTTTCCTGCAGACTAGGAATAGTAGTTTTCACCGATATAAAATGCAATTTTTAACTGCTCCCTTGACAGGAAAGTTTAAACTGGCAGTTTTGTAACGAATGCTGGAAGCTGAAATTAGATCACTTGTTCAATAAACATCAAGAGGAACTGACCTATGCCAGAGCAAGATTTCACAACGTTGTATTTTTAATATCAAAAATACATTTTCTTTCTAATGCCCAGAAAAGAAAGGCTAGAAAAAGAAATCTGGAACTGACTTACTTTCACTGCCAACCAGCCTTTTATTGAGCCAAAAGTATTCTATCAAACTTCTTATTGTTCTTAGCAAAGAGATGCCATTTCTCTGAATTCAGAATGATTTGGGGAAAGCAACCTCTCATTTTGTGACCTGAAAAATTTTATACAAGCCTTTCAAACAGTTCCAGAGCACACAAACTTAGGAAACTGCCCCTGTGAGACAATTTCTATAATCTCCTTGATCTTTCCCACTTCTGAAAGTGATAGTGGTTACAGCTGCAGAATAGAAGCTTGCCAAATGTCAGGCTTTTATCTATGGCCCCCTTAATATTTGATAGTTTTTCTGATCCCCAGCTTCTAAATTCATGTGATAAACTGAGAAATTCTGCTTGGGTAAAAAAGGAAGAAAATATTTTACCTCTCCTGATCGCAAAGTGCAGCTTCAAGTTACGAACCCTGGAGGGTAGAACACCAGAAAACAAATAAAAATAAGTAAAAACTCTTTATTATTTTTAAAATTTAAATGAAAACATCACAATTTTCTGGAGCCCCATGGATGACGCCATGAGTGCTGGGAGTTGAATGAATTAAGCTCATTCCCAAACATCTTATTGAGAAACAAGTTGTTTTTGCACATCTTGAATTACTTCATTTCTCAATTCAAGAGTTCACAGGAAGGAACTACTTTTCTGGTGAGGTGATGGGGTTTGGGGAGCAGTTTTTGGGCAAAAGTGTCTTTACTGCTGCCTGAGAATGCATACACTGTGCCCAAAGCCCTCCCTGTCACCTACCCCTTGCCTTTCATACCAAGTTTGATCCTCAGCCTGGGATTATGTATTTCCACCTACTGATGTCAACTGTTAAGTGAGTCATGGGAGGATCTGAATAGCAACCACATGAGAAAGGAGGGAGCACTCAGGACAGTTCCCCTTACAGCTGGGAGGAGGCTGCCACCCAAACGTCATGACACTCAGATAAAGATTGGGTGAAGGGTATGGAATGGGAAGGGATCATTAGGGAAGGTATCCATCTCCCCAGAAAACAGAACCTCAGCAGAACCTGGCCTTGACTCTGACCCGAGAGGCACATCCACAACAAGCTGCACTTAATGTGATGTCTCATGAAGATCAGCAGCTCTAAAAATTAGTAACAATTTTAAAAGAGCAGACACAATAATTTTTGCAAAACCATCCCAACCTATAGTGTTTCTTGACTGTCTTGTATATTATTTCATTTTAGGGAAAAATTTTCACTCCCCCTCTCCATGTCTAAGAAGACAGCAAATATCTGACTGTTTCACTGCACTGATTTCCTTTCAGGATCCTCTTCCAGTCTTGATTAACCCGTAAATGCTTTGCTGAAATAAAAATTGTGCCTCGCAACCTTTGTCTGTGTCTTCAGAAATTTGTTTTGCAGCCAGTCTCCTTGAACACTTGCATAGATAACAGAGAAAAGTCCTGTAAGAGAAACAGAATGGAAGCAGAGGGTTGTCAAACGACATGTACAAATGGATGTAGCTTCAGGACGTTGTCTTTACCAGAACTTTTTTCCTTTTTTTTCCTTTCTTTTTCCTTTTTTCCCCCTTTTTTTCCCCTTTTTTTTCTCCTTTTGGCTTTTAAGTCAGCCTACACAGAGCACAGCCCCTTTTAAAATCCCTTAAAACTTAAAAAAAGAACTTAGAACTTGAAAATGAAACTGAGTTTGTTGAGACCAGGTTCACAGACTTCTGAAGCAAGGTTGTGGTCTTTGTAGGCTGTCAGATGCAGAAGACAAAAAATTCAGATGTTTAGGATCTGCCAGGAACATGGGTCAAAACAGTAGAAATCAGAACTGTTCCAATTTATTGGGATACCTGCCAATTCTAACATAACATATTCAGACAAAGAGTGCAGCATAAAATGCATTTCTGACAGCCAGATCTTTTGGCAAGTACTTTAGCATCAAGAAGGAAACACTCCTGTCCTCTCACAATTTAGGCTACAGATGGAACACAGAAATCTTTCCAGATCTGCTTGGATAGACAAAAGCAAACTTACACATCGCATCACGGGCACTTGTGCAACCCAGCAATCTGGGATCCTGGAGGAACACGGAGATCCTGGGAGTGACATTAAACAGGCTGGAAACAAACAGTATTTGTGGGGGGACATGCTAACACCCTTATTTTTGCTCTGAGACATTTGTGAGCAACTACTGACTCCAGCAGTAGCTGCAGCTCTGTGCTGCCGTGCGCAGCAGACAGAGCTGGACATTTTGTTTCAGCTCAGTATTCTTACTTCTGTGCCAGAGCATGTCTAAAGCACCATTTTGCATTAAATTTTTCAGGTTACGGTATTTCCATAAATGAATGCACAGCTCAGAGAGAGACCTGAAGGATCACAACATTTATTTCCTTTAAGCACCACAAACTCTTAACTCTGTTAATGCCAAAGGCCTGCACCATAGACCTGGAGAAATATGGAGATGCTGATGCTGACAGACCTGCAACGAAAGCCCCATTTTCAGGCACTGAGTGCATATGCTCCTTTTGCCTTTCGAAGAGCACAGGACCCCCAGGTCCCCCAGCTCAGCCAGTGCAGCCCTACCACAGCTCAGCTACCTGAGCCTTTCACACTTGTGTGAAAACAAATTACAGGCCCAAGCTCCCACCAGGGACGTCCAGTGGGTGTCTCATGGCAAAGAAAAACGTTCTGTTTCTCCAGGCTAATTGCACCCTTGTGCCCCTCAAAAAGAGCAGGCAGGCCACAGCTCCATCATGGTGACTGCTTTACACTTCTTTTTTTCCCTCCCCTTTTTCTCCAAATACATAATTTACTCTGCTTGAGGGAGCCTACTGAGTGGCTATCTGTAATAAGCTCCTTCTGGGAGCAGCTGGACTGGTCCAGGCTGAATGCAAAGGCAGCCCCAGCTCCCCTCAGCTGGGCTCTGGCCATGCTGGTGGCACCCGCCCATCCCTCCTCCTCCTCCTCCTCCTCCCTGCACTGCCTGAACATTCTGTGCTGCTGCTGCCCGGGATGTCACCATGAATAAGTACAACTGTCAGATTAAATCACTGCCTGGGTGGGATCTGCTGAGCCTACGACACACATTCCGGGCACCTAAGTCATGCCAGGGAATCTGTCCAAGAAAGAGATCTAACTGGAGCTGCTGCACATGGCAAATCAGCTTTGGGGCTATAGGATGAAATATGTTCTGCCCTGTGTCAAGAGGGCTACAGGGGGTGGAGGAGGAGGCATACAGACTCCTTTTGCTGTGAATGCACTTGTAGCATAACTGTGTTTCAGTCCCTGGAGGTTCAGAGCAAGAGATGAAGTGACAGCTGCTGCTGACAAAGCAGAACTTTTGTGTGGTGGGAGCACAGTGAGTCTGTGGGCCCTAAGCAGAGCTGGTCAGAGGCGTGGCAAAGGTTTATTGCTGCCACCTGACACCCAGAAAGGGCCAGGCTTTATCTAGGAGCCTCTCCTGATGACAGTGCCCACTGCAAATTCTAGCTGCTAGGGAGAAAGGCCTGAATTGCTTCACCCCACCAAAATCCTCCCAGCTGCTGGCACTGTGATGGCGCATCCATGCATTGTCCATCCTAGCCTGGGCTCAGGGTGTATTCTTCCAAATTGTCCTTCTGTGGATTACTGGTGGGCACACTGCACAGAAAGCACTCACTGGGCCAATCCTCTCAGCAAGCAGACGTATCAATCTGCTTTCTTAACAGCTTCTAGAAGGTCTGGCCCAACTTGTCTGCACACATTGGTCTCCCCCATGACTCCATTTCACCTGTGGTTCACCAGAACTCTACCACACAGGGGTCTCCCAGACATACCAGATCTTGGGGAAAAAAACATGGAGTGGCAAGGAAATGTACTTGTTGGGAATATAAGGGAAGGGAAGTCATGTATGGACACTCTCCCTCTCACTTGCAGGTTGCTTTCATGTGAAAATATGAGCAAACTTATGCTGTGCCTGCAGTGTCAGCCACAACTCTGTCACCACCAATTCTACGTGTGCTAATGCCTTTAACATTTTGTGTTGATCACTTTTCCTCCCACTTTAAATATTTTTCCTGTCACCAAGGGTTTTTGAAAACCATGCTGTTTGGAAACTGGCTTTCTTACATACATTTGCCACCTGCCTGTGAGTGGAATGCTAATTTTTGATGAATATTTACTGCTGTGCTGTAGTTCAGCATGGGGAAAGAGGAGCCCCGCTTGCCCTTGCTTCAACCTTTGGTGACTGTGGCACCAGGACAAAGATCTATCTCTGAGTGGCTTCATTCATAGCTGACTGTTTAATTAGGCAAAGTGGCACAGTTTAAACAAACTTCCCTTGAATGTGCTCACTGAATGAATAGCAATGACCATAACACTTTATTATAATATTGTGTCTTTCACCCAATGCCTTGACAATGCTTCACGAGGGGGGGAAATTTTATTTATCTTTATGTTTATGAAGATAAGAGCAGAAAAAGTGAAGTATAAAAAGGTGAAACTTCTGCAGAAGACGTTGGTAGAGAAAAGGGAGCAGAACCCAATGGGAAACACTGCCAGTCTCTGACTACTACAGCTGACAAAGAAAAATGGATGCCCCTAGACCTAACCTCAAAGTGTGCTACTCTCTTAAGAGAATCTCAATGCCACCACTCTTCTCTTCCTGTCACTGAAGTAAAGAGTACAAACAGTACTGTGGCTGTGTCTGTAGCCTAATCAAAACTGTGAGGTCCTTAATTAGGACAACAGAAACACTGACCTACCTTTATCTGATCACAGGAATGACCTTCCCACCAAGAAACTGCTTTACAGTCCCCAAAAGCCACCTAAGAACCAGTCTGCTTCCAGGACTAAGCTCCTGATCCACGAGGCAGTTAGTGTCTCGTGGAGGTGAGGAGTGACAGGCACCCCTACATTTTAGCCACACTTCTCTGCTTTCTCTGGATTTGGTTCAGCAGCACATGGAGACTTGCCCTGGACATGTTGAACCGCCACGTGGCAGGGTTCTGTGAGCTGAGCCAAGCCAAGCAGTGTGGTGCTTCTCAGTGAAGGGAAGAAGCTGATCAGGAATATGCAGAGCAGAGGGCAACAACACAATAAAGAGGGCGTTCTACTTACAGGAGGAAGGTAACACTGAGATTAAAAGGAAGAAGTACAGACACAATGAGAAACTGGACACAGATGGTCACATCTGCACTAGGCATATCACTGGGCTTTGCCAAGGCATCAGAACGAAGATCCAATTAAAATGAAAGGCAGAAGACTGGTGCCTTCAGCAGAACGCTGCTCCCTCCCTATGAGATCACTCAACACGCGCCTGATGCTGTCACTGACCCGGCATTGTCCCGGCAAAGTCATTCTCCAGGACACCCTGCAGAGGCCCAGTGATTTGTAACACGCTGGGGGGTGAAAGGAAAATGATGGGGCAGGGAAATATTGGGCCTCACAGTGGGAGGCATGAGTAACAACCAGACAACCCAAAGCATCTGACCTCAAAGAACTGTGCACAGGGGACACTGGGTCTGCAAATTTTGCTAGGCTTACAGAAAGGAATGTAAGCTTAATTTGTGGCAGTGGGAAGCCACTGGGGATTTAGGGAAATTAGTAAAAGGAGGTGTTGCTGTGCTACTTTATAGGAACTTGACATGATGTTCAAATGCTGTCTGTTGGGAGCCTGGATTACTTTATTATTATTTTTAATAACTCCAGAGGGCTTTCTTTTGCAAAGGAACTCAAGCTGAGATGGTGGGTTTGTATGTTCTCTATTCATTTGGAGGGAGAATTGTTTGATGGATGCTGAAGTTTATGTTTCTTTTGCAATGAGAATTGTTGGAATGTTTTGTGGCCCAGATCTGTGTTCTCATTTTCACCACGCAGTTATGTAAGACTCTGAAATAATAAAGTAATGCTGGCTTTTTAAAGGAAAGAAATGGCTGCATGGGCTCCCAGTGTGATGGCCTGTGTGTGGTATCCAGTGAACAGCACAAGTCTGATCTGCAGGGTCCATTGTGATGGGCCTCTGCCATCCATCAAGATTCTTTGTTCTACCGCTGGGAAATAAGAAGGAATCTGTGTTTCAGAAGCACAAAAGATTACTGGATTTGTGTATGTGCTCTAGACTGTATAGATGTGAGTTGACATCAAAGTATATGTCTCTGATTGCTCTTACATGTGTACTTTGAGGGAAAGAGAAATGGGACATTTCCAGCACTGAGAGGATCTGGTAATTTTTGCTGTTCACCTGATTTCCTGTGTGTGCATCCATTGCGTTTTTTAACCCAAGGAAATTTCATTTCACAGAGGAATGGACATAAGGTCATTTAAATTGAACTGCAATATTAGCTTGTCATCTTGTCCAAAGTGCTTCATCAAGCACAGCACAACTGGTTTATCTATCTCCTACTATTCCCTGAGATGCAGCTGTCTAGTCAAGTTCTGATGTCCTGATATGCTGATTCCATACTGTTCCTGGGCATCTTGATACACAGCTAAAGTACACTACATAAAAGTTTACCTTTTGCTTTAATTACCTTGCTACAGCCCAAGTTGATTTACTTCTGTTCCCTCTGCTTTGGCTAACAAGTATAACTGATGCTTCATTTCCTTCTCTCAGTAGTAATAGAAGGTTGCATAAACTGTTTCCCAATATGCTGTGTTGTAACATGATGGGCTGGGTATTAAAATAAGGAGCAATAAGCAATTTAAGATAAGATATTAATACAAGTGCACTGCAAAGACTGCGGAACCAAGCAAGAGACTCAGAAACTCCAAAGGAACTATATTCTGTTTCTGCTCTTCTTTGAACATGAATTCAGAGTGACTCCATTAATTACAAAGAAATCTGGGGTAAAGATTGTGCCAGGGCTGAGAAACTGAAGTGCAGTCTACACTGTGTAAAAAATACAGAGATTTTTTTTTATTATTGAAGCTTTGTTTCTTCAGCAAAGTTTCTACCCCACTGCAGTTGGTCTGCTACTCAGTTAAGCTGAATGACTAAGTACATCCCTGTAATAGAGATGTACCAACCTACAGCAGGGATTTGGGATATAATTTTATTAAGTTTCTGTAGTTTCTCAGTGTAGAATGACCCTTTGTGTAAATGAGGCCCAGTAGCTCATAGTACATGAGAGGAAAATCTCCCAGGGTTCTCACATGCAGTATCCACCAAATACATCCCCAGGGAAAGCAGATTTGCTGCTGTTTTCCCATACACAAGAAGCAAAACTCAGCTCAAAGCTGATCAAAGCAAGAATAAGCTGCTGCTGCTCCAAGATTTTGGGAAGATACATCCAAAACCAAGACATCTATAATAATAAGGGGTTCTGCTTTTATGTTGCTTCCAACCATGCTGTGACCATCCCCAAGATCCTTTGGCTGTGAGGAAATGCAAGAGATAAGATTTCCTTTGCCCTTTTAAGAGAAAGTTTGAAAGCCCAGGGAGCTCTGCTGGAAGATAATGTGACACAGGCTGTCTATGTTCTCCAAAGGATTAAGATTAATAATAGGCAGATGATTAATTCAAACAACGATAAAAAATTCCACTGCATTGTTACAAGATTTTATAAATTGGCTCTTCCTCCTTTACAATCTAGAAAATCTGAACAGATCCATTCTCAGAAGCAATTAAGATCACAATCTGGTCCCTATCTTCAGGTTTCATCAGTTTGATTTCCAAATCTATTTGAACACAAATACTAGGAAGCCTGAAAGAGAAGCTGTTACATTGTAAATCAATCAGCTACCCTGTAAGACAGGAACTGAAGCCTCTGCTTTTATTAGTAGAAAGAACTGAGTCATTTGCCATGACTACATGCTTCTGGATATGATTTACTGCTTCTGCAGTTCATTACAGAAAAAACCCACAAACCAGTGTACAGAGCCTTCCTTAAATTTCATATCAACATATCCTGGGAACTCGAGATGGACACAAACTGATTTTTGCATCCGAACATCCCTCTGATATTGATCTCCCTTTTTACTTTGCTGCATACATCTTCCTGAGCCGCAAGAGAAATGTGGGAGACAGGTTGTGACACAGACCTGAAGAGAGGGACAAATTGGCTCAGAGATGTCAATTTCTTCCTTTCAGACAAATAGCTCTTTCTGGACCCTCTCACAGCAATTCCTTATCTTTGCTGTGAACACTTAGAAGAAGGACATTGCATTTGCCCAGAATGTGGCTAATTGTTTTCAGAAATTCATGACAAATGGGAAGTAGTTCAGGTCTCTCTCTGGAATGACAGGGGAAAGAGCTGGAGAAAAAATTAATTGCCATGAAGAAGATTGCATCAGTCAGAGAGACCAGTCATGGTTTGGTGAATACAGTGGGACCACACAGAGCTGTAATTTCAGAAAAGGTTGTACTTTGACTAGCAAGCCAATAATGCTTTAGATCATTGTTCTATTAGTAACTATTTTCTTCATATTAGTAAAACAATTACTACATTTTCCAACAGCTTCTTACAGTTGTATCATGGAAATTATTGCCTATAAATTATATAAATATGGCTTATCATATTCTCAAAACATGTAACTGAATCAGGCAACTCATTCACACCTCCTGTTCCCACCTATGGATGGTATTTCTTGGACGCTGATGACCTTGGCAATTAAAACCCATTTCTATATACATGATACACAGGAAGCACAGAAACATGTTCAAGTTGTGTCATCATAACCTCATCTGCTGAAGATGTTACTTAATGCTGTATTCCAAGGATTTGTGCTTGCGGGACTCAAGGTGAATCATTTGCCTGGAATTGTCCTTCTTTTCTTAAAATGGGAGTTTTGTTTTGGTGCAACTGGGATAGTTACACTGAGGTAGTTTGGCTGGAACTGGGAAATTTAGATTTGAATGCAAACCCCAACTACATTATAAGCTGTTGAAATCCCAAGGTTAGTAGACAGACAGGATGACTTGAGCTCAAATTTCCCTAAACTGTGATTATGTTTGGACACAGGGAGAGTAACAGACTTGTGTAATAAGAGCAGGAGTTGTTGAAACAAATCTGGATCGACCATGCCCCCCTGGGCCTGCTACAACTGTACCTGCAGGAAGTGAGTAAGAGAAAACAATTTCCCTGACATGATGCTTGCTGCTGTGCCCCCATTTGGGACTGTTTCAGGATGAGCTTTGCAGAGCAAAGCAGATCAGTGACTGCCTAGGAGCACAGGTGTGAATCTTTGAAATTGGTCCTTACACTCCTCATCACAGTGGCAGTGTCTGGGGAGCAGGCAGGCCAGGGGAGAAAAGTAAAAGGCAATGTCCAGTACTGTGCCTTCTCCTCAGCCATCCCAGAGGCCTGGTGACATCACCAAGAACTAAAACACTGCTCGCTTCCTTTGGGAGCTGAAGCTGAGCCTCCATTTCTTAAGGAACAGGAAAGGCTGGGTATCTTTGCTGCCTCAAATGGAAGCTCACTGATGCTGATGATCTGCTCTGTGGCTATTGTTTGAGCCTTCAACAAATAATTTTCTCATCATCATCTAATGACCTTATTCGACCTAACAGAATGGTACTGAAACTAATTTCCCATAGAATCTCACACCCAAACTGTATTGTTACAGGTCTCTGTGGACTTGCACTGAAATTACTTTTCCATGTAAAGGGACATGGTTCCTTCTCCCTGCAGACTTGAAGCAATTTTCTTGTTACATCTCACATATCATAGTGTCCATAGGCCACCTCTCTTCAGAATAGTTTTCTGCAGAATTTCACATTTAAAATGCTATAATCAATAACCTTAGTCTAGCACAACGTTTTTCCCCCCTAAAATTGCACATTCAAACAGCATCACTTCTGTTCCCTCCAGACTTGCATTTACAATCCATTTTCCACCCTAATGACATTGAAAAGGAGATGTTTCAGTTGGTGCTACATTAATGTTGCAGGCAATTTACACTCCTATGACTAGAAACTGCCATTCAGAAGCTTGTGCCCTTTATAAGTGCCAGTCCAAATGGGCAAAACACTGCCATTAGAAAACAACATTCAAAACAATATGCCATGTAGCTTACACAATAGAGCTGCAACAACTTCACTGATGGTATAGTAATGTCAGGCTGTTAACTCCAAATGATCTCATTTTTATCATGCTAGAATTTGCCCTCTTTTTTATGTTGTTATTCTTTCAGTTTTCTCAAATCCTTTCCCTCACTATGAAGCCTTCGGTCCCTCATTCTTTTCCCTCCTGTGCTGTTTACAATTGGTGCTTTCTCTGAATATGATTTTGCATTTCTCTGCTGGAATGTAATTTTAAAGACACTTGCTGATGGCCTTCTCATTTGCCTCTTTGGCCTCTTGCTTTTCAAAAAGAAGGCTCAAATTCATAGTCTATCCTACAGTACAATCAATTCTCACCTGTCAAAACTAATCACATGGGTTAGAAATCAGGAGCTCTCAGATTTGCTTGCATGCTTTGTGTTTGTTTATTCCTCCTCTTCAATCTGCTGTTACCTGAGCCATTGAGGAGATTTAATTTCTAGACTTTTCTCTGCAAACTTGGGCCCAGAAACTTTATTTTTATGAAAGTCAAATGACAGAAATCACATGAGTTGAGGGGCTGTGGCTTTAAGAACATTAAATATCTTGAAAAGTGGAGCCTGAAGTTGTCATGAGAAGTGACTATGTAGAGACCACAGCAGGCAGAGTTAGGAAGTTTCCGTCTGTTTCAAACCCAAAGAGCACATCAAGAATTGGGCTGGCTCCAGTATTTCTACATCTTATCTTCAAGTCCGTGAAACCCTGGATTTAACAATCCTGTATTAGGAAAAAAGCCTCAGATTCCTGGAGAGCAGAAAACAGCAGAATGGCTCAAAATATGAAATATATGTCAGAGAGGTGAAAAGTCTGATAAAACCTGCTTTTCTTCCCTAGAATCAACAGATTTCTCTTGAAGTGGACAAGAGAACAATTTCCCTTTGGAGTTCATTTGGACATAAAAACTTGCCATTGCCTCAGCTGTACAGATACTACTACAGAGGGTCCTGTATTGAGCACACATCCTGTGAGCACTGGAACCTGCACAGCTGTTTCAGGGTTTTGTCAGCCTTACTCTGTCAGCTCCTAAGGGTGGTGTTTGGGTCCACACTCAAACACTTCTTGAGATGCCATCAACTCCATGGCACTGAAAGTACAGGTGCAAGTCCCTTGCTTACGGCAGGGGGGTGTTTGCTCGTCCCAGAGGGCGATGACATATTTTGCCAATGAGCTAATTTCCAGACAGAGGTCCTGGTCAGCGTCAGGGTCTCCCTGTACCTGGCACCCTACAAAGGGAGTAGAGCAAAGCCATTGCCTCCAAGAGCCTGCTCTGTAAAAAAAACAAGCTGTAAAAGCCAGGGCTAGGGGCCAAGAGTAGGAAAACACCAATGAGCAGAGAGCTCCACCTGCTCAGTGTTCTGTGTGCTCACAAAGAACAGGGAAAACACAAACTCAAGCCCTTGTTCTGCCTGAGTCAGGCCTTGGACTTGCCCTTGGGTCATTCAACTCAGATATCTCAACTATTATTGTTTCATCATTTTCTGACCCAGTCTTTCTAATTGAGAATTTCTATTTTGTATAACTAATTAAAAGAAAATTGAGCCAAAAACTATGACAGCATGTGTGTACATGTGAGAACATGGATTTCAGCCTGGCAGAAATAAGCTGAAGTCCTTCATGGTGATTGGATTTGAGTTCTATCTCAGTCCTCTTGCAGGTGAGGTCTGTAGCACTTTTTCTTCCAGCAAAGCTGGTGTAGTGCTGACTTCCATACCTGCTCCAGCTGATTCTTGATAAACTAGCATTTTAGAAAGAGAAGAATCTTGTCAAAAAGCTCCTGAGGCATCCCTTAATGTAAAGCCTGCAGAACCAGACAGTTTAGCTACTGTCCACCTTAATGGCTCTGAGTCATCTTATCTCCAAATGCTGCTCAACTCAGCACCATTATTGGTCGATTTCTCTCAGGCATCACAGCAAGAGCATAGCTCAGGCTTGGATTTTGATAAATCAAGGCAGGTCTTATTTTTAAAAGCAAGATAATCAGTGTAATACATCTGGTGGGAGAAATACTTTTGCCGTCATTCAGAGACACGAGTCAAAGTTTTCCAAATCCAAAAGATGTGCTTTAGGTAACCTTTTGTTTCATCCTGACCTATGTATTGAATGCAGCAGTTGGACCCTTTGATTTGCCCTTTCTTCCTTCAGGCATTCAATTTGTCTCTTGGCACAAAGTGCACCTTAGGCAATTCTAAAATATCACAGCACTGCAGTGAACTCTTCAAGATGTACGCGTGAATGCCTGGTCCCCTTCACTAAGATCCCAGTTCAGATCATGGCTTCCCAAAACCTCATGCTGATCACACACTTAGTAGGGAGAAATTCTAAAGATAATGTTATGCAGATGAACATCTTAGCTAAGAGTATCTGAAGTTATTCTATGAGAAGCCCTAAGGAGTATGAATTAACAGGAGAAGCAGAGCATGTGAAAAAACCCCTCTCAATGTCACTTTGTGCCGAGTATTCAAAAACCACATACAAACTGCATATAAACTTGGTAAGTGCTCCAAGGGGCACAATCATCATAAATCTGGGCTAACACTCCAGTCTATTCAAAATGATTTTTAAAGCACTGTTCTGTTGATGATGTCTTTGTTTTATTTCATCCGGCTTAGGCCATTCTAGACTGGCTGTGTTTTTCTTTTGTTTACAGACAGTGTCTCAAAGCCATAAGTCTCTGAAAGTCATCAGGATTATTATTTCTGGGGAGACACAGCTCAAATGTGGACAGGCTGAGTATACAAGTGTAAGCTGCAAGTGATGCACATGTATCCCTCAGCAGCTACAGGACTCAGTTCTCACACTTGCACTCCTGGAAAACTCTCCGGGTTTAGACTCTGTTCCTCATGTATTAAAATGCGTTATAGGTTGGCCATATTGCTACCTTCACTTTCTGCCTAGAAAGGTGCATCATTCATTTGTTCTTGAAATAAGACAAACAAACCCCTCAAAGCCATCCAAAGCAGATTCAAAACAAAACAAAACACAACAAGACACAGCACAACAAAACAACTTAGTTACCAAAGCTAAATACTACTCTCAAACCCTTTCCAGCAGTGTGTTTCCAGGTGACATTATACTGTGGCTACAGTTTAGGATCAAATCAGGCATGGACACACTATGACATAACACTACACAGTGTCAAGTGTCCAACCCCAGATTCTGCAGCTGATGGCTTGGGGAGGATATTAGAAAGGATGAGAGTGACAAGCCATATGTAGGGAATGAATCATGGTTTCAAGGTTGTTTATGGCCATGCAGAAAATTAAACATTAAAAGTGTCCCATGGACTGCACTCAAAAGTCAGTTTAGAAGAAGAAAATATAGTGTTTGTCTGTTTTAAAAATAAGAGTATTTATGGCTTGGACTGCCCCTAAATGTACTTAACTGTACCATCTGCAACAACTACCACTCAAGAGCTGAGTCTCTCAGTGAGAGAGGAAGAAAGGAAGAACATTAGTGTTTTCTTTTCCTCCTTATTAAGAATTAGTAAACAATTTTCTGATCTTCTTTAACGACAAGAATATTACTTTTTGGAAAATGCAGATCGAATGAAGAAAGTTATGTATTTCAGTTGCATAAGTCCTTCCCCTGCTTGTGGATAAATGGTTTGGGTTAAACACTAAATACTTCTTCTGATATCAAACACATAAAAACTGGGCTGCAATTATCCTACCCACCAGCAGCTCACTGACAGCTCAAATGTTGTGTCTTATGCCAATCAAATGGAGCAACATAGGAGGTGCAACATATATTTAAGAACATGTGCATGCCTCAGAACACAGACAAGTGAAGAAGGTAAAACAAGAGGGAAGAGGTATCTCACAAATAGATTAATATGGTACAGAACATGTCCAGTAAAAACATTTGCTGTCTCTCCTACCCAAA
This sequence comes from Corvus moneduloides, assembly GCF_009650955.1. Classification (NCBI taxonomy): domain Eukaryota; kingdom Metazoa; phylum Chordata; class Aves; order Passeriformes; family Corvidae; genus Corvus; species Corvus moneduloides. The sequence goes on from NC_045486.1 coordinate 10,885,536, forward strand.
GAGAACAAACATTAGCGCAGTGCTGCAGCAAGATCACAAGTGATTTAGAGGAGCTGGCACTGTCCCTGCAATACCCTGTGTACTGAGGCAACAGAAGAAACAGTGTGAGGAAAAGGAGAGATATATCTGGAGGCATCGAGAGCAATTTGAACAGATACTTGGTGAAGCAAATGATTCCCAGGACTGATTGCCCCTCATTGGGCATGCTACCATTGTACTCTGGGAGAATAGAATGCTTTGCACCACTGAAAAGGAGATGTAATCTCCTCTAGCACAAAATGTAGCCTTCGGAGTTTTTTATTGACCAACTGTCAGCCAGCACAGCCAACTGGAAAAGGGACTAAAGAAGGGTCAGGAACCTTCCATTTTACCCACCTGTAAGGAATAGCTGAAGGTCAGTGAGTGAAAAGTCATTCCAGGTATGATCTATGTGAGAGAAGAGAAATCTTTCTAACAGGAAAACTTTTACGGAGACACATTCCTGATTCTTATTTAACCTATGAAGTCCTGAAAACTTCCCTGATTTTTTTTTTAATTACTGTTTCCCTAGATTGAAATAATCATCATTGCTATGTGGTGAAAAGGAGTTGGATCAACTCTTTGAGACAGTACACTTAAAATGCTGGAGTGATGAGAAAAATATCAGGGGAGTACAGCTCAGGGACAAAGATAGTGTTTGAAGTCAATATTTTGTTAAGATCACACAAAATTGGTAGGTAGAGACAACAAAGCCACCATTTGTAGAGTTTAAATCGGTTTAAAGCAATATTTACATGAAATCTTTCTGCCAACTGCTGGCAAACAGTGTAGAAAACAGACAGTTATTTAGGAGAATAGTCTCCTTACTTCCTGAAATCATTCTCCAGCCCAAAGCTCCTGCTGTCCACTGCTACTATCTAAAAAAAAAAAAAAAAAAAAAGAAGAAAAAAAAAGGAAAAAAAGAAAAAAAAGAAAATCAGCTGCTCACAGGGAAAACCAGGAGGTATTCTATTCTATTCTATTCTATTCTATATTGGCTAGTCACTATTATTGAAATCTTACATCAATCATAAATTGAACCGTAAAGAAGGGTTTTAACCCCTCTAAAGATTAATCTGAGCCATGAAATTAATTCCTATATGCATTTCCACAAATTTTAAGCTTGTCAGATAAAAGTTCGTTTGATTTCAAATATGTACTGAAATAGTCCTAAATTGCAGATCTGAGTTTGAGAAGGAGTGTGAATTTTCCTTAAATCTGAAGAAAAGTATGGCTTGAATCTACATTTATGTCCAGAAATCAGTTGAGGGGGAAGATCCCATTCTGACAAACCCCTTTGCAAGACAAAGCTGCATTTTAACCAAATAGAGCTCCTGCCTCTAATTTGTAATTCCTTGCAGTTGGTCTGTAATTTATATCTGAAAAACCAATCTCAGAACATATCATCACCTACACATGTACAAACACACCCTCAAAATTAAGATAGGCTCAGCTTTCAATAACCTTTACCCACAGATAGATTGTGCTCATTTTCACTGCTGATATTCTTAACACCAGATTAATGTTATTTAAGACTGGAGAGTGACATTTTGTTTCTGTAGAAAACACTGCACAGGTAAGAGCAGTGCCAGTTACCTCACCTCCCTACCATCTCTGCTGATTTTGATCTCGATTGGATTGCTCTAATTGACGAATATATTCCTGTTATGCTGGGAAAATGCATTAACTGTGCCATCTATTCCATGGGTTTTACTACAGACACTGTTGCCAGCAATACAACACACACAAACAGTGCCTCTACAGGTGCACTCAAAGTTCAGACTAGTCATGAATTACACCTATGAATGAGAATTAAGTAGAACATTCCTTTCTAAGTACTTAGAGGTTGGCAGTACAGGCTTCTTTAGCAACGACGATATTAAGCCTGAAGGATTTGGCACTAAAATAGAATCTCTTTCTGGGACAGAGATGATTTTACTGAAACATTTGGTAATTGTAGTTACTATAAGGAAGGGTTGGTAGAATCAATTATTACAAAGGTTGCTTGACACTTCCCATTCATTATAAAATCCTCTTTTCAATTGCTGCAAACATTGCCAACCTTTAACTAGGCAGTCTAAAATCTTCCATGCTGAGTCTCTCTTTTAGGCTGACTTATTTATCTAAAGGAAGATTTTAGCCACAACAGTCTGCCTTTACCAAGAATGAAACTGGATAAAAATACATCATTTTGGCCATATTTAACGAAAGAAAGTGAACTGGAAATCCATATACTTCAGACAAGATCCTGAAGGAGAAGAGAGAGTTTTTATCATTGAAGTGTCTTGTGCTGTTCTTGTGAAACTCGGAAATTGTGTTGCATGGACTTTTATCAATATTTCTTGACGGAGAAAATATCTGCAATACTAGGTAAAGGTTTGTGAAAAACGCAGTATCTGTTTTCACTGCAGATCTTTGTTCCTCTGCAGCACCTACATGGGAAAGGGGTGTATGCGTGTGCCAGCATACCTAAACCCCTAAACTGAGCTTGCAGAATTCAGGACTGTTGGCGGACCTGATTTTCTTTTCCCTGCACACTCTTATTCCTATCCCATCCTGGCGTCAAAAGGCAGGGAAGATCCTCAGCTGCCCTATGCTTCTAATGACCCCCTCTCTGCTAAACCAGTAGCACTGATGGGGAAACTGTCCTGACACAGAGGGTAAAAAGTACAAGAAAAGCAGGAAAGGAAAGAAGGTGGCTGAAACTCTTTGGAGAGGCAAGAACTAGAAGATGGTCAAAAACTGAGTACAGTTCAGGATGAGTGTGAATGGAGGGAGGGGAAAGAAGACAAAACAGCTATTGGGACTTGGAGCCTGGAAATGCACTGAGTGGGACCTAAGGGCTGCTGGCAGACATGGAAATGGAGGTCATTTACACTAAGTTCCACCTAGTGAGGATGGTGTCCTTCGGACACCTCTAAGGCCAATCGGGAAAGCCCTTGTGCCACTAGGTTGCTGGTAATGGTGACCAAATTAAGGTCCTAATTTGAATTGCCTTCTGGAGAAACATTTCTCACCAGGGAAATGAGTCTTCAGAGGGGAAAGTTAGATTGTAAATGAAAAGCTGTGACAAAGGCAAAGGGATGAGAAGATTCATTGCCAGGTTCAGCTAGAGAGAGGGGTTTGGGAATTCATTTGGGGTAGGAGAAATTCAGTTTCTTCTCCTGCTTATCAGTCCAGGTATCTCCTACAGATGTGTGAGTGCTGATCCTGCAAGACTAGACCTCCACCTTGCCCTCCACCACAGTGTTTTTTGCGTGTTGCTAAGCAAATGGATTATTCCACATTTCCACAGCTTGTCAGTTGTCCTCTTAGGGATCCAGCAGGAGACCCTAGAGTCTGATCTGCAAAACTGTTGAATATTCACAGCAAGAACCGAAATTGGTAGGAACTATTATTTAAATATATAAAATATTCTGTGGTGTCATGAAGTCAGAGAAAAAAAATCAAATCCCAGACAATCAAAAACCTTTGTCAATGTTTACTCTTCATATATCTATTTTTCATCTGTCCAAATAGAGGTGCAGTATCCCCTCATTTCATTGAGGCATTGTGAAAATAGATTATTTCATGTCTGTGAAGCATGCAGATACAGTAACAATGACTGCTGAAGAAAAGCTCCCAAGGAAATTAAGAATTCTGTATTCAGAACAGACTTTGAATGGTGTGCAGTAAATAAGCCATGGGGTACACATTGAACAATGAAGATAATAGGAAATATTAAATAGCTACTCATTAAGTGAGCAATATCCATCCTGCACTTTAAACAGAGCAGAGATTTGACAGTATGTGAGCCTGTGATTAAAGACAATGCCCTAATGCATGTGACACAAAGGCTCTAGTGAATTTGGAACAACAACCAAGTACTCTTAATTTAGCCCCCCACAAAAACCAGGACATAGATCAATAAATATTAGAAGGGGGGTGGGTTCCAAAACTGGCCCAACACAAAGTCCGTGGGTGTCTGGATTTAGTTCACATTAGAGAAGAAAACTGACCACAGCTTTTTATCTGGATCCAGATGTCCTCAAATTTCAAGACTAAACAAGACTTGATTCTGCTTTGGCATCCTCTGTACTGATTTGTCCTCCCTAAGCTGGCAGAGTGTTTCTGTGGACCTCTTCATTATCTTGGCCTTCAGAAATGTTGCAGTACTAATCCTGACATTAAATTGTACCTATTCTTGTAACATTTAGAGGATCTTGTCTAGCAACATCATTACAGAAGTGTAAGGTGGGTATAGGTCTTCCTAAGCAACTTGGGTAATGCAGGACAAAACATGCACTGTTCACCGTGAGATTAAAAAGGACAGGACAGAGGAGATACCACATCAGGGGCACAGGGCATCCCACCGGGGTCAGGATGGAGCAGGAATGGATGCAGCCCTGTTGGAACTGGGAATCTCTGAAGCCTTGCAGGCATTCTCATGTCACACCTCCTGGAGCTCTCCAGCCACACCAAAACAGGGGACAAGAGGAAACCCAGGAGAAAGCAGTGAGAGCCACAGGGAAAGGTACAGGAGTATCATAAAAATGTCTTGAGAAGCTGAGTGCCATAAACTGCCATCCAACTGCCCACAGGGAATATTGGAAAAGCAGAGGCTTAAAGAATAGGAAATCAGAGAATGCACATAGAAGGTCTCATTTCCAAGGCAGACAAATCGTACAGCTGCACCTGCTACTACAGCCTGCAGCACCACCTTGAAATTTGCTTCAGCTCTACCACGTGAATCCACAGACAAACAAGAGACCATGTGCCATTTCGCATAACAAACATTTATATTTGTCCTGTCCTCCAGGCTGTTGGCTTCTGAGCTTACAGGTACACAAACGACAGAACCCACACTCAGGTCGTTGTGCACCTGGAGTTACACAGAGGTCAGAAAGTGCTCATTTCAGAGACAGAATCACACCATTCCACATAAACATGCTCCTGAAGGACCGCTTTTTCAAAGTCTTTACTCTTAAAAACTTACACAAAATGTAAAGCATCTGTAAAATTTTCTTTTATACAATAATTTATGCCAAAATTCTTGAAAAGAATGTCAACAAGAATGATAAATTGCAACACTGTATATTAAAGGACTTTGTTTTATGGTGGCTAAAAGCATTTGCTTTTATCCAGTATGAAACTGTCAACAGTCAGGAAATGATATGGATGTTTATTCTTAAGTTCTGAGAGAGAGGTTAGAAGCTCTTGATCCTCTTCTCTTGTTTTATTCACTATTACATAAAACCTTCACTATCTGTCCAGGAATGATAGAAACAGCACATCAGAGGACAAAACTATTGACATAACTGAAAAAAAAATGCCCAGCAAAATCAATTCTAATCCATCCTTCTTGCCCCTGGACTGGCAGCCAGAATGTTCAATATTCTAATCTTTGCTACTGAATCCCATTTCCCATATGGGAACATGGGCAATAGTGCTTTCTAATATCCGGAGTGCCACATCTGCCTAAGACCTAATTCCTGCTCCAAGGAAGAAAATTTCTATGTTTTCAAAACTACAGACAACTCCCGCTGGCCTCTGGAGCATGAGTAAGCAATAATCACATTATATATGTGCACGGGGATGTCAAGAGTTACACAGCCCTGCACCCTGACCTGCTACTGCAGGTATTACAGCAGAGGTGGCACTCCACCCTTATCATAGGGACGTTTCCATTGTCATGTGGGATCTGAGTCCTGTCTGTAGCCCCACATCAGCCAGCCAATACTTTTGCAGCACTTTGCAGTGTCTTTTCATTCTCAGCTTTCGGCTATGCAGTTATACAGCAAATCCAGCACCTGCTAAGTGCCCAAGTCCTGCTGCTGCTCCGTGTCCCGAGCGCAGCTGCCAAGGCTGCAGCGGGATCGGCACGGACTTTCCCCAGCTAACCTGGTACAACACCGGCATCTAGTGGAGGCCAGCCCGGAGCAAGCAGCTTCGTGCCGAGGACCTGCAGTGAGGAGTGGGAACTCCTGAGCATCAACTTGCTTCTTCTCACTCATACACTGCTGTGACTATCAAACTGAAATCCCGCGCTGTTCATTCTTTCTTGTTCTCATCCTCCCCATAAACCCATTTTGAAAAGGATACTAGAAAGAAACATGTTTACTGCTGCCTTACTGGAAGGTTCTTCAAAGCAAGTGCTAGAGGTCTGTGATTCAACATGTTTGAGCACAAACTCTTTCCAGTGCTGGAATTTGGTACATTATGAACAGGCAGGTACCAGGCTTTGCAAGGCAGAACAGTCCTGTTCAGACAAACTCTGCAGAAACAAAACCTGATTTTGTGTGGAGACCATAAAATGGCTTGGGTTGGAGGGGAACTTAAAGATCATCCAGTGCCACCCCCTGCCATGGGCAGGGACATCTTCCCCTACCCCAGGTTGCTCCAAGCCCCGTCCAACCTGGCCTTGGACACTTCTAGGGATGGGGCAGTCACAGCTTCTCTGGGCAACCTGTGCCAGCATCTCACCACCCTCACAGGGAATAATTTCTTCGTAATATCTAAGCTGAACTGACTCTCTATCAGTTTGGAGCTATTCCCCCTTGCTGGATGCAGCACTGCAAGTGGGGCCTCACCAGAGCAAAGCAGAGCAGAGGGGCAGAATCCCCTCCCTCAATCGATGTGAGACCAGTAGAACATTTTGAAAGTCTTAAGCAGGTCTGTCTTCTCCCCAGACGGCAAAAAGGAGTATTAGCACCCACTCACAGGTGGTGAAATCCTGTTGCTTGGATCCCACTCCAGCTTCTTTAGATTTGTTGTTTAACAACACACGCAAGTTCGTCTCTTCAGTTTTCTGATTTGAGTGGCTCACTCAAGAATTTTCATAACACACCTTGAGATTGCTCATTTTCCCCAACCCAACTGAACATAATAAAGAATTTGGTGCTTGCTACACTTGAGAGATTCGTGAGCAGGTGTTTCATGGGGGCAAACCCAAAAAGCAGAAGCAATGCATGTCAGAGTCCAGCAGTGGCTCATCAATTTGCTAAAACAGTGGCACTATTAGCAGAGTGGGTCTGACTTCTTCCTTCTGCTATAGTGAATGGAGCCATAGCTAGGTTTGTGCTAACCTACGAACCTCAGTACACAAACATTGCGACTCCTGGTAAAATTAACTCTCCAGGATTATCTCAAGTGAAAAGAAAACTTCATTATCATATCCCTTATTTGGGTTACAAAGTTCCTTTTTCTCTAAGTACATAATCTAGTTTTCCAATGCCAGTTTTATTATGCTGATTCCTCAAGTTTAAAGCAGAGGATATCTCAGAAGGAACATCACAAAAATACAGCTTGCTCTCAGAATTTAGGTGTCTCCTGTAGCCTTTACACAGCTTTTTTTAACAATGGAAGCTCAAGAGGATTTTGTGTTCTTCCCTCCCCTGCTTTTAACCCAGGGAAGGCAGCATTGCTAATAAAACCCACAAAGATCAACCCTAAAAATAAATATCTGCTGTTGGTCTAGACAGCTCTGGCTCTTGAAAGAATTTGATCTGGGTGGTAATTACACTTCACTTTCGCTCCATATATGAATTCAGTACTGGTAAGATATGTCAGACTTTTATCTTTCTATCCTCCCCTGATCCATCCATCAGCATTTACAAAGCATTCATCATAGCAGAAACAGTGCTGGAGATTGAAGCCTTTTGTTCATTCACACAGCAAACAGCACAGACAACAATACTGGAAGCTTCTTCTTTACATTTCCCTGCCATCATTCTTGCACCATGACCAGAGAGAACAAGTTTAAGGGTGAGAAAGCATCCCTTTTATTAATCAGCTTATGTTATAAATTTGCCTGTCCTTAAGGTGTCTCAGGGAAGGCAGACTGCACATACAAATATCTAATAAAAGATCTCATCTCCCTCTGAATGCTGAGCTTCCATTCCATCCCCAGACCACTGGCTATTACATTACTGGTAAGTAGAGGACTGGGAGGTATCGATTTTACAAGAGAATGCATGCCTGATGATAACAACACCAAAATCTGGTGAGCTCTCTGTTTAGACACAAGAAAGAGAAAGCAAACCCTTTTACCATTCATCTCCTCTGCTATTCCAGACACTCTCTATGTTTACCTTCTGGCCTCGAAGAATCAGCAGAGCAGCTTACTTGGTGCTGAACAGATTTTTGTTCAGCTGATGGCCTTTAGAAAATTCTGTCCTCAAGCTCCCAGATCTTGGTGCAAAAATAGGTGAACAATGACTAATCAAGCATCAGAGACTGGGGAAGTATTTTTGTGATGACTGGATTTCTCATTTGGAGCACAATGGCTCTCCTAAGGTCACTTCACTAGCTTCTAATTTGTCAGTTGCCAGATGATAAGGGTTTTTTGATAGTTAAATAATTCTTTTCCTTTTCTCATTGTTTCTGTAGCTATTTCCACCACCTCCATTTTAAAAACAATTGAAAATCGGAAAAACCAATCTAAGTCTAAATGCCTGCCTTTGCCTCTCCCCAAAGCCAGATTCTTCTCTTTCATGGTAAAGATCTTCATTAATTTCACTTCAAGGAAAGAATTTAAAGGGAGGAATAGTATTACTCATTTGCCTGCTGTTCTTGGCAGGCAGCGACATGTACGGAGCAAAGCCACAGGTCCTGTTATTGCCTTTGAGTTAAAGGAAAAGAGAGAGAGAAACAAAGGCATTACTGTTTCACAGAAAGAGAAATGAATAATGGATATTTTGTGGGTCACATTAACCTGTATGGGCACTTCTGAGTAATTCTTTGAATCCTGAGGTCTTCAGGAGGTCATTTGTTTCTTAAACATCCATTTACAGTAAACTTAGAAAACATATAGCTCTGGATAAAGTGGATCTCAATTATCTTCTACTTTCTGTTGAAAATCGTTTGCAATCATGTCAGGATCACTTGTCTAGTTTCAGGTTCAGTTGTGGGGCTTTATACCAATATCAGGTATTACAGATAAAAAATCACGTCTAAAATTGTTTCATAAAGTGAAGAGAATGTTTTCAATCTTCAAGAAAATGTATCTTTGGGCAAAAGCTGAACTTGAGAACGTCCACTGTTTTCAGTGAAGCTGTGACAATTCCTACCAGTAATCCTTTACATTTAATTCCCAATTTTGTTTTGATGCTCCTTGCTGAACTCAAGACAGACTGAAGACAGAAACATGGTGAGTGTGTTAGCACAGCACCTAACGCAATGGAATCCCAATCTCAGTTTGAGCTTTCAAGCACTACCAAAATATGCACAAGAATAATTAACAAAAAGTAATCATGTTTAAGGGCCTTCTGACTAGACGTGAATACCATGGCTGTCTAGATGAGACAGTGACAGCCTACAGACCATATCTGACCTATGGGATGACTTTATCCCAGTCCCAAAGGACTTTGCACCATATATTTGCTAATATATTAGCCTGGGAACTGTGACAGTGCAAGAAAAGAAAAGGGCAAGGATATGCAGCAAAACCCACCTGTGAGTGTAAAGCTGATCCTTGATATATTACAGGGTTTAGAAGCCCTCCAAAAGTGGCCAGAAACTAAACATTGTGTACCAGGTAACCCTAATTCTGGTTCACAATTCCTTCACTTGTACCTTAAGTAAATCACTTAGTAGCCAGACTTCAACTTTGCACATCAAAATTGCTTATTGACAAAACATTTAGGAGAGAGCTGGAAGGGAGATGTGAAGGTCAGTCAGCATTCATTTGCTGCTGAAGCTGAGCAATCTCCAAGTGATCCATGACTGCAGTGAATGAATCTCCAGTCCCTCTGAAGGTTTGTGGTTGATTCGGGGGGGTCAGAATTCTGTGTGCAGAATTGATAGCAGCTACAAACCAGCCTTTCTCGAGAATTCAGCCCTAGACATGTTGAGACAGGGGTGAGGGAGTTTTGGAAGGGTTGTGTGGCTATGAATACAATACAAGGAGGACTAATAATGCTATGAGCCACACCACTAGAGTCTGAAATCAAAAGTTTCCAAGAACTTGTGACATGTGAGAATGTAAGAACAATCACACCGAGCCAGCCGACAGCTCTCTTTAGCCCAGTGCATTGTTTTCAACATAAGGTAAAGAACACATGAAACAAGGTGTGTGTGTAGAGCAATTCTTCCCCAGGGACAGCCTCCTACTCTCTAGCAATCAACAGTTTATCGCTGAGAGATCACACCAGAACTACTGTGTTTAACAGTCACAAACGGACCAACCCTCCATAAACTATCCTAATACCATTTTTAACCTACACTCACTTCTGACCTACACACCATCTCACGGCAACAAGTTTCTAAATGTAACTAGGAGTTGCACAAAGGTGTAGCTCTGTGTTATCAGCTGTAAACACAAAACTGGTCAGTGCCATGTAGCTAGTGGCCAGAGCAATGCTCATTTCAGCACAAAGTACTAGACTTCATTAACTTCCTGGGTAATTATGACACCTTAGAGTGCTTTCAAATAATAATGATTCAACATAGCCTTGAAAGAAAAAAAAAAAGGTATTTTCAAGAGCAGGCAATGTTGGGTATCATCCAAAATGCCTCCTCTAGCAATGCTCCCTACCCACTGTCTAGACCAACAATATTCAGATAAGAATCTGAATCCTGGTCACTACACTGGAATCTTAGGCATGTAGATCATCACACATCCCTAGCCACTCTCTCCCTGCTACATGCCACTGCTCTGAGAGCAATAGGACAGCCTGCTGCAAAAAGTTATATTAAAATCCTGTAACAGATGGAGGGGAAAAAGCCTCCTTTGCCTTCTGCACACAATTGCCTCAATCTCTCCCCACCAGAACTGTTATGTCTCAAAGATAGAAGCCAAGAGATGGCTGCACAAGCTGTGTTCACTTCTGTGTCTGCCTGCAGCAACCCAGTGGATAAACAACAGCCACTTCAGCTGAAGAATTAGGAAAGCTATCTAAGTGAATTGCTCATTGGTGGCATTTCCAGGGGAGTGCAAAGCAGCACAGGGTGAAACAAAGAGAAGCAGAACCTTCTGCAAACAGAGATTTCAGCATCTGCATAGCTCACAGGAGTATTTCACATTCAGCATCTATCTTTGAAGGTGAAGCTTTCTATACTGGTCACTGAGGGAGCAACTACATGCAAATAAATTGACACCGTTCACTCAACAGGGTGTGAAACATATGGGGACAAGTCAGTGGACTTTTTTATTCCAGAAATAAGCTACTTCTATCATGGAAATAATGTTTGCTGACACTGTAATTAAGAATTAAAGCTGCAGAAATATGTGAGGTTTGCTAAAACACAATAGATATCTTTTATCCATACAATATATGGCACCAAAATATGCACTGTTCTGGGGAGGATAATTAATCAGTGTTCTCTTGCCGAAGTTCTTTTAATTGTCTATGATGGTCTGTGTTGGGGAGGGCTATTGAGTTTTAACAGGGAACAAGATCAGGCACCATGGGGAATACTTACATGAATAAAGATTGCATGATCAAGATTTTTGATCTGGGAATTGCTATTCTGTAATCATCCTTAAAGCACCAGGAGTGCCCCTGGCACTGTATATATAATCATAAACTATTAACAATAAATCATGTAATTAAATCTTCACTTCGAACATTCTTTTCATAATTCTTGCTTCAGATTTAAGTTCCCACATCAAACATGTTAGGTCCTCATAATATTATTAAAGCTCCTACACTTCAGCTTTTAAAATTCCCCTAGGGATCTATTGTTTCTTTGTTTAATGTGTTTATGAGCCAAAGGCCCCATTAAATACAATAGGGAAACTCCCAGACCTTTAAAAACTTTGCCACCAGAGACATTTCTTAGGAAACAGGACCATTTTTGTCATTCCATCATGTAACTATTGGAAAGTCTATTGATCAGAGAAGTTCTAGGAGAAAAACAAAAAAAATATTCCACTTCCATGGATCACCAGGTCCTTAAGGCCACAAAACTATACAAAGCAGAACTGCTGCACTCAGACAGTTTTCTCTCCTCCATTGCATCTGGTCAGTCACACAATCCCATGTTAAGAATATTTTCTATTATGATTGCTCTTTGTGCCTCATTGCCTTTGTAGATGCTGTCTGTAAGGATAAGACCAAGCCCACTTGTATTTCCTTGGTCTGGAAGGTAAGGAGAGGGGCAGATGCTTATGTTCCTCTAAACCCACACAGTACATTGTCCTCTACAGATTTGAATAGGACATTTGGTCTGAGACAGGATATGCTGCCAAAACCAGTAGAAATTTCAATGATCAAACACTGACTTTTAAAAGTGAATGTCCATCTACCTCCAATGGGACTGAAACATGGAGAGAGATCTACAGAGAGCAGAGGAGAAGGATGAAGCCACTATCAGTGTGCTGAAAAAGCTGATGTTCACCAGAGACATACTGCATGGGCTGAAGCCCTGTTGAAATTTTTTGACACTGTAATCCAGTGTGTGTTCTGGTTTATTTTAGAGGGGTTATCTTACTGAGTTGCCAGATTCTCCTCAATTGCTTGCCTCATTTCTCTATAAGGTAAAACTCATTCAGAATTTATTTAAGTCTCTTTGGTGAAGCTACAAAGGACAAGCTGAGGTGCTGTGATTTATCAATCACAATTCAAAGAAGGCACAAAGCTAAGTGGAGAGTTCACACTTGTGAAAAATACACCCAAGGGACATGCAGGGTTCCTGTGTAACAGCCTAAGCCTACAATGAAAAATGCCTGGCAACACCATGCCCGTGAAGACGGTTCATCTGTAGTTGAGTTGACAGCTTCTCAACATAAAAGAGCTTAGAATGAGGTTAGTGTGAGCCATGGGTGAAATGGAAATTCCTTTCGCCTTGACTAATGCATTTTAAGTGACTCCCACTTAGGGTCAGAAAATTACAAGTTCTATTTTGTTAAACAGTTAAAAAACCAAACATAATCTGCGTTAGGCTGGAGAGTTCTACATTCCAGTGAACATGAGGGATGGTGAACATAGCCTGTGGGCCAAACACAGCCCACGCAGAGCTTCACACTGTTGAAGCTTTCATCTTCAGCACCCTGAGGTACAGCCCACAGACACTACAGGATCTCAACATGCAGTGCTCCATCTTGCTCCAACCTAATGTATTCCACATGCCAGGACCTGTATCTCCCATGAGCTGCACTGTCACACCAGAACTGAAGAGGCTGACAGCTCACTGTGCAAGCATTCAGGAGGTGGGGGGCTTCATTTGGAACTTCAAGAGGGTGAGACCAAGGTGCAAGTTCTGTGACCAGCACAACTCCCACAGGGCTGCTTCTTATTCAAGAGTTACTAAAGGACAGTGAATATATTCACCCATCAGTTTGCTGATTCCTCATAAACTACATTCTCATGTAACGTATGTCCCATGCTAATATTTACAAGTCACTAAAAAATACAAACCAAGTGTGTTTTTCTCCTGCATATCCCTCCTATCTCTCCAAATTCATACAGAAATCTAGTATATGCTTGATTGTGAAGATATCTGAAGGAATAAGGTCATGCAAAAATTCACATAAACAAAGGAATTTTAATGGTAGGTAATTCATATCTCACGACTGAGTGTTAAATAAGGAGGAGTGTTAGAAAAATGAAGCTTGGACAAATGAAGTTGCAGCTGTATCTCTGTAATACCTTTACAGGAGTCCATGGTATTAATGTAATGAAGAGACCTGGTATCATAATCTACTTTCCCAGATTGCTAGTGGAAAGCTATTACTATAATTAATACAGATATGGTGTCTTCCTAAAAAAAAAGTTGCAGACAAATTCTCCATACACTTGTGAAATGGCTACAAACAGGGTTTGCACGCCAAGAGTTTCAATCGAGTCAGTTGACTGCCTCCAAAGCTACCAGTACAAAAACCCTTCTAGAAGGAGCAGTTGTGTTCATGACATCCAAGTTATTTAGCTGTGGTAACAGAATAAGAAAGGACTAGAATAAATTTGTAATTTCTCATTCCCAAATCTTGGAACAAATCTGAGGATCACATTTTGTTTCTTAGCCTAGTATTCTAATCTGTCTTTTGAGTCACCTTTTGTTGAGTTGAGCTTTATAGCAGTCTGATCAACCATCAGCTCCCTCTCTAGAGAGAAAGATTAGAGATTGAGTTATTCAGGATTGATCCTTTTTTGTTTGTGAGACTTAAGGAAAAAAAAAAAACCAACAGTCTCACACTCAAAAATATATTTTCATCTTTTTACTATTAAACCCACATGGAAACTGAAACTTATACTCTACTGACATTAATCACTTTTGTTTGCTTTATGTATTGAAGGAAACTAAATTTTACCACGTAGGTTCAGTTAAATTCTTCCTCCAATGACTTCAGTATTGGAGGTTCCAGTGTTCTCCATGTTAGCAGTTAACAGTGGAAACAATGATCCATGTACTCATGGCCCAGGCTGCATTCCTGGCCTCTATAGGGTTTAAGAGACCCTTTACAGAGGACAGGGACGTACCCTGTTTGCAGTTCTGCCATGGGCTCAGCATGCAGCCTTGGACAAAATGTTTAATTGTAATATCCTGCTTTCTTTTCTTCAGATGAAAGAAATTAGACAATAATTTATAGTCTCCTTTTTAAATGCTCTCAGATTTATGAATGAAGCAATCCTCCTTCCCTTTCTACTGCATTCCTGTGATGGCTTTCTGTTGGAAACAAAGGATGTCGGGTTAGGAGGGTGACTAATAAGCAATCTAAAAACAAAAGGAGTCTAGTACTAGGACGGCATGACCTACAGTACAGACACACACCAAGGATTAGCAGTCACCCTACACAACTCCCTTGACCATCAGAACAGTAAAAAAAAGGAAAAAAGAAGAAAAAAAAAAGATAAGATAAAGCCTCTTGTCCCAAGCTTACAGCTCAAAGGACACAAAATACTAAGTTCATTCCTAACTTATAGAGTATTTATTTGGAGGAAACTCTGGGAAGGAATCCTATGGAAATGAACACTCGCTTCTCTGGATGCTATTACTACATGCAGAACTTCCACAATTCTCTAAAAATTCCCAGTCCTTAGAAGCAGAAACTGCCCTGATTGGTTTCTCATGTAACCTCCAGCCCATAAACACCAGAGCCAGGCTGGAGGGAACAGTTATGCAACAGAGCCCATGAAAGAGAAAAAACTGCTTGAGGCCAATTGGCTGCTTACATCATATATTTTCATGCTCTGTTTACAACCTCTCTGTATAGGCATCTCATGTTCTGCTGTATAAGTTGTGGGTGAATATCTCTTGATAAAGTAAGAAAAAAACCAAACAAGTTATTGAATGTTCACCTCAAATTTCAACTCAACAATCTTTTAAGTGTCACATGTTTAATGAAGGGTTTGTTTCATTAATAGGCTGAGTATGATGAGTAGGGATACCTTCCATATAACTCCTGGGAATTATTCTTTGAGACCACAAATCACATCACATTCAGTTCTTCTTAACTCTTTTGTATATATTCCTGCTTGACCAAGAACCAGCAGATCTCTGTTGCAAGTGTGATGATGGGACTGTTTCTCTGTGTGATTCCTCTCTGTGCAGCTGAGCCAGTTGAAGAACACTTCTCCCCTGCTTCTCAGAGCTGTGTATCAAGGCTGGCACCAGAGTGAGATGGAGAAATGTCTGTTGGGGAAGCTTCATCCCAGCTATGTCAGAGTCCTTCAAAAGAATGAAACCTTTCACCCTGTCTGTAGGACAACAGTACTAAAAGAAAATCCAGAGGAAAACAAACATAATGGAAATTTAAAGTGTACTTCATATTCAGCACCTGAAACACCACATATAAAATATTTCTCCTTAACTCATGAGACTGCACATGAGAGAGGAGGGGAAAAAAAAAAAAAATCACTGTATGGACATCACAGTGCCTCAAGAATGCAAAAATAGCACCAACAGCTGGCTTTAGGATTGAGTACAGAGGACAGAGATCTTGTGTTACCCACAGGATGTTGCAAACCTGGAAGCTCCAAGCAAACAGCGCTGCTGGGTTTAGATTGGTTTTCAGGAAATGAATGCAGGGCAAGTAAGATCTAAAGGCCTAACATTTAAACATGAAAATAGTCTCCATTATACTAGAAAATCTCCACTGAGATTAGAGCCTGTGATTTATGGACAGGACCACACTAATTCAGAAACAATCCTGAATATTTGAATTACACCCACAGGCAGCAATAACGATCCGAAGGTTTGGTAGAAGAAAGTTGTTAAGAATTGTGTTCAGTTTAACTATAGTGTATCCTCCTGGGTTGCAGTGGAGCTTTGGATCTCATCTTTTATAAGCAGCACGTCAGTCAACAAGAATTTAGCTTGGAGGAATGCATTACAAATGTAGAACAAATCAAATTAGCTCTCAGATGCTATCTGTTGATATCTCATTTCTTCCTCAGACTTTTAACCACTGGAACACAACATCTGGGCAGTTGGGAGAGGCAACTGTTTTACTAAAACATACTAAATATAGGTGTTATAGAACAAATTGCAACATGCTGCATTGCCACACCACCTACAGCACAGGATGAACCAAGAACAGCTACCTGCTGTGAAAATGGTAATTCAGTCTAGCTAATGTTGTCACCTTTACAGCATAAAAAGCCAGCTTAATCATTACAATTATGTGCTAAGGATGAGTGACAAAGTCATCTGTTGCAGCAGTTATTTAAAGAAGTCATGATTTGGAGCACCATTTACTTGTTTAAAATTTTCCCTGCCACTGAAATTTGAAGGCTCCTGAAGAATTCAATAATGCATTCCATGATGACAATTACAGGCTTTCCACTTAATATTCTACATACTTTAACATAATAAATTTAGAGCAGCATTCTTTCTTCTTTTTAAATGTAAATAGTTTGCTTACCTGAAAGTTCTTTGCAATGTCCATAGAATAGACTGGGGAAGGAATTATGCGAACTGCTTGGCCAAAGTTTTACACAGCATTTCATCCCGATCAGCATTTAGTGACAAGCTCCAGTGACACACATACTTGATGCCATGACGTGCATCACACTGGAGGTTTTACTGCCCAACACTTAAGTGGATTCAAGAAGAGCAAATGAAAATTTACTGTAGCAGAAGTGCCACATCTCTAAGTTCTGTTACGTAGCAATTAGACTACGAATCACATAATAAACTGCTGTTGATAGCAGAGGCTTTTGCAGGCTCCCTTACCCACAAAGATGATAACTTTTCTGTGCCACAGCTGAGTGCTATGAGAAAGGAACATGAGTAAGTGACCTGCAGCACTAAGGTTTCCTTTAGAGGCTAAAATGGATCCAGTATTGCAATAGAGTTTAGGAAATTCAGGCTTTGACTTTTCTAACAGTTTAAAGCCCCTGGTGAAGGTTCCTTGCTCAAATCACCCAGAAATAGGCTAGAGCACTACATCATCTACTGCGGAGAGCAACTGTGCACTGGCATGGGCTTTGGGTGACATGAACTAACAGACTGTGACCCAAGAGCACCATGTTTAGACAGCACAGGTGCATAAAACGTAAGTCGTTACCAAAAAATTAATTAAACATCTAGTTCCAAAAATCTACAGCAATTTTCATCATTAAAACCAAAGAGAAAGTCGCTAAATGTGCCTACATTTGAATATCCTGATGCCTTCCATGTGCACCTTGAGGAGGCAAATCTCCATGTTTACCATGTGCCACCCAGAGGAAAACTTTGCTAAAACCCCTCTTTGTGATCAGGCATTACCCAACTCTTCCTAAGGTTTGTGCAGTGCTTTCTACAACAGTCTGTCCACCCAGCCAGCGAGCACGCCTGCCTCATCCCCTGCTGGTGCAGGCAGTCACATCATAAACTGATCAAATGCCATTGTACAACTCAATAGGCTTTTTGGACTAAGCTTCCAAAATTTGGGAGTGGGCCTTTCTTCCATTCAGACTAATTTGGGCAACAATGAAAAAATTCACTCATGAACAGGGTTTCTGACTACATCTTTTTCCGTCAGTGGTTCTTGTTTTCCGCTCCAACCCACATCATCTATTCTCTTCCTTCCACCCATTCTTCCCCTCAAAAAAGGCTGGCTTGGACACTGTGCTTCAATTTTCTGTAGAACTTTCTATTTTTCTTTCCCATTCTTTTTGTTTAGCATATGAAAGGAGCTTCCTGTTTAGAAACATGGGAGCCCTACACCCTCAGTAATGATGTATTCAGCCCATCAATGATCTTGGCATGAATGCCTTAAACCTTAATATGCCTGATGGAATTTTCTGTACATGTCATTATCATCATCAGTTCAAAAAACAATGCACAGCATTTGTCATCTCCCACTCAATCAGCTCCCTTCCCAGTACTATGGTTCTAGTAAGAAAAATCTAGTAAGAAGGCTTAGAAGTTTCCTTCTCTTAAATATTTCAAATTATAGATTTCCAGTGAAACCTGTTCTACAGAACAGAAACAGAAGCACCAAGAGGAGACAGTGTTGTTGCAGAACTCCCAATGTGATCAATACTGTCTTACTTTTCCAACTTTAAATCCCTGTTGCAGCCTGCCAATGCTCACACTGCTCAAGGCTTACTATAACTGCATTATCCAATTCCTGGGCTTGTCCTGTGCTAGGGAATAGGAACGAAACACGTAACGTAATCCCTGTTCAACTTCATAAAAAACCAAACAAAACACATCCCCCCCCAAACCCTACATGGCCTACAATAAAATTCTATTTTGTTCAAATATGTAGGATGGATTCAAAATCTATTTATACAGGTTCAAAAAATTGTAGCAGTGGGACGGTGACTTGAAATAAACTGCAATATTTGTCTCTTCAGGAGTTTTATGTACAGAAATACCTAAGCACAGGCTGGTCCCCTCTGCTGAATTTTAACTGCAGTGAAGTTCTCCAGTGAAGGTAGTGGACAGCACTTGAACCAGTGGGTGCAACAGCAGCCTTGTGAACCAACACAACAAGGGCTGTTCTTCTCCAAGCAGGGCCCAGCAGCACAGTGGTCAACCACAATTTATTCTATATGGTGCAATTCTTCAGCTAATTCTTCTCTGAGAAAAGCTGCCAGTCTGGAGCTTGTGCATCTTGACCTCTGACAAAGCAAGGCACATACACTGCTTCACTTTAACTCTTGTGGGGACTTGCTCTGTGCCTACATAAACATCAAAACATATTTTGATTTTTACTTATGGGTGAGCAGCAGAGTTAATTTACCACTGTTGGCAAGTGCCATCCTAATTAAAAACAAATGACTAATTATACAAGTACAGGGCCTGTTGACACAGGCTACACATATCAGTCAAAGCCAACCAAGCTTGAATTTGAGGAAAAGCAGCACCATCTAGTGCCCTACAGTAGTCAGAGATCCAAAAATCAATTTCACAAGCCCACACAGAAGTTTCAAGATAGCCAACACTCACAAAAGCAGTAGGACACCAGAGGTTTAACTCTATCAGCACTTCTGATAAAGGGAATTACATAATAAAATTCTTGTTAAAAAAGAGCTGCTGAGAATGAGATGTTTTCAGGCAGAACAGAAATTCTTTAAAAGACAAACTGAGAAGTTATTCTGCCATCTATAAAAAAGATGCAGTAAAATGGCTAAAACTTACCAGAAGGCTACTACTGTCTATAAAAAGCTACTAGAAATAGAAAGCCAAGCTTCAATAAGTTCAATAATATTAAAAGTTCTAGCAGACTCACAACATAAGACAATATGAAAAGGGATTTGAGAAACCTTGAAAAAACATATGAGAAATATAGGAGACTATATATAAATTCTTCTTCAAACTCATCGGGAACAGAAATGGTTAGTACAGCAAACATGATCAAAAAGTAGAAAGAACAGTAAGAAAGAGAGCAGACTGCAAAAAGACTTTTCAAATGTTTTGGGGTCTGGGGTTTGGTTTGTTTGGGATTTTGTTTTGGATTTGGCAGGGGGGGTGTTGTTTGGCTTTTTAGGAGTCCATTTAGGGTGTGTTCTTTTGCTGTTGTTTGTTTTGTTGGGGGTTGAGTTTGTTTGGGAGGGGGTGTTTGTTTGTTTTCTGTTGTTATTTAATCCACATTCATCATGGAGAGTCTTAAACTGGCTCCTGCTCCAGACAGCTCATTTCAAATTAGAGGATCAAGGATGCTACTGGACATTTCAATGACACAAAACAGTAACAGATGTTTGTAATTACACAGTAAATAACCAAGAAATCAATTAGACAATAATTGAGCTACCAACCACCATAATCTCTCACTTAAAACTTCAAAAGAAGCAGGTGACAAATGGGACAATTTTTAATAGAGCTTTCCAGGGATTTATGCAGGTGAGTTGACCTCTTTCAACTGTGCTGATACCCTGTGATATAAAAATACTGTACAGATAAATGTATTATGCTGGCAAAAATGGCTCAAGTAAAGGGTATGTGGGACTCACATTCATTATCATTCTCAGAGTCTACAAGTGTTATTAACAGATGTGAATTATAAAACTTATCAAGGTAGAACTTCCTGATTTGCCAGCATTTTGAGCATCATGTCAGTCCTCCCATACAAAAATTCAAGTACAAAAAGGAATGGAGAAAAAAAACTACTGGCAGACCTTGCATTCCTCACCACTGTTTCAAGCTATGGGCTAAGTTATGAAGATTTTTAACTGTAGGAAAAAGTGCCAGAGCAAGTTGCTTTTGCTAACCCTACAGAGAACCTAGATAACTAAGTTTATTAAGTCAAAAGCCAAGCTTTGTAAGAAGTGCAGACCTACATGACTCTACAACATAATTACAGCAGAAGTGTCTTTTTTCACACAAAAATGAAAGTAAATTACAAACAAGGTGGGCCTGAGAAAGCATATATTAAAAAGGAGATTTGTTCAGGTTCTAGCGTACCTTCCCTGCAGAAAACTTACGAACATCTTAAAGCATCCAGAAGAATTCAATGTATTCCATAACTGAAACACGCCACAAACAGTGGGAAATGAATGCAGGAAGCAACTCAACAGCATGTGAGCAACAACCTCAGTCTCTACTTACTGCCTTCAAACCATAACTCTGTTAACAAAGCCACAATGAAAATATCTGAAAACACTGCAAAGAAGCCCATCTTCTTCATCTTAAGTGGAAGATTCATATAAACACCATTTCCCTACAATGAGGATATGCATCACAAATTTGAACACAGAGCCATAATTTACAGCACCATTGATTGATGTAGTGTTGTCCTCAAAACCAGTCATCTGCAAAACTTGGGTATTAGTAAGAAGTTAAAACAACAAACTAAAGATACCACTTTCTCTGACAGGCTAACTAGAACTTAATTAAGCACTAGCTCTACAGAAGAACATATACCCTCATCACAAGAAACATGACAAGTCAAATTTCAAAGATAAACCAAAATTTATTTAAAACAACAAAAATAAGACATTGCTACTGTCAAGATAGAAAAAAAAGGAGGATTCTTTTACTGAATGTGACAAGACAGCCAATTTACAGCAGTTTACATTAATTCTGAGATCAGGTTGGGTTTTACACTGCTTCAATTGACTATATGTACTTTCTGCAAGACAAACTGGTTCCCCTTCCCTCCCCTTTCCAAAAGAACTGACAAAAATATCCTATAAAAAACATATACAGAATTTTGAGACATGATTGAAACATGAACCACTGTCCAAAAGTCTGGAACTTTCCAAGAAGGTTGGGTCCTTTGTGGCTTCAACCAACCCTCAACGGGGGAGCTACAAGCACAACACCATCCCCTCTGACAAAGAGCATTGGAATATTCCTTTTGGTAGACTGTGAAGAAGGAAAGAAAAGTTTACATTTACAAAACATTCATTTCAACCATAAAAACACACCTGAAACAACTCCAACAAACATGCAATGCTCTGGCATGCTGAAGAGATCAGTACAATTAACACCAAGTCTCTAGATACCCTGTGTACTTGCATAACAATTTGTCCAAAACCTCTGTTAGAGCTTGATTCAAAAAACAGTCAGCAATTAACTACTTTAACAGTATAACAGAGTGTAGTTTTAAAAAAAATCTCTGACAATAAATAAACTACTTTTCTAGTCCTTACTTTATAAATTTCTTCATAGGTTTCTTCATCAATTTCTATTGTAGTCACAGTTTCTTCCACATCACCCAAAATCATATTTAAGTGCTGATCATATGCCTGTAGGAATTAAGTTAGTTTATTATGTTTTCTAAAATACAAACATGAGCTTATTAAAATGAGAATTTTAGAAAGACTTTCAGACATAAATAGCTTAGTCTGATTTTGACCAAAGCACAATAGTATCAGTTCTAGTTATAACTCAACACAAACATAAACAAATGAGAACTCTGCAGCAGGAAAAAAGGCACAACATTTAGATTTACTGGAACACTCTTGCAGGAAATAGCTCTGAAGCATTCTGTGAGAGCACTGACAAGACCTCAGAGACAGACACACTTTGTTAACACTAAACCAGGTACAGACGCTCTGCTGCCAGTCTGGCCTCCTGGAATTGATTGCCTGGGGCCAACTTAAAGGATATGAAAGCTGCTTCTCCTACAGTGCTACAAAACCTCAAACATATTCCAAAAACCTTACAAAGCACGTTGCAAACCACACATGTTCCTCACAGATCTCTCATTACCTCTGTGTTTTCAAAGGAGCTGAGGTCCAGATAACACATGGTGCAACTGGTTCTCTTCCCCAGCAGAGCACAGCACTCAGGGAGGATGACTGACTTAACAGAAAGCAAAAAATCTGAGAACCCAGCTGAGTACATATCCCATCACACCTCCCAGGGTGTGCCTTAAGGGATTCTTGCTTGATAACGATGACCCCAGTCTTGAAGAGGCCTCAGGGTACATCACAAGAAGAGGCTGACAGCATTATTACTTATTTCACAGATACAGAAATGGAAGCCAAAAAGCAATGAAATGAGTTGCTTGGTATCATTCAGGAGACAAGAAAAACAAAATACATCTCTTGACTTTCTAGGGAAGCTGTTAATAGCAGACAAAGCACTGAACAAATTAGATTTTTCCAGCAATCACATTACACTTCTGGTACCTAAGACAATTCTTAGTGAATTCACTATTCTTAACCTACTTTCTCTAATCACTTCTGCACTTTCAACCAGGAAATGCAATTACTCATGTTTTAAAACTAATTTTTTCAACAAGCAGTGGAATGCTACAGGTAAACTTGTTTAACAGTCTGTTGTACATAAACAAAGGCTACCCAGTGCTTCACTGAGTGTGGCAACATTCTGAAAGCTTTACTTACGTGTAATCTGCCTCTAAGCTCTCTGTCATTTCTCATTTTGACATAGATTCGCTCATCTAGACTGAGTCTGATGAGATCAAGTGGCTCCTCTACAGTATTTGTTGTTTGTTGCTAAAAAACAAAACAAAAGCATTATTTGTACAGAAGAAGCCGGTGAACTTTTCCATTCCTCAGTGTTTGTGAGACACAGAAAACAAAGGAGTGAGAACACAGATGTAAATACTTTAAATCATTCCTTCACATCCTGGTGAACCTGAATGCAGCTGATTTACCACTCTACTGATACTCACCAGCCTGAGCAGCACGAGTCAAAATATTTCAGTTTATTCTTGCAGTAAATCATTCCTCACACACAGGGGGATTGGAACTAGATGATCCTCAGGGTCCCTTCTAACACAAACCATTCTATGACTCTGAACTGTTTTTCTTATCAGCAGCCACAGTTTACACCGCAGCACAGAGCCCACACTGCGTGAACCAGCACCACACTGTGCCACAGCAGGCTGGAACAGCCGAACTCACGCTGACACCGGTGCCAGCACAGGGAGTTACCCAGGCACACCCTTGGGTGACCTCAGGCACCCGGGCACACGCTGCCCCCACACACTCACCGCTCCCGAGCTCTTGCTGGGCCACACACAGCCAGGCCGGGCCCCGAGGCTGGCGTGAAACCCCAACACACACTGGCCTGAGGCTCCCTTCTGTGAGAAAGGCGCACTTTGAGGATCGTAACTTAGAAAGGCTGAAGACCTCCGTCCATATCCCACATCTTCCCTATCTCATATATATCCCATATCTCCGTTCCAGCTACCTCCTACCTTCAGAGCCAAGAGCACTGCCCTCGGCAGCTTTCCCCCTTCCCCTCCTGCGGCAGCGCCCGGGGCCAGCCGGCCGACTGCGGGCCCGCCACAAGCTCCGAGGCCGAGCAGGGATTTAATCTCGCACGGAAAGCGCTCCCTGGGAGCTGCGCCTCACGGGGGGCCCGGGCGCACCCAGCCCAGCCGCGCAGCCCAGAGCCGGCAGCCGCTGGAAGAGGCGAAAGCCGCTCACCTGGTCCACCTCATCCGCCATCTTTCAAACCGCCTCCCGCGCCCGCCCGCGAGACTTTATGGCCCGGCCCCTTCCCTTCCCTTCCCTTCCCTTCCCTTCGGCCGCGCGGGGCCGGGATGGGACCTGCCCGCGCCGGCAGCAGCATGGGTAGAAAGCGCAGAGCAGCGCCCTGGCCCGTGGCCGGCAAAAAGAGGCGCTCCGAGGGGCTGCGGGAGGAAGATGAAGATGAGGAGGACGAGGAGGAGGGTGCGTGTGAGTGCGACAGGGAGGCCGTAGTGGGCCGGGCTCTGCGCCGCCGCCGCGGCTCGGGCCGCTCCAGGCCGCGGGGGTCGGGGAGCAGCGGTGCCAGCGCGCCCTTGGGAAGGACGGCCACGCCGGGCTGGAGGGGATGGTTATCGGCTGTGCTATCGGCTGTGCTGTGTTATCGGCTGTGTTATCGGCGGTGGGATCAGTGCCCCAAATCCCGGGCGTTAAACCCGTGTGTGATGCCGACAAAGGCTGAGCGAGTCCATGCGGGGTTGTTTTATTTCGGCCGCGCTCTCCAGAGCAGTTTCACGTGGTAATAAGTTGTTGTGAGTGGCAAGCACAATGCTTGGTTTTCCGCCGATCCCTTCGGTAGGACTATAGGAATCTTTAAGTCATTTCTGTAAGTTACATGAGTATTTTCCTCAAACAAGTCTCGCTGTTCAAATCTTCCCTATTTATAAACAGTGACATGCTCAGCATTGTCAGTGCCCACATTCTTCTGTAGCTGCCTCTAATGAAATCCGTGGAGGTGTTGTTTCACATGGGGATGAAACTCCATTCTCTAACATTAGTTTAATAACATTCATTTCTTTTGTCACATGCAGATGATTTTGAAAAGAAAAAACCCAGTGTAAAGAAGAACTCAAAGGCTCCAGCTAGGAAAAAGGAAGAAGATTGTGATACTGGAGTTTCCAACTCAGCAAAAACTTCCAAACCTTCAAAACAAAAAGAGGCAAAATCACAAATAAAAGAAAGTAAAAGAAATGGTAGGAATAAAGAGAATTGTATCAAAGAGGAAACATGCAGGTAAATTTATTTATCATTCAAGTCTGTGGAGCTTTTTCTTCATCTTACTTCTTTGTGTGGTTTGATTGTCAGTTACTCAATGTGTTGTTACTGATGCAGAGGTCACGCTTCATTTATTTCCCTATTTTTAGTATTTGATAAACAAGCACCTGCATTTCATGGTGATGGTATGTTTTGATGATTTTAACAGTGACTCACTGAAGTGTCTTCAGAAGGAAATGAAGACAGAATCTCCTGTTAAAAAAGAGATGGATGAAGACAATACTGATGATGGTGGTGATGATGATGATGATGAAAGTGAAGATGAATGGGAGGATGTGGAAGGTAACAATTGCACAATATTCATTTTAAGCACTTTTTAAGAGCTTGTGTATCACAATGATTCCTCAACAGCAGGCAACCAGCATCCCACAGTTAATTTGAAATAACTTAGCACACACAGTGTTATGGAAGATCCAGGAACTGGTAGTTAATGGAGATGTTCTGTTTAAAGGTTGTTTGAACACTTCAGAAGGAAACACTTTAGAACATTTCAGAAGGATCTCATCATCAGTCCTCCATGGGAATCGATTCCATGTTTACTTATAATTTAGTAATATTTTATTTTTCCAGAACTCCAGGAACCTGCTACAGGTAAGTTAGAAGAAGCTGCTGTTCTTCCATCAGTGGGGCTGCCAAGAAATCCCGTCGAGATTGAGATTGAAACCCCAGAGCAGATGAAGAAAAGAGAGAGGAGGTAAGAACAAGGAGGTGGTGGAGGGCTGGAAAAGGCTGAAGTTAAAAATACCATAAGTCTTGACTGTCATTGACTTGCTGTGTTCTGGTTGAAAATGCCCACTTGATGCAGGCCATTGAGTTGGAATGTTGCGGGGTTGTGGGATGAAGAACAGTTTACATACTGACAATTCTACCAAAAATCTTCAGTGTAAGTTGGCAAGAATTGAGGAGGTTTTTCAGCTTCCTTGAAAATCAAGTGTGTAACTTCATTGTGTTTTACTATCTCCATTTCCTGTGAAGGGACAGCAGTAGATCTCTGCAAGGAGAGCTGTGGGTGAATGGCATTGTGTTACTGCAAAATCATAACAGCCTGTTCACATAGCCAGTCACTAAACCTTTCCTTAAGTGTGCACAGAAGATTCTCTGGGATGGGTTCTGTTCGTGAGCTGACCCAGTTCAGGAATCTAGAAAGGCAGGTCCACAGAAATCCCACAACATCCATTTCTTTTGTAATCTGCAGAGAAAAAAGAAAAGCTGAGTTTGAGATGTACCTTCGGAGAATGATGAAACGTTTCAGCAAGGAGGTTCGTGAGGACACACATAAGGTATTTGTCACAGGGAACCATGGCAGAGAAGAAACTGAGCATAAAGATGTCTGAACTGATTTGTAATCAAAAGGAGCTAATTTTTATCAAATAACACGGGGCCATGGCTAGAAGTGAAAAAAACAGAGGGGCTGTAGTCCTGACAGATGCTTGTTAAGATTCCTCCTAAACTGTGAGTTGGAAACACCAGTGCCTGTGTTAGTAAAATTCTAACTCAAAGCCTGTGTGAGTAGGATGTATATTTCTCTGTGGAGGGATATCTTCTCATTCTGTCACAATTAAACTGTCAGTCATGTAGAGCAGGAGACATTTGCAAGGACTTCAGTGCTTTACTGTCTTCTGAAGACAGCACTGTGAATGCTTGGGAGGCTTCAGTGTTGCCTGTCTCAGTTAAAAGGAGCAGTGAAGTATTCCTTGTCTTTACCATGGACAGTAGTTCCAATAAGGAAAATCTCTTGTGAACTCACTTTTAAACTTTTCTGTCTCAGGTTCACCTGCTGTGTTTGTTAGCAAATGGTTTCTATAGGAACAGGATCTGCAGCCAGCCAGATCTCCTCGCCGTTGGTCTGTCCATCGTCCCCGCCCGCTTCACCCAAGTGCCCGCAGGCCACATGGGCCTCGTTTACCTTTCCAACTTGGTGAAATGGTAAAACTCTCTTCTGATCATGCTGTCACATAGAATGTAGAGCTACGGTTCAGGGAGAGGGGTAACTGTAACTTAACAATTTTCTGTGGTTTTTTGGATTTTATATACAAGGGTGAGAGGCTGTCTTTTTTACAGAAGGAGAGGGTGAACTCTGAAGTTTAAGAATACAGTCACAAACACTGGACAGTAAGCAACTGTCTTGTATTTCAGGTTTGTTGGAACCTTCACTGTCAATGATGAGCTTTCCACTGAAAAAGGAGAGCCCCTTCAGTCAACACTGGAGAGGAGGTTTGCCATCTATGCTGCACAGGATGATGAGGAGCTGGTTCATGTAAGAGACTGGGAAGTACAGGGTTGGTGAGTGTGGATGTTGTGTGTCAGGTCATACACAAAGTGGTGGGAGGGTGGATTTGAAGAAAGCAGATCAGTGAATTAAGTGATTCTGTAGCTTTTTATTTTCTTGTATTTTTATCTGGAGAGCTCCTGTGATTAAATTATTGAATTTAAACTGTTTTGCAGATATTTTTAATTATTCTGCGAGCATTACAGCTGCTGTGTCGCCTCGTGCTGTCTTTTCAGCCTATTCCTCTCAAGGAGACGAGACCAAAGGTAGTTTTTGTTGTTTGTGTGGAATAAGGAATAGGTTACTGATTTAGTAGGATTAAAAAAACTTTCTGGCTGTTACAACTTGCAGTGAATCGCTTACTGTGGGAATCAGGGTTCTCTCTACATTGCAGGAAATGCACACCCTTAATTTTTAATTTTCTTCTTTAAGAAAAGCCACTCATTTCTGTGTTTCAGCAAAGATTTCTTAATGTTTCAGTGGGTTTACATTTCTTTAAAACTTAGACAGCAACTCTTGCTGCATGAGTACACCTCTCTTCAGCCAGTTGCCTGAAGTTTTCAAGTCCCTAAGACATGAATTGACTGCCTGCCAGCCTTTGGTCTGCATGAACCTTGGGCTCATTTCAGTCTTTTTTTTTTTTTTTTACCATATTCTTAGCTGCAGTGATAAAAGTGACCTAGCCTGTGTCTTTGCAGGGAAAGAGCTCATCCAAGAGGCTGTCTCACAGCAGCACCTCTGAGGGGCAGGAGCGTTCTGCCGCAACACCCAAAGCTGGGGCAAAAAAATGTCCCTGCAAAAAAACCAAGCAGGACGAGAAATCCTCAGAGAGCAAAGAAGACAAGAAGGAGCCAAAGAAACCCAAAACTGCGCAGACTGAAAGGACACACAGGTCAAAGCTGACTAAAGGCAGCCAGGAACAGAAGGAATCAAATAATGAGAGCAGTTTAGCAGAAAAGGATGTGCCAGTCAGGCCCAAGAACGACCGCCGGAGACGAGTGGCCTCCAAGGTGTGTTACAAGGAAGAGAGTGGAAGTGATGATGGCAGTGGTTCAAACTTTGAGATTTCAGAGGAGGAGAGTGAACTCTCTGATGAGGATTTTGAAACTGTCCCTAAAAGGCGGAGGAGCTCACTGGCCCCCCAGAATTCAAAGGTGACAACTATAAAAAGCCCAAAAACTGAGACTTCAGAATCAAGGCTGTCAAAAAGTTCGTGTGGAGCTGAGCCTAAGCCAGCAAAAAGTACAACTCCAGCCTTGCCTCAAGCACAGAGGAAGAGAAGCAAAATAATTTCTAGTGATGAGGATGATGGACAGCAGGAAGTGAGGAAAGCAATGGGCACAGACCAGTGGCTGGAGGTTTTCCTTGAGCCTGAGGACAAATGGGTTTGTGTAGACTGTGTTCATGGCAATGTGGGCCAGCCCCAGCTGTGCTTTGCACACGCCACAAAGCCGCTGTTCTACGTTGTGGGGTTTGACAACAATGGGAGTGTCAGGGATGTGACACAAAGATATGATCCAGCGTGGATGACCTCAACAAGGAAGAGCCGTGTGGACCCTGAGTGGTGGGAAGAGACACTGCAGCCATATGAAAGTCCTGATGTGGAGAGAGACAGGAAGGAAGAAAATGAGGTAAATGGCAATAGGTTGTTCAAGGCATGTAGTGCCAGGAGTCCAGTCCCTGGATTCTCACTCAGGCAAAAGCATTAGAAATCTCTTTCCATGAGGAAGGAGGTTTGTATTTGAACTTGGAATGTTGAGATTGAACATGTTTTAAAGAGAATATACAGTGATAAATTTAAGTAATAAATGATGGAGTTTCTTCAGAGAAATTTGTATAGCAGAGGTACTGCACTTACCCTTCTCAGAGAGAGTTTTTGAAACACAGGCTAGGGTGCACATCTCAGTACTTATTTGCAGCAAGAATGCTTTCGTCTGTTGGCTCATCTGATTAGTTTCTGGTGTTTTTTCTCTTTGGTCCATATTACTGTCATTCTTAATTTCTTACAAAGGGTAGTGCAAGAAAGTTATGAAATTACTCTGTTCTGTAAAATTCTTACAGTTTCAAGTGAAGCTTCAAGATCAACCTCTACCAACAGCAATTGGAGAGTACAAAAACCACCCTCTCTATGCACTGAAGAGGCACCTCTTGAAATACCAGGCCATCTATCCTGAGACAGCTGCTATCTTGGGCTACTGCAGAGGAGAGGCTGTCTACTCCAGGTGAGTTGTGCACCTGTTGTCATCTGCATCTGTGATCTTTGTAATAAATTAAGGAGCTAATTTGCATGATGGTATCAGCAGTAACAGGTGAGGCATGTAGCTGCTCTGACAGCATTTCTGTATCAGTAGGATACAGCTTTTTATTATTTCTACTGTGATAAGCTTTCTGTGGATCTGTTACAGATCACTTGAAAACTTTTACATTTGCTGTTTTCTGGCCTTTTCAGAGACTGCATACACACACTGCACTCCAGGGACACTTGGCTGAAGCAAGCTCGAGTGGTGAGGGTTGGAGAAATGCCTTACAAGGTAAGAAGGTTTGACTTCCTCCTGTGTAATTCACCTGCTCTCTAAAGCTCAAGCCTAGTTCTGTTTTGGTTTTTGTATTTTGTCAGCGGATGTAGATTTCACACTTGCTTGCGTGGTTTGTGGTAGCTGTAGTGTCCACCTGCTGTGCCTGTAGTTCCTACATGCTACCCAAAGCCCAGCTTCGTCTTTTTCCCACCCCAAGGCTATCTGGCAGAACTGGCTCCTTTTCACCTTCTCCAAAGGCATCCCAGTGTTTAGTGCACTGCTGGATCTCTACCTGTTGCATACAGGTGCTGTGGGTTGGCATTTATAGGCAGTGGATATTGAAGCTAGGAAATGGCATTTCTGTTCTCCCTGACCCTTCTCCTTCGGTGTCCTAGGAAAACCTGAAACCACTGTCAGCTTGTTGTGATGTTCCAGGCCTGGTTGTCGTATTTGCAGATGGTGAAGGGATTTTCCAACCGGGCGAGGAAGGCACGCCTGGCAGAGCCGGAGAACCGGGACCGGGAGGACCTGGCGCTGTTCGGCCACTGGCAGACAGAGGAGTATCAGCCTCCCATAGCAGTGGATGGAAAGGTAGCTGGGAAGGCAGAGGGCTGGTGCTAAGGCAGTGGTTTGTGTGGAGCTCTGGGCTTTATTTTTCCAGAATTTGCATGTTTCAGAGGTGAGATCACTCAAACATCTAGATTCAGGATTAAGAGTTCCGAGGTGAATGTTCACAGGAGGAAGTAGTAAAAACTCTACCGAGGTCTTTCTTTCACAAGTACAGGTAGTGAGTGCAGACTGCTAAAGTCAGAATTCCATTGATCGGATCCTCCTAGCCCATGTTTGCCTTGCTAATTCTCTGCATTACAGTCTGAGTAACAAAGCTTGGGCAGAGGACATAGCTGGGCAATATAACCATGCAGCTAAAAACTAGGCTTGTACCTTGTCATGTGAATATTAATTGAATACTGGAGTGGAATGTAGGAGGTCAGGAGGGGAGAGTCCCTGAGTTGCAGCAGGTATTTTCAGCTCTCTCCAGAAAGCAGGATTATCAGCATCTCTCTTTAATTTTGCCATAACAGGTTCCTCGGAATGAATATGGAAATGTGTATCTCTTCCTGCCATCCATGTTACCTGTTGGCTGCGTGCAGCTGAAACTTCCAAACCTGAACAGAGTGGCACGGAAGTTGAACATTGACTGTGCTCAAGCCATCACTGGATTTGATTTTCACGGTGGCTACTCGCACCCAGTGTATGTGAAAGCTGCTTTGTTGCACCTGTCAGATCTTGATGTCCTGCAGAGGTTGTGTATCTTGTGTTAAGTGGAGCATGTGACCAGTTCCACACTTGGATCGTTTGAGACAGACGGTTCTAGCAGTATTCAGTAGCTTTTGGGCTGGGTCAGCAGGCATTTGCTCCCTTTCTTTTTCCTTCTCGTAGCTGACAGAGGATTGTGTTCTCCTTCCTAGTACTGATGGGTATGTGGTGTGTGAAGAGTATAAAGAGGTCCTTGTTGCTGCCTGGGAGAATGAACAAGCAGAAATAGAAAAGAAGGAGAAGGAGGTAAGAATTATTTTTGCAACTTCTTATTGTTATATTTATGAAGTAAATTTCATTGAAACTGGGCAGTGAACAGGGTCGGCTGTGTAAGCGACAAGCATGAGGCTTTTTTGATGGCAGTTTAAAAATCTTAAAGCTTTCCTTTTCCACAGGCATAAATACATTGAAACTCACAGTAGTAAATTTTTCTCTTTCCAATAACAATCCCCCACAGAAGCGTGAGAAAAGAGCTTTAGGGAATTGGAAGCTGCTGACAAAAGGACTTCTCATCAGAGAGAGACTGAAGCAACGCTACTCCATCAAGGTATCCTGCATTTCTCTTAGTATTTTCTTCTTCTGCATGTTATTTTAACCATAGAATAGAATTTCCAGAGTGTAGTTGCTCAGAAGTCTTCAGGTAGTCAAAAAAACTACACCAGAAGTTCAATGTAGTCATGTTCTTCAAAGATTCATTACTATTTAACAAGGGATGAATGTTTCTATTTTTATTACTATTTTCTGTTTTGACATACCCCCTTCCTAGATTTATTCCTCCAAGCCAAGCATGTAGCTAACAGGATGAGAGTGGGGCACTTTTCCTTGTAAGTTAGATATTTTAGTTGTTAATTTTTTCCCCAAGGAGAAAGGGGAAAGCCTGATCTTTTTAAAACAGGTTGGTTTTATTCTTCTATTGTCAAAAATGTTTTGCTTGTGTTGAAATGTTCAGAAATAGAAGCACTTTGGGTGAGAAGCCCGAACCAGAGCAACCAACCTCTCTAAGGTCACTCAGTGTCACTGTGACCAAAGACAAGCCCTTTTAGAAACAGGCAGTTATCTTAGAGTGACTTTCTGATTTTCACACCTGTGTTTTCCAGACTGAGCCATCAGCACCTGAGACAGACAAAGGAGGGGGATTCTCTTCTGATGAAGAAGGAGCTCCAAGCTCCGAGAGCGCAGTGGGGAACACAGCCATTTATTGGCCCCAAAATCGCCAGCTAGAGAAACAAGAAGAGAAAACAACCAAAAAGAGCAAGCGAGAAAAGAGAGGAGAAGCAGCTCAGTTGTTCCCATTTGAGAAATTGTGATGACAAGCTTTTCTTGGCTGTTTTCAGATGCAGGAAAAACAGCCATGATAAAAGTATCCTTTGCCAGTTAGGGCCTTAGGTCTTCCTGTGCACTTGTGTTTCTGAGCTGTCAGGGACCAACCTAATTCAGTATCCAGTTTCCTTTGATATCACAAGGATCACTTAGATCTCAATTAGATTCTTCCTTTATCCTTGGACTTGGGAGAAGCAGACATGGAGCTGCACTTTCTGAGATCACTTTGCTTTGTTGGGGTTTTTGCTCTCTTTTGTATCACTCAGCACTGATAGTTGAGTTTCCTGAGGCACTCCTGTCAGTAGCAGTCTCCCATTTTTCCCTGCTTGCTCAGAACTAAAGCATCCAGCTGCTTTTTACCTGTCTGCAGAGAGGTGGCCAAAGGAATGCTGATGCCTACTTCAATCCATACCCAAATCAGCGGTGAGGTAGAGTCTGGCATTTGTGTCTCAAGGGGAAATACTTCCTCTAAGGTCTAAAAAAAAAACCCCACAATCAGAATATGGAGGAACTAATACTTTCTAAAGAATACTTGCATTTGTAATGTAAGTTTGGCTTTTCAGCCTACCATCTTCCTTTACTCTCAGAAATCTTGTGCTTTGGAAGGGAGAAGCCCTGTCCTTGTTACAAACTTAAGGTTCACTATGCTTTCTTAAGTAATGTGAATATATACATACTTGCTTCTGTTGCTTATCAAGATCCTGTTCTGAAGCAAAACATGTAGAACTGGCTAAATCTCACTGTTGGAACAAAATTCACTAAAACCACAGAATTCTTGTTATCCAGTACCATAGCATTAAAAAACTGTTGAGAGAGGAATGTTAAATCTACATAAGCTTTTCCTGCACTTTTGTAGTAGAAATACTGATCTGTCTTTGGCAGTATTATGTATCTAAATTCCACTGACACAGTCTCTTCAAAAATGGAGGGGAAAACAATTTAGTCATTGCTGGACATTGTCACAGAGGAAAGACTGGATTGTTAGAAAATGGCTTTCATGTAATTATGTTCAGAAAAAAATCTATTTTTGTACTGTATTTGTAGATCAAAATAAAGTTGGAAAAAAAGAATACGTTGTTTGTTTTCTGAATGCACAGGTAACACCCAGTCTCCTTAAAATACAAGAGGCTGTAGCAGTCGGGTTGAACCATCATGTTTTTCAAATAATCTTAGAGAGGCAAGGACGCCACTGACTTCAGTGGTCGGTACTGGGAGTAAACCCATGGCAGGCTGCTGGAGCCTGGCATCACACACAGCACACAGACCCGAGAGCAGCTGTGCTGTTAGGGGGAACTCACTTCCCAAAACAGGGAAGTATTTGCAGGACAAACAAAAACCAACAGTAGAAAACTCTCGTGGAAGCTACAAACTAACCCTCCACCTACCTGGACAGTATTCCTGGATATAAAATATGTAATACTTGAATTTAACAAAAAAGCCTACAGACCAACCTTCTGAAAACTATTTTATTACATATACAAAAGCTGAGCACTTCTGTAGAAAATTGTCTCTTCATCTCCAATAAGTAATGCTGGTTGGTGTTCTGCATCATGGGTAAACACAGCAGCAGTTCACACCCAGTTTCTCTGCCCTGTGGAGCACAATTCCTGACACAGCTTGGTGTTGGTGCGCAGCAGGAAGACTGTGCAGTGTCACTCCATGTGCCAGCTGCATGCACAAGGCCCTCCTGTACCCACCCTTTCACTCACTGCTCCTGCTTTTACCAGCAGGATGGAGCCATGAGACCAAACAGACAACATTCAAATACCAAAAGAATGAAAGTAATTAGGACTAATACAGTAATTAAAAATTTTCAAAATATTTATGATTTCTAACTCAGATTTCTATTTCAATACCATTTCTAGCAAACGTTTGCTTCTATGTATGTTCAAGTCAAGTTCCTTTGGTACAAAGAACACTCTTCTGATGGTCATAAATAGATTTCTTATTGAAAACATTGTTTTTGTACTGAATTATGTATAGTTACAAAAACCCCCAAAACACAGTAGCGTAGGAGGGGCTCATCTGGAAGCCAGATTACAGCTTGGTGGAGAGACTTAAAGAGTGTCTCTAACCTCACATACTCATTACAGCAGAAGTTTGTAAACATGAGCCATCACAACACTACAAGGCATTCCTCTAACATGATACAAAATCAACAATTTAGGCTACTAAAATCTATGAAAACTAAACAGGCAAAAATGTTTCCATTGCTTCATTTCATGGGGTATGTTCATTGTCCTTATTAAGAGAAATTAAAGAAAGGAAAAGTATACACAGCAAAAAAACCCCGACTATTTTAAAGACAACACATTCAATTATGAAAGTCACTGTTGTTTCAAGGCAGTAGGTTCTATATTTACAGGTAAATGACCTCTGAGTATCCCTTTTAAGTGCAATTTGAAGTGAAATTTTTGAAACAGTTCTGCAATGATATAGTCCAGGCTATCATTCTGGATGCTTAACCAAGAACAATTTCAGAGATTTTTAAAATCTGGGGGAAATCAGTGTTCCCTGATAAATCTGCCCAACCTCAGAGCACTGCTAACATGGCCACTCATTACACCAATGAGTTTGAAAATCCTCAGTCCAAAACCAGAGGGTTTAAATGAGTATTGTGTGGAATTTACCTAAGCTAGGTTTTCCCTTTGAACACATACACTGCCAAACACATCAGCCAAAGGAGTGTTCCTGACTGTGCAAACAAGAAAAGGCAGCAGAGGGAGGGTTTGTCAGAGACAGGCAGGCACACGTATTTCCTAAGGACATCTAACCACGGACCATGGGATGCAGCTGGCACTTTCTCCAAAGCACACAAGGTGCTCCACCCAGCCAGTTGGCAAGGACTTGCCAGTTCTCAAACCAGGGGGAATTACTAAGCAGTAAGAGTATCAAATCTGCTTGTTCATTACCTTACCATCAATACACACACCCAAAATGCTTTTTCTCCCCAAAGCTGGAGTCACTGACTTCCCACAAACAGCACCCCATAGGCCTTTGGATAACGTGTAGCAATAACCACATTCAAGCCCCCTCCCCAGCTCTCCATGCTCGCTGCTGAGCTGTGATTTGCTGTAAGCTTGCTGCAGGAACCAGGTAGAAATGCACTTGAGAAGGTTCTAACCAGGACTCCGTTCAAGACCCGACCACCTCCTTGTCACTGCTGCTTCTTGGGCGGAACACGGGATCTGGCCACCGCGATGGGGACTATGGAGAGCAGCGCGAGGAGCAGGGCCCAGAGCGGGCGGTAGAAGAGCCAGCCCACGGAGATGGTCAGCAGGGACAGCGAGCTGGCCACACACAGGGCAAACGCCTTCAGTCCAACGTTCACCAGGTCCCTCACGACAGGAAACCAGTCCACTGCAGAGAGAATTAAACATGGCATGAAGCAGTTGGCAAGACGACAGTTTAAAAGAAAGTCTGATTCATGCCTAGGATCTGCACGCTAATGACTGCAATCAAAAGACAGATTCAAACTATTTATCAAGAGCACTGGATTAGGTGTTTCAGCAGAGCAGCATCAAGACACTTGATCACTAAGCTACAGCTAAACATATAAGACAATGCTATCCTCATCTCTTCAGACAGGAAGTAATCCAAAATGAACTGTGAAGATTTGTCCAAGGCTTGAGATGCAGAGGAGGCAGATAGCCCCTCAGTTATGCAACACGTTTTGGGCAACTGATACAAGCTGCTAGCACCAAGATTCCTTTCTGGCAACAATACATCTTGGAGCAGCATGTATATGGATAAATAAATCAGAAAAAAAAGTTCACAGCTACAAAGCGAATATCTTTGATGTCTGAAGTTTATACAAGTTTGAGGTGTCTTGCTTTTCTGTTTTTAATCCAGCATTTTTCCTTATTAAAAGGATAAACAAAAACTTTCTTTGCTGTTTGTTTACAGTAGTGTAGAATAACCAGAGACAAAACTGTATTCCTATACTACAGGCAATTAGGACCTGTTGGGAGACCAATTATGTGTGGGAGCAGAAAGAAATTGTATTGCAGCACGCTGAGTTAGATTTGAAAGAACCAGCCCAACATGTGCTTCAGCTTTTTATTTTGGCAAGCACTGGGCTGGGATCTTCTGAGACTGGCAGAAGATATTTTTGGGGGGTTTTTTAATGTTCACAAAGCAACCACTTGGTTTAGGGGTCCTGTTTACCTGAAGTTGCCTACAGTGACTTTTCAGATCAAATCAAGTCTGAGTTCAAACCAGATTTCTCCTTGTCTCCAAATGAATTAACTCTCTAGAGGTTACGATCTTATTTCTAGATCATTTTACCTTTCTGTGAAAAACTTACCTAACGTGTAAAAGATTCGGGTCATCAGGCTGATGCCCACAAACATTGAGAGCCAGCCTGCTGCACGGAGAGCCCAGGTCTTCACGGTGTTACTCTCATGCTCCTTCTGAAACACCTCCTGAAAGCAAACACCAAGACATGCAGCCTGTTTCTTGTTCTTTTTCAAGATCCTCTTAATTCCAGTATATTATGAGCCAATCAGAGCCAAGAGCATTTTAGGAGTACAATTTCTCTCGTAGAAGATACATTGCAGCTCATTCTGCAGGGTCTGTGCACTGTGGCAGTACACTGCAACAGACTGAACAGTGCAGCACAGGAAAAAATTGCCCTCCTCTTAATTAAAACAATCTAAAAAGCACCATTCAACACTACCCACAGGCAGGAAGCACACAGGTTTTGCTGCAATTGGATACATTCAACATTACTGTGGAAAATAAGAAACTGTAATAAAGAAGGAAGAGTCTGACTTCACTCTGAAGGAAGAGAGAAAAGGCAACAATATCCACTGATGGCTGAAGGAAAGGTGTGTGAAAGAGAGCAAGCTGGATGCAAGGAAGAAAAGCTAAAAGGTATGTGTGCATTTCATCAGGCAAAGCAAAGCATCTCTTTGCAAGAGTTCTGAGTGAGATTTTTTTCAAAATGGGTGGTGTGACCCTCTGGCTCAACATAACGTTCACATGAAGACAGCTGGGACATTAGAAAGCACTAAATGGTAAGAGATGTTTAAGACTGATTGATTACTTGTATACACAAGTACTCAATTAATTACTTATTTGTAACCAGTTAATTTTCAATACAACAAAATTCTATCTAATGAAGATTCAGATCTTACAGCAGAGGGTTGATTCTATTGCTACTCTTTCAAGTCAAAACAAAGCCTTTTTAACTACTTTTGGAAGCCCCTGTGAACTTTTGACATCTGGGTTTTTTTACAGCAGGGCATGAAACAATCATTAATGGAAGCAAACCTACTAAAAGGAGTAAAGGAATCACCAAATTGCTGGAGCATGCAGGATTTATTGAAGCATAATGCTCTGCCTGAAGGTTCTTTCTCAGCCAGAACAGTAATAAACATTTCAAACAAGCCTAAACTCCTGTTATTAGGAGCTGAAGAGAGAATAACTCTTATGGTTTATTTAATTAAACCCTGATTTTTACTATTTTTACATGTGACCTGTTCAAAAGCATGTGCTTGCATTTGTAAGTGGGAAACAACCAAGGAGTAAATAAAAACAAAACAGGAAGGCGCAGAAACAATCTTTAAAGCAAACAGACAGAATGCGCAGAAACCTGGAAGGGAATGCAGGCTGTTGTCCAAGGAGAGAGAAAAGCCAGTGTTTGTATGAGTATCTCCTCCTCTAGAGCAGGTCTGAAGGAGAGTAGGAATCTCCTCTTCTGCTGCTTCTGCACTACCACCTCGAGTTTTAACCCTTCACTAGTAGAGTGTGGTATCTCACCTCCACAGAGAGGTCCCCAGGGTACAGAATCTCCAGAACATCTCCAGACTTGGTATGATATGGAACCAGCTGAT
This sequence comes from Corvus moneduloides, assembly GCF_009650955.1. Lineage (NCBI taxonomy): Eukaryota > Metazoa > Chordata > Aves > Passeriformes > Corvidae > Corvus > Corvus moneduloides. The sequence continues at coordinate 10,924,099 of NC_045486.1, forward strand.
CACCTCGCTGCCGAGCAATCACAGTCACCTTGAAAGAAAGGGAAAAATATTTACTGGTTACTGAGTTGGGAACAGAGCTTGCAAAATACAGAAACAGCAGAAGACTCACCTTAGCAGCAGTGCCCAAATAGGGATCATCTCCACTCAGACCTGCATAGAAGAAAGAGACACGAAGGTCTCCCACCTACAAACAAGAGAAGATTGGAAGTCAAGAAAGATTGTTTTACAAAGGGGAATCACAGGAAAGACAACTCAGCACAGGAACATCCTTTATTCATCAACACTTTTTCTGAACATTAATGTCAAGCAAGAGGATAGCCAGAATGATTTCCAAGCTGTCCTTTTTTCAGGGCTAGCTGGCAGCTGAAACAGGAGAGCTCAAATGTTGTTTTGTAATATCCCCTCTGATTATGCTGTAGGAGCACATGATATGCTTTGTTCATTCCTTGTCATTTCATCTTTTGGCAAAACAGGGCGGGCAGCACAATCTGGCAGCAAGCTGTTTGACTGTACTCCTCACTACAGCAAGGCAGAGGTGGAACCCACCTCCCAGCACCATCCCTTTCCACTTAAAAGCACAACAGACTCAAAAAAACAGAGAACAAAGGAGCAGGACTGGAAGCTGTCTGCAAGAGCAGCGCTCATTCTGAAGGGCTGCACTAAGGGAGTCATCCTATGTGATGGTCTGCACTCCATTTTCTATACATTTAGATTGAAATGGGACATACCCCAATTCCTTTTCACACCCGAGTAATCACTGCTTTAGTTTATCTTTCCCATCTTACTTCTGGACGCCTGGGGTTGTCACTGTGATAAAAGTAATCTCCTCCTCGGGTAACGTCAGCATGGGGATCCTCCAGGTGTGACAAGCTCAACTGCTTGAAATCATCAATTTTATCCACGAGACCTAAGCAGAATAAAGCATCAAGCTGAGGCCCAGTGTCTAACCTGGAACAGCCAATTTGCTGGCTGGCTTCCTGATTATCACTTGACAAGACAGCTATTGTGGAAAGAACCAAAGTCCGCTGCTGATGCAACAGCAGACACAAAGCCAGTACAAAACAATCCTTACCCTTGGAAAGAACAAAGCTGCCAACCTGGACGTTAGGAGAAACAGCAGTGAAAGACTCCACAGCCATGGCACTGAGGAACAGAGAGAGTCCCTGATTAGTCCCAGAATTATGATCAAACTCTTGATTTGCAGTGTGTAATATACAGCACAGAAAAGGTACTATGGCAAACATGAGGAGAGACTCAAAGTGCTAAATGACTGTCATGATGTGAGAACAAATCCATCAAGAAACTGTCCACAGTGCATACTGTTGGAGCCATTAAAATAAGTTAAGACAAGGCATGACTGCTCTGAACTGCTGTAATTTCTTTATGCCTTTGTCCTCCCAACTACCAAAAGAACAACAGTTTCCATCTACTGCACTCTGTTATGAAATTAGTCATTTAGCTTTCATCTTTGATCAGATCCAGTGACAGAATTCAGAGAGACTGTGCCAGATGGTACCTTACCTCGGGTTTTTGTGTCCAATTTCTCGATCAAAGTTTCTGCTGTTCACAACTTCTGATTTCCACTCTGTATCTAAACAGAATGATAAGAAGGTTGAAGAAAAGACATTCGGATCTCAGTTACCGAAGACACCTCTCAATCAATCAGTTCTAGGTTACACTTCTAGTAATATTGTCTACATAAATATCTATGATAGTCTCTACTGTTACTTTGATCCATCCTCCTAGCATATTAACAGGGAATAGCAGGATCTAGGGTGAAAAAAGGTATTTTAGGGATAAAATTATAATTCAATTTTTCAGCTTTGCTGTTGGCATCTTCCATGATCAGGCTTTGATTCCTGGCTCCACTCTTTGGGAATAAGCTGGTTTTGTGATAACAAGGGGAAGCGGGCAAAGGGAGAGGAGTCTGGAGTGAACTTGAGCCTTGGAAAGGGTTAGTCCAAATGTGTTTTGCCAACACCCAAATCACTGATTAAATATTTAATTGACAATAAACTTTCCATAAGGTGAGTCTGTTTTGCCCGTGGTGGTAATTGGAAAGCCATCTCCCTCTCTTTCTTTCAATCTGTCCTTCACTCCTGTCGTTTCCAGTTTCTTCCCCAGGGGAGAGTAATCAAGCAGCTGTGTGGGACCATGGCTGGCAGCCAAGGATAACCCACCACAGCTAATAATACGTAGACATTTACAGGACAGAATCCATCAATCTTGAGAGGACAGCTGTTTTTTCAGATGGCATTTCTTTTTGTTCCCTGTCACTGTGAAGCTGTTTTTCGTGGCTCACAACCACCAGCTTTGCCCCTTAGGTACCTTCACACTACAGGGTCCCCATGCTTCACTCAGCTGAGTACTTTTATATGATCACACCCAGAAACTGCTGTACGCCAACATTACACACCTATGTGCTTTAATAAGAGATAAATGAAGCACAGAGACCAATTTCCAAATACACGATGACTCAGAGTACTCTTCTGCCACTGGGTAGATCAGAATAACATGCCCAGTTCTGCTCCTGCCAAAAAGAGCACTTGGCAAAAGCCACAGTGCACATCAGAAGGTGCTGGTGGTTTTCACTGGCTGGTATCAACATCTGAACAGGTTCTCAACAGGCTCCCTTACAGGCTGGAACTACACTGCTTTTCCTTGTCTATTCTCTTCTGCTCACAGCTGACATATTCCCAATTACTGCATATCTGAAATGTAATCTCAGGTATAGCTTTGAACACACTCCCATCTCTACCCATCTCCATTCACTGAGAACCTTATGGGCCCTATCTCTGGAGCATCCTTTCCCTGGAAGTTCCTCTGAACTTTTAGGGGTTGCAAAACAAGACTCGGATTTTCTGTAGCCCTTGCTTGCTGACAGCACATCTCCTTTCACCTCAGTTACTTCAGGAAAGGGAGGTTCTGTCATTTGTTTAAGAAAGATAATTTTTGCTTGTTTCTTCACATTCCTTTCCTTTTTTTCCCAAGGAGAAAACACAGGTTTTACAACAAAAATCAAAATACACACACACATGAAAGTCCAAAGTTACATGCATAAAAGGAAAGGGACTTTCTGATGATCAACTTACTGTATGAATACTTTGTCTCTTTCTTAATCTCCCCATTCTCTTCATATTCCCTGCAGAGGAAAAGGGCTGGGATGAGAACCAAAACAGTGCACACACACCCCTGCTCAGGGCAGAATACACTTCACCAATGAAATGCACAGACAGATCTCTGGCAACACAGACTTATCTTTATACATAACCTAACTCTTCTCTGAACTACCTGTTCTGAAGATGCAGATTCTCTGTACCAGGAGTAAACTATACACAAACGCTCAACAGCCACAACCCTTTTATTCCCATGCTTCAAACAAGGAGGTGTTGACTAGATTGATGAGGAACAACCAGAATTAAATACAATGAGACAAGCTGGCCCAAATCAAGTCTTTAACAGATGCTGCACCATAAGCATGCTAAAACTGAGAAATTATTTTTCACACCTTCAGAGGTGACTTCACAACCTCTGACTTTTTTTTTAATGACATGAAAGACATTTGGAGTATGAATTCTGGGCAGTCACACCTACATAATAGCTAATAACATTCATACTACCATCAGTGGAATTATTAGAAATAGCATAGTTTTTCCCTATTTGAGTTGCAACTATTAGCAGAGCAGTTAACATCTCCCAAGGAAACTAAAGTGATTGTCTAAAAGAAAAAAAAAATCCAACAGCTCTAGAATTCTCTTGCTATAAAGAGGTTTGTTTTGTTTTGTTTTTTTCCTTAGGTCTAAGGAGAGAAAAAAAAAATTGTGATAGGATCCTGGTAATACAACAGCCTTATAAACAACTTCTAAAGATTACTTTCACTTACTTGGAATCTTCATATTCTACCCACTGGTACATTTCCACGTTACGCTTAAGTTTGACAGCCTGAATGGAGAGCCCATAGCTGGGGTCAAACAAAGGCTGTGCAAAAATTAAAGAAAATACAAGTCAGTCTAAATGCTATACCTCACAACCTCAAACAATGTACTTTTATTACTGAACCCATTTACGTACCCCACTGTACAGCTAGCACTATCTTACACACAGGTGAACACAGTATAAATGTTATGAAAAACAAAAAGGAATGTCTCTTTACTGGCAAATCTGACCCTGAAGAATCATAATCAAAAGTTACTGCTATAGTAAAGAATGAAACCAGAACTGCTGACTATGGGTTTACAGGTTTCAGTGCTTAAACCAGGAGATTCTGTTTTGCTGGAAGGTGCTGTGTTACCTTCTGCAATGTGGGTGGACCATGGAAAATGTCACCACTACTGAAAAGTAAGAACTTGCAAAGCTCCTGTGCTGCAAGAGCCTGAAGACTTTACAATATCATGAACACACAACAGGTTCCCTACATAAATGGCAATTGAAATGAGCCACAAAGGCAGTGTGAGGGTAAACACAGCTAGAGCTGGCACGTGGCTTGGGAGAGGGGAGTCCAAGGCCATTCAGCATCTCCCTGATTCCAGGCCAAGAACCAAAGCTTGAGTGGTAGCTGGCAATGCTTAGAGGAGGAGAAAAGCCACATGTCTTTTCCTGGATATCAAACAAAACTTCAGTTGGCAAAGACTTTTCCTTCCCTTCAAGCTTGAAATACTCTTATCTCCAAGGTACTATTTTATTTACCTTAGATGTACTCAGAGCACCAGCCAAGTGCACCAGTCTCCCCTCATTCTGCTGAGAGATACTGTGGATGCTGTCAAGACGAACCACAAGAGAAAGCCCCTCATCGAGAGACTTGGCTGTCCTTAAAGCTCGTCCCTGCAATGAAGAAAACAGAAATCCAGTTGTGGACAATCAACATCACAGCAGTATTTTGTGAACAAGATTAGCAGACAAGTGAGCTGATGACCCAAAGGAATGCTTGCATATTCAGCTCAAGGCATATTTTTGAAACACACTTGTACTTCTCCATTCCCTGTGATCCAGTTTGGGGCAGTACTTCTCACCCAGGCAGCAGGACCATTAACACTGACTAAGCTTCTCAAACAGACAGAAATTCTTCCTACAAGGCTCCAAACTTACTGCTCTTCACCTCTTACCTTGTTCATCATTCCTGAATAACTGCAAAAATGATACAAATTATGGTTCATTTTTCCACATAGCTATATTGACTCCTTGGCAGAAGTTTTCCCTGCCTTACCACCACATCCTGGTGAAGTCATCAAAGTTGGGAGTAGTTATTTTTCCTCTTATAGAGGTATGAAAGGTAGCCTCTAAGTGAAAAATCCACAGCATTCTGCTCTCCACTCCAAAATTGCCAAAACACATATGTTTTCAATGGTAGAGTGTTAAGATTCCTGGCTAACTTTTTTTTTTTAAATCTAAAACCAAGACATAAAATAATACTGAGAAAAAATGAATAAATAACATCCCCAATTTTGCAACATGGGGGATGAATTTCTTTAATGTAATTATAACAAGACTAGAAATGAGAACCTTTTGCTATCTCAAGAAAAAAGGGAAGGCAGGAACGTGGCTGGCTCATGCAACCATCTTACCACCGACTGTTTCTTCATCAGTTTACAAGTTTTGGATCTTATCTCTCATCACACACTGCTACTGTCTCTACTACACCCAGTTCTAGAGAAATACTACCTGTGGCCTGTGGTTTCACTTTTCTATTATATCCTGAGCATAAGCACCAGGTCCCCAGACAAAACTTCCTCTTCTCATGGATCAATAAAGCTGTGTACAAACACTGACAGTATTGCACTTACTTCATTGGTGAAAAGAAGGTAGAAAGACAGAAGAAATGCCGCAAGTCCAATCAACATGCCTCCAGAAGTCTCACTGAGCCGCTCCAGGAACCCTGGTTTGGGTTCACTTGTAATTTTAACATGCTCTTTTCTGCTGCCCGTGTCAGAGAACTGTTGGAAATAAACCAAAAATGCCATATTGGCGCGAAAGGGGAAAGCATTCAGTTTCAAAACAAGTCTTCCAGCTTTGTTAGCACTGCTGCTCTACAGAGCAGAATCGCTTGTCTTGGACCAAAACTTTCCCATACTTATTAGATGCCTCATCACACTTTTGATACCAGAAATGCATTCCATAAATAAAAGTCCAGCCTGATAGAAAAAAAACCAATTTTTTTTATAGTGGTTCTACATTTTCAACCTTCCTTCAGTCTGTCTCCAGGTTCTGTATTTGGCGTCCACACCCTGCATTCAGGCCATGACAAATTGAGTAATAGCCCTGAATTCCTGACCGACTAAAACATCGCTATAAATAACAAATTATGATTCACCTCACCAGTAAAAAGAGTGCCTGCACACTCTAAAACAATTATATCCATAGTAACAACACCTTAAAACAAGGCAGTGACACGGGACAAACACGAGAGTCCAGGGGTTTATCTGTGCGTACACGGGTTGTGGGGAGTCACCAAATCCAACTTCAGCCCACGCACACGGCCAAGGCAGGGCATGGCGCTTCCCTGGCTCATCTGGAGATGCCCGGCGGGCTGTGACCGGCACAGGGCTCTGGCCACAGCCCGGGCACCTCGGGGGCGAACGGGCCGACCCAGGCGGCCGCCACACGGAGCAGCAGCGGGGCCGCAGCGAGCAGCACTTACGTTCCTCGACATCCTGAGCCTCTCACGCCCTCCGGGATCCACAACTCAGGGGCCGCCAGAGCCGCACACCACCAGCCGCGCCCTCCTCCGCCTCAGGGCTCCCCCGCCCCGAGCCGCTCCCCGCCCGCAGCGGCGCACGCCGGGACGCGTAGTTCCCGCCGCGGATAGGAAGCCCTTCCTTCCTCCTTCCCTTCCTGCCTCCCTCTCTCGCCCCGTGCGGCCAGGCGCGGGGCAGGCGGGAGCTGTAGTGCGGCGGGGCCGGGCCTGGCGGAGCCCCGCGGCCGGCAGGAGGTGCGTCAGCGGCCGCCGGCGGGCCGGGAAGGCGCTTCCGGAGGCGGGAGGTCGCGGCGTGGAGCAGCGGCGCGGCGCTGCCCGAGCGGTGCTGGCGGGACGGCAGGAGCGGAGCGGCGGGGCCTGTGTGCGGCGCGCTGCGGGGGAAGGCACCGGCCGGCTCCGCCATGTCCTACTGCAGGCAGGAAGGTGCGCGCGGGTGTCCTCCCAATGTCACCCCGCCGGGCGGGCTCGCCGTGAGGCGGCCGCGGGTGGGTGCGCCGCGGGGTGACCGCCCGCTCCCCGCAGCCCGTGAGGGGGGAAGGCGCAGTCGGAGTGAAGAAGAGGTGCGGCAGCCGCCCGCGGTCTGCGTGTGGCAGTGGCAGCGCTGTTTCACCTCCCGCCGCCGACCTTTCTCCTCACGGAGGGCGGGAAGGGCGGCGGGGCCATGAGGCGGCAGCGCGGCCTCGGGCGCGGGGAGCGGTGCGGCTTCGGAGCGGGACGGGAGCGGCCGGAGCGGGCCGGGGGTGCCCCGCAGGGACCGTGTTTGGCTGCGGAGCGGCTGAGGCGTGTGGGCAGGGCAGCCGGCCGCGGAGCGCCTTCTGCCCGCAAGGGTTAAATTTATCTCAGCCTAGCTGAGTGGCCAGAGGTGTGGGATTTTGTCTTTTTAAGGTTGATGGACAGGGTGGGTAGAGTGCGAGCTTTACTTTTCTGTATCTGTACTATGTTGTACAGGTTGTGGTATTTATGAGGCTTGATTACTTAAAGTGGGAGATATATAGATAGATAGATAGATGCATGTCCACATCTATATAGATATATAAATAAATATCCTTGCCCTCTTAAGTAATGTGAAGTTGCTGAATGTAAGGTTTCAGACTGGGAAAAAAGTACCAATAGTTCTAAATGCCATTTTTAAGTTACAAACTTGGGCACAGACTACTGATTATAAAGTGTATTGAGGTAGTCATAACCTATGGACCTCTTTTATGCTCTATGCTGTGCTTTAATTTTGCGAGATCCGTAAGTTGCCTTATGCAACTCTACAGAGTTGCAGTGAAGAGGTTAGAGTTCATGTGTTTCTAGCTCCTTTTATTTAAGCAATGATGAACTTTCCACATTGTAAAGTTTGCTGGAGTACAATGCAGAGTTGTCAGAAAACTGTTTCCCTTAAAAAAAAGTTTTAGATTTATCTGCTTTTCAGACATGTTTAAATGTATGGTTACTGAGCAAAGTTAAGTTACTGAACAACTGCTGGCTGAGGTCACACTGAGGGGCCAGAAGATTCAGTTTCTAATATGCCAAGTCACTGTAGTGGCCTTTATGAATTCAGAGAATTCTTGGGGACTTTACCATTCGTTTTCCACTCAAGGAGTACTTAGCTGTGTGCTCAGAAGAGTTTCAGCTAGCTATTCTCTGCTTGTGAGTGCCTCAGAGTGGGTGTTAGAGCTTTGCAGGGTTGTTAGAAAGTTAGAAATACTGAAGTTTCCAGCCAAGCTTCCCCCGATCCTGCTACAGAATGTTTTGGGTAAATGAAGAGCAGGAAGTTAGCTTTGTTGGATTTCTATCCCTTGTAATTTTCTCAGCACCTTTCAATGTAGTTAATTCTATATGGTGACAGTTCTCTTCAGTTTTTAATTCAGATGATTAGAGTAAAATACTACACTAGTCTTTAGTGAAGAGCAGTGTTATTAATAAGTTCCTATTAAACACTTCATTGTTATTTATTGTAGTTTGTCTTTCACTCTTCCTTTTTTTTTAAGTCTAATCCCTTCATCTGTGTGAGTCCTGGTATTGGAGTAATTTGAGTTTGTTTTGAATTAGCTTTTTAACTTAACTGTTCAATGAACTGTACTGTGACCTGCAGCCATGACAGGACATTGCTATGAAAATTGGAGCTTTAGAATAACAGAATTTCAGTGTGTATGTGTTCCTCTGAACTAGTAACTGTTCTTGTTGAAGGTGATTGTTAAGTACAACAATTCATTCACTATTAACATTAGTGCATCACATTGAATATCTCATTACCCTGTGGTGTTCAGCAGTTTTGTAAATGACTCTTTCTGTCTCAGATCTCTCTGAACTTTTGCTTCTTGTCTCCTCCATGGTAGGAAAAGACAGAATAATATTTGCAACCAAGGAGGACCATGAGACACCGAGCAGTGCTGAGCTGGTTGCAGATGACCCAGATGACCCTTATGAAGAACAAGGTCAGTAGTGAGCAGAAGAATGGAAGTAAGGGGTGTTACATAATATATAAAACCAACAGAAAACAAACCCTGTATGAATTAGAAAAACTGAGGCATATTTAAATACTGACGACAGCTGGTTATGCAGTAAATACCCAAACTCATGGCAGTTTTAACTGCCTGATTAGGACATCACTAATCATACCCTTTCTTACAGTATTTCTTTTTCTACACTTGTAATGATTTCTCTTAGTGGGCTCTTCAAATAATCAGTTGATGGCTTTTAGTTTTGGTTAGTAGCCAGGGATATGCAGAAAAACCTTTTCCTTTTATTAATAAAGTTAGAGCCTAATCAAGTGAAAATTATGGTTGGTTGTTCTCTGTTTTAAGTAACACCATGTAATTTTCAGAGAAGCTGGAGTGAGTTGCATGTCACTGTCATTGATGTGAGTTGCTCACCTGGCTGTGTGCAGCTGAAATTGCCTAATTTGGTGATCTCTGCATATTTGATTTAATATCAATTTATGTCTGGCTAATCCTATACTATACTGGTAGCAATATAATCAGTATCTTTCAGTGGCACATGATAGGTAAATTCAAATTATTGAGTTTTCAACTGTAATCACCTCGCCTTGAAAAGATAAAAGTTTTCATGAAGATTGCCGGTTCTTGTATGAAGTACGTCTAACCTGCAAATAGAGATTTAAGAGAGCAGAATATTTCTGAGACCAAGACTTATAATATTCTGGTTGCACAGAGTGTATTTTAAATTGTTTCTAATGTGTAAGTGAAATAATGTTCTGATCATGATGATTTAATAAATTTTGCCCTAGGTTAATAATTATCATGAAAGTCTGTGAGTTTAGGTTAATTTTTTTCTAATTGCCTCTACGTTTACAGGTCTTTTGGCCTCTTCACTTTGTGTAAAGTGATTTTATTGGTTTCAGCTCAACTGAGATTGAAGTAAATTCTTAAGACTGAAATTTAGTTAGAAAGTGAAAGTTACACTTTCTGAAGTGGTTCTGAGACCTTTAGAGGGCAGCATTTAGGCAGTTTACCAGCTGGAGCTTACAGGGTCTCTTAGTTAGCTGATATGGTGTGTAGTGTAATTTGAACCACACCTTCCTCATGTCATTAAAATAACTTTTTTTGTACATAGATTTGTGTTGAAATGTTACTGCATTTATCTGCCTATTTTGGCTTCATTACAGCTGTATGTAGTCAGTTCTATAGCTAAAAGTTTTGCTCACCTGCACTGGTAAGTCTGTTGATGATCCAGTGTGACATACATTTGGGTAATAAACTAGTCAAAATTAAAAGAACCACTTTCTTCTTGTTTAAATGTCATATCAGTTGATTGCTCTTGTGTGTATTTTGCTGGATATGGAAAGGCTGTGGTGAGGATGAGAGGTGATGGGGTTGGTTTCCTAGCAATCCTGCATTTCCAGAATGTTAGGTCACTTTCTTCTCAACAGTAGATCGGAGAAGAAAGGGGGAAAGCCAGGAGCTTTTTATGTCACCTTACAGTGACAGTGTGTGTCTGTGGGATTCAAAATGAGAAGCTCTATAAACTACATTTAAATACTGTCAATAAGTTTGGGTGGGGGTTTCTTGTTTGGCTTTCTTTTTTAGTTTGTTGGGTTTTTTCCTTAGTATGTGGTAAGTTACTGCCATGTTTAAAGTCTGAAAAACCACTTGAATGACCCAGGGCTACCATGCATTAGATCAGAACAGAGAAAATGGACATATCACAGAATACAGCTGCATCTAGTGGGAGTGAAGCTTATGGGCATGAAAGACATGGGTAAAATAGTTTGGAATATGTTGAAATGCTGAAGCTCTGGCTTGCATGGCTTTTATTTAAAAGAAAATTGGGAAGGGTTTTGCTGTACCTAATGTAACATGCAGGCTTTTCTAGTTTAGATTCTACTTGGAATAGAAGACTTGGTTTCCAGTGTTCAAATTCTGTTGTATAATTAATTATAAGGACTCTTTTCATCTTTTCTGCTGCGCCAAAGAGACCAGTCATATCTGGGAAAGAATAGATGCATTAGCTAGACCTACCATAATCTGCATTGTTTTCTAATACACCTGAAACTTGTGTTTGAGGTTTTGGTTTTTTGTAGGGGCCTTTTTCATACTTGAGATAAACATCTAGTTTGGTATTTGGTACTTTTTGATAGTTGTTATTTTGTCCCAGACATTAACACACATTAGTCTTTGAGCAGTCTATTTAATTGAGTCAGTAGATTGTTCAGCAAAACTTGTGTTCTGTTTCCCTTAGGATAAAAAAAAGTTGTATACTACTCTTATTTCTGTCAGTATTTTGTTGTTTTATCAGCTGGGACATTTTGGTAGGCAAAATGTTAGTGACTCACTTCAAACTAAAAACATTGAAAGAAAAAAGCCACGTGAAATGGCAAGGCAGACAAACTGGAGTAAGTTCAGGTTAGCATTCCATACTGCAGTGAATATCACAGTTCACTGTCTGTGCCTTTTGACAGCTGTGGCCGATGGAAACAAGTTGAGAATTCATTTGCCGTGGTTTTGAAATAGTATCGTTACTAGCTTCTTTCTAGTCCTATGTGTTGCAGATGGTGGAATTTAAACATGAAAGATTCTTGGTTTTCACTGACATCTTGGCTGCCATCAGTTTGAATAATTTTTTATTTTATTAAGCTTATATGAAGAAGAAGGCACTGATGAGTTTTATGCATGCAAAGTGATTTTTATTAGTGTTACAGCTGTGATGGGAAAGTTGGATAAAAGTACTTATGGAATTGGACTTCAAACACAGATTTTTGCTGGTCTTTCCCTTCTGGTTTTCCAGACTTGTTCCTGTCATCTTATTTTAGAGACAGTTTTAAAGTGGTTTCTATAGGGGACTGATGGAGCAAAACCCCACATTCTTTTAAGAAAGAACTTGATGAATGATCAGATGTACAGGACTGTTTCTGTGACTGATGATGTGCCTTTCAGTCCTGCTTCCTGTCATCTTACACTATGAATCCCTGGCAGATAAACTTGTTGTTGGGATGTTTGTCATGTAACAGTGAAGAAACTCTTCTCAGAACAACAGTGGGACTTCATCACAGCAAGACCAAAGACAAGCGTTGACACAGATGCAGATGGGCCTGCCTTTGTCCATGACATGAACAGATTCCATGAGCCACGAGGCATTAGGTTGTGTGATGCCAGCAATCAATTGCTCACACAAATCTTGATCTGCTATGATGTAAACAGGGTTGCTTTTTTTTCCACAAGTGCAGGTTCAAGTAGATTGTGACTCACTGGATCAGTGAGGTTCAGGCTGCATTTGAAATTTTAATTCAATTTTAATTAAAAATAGTAATCCCATCTATTGCAGGCTTCCAGCTCAGGAAGAGCAATGGATGAAATCTGTTTCTGATTTAATAGTGTTCTAAGCTTGCTGATGGACTTACTCATTGATGTGTGAATTCTGCTGTGATTATGAATGAGGAAATGCTTGCTTTATTCATCTGTATTTTTGTTTTGTTTTTCTAAAGCATGGTTTCTGTGCACAGAATATCTGAAACTGATGCTATTTCAGCGATAAAATAGGTGTATGTCAATGATCTTGTGATGCCACAGAATATATCATTTATGGGATAACTCGCATAGTTATTAAGATTTGCATGTTTACAAGGCAGGTCTGGTTCTAAAAGGAGCAATCTATTTTAAGAGAATTATTTTACAAGTGGTTTTATTGCTGTAGTGTCTTCAGGAACATTTCAAAATCTTTTTTTTAATTTCTTTTTAAAGTGCTAGGAAAATGACTTTAAAATGACTGGTTGATATTAGTGAGGAGGAATAGAGGACTTCAAAATCTAGTTTACAAAGCAAACTGTGTTTCTTCTATACTGTATGATTAACATCTTTCTGCTTTGTGTCATCCCTGGCAGTGAGGAATCTGGCACCAGCCACCCATTTTCTTGTCTCAGAAGTCCTGCTTTTCCTCCCAGTAGCTGGAGATGCTGTGATGCACTGGACTAGGTGTATCTTATCAGTACAGTGAATATTACAGATACTTTTCAAAACCATCTTGCCAAATAAAGCATGGTCCATGGAAAATGACAGTATTACTGTAGTTGACTGAATCGTGCTAAGGACGCTGTTACTTTCTGTAATGAAAAAGAGTCTGATCAATGCCGAGATTTGACTGATTCAGTGTAATTTTCTGCTGAACTGTGTTGGCTGAGTTAGAGCACATCACTGATGAATTGCAAATCACAGTAAAATACTCCTTTTAATATAGCAGTAAATGATTGAGCTGCTTTTGCTGTACCAGTCAAAATTCATGATATTGCAGCCTGGTGTCCAAGGAGTTGCACCTGGGAGTGAAATGTCATGTCTGGAACTTTGTGATCCTACAGGACAAAGACAAGAAATAAGTTTATTGAATTCTATGACAGTATTCTAGATAATGTCAAGTTGTATCAGGTCCTAAATATAATTTCATGTTTGAACCAGAATTAATTCAACCTTTTTGTCTGCCAGTGGTATTTTCATATCCCCTTCTAAAGGGAAAGTGTTGAAATTTAAGGTTTATGCATATGCTGTCAGCTTCTGCAGAAACTCAGCCCGAAGATGAAGTTAGGAAAGTCTGTTAAAGAGGAGGAGAGCAAAGTGTTCAAGTGGAGAAGAAACCAGCTTGGATCATAGCACAGTAGTTCTCTTGTTCTTCATAGATGAACATAGCTGTGTGTGTTCATACCAGGTAGAGAAAGGAAATGGAGGTGTATTTATTGCCTTAGAGAAATGCATTAGAGACTCTAGAAGCCCAAAGGACCAAGTCTGTTATACTGAATTTCTAAAATCAGAGGAAAGGAATTCTTTAGCTTGCTGTTTGACCTTCATTGTGTAAATCAGTTGCCATCTCGAAGAACATATGCCCTTAAATCTTCACCTTGCCAGTCCACCAGTGAAGTATTTCTGTCATGACTTTAACTGTTCCAGAGCAGTTGTTTACAGCTGTTCCAGTTTAGAGTCTGAAGTGATACTTAACTCCTTTCAGTTGTGTTCTAAAGTACAATTTGGTTTCTGGCAAACAGACAGGCAGGCTTGCTCTCACTGTTCCTTGCGTTCTGTGGCACGTGACTTAATCTGTGCTTTACAAATACTCTGATTTTTTTCTTTTTTTCTTTCCTTTTTTTTTTTTTTTTTCAGTTCTGGTCTTCCAGTTAAAATTTGAAGGGGGAAAGTTGTGGGTTATTATTCCAGAGTTTATTTAAAACAAGAAGAAAAACGCATCCATTCGATTTGATTTAAAAGATTTCTAGTCTTAATACTGGATTTAAACTCTAATTATTTGTATGGCATGATTTTAATGCTTGCTTGTTCCCCTGACAGAGTCTGGCAAATCGATTGACTTGATTTCTATCTGTTTTGCAGTTCCCTTAGAATATTCTCAGTGGTCTGTAGTCCAGGGAGAAGGACTTAATTTAGAGATGGATAGAGAACTAATCTGACTTGTGCCCATTAAAGGATTATACAGATCAGAGGGAGAAACAGGCTGGCTGGGAAGTGAAAGGTGTTTATCAGCCTGGAAGCTACAGAGCTAAGATAGCACTGTTGGTACTCGAGGTCACACCTGCAGCCCAGCAGCTGTCACTGAGTGAAATCAATGTTCGGAAGGAGCATTAACTTTTCTTCTCTCTTGTTTGTTCAGGTTTGATATTGCCCAATGGAGATATCAATTGGAATTGCCCATGTCTGGGTGGAATGGCTAGTGGTCCCTGTGGGGAGCAGTTCAAGTCAGCCTTTTCTTGTTTCCACTATAGCACAGAAGAAATAAAGGGATCAGACTGTGTGGACCAATTCCGTGCCATGCAGGAATGCATGCAAAAGTACCCAGATCTTTACCCTCAAGAGGATGAAAATGATGAGAAGTCCAGCAAAGATTTGGAAGCTGCCTCTATGGAGGCCGCTGCTGCCAAAGAGGAGAAGGGATCCAGCTAATGAAGATGCAAGGAGGCTGTCGTCTCCATTTCTCATTTTCAGAGACATGGACTTTTGCAGTGTGTCTGTCTTCTGAGTAGTGAGGAAATGTTTCACCATGTTCTGTGCACTGTATCATAATAAATAACTTATTGCTGAAGGAGAAATCTCAGAGCTACAGCCTTGCAAATAAGTACTGCAGAAAGAGTGAGTGTGTGTATGCACTGTGTAACCTGCTTTTGGACACAGTTAAAACTTTAACAGCTGTTCTTTACCCTCAAGTTTTCCTTGAGTTTTGACTTGAATAATGTCTTGAAGAACATAGCTTTCAACTAAATTCCACTGGCACACCAGGTCTGTCTTCATTTCATTATGTTCTGATCAGTAGCTGCTTTTTTTTTTAATGTATTCCGTTCTGTCAATAGAAGTTGCATTAAATGATTGTTTTTCCTTAAAGATTTTTTTATTTTTTTGCCAAAGTGATGCTAGACATTGAAAATGGCCTAGATCTAGAATTTCTAAAATAATTTCAAATGGTCTTATTAGATTATGGTTGCATTTTACTACTGGCATCAGATCAGGACTGCCAGGAAAATGTTGAAATGCACATCTTCTTTGATTTCATTTACTTACTGTGATGGCTTTTGCATTTTTAAAATTGGTGTGTTGTGCAAATGATGATTAAGATGAACGAAAAGAATGTTGGTCACTGGCTTTATTTTTGCAATGAAAATACAGCTTTTGGGTTTGGTTATTACCTTCTCCTTCAATGTATAGATGGGCACTTGTAAAATACTTTGAGAATACAATAAATTGTTACCTGGTGTAATGATCTCAAAACAGATACTGTGACTGAAGTGCATATTAAAAAGCAAATACTTTTTACCCTCACTGGAAGCTTCTGTGTCTTTATGGTGTGGTGTTTTGTTTGGTTGTTTTTTTTGTTAATACTGCTTGGATTTGAGAACTGTTCTATGCTGTAAGCAGACCTTGAATGAATTTGTGAGTTGTGAGGATCAGTTGCTGCAGCTTGTCAGATTTTTATTCTTATGTTGTTCTTTTCTCCCCAGCCCAGGCAGGAAGACATAAAAAACCTAAAGCATTTTCAGTAGCTGTAGTGGACAGCAAATAACATGAACAACTATTAAAATATTTGAAAATTACTTAAGAGGTTCAAATAATTTCATACTTCACCATAGTTTAATAGCTGTAGATAAGGGAATACTGCATTGTTTGTCTTTCCTAGCAAAACATAGGCTGTGAGAATTTTTCTTTTACAAAAGAAATTGTGGCTGTGGCTTCAGTAACTTCATTGCAGATTGGTTTGGGTTTTTTTTTCTCTCCTTATGCGTTGGTTACCTCACCCAAAGCAGAAAAAGTAGTAGTGTCAGTAATGCAGCCCACGAAGTCCAGCGATGTTTAAGCACTTGCCTTTCTCTGTGGGCAGCTCTCTGGAGTGCTCAGGAGCATTAATTTGATACAGCACTTTGGTATCTTGTTTGCATAAGTGAATTCGGTGCTACTGATGTTTCTGAATGTTTGAGGGGAATTTGTCAAGTTTTACAGCGTGTTTGAGGTGTTTGTATTTCGGTGCAGCTGTTGGATCCTCAGAAAAAAATTTGTAGGCAATTAAGTGGCTGACAACTACTGTGTTCTGACAGCAGTGATAGCGGGGACTGCATCTCTGCTTTTTAAGGAAACAAAGTGACACAGAACTTCTCAGTGGGACTCTTTCAGGCTTAGGAAGCCCAGTGCCAAGTAAACCTGAGTAAATAGGCACAAAAGCAGCAGAGATAAACTTTGGCACTTAGGCAGTTGGACCGTGCAAATGAAATCTTAGGCAATAGATAAACACTGGGCACCAAATTAAAAAAAAAAAAAATCACATGCACCCAAGCTTTTGGTTGTTCAAATGGAAATCCAGTGCATTCTCTGTGAGGAAGCAAGAGCTGCTTGTGAAGGGGTGCTCTGTTCTAACAAGTTGCCTTTTTTTTTTCTGTGCTTTTCTTTCCTACGTGGCCTCTGCACTCTAAAGGGTTGGGATTTATCCTCTGTATTTGTAGCATCTGTGTACAAAACATCAAATGTGAGAATCTTGGCCTACAGTAGGTAGGGACGTGCATCTAATACAGACAGAGGGAACCTGGAGCATAATCTGACGTGTTTGAAGGTGTGTTTAGGATGGATTTGCTTTTTTCTGACTGTTGTGGCTTGGTAACCTGTCATGCTACATCCAGTACAGATAGGAAGTATGCGTAAGGATCTTGCATCAGAAACTGAGAAGCACTGTGTAATATATTTGAAGTGTTTTGAGGAAAGAAGTCATAGCTTTATTCCTAAATAGTTCTTGTGGAAATTTTTTATGCTATATAAATTCATTCAGTTGTGAATGCATAGATAATATAAGTCCTTGTTTCTGTTTCCCAGCATTGCTTCATTTGTGTGATTTTCCTCTTATGGTTACATGCCCCAATTTTAAATCTAAAATCAATCAGAGGTTATTTTAATGTATAATAAAGATGATAAAATGATCCTTGGCAATATGTGACAATCTTGTGAAATGAGCAGATGATAAGTTGCATTTTTATTGTGTGGATGCAAAACCTAGAGCTGCATATTTCAGTCCTGTTTTAATGTGTTCTTATTTTATATATATATTTTATAGATAATATCTTGGGTCTCTGTCTGCCATCATTGAGCTACTGATTCTTGGAGAGAGAATAGTATATTCAAATAGGTTTGAGTAATTGTGTTTATAGAGTCATTTCATAATGGGTTTATGTTATCAGGTGCTTTTGTCAAGTCATAGATGCTGCTATGTCAAGTCAAAAGTAGTCACTGGGGGGATAAAGCAAGCTTTCATTCTGAAATAATTACTCTTTAATTCTGTGCCTTTAGTTGATCTTTGTCCTATAAAAGCTGATGTGCTGAGTGTGATTAAATGTTTATAAAAGTTTAGCTAAAAGAAACTTAACAATACGTGAAGCACTTGTATTAGAATGTTTCCAATACAAATTACTTAGCCCAAACAGTTGCATGTAGATAGAATTCCAGTTGAATCTTCTCTGTTTAGTTTTTAGAATGAAAAGACATGGCTTTAACAGTATTCACCCTACAGATTTACCACTGCTCCCCAAATACTCCCTTGTACCATATTGCTGTGTAATACTTCAGATTTTCAGTTTTAACCATTCTTCAGTTTTTGCACACCCTTGTCCTTCTGGTGCAGTGGTGAAACAAGCTGTGCTTTTGAAAGCTGGATAGGACTGTTATCAGCTGGCTGCAATTCCTGCATGATGCAGGCCACAAATTCATATATAACTTGTGATAACGTGCTTGTTAGGAAGGGATTGTTTCTGCAATCCACTTGAACTTGAATCAGTGGTGCATGTATCATATACCCTGATGTGGATAAAAATTGCCTCTAAAACCTGTCTCTTTTAGATGATTCTTTAACATAAAATATATTCTAAAATGTAAAAAAGTACTGAAAAGTAGTTAAAATTAGACAAAATTGCATTTTCAGAATTAAAAGTTACTCAGTAATTTTTTCTGCTGTTGTCTGCAGTACAGCCTGAGGGCATTGCAGAGATCTGACTTCAACTTGTGTGTAGTAACTTTCCTAGAGGTATGACCTTGCTTCAGGTGCAAAAAGAATCTTTTTGTTTTCCTTCCTCCCTGCAAAGGGAGTGATGAACAAAATGGTGGCTAGAAGGAGACGCTTATCTTGCAGGCCATTGTAGGGATCATTAGATCTGGGGATCTAGCAGGGCTGTTTTGGAAACAAGATCTATATCCTATGCAGTTCTGACTGAGAGTGTCCTTGTTGAACCTGACAGCAATGTCCCCTGTTTATCTGAGGCACTTATCTGATCACACGTCAATGAACCTACTTTCTTAGGAAAGTAAAAAAAGGAATTTATATGCTTCTAGACTCTTGTCTTACCTCATTAAAATTCTATCAGTGTTAGTGTGGGACAGTGTAGAGAAGCTACCAGCAGTTTGTCATTTATTCTTAGTCAGCGCTCTTCACTGGACATGATTTCATTTTGTTGAATAGCAGCCTGTCTGCAGTTGTTTTTCAACTGCTTTTAACCCCTCTGGAGCTAATGTTTTGTTGGTGATGGTGGAACTCAGGGAAGACACGCCCAACAAGAAGAGTAGAGAAGTGCAGCAATGATTATAGCACCAATGTGTTTGTTTTTTAAAATGGCTTATTACAAATTGATACTGATGATCTGTGAGCAGACAGCTCAGGAAGGCCAAAACAAAGAGCACAGGAGGATTTGTAGTGATTCCACAGTGCAAATTAACCCAGATGACACAATGATGTGAAGGGTAGGTGGACACAGGATTTGTTGTACCAGATCTGAATGGCAGGTCCAGTTGATTCATTTCTTGATGTTACAGGTTCCTTACACCTCCTAAGAAAGTTAAAGCATCCCCTCACAATGCACTCATTCCCTTCATAGGATGCTGTATGGAACATGGATGTTTGATTCCTAAATCTGTGGTTCCTGAACTTTTTCCTATTGAGTGTTGTTGCCTCCACCCTGTTTCTTTTGCTTTCTATTTTGTCCCCTTCTCATGCATCCCCTAAGACTTGCTTCCTTTTCCCCTACAGCCCATAACATTCCTCCTTACAGGTGTTGGCTCTGTTCCCTTACTTGGCTCAAGGAGCCATCTCTTCATTCTCCTTGCCCTCTCCTAAAGAACACAAACTGGTGAACTAGGTTGGATCCAGCTGATAGTGTTTGTGATTTTTCTCATAAAGGCCATGTTACAAAAGAATTGGAGTTAATGTTTTCAGAGCTAGACTTCTGATTTTTCAAATGCAGAAGAGCCAGAGAATGTGGGCTACCAGAACTGTGTCCTGTACATTGTCCCTAGTACCAATATACAGAGACAGACTCCTGGATCAGGATTCTCTTTGAAGACTCAGACCTGTGCATATGAAAGTGGGATATCAGAATGTTTCTCATCCCTAAGCCACAAGACAAAAGAATGATGACATTATTTATTATGTTGATATTGTGTGAAGAGTGAGGACTGCATCATAGAGGTAGAGCTTTCTCAGTAGAAGTACAGAGGTAAGGTGAGAACACACAGGTCCCTGAAGAGTACATGCAATTACAGTGAGAGTTGCAAGGGTGAGTCTCTGTAATAACTGGCCTGATTTTAGGTATGGAGACTGCCACTAGCAAACTTCTGTCTGTCTAAATTCTGAACACACCTGTCATGCAGTTCTGTTTCCTTGACTTGCATCCCACAAGTCAGCTCTGTGTAAAGGAGCAGCTTTAGGACCTGTTAAGTATTTTTTTAGGCCTCATTAGATCTCAGACCAGTAAAAGTTCATGTGTGTATTTCTTAGGAGAATTAAGCACCTGTGATACCCACGTGAGAAATTTTGCAGGATTGTGGTTTGAATAGTTACTGAATTAACATGCAATTTACAAGAATTAACTGTACCTATTTGTGTTTCCCATCTGTGCATATTCTCATACCAAATATATGGTTTTTGGTAAGTTGCTTAGGGGAAAAATAATGTATCATTGTTGACTTATTAGCAAAATGCTCGCCTCCATTTGCCTGGCACTGTGCTAACTCTTACCAAAGCAAGACCCTCAAGTTTGGAATATTTGTGGTTTATTAACTAAAAAAGAATTCATGTGCAGGTGGTTTGAGGCTTGCATGGTTTAAAATTTTAAGAATAGATCCCAAACCTCATATCAATAGAAGTATCTGTATTTAATTGATGTTTTAATTAAAAAATAAAAAATGCTACAACACATAACAACACACTGCTTTTCCAGGTCTGGTGGACTGGAGAGAGCCCATCATGTGAATTATATCAATTCAAAAAAAGCTTACATCAAGCAGCATGGAAAAATTATGAGACATGGTAGATGCTACAGGGAAAACTTAGTCTTTATAGCATGAGCCCCTCTCAGAAGAGCAGTGTACAAAGTCTGTGTAGGTACATTTCCTTCTTCACTGCCTGCTGGGAGCAGAAGCTGGAGAAGCATTATTAGCAGTATGTCAGTATATTGGAGTTAGGGCTCAGCACTCAATGACCATTTAATGAACTGTTCGGTGCTGTAAGGATCCACATTGCCAGAATGTGGATTGTATCCATTGCTCCTGGACACACAGGCTGCAGGGCTGTTAGCAAGAGCTGCAGTGACCTCCAGCAATCCAGAATTTGCTGCTTTTTGAAGAGTTGCATCTACTACTTCAAACTTTCACTTGCCCTATTAGACATTTTTCACAGCTTTCCGGACTTCTTTTCTTGTGAGTAAAAGCTTTTATTTTACCTTTATTGAGGATTTCCCATTACATCATTGCTGCTCTTTGGTATGTGGTTGCTACTGCTTGTGAGCCACTTTGCCTATTTGGGTGCTGTAAAGTGTTTATATGGCCTTCCTAAAGACAGGCCCCAGTTTAAAGGTGCTAAAAGAAGCTTCCCAGCCACTTTGCATCGGGCAAATTCATCCTTTTTTCCATGCTGGTATTCTTTGTCTTACTGTGCCACCTAGACACACAGTCACAGGGAGGGTCACAAGGATATTGTACACAGGCCCAAAAAACCCAATTATTTTTTGGTACAGGAATACCATGCCTTCTATGGTAATTCTTTTATAATTTACTATGTATGACCTGCTTGCTGGTTCTGACAAATATGCAACAGCTTTTACTAGGAGGTCAGTTGTCATCTTGCACTGTTTCATGCTCATCTTCATTTCATGTACACTACACAAGAAAATAACTTTTTTCCTTTCCAAAGTCTCATAGTGATCCATTTAAACTCTCCCATCATCACTAGCTGTTCTAATGTGATTTGTGCAATTCATTGCTATTTAGATTCTTATTTCCAGACAGGCTACCGGATTGTAGCACTGCAGAACAAAGACTGCACAGGATAGCTCTGTGTGAGTTGAAACTTTTTTCTTTCATTTTTCTTTTCTATGAATTCAGAGATGCCTGATTAGTAGAAGTTGTGATACCAATAGAAAGTCAAATTGCAGTCAATTTTAAAGAAAAGTATGTGTACATATCACATACTTTTGAGATACCTGAAATGTATGATGTATTGATTATCTTGTTTGCATACCACAGGGTTTCATTTGGTAGTGATTAATCACTATGTTAATTAATTACTTAATCATTATCATAGGCCCCAAGAAAACACACCAGGATATCAATATTCTTGTTCCAACTTGTATTTCTACTAGAAGTAGCTAGTAATGCTTGTAAATGACTGTGTCAAAAAATAACTTTCATTCACATAAAAGAACTATGCAGATGTTTACGCTCCCCACAAAATCACCAGTCTGGCACAAAAAGTGGAATAGAAGTGTTTGCTTTAGTATGGTGCTGACTATTAACCAACATGGAATATCCTCATTATCATTAAATAAGATCCCCTGCAGGTAAAATGGCCTCTGTTGAAAAGCATGTTCCGTAGTTTAATTCTAAACCTACACTTGAATTTAATTTCTTGTGAGAGGCCCTTTGAGATCAGACTGTAAATTCACATACAGGTCTTTATTGATATTTGAAAGAGAACTGGTTAATCTTTTTTGTTGTGAGACAATTTCTGGAGACAGTAAAGAAAGCAGTTGCTGTGCTCCTAATTTCATTAGGCTGACATTTCAAATTCTGCCAAATGCCTTGGTTAAAAAGTGTTTTATTGCATTAATTAAATTGCTTGTTGGAGATGCCACATTGTTGGATACCACTTTAGGTAACAACAAGTAAATAATGAAGTGAAAGAAGGAAAGCAATGGAGGAGGGGAAATTTCCTGAAAAGGAAGGAGGAAGAAACACTGTTTATACCCTGTTGGGAAAGAAATTGGGGTGGTTTTTTTTTTTTTAAAGATCTGCCTGCCATCCAGTTCCAAATGAGCTAAAGATTTTTCTGCTGTTCAATCAATGTGAAATTAAAGGTAAAACAGCAGTAAATAGAATAAAAGAAGCTGAGTTTTTAGGTTCTCAGTGGTTAAGAGAACAAATTGATGGCCTAAGTTGTAGGCTGGGACTTCCATCATTCTGCATTAGTATTAGGGTTTTCTAGGTAGCCCATTTACCAGTCAGTGCTAAATTAAAACATCTCCTCTTCCCTAGGAGCATTAAAAATTAGACATTAAAAATGAGGAATTGAAATATGCAAAAGCAGCATGTGTGCTTGCTCTTTCTCTGTAACCCCCTGAAAGAATATAGATTGATTCATTGTAATTTCTGCTTTACTGGAAAAGAGAGTGCTCCAACCAGCTTCATTTTGTTGTGAGTCCTTAAACAGGGGACACAGGTCTCAAACTACAATTTCCTCAAAATTCTGTGTTAGGGAAGGCTTTAAGTAGCTACGTCTTGATTACTATAGGGTAAAATTGATTTAGAAAGAATGCTTTTGCAGGGCAGAACTAATTTTACCTGGAGTGCAGAGGTTACCACTCCTGTACTTTTGCAGAGGGAGAAATAATCCTCAGGCGCAATGGGAAGGAAGCAGACCTTCAGCATCTTAGCCTGAAGTGTGACCAAGAGAAATAAAGCACAATGAAAGCACTAAGTGCAATCGAAGGCCCGTGGTCTTGAGCACAGTTGAAATAGCCAGGCTGCTCTCCCAGAACTACAGCTTACCTCATTTGATACATGCTCCAGCCAATCCATTTGCATCCTCTTTCTGCTTTGTAGCTTTTGTAGTGTCACAATCTCAACATTAGAGCAGCTGCTAGTTCCTCACGCTTTGGCTTTTTCTTATAATTAAGGCTTTTTTGTGGTTATTGCTGTGAAACCTTTGTGGTGTTACAGACTAAGTACTACAGCAAAGAGCTGGATTTGGAGTGGAGTTTGAGCCAAGGTGGTTTCCTGCAGCAGAGCTCAGCACTAAGTGTTGATGACAGCAATGCACATCTGTAAAGGACACTGTCCCAAGATAAGCCACATATTTGTTTCTGGTCAGCAGTGGGATAATATTGTCTTCTAGAAAGCAGCCCATTATATTGGCCTAATTGCAGTCTGATGGTAAATCAGTCTGAGCTCTTTTATAGGCTTCTTTAATATTATGCCACTTGTAAAGCTGAAAGAAATTGCTGCCTTTTAGTGGTCACTTATAAAGAAAACTACACCCCAGTAATGAATGTATTATGAAAGCAGTTTATGCATATTAATATCAGACTCTGACCTGAAGTATGGAAATACTGATCCATATCTTTAGTTTTGCCTTGTAAAATGATTCTGGGTAGAATCAGGCTCAAGTGAAGAACTGACTTGTGATCTATACATGATGCACTAGATAATTTTGCATGATAAGACTGCATTTTTTAAAAAATGTAGTCATGTCCCGAGTTTCCTGTCTAAGCACATGAAAGGAGGAATAGCAAGTCTGCTTTCCTCACTTCATCTAGGAGCATGTTGAATGGGAATGCATGAACTAACTACACCTTTCACTGCAGTGTTACTAAAAGGCAAAGTCCAGCACTGTAACTTCTGAAGCAGAAATTATTTGCATCCAGTTCGAAGAATATCTGATACTTGTTTTCCTAAATATGCCTTCCAGGGTTTCACCAGGCTGTTCATGTTCACAAGGAGTTTGCCAGTCCTAGAATCCTCCTGGCCTGCTATAAGATAGTCAGTACCTAAAGGGAAGGGAAGGAAAAAAAGAAAAAGGGAAAACCCTTAGTTAACAAATAGAATAAGAAAGAACCAAATGCAGAATTTCTCTGTTTCATATGGATCTGGCATACAGCACCTTTGCCAATTTCATCCAGCTTATGCACGTGCCATTTTATGTATATACATCCATGTGCATACTGTCACTGCTGGCTCCTGGGCACACAGCTTCTCTGGTGTCAGGACTGTGCTCAGGAATCACAACTACAAATTGATTTTGTTCCAGTGAGGTTCTGCACACAGATCTGCTGGGATGTGGCAGCTGCTGCTTATGCCTTTGTCCCCCTCCTGCCATTACCACCCTCCTTGAGAACTGTGAGCTGGAAAGCAAACGTACTTTGGTGGGGAAGAATCAAAGGATGCTGTCCCAGAAAGGCTGATCATGGCTGATGTTCATAAGCACTGTCTACATGGGAAGCAAAACCCCTGGTGAGTATTTTGTCCTTACCAGGATTGAGAATGGGACATGTACAGCCCCTGTTGGTCCAGGATTCTGGGTAAATGCTTCTATTGCTCCGAGCAATTTTCACTTTGCCTGATTTCAGGACCTTCTTCACTTTCACAACAACTTCTGCATGGGTCCCTTTGTCATGAGCAGATAGGATTCTTGCTTTTATTACTGCCAGAAAACATATCCAGATAGAGACCAACAATGAATTTCTAAATGAATTTTGGTTTATGCTGTGAAAATGTAGAATTTTAACACCTTGAAAGAAGACACCAAAAAAACCCAAAGTGCAGTTGTACATGAAGTGCAGTGCTTGTCCACTTCACTGATGGATCTTTTAAATAAGTCTGGAGAAGAAAAATTGGATTTTT
Organism: Corvus moneduloides; assembly: GCF_009650955.1. Classification (NCBI taxonomy): domain Eukaryota; kingdom Metazoa; phylum Chordata; class Aves; order Passeriformes; family Corvidae; genus Corvus; species Corvus moneduloides. The sequence continues at coordinate 10,949,638 of NC_045486.1, forward strand.
CTTTTGAAGTAGTTAACTCATGCTTTCACCATGTTTTGGCAACTATTTTTTAACGGGCTGATGTCAAACACTTGGAAATTCTAGGAAAGCACTTGTATGCATACATAAGGAAGGGTGAAAAACCCTGGTCAGCAGCTACCTGTCTGATTTCAAGTGCACTGATTCTATACTTTATATTTCCAGTTTGAAAACTTTAGTGTTTAGCTTTAACTCTGGCCTCTCAAAAATTCTGTCCTGTGAGAAGGAACTGTCTACAGGAAAGAAGTCAGGAAGTTTCCCATCAGGTGTGTCACATGACTAAAATTCCATGATTGCACAAAAAACCAGAAGAAGTATTTTTGTTTTGTCGTCCAACATCTGGTTGCCATGATAAATTTCTGTTCCTTTTAATTTAGTAGGATCCCATAACTTTTTGGCATGGCAGGTTCATGTAGATCAGCCCCTCAAGCAGGCTTTGTTGTGTCCTGGCACAAGCACATCAAACCTCTGGATCCCAGAGCTTTTCCTTTCTTGTTTCGTGTGATGGCATGAACCTAGTATTCATAAACAACAGTATTAAATGCATTCTTGGTAAATGACCTTGGCTATTTGAACCTGTATAATGACTGCAAAAGCAATGGTATTTTAGATGTGAGGTTTTTTTACCATTTTTCTTGATGTAAAGGCCAATTATTCCACTGAGTATTATTCTAGCATCCCTCCTGCTGTAAAGAGGAAAATGAACTGGGTGGGAAGGAGACACCACAGAGCCTTGCATGAAAAATGCTTTTAAGTTCTGATCAGAAGTTGGACATGTCACTAGACAAAAAAGGCAGAAGAAATCCTACCTCTCAGGACTTTACCAATCCTGTCATTTTTCATAACTATCAGCTAACAACATGCATAGAGGGAACATTGTGAAATTATCATACCTTGGGAGCATGTTACCCACTTACCATAGGCATATTTCATTTGGCAGAAGTCACTGACACTTCCAAGCACCTTTTCTTTGCACACACACTTTTCTAGCAGGGAAACCACAGAACACAGAAGGTTGGAGAAGAGCCAGGACATGAGAGAGAAAAGAAGAGCAAATGATCATCGGTTATAAGGTTAGATATCTATAGTTCCCATAATCTATATGGACCTTAAGAATAAGTTTGAGAGTGAGCTCAGTTATTTGCAAATGTGTTTCTTCTTATATGATAAAATAATTACTCTGAAATCTGATCAGCACTGTCAAGTAAAATGCAGCCCACATGAGGTCTATTGTACAGTTAATAAACTGATCCTAATGAAGAGATTTGTAAGAATCAGATCCAGCTGGAAATCGTGTAAGTAATGAGACCTTTGTTTGATCCCATAACCTAAGAAATGCTGATCCTTCCTGGTGTTAAGGCAATATCCGTCTCAGAGAAGTCAAGCTATGCAGTAAATGGCACTGTTCCTTCTGCCAGGTCACTGGTGATGGTAAGTGCTGATCTTTACAGGGCAGGCAAGACTGAGAACTATTTAAATACTACAGACAAGCTGGAGATGAATGGGGCAGACCCAGTCAGGGTGGTGGGTTGAAAGAAGTGGCAATTAAACATTCCCAGACTCTGGGCTGTACCTGGGTGCCTCAGTGCAGAAAATCCCTGCTCGTGGTCATTCCATTTCCACTCCTCTTCGCTCTCGTTGGTCGGCGTTTGGACGAGGTCGGGGATTCGTCCCCCGATGGGGATGTTAAAGAAGGGCTCGCTGTCACAGTTGGGGGACACATAAACCACAGCACTTGGTTAGGGCATGACAGGGCTGGGAAGCAGCCGGCTTTGGCTGTACCCAGACTGATGAGCTTGCTTTCTTCACACTGGGAGTGCAAATATGAGCAAGACTTCATGCCAGATAGAGAGATCTATCTCTAGATCTGGTCTAGGTTTTTATTTAGGCCTCCCACTGCTGACTTAGCATTTTTTAAAGTACCTATAAATTGAGCCTTTTTTGCTTACATTTGTTTGTTTTTAGGGAATTATGTAACTTAGTGACCACTTTGTTGATGTCACTGGCACCTGAGGACAGCTGCAGGACTTGTAGAACTGCAATTGCTCAGCAAATCACAGGATTTCTGCACTGATTACCTGTCTGGGGTACAGATGCCTGGCCCTCTAGAAACAAGAGGGAGACTATTGTTCATTTTGCCTGTGGAACAGATAAGAAGCAGGTTCTTCAGACTCTTCCATCTATTTCCAAAACAAAGGTGTGTTTAAAGACCCTGCACATATTTCCATGGGGTTGTGGAAATGCCTATTATTACTGCAAAGAGTCATCTGTTCAAGATTGCCTTGGACAGTGCAGTGGACTTAAAGGTGTACCTGTAACCTAAGAAACCTTTTATGATTTACAGCCACCTTTTCAAATGATTCTGCACCCTCCAATTATTGTTCTTGCTGCAGTATTTGCTAGTCTTTGTTTCATTTCACAGAGTCCCATCTCAAAGGGAACCCAAAGCAGGGCTTCCTTACCCATTGAAACAGGTCCCAGTGTGCTGGTCGCAGTCTCTGGCGCAGTCACAGGGGCGGCAGCCGTTCTCTCCGAAGCCCCAGTAGCCCACGAGGCACCTGTCGCAGCTGGGACCCGCCACTCCTGGTTTGCAGTAGCAGAATCCTGTCCGGGGGTGGCATCTCCAGCTGCTGCTGAACGTGGTGTTGACTGCACCCATGGGCTGGCAGGCACAGGCTGTGGAGACATGGCAAAGCACAATTCAAATTCTGTGCTGTGGGCTCAGCTGGTTAAGTGACATTTTTGCAAGGCTGATAAACTTGTACCCTCTTCCTCATGCTCTGTAGTTTTAAGTCAGAACTAGTAAACATTGCATTTCAGCCTACATTTACAATTTTTTTTTCTTTTTGTTAGACAAAGCAAAACAAGTACGACTGGGAGCATTTGTGCATGAAAGTCAGTTCTTCCCTACTACATAAATAGTGACCATACAGGGTTTTGAAGTGATACCAGGAAGCCTCCTCTGTGTGTTTATTTTTAAAGGGGCTTGAAGGTGATTCACTTCAAAAGTGTTTTGCAGAAAGTTTCACTAGCAAGGACAAGGTAAAGAATTACAGCTATTGCCTACATCGCCTTTCCTGTAAACACAGAGATCACAAAGCTACTGTTTCCTCTGGGGTAGATGCAATTTATACAGGTGGTTCAGATGACCTGAAATATATTTTCAATTTCTGCCTCCAAAGAGTGCACAAATTTCCTTCAGTTCCTTTCTAAAGTCCTAAACATCTCACCATGCAGTACTGTATGTGTGTAAAGAAGCTGATGAATTTTTTTTTTTACAAACACATGAGCAGATATTTTACAAGGAAGGCAAACAGGATGGGAGAAGACCCTAAAATCAAGTAGATGTATTCTACGTGTAGCTGAAGGTGAGCAAATAGGAGGAAAGGCCTCCAAATCTTTCTAATGCTGTTGCCAGTTTGACACCAGCCTGGCAACTCAAGGCAATTTGGCAGGAAAACAGATAGTTAAATCTCCTGTGAGCAACTCTTCCTGCACAGACAATAAATTGTCATAATCCCACACCACTGGTACACTCCTAATATGACAGCATCAGGGAGGGATACACAGAGAGGTGCAAACAGCACAGTTGACTCCTCTCCATCAGGGCAGAACCTGGCTGAGATGGTCAAACCTCATGCCAACAGCTCTACAGAAGTAAAGTACAAGCAGTAAACAAACCCCCTCATTTCTGATGTTCAGACAAGTTTGATCAAAATGAGAACTGAGCCGACCTCCAGGCCTTCATATTTCATCTCTTTTTTGTATTAAGAAAGCAGCATGCCCTGACTTTTACTTGTAACAGACTGAAAAGGTTATGCATCTCTACTTCATCCATCTGGAAGAGGGCAGAAATAAAAATCTTGTGGCTAAGGCCTGCTTTAACAGAGACTTTCAATTAAATGTTGGACACCCAAGGTGTTTAGATAGCTTGGATCAGAGGCTAGCCTTTTTGGATGCTCATTTGAACCAAACACGATCTCCAAAGCTTTTGAAGTTTGCCCATCATTGTTTCTGATCAAACTACTTTTCTTCATGAACTCACAGATAAGAGGCCAAATGAATACTCTGATCCAAGGGGAAAGGGGCAAATATATGACTTTAAAGTGTAGCAGGGACAGATTCACTTTCACCTGCAACCTCATATTTGAAACTCAGGAAAAGAAAATATCTTTTGAAAATAGTACAAGAAGAAGGGTGAGCAATTTTGTTTAAAGGGCATTTCTCTTATGCTCTGCTTACCATATAGTTATTTTTTTATTCCCATGCCCTGTGTTCTTTATGCCAATAATTTTAATAATATTATTATACTTCTGTGGATGGATCTTGGCCCGTTCAGGGACACTAGCACAACAGCCTAGGGACAGAAAAGCCACGTGCTGTCATGGGCAATGTGCTCGGCACAACGGGCGGGCTGGCAGAGGGCAGCAGCCTCTCCTGTTTGCCACAAAGCAGCCTCAACTTTGGGAGCAAACCCAGGGCTGGTGCTGTCAGTTCTAGACAGCAGGTATAACACTGAAGTGCTCATTAGCCCTGACAGGTTCAAAGGCAAGGTCTAATTTCTTGCTGCTAAACTTGATTTCGCCACCCACCCCATTTTTGCAGGGCTGACTGTATCACCCTGAAAAAGAGGCTCTTAGTTTGTCAGTCACTGAAAAAAATGGATGTCACAGATTTGGGGATAAGGAGGGGGAATACCCTTCCTTTACTGCAGACAGGTCTGAGACACAAGGAGTAAGAGTTTGCCAGCATTGGGGTTTACTTGAATCCAGGTTTGTTTTCACTGTAATATTACTGTATGTAGGATCTACCTGTGGAGTTTTTGTTTAAAATGCCTTAGATTTCTGCAACCTCTGGGTCTCTCTTTATCCCCCTTATTTCCAGTTTTCAGGTTTCATCAGTTAAAGTCATTTAACAGATGGGTAAATCACAAGACTACCTATCCCCAGCTGAGACTGGAACCTGATTCAGGAAGATGAGAGCTTCTCCCACCCTATCCCTAAGGGAAAATATTACAGCACAGTGACTGACAGCACTGGTGAAAGCTGATTAGGAAGCAGAAAAAAGAAGTGCCCTTTTTTTTTTTTTTTCTTTTTTGAGGCTACAGTTCAGTAAAAATAATGTTCCCAGATGAACTGTGGGACATATTCTCCAGTTAGAAACTTGGACAGCTTCTGGTGGATCAGAAAGCAAGCTGAATCAATACATGTACAACACTTTCAGATGAGTTATACAAGTGGCTTGCAAACGCTTTACTCAGTCTGTGTTTATTTAGCATTTCAGCTTGGGTGGGTACATTGTCTGGCTTCCAGAGTATTACGGCCAAAATCCCAGTTGTGCATCTAAGGTAACTGCTAAAATAAGAGCCCACATGTCACATGCTGAAGGGGCAGCTGTGGATGACTGGGTTTTTATCTGTTTAACAGTACCATGGATTTGCAAATAAACCTCACAATTAACGAAACATAAAAGCAAGTTTCCAAAACCTCACCCTTTAACATTTTCCAATATTTGACAACCCTTTCCCAATGATTTTTGCTTCTTTTCTCTTGGCAAACCCTCATTTTCTCTCCATCCACCTCCCTGTCTAACAAAACAGCAGCCAATGTGACAATGGCCTTGTTTGTCAAAGGCATCATCAATTATGTTAGGGACGGTGTGCAGACAGTCCTGGCTCAGAGCTGGGCAGTTTATTTGGGTTCTCCCCTTGACAGCAGTGTAGTGAAAAACAGCATTTTACTTTAGAGTTGGCTATGGGTCACAGAGTATAACGAAGCATCCTCTTGCCTTTTAGTCTCACTCCCATACTAAGTTTGTTTTGTCAGACACTACTGTAAAAGGGAGGAGACAAGAAATAATGAAAAATGAATAATTCATACTGCAATCTCCACTCAAGTCCGTAATAAATCTGTCTGCCCTCAGCACAGCTGTCTCCCCGATGTAATTAGACACAGATGTAAAATATAATACTGGTTGTAACAATATGGTCCCAACTTACAGGAAAATACCAAGTGCTCCAAGTCAATGGCCTTTGAGGTATATTGCCTTGAACTTTTGTCTAATAATACTGCATAAGAGATAGCTGTGAGCAGACTGGCTATTTGATAAAAAAGCACAGGCAAAATGAAAACTCGAAGTCTTTTGAGTCTGAAATATATACATGTGCATCTTGAGAGTATATGATCAATCCAGTGTGATTTTTAAAGCATGTCAGGTGTGGGGATTGATGCTGCCAATGATGTTTCTTAAATGAAGGAAATAAGATAGACAGCTCTGTGTGTGGTCAGGGCTGATTAAGACAGACTTTGAACCAAGATGTGATGGGGCCTTTGTGATATTAGAATTAAAAGTTCACTCCCTCTGCTCAGAAGTAAAAGGATGAGAAGCAGAGCCTTTCAGACCATGTGTGTGTGCATGTGCATCTGGGCACATTTTAATTTTCTAGCCTCGTTCTTTGAGTAAAAAAGCTTGTTTTCCTGGAGACCCTTTTTAATGGGTCTACATGCCTGCATTATTTTTAAACTAAGCAAAGGGTGAGTACAAAAGATGGTGCCATTTCAGAAGGATCCCTTAAGCCTTGGAATAAGCCACAGGAAAGAGCCAAGGATACAGCAGCTTTTCTAACCATTGGTTAGGAAACAATTAGGCTTTTGAGTCAAAGCTCCCATACAAGTCTATATCCAAACTACTTAATCCTGTGTTGTCACCCCCAATAACAGGCAGGTGTGTGCCTTGCTCTGGGACTCTTTTATGCCTTTTTTTCTTTTTAATATAGATCTAAGCAGTGTCAAAACAAGGCTCCGTCCATGACCCGGCTCTCATTCATCCCAGCTGGTAGGAACAGGAAAAGCAAAGGGATCAGAGGCAGGCTACCTCTGCAGACAAAAAGGAATAGCAGATTCACACTTACATATCAGATTTCAGCAGGTTTTTTTTTCCGAGGGAATGTCTTTGCAGTCTCGCATTGGAGGGTCAGCTAAGGGTGGTTTAGATAGTGCCAGGAGATCCAATTGTTATACAACTTTTTTTTTCAGAGCAGATTAAGAGAGAATGCTATTCATTATTATGACTAATGCTTAAAGACTGTTTCTGGGCCTGAGCAGTGTCCTGTTAGCTTTCTGGGAGCCTGAGGGGGATGTCACAGCTGAACCTAGACTTTGCTCTGGATGGCAGAGCACTCTTCAAGCGTGCTTTCTCAAAGGGATTAGCACAGCATTTCATTCAGCTTTTCCATCAGACTTCCTTTCCCAGCTCAGTGTCTACTGTACACAAGGGTCAAGTTTTCATCTCCCATTGAAGGGTTTTTTTCCCTCTGAGTTCAAAATGGGAAGATGGGCACTAGGTTGCTCTCACCAAAAACATCCATTCAGTCTGCTGTTTGCAGTTTATTACTGCTTTTCAACACTTTTCAACACTTGCTCAGTGGGTGGGTTTTTCATTTACTGTTGTTAGTCTGGCACTGTTTGCATGAATTTCTCAAAGTGAGATGATGCCTTGGAATTGGTACACTTAAATCCTAAAAAACATGCTAATCCAGAAGTGGCAGCTCTTCAATTTATAATCACTAGGCTGAGGTATGACAAAAATGTATCTGGTGGCCTAATTGTCTAACATACAAGCAATGCTCAAAATAGAAACTTTTTTTACTGAGTAACCAGAGTTGGTTTTAGGATCACACAACCTGAACAACTTAGACCACACCAGATGAGGTTTACTAGCAATGCAGGTTTTCAACCTAAAGGATAGAGGAGAGGGACAATATCCTGCACATCCTGCAGGAGGCTTTTCAGTTTACTGTCAGCTGATGATGGTCCTGGAGGAGAAAGCTACCCTCTCTCTCAAAGTGAGTCTGCTCTAACCAAAGCCTGTCTCCATTTGTGTTTCTGGTTTTGCTGTCTCTGATAATAACCAAAGTAGTGAAGTGTTCCCTGAAAATTCTCTGCAGAGGTGCAGTGTAGCATGAAGTACACACTTACACACAGCCTGCAATCCACGTGGGGAAGTGTTTGGGGATCAGGCTTTCCATCATACAAAGCACCATCTATTAAAGCAATTTGTCAAATCTTTTTGAGGGAATTCTCTTCTTTGCCTTAAATAAAAGGGAAGAGGCACAGATTAATCACCTCCCTCCCAGTTTTCTCTGAGCTCTATAGTTATACCCAGAGTACCTTCTATTCCCAGAGAGGTACAAGCATCATGCACACAACTGCTATAAAAGCTAAGTGGGCTGCAATGCCTTTCCTTATATCTTGATATGGCAAGCATTCCTAATGCCTTTACATCCTTGGGAAAGGTCCCATTGACTTGAGTCACTCACAGATAGGGTTGTGCTTACCTTTACTGCTGAATCAAACCCATTAGATTCACCTCAGCTAAGAGAAACTCTGGTGCAGGCTAGTGATCCAGAGTATCTCTTAGGAAAATAGATATGCTTTAGAGGGCAATTCAGTCCATCTGTTTCAGGCATCTACCTTAGACTGCAATAAATAATTCCCCAGAGGTCCCACTGTTTCTCCACTGACAGAAAAAGGAGCCTAGAAAATACATATAACTTTCAGTGACTAAAGCAGGATGGCAGCTCTCTAGGCCTGAGCATGCAACTCAGAGTGGAGACAATTGCATTTGGGGACCTTCTGCTGGCAGCAGCACCTTCCCAGGTGAAAAGGACATTGTTATGCTTGACTGGCACAACAGGAATAAAGCTCTTTCAGCAAGGTAAATTTCTGAACAGTTTTTCTTTTGCTATGCAGAGTATTGGCAGGGGTTGCTGAGACACCTGTAACCAGACCAGACAAGAGAGGCAGAGGTAGAGTCAAGGTCTGATTTCATCTAGGCAAACTGTTCTAGGGTTTCCACACAGATAGGCTGTATTTTCAAACGTTTTTTCCTCTTTGCTGCTCTCCAGTGCTCCTTGACTTTTGCAGTTATCTAGTATTACACATGATGCTGGTTACTGCACCATCTCCCTGCTGCTCAGTACAAGTGTTCATACACAGATTCCTTCAGGTGCTATGAGACTGAAAGCTAATTTTCTGGCACAACAATTTGGGCTCATTACAATATTTCCCTGGAGCAAATCTGCTCAGAGTAGAAACAGAACTAGGAAGGGGCCACCGTAGAACACTACAGGATACAGGGTGAGCCAGATAAGCTCACCCTCTGCCCTGTCTGCTGATCCATGTTCTGTGATGAACATTGTGAAAATGAGAAGAAAAGGTGGTGTGGAAGCAGTCTGCTGTCACCAAGTTCCAGTGGGAAGAATGCAAAAGAACAGAAACATTGCACACGTTGGGCACAGAAAGTTTAAGCAATATCACAGGACACACAGTCCTAGGGAGAGGAGTAACCTGAGTGTTTAAGAGGAGCCACGTTGAAGAACCTTAAAAGGGTCAGAAAAGCTTCAAAAGCTTATGATGTCAGTGAGCAAGAGGTCAGATAACAGAGAATGAAGTTCTCTGTGCTGGCAACTAATATCTGACCTATGGGGAGGGAAAACTATCCGAAAGAAAAAATGAAATTAGGTATAGTGCTGGAAATAACAACCTCTCAAATAGATGTGAGATAGAATCAGATGTGTGAAGCCTGGCAAGATACTCAAGAAATGTTTACTTTAAGTGAGGGAGATTTGGGCTGTTTGCCAGACTGGCTGGGTGCAAACTATCTCAATCCAGAGGTTGCACATCCTCTGTGTGCAGCCATTAGTGCCTCTGTGCCCGAGACACACCCTAACACATTCTGCTGAAGTGTTAATGATGCAATTAATTTGGGCAGAGCATCCCATAACACAGCTGTAGAGTCTGGAGATAAGTCTGACTGAGTTCCAATGTATTTTTCCCCAAGTGAATATGCACAGTCCCAGGCCTCCTGCATCTTCTGCATCCACTATATGTACTTACGTGCACAGATGTTGCACAATCGAATGGAATTTAACAGTGGCTTGCACATAGGCTCACACAGTCTTGAAAGGGACAGAAGAAACCCCCAGGTAAATAAAATGTGCCTCAAGAGAAAAGGAACCATATTAATTTAAAACCAAGCACAAGAAGAATGTACCTTTCCCCAGGAGGCAGTGCATTTGGAGAACTGAATCAGTTATCACAAAAATGTGTCATAACATGGGGACAAATAGACACAAAAAAATCAGGATGATCACCTTTGATCAAAACTCCTGTAGTTTAGGAAAAGAATACAAGGAAATTATAGTAATACTCATGAGTTACCTCTATAGGAGTCACTGATTCTATAGAAATTATTTTGTTCTTTTAATGATTCTTCCACCGTTCATTTTTCACCTCATGTAACACGGTCACTTACGTTTGCAGACCTCTGGAGAAGACATGGGTTTCCCTCTGTCTCGGTAAAAGCCTGGTTTGCACCTCTGGCACCGATGTCCCTCAGTGTTGTGCTTGCAGTTGTCACAGACTCCCCCACTGCGCTTCCCCGAGGCCAACCAAACGCTCAGATCGAAGTGGCAGCTCTCGGCGTGGTCGTGGCAGCGACACTCTGGTGAGGACAAGAGAATGGCCTTCAGGCTTTTATAACTGACACAGTAATCATGGCATCATTTTCCAAACCAATCTGGCAGTATTTTAAACCCTGCTAGAATTGGGAATGTGAGGGGATGTAGCTGCACAAAACCCAAATTTCTGGCTTGTAAATTCCACTCTCCAATAGCCCCAATGCAGAAAAACGACCTGCACACTGAAATTCTCTATCAATGACCAGAAATTTATCCCCAGTTTCTGTAATGGCATCATTACTCCAAATCACAGAAGTTGTGAGGGAGCTTTGCCTGCTGGCATGGTTAGTGCTCATCCTGAGAGCCTGGGTCAACAAATTCCCTTCCACTTACTTCTGCATTCATTTGGTGCCCCTGTTTTCCCATCTCCTGGCTTCCAAGGCTGGTCATTGTACAGCGGAGCACATTTCTCACAGTGGTCCCCTGCCGTGTTGTGTCTGCACACACACTTCCCATGGACCTGTCAGGGAAAAGAGAGTACAGTCAAATAGCTACAGGACAGGTGGAGTCTCCAGCAGCCTCATGATGAGGTGGGACTTCTGCACAATTCCCACACAGCTGCCTGGCTCTCTTAGGAAACCCTCAGAGCCTGGAGCTAAAATGTGTAGCTCTCTCTTCTCACAGTTATTCATGATGTAGAATTTTTTCCTGTATCTTACAAAATGCACATAGCAACAATTTAACTCTCAGTTGACTATTTAACTACTGCATCGATGAACAACCTCTAGACCCTAAATTGGGTAAGCTAACAGGTCTTATTTTGATTTACAAGTTCAGGGCAAGAGCATGCAAAGAGTATCAAATACACTCTGGGCTAGCAGAGCCAAGTTACAGGAGAGCACAGGCTGACAGAGGATGCTGGGCTCTGTCTTATTTGACATTAACACTGATCTGGAAGAGAGTGTAAATATAAGGAAGTGAAATTACCATGAATTACTAAATTATAAATTGTTAGACGAATGAGCAAATAGTCCTGGACATCCTAGCACAGTTAAAAATGTAGCAAAAATACTAAAAATGGAAAAATACCAACCAGTACTCCCACAGAAAAGTAACCTAAAACCACACATTCTATGAGGAAAGCACTGATGTTTTAACTTAGGTACAATAGGTACCAGCCTGCCAACTTACATATGAATAAATATAAATTAGATTAGTAGAAAAGGCCCAGTAAAATTTTGGGCTATGGAAGTAAGAGCACTGTAACTCCACATGGACAGAAAATTGTACCTGCAATGCTGTGTTCAGTTTTGAACATCTTACTACCAGATAAATGAAGAGTTAGAAGATGTTCAACAAAAATGAGCAAAAGCTGGCTGAAGAATGGGGCTTAAGTATATAAACCCATCTAAGCTAGAAAACAATACATAATATTTGATGTGCAAACAAAGTGCAAAAGGTCTTGACTAAGACTGGCTGAATAATTCTCTCTGACTATTTGTGTGAAAAATTACGTGAAGAAAGAACTTGCTTCCTTTGTACTTACCTGCCGTCATTGGAACACAATAGTGATTTTAAGTCATGGAAATACTCAAATACATATCAGGTTTGGAAGAAGGTATTCACACCAGAAACCAGAACTTAGAAACTGAGCTAGTCCAGCCTTCAAAGAGAAAGTTACTGTTGAAACTACGTCTGCTCTCAAGTCATTTTACACACCAGGAATAAAGCAGACAGATTCTGTAATATCAAGCCACACCTAAGAAGGGCCTTACAGGACGGTTTTTATGTTGTTGCTTGTTTTTATTTGGGTTTCTTTTTAGTAAAGAAATAGTATTCCAATATCTGCTTGCAAAACCTCAGAGAAAGGATTTCACAGACAAATTTTTTTGAGAAAATATCAAGTATAGGGTGTGAGAGAAAGGGAAGGGTAGTACCATAAGTCATGTTCTACATTTATCACAAGAGCAGCTGCTATTATGCCAGGAGACACTTGTCTAGAGCAGGAAATGCACAGAAATCAGGGATTAGAACCCTGTCCCTCCGTGGCCTGCTGAGGATCCTGAGCTCAGCACAGCTCTGCCCACTGCACATGAACACAAAAACCAAGACTGAAATTTCATTTTGACTGGGGTGTGAATTACCTTTAATCCTTTAATCTCACCATGAGCATGAGTTATGTTTTTCCATGGCCTTTCCTGAAAGTCAGGCTCTCCCTGCAGTCCCCCCTTTTCCCCATCTAACAGAGCAGGTTGCTCGGGATAAGGAGAGAGGCATCCAAAAGAGCGGTAGTGTGGACGTGCTCCCCTGCCCCCAAACTCATGTGCCTGCAGCAATTTGCTCTCTGCTGCCCTGGTTTCTAATCCTCCCCGAGCAGAAATGTGATGTAGCAAGCAGAGGGATCGGCTGCAGCTGATGCCATCGCCCTCCATGGCCAGCTGGCAGGGTCGCTGGCTCCTCACGGCACACTGAGCACAGAGCTCGGGCGGTGCGGCTCTGTCGGAGCCCACGCCAGCGCCCCGGGGGACACGGCGCGTTGCACCTGCGTGGGGCCTCCCGGACCCTGCACAAGGAACCCACCCACCTTCAAGGCACTAAATGGGATGAGAAATTCAGAGACAAAGGCGGAAATACTAATACAACAGCATTGTGCTTTTCCCTGTTTGGGTGTGACATTTCAGGCTTTAAGTTCTCTCCTGTGGTCATAGGGGCTGCTCTTCAGAAGCCAGAGAACAGAGAAAAGGTAAAAATGAACCTGACCCAGAACTATAGATTGGAACATCTCCAGACTCCACCTGAACTTTAAAGCTCATTCTAAAATAGAGCAGAACAAAATCCTGGCTCTCTTCGCTTCCTAGGAAATGCTTCTTGAAATGTATTTCTATGCAAAATCTGTAAGTTAGCCCATTTGATTTTTTAGAAATATATACAAAAGCTGTGTATTCACTATATTAAAAAAATTATATGAAAAATGCTGAGACTGTGCAGTTGGGAAATGGCAGAATTAAACCATGTAATCTTGTTTTAGCCTTGAATGACATGATCAAATATTCATTATTCCACAGGACCCTGCGCTTACAGCGCGCAGCACAGATGGTGTGAACACTTATGAACAATTATTCAGAAAAATAAACAGGAAAATTCAGTGAGAGAGGAAAGGAAAGGTCGAGTTATTCTTTGGAAAGTAGATGTGTTAGTTTGCTCACTGCCCACTGGTTCATTGTGTACTGTAGTTTGTGGCATGTTGTGAGCAAGACAGAGAAGAAGTTTCCTACCTGTGATCCCTGCTATGGAACAGCTACTAAATACATGTGGAAGGATGACTGGCTTAGACAAAAGGGCTGAAAAGCCAAACAGACAGTCAGTAGGAGAGCCATCAAGCAGGCACAGGGAAACAGGGAAGCTGGCACGGAACTTCTTTTAGAAAGTGTTAGATTTGGGTACTAACCTTTTTTGTATAGGTTTAAGAACAAGGCAAAGAGAATTGATTGGTATTAGTACAGAGGTAAAGGAAAATGAAAGAGAAAGTAGTCTGCCATGGGTTGTCTGGGCATGGGAATCAAGGAATAGTTTTTTCCATGGAGAGTAACCTCATGTAGCATTCATAGGTGAAACAGCTGCAGAAGAGAGTACAATATGAGGTGACAAGGAATTACAGACAGGATTTGGACAGGAGAAGAGGGCAGAGATTAACAGCTCACACCAAACATGCAAGGAAAGTGATTAATGGATGTAAGTGGCCATCACAGAAAGACTGGTTAATGCAGGAAAAGCTGTGGAAGAGACCTGTTATGTTTAAGTGTGGGCTGAAATAAGGGTAGGTGATGTGGCTGTGAGTAAGGAGACAATTTGTTCTGTTAGAGAGGAAGAGATAGGAGAGGCAGCCAGAGACTAAAATCCAGGAAAGAACAAGAATGAAATACAGGAAACTGTGAGATAAAATAGGAAATGGGATATCTGCTTAGGGACAGGAGAATGTGAGAGTCACATTCAACACCAACACAAGGAGAGCAGGTGTGTCCCTGAGTTGTTATTCACTGCTGAAACAAGTGTGCATTTCCCTCACCAAAGTGTGACCAAAAAACTAGAAAATTGCAATCTCTACCAAATGCAAGATCTCAGGATGGACTGGATCTCACTGGAAGACAAATATCATGCCAAGGAAGAGAAGATAACCAGACAAGTACAGATCCAGGGGAACTATGCTGACACTTTTCTATGCCCTAGAAAGCAGGGTCAGATTTACATGGCAATAATGATGATTAGTAAGTAGAGGATTGTCAGGAAGCAAAAAGGACCAGTTGCTCTTTAAGGCCCAAAGAGCTGCAAGTTGAGGTTTTCAACAACAAAGGCTGTGCCCTTACTGAGGGGGGAATCATCCCAAGCACTGTGGGAAGAGGAGGGAGCTGGCGCCGCAGTCCACTGACAGCCCAGAAACAAAAAGGAAAGGGAGTGGGGTAATTCAGGAGCAGCAAGAGACAGTCCAAGAAAGACACAACATGGATACAAAGGCCATTCAGAGGGCAGGATGAGAGACAAGCTACAGCACATGCCAGGGGAGAGTGCAAAGGGGCTACCATGAGAGAAGGCACAAACCTAGAGCAGAGCCCCAGTGGTCCCCCAGGAAGCAGGGCCAGAGGCAGGGATGCAAACAGACACACCCAAAGCACAGCTCAAACACACAGTGAGAGAGAACCCAGGGCTGAGCTTAAATAGAATCCCCAAGCCAATGGACAGAGAGCACAGGTAAGAGTCCCAGGTGGGGCTGGTCAGGGCTGTTAAAGTTCTATTAGTGTCCTCAGGGCACTAATAATAACACTTTGGTTGCCACTGGATTAATGTCATTGGAATCTTTAGGATATCTGGCTACAAGGAGGCACCAGAGGTAAAAAATACTTCAGCTTTCTGCATTTGGAGCTGGCAGTCCAGGTGGAGGAAGCTTGAAATCAAGGTGTGAGCAACAGAGGCAAGATCCATGCCGCCAGTTAGGAAACCAGCCAGTTTTTAGCTAAAGCCTGAGTGGTTTATGACGCTGATTTACATGAATGCATATAAATGTATTGGTACAGCAGCTGAAAAATTGAGATCCAGGGGATTTTTGTCTCACTATATTTCACTTTATCCTTTGTTCCATAGGTAACACTGCATCACTTGACATATCCTGATCCTTAGATACAAAAGTGTTTAGGCCTGTATGGACTTCTACACTGTGCTTATTTCTGCAATATTTGAGTACTTTGGATACATTATGAAATTTATTTTTATGATACTTCCCTTCAACTGCTTTTCCTTATTACTCTGATAACTGTATTGTCTCTGAGGCTCTTTCCCATTCATTGTATTGAGAGTTCAGTTGCTCCGACAAATTTTTTTGAAACTGGATGGTGTCTTCCAAAGTTATTGTAGGGAATGGATCTGAGAAAAAAGATGCAGGCAGGCAGATTGTATGATTGTGTAAACCTTCCTATTTCATAATACGAGTCTGAAGTCCCGTGTGCATCACCTGGGACAGTTTGTGTTCTTGCAGTCTTGCTCTCCAAGTGCATTCAGTTGGGGTTGCTCCTGTCACTAATGCAGGCTGTCAGCTTTGAAAAATGAAAACTGTTGCTTTAAATGCTGATATTCTAGCTTCATCATGCTCCAAGGTTTCTAATCAATTTTGCAAAGGGTAGAGGTTTATAAACTGACATACCTGAATTTAGAGGATATTATTAGTCCAGGAAAGGAACACAAATATTTTGCTGTACCCAGTCACCATCATACTGGCTTTAATGGCCATGTGAAAGCAAGTTCTACTTTTGTATTTTGGTATAGCAGCTGTGTTCTTGGACTGTGGCTTCATGATGTAAACTTTTTTGGGGTAATCTCAATTTGAGACATTTCCTCACTACTTCTTTCTATGCTATCACCTACATCATGCCCTGAGTCGTGTATAAATTGGGCTGTAAAACCAAACCATGTTTGGAAAAAAGCTAAACCAAGGGTTTTTTTCCCTTGGCACTAGTATTTTTAATCTGGATTAATTCCCTCATCTGTCTCACAGTACAGTCATGCTGTTACAAGTCTGGTGTTGTTGCCAAAGGCTTTGATTTATACATCAACCCCCTGAGCAGCTTTGAATCAGGACATAGAGGAGGTTACAGCTTTGTGGATTTTAATGTCAGGATGATCAGTTCCAATCATTTAGCTTGACCTGCTATACTAAGCCATGAATTTCATCCAGTAGTTCTTCCACAGAGCTCTGTAACTTCGGATGGATTTATAGCACATAGTGTAGAACTATATCCTGTTTTCATGCAACATTCCAAGAAATTACATGGTACTTAGTCACCTTTGACTGCACAAAGCTGCTTCACCTGAATTCTGATCCACAGTTGAGAAAGTGAGTGAAAGTTTTCCACCTCTTTGTCCTGCAGTTTTTAAATTTTTCTAAACTCTGTTCAGCTTTGTATAAATACCTGAAGCCTCTCACTTTCTCTCTGCCCATTTAGTTTCTTTACCTATTGTCCTTTCAGTAAACGCTGTGGTTGTTGCTCCTCCTCCTGGGCTACTCTCAGTCTGTTTGGGGGCTTTTTTCCTAATGTATGAAGGTTAAATTTGGAAGCCTTCCAGGTCAGAGCAACTGCTGCTGATTTGGAAAAAATGTTTGCCTTTGGACTCTGTATTCACGCTGCAATGTCATCAGAGAAATTTGGGATACAGCAGTTTTCAATGACATCAGAGGCTATCCTTTACCTGCTTGTAGTAAAATGACTCTTCCTGGGTCATTTTGCTTGGGTAAATGAAAGAGTGTCTGCTATTCTGCTTTGTTTCTCTTACAGTTCAAATGGGCTCTGTGGTCTCTCCAATGAAAAGACATATCCATGCAGATTTATAAGAAATCCTTCAATATCAAGTCCTAAGGAGAGCACATACAACTTACAAGAGGCCAAACTAAAAATTTCCTTCAACTTTTTCAAAGTCGCAGAGAGAATCAGTGATTTGGGAGGAAGTCCCAGATTATAGTGCCTGCTGTGGGCAGATGGACAGCTCAAATTCCTGCTCTAATCAGGAATGAGAAAAGCCATTATTTTCCTCTCTCACTTGCTGTTTTGTGGGAAAAGGTCTAACACGTGTATATGTCTGAAAACTAGTACACATATGGGTGTTTTCTGAGGGAACTGAGTTTCTGGCTCATACTTGGTGATTTTGGCAAATTACATCTGCAGGAACTTGAAGGATAAGTAGAGCTGTAGACACTTGTGGCAGAGCCAACTGAGCCCATACAGGTTTTGATCTCCATAGCAGTGAGTGAGTGAATGAGCTGCTGCTGGTTCCAAATTCACTGAATTGGTAATGGTGGAGAAAAATCAGTGATAGTGTTTAGCTGAGTATTCAGGCTGACATCCCTAAGAACTTTTTCAACAGTAACAAGAGATAAACAGGATAAATAGACAGGAAGGGGTACAAAATTCATGTTTTCATGTTTCATGTGAGGGGATATCACTCAGCCTGTGACAGTTTCAAGACACAGCTCCACCCTCTGCCTGAATTCACCTCCCTCAGGCTTTACACACACCTGGCTGTCCCTCAGTCCATATTTCATTCTGCTTTCTTATTGTTTTCTTTCTGAATTCTACCTTGATTATTACTGATTTTGGAGGCAAGCTTATTTTTGCCTGAGGTGCCAGTAACTCCATTATCAATCTGTAACAAATTGCGCATGATAAACAGCTGTCAGGCTGAAATGCAGCATCTGAATTGCAGCAGGTCACCAGCTCTTGGTGAGTGTCTTAAGAATGGAGGAAGCAGAAAGGGAAAGAGACTCAGTATTTTAAGAAGTGAATGCCTGAATCACAGCATAATGAGTAAATACCACTGTTCAAACCTCCTGAAAGTGAATGGCATGTCTTGCATCTCTGAGTTCTGGGCACAGCTGGAATCAGATAATGTGAAAACTTAGCTGGGGCTTATGAATAGAACTGCACAAGATACCTGAAGAGGAGGTAGATAATATTTTCAAGGGTTACCATAGCCTGGTCACCTAGAAAATTGATGTGAAAAAGCAGGTTTTACCTTATGTAACCTTCATTATGCCAAACAAGGAATCCTACTTAGAACCAGATCCTGCTCCCTTTGAAGTAAGTGGAAAACTTTCCATTTGCTTCATTGTGGAGGATCAGGCCCACAGGGAGTCTAGTTTGTCTCTGTAAACAGGATAAAGAAGCAAAAGAAACATCCGAGGCCACTTGTAAGAATTTCCTGGCAGTGTAGGTACCAATAATTAACAAGTAAAAATAAAAACCCTAATGCTTTATACAAAAACATTTTAATCCACATTTGCTTTCCTCTTTCCATACTTACTTCTCACGGGCTAGAAAGAGCATTGTGAAATATTTGGCAAACAAGATGGACTTTGGTCTAGATTCTATGTTCTGTCCATATGCACTTTCTGCTTTGTAAACTTTGTTCTGGAAGCGCCTCTGGATTCAGCTAAAATGGGTCATCAAAGCAGATCCTAAACCTGACAGCTCTGTGGAGACACACATAACTTTGTACATCCTGCAGTGTCAATACCTTGGACAGGATTATGTTCTGTTGCATCCAACCATAGAACAAGACTAGATGCGTTCAGCCGGCCGGGTCCTGGCAGTTATAACAGCATATTGATGCCCCCCATTTAAAAACAAAAAGCTTCTCTAGTTTCTCTGGCAAAATACTATCTCAATAATTTCCTTTATTGTCCGAGGAAGTATTTGTAAGAGTTTGAAAAATGCAGGCTGTTATATTCAGAAAAGAGAATACTGCCCTTAGCTACCTTAAGAAGCTATTGAAGTTGGGTGAGGAATGACATCTCTGTGTCTCCTTTCTTTTTGGTCTGAGGAAGCCAAGAAAACATCACTGTCAATAGCAACAAACCCCACATTCAAGATATGTTTGTCCTGAAATTTCTTGCCTATTTACAGCTCCCATCCTCATTTCTCAAAGTTTTCCTCCTATCCAACATGATATTCTCAGTAGTTCCTACAGGAAATGCCATCTAGATAAGTTGTGTTGAAGTGGGTGCATGGCTTGTTTAAAAAAAAAAAGGCCCACAGAAAGAGTAATTATTACTGGTTTGCTGCCAAAATAAGAGGTCAGATAATTTTTTCACTGGATCCCATGAGCCTATTTTGAATCTCGCTGTATTTTCACAAACTTATGACTAGAAATATGCATGAAACAACGTAGGATTTCAAGCTATGAGGAATGATGCACCATTTGGACGTTTGGTTTACAATCTGCAGTTTTCTTGTATCCATTTGTTGCTATGACACTGTGGCATCTGTGACATTTTTTCTCCCAGAGCTGCAATTCTTATTGGCAGCCTCAGTGGAGAAGCCAGAAGCTGAGTAGGTTGCCTTGACTGAAGTGACAGATAAATTCATCATTGATACCCATAGATCATCCAGTCCCTCCAAAATAGTGCTGAAAAATATTGGTTCAAAAGCATCAAGAAATTTGCTTTAATTTTCTCCATTATTTAGCCTCCATGCAGTATCAATTTAGCAGTCTTAGTAGTATTAAAATAGAAGAGATTTCTCTCAGAGTAAGAAGAGCAGACTTACAACTTAATAAGACCCAAGTGCAGAATGATCTCAGATTTTGGGCCTATCCCATGTCAAACAATTACAGTTGTTTTCTACATGAAATTGGTTTTGTTTTTGTTAACTACAGAAGATAAACACATCATAGGAGGACTATGATCAATTAAGAGGCTGAAACTCATATTACTTAAGACTTTCCGTGGAGGTCTTTATTTTTTGCGGCATTTTATTTAATTACCTAACAGCAGCCCAGGAAACATAAAGCTGCTCTGCCTTCAATCTGTGACATCATCCACACCACTCACAATTAAAACTCTGTGTCTTGGGACTTGTTCTGCCTATGTGTACCTTTAGATGTGGCCTGTGGATTGAATCAGATTATTTCTGGATGTGCCTTGTTTGTAACATCTTTTCCACACCCTGTTTTGTGTGGGTCACCATTACCATGTGACTGAAAGCAGAGCACCGTTCCTCTGCCAAGAAATTGCAAAATGGCAAAGATTTTTTTGCAGTGTAGTTTGGCTGATAGGAACTGTATCATTGGTATTCAACAGCAAAGGCTTTTTCCTCCTGCTTGTAGGCAAGGAGATTACTGTACTGCAAGCCAAGAAGTTACACACTTACATAAACTCTCTCATGCTGGCTGTGTAAACCAAACCCTGAGATCTGGACCTATGTGAACTCTCCCATCACCACTGCAAGAGCATCATTGGTAAGTATTAGATAAAATATAAAAGGATCCAGGGAACTGGATCTTCCAGGAGTGGGTTTTCTTTTGTATTTGAGAAAGACTTAGGTTGTAATGTCTAAAGCACAGAAAAGATGAGCACAGTAACATGATCATCTTTACTCCAGGCTTGTGTGACCTGGGAGTAGAATTTTAAGTTTTTACCACCTAGGGTTTCACACTTCTCTGGTTAGTACAAAAAATAGAACCTAAAGAAGGATATGGTAAAAACCTTTCAATCATATCTGCAGAAGGAGGATCAACTGCTCACTTTGGTCATTGGGGAGGAGGGGACAAGAAGGAATCACCTTAATTTGCAGCAGAGATTATTTAGGTGGGCACTAAAGAAGAGCTTGAATGTACTTTGTCAGGAAAATCTCATTCCACAAGTGTTCACTAGTGAATGGTTTAGGTGTGCTTGATCATACATTTATGTGAGGACACAAACCAGCCCACTTGTGGTCTTTTCCAGGCCTCTTCTAGCATTCTAGAGGCAGTTAAAACTACAGAAGGCTTTTCTTATTTTTTGCACAGCTGTGTTTGAATCCTTGCTTAGTCAAAGACTTGATAATATCTGTGTGAATCATGTGCTGCATCCACCCTCTCTCTCCTGGGACATGAGTCACTCATGAAGTGAATTTCATCAAAACTATTTCACCTTCTGCCCCGTGAAGTCATTGATGGCACAAAAAGATTCTATTCCCTTGTGACCAGTGGGAAAAATATCCAGTCATAGTTTACAGTGGTTATGCTAGTAACATACACAATATCGTGTTTTCCTTTTCTGATGGGCAGAATGTTTATTTTTCTACCAGCTGCGTTCACTTAGTGTGTTATTCATCTATTTGATTTCACTATGTGTATATTTAACAGTTTGCAGTAAGGATGATGCACTCTTTAAACAGCTTTTCTCCACACAGTTATGATTTAAGTGAGTCTATATTGTTTGAATCTGATAGTATCACATAGTGTAGCTGAATCTTGGATTTATACCACAGATGGTACAGATTCAGAAATTATTTGAAAGTCATACAGTCCTAATTATCTTACAATATCTACCTCTGGACCTAGAAAAGTTGAAAGGAAGACAATGAATGCACATTCCAAAATAACATAAGCCAAAATGTCAAGTGTACCATATATCTAAAGGGACAGAAATTAGCTTAGGATGTTTTTCTTGAGTCTTTTATGTCAGAGTGTACCAGGGACTAGAATTCTAAGGGTTATTTGGGTTTTCAAAACCCAATACAGAGACAGAGACTTCTGGATCCAGGAGAGATATTTATTGACTAGTTTAAAGTGGCTTGAGTTCCGTCTCTGATGTATGTGTCTAGATATTTGATTAGATTAAACCTCCCCATAACTGTTATTACACTTCTCTACACAATGCTTGCAGCTAAATCAAAAAGGAGTCATCAGTCATTCCTTCTGAATTTCAATGTCCGAGTTTGCATTCACACTCAACTCCTCTTGTGCACATCCTGAGTCAAATGCAGATAAAAGTCTGAACAGGGTAGGGATACTCCAAGTATTACAGAACAATTTTACTACAAGGTTTGGCTTTTTTTTAAAAAAAATTCTAACTCATTTAAAGATGCATGGATAAGAGAGTGGGGGAGTGGAAATTATTTTCACATCCTGAACACTGTTGTCTCTGTTATGAAAGTAACAAGAACACAGAAGGTTGAAAGCCTAAAAGTGACGGCTGAAACCCTAAGTATGACAGACTGCTCATGTCTCACAAACTCAGAAAATCTGAGATCTGAGATCTGAGGCTGAAATTATGCTCAGGGCAGACTTTGCATCAAAGATATTAGTTCAGTTCTGTGCAGGCATAGGAGATTTCATTCACTATATTTGGGGTTGAATCTCTGTTCCAATGACAAAGGCCACTTTCAATTTATAGCTATCTTGAGGTCCAGAGTTTTTAGCAATGCAGTTATTATGCATGAAACTGCAGAAAGGAGTATAGAAAATATTTTCCCAGAGTGGTGTAGGTTTCACTAATGTGGATTGACTGTGCTGCCCTTTTTTTAGATAGGCTTAGGGAGGCTGAGACAGCATCACACACAAAATAAACATTTAGGCTGAGGCAACAGAAGCAAGTAGCAAGTCTAGGAAGCCGGTAAATGTCTGGAACTCACCATGTTCTCCATGACTCCCGTCCTGTTGGCAAGCTCGCATTCCTCTGCATGCCCATTGCAAAAGCAGCTTCCCCGGATGATCAGGTCATAAATAGCATAGTGGGCGAATCTCTGGGGTTTCTCTACCACTCCTGAGCCATGGCATGGACATTCCTGTCTTTTTAACAGAAGCAGGCGGAGGTTGGTGAGCTTCAGGAGATCCTGAGCCTCAGGACTGTAAGGGTCTTCAATCTTGTTAGCCGGACTTAAGGCACGATAAATCACCTGAAAGAGACAAGGTTGACATCCCAGAACACATACAGGACTCTGCAAACACAGCAAATATCTCAAGATGATCTTCAGGAAAAAGCAGTAGTTCCTATTTAGAAGACTCTGCATAAGCAGTTGTGGGGCTGTGGCTGATCCCAGAGCATCACAGCTGAGTTACCACCAGCTGGCCAAGCCTCAGCAAGTGACTGTGTCCCTGCTTTCATGCCATCTCAGGTGTGAGATGGGAGAAGCCTTCATTTAAACATCACTCCCTGGCGTTACTGAGCCCTGTCACTTCTTGCAGTTTAGCCAATATGTCAAGGGACAAGATAAGTCCACTTCATTATGTTTCTGAGCCAAGTGACAACAGTGTCACTCAGAGAAATCCAAGGTTTATTGGCATAACTGCAGTGTTAATGGATCCCAGTTTCTGAAACCATTTTAGCAGCATGGCTTTAGCATGAGTTCTAGAGTCAGGTAAACTAAGGCACTAATCTGTGAAAGAAGTGGAAACTGTGATCAGACTTTTTACTCGGTCACTTGAACTATGCTGGAAACACAGCTCAGCTTAGGGCAAGTGAGCACTGAGAGAACTCTGTGTGCAAACAAAGCCAGGTGGTTTGCTCCTTAGAAGCAGCTACAGAGCAGTGAGTTCACAGCACCCAAGGTGCTTGGTGCCTGCTGGCTGTCTGTAGGTTGTTACACTTTTGTCACAGCATTTTTGCTGTTTGGTAGTTCTCCAGAGCAGCAACAGTTGGGTTTTGAGCATCACAGTTCTAATTTGGTGTTTAACAGTGACTATTGTATTTTAGCTCATCACCACTCTATCCTTCTCTGTCTTCTCTGTCTCTCAGGGTGTGCTTGTTTCTGTTGCTTTTGGGAAAGGTTGATAGTGGAGGGCTGCACCACAGTCCTTGCCAGCAAAACAGAGAACTGTTAGCACTGTTTCCAGGCTTAGATGTGCTAACTCCAATTTGACAGTTGTTTTCTCCTCTGCTTGAGCTTTTCCATCATGGCAGTGGGACTTGCCCTTGGGATTCTTTAGCCCTGCTTTATAAGTGGTCACAGTATCTGTCTGACTCACTCTCTTAGTATTAGCCATGTGAAATCTTTGTTTCCATAGGGATTCCCTCTTTCTTTCTCTCTCTCAGTTTTTCTTTTTCTTTTTCTTTCTTCCTGGTTAACTGATCTGTTTAAATACTTGTAGCATTTTGTACTTTTGCTCCTTTTTGCTTGCAGAAGCCACAAAAGAGCTTGTGGTATATGCCTAGGAGATAGCTCTGTTGTATGTTGATGGCACATGGGAAGAGAAATCCCCTTAATTAACAGGATCAGCTGGCAGGCTTCACAGAGAACTCAGGTACCTCTCCCACCTGTCCACAGTGTTTTCTATTTGGTAAGCTCTATTCTTTTTTTTCTTTTAATTCTCTTCTCTTATATGGTCAGCTACTTACAAAGCTGCAAGCAGCCCTGCTTGGTGGGATCAGAGATGCCCACAGTTCCTTGTTTGATAGAGCTGTGGGCAGATTGCCCAGGCTATGCAATGCAGGTGCCTGCATTCCCCTGACCAATGAAGCCATGACAAAATAGCCCAAGCATTTCCACCCCTATGTCTACATTCCCCTGGTCAACGGAACCATAAGCAAATGGCTCATTCTGTTTTGCCCAGGTGACCAGCATTCCCCTTACTGATGGATTCACAGGACAAAGACCAAATCCCCATATCTGTCCAGTTCCCCTAATCCAGGATGATCTGAGATTTTAGTGGAAACCATTTCATGAACCCTCTCTCTTCCCCAGTCCCCCGTGGACCACACAGAGGTGGAGTGCCTTCTCAGAGTCCAGAGTGCCTGATTGTGTACAGACACACACATCTCCTTCCCATGTGGTCAGTTAAACTAAGACCAAGGCAGAGAACTGGGTGGAACAGTTCTGCAGAGCCTGCTGAGTTCAGAGATCTCAAAGAATGGTTAAAAGTCCCTGTGAAACTGTTTAAATTAGCATAAACCAGAGGAATCGAGGGTAAAGCAGTCTATTTAGTCACTGGCTTTTACAAGCTCTATTCTCACACTTAGCATTCTTGTCTATGGTTTCTCTAATATACATGCTTAGTAAAAATGGTATCTCCTTTCAGATGGATCTCCAGAGGATAGCCACCAGATAAGTGGCTTGAGAACATAAATGCTAGAGGTACTTTGCTACAGAAAATAGACATCAGAAAGGTAATTGACAAAGCACTGGTTTCTGCAGGATCTGCTCTGGTCCTGCCAGTGACCTCCTTATACAAGGCTGGGCAAGAGGCCTCGCATCTCTGTGCCAGAGATCCCAGCTGTGAACAGCTATGGGACTCCTCAAAGGAGACAGAGAGGAGGGGTGAATGAGGTGAAGAACAAGAGTTTTCACTGGGTCTCTCTGGAAAAAATCAGCAGATAATGGCCAAAAGGTTTATTTTACTTTCTGGCACTATACATCTTCTTGATAGCAACAGTCTTGCACTGTATTATAGTAACTGTAAAGAAAATACTGTGCACTACTAGAAACCTATTTTGTACATGGCATGACAAGTTTAAACAGATGGATTCGTATTTTGGGGTCTCCAGTCAATTATCCGTCCTCCCCATGTCTTAATTGGCATTCTGAGAGCACTGAGTTCTTTAGGCAAAGAGCAGCTGTCAGGGGCTCTTCTCTCAGCAAAGGGCCACTTGCTTTCACCAAGCTGTTTTGTTTCTTATTTCTTTGCTTGACAGCTTAGAAAAAGGTTTGGTTTCCTGTGGCTTTATTGTTTTGCAAATATTTTCATTTCTGGCCTTGCCTCTCTTGAGAGGAGTTGCTTTGGCATTTTCCATACCCCATTAGAACACTGAACATCATTTGTGAGTAGAGACATTAATAGCTTGGAAGTCCCATAGGGATTGTGGCATCCTTTTAAGACAAAAACAGTATTCCATTCCAGCTGAGGTACAAGAGTTTGCTTGTATGATTAATTCATTAGACATTTCTGTCTGGAATAAGCTCACCGGTGAGACTAGATTTGCTTGTCCTTATTTCTCCCAAGGCAAGTCTTGTTAAGTGTTAAAGATCTGATTTGGGTGACATAACACTAGCGAGGTCTTCTGGGAGCTGCACTTAAATGTTCTTCTAGGATGCAACCTCCAGTAAGGAATTAACCTTCCTCAGCTTTGTAAAAATCAAAGACATTTTGATCAGCAGATATGTTGTGCCAATAGAAGTAGGTTTAGGTGAGCTACATTTTGCACAGAGGTAGCAGTTTTATTTCATACTTATATCAATTTAGCAGTTTTATTTCACATATGCATAAAACTGGAAAATGGAATTTCTGTCTCTCGTCCCTTCTGGATGTCCCATTCTCCTTGAAATTTTGGTGGTTAAAATTATTGGGCACAGGAAATCATATGAGGTAATCACCATCTCTTGCCTCATTTTTAATACTTGATTGAATGTTTCTTCTGACATTAGAGTGCCAGTCATAAAGTGGTTCCTTAACATATAGCTTGCCCTACTGTCAAGAACAAGATGTTAGTATCCATAATTTCTCCTCATTAGTCTACTGTATGTATTGATTCAAGTAATTCTAGATTGGGATAAAATTTTTTAAAGGAATTGGTATCTTGCCTTACATGCCAGGAATTACTTTTGCATAAATGCATAACTTAACTATAAATAAATAAATAAATAAATAACCCAACAAAACCAACTCCCTAAACTTTTTTTCTGTGTAATAAATGCATGATTATGTTTTAAATAAATGTGTTCGGGTTTATAGTTCCCTAAGGAAAAATAGATCCTAAATTAGGAGACAGATATGTATGGGTCGATAATTTTGCATGATTTAGGAAAGAATTTTATTTCTTTAAAAAAGGAAAAGGTGTCACTTCAATAAAAATACAGAGTTGGGAATGCAATTATTTGGTCATAGCCCCAGCACAATTGCTCAGCAAGTTCGAGGGTCTAATGCTGTTCTGGACTGATTTCAGTAGAAACTCAGTTTTATGTATTGTTTTCTTTCCGTAAGAATGGGATATGGGTATTCAAGTACTTTGTGCAATGGGAGAAATATTAATAAACTTGTATCTGGAAAATTTCAATGAGAATTCCTGGAGATGGATGTTCATAGATGTAAGTTTAGTAATTACAGGCAAAAGATAAGAGTCTGGCCATCTCATCCATTGATGCATGAATGTACTAAAGATTAGATTATAAATGGATCTAAGTATTAGTTAACTCCTAGAGTCATGAGCTGTAGGAAGAGATCTTTCCACTTTTTCCACCTTTTCCACCTTTTCACTGTGTTATTTGTTCCTTTTATTTCAGTTCACAAGGTTTGTAATTCGAAAGCCTATGAAGCAAATTCTGTCTATACAGATAGACATTTGACTTCTGCCTTTTGCAGAAAGGCAGAAATAATATTATTTTTTCATTTCCCAGAGATACTGTGTGAATTTTCAGTTTTCCATTACATTCATGTAAAAGACATAAAGAGAGTATAATGAAAAAGAAGTGTTTTCTTTTAATTAAGATGCAAGCTTTGAAAAGAGTTTCCCATGTTTTTCATTGTAAAGCTATTTCTCATCTGATGAAATCTCTTATCTGGTAGCAAGCTCTGTTCTTTTTTTGCTGTATCAGACTGCCCTGAAATCTCCCAGTTGTTTCGCTAAACATCAGTATGCAGCTGTCATAAAAGTAGCATAGGCGCAGCTGCAGAAGAAAATCTGATGGTGATTGAGTCTGCTTAGGGACACCCTGGAAATCTTTCCATTGAACTGGGTGGAAGTTGAGGGTGTTCAGCACCTCTGTAATTTAACCCTTTGTGGAAATACATCCTGGGTCACGAGTTTCTCTTATAATCAGGAGCTGGCACTGGAGCCGAATGCTGAGTAGGACATTCATGCTTATCTGCATATCTGCCATCGAGCGCATATTTGTCATTCTCATTCTCAAAAGTCAATCAGCTGCGCCTCAAAAAAATGGTCACTACCCTGTCCTCTCCTGACCTTCCTAAGTGCAAGGAAATCTGGAAAATGCTGTAAGTGTGCAAAGCAAAAAAAGGCAGCCACTGTTAGATGACTGGTTTTGCTATACACAAGCTGACACAGCCTCACATTGTTTTATCACCAATCAAGAGATCATCTTCATTTCAGAGACAGTGTCTCAGATTTTTGATTTCTTGCCATAGGTTTTGCTTCTCCATTCCTGATGCATCTAATTCTGTTTTCTTAACCTGATCTTCCAGCCAGTATTAGCCAGAAAAGATGTGGACACAACAAATATTCCCCCTTGCAAACTCATAGCCTAAGGTCAAGGAATATGAATCATAAATGGAGGGCAGTGCCAATGCGTGGCCTCCTACAAAAGAAGATCCTCATGCAGAGCAAGAATTTGATATTACAAATCATCCTTAAGCTGTGTTCATCATGTTGCACACAATCAGGTTAATGAGGTCAGAAATGTCTGTGTGCTTATACTGGGTCCATCAGAAGGAAGCTGCAATAAAAGCTCTCATCACTCCTAAATGCTCTTCATTAAGAGATTTTCATGTGAGTTGACTTTGTTCTTAAAGGAACAGTAAACAATTGTCTCAGAATTTTTCCTACCCAGTGGCCTACATCCTCTGATTTATTTGATGGAATTCCATCTTGTGGTACAGTAGCCTTAACTAAGAAGTAGTCTTTTTTCTGATTTACTGTTTGGAGCACAAAGTCTAACTATTCTTTCAGCCATTAGAAAGTCTATTCTGACAACTCATGGAATGGTGCTTTTTAGTCAAGATCCACTGCTTTTCGGTCCTTCCAGAGAACAAAGCTTAGAAACCAGTATAGAATATGGTAGCTTGTCAAAGAAGCAATTGTGCTTTTGATTTTTTGGATTTCTTTGATCTGGATGAACGCAGCTACCACCAAGACAGTGGCATCTTGAATTCATTCTGTATTCTCCAAATCAGAAAGGATTGATGTGCCTTCAGTTTGCATTTGCTTTGAGGTTATTCCAGTAATCCAGCTGGTGTGGCATTTTAATATTAATATTTAGGCATTTTTGCCAATATGATTATGGCATAATTGAAGTTAGGCAAATCTGAAGAGCTATGCAGACTTTTTCTCTTCCTCAAACAAATTGTATTCTGTAGGTTCAGGTTATCTGCAGATGTATATCCATGCAGAAAGGCAAGGGTTGTAGGGACAAGCAGTATCCTCTATGAGACAGGTGAAGTAGTTGGAACATAAAATCTAAATTATTTGACAGAAAACCCTTCAGCTTTCAGTCTGTATACAGGGGATGGGCAAAACTCCATCCATTCTACATAACAGCACCTTATGTGGGGGTGTGAGAACATTTCCAGGCTCCCACAAAGTGCAGTGTCCTTTTTCATTGCGAGGGATGGTACTTGCTGTGAAATGGCAAAGGGCAGCACAAAGAGTTCTGAGATGCAACAGCCTGACTGGGAACTGGATTGAGAACAGGGAGACTCATTTCACTGTTTGCTGGATTGTGAGGGAAAGCTAAAACAACCTGTCACCCTCATTGTCAACCCACATCAACCAAGTTGTGTTCTCTCGGGAGAACATCCATTTCTTATAAGTGGAGCCACTTATATCTCTAAGTCTTGGCTGAAATCTTACACATGAACAGGTTTAGCTAAATGTAAAATCTCACCGTGACAGTGATGTGTGGACAACTGTAGAGCAAACATTTAAGTGTTCTTTTGCCTGGAGTTTGGAAATTACAATAACAAATTACTAAGTTTCATAGCATTTTAGGCAACCATTTTTTTTTCACACTTGAGACTTGGAAAAAAAAAGCAATGGCTGCAACTCCACTAAGGTTTTTATCAAACAAGGTGAGAAGAAAAAATAATTTGATATCCGCTGCCTTGTGTGTTCAGAAAATGCAGAAAATGCAGAAACAATGCTAAAAACCCCCACTGCTCTCTCTCTGGCTGGTTTATAATGTTCCAAACGTTTCTGAAATGGTTCATTGAAAACCAGGTCAGAGTAGGACACCTGATGCCCTCCTCAAGTTCACTTGCCAGGGATGGGATTGCTGGACTTGTCTCAGTCAGTTCAAATTCCCTTCAGAGACAAATCCTTGAGCCCCTTAATTCTTCCTCCAGGGAAGCAGGGCCTGGCAGTGCTATCAGCTTGTTTACACTGCTGGTGTTAACTGCTTCCTCTCAACTTGCTTCTGCATTCTATCTGCTCTGCAGTTTGGGTTAAATGAAACGCTGAACAGACAGCCCTAGTCATAACAATCAGGCACTTACCTACACTAGTGACTAATCCCTCCTGGAATCCTTTCCAGATGGAAGTTGGAATAACCCAGCTGGAAGCTGGAATAACCTGAGCATCATGCAACTTTCAGAGGCCAGTCCTGACGACTGTTGGATAATTCACTGAAGTGCAAGACCCTGTCTTTGAATCTCAGCTATTGGGAATTCAACCTTGTGATGGGCTGAGCAGGTTTCTTTCCAATGACCCCACTGCCATACGAGATCAGAACTCTAAGAAGTCACTGAAGCCTCAGTGACCTCTTGAATTATTGATGTTGCCACTTAATGAGGGATGTGGGGGTGTGTGTGTGCACAGGGGATACTTCTTTGTTTATCAAAAGGTTTGGCATGAATACAGTAAAAGAGAAGCTTGAGAAAAGGCAGCAAAAAGTGTAGGTCCTTGGAACAGGATCACATACATCCCACCCAGAGCCTTGTCCCAGGCCTGGGTTGGTGCTTGGGTGCAAGTGGTCCCCCTGTGCCACAGCTGTTGCTCAGGAAGTCCATGTGGATGGAGAAAGGCAGCAGAGGCTTCAGTATCAGTGCAGAAGACCTTCCATAGGGTTGACTGTGGCTTCTCTCTGAACAACCTGGTGGCTTTTGAAGAGACAGAACTGCATCCAGCACAACCTGTCTTGGTCTGGCATTCACCGTGTGGAGTGTGTTTAGAAGAGTGATTAAATGTCTTTTAGCTACAAAGAGGGTCCACTCATCTTTGACAAAAGGCACTGCTGGGGACTTCTGTCCCTAAAGAGATCACCACAGGATACAAAACAGAGAATGAACAGGTCTTCTGTGCAAGGCACACTTAACATGTTGCCATAGAAACCAGTTACTTAATTCAGGCATACACAATTCTTCCAGCCCCCAGTGAATTCCAGTAATGGGTTTATTATATCACACTTCACTGGTGTCATCTGTCACACAGACACTCACATAAATGAACCAGCCTTTGATTCAGAACTCCTTTCCACTAGCTAGACCCAGTAGGGGAAGGGTCTCCTTGTGGGCCTGGTGGTTATGAGCAGGTCAGTGTTCCACCCCACTTTGCATGCTAATGTCTTCCTTTCATGCAAACATCCTAGTCAATGGAGGAGAACATTTGTTTTCATTTCCTGATATTCCAGTTTATTAAAAACGTGCTCTTGATCTCTCAGATCCTTGAGTGCACGTGCTGTCAGGATGCACGTTCAGACATTTCAGTCCCTTTTCCCCCACATGATGTTTGAACTGCAACTCACATTAATGTCTGATGCAATGTTAATTTCTATTTTTGTTTGGGCCAGAGTTTTGATTTTTATCAGCTGACCTGAAGGCTCATTTTAGGCTCCATGGCTATATAGTACAGTGTTTTTAAGTTAGAAGAGCAGAAGGATGGACAAGTGGGTAAAAAGGTCTCAGTTGATTCATAAGACTCCATGCCAGTATTCCCTGTAGATGCACTTACAGATGATGAACAGACCTTAAAAATGTGGTGTTGGTTTTAGTTTATGAACTAATGATGAGGATCCTAGGATTTCAGATAGATAGATGCTATCTACTAAATTACTCTGGATCTGAACAGGAGTAAGGGATTTAACATATGCTTGAGTAAAGGAAAATGGAAAAGATATTTTAGAGAGTAATCTTCTTGCATTTCTATATGAGGTGTTCCCCAATGCCTTCTCTCTCCCACGTGTCATCTGAGATGGAATGGAGACATGTGACCATGTCAGAGGTGAAAAATAAGGAGCAATCGACCAGAGACAAGGGATATGCCTTAACATTATGTTCTGCTGTGACATTGTCACATCACTCATCCAAATGTCTTTTACTCCATTCTAGTCTCCTAAAATTTTCTCTTCTGACAATTTTTTACCTTGCTCTCAGAAAGAAACTCTTTCTGTGGTCTTGGAGACTGGAATGTGCTGACTGTGATGCATCTCAGTTTACAGATGTGTGTAGGTTACTGCAGCTCTACCACCTTCTCCTTTCATACCTGCATTCTCAGTTCTGGAAGCCAGTTGACCTGCAATCTTGTTTCATGATGTGTCCCAGCACGGGTTTTAAACCTAAGTGTTCTCAGTAAGCCATCTTTTTTTTTTTTTTTTTTTAAATTCCTTTTGTGCCCTGTTAAAAAAGGAATTTGTGTCTGTTCTCAAAATCAAAAGGACCCAAGAATAACCTGTCTCGTGTGGTGAAAATGACTTCAAACCCCTCAGTAAGGAAAACTGGCATTTATGTCAGAACATTAATTAGCACTTAAGTTGGAACAGTTTTGATCATTTCAGAAGTGCTGTCAGCTTGTGATGTGAGCCCCTCAGCAATCCAAGGCTTAGCCAGAATCAGTAACTGGGTAGGTCAGAGTGGAGGTGAAAAAGCAGCAGAGAACACTGAAGAAAGTACTGGTGGGGATTCAGTCAGCTGCCTTCAGAGTGGCTTGAGTCAGTGCTTGAAGGCATGCCCTGGTGACATTTGTGGCATCTTCAAAATAAGGTGTAGAATTGCAGTTCTGAGGTGTGTGGGCAAAGCTCCCATCAGACCTGTGGTAACAGTAGCAGTGTCACTCAGGCAAATCTGATCAGGTATCACTTTAAATAGCTGCCCTCTGCCTTCCTTTATTTCAATTCACAAAAGAATCTGCTGTGTCATACTGCTGACCTGAAAAGCCTGGTGCTTCTGCACCCTTGCCATAGGGACATTTCATGGATTGATTAAGAGGTCTCTGTGAAGTCTGTCCAGAACTTGACAATCCTTTTGGGTTAATGTGCTGTGAAACAGTATTTGTCTTGTCCTCTGTTAAGTTGCCACAGATTCCTGTGGGCTGCTTTAAAGCTTCAGCATTTCTCCCATGGAGGAGGTGACCTCTGCATGTGTTCAATTCATGTTCATGAAAGTATTTGGGATCTGCAAGGGTAACCTGTAAATATAGGACTGTTCTTACTATTACTACTGTTTTCTGACATCTACTACCACGACATAGATTGATTAAGCACACACATACTCATTTCAGTGTAGCTGCTGCCCAAATTGACAGAATCACTTTGACACTTGTAATCACAAAGGCTTGAATTGGATGAATGTTTTATTATTTGATTTTCTGCCATCCACTTCTCAGATTTGTTGTAGCAGCAGCACATGGACTTAATGGTATTCCCCAAGGTTAAGTAAGCACAAAAGCCAACACAGTGCAGGGGGTACTCTACTAGAGAAGGAAGAGCTGTTTTGTATTTAAGGTCAAGGCATTTCCTTCAGACCCTGTATTTTGTCCTTCACTCAACCAGAATTGTCCTCTTTTACCACACAACACTTCACCTTTCTGTGCTGCTCTTTTCCCATCTGTGAAATGGCAGCAGAACCCTTGTATGTGTGCTGAAGATCATTAACTGGATCTTGCAAAGTACTTCCAGATTTTTGATTGGAAAAGCACACAAGAGTGGAAAAATACATTACTTGCCGAGATTCTTGACGTGGCAAGCTGTAACCTCTCTACAGAAGACATTTGGATGTATTTGACTTGCATTTGACTTTGACATGAAATGAATCATAACTGACCAGCAGAATTACTACTCCAGAAGTAAGACTGTTTAGTAGTTTCAGATTTCTAATATGCAGAGATGTTTCTTAGCCTGTTACACATAGATGAATTCAGTCTCTCCCTACTGCTGTGTCCCTGCCTCAGGTGTAGTACCTGAGTTTCTTCTCATGTGCATTCCAAAGTGCACTGCTAAAACACTGGGTTTTTGGAAGCCTATCTGGACCATTCACCTCACACCTAAGCTTAACTTTCAGCAAAGTGTTACTGCTGAATCTGCTGACCACTTCCAGACATGGAAACCAAAAAGATTGTGACTTCTCTGAGGAAGAGAGAAGGAAGTGCAAGGAAATGAAAAGACTCAAGTCTCTGTTGTGACTATAGGAATATCTTATAATCTTGCTTTGTGCCTTTGCCTTCTCTGTAAAATGATACTGATGATGTTTATGGTCTTTCCCATCTGAACTGTTTCAAGATTGATGAATGAAAAGAGTCTAATCAGTAGTTAATGTTCTTGTCAGAGGAATTTATCAGAGTAATTGTACGTTTATTTAAAAACCACTCTTTTGCATATGTTTAAAAACAAATCAGGATATTCATACCAAAGGAGGGCTTTTCCCACTGTTGAATAGTGAAGTCTGGCTGCTCGCTTCCTGATTCCAAGCAGTTTCATTTCTGAAGCCTATGGCTTGATACAATCAGCCATAGTCACCACCAGCAAGAAAAGTGAAAGCAAGAAAACATTGAACTTAGAGGAATGATGTATTTAAGAGTCAGCCAATAATCTAAGACCTGCTATATGGAGAAGAAAAAGAAAGGTCATGCAGTTCATGTCATCCTAAAGTGAAAATGGTTTGGATAAATCAGACTCTACAGATGTGTATTTCCCTACATCTACTTTGTTAGAATTCTAGTTTAGCTTTGGGCATCAGCAGTGTAAAATTAGTGATGTTAATATTATCCTGTGAGCTCTCATAAAAGAAATTTGTTAAAACATTTCTATCATTGATATATAATTTCTCTTCTTCCCCTTTATTTGCTTAACACAAAGCCTTTAAGGATGGGCTACCTTTCTTAATTTATATGCACAGTATCTCTTTGAGCATACACTCTCTGGTTTCTGGCAGTCTTGAGCAGTTTGACATTAAACTTAGTCCAAACCTCAATTATTGCTTACCTCTCCTCTGGTGCAGGGCACTGCATCTGAATACCTGGAAGTGCACATGGAGCCTTCCTCAATGAGATCGTCCTGGAGCCCAAAAGTAGCTGTGCAGTTGACAGAGAAATACTTGTAGGGCCTCCAAGTCTGCCCATAATCCTGGGATCTTTCCAACACCATCGCAGCCGGGCGAGGTGACTTGAACACAGCAATGACGTGGGTCAGGTAGAATTCTGTTTCAAAGTCCAGTTGGATTTCTTCCCTGTGTACCCCTTGGGCAGACTGCCACCAGGAGACGGGGTTTGCAAAGAAATCATCTGTCATGTCAGCAGGGAGGTGAGAGTTATCGGGCTGGTTGGCGTTGCATTTGGTGCAGCGGGGCTGCCCACAGCTGGGGGAGATGTGGTGGAGGAGGTTCTGGTCTGGGTAGAAGCAGTACAGCTCTGTGCTGTTCTGACCACACGTGGTGGTGGTCACTGGTGTCCTTCCTGTGGCCAGGTTTCCCACGGGAGGGTTGCAGGCATGGCCATTGCAGCGGAAGGCTTGTGGCCTTGGGCGATCTGAAGGACAGGGAAAAGAAACACAGCAAGTAGAACTTCTCAAGTTGTTCTCAGGGTGTAACGCAGGTGACAGCACAAATGCTTGGAGCCCTCCTCTGGGGACTGACAACCAAGAGAACACATTTGAAGGAGAGCTGCTTCATCTTTTCACACCAAATTCTGGGGTAGTGTCTCAATAAATCTAGTCCTTGTGTTTGGTGCCTAACTCAGAAACTGATCTTTAGAAAAACTCATGCTTATGGTGCTTAACTTTGATTGCTGTTGAAAATGCAGTTGTGCCAGTCTATTGAATTTTATGGTTAACCAGAGAAATCTTGTGGTTTTTATTTTCACTCTAGTAAAGTTCCATATTGAAGGACTGAATCTATTCAATTTCTTTATTTTCATAGTTATCAGAGAACAAAGTCAAACTGGACTGGATGCTCTACATACATTAAGAAAAGAGATGATTCCTGCCCAACAGGTTACAGACACTAATTACATGTATGAACACATAAAGAAAGCCTGTATTTCTATAGCTGAGTGTTGAGTTTATACTGCTTCTAATAAGATCAGGTGGAGTTATGAATTTGTAGGAGCTGAAAATCAAGTTTCTCTTTTGTTTAAATACCTTGATATGGAGGTAGGTGATTAAATTCTGTTTGCCGAGTTTGCAAATACTGAAAAATTTTGGTATCTACAGTGTATATATTTACTTATTTCCAAATTAAGAAAAGGTAGGGATAACTACAAAGTCCTAATGTTCTTTGAAAATCAGTAGTGTCTTGTGAACTGGAATTAAAGGTCATTCCAAAACCTTGTTACTGCGCTGGAGAAAACTGCATTTCTAATGACATGCAATGTCCTCTTTGCAATTTAACACTCTAGAAGGAGTTAAAAACTGACCTTGCAAGGTCGTAAATCTAATCCAAGAGGTCACAAGTCAGATGACTGGATTTAGGTCCTACAGGAAATGACCCTTCCAATGAAACATAGGGTGACTGTAAACCGTGGGTAATCTAGGAGCAGTTCAAAGGTCAGCCATAACTTCAACATTCTAGGACAATTTTTAAAATCCCTACTCCATTTATATTCAGCCTTTCCTCAGGTAAAATTAGTTTAAAAATCAAGTTAGGTCAAAGAAAGGGGTCTCCAAATCAGCCTTATAAAAGTACTCAGATTATAAATGTTGTTGAATGAAATGGACATCCCTCCTTCCAAAAGGAAAGTTTAAAGTGAAAAAATGTGTCCAGCTTGCACGGTTTTGCTTCTGAGTTGGTTCTGTCCTTAGTTCCTCAGTGACATCTCTGCATAGGCCAGGAAAGAAAGGTCAGACATGAATATTGTTTTGGAAAACACCTCATGCATTTTGCATTCCAGGGGTAGGATGCAAAATAGTTGTTGCATGTCCACTGAATCCCATTGACCAATGGTTTGTGCCATTTTAGCTTATGTACAGGGTAAGGTAGTCTAAAACTTCAAAAAGCAAGGAAGCAGATCATCCACAAATGCTCTTGTCTGCTCCTAGAAACAGGTGGAAGCCGCCTTCAAGGTGATTTGAAGTGTGTTGGCTGGCGATTTTCTTTTAGTACCGCAGTGAAGTCAGTTCCAGGAGCCTGGCAGAGCTCAGAGGGCAGCAGTGCCTGGACTACAAGTGCACCCAACAGCCCTGGCCTCACATCAAAGGAATGGAAGTGCCCCTCCCCGGTCCCACCACCACTCCCTGTGCCAGCACAGACATGAGGAGCTGCAGAACCATCTGGAGAGGAATGAAGGTGGGGATTTTTGGCTCTGTTGGTTCCATTCTGTGCTCCCCACCTTCAGCCGAGCAGGTGATTCTTAGCACCACCAGAAGTAAGCAAACATATAATGAGCTACAAGTGCACACCTCAAGAATGTCTTTTCAAGTGGCATTTAGGTTCATGCCCAAACTGCTTGGTAAAAACTCCTGGAAATAAGGCAGGCAATTTCTCTGTCTAAAGTAGATTCGGTATTAACTGATTTTGCTCAGTGCTGCACAAATGTGTCATCTTTGCCTCCAGAGGATTTTAGTGGGACTGGTCTTACAACTGAGCTTTGAACAAGCATTAGTTCTAAGAGTCAGGTTACTTAGTTTTGATTATTAATGGATCCATGTTACAAATGCTATTGGATTATGGATGATTATGTATAAATATACCATGTAATTAAAAGAAAGTCCATCTCTATTGATGGATTATGCCAATAAAGCTTTCACAAAAGAAATGGGACGCTGGAGTTCTAAATTAAGGAAGTTGTATAAGGAGGAGCTTTGCAGACAAGAATGTGAGAAAGCAGAAAAGGAAACATTTTTTAAAGGGAATGGCTGCTTTTTGTATTTCCCATAAATGGGCTATTAGCTTTGTATTGAATTTTTAGCTGGTTTTTTTCCTGAACCTTGAAAAGAAAGATGTTTGTTCTCCTGGACAGCAGTCACAAGAAGGTTTGTCTGCTTTGCCTGCTAATGCAGCAACATCAATAAACAGTTCCTGTCTGAACTGCTGTGTCATTAGGAAAATGGGAGAAGAACAAAGTGCAAATTAACAGAAGGGAGTTTGAGAGAAGAGAGATTGGAAAACAAAATGTGCAGTCGATTAAAAGGTTTGTATTTAAGGAAATCAATTGGCAGAACATTGCTTGGCCACAAGGACAGTGCAGCCTGTCCATCAGTCACTGGTTCTGTGGAAACAACAAGAAATGTTGAGTCTGGACAGCAAGGGGAGACTGCTGCAGGAGAGAAACAGCAGCCAGGCGAACACACAACTTACCCCAACTGCCAGGAGGACTCACTGAATAATTCATAGAGAATTAAACAGTTTGATTACGCATGGGCACTGCATGTTATTATGAAGTTGATTAGCTTTTACTCCATGGAGGGTGGCTTGGCTCCATAAATGGTATGATTAATTTATTTGTTTGTTTTCTGGTCCCTCAGAGCTGTGCCACAAAGTGGCAGGTCAATGGCACATGGTGTTATAACAATGGTGTTATCTGATGGTTAGGGAATCACACCATTCAAGGGAGGTCATACTATTGATATTCTTGGGACACCATTTCAAATGGAGAGCTCTTACTTCACAATCTTGTAATGCACTAAAACATTGTAGACATTAACTAAAAACAGGTTCCATTTTTTTTCCATTTTTTCTTCCACCCTCCATTGGATACTCAACAGAAGAAAGGTCATATGGCAACTCATCCAAAGCCTGCTGATGTAACTGGAAAGATGCCTAATATTTTCTGAATGATTTGAATTGGAATTTTTATTTCTTTTCCATATGCAGATTTATGATTTTGTGTGTTCAAATATCCTGCAGTGAGTCAGGACAGTAAATTTCATGTATCTCAGAAAGAGCAAAACCTTTGAGCATCTTCTGCTGTGTGTTTAATGGAGGAGTTTCACCATATATGTCCAACCTGGATTTCACTTATTATATATCTATTTAACTTTTTTCTTAATAACCAAAACCTTGTAAGTGTTATTCTAAACTAAGCACCCTGGGGACTTAAGTTGCTCAAGTTTTTCTTAGTCAGACCTAGAAATTTTACCCTTTAACTCTGGTTTTAACAGCTGCGCAACACTTTGGTTTTTCTGGGGCCAACATGCTGTAAGTCTGGCAGGTCTTTATCCCCTTATGAGAAGCCTGGTGTATTTC
Source organism: Corvus moneduloides (assembly GCF_009650955.1). Classification (NCBI taxonomy): domain Eukaryota; kingdom Metazoa; phylum Chordata; class Aves; order Passeriformes; family Corvidae; genus Corvus; species Corvus moneduloides. The sequence continues at coordinate 10,988,969 of NC_045486.1, forward strand.
TGCACTAAAATAGTCCTGATAACTGGAGCTAATGAGCCAGCCATCAAAATACCTCAGAGGTGAAATTCAGAATTCAGTGCTGTGAAACCAAGCTGCCTCCACAGCTTGAGGCATGGACAGAAGAATAAGATCCCAAGCTGGGGCTCCCTTCCATCATGTCCAGTTGCAGTCTGCCTGTTCACATCCCTCTTGGAGCAGCAGTGGGCTCCAACACCTTTATTTGGAGATGAGCTGAGTAACCTCAGACCAGATGAAACGAAGCCCTGCTAATAGTCAGGTCTTGCAACTGATTTTAAGCTTGCTGGTAGAAATGGCCATTTTTGACCACATCACACCTTCTTTTTCAGGGCTCTCACTGGCATGAGAGCTGGCCCAGGTGCTGCTTGCATGGGGAGGTCTGGGGCTGAAGCAAGAGCCCAAGCTGTTGACAGTTTCACTAAGCATCCCTCATGCAGGAGTTTTCAGATCACTGCAGAGTTTATTTGAGGGGAATAATGCCCTCCACCTGCGTCAGACAAGGGGAAGAAGAATTGTCCAAGTGTCACATCTTACAGTATAAACCCAAGCTGACTGCTCCAGCCTAATAAGTAAGGTGTTTGTTTGGTTTTTTGTTTGAGTTTTTTTACCCCATTATGTTTAAAGATCTAAGGAGTCAATCTTGACAACACAGACTGTCTTCTCTGCACAGAGATGGCAGGAGGCAAATGTTGCACTCCCCACAAATATGATGTGCCTTGTATTCCCCATAGGCTAATGAAGTATGCCAAAAACATACTTCTCTGTATGTGTCTCAGCTCTAAATAAAGAATCAAAAATTAACAGGTAACCCCTGTGCTTTCACAGGCTAATAGTTTGTGTCTCAGCTCTAAATAAAGAATCAAAAATTAACAGGTAACCCCTGTGCTTTCACAGGCTAATAGTTTGTGCAATCTTTTATTCAAGCACCAAATATTTATTTAAAGGGACATTGAATCCTTAGCAGCATCACCTTCAATATCCAATTATTTTGCTGCTATTCACTGTGTCCTACACTAGTATTCTGAGTGAGTTTAGCTCCAAACAGAACACACTCCCTCCCTGCAAATTCACTTTCCAAGCAGCCAGCTGGGAGCTTTGTTTCCTTGAAGATTAATTTTCACTTAGTGAATTGGATGCAGAGCAAATTTAGGCTGGTCTGTAACAGGCTGCCTTCTGCAACAGTGTCAGCAACTTTCCAAGAGATCTCTGTGACCTTTCTGCGCTGCGTGTAGACATATGTATCCTATAGGGAGCCTATATCCTAGCCTGGGGAATTGGTGAATGCCCAGAATAAGACACTAAGAGAATTAAGGCACATGCACTCCCTCCCCTCATTCCCTGTCACGTTGTGACAGACAGCCTTTTCCCCCAATGAGTTACTGGCTAATATGACAGGATGGTAAATTTGTGAGCTGTTTTCAGTTTTTAAGAAAATAACTCTTGCAGTTATGGAAATCTGCTGTCTGTTATCAGAGGGATTCTAGCTAGGGAATAATCTGAGCTCAATCCACCTGATCTGCCTCTGCCTTCACCGGAACTTGCAGGATAGCTGAGCCCTTCAATCACTTTCAAATCACTGCGTGAAGAGTGTTGTTCCTGTCCTAATGCTCTGAGCACACAGGTGAAATTTAAACCACTGATATACTTTCCTGTACAGGAAGAGAGATTCCAAGACAGTGTCTCAAAGGAAAAGTCACCAAGGGTGTACTATTGTTTCATCAATAATTATTTTTATTTTTATGACCTGATTCTTTTAATTCATCCTCTTTAAATTTGAAGAGTTATTAAACCACAACAGAAAGAAAAAAAATATAATGTTTTGCTTCCTTTCCTTTAAGGAATTTGTCTTCATCATAATCCAGGTATTTTCAGAACCCCATGTAAATGTCATTACAGCTGTATAATTTCTATATATGTTGGGTTGTACACCCACATATATACACACAACTAATCAGCTCCTCTTTCTGTTTTAATCCATTTTTCTTTAATGCTAATTTAATCCTGTCCTCTGCATGTTAACTATTGAGTTAAGATTTCCTAAACAGTGTCTCTGATTTTTAATGATGCAATATTAAGTTAACAGAGAATAATTCCGATTCCTACACTGATGCTTTCCAAGGATGTTGTCATTTCACTCTTGTCCTGCCTGGGAAGGCAGTGTTTCAACCTCAAAACAAACATCCAGAATATCTCACTACATCTACTTCTTTCTTTCTCTCTTACTTTCCTTTTGTTTGCAAAAATGACATACTCCTTTCTTTTAAGGATGTATGAACCTGTACATCCTATGCTAAGTCTTTGGAACGAGACTGAGCTATAAAGCTGGGTATTGCAGGGAATGAGAAGCATTGGTATATATTGACTAATATAGATTCCTTGTAAAAATCAATCTAAAATAAATATGTTGACACAATTTTTTTTCCACAAACAAACCTGATTTCTATCCCCTTTCCCCTTGTTAAATTTAGGATAAATTGTTTCAGAATAGCAATATTGATTTATTTTGCTTACCTGCTTCCCCATGTCCAGAAATAAAATATTCGAAGAACACAATCAGCATGATGCCTTTATGCTGCATGGCTGTCAGTAAAATATTTGTCCTCAGTGAAGCAAAAAAGACCTGCAGTAATCTACAGGTTTGGTGCTTGCATGGCTTTTCTGTATTTTCTTTCTTTCTTTCTGCTCACCTTCCTCTCAGTGTAGGAGGTCAAGGCTGCTGTCTCATTCTTCTTATTCTCGTTTAGGTCCAGAGGTGGTTTGGTTTTTTTCAGTGCTCAGATGCCTTCTGGGTGTCACCCATACATTGCTTCCAATAAATAAATAAATAACGAGGGGTTTCTGTGCCTTTACCCCTCTCCATGCAGCGGGCAGGGGACGTTCACATCTCTGACGCAGCCCCTCGGATGCACCATCGGGGGCTGATGCGAGGCGGGGAGCTCTGCTCGGTCCGGTCCTTGGCGCTTGTTTGGATGCTATTTCGAAACTTTCATTTCTGCTCCTTGCTTTTGGTGGAGCTTCGGCTCTGCTGTGCCCGGGTTCGCCCTGGCAGCCTTCTCCACCCCGTCGCACCTCCCGCAGCCTCCTGCTCCCCGCGGTGGTGAGGGGGTCCGGGCAGCCTGAACCCTGCTTTGTTAGGAGGTGCCCCCCAGTACCTTCTCTCCCTTTGCTCCCTGCAGCATGGGGTCATAAGAAGAACAGAGCTGGCTTTGGTCCCTGAGAGATGATGAGAAGCAAGTGCTTTCTTGGCTCTTCTCTGTTTTTATTTTGGTTTGTTTTATTTTATTTAATTTCCCTCCTCCCTCCGCTGTCACGGAAGCCGCTTCTCCCCCACCTCCAAGGGATTTGCTTCACACAGCGAGCGCCAGGGGAGCGGAAAACAAACCCAGCGCCAGCTCTCCGGGGCCGGTGCCCGGGCAATCCCCGGTGTGTGCTGCCGGACCGGCTCCTGCCGCCACACGGGGCTGCGGCTCCCGGCAGGGGCAGGCGCGGCCAGGGCTGCGCTCCCGGGATGGAGGCGCAGTGCCCAGCGCCCAGAGCAGAGCGGGGAAAGGGAGAGGGGGCTGGAGAACCCTTCCTCCTTCCTGCTACAGCAGGGCTCGGGGCGGGGGGTCCTGCCCTCCCGAGGGTGGGTTAGTTATCTGCAAGTTTTGTCTCTGCTCCCTTCAGCCTCTAGCACATCTCTCCGTCCTAACCGGCCACTTCTCCTCAGTTCGCCTCCTCTCTGGTCCCGTTTGGCTGCAAAGGGGATTATTAAAACATGTGATCTTTTCCCTGGATTTTATATGTGCCTTTTTTTTTTTTAATCTTTTTTTCTGCCTTTATTTTTTTTTTTTTTTTTAAGGTCGGTTCCGCACCTCCTCTCGGCTGGGCTGGTCCTGGCTGGGCTCAGCTGCGCGCGTTGTTTTCCAGCCGCATCCTCTCCTCCCGCAGCCGGGCTGGGTGTGCGTGCGTGTGTCCCTGCGCGTGTCCGTGTGTGCGCGCAGGCGGGGGCGCGCCCGCGTCCGTCTGTCCCTGCAGCACCCTCTGCCAGCCCGGCCGGCACACGACACCTGCCCCGGCACCCCGGGCACCGCGGGCTGCCCGAGGCTCGCTCGGTGCCGGCGGCCTCTCGCTCCGGTGTCACTCCACAGCCACGCCAGGAGCTGGGACAAGCCGGGCAGTGAGGGGACTGGTGGCTGCCCCGAGCTGGGCTGTCTGCGCTGGCAGAATCCCTGAACCGCGTTCGGTAACTCTAACACAGGGACACGGAGAGAATCCAGCATGCAGCAGTCAGGGGGTGAAAGTGTCCAGCCCTAGAAAAAAACCTAATTCAGGGTGTGAGTTCCCCACATTTTCATTCTCTCTTTCTTCAGGTTTTTCACCAGTATAACGCCATTAACTTCTGCTGATGTCGTGGGGGAAGCAGGTCTGATGGGAGTGCAAATGCAGACAAGGTTATCCTTGTGCCCCTGTGTGTGCAGGGTCAGACCTTAAAGGGATTTGAAGACTGTAGATCACACAAAGAAGAATAAGGAAAGGTTTATTTCCCTTTGGGGTGGGAATGTTTATGTAAGGCAGGGTTATCTAGCCAGATTTTGGGGTAGAATTTTCTCACTTTACCCTTCCTTTTTTTTTTTTTTGGTATGTTTTTAATAGGAAAACTCAATAGAAAACTTTAAAATATAGAGGCTTTTCTGTCTCCTTTCTATCTTTGCCTTTTGTTTGAAAGCAGCTAAAATACTGTATAATTACAAAACAAAATTCTCCTGCTGTAAATGACATTATCCTTCAGATGGTCTGAGTCTACTGTGTGCTCAGCTCCCCTGGGATGCTCTGAGTTCTTTCAACTTGAGCATCTTCACTGGGAGCTTGGGATATGCAGGATGTCCTAGAGCTACAGCAGATCTGACATTAATGAGAGGCTGTCATTTAATAATTGTGCTTTGTTGTCACTGCTTGTTGATTGCTGCCTTTGTGGGGAAATGCTGTATTTTTTCATTCACAGGTTTTATGCTCATTTCTAATTGAAATGCTTTGCCCAGTTAATTTCACCAGGCTTAAAATGTGGCACTTGTAGTTCAGTGGATGTAATAAAGGTCAAGAAGCTTCTGTATAATTTAAGCAACAAGCCAGAATGGAGAGCAAAGTTCATGTTGCACTGTTAAGCGGAAAATCAAAGTTAAGTACATTTATTTACCTGTGATGCCTGGATGGCAGTACCTCAAGACTTTCTAGTTGTTGTTGGCTGTAGGGTATAAAAGTGACATAGGACTGAAAGCCTTCATTATTCCTCCCAATTATTGCCTGTCTTGAGAAATCCACTACCAGTGCTAATGAGTACATTTCCAGTTCAACGCTGTGAAAATCCATTCATGCCTGTGAGCTGAGAGGAGCTAACACCTAAGGGGGGAATTTTGCTGTTGTGATGGCCACTGCTGTTGTCTAGAAGATGAATTGGTGAGATCTGAGGAACTGCCCATACCAGGGGGTGTCAAACAGAGAACGCCCATCTTAACTGAACAGCGTGTATGAACAGTGATGTGAGTGATTCTTAACTTTCATTAGTTCCTGAACTACAGTAACATAAATGTACAGTTCTTGAGGTCTCAGTCAATGTCCCTGCTCCAGACCATGACTCTCACTCGGACCTTGGGGGAATCAGGTGATTTGGAAAATGACTGAATTTTCTCTAGTGGCTTAACACGGCACCAGTTGACAAAGCACCCAGAGAATAATCGGCCAAACTGTGAATCATTCATTTTGGGGGAGGAACGAAGAGCCAATGGCATGGCACAGAGTGGGGAGGTGTGTCACCTGTACCACCTGCCTTCTCTGCCTGACAGCCCTGGTTGCAAAAGCCAGAGGACAATCTGTCCTCTTGGAGATCACCCTGGAGTGGTGGCGCATTTGAATCGTGCAGCATCTTGCTTTCCTGCACCCTTCCTTGTACCTCCCTTTCCTCTTATTCTCCAGTTTGCCTTGCCTTTCCTCCTCCTATTTCCTCAGCAGCTATGACCAGCCTGAAGGAAATCTGTCGTGGCCTTCCTCTAAACCCTCTGCCTGAAAACAAAGGTCGGAGAAAAGGAATACCCCATGCACCCGTGAGAACACCCAACCTCACTGCTCAGGAGAAAAAGGTAACATGGGGTTTCACAGGGCCTCATTTCTCTTCCTTTCAGATAAAGGCAGCTTGCAGCAGCAAACCTGATTGCCTCAAATGCTTTTCTGAATGGGAAGCTAAACTTTGTGTCAAATGTATTTCCTTGGTGTTATAATTCACTGTGTAGTGGGACAAAGGACTGGAAACTCTTCTGCTCACTTCCCTTCTTCCTCCTCCAGAACAATTGGGTTGATATGAGGGAGATTTGCTGCACACCACCTTCCATGGCTGTTGTCCACACCTTTAAATGGCTAAACCAGAGGCATTAGACTTCAATGCTGTCAATCCAGCATTGTTCCTTGAAGATGAAATTCAGAATGCTGTTGCAAAACCATTGCATATGTATGGGAGTGAAAGCTAGCACCTCCAATACAATAAACATCAAAGGTGATGAATCGGCATCATGGCAGCAGCTACACATCTGTACATTTGCATAAAAAATCCAAAGATGATTTATTTTAGCCAGTAGTCCGGGCATCCTGCAATTTAGGCGAGTTTGTAGGGAGTTAAGTTAATTATTTGTCTTTAGTTGCGTAATTATTTTCCTGTCTCTTTTTGTTTAAATAGTCTTCGTGCACACCAAAGTAATCATTGCATTATTTCATGTTCAAGACTAAAAAAATCAGCAGCAGAAAATATTGGTCAACGGGTGGAGATCCGTAGGAATTTGTGTGGGAGAGGATAAGGTGGGTTCCTTAGTTTGGAAGTCTGTGTTTCATCACATGTAACACCACTTACACTGAGACATTCTGGTCAGAACACAGAAGTTCCTTCCCCAATAACAACTTGCACACAACTTCCTTGCCTTCGTGGGAGTTCCCCACTGGCATCAGCAGTCAAATTCTTTCAAAGTCCACTTCCACAAACAGAGGAGAGTCTAGTCAAAGGGTAGAAAGAGGAACAGCTGTGAGATATCCAAAGAGGATTTACTTCAATGTCAGGAGCATTCATGGCTGAGGCATCCTGTCTGTGCCTGGGAAAGCTCAGACCCGTGGAAATGCGGTTACTAAGTGTGCAGAAGGGCTGTGGTGGTGGCTGTGAAGATAACAGAGTGGGGAGTGAGTTCCACTGCATGTCAGACCATTGCCAATCATCTCTGTTTTATTCCTTGCCTTTGCTAAATCACTTTTCCCCAGAAGTCTGATATAGCGGGAGGGAGTCCATGTTGAGGAGAGGAGATGGTATCTCCCAAAAGGATGCCAAACCTTGCTCTCTAACCTGGAGAGGGGAAGGCAATGATAAGGTCTTCACTCCCTATATAGAAACTGGGATACTTTCCTGCCTTCTTTGGAGCAGTAGACTGGTTTTCTGCCACCAGTTGACTGTGTAACATCCGTCTCTCTGTCTCTCATCTCTCCATTTTACCTACTACATGTGATAAGTGGTCATGCTAGTTGGTATTTCATTAGACTGTTAGAGATTTTAAGGCTTCCTTTATGATTAATCCTTCACCCTAAACTGTTAACAGAATTAGAGGCTCAGCTTGTGTTTGTTTCATATCTGAAAGGTCAAATCTCTTTTTTTAAGAGGTGCTCCATGCTTAGAAAAGCATGTAGATGGAAGGTTGTCTGTCTACAAGGGTTTTTTAAGTCTTGAGACAGGCTTCCAGATTTTGTTGACACTGTGTAATGCTGAGCATATTATGAGACTTGTCTTTATGTATGACTTTGTATTCACTTTCTAATTGAAATATTCCGAGGAAACTTTGACAGAAGTGAAGTTAATAATGCTCTGCTGATTTCCTCTGTGTTTTTCTCTCTTTTCATATGCTGTGATTCCCCTTTTAGTTCTTGTTACAATAACAAACCTTACCACTGCCTATGTTTTATTTTCCTGGGCCTCCTTTTGTGGTTATAATAGAAATCCTATAAGTGAGATGTATAAAGAACTGTGTGTTTTGGGACTTGCTGAAGAGGTATCTAACTCTTCCTATCATACCAACTTTAATCTTCTTGGATAAATTGAGCCATATCTCAGAACTGATTCTGATTATATGTTTCCTGAGTTCTATTCCTTCAGCATTCTTTGCCTGAGGCCTGAAACAGCCACATCCTCTCTCTTTCCCTCCCTCCACAGCTCAGGAAACCCTAGCTTTCTGTTTCTCAGCATCTGTATCTTAATGTAAATATGTTTCAAAGAAACTACCCTTAAAATCTAGGTGTGGTGTGTGCTTTGCAGAACAAGGATGTTGCATGCTCTGTACCCACTGACATACCAATAAAGCTGGAGCAACTTGGGAAGAATGGGCACTTCTCGGTGTTGCTCAGGATCAGAAAAAATGGCATGGCTTCATCCATGCAGCAATGCCCTTATGGATCTTAGAGCCAAGTCATGCTACAGTCCCCCTGCTACCCAGCAGGATCCTCTCTCATCCGACTACAGTCTCTTGTGTTTCTGGGGGGGGCACTGAGGTCAGTAATGGGCCTTGATGACCCTGATGAGCCTCTCCTGAGGTCTCCTCCCACATCGTCTTCCCATAGGCTTAGGGGCTCCATTTAAGCTGAGGTCTGGAGTTTCAATCTCAGCTGTGTTGGAGATGTCTTTGTTTCTGTTTAGGGTGTCCCTGTACGCAGCCATGGGCCTCTTGGGTCTGCTCTCCCACCTGTGGGCTGACATCCCCATCTGAACCTCCCTGGGGATCTCTGTGCCTCATCTCTCCATGGTAACTATCACCAGACCTGGTCTTGACTTGCATTTCCTGCTTGGTCCTGGACCTGCACAGCAGCCTGGTCTTGCCAGATGACCAGGACTCCTGGTGGAACCTGTCTGCCATGCCTGGGCTGCCCTGTTCTCCTCCCTCAGGTAGCACAAGGCTGGGCCCTGGCTGGTGAGGTGCCTGCCCTGGCTGTGTTGGCTCTGCTTGGCTCCCTATTCCTTAGGGTGCAGCTGTGACCCCCTGCTTGGGGACATCCTAGGTTGAAGAGCTGAAAACCAGAGCCTGGGAGCTCATTCAGCACCTGAAGCTGTTCTTCAACCTTCTGGGGAAGAAATGGAGCTTCCAACTTCTATGATTTCTTTGCACATCCAGAAATGAGGCTACTTTAACAAGTTTATATGGTTGGGAAGGTTGACTTATTAGCTCCTTGTTCCGGTTTGAGAAAGGGAAAGTGAAAAAAACCCCTGTATTAATTACATTTTGGTTTGGGTTTAATTACTTTGTATTGGGGTAAAGTAGTCACCATGTTGGTTGAGTTCATACTGCCTCTCTAGTTTGAGGTATTACTGTCTTTCTGGCCCCAAGGCCTGTTTGCCTATCCACAGATTGCTCAGATTTTGTCCCTGGTACATAACTTTTACAGAGCAGGGGCATGAATCCGGATTTCTATTTTGCTGTGCTTGGTGATGATGATTTATAAAAAGTCAACAGAGGTATTGGCAGTTGTTCAAAGTGTGTATGATATGTGGTTTCTCTATCCTAACTCCAGTCCTAGTTTCACTAGCCTGTTTTGGGAATTTATTAGTAATTGCACCCAGTTTGTTAGAAGACAAGGAGACGAGGTTTCCCAGCCTTTCATCTCTCTCCCCTTTAATTTTGGTACGTTATCTTTTGAGAATGTTCGGTTTCCCCTGGCTGTTAAAGAGACCATCCTCCTGGTACTTTATCTGGTAAGTGTCCTCTATACGGTCTGCAGCTCGTCTAGAATCAGGGCTGAGGTTTCCAGGGTGGCTGATGCCACACCTGACCCAGGTGTGGAAAAGCAGGAAGCTGCTTGCCTCAGCTCTTGCTGCTGCAGAAGCACGCAGAGAAGGTAGAGCAACCTTGGAGCACAAATTGCTCTGAAAAGTTCATCTGGCTTTTTTTCTTTCTCTCGCAGTGTTAAAGGCACAGGAATCACGTCTGGGCACAGAGCAGCAATAGGGGATACACATCATAAAGACACCCCAAGACACTCCTGTTTTGGGACATTGGATGACAAAGAACTTGGTTAAACTGCCACAGCTCATAACCCATTTAAGGCAATGGCCAGTCAGAAATCTCCATGCTTACTTCCCAGCTGAGCTGATTGAACTGGGACCTATCAGGCAGAATAAAAAATGATACTATCTTGCTTGCTGCTTGGAGAATAGTGCCACCAAAGAGCCCGGGTCTGGCTGTCATCAGGCAGAAGATGGCAAGTGGGAGGGAAGCATCATCTCCACTGGAAAAGGGGCAAAACTAAGAATGAAATCATAGAATTAAGCCAGTCAGTTCCTCTCCTTCTGCTTCGCTCTCCCTCAGCAAACAGGGAGACTGTAAACCTTAATGGTCTCGGCGGTCTTAAATCAAAGTCCTGGTGATCCATTTCAGAAAATGGAAATGAATGCCATTCCTTGTGAAGAGGTTTCCTTCTGGCTCTTCAACAAACACCAATTAACAAACAGGCTGCTTTACTTGATTTCTCAAGAGAATCTTCCAGCAAAGAAAATTAGCTGATTGATTGGAGCAGGATTTCATGGGCTCTCTTGACTATATTTTAGCATTGAGAGGTCTAAATCTTGATTAAATAGCAGCAGAATCCTGTTAAAATATATAAAGTCTAGGGAGTATAAAAAAAAGGCACCCTACTAGTGATTAGAGCTTAAATACAAGAACCTAATGTCAGATCCAGCTGGGAGACTTGAGGCAGACTTTGCATTTGCCTACATTGCACAGAGTTGAATTAAATCAGTAACTCACCAAATTCAGGGCAATTTTTTTTTAAATAGCCTTTCAAACTCAGGATTATAAGTGCAAATAATATTTTTAAGACAACAGCAAACCTACTTTTTCAGAGGTACTGAGCATGTGCAGCTTATTTTTCTGTCACTGGAAGTTATGAAGAGGAAGGACGCCTAAATAGCAAATACAGAAAAATATTGAGAATACAATGTGTCAGAGGCAAATCCCTCCTTCTAAAAGCCTAGGATAATGATTTTTATGGTACTTTAATGAAATGTATCATCTTCCCACAAAAGCATAATGATCAGCCTATTTGAATTTGCTCCTTGAGTGTCTTTCTCAGGTTATTCGGTTTATGATTCAGTAATGAATGTATAAAATTCTTCCTGATGCACATGGCCATTGCCCTTCCATAAAGCAGTCAGGCTTCATCTAAGCAATTTTGAGCACCCCAGCTCTTTTATTGAGACATTGTTTCACAATCTCTTACATTTAAATTCTTCTAATTTCAAGACTGATTTTTTTACAGGTAATTCACAGCTATTTATTCCTTTTCCAGCATTTCCCTGAAGCTTCTTCCTGCTTTGACATTTATCCTGCAGTGAGACAGCAATCAAATGTCACCTTTATTCAGTTAAGCTAAAAAAGCCATAGTCTTAGTCCCCTTTATAAGATCTCTATTGTCTGTTCAAGGTGCCCTTCCCACATTCCATGTAACATTCAAGTTCATGTTTCATTAATGTTTGCATCATCAAAATTCAGGCTTCTGCTAATGTGTAACATTAATAGGATAGAGGCTCAGTCTAAGTGAATTTATTTGAAAATCAAACCAGATTTTTCTTGCTTGAATTTAATGGTGAAGAAAAATATCTGCCCTTCAGTTTCATTTTAATATAAATGATATATTGATCGAAGATTGTGGGTGATCCTTGCCACAATGGAAGCCTTACAGTTCCCTGTAGTTCTCAAAGGCACACAAATAACCAACGTTTGCCTCATGATTTTATTTTTGCTTTAGAAATTTCTTATATCTAGAACCTGCTCTGATGGCTGCTCACCTCTGAGAGTGACTTTGGAAATCCCCATGTATTTGTCATTGTGTGGGTATAGCTGGGATTTTTGTGTTTATTAATAACATGCCCTTGAAAAATGACTGCTTATCTAACTGGAGGAGAATGAAGTGGTATTAGAAGATAGAATTTGCGTTTTCTCATCTGGTAAATAGGTTTTTCCCCCTTGTCATTCTCTGTGTGGAATGGCAAATCTAATTTGTAGGATTTTACTGGTCTGGTCCTCAGGTGGTGTCAATCAGCACAGCCTCACTGAACTTGAAGCTGAATGCCTGCTCAGGAGCAAGAGTGCCAGCAAAAACCTTTCAGTATTAGGCATTTTAGATTTAGAGGTATCGTTCCTTTAGTGTGTTCCAAGGGATGTGAGACCAGAGTGCTCAGATGAAGGGGCTGGAGAGCCCCAACCATCAGAGCCAGACCTTGGACAGGTTGAATGAGGAGTTTTGTTGCCGAGCTGACAGTTTTGTGCAGCTTTTCAGCACCGCTCACCAGCGTGGCTGGGGATGATAATTACACTGGATGGTTCTAGATGCCTTTTCTCTGGATATCTGCACTGCAGCCCACCCTTCACCCCCTCAGCAGGCACTTGTATGCACAACTGAACTGCTCATGGCAGGTGTCACAAACTCTCTGCTCAGCCCTCTCAAAAACTGAGCTGTTATCAGATTCGGAAGCAAACTTGATCCCTTTCTATCCTTTCCAGAGCCATTAAAAATCAACCAAAGGAAGATATGGAATTCTGTATGATTTGTGAATCTTTTCAACTGAAACTCCTTTGGATGGTGTTGCCATTCGCCAGGGAACTTATAAGATCTTTGCATGAAACTGGCTATTTAAAGATGACAAAATCTTTGTTCTCATTGTGGTTTTAATCAAATGAGACACAGACTACAGAGACATGACTTAACAGGCTGTTACTAAAGATAGTGATTTATTTATGGATTCTTTCATCCAAAAGGACATACTGTACTTTGCAAACCATGGCTAATGTCTTTCAAGGCAATAGGGGGTGTAAACCACGTAGAATCATCTGCAGAATTTAGCTGAGTGCCTAATAATCACTTTAGCTAATTTGGAAGTGATACATGTAGCATCAATAAAATAATGTAACCCAACACCCTCTGCAATACATTAGGATGCTAAATGGAGTGAATCTTCAATAAAACTTAGCCCAGGAACATCTTCATCTGGGAGTATGTCACATAACCATGGGCTAGGATCCCTTTTTGAATGGAAAGTACAGTAGGATCTTCAGTGTCTTGGAATTTAGTGACTTAGTTAAAAGGATGTCTGAACAAGGTTTATTTGGGTGAAATGACAGGGGGAGGAGACGGAGAGCCAAAGATCTGAGGGTGTCCAGGGATTTTTATAGTGGGGATGGAAAGGCGGGGATAAGGAGTATACAGCCAATGGGATACTTGACAGGAGGCGGGTTTGAGGGTGTGAAAAACAAGGTTTGCTCTCCTGTGAGAATTTAAAAGTTTAATAAAAAGACAGTAAGAGACACGTAAAATAAAGCAAAGAGGTAATGGCTGGGTGCCCGGTGATAGTCCTTTTTATACCATTTTTACTGTCTGTTCTTTATGCATATTCAAACTTTTCCAGGAGCTGTTCTGCATGGCCGATCCTTGGCTCTGCCTTTTTAGAGCATGCACATTTTTCTGCCTTGCGGTTTTATTTCTTTTGATTCTTGGGCCTGGGCTCGCTAGGTGAGAGTTGATAGTTGAGTGGGCCTCTTAATTCCCCAGACAGTCAGGGTTGATAGCAGTTTTGGGCCTCTTTGCCCCCCGGGCAGAGCGGTGATAGCTGCTTTGGGCCCCTTTGTTCTCCGGGCAGTGTTGATACCAGCTTTGGGCCTCATCCTCTGTTCGCTTGGAAGTTATCTTACTCGCTCACACTTGCTAAATTCTTGCTAAAAAGAAAGAAACCTACATCCACACAGCAAAAGCATTTCTAACATTATATAATATTCACCTTAATACTTGCAAGAAGCCAATATTACGATATGCGTTTATAACAAGGGCAAGGGAACCAATGGGATTAACACAAAGGAGGGTTTTAGGGAAGGAACCAATGGGGTGTAGAGTACTACAGAACTTTCTAGAATTAATACATATTAATTTAGAGGAAATGAATATTAACAAGCTTATACATAAAACAGGGCGGGGAAAATACTAACCAGCGATACAGAAGTATGCAGATAACCGAACTGGGGGATTATGGCTCTCACCCTTACTACAGAGTGAGGCATTAAACCTCGGTGACTGTTGGATCCTCAGGGGTCACCGTGGCTGCAGCCACTTGTACTGCCACACTGTGTGATATTGATAATATTGAGCACCACTTACCAAATCTCCAAGGTTTCTCCATGCAGATTTGGGGACATTGGTGGGAAGGGGCTTGTTACAGGTTTACTGCAATTGAACCTACAAGGAAAGATCCAGATAGAAATGCTTCAGTAGGGAAGCAGAAATGAAGTTTCTCTGGTATGAGCTTGTTCTTTTGAATTGCACTGTCCTTGTAACTGCTTAGGCAGGCTTCCAGGTGAGTCTGGTTAAAGTTCAAGGCGACCCACCTACCTCCATTTCTCTCATACCTAGTTTTTTTCTCTCGTTTATTTTTTGTGTGTTTGTTTTTTGGCAGCTGGCTCTGCGCAATGCCTTGCGCTATTTCCCACCTGAAATCCAAAAGAAGCTGGCACTGGAATTTGCTGAAGAACTCAGGCTGTATGGCCACATCTATATGTACAGATTCTGCCCAGATATTGAGATGAGGTAAGGACTGGATGGTTCATGTTGTATTTGGCTGCCATTTGCTTGCCAGCTCTCACCTGTGGAACTGACCTTTAAATAGTGGCCTTACTGCGTCCTAACTTACCTCTTGTAGAAGTTGTCATAACATATTAACGAAGCTCATCATCTGATAATTTGGATGTTCTGTGTATTGCAGTGATTTAATTTCCATGGAGGGCCACTCCATGTTTTGGGATGCTCCATGGGATTGGGAGGGAAGCAGTGTGTTCCTTTCTGGATAGGCTGTGGTGGGCCTGGGCAGTCTCACTGCTGGAAAGCTCAGTCAGCACAGGGAAAGGACTGAGCCAGGCTGTGTGTCTGGCAATGCCAGCTCTGCCCCACACAGGGATCTCAAAAACTCTGTCCCATGGCAGGGCTTAGTTTCTAGGGGCCAGTCATTACTCAGACAGCTCCAATGACAACCTTGACAGAAAACTTGCAGTAGTTCTGAGCTGCTGCCAGTCAAGTCCCAGCTGAACCAAGAAGTAAGACCAGGTGAGTTGCTGGTTGGGTTATCCCAACTCTCCTAGTGCTCTCGGAGCAGAGGAAGCCTTCTGGGCTTTAAAGGAAAGGCAGTACATTTTTTCCATTGGAACCTTTATGTGACCCTGGTGTGTAATAGTCTGTGCCTGTTGGTCTTGGACCATCACTTCATTCTAGGGCTGCTGGGGCTAATGTTTGTGAAGCAGAACAGATTTAGTGAGGGCTGCCAGGGACTAGCTGCTTTTTTTAGACTGATTGATTCCTTTTTGCATCAGCAGGGGCCTGGTTAATGTCCATACAGAAATCTGAATAAAGCAAATAGAAAGCACTCTGATTTCCACAGACAACTATGCTGTTCATATATTAGCCTGAGGTCAGATCTCACAAAATTCAGCTAAGGAGTGGACAAGTGGAAGACTATCTGAAAGATTTTGCAGAGCTGGACTTCAGAGGGCCCTGTACTAAACTGCAGATGATGACACCTTCTAAGTAGGCTTGGATGAGACAGTCCAGCAGCTTGTTTCCATCACTGGCATCCGTGACTCTTTGATAGCTTCAAGTTTTTTTTATTTTGTGACCATTTCACTGATTACTTGCTAATAGATTATTGCAGTCTCAGAATGAGAAAACACCTTTTGATCTCTGTAGTCTGAGAGTATTTGATTTTTGTTTTGTGTGTCCCAGGGACCACAGCTCCATTTAACAGTCATGTTCCTATGCCAGAGCACTCAGCTGATACCTGAAAGTTGGGTTTCTTATCTTCTGAGCAATATTATGTGTAAATATATCCTCTTGATGAATCACATCATTCCACAGAAATCCTCTTTTATCAAGTTTAGAAAAGCAGAAATCCCTAATAAAAAAAGCATTGTGGAAAAACTCAAAGGTTTTCTCTCCTGGTTTGGCAATGACTACAAGGCGTTTGTTTTAGTACACTGATGTAAAAAGCCAGAATAAAGTGCATGGGATCATGGGAGGAGCTCTTTTTCTCAATCTGTAGAATATTCATTCCAGATCTTGGCTCATGAGCTGGACAGGGGATGTCCAAATTTTTTTTTTTTTTTTTGTAGGTGGCACTCTTTAGCCTGACCTTTTCAGTGTAACTTTCCCTGCACAAAGCAAGTGTCCAGCCATTGAAGGTCTGTGGTCCAATAAAAGGAAGATCATTTAGAAACCATGCCAAAAGATCCCATCCCTCTTTAGGAATCTTCAGCATTGGTAATAGTGGTGTTGCTTACAGAAAAGGAAGGAGTAAAACTCTTGATCAGTGGTTCTACGTCCTTTAGGTGTCATACCTTGGAGGCCTCAGCACAACTGTACTAAAACCTGTGCAAACACAGCAAAGGAACTGTCCCTGCCCTGAACAGCTACAGTATAAATCCAAGAGTAGAAGTTTTACAGCAATTTGATACACAAGCAGATGGTGGAGGAGAAGATAACAATGAGATGATCACAGCAGGTGACATTAAGGACATTAGTGCCAGGCAACCTGAGCTGGGCTAACTTTGTGGGTGTTTCCCACACTTCACCTCTCGGCTTGTGGATGAAGTGCGTCTTCGTAAAAAGGCCCATATTTCTCCTAACTAGTTCAGTTTTTGAGAGTTTCTTGGAGTCTGAAACTCAAGCCAAGTGTTTTTTCTTTAGATACTATCTTAAATAACAAGGGTGGGTGAGCCTGAAGGCAACTTCCAGCGATGCTGTTTTCCTTGGCATTGCAGCACTTGGCTGCTTGGCCTGGCAGCTGTGTTGCAGAGGCCACTTCCACCATCTCCCCCCCAAAAAAATGCATCTGAAAACCAGTGAGCCATCGTATTGATCAATTGTGATTAAATAATTCAGCAAATGATAAGTCAAATGCAATTTCTTGGTTTTGCTTCATTCTGATAATAGTTAAAACCTGATTTTCCTGTTAATGTACATATATAACTTCATATCTGTACGTTTTTTTCTTTACTCTTCCCTCTTGAATAAAAGCCTGCAACTCAGACAAGTTTGAGTATCCCTGGCAAGCAGAGATATTCCTGTGGGGTGTGTTGTTCTTGTTCCTCCTGTGAGCTAGAGTGTTTCTTTTAAATTTTTGTGCCTCTGCTTTCAGAGCGTACCCCATAGGAGAATACCCTTGCAAGACCAAATCAGCTGCTGCCATCATGCTGATGATCATGAATAATCTGGATCCCTCTGTGGCTCAGGTAAGGTACAGTAAAAGGAACCTGGATTCATAGGCAGCAGCAAATTGGCAAGATACTTCCTGCATGTGTTCTCACATAAATACTGACAAATTTAGACATACAGGTACTGTATGCAGGAGCTTGGTGACTGCCTGAAACACAGAGCTCGGCTCTTGGTACATTGCTTCTACAACTTATGTTGAAAAATTAGTGCTGCTGCTTCCTGTGTCTTTGGAAGCTCATCCCAGTGACAGTGTTATAGTAACGAACAATTAATTTTGAAAAATAATATTGATTTTTGTTCTTATTGCTTTTACAATGTTACTTTCTGATTTTAAGAACATAGAGAGTTTTGATGCAATAAGCTCTAGAAAAGATGTATTATGGAGATGGTAAAAGTAGCTCAGAGATACAGTAAAAGGTTTGAGAAAAGTGCTTGCCTTAATATTAAATTGCCTTTTTTAGTTTCCTCAGGAGCTTGTCACTTACGGAGGAAATGGGCAGGTCTTCAGCAACTGGGCACAGGTAGGACATTGCTGGGTTTACAACTTGTTTCACAGAGCCAGTTTCACCCTCCCCCATGCACATTCTGCTTAGGCGGTTTGGGATAATTCTTGGCAGTCATTGCCTTAAAATACTCCAAAACATCCTGTTTGGATAGGGGAATGCTCAGTTATGAACTGCGTAGATGGAGAGAGCTTTATTTAGTAGGGAGAGCACAGACAGAAATACTAAACCTGATACCATAAACACACCAAGCTGTGTAGGATGATATAAAGACCTTTCTTTGTCTTTCTCTGATGCATATGTATGTGCCTGTGTATTTGGCACAGATAATTTTAGAGTCTAAATCCAGGAAACAAAAAAGTGTATCCTCTGTTTGTTTGTGTACTTTTGTAATATTTTTCACAAGTAGTGGAATAAAAAAAGGGCTTTGGTTGAAGAATGTGCAATTCTGAGTCATTTTCCAAGTAAATCAGAGTAGCTGTTAATATTCGGGCTAGCTGGCCAGTTCATGGTGCACTTTACTATGAACATCAGCCCTTATCTTCTAAGAATAATGGCAGATGGTTAAAAGCCTCTCTAAAATCAGAGAATGTTTTAAATTGTGTTTGTATAATCTCTGTTCTCTTATATAAAAATAAAGGTCAATAAATATACTCCGTTTATTCTAAGTGCTGCAAAATGCATGTGGGAAACATTTTCAGGAGATCTTTGGAACCAGCAACATCTTTAGAATTCTGTTTGCAGTGCAGGACAGAATCAACACAGGTAGGAAGGTACATCCCCCTGGAGAGCAGCATCACTCCTGAAGGCTAGGAAGGTCTTGATTGCTGATTCTGTAGCTGGAATTAGCAAAAGCTGACTTAAGAAGCCAGCTTCTGTCATAATGAATCACATATGCACCTTGTTGTGGCTTTACCTGAATCTGGCCTCTTGTTTTTTAAAGAATCCAAGCAAAACTAATGTGTGAATGAAGTTCCTGATTAGGGGAAAGGAGTGGATTCCTCCCTCTAGCATGACCCAGGGTTCCTTCCCAGTTTGGGATTTCTCATTGGTGGTTAAAAGAAAACTTGTGTTTCAGTTTCCTAATCTGGTGCATTTAATCTAGAAATTAAATGGAAGCCTTAGGCAGATTTTGAGGCAAAACTGTTCTGACTTTTTTTCAAAGAGAGGTACCATGGCAGTGCTCACCATTTCTTTGTTCTGTATATTAATTAATAAGTGCCAGTTAACTGTTGTCTGTTAGCTATGAGTGTTACAGCATTTGAGGTGAGCAGTGCCAGTAGTTTATGTAGTGGCCTTTATTGGTCTGAGATTCCTTAGGCAGATGCTGGGCTGCAAGGTGAGGTAGAAGTGCTGCCAAAGTCAGAAATATTCTTTTCTCTTATTCTCATCCAAGCCAGTCCTATGACCTGCAGAACAAACAAAACCTTTTTATTTCTGTTTACTTAGAGTAGTAATCACATGAATGATTCAGTTACCACAGAACATTTTATTCCTTTTGTAGCTTGAAAACAACTTTTTTTAAAAAAAAGAATCTAGCATTGCAAAACTCATAGTGAAAAGGTTCTGTTTGGTTTATATCATCCATGCAGACCTGTGCTTTCTTCTGGATAATTTCAAATGAAAGAACTATGTCCAGAGCTAACTTTACAGATCTGCAGACACTGTAAAGACACTGCTTTTTAAGCTAGGAAAGGCTTTTCCTTCCTCCTTGCTAGTTATGCCTTTCAATGCAAAAAGATCTATTTCTCTTACGGCTTCTACTTTCATTAGGATGTTTTTCCCAGACTGCTATGGAGTTGAGAGTTCAGTTAGTTACCTGTTCTGTCCTATGACATTACTTCCATTATTCAACATTTTTCATAAACCAAATTGTAAAAAAGCAAGACAGTAACTTGACTAACTCTCTCCTGTTCAGCTGAACTTGCACCTTGGGGAATTGGCTGGGTTAGAAGGGACTGGCTTCAAATCTGTACCATTTTTAATTCAGATCAAAGCCACAACCACAGAAATTAAGTGCCTATGTGTATTTGTCCCTGATACTTCTGCCTCTTTGGTCAGCAATTCTGGTTGATTTTTTTCCCCCTCAAAATTCTGTTTGTGTCCGTACAGAAACTGTAGTTTCAAGCAATTGTTGAATTCCAATTTTGCACAGGGAAGTTTCTCACAGGCCTAGTTGACACATACTAAAAATTCTGTGGAGTATAATGAGCTTTGTCATAGACAGTGATGGATTAAAGTTAAATTTAAAGTCAGCTCAAATGGTCAAAGTGTACTTTTTGGCATTAATCAAGAGTAATTATTGAATTATGCAGACAAAGCTGAGATATATTTGTGTACTCCAGGGTACCTCAAGGATTTCCTTCAGTGTCCACAATGAAAGCTGATTTTTTTCCTGGAGAAGAAAACCTTTTTCATTTTACAGTGCACATTTTCAAAACCATTTATTGCACTAGAAGATACTGAATTTCAGGTTAGGATCAACAATAAGCATGAGTATTTAATCACTTCTATAGGGAAAATTTTGCAGTTTGGCTTTGGAAGGATTGTCAGAAAAGTGCCAAATCCAAGTGGTTAATCTCAAGATAAAATTAGAATGGCTTTAAAAGTGAAGGATATCTGGGGTTTGTACTGGAGAAATGGTTCTGGAACTTATTCAGACTTCTGTTAGTTGTTGGTTTGTTTCCTGGTGATATCTCTTAAAGGACTTTATTAAAAGCAAGAATGTGTTGAGAGCTCTGTTATTCCATATGTGAATGCACCTCGTTATCTCTATAGCTGCCTTCATTCTCCAAGTTTGGCAGCTTCATAAAAAACCATAAATGCAAGATGCAAACAAAGTCCCTCTCTTCCTTGCTTTTCCTTTCAGTTCTGGTTGGTAATGCACTATTTATCAGAGATGACAGAAGAGCAAACACTGGTGATGTACAGTGGGCATCCCCTGGGACTCTTCCCCAGCCCCCAGCGTGCTCCTCGTTTAATCATTACCAATGGCATGGTAGGTATTAGCATCTTGTTTTCTTTTTCCTCCTATTCTGTTTCATTTTCATGTGATGGCTGAGTTAAAATATGATTTATACTGTCTGAATTTACAACACCACACAGGAGAATCTGGGATCCAAATTCTGCAGCATTCATTCCAGTATAGCTGCTGTCACCTCACGTGTGCTGATCAGCAGTGATGGAGGAAACAACCTTCTCCTTATTAGAAAACTTCTGTTCTGACTGAGTCTGAGACACTTTCTTGCCCAAAACAGTTCAGCTAGGCTCAGTCTGGAAGATTTAAAAGCCCCCAGTAAGCAAACACGATTATTAATCAGAGGCTCAGATATCTGGGCTGCTTTGCTCAGAAGGTAAAGTGGACAAGTGAAAATACTGGTTCATTGCCAGTCTTTTGAGCCATTCAATATTTATTCCCCTGCAGGTTAGTGTTGTGGCTGGGGAACTGCTCTCCTTAAAACCTGTGTGGCAGTCACAGTGCCAGGAAGACCAGACATCATTTTTTCTAATACTAGAATACATGAACTAAAACACCTGGAATACTCCCCCAGTTTCTACTGTTTTTCTGTGTGTAACCATAGCTAAAGAAATTTAGGATGTTCAAAAGACCTGCTTAAATCTGTAATTTGCTTATGTGGATTTTATTTTGGTTGTTTTCTTAGGTTGTTCCCAACTATTCCTCCAGAGATGAATATGAGAAGATGTTTGCTTTGGGTGTAACAATGTAAGAAGATAGCTCACTATTAAAACATATCAAATATTTGACTAAAATATAATTCAGACATCAAGCAGTGACTGGTTAAAATTTCTAATGCAGATGGATTTCAACTGTGCTGCATAAAGTCCTGATGCTGCAAAGCATTAATGCACACTTAGATGGAATTACTTTGGAGTTTGAGTTATGTTCAGCCACATATATAAGGATGTAATTGAGGTCTGTTAGGAATTAATATTAGGTTTATGTGTGAGGCTTGGCTGAACAATAGCCTAAAGCCTTAATCATAACCCACTTAAAGCACTTGCTAGTTCTAATTTTCAGGGGTTGTTTTGCAGTCTATGGAAAACACAAGTTATAAAACATTCTTTCACGCTAAGAGAAACTTTGAAGTAGAAAGTGATCTTTTTTTAATGATTTTTACATACTCTCCTACTGTTGATGAGCACAAGATTATTATTCTTTTGTGTAGCATGGAGAGAATAAATTAAAACAGTCAGAGCGCTGTCCCACTTCTCTGGGAATTTAATATGAACGTGGTGAACCATTTTGGGCTAAAAGCTTCCAAAGTGGCTATATGTCTAAGAAGCACAAGTGCCGCTGAAAACCAATGACACAGAGATTGCAATGAGGTGAAAAAGAGTGTCCTTTTG
The DNA here is from genome assembly GCF_009650955.1 of Corvus moneduloides. NCBI lineage: Eukaryota > Metazoa > Chordata > Aves > Passeriformes > Corvidae > Corvus > Corvus moneduloides. The sequence goes on from NC_045486.1 coordinate 11,011,153, forward strand.
TCCCAGTCACTGTGCTAAGTGCCAAGACAAGTTTACACTTGGGTTTTGATCCATGCATTTTTGAACTCAATTTAATGAGCTAAACACTCCTCCGAAAATATGTTGGTGCATTGCTAATGATAAAACTCTGAGTTGAGAATTAGATAACAGCAGACCTTTAACAACAAATTGAAGCACAGAGGGTTTTTTTGTTGTACTGGAAGCACAAGTGGACAAGTGGAAGTGCCACTCCAGCCTGAGCAATGTGTGGTCTCACTGTGTTGCTTGCTGTCCCCAGGTATGGTCAGATGACTGCAGGGAGCTACTGCTACATTGGGCCTCAGGGAATAGTCCATGGGACCGTGGTAAGGAACTGGGGAAAGGTCTCTGTCAGTACCTTTTGGAGGAGGCTTTCTCCCACAGTGGCTGGTGATGGGAGTGGTGTGGATGGCTGTGAGAGGATCTTTTGGCTACCAAAGAAATTCTCATTGCCCGCTCCATAAAAAAATTAATGTCTTTTCACTTAGATATGTCTTATCCAGAACCCAGACTTGAAGGGATTTGCAATCAAGGTCTCAATCTGAGCTCATATTTAGCTACAATATGTGAAGTATGAATTGACCAAAAGTGTTATATAAAAACATTTTCTTGGCTGTTTTCCTTAGCTGTCCTTTGCAGCCACCCTTAAGCCTCTATACCACAAGAGCAGCATGTTGGGAACCACTGATTATTCTATTTCATGGTGAGAGAAATAAGCATAATGACGACAGATGGTTTCACAACATCATTTTGTAACATATTTCCTTCTTAAAGGATTAAAGTGTTTAATGGTGCTGATGACCCCAGAGTTTCAAAGTCTGTTTGCTACAGGGACAGAAGATCTTTAAATTTAAGGGAGTCCAGTGAAAATGGCTCCTGGTGATGGCTGTGTTTGTTGTGTGCAGCTCACAGTGCTCAATGCAGGCCGTCGGTACCTGAAGGCAGAGGACCTGTCTGGGAAGGTGTTTGTCACTTCTGGCCTCGGAGGGATGAGCGGGGCTCAGGCGAAGGCTGCAGTCATTGCTGGGTGTGTGGGGATCATTGCAGAGGTGAGAGCAGTGCTGCTGTCATTCTGCCTTCTCTCCTCCTTTTGCTGAGTCAGAACCCTCATTCTTCTGATCTGACAGGTTCCTGAAGTAACCCTGAAAAACCAAACTCAGAAAAGATACTATTTTCTAAGATCTGTCCCTTTTTTTTTCCGTTGCTGAGCATTTTTCACTGCTATTCCACTCTGTTCATTCACTCAACAGATCAGACTGCAAAAATATGGACTTAAAATTGCTTCAAAAATGATGCAGTACGATACTGTCAGATGAGCCATTCCCAGTGTTTGAACTACCCTCATTTCATGTGTGAAAAAGTGTAACCTCCACAGGCAATTCCCATGAGAACTGTGTTCTCTTATGCCAAAAATAGCCCATGTTGAGAAGGTGTTAGTTATGTTATTTAACTTTGATTAACCTTTAAAGCCTCCAGTATCCTTATCAGATGCAATAGGAAGTACTCGTTAAAAATGTTGGCGTGGTTCACTCATCAAGATTTGTACTAATGATGTTGAGGTTGCGATTCCTTGAAGTCAATGGGACTTTTAAAGTTGACTTCTGAGGTTAATCACAAGCACTTATGAGAACCCCAGTTTTTAGGCAATGAAGGTAAGTTCTGCTGAGAGAAGATGCTGATGGGGGAGAAGTTCTGTAGTGCTATTTTTCCCCGTTCCCGAAGCTCTCCCACAGAATATCTTTGTAGAGAGTCTTTCATCCTGTGGAAAGTTTCTCTGTTCCAAATATGCTAAAATAGCCCAGTTATTTCTTCCCCTAAACTAAGATAATCTAATAATAATTTGTGATTCTGTGATTGCTAATGCCCATGCAATTAGAATAGTGGATGATAGGATCCACTGGATCCACAGATATCCTTAAGTATCATCTAATGAAGCATCCGAAACATCATCATTTGGGAAAGTATACATGCCTGCATATTTCAAGTGAAATACATTTCCATATAAAAAGGTTGCATTAAGTTCTCCCAATACCTGCCCTTTTCAGCTCTTATGCTGATCACAGGATTCTGTTCTAGCAACCAGATGGAAGGAGGGACTGCACAAACACTGCAACAACTTTTAAGAGAGATTGTTGCTTGGCAATTCTATGAAAACAGTAGTGACAATCTTTAGTGATATTGACTACTTAGAAACATTAAACTTTTCCATGCATTTCTTTCTTCGTGGCTGGCTTTGATTTCAATACACTGGGGAAACATTCTTGTCTGAGCAGATACAGGACTGACCAAAATGCACTGAGCTCTTCTCAGTATCTGCATGTGATGGGCTCTTGTTACTCTGCAGAAGAAAGCATTTGTGAGAACTAAGCTCCAGTCAGAGCTGATTGGAGTGGGAGCTTGGCCTTCTCACCTAAAATCATTTATAGACAGCTGGGAAACCTCTGCTGTGGGCATGTCCCACTGCAGTGGAAAGAATTTCACAATCTGACCTATTTTAGTTAAAATTAAACTTCAAAACACAGTGGGTCAGACTGCCCACGTGGTGTGCAGTAAACCTGACTGCTCTGGCTACATCGGGTCTTTCATGAAAGGCTTGGGCTTCATCAGTTTTACAACAGTGGTGCAAAGGTGGTTTTGTTAGAATGTGGGTTTTGCATGTATTTGAGATCTCATCAGGTACTCCCTGCAGATGGAATAAATGTATTCAATTTACTATTGAATAAATTATTAATGAATAAATTATTCAGACTTCTGTTATCATGATCTTTCAAATGCTGGAATACAAAGGAAATATTCCAGTGAAAGCCATTCAGAGCCATCCTTTGTCCTTTTCATCTCCACGGCTGCAGATGATTTTGTTCAGGAGACTGAATATCGCCTGGTTTTTATCTCCTGTGAGATGATCCTTGTCGGAAATGAGTCTCAGGAGCACATGTGGATAGCTATATATATGTACATATTATTTATTTAAGGAACCATTTATGCAAATGACGCTGAATTGTGCAAGAGATCATTTTGTCAGCCAGGGCTTCCGAAGCTCAGGCAGAAGGGATTAGTGATGCAAGTCTTTTACCTCTCCTGTTTGACAGGAAGCTGATTGTAATTTTATGAAATAATGGTGTGGAGGGACAGATATCTCCTCTGAGCTGCACTGAGCTCTCTGGGATTACACTGGAGGCAACATTAGCTCATCATCTTTATGCAATTTTTTAAACTACTGAGATGCTGATCCAAAAATGAGCATATTTTTGAAAGGGTGGTTCAAAGGAAGCTAGTTTTCTTGAGCCAGCAAGCCTGTGAAAGACTAAGAATGTCAGAGGGAGCTGAAGCAAAATATGTAGGATGTGGTAACATTTAAATAGATCTGATCTGTGTTATGTGGGGATTTAAATGACCCCAATTCCTGTAATTCATACAGACCCCTTAATACTTTTCCTCCTGTGCTGATTTAAATATGTCAGAAGAAGCTGTCCCCCACGGCACCTGATTTTATTGAATAATTCCATTGGCAGTGACACTGTTATTATCATAATCTGGGGTTTTGGAGGGATAGTCTTTATTACTGATGTGGAAAATGATGGATGGTTTCTCATGCTAAGAATAATTAGGAAATAAAAGGTTTCCTGGTGTTCAAGCAACTCCTGAATACAGAACTTATTTAATTTACATATAAGTACTTTCTTAATGAGAAAGAATTAAAATGGTGGGGAAAGATTATAGAGAAGTAAAAAATGCTTTAATGAAACACTAGAAGATATTCAGGTTATGTGTTCTCAGGCACACACATCATCGTGGGGGGTTTAAATCTGTTGCTACCACAGAATATTGGTTTAAATTAATTTTGCCACTTGCCTTATGCCACTGATAGCTCATTATAAACGTATTAATGGTGTGCAAGCTTGTACATTGGACCATTAATATGGAATCTGTGCCAAAGCCCCCATGGTTTGTCCATCCGTTTATATTTTTATCCAGCTGTCTCTTAGGCACGTACACACTGGCACACACAGAAGCTGAGCCCAGAGCTGGGTACAGATTTGGGATTGAGCTTGTTTGGAGCTTCCAAGTTCAAACAAGAGGGAATTAAAGACATAGTTTTGTTTTGCTCTGTGCTATTTTTCAGTGGCATTAGGCAGCTGGGACAGGAAAATGCTTTCCTCTTTCCTTTCCATATTAGGTTGAGATTTTCAACCAGCAGTCCAAGAACAAAAGTGAGGGTTAATTTTATTCTGCAAACCATAGCTTCATCTTGGGCAGCCTGGAAGAAATGTCTCTCTGGGCTGAACAAAGAAAATATTTCCTTAATTATTAAAAAATATTATTTTCACCAAAAAATAGCCACATTTTAAAAATAGATTGGAACGGTTTTGGCTTTTAATATAATCATGAAAAGAAACAGTAGGAATACTTAAAATTCGCAGAAAAATATTACCTCTTATACGATTTTAATGATAAATTTTTATTTATAAACTATTTTGGGAAGTGATGTATCAAAAAAGTCTATTTCTTTCTTTGAGCCAGGAGTAAAAGAGAACAGAAAGCTTAAAAAAATCAGAGGTGAAAAATAAGTATTTGAACTATAGTTATATATATATATATATATATAAAAAATATCTATATTATATAGATGTATAACTCAAGGTAATAGTAGGGCTATTGCCTTTACCTTTTTGTTAGTTTTTTCTGCAAGGTAATTGAAAAATTGAAGGCAAAAATGACTGCATAGAGGAAACAGGAGTTTGAAGATCTCTGCTATTTCTCTTAGGTTGATGAAGCAGCACTTCTGAAACGTCACAAGCAGGGGTGGCTGATGGAAATCTCCAACAACCTGGACCACTGCATTGCTCGCCTCAGGTATGACTTGAAACATAACTCTGTGAGCTTCTCTCTGCTTCCTAAACCCCCCTCACATCTTTCTGCACCGTACCATTGTAGTCGGCACAAAGGAGGGTTGAGGACACCTCTTCTTATTCCAGGTCTGCTTTGGAATGCGAATCCAGCTTCCCAAGCTGCAGCAGTCTCTATTAGTGACTACCAGTGCTTCACATCATTTGTATAAGTTAAACGTGTCTTCATTTAGTTTCATGAATATGCATGGAGCAATTACAACTAATGTTACACTTGCAGCATCACTCAAGCTTCATGGAGTCAGTGATTAACAATTATGTAAATGCTGAAAGATCTGTTTCCGAGATAAGTGTTGAGAACAGCATATAGACTTTTGTTTTTGCTAGGTTTGATTCTGTGTGTGATTTGCACATTTCAAGACAGAATGAGGTGCATTTTCTTCAACCAATCTTTTTATTATTTTCTAGAGAAGCAAGAAAGAATAAAATTGCTCTCAGTTTGGGTTACCATGGGAATGTGGTAGATCTGTGGTAAGTAGTATAATGGGCACATTAATGCTCTGGCTTTTTAGTCAATCTGGAATTAATTCCTAAACTTGGAAGAGACATTAAATAAAGTGATGAATACATTACTCTAGATGCTCATGAAAAAGTGCTGTCAAAAGGGGATCTTCATCCTTGTGTTCCATTTGCTGTCTTCCCTAGGGAGAGGTTGGTGTATGAGCTGGACACAACAGGAGAGCTGCTGGTTGACCTGGGGTCTGACCAAACTTCCTGTCACAACCCATTCAACGGGGGCTACTACCCAGTGCAGCTGAGCTTTGAGGAGGGAAAGCAGCTCCTCTCCACCAGCCCAGGGAAGTTCCGGACACTGGTACAAGAGAGGTAAAGGTTTTCACAATACATCTCCCTAACATTTAAATTTAGTTGCTTTGCAAGTGATGCAGTCCCGGGGTATGATCCAGTACAGGAAAGAAAGGGCAAATTGGGCAGTTTAGGCCAAGGGAGAGGCCAGAACAGTGGTGTTTAGCCATTTTCAGTTTTTTCTCTGCTTGCTTTGTGAACTGCTTAAACTGTTCTGCAGTTTTGTGCATGCTGTTTTTTGTTATCAGCTTCCATCCCCAGAGCTGGCTGCATTGCTTGGCTGAAAGATGTGACATAACCTCTTTGCTATTTAGTGAAGTTTCCTCAATGACTGTAAATCACTTCAAGATTCGGAGATAACAGGTGCTACAGAGCCTGGAAACATCTCAATTGATATCTCGTGGGTTTATGTCTGAACTTATCTGGGGTCTTTCCCTTCCCACTGTCTCCTCCTACTCCCATGCCGTTGGTTAGTTAATAATAGTATTCTTTTTTATATTTCATCAACCTCAAGAATAACTGTTTCCTTCTTTATTTCAGTCTGAGGAGGCATGTGGCTGCTATTAACAAACTAGCTGATAAGGGCATGTTTTTCTGGGATTATGGCAATGCTTTTCTCTTGGAAGCTCAGAGAGCTGGTGAGTAGATCCTGGAGTTGTAGGTGGAAACAAGGACAATCCTGCATGCATCTTCCCACCTGTGTATGTTAAGTAGGATAGAGTTGGCCACTGTAATTCTAAGCCTTTAGTCTTCCTTTCTCTCTTGTTCTTTGAGACTCCTGACCCTCCCTGGCTGAGGTATAGCTTTCATAGGAACTTGTGTGCAGCCTGGTTTTGCATTCTGAAGTTTTCCTTCATCAAGTAACTGACTTAAAATTCTTTTATAGGTGCTGATGTTGCAAAAAAAGGAGCAAATAAAACAGAATTTCGATATCCTTCCTATGTTCAGCACATCATGGGGTATGTTGGGCAGAGTTGGGAATATGCTCTCTAGTACCTTGTGACTCTCTCTGTTCAGAGATTAGTGCAAATTGACAGTGCACAGTAAATGATCAAAAGGAAGCAACAGCAGTAAGAAAATTGACCTCACAGGTGTTATGTTATGCCAGAGTTAGTGTAGGCTAAATCATTGTCAAATCAGTACTCTTCACTCCTTTACATGAACAGCTGCATTCTGTCTTTGCATGAATTTTCCTTAAGCAGTTCTGCTCAAGAAGAGCCAGGTCACAGACTCCAACTGTAACTAGAGGCAACTTCACTTCTAGGTGCTAAAAGCTGAGAGCTTGCCTCTTCAGAGCAGTGGAGCTCAATTCCAAATCATCCAAGCCTTTTATCTGCACTGAAGTTAAAAGTATGATGGAAACAGGACATTCTTCTGCCCATGCCACCAGCTGTGCCTCTTACCCACACTGCACATGCTGCTTGTAGAAACAGCTGAGCTCAGGAGATCTGTTGAGGGACTGGATTTATAACTCATTTTTCCTCTGACTCATGCCTAGCTTGTCTATGCCATGTGAACAAGTGCCTGAACATAGAGTAAGGCCCCAACCAGATTAGATCTTTTCTTCCGGCCCTCAAGTGAAGCGTGTCTCACTATTGTATGTAAACAATGTGGACAGCAAATGAGTCTGGACTTGGGCACTCGGTCAGAACCTGCACTTGTCTGACAGTGTAGATGCTCATGGTTAGCCTGGGTTAAGGACACAAAGACCGGGCAGCAGGGAGAGTATATTTGATGAAACAGAAGAAAAACTGCAATTCATCTGATGATGCACTTGATTGAACTGTTCAACATGACTATCAAAATTCTGGCCTGACTATACTTTTATATACCAGTGGATGGCTGCATGAAACAGCACTGTTTAATTTCTCAATTAATAGTCCTTGATGCTTCTGTTTAGATTAGTTCATTGAGAATGTTTCAAATTCTTCTGTCTCCAGCTAATGAAAGAAAAGCACTGCTAGCAGCCAGGATAAATAAGGAAAGAATTTCAACTATCTCTTAATGAAACATGTTCTCTTCCCAGGGACATTTTTTCCCTGGGATTTGGGCCATTCCGCTGGGTTTGTACCTCAGGTGACCCACAGGACCTTGCTACAACTGACTCCATTGCCATGTCAGTGCTGGAAGACTCCATACGCCAGGGAGGTAAGACATCATCCCATGCCCCGCTCCCTGGGGGGGCTTTTGGGGAGAAAAGGAAACCCAGAGTTCAAATGTGTGTTAGCTTTTGGCTGAAAACATGGAAAGCAGGCTCTTCCAGGTTCCATGTAGGCAGGAAGTCTTGTTGTTGTCCAAACCCCTGTAAGGAGTGTAGCCTGTAGGTAAAACATAAAAACACCATGGATGTTGATCCCAAAGCAATTTTGGCTAAGAGCCTTTCTTTTAATTTGTTACAGGTGTTTTTAAACTTTGTCACCTTGAAACTTTAGGGCAATCAGTATCTTTCACTATCAGGTTTCCAAGAGTAATTTAAGGAGTCAAATTGCTTTGCCCTTGTCTCATAGGTGAAGGAGGCATGAAAATCTAGGGAGGCTTTCAAGAGGTTAGCAAGGAGATCAGTGGCAGGAAACCCAGGTTTCCCGAGTGTGGTGCTCCATCCAGTGTCATTTTTTTGTGATTACAATTTTGAGATCTCTTTTTGAGCTATTGACAGCTATTTCTACTGACTGGTGGAACCAGTCTGGAATACCTGCATGGCTCTGTGTGCTACTCTGGGATCTAGGAATTGCACTCTTCCACATCCCTGAAACTGGGCTGTTACTGATATCCCCTGCTTATGAACTGAGACAAAGCTAATTTTGTGTCAGCAAACATTAATCCTGATCTCCCAGGCTGGAGGGGAAGGCCCTACCCCTTTCCCTTTCCTTTGTCTACCTTTGGAGTTACCAGACAGCAGGCTCAAGGACTTGTCACTGTCCCCAAGCACTGAAGTCCTCAGCTCTTTTGTTTTGAGTGCCAAGGTTTGTGCTTCCCAGAATCAAAAAAAGAATCTTTGAATTCTGAAGAATTCCTCCAGATCTAAAAGGAAATGGATCAGAAATCCAAAGCGTATTTTGAGAAGGAGAGCATAATAATTTTTTTCCCAGTAATATTGAAATATTTGTTGCTTTTTTTATGAAAAACATTGAAACACAAATAGAAGTGTGAAAATTTTGAATGCTCTCCTGTTTGTTCTGGAACAATGAGCACTGGGAGGATCCTGGGTGGTATTTCTGAAAAGGATATACCCTGTTCAGATGTCTCTCCTTTGGAATAAAACTACTCTTGTGTTCCTATAATGCAAGGCTGGTATCCAGCCTTCTTTTCCTCCCAAGAGGTGAATTATTGGTAGAGCAGATCTGACCCTGCAAGGTCCTTGGTTCTGTTTATTCTACTGATGTTTCCTTAGGAGTCATTTTCAAGAAATAGCACTGGAGCATGAGCTGTGTGTAATGCAATAACCCAGATGTGCCTACTCTGTTTTTAAACCTGGTCCCTTGGCTTTATTGAAGGGAGGGTGAAATCCATTTCTACACTGCTGGATCTGTCTTCAGAAATCTGCAGTAATTTTTCTGCCATGTACAGCAGCCTCCAGAATTCTTCTCTCAGGACTGAACCATTGTATGACCTTTGGATGGTTTGCATTGCAGGACTGGGAAATGAATCAGTTACTGTGTGTACAAGAGTATGTGGGTGTTTATATAGATGTAATGTAAAGCTGGGGAGAGAAGTCTCTTGCACAAACAAAAAGCATTGACCTATTGCTTGTATATTCATAATTTAAATGAAAAAAACAATTCATATAAAAAAATTCCAACAGGTGAAAACAGGCTTAAGGGCAAGACTACTATTCAATTTGGTGTTAAATTTGACAGGACAGTGGGAATTTGATTCAAAGAGAAAGAAAACAGAATTTGCTATCCACGTTCTATGAGGCCTGGGTTTGGACCAAATTTTAGGGTCTGGATATCCTCATACACATATACATCTGAAATCTGAGCCTACCTTTGAAGTTTATGAATGAGTGAAAACTCCGCAGAGCCGAACTCTGTTGCTTTCCAAGTCCGAAATTTCAACTTGTCCTTGAGTCCAGTGTTAACCATTTTTCTTCTTTTGTGGAGATGAATTTCTTTCAGAATTCATGAGATTTTTGTAGCTTTATTATCTGCTTCTACTTCTAGGGTACTGGAGCTTTTAAGATGGCCTTTGCATGGCAGATGCAGCACTGATGATTGGGGTGTAACTTGGATTTAGGACCTGTGTGGTAGTTTGAAGGTCGAGCTGATGCATAACAATGTAAATCTCTCTAAGGGAGCCAGTCTCTGTGTTCCTTGGGACAATTTCTCTGAGTACACAATGCTTTCCAGTGTATTTTAAACCCTAGATGTGTACAAGGGTCTATGAAATACCAGAAAAAATACAGTTGCTTGCCTGACTTCACATTCCTGTTGGGGTGGGAAGGTGGAGGCAGCAGTTTAGCAAATGAGATACATGGAGTTACTCTAAAGTCTTAAAAAAATGGTGAGATTTTTTTCAATTGCAGGAAATTAGACTAAATAAAAGGGAGGATTCCTCACTTCCCTAGGGATGAAATCCAACTGTTTATTGGAGCTGGCTGGAAGGGATGGTTGTGCTGTGTTGAGATAGGTCCTTGTAGCCAGTATTCTCATCTGGCTTCTCTTCTGGTTATGTTCTGTAGAACTTAGACAGTAAGATCTTTTCTGTAAGTCTGTGCACTGTGAAGTATAAAATATGGTAAGTGTTCTCTGATATCTCTTATAAAATGATAGAAAGGAACCCATCCTCTGGTTTTTTTTGTTTTGTTGGGTTTTTTTAGAGAAATTCCAATAAACTCCCATTACATATCTATAGTAACCTAAGTGAACCCTACCCATTACCTTCTAGAGGCTGCTTCCTTAAAGCTTCTGAGTGGCAGCACAATCCTATTAGGACAGCACTAGCAGCTGTTTCATCTTTCACTCCCTGCAAAGTGAAGTGCTGACATGTTAATCCTCATTGCAGAGTTTAGAAGCTATCACTTGGAGCCAACCCCTCAAGCACTGACAGGTCTTTTTAGGATCATTAAAGCTCTTGGTATGGAAGGCCTGCCTCTGCAGGAATGAGCATATTTTACATTTCCCTTTAACAATGTGTTTAATACAGGTTCAATATGAGTTTCTTACATGTTCCTCTTTCCTTTTTCTAGTTTAACCCTGCATAAGTGATCATACTGCCTAGTGCAGAAGCAGTAGTCCGAACACTCTTCTCAGGGACAATTTCAAGTTAGCAGTATGCAGTTTCTCCAGTTAGACTTTGAAACATATGTCATCTGTACATTATAATTTGAGGTGAAAAGGGTGAGAGCTGGAAAGTAATGGAGAACGTGCTGTCTTGGCATCTGCAGAGATGATTGACTTGGAAGTTCCAATGCATGAACAGATCACTGTGGCTCAGCCAGCTGAGCCCTGGTAGCTGAGTGTGACTCTCAGGGCAGGGTAATGTGACATAGCTTAGCCCACAGAGAAAGAGCTTACAGACGGTAACTTCTTCAGCCACTGTAACCCCAACTGTGGTGCAAAACCCCCTAAATGAGGATAGTCAGACAACACTTCTGTCTCATTCCTTACCCCCTCTCCCTTTTTGTGAGTCACTCGGTACAGATGGTGCTGTGTCTTGGAGGCAGCTGATTGTGCTGAGACCTACCTGTATCTGACTGATATGTGCCATATTTCACTGTCTTTAACTTGAAATATCTTTATTCTTATTCCTTTCTAGTTTGGCTGATTGAGATGGAATGACACAGATATAAATGAAAAGAAGATGCTGGAGAATGTTAACCTATTTTATAATTGTCTTAGATACATATATATATCTTAGAGATATATATATATAATTGTCTTAGATAACATACTTCTAAACAAGGTGTAGGGTGGATTTATACATAAAGTAACTACTGCATAAGAAATTTTCCTGTGCAGTTTTTGCTCCACAGAAATGTGAGGCAACAAATCTCTTTGTATAAAAGACCTCAGTTTTATCTTGGTATGAAAACATCCAAGGACCATGTAGTACACAATAACTGCTGTGCTATAAATCTGTATCCCAGATATGGTGTCCATTGGTGTAATTTATCTTCAAGTGTGTGTTGTGAGCTGCTTTTGAGAATTTCTGCTGGTTGCCTCAAAGGTGCAATACTGGATTGTAGTACCCAATGTCATGGAGTTTGATAAAACTGCTAATTTAGCAAAGGCCTGGAAATAGATTGGCATTTAATAGGCAGTAAGACAGGTGACCAAAAATGGACTGTACATGTAAACCATATTTCAAGGTTTAATTTAGTTTGCTGAAGATCCAAATGGAAGTTACCATTCCAGCTGTCCCGAGTGGCATCTTGTACCTTTCTTCAAACATACTCTGCAGTTACTGCAACAGCTACACAGAGGACTCTATACAGCATTTCCTATATGCGTGCTTGAATCTGAGAGTAGAATTTGACTCCCTAGTGCTGCCAGATGAATTAAAGTAAATTTAGAACATATTGCATTAATTTTCAAGCTGTATTTTTTCTTGTTTTCTCTTGCAAGTGAGCACATCTGTGAAGCAGCAGTACCATGACAACATCTGCTGGATTAGGGAAGCCGGCAGGCACAGCTTGGTAAGTGCACAACCTCCTGCAGCAGATGTGGCTGCTCCTGGTCCTGAATGCAGTTCTTGAATGCTGGGGTGAAAAGCAGGAATGGGCAGGAATGAAAACACAGTCTGTAGCTTTTAGGGCTGGCAATTGAAACCTCTCTCTCCACACAAGGATTTTAGGCTGAGCTGAAGCAGCTCTTTCCTTTCAGTTCCTCATCTGGAAATGCTACAATAATCCAGCAATATCTACTCTTGTATCTGGAGTGAAACATATCCATGATTCACCCTCCATCTCAGTTGTAACCACCTTTCTTTCACAGTGCTATTCAAAACATCCCTCTTGGCATTGCTGTGGACCAACCTCTTCACACCTGCAGTTCCCAGAACCCTTTCCAAAACAGGTGATAGGGCTGAAGAGCTGCCATCCTTCTGCACTGTGGGAAGCAGGACACCAGTGGATCATCCTTTGTTTTCCTTTTCAGGCAGGGTCTCCCTGTGAAGCCAATGAATGATGCTGCAGAGCTCATATGTGCTCTCCTAATCTGGAAGCACAGCAGAGCTGTGCAGGACAGATGTTCTTTGCCATATTTCTCTTCTATTCCAGCCCACCATCACCAGCTCCAAACCTCTGCTTCTCAGCTGTTGGTAAGGGATTTGTTGATAGGGGGATTATAGCCTAGCAATCAGGTTGAGTTAAAAAGTGGAATTTACTGGACAGTAGCAGCTGAATACAGAAATACATCTCATGGTTTGTGTGAGTGGAGATAAAACTAAGTTCAAAGAGGGAATTAAATTTTTCTTCTGGAAGCTGGATGTTTGTGAAGAAATAATCTGTACTTTCTCCTATAGAAGGAAAGGAGTCACTCCTATGACTCCATTAATCTGGGAACTGAAGATAAGCCAGTTGCTGAGACCCTCTGTCATTTTTCTCTTCCAGGTTGTTGGCTCTCAAGCCAGAATCTTATATTCTGATCAGAAGGGTCGTGTGTCTATAGCCGTGGCTATTAATCGAGCCATTTCTGAAGGAAAGATTAAGGTTTGTCTCTTTTGTCTTGATATATTCTGGCAATTATGTTTAATATCAGACTGGGGTGGCAGGTGGGAAAGGAGAAAGCCTCAACCAGTGAGAGCAGAAGTGCCTGTTATTTACATGGGGTCAGTTTGTGTTAGAGCTCAGTCCTCTCTGCCTGCCACCAGTATTGTGCTCTGTCACAGGAGAGAGGTGGGTGTAGAAATTCTCTGAAATTTTGTTTCATTATGAGACTGCCTTATTTTCTGTTTGGGCACGTACAAGCACAACATATCATTCAGTGATTTGCTGAGAGCACAAAGCAGGGACTGTTACTCCTTAGTAGGGCCCCAAATGTTAAGACAACAGAAGTGAATTGAGCAGATAATGGTCCTCAGTAGCATTGTCAACCCATGAAGAATTCCACTGTCTTGTCCTTGGTTTTTTCCAGGCTCCTGTAGTCCTCAGCAGAGATCACCACGATGTGAGTGGGACTGACAGCCCTTTCAGAGAAACGTCAAACATTTATGATGGATCAGCCTTCTGTGCAGGTCAGTGGAACAGCTGAGGCTTGTCTGCCTGGGCCAGCAAGGAAATGGCTTCAAAACAGAAATAGCTTTTTAATGCAACATTTCTTAAATATTTTTGTTTAAAAAAACACCCTTTAATCCAAATTAATCAGATTTCCTGAGAAGCTTTGTGGGATTTAATAGTGATACAGACACAAATGTGGAGCTGGTTACACAGGAGAGGTCCTGAACACTGCTGGAAATTCCATGAAAATGCACCAGATGTATCTGAGTGCAAATGGAGACCAGTCTCAGCGGATAGTATCTTCTGTTTGATTTTAAGTTTGAATCTCACTGTTTCAAACAGGTTACAGCCATATTTCCTTGAAATCCACAAGATCCAAATCAGGTCTACAATAGTATTTTGCTTAAAGCAAAGAGGTTCACAGCTGTTTTCATTCCATGACCTGAGGACTCAAGAAAACAGTCTGGAGTTTCTGAAAGGAACTTTTCTGGTCATAAGAGAACATTGATAGTAAAGGCATAAGAATAAAAGTCAGGCCTTCTGGATTAGACTCCAAGCCTTGCTGCTCAGCTGAAGTGTGACTGTGGGCAAGTCATGTAGATTTGCTCTACAAAAGGAGCCTTTAATTCTGCACCCCCTGAGCTAACCAGACTCTGCTTTTCAGTTTGTGAAACAATCCTTTAGAGAAATAAACCCAAGAAATATCAGGTTGGAGACCTGAAAAAATGAATGAAGCACTAAGCACATTTTAACCCTAAATCTTCCTCAATTTTCCATCTGTAAAGCAGAAATTATGATAATAGCTTTAGCCCAGTGGTGTATCTGTATGTCATGAACTGACAGTCACAAAGAGGTGAGAGACTGGAGGATCTGCTGCTGTAGAAGGAGAAATTATGACAGAGGAAGCTGAGCATATTGAATTACTTCCATTATGAGAATTCATAATAGAACCAAATTATGGCTCAATTTTAAAGAGAAAAGTTCCCTGTTATCTTAACTGGATTTCCTAGTGAAATGAGGCTTTTAACTGTGTCCATCAGTCCCACTTCAACACTTTTTGAGTGTCTTGGTGAGTTCTAGTAGGCCAAATGGATAGATGCCTTGAATAATGTTTGTTTCTGACAAGCTGAGAGAAAATGGTGCAGCTGCACAGAGAACAGAAATCCAAACTAATGTCTCCATCTTAGCAATGTAAGTAATCACCAGGCAGTGCCCTCAGAAGAGGGCAGTAGAAACAAGGCTTGCTAAACTCCATCACTCATCATGCTTTGTGGTTTTCTTTGCATTTTGTGATTTACATGATCTACTTGCCTTCTCCAAGGACTTATCTAAAACCTGCTGGCCACTGATATCACTGGTTTTTAAAACCAGGCCTAAATCTGTTTTACCAGATGAGCTTCTGGAGGCAGTAAAAGAACTTCTTAGGTCTTCTTCTCTCCCTTCTATCCTGTTGTTTTAACACAACTTTTGAGCTGGTTCGGGTGAAATTTGCTTCTCTTTAACACACAGGACTTTTCCAGAATGTTCATTTGTCTCATTTTTTTTAAAGTACCTCAGCCTGATGGGTCATTGCTGCTCTGCAAAGTGTATTTCAGCAGAGACATTTGCAGCCAATGACCTTTATCAAAGCCAAGGAGCAGCAGCTTATTGCATTGTTAGTTCACTCCTTGTCCAACCTCCACTCTTATCAGGCCAGTGGCTGAGGAGAAAATCTGTACATTACAGAATATGGTGATTTAGATCTCTCCCATTCAATCTCGACAGCACTGTAATTATGATAATTGCGTTATTAAAGTGACATTATGTCAGATAAAAGATGCTATAATGGAGCTTTTGACAGGGTTTAACATAGATTAGCACTCAATAAACTCATTTTCCATCAGACATAACTGTGGGTCCGCAGATGTGGTTGGTGGGGATATTGTTGTTTTTCTCTTATTTCTCCTGTTAAAAATATGGCAAATAATGTATTGAATCTTTTCTGAATTAAATCTGGACAAATGTTTTCAGTAAATTTTACTCTTAACCTCTGTGTGCACCTCTTTCCACCTCTCTGGGTATATGCTTTAGCACAAATTGTAGTAAGTATATAAAATTCTAGTGAACAATTCAGTGGAAATCATGCATTAGTCAAATTATATTTGTTTGCTAGATTATGTTTCTTTGGGGGTTTTTATAGACAAACCTTCTTAGTGGTTTCAGCAGTTCCTGTTCAGGGTAAAATTCCCACATGTTCCAAGAATTGGGGTGGATATCATTTTCATCCCAACTTTGTCCCCAGAATGCAACTCCTTAGCTTTAGACTGGCTTTCTGCACAGGGCTGAAGTAACTCTGCACTCTGATCTGAAAATATTTCAGACTTCTGAGAACTGCAAGGTGTGTAGTGTTCCAGGTGTCCTGCCCATTTTGAATCCATACACATAGATGTGTCCAGCCTGTTCTTCCATGACTGAGGTATCCCAAAGGAGTGGATTGAATTTCTCTCCACCCTGAAGTAGTATCTCAGAGCTGAAGAGCGGTAGGTCCTTCAGCTTCCTGTGTTGGAGCACAAATGCAGGAATCACCAGAGTGCTCATGAACCACAGTGTGAAACTGGCATTTGTTTCCTCCAAAGTCAGGGCAGAGAGCGGGAGACAAATCTCCCTTGCCTGTTCCTCCCAGGAATGAGATGTTCAGTGTATATCTGTGAGAGAAGGTGTGAGTAGAACCTGCCTCCAACCCTGCCTCCACACAGTCGCAGTGAGGGTGTCAGTGGAAGGAGGGAGCAGCACAACACAAAAATGAACGTGGCCCATGAGTAACACTTCTGCTCTCCTCCCAGACATGGCAGTGCAGAACTTCGTGGGAGACTCGTTCAGAGGAGCCACCTGGGTCGCGCTGCACAACGGGGGTGGAGTTGGCTGGTGAGAGCTTGCTCGTGTTGCTAAAGCTGGGCTCTGAATCCTGTTCCTGCTGCTGTGTATGTGTGTGGGGAGGAGAGCCAGGAACTGCTGAACAGACGTGTAGTACCGGAGGAGAACAATGTCATGATGGTGGGAAGGACGGGTTTGCCATCAAGGACTGAAAGGACAAATTATAAAGCAAAGTATGGTGCTGTAGGAGACTTTTTCTAATTAATGCTCATATGTCCAGAAAAAGTGTTTTGAACACTGGCCACAGCATAGTTTGAAGAACTTAATTTGGTGAACAAAGACAGTCTGCTGTGGTCCTTTTGAACAGATCCTGCTTCCAGCGTTGTCTTCACACATGCACAGCCAGAGTGTTAGTGGATGGATTATGTTTAGGTCTCCTCTTAGGCTGTATTTAAACCTGTGACCTTAGGACCCCAATATAAATGCTCCCGTGCTAAAGTGCAGTGAGGGGTTATTGAGACAAACCAGCTCAGGTGCCAGTAAACCCCACAGTCTTTTTCTCCCTGCACATGCCTGGTAGCATTAAAGACCACAGCCAAGTAAGGACTGAATTAAACACCTCCTTCACATGACATGCAGAACTAAGAGACATGCCTAAACTGAAAAGCAGAATGAAGGAAATACTCTATATGGAGATGGAAACTAAACTCCTCCATATGCCACTGAAAGGCTACCTGGATTGGCAGAGGTGTAGGAAGTAGGAAAGCCTGGCCACACTGCAGTCTTTACTTCTGGTTTGCTCTTTCCAGCATATTCCAGCAAACCCTCTACCATTTTACAGTCATGTCTTCATTTGGTGGTATCAGCAGTCAAAAGAGGCACAACCCTCTGTTAAATACTGTGGTGAACCCTCATACTTCCCTGTTGCAAACAGTGCTGGAATATGCCAAAACCAGCAAGCCAAAGAACTTGTAGCAGATGTTAACCTCAGAGACATTTTATGATAATTAATTGGTATTCCTCTGAATGAGCTGAATCTAGAAAATATCCCTTTAGGTCAGCTGAAGAACTCCCTCGCTGTACTCTTTACTCCTTTGATTTCAGTGGCATAGCTCCTGCATAGAAGGGTGCATGAGAGCAGAGCTTAATGATAGGAGAAGAAAGCTTTCTGAGGGCTGAAGCACATGGAGTGAAGGTTTTGTTGATTTCAGTGATAAGGACCCACAGCCATGATTTTATTCACAATTTCCCTAATTCTGAATGGAAAACACATACCAGAATGTCTCCCTACTCTGGTCATCTCAGTCTGAGGCTCCAGAGGTAGCAGCAGACAAGTTCTGTCTAAATTTCCTCAGCTGAGTTTAACCTTTTAAAATATCTGCTTAGGAAATACAAGCAAAGAAAATCACTTTTCACAACATGTTATGCAAAGTATTTGGAATATTTTTATATAATTATAATTATTAGTATTGCTAAAATAATTTCTTATGCCATGAATGTTCTGTGCATTGAAGATGCTTAATTCAAAGGATACAAATGATCCTATTCCTTTCTGGTCTCTCTAAGGCCAGTTCTTCCAGGACACTTTTGCCCTCTGTACTATTCAAAGACAGCTTGGCTGAATGGTGAGTCTGCCCTTAGTTCTGGAAAACTGGCCCTGACCACACTGCAATTTCAATTATACTGTTTTAGTTGTATTGTCAGTGGAGTTACATCATTAAAAGAAACTTTGCCACAAGGCAGAGCAGATTTATGCTGTAATTTATGTAATGCATCAGAAAATTAGTGTATGGCTATTCACTAAAATCAAAATATCTTTGGAAAAGCAGGGTTTGGTTCTCCTTTTTGTCATTTCCTATGACTGCTTGGGGCTTGTCATTGCAGAAGAGTATCTGCTCACCTTGTTCTCGAAGCAGTCATAGCCCTCTGTGATTAAATTACTGTGCATCAGTGAAGAATGCAGGGCCTGAAAATTAGGTGTGCCTCTGCAGAGCCTTAACAAGCCACCATGCTGAGGCTCAGCTGTGGTGACCTTGTCGTGTCATTAAGTGCCCTGGCCTGGAGAGCCCCCAAAGGCAGGCCAGACAGGTGGTTCTTCTTGGCTTAACTAATGTGGCACCACCCTGGCTGGTGAAAGGGCTGCACCCCTTTGCCTTCTGAGGAGAGAGAGGAAAAATTTAAAGGTGGCAAAAGAAGAAAAACCACCCCCAGCCATAAAATATTGCTTTCTTTGCCTGGAAGAGATAGATGCCTTTAAGTTTTTGACCCTGTTTTTGTTTTTCTCTGGAGCACTAAAAATCCACCTGACTTCGCCATAAAGAAATCGCCACGTGCTTGATAAACTTGTCATCAGCTGATTTGGAAATGTGAAAGTGCAAGTGGAAGTTTATATATATTTATTAACAAAAATACACGTGATTAGAGAGAAATCCAGCTGTCACTGGCAAGGGTCTGCCCAGGGAGTTCAAAAATGGGTAATTGTACTGTGTTTAGCTGCCAGTCCTCCCTGCAGAGGCTGGGCTTGCCTGGAACTGCTGACAGATATGCTGTGTTTTCCCTTTGAGACTGCAAAAATGCCTTTTACATGCTTTATTTTCTGTTACAGCCTTGTGGGACAAACAGGAAAAGCAGGATTAATATTTATTTAGCCAGAATCTGCATCACGTGTACTCTTGGAGAGGCTTAAGATTAACATAGTCTTGACTATAATTACAGCAAATGATTGTTACTCATTTTTTGCTGCCTGTTTGCATGAGAAAGTGTATTAGCACAGAGCCTGGATAACCTGTAGTAACAAAAAGGCAGAAGCAATTTAAGAATCGATCTGCACTGGTGACAGTGTGACATCTTGATTGTGAGAGAGGCCTTGTTTTCTTTGATCATCTTAGAAGGAGACATCTGGAAATTATAGGAGTAGCTTAGGTCAAAATGCCACACATTTCTTTAATTACCTGAAAATGTGACCCAATGCTAATGAAGGCAGAGAGCTCTCCTTTAAAAGTGAGAAGTTTTGCTAGAAAATCCATCATAACAAACATTGGCATTTAATGTAGGAGTGATTTTAGACAGTAGAGCAGATTCTGGTGAGTGACTCTGATTTGCACTGGAGTAACTCCATGGAAATCAATGGACAGGCTTTAAATTTACAGAGTGTAAGTAGATCAGATGCTCATTGTTCATGCCTAAGCTTCAAAGGATGCTCTTTGGGATACTGTGGACAGAGGGAAATTTTGTCACTGAAAGAACATCATCTTCCTTTATGGAATATCTTCATAAAACACTGGTCCAGAGGTCTGGGTTTCTGGGGCTTTGAACTCTGACAGTAAAGGGCGGTGCTCTGTTCTTTGGTCTCTGTACACAGGAGCAGCAGAGCATGGTGGAGTAACTGGCCCTGGCAGAATTACATTTGTTGTCATCCAGTCTGCTCCCCTCTTTTGGAGAGGACAGTGACAACATGAGCTATTCAAAAAGTAGAATTTTCAAGAAATACAGATGTTTGACTGTTTGTATGCATCCTCGGATGAGACTAAGAGCAGAAATAGTGAAGGCTTCACACAGTAAAAACATAGTGGGAATTAAATTCCAGGCTGCAAGAGTTGACAGTGTCAATCTAAAAGGATAATTTTATTTTGAAGACTCAGATCTTACAATATTCAAAGATCTCAATTTAAAACATGACTTTGCTTCAAATTTTCCAGTTAAAAAAACTAATTCATTCAGTGATGGTCTGCTGTAAGAAACCACTTTCAAGAAAACTGTGCCTTTCAACAGAAAACTAGTTTGTAATAGTGACGTATCTAATAATGGAAAAGTGGAGGGAATTCAGAGAATGGTACTGTGATGATGAGGTCTGGATCCCTGAGTTCCTTGCCGAGCTCTGTCATAGGGTCCTGCTTAGTACACAGGTCCTGTATGTAAGTATTAGGAAGGGAATTAATGAGTAACAACGTTCCACTGAAAATGAGAAAACCTCTAGTTTCAGGAAGTAGATCTCAGGTCTGTGAAGCTCCAGTTTAGCCTCAATTCCCTATTTCCTCAGAAGCTCAAGTTACTGCTGGAAATACACATTAAGAAACAATTACTTCTTGGACTGGAAGACTCTCAACTCCTATCTGATTAATGGGCATGTCTGATGTTGTTCTATGTAAATTTTGTAAACTTATGTTAACTATAAAATGCAGAGGACAAAATCCTGCCTCCAGGGATTTCCATTAGTCTCTCATACCATGTACTGTTGTATGATATGCCCTGTCCCTCAAGTGTTGCTGATGCTGAGCTCTAATGCCAGAACTCTCACAGATTTACAGCAACAGATTAATCTCCCAGCTGCATTCACCACTATTCACCATATGCCATGGAATGGGAGCTCGAGCAGGCCACATTCTGAAGTCAGACAAGATGTTTTGCTCTACATGTTTTCCCTGTCCTTTAAAACCAGACTGCTATTTCTCCCAAGAATAATCTGTTCATTTTAACATATTTCTGTTCTTCTTCTGCCAATAAGTCTGCTTCCTGAAAAGTTGGCATTGATGTCTTTAAACAGCTCTGTATCCCATACAAAATGAACGACTGTTTTGGAAATGATCGAGGCAGATGTGCATTAAGTGGTGGTTAACACTTTTTTAATAAAATGCTTATGCTCTGTCATTTGTCCCGAGAGAATATAAATAGATCCATCTTCCTGCTGCTGTAAGTACACTGTCACCCTCATGATCCTGTCTGTATGGCAGGCTGCAGTGTAGCAAGCGTGAGGAGCTTAACCTTTAAAAACACCCCGAGACAGGTAAATCTCTGGCCCATCAGATCTGTTAACCTTTTTCCAGCTGTTTTTAGAGCCAGTACAGAGTGCAGGATTCAGGAGATATACAGCAAGCTTAATTTTTGGTACCCCTGCTTGGAGCAGATCCTGACTGCTAGCTGGACATTACAAGAAAGGTGGACTAGGTTTGCTGCAGGTCAGGAAGTCAGGCCTTTGCCTGCTAAACACCCTTTTTCTTTTTTCATAAGTATAAAAGATCACTGATAGTCTCTTATTCAGAACCATTTCTGTGTTCTCATCCTTCTTTTTGCAGTACAACTGAACAAATTAACTCCTGTAAATTTTGTGGTATTGGTTTGAATTATTTTTATTTCATTCTCTTAGCATTTTTTTTTTTTTTTAGGGGGGAAGTGATCAATGGGGGATTTGGCCTGGTTTTGGATGGGTCGAAGGAAGCTGAAGAACGAGCTAAGATGATGCTCAGCTGGGATGTTTCCAATGGAGTAAGCAAAACTCATATATGTATACTTCAATATTAATTTTTTTTTAAATCTGGGGAATCTTGCTTGTACACAGATCAAAACATAGAGTTTTGCTGATGGAAAAGGGGTTTATGATTTCTCTAGCTGTCAGAAGAGTTTCATCCTTACATGCTGGCAGAGAATTAGGCTCATTGATTTCATAGTTGAAAATGCATTGAAGTGACATTTTCCTTTTTAAATATTTATCCCACTACAAAAGCATTGACTGCTTAAATGATACTGTTACTGAAAGCAATTGCTAGTTTTACAGAGCTGGGATGGAGTGCCCAATTATTTTTGGTGAGGGAATTTTGTAAGTTTATAAAGTACCTGGCTCTACCAGTGTTTATCTGTCCGATGTTATGCATGGAAAAGTACCACGTCTACCCAAATACTACTCATAAAAACAAAGTATTACAAAAGTTACTTGCAAAATCAGAAGGGAAACTAAAAACTGGCAGGGGGTTGAAAGATTTATTGTCATGAGTTGGTTGCCAGTGTTTGCGCAAATATGGTGCAAGGTGGGTGTGGCAAGAGGAATGTCTGATTTTTACACCCCTTGGTTCTCTTGTCTGACAGGTTGCCAGGCGCTGCTGGTCGGGGAACGCCTTTGCTTATGAAACCATCTGCCAAGCAATGAAGGAAAATGGCACTCTGAGGGTGACTCTCCCTCACAAGGTGGTGGATGAGAACATCTTGGAGCAAGCCGTGCAACATTAGTGGTACTCCAAGTGCAATGTTGCTCTTGCAGACATAGTTGAAGTTGCTTCCTTGATATCCTGCTTTGCTCTCTGGCCAAATGATAAAAGCCTTGCAAATGTCTGTTCCATGTGAGTTCTTTTTTTCCTCTCTAACTTATTAACAGGGCAAATCTGTTTGTATTTGTGACAGGTCCGCCGGGAACAGTCTTTTCACCAACATATTTGGAACAATGTTTGCAATAGGAAACTGTTCATGATAGGGAAAAGAATGGGAATTTTGTCCCTGAAAATCAAATGGAAAAAAAAAAATCCCCAAACAACAAAACAGTCACTTACTCCTGATAATTCATAAATTAATGTGTGTACAAAAGTAATTCTTATCTATCCTTAGTCTCGTGCTAAGCATGGTCCTTGCACAGCACGTGGGCTTCATTCTGACATGAACACAGTGCCAGCAGTCCCTTCCCCCAGTGGACTTGCTCTGGAATGTCACTCGGTCTCCTGGCACTGTATCCATTACCTCTTGGAATGAAAAGGGGCGTTACACACGTAAAACCTGCCTGTGCTGCTGCAGAGGGGATGTGATGAGCTGCAGTCTCGGACAGCACACAGTCCTCAGGACTGGGAAACTCCACCCCTGCTGGACCCCACACTACCCACAGGTGAGCAAACTCTGCAGCTCTGCATTGCCTCTGCTGCTAAGAAAAGGGAAGTGTTTATTTTGAATCACAAATGAGTTCTTTACTCTGTTCACGCACTGTGTATATCTCCAGATGAACAGTGAGAGTCTGGCATCTGCTTGAAACTGAGCCTTCTGTGAAGTGCAATCTGCAGTTGATAGGAATGCTTTACATTATGGAAAAAACCTGCCCACATTGCCAATTTATACGATTGAGATGTGAGTAGCTGTCAGGCAGATTTGACAGCCTTTGCTTTGACATATGTTATGCATTACCTTATTAATAATCACAGTAAGTTAGCGTATTGGTATTGTGTGAAACCACTCTAATCTTCATAGCCCCAAAACACTGGTGGCTCTTGCTTTGTCAAGAGGAACAACCAGAAAATATACTGGCTTTTCTTGTACCGAGGAATGTAGAGCTGTTCTATAGACTCGTCTTAATTCTGAGTTGACAATACACCACAAACAAGATGTTGAAGAAATATTTTTTATGAGTTCTTCACTTTTGTATTATTTAGTACTGGGGTACCTGCCAGCATGTTCACGTTCACATCCCAGGCACAAAAGGAACCTTATTTTTGTCCTAGTAGCCTTATTGCCCAGGAGACATAACCTTACCAGTATAGCCATGTTTAATGTCACTCAAGTCCCTGGGAGTTTATAACTCAGGACTGCCTTTAGGGAGACACAGAACCCACATATATGAGTGCTATAAAGAGCTACAAGTTGAAATTCAGATGATGAAGTCCATTAATGAGGTAGCATGAGTTAAGGTGAAATGGGGTACAGACAAGCAGTGAACTGGCTAGCAGTTGGTCTTATTTATGACTATTCACTGGTGTTTATCCTAAAGATGTAGTATGCAGCTATATGTATATGTTTAAATCTGCTTCAGTCTTTTAACTGCATATCTCAAGCACTTAACAAATGTGAACTGGCTGAGGTTTACAATACCTTTGGGAGGGCACAGGGAAACACTAACCTGTTGCTGTCAGGGATGAAATAGCAGGGGGTTTCCAGCACACAGAAGCCATAAATAACCCCAGGGATAAGTTCCCTTTCTGAGCCCTGCTGAGCCTCGATGTATCTGTCCACTTGTTTGCAGAGAAGCTGAGACTGTGAACAGGCTGTTGTTGTGTGGGGGTGCTGATGTAATTTTTAGGTAGCTGACCTCACTGCTAAACAAAGCCAGGACAGGAAGAACAGTTTTAAACCCATCCATCTGAAGGCATTGCATTGGATCTGATCTGGGCAGGGGATGTACAAGCAGTGAATTTCTGCAGTGCAGTGAAGTCTCAAGCATGACAGGCTGAAGCATCCTTCCTATGAATCTTAGCAACTTAACGCTTTCCTAAAATGGCACTTATCCTGACAATCTTGTGTGTGGCTGCAGATAGAGGCAAGAGCTTGGTGGCAGGTTTTACATCCTTCAACCAGGGATGCACCTTTGTGTTAAGCAATAAACTCGGGGGCAGACCTATCTTTTCCTAAGAACATGAAGGAAGGCACTGCAAAGACCTCCGTAGGGAGATTGGGATGGTGGGGGCCACCAAGGACAGGGAAGACCTACACCTCGTGGCACTCAGCCCAGTGAAGCTCTGGGTGTTCCCACAGCTCCAGCTTCCCTGGAGCTGAGTGTGCCTGGCCAGCATTTCACACCCTTGCTGTAGGCGGTTTGATGCTCAGAAAGGAGGAATACTCTGAGCAGGAGAAGGATCACAGCACCATCTGCTGGGACTGCTCGCCAGTCCCACGGCAGCAGGGAACTGGTAAATTTCCATAGCAAATACAGGATAATTTCACCTTTTCCTTAAGTGTTGGAGAGCCACAAGGCAGCTGAACATTCTCCCAAAGAAAGCTTTGCCCAAGAATAAATTTAAAAAAACTTAAAATTATGCATTAACTGAATTTGTAGGATTTTTTTTTTTTTTGCTGGTCTATCTTGGGTGATGGTGTGCCATGGTTGTGCTTGAACAGTGACTTTGCATTGCCGGTAGCGCTGTTTTCGTATTTCCACTGATGGTACACAGGGTGTTTTGCTAAAGTATTTCCCTCTCTCAGCACTCTGAGCATGGCTGCGCCCTTAGCACTGCTCCTGCACAGCACGTCCAGGGACATGATACTCCTCCTCTATTTGTGAGGCCACATCTGGGGTGCTGTGTCCAGTTCTGGGCTCCTCAGTATGAGAAAGACATGGAGCTACTGGAGAGGGTTCAGTGGAGGGCCACAAAGATGATTTGGGGTCTGGAACATCTCTCTAATTAGGAGGGACTAGGGGAGCAGGGCTTGTTTAGTCTAGAGAAGACAGAGGGGATCTCATTAATCCATGTAAACATCTCAAAGGCAGGTGTCAAGAGGATGGTGCCAGAGTCTTTTCAGTGGCGCCCAGCAATGCCCATAAACTAAAACGCATGGAGTTTCACCTCAACACGAGGAAGAACTTTACATTGAGGGTGGCAGAGCACTGAAAAAGCTGCCCAGGGAGGGCGTGAAGTCTCTCTGGAGCCATTCAAACCCCACCTGGATGTGTTCCTGTGTCCCCTGCTCTGGGTGACCCTGCCTTGGCAGGGGGGTTGGGCTGGGTTACCTCCAGCAGTCCCTTCCAAGCCTAATTATTCTGTAACTCTTCCTAGCCATGGACACCAGCACAGCCCCCAGGACCTGAGCTGAGTCCAGCGGTGCCACGCTGGATGTCGTCTGAGCCGCTCCCCGCTGTGCCATTCCCACCCTGGCGGCCCTGTCCCGGGGCTGCCGCGCTCCGTCCCGTCCATTCCTCCGCTCTCCGGGTTTCCCCGAAGCCGCCCGCGCCGCGCCCGCTCCGAGACTCCGCGCTCCGGGTTTCCGCTGCGGCCCGCGCCGGCCCCGCCCCGCGGCTCCGGTTTCAGGCGCTGCTACAGGGACCCCCAAGATGGAAACGCAGGGGCTGCCGGCCGCGGAGGCGGCCCGGGCCCGGCCCGCCGCGCAACATGGCGGCCCCGCCGCGCGGCCGCCGCCCGCCTGGGACCCGCCGCCCGCCGCCGCCACCCCCTCCCCCGCCGGCAGCACCATCGCGCCGGGCCTCTACGTGAGCTTCCCGGTGCTGCTGGTGGAGGAGAAGCCGGAGCCCGGCGCCAGCCCGGCGCCCAGCGCGCCGCCGGCGGGGCCCGCGCCCGACAGCGATGGGCTTTTCCTCGTCTTCAACGTGGTGCGCGGGGCGGCCGAGCCCGGCGCGGGCGGCGGCGAAGCGGGGCGAGCCCAGCCGGGCCCGCCGCCCGCCGAGCCACCAGAGGAGGCCCCCGGCTCGGCCCCGCCGCCGCCTCCTCCCCCGCCGCCAGCACCGCTGCCCCCCGCGGGCGGCGATGGCGGCGGGGCGGAGGACGGCGCCTTCTCGGGGACCATCACTATCAACAACCAGAGCCTGCTGGTGCGCATCGAGAACGGCTTCCTGACGCTGGGGCCCGGCGCCGAGCAGCCCGCGGGCACCGCGGCCCCCGCCGCCGGCGCCAGCCCCGCCGAGCCGCCAGGCGGGCCGCGCCCGCGCTCGCCGCCGGCCTTCCGCTGCCCGGAGCCGCGCTGCGGAGAGGCCTTTCCCCGCAAGCAGCAGCTGCGGCTGCACCGGCTCTCGGCGCACGACGGCGGCGAGGACGGGCGGGGCGCGGCTGCGCGGCCCTTCGGCTGCCCCGTGCCGGGCTGCGCCTGGTCCTTCGCCACGGCCTACAAGCTGCGGCGGCACCTGCACTCGCACGACAAGCTGCGGCCGTTCGCCTGCGCGGCGCCGGGCTGCGCCAAGCGCTTCACCACCGTGTACAACCTGCGGGCGCACAGCCGCGCCCACGAGCAGGAGGCGGCGCACAAGTGCGAGGCGTGCGGGCAGCGCTTCCCCAGCGCCGCCCGCCTCGCCGCCCACCGCCGCCGCAGCCACCTGGAGCCCGAGCGGCCCTACCGCTGCGACTTCCCCGGTAAGCCGCCTCGGCTCCCTTCCCTCCCCTTCCAGAAATTGGGATCCCTGCCCTGAGGCCGTGCGGCACTCGGCTCGCTTCTTCTCCCCGCCGCCTCTCCTTCCCCTCCGTGGTACCCCAGAGTGTCAAGGAAGGTCCTCCTCCAAGCCAGTTATCAAGAGGAAAAGTTTGGGAGCTGGAGGATGCTGTGCCTTTCCTCCTGCGACTTGGTGCTGATGCAGTGAAACACCGCAAGACACGGCGCCAGCTTTCAGTGGGTGTGCCTTAACCCAGGCTATATTTGATTGCCTACCTTGGCAAAACAATTTTAATTCCTGGAAATAATGTTTAGGATTTCACTGGTTTTTTGGGTTTTTTTCCATTTTCCCTGATGTAATATCCTGAAAAATTATCATGAAAGTACCTCGCTAAAAGCTGGGAGGGAGAAAAGAGTGCAGTTTTCCTGATTCAGTTTTGTTAAGCGGATGTGCTGTTTCCCTTTTCTCCCCAGGCTGTGAGAGAACGTTTATCACAGTGAGTGCATTATTCTCCCACAATCGAGCCCACTTCAGAGAGCAAGAGCAGTTCACCTGCTCATTCCCTGGCTGTAACAAGCAGTATGATAAGGCCTGCCGACTGAAAATCCACATGAGGAGTCACACAGGTATTCACAGGGATGACTTGTACCTGGGGGAGTACATGGAACATAGTATGTAGAAAGTGGGCTTCAGTGTGCTGGAAAAACTGAAAGTCAGGAAGGATGGCATGAGTTATTTGGAGTCAGTGAAAGCATTTGATTCTTGGCTTTCTGGGGACAGAAGTCCATCGAATCAAGTTGTCATGTGCAAAGTAGTTAAGGACATGCAAAGCTTTGGCTTTTGTCATTCTGCACTCTGTCCAGAAAAAAACTATCCCAGATCTATTCTCAAGTTCATAGATGTTCAAAACATTGCGTAAATTCTAATCTTGATACAAACAAACAGCTGAAAAACTCAGAACATGTGGAATGTATGTGCCAAGGTTTGGAACAGCAAGAAGATAAATTTCAGCTCAGGCAAGCACTTCTGATTCATAAGGACCACTGCAAAGCTGAAATACAGTCATGCCACTGGTGTGTCCTCTGCTGTCCTCTCTTTTCATGGTTTTACAGTTTTGAGGTTTTTTAAAGTGTCACTTAAAGTTCATAGGTGTGATGGAAACCAATTTCACATACTTCACAGTCTCGTAATCAAGACACAGTGACAGATCATGAAAACAGGGAAAAACAGTTCAGCTCTGTTTCTCTTTTGAGTAATGCTATTACTGGTTATTGAAGCACCTTCAAGGTATGAGGTGGACTGATGAATACCTGTGCTCTCTGATGCAATAGCCTGGAGTTAAAGAAAGTCCAGATTGTGCGAGGAGGAAGGGATGTGATAGTACTCTGCAGTGCATTGCAGGAGAGGCTGTTGAGTTGTCGTCTTAAATTAAATTAATTCAACTTAAGCAGGTTTTAATATTTTCTAGTAGCAGTATGTGGTTTTATATGAGATTATTAATGTAGCATTTTTTATTCAAGGTGAAAGACCTTTTATCTGCGACTTTGAAGGCTGTGGCTGGTCTTTTACCAGTATGTCCAAGCTTCTGAGGCATAAAAGGTAAAGGAAGCTTTTTCTGATTATACTGTCCTAAGCCACTGGCTGTTTGTCTTTGTTTCTGTTCCAGTAGCTAAGCAGTAGTGGATTTAATCATGCCAATGACAATTTCCTTCCCTGGTAGGAAACACGAAGATGACAGGAGATTCATGTGCCCAGTAGAAGGCTGTGGGAAGTCCTTCACAAGAGCAGAACACTTGAAAGGCCACAGTATAACTCACCTTGGTACAAAACCGTTTGAGTGTCCAGTAGAAGGTATTGCTCTACTCTTGTATGTGTTTCCTGGTAACTGGTGTGTATTTTTTCTAAAGGTTATGTGTGCTTGGTACAGAACTGGAACAATTTAGAGTGAATCTTCTGACAGGGTTTGAAGAGGTAAAACTAAATGGAAAACATTGTAACTGAACAAGTGATCATTCCCAGAGTCAGGAATGACAGCAAACTGTTGCATAATGTACCTTGACCACCCTCACCACTTCTGTGGGACTCCAGGAGCAAAGATTTTTGGGTCTGATGTGGAATATTGCACTTTTTAAAGTAAAACAGCTCTACTTGATGATTGTTTCTCCTTTTGCTGGTGTTTCCAGCAGTTGTCATGAAGAATTTCAGATGCCATAGTGTGAAAAGGTTATGCTTTTCACACTGAATGACTTAAGAGTTTCATGTTGTCATAAATGGGTTGTTGAGCTGTCCCTACCCTTTGACAGGTTTACTTTCCTGTGGTTCCTCTGAGTGTATGCACAGGTGCTGCAAAATAGCAAGTAGAGAATACTCTGATTTGTTAAGACATTAAATTGAAACTTCATTAAATTTGAAGCTTCAAAGCCTTATGTATCTTCTTGCAGGCTGTTGTGCAAAATTTTCAGCACGAAGTAGTCTGTATATTCACTCCAAAAAACATCTTCAGGATGTGGACTCATTTAAGACTCGGTGCCCTGTTTCCAGCTGTAATAAATTGTTCACTTCCAAACACAGTATGAAGACACACATGGTCAAGCAGCATAACTTCAGCCCAGGTAAAGTGTTTGTCTCTGGCTATCAGAGGCTGAAGTGAAAAAATTAAATGTTTATTAAGGAAAATTAATAATGTGTAATTACTGATGTTGAAATCTGAGTCCCATTTATATGAATGACAGAATCTTCTCTGAGACTGAAGTTGGTTTCATCCTCCTCTAAAATTTTCATTGGGATCTCTGAGTATTGGAAACTGATACTTGAGCTTGACCTCTGAAATAGTGAGAAATTGCAGCAGTTTTCAATGAAGTAGAGCTTGTCTTTTTCTGTGCCATCTGTAGAGTATGAGGAAGGACTAAAAGGATTTCTCTTTTCACTTCTTTCACTCCTCTACAACCTGTACTTAGCCTGTACTGCCTTAGTGTTATTTTGTGGTAAGTGCTTTTGTAACTGGCACTTCTCAGTAAAGGAATGAACTTATTTCAGTAGGCTGCTTTTCCTTAAGTCTGCTTTCAGAGAAGTTGGGACGTGTTTTAGTAGGCTGAGAATATAGAATTTCATAGAATTTTAAGCTTTCTTTTCTACCCTGTTGTCTGTGAAAGCTCTGTCTTATAACCAAACCCTTCTCTTTCAGATCTCCTAACTCAGCTGGAAGCAACCAGCTCCCTCACCCCCAGCAGTGAACTCAGTAGTCCGGGGCAGAGTGATCTCAGCAACATTGACCTCGTATCCCTGTTCTCCAATGTGTCCAGTAACAATTCTGGAATTACAACGGACATGGCGCTGGTGAACTCTGGAATTGTCACAATCGATGTTGCTTCGGTGGGCTCGACGCTGGGAGGGAACCTGCCTGTCAGTAACAATTCCCTGAGCCAGGCAGTTGATCCCTTGATCCTGGTGGCGAGCAGTGACCTGCCCCAGAGCCTGGACAGTTCTCTCCTGCTGGGAACCAGTGCAACAGTTCTACAGCAAAGCACTTTAAATTTGGATGATGTACAGACTGCCAATGCCGAAGCCTTGGGTTCGCTGGCATCTCTGTCAGTGAGGAATTCCAGTCAGGATGTGCATGGGTTGACATCCAGCAATAATTTAACAGTAGACACAGCCACTTTGACTCCTTCCAGCAGCCTCGGCAGCACCAATGTGCCTGAGTTACTGACACCAATTAAAGCTGAACGGAATTTGCTTCCCTGCTCAGATGTGGTTGGTCAGCAGGAGGGCAGCAAAGTAGTGACACAGTTTGTGTTCTCCAACCCTCCAGGGAGTTACAGTGCACAGAAGGAAATGGATCTTGGCGCAGTGACTGGCAGCTCGTTTTTGGTATGGAGTAACTGTATTCACTTTACCCCTAGATGCGACAGCCTGACTTTGGGGATATCCCTGGCTGCTCACACCTGATAGGGAGACCTTTCAGATTTTGCAGATCATGTATTTTGGCTCTCTTTTGATGAAAGATGTAGAACGATATGTTGAGTAGTGTGTTTCCACAAGTAGATTCAGTGTGGTGACAAGTTCTCCTAAGAAATACTGGAATTCTGGTGGTTCAGGAAGAAGCCATCCGCCTGAAATGGACTTCGCAGGAATACATGTTGCATCTTGTTCATTTCATTCCAGGGAAAGATTTGAGCTGTAACAGTAACTGCAGCGTTTTCACTTCAGTCCTCATTCCTGTTTTAAGTACTCTTCCCTTTCTGCTTCATTGTGTTACTGCAGCCTTAACTTTTTGTTTACATTACAAAGTAAATGTTTACACTCTTAAAATGTGAACACTTACAAAGGTGGAGCTAACTTCTTTTTGTGTTGAACTCCAGATATTGAATAGATACAGGGAGTTTATTGAAACTCTAATCAGAAGATCGGGGAAAACTAGAATTCAGTGTTGGCAGCATAGAAGATAACTGCATCTGAGAATTCATTAGTCTGTGTTCATTGTCTTGTTTTGTTCTTAATTCCAAAAACCTTGCATCTCTGGGCTTTTTTTTTTTCAACTAGGAGAGCAGTGGGTCTGCAAGAACAGACTACAGAGCCATTCAGCTGGCCAAGAAAAAGAAACAAAAAGGGAATGGCAGCAGCACAGGTGAGAAGCCATTAATTTTGTTAAATTTACTAAATAAAAATATTTACTATTTTTGGCAGTGCAGTGGGAGCAGGTTTCTGAGTAACATTCTTAAATGTCCCGTTCTGTTTATTGCTAGTTAAAATAATTATGCATGTGGTGTACCATCTGTTACTCAGGATAATCACATTCTGTGGAATATCAGATTCACAGGAAGTTTACAAAGAAAGCTGTGCCCCATGATTCATGACAAGACACTAGCTGTCCATCTCTTCATCTGCTTCTTAATTTCTTATTTAAACAAAAAAAATTAATGTCACTTTGCTTTCTGTTGTTTATGCTTTTGGTCTTACTTAGGGGGCTCTTTTACTCAGTACAGACAATGAAAATATCAGCTGGATTTTGCTTCTGTGTTTCACTTAGTAACAGTGTTAAGGAATTTATTTTTTGATTATCTAGATATACTCAAACCTGTTTCTTATACTTTAGCCTTGTAGAGAGTTCTTGTGCAGGGTGAGGTTTAGGTCATGATTCCAGATGTGTCCTCTTAGTTTGACTCAAAGCCATTTGATGTGAATAA
Organism: Corvus moneduloides; assembly: GCF_009650955.1. NCBI lineage: Eukaryota > Metazoa > Chordata > Aves > Passeriformes > Corvidae > Corvus > Corvus moneduloides. The sequence continues at coordinate 11,043,697 of NC_045486.1, forward strand.
TAACCATTCCTTTGTCAGATCAAACGTGGTCCATGCCTCACTGGGCTTGCATGAGCTCAGGTTGTGTCTACCTTTGGGGCTGGAGTGGAATATCATATGTTTATGATATATCAATATAATTTGTATAAAGTGAGTGTAGTGCTGCCTTGCTGTCTCTTAGACCTTCCTCCTCTGAAAATCAAGGCAATAATTTTTGAGGTGGGTTAAGAGACTAGTTCTGATTTGAGAACCGTTGTGTTTGTGTATTTGTAAAATGCATACCTGCATAAATTCTGTCTGGTTCAGCGAATCATCATATGGAAGGATAAGTGCTTTATGAAACTAGTCCTAAGGGGCCTTGTATTATCCAACATGGGCATGTATCATCAAACATGTCGTTTGGACATTAGTTTAAAAAAGATGATTGCACTTTCCATGTCTCCTAAGACGACCTCAGAAAATTCCTGCTTCTGGTCCTGCTCAAGACTCCCAGTAGTCCACTTTTCACCAGCTGTTGTCTCAATGCTACACTCTCAAAGGGGTCTAGAGAGTCTTGAATTTCTGATTGGTTTAACTAGATTGAGTGAATACTGTAGAGGGAAGTTCGGTGTTTAAAAAGAGGTTATCCAAGCCCTTCATTTATTATAGATTTTTTAAAAAATCCAAACAAAAACCTGAACAGCTGACAGGATCGTATTCTTACTTTTGTTTTGATTAGGGTTTTGGTTTTCAGCTTGTGATACAGCAGCTGGTCCATCCTGCTTTAAACTGAAAATAGCTTAAGGTTGTGATAGTTGTAGTTGTGTAGCCTGTTCTGCCTAGTAGTCCTTGAAATCTTTAATGATCTTCACTATGCTTTTTTTACGGCTTAGAGAAATGATGTGCATGACTTCTCAGGAAATTAGTTGCAAAATTAAAAATAGAAAATGCGGTCCTGCTTCCTAATTCCTTTCCATAACACCACAAATATGCTGATATTTCTGTGCTGCCACAGGGGAGAGCCCTAAGCTTAGCAGATTGTGATTTTTTTAATGGTGTTCAAGTAAAAAGGTGCTCAGTCAGCAGCTGGAATTCTCCAGCTGAGTGCTCCCTGGCCTTTTAGCAGCTGTCAGATGGTGCTTAATTATGGTGCACTGTTGTGGGCATTTGCTGTGTAGTATAAACAGCTGCAATATAAACAGCTGCAGAAAGTTGAAAAACACTAGCTGAAAACTGGCAAATTCTTTCTGGACATTTAAATACTAAAATTGCTTTCTTTTAGGGGCATCTGGCTCTGGTCATAGGAAAAACAAGGGTGGTAAAGTAAGCCCTACCAACTTTTCGTCATCTATTCCTGGCAGTCGACTGAGTGGTAACATAGTTCTGCCAAATGGAGGACTGACAATAAGGGACTCTGCCACTGGAGCCCAGTATGTGCAAATTCAGCTTCTTCAGGTAAGAGCTGAGGAGAAAAAAAAAATGCTCAGCTTCTCTGTTTTCCATACTCATATTTATGGAAGAATTTGAATACTTCTGAACTCAGGTACTACTGCCCCTGCATGGGGTCTTGAGCTCCGCAGTATTCTTATATTATTCCACCTTTTATTTACAAAGTAAATGAGATGGACATGAAAACATTCCTGCAGAAAGAAGTTTCTGCCTAAACTGTTATTTCTCTAATCTCTTGAAATAAAGCTTAAGATTTAAAAAAACCCAGACAACCTAATAATTGGGTGGGGACTGATTAGTGGACTGTGGCAGGTAATACATTTTTTGCCCGGTGTATCTGTGTAGTATTCAGAGAGAGGGTAAGTTCCTTCTCATTTATTCCTAACAACTCTGATATGGAGAGACCTAATGGCAGAGTTCTCCATGGATCTGGTTTTTTGATGGATGTTACGCGTTTGTAATTTTCATGTTACTATCAGCTTCATGAAAACATGATGAAACTTGTTGCGTGTTTCTGAGTGTTAGATTTGTTGAAAGATGAACCATTCCTTCCTGTTCAGATCTTGCCAGTGTTCCAAGTTGATGAGGACAAGATAGTAGGTTGTAACACTGAGCTAGGTTCAGATTTAAGTTGTAGTTAGCTTTCCACAGCTTTGTGGATCTAGGCCTTACTAGTACAGTGCAGTGGCTTTATCAGATATTTTAAGATTGTGAGGCTGAGTGAAATTTGCCATATTGTGCTGAGATACTTGGGGGTTGTGTAATTTCATCATGTTTCTGCATTCACAGGATGATTCCCCAGGAGAGGGAGATCTGCCCTTTCAGCTGAGCTCTCAGTCTTCCTCATCACATTCTCAGCTTACAGTGGATTTACCTGTTTACATACTTCAGGTACAGCGTGTCAAAGTAAAGACAGTTTACTGTGAGCACTCTCTTGTTCTGCCTGATGAAAATACCTTGTTTCCCTTTGGGAGTTGAATTTCACTCACAAGGAGTAGTAAGCAGAGAGCTGCACTGCATGGCTTACCTTGTGTCTGTTACCAACCTTTGATACATCAGACGTGGTTGGTTTTTTCCTCTGTTACTGAGTAACGAATAACTAAATGTTACTCGTTTTTTCTGAAGTGCCCCATCCTTGTTTTCCTGATCCCATCCTGTACATACTAGGTGGGTCAAGAAAGAGGATCAGAATTGGAATGTTGCAGGCTACAGGAAGGGTGGGAAGCAGGAAGTAATATCTTGAGCCTAGATTTCAGAGTGGTGCTCTTATGGGAGTGTCAGTTATGTTAAAAAACCTGCTTGGGGACCTTGTCTTTGATAAACTCTGCAATGCACCTATTCCTGCCATGTGTGCTTCTCCTGGATAGAAAATAAAGCTTTTTTATTGAGGAGGGACACCTTCCTCAGAACCTAGAAATACAGGAGGAGTGGGATTGTTTGCCATAGTAGAGAGTTAGCAGAGGAAAAACTGATTTTAGATATTTTTCCATTAGTAATATTCATCTGAAGTGTTCTGTAAAAAAACTGTGGCAACACTGTTTGGGTGGATCCTGAAGTGGGAAATCTGTGGGTTTCCTGTGAGCCATTCCAAGCATTTCTGTGGTGTTGGATAAACGTCAAGATAATCTTGCTGATAAGCATTGAAAGCATCTAGAGGTGAAAGCACTTCATGCTGTCTGTTTGCTTTAACAGGAACCACACAATTCCACTGAAGATGACGCAGGTTCTGATAACTCTCAGTTCACTGGAAGCACAATAAATTTACAGGATCTGGAATGACGATTATTAAGAACAGTTACTTGAAAACAAATTGGGCAATCATGACAGAGTGAGATAATTGTGTGGGTCTTTTTCCAAGGAAAATACAAAAAGTAGGAGAACCGAAGTATGGTTGCACTCTTTGTGATTTGCTAAAGGCAGTTGCAGCTGAAAGATTTTCTTAAAAAAATGTAAATCCCACTTGATGTGCCTGTGTAAGATAACCTGTCTGCCTGGTGGCTGGGGAGGCTGAGGCAGACTGTTGTACAGTGTTGTTTCAGGGAGAAGTACTTTGTTACACTTCAAACTGAGGTAATATTTACTGTTTTCACAGGAAAGCAAGTATTCTACAGCTAACAAGTGCAAATTTATAATCCTGCCTATGACAGTTAAGATTTTCCTTCCATTGGTTTCCCCTTGGAGCCAGGGGCATCAAGGAATTAAGAGCTAAAAATTGCGTTTTCCACACACAAAAAAAAGGATTATTTTGGCCCCTGTGTTTTGGCAGAAAACTGGAATAAAATGTCACATATAACAAAATTAATGTTCGATGCCATGAAAATGAGATGCTCTAAAATCTTTGTTTTAGAAAGCTAGATTCTAAATGTTAACTTAGCTGTGAATCAGTTTGTAGCTCATGTTGAGTTTCTCCCTTTCCTTGCTTCTGCATCCCAAATACTTTGCTGAATTCTTCCAGCAAAACTTGAAAAAGAAAACTGCAATAGAACTGTACTCACTGTAAGTGATTAGCTAAGAGTCCAACAGCATCTGAGAGAGGTTTGTTTTATCTTTGTGTTCCCTTTTTTGGGAGGAATGTTGACCATCATGTAAATTTAAGCACCTTGATTTTTATCTCATCTATAAACCGCTGCCAAGTTACCTGTGAGCTGGCCACTACCCTTTTATTTGGGGTTGTTTGGTGTTTTTGTTTTGTTAATTGAACACTGTTAACACATGTTCTTTGTTGCTATCCCAGAGCGTCACATGCACGTGGAGCTTCCGTCTGGTTTACAAAATACGCAGTTGTCAGAGTATTTTGTGAGGGGGAAAGTTGTTGCCCAGGAAGATTAGTCCCTGAAAAACTGCAGTTTCTCTTGGGGGTGGGGGGAGAGGTTGTATGTACTCTAACTTACCTGGATTGCAGACACCTAAATAAGTATAGGGTTGTATAGGGAAAAAAACCACCTTTGGTTATGTTTTAAGGTAGTAATTTAAATGTTTCTTATGGTGATGTCCTGAATGCCTGTAAAAGTATGTATAGGAGTTTGATAAAAGGCTGTTTGTACTTTTTTTTTATTCTCAGTGAGGTGTGTGTATGCACGTATGTGTGTTTTCTTTTTTTTTACAAGATATGTAAGATATGTCACGGAGGAGAACGTTGTGATCTTTCTAATCTTGCACATATTTATTTATTTTACAGTTATACTGATGTTAAATTCACATGAGGTCGTTCAGAAATGCTTTTACTTCCTGTGCCTTTTGAACTATGTATGTGTCCATATAAATGCTTTTTTTGAGTGGAGACTTGGGGAGGAAAAAAGCATACAGGTTACAATGAACTTCAGCTCCTGATTTGTAGGCAGTATTATATCTCTGGTCGAACCAGCTTTATTTTTCTATCTAGCCTAACTGAGCATTGAGGTCTCTCTGTTCCTCTCACTCTGAGTTTACAGCTTATGTCCAGGGAAAGTCTGATCCCTCTCAGGCTGGATTTCCAGTTGGTAGATGAGAGCTACCTGATGACTGTGACTGCAGCTTGGAGTCCACTCCTGAGAGGTGGAAGGATCGGGGAGGAATTCTGCTGAAGGGTCTTGCTGTAGTGGTCACCATGCTCTCCCTGGAAGCTGAGACACCTCGAGCTCCCAATACCTGCATTATTCTCTTCTCAAGGACCATACCAGTTTGTAATCTATTAAAATGGCCAAGGAACACTCCATCTTTTTATGGGACTTGCAACCAAATCTTTCTACTTCTGAAAATGTACCTCACTCAGCTTTGTAAGTGAATGTAAAGTGCTAACCTCTTGAGGGCGGAAAATTGGATCACTTGGCTTAGGCTCCATTGCTGGCAATGGATACCTGAAGAACTGCTGGTGCAAAAGGGTTAATAAAGCTTTTTTTTATGGTCAGTTTGTCACTGGGTGTTGTTCTTTGCATGGATGCATCTGACACAAAGCTAATTGCTGGCAGCTTGATTTCTGCAGAGAGCTTGTGTTTTTCCTTCGGTTTCGTCTTCTCCACTGTAGTGGGGTGAAGTCAATAATGACTTTGGATTAGAGCATAGCCCTCAGTTTTTACAGTCCTTTAAAAGACCTGTGATTGTCATAAATGTCTGTGAGGTGCCTGGCTTAGTTGTGCCTTAACAAGGATTGTTACCTAGGAATGTGATAGATCTCGGTGCTCAGGTTTGTAGGGATAGTGCTACTGGCATCAAAAACTGAATGAGAAAAGCATTGGTGCTTAGCAGGAGCTTGGGAAGCAAAATGAGAGAATTTTAATTTATTTTCTTAGGCAAAATGTCGAAGGAGGGGAAAAAGGGTTGCAAACTTTCTCTGGAATCTTAGGGTAGGAGAAGGAAAATTCATGGGACAGTAAAGTTCAACTGAGCAAAGACTGACAAAATGTAGATCTACAAAAGACTTCCAGAACAGCATCAACCCTATGAGCTGTGGTTAAGGCTGTGCCATCAAGAGAAATAACATAATTGTTCTTCCTTCTCCTTATCTATTTCCTTGGCTGTTCTTTCTTCTTCCTGGCAGGTACATTGGAATGCAAGGCCATTGTCTTGAAGTTCTGCAGAGGAGGACAAGGTGCTGCATCAGTGCTTGGTAGGGTGTCTGACCAGGCAGCTAAAGCTGCCCTGTGCTGCCAGGCTGGGGGGGGCTGTGGCCCTTGCCCTGATCTCTAGGCAGACTGCAGGGTGTCTGCTGAGTGTGCTTCTGTATTGGAAAGCGAATGTGAAGCACCTGAAGGCTGTTTGCGTGCTCCTGCTTCAGCTTCTACAACTCACTGTTGTACCTACTCATTAGTGCTGTGTCAGGAGAGGAGGGGGAGTTGGAGATCCAGAGAAATATCAGAGGGAGGCTACAGAACCCTCTATTTTATTTTCTCTTGGCTAAAAGGGCAGGGACTCAAGGCCTCTGCTCTCACCTGTGCTGTCCCTGCTTTGGTGTGTGCCAGAACTGGTGTGTCCTCATGGCCGTGTTCAGCTGGGGAAGGTGTAGCAGGAGCCATGGCAGAAGCTCGGCACCGAGCCTCCCAAGCGGCCAGAGCACAGTGTGGCAGGATGTGGAACTTGTCAGAAAAGGTGTGGTTTGATGATATGGCTGAGCTGATCTAGGGCCTTGCTGCCATTATCAGGAATGTCCTGCTGCTGCCCGCTTCCTCATTTGCCAATTTTTGTGCTTTGTTTAATACAGCCAAGTTAATGAGTTGAAATGAGCTTACTGAGAATTGGTAAGTAGTGAAGGGGGCCATGTGGTCAAGAGAAGGATGATGGAAGGACATTGAGCTGGAATAATGTGCAGTGTGACTGACTTCCCAGCAGTGGCTTAAGTTACATCACTCTTGTAAATTGGGCTACACCTGGCTACAGGTGCCATCCCCACACAGCTGCGGAGGCCCCTTAATAACACTTTTCCCTTAAACACTTGATACTCAGTGTACCCCCAGCTTCTCCAAAGTGAGCTGTTGAAGTGAGGTGTTTCCACAGACCACTGCACTTACCTTTTTTCCTTCAGGTAGCTGTGATCTTTCCATGTCCCTTTTCAATCCTTCATCCTGCTGCTGCTTCAGTTGTCTCTGCTTTTCCTCTCTGAGCCTTTTGAAGAGAGGGAATAAAGGATGGGTTAAATGCGCCATGCAGCTACACCAGATGTGCTTTTGACACACAGCATCAACATCTAACATTACATCTAACCATTGGAACACGGGGGTTTGGGTACAGCTGCTGCTGGAGTTGGTTGCTGTGAAGGGGTAAGAGGGAGGCACTGCCTGCAGCTGGTCCTACTCTTTCTGGAGTGATGGGTGGAAAAAGCATGTCAGGCTTTGCAGCAGATGTTGGACAGTTGATCTCTGTTAAAGACATGCTCTGCACCCCTTTCAGCAGGTGACATGGCCTGCAGTTGACCAGGATGCTCACCAGCTGTGGGGAGGGGTGATGCTTATTGTATCCCCAGTTCTCACCAGTGCACCAGGTCTGTAACACACGGGGGTGAGCAGGAGGGTGTTACACCCACAGGGCTACACTGGGCCCAGAGGGGCACAGTGCAGGCCAACACTGGTGCTCCTGTTCCCTATGGAAATGAAATGCTGGAACAGAAATGGGCTCAAGGTATGGAACACTGGTGCAGAGAAACTGCAGTCTTAACTGTGTGATCTTAAGGAAAATGTTTAATGCTCTTTGAAGGGTTTGTTGTGTTTTAGTTTTTGGGGTTTTTTTTGGTGGGTTTTTCGTTTGTTTGTTTTTGTTTGGTTTTGTTTTTCTTTTTTAATTGGTTTTGATTTTTATTTGGGGGGTAGAGTGTGTGGTATCTTTCCTGAATTATTCTCCTCCACCCCCAGCATAGAATAAATGTGTGTCTTACTTATTTTGCAATTTAAGAGTGCAAATCCATTCACAGAATATCAGGAAGAAGCACCATACCTTTTCTACTACACAGCTGAATAAAGATGCAGAGAAAGAGAAGAAGCAGAAGGGAAATGTCACAGTTCAGGCTTTAAATCCTCACTCTAATCTGTCTGATTCACTTGAGGATGGCCGGATACAGTCATCAGTTCAGTTATCTCTGTTATTTGTGAGGGGAAATCTTGTGTAACTGGGCCTAAAGGAATGTGTCTCATCTTGGGGCTTACACTAATTGTGTTAATTGCTACTATTTGATCTAGTAACACAAGTTAAACTAAGTTTTGTAGAAGAAACATTTCAAAGCTGGAGTTGTTGACAAATGCCCTTATGTACATATTAAAGCCTGACAAAATATCAGGGGAAGGCAGACTGTGTTAACTTGAGGTTTAATTTTCTATTTATTCAGCTTAATTTTGTAACTGTAAATTCTTTTCTTAAAGCGACGATTCTCATCATAGAATCTGTTATTGTTTGTGGGTTTAGTGTTTTCTTTTTTATTCTTCTAGATTTTTCTAATGTAGCTTGCGGGTCTTTTCTAACGTAGCTGTGGGCTGCTGCTCACTGACAAGGAGATGCAAGTTCTATGAATGTAGAACCCTTACAGAAGTAAAATGGGATGGATTGCTCACATGGGATTTCAGATTGCTGCTAGAGTTTTTTGGGTTGATTTGACTCTTTCAGCTGTCAACACTTAAAAATAGAGACATTTTCCAGAAGAGGGTCTTGCCTTACCTTGCCCTCTGTTCCTTTCTTATGGCTTTCACAGCCTTCTCTATCTTTGCTGCTGGGATTCTCTCCACGCTGTCCAGCAAGTCATTGAGCTTTTTTTCTATTACCTTTAACATCTCTACTGTTGGCAGGTTTGTCTCATTGTCTCCAGTGCAGTGCAAATAGACTTCCAGCACCTTCTTGTTCAGGCTTGTCAGAATTTTGTCCTAGATGTGACAGGAGATATGGTGAGTGGCACATCTGGATTCTGCCAAATACAACCATCGTATCCCTCCAAAACCGAAGGAAATCCATACAGGAAACACTTTAATCCCCTCAACAAGACTCAGTTGCTTGTTTCCTGCTTGGCTAACGGCAATGACAGGGACAGATGGCTGTATTGAGCCATTCTCCTGTTGGTTTCATCTTCCCAGTTTGGCTGTGACCTGGGACAGGTGGCAGCTGCCCAGTTGTCTCTGCGACATCATCACCTCACAGCAGCTGCATGGAGCAGACACGTTTGCCCCAGTTTGCTGCCTCAGCAGTGCCCCAAACCTCCCTTGCTGTAGCTCCATTGCTGGGAAACAGTGCTGGTCCCTCCCCAGTGCAACCCCTGTCTGCTCTGCTCCCGGGATGGATGTGGCTGGTGGAGAGGAACCACTTGTACACACGTGAACCCCCCTTGGCTGGATCCCAGCGTGTACCTGGTCATCAGCTTCATGTTCTCCAGAGGAGAAGAGCTGGACTTTGAGCTTCAGATCGGCTACTTTCTCTTCTTCCTTGGCGACAGTGGCTCGGAGGGTGTTTACCTGCTGTTTCAGCGCTGCCAACTCCTTCTCCCTAGAGGAGAGAGAGAGAGAGGAGGTATTTGGAAAGCGCACCTCTGGAACACAGGCTCTGCTCTCCGCAGCCTGGGTTGTTCCCTCCTGCTGCCGGCAGATGGAGATAACACTTCAGCCTTTCCTGGGAGCTTGCACCCACAGCCCGAGAGCACAGGGAACTTCGGGTTTTTTCTGGAAAAGCAGTTACTGTGCTGGTGTGGGGGAGGGAAAAGTAGCATAGCTAAACATTCAAGGCTTTTTAGTAAGTCAGTGGGGGATCCAAATTGCCCTTAAAACTTCCACAAGGAGATAAACTGCATTTTAAATGGGAATATATATGTCTAGCTGCCACCGAAATTGTAGATAACAATGACACTTGGGTTCCCTGCAGTCTTCCTCTAGGAAGGTTTTGCACTGAGTCAGCATAGGTGCTGCTCTGGGTCGCTTCAGGAATTGCCTTGTTTCTTCCTTTGGTCTTCGTGAGAATTACACTATACTTACATCCACGCCAGGATGCTTAATGCATCAGTTCCCTAGCCTGTGGCTTTAGGACTAAGGAATTAGTCCCCAGCTCAATTCTTATCTCCTTTAGTAAGCATAGGTGGAGCTCACAAGGAAGACCCTGCTGTGTGAGCAGCATTACCGTGCTCTGCGATGGGGAGGTGTCTGTGGGGGCAGAGGGGTCACTTATGTCTGAAAGGTGGAGCACAGCAACACCTTCCCATCACTTGCAGGGTTACACTTACATGCTTTCATGTGTGGTGATGAAAGTGTGTCGGACCTTGTTCCAGCTCTCCTCAATATCCTGGGAGTTCTGGATGTAGGATATGTTCTCATCCTGCATCTCCATGAAAGTAGTCAGCAATTGTTCGGGATCGGTAAAATAGAGCTCAGGCTCCTGGAGTGGAAAACACGTGTGATGAGTTTTTTCCCTTCTCTAGCTTCCATTCCACTGAACTACACAGAGGCTGGGCTGCACCAGCCCTGGCTGTTCAAACGCTCTTCCATCTGGAGAAGTCCGTGTTTGTCCATGTACAAACATGCCCCACCTTCCTGCCATGTGTGTAGCTTTGCCTCAGTAACTCACCACCGAAACAAATTGTACTTTGGGGGGTAAAAAGTGTTGCAAACATCTGTGAGTGGGAAACCTTCAATTTCACCTGTAAGCCAGTAACTGCACTAATTTAAAAATCTTTCATTATATGATGTCATATCTCATGGGAGGATGGCAAGCTTAGAGATGATGGTAGGTTTTTGGAAAATGAAGGAGGAAAGTTAAACTAAGGTATTTATAATATGTGTTGCCAAATCATGAACATTTATGAATGTTTAAACATACATTTATAATTTGTAAGTACAGTAACTCCTCAATACTGTGACTAATGGTTAAAAGGTGAGGGAAATTAGTAACATTGGTAAATGATGCAGGATAAACAAAATGCAAATATTTCAACGTAAGACTTCTGACCTCGTCTTCATCCAAGCTGATTTCACTTTCTGCATCCTCCAATGAACCTCTGAAAAAGCATTTTGTGTGTTAGGCCCTTAGAGAAATGACAGCTCAGAGCAGACCTCGTTAGTGACATATGAACACTGTTATTGTTCACTGTCGCTGTTTACTCCTGAGCAGTCCTTTGCACGTTCCCACCTTTGCCTCCGTGCAGCTGTAGGATATTTAGGGGTCAGTAGGGTCTAGGGGTCACACAAACAGGCAGCACAGGAGCTACTTTTGTCCATGAGCAAGCTGCCTTTTGTGCTGCTCTGGGTTGTGCTGGCCAGTGCAGCTGGAACATGACACATGAACCTGAACTGAGGGTGTTGATCCAAATGCCTTTAAACTCACTGGGAGGCTTTGTTTAATGCTTCTTTACACAAGAGCTGGAAGAGGGGGAAGGGGTGCCTGGCTGCTGTTGGCAGCTCAGTCTGCTCATCACATTCACTTGTACCTATCACCCTGTGCCATGAAGGATTAAAAGCCTCTGTTTGCATCATCTTAGTGCCAGCCCCACTTGGGGCAGGCTCTCAGCAGAGCCTTTGAGGACAGAGCTCACTTGGAGCAGGCATATAGGTACTGACTTGCACACGTGACAGCTTTCTGCTGGTACTTGAATCCAGTAAACCCCAGATCTTGGTATGCCCAGCAAAGGTGAGCAGTGGGATTCCCCTGTGCTGACTCCCAGTCAGCTGAGTGCTCTTTATAGTAGTTAAGTCTGTTGTTGGCATTGTCTGGTACTTACAGTTCTCTTGATAAAAGAGGCTTCAGGAAGTGTTTGAGCTGTGGCATGACATCATGTGACCTGAAATCCAAACTTTCTGAGAACAGCAGGGAACTTGGCATATCCGTAAAACTGATGCTAGGGGCAGTGCTTGTCCCGGCTGCCAGACCCTGGTCTGGAGACAAGAGGAGGTGTCCACTTAGAGCCTGGGGCTCTCTCGCAGGGAGAAGCAGCAGCACTTTCCTGGCACTCACCCTGCTCGGTGGTGGGGGCAGGTGCAGCACTTCTTTCATTAACTCTGGATTCTGTTTTCGCATCCTTTTCTTTTTCGTGCCTTTTTCTGTGTTCCTCCTGCCACTCTTTTGGAGATAGCTGGTAGAGGATGTCCCTGTACATCTTGTACTCCTGCAGAGTATCCTCCAATCTGGAGATATCACTGGGTTGAGAGAAGTGGACAAAGTTTGTTAGCGGGGAGGGAAGCTCCTGTTTGAACAGGTTGTTTCTCACTCTTGATACTGAGTTTCATCCAGAGAAGGGGAGAGAGGACGCATGTTTTCATGGACATGCAAAGGCAAATGGGAACCTGCCCTCTGTGCTTTCTGTGGTTTCTCATGTGGAAACTGCCTGGTCATATCTCTGGCCAGACCTTTGCTATGGTACTGAGCTTGCTAATTTTTGAATTTTTATTTGAAAAGAGATGAGAAATTTTTCTAGCTCAACTCATAATGGTAATTATAGTTATTTCTTTTGTCTTTCCCTAGGTCCCCATTAAAATGCATTACTCAGTTTTGTTTGGATTTTAATCTGATGTTAGGCATTTAATTTTGGGTTTGGAATATTTATACTTTAAAATGTCATTAGGAAACTAGATGAGTTGTTTTAGAAACAAAGCCAGCATCTGGAAAACAAAAGCCTAAACATTTTGACTCTTAAAATGGAACACTTTTAGAAATCTATCCCCTGTAAAGACTGGGAAGCTATAGCACTGTGGGAGCTGTTAAAGGTTAGGCAGGAGTAATGAGCAATCTTACCTTTGGATTTTCTTTATTTGGGTAGTGATTCCCTGGATCTCTGTTACTTTCTTTGTCTTTGCTGAGGTTTCTCTTTTGGCCCTAGGAAAGGATGCATAAACATAAGCCATTAAACAAAGTAGTAGTGAGTAGTGAATTGAGGTGCCTATGAAACAGTGAAAAAGATGCGATATGAGCCCTGGAAATCTGCGTTGTAGATGTATCCCAGGAGATGCTTGGCTCCTGCCTGAAGACCCTCTTTCTCTTGGCAAAGCATGGCATTCCAGTGTTCAGGCCTCCCTAATGTGGCTGCTGCTGAGCATCAGTTGCAGCTCTGCCCTTGTGATACCTTTAATGGGCCAAAGTGCTCAATTTGCTTCACTGAAGGGACTGTGAGGGGTTGGGTAGAGGCATCTCCCTCCAGTAAGGGTGTTGTGAGAAGAATGGAAGTGGTGGGGCCACCAGCAGGTTCCTTGCTGCCACCAGATCAAGGGCTTTTGTGCAATGAGAGTATTCCCTGGCTGTTGTTCTCCTTCCTTTTATTGAATGTGTGGGAAGAAAGTGCCACGAGAACTGTAACTCTGGGAAACTCAGGGTGTTCAGCCAAAACCCGGCAGGGATATCAAGCAGCAAATCTCCTGTGCCCAGAATGAAATAGCACACAGGTGGTTCCATCAACATTCCTTACATTCTCAGTGCTTCAACAGAGCTATTATGGTTCTCCTTCAGGAACTCATCAAACATGGCAGCATCCTTCTCCATCCTTCTCTCAGCCTTTTCCAGTTTCTTTTCCTCGTTCTTTGCTATGTTCTCCATCCTTTCAATCTCCCCTCGCTTTACTGCAATGGCATACTGAAATGAACCCCAAAGGCAACACAGTTACATCAGCTGGTTGGTTTTAAAGCTACATTGGTTTAGCTTGGTACCTGGTTACCAAATACCTGGCAGCTGTGGGCAGAGAGGGTAAGGATTTCAAACCCAGGTGTGTGACTTAGTGCAAGCCAGGTACATGGAGGCCAGGAATTATTTCAGAAGGAACATAGCAAATTAGCAGTGAATCTAAAGACAGAATTCAGAAGTCCCAGCACTGCATTAACTCCTGGCTGACAAAGGTTGATTCAGTTGTGTTATAGCACAATAATAGAGCTGACTAATGGGGATATTCCAGCACAGTTACTCCATTCCCTTGAGTTCAGAATAGCTCCCAGCTACAATTTATGTATAGGACAGCAGTAGCCAAAGGTCAGTGTATCTGTGCATCTCACAAATGGAATCGTTTCATGGTGGCTACTGAATGATGGGAATGACCTACATTCCTGTATTTCTTGGCTGGGAATTGCTGGGCGACAGACTCTGAGTGACTGAAACACAGGACTTGGACAGTCAGTTCATGAGGTCTGATGTGTGCCACTTTGGAAAGATCTCTAGGCAGTAGATCTTAGGAGAATAAACATCAAAACAAAGCAACACAGGGAAGAGTAATTAAATGAACAGAAAGTAACATGCTGAAAGCCAAGTACCTCAAGAAAAAAGATTTGTTTTCTGTCCTGTAGGTAGCCATGGAAAGTCTCCCTGTCTAATGCATAGTCTGAAATTAGAAAATAAAGTTGCTTAGACTATGGAGGGGGAAATATGGCCAAGGCAAAACACAGTGAATATGTAGGCTGCCATGAGCATGGATCTGGCTGGCATTGGAGTCAGCAATATTGATTATTGTATTCTAGTTATAACCTTGTTTAGGATCAGTTTTGTATGGGTTTTCATGGAGTAAAACCAGGTAGAACGGAGTGGAGAATCTGGTCCTTGTCCTCTAGACATTAATGGCAAATCTACTCCTCATGTCAGAGCCAGAGAATCTAAGCCTGTATCCATTAAAATCCAACTTTAGGTTGGCTTAGTAGAAAGGTTTCCATGATGCAAGATCCTGCAAACTCTCAGCTGGCTGCCAGCTCAGCTGCTGCAAGGCTGGTGGAACCCAGGCTACTGTGAGGGGTGGCCCTTGCTCTGTACATAAGCGCCTGAGCTGGAGACGGCTCAGGCACGCAGAGGTTGGCAAGGTACAGCACAGAACTGTCTGCATGACCTCACCAAAACCAGCCAGAGCCAGCTGCTCCTCCCATGCCCTCTTTGGCCTTTGCTTTAGGCTGTTACCCAGCTGAGCAGCACCACTGCACAGACAGCAACTGTTCTCCACCTTTTTTCATGGCTAACTTCCGTGAAAGCAGCTCCTGAAGAACTTTCAGTCTCTCTTCACATGTTGCCTCTTTTCTGCTCTCCTCTTCTTCTTCCCTTTTCAAAGCTCTCCTCAACCCACTTTTTGCCTTAATTTTAGTGGAGTAAGTAGTTTTCTCATGGACTTTCATAGTCTTCCTCTTTTCACGTTCCTGTGAGAAATCAGATATGTGGACAGTTTGATCCTGTGCTTTATTTTAAAGACATGAGTAAGTTATTGACAGCCTAGAAATTTGCGGAGTGCTGATACCCTGCTGATGCATGTTTGCCTGGTTTATCTGACTAATCCAAATAATATTCTCTCTCGAGGCAACTGAAACACTAAATTTCTTAGCACTTGTTCTCATTAGTTTGTTGATTTGTATTCTGCATCCATCCACCAGCTGTGCCAGTTTGTACCCACTCAGTGTCCTCATTTTTCCTTCCTGGGTTATTCCTGTGAGCGAATGGAAATTTTCTGAGATTCATCCTTTGAGTCCCCCAGTTAAAGGAGGACAGCCCACACTCAACCAGCTCGGTCCAGCTTTCACAAAGACATTTAAACCATTAAGTTCAGATTGAGAGGATCTATTCAAACCCACTCCAGAACCTTCTGGAGGGTAAAAGGTGTTCCAGTTCCTTGCTTTCACATGGACTGAAATGTAGTTCAGTGCTGTCTGCCCAAGTTTGGGCATGGTTTATGCTGAAGACATCACTCATCAGACAGCCTTAGTGTACTGCTTCCTAAGCTCTTCCCCACAATTTTACAGTGACCTTCAACCCAAGCAAAAACCAGACTGTATGAGTCACCAGTGTGAGGTGAGGAGGGCTTGCTTTAGACCTCTTGCTTCCTTCCATGCTATGCCAGGCTGTGCAACCCTGTGCAACAATCAGACCTCTCAGAGATCATGAAATCACAGAATTTGGTGTGGGACCTTAGGGATCATTTAGTTCCAACCCCCTGCCATGAACAGGGACACCCCACTATCCTGGGTTGCTCAAAGCCTTGTCCAACCTGGCCTTGAAACAGTTCCAGGGATGGGGCATCCATAACATCTTTGACCAACCTGTGCCAGTGTCTCACCACCCTCACAGTAAAGAATTTCTTCCTAACATCTAATCTAAATCTCTCTTCTTTTAGTTTAAAGCCGCTCCCCCTTATTCTATCGTAATCTGCTTGTGTTAAAAGTTGCTCTTTTTTTATAAGCACCTTTTAAGTACTGAAAGGTCACAATCAGGTCTCCCTGGAGCGTTCTCTTCTCCAGGCTGAACATCCCCAGCTTTCTCATGAAGAGGTCTTTTGATCTCTCATGCACTAAATTTTGGTATTCTATTGGGTGGGTGCCTGCCTTAGTAACTGCTTGTTATATAGTTTAGCCTAAAGCATGTGTACATACCGCCTGTGCCTTTTTAATTTCCTTGTCCCTCACTGAGAAAAGTTCCGTGTCTGGTGGGACTTTAAATGGATTTTTCATTGGGTTTCCTTCTTCCTCTTCTGTGCTTTCTGGGAAAAAAACCAACAAAAAAACCAGGATGAAGACATAGAAGATGTGAAGCTGAATATCTGGACCCAGTGGAAAGGGAGTGGGATGTGCTGTGTCACACCTGGAGGGTGGGCAGTGCTCCCAGCTGCAGATGTCTAACAATGCTGGATCAAGGGCAGGGAGCTGGATAGGGCTTCTGAGAAGCCAGTGATAAAAGGGAGACCTCTGAATGGTTTATGTCACTTGACCATATCTTATGATCAACAACAGCATTTCAGCCAGGGATTTTTCTAAGTCTGTAGCTGTTTTACTCATTTCATCTGTTTTGAGGCAGAAGAACCTGACTTCAGGCCTCTCCTCTGACCTGACAAGGAGAAGGTGCTGGAGCATTGTGTCCTTACCTGACAGCGCAAGGTGGGTTTCCATTTCAGTTTTGTAAGAGAGACTTTTAGATGTTGATGCTGTATGTCAGGATGCTGTCTTTGACCCTGGCCCAAAGAAAATCATAAACAAATCAGTCAGCTGGGATCTGCCAGTAATTGATGTGGTAAGTTTTACAGCAGTGATAGGCTGAGGGGCTTTCTGTATCTTAACCACTGAGCCTTTAGTGTCTGTAGCAATTAACAAATAGCTCCATTAAACTGGAAAACATACGTGTTCTGACCTCCAAAAGGAGATGTTAATCCCTGGCTTATGTGAAAGCTGTGCAAAAGACATGCAAACTGATGGGAAAGCAACAAAACAAATTTGGAGATAGCAAGCAACCCAAGTCCCTTGTCTCTTTTTCCACCCAGTCACCAGTTCTGATCCACACCCGTGCTTTTTCATCCTCCTGTTACTAGTTCACAAGCTACATTTTTACTCACTAAAGCTCTTCCCAGTAACTGATTCAGCATTGTGGATTTCTTGCAATAAGCCTAAATGATAGTTGGACAGCACAGACACACTTTACAGAACTCTGTTGCCTTTCATTTTAGGTTGGCAAACTGTTGAAGGTTACTTTTTGTTTCTCTGACTCCAGTCTTTTTGTAGTTCTTCCTACGGATCCTAAGGGACAAGGCATAATTGGAATGATCTCACTTACAAAGAACAGATAGACCATTGTTAAAGCTCTCCTTTAATCACCAAAGGCAGCAAGCTGGGCTCAGTGAGGTATTAGTTCAATTGATGCAATTCTGCTGCTGGCACCATTCCTGATCTGCACGGCTATAAGACGCCGTAGAAAATATCCTCTTCTGCTTGCACTAGTTTTAGGGCTATTTTAGAGCATCAGTTTTTGCTCTGAACAGCCTCCAGTTTTTATGTATTTTGAGCTAAACTCATCTGGCCTAATTTCCATGTCCGTCCTTGGTGCTTTGTGTTTTTTCTGCAGCTGCCCAATTAGTATCTTATTCTTTAGAGGTGTCAAACTTCCCCTGCTGAGACACAGAGGGTGAGATAAAATTTAGTCTGTTTGAATATATCCCAGATGTTTTCTCTCTCCTTTTCAGTTCTTGAAGTACCTTTTACCAAGAACCTCCTTGACTGGTTACTTAGAGTTCAAGCCTCTCTGAACTTTGATTAATGTAAGAGAATATTTTTCTCTAGGGGTCTCTCATCTGCATCCTGGAACAACATCACCCCTGCTGCTGCTGTGAGTTTTGGAGAAAGCCCAGTCAGGGCAGGGTTGGGCAGGCAGTTGAATGCCTAAATACAGTTTGTGAACCTTGCAGAGCAGTTGCAGCAAGCACCTGGAGCTTCAGCCCTCGGTGCACACCTTGATTTCTGTAATCTAAAACCTTTTTCATAAGAGTTTTCTTGTTCCTTGTGGTTGATTTTAATTCCTTCTACAAGCAATGAGTCTGAAAAGCAGGACTAGACACTGGCATATGGAAAATAATTGTCAGTGCAACCCTCAGAGATAAAAAGTGCTTTATAATATAATTTTAGCTAAGTATAGGAAACTGTATGTATGATTAACTTATAAATATTCATTTTATTTATTTTTTTTTTTTTTGTTTGAGGTTGCTGGGGTTTTTTAATAGGTTGTTTGCACAGCACTTTGGAAATAATGCCAGAAGCTACAGAAGCACTAGCTCTGCTAATTAAAATTATTAAACTCAATAATGCAAATAAAAAGTGCTTCATTGCTAGAATCATTTGGCATATATTTCCCTGCCTCTGACATTATGTTCCAGTAGCTGCATACGAGCAGTATGTGAATCAATAGATAAGGTATTAATGGTTTTAATTCACTGAAAGCTTTATTTGGTGCTTTTCCCTATCATCAGGTTGCTGAGCAAAAAAAAAAAAAAAGCAAACAAAAAACCAAACCAAAACAAAAACAAACAGAAAAAAAAAGAAAGTAAGGGGAAAAACAAGAGAAAAAAGAGAGAAAAAAAGGCAAAGTAAATATGCAGACAGTTCTAAAAAATAGCGCAGTAAATGCATCCCCCATGTTCCCAGAGCACAGGACGAGCACAGGACGTCACCCAGGCGCGGCACCTGCCCCCCGTGTGTCCCTAGCAGAGCTCTCTGCGCACCCTCCTCGCCCTGCTCCCGGTGTCTCACCCCGGCCGGCTCCTGCGGGCTCTCTCGGCCGCGCCGCGCTCGCAGCGGGCCCCGGGCACGGGCGCGGCCGCTCCGCCCGCGCTGCCATGGCAACGCGCGCTCCCGCTGCCAGGCGGGCACGGGAGCGAGCGTGGAACGCGGGGCGCCTCGGCTGGGAGGGGCCCTGCAGGGCAGCCGGGCCCAGGGACACCTTCCACTAGCCCAGGTTCCTCCGAGCCGCGTCCAGCCTGGCCTGGGACACGGCCGGGATGTGCGGCTGCAGTGCAGCTGTCCCCAGCTGGCAGCTTGCTGAGGTTGCGATGAGAGGTGGGTTTGAATTTCCTTCAAAAAGGAGGAAAAGTGCTCTGGTGTGAGAGGTCTCCCTGCCTTGCTGGGTTCTGTGTTCATTATTTCATTCCCCCTTATTTCAGGCCTGGGAATTGGGTATTTAACCCAGGGTCTGTGAGCAGAGGGTTGAAGAAATGGGAGCTGGAGCCGCTGTTTGTGGAATGACCATAATTTGTCATTTCCTAATCTCTGCCTTGGCCTGTCTTTTTGTAAAGTGTGAACACTCGCAGTTTGGAGAGTACATGTGGGATGGGTGAACAAACTGCCATTTACTGAAAGTTGCCCAAGTCAAAAATGGTATTGAACCCCCACCTTCTGAAACACCATATAATTCTAAAGAGGGTTTGATAAGATATCAGCTGGTAAAAAGCAATATGTTTTCATAGAGGAAAAGATCCTTAAATCCCCTTATTTACCCTTTCCTGTTTCTGAGAAGACCAAATTGGTTCCAAATGGATCATGTTCTTCTTTAAACCCTTTAGAATCTCTATTAATACAATTTCAGTTTTCAGAAATAGCAGTTTCTTTCATTTACTGATAGATTTCCAAACAGCTTTCTCTGTCTGAATAACTCATGCAATAAATAGCATGATTTCTATAAGCGCGAACTCCCATTTGATTGTTATAATTCTTTTCTGTAATTGCTGATTATCAAGAGACTGGATTCAGGCAACAGAAGAAAAATGCTTATACAGAAAGAAATTTTTCTTTATTCTGCACATGAATGCTTTGATTTTTAGCAGTGATGCAGAAAACCATAGTGCTATCTTTAGTATGTTTTGGGAAATTTCCCAAATGTATTGAGGAGTATGTCTAAAAAATGACACTACAGAATAATTTATATTACCAAAAAAAAAAAAAAAAAATCAGGGGTAAATTGTACTAAAGATGCATATTTTCTAAAGGCATAATATGAAATGGTCTTTGTTCAGAAACACTAGTTTATTACAGAACTGTGAATTTGTCACAGTGGAAACATCGCAGAAATAGATAACAGAAACTGAAGACATTGGAAAAGCTCTGGCTCTGCCTGGCACAATCTCTATATCAATGAATTAAACATTTGTATATCCATTGCTCTCTTCTGAACTATCCTTGCTAACCAGTTATTTCCCAGAAGCAGAACAGAGGTTATTTAAAAGCAGAGACATATTTTGTGAATTCTTGGAAATGTGCAAGCTCTTCATAGCTTGGTTCATTATTTGTGTCCCACACATGCCATGAGCTACTTAGGCTTTGCATTTCCTTGAGGGCAAAGAAGTTTTTAAGGCCAGAAGGGCATCTGGGGTCTATTCTTAGCCACCATTAACTTGGTTAATGAATGGAATAAATAGCACGTGCAACATCATGGGAAAATCTGCCTGCTGGCACAGGCTGTGCAGCTGACCATGCCTGCACCTCCTCAGGGGTAAGGGTGCTTCAGGGCACCCCGGTTTTTGGGATTATGAAATGTTTGGTGCCCAGCTGAGAAAGCCAGGCAGTTGGTATGGTAAGAATGGCAGGTGGCTGCTTGTTTTTCCAGCAGAATGTCTGAGATTTGGGGATTTGTGATTTTTTTAGGACTGGGATTTCAGGATATTGTGGTTTCTTTGCTCCCTTCATTTTTTCATGAAGGGGCTATTTGTCTTCTCCATTCAGTCCCCCTGTTGGTACACAGGGATGCTGATCCCTTCCACAGAGGTGCTGAGGGGGTTAATTAGTGTTGGCAAAACATTTTGAAATGGCTGATTGAGAAATGCTGACAGAGATGAAAGCTGAATAAGTATCTAGATAAATAAATCTTCCTCTGTAGTCTTATCACTACGGGAAACTCCCTGTGTACCTAGGATGCTGCACAGGTCACTGGGCAGTTTTGTGATGTGAGCTTCAATATGTGCCACGCAGAGAGAACAGCCTGGCAGCAGCCAGTGAGCACTGTGGAAATGCCAAATGGATTGGGAGCTTTTTCTTTCTCTGGAGCTCTTGTTCTCCTCTTTTCCAGTGAGCTGTGCAGCTGCAGAACCTGGAGCATCCCAGGAGAAAAAAAGGGGAAGTTGGTGGCAATTCCCATGGTTAGAGACAAGGAAGGAGGTGGTATCCTCGAGTGAGTACCCACAAGACATGACCTGCAAGAGCTCTGTGGAAGGCAGTGCAGGCAGCTCTCTGCTTTAGTAGGGTCTCTGGTAAGCAGTCAGCAGAAGTTTTCCGCTGGTGGGTCTCTGGTTTACTGCCTGTGGGCAAGCAGATGGCTGTGGAGATCCCATCGTGAATATAGGGCTGCTCTCACAATTCTTTCAAGTACTGTGCACATTCCTGAGCTCGGTAGAGAGGCTGAAAGGGGGCGAAAGAGTGACCATGTAGTTCTCCTCCATTTGTACTTTATTCACAGTACACATCCCTGCATCAGCACCACAGCTCAATGAAAGATGTCAAAAGAAACAGTACTGGAGACCATATCCATCCCGTCTGACCCCAGCATGTCTCTGTTTCACCGTGGATCATCTCCCTTCCCAGCACCAGGCCATCGTGAAGGCCACACATGCTGCATGGGCACTGCAAATCCAGGGCATCTCAACAGCAACAGGGATGTCTCCTCTCTCCTTAGGTCAGAGGGCACAGGGAAGTGCTGGCCTGATGGAAAAAGGATTACCATGGCTTGGGGTGGAGCCATCCCAAAGCAGAGGAGCAGCTCTAGCAGAAGGTAAAGCAGGAGACCTCCCAGGAACATCAGCAAAGCGCTGGTACCCCCGTGCTGTGTAACCACTGGCACTGTTGCTTGCCCCCTGCTCCTTCCAGCTGAAGATTACTTGCAGGAAGGATCTTATCGCAAAGGAGAATTTTCCGGCTGGAAAAATGTCCCCGGTCACCTTTGCATGGCCAGAGCCAGCCACGAGATGGCAGCAGCCTTGTGTTGCCGGGCTGGGATTTGGCTCTGTCCTACCTTTCCCGCTCCGGCTCCTCCATGCCCCGTTCACCTTATAGATGAGGTCTCCAAGTCTGACGAGCACCAAAAACCCTCTTCCATCCTCTGGGTTGAAGGAGAAGTGACCCCAGAGGAAGGCTGTGAAAGAAGACCTGTGAGCTCAGCTCCCATTTTTACAAACTAGCTGATGGAGCAGAACCCGCTCTGGTCCTTGTCTCCTGATCCCCAGCCCTCAGCGTGTTCCTGGGATGTCTCATCCAAAGTGAACGTGCATAATTCTTTCAACAGCTCATATTTCAATCTAGTGGATCAAAATTGCTGGCATTTCTGAAGGGCCACATGGAAATTAAAAGACAGTCCCTGACATCCTTCCTTTCACTGTGGGTACTCAGGGGTGCTGTGTGATGACTTGGACAACGAGCAGCAGGTGCTCAGTGATTTGTGATTTGTATTTCACACTTGTTCTTGCTGAGGATGCAGGCTCCTTCCTGCTGAAGAGAAAATGTTCTGCAGTCTTCAACCTGGGATCCTGGCCAGAGCTGGGACTGTTTCTTTTGCAATGCAAAGCTTGTTCTGGTGTGTGCTAGGACGTCTGCACACAGATAAGGTGTGTGCTTTGTTCTGGCTCCCAGCTAATGTAGCCAAGGCCATGGAGAATTGGTTGGCTTGTGCTCCCTGACGCGTGGCTCAGGCAGTGTGGGACTGCTTGGTGGTGCTGTAGCAGAGCCTCGTGCAGATGCAGTGGAAGATGTCAGAATTTCAGAATAATGCTATTGGGGAGGGACCTCTGGAGGTCTCTAGTCCAGCCTCCTTTTCAAAGCAGGGATAACTTCCAAGTCATATCAGGCTGCTCGAGGCCTTGCCCAGCTCTTTTGAAAATCTCTAAGGATGGAGATTTTGTGAAGTCTCTGGACAATGAAGGGTGAGATCTGGGAGGCTGAGCCTGGGTCCAGTGGGTGACCCCCCTGGTTTGCTCTGGTAAGGATATAAATAAACAATATGGTTGCAATTTCAAGGCCAGTTCTGGATAACCACGTAGACCTGGTCCCCAGATGAAAACTGTAACTAGTTCCAGACTTCCCTCAGAGCTCAGTACTTTTGGGAACTAGAGATTGCATTTGGCCCACTGTGCAAAAGAGAGCCACAAAGCTGCAGCCAAGGACACTTTCCTAAGCAGGACTATAAATCCACACTATTTGCACGGACAAATGACCCAGGAACCTGAGACTGAAACTTCATGATTTTGCATTAAGCTCTTGAGGCACAGTTCCAGCCTTTTTCCTGGCTCTTGCTTTGTGGCAAAACTTCAGCTGCTGTGACTGCATGGGAACTGATCCAGCTGAAAAATACCCTGCC
Source organism: Corvus moneduloides (assembly GCF_009650955.1). Lineage (NCBI taxonomy): Eukaryota > Metazoa > Chordata > Aves > Passeriformes > Corvidae > Corvus > Corvus moneduloides. The sequence goes on from NC_045486.1 coordinate 11,067,073, forward strand.
CGAGGAAAAGATCCATTTTTATCATGATCACTGTGATGGCTTGAAGAAGAGGGACACATGGGCTGGGGGAAGATGGAATTGCCCCTTTCAGTGACAGCCTGTGCTTTGATCACTTAGGAAGATAGTGAAACTGCAGCTGGTAAAACTGCAAGTCCTACACACAAATTTTCTTCAACAGGGGCTTATGGAGCAGAGCAAAAAGGATTAATAAACCAAAGTTATTGGTTGAGCTGCAAAAGGAAGCACATGCTTCACGGCTCCAAGCTCTTTCTACTCATGTGGAATGGATTAAAGATAAAAACAACCCTGTTATGCTCTTTGCTCCTGAGCTGTTTCAATCCTGTCTATCTTCTTCTCCAAAGAAGCTTGTACAGGAACTATTATCTGTAACTCAGAACTGTGGCTCATATTCCCAGGGCAGCTCATGGGATCCACTTCCCCTTGCCAGAAAATGAGGCATCCCTGGGTACCAGCTGCAGTGGTTCAGGAATGTTTACTGCCAGCCTGGTTGTTTTCTTGCAGGATCTGCCTATTTGCATCTGTAATTTGAGTAAATACTGGGGCACACAGAACACAGTGACTCTGCTGATGCTGGGCAGTGGCTCTCCTGTGGGACAAGCACCAAATCCACATTTTATGTCTGCCTAGCTGCAGTCATGGACAGCACAAACATGTTCCTCATGCAACAACAGCTTTATTACTCAGAAATACTTCAAAATTCCAGATCCCGTTCCTATTCTTTTTGCCTGCACCCGTGCGAATGACCGCTGTGCTCCCCACCAGGATGTCAGCAGATCCTGTAGCTTGTTTTCCACTGAAATGTCTCCTCTTAGGTAAATATTACATCTGGGGTTGCTTTGCCAGTGGCTTTCCTACCTGGAGTTTGTACGACAGGTCAATGCCCTGCTGGCAGATAAGAGGAATACTTGCTGCCAGTGCTGTTTGCTGCTGTGAAATGCCACCCTGCTCTTCTCTCATCAGTTGCTCCTCCAACGTTTTTTGAATGTTGCTCAAGGCCTGGAGGATTTTGCAAATTGAGGAAAATTTAAGACAAGATGTCGAATGTTTGGAGCAGAAGGACTTGTTTATTGCAACAGCCATGACTTGTAAATTATTCATCTGTGTGTAATTGAAACACTCAGATCCTCAAGGGTCATGTTTCAAAGAGTGAGGTGAAGGATCAGTGAGCTTCCAGCAAAACAGGAAGGTTGGCAGATCCTGGGGAAGCCTTCTCCATCCACCTGCATCTGCTCCTTGGCAGTGCTTTTTGCAGATGAAAATTGAGTTTTCAATTAGTGAAGCAATGTACAAACACGTGTCTGGGAGGGGGAGAGGGCATGTGTAAAGGACCTTCCTCTGTCAGTTTTCCCTCCAGTGGGAAACGCAGATTTGAAGCCTGTTGCAGTGAAACATCTACACAGTCTGAGGGCACAGCCTGAGTATAAGCACACGCACAAAGGGCTCTGGCCTCTGTGAAAGGGAGAAGAAGTTCCAAGGACCAAGAGGGACCAGAATAGCTGTCTAAGCAGAAAAGAATCCAGCGCAGTTCCACGCAGCAGTTCTGTCTCCAGACAACATAAGACTTCAACTAATTAAAAAGAGCAGATGCTAGCTGGAACGTTGATTGGAACAGCTATCAACTTTTCTCTGTGCTTAAATTTGTATTCTAGCTCTCTCATACCAGGTATGGAGAGAAAGAGTTAAACCTTCTGGTTGTTTATTTTTTTTTTTAGGCACAGCATGTCCTTAGAAGAGAGCATAATGCAAGTTCTATGAATAGGTTTGGATCCAAGTTTTTTTCAGGTGAAAACAATTCTCTGTCCAATAATGCAGAACCATCATCACAAACAGCACTCTCAACCCTTCCCTCTCGCTGTGTTGTCAGTAAAGTGATCTTGCTCAGCTTTCAGAGGCCTTGTAGCAGTGCTGGGCACAGAGCCAGCTGCTGTTCTTCCCTGTATGTACTGCGTTAGATGGACACCTCTTTGTTAACCTGGGCTCATTTGTTCCCCTCAGCCTGTATTCCTTCTCATTAGATTTGATGTATGATCAAGAAAACAAAGTGCAAAGAGCTCAGCTGACATCTGATACACTTATAAATAGCCTTTCTGCGCTGCTACAGTTCTGCCCGACGGGAGCAAGCACTCGCTGTATCACACTCTTCCTGGAACTGGGATGCTATCGAAGATTTTCCTCTAAAGCAGCCAAATTTGGACTCTGCTAGAAACTGGGTGCTTGAATGCAGGCACCACTGGTCTGTTCCAGGTTGGCAGTTCCTTAGTCTTGTCCTAATCTCCAATTCTTAAGAGATCAGGCAAAGGCATTGCTTGAGCAGTGAGGCTCTTCCACTGCTCCCTGCCCTCCCTGCTCCCTGTAACAGGCAGAGGCTCCCTCAGCACAATGACAAGCCCTGGACTTTTTCTACCACTTTGCTCACACTCCACCCCAGACTCCTGTTACTTCCTTCATTCCCAAACTCTGTTTCCTCCCTCTCCCTCAGGGCTGGATCCTATCTCCTCCATGGGCTCACTGAATTCATCACAGGTCTGGCAATCCTTGTTGAGCTGTGTCCTGTGACACTGTCATGAGCACCAGTGTTCCCATCTAAACACAAAATGCTCTGGCTTCCAGTGGATGAGGAGCATATCCCTTAACTCCTTTTTCTTTTGCTGACCTCCTTGGATGATAACTATTGTCATTTCCCACACCTTACTGGCACTGAATGAGCCTCAAATTCAGCTCCCAAAGAGATTGCCAGGGAGTGATGAGTTTAGGCAGGAGAACTATGGAGGATTATGGGGCTGATTGAGATATTAAAGATTATTCCTGACTCATATTCTTGTAGGTCTGATGAAAGAAGTGAGTCAGATCCCTCCAACACTGTTTGACCTGGCAGACGCAGCCGGCAGCCAGCTCAGTGGCTGCGTGAGGAGCTCACAACGATTTGTAAATGGAATAAAGTTCATTTAACACAGCAGGCCTGTATTTGCTGTTAACTCAAAGGCCTCTCACCTGAAAACAACCTGCAGATCACTTACCCCATCACTGCTTGCAGGAGGAATTAGCTCCTGAGAGCTGCTCTTGGTGGAGGAGGTGGGTATTTCTGAGAGATGACCCCCTTTCCCAAGGCAGGGAAAAGGTCTTTTTCCTGTGATACTGAGTTCATCATTGAAATACTCACAGTCCCTGTTCTCTTTTTGGATAGCCAGGACTCTGCCCCAAAATTGCTCTCCTGCCTCTGCACTGTCTCTCTCAGCAATGCTGCCAATATTGCTCTTAATGTAATTTTGGGGTTTTTTTGGCTGCTTTCTCAGGTGGGAATGCTGTCATTACTAAACGACATCTGTTTCCCATGGGTCTCTTCAGCCTATAGGAAAAATGTTCTTTCCACCTAGCTCAGCTGCAGGCAGGCATCTCCTGGGGCTGGTAGCTCCTTCTGACTCAGTTCTCCTGCTGAGCTCTGTGTCTGCCTTCTGGATGTGTATTGTTGACTACTGACAGCCACAGGTGAATGGCTCATATTCTGACTGATGGCTGATTTTTAGACATTTAGAGGTTAGGAGATGAAATGGGACCTTGTTTCCTAATGTTTTCCTCCCATGTTCTGTCAGCATCTCCCCCCCTCAGCACCCACCCCAATTTCACTGCCTCCCAGCCTCTGCTGTGCTCTGCCGCCTGTCCTGTTTTCCCTATTGGGCAGCTTCAGGTTTAGACTCTGCCTGTTTTCTTCCAAAAGGAGACAACCTCCCATGCATGCTCCACCGCCTGTGTTCCTGCAGCCCATCCCACTCCTGCAGGACTCTCCCCAGTGCTGGGTACGGCTCTGCCCCAGGGCAGCCGTCCCCTTGTGGTGCCCGAGAGCCGTGTTTGCAGCTGAGCTGTCTGGGGAGAGCATTTTCATTGCTGCATTGGGGCAGAGGGCAGGTTTGTGATTGCTCCTTGTGTTGTTCTTTGTGGCTGCTAACTCTGCCTTCGTGCCCCAGAGACGTAAGGTGTGTCCTGAGCCCAGACTTTCCCCTGTGGAAAATGGGGACAGTGGTTCTCAGAGCCTTCAGCGGGAGTTTCTTTGGGGCATGGCAACGATCTCACCTGGCTGAAAGCAGACTTGTGCCAGGCTGAGCCATCAGCCTTAAATGCTTTCTCTGTTCTTGTTCCCAAGCAGCTTCTAAATTAGAAATCCTATCACCTGCATTTGATACGGGTAGGAATTTTGCAATACTGGAAGGCTGAGTCAGGCTTAGAGACAAGAGCCATTCCTGCTGCTGAAAGGTTCTGAGGCATTTAGGTACCCACTGCAATAGTTTCCCTCCTCACCCCATCTCCCCAAGGGTTGTGCAAGACTGGCAAGCCTGGTCAGCCCAGGATCAGAGGAGCAGCTGGGGGGTCCTGGGCACTGGCTGACTCAGCAGGGACTCTGCTCCCTGCCTGCTCATGGCTTTTCCCTTGTCAGCAGCAGCATGTCCAAGGTAAATTGCCTGGTTTTGGAACAGCTTTGGTTCCAGCTGAGATTGGCTGCCTCTGTCTTACTGTGAACGTTTTTGATATAGCAGCAGAACACCATCCAGGTATGGGAAACATGCTGACCCTCTCCAATGGTCTGCCACGTATGTGTTACATTTACTGATCCAAATTTCCCTGTATCCTGTATCCAGACTGTATCCTGAAGGGAAAGCATCTGATTCTTGTCCTTCACATCCAGGCCCTTTTTCTAGTTCTCCCTTTTAAAGCTTCCCTTATAAAATCTAATGGAGCTTGTCCAGGCTGTTCAGGTCAGTGGTGGCTGTGGGAAAGGGTCTTGTAAAAAAACAGTGTTTAGATTTCTGTTATCCTCGTATTTAGTTTCCTGCAGACTTTTCAATGCTTTCTGAGCCAGGCCTATGGCTATACCATGCTCAAGGGATTAGTTAAAAGACTCTTATTTATTTTATTGATGCTTTTTCTAGCATCTTGTAAGTAATTTTCTGCTTTTGACACTGTTAAATGGTGAATCAAGGAGTTCTATCACTACAATATCTCTATGTTTTGTTACAGCAGAAGTTCCTAACTGAAGATCTTTTAAGTTCTGCATTTTCCTGTTTGAATATGCAGCATTGCTTTGGGCCAAGACCAATGAAACCTCTAGCAGTTTGCCTGATTTACCTTCCACTCTCCATACACTGTGTTAAACCTGGGATTTCATGCTCTGCTCATCCTGGGTCACAGCTTGGTCTCTTTTCAGGTGGTAAATCTGGCAGCTCCATTAATGTATGGCTGCTCAAGACAGCCCCTTGAAGCAGCTCATGTGGCTCCTCAGCAGGTCTGCAGGCTTAGAGGCAGCCAAAGAAGGCTCCTGGCACATTTTCCTCTTGAAAGTGGGTGTGAGGGAGGAGGAGGTAGCAGTTATTGAGCTGACAAAATTTCTTGTCTCCTGTCTGGGTCTCAGTGGGCTCCAGAAGAGGCTCGAGAAGTGCCAAGTCCTCAGGCTGGCCCTGTCCCACATAGGGGCTGCCTTCCAGTGTGGCCCAGGAGCCTCCGCTCAAGGTGATTTTTTTCAGCATTTTTATTCCTTTTGCACCTCTTGTTCTGGGTTGCTGAAGTTTTTCTGCTGGCTTGTATTTTTATGAGGATTCATCTCACCCATCAGGCTCTGATGACTGGGCCACCTTCTCATGGCTGGTTTCCAGCAAAGCCGTGCCACAGCTGAGCTCCCCGGGGTGCCTGGGCCTGGTCTGGCTCTGTCCCGGCCGGCTGGAGCTCCACCAGCAGCTCTGCTCAGCCCGTTATGGGAAAAGCAGGACTCTCATTCCTTTTCTGAAAAACCTCCAACTCTCTCGATTCTTTGGCCCAGCTTTGAGCCCAGTGGTTCCTCTGTTGCTTGTCTTCTGTTGCCTGGACAGAAATGTTGGCCCTCAGCATCATCCTTGGAGGTGACATCCCACACCTGAGTCCAGCACTGAACCATTTGCCCCAAGCATCCTGGGAGTGTCCTGGGGCTTTCTATGTTCCTGCCTGTGTCCAGTTCCTTTGGCTGACTTGGAGCCTTTCTGTGTGCTCTGATTTTTCTCCCTCCCACCAACTCCAAAATCATCACCATCTTCTGGCTTCCCCATGAATTTCTTTTGATTCTCTTGCCTGGACAAGGCCTAAACATCTCTACATGCTCACACCAACTGATGGGTCCCTGGGATATTTGTAGCCTTTATTTCTCTTTACCAAACCCATTTTTATTTAGCAGTGCCCCACAAAAAAATAAAAAATCCAAAGAGTATTGAAACCCCCTCCTCTACTCCATGCAAACAGCCCTGCCTGTGAAGGCAAACAGGTCTTTTGTCCATCATTTTGCTGCTGCACAGTGATATCCCCTCTATTTTAAAATGGTTTTACCTGGAGGGAAATTATTAAACAACTTTTTTGGGCAGACTTGCACCAATTTCTTTGCCAAACCCTTTCCATTTCTACCACTTCAGGTCGATCCTGCTGGTGCTGAGTTGCTGGAAGCAGGGATGTGCCTGATCCCTCAGCAAAGCCTGTGGTGGCATTGCACAACGCGTCTGTTCTCTGGGGGGCCATGCGCAATCTCCGCCTGGGACAGATGTCTGAGCTTGATCCCGCTGGAATGACGTCAAAGGCTGCAATACTGTCCCTCTGGACAGGCTGGCACGGGCTGGCCAGGGGCTCCTGTGGCTGCACGTGGGGCCGTGGGGCTGCTGCCGCCTCGCCCCTTGCAGTGGCATTAATCTGTCACCAAATGCCAGCACCGGTGGCCCCTGCCACTTTGCACGGTGGAGATCTGCTTGCACGCCAGGGTCTTCCTTGCAAGTTCCTGGTACTCCAAAAACCTCTGACCGAAAGAAGATGGGAGTTGATTTTAAAAGGAGCATCCTCTGTTGTTCAACTGTGAGCAGATAAAAGTCCAGCAAACCCGCAGCCTTTCCTGCACTTGGGACACAGGCTGGCACAAACAGATGCCATTTGTCATGGAGCTGCAGCAGCCAGCACAGCAGAGAGTATCAGTAAATCCCTGGATGTGACTTGGCATCCGTCTCCATGGCACTCATTAGGAGAACAGGAGTTATCTATGTGCAGCTATTTTGGATGCTTGTGTGAAGGGCTGCTGAAGGCAACAGCAGCCTCAGCTTGTACCCAACAAGCCGTGGTGACATGGGGTCACACACACTGCTACACCTGACCCTTTGCCACAGGGAAGGTTTCCCAGTGCTGCAGGGAAGGAGGAGACTGCCACATCACTGGGGCAGCACTTCCCCGAGGCACCCCAGCCTCTGCACTCCCCAGGAGCTGTGGCAGGGCAGGGGTTGTGACAGGATGTGATTCATTGTGACCTCCTGGCACCATTGCCAGCCCTGCCTGCTGCTGAGGCAGTGCTGACATTCCACATCTGCCAGACCCAGCTTGGAGTGGGCTGCATCCAGCCCGAGCTCAATGAAATGCTGTTCCTGATCCGGTCAGCTGCGTGCTAGCCTGAGCCATGGTCCATTTTGTCAGCTCTGCACAAAGGTCAGGGGGAAGGAAGGAGTGTTCCACGTTTTCAATTTTTATATGAATGCCCAGACAGTTCTTAGATTCTTCTTAAAAAGCTGATGGCAGATTAAGAACAGGTCCCAACTTGGGATTTTGGAAGTACTGGGGTTTTCCAAGCTGCTGGGAATCCAGCAGGAGGAGTTCCAGCATGCCTGTGGCTGTGCACAGCATCCTCTCCTTTAGGCAGCTCAGGGCTGCTGGTGGTAGCTGCTCCCTGGAGCAGGCCACATGTAGGGTATGCCCTGGGGAAAGTGAAAAAAGAGTCTTTAACATTAGCAGGAACATTTTTAATGGCTCATGAAATGAAATAACTATATGATGTCTAAAACTATTAAAAAATTGCTAGCCTTACCAAAATGGGAGAGATTGGCTTTTAACATATAGGTACAGAGGTAAGGTATCTTTAAAAATCTGTAATTTTGAGCTGGAAATAGGACTGAGACAAGTCTCAAAATTAAATATTTAATTACAAAATCTCTTTTGCTAAAAAGATCCAGAGTTTGCAATTGATTTCATTAGCCTCTGCTGAGCCCACCAGCAAAACCCCTGGTTAGTACTGGTGCTGCTGGGTGGGATTGCTGTGAATCCCATCAGCAAATTATTGTGATTATAACAGACTTCGCATGCTGGAAGTGAAGAACTTGACCCTCCAACGGCAACATCCCTTCTGTCTTCTCTGATAGAGATTACTAGTTTATTTCTAGGTGTAAAAGCAAAAGCAGTTTCCTTGACTGGTTGTGTTAACAAGGCTGTGAGGAGAAGGGCTGGCGTGGCAATGCTTCACACTTTGCAGGGCAGCAATCGGCCAGGACTTACCTTAGGGGCTGTGATACTTAGACAGGAATTCCAAAGGGAGCCACCAGATCGAACTTCAGCTGACTCTGACAGGTTTGCATGATCAATGCCTCACCGTAGCAAGAGAGATGCTGCTTGCTGATGGCCAGGAGCCCTAATGGTATCCAGGGAAACCCGACTGCCTGCAGGAGTTCACAGGATGGTCACCATTAAATGCAAGCTTGTGCAAAACCATCTAAATGTGGCTTGATCATTGGGGTAAATTGGCTTTAGAGCTGAGGGCAGTTGCTGTGCCAGCCTCTGCAGCAGACAGATCCCAGGTCCACTTGGACAAAAACTGGCTAATGTGCAGTGGTTTAGAGATCTCTTTTTCCCTAGGGAAAAAAAAAAAAAAACCTAGCAGGTCATTAAGTAGAGGTTGTGGAAGAATTAAACCACTCAATAAGATGTGATGTTCTCCCCAATTCAGTGATTACAGGCTCTTCTCATAAGAGCTGCCATATTCCCTCTGCCTCTAGCACAATTCAGATGTCCTGAAAAAAAAGGCTTTCTCATAATCTTTTTTCTGTATTTTCTTCACCAGGCACTTGGAACCCATTTTATGAACATTTTTGAACATCATTTTGTTCTGTATTTTACATTGCCAAGATTATTATCCTTAGGGAACAGGAGGTGAAACCGCAGAGCAAGGAGATGAGGTGAGTCACTTCTGACCATATAGACTTTTAAATAGTTGTAGGATTGGGAAGGGATGTATTTTCCTCTCAAGCAGTGTTTGTGGGGAAAAAATATATGCCAGCAATCTGAATTTAACTCTCTGTTATTGCTTGTAACACCAGCAGGGGTGAATATTTTGCTCACAAACACAGAATAAGAAAACGGGCATCTTTAGATTAGAGGTTATATAATTCATCTTCCCCCAGACTTTTAGACAAGTCTAAGGTGGATGTGAATGAAAACACTATGATCACATCTGTATTTTGAGGAAGAATAATCGAGTTCTGAATCAGTGGTTTTTCATTGCTTACATTGCTACCAAGGACCCACTAGATGAAAAAATAGAAGATTGCATCACAATTGATAATTTTTTATATGAGCTATCCAATTGTTTGGGTTTTTTTGTCTGGTTTTTTTTTTATTCTTAATTATTCTGCTGAGAATATCTGCCCTGGGACAAGCAAAGCAATCAGCTCTCAACAGCAGCAAAATAAATCTCAGTCCAGAGCAACACGAATTGGGAAGAAGCTCCAGAGACTGGTGCTGTTTGAAATAAACTGAGGAAATATTTTAAAAGCTTGCATAGAAGAGCAGTGTTTTGCCAGCTATTGGACTTCAGAATAACTGCTGAGTGGGTAATTAGTCCCACGAGAACACAGGAGTCTGGACAAATGTAAAAAGGAACAAGAGGGGAAAAAAAGCGTATGAAGAATTAACTTTAGAAAACAAGCTAGAACATTAGTCACAGGAGGGATATAACTCAACTTCCATTTAACATTTATTTCTGAGATGAACAGAAACATTGTTTTTAACCCCTGTATTGAAGCAGGAAGTACAAACCTCGCTTTTTAAGACAGCTGTAACTACTTTATTGAAGTTCATCTCTTTGATAAGAGGGTGAAGGGGAGGTAAAGAGGTGCTGAAAATACTGCAAACCCAGCAAACAGGACTTATGTTCAGGTGGAGCAGTGAAAAAACAGTTGCAGAAGTGGTCAAGATATTAGGTGGGGTCTGTTTTGCTCTCAGAGACTCCCCTATCATGAAGACGGAGCAGTTAGTCAGGGTTTAAAAGATCATGTCCCCTCCAACCTTTGCTTACAGCCTGTCTACAGTGCATGGTCTCATTATCCCTTGGGCTGAGATCACCCCAGCTGGAAGGAGGTGATTTACCTACCTGACATGCCAGAGGATACCTCTTTGCATAACTCTTTGCTGGGTTTAGAAAGACTTGGTGGAACACAGCTACAAAGAAATCTTGAAGCATGTGAGACACTTCTGAGGTTATCTAGTGCACATGTGGTTGGTCCTGCCATTTCAGAGCTCCTCATCCATAGTCTTGTGCTGTAACTACTGAACCAGAGACTTATTTATAGAGTTTCTGCTCTTGCCTTTTGTGGTTCATTGCTCCCATTATTATCTCAGCAGCAGTGATTTGCTAATCAGTCCTTTGTAGGACAGGACTAGTATTGCTTTGGCTGTTTGATGTTTAGAAAAAAGAAGAATGTAATTCCAGTGGCTCTGGAGAAGCAGGAAGCTTTGCAAAATCTCCTAATATATCTGGGTGTGAATCTATGTAAATGGGTCATATTCACTGAATGGTGTGCCTGGAGCAGTAACAGTTACATCACAGCTGAAGGTTCAGGACCAGGCATCAGACCTGGATCTTCCTAATTTTGAGGAATTTCGTGCTTTCTCTACTCTACAGCCTCCAAGGAGATTGAGTCAACCTTGCTGCTGGGCTCTCACCAGATCAGTGGCCAAGTGATGGGGTCCCAGGTGCCTGTTCTGCACTGGTACCCACAGGAGCTCCGTCTGTCAGTGCCATGGTGCTGCATTCCTGACCTGGTGGTGCTCCAGCTGTGACCTGAGTGAAGGTTACTGTGTTTGCATGTAGGCTTTGTGTTTGCTATTTAAGGTGAGCGAGAGGCTCTGAATTCCCTTGGTTGGGTCACCCTCTCTGTTTCCCCATTCAATGCAAATGGCCGGACAGGCAGGCAGCTCTTCCTTGAAGACATTCAGATTCTCGAGAGGTGTGCCAGCGTCTGGCAGACGTGGTGTTGGCAATGCACGGTGGACCGTGTGTTGTCGTGGTCACAGTTGTTCGGTCCTGTAAACACTGTCTTCTAAACCACCATCTCCTCTCACCCCCTCCTTGAGCCACTTCCCCGCAGTGTTCCGCACAAGGATCCTGCACAAACACACCCAGCCCTGGCGTATTCCTTCCAGGAGAGGGCAGGGGAATACAGTTTATTGCAGATCCACTCCTGAAATGGAGCCAACGTCCATCCTATCCCAGATCTTCCTGTACGGCTTCCAGTATATTTTGCTTTCCTAAACTTGGATGAGCAGAGATGGGTGCTGAATCTCCTCCAGGTGAGTCAGTGGGTTTTGTGACATTTACAGACCTGCCTGTCCCTTAGTCACCTTCGGGAGGGGCGGCTTGGACTGGGCTGTGCCCCTTGCTCTTGAACCCCTTGCAATGAGCCCTGCGTGTCCTGTTGAAGGCATCGGCTGCTGGGCAGCTTCAGGAGCAGGGTTTAAAGAGCCGAGCCCCAGCTCCTGTGCTTCACCTCGCCATCAAGCCAGGGGAGGCAGTGATGGGACAACTTGTGTATCACCTGCTCAGCACACCCCTGTCCCTGCAGAGGGTGGTCTGATTCCCTCGGATTCCATGATGTCAGCAGGAACAGCTCTGCTCCGTGGGTGCTTTTGCCAGATTAAAGTGCAAGGGTTGTACATGGAAACCCGAGGCTGGAGCTGGACCTGGCTAAAGATGGCCTAGAGAAATGCAGCCAGAAGGTCAGCTAACATTTTCTCTCTCAGTGTATTAATGAACAGAAAGTTTGGGAGAAAATTAGAAACTCTCTCCAGGTTCCCCCACTGTTTTTAACAGTCAAAAGAGTAATAGCAAAATAAATCCTAAAATGAGTTTGTTCCAACTTATCTCCCCCTGGACCTATGACTCTGACTTGAAAAGACAACATAATTTCCAAACCCATGGAGGAAAGAAAAAAAAAAAACCAAATCAATAAACTGTTGGCCCTGCAGCACAGATGCCCTGGCAAGGCCAAAGAAATTAAGTCCTGAGATTGCTGTTGCTGTTTCCCCCTTGTCCTGCAGAGACACAGCCAGGGATGAACATATTCTTTGTGTCAATATTTCTGTAGTACCAAGAGAACTTAGCAGTCCTTGACACAGATAAGGACTGTAAGTTAACATGATAATAACATTACTGGAGAGTTTGACAGGCTTTTTTGTTCTCTCTGTCCCCATGTAACTGTTCTGGTGCTGAAAGCTGAAGCCCAGTAGAGCTCAGCTGGATGTGACCATGGGCTTTGTGGCACATGGAAGGGATCCATCTGCAGGAGACTAATTAAAAAAACCAAAAAAACAAACAACTCCAAACAACACACAAAACCAACAAATAGAATTTGAACTTCCTTTTTTTTTTTCCTATGCTTGACTATTTTTGCTTCTTTCCTTTGATAAAGAGCAACCTTGATTTGTAAATCAGATGGAAATATGTGAGTAATCAATTCAGCCTGACTAACCCTTGTTTTGCCAGGTGGCTGGTTGGTCATCAGATTACTGATAGTTTGCTGCTGCAGTAAATGGGAAATAGCAAGGGCTGGGGCAGAAATACCACAGGTGACCTCAAAAGACAGTAGAGCAATCTCCCAGTGCAACACAATCCCTCTTTTTGCCCATCCGTGAAGTCCAAGCACTTTTCCTTCAAGCCCCCTCAAAAAGAAGAAGTAATTTGTAACACAGAACTGTGCAAGCAACGTACAAAAGAGGAGAAAATCCATGGCAGGAAAAGTCAGCCTCAGTGGAGTGTGTATGGAAAGGCAAAGTGTGAGCAGAGCCAGACAACTCTTAGGTGTAAACTGAGTGTGGTGTGGAGGAGCCCTTTGCTGCCTTTGCCACCTTTAATGGCTCTGTGCTGTGTGGCACAGAACAACTCATGAATAGTTCAGCCTATGGCTCCTTTTTAACTTTATAAAGCACGGCAATTATTATCTTCAGAAAAAATTGAAAAGCGTGAATGCTGAGGTTTATCTGCCTTTCCTGACTGGATCTTTAGCACACAGCCATCAGACAAAAACCAGTTAAAAGGACCTTACCTCTGCATTATCCCAGTGTTTGACAACTGTGGCAATGCTAGAAAGGCTGTCTGAGCAGGGCAACCAGTTTGACTGAAGTTGTCCTCTGAAAGGTGGCAAAAGAGAGAATGGAAAATGCCCAAGTAATATCAAGGGACAGAAGTAACAATATATTTTTCAAAGGAGTTGTTGAAGAGGTGAAGAGAGGGAAGGAAATCTCTTACTGATGCACAAAAAGGATGGGTTGGGAAAATTCAGGTGTATTTCATAGCGTGGAATGAGGACTCAGTTGTGCTGCAGTACCAAATGAAGGACATCAGTCACAGATACACAAAAATGCATTCCCAAAATCTCGCCCCAGCCCAACAGTTGTTCCTGGTTCTCATGAAAAGTTGGCAGAAAAAAGGGATCAGAAGTAATTATATTTGTCTAGATCTGTGCATTTCCCCTGCTGTTAATAAAGGCTTGTAGTGTTTCCAAAGCCTTGAGCAAAACTTAGATGTGTGTCAGCTTTCACTGTCATGGGGCTTAGAAGAATTAACCAGTTCACCCTGAGAAGTGCATTCAGAGATCATGGAGGGATGGAAAAGTGACTGAGTCAGATCAGAGGCTGGTACCTGTGCTTGGCAATTCTCAGTTTTGGGTTTAAGCCCCAAAGTGTGCCTGCAGACCTCAGAACCAGGCCTGCAGTTTGAGTCACTCCCAGCAGATTCATGGATAAGACAATACAGTCTTGCTGAGAAAGGAAATTTCTCTGATAAAATCTTTGCTCAGGAAAGATGCTGAAATGGATGAAAGCTGAGGGGATGTTTCAGCGAGGACAACCCCAGACTGGCATTCAAGGAGGCAGTGATTTTTGTGTGTTTTCTCATTATTCTCTGGTGACAGGTTTGTGCTGTAGTGAGGCATCAGAACTTATGCCACTGTATATCCTGTTTGTTTGGTTTTAATGTGTCCTTTGTCTCTGTCTAGAAATTTTGCCTGGGCAGAAAAAGAGGATTTTGGATATTTGTCCAGGGTGTACTGATGTCCAGCAGCCTGGTCAGGGCAGCAATTTCTACAGGAGTTCTGGACACCCAGGAATGCTGAAGGCACAGTCACTGAGCCTACACACAAGGGCTGTGGTGAAGTTTCCAATGGATTCTGTGTGCACAGCAAAGGGGATCTGGACAAAAATTTGGTGCATCCACAACTTGTCACACAGTGTGTGAGTGAGCTCGGGTCAGGGGTTCATCCTGTGTGCTCTGGACTCGCTTCCCAGGTGCTGTGCACTGCCTGCCTGCATTCCTAATACTTTTTTTTCCCCACAGGGAAATCTCAGTGAGAAATACAGATGCCTTAGTTACACTTTCCTGGTGTTTTCCATTGCATTTCACCTCCCAGCAGTATTGAAAGGGTGAGATGCTGGGTAGGGTTCTTCAGATGTGAAAAAGTGTCAGATTCCTCCTCCATCACGGCATGCAGCCACACAGGGGCAGGTGCTGGCGCAAGGGATGGTGGCTGTGCATCCCCTCCCACAGCAGCACATGTTTGGATCTGCTTGAGCCCACTGAAAACTTCTCACCTTCCTATCTCCAGCGTCAGAGACAGCCAACAGCGCAGCCCTGCAGCTGCACAGTGGGCAAAGGACCCAGCCACCAGTGGTGCTTTTAGGGAAGCGAAAAGGTTGTGGGCCCAGTAAAACAGATGAAACTCGAAAAGCAGAACTGGGAAAACACCGTTTTATTTCCACATAAGGTAAATATGGGACTTCACTGCGTCTCTAGCAATTTAAAGAAAGTTCAGAACTACTGTGACTAAAATATGAAGACATTGCCTTTTGCAAGTGGAAAAATGCAAGTTAGAGAAACCTCTAATGTGTCCCAGTGCCTAGGTAGGCTATAGTAATGATAAAATTAAGATTGCAACTTTGAGTTGTTTTCATGTAATAAACATTGCAAGGAAATTTTATATATGTACAGCCAACAATTCAAATTCCATGTAAGCCCAGCCTTGAAAGCTTGGATTTTAGCTGTATCTAAATTTCATGTCCTTTGCATTGCTAAATCATGCTAAACTTCACCTACTCAAGAAACAAAGAGGTTTTAATTGAGAAAAAGCAGTAAAGCAAGGTTTGCCAAACATCTATTTTGGGTAATAATATTTAAGGCCAACATTTTTACCAACGTAATCCTTTTTACGTCAGTGAAGTTACACTAATGCAGAATTTGGCCCTGATGTATTCGTACAAATATAGTATCTAGGATTTTGATGAGTACGTATTCATGCATTATTCATCGAGACAATGTGGAGAGGAGGAACGAGATCTGTGCATGCAAGCAGAGCCCTGAGCACCCCCAGGTCCTTTGATCGTCCCCAGCAGGATGAAGGAGCACCTGTAGGGTCATCCTTGTGCTGCTGCCAGGCCATGACTTGTTGAGGCTGAATGTCCTCTTGGGAAGAGACTGCTTCATGTTTGCCAGGCTGTGGGATGTGTTACTGGCAATTCTGAAGAAATGCAGATGGAGGGTATTTTTGCAAGTTTAAATTGAGTTGGATTTGAAAAGAGATGAGACTGCACCTTGGTTCTGCTACAGACCTTTTGTTTGATCCTCTGTGCCTCAGTTTCCCCATAAAATGAGAATAATACTTCATTTTCCCTGCAGGACAGGGAGGCCTACAGTGGGGGAGTAGGAAGGGTGTGCTGTCCCATGTACCCTCAAAAAAGGGTGCACAGACTTGTTCTCATAAGACTGCATTCTGATATCCTGGGCTGCACCTTCCCAAGAATCTAAAACAAGGAAAAACTGAATTTGGAAAACCACTGATTGAGCAGAAAAGCTGACTGCTGCTGCAGCTGGCCCCACTGTGAGCTTTCTCAGCAGGAGTTGAACATGGATCCTGATCCATACCAAGTATTGCATAACTATAGTGTGTTTGTGTATATAGGTATGTATATACATATATATAAATTATTATGTGTGCTTATATGAAAAACTAGTGATGTCTGTAGCAACACTGGTGTGTGTGGGGGACACACATCCCAATAGTTTCCAGCATGCTGGAAGTCCCACCGTCAAGCTTTGGCAGGCAGCAAAGGGGCAGGTGTGCAGGTGTGCAGCAGGAGGGAGGGCATGGGACTCCTCGCACCTCCCCAGGGACCTCCTTATGCCCAGGAGATGTCCAGAGCCTTGCACACTTACAGAACCACAGAATGGCTTGGGTTGGAAGGGACATTAACAGGCCATCTAGTCCAACTCCTTGCAGGGAGCAGTGACTTTTTCAACCCGATCAAATTGCTCAGAGCCGTGTCCAACCAGACCTGGAACACTTCCAGGGATGGGGCATCAACCAGCTCTCCGGGCAACCTGTTCCGGTGTTTCATCACCCTCATTGTAAAACATTCTTCCTTACACCGAATCCAAACCGACCTTCTTTCAGTTTAAAACCATTCCCCCTTGTCCTGCGGCGACAGGCCCCGCCGAACGCTCCCGGGACCGCGCATCGCGGGGGTTCGCAGCCTGCCCGCGGCCGGGCCCGCGCGGCACCGCCCCGGGGGCCGAGCGCGGCTCCCATTGAGGCCGGTGCCGGGCCGGCCCCCGCCGCGGCGGGGCCAATGGGGGCGGCGGACGCGGTCGAGCCTCTCCCCGGCCTCCCCCGCCGCGGCCGAGCGCCCGTCATGTGAGGGGGATATAGTACTACAGGAGCGGGGCCGCGCTCCGCAGCCGCGCACCCGCCTCCCGGGGGAGCTGCGCCCGCCTCCCGCCGCTCCGCGCTCCCGGCCGCTCCTGCCTTTGCGGGCTGCTGCTTTGGCTTTGCTTGGTTTTAATCCTGCCTTTTTATTGTGCGTGTGTGGCTTTTTAAATTATTCTTTATTTTTTTATTATTATTTCTAGAGTTATTTTTTCTCTTTTTTTTTCTTTTTTTTTTCTTTTTTCTTTCTTTTTTTTTCCTCTTTTTTTTTTTTTTTTGTGGCTTGGTTGTGTTGTTTGGGGCTTTTCCTCCCCCCCCCCCCCCCTCCCGTTTTCGCTGTTGTTGTTGCGTTCTTCTGGTCGTTCGTAGCCTTTGCTGCCCCCCGGCTCGCAGAGGAGTTCAGGTAAGGGCGAGCAGGGGATGCGCGGGGCCGCGTCCCGCCGGCGGTGCCTCCGCGCCCGCTGCCGCAGCACCGCGCGGGGCCGGGGGCTGTGCCCCTGCAGCCGCGCACGGCGGGGGTGGGAGATGGAATTCCATCCCCGGCGGGGCAGCGGCCAGCGCTGGGGGGCTGTTTTCGGGCTGGAGCGGTGCTGTGCCATGGAGTGACAGGCGGCGATGGGGGGGATTGTTCCCGATCGTTGCGACCACACTGGGGACGGGGGGGAGAGAGGGAATTCGGGCCCCCAAAGCCTCCTGAAAAGGGATGGAAGGAAAAGCCAAAAAAAAAAATTACCCCCCCCCCCCCCCCCCCCCAACAACCAGAACAAACAAAAAAACCACGATTAACAAAACCCCCAAACAAACATGTTTTGCAGCTATGGAAGCCTGGCTGTGCTCGTGCTGGAGCGGGAATTCCGTGTGTGTGTCCCCCGGCACCCTTTTCCCTGCCCAAGCGGCTGGTGCCACGCGTAGTTTCGGGGCACCCTTCACTGCCGGGGTGCAGAGGCAGCGGGGTGCGCTCCGGCGGGGCCACTGCCTGTGCCAGCTGCAGGTGAAGTGCTTCCTCTTGTGGAAGCCAAAGTTTGGGGCTGGAGCGGGATAGTTTTCAGGAAAGAAAGCTTTGGGAGTGTTTCTGCAGTTTCCCAGGAGCAGTGGGTTTGGAAAAAACAAACCTGAACACCCCGCTGTGTCCGGGGAGCAGCACAGCCACCTTGCGGAAGAGATGAGAGCAAGTGGGTTTACTCCTGGCTCACGGCTTTTTATTATTTTTATTTTTATTATTCCCCCCCCTCCTCTGCATTTCTCTTTTAATTTCTTAGAAACTCTGGGCCTGCTTCATTGCCTGGTTTAAGGCTCTATCTGTGGAGCAGAAGTCAGCCTGAACAGATTTAAAACCTTCTAGGGAACAAGAGAAAACCCTGAAGAGATTAGTCTTAAACTGGAAAAAGCTGTGGCAGTAAACGTAGGAAATGACCGTCAGCGTCTCGTATATGCTGTGTGATCAGTTGTGCTGGGCTTACTGTCCAGAAATGACAGGCTGGGAAATACATCCCCATGTTTCAGCAGTTTCCCAGGACTTTACATTTTAATGTTGCTCTGCATCAAAATACGTCTTCTCTGCTTTGCTTTTTGTCGTTATTTTTTTTTTTTAGCTGGCGATTAGATGGACAGATTTTAAACAGAACAACATGTTTTTGGCAGAAAGGACATCATAACAACCCAGGGAACTCATAAAAAAAGTTGGAGACGGTCGTGCTGCTGAACAGCTGCTGTATTTCACTCCAGAAGTGCTGTTTCCAGCGGCTCAGGCATTGTGGTCTCTGTATAGGTGCTTACATTTCTAACATGTTTTGAAGGTTCCTAGAGATGAAAGTGCGTTATGGAAACAACATCATTAGTTTTCATAGCCTTCACCGCCCTGGCTTTTTTTGGTTTTGTTTTCTAATCTTCTGGTTTTGGCTATGTCTTCAGGTGAAGTAAGGATGAAAGCCTTTTGGTTGTTAGCCTGGCCTTTAGGAGAAAAATATAGCCAGGGCCCGATCCTGCATTCCAGGCATTCTCCAAAATCTTCTTGGCTGTTCTGCAAGCTTTGAGAGTGCACAGAAAGCAGAACTGGCCCATAACGTGCCTGGATCTATTTGCCTCTAACAGTCTCCTCTTAAAAAGCCTCTGGTTACATCGAGTGACATTGTTCCTTGTCAAAAGAGATGGGAAACAAGCGTGCTGGCTGTTTTCTGCTGAGGTAACTGGCCCACAGCAGTTGCTAGGGGTTCACTGTTGGGTTTTTTCTCCTCTTTTAAGCTCTTATTCAAGTTAAGTTTAGTTCTATTCCTGGGGAAATATATGGATATTTTGATATGTGTCTTCCTAGTTCTTGCAGGCATTTAAAGAAAACTTGAACATTTAAATTTTATTTTTTTTTAAAGAAGTTCACCAACTGCTTTTGGTGCATGCAGAGCACGCCAGCTTTTCTTAGAAAAAACACGTTGCAGGCCAGATTTCCCTCACAGCCCCATTCTTCAGAAGTTTAAGCTGGAATAATACGGACATTGGAGGAAGGATCAGAAACCATCTGAGGGCAAGTCTTCCTTTCTGCCCCGTGTTTCTCAAGGCAGTCACCAATTTTTGGTGCAAGATAGAAAAAATCAGCTTGGGTGAATACTTACCAGATGCCAATACTAATTTGTCAGAAGCAGATGTTGCTTTCTGTTTCAAAACTGGAATAGCTCAGCTCTGGGACTTCTGCTGGGGGAACTTACCATCAACACAGAGATTTAAAAAAAAAAAGAAGTGTGTTAGAAATAGTTCAGCTCTTCTGACTCTTCGCTTTTACTATAAGACATGATTATAGGCTAAGGTCGCAAAACAGAGCCACTAACCTCTGTTTGAACTTCCTCGTGTTCAGCACATGTGGGTATTTCATTATTGGTTCAGAGGCATAGCTGACTGACAGGACACACATACCAGGAAAATGTGCAATCTTACTTTTAAGTCTTTCAACCCATCCCTGTTTCCTCCACGTGCATATGAAGGAGGAAGCCATATCTTTAAGAATAAGACCCTTAAGAAATACAGCTTTATCCCCACTCTTCCTGTGAAATATTAATAGATGCTGCCAGTGGGACAGAGCTCTTTAAGGGTGTTGTGTAAAATATCTCACTCTGTGTTCACTGCAGCACTGAGCACACAGACACCTTTTGATTTTTCTCCAGTAAAGGAAAGACAGGGCAAATTTTGGAGATGAGGCAGCAGAGATGCTCTGCAACAGCAGTAACAACCATCCTCTCGCCTGCACAAAACTGGGAGCTATTGACTATTCATGGCAAAGCGTCCAAAGCGCAGCGGCAGAGCCTGTGGAAAATGACAGCGTGTAACAAGATTGACTGGCATTTCCTTCACGCTGGGTCACATGCCTCCTAATTCACACACACACACAGCCTCATAGGCTGATCGAATGACTTCTATCTCTGCAGTCCACATACCTTCCACAGAAAGAGTTGTTTTATTATGCACATGTACAGCTCTGTTTTCAATCAGTCACCTTGAGCGAATGACTGAGGGCCAGTGTTCGCTCCATCCAGAGATCTCTGCGTTTGCTCTCTAAGGGGCATAATCTCCATCCGTAAGCAATTTTTTTTCCCCTCGGGGAGGTGGGGAATAAAAAAATACGCAGATGTCCCTCCTGCCTCCCCCTCTCCAGGCGCCTTTCTATGAAGTTTGCTCGTCTTAGCTGGGAAAGCGCAGGACAATCGCGGCTGTCAGCAAGCACTGCGGTGGGCTGCACTGGGAAAGGTGGGGCTTGCTGTTGTGGGGTTGTAGTGGGATTAGGGCTCACGTGAGCCGGGATTTGTGCGATGCTGCCCGCTCGCCGCCCCAGCGCGGGCAGGGGGCACGGGGAGCGCAGGCAGGTCGGGGTGCCGGGGGTCCGCGCAGCCCCGCCGGGGCAGCAGCTGGCACGGGGCTCAGCTCACCTCAACCTCTGCCCCGGAGAGACAGGAGCGTGGGGTGAAAGCAGCCACCAGCTGGCTGGCAGGACGTGGTAATTAGCTCAGTGCAGTGCCAGCCTTATTAAGGACAGTGCAGGTGATGATGACGTTGGCACACTGATTCATTACATCTAGAGGGGAAAATCCGCCTAGTAAATGCTGAAGCACAGTAAATATTTTTGGCTCCTGCCAGATTGATCCTTGCATTATGCTGAACAGCCTATATTTGTAGAACTGAGGAAGTTAAAAATAAGGTTGGTGGAAAGCTACAAGATAGGGAAAGGATTTGCGTTTTATGGCCACCAGCAATAAACTTTTTTTATTTGTTTCTTTTTGGTGGTAAAAATTTCAACACTGTTTTTTTCTTCCCATTCCTTTCTTTCACTCTGGATTTCACTGCTAGGTGAAAGCTCATTATTTATTTTCTCTTGTCGGTAATATTCTGTAAGGGAGCTGTAAATCTGGAGCACACACAGTTGGGAAATGATTTCTGACAGAATTCTTTTGCAAATATGTGGTGCAATCCTGCAAAACACTTCAGCCCTGACAGTCCTCGGGGGGGTGGTGCAGACATATCAAAGCTTGTAGCAGGGAGGCTGGATGCTCTGGGCTTTCCTGTGGGCTAGAGGGCTTTACGAGCTTCAGTTCATGGAGATAAATGATTAAACCAACTTCTGACTCTTTTGTTTTCCTGCACTCAGGCTCTCACCTGAACTTTAGCTGCCTGTTATATGCTGTTGGGATATCCTTAAGAGATCGTCCAGGAATGGTGGATCACTTGCTGCCTACTGATGAATCCTTTTCATCCACAAGATCTTCTCTTGGATACTTTGGGGACATGACAGCAGGTGTGAGGTCCTACCAAATGCTGCCCTCTCCCCTGTCAGAAGATGACAGTGACTCGTCCAGCTTTTGTTCTTGTTCCAGCCCTGACTCCCAGGTGCTCAGCTCCAGCTATGGAAGCACATCCAGTGCGGAAAGTCAGGACAGTATCTTAGACTATTTATTGTCCCAGGCATCTTTGGGGAACACCACTGCATCATGGTGGGACAAAAGGAGACTTCAGCCAATAGTGAAAGAGGAGTACTTTAGGTTGCCTGAATTTGCCGTGGATATGGAAGACTCAGGACCATTTCAGCCAACGCTTGAGGAAATTGAGGAATTTTTGGAGGAGAACATGGACTTGGAGCTCAAAGAAAGACCTAAAAGTGAGACCAAGGACTTGAGAGCTTGCAGCCAAGTTTCTGTTGCTTCGCTGCAGCAAAAAGACCATATGTTACCCAGTGCTAGTTTAAAAGAGAGTAAAAATGAGCAGTTGAACAGCTCAATGGAAGGTGGCCAAGCTTCAAATGGAGGAATGACCTTAGAGAATGGGATACCGGTTATGCTCCAAATTCAGCCTGTACAGATCAAACAGGAGTCCAACACAAGCCCCAGTTCCCAAGGACCAGCACAGGAGAACATTAAAATTGCACAGCTCCTAGTCAACATCCAAGGACAGACGTTTGCCCTTGTGCCTCAGATAGTTCAGTCGTCCAATTTGAACTTGTCCTCTAAATTTGTCCGCATTGCTCCCGTCCCCATCGCCGCCAAGCCAATTGGGCCAGGAGGCATGATCCAGGGGCAGACGGGAATCATCATGGGTCAGAAATTTCAAAAGAACCCTGCAGCCGAACTCATTAAAATGCACAAATGTTCTTTTCCTGGTTGCACCAAGATGTACACGAAAAGCAGCCATTTGAAAGCCCACCTGAGGAGGCACACAGGAGAAAAGCCCTTTGCGTGCACGTGGCCGGGTTGTGGATGGAGGTCAGTATTGGGGTGCAGCTCTGTCCAATCCCCTTTCCCCTTTTTGCTCACTTGACCTAACTTGCTGAGCAAGTATGTTTGCACTCTGATTTATAAACTCTTTCTGTTGCCAGAACTTGTTTGGTTGGTTTGACAATGAAGACCTTTTTTCTTCCTGTTAGGTAACCCATGGGTTTTGATAAATTAAATAGCACAGCATCACCTGCTGGCACCAGCAGTTTTAGTGTCTTAAAAAAAATAAAAGTAGTCCATCATAATTTGTATTTCATTCTAGAGGGTCAGATTAAGCTTGTTACCACAGGTAAGACCTGGTGTTTGCATTGGTGTGGTTGCAGCACACCAGCCCCAGCAGAGCCGTGGCTGGCACCAGCTGAGGCTGTGAGTGAACTGGATGGTTTAGGGCAGAACTGCTGTGCACAGCCCTGTGTGGCTCCAGCTGTGTGGGACTAAACATGGTCAGTGAATGGCTGTGACAAGCAAGTGTGGTTAAAAGCAGTATTCTGTGCGCTTTCATAGAAAATGCACTCCATCCCACTCCTGAAAATGCTAGCAGTGACACTCTGGCATACTCTGGATTTTATTCTCTGTCTTGATTCAGAAAAATGCGTGGGTGCCACTCAAAGTTGCAAAAAAGCTGTCAGATGTAACAACATAACCAGAAGGCTGAGGTGGAGTTAAA
Source organism: Corvus moneduloides (assembly GCF_009650955.1). Taxonomy (NCBI): domain Eukaryota; kingdom Metazoa; phylum Chordata; class Aves; order Passeriformes; family Corvidae; genus Corvus; species Corvus moneduloides. Next base: position 11,090,292 of record NC_045486.1, read on the forward strand.
CATTGCTTGAATGAAAGATTGCAGGTTTTATTGAAAAAATGTTTTGCAGAGGGATTTTATTTTATTTTATTTTATTTTATTTTATTTTATTTTATTTTTAATACAACTTGAAAAATTTAGTCTTTTAAAAAACAACAACTTTTATTTTAAGGAAACTTTGACAGGTGCCTTCCTCCCTCTTTCCAGTTAGCTGTATTACTGGTTTGGCTGCTAGCAAGTGCTAATATACAGCACCACGAATGATGATGGCAGAAAACATAATCTTAACTACCTTGTGTTAAATTAAACTGAATTTCTTTCAAATAATATGCTGCAGAGCTTCAGTGAGCAATGCCTAATGAGAAAATGGGTTTTGATCATGGGCAACAGACGAGGTAAAAAGTAACAGGAGAGTGTTGTGTAAAAATGCAAGTATGTGAGACATGCAGCAGTTAGAGATGGCTGGGTTGGTTTGAGGGAAAAGGTCACAATGGAGCTGAACCCTCTGTTCCCCAGCTGGACCAGTCTGAAGTTTGCTTCTCAGAAGGGCTGAGCAGGTTAGTTTATGGGGCTCTACAAACAGGTGGTGATTTGTTTCCTTTTGTCCGTGCAGCACCTTTCATGAGCTCAGTTTCTTGCTGCTCAGGGTGCCCTCTCACCAAATTCAGCTGATTAGTCCCAGAAACCGTGGGCTGGTTGCTCCCGACCTGCAGTAGAGGCGCTCGCTGCTTTTTATTTGTTTGCCAGAGTATGTGTGCACAGGCAGCAGATGTGCCTGTGGGTGTCATGTTGGCTTTCCTTGCGCTGGGATGTGAGCACAGCTCTCCTTTTTGTGACACATGCACGTGGCACGTGAGGGTTTGTCTAATCCACGCTGAGATTTGTACCAATGCTCCCAGTGACTTTCGTGGCTCAAGATCAGGAGCCTGAAGTGTTGCCTGTGGGTGACCTTCTCCAGCCCTGTCTTATCACAAAGCTGGTGTTCCCCAAGATACAAAACTAAGGGGAACATTTAGGAAAAATATTAAGTGATAAAGGATGATTAAATTTACAACAGGTGCCTCTCTTCTCGAAGTGTTACGGCGAATGGTGTGCATCAAAAGCAGGATGCTCGTGGGCCAAGAGAAGTGCAGGTCCCGCAACCTGGAGCACCCTGAACTTTCAACCACCACAACTTTTTAAAGATGAGCCCAACAGTAATGAGAAATTAATCACCTTCATAATGAAGAACATGTGTCTTGTCCACAAACAGCTGCTGCAAGTACTTTTCAAACTCTATTGCTCTTTGTCTTGTTGAATTTCACAGCCTGGGCTGCAATCCCAATCCCCAAAACCCCCAGACTTTGGAAGGGCTCTGCTATGAGAGGAGAATTTTATAGCCAGCAGGAGAGTCTGTGTTTGAGGAGCTGCCTCCTGTGCTCGCAGCAATCCTTAGCACCAGCCTGAGATTGCTGCCCATCCCCTGCACGCTGCTCTCACATCGAAGGCCAGACCCAACTGAGCATTGAATTACTCAGTCTCCTTTCATCAATAAACCATGTTTACCTTTTCCAGAAGTTCAGTGAGAGCTGTGACTTAAGCCTCACATGACCTAAGTCCAATGCATCTGGCCACTCTGTTTGCTCTGAGGTCTATATAATCTCAGATGAATTTAAGCAGTAAAACACTGCCGGGCTCTGCTTTCTCCCTCTTTCCCCTGTGTTCTTGTGCTTGTGTATTTATTTTTTCACTGAAGACACTTAAGATCTGATCTCACTGGAGATAGTAATTTCAAAAACCAAAACAAAGTGTTGCCTAGCACAAAGTGCCTGAGCTCAGTGGGACGGTTAAAGGTTCCTCAGCTCTCTGTGCAGCCATGCTATGATGTTTTAAATTCACCAGGGTTGGAGCGTGCACCCAGCAAACCCTTTTGCTAACCCCTAGGAGGGCTGGAGAGCCTTAGCACCTCCCTGATGGAGGCTAAACACTGCTCACTTGTGCCCTTCCAAGGCACAGAGCAAGGGCTGTTTCGGCAGGCTGCAGAGTGGTGCTCATCTGGCAGTGGCCAGTGACCCGTTGTGTTCCCTGGACGGGTCAGGGCACTGATCCGTGTTGTGTCACCATCTACCTTTGGCACCACAGCCTCTGGTTAGCACTGCTCAGGCCAAAGAGCTGAGCTGCAGTGTGGGCTGGGCCCAGGAGCTGTGTGATGGCACAGAGCAGGAGAAGCTCCTGCTTCCCCTCCCTGGCACAGTATCGTGCAAAGCTGCAGTTGCTGCAAGGCTGTGGGATGAGGCAATTGGCTTTAAATGCCCCACTGCATCTTCTGGCTGGAGGCTCCACAGGTGACAGCATGGGACATAAGCTCTGCCTGGTTTGGCAGGGAGGGTTTAAAGGCTTCTAACATGTGTGGCCAGGAGTGTGCTTGGGCCCGAGTGACTGTGAGCAGTACCACGCATGGGGCAGGGCAGGCATCTCGCATTGGTTTTTCTTGCTGATGCTGTGCAAGGGATGGCAGGTGCACAGGAGCTGTGCTGCTTTATTGTAGCAAAGCTCTGGGGATGGGCAGCAGGAATCAGCCTGGAGCCTTCCCTCCAATCTGGAGGAGAGGTACAGCCTGAGTTGGCCTCAATGGCTGGTGGGCATGGCAGGGACCAGGAGTACCAGGCTGAAGCTATTGACCTTTCTCGTCCCATGAGCCACATAGGAATGTCCCCATATGGCTGGGAGACACAGGACACGTCCTACACATCAGGGAGCTCTAGGATTTTTCTTCAAGGGAGATATCATTACAGTCCCTTGGGGTCCTGCCAGATAGAAGGATGAAGTTGCTGTGGGATTGCCCAGATCCCTTCACTTTTCTTTTGAAGGAGGAGTCCTTCTGGAAATGGCAGTGGCAGAATAGTGAGGTATTCCTTCGGGCTTCCCTTTTTTTTTTTTTTTTAAATTTTACATTACACAGGGGTTTATTTTCACTTTTTTTGGGTTGATCTCAGTGCCAGAATGTGCTGCAGATATTTCACTGCAGAGTCAGGCCGCCAGATCCTCCCAGCTTCCTTGTCCTAACCTTTGTGTTGTTTTTTTGTAAACACACAGACAGCTTGAGGTTTATTTCTGTGGGCTCTGTAAGCTGATCTTTCCGTCACTGCTGGGGAACAGTATTGCAACATTCCTGCCTCTTCAGCTAAGGACATCGTTATGAGGCAGAATGTATTTTTATCGGATGAACTCATCCAAGCTCATTCCTGACGTGCGCCTCTTTCTCCCCCACCATCCGTGCAATTCCCCTCGAAATGCACTTGTGAAGCTCTTGTGCAGCATTAGCCAAGTGCTACTGCGCTTCTGTTGCAGATGGTGACCTCAGTGGCCAAGGACATAGGACAAGGCAACCCAGCCACATCTGTTTTTACTCCTTTGAAGTCTGTATATAAGAGGATAGCTCTTTGCAAAAGTGCTTTTCCCTCTCTGCTCCCTCTTTTCCCTGGATGTGGCACAGGTCTGTTCCTTGTCCAGCGCTCAGTCCTGTTGAGCCAGTCTGCACAGGCAACATCCTGCACTCTCCAGGCCCACTCATCCATAGCCCTACAAGAGCTTCCCTGCAGGGATCTGGCACTGGGACCAGCTCAGTGTTAAGGACTTGGGAGAAATCCCTGACCCTGCTGCTCCCAGGTCCACACTGTGTTTTTGGGAAGCTATGGCTGAAAGGAGCAGGGGTGTTAGAGGAAGCAAACATGCAAGCAGAAGGCATGAAGAGAAACCTGTGTCATAGCCTTTATGAGGAAGACTCATCCCAGACAAGGACCAGGTTGACAGCTCCATAACAACTGCCTGTTCTTCATGGAGAATTTGACTCTTTCACCACGAGGATACCAGGGCAGGGAAAGGAAGAAAAGCAAGTGAATAGGTGAAAGAATCTCCCCTAGAAATGCCCCTGGGAGAGATGTGCCCACACTGTATCTTACCCACGGTGAGTGACTGCATCTGCTTTCCACTGGCTGAATGCTCTCTGGGGAGCATGACCAGACTGAAGAGCTGCAGCAACTGAGGAAACCATTACCAGCTTTCCCAGTGCCTATGTCCTGGTCCTCAACTGTTGGCAGGAGATCAGAGCTAATTAAAACCTTTATGTGGAAACTTACTTTTCTTGCATGAGGGACTTATTCACAGGAGCCCAGCAGTCCTGTTTTCTCCCTTTCATAAAAATAGCGTATTCGCTCTGTTGGTGATGTGATATTTTGCTCCAGAAGGGCACATTTTTCTACATGTTCTTTCCCCGATTTGTTCAGCTAGTGCCCATGACTTCATTTATTTATTGTAAATAAACAGCTGATACCATTTCTTGCAAGCTCTCTTTCTGTGCTGCTCTTTGTTACTGCTCTGGCAACAAAACACTTAATTGCCCTTTGTCAGGCAGCAAATTTTTTGTACCCATTTGGACAGGGCTGTTTTAGTGTGACATTGTTAATTAACCCTCTGTCTCCCAGTCATGTCCAAAGTGGTAATAGAGCCAGCCCTGCTCTTAAGACCAAAGGATTAGCTCATTTGAGTTCAATAATGCCTCTGGGATTCATGGTGGCTATTTGGGGATTTTTCTGTGTAGATGGAAGGTGGAAAATATCTAAAATTCAAAAGACTATGGAGTGCAGTTTTGGTAATTAAGGCTCATTCTTGATTTCAATTTACCCATGCTACCTATGCAAATAAGTATGCTAATGGCCGTTGGGGCCCACCTGAATTTCAGCTGTTGAGATGCTGAGCATCTCTGGTACTATTAACGACTCTTCATGCAGCCTGCAGGAGCACACACAGAAGTAAATTTTTCATCTGGATCTAATAAGTCATAGTGTTTCTAGGTAGCTGTGGCTACCTAGTTGGAGTCCCACTCAAACTGGGTGCAGTTAGGGCGTGTCTGTTGTGCTCATGTCTGTGGGAGCTTGAAACAGACCTCACCTGCAGGACGGTGGTTGCTGTCTCTGCTCGAGGATTGGATTGTCCGTGCTTGGATTTGCAGGAGAGAGATGGTGGGAGTGGCTTTGGAGGGGACCAGCAGAGGGATCAGAGCAGCGCTGTTTTTGTCAAGCTGCACCCATGTTGTGGGGTCTAGGGCGAGGCTGTACAAACGTTGCCTCCGTGCATTGCCGTGAGTCCAGGGCTGACACGGGATGAGGCTGGTAATTGGGTGTTTCCACCAATGCTGCTGGCAGCAGGCTGGGACCAGCCCAGCCCTGCTGCGTGTTCCTTTCAGTTCCTGGAGTCTCCCAGTGGCCTGAGGGGACTTCTTTTAACCTGCTGTGAGAGACTCAGTGTTACAAAATCCCATTTATCTGAAAAGGCTTCTCCTCTCTTGCAGGTTCTCCAGGTCAGATGAGCTGTCCCGGCACAGGCGCTCCCACTCGGGGGTGAAACCCTACCAGTGTCCTGTCTGCGAGAAGAAGTTTGCTCGAAGTGACCACTTGTCCAAACATGTCAAGGTGCACCGGTTCCCACGAAGCAACCGCTCCGTCCGCTCCGTGAACTGATGGGTCCCACTCTCCCCTTCCCGCCCAGCCATCCTACAGCAGCCAATGACAGCACTTTGCTCACTATATTTCTAGTGATAATTTATTTGTCTCCACAGAACAGTCAATGCTGTTACTTGATATCACCATGTTTGAGTACCCCATGTCCTTCAAAGATGATTTGAGAATGAAGTTCTTTTTGGGTCAGGAGAGCGGGGCGCCTCTTCCTTTTTTTTTTTTTCTTTTAAGGATATTATTTTCATTTCCTTCTATCTGTCTCTCCTTTGCTGCTGCTTCTTTTGGAAATTACAGTGTTTTATTTTTAGCTGTTTTCTGCTGCACAGGAAAATGTAAAAGTTGCTTGCTGCTAGTTAATTATAGCCCTGGCATTCCTGAGGGCTTTGCTCATGTACAGGCCATTCATTGTGAGTTTTTATTAAGCTGCTCTATTTGTCCAGTTTGGAAACAGCAAATTCCTTTTGAAATGAGAACAATTCCTTTGTTTTTGGGTCGTCTGAGCCAAGGATTTGTAGGGGCTGGCCATAGGAGGAGGAACAGTGGGAGTCGGGGATGGGGCAGACAAGGCTTGGAGAGCACTGGAATGTGCCTCCATGCATCTCTGATTTTCCCGGCTCACATTTACCTTTCCCTTGGCTAGGGCTATATATAAATATTTATGTATATATATTCATACATACATACATATATATATATTTAAGCAAAGGCACGTCCCAAGCAAACCCAGAGGCTCAGGCTGGATGGAATGGCTTGGAGTGGAGCCTTTGGAACTGTGTGCGTGCTTCTGTCCTGTGCTGCCAAGGGGTGAAAGGATGCCCAGGTGTCAAAGGACGCTGCTTTCCTTTGAGGCTGGTTTGCAGCATCCACTGTCTTTAGCAGAAGAGCTGTTGTCTGCACACAAAGCAGCACGAAGATGTTTGTGAGAGCCTCTGAGCTCTGTTCCTGTCTCTGCTCCTGCCCCCTCGTGTGATCTGGAGGGAGAAAGGAGAGCCCCAGCCGCGGGGGTGCCTGGTGAGCCCTGGGCATCGCCACATCCACTGTGAGTGAAGGCCTGGCTGGCTGGAGCTAAGTCTCTCTTTGCCTGCTGGCTGGCAGGGTCTGTAGGCTGTGCCTGTGCCCAGGGAGGGTGGGAGGCACCGTGGCCTGGTGGGGCAGCACTGGGAGATCGGGGTCTAGGGGTGACCCTCGGTGCTAATCCCCTCCCTCCCGACAGCCATGTCAGAGCTCCATGCAGCTGGGGTGGGCGAATGGGTGAGAACAGTAGCCAAAAGAAACAAATTTGTGTGATAGCTGGCTAAGAAGGGAATTTAAGCAAATGATCAGATGGTAGCAGGCAAGTGATTTTATTTGTGTTTCTTCTTGTTTCGTTTTTCCTTTTGAACTCTGGCAATTGTAAGAAGCTTTAGAAGAAAATAGAATTCAGTAATTAGGAATGATTTTATAATGGATGTTGCATTTCCTTTCCATTCGCAGATGGCATCTGTTTGTCTTTTCTGTCGGCAAAATGGGAAGTAGGAAAGTGTGATCCTAGCGCTAGGCAGAGCAGGAACCCGTGCTGTGCCAGAACAGCAGGTCTAGCTAAAGTGAATGCATTCCTTTTGTCCTCTAGAAATTAATATAAATGAACTATCATCTATTGACTGGTTTATATCACATCCTATGAATGTATGTAAATAAAACTGTACATAGATGCATATCTATATAAAATATCTTTTAATAACATATCAAATTTGTGTAAATTGGAAACAAAAATACCTATAAAGCCAGTGTACATAAGTTACAATTCTGTATATTTTCTTTTGTTCTTCATAAAAATATATTTACTTTGACAATAAAATGAAAATGGAAATTTTAAATCCCTCCTTGAAATTATTATTCATTAATTTCCTTTATAGCCAGCTCTCTAATCAGGACAATCGCACTTGAAATTTCGATTCACCTGGATGTAAATTTTCAGGTGCTGTGTAACAGGGAGAGGATGGAACAGTTCTGAAGTTATCTTCAGTTTTTCTCATCTCAGAAAGTTCTCGGAAGGCGCGAGATGTCTCAGCTCTCTCTTCGCTGGAGCCCTCACGCCTCGCTTGGCAGCCACACTGGGACACAAACGCCTTCCGTGGCTCCTGACTGCTGTGGGACAGGTCTGCAGATGCAGTAAAACTGTGGTTAATAAAGCAGAGCAAGCAGGTTTTGAGGGAATTCCAGCTTTAGCGATTAGTGTGGAGGAGGAAGGGCTTCAAAGTCTGCTTCAGACTGTGGCAGTGACTCACCGTGTGATCCAAGACAAAGGACTTGATTGCCATGTTCTGCAGTTCCCTTTCTTGTAAAATGGGGATAATAACGCATCACAGTGGTACTGTGGGCCTTAATCTGCATTTGTGTGACCCTTGGTTGGAAGGAGCAAGCAGTAAGACCAGTAGTCACAGGAATAAATTGATACAGAAAGGCCCAGCACGACGGAGGTCTTGGTGCCAGGGCACCTCAGTTGGCTCTTCTGTAAATCCCGCGCCTGAAAGAATGATGTGAAGGAGCTGTGGTAGGAAGCATGGCCTCAGGCCTGAGGAGAAGACACCCTGTTCTGCAACATCCATTGCTTCCATTTGTAACAATAGGGGCATGAACACCATGCTCTTGTGATCTGAAAGCCGGGACATCTCTTGCACTGTGCTTTTGGTTCTTTGTCCTCCACTGGAAGAAGAAACCAGCAACATGACTGGTGTTAAAGTCACTTCTGAGTCTCCATGGGAGCAATGGTGCAGTGGGTCCAGATCTTCTCCCAGCAAGAATCATTCTGACACTAACAGGCACTGAGGGATTAAAGTCTTTCCCTGAAGAACAGCCACCAAAAAGCGCCAGCTGATGAGCCTGGGCTCTCCAGACCCCTGATTATTTTTCCCAGAGAATCCCTTTGAGTTTGGCAAGAGGACCGAGGGATGAGGCAGACTAAGTTCTGTGCACTCCAGGTTGTTGTTACCTCCTGAGGTGTAGCCTGAAGATCAGAGGGCTCAGGACAGCGGTTTTAAGCTTTAATTAGCAAGCCTGCACCAAGAGGATCTGCAATTCCCTTCTGTTCTCACCCTATCCACTTCATCTGTTAAACCAGCTGCTTTATTTTAACCAGCATCTCAGTCTCTTCCCCATCTCACCTGGAGTTCTGATATTGCTGTAAAGTTGGGCAATTCACCCTGCAAGACCTTTGGGGCAGAAGTTGCTATTTTTCTGCAAGAGGTAATACTTAAAGCTGAAGTGGAGTAATGTAAAATCCCTGCTGTTGGAGCACAGCAGGGCAGAAAGATCTAAGTTATGTTTTAGCCTGGAATATTTTCCATGAAATGCATATTCTCTCTCTTTTTTTTTTTTTTTCTTTTTCTCTTTGTTTTAATAAGGGTTTTGATTGTGAATTGTGGGGTTTTTTTCTAGTTAATACCTAAGGAAATATAAGTTTATGTAAAAGTTGCAATATTTTGCTGAAAAGAGTAGAGCCATGTTTGCTGTGAAAGCAGAGTTAGTTCTGCATGAAATGAATGACACTGTCAGAGTTTTGTCACAAAAAACTAGAACTTTCCAAAAGAGATTTTGATGTTTGTTTTATGTGGAATTACTGGCCTGGCTGGGTTTTGCTGATTCATGAGAAAAATGTGGCCTTGCCTTAAGTCTGGCTTTATCCACCTGAAGGTAAATATATATTTAAGTGCTTTGATGCCACAACTAGATAAGTTTATTATGTCCCAGCTTCAGCAACTCTGCATGGCAAAGCACAGCATGGCATGGTTATGCATATGCCTAAGTCCATTGACTTCAAACCTCTGTAATTTCTGAAGTGTGAATGGACACATGTGCAGTGGTACAGCCTTCACAAGATGATCATGATCTGGTTCCTAATGCTTACCAGAACTTTGTGTGTTTTTAAAAGGTTTATAGTCCCTATGTCAGAACTGGTGGTGAAGGAGTAGTGCTAGGAGAGGTAAGGAACTATCACCTGGGGAGGCTGTACTGGAGGAATGGACTAAGCAGAAGGAATAGGAGTAAAGTGATCTTTCTCTAAGGTGACCTGACTTCTGTGACCTGTGCTTAAACATAGTGCAGAGGAGAGATGTGTCTGAGACCACAGAGCAGCACAGAGGGGAAATGGGAGCGGAGCCAGGATGTCCCGAATCTCCTTTGCCCCAGACAGTGGCACAGATCACATGCCAGTAACATGCAGCGGGTTACAGGAGGCAAGGAGTAATAGGACACATGAGACATCAGGTAAACAAAGAAAGATAAAGATGGGACACAGGTAAAGTCAGGTTGCACTGATAATGCGTGCTTTTGGAAAGGATGCCGGGGGAGAGGAACGAGATCTTGCTTGCTGGTGTGCCACATGTGGGAGTCACCAAGGCAGAGTTCCCTAGAAAGAGTCCTGCCTCCCTGACCTATGTTGTGTGGGACTTTTTACCCCGGCAGTTTTGAGGGGAGCTCAGGGAGCTGCACCCCTGTGGAAAGCAAACCAGCCCGTCGATCAGGGTGTTGTGATGGAAGGTGGCAACTCAGGCTCCCTGGAGGAGCACTTGAGTCTAGATCCTGTGATATTTGCGACAGTTTTCTGCTTCCCGCCCTCCCTGGGGGTTGTTTTCACTGAAGTCCTTGTGCCAGGAGCCTTCTCCTTGTCTAAATGGCCACTATACATTTAATCCAAACAACCAGGTGACTCCAGCACAAAGCTGGTGGCAATAATCCAGCGTTAATGATTACCCTGGGCCCCTTGGGTTATGTAAGCCTGGATGTGCTGTACTCAGCTCTCGGCTCGGACCTGCCCTCCCCATCTGGGAGAAATACCAAGGACCTGCCAACACACATAGAAAGTTGTTTGGAGCCAGCTGGGATTTTCCTTTTGACAGCACCTATGAAACCCGTTATTCACTCAGTTCAGTGATTGCCATGCCATGCTTGCTTGTTATTCAGAGATGTTGCTCTTAAAGAATGAGTTGTGCTAAGCTCCCACTGGCTTCAGCACAAGCCAAAGACAGTGACTGCTATGACTTATCCAGGGGAAAAATTTCCCAGCTAAGGCAGGAGCTGCAAATCCCAGCAGGTCCTTGGCTTCCCTTGCTCATTCCTTCTGGGACATTGGTGTTTTTGTGGCTTTTAATCTCTTGTTCCATGGGTGTTAGTTTCGTTCTTGCCTTTTTTTTTTGGGGGGGGGGGTTGGGTAGGTGGGTGGTGTGAGATGTTTGAACGTGTGTGATGTGTGAAAAACAGATACTGAAGAATCTTCAGAGGGTTGGGACATAATGCCTCTTCTGGTCAAATGATCCAGATCACGAGGTTTGTAGCTCCTCAGTGCTCAGTCTTTCACAGGTCTAAGCTTTCATTTGCTCTGCCAGATCAGTGCAGGTTTTCCTCCAGCTGGAGCGGGAGCACATCCTTCATCTCTTGCCATGCTCTCTACTATGCTCTATTTTTCTGATGGTTTTGTGGTTAGGCTGACTCAAAGCCCATGTAAGTACTTGATCTCCTAAGGAGATAAGGCTGGAGGAACCCCAGCTCTTAGAGAAGTCTACTGCAGAGAGCTTTCATCAGCTCACCCATCCTGCCTACAGAGCGTGTGTGCCTTGGCCAGCATCTCACTGAGCCCCAGATTGCTGTTCGAGTCATTCTGAAGATTAGAGCAACATCTGACAAGGGTTTGGCTATCATGGGAAGAGGGCAGTGTTTGCATCTCTGCCCCAAGCACAGCAAGACAAAGTATTAGGTGGAATGGGAGTGAAATACAGGAATGACAAGCAGCAGTTTGGAAAGCCAGCTCTCCTCTTGCTCACGCTGGTGTGGATCTGGTAACCCTTGTCCTGCTGATGTTGGATTCAAAAGCATCCTGAAAGGGAGAGAAAATCGAGGTGAATGTGGCCTATAGTTTTCTGTAAGGGAGCTGAGGAAGGAAAACAGAAACTGGAGAGAGTTATGGCATAAAAGGCACTGTTCAGTCTTTTCCAGTTAAAAGAGAGTGATGGGCTCGTTTCGCAGAAAGGGCTCTGCTTGCGCAGGAGGAAGGTCTGAGCTGGCAGCCCACGTCAGAGCAGCTGCTCTGCACTGCTCTGGGGCAACAGCAGCTTTACATCAGGAGGTTTAGTGAATAATAATAAGAGGGTTGTGCCTTGGACTGTTGGCAGTCACAAAGAGAAGGGTTTGGGACTGCTTGCTGTCAGTCCCTCAGGTCTCTTCCTTGTATGATACTGCTTTTCTCCTGAATCTGTAGCTGATTCTTGGAGTGGACTCAAAAGCAGAAATATTTTTATCCATATAAACCAGGAACCTCCATAGGCAGTCCGAGGCATTTAGTAGAAAAATCTATCCAGGAATTGTTTTGCATGTGACTGAGGGTGGAGTCCAGTAGCCCACAAAAAGAGAAGTACAAAGAATTACTGTTATGTATCTAAAAAAGATTCTGGCATCTGCCTTTCCTACTGAGTCCAGTGGGCCCCAGCATAAGCCCTGATACTTATTCCAACATTTTGGTTGCAAATACAGGAATTGGGCTACGCTGAAAAGCATTCAGGCAATTAATAAACTCACCTTCCATAAGTGGGAGAGTGACGTGAATATTTGAGTTTGGCTGTTGACTGCTGACTTTTTCTGAGAAGTCTATAAACAGCAGCCAGGTAGTCTCTCACTTTTTGTTTCTCTAGTGTGTGTTGTTTTTCCATGGACAACATGTTCTGGACCTTAGAGAGTTGGCCGGAGCTAGATTCATTCAGATCCTGTGTCCCTGGTGGCAGATAATGCATCAGGGAGGGCAAAGGGCTTGGAAATTTTGTTATGTCAGGATGGTGATCCTGCAGCCAGCATGGCTGCAATAACAGCTGGGCTGTGCTGACGGTGGCAGTGCTGGAGCAGGCGGCCCCATGGACCCCTGCCCGTACTGGACCTCAGCTCCCCTGTGCCGCTTCTCGGGTCTGACTGGGACACTGTGGCTCCACGGAGCTGGGAAGTTCATGTCCAAGGACAGGGCTGACGTGGGAAGCCCTTGCTCTAATGAGACCTCTCTGCCTTGGCTGATGTAGAAATGGCCTCTGGTGTGGTTTTGCCACTGCTGGAAGTGGCAGATGCTCCTGGGGAAGGCCCACTTTGGCTGGAAGGAGAGCACAGGACGATGAGCAATCTGTCCCCTCTCAGAAAACCAAGTTAGTTACAGCTGACAAGTTTGCTGGTAAACTCTCCCACTTGCTCCTTAGGAATTAATGGCACAACTGGAGGGTGTTCATTTACCTGCCACCCAGGACCTTTAGTCTCCTCGCAGGGTATTGGTATTCGAACAACTGATAAATAAACACACATTAGTAAGACATTGGGTGGATTTTTTTGGTACTGAAACTCCAGTAGCCCTTCTCCAGTACTCCCCTGCCTGAGCTCCTGAGCACTAATCCCTCACTCAGTGTCCCTGGCATTGCCTGGTAGATAATCCAGGCTTGAGATCAGTAACAGCCCTGAAAATTTAATGTGAATCAATCTCTGTCATGCCTAAAGGAGAGATTAGCAAATTAGAATTGGTCCTGATGACTTCATGCAAGTTACTTGATACCCTGTGACTGATCCCTGGTGGGTGGAAGACCATGAATCCAGGGAGAGCTGGAGCCACCTTCCTAGCTTTGCTCCTGCATTTTCATGCCAACCTCATTGAATCAAATTATCTGTTCTAAATTAATAATGGTATTTGGCAGCTCTCTAGCATCTTCCAGCTGAGGAGCAGAACATACTTCCCAGTGGGAAATTAAGCCTTTCCAGCGCCTTGAAGAATAGTTGTCACCTTCACTGTGCAAGGTCAGAAAAAGGATTTAAAGGGTTTGATCAATAGTCCTTGGGGAGCTTGTGGCAGAGCTGTTGAGGAAGTCCAAATGTACCAGTTCCTCCTAAGACCCAGACGTCAACCATAGCTTAATGATTTGGTGTGATTTGGAGCCATCTACACACTGATGTATAGATGCACACTGGGGGAGAAGTGGGGAGGCTTTTTAGCCCTCTGGGTAGGTGTAAGACTTGCATGAGGCGAAATGCAAGGAATGACAAACGTTCATTCTGCTGATGTAGCAGGAGTGATGTTGATGCAGGTGTGGCCCTTGCAGCTTCTGCAGGACCTGGGGAGCAGTAGGGGAACAACTGGGCTGTATCTGCTTGTGACTTTTTGAGTCCTTGCAATGGCCCTTGCAATGACCTCTGCAAGACGGGGTCATGTTCTTCATCTTCTGTGGGGGCATGTTGGCTCCCACAGTAAGTAGCAAGAAATTCAGCTCAATTTTTTTTCCTACCTTTATCACCCCATAAAGCACTTCCATGCTGGTGAAGCTGTCACCCTTGTGGTGTGACCAAGAGGAGGCTGACTAGCAGCCTCACAGGTTTCCTTGCACTAAAGTTCAGCTTGCACCTTGCACCAGTTTCCTAAAAATCCACCTACAATCTTTCCTCCTTAACTTTGATACGTTCAGCTTACTCTTCTCAAACACATTTGTTTTAAGGAAAACGACCTGCTGCTGATGCACGAGCTGTTATCAATTAACCCAAACATTTAGATTGCATAAGAGTGTCTGTTTTGAAAGTTAGTACAGAAGACCTAGTCCAATGTAATCTATGCTGTTTATCCTGATCTCTCATTCAACTTCTGGAACTAGATAATTTGTGTGGGAATTAATAAACTATACTCTTTGCTGTGATAAGTTCTAATTATTGCTTTCCAGGCAGTTTATTTGATCAACAAATAACTAGTCACTAGCTAGAGCAATGTGCTGTTGGCAGAGATTTCTACCTTGTAGTGACTAAGGAGGTATTTGTAACCCACAGAGAAACATTGCAAGTAGGGTCTCTTTGCAGTATATTTGCAAAGCTAATAGCCTGAGTCAGCTGGCGGTCTAACAAGATGCACAGGACTTATAAAGCTGTTGAGAAAAGAAACAAATTCTTTTCCATTAGAAAAAATTGAAAGTGTTCACCAGAAGAGCAAGGGAGGCAAGAGAGACAGGAGGACTGGTAATGTGGTGGCAGGCAGTCACTGGGGATGCTGGCTGTGCTGGTTTGCTGGTCCCTCACTGTGGCAATGCAGCACCTACACCTGCCAGTGCTGGGTGTTTTGAGGTGGTGCTACTTCTTCCTAATTTTCTCTCCACTGAGGCTCCTCTTGTGAAATGAAAAAGTTGTGATTTTGCCAGAAGGGCTCTATGAGTGAGCTAATGTTAAAGACAAATAAAGTTTTTAGTGCAAAATGTGGCAGCCAGCTGGGTGTTTATTTGAGTGAAGTGCTGTTTGGGGACTTGTTGTGGTCACACAACTGCAGAGACAATGAGGAGTGAAATCTTCTCTAAGTTTGTCTTTGAAGACTCCTCATGAAGCCATAGTTAAGACTGCGTTAGCAAAGAGAAAACCTCTGGAGAGAGAAGATATTTAAATATCCAAGGTCATATTCCCAGTCATTCCTAAGCTCAGTCATTCTCCACCATGCTTTGCTATGTTTGCTCAGCTGTATTGTTGGGGCAATGCAGAGGCATTTGCTCCCCTAAATTTTTGGATGGGCACAAGGACAAGGTGGACCTCCTTGGTAAAGGTGGAACAGCAGCTTTTGATGTCCTGCCTCATGTTTAATCTGGGAGCCTGATAAGCAGCAGTACATGGATTTGGAGCCTCTCCTGTTCAGGCTCTGGGTGCAGAGACCCATGAAAAAAGAGCTCTCACCCAGGTGAACTCTCATTTCTGTCAGTGAAGGCAAAAACCTCACTGAATCTGTCAGAGCCATGGCTTTATGCTCAGTTTGTACTGGGGTACCCTCCCTCCCAGGGCTGATGACTCTGCTTGCTGGGCCCATCTGGGAGGGAGCTGGGAGCCTCACCTGGGCTGGGTCTAATCAGAGGTCTCAGCTGAGGAGCTCAGGTGAAGGGGTGGGATGGTGATGGGGAGCTCATCGCTGGCCAGGGAGGTGGTTTGGGTGTAGACACCTTCAAGGAGGGAGACTACAGCAAGGAGCAGCTGGCTTGCATGCTGAGATACTTTGAGGAATGAACCTTCAGCAGGTACTGTGTAGGGAAGGCTATGACTGACATGGCTGAACCCTTTGGGTTTTTTTGAGGAAATGGGTTCCATTCAGGTGTGAAAGAGGCTTGAGGCTGGTGGCTAAAGCCTGTTTTGCTGGTGTTTAAGCCCAGGAAATGATAAATTGTGCTTGGCTGGCAGAATGTTGTGGTGCTCCGTCAGTGAAGTGTTTGAGCTTAGTGTCCTGTTTGTGTTTGGCTCTGCTCAGGGATGTAGGATTGGTCCCTGGCTCAGCTCAGGTGACTGAACCTAGGCTGTGCCACAAACTATGACTCAGGGGATCATGCTCCTTTCTGGACCTGTTCTCCTTTTTCTTCTCTTGGCAAAGAAGAGAGGGCTTCTTCCTTCTCCAGTGTCCTAGTGTAAAAATAAACCTATTTTCAATTATTTATTTTCTTATTCTCTGGATAAAAGAGGCTGTGCTCTGAACCACAAAGACAAGCACACAGGCTGTTTTTTGTGAGGCAAGGAGGAGCAAACAGTTTTGCCTCTGAGCTAGAGAGTTTCCTAGTACAGGGCACAGTCCAGATTTTTCCACGTGTGGGCTTGAGCCCAGACATCACCCTGACAACATGTGGGAACATAAATACAAACAAAAATAATTTCCAGATGAGGGATGTATGCAATGTTTTCTTTTACTGGCATTTATGCTTGCTTATTTGGCTGGAGTTGACAATCAACTCTGCTTGTTGCAACAGGGCAGTGGGAGGATGCTCGAAACAGTGAAAGCGCCTGTTCAGCTCTGCCTGCATCCTCAGAGGGATCCAAAACCCGTGGCAGACACCTTGGGGAGGCTCTGTGCAATTTTCAGAGGGAGGCAGGGCCCAGAAACCAGCAAGAATTGTCTTGTCAAAGCAAAACCTTTTGGGGAACCCTGACTGCCCCATAACCATTCAGGAGCTCTTGTTCTGTGGTGCATCTCGCCAGCGTTTCTTGTCTGGCAGTGCTGTGCTAGCCCCCCTCCTTGTGGTGTGTCCTCGTGGATCTGGGTAGGACTCCATCCTCAGGAAGTGAAAGCAGTACCCCAGGAAAGGAGGTTTTGCATTTTATCTTCTTGCACTTGCAAATAGCACAAGTGGGTTTTTCAAGGTGGTTTTTGGTTTTTTTTGCTGGCAGAATCCCTAAGCAGCCAGGTGTCAGTGGGATAAGGGTTTGCTTGGGTTGAATTCCCAGCATCTCCCAGGTTACTTGTGGGGGAGGAAGGGGAGATACCAGGGCTGTAGTCCCTTGTTTTACACTGTCACCAACTTCTCATTCCCTTCTGCTTTGTGTGCCTTTTTCATGGGCTGCCCAGTCTGCCTCTGATGCCCCCTGAATCTGGGGGTATGAAAGCAGTACCTCAAGCTCCTTTTTATAGCAGAAGATAAATCCATGTCCTCTTACATGTGTGTATATATATTCCCATAGATAGTACAGTAAGATGCTGCTCTAAGCAATGCCATCAGGATACTCTACTGCAGTCCTTGAGGGGGGGTCCTGGTATACCTAGGCACTGAATTTCTTCCCAGCTTATCCCCAGGGCACCATTAGGAAAGACAATAATGACAGAAACTTAAAATTTGTGAGTGAAAAACAGGGCTGATTTGTGCTGGCTGCCCTTACAGCTATGTCTCCTCCTTTTTTTTTTTTTCTTTTCTTTTCTCTCTCTGGAAATATCAGTCTTGAATGTAGCTTCAATATATTACAATAGTCAGCCCTTGATGTTGTTGCTTTGAGGCTGTATATCTACCAAGTCTAAAAATAACTAAATAAATCACTCAAATGAGGCAGTAAGCAAATAGATTTGCCCACCTGTTTATTAATAAACACATGCACACGAACATATATTTCTATATTAGAACATGGCTCTGCGTCCCCTGTGGGTATAAAAAGAAAAACACCTGGCAAAGAGTGAGGGCAGTAAGGCAAGTATGAAGTTTCCACAGTAAACATATTTGTGTTTGCTGAGCAAGTGTTGCCTTAGGAAGGCAGCGAGGGGAGCAGCTCCTGCTGGCTTGCAGAGCCTCAGATTACCAAGCACAGAGGGAGAGACGATTCTCTGACAGCTGCAGATGTGCAGGTTGCAGTTAGAGCATACAGGGGAGCATTTGAGAGATGGGACTGGCAAGAAATCCTTCCCAGCCTCTCTCCATGCTGACTGTACCTGTGTAAAGTCCAAATGCATTTCCTCCTTGGAGTGTGTGGCTTGGAGAAAGCAGCCAGGAGATACCAGCACCAAAGCTCAGCTTTGCTGTTGTGCTTTATTTTGTGGAGGTTTTTTAAGTATTATTTTATTTATTTATTTTCTGGGGCTTACTGCCTGGGGAGCTGTTCCTTGGGAAGGCTCAGAAGATGCCTTACTCTTGCAGAAATATATCTGCTGACTTGCAGAGCACTCTTTTCACAGCATCAGTGTAAAGGAGATTCAAGCAAACCTATCCTGGTTGGTTTCATGGTAATTTGTGTCTAAGCTGAATATAGGGGTGAAGGATGAAGGAGGCACAGGAGGAAGCTGGGGGAAGAGTGTACCCAAGGCGTGCCAGGCCCTGGCAGAGGGTCTCTGGGAAGGGAAGATCAGGGTCTCACAGTGACAAGTGTCATTCCTTTGCTGTGAGGTCAGGGTGGCTGAAGAAACTCCAGATGGATGCATCCATGGCTACTTTTCTTCTTTCTCATTCCTGTCTGCAAACTGTGATGTGCTACCCTTCCATCCATGCTGCTATTTCTGCTCCCTCACAGAGTCAGCTGAAACATGCTGAACAACAGGCAAAAGGATAACAAAAAGGACTGCAGCAAGGTACTATCTAACTGGGACACGTTAAGATGTGTGGATGGGTGTCTTGGGTCTTTCTACACTGCTTTCTAGCTCTGCAAAAGATCCAACTGTTTAATTAAGGACCATGCCTCTTTAGAATTAAACCAATAGTCTTGCACTGGATTAAGACCAAGCCTCCCACCCAAGTGCCTCCAGCTGTCCTGGTGCAAAGGCAATGTCAGGTTCACACCTGAAAGTGTTGCACCTGGGCTGGGCTCCTTCAACATATTTTTAAAGCTTTGGGTCCTCCCACTCCATCAGCTGTGGCAATAAAGATTGTTTTTGTGAAGCTGTTGGATAACATAATCAGCTTCACAGCTTTACTTACGTGGTGATTTTGCTGACCATTAGTGTGCAAAACCTGAATGTTGGAATTACTCATGTGGTCTTCACTCTGGATTTGACATCTAGGGGAAGGAGGATCAGAAGTGTTAGAACGTGCTGTGATTCATTGATATGTATGTCACTGCACTTGGTTGCACGACCTGTGTTTTTCTGCCTGGGATCAGCTGTTGTTTAATCAGAATCACAAAATGATGTTTAATTAGGTCACAAGTGGCAGTGAACTGTCATTTCTTCTGTGTATTAAAAGCCTTGAACAGCCTGGAGAAATCCCATGAAGTAGACTTGCCATGCCCTATCTGTCCTGAGAAACTGCCTTTACCTTTGGACAGGGCAGACTTGGACATTACTGTCCTACTCATTTCTGGTTGTGTGTAAATGATTTGTGTCAGCAGCTGCTATTTGCAATGAGATCTTCCAAAAAGAAACTATAGGCAGAGGAATACATCCAGGGCTGGCAGAACCCTTCTTTGAGCCAGGACTGCTAGCAGGAATTAGAGAGGCATTTTTTCCTCCTATTTTCATTAAAAGCTATGTTTAGTTGGGATGAGTGTTGTCAGAGACATGTGGGACCTGGCCATGTAGGCACAAGAAATCACTGAAAGCAATGGTCTGCTGGGGTCCTTCGGCATTGGTGAACTGAAGAAAATGTGTGTGTTCCTAAAGTAGGGGCTGACCGAGTGAGGGCCATCTTTAACGTGTTCTTGCTCTGCTGGTGGACAAGCCTAAAGCAGCCCCAGTTAATAGGTCCCTCCTGGCTGTCCACAGATGCTATTTCATTGATGAAAACCAGCAGCTAGCACTGAAAGCTGTGCAAAGAGTGGCCTGCCAGGCACTTGAAACAGCAGTGAGGGAGGCTAGACATGTTTAAGCAATAGTAGGGGATGGGTCATATAATTCTGCCGCAGCAATCTATTTCCATTTGGTTCTGCCTGCTGGGCCCAAGGCAAAGCATAACTCACCCCTGGAACGCTTGTCCAAAGGACAGAATCTAGTGAAGCTAAAACAGGATCATGATCTTTTTCCTTAGCTCTTAAAACAAAATAATGTATAATGCCATTAAACTGTGGAAATCATTAAGTGACATGCTTAGACACTTGCATGTTAAGTGACTGTCAGAGACAAAAGATCAGAGGAAATAGGTCTCTACCTAAGCATGTTGTTGCATGATTTCTGGTAGAAAGCAGCTTTCTGAGGAACTGGACATTATTTTGGGATATGTATGAAAATTCTGGCCATCTCATGGTTCTACAGTTATTTTTGAAGTAGGTCCATGAGGCAGCTCCTAATACAGGTGAGACGCATGTTTTTAAACAAATAAGAAAATTTAGGTTAAATATTAACTTTTGGTCATTTCAACTTTGATAGCTTTGTCCTTCAGGCTGATCATTTAATGAGCTCCTTTCTGTTGTTACAGCAACTGCAGCCCTGGAAGACCTTGATGTTCAAGTCGGGGGAAAAAAAAACAAATTAAAGCTTGTCCTGAAATTTGCTTAGGCTTCTATTGATAAGTGTCTGTGCTCAGAGTCAATTGTTCAGACAAACAAGGCTTGGAAATGTACCACAGGGTTTAATGCAATCCTTGCACAACCCCATTCCAAGCCACGGGCTCTTGCGCGCTGGTAAAAAAAAACCCAACACAACAAACCAACAAACCTTAAGTTTTGTGGCCTCTTCTGACATGCACTCAGACATTCAGTGATGTTGTTTTAAGAAAGCAAACAGACTGGTCTGCTCCTCTTGCAGAGTTATCTCTACACACGCTGTAGCTCTGCCCTCAGTGTGCGGGGTCCTGGAGCAGTGTCTGAGGTGTGACACAGGCTGACTTTTGGA
The DNA here is from genome assembly GCF_009650955.1 of Corvus moneduloides. NCBI lineage: Eukaryota > Metazoa > Chordata > Aves > Passeriformes > Corvidae > Corvus > Corvus moneduloides. Next base: position 11,110,782 of record NC_045486.1, read on the forward strand.
AGGACAGTGCTCATCTGCCCCCCCTCTTTCAGCATGTGTTTGGACACAGCACCATGCCAGATCTCAGCAGCTTCTTTCCTGTCCCTTTCACACACAACTTCTGGCTAAAAGGTCCTTTCTTCTTGGACCTCTCCAAGACTTAAAACATTCAAATTCCCCCTGAATGCTGGTTCTATCTTAAAAACTCTTTCTGTGATGATTTCTGTGCTAGTTTGAAAACAAACCAGTGGGAGGCACCAAGTCAGAATAACAATTTAATGGAAATTAAAGAAAAGGAGAAAAAAAAAGGTAAAAGAAAACACTATCAAACTGACAGAGTCAAGGTACAACCTGACACCCTGTTAGGCAGGGTGGTGGTAGCAGTCTGGTAGAATGGTGGCTGCAGTCCTCTGAAGCAGTGATCCTGTAGTGAAACAGTCTGCTCTTCCTCTGGAAGTCCAGTGGTGGCTGTGTAGCTCCTGTCCTCTGGAAATCCAGTGGGAAGCCCGTGTCTCTGGTGTTCAGCCTCAGCTTATATCCACGATGGGATGCTTGGTTCCTCCCTCTGGGTGGAGCATCTCACAATGGGGTGATGAGTCATGAGGCCAAGTGTTGATTAGGCTCATTAACAGAAGATAGTTCGGAGGGAGTTATCTGTGAGTCATGCGGCAGGACAATGATGGGCCATTAACAGCAAGATAGTCTGGGGGGAGGAGGCAAGGAAACACTGCCCCACCTGATTTCAACAGCTCATGAGGATGGTAATAGAATACACTGCAACCCAGGACATTATCCACCCCTTATTCTATTACCATCTACATTATCCCAAATCAATACCTTCTTAAACTCTAAAACACACATACATATATATATATATATATATATATATATATATATATACACAGTGAAACCTACACACTGTTCTCACCTAAGATTAGGTCTCCTTGTGGTACACAACGGGTTTCCCCATCTTTCTGCATTACCCACCAAGTGCAACCAGGTCCTTGAGCAAAGACAATCCCACGGATGGGTTTGCCTTTGCCTGAGGTGGGATTAATCCAAACAGTCTTTCCTAAAATACCTCTCAGGTGTACCACAGGGACTCTATCTCCATCCACTGTGTGCAAGGGTTCAGACTTGGCAGGACCAGCTCGATTGATGGACCCTCGGGTATTGACCATCCAGGTGGCCTTTGCTAAGTTCACTTCCCAATTTTTGAAGGTCCCCCCACCAAGTGCCTTTAGGGTAGTTTTAAGTAGTCCATTGCAGCGTTCAACTTTTCCAGCAGCTGGTGCATGATAAGGAATATGATATATCCATTCAATACCGTGTTCTCTGGCCCAGGTGTTGATGAGGCTGTTCTTGAAATGAGTCCCGTTGTCTGACTCGATCCTATCAGGGGTGCCATGTCTCCACAGGACTTGCTTTTCCAGGCCCAGGATGGTGTTCCGGGCTGTAGCATGAGGCACAGGGTAGGTCTCCAGCCATCCAGTGGTTGCTTCAACCATGGTCAACACGTAGTGCTTGCCTTGGCGGGTTTGGGGAAGGGTGATGTAGTCAACTTGCCAGGCTTCACCATACCTGTACTTTGACCATCGTCCACCATACCACAGAGGCTTCACCCGCTTGGCCTGTTTGATTGCAGCACAGGTCTCACAACTGTGGATGACCTGTGAGATGCTGTCCATGGAAAGGTCCACCCCTCGGTCACGGGCCCATCGGTATGTTGCATCTCTCCCCTGATGACCAGAGGCATCATGGGCCCAACGAGCTAGGAATAATTCTCCCTTGTGCTGCCAGTCCAGATCCACCTGTGATACTTTCACCTTGGCAGCTCGGTCCACCTGCTCGTTGTTGCGATGTTCTTCATTAGCCCGACTCTTGGGCACGTGCGCATCCACGTGTCGAACCTTCACGGTCAGCTTCTCTACTCGGGCGGCGATGTCCTGCCAAATCTCAGCGGCCCAGATGGGCTTCCCTCTGCGCTGCCAGTTGGCCTTTCTCCAGCGATCCAGCCATCCCCACAGAGCATTAGCTACCATCCATGAGTCGGTGTAGAGATAGAGCCTCGGCCACTTCTCTCGTTCAGCAATATCCAAAGCCAGCTGGACGGCTTTAAGCTCTGCAACCTGACTCGATCCACCTTGTCCCTCGGTAGCTTGTGCAACTCGTCGTGTGGGGCTCCATACTGCAGCTTTCCACTTCCGGTTAGCGCCTACAATTCGGCAGGAACCATCAGTGAAGAGGGCATAACGTCTTTCAGTCTCTGGTAGCTCATTATATGGTGGGGCTTCCTCAGCACGAGTCACTTGCTCTTCCTCTTCTTCAGAAGATAATCCAAAAGTCTCACCTTCAGGCCAGTTTGTTATAATTTCTAGAATCCCAGGGCGATTCGGGTTTCCAATACGGGCACGCTGTGTGATGAGGGCGATCCACTTGCTCCATGTGGTGTCGGTGGCATGATGCGTGGAAGGAACCTTTCCCTTGAACATCCAACCCAGCACCGGTAGTCGGGGTGCCAGAAGCAACTGTGCTTCAGTGCCAATTACCTCTGAGGCAGCCTGGACTCCTTCATAAGCTGCCAAGATTTCCTTCTCTGTGGGAGTGTAGTTGGCTTCAGACCCTCTGTAGCTTCGGCTCCAGAATCCCAGTGGTCGGCCACGAGTCTCACCAGGCACCTTCTGCCAGAGGCTCCAGGACAGACCATTGTTCCCGGCTGCAGAGTAGAGCACGTTCTTCACCTCTGGTCCTGTCCTGACTGGGCCAAGGGCTACCGCATGAGCGATTTCCTGTTTGATCTGGGCGAAGGCTTGCTGCTGTTCAGGGCCCCAGTGGAAATCATTCTTCTTGCGGGTAACCAGGTAGAGAGGGCTCACGATCTGGCTGTACTCGGGAATGTGCATCCTCCAGAAACCTATGGCGCCTAGGAAGGCTTGTGTTTCCTTCTTGCTGGTCGGTGGAGACATCGTAGTGATCTTATTGATGACCTCGGTGGGAATCTGACGTCGTCCATCTTGCCACTTTACTCCCAGGAACTGGATCTCTTGGGCAGGTCCCTTGACTTTGCTCCTTTTGATGGCAAAGCCAGCTTCCAGGAGAATCTGGATGATTTTCTCTCCTTTCTCAAACACTTCCTTTGCTGTGTTTCCCCACACGATGATGTCATCGATGTATTGCAGATGTTCTGGAGCCTCACCCTTTTCCAATGCAGTCTGGATCAGTCCGTGGCAAATGGTGGGACTGTGCTTCCACCCCTGGGGCAGTCGGTTCCAGGTGTATTGCACACCCTTCCAGGTAAAAGCAAACTGGGGCCTGCATTCTGCTGCCAAAGGAATGGAGAAGAAGGCATTGGCAATGTCAATAGTGGCGTACCACTTCGCTGCTTTGGACTCCAGCTCGTACTGAAGTTCCAACATGTCTGGCACAGCGGCGCTCAGTGGTGGCGTGACCTCATTCAGGCCACGGTAGTCCACCGTCAGCCTCCATTCTCCACTGGACTTACGCACTGGCCATATAGGGCTGTTGAAAGGTGAATGGGCCTTGCTGACCACCCCTTGGCTCTCCAGTTTGCGAATCATCTCATGGATGGGAACCATAGAGTCTCTGTCGGTGCGGTATTGCCGACGGTGCACTGTTGCTGTGGCGATTGGCACCTGTTGTTCTGCAACTCTTAGCAGTCCCACGGCAGAGGGGTCATCAGAGAGGCCAGGCAATGTACTCAGTTGTCTGATATCTTCTGTCTCCACAGCAGCTATCCCAAAAGCCCAACGATGTCCTTTTGGGTCCTTGAAATATCCATTTCTGAGATAGTCTATGCCGAGAATGCACGGGGCCTCCGGGCCAGTCACGATGGGGTGTTTCTGCCACTCGTTCCCAGTTAAACTCACTTCAGCTTCCAGTACAGTCAGCTGCTGGGATCCTCCTGTCACCCCAGAAATAGAAATGGGTTCTGCTCCCACATACCTTGATGGCATCAGAGTACATTGAGCACCGGTGTCAACCAAAGCCGTGTATCTTTGTGGGTCAGATGTGCCAGGCCATCGGACCCACACAGTCCAAAAGACCCGATTCTCCCTTTCCTCTACCTGGCTAGAGGCAGGGCCCCTCTATTCCTGGTCATGTTGCATGTTGCTCCCTTCCGGTGAATACGTTCCTGAGGTCCCTTCAAGAGGATCGGTCATAGTATCATTCCGGTACCGTCTGGAGTTCTGTGTGCGGGAGACCGGAGCAATGTTGACTCTAGATGCGCTTCTTGTGGTAGTTGTCCCTCTTTTTAGTTCACGTACCCGAGCTGCTAAGGAGGAGGTGGGTTTTCCATCCCACTTACTCATGTCTTCTCCATGTTCCCGAAGGAAAAACCAGAGATTACCTCGTGGGGTGTATCCTCTCTCCCTGGTTGGGGGTCGCCGGCTCCTAATGGCAGAGACTCTTGTTGGTTCTGGTGGGATGTGGTAAATCTCTTCCTTAAGTTCCTTTTTCAGTTTCTGATGGCCTTCTTCAATCAAGCTCCGGACTTGCTCAGCCAAAAGACTTGTTTCCACGGATGAGACATGGGTGCGAAACGGGGCTGTGACGGTGTCCTCGTAAATCCTCAGTTTGTTCACCAAGACGCCCACCCTGTCCTCGCCTTCCCTCCATTGCAGTGTTGCCAGGTAACGGGAGTATATCTCTGGTCCAAGGCGTGCGAACCTCAGCCACATCTGTGACGTGCACTGGACACCATCTGGGCTCTTAGGAAATCTCTCATCTTCTGAGAAAATGATCTCCAGCACAGCCAATTCCCTCAGGCACCGGATACCTTGTTCCATTGTGCTCCATTTTCCTTGGTGCACCTGGAGGTCTTCTTTACAAAGGTACCTGTCCCTTACACTTGTAAGCAGTCGCCGCCAGAGGCTGAGGGTTTCTTGGGTTCTCCCGATCCCCTGGTCAATGACCACATCCCGGGACAGAGATCCCAGTTGCCTGGCCTCACTTCCGTCCAGAATGGTGTCATTGGCTGCAGCGTCCCAGATGCGGAGCAGCCAGGTCAGGATAGACTCGTTCGTCTGGCGGGTGAATTCCCTCCGCAGGTCTCGCAGCTCACCCAGGGATAGCGACCGAGTGATGATCTCTGGCTCTGCCTCTTCTGCTGGGTGCGAAGGTCCTGCTGCATCCTCGTCAGTCACTATGCGGACTGATTTGCTTTTTGATTTCTTCTTCTGCACGGGGGCAACTGCAATCGGTTTAGGCTGTTCTGGTTCAGTGATGGTTTGCGTGGGGACGCTGACAGTGCTTTTGGTTCCCTTCTCCTCTGTGTCAGTCTGCGTGGACATGGACGCTGTTGTCTTGTGTCTGGGTTCTTTCTCCTCTGTGTCAGTCTGCGTGGACATGGACGCTGTTGTTTTGCATTTGGTTTCTTTCTCCTCTGTGTCAGTCTGCGTAGACATGGACGCTGTTGTCTTGCATCTGGGTTCTTTCTCCTCGGTGACAGTCTGCGTAGACATGGACGCTGTTGCTTTGCATTTGGTTCCTTTCTCCTCTGTGTCAGTCTGCGTAGGCATGGTGTTTGTTGCTCTGCTCTTTTTCCCTCCCTCATCCTGAGGATGCTGTGCCATAGCTCTGATTCTAAGCATGGTGTACATGGTGCAGGCTGTACAGAGAAGACAAAGCAGAACTGACAGCAAGTTTATGCCGTCTTTGACATCCAGAGGGAATTCAATATTTTCAAAAACTGCTGTGCCTGGCCTGAAAGGCTGGAAGAAACCACTCTCTACTCCTCCCACCAGGGGCTGGGTGCGATTGTTGAGGAGATCCCAGACATAGGAGCCCAGACTAGGACAGCCAAACAAAACTGAGTATATACTCCGAATGGTATTCATTGCCTCACAGGTTATTATGCTGTAGACATAATAAACCATTAAAGCAATTCTCATACCATTCCCTGGTTTTAACAGGAGTAATACTACAGGCAGGTAGTTCCCCATGTGAGGAAAAATATAGAGAGCAAGATACAGTACCCACATAGACAAGCTGAGCACCATGGTGAATAGGTTTCCGTTAACACAAAATTGTAATTCTGACTTTCTCTCAGAGCTGCCCCACGTTGGGCGCCAAATTATGTGCTAGTTTGAAAACAAACCAGTGGGAGGCACCAAGTCAGAATAACAATTTAATGGAAATTAAAGAAAAGGAGAAAAAAAAAGGTAAAAGAAAACACTATCAAACTGACAGAGTCAAGGTACAACCTGACACCCTGTTAGGCAGGGTGGTGGTAGCAGTCTGGTAGAATGGTGGCTGCAGTCCTCTGAAGCAGTGATCCTGTAGTGAAACAGTCTGCTCTTCCTCTGGAAGTCCAGTGGTGGCTGTGTAGCTCCTGTCCTCTGGAAATCCAGTGGGAAGCCCGTGTCTCTGGTGTTCAGCCTCAGCTTATATCCACGATGGGATGCTTGGTTCCTCCCTCTGGGTGGAGCATCTCACAATGGGGTGATGAGTCATGAGGCCAAGTGTTGATTAGGCTCATTAACAGAAGATAGTTCGGAGGGAGTTATCTGTGAGTCATGCGGCAGGACAATGATGGGCCATTAACAGCAAGATAGTCTGGGGGGAGGAGGCAAGGAAACACTGCCCCACCTGATTTCAACAGCTCATGAGGATGGTAATAGAATACACTGCAACCCAGGACAATTTCTAAGCAGGTGTAAATCAATACCACCTTCCTGAATTCACAGCAAGTCCCCCACTGAGTATCAAATGAGGTTTTGGCCACTTCAGCAGCAGAAACCTCCTCAGTTCTGTTTACATCTCGGAATGTCTATCTTAACAGGATTATTTGAGTTCTCTCTCTGATTTTTCAAGGTCAAGAATTTTTTCTTCATCTGGGCAATTGCATCTCCATCCCTGATATAGGCAGAGGTCCAGAATGAGACTGTGAGCACTACACACATTTTTCTTTCTAGGTAGAATGCTTCCACTCTTTCTTAGAGAAGTGTAAATATTCTAATGAAATGTGGGGCTACAAATGTATGGCTGAGTGCTCATCAAACTCATGGCAGAGCTGCTGTTGTCTTTAGTGTGCAGCCCTGAGGGCATCTTGTTTGAGCCATGTTTCACAATTGTTTTTAAATGTAAAGCTTTATGGTCCAATTTAAAGTACAGCTGGGAGGAAATGCTTTTTCTTATCCTGAAGAACACTTCAAACCTTCAAAAAATAGTCCTGCTCTGTGCTGAGATGGACTGACAGCTCCCAAACTGGAGAGAAGCCGCCCACTATAACTAGTTAAAGCTGCAGTAATTTGGATTCTCTTGGAGAAGCTGAGAGGTGTTTAAATCCACAGTCTGAATCCACCTCTGAGCCTGCTGTCTCAGTGTGGATGGCCTGGCCAACAGCACTTTGCTACTTCATGTTTTCTCTTCCTGCTCTGGTTCTAAAAAGTACATTGTGGACCTGAGATAGCAACAGTGTTTTCACTGAGCTGTCACTGTGAAAGCTATTCCCAGGAACTGTTTCAGTTTCAGCGAGTCTGCATTTTCTGTCAAAATAACATTTTGTCAAAAACCTTCAGACTGTTTCTCATCCAAAGCCTGCTGAAGTCAATGAAAAACATACTTCTTCAAAAGAATTTTAATTACTATTAAGAATACCAGAATAAAAGCGTAACCACATTAGGAATTTGCTCTCTTGAAGGAGGTTTATATTGATTTTTGTTTTTCTGGACTACTGAAAATTAGGAATGGGGCTACTGGATAATGATCTGGACTTCCCCTTGGTTTGAAAAATGGGGTATGAGAGCAGTCCATGCCTGCTAGAAAACGTGTGTTTCTTTGATTGCTGCAGCAGTCTAGCAAGGGGCAGACACGACCACAAAGCGATACCCTGGTCAGATGTGTGTTAATAAAAATTCACTCCCATGCTTTTTTTTTTTTTTTTTTTTTTAAAAGCTAAACAAAAATAAACCCTCAAGCAGCAGCACAGTCCTTTCCTCCCTTGAAACTTTTGGCTGATAGAGCATCAAGGATTTTAAAGATGGCTGAAGGAAATTGAAGAGGCAACAGTTTCTACATCACAGGGTTTTTTTTAAAGAGTGTAGAGTTAAGAATGCATGACAATAAAAGACAAATGAAATCACCTCTTCACCTAAATCCTTCCAGAGAATGCATGTGTGTGCTCACACAAATATCTTGGTGAGTTATTAGCCTGGAAGCCACTCAAGTCTTAGAGCGATCCAATTCTCTGGAGGAGAAGAAGAAGAAAGTAAAGCTGCCAACTTCATGCTTCAAGTGGAACAATAATCCTGAACTAAGAGAACAGCTTCCAAGCCTTCAGATGGCAAATTATTTATCTGCTGACACAGAACAATGCGCACTTTGTAGTTGATGTATGAGGTTCCCTATGTGTGCTGCATTAGAAAGGAAGGGGGTGTGGAGATATACAATTATACTTTTTTATTAATGGGGAAACACCCGCTCCCTCCACAGCTTTAAAATCTATAATTAGTCACAAGGGAATCAAAATGCCTTCAGCAGCCCCTTTTGAGGTGTTTGACTGTTTTGTTACTCAGACCAAAGGATGCTGCTGGCAAAAGTTTTCAGAGTCAAAGCTTTGGGATTATCTGCCAGTCCCCAGGACAGCTCTGGCTGAGTGTCCCAAAGGACCCCAGTCAGTGCACTCCAGTTGCTTTTTCATTTTTTCCTTTTTTTTCCATGTTGTGTTCTCTTATTTCTTTAGCTTTTTATTTTGACTGTGAGTCTTTAATGTGGGGAATCTTGCCTCCAAGACTGTCTGTAAAACACCTTTTTACCTCTGCGCCATTGGGAGGATGGCAGAAACACGGCTTGTTTCTCAACAGGGAAGAGCCATTTTGAAAGCCAGCCTTTGTTTTAGGATTGCCAAGCCTTGGCCCTGAAGCTGAGGTAACAAGCCAGGGCTCTGCCTAAAGGCAACTGCTTTTGGGCTTTCATTGCCTGAAGCCCTCTCTGAGCTGAACTGGGCTTGTTTCACCCAGGAACTGTCTGAGCTATCATGACTTTGCAACGTGATAATAAAATAAAATCTGTATAATTAGCAGCAGTTATCTAGAGCCAAAAAGACTTTTTATCTCAGCACAAAATATTTGATTCACCTTTTAATTGCTTTAACCTTTATTAAAGGTAAGGTTTTTCTGTGAAGTAGTTGCACCCTTGTCCACGATGAGTAAGTGGGTACTGCCCTCTCCAGCATCCCTGGAGCAGGCAGGATGCTGCTGCACGAATGGCCAGAGGCAGGCCCTAATACCATCTTTCCATAAAAAGCACCCACTGTACAGGTTTCCTCCGTAGTTTGCAATGCAGGCTGTGAGCCATAAGAAGTCCTATGGAGATGTTTTGCAGTGTTAAACAAAACTGTCTCCTGATGGGAACGAGTTCACATACCCAATAGATAAACATCCTCTGTCTGGTCATCAGGGTGGTGGTTACCTGCCCTGTGTGCTGGCTTTGTCCCTGGAGGGGCCCAGTGCTCAGCCAGAGTGGATACCCCTGGGGTCAGGGCCAGGGGCTCGTTGCTTTGCTGTTGCCTGTTAGGGAGATCAATACGGGACTTCAGCACCTTTCATTGGAACAATCCTCACGTGCATTTACCATGTGAAAAAAACCCAGGTGCATCTCAAATTCCCATTCAGGGTAGCACATGTGTCCTGCCAGGTGGCTTGCATGGAGTGGTTCCTGTCTGGATGCATTGCCTCTGCTCCTGGAAAGTATGGCTTTTGCTGTGTATCCCTCAAACTAGAAGAGCAGCATGAAAAAACACCCCACGGTGCGTGGGGGAATGAAAAGAAGATCAAGGCTGTAAAGACCCCATCTCATGTTCTAGTGTGAACTACATTAATGTATCCATTTCCAGAGAGCAAAGTGAGGTGTTTTCTTACTGAAATCCTGTGGGCAGGAGGAAGCCACTGTCAGCTCTTGGAGTGTCATTCAGGGCAGGAGAAAGCTTTGTGGAAGCGCAAGACAAATGTGGTTTGGCGTTGGTGGTTTGTTGGTTCTCCCCCCCTTCCCGATCTAATGTTAAGACTAGTTCTTATGAGTAGTCTGGGGTTCGCTGGTGCTGAGTTGGCAGATTTTCCTTCCTTAAACAAGACAGAAGACCAGTTCCAGTTATATTAACCAGGCCAAATGTCAACGAAGCTGATTAAATCCATTACCCCAGGCTCAGTTCCCTTCCTTGGCTGTTCTTTTGCAAAGTATTGATTATGATTTCTGCTGATTACCTTTTTTTTTTGATAAAGGTATTATAAACCACAATTTTATCTTGAGGTATGAGCTCCAGCAAAGGGAAGAAACACAGACATGAAACTCTACACTGTTTGCTGCATTTATTCAACCAGCTTGATGCAGTAAAAGAGCTTAAATCTATCTCTTTTCAGAGCCTTTGCTTCCTTGCTTCAGCACTGCAAACACCTGCAAAACCCTCGGCAAATACCTAATCACCACCTGTAATGTGACTGAATGGCAGGACCATTCCCAGACTTCCTCACCTTCACTGGCCTGGCCAGGGATTACCAAAGTTGATCTTTGCCTTCACTTTCTTTGAGTTTACACAATATTGCTGTTAAGCACATTGCAGAACAGCTTGGTGACTGATGAAATACCTTGCAGAGATGACAGGACACTGTGTAGATCTTCACACTGCACTCTCCCAGGAGAGAGGGGCACATTGCAATCAATGGGCCAGGGTTTGTCAGAAAGCTGCAGGCTTTTTTGACTGACGTACTCACTCTACAAATTATGTTGCAGTCTGATATGTTGAACAAGAAAAACCCTGACCTTGAACTGAATTCAGCTTTGCATTCAGAATGGCTTTTCATTTAAGCCCTAGAGATTTCTATCTTAAGAGCTTTCCATCCTGTACAACTGGGACCCCAGCACAGCAGAGGCATTTTGTGGTACATGTTCAGAGTAACAATCAGAGCACTAAGCCTCTGACAAGAGGGGGAGGTAACGTGAGGGCATTTGGTTTGCTAGCACCATGGAAGACCTCTTGGCCCTGTAGAGTTCTGTACAGATAGGTCTTATTTTGTCAAAATAGGGATTTGGGCACACACCCATGCTTGTGCTGTGCTGGTAAGACCAGCTGTGCTGCAGCCTGTCAGCAGGAGAGGTGAATGCAAGAGTTCAGCTCAACACTGGCTCTGGCATTCTGGATTGTACTTCTTCTTACCCCCTGCCTCACCTGGGTGCTTTTGAACGTGCTAAGGTGAGGAAAGCAGCATTTTGCCTCCTTGGAGATATGTGTTTTGAGGATTAAGAAGGGAATTTCCTCATGAGCAGGAGTTTGTACAAAGGGCTGAGGTGCTTTTCTGGTTGTGTGCCAATCTTGTCCAGTTGGTGACATTTCCACACAGGGAAAGTGGGCACAGAAGTAGCTGAACATGACATTTTCTATTGTGTTTGTTTTACCATTGCTGCAGGTCACTGTTTTATAAACACCTCATCTCTATGAGAAGGGGTTTATTCTTCTCCCAGCTGCAGGTTGCAGCATGTTGTAAGATGATCAAGCAGGAGCTCTGCCCTCAGGAAAAGAGGGATGGGGCTGCCAAGTTTGGCCAGGTGCTTGTTTCAAACATTTTAAAAGAGATACTCTGTTCTGCACTTATTTAAAATATGGCTAAATTGTTGGCAGTGAAACAGTTCAGTGCTTGCTGCAGGACATCTCTGCATGTGTAAAACAACCCAGGTAATTGCATGGTGTGCACCTCAAGCTGCCTTTTTTACATTCAGGTGGTATGAGCATGTAGGTACCCAATTCCTAAGAGGTCAGACATTCTGAAAGGGAAAGATTTTCTCTTTGCCTTGGATCCTTTCCTTCATTGCTTCTCTTTCCAATAAACTCAGTCACTCCATGATGTCTTTGCTGCCAGCTTCCTCTGTGGCAAAAGGCAGTGATGTAGAGGGAGCAATGCAGCCCCGTGACCACCAAAGCAGTGACTGCACCCACCAGCATGGCTCAGCTGGGAGCAGCGCGTGGCTCTTCCAGGAGCCGCGTGGGTTGTGGTGTTGAGTGGAGTTGTTGCAGGTGCTGTGGCAATGCCAGGCATTGACAGATCCAGAAAACCTCATTCTAAACTTGGAGGAGAGTGTGTACCTTCCTGGGCTTGGATCTGGTAGGAATCTGATTCCCAATCAGCATAAAAGCAAATGGATTTTTTGTGTCCAATCCCCTGAGTTTTGAAAATCTCAGCCTCTAACTCTCGGTGGTGTGTGTGTCTGTTCTCCCAAGTGAGGCAGTGCCCTGGGACAGCTGACAGGGTTCACTGAACTGGAAACTTGACCCTCTGTAACTCTTTTTGGACCCTGCAACTGCTTAGCAAGTCTTCCATTTTAACCAGTGCACTCATGTGGCACAGTTTTAATCCTTCATTGCTTCTGGAGAATGGTCATTTAAAGTGAAATCCTGGCCTTGGAGGAGTCGGTGGGAATTCTGAGCTGCCAGGGCCACAGTTCCAGCTGTCCTGTCCCCACAAGGGCACTGAGTGAGCAGAGGGGTGAGCACTCGTGTGGAGTGAGTGCAGAATAAAGCAGGGGGTCAGGAGGAGGAAGTCAGGGTGCTGAACTGTGCATTAAGCTGCTGCTGCTGCCAAGGGACTCCTGCCAAGGAGGGGAATATGCCCTTTCCATGCCCCATGCACACAGTCTCTCCTCGCTCAGTGTCAGGCCACAACGTACCAGGCACTTCTGTGAGAAAGCAAAATACACAAGCAAACAGCAGCTGCCTTTAGCTCCAAACACGTCTCAGTTGGTTGCTCCTGTGTTTTCTTGTCAGGGGAGTGGTTCAGCTAAGGGAAAGGTGATTGAACCATTACCAGAGGGGAAAAACACCTATTAAAAATGAAATAATTCAAAACACTGGAAGTGGCTCCTTTATGTGAGCATGACTGTTTGACTTGGCCGCTGACCTGTCCTTAGCAATGCTTTCTTCTCTCTGCTGCTGACAAACCCATGTTCAAGAGCTGTAGGGTGATTCCTGACCTGGAGGGAAGCAGAGCTGGAGAAGTGTCCTTGTCTATACTGGCACACAGGTTAGTAGGGAGAAACACTGATAAATGACAGGATGCTTGAACCAGCTGCAAGGATCTGGAGGCTGTGAACACTGAAGGATGTAAGAAAGGAAGGGAATGGGATGTTAAATGATGTAAAAAGCTTAAACTGAGCAACAGAGACTGTAGATCCAAATGTCAGATTATATTTCCTAATAGTGATTTCTGTCAATTTGTTGGATAATCCCAAAGGGAAGTAGTGGAAATCTTGTACACGGAGATGTTTCTCAAATTAGGTTTTGATGAAAACAGCAGAAAATACATACTTACATAAAAATCCAGTTGAACTAGATAATGTCAGAGTATTTTCCCATCTCTAAAGTGTGATTTATACTATAAACACTGCCAGACCCTGCAAACTAATCTGTTGCACTAAAAGTGACTCAAACACGATTGCTTATATTTTTATACCCCTCATGATGTTAAACATTTGGTTTGCCAGGATGAGTGGGAGTATCCAGGACACACTTTACTGTGAATGGATTTCATGAAGTATAATTACTAGGCAATAAATCATACAAATGGGAAATTTCTCAGGCCTTGTGCTGGATGGTAGGAAAGGACAGGAACTGATTGTTTTGGGGGATCACATTTTTGTGTGAACTTGGAAGGAATTAAAACACCAATGCTGCTTTTGAAGGGCCAGTTAGGGCAGAGGCCACAAATGTGTTCTTTACATTAACAGTAAAAAATTTATTTGCACAGCTATTTCTTGGATGGGAGCTTGCACAGAGACAGCTGGTTTTAATTAGGCAAACAGATGCAATAGCTGAGCAATTACAACTTGATCATGAGCCCATGGAAGGCGAGGGGATCTTTAGCAGTCTGTGCTTAAACTGCTTGTGTTGGGCAGGGTTAGACCTGCAGATAAGAAATCCTGCACTCATACAGCAATCTTAGGAAGCTGCTGGGAGTAAGATTTTTTTCCCATGGCAGACTCCATTTGTCCACCAGCATTCCTAGCTCTAATTTGGTGGTGGGTACAGGTCTTGGGGAACAACCAACTCATTGGCTTTGCTGGCAGATCTTCCTGCTTCCAGTGTGGTAAAGGATAGGAGAGTATGATTAGTATCCCTGCCATCATTTTGGAGGAGAGTGTAGGTATTTCTTGTATGGTGCCAGAGGAGTTTGCTACTCATCATTACAGAAATTATTACCAGTGGTAATTACTATAATGCTCAAAAGGGGTTTTGTATTACTACAGATAGAGTAAAAAGATAATTTCTTGCCAAAAAGAAATAAAAGTACGATCTCAAATAAAGATCTATGAATCTGTGACTGTTTTAGGCACTGATCCCCACAGTACCAAAGAACAACCTGGGCTTATCACCCCACTGAGGGCAAAAGTGCTTCTGTTGTTAGTGGCAACGTGAGGGGTTAAGCCCCTACAATCTGTGACTCATTATTCAGTGTCTTTAAGTATTACTTTTGTCTCCCTGCTTGTTACAGAGAATGTGCAGGGTATCAATAGGTGAGCATATATATGTGTATATCTGTGTGCATATATGTATCTGTGTGAGACCATGCACATGTACTTACAGTTACTTTCAAAAGAAGTAATTACAAGCTCCCAGCAGTCCAAACTCTGTATCATCTTATTATCATCAGCCACTGGGCTGTAGTAGAACAGCAACCTAGCACTGCTGAGAAGGACAAATACAAACTCAGCAAAGGAAAGACAGGCACTTGCTCATTCAAGTAATTGTGGAAACCCCCAGCTTTACCTGCCTGTCATAAAAAGCCATAAAAAGCTTCTGCAGGGGGTTCCTGTCCTCCCCTGCCACATCCTCTGCACCAGTGCAGATCCTGTTCACTGCATCCAAGAGAATTGGGAGAAAATCTCCTAAGTCAGAGTCCAGCCCCCAGGCTCCCGATCTGACCCTGAAAATAGCAGCTCTGGCCCATATGAGGTTGGGCCTACTTGCCTTCTCACTCTGTTTAACATCACTGACAACTCTTTGTAGGAGGCTTGTTTCTGGCATGTACAAGAGGGCTCATGAAGCTCTGCTCTGCTGATTAAAACATGTGCAAAACAAACTGTGTCAAGTCCTGCCCTTCTCTTCCTCGGGAAAGCCTGCCCATCCAGGACAGCCAGCTGAGACCCTCTGTGAGCCTGTACTAGAGAGAAGAGAGAGTGGGAGCCACTGTCCTGTGGCTTATAAGGCTGCTTTATGAAAGACTGACTCAAACTGCTCCTCCACCAACATGAGTGTGACTATGTGGCTGTCCCAAAGCTCTCTAATCTGACAATGTCTGACTTGGTTTCTCTATGTCTTTGTGACAGCAAATCATGCTGAGGTGGAGCTTGTCAGTGCAGGGTGAGAAAGGAAAAGGTGACCTAGCTGCTGGAGGAAAACCTATAGGCTTCTGTCCTCAGGCTGGGCATCGAGCCTGCCATCTGGTTGTTAAAATTACAGCTGCATCCCAGATTGGCCAGGTTCCCTCCTTCCCCCAGCTGGACCTGACTCTGGGAGCAATGCTGCTCACATCTGGCTTGCAAGTGTCTCTCTTTCCTCCTCCTTCTCCTACCCCCTCTAGTTCAGATCCCCAAATCCCTCCATGTTAGAGAAGGGAATGTGGAGGTGTCCCAGGCCTTCCCTCCAGAGATGGTTGGGTGTTGTTTTGGCAGCCCTCCTCACTCTAGTCTTGTCTCCTTCTGCACCCCCAGTTCCACTTCTGCCATGACCAAAATACAGCAGTCCCCTTTTCCTTCTCATTCCTGTTTAAAACTTTTCCCTGAACACAAGTTCTTCCTCCATGGGTGTCCTCACAAATTGCACTTGACCTCTGTTCTAAGCAAGAAGAAAGGAACTGGTATGACATGCAGGAATCACCAGACTCCACATTTGCTTAATTCTCTGCCACAAGGTGTTGGGCAGACCCTTAACCTTCATTCCTGCCTTTGTGATGGGAATGATTTGCAGCCCACTTCAAATTAGAGTGGGAATCCCTTAATTCCTTCCAGAATTACACCCTTGCTATCCAAACATCCAAAGTTTGAGTTTCATTACAGATCCTAGACCAACCTTTATGTCATGTTGCTTGATTACCAAAGTTCTTTCTTTGGCTACTTGATTTTTCATTGCTACTCCTGCTACGACTTTCCCCACACTGCCCTTTTTGTCAGTCTATATATTTTTCTGGTTGGAACTGTAGCTCTCTGGATAAGTAGTATCAAGTATTGCTTTGAATATTGAGCAATTACATGACAGAAAGCTCCTCTGCAAAGCCAATGAAACGGTCTCTGGTGCACATACAGATATCAACAGTGCTTTGGTGCTCTGTTCCCTTTTGCTTTATTAACCCTGGCCCTGTGGGCATTGAGCAATGATCCAAATTATATCTGTGCTGCACGTACAGTGCATTCTGCTGGCCACTTCTGCAGAGCAAGGCAGCGCAGCAGATTTCTGAAGCCGAGTACTCTACTTGTAAACACATTTTCATCAATAACATAAATTAGCTTGTTCTTGCAAACATCCATGGTGCATACATGACTTTTCAGCCAAGAAACGGGCATGCTCTCACACTAACCTAAACAGGGACAATTTGCCTCCCTAAGCAGCTGTAGCCACAGCAGGAACATTCTGCACCCTCTCGAGCAACTTTTATCTGCAATTAGTTTTTTAATGCTTCTTTCAAGTGAAGTCTAGGGCATTTGTGGTTTCTTTTTCTGCAAATAAACAAGATATTTTCTTGAGAGGGATTAAGAGAATGGTAGAGAAAAGAACTGCCTGACGGGGAAGGTCTCACACTCTCATGCAGAAAAGATGATTTCAGTATCGTGCAATGGGCTTTATTTTTACTTCTGATGGCATCTTTGGGGCTTTGTTGGCTACATGACAGCAACAGATGAACAGTGTGTTACTCATCAACAGCTACCTGGCACGACTGCCTAAAAAAAGAATAGAGCAGCGAACAAATACAGCAGAGAGGGAAGTGACGACAGCAGCCACATTTCAAATAAGATAATCTTTGTCTAAATGGTGTTTTGATGAAGAAAGATTAAATGATGTGCTGCAATGAGTGCAGTATGACTAATGAGAGGATTCACAATTATATGTGATAGGAGAGAAAAATATCAGAAGGGACATAAACCATCAGGCCTCCACACACTGGTGGATCGTTGGGAAAAAAATTTGCTGATTGGCTAAAGATACTGTTTTTGGCTGTTTTTCTTCTTCCTCTGAGATGTTTCAGCCCATTATAACTATCTCCAGAGGATCCAGGGATGAAAATCTGGGACCAGAATTGTCTTGCAGCAGCTCCAGGCTATGACTGCATGAACGAAAAAAACTGGGGCTGATTTCTGGCTGGTCCCAGTCAGAGACCAGCTGCCCACTATGACACTGCAGAGGGTAAGAAGCATCTTCCCATGTTTTCATGGCCAAGGAAGCACACTGACATTTATCCAAGGGTGTATCCAACTGGAGACAGGCAGTTCCTCACAGGATGGCAAAGTCACGGTGAATTGTTTGTGTAGCTGTACTCGGACAGGAGGGAACAGCAGGAACGTCATAGCCCCACGGGTTTTCTTGGGGAGCTGATTTTTTCAATTATGTGATTCGTATTAACATTGTATTTCAAATCTAAGTGTATTTCCTCATGAATTTGCCACTATTGATTAGGCCTCTTAAGATGGGTATAAATTGTGTTAGTGACATCTAATAATTAGTTCTGTTTTTACAGAAAGTAAAACTGCAGCAGAACAATGGCCTGGCAGGTGCTTAGCTCAAGGCTAGAACAAAATGAGTCTCCAGCAGCTGCCTAAGCAAGAAGCTTTACTGCCAGAGTCCTTGAGATGAGGGAGGCTTTTTCTTTCCAATAGTTTCAGATTTACACCACTCCATATTTTGGTCTTGGTGTTTCCTCGGCTAAAGCAGGGTATAACAATGGAGAGGACTGAGCAAAGATTCTGTGGATGGCTCTGGATGGTGGCTCCACATTCAGTGTAAGCAAACAGTTTTGTTACGTGAAGTTGTTCAGATAAATATCCAGAGGTCACTGCCCACACTGACCAGTAAAGCTCAGCCTGTTTCAGTGGGATATGGCAAAACTGCCCATAAGGCTCTCTCCTTGCTCTGTGCAGTACAGGCAGAATTATGTTGGGATTGCAAGACCTTGGAGGTCCCACACAGAAGGAAGATGGAGAGATAGCACCTGGCAGCTCAAACGGAGCCCTAACACCAATCCTGAAGTGACCACGCAAAAAACAAACCACCTTTTCTTTCTGGCAGAGATTTTGGCCACTGATCCTGATGGCGTTTGACATGCAAAGCATCCAAATAGCAGGAAAAATCCTGCAAGAGAGGGCAGAGGTCTCTGCATTTATCAGTTAAGTTGTTGTATTTCAAGCCCTATCCAAAATCTAATGGATCAATGGGAGTCCTTCCAGTAACTTCTGCTGGGGTTTTATAAGGCTTTATTTAATGGCCTGGATGCTGTGATTGTGAGTGTTCCTCTCAGAGTACCACTCAGAGCTGTGCCTCCAAAACAGACTTGAGCAAACAGGGCTCCTGGATCAACATTTTGCAAATGGCAAGAAATTAACTCACTTGGGAAGTACTTGATAGCAAATGTTTGTCTCCGACTGCCTGAAAGTTGTCTATTATAAATGGAGGGTGAAGAAGCAATTTTTGACCCTGTTTCTGAGTTCCAGCTGTATTAGGTTTAAGGCTAGTATTCTGATAAGGGGTAAATGTTTAATATTAAGAATAAAAATGTCTTAGGATTAAGGAGCTCGTAGTAGTTAGTGTGAATGTTTGGCACAGGACTGCTAACTGCATCTGACTTGGAGGAGAAAGAACAAGCTCTAGTGTAAAGGTTCAGCTTCTCCTGCAGTTCTCATTTTCCCTCTGGCTGTACCAATCCAGCTGCTACCTTGATTCCCCAAGTTCCTTTTTTCTCATTGTGCATTTTGAGGAATCTGTCCCATCTCTTTTTTAGCCACACTGCTTATTTGCCAAAAAAATTCTCTGTTTGCCCACCCCACATCTCATCTCCAGCAGCCACAAAGTCAGATACATTCCTTAAAAGCCAGACAGGGTTTTAGTAACCAACGAGTTAAGAGAGACTGGTATTGAGTGGTAGCTTGTGGGTGCTCGTATACCTGCTTGCACCCACAAACAAGGCCCTGCTATGTCTGCCTTATGCCAGAACATAACTGGGTTTGAAACCACAGAGCTGCAAACACAAAGAGAGGGCTGTGGTTGGGACTGGGCTGAAAGAGCAGTGCCTGTCCTGGAGAATGTCACTTTGTTTGACTGACTCTCTCTGCTTCCACTGATGTGGGAGAATAAATGATAGTATGTACTCTGTAGGAGTGTGTGTATATATGTGTGTGTACACTCAGAGACAGGCACATTTGTAAACAAACCACAGAACACATTGCAATGCTTGAAAACACTCCAGTATGTCTATGGACATCTTGTTCTCTCCTTCTGTCCTTGAGGTATCAGGTTTCCTTGTTTACAGTCTGCCTCATTCAGGATCTGGAATTCCTAAAGAGCAGCAAAACCCTATCATGTGACTGAAGACTGATTTCCAGGAAAAGCGGAAGAGGTTCTAGGAAAGGTCAGTTCTCACATTTTCAGTTGTTCCCTTCAAGAATACAGAATGAAAGAGATGCAGCAAACATGAAGTTCCTGATCCTTTGTCTCTCTGTTGAGCCTGGAATGAGATCTAAAGCAAAATCCAGTGCTTGATGCAGAATTCTTTAACCTCCACATATTTCTCCCCCTCTTTAACGTTTTACTGACATGGACCATTTCACACAGAAGTGGAATTTCTGCCTCCAGGATGTCAGTCCTCCCAGCGGCTTCTTAATTTTCTGAAGGGTTGTTTCAGCATGTGCTGTCACAAGTAGTCATAACCCTGCTTGTGACATCACTAACAAGATCATGGGACAGATTCAGGCAACAGTACATGTAGGGAGAACTACATTAACATAGTAACAGAGAGCAAATAAAGAGGAAAATGCAAACAAAACCAACAGCCTCCAGGTCACATATTCCAAAAGCATCAACGAGAGCATTTCTAAGCTTGTCTTGTTGGGCAAGAGCAGGACTAGTGAACATTGATTGTATGGGGTTTTCTGGATGAATGGCATCTGGGTCTCTGGCCTGGGCTATGGCTTCGAAGAACCTGCGCTAGAACGTGTCTGTAGTGCCTCTCCTGGCTGTGCCCCACAGGTCCCAGGACATGAGAATGCTTCTCTTTGTGGTGGGACACACCTGACTGACTGCACTGTGTCAGAGTTTGTCCTGGGTGAAGCCTTGGTCTCTGTGCTAGCCAGAAGGCTGATGTGCTGCCAGGCTGCAACTCCATGTCAGTCAGAATCAAGAGATTGGACTTTTTTTTTCCCTGAGATCTCATCTGATCTGCTGTCGGCTTAGATCCAACCTGGTGGGTCAATGAAAGTTATGACACTGTACAGATTTGGTTTTCAGTGGCATTGATAAACCAGTGTTGCAAGATCCTCAGCTCAGACTCAGAGTCTGGCTAACTGAAGGTTGTGAAATTTCCAAAGACGACAAGGGGGAAAAAAGCAAAAAGGCAAAAAACCACTCTCCCCTGTGTTGCAACTCTAAGTGCAATCAGTTGCAAACAATAATTCCCTCTTTGGACACTCAGATTCATTTGAGTTGGGTCCACAGAAAGTAATTTCTATATATATCAGCTAGATGTCTGACCTGAGGGTTAAACCAAAAAATATGCTTGCAGAAAAGTTGCGAATGCAAGGTTCTGGCATGGCAGTCCAAGTTCTGCCCTTGACTAATACAGATTGTCTCAAAATTGTGAGCGTGTTGAGCAATTGTACAGGGGAAGGGAAGATCTTAGCCACTCTGAAGAACCTCTGTAAGCTAAAACACCAGCAATGAGAACCAGAAATGGAAACACTTGGTTAAAGAGCAGCACTGTCATGAAGATTTTCACTGTGAAATAACTCCCAGGGCTGCACTGGTGCTTCAAAGCATTCTTCTGCATCTTCTTGGGCAGCTGTTATTTTAGTTGCTCTGTGCCATTGATAAATGAGAGGGCTCCATTCGCCTCCATCAAAGCTTCAGCTGCTTCCTTTGACTCAAAATGTGGGCTACTGGCTGAAACATGAAGGTGCAGCATCTAATTAGGTCTGATTCCCACACTGAAGCATCTCTGGTATTAGTGGGAACTTCAACACTGAACATGACACAAAGTCAGAAATGAGTATTCCGAGATGTTGATTGATTATGGCAGAGCAGAGGACCCCCAGTCCTGGGCTGTGAGGGGGATGTACAGTCAGGGGACATTCAGGCAGTCCCTACCTCAACAAGCCTGGAAAGAGCTGAGGAGCACTTTCTCTGAACACTCAAAATTCAGAGGAGGCCAAAAGGGAAGAATCAACACAATTTGCACCTGGGAGCTGAGGAAACAGCAGAAAATCTCTAGGAAATTCTGCTCCATCTGTTTCTCCTTTGAAGAATGGATTCACAATGTGATTTCAAGTTCTCAGAAATCCCCCACAATAGTTCACAAAAAAATTATTCTAATCCACTCCCATCTAATGTAATTTAATTTCTCACTACTGTGAAATCTCCATAAACACATTTAACATATTTTTAGTTCTTTTAAATGTTGGCTACCTGCAGGGTCATGTCATGCATACCATTGCTGTATGGACATTCTTTCTTAGTGGAATTATAATTTAACTGAACTGAGATGAATTGCAAGAGGAAATGCTTATTAATGACAGATGTCACAAGAGAAGCCTCATGAAGATTTTTTTATTTGGATCATTGTAACAGCAATAGGAGTGTGCCATGCTGTGATGATCTAATGATCACCACTTTACTCATTGTGGAATTGCCATTGTGGGTGACCTTTCTTTCAGCAAGGGTGAAATGTAGCACAGAGCAGGCTCCTGATTCACCCTCCCTTACCTCAGTGGGCCTGACTTCAGTGACCTTTCCAAGGAGGAGCTAAGATGGTCCCTCACCTGAATCTGGAAGATGAGGTGTAAGAGCAGGCCAGAGCCCTTCATACCTTTTCATGCAGTAAATAATGTTGCATATGCAGTGTATCAACCGCTGAGAGCAGTGCTTAACACCTCGGGTAGTTTTCCATTTTTCCTTGACAAGTACCTTGATTATCACACCTCTGTGTTTGTAACCGATGTTGCATTGGACTCTGAATATCAAAACTAATGCCAAGGGAAAGTGACTAATTTTTGGCTCAACATTTTCATCAGTCCTAAACTGACTGACAGAGCACCAGCTAGGGCAGGAGTCTGATCCCTTTGTACTTCAGATACTGCTTTGAACCATAAAATCAAATGGGGTCACGCAGACAGCGAGGCACAGAGTAAAGGTGTCACAATCTGGCACGTGTCTCCAGTGAAGTCCTCCAGAGGGAGGTACAATAGAAGGGTGAAGTGTTAATAGATCCTTCGAGTTTTTATGACTCCTGTTTTGCAAAGAGTGGTCATGTGCTGTTGTTTTGAACTTCACCCGTGTGTTTTGTATTTCCTAGATCTGTCTTTGTGATGGCCACTCCCAGAGCAATCAACCCAAAGGAAATTCATGTCTGAACTGATGAAGCTCAGTTTTATTCTCAGCTTCTCACTGGAAAAATGGAAGTTTTTCTTCTATCTGCATTTTTCCCAAGGTGTTCCTAACTAAAGTTCTGTGGGTTAATTCTGGCTGCTTTGATGTCAGCTCTTCCATGTTATGAGCACATATTTTGTTACTTCTAGGATCTAAAAACACATGTGAAATGTGCCAGGTAGACTTTCTGTTGCTTCATGTACACAGCTCCAGTGTTTAAATTCTGAGCCAGGTGTGACTTTAGTGAACCAAGAAGTTGTGATAACACCATAGATACGGACTATAGAAAAACACATTTAAGCCAACAAGAGCTGAGTCTGCAGCACCTGGTGCTGTTGAGACCATGCACTAATCCCTGATGCTGGGCTTGCTCTATTGGGTGGGTACAATACTAGGTCAGCGTTAAGCTACTGTGGATGGCTTGTGTCCAGACAGCGTGAGTACCTCTGTATTATATGTTCCCATATTTCCCATTTGTGTGCAAAAATGTCTTGAGACTCTCTGCTTGTTGAGAGGAAGATTTTGGTAAGTTCAGCCTGGTTTGTCTTTTCCCTTCCTTAAAGGATGATCACGGAATGATATTTTAGTTCTGGAAAGACAATCTTTTAAACTTCCCATGTCAGCTGTAGACTCTACCCTGCACGGAGTGAACAGTGTCAACAAGAGAGGAGGAGATCTGGGGTTATGAAAATGGCCACTCAACACCAGTGAGTCCCACAACGGACCTCAGGAAAGCTCTGTGTTCCTACAGAGACAGAAGTGACGTGCCTCTACACCAAAGCACTGAAGGCTGGTAGGGGCAGGAGCAGCACGTGTTTTGATGCATAAAGACTCCACATTATGAAAACCTTCCCAAAACAAGATAAAAATAAAGTGTTTCAAAATGTGAGCCCAAAGGAAAAGCAAATTGACGTCTAACAAAAGACTTATTTTCTTCTCCCATAGAGAGGTATCTGCCACTTACTCGAGCTGGCAAGGCAGCGTCTCAAAAAGCAATTTAACCAAGTTGCATAAGGCCTTGGCTGGGTGGCTGTAGAAATATAGGGCCTCTTATCTGAATAAGAGCTGGCCACAGCTGTTGCAGATCTTGAAGGAATTATTTCTGTGCCTGTCAAACATCTGCTTTGTAAGCAAACAAAGCGGCTGAAACACCAGTGGTGCATATGACATGCTGCAGCTCATGGGGCAGAGCCAGGAGGCAGTAAATGGAAACTTTTTTTTCCCTGGCGTCAGAAACCTTATGTCCCATGAGTGTCTCAGATGGACAGATAGGCCCTAATCCCTCTGTGTTATATAGGCCTGTGCCTTGTCTTAGGAAAAGAGCCCGTGTGGCCCGAGCACCGATCTCAGTGCCTGGTAAGCTATAAATCATCTACAGCTGTCATGAATATTCTGACATATAGCCTACAGAGCTACATTTATTTTCTTTCTCACCACCCAGGAATTGTTCCATATAAATGTGTCTAGACCCAAAAACGCTGATGCTAAAAATCAGGATGTGCATTGGAGCCCTTTGACACTAAATATCTTCTTCCTCTTCTGTTTTTCCTCCCTTAGCTATTGCTGTGTTTTTCCTCTACAAAACAGTCACAGCACATCCTCGGTTAACCAAACCAGCTGCCTTTCTGTACCTCTGGTAGTCTCCCCATTACCAAAACTCCACACTACACAATAAATGCCCTCTGAGAGCCTGACCACAGGGAGTGGGGGATGCCTGTACACTGGGTGACCAGAACACTTTGTGCACTCTTGTGTGTGTTTTTAGGCTGCCACCAGTCCCATAAAACCCCAAGATAAATGCCTGTTGCTGTGTTTCTCTGCGTGTGTGCCTGTGGGTCTGGACCGTGAACCTTCACTCTCCCAAAATGTAGATGTTGTGGCAGAACCCAGTCCAAATACGAGGACTGGCCACCAAATTAAGATACTGATTTTGTGTTTTGTCCACTCAAAACTTTCCTTCTTTGTGCTTTACCAAAGCCCGCTAGCACTTAAGGAGGAGGATGGTGACTGTGAATAGATGAACAACCACATGAATGAATGTAAAAGGTTGACCTGAGGTCTCTCTCCCCTGTTTTTCCTCTGGCAAACTTCTGAGTGTTCCTGAAGTGTGTTCCTGAGCTGTTTATCCACATCTTTTTGAAAATATCTCAGTTCAATGTGACACAGCTCCACATTTTCTTTATATGTATAATCAAATGCAAACAAGATTGCCTAACTGAGCTCTGTGCCAACAGGTAACTACAGTTCAAAGGGCCTTTTACGCAGTTAACAGGTTGGACAGCATTTCCTCCACACCCTTCAAACAAAGTTATGGTGTAACATCTAACAGAACTTTCCTGTCAAAATCTCCAGTTCTAGGGTGAGCTCCCAGTGCAACTGCCTGAGGCCTCAGGTTGTGAAGCACACATCAAACCTGAGCAGAAAATCAATGCATGACATTCAATTTTCAGCTGAAGAGGTGGGAATGCATCCATCTCAGGCTCCATGCAAGACCACAAAGCTATTGCCAGTTCTCTGTGTGTTGGATGGAAGCTGACAAAGCAGTATCACCTTGCAGTGAAGACAATCTTATCAAAGACTTCCAACTAACTTCCATTGCAGTTATGTTGCTGCAATTTTTATCTAATTATTCTCAATGGCACTGGGCAGAGGAGGTGTTAATATAAAGGAAGATTGTGTTTCTAGTTACAGCTTAACACTATAGGCAGGGAGAGTTGGGTTTTGTTATAAGCTTTGCCATAGACCTGGGTTGATTGACACACCTTTGCCTCATGGCTTTTAAACTGCAATGTGGTGTGAGCAGTCACACTTAACTGTGAATTTAAAATCATTACTATATTTGAAATGCTTTTTCTGGAAGATGCAGGTGCAGGTGGCTTGGCTACACTTGTCATGGGAGAGAACACCTCCAAGTGTCTGCTCAGACACTGTATTTCACAGATTTGCATAGTTAGGTCTGTGCTCATCATTCACGTGGGTAGCTGGGTTTAGTTTAGCTGGGGCTGGAGGTGGTGCTTGGCCAGACTTGTGTCTTGTGTGAATGGAATCCAAATCTTCAAAGAAAGGAGAGCAGCAGGGAATGGACTCAGCCAAGGACTGGCTGTGAGATGTGGGGCTTTTCAGCTCCCAGGTTCAAATCCAATGAAGTTAATAGAAATCAGATGGCTTTCTTGCCATCTGGCAACCAGCTGGGAGCTTGTGTGCATTCTATAGGTGAGTTTTACTATAAAGTTACAGGACAAATGATCTCGTCAACTCTAAGGACAAGCTGGAAACAGGGAAGAAAACTGAATAAGCTGCATCAATCTAGGGCACTGGTGTGATACTTTAAAGGAGTGATGTGTGGGAGGAATGAGCTAAGTCTTAGTCTTACAGCTTCCTTTTTTGACAGAGGAGGACAGACTTTACAATACCAAGGCTTCTTCCTGGGAAACTGAGTAGGTCAGAGTTTTCTGTCAGCCCCGTGGTCCTTTCCATGAAACTGATGATTCTGATGCATCAGGGAAACTTGCAGCCCTAACCACACTTTTTTGTTTGTTTGTTTTTGTTTGGGAAGGCAGGTTAACCTCCCTGTTCAAGAAAGTTTCATTTATTCTTCATACTTACAGTAAAGATGGATGTCAGCTCAAGGGAGAGGTAGAGGTAGTTTGCCAGGATGGCCAGAGCAGGTTGTAAAATCATACAGTGACTTGTGGCTGTGCAGAGATCTTATAAACTGCATTAACTGTGTGCTCTGGCCTGGTATCACCTCATGGTTTTCAGAGCAATGCCATGCCTCAGATGGTGGCCATTTCTAGTAGCCCGTGGCTTCTGTACTGCAAGAATACAAGCCTTTGTGATGCCTGAAGTGCTCTGCTAATTTGAAAACAGATCCCAAGACACTTTGCAGTTCACCAGGAGGAGAAAGGGGCTTCCAGAGTTCTGCCCATCTCCATCTCAGCCCCGGGCAACGCTGCCATTTCCCCACAGGTTCCAGAGCCTGCTTGTGAGAAGTGCTGAGGGGCTGGTGTACTTCTCTCATCGGGGAGTCAATTAACATCCCGGGCAGGGCAATGGGAGGGAGGTGACTCTTTTCTGGCAATTTCTCACTTTCCTTTTTCCCTCGTCAGAGCCGAGGGATGGTGGCTGCAGCTGTCAGGGGCTGTGACTGTCTGAAAGCACCCAGGCACCCAGAGACACCAGTTCAGCTGATGGGGTTCAGGCTGGGCAGGAGGATTGTGAACCCTCTGGTCAACAGAGGTGGGTGGGCTCAGTTTGCAGAGTGTTTAAAACAGCTGTGTTAAGTTGTATTTACTGTGGGAATGAGAAGCTTGGCTGCCCTGGGAGTGTGAAGCATTGGCCTTGTCCCCTCATCCCAAAGGCACTGGAGGAGAGCCCTGCCTGCATGGAGCTGGCAAGGCCAGGTGGGGAAGGTCCAGGGCAGCAGGGAAGGAAGGCTCTATGCACTTTCTGGGTTCATTTATCTCAGTGTTATCTTGCTGGTGCAGACCCTGGGCACAGGGTGCCTGTGGGAGCAGCTTGTTTCAGCCTCTGGGTGTATTTGGAGAGCTGGGTTGGGCCAGCTGAGTGTGGAGCTCCTGGCATGCGTTTCTGTGATGTTAGGTTGTTCTCTTGTGATTGTACTTGCTTTATCCATTTTCGTTTCCTGCTTGCCTCTACTTATCTGGAAGCTTGTGACACCTCTTTTTGTTGTTACAACTCGTTTTCTGTAGGGTAACATTTACATTGTTGTCTGGCTGGAGCTGAAGTAGGAAGAGGTCGTTTGGTAGAACTGATGTCAAGAGAAAGGCTCGGCTGCCTCAGCAAAGCACTGGAGGAGCTTTTCTTTCTCTGTGTTGTGTTTATGCATCTCTTTGTGTTTCACGGGGGTTATGGAAGCAGGATTTAGCTCTTGCAGCTGAAAGTGCAAGCTGAAAGCTGAAAGTTCCTGCTCGTGAAATTTTACGGTTGGGAGAGAATTTCTGGGCATTTTCAATTGGAACTGGATGTTCCAAGCCAAGGCTGGGGCTCCTGCAGTTGTTAAAAGAAAAAAAAAAAAAGAAGAAAAAATAAGTCAGAGCTTTTGCATGAAATGAAGCAGTAATTTATAGGCAGTGTGCCAGAGTAAAAGAAGAAAACAGCACACCTCTCCCACCCCCCCAACTGCTGTTATCCACATTCCATCAGTATTGGCAAATAAGAATTTATCTCATAATTGTGTAACCGAGGAAACTGAGGCAGGAAGCGACCAAGAAATCATTGAGAGAGCTTAGAATGTCATCTAAGGATTCTGGGTGGGACTTTTGGCTAGAACAGATGATTTTGGGCGTCTCAGTGCAAGACCTCTTTCGAATCTGGTGTGTGCTTTTGGGGATTTTATTTGTTTGCTGGGGTTTTTTTGTGTCGGCCCTGTCTGTGTACCCCATCTCATTCTCTCTCTCCACTGTAGGTGTGCACTCCTGTCTGTGAGGTGTATGGTGTCTTTTCAGTGCACGATTCTGGGTGCTGAATTCTGGTAGAAGTGAATTGTCTGAATAATACATGTCTTTGAAAAATTCTTACCTCGCACCCACCTTCTTCCTTGAGTAAGAAGGACTACCTGAGGGAAATAGTTCCACCTACATGTACCCTGCAGCTAGAGGCTGATTCAGAGAAACCTACTTAGCTTTTGTCTGCTGTAGTACACAGGTGAGAATGGGCTGCCAAGGACGTGACTTGCCATTTCTAAAATGTACAAGTCTTATGCAAGGAACAGCAGATGTAGCTACAAACCTGCCAGAATGTATCTTTTTCCATGCGAGTGGTGCGTGTTGTTGAAACTGGGTCTCACGTTAAGGAAATAGCAGATGGAACTGAGAGAAGGACAAAGAGAAGTAAACCTTAGCGTGTTTGGCATGTTAATGTGGGCTCTGAGAGCTCTAAAGGGGCTATCCCAGAGGCGTGTGTTGCTTAGCAGTTTTGGCTTGCCACAGGTAATAAAAGTCTGCACTCATGAAGAACTAAATGTACAAGTTTATTAAAACACGAGTAGACTGTTGTCTTTCTCGAGGAAAATTTCTTGTCCTCTTTCATCACACTTTATAGAGCGTGTTGAGACACAATTGAGAACACTATTGTTCTTGTTCGGAAGCTGGGAGTGTTCCTGTGAATGGGAAAGCTCCATTTGAATTAATCATGGGTGATTAGGCATCTAATAGGCTCTGCAGCTCTTTAGATCCGAGGTCCGCAGCACTAGCTGGTGTAAAAGCAGTGTGTGTGTGACAGTGAGTAAGAACTATCCTGCCAGAGCTTGTGTACAGCTCTCTCTATAGGCATGTACAGGAGTTTTGTTTTCATGGCCTTGCAATTTTGTATTTTGACCGGGTTATGTCTCACAGCTGTCTGCATCATCACTTATTATTTCCCTCAAAAACAGGGTTACTCAGCATTCTCTGGGCTTTTTTTTTGGAAATTGCAATAAGCTACAGAGTTGTCAGGAGTATGTGTGTGTAGAAATAATAACAGTAATATCAGCACCCAAAAGGAAAGATTGAAATTCACAGGATTTTGTGTGTGTGTGCTTGCTTTTATGAGCAAAAAATGGATGCATTAAAAAAATTAACCAGACACTGGTGGGAATATGGTAAGTGAAATCTGTGTTTGCTCTGTGTGTGTTTGTGTGTATTTTTCTGAGTAATTTGAAGTGATGGGAGAAGAAAACACACTGAATCACTGCTTTTCAGAAGTGTCCCAAAGCCTGTTTCAGATCTAGGCCTGCTTACCAATCTATTCAGCCCCTCCTCTGGGGAGTTCCATGAAAGAACTTTCTTTCTGCTGGCCATCTCTCTTTATGCTGCTCCGTGTACTTATTGTGAGGAAGAAAGATCTTGTTGTCTCACATCTAAATATCTATTTCAAAGTGAAGTAAAAAGCATGAGATGTCTTTTTGTTCAGCATTTGTACAGCTCCTGCTGAGCAGGACTGCTTATGATTGAGATCCTTGATCTCTATATCAATACAGAAAGCCAGTAAAATAAGCCGCTACCTGGGGCAGGCCAAATTCCTGAATCTGACCAATGCAAAAAAACAAAGCTCTTCACGTGCCAAATAGACCATCTGTCAACATGCTATGCCAGGTTTCTGGAAGACCAGCAATGCAACTCAGACTGTGAAACTATCTAAAACATTGAATAGATAATTATTTGTGATAGGAAACTTTCTAAGTTGTGAATGAAGCCGCAAAAAGTCCTGCCGTGTAAGTCACAGTATCTGGGAAGGGAGCAATCAGACAACAGCAGTTCAGCTGAGTCCCCTGACTCTTGCTGATGATGCTGGACATATCCCAGGGCCAGGCACTCGAGAAGAGGCAGCTGCATTTCAAAAGCCTGTGCAGACTAGAGTGTTCTACTCAACCATTCTATTCATGTTCTTGGAGAGAAACTCTCATGAAAGTACCTTTACTGAGACTCACTTGAACATGGTGAGTCTGCTGTAATGATTCATCTCCAGGAAGGTACAGATCCTTGATCCCCTCTGAGTACTTGTTTTCATCCTGATGGCTTTTCAGAATGAATAGACTATGAGGTGCTAAAAGCTTAGCCCAGGCTGAGTGGGTGGAGGAAAGGGGATATTGCTAAATGAATGCTGTGCTATTTATTGCTGAGTGGATGCCTCCCAGATTGTAAAAAACAAGTCTTTTTTGTTTGTTGGTTTGTTTTTTTTTTTTTTTTTTGCAAGGCTGCCTCTGGCAGGTAAGGTGCAGCCGAATAAGTTCCAGCCTGACAGCAGTGAACAGTGCGAAGGTGGCCACAGCACTTGCTTAAAATTGCTGCACCAATATTTGAGCTGAGAGTAGGAATGCTCTAGGCTTGTGCCCTCCATCTGAATGTTTGTGCTTCCCTAGCTCCCTTTTATGTAATTATGGGCTTAACCCTTTGGCGTTTTTGCTGTAAC
Organism: Corvus moneduloides; assembly: GCF_009650955.1. Taxonomy (NCBI): domain Eukaryota; kingdom Metazoa; phylum Chordata; class Aves; order Passeriformes; family Corvidae; genus Corvus; species Corvus moneduloides. The sequence continues at coordinate 11,141,299 of NC_045486.1, forward strand.
ACGTACTATATTTGAACACTTGTTTAAGTGCCCCATGTGGATGAGGGTAGAAACGGAAAGCTGTTCAGACTGCAGTTTTCCCCCAAATTAAAGAGCCAAATAAAATGGGTGTTGCGGATCCATCCATTACTGACAGGGTTGTTGGGTTTTTTCTACAGTTTCTGCTCCAATTGTGTGCTTTTACTGTGCTGACTTCTGTCTTGTAGAGGGAAATATTTCACAGCCCTCACTCCAGTAAGAGGCCGTGACTTGAGCCCTGATTCTGCAGATGGGAGTGTCCCTACCCTAGTTTCCACACCTGTGCTACAAAACTTGCTGGTTTCTGTACTAAAATTAAGTACAGGCCTATGTGTTTGTATAATTGGGGCCTGAGAGAACCAAAGCAAGTTGTCCCAGGGAGTGTGTGCTGTTTCCTTTGTAACCCTCTGAACCATATGTGCTTTAAATTTGTTCTTGAAATGCATCCCCTTTGCTATGTCTGAGTGGGAGTCCTTTTCCAAGGGAAAAAGGAAGGAGAACAAATATATTTTAGGTTGTGATAGTTGCTTTTGGCAGGGGATGGGATCAGTTTCTAATGTGACAAGGTGATCGTCTCTGTCTCACAGGGTCTTGATCAAGCACCTCTCAGTGTGCAGGGATTTATGGGCACAGATCTTCATGTCAGCAAAATAATGGGTGTCTTAGGGTCACCTTGGCTAGCTAATGAAAGGGACCCCCAGGTGCTGTCTGAAGGGGATTTTGGAAGGCATGGAACCAGTGTCATTCTGCAGTGTGAGAAGTTCTGAAAAATGCTTGTGGCTGTCTTGTGTGGATTTCATGGGTGTAGAGAGAAACTGTGGGCTCAGGATCTACAACTCAAAATGTTCCTCGAGCTGTAAAGATGACTGAAAGAAAGCTTTGGGATCTGGAATGAAGCTCTGAATTGGGAGACTGGCTATAGGCACAGTTTTGTGGACTGGGAATTGTATAGGGTTGTGTTGATAGTGCCCTGGTTTTTTAGTACCTTTAAAAGAAAAAAAAAAGGCTACTACATGTGGAGTTATAAGTCACAGTGATATTCATATCTAAAAAAGCCAAAAATATTTAAGAATACATGTTTTTCTTTATTTTTGTGCATTCTCATTTTCCCCTTTGATTTCATGATTTCCAAGTCACTGAAGCCTTTGATACAGCTGTTGCAAGGATGACAGTCGTCACCTCTAGCTACTGACGTTTGGGTATCTGTTACTCACCAGGTCTTCTTCATTGATGAAGGCTAACTGTACCTGCAGGAAGATTCAGCCTGTAGTAAAACCTTCAGTAAAATAAGATCTGGATGTGTCTGACTCTTTCTGTAGCTAACGGGGGACAGCAGAACAATTCTGAGTTAGGAACGTGGGGTGGAGATCAGTCTGTGCTCCACAAAGATGTGTCTTCTCCTCAGTGCTTGCTGCCAGAGGGCACATCCTGCCCTGGTGCTCTCCAAGCCCTTTTCAGAAGTGCTGTTTTCCAGCAAGTCCTGTTTCTGCTCTGATCTTCAGCTTTGTCCTTTGTCAAGCAAGGTTTCTTGAGACTAGCTGTGCTCTGTGCTTACAGGTAGAGAGCTGACAAAAAACTTAAAATGATAGTATCCTCCAGCTCTGGGAAATTCTCTTTAATGCAGTGCAGGCTGAAGAGTGACACTTGTTTCATAGAATATGACATAACTCTTTGGTATCTAAGTGGATTTGCTTGCTGTTTGTTTCCAGTAATACTGGAAAAGACATGTTGTCTGGGATTTTAGAGGAAGTAAAGGCCTGTGGAAGGTGTTGATGCTGTGGAGACTCGAAGACAGATCTGCATTGCACTTTGTCAGTTAAAAAGGTGACAAAGTTAGTTCAGGCCACTCCAGAAAAGGGGAGTGACTGTGATGCTTAAGTCTGCTTTCAAATATTTCTTCCCCCCGGTTTAGGAATTTACATCCAGTGCAGATGGAGATATAACAGTTCACAGAAGAAAGATAGCACAGTTTCCTGCACCAAAAGCATCCACTGCTCCTCCTTGAAGTCCAGCAGAAAGTGCCTTCATACTGTGTCAGTCCCAGGCATTTGGACTGAGGGCATGGAAACAAATACCAAGGAGTGAGCTTTCAGTTGCATCCACATTGAATTGTTTCCTGTGAGGTTTCTAACATATGGTGTTCATGACAGAAACATGTGACCTGGAGATTGGAGACACCTGATTTGGAGCCCAGGTTGTACCACTGCTGCTCAGCATACAGCAGGGTCACCTGGCTGGGCAAGAACATGTGTGAGGTCTTCTCCTCATCTCCTGCAGTCACAGGCGTTTGTGCCTGTGTGCTCTAGTGCTGCAGAACCCGCCTCACTGCAGAGCATCTGTCATCATGTGTTCAAAATAATCCAAAGCTAAGATGGGAGCATTCCCTTTCCCTTTCTCTCCAGCCTGAGCCCAGAACAGGCGGCAGAGTCTGTTTTAAAGTAACTTGTGCAAGATCTTGGCACTGACAGCGTGTGGCACATGCCACCACAGCTGGGGAGCTGTTGTAGGAAAGGGTCAGGAGACCCTCTGCAGGACTGTGAAGAATGCCAACATAGAAGCCCAGCCTGTATTGCCAAATTACTCTCCCCAATAACTCCTGGGGTGATGGAGGGGTGTACTTATAGGAGCACTGATCTTTGGATCTGTTTTCCTTATGATGTGCTATGTCAAACCACAAGCCTTCAAATTATGCAGAGGAGTAATTTTCCCAAACTGCAGGCTTCTGTTTTCCAGCGACACATCAAGGCGAGGTAAATGGCAGGAAATAAAGCATGTTTAATTTAATGGGGACGACAGCAAGACAGATGGCTGGTGGTGGATCACTTACTGCAGGCCTGAGAATGCCAGCTTCTGGGTGGAGATGGGAACTGAGAAAGTGCTCAATTAATCTCCCTGGAGGCATGAGCTGCTCGTGCTCATGCTCACTGGTGAGCTGCTGTGGGAACTCCACTGTGATTGTGAATGTGTCTTGTCTCTGAAGGTGCCTGTACAAGAGTGATCCTTCTTCATATAAACACCTTCCCTCTCAGGCAAACAAAGCAATTTATGCTCAGACAAGTATTTACAATTCTCCCATTTTGTAATTCATTATTCAAAATGCTGTTGCCATTCAGCTGCGGAGAAGAAATAATGCCATCCACCTGCAAAGAAAGGGGCAGCAAAGGGTCTGTGATCCCTTCAGGCTAAAAATTGTTTGTTCAAAAGGTTTGGCATCTGCTTTCAAATATCAAAGATCTTCACAAAAGCATGGAATGGGTGATGATTGGTGTGAGGTGTTTGGTTGGGTTTTTCAGCCTGTTTCCCTTGTACCCTTTGACCTGCCTCCACGCTGTACGCTGCCCTTTATGTGCTCATCTCTAAAAGACAGGGCCATTGCACATGAACAGCATGTGCTTGGTGGGACAAGTAAGGGGAATGTTTTCTTTTAAGAAAAGAAAGAGAGAGCTGGTAGAAGTTGTCCTTGATCTGTTCCCCTTATACCACTGTAGATGAAATTTTCTGATTTCTCCTGGATATGGCAGTGGGTGTAGGACTCATCAGATAACCGTATTAATTCACTTGGGCTGTAAACAGCACTAGGCAGCAATACCAGCGTGGTAAGACAGTTCAAGAAAGCTGATCACAGATCAGTAAGGGGACAGCAGAGATGTCATCTACGTGCTGCTGTCTGCATCACTGCAGTGAGCACGTTTTGCCTGAATTCCTGTGTGCAGCTCTGCAGGTAAGTTACCTCCCAGCAAGGTCTTGCCTTCCAGTGCACCCATTCTTTCCAAACACCTCATGCATATAATCCCTTGCTGCTTTTTTTTCCTAAATAAAATGAGTGAATTTCCTACTAATTGTAGCAAAATCCAGAAAGACTTGTCCAAAACTGTCTCTCTCCTTGGCTTTTATTTATGGTATTTCTAATTTGTCCACAGGGAATTGTTAACTGAGCTGGCCCTAATTCATTAGGTGCAACCTTTTATGTTGCTACTTGCTACTGAAGTCTTTGCACTGCTTGGAAGCACAGGCCAGTTTTGAATGACAGAAGGTTTTGAGCTGGGTTTAGTAAAGGAGCAAATTTTAAATGGAGATGGGAAGGGAATATATTGTATGATTTTTGTGCTTCAGAAGCACAATGGCTGCATACAACTTGAAGGTAGAACTGTTTGAAGACCCTGCATTGTTTTATTTTATAGCAGGTTATTCTGTGTGGTATCCTGCTGCGAGGGACAGATTGTTAGCCAGAGAGTTATGAGACCTGAAGCTGGGAGTGGATTCCCAGACGGCAGATACTAAAAAGGTGGCAGATACCAACTGGTAAATTCTCCTCTGGAAGGACTTGTGGTCTCCCAGGGGAGATGTGAATGTGGTATCTCCTTCCTGCTGAGCACAACTGATGGAAATTCAGGGCTTTCTGCCAATTTCACTTCACTAAAGACCTTCGTGCTCTACTACAAAGCAAGAGTAGGTGGGTGGCAGGAGCAGTGTGTTCTGTCCTGGGTCACTCTCCTTGCTGGGGCTGAGCCAGCTGAGAAATGGCTCCTCCGTGGCCAGATGAGGGGCTGGATTGCTCACAGTGCTGGCCCTCTGCTCGGAGCCAAGGATTTGCCTTGGAGCTAGGGTAAGCAGGCAAGTCTATGCAGAACTTGAGCATGCATCAGGAAGTGTAGATCTTTTCCAGGGAATGTGCTTTTCACAGTGAATTCTTCTGGTCTTCTCCTTAAGCTGCTGTACTCCCTGGCTTTAGGTAAAGAAGATTTTTCAGACTAATACCCAAAAAACTAGCCACAGATGTTGTAAAGCTTTGTGTGTCTGAAGCACAGGAATGCTGATTTATCTCCTCTGCCTTAGTGCAGGGAATCAACCAAGGGGATAATGAGATACAAAGACCAAAAAAGGGAGCTGAAATAAGGAAAATATGCCATAAATCTACATTCCCCCCAAATTCTGACAGTTGAAGCTGGGACCTCCTTGAAGGGAAGAAGGTTTTAACACCAGAACTGACTTCTTAATCTGGGGAGAATTACATTCTGAGTAAAACTTTGCGCACACAATTACAAGTGCAAAACTTTACTGGCATAAATTAGCACGAGTCCACTAACTGATGGTGACCCAACTCAAAGTTGCATGCATCTTCCTTCTGCTCCATTTACACATTGCTGTATTTCAGTTTTACCAGATCTGTGACTGCCCAGTGACAGAGAGAAAGAAGTCAAATGATAGAGGGATGGTTCTGTGGAGTCTATGTGAGTGCTGAACACCAGAAGATTTCTCTGACTCTTTCAAAATAAAACTTACTTTGTAGCATCTATCATTATGCAATGCATCCTTTTCAGCCCTTAAAAACCTTGAAGTGTTTATAAATTACTAAACAGGACACAGTAATATATTGCCTGCACCAGAAATTACACAGCAAACTGCTGCTGGAATTAGAGTGGAATTCTCTGTACTGTGTGTTCTATGGAGTGCTGTCTACTATACAATAAATCACTTAATGCTCCTGTTAACAACACCTGATTGAGCAAGAAGGTGCAGAGCAGCACACGATGAGATCATTTTATGTATGGTTTAAAACTCTCTAAAGCTATAAGGCAAAGTGGGTATCTTGTATTTAGAGTGACCTGAGTCATTCTAAGTAATGCTGACTATCCACATTCCAGAGCTTTAGTCACGTTGTAGGGGTTACTGAATCAGGACTTGTCTGTGGATACCTTTGTCTGTTTGAGTAATTGCACTGAAGTTAATAACACTTGTTAATAAAGTACAGCTTCTGGGAACTGGGTCAGATCAGGCCTTGTAGGATGTTTTGTATCACAACATGTTGTTCCATCAAATGTGAACTTGTACTGATACCTTCCAGTGCTGTAATAGTTGTAATTAGTGGCAGCTCTTCTCCCATATAAACATCTGCCTTACCCATGCAGATTTTCTGGTTAATTCTCCTGTTGACTCTTCCCAGAATGTCTCATAGGAGAGGTGTTCTGCCGCTTCTGAGCAAGGCAGATGTGTCAAAGCAAGCTGAAGAAGCATCTTTATACCAACACAGTAGCAAAGTGTCTCTGAATATGATGCAAAGGTCAAAACTTTAACTCTTTAGACTTAATAAGCTGAGATGTTTATAAGCAACCAAAATGTTTTAAGGCCTAGGAGGAGAAAGTGTAGTACAGCTGGGATTAGAAGCAATTAAAACACTTGCTCATATGCAAAAAGCTCTGCTCTTAAGTTTTTAATGCTGCAGTTGCCAGCAGCAGAATGAGGTTGCGTAACTGGTCCTGTCCTGCTCAGGTGTGCCTTGGATGAGGTACCAACAACCCTGATGTTCCCCTGACCTCAGGGTGTCCTGCTCACAACCCTCCATCCCTCATCCTATGTGGTGAAGGCTCAGCCCTCAGAAGGAGAAACCAAAGTAGCTCTTCAGTGCAGAGAGGTTTGGAGTCCTTCTCAAACTCTCAAGAAATGTTTGTGCTAGGGGTTGAAACAGGAAAGTTTTTGTTATGTTGTTTTGGTGTGTGTTGGTTCACTTGTGACAACAGTTACACAGTAGTACCCTGCTGGATCCCTGCTGAAATGTGTGCTTGGATCTCAGTTTGCCTCCTGCGTCATTGCATGCTCCAGCTTTTCGTGGTGGAAGGAGTCTTCAGCAGTGGCCACTGCTCACCCTTTGCATTCTGTCTGCAGCAGGTGTCTTGTAAAAGCCTGAGGCCAGGTTCTGCTTCCATGGAGAAGCTCTGTAGCTCAGCTGACTATCAAAGTGGCTGAGGCCAAAGCTGTTGTGCACATGGTAGTGAGCAAAGGTCTTGGAGGAGCAAGGAGCTGCTCTGAGAGGGCCAGGTGTCATTGTGACCTTGCTTGATCACTGTTTTATGTAAGTGTCTTTTGTCAGACAAATTAATTCAAGCACTGACATATAACCAGCAGCTGAGAAATTACACCTAGTGTTTGCTTAACCTGTTGGTTTTGGGGGACTGCCTCGAACTGAGTTGTTTCACTCCTGAAATGAATACTGTTCAGGTCAAATTGTTTAGCTCCTGGTTTCTGCTGGGAAATTTTGACCTGTTTGCAGTGGCCAAGAAGCTTGCTCCAGTGTTCCTTTGAATTCCTTGGTAACCACAGCAAGATGTGTGCACCAGAGTCAGAAGAGGTGGGGAAGCTGTGAGGACTATAGAAACTGGTATGAGAGCATATTAAGAGAGGAAGTGGGTGATTTTCTGTTGCATATGCAACTTCCTGAGGTTACCCTGCCTAGGGCAGTGCAAGGGAGGGGGAAAAAGTGCTGAACTGGGTTATAAAGGCTGATTTGGTTATGAACCTGCATTATGCTGACTTAATTCATCATCATGCATGAGTTCATTCAGGTTCATACAATGTGCAAAGCCTTTGTAGCCACTGAGAAGTAGGGCTTGCCCTGCCGAACTGCTGTGTGCTAAGTATTTAAGAGACACAAAGGTCTCTATAAGTTTGTGGTGACAGCTTGTGTACTGTGACATTTGTTTGGTGCTTCTCTCCCTTTCTAGATTCTTGGTTCAATAAACACAACAAATTTACCTTCTTAGCTGCTTCTAATTGAACTTGGTGAAGCAAAATTACTCTCAAGAGGTCGTGCTGCCTTACACAAATCTGGTCTTTCTGCTGCATTCATTATTCCCCATTCCCATGTCTTGACCCCTTCAACAAAATGTTTTCCTTCATTTCTTCATAAGGCCTTCTATCCTGCTTTTCTCCTTAGCAGTTTAGAGAACAGATAAAGCAAATACCTTGCCTTAATCTGATCAGGGAGATGGTGAAATTTTTATTAGCCATTTACAGACTCTCTAAAATGCATTAGCATCCAGACAAGGGAAAGGAATTGCTCAAGGAGCAGCAAGATCAAGGCTAAAACTTGAAGTAGTTAGTTAAGAATAAATTGAACAATGGACAGTGAAGGATACATATCTAGGAAAACAATTGTTGGCAGTTAGGAAATTCCTTGACAATTGCTAGTTTTTTTACTAAGGGGTAAAATGGAGTTGGTTAAACCAGATGTATATCTAGGGCCAGGCTGTAAAGCTGGGATCCAAGAATGAAGTTTTCCAGAGTCTGAGTGCTACATTCTGGAAGACTGACTTAGATCTTTCTCTTTAAGATTGAACATGATTTTTTTCTTATTTTATTCTTTTTTTCCAAGGGGCACATCCTCAGTGCTGTGTTACTGCTGCAGAGTGCTGAATGCAGAGGGAGGAGGCTGCCCTGGTGAATTGCTGCCTTGTCTCTCATTCTCCAAACCTGATGCAACCCTGAGAGATCTCTAAGAGATACGATGGTAAAGAGTGCTTAATCAACTTCACCATAGACTTGAGACTGTTTTTAACGTGCTTTGTCTCTTGAGTAACAAAGGCACATCAGCTTTACCAAGACAAAAATATGGAGTAAATTTTCTAACCAAACTAACTTGAAGATTAACCAGTACCTGCTCCTTGCTGGTTTTTTTATATTTGCTGTTGGTAACAGGATAGCACAACAGTTTTGCAAAAGTTTTTAGAAGTGCAGCCTTTTCTGTAGTAAAGACAGGAGTCCACAGGCAGCAATCACCTGATTTCTCTGGGAGGCCTGCTGCACTGGGTTGTCTTTTGTGGCTTCTTGGAGAAATAGAGGGATGGGAGGAACTTGAGCCCAAGACAAGACTGAAATATCCTTTGAATGGTCATGTACAGCTCAACTGCCACCAAAATCCTGAGCCTTCTACTGAAAAAATGTATTAGTGTGCATTTCCCCTGCAGCTCAATGTTGTTTTCTCAATGCCCAGCTCAGGGGCTCTAGTTTTTGTCACGATATAATTTCACAGTCATCTTCCTTGGAGCTGAAACCAGCTGAGTGGAAACAAAACTCTGACCATCTTTTCTAGTGATGGAAGGTGCTGCTAATTTTCTAGGATATGACCTCAGATTTTAAAACCTCTCTAATCTTCATTCTTGGTAAGAACCAAGGATTCGATTCCTTGGTTCTCAAACCAAAATTGAAGTTGGCACTATCTTTCCCAGTGTATGACATTTGCAAATGCGTATTTGGAGCACTGGCCCCAAGCTGTGTCCAGGCTGGCAGGACCTGCTGGAGGCTGCTGTGGTGGGAATTGGATGTCCCTCAATCTTTCAACCTCTGCTTGGCTGACATCAGCAACACCTTCTCTGTCTGTGTGTGATAGCAGGCAGCACTTGCTTGTGAACCTGCAACCTCATCCCTGACTGTGGATGTTGATTTTTGGTGCTTTTTTGCTTCTCCCACATCTCTCCAGGCCAGCATCAGTGTGACTTTGAGCGTGAGAACAGAGAGTAAAGACTGAAATCAGGGAACAAACCCAGCACGCCGATGACCAGCCAGGTGCTCACAGTGGACCTGAGTAGTTTGGCTGCTCTTCCTGCCCTATTATTTGAGTCTGGAGTCAGTTTGTGTTTCTGCAAATACATCAATAATCACCTCCTGGGTTTCTTGATGGGGGGAGTATTCCAGACATTGCTCTCATTAGTTGTGCCTGGTTGGTGGAGGTTGGCTAATGGTGCAGATAATCCTCTGGAAAGTGAGGCTTCCCATTGCCAGGGGAATGAAAAAGCAGGAGGATTTTCAGCAAATGCAGCTACTTGGAGAAAATGTGTGATGAGCGATCACAATTATGTGTTATTCTTTAAATGTATTTTACAGCAGCTGCTCCTGTCATTCCTAATTCATGTGTCAAGCTTGGATGTGCCTTAAGTGTGATCATTTGAACATAATAAATCTGGGCTTCCTTCTGTTTTCTCTTGATACGCACATGCTGACAATTTCAGGAGATTGAATGTGAGTTGTGTGGCACCTGTGATGTGACACGGGGCAGCTGGTGTTAAACACCCATCCTGAAATTCCCACAATACCCTGTCTGCTTCTCACCTCCTGCCTCCATCACCGAAAAGTGCATCAAGAATGAGGAGTGAGGAAGAAATGAGGATATGTAACTGTTCTGTTAGACTTGGAAGTGGATGTATGTGTAGGGCAGAAGGGATTATAGACTGGGTTGTGTTTTCTCTGTTGGCTTATTGCCTCTTGACATGAGGGTTTGTAACCTTGTGAGATCACTACTGTTCAGGTGATGAGAGATGACTGGATGTGTTACTGAGAGTGTAAAAGGGAGTAATAATGGTCAAGATGAGAAAAATTTGGAATGTTTAAATAGGGAACATCCACATTGGCCTTTAATAGGAACTGTGAGCCACATTCATCAGGTCTGCTGTGGCCTGGTGGATAGGCAGACATGGTTCACCTCTTTTCCGTATCTCAGAGCTGTTATTTTGGTGGCAAAGTTACTGTTTGAGGTGCTTCTACTCTTCCCCTGTGTCCCCACCCCCTCAGTGATATAAAGATAGCTGTTGACCTAGAGCATCCCTTCCTTCTCATTCAGTTTTTATGCTATAGCAGATATTTATCTTTAGGCAGGAAGTGACAGGGTTAGTCCCTGCTGAGCTGTCAGATTAACAGAAGCTATTTGAGAGAAATCTGATTTACGCAGGAGTAGCTGTAAAAGGGAATGGGGACAGAGAAAGGAAGGATGGTTTAGACCAGGATAAGATGCAGCTACAAAGCTAAACAAAAAGGGGCAAAAATAGAGGCAAGCGTAGGGTGGTAAGAAATATTTCTTGTCCTTTTTAACTTCAGAATTTAATCTCTTTATTTCTGTCTTGGTCTGACGAAGGCGTGATCAGGAGGAAAATAATGAAAAGTAAGAGGTTTATGATGAAAGACCTTGCTTGCTTTAATTAAAATATTTAATACTTAATAAATTGACAGGCAAATTTTCTGAAACATTTGGAGCAGTAAAATTGCAGTGTGAGCAGGACTTTTGTTTCTCTCTTCCCTCCTTTTTAAAAAGCAAAACAAACAAGCAGAAACCCCTAAACCTAAAAACCAACCAACCTGAAAAAAATCAAAACAAAAATCCCAACAACCCCCCTTCCAAAATATGGTTGTGTCAGAAACAAAGTGTTGACAGTAGTTTTATGACATGTGAGGTGTGCCTGAGGATGCTGCAATGAAGCCCTTACACAAAGAAAAGGCTTGTGGAGAAACGTAGCAAGTACATCCTGCAGGTCAGGCTAGAACAACCAGGAGCTCGATGTTCCTGCTCAGATCTCTTCTTCCATGCAGCCGGAGCAGTGGTGTGCCCATGCAGCCTTCCTGGACACTAGTTAATTCCTGTACTGTGCTGTACTTCTGGGCTTCAGGACACAGGTCTTCCTTGTCCCATCCTGGGTAAACAACGGGACCCACGAAACCAGAGAGAGGCAGAGCAGCTGTATTTAAAAAAAAAAAGATTAGGTATGTAGTGCATGCCCCCCCCAGCTGCTAAATTCATGCCATCAAAATATTGCCTGATTCAGGTCATGGGGTCCTACCAAGCTGTTTTCTCCTGGATACAGATTGCCTTTTACAGCTGTCCTATTTTGATTGATTTTCACATTGCTCAGCAGCTTGGAAAGTGTGAGGAAGTCGTGGTGATGCTGATGTGTCTAATGCTTGTGGATCCCCCTCACCTCATCCATCTTGATGTGCCACAGATACTGCAGCAGATCCTGGGGGGAAGAGGGGGCAACTGTGGTGGAGGGAAGGGGGCTGGAAATGTCTGGGAAACTACAGCTTCAATCTGACCTCTTGTTTTAAAGTCTCTCGTAATACGAACACCAAACTGAGCAAAACCAAAACCCTGTTACAGGCTCTGAGTGAGTTTGTCTGAAACTTGACCTTCTCCGGGAGGGACTGCTGGCTCCTGAGAAAGGACCCACACAGAATCACTGGGCTTGGAAAAGAGCTCCAAGATCAGGAGTCCAGCCTTTGACTGAACACCACCTTGTCAAGTAGACCATGTCACTGAGGGCCTTGTCCAGCTGTTTATGGGACACATCCAGGGGTAGTGACCCCACCACTTCTCTGGGCAGCTGTTCCAGTGTTTAACCACACCTGCAGTGAACATATCCAGACTGAACCTCCCCTGGCATGGCTTAAAGTCTTTTCCTCTTGTCCTGTCACTTGTTACATGGGAGAAGGGACCAACCTCCAACTCATTTCAGGTGTTGCAGAGACTGATAAGCCTCCTTTTCTCTAAGCTAAACACCCCCAGCTCCCTCAGCCATTTGTTGTAGGATTGACTCTCTAAACCCATCACCAGCTTTGTTGTCCTTCTCTGGACACTGTCCAGCACTTCCATGTCTTTCTTGAAGTGAGGGGCCCAGAACTAGGCTCCAATAAACCGACTGCAAGTTACAGAACCCATAAATAGATGCCTTTTGTAATCACTTCTTACCCATAAGAGAGATATTTTATCTGGATCTGAAGCTAAGTTAGAACTCCTGGAATGGCAACCATTGAGCTTCTTTTTATGGGTTTATGCTATGACTAAATATAAAAGCATTTTCAGATGCCTCTTGTTACAGTCAGGGCTGTTGCAGAGAGGTGCTGGGTCCTGCCTCAACTTTGAAGAGCAACAGCTCAAGTTTTCAAGGTGGGGATTATTTGACTGTCACCATCTCCTTAGCAGATTCAACTCACTTGTCCCCTTTCTGGTGGTGAGATTGGTTTCTTCTGGCAGACCAGAGCTCTGGAGAGGGTTGTAGGAAATGAGAATATCTTCTCTCCTGTTAATTCCACTGCAGATGGTTGGTACCTCTACTTCAAGGAAGGTGAAGGTGCAGCAACATGGAACTTGGGGAAAGACTTGCAGAGATGGTAGAATGAAAACTGATGGTGGGTGATTTGGGGACCCTTGATGTAGGCTGTAGGGCTGCAGTGCTCTCTGCTGTTGCATTGCAGCTCACAATAGCTATAAAAAAGAGCTGTTTGAGTTTCTGTCTTGGTAGCCTTGAGCATTACCCTGGACAGTACAAATAACACAAAGGAGGTAGTGGAGCTTAAAAGGACAATTATCTGTTGCAAAAACAAACAAAACCATCAGGATGTCAGACAGCTGCATTCCTTTCACACTAGGCCACGAGTTAGGAGAAAGAAAATGATCATTTTGTTTGGAGCAGTAAAGCTGTTTACCCTTCTCACCTTTCACCATGGCTGCATTTCTTTAGCGATGTGTGGGGCTATTTATCAAACACATATAATTTATATAGGTTCCTTTTCTGGGTTAAGCATAAGCAGCCCATCCCCCTTGGTCTGAACCCTCCTTTCCCTTCCACCTCTTCCTTTGTGTTTATGGGACCTTCTTGCCACTCTGCTAAAGCTGAGTTAATTACCTTGGAGCTTCCCTGAAATAAGGTGCTTGTTCTTAAGGAGTTGGAACTACTTCTTTTGGCTACCTCAAAGTGCCTGCTCACTCTTTATAGGATGTGGAAAGAAAGATTGCCCTGAGAAGAAGTTGGGGAAAACATTCTGAGGACCTTGGAAGTTGCTGGATGACTCTATGTGATATTGGAGAGTCCAATATTTGCATTTCCTTCCTTATTGTAGCAGAGGAATTTTCAGTAGTGTCTACAGGAACTGTTTATCTAAAGGCTGCATTGAGAATTTTGAAATAAGCATGTGTTTTGGCTATGACCTCTTTATTGCTTTTTTTGGTTTTAATGCAAGACCTTAAGGGAGGTGGGAGGAATTGCAATGATGAGATCAGCAGATACGGAGCTGGAGATTTGGAGCTCTACCCTGATCCCAGACCCCTGGCCAGATTGTAATTTGCGTAATCCCATATTTACTTCCCCTCTGTGTTTTCAGCTGGTTGGAGCACTCTTGGCTTTCTGGTTACAATCTGCTCTTTATTGCTTTTAAGGTAGAGGAGGAACTTCTGCAAGGGGGAGGCTTACAAAAGCACTCTAGAAAGAATGTCAGGGCATAGCTGCATACAAACTCCTATTGTAAATAAAAAGCTTTTCAACTGATCTGTGCAGTATAAACCTGACAGTTTCGTACAACATTTGACTGAGCCATCCACTGAACTAGTTTGGAGACCAGAATACTTGTTGCCAATGTCTGATATAAAATTTGTTTCATGTCTGTGTTTTTACCAGGCCTGGAATTCTGACTTTATCTGGACCTCTTCAGGACTTGATTTTTTTCCCAGTCTAATTTAGCACAATACAGTTAAAAATAAGTTCACTGTTATTAAGATTTTATATGCCATTATTGTCCCCATGTTTCACTTTTGGTATCAAACTGAATCTGAAGTACTGAACTTTACAAGGTGGACTTGAGACTGGAAGCAGATGCAGTAAATTCTCTTATTTCTGTCAGTTTGTGTTTTTTTTAAAGGGAAAGAAGAATTAATTTCATCCTTTCTGCCACTTAAGCTTCAAACAGTGATAATTTGGAACATATGGTAAGTGTAAGACTAGTCCCTTTTGCTGAGCTGTTGTAGAGAAAATTGTATTAAGATAAATAAGGGTGAATTATGCAAAGAATCAAAAAATCAGATTTTTATTTTTGTTTTGTTATTCTCTAGGGGAATATTGGCTCTTCAAAACCATGGGAATAAATGAAAATATTATTTCTAAGTCTGTGTGATCTCAAAGCAGAAGCAGCCCAATTGTTATGCTGTTCAAGGCTTCTCCTGCCATTCCCGGTCAGTGAAATCCACACTGACAGATTTGCCGGATTAAGAGTAAGTCTACACCAATAAGTGTAAGTATAGTTTACAATAATGATTTCAGTTCAAAGCATCAGAAAAGGAGAGGAAATAAATGCTATTTGACACATCAGTCTGCAGTTTTTTGGTTTTTTTTTTCAATCTGCAGGCAGTTTTTCCCACAAAAGAACAAGGTATTTTCTAGAACCTATGGTTCCCAGGTATTATGACATCTTAAATTAAAATATGTTTGTAATTCCATTACACAAACCTCAACATTTATACAGTGAGTGTTGCAAAATTAAAAACACATCAATCTTTTATATGGGACAGCAGTAGTTAAAATTTTAAATGTTGTTCTAAGCCCTCCTTAAATATTGCTGGCTTGACTATCAGAACACTGATTAATGAAAAACTATGGAGGAACTGTAAGAAAAAAATTGAAATTAGCTTTTGGAATCCAGAGGTGCTTTCAATATTTCAAAACATGTTTACTGACGTCAAATTTTTTTGGTGGAGATATTTTTTCCGCAAGGAAGGAAAAGAAAATAATAAAGGATTTTAACAAAAGCGCAGGGAAAATATGTATTTTTCTCCAAAAAGAGTTAAATGTTGCATCCTGTGGCTTAGTCTTTGAACCATTTGGGGTTTAAGGGTACCATGGGATTATGTTGTTCTCCAACGACACTGAAATTAGACACTGACTTCTTAAAGTGGAAGCTGGAACTTGCTGATAATCACAAGACAGAGCTGATCACAAGCTTCAAAATGAAATAATGACATTTGCAAAACTGTCTTTTATTGGCCTTATTTAACAGTACGAGTCAAGTGTGTGATCTGGACCCAGATGAGATCAAGGACTTTCCAGAATGTAGCACAGCTTTCTATGATTCATAGTCCATGGTAAAGCAATCAGTTTGTTGTAATCTCTGAAAGGGGACAAATGCTAAATAACTGAATGAGTTTCCCTCATGGTGACAGTCCTCTAAACCCAAAAGTCAATGTGTGAAACACTTGAGTCTTGCCAGCCTTATGCTCCATGTATCAGTCTTCCCTCAAGGTTGTGTGTGATGCTTAATCTTGACATAATGCCAAAGATGATGCAAAAAATCTTATATTAATATGCTGATCGATAATAAATGAAAGACTTACAGATTATGAAGCTCAAGGAGGGCCTTAAGGATAATAATATGGCAACCCAAGAAGAGGTTTAAATATTTCTGGTATTGGGTTTCCCGTGAGAAATGGATGTGAACAGAAGGATGTGTTCTCTTGCTGGGAGCTTATACCACTCCTGGTACCCAGAGAAGTGTCCCTGCAGTCTCCTACTGCCATTCTCCTTCCCAGGTATATGGTGCTGCCTGAAAAACCAGCAGTTATGGGAATAAACTGGACATAAAGAAACTCTGAGCAGGGACAAATGCATCACTCATCAAGCAGATCATATTTGAGCCTCTCTTGTGCTCTCTGTATTGAAATTGTTCAATGTATGTGGCTTGGTGGGAAGCTGGTTCTGTTTCTCTAAGTGGTGTTTCTCAACAGAAAAGGCCACTGTACAAAAGCAACTTTTCTTCTTTGTTTTAAATGCAAGTAAGTGGGAAGCTGCATGTAGAACTCCACTGTTTTCTTTCTCAATATAATTTCTCATTTTGTTCTGAACATCTCATCCTCTGAGAAAAGTATTTCCAGAGAAATAAGATCTCTCCCCATCTAGAGTTAAGGTGTTATTGCTATGGTGAGTTTTGAAATGTTTCCATTTGGAGGAGGAAATTCTGTCTTCTGTCAAAAAAAAAAAAAAATTTTTTTGCATTGGATCCAGAAGATTCCTTTTAAAAAAAATTTAAGGAGAAACTTTTTCACACAAAATTTGATGTAGAGACCTTGTTTCTTGTTGAGAACAGGGAAGAGAGGAAAGATACAACTTACCTCAATTATGTGATGAGCAAGTTTGTAACAAAGTTTCAAATTCCTCTGTTAAAAATAAACCAATAAATAAATAGGAATTGAGACAATTGGTATAAATAGTTCAGGAAGAAAACTTTTGACACAGACAAGAGATGCAAAGAGATCTTAGAGATGCAAAAATGTGCACACTCTTCTTAGTACACAGTTTTGGACAGATGCCCTGTAGTGTTAAGAGCAAACAGACACAGAAATCCATTCCTAAGGGACACCAGAGTCAGTTCAGCAGGCACTTGTGCCAGTGTTAATGTGGCTTGCTAAATATCCTGTGAGCCATAGTGCTAGTAATTGCTTTGTTTGTAGTTCCTTCATTCCCAGAGTATCACATTGTGAAGAACTTCTCTAAATCTGATTTTTATGTTTAAACCCACTGATATGCTTAACTGTAACAGCTTATTCTATCAATTGTTGTGAATATTTCATGTGTAGGAACTGTACTCTGACAGTGCAAGATGGCCTATGAAGGTGCTGTTCTGGTTTAATTCCAGTTGTCAGTAAAGTACCATGAAGACCTCGTGGATGGGGAGCAGAATTGGAAAAAAAGGGGGTAAAACCTGTGGGCAGTGATTTTTTTTTTAGGTCTGACAGACCTTCAACAATAAATGAATGATTATTTAAAAAACTAAAACAGACAAGACCCAGCTCTCCATCCCCCCAAATTATTAAGGATAATTCCCTTGGAAGAGTGATGGACTTTGAGTCTCTTCTTAGACTATTTTCAGTGGCTTTAAACGCAAATTTCAAGTATATTGAGAGGCACACATGCAAAAATAGAGGGAGAAGAAGATACAGTTCACTATGTATATCACCAACTACCAGTTCGAGTCCAAGAGTTCTGTTTGATGAGGAAGCACAATTCAGTATGCCAGACTACAAATAATTTGACATTTTGGTTTGTGCCATGGCTGCTCTGTAGTCAGAAGAGAAATGTAGAGAACCAGCTACAAAGCAAGAACAATTAGAAAATTATTTGCATAATAAATATGAGAAATTAGCCCAGCTGACAACATTCTAACAAGCTTTCTGACAACCTGAGAAACTAAAACAAACAGCAGTTGTTGGGTAAACTGCCACTGTTGGCAAAGAAGCAGGGAGCCTTAATGATAGTGGAACACCTTTTTCTTGATGCAGAATGGCCCAGTTTATTTGACTTCAGTGATTTTTGCCTCTCCAGCCTAGTCACTAATCTCATGCAGTGGCTCAGTTATTTAGTTATTTCTTGGGTTTATGATTTCCAGTTGTTTTCTGGTATTGGGAGTTCTTTGGGTCCTGTGCATGTGGGTGCACAGATGCACAAATTTGACCTACACAGGGAAGTTACTTGCTGATAGTTCCACACCTGGGTTCTGTTTGAAAGATGTTTGCATGCAAGAAGTCTCTGGTTTGGTCTCAGTCACTGAAGCTGGTTAGTAGCAAGGGTCAAAAATAATGACCATGTGCTGTTGTATTTTTGAGACATGGTGCATCTCCTCCTGCCTCTGCAGCAGCTGGGGTTGAAGAACATTAGAAGGGTTGGTGCCTCTGCCCTCCATTTCCCCCACACCTTGAAGGTGTCAGTCTGTACCTGTGTGCCATGGTGCTCTGGCACAGGTCATCTTTCCCACTCCATGAGTGTAATGAGTCCAGACTGGGAGCTGATGATGGGAAGGGAGGAGCAGGGGGGCCCTCCACAGCTATTACATGGACAGAGCATGGATAAAGGAGAGATACATGAATGTCCCAGGAGTGTATGTTCTGAGGGTGTCTGCATAAGGAGGGTGAGTCCTTGAGGCAATGGGAGAAACTAGGAATAGAGTAGAAAAGACAAACTGACCTTAAATCCAATTGTTTTCAGGTTGCCCAGGATGCTTCTTCAGCTGACGTTGCTGTGGGTACCAATTGTCCCCTCTGGAATTTACTGTATCACAAGAGAAAAATGAGATAAATTCTGTCCTTTTCTTGGAGAGACAAATTGAGTGATTCTTGTTCTACTGAGAAAGCTGTATGCTGGCTTTGGGAGCTGGATTATGATTTCAGTTGTTGTCTGAACCCAAAATAACTGTCTGGTATAGCTCTGTCTTAGTGCTTTAAAGTGTAGGAAAGGTCTGATTGCGGTATGGTGCGCGGGGATGCACATGGTGATGCCAAGGGATGAGACACCCCTCCCCTCTCCCCACTGCTTTTCACTCTCTGTCTGCTGCAGTTGTTGCTGTGCACAGCCCCTTCCCCTCGATCAATTTGGATTCAGAGCTGTGCCCAGGTTTTTCACAGCCCACATTCATGAATATGGACCAAGACCGACCAGCAAAGAACTTGTTTATGTGGGGGCAGAACTTGGCAAGGTTTTAGCTTTGTCTTTTCAAAGAAGACCAAAGATGCAGACAGATAACTACCTTTTTTTTTTTTTTATTCAGTGCTCTTACACTTGGCAGGCTGGGCTTAAAAAGGATATAATTGATAAAAGTAAAAGGTGGCAAGAAGAAAGATTTTTACACTGGACTCATATGGTGTGTTCATAATTTTCTGGTTTCATTTCTGACTGCTTTTAATCTGTTTATCTTGATTAAATTTTCTTCATCTGAGCAGTAAAGACAGTGTCCAAGTTGATAAAAATAACTGTCATTGCTGAGATCTTTGAAGCTTTGCAATGTGGGAGAAAAGTTTCCTTTTCCTTGCTTCTCAGAAAGGTGTTTCCTACAGCTCAGAGCCAAGGCACACTGGATTAGAAAATGCATGCATTTCTACACCCATTTCCAAGCAAAATATTATTAAATCTGTGGAGCTTCTTTACGTCAGTTGGCATTTTTGTCACAATTACAGAATGTACTTTTAGACCGGCTGAAGTGTGCACTTAGAAAAAAAAAAGCCAAACAAAAAAACAACCCCAAAAAAGCATACTCTTTAATATGCAGACATGTAGGGAAAGAGTGTGGTAATGAATTTGGCTTAGTTTGTTGAGTCTGGGCCAAGTTCTGATCTCAGTTACGCTGGCCTCAGCTGAGTTGCTCCAGATTTTCACCAGTCGACTGAAGCCAAACTGTGTTCTTTTGTCCTTTAGTATTTATTAATAGTTTAGGGGCAGGCAGTGAGGATGAGTTTTAAGTGTAAGGATTCAACAGTCCTGCCCTAAATCTATAGTTTCAAAATGCTTCAAAATATGTAATAGGTGTTTTCAGTCACTGGTTACCTGGTCTCACAGGTGAAGTGTTCCAAGACTCCCTACATATTCTACGTTTGTATGGATAACAGCTTTTGCACAGAAGTGAAAAAAATCCATCATTGTATCAGCTGAATGCCATGAAAGCCGTGAAAGCTCTTTCTGAACATTTCATAACTGCCTTATTTTAGACTGTGGATTAACTCAACTCCGGGCAATGTATGCTTCTGTATATTGAATAGCTTTAATCTTCCCAGCTATGTGGAGCCCTTAAAAGTTTACTTTTGAACAGTTTTGTCTTTAAAGTACAGTGTTTACACATAAGCTTATCAAATGCAACAAGTTATTCTGTAGTATTTCTGACTTTTTAAGGTAGAGAATCTAATATTATATTTGTGTGTGTTTGTATACACACACACTCTCCCGTACTGGGGATATTATCTCTGGTTTTTTGCATAGGTACTTACACAGTGGTAGCA
This sequence comes from Corvus moneduloides, assembly GCF_009650955.1. Lineage (NCBI taxonomy): Eukaryota > Metazoa > Chordata > Aves > Passeriformes > Corvidae > Corvus > Corvus moneduloides. The sequence continues at coordinate 11,161,439 of NC_045486.1, forward strand.
GGAGAAAAATCACTTAAGCCCTTAAGCCTTTATCCATGCTAAAGCATGTTAGAAATGTTCTCAGAGATGGCAACTCGATAACCTGTGCCTTTATATTATTGGCATTGTCCCTGGCAGGCTGTTGGTCATCCAGCGCTCTCCCAAACAATTCCTTGGCTTCAGGAGTCAGTGCTGTTTGGCACCAGTCTCCATAGGTGTGACCAGCCTGTTCCAAAAAGGAAATGAGTTAATACTGTGACTGTGGAAGGCTGCCATGCCTTGTTGTTAAAGAACAACCCCATGTGAGAAGCAAATTGGGTCTTATATGTTTTATATTAATTAGCTTTATTTATACTAGTAAATTAATCAAGAACAATCCTGCTTATGCTGGTGATATTTGTTAAACCAGGGCACAGTTAAACATCCCCCCCCGCCCTGCCAAACCAAAACAAAAGAAAAAAGTCATGATACCTCCTGTGAGATGTATTGAGTGTCTTTGAATTCCTTACTCCAGATTCAAGTTACTCTGCAAGAAAAGATTGGGTTCATCAAGAGTAAATCCAGAATGTTAGAGATTACCCTGGTGAAACATCCTTTTCACAGAAAGGATAATAATGATGTTGTACTGCTATGTCAGCCAGAGGTTGACCAAATTCAGCTGTTGTCAACTACAGCAAATGCTCTTTCCCAAAGATCTCATAGCCTGAGATTATTAGAGAGCTTGGTTGGGAGGAAGAAAACACTGCGGATATATATATATGCACACATACATACATATATATATATATACTGTGCTATATACTATATTCACAATCTCAGCCCATTTCCTTTATTTTATACACTACAGATTTAGAGAGAACAATGTGAGAATTGTAGGACAGAGTTCAAGATTATTACTATTTAATAATTTCATTAGTTGAGTTTCTTGGTTGGATTTTGTTTGCTTTTGTTTTACTTGCTCAGGTTTCCTTCCTTTCCCACTCCTTCCCCAAGGTTTCAGTTTCCTTTTCATCATCCCTTCACTTCCATATGGTGTTTTGTCTGGTTGGCAAGCACTACAATTGGATTTCTTGGAGGCATCAACTGTAAAAAAGTTCAAAAATGAGATGCATTTGCAGAGCTTTTCATCTTTCTAAGTGGTCTGAGGACTGAAAGGAGGGGCTTCGGGGCTGAGAGCCTCAGTTCACAGAATCACAAATGGTTTGGGTTGGAAGGGACATTTACAGGCCCTTTACTCAAACGCCCCTGCAGTGAGCAGGGACATCTTCAATGAAATCAGGTTCCTTGGAGCCCTGTCCAGACTAACCTGGGATGTTTCCAGTGATGGGATATTGACCACCTTTCTGGACAACCTGTTCCAGTGTATCACCACCCTCATCGTAAAACATTCTTCCTCATACCTAATCTAAATCAACCTTCTTTTAGTTTAAAACCATTATCACTTGTCCAATTGTGATTTTTCTTGGACTACAGGAACAGTCTTGGCACTAAAAGACATTGAGAGAGTGTGCATCCTGTCCTACCAGTAGGTTATAAAAGATAAAATGATGCCATCTGAAATGATATCACCATAGTCCTGATGGCTTGATCAGCCTAAGACATCTGTTAGGGAGTCCAGCTCAGGGAACTGAGGTGCAGACTTGGCTCTGTTTTGGCAAAAACAGGAGAAGCTATTGAGTGTGAGGGACTCTGATTTCTGGTAAGGGGCTGTATGATCTTTGGATCCAATCTGACAAACTTCTCACTCAACTTGTGTCCTTGTGGTCAGCCACACCTTCGGGGTGTTCCATGCAGAGGTGAGACAGTGTAGGGTCTGTAGGCACTCAGGTACAGCAGGACTGCACGTTCATCTATCCCCAAATACTTGGCCAGAACTCATGTTTAAGTCCCTCTTGCACCACACATGGTTTGGAGAGTCCTGACACAACTTTTAGAGTCAGCTGAGACTTGGCTGCAGGGAGGGTGCTCACTGCAGGTGCTCCTGGGGAGGAAGCAGAATTGCCAGCACTCGTAGGCATCAGGGAAGCCACCTGGAATTTAGCCCATTCTACTTTGTCACTGAGGTATCAGGGCAAAGACATACTTTGTGTTTCTTTCATGTTTGTCCTGACTCCACGTTCCTCTTGTGGACATCCTCATTCAGATGTGCTCAGACTTCCTCTGTGCTGTCAGAGGACAGGACATGGCTTGTTTGCTGCAGACCTGTTATTTACTCTGCCTATTTACATAACCCATGGGATTGGTAACAAACTGTGATTGCACTTACCCTGGAATAAACCTGGAGTCATGTTGGTGCAGCAGTTGTTACTTTTTTCCAGAAATTCAAGTCAAAAGAGGTCCCTTTATCTCCAAGCTGGGGTAAAACTGAAGACAGGAGGCAGGGGAGTCTTTTCTAGATGAATTCCTTAGGATACTACAAAATCTCTTAGGGACAGGTCAGCCAATGGAGAGGGAAATTCATGAGCAAAGACACAATTTTGTGTAAGAAAGATGGGGGGACGATGCTTAATGTAAAAAATGTCTCCAAATGACCCTCAGGATAAAGTAGCATCTTCTTGTCTAGACTGATCCAACCTGTACAATTTTGCGAAGGAATAATTTGTAGCTCCCATTCTGATCTCACTCTTAGTTTGCTTTAGACATGAAACTCAATTGTTACAGTAATCCTCTGGTGTAAATTAAACCAGAATCAAGTCAGGTGCTTGAGAGCAACACTTGCAAAAGAAACAGATTTTCAGCATCTCTTTCTGCCTTGCCTTTCCTTTCCTTTCCTTTCCGTTCCTTTCCGTTCCTTTCCCCCACATTAACAGCTGTGAGAATGTTCATATTCCAGGCTCTTAGACTTAAGAGACTCTCTACTTTAGGATCATGGATATACATAGAAGTGCATGAAAATCATGGTGATCTTTCCTATCCAAAGAAAACAGTAGGGTTTGTTTTTTTTTTTTTAATATTAACTCTGCCTTCTTCCTGTTTTTTTAATATTAACTCTGCCTTCTTCCTGACAGATCTTGAGGAATAAGACAAGAAAAAAGGGAGAAAGCAGATAGATAGTGTAGTACAAAATTCAGACTGCTGGCTGTGTGGAAAATGCCCTGGTTAAAATTACTGCTGACTGGGCATGGAATAGTTAAAGGATGTCAATTATAAAACAGTGGAGGCCAATGCTATCACGGTACCTGCAAGAAAAAGGTGGTGTAATATTTGTGCAGACATTTAGTGCAGCCTGTGCAGATCATCTTGAATTGTGGAGGGCCTGCTCCCTGCACTTTCATGCAGTACCCAAGAAGTGACAGCTGTCTGAACACCCCTTGGGGCCTTATGCCCCAGGCTGTGCATCCAAATGCTGTCTACTCATAGCAAATTAGTGCTGCCAGGGAGGAAAATCGTAGTAGGGTCAGGTTGCATGTATTAAGGACTGTGCTCTGGTCTCTGGCCCCTCTTCTCTGGGTATTTTCCACTATTGAACTTGCTTGCATTTATAGTAAACAAATGGAAGTCCAAAGTGGTTTAGGAAATGTGCACTGGAGCTGGAATTGACCCAAGAGATTATGGGTTTGCTGCTTTGTTTGCCGTACCAACTGAACGTTATCCACTACAATTTCTCTGTCAATACCCCAGACATTTTTGGTAGTCAGTGGACTTTGTGTACAGAGAGAAGTCAAGACAGATGCAATCAGACGCTTATCTGACCTTTTCAGGCAGCTCTTTAACGGCAGAATTTAAGGACACTGGCTAGGTTTATCTGGTAGCTGCTCCTGGCATTACCCAAAGGACATCAAAGTCCAGTCAGAGAGCTGGCAAGTTCCCACAGTGTTAATGTTCTCTACCCTTTAGTACCACCTTCACCACCTTAGATGGATTAATGTAATCTTATTTATGGCTTGAATACATTGTTTCTGCAATTTTCCTTGGACATTAAGTACCAGCTTAACAGCAGGGATGGTTTTTCTACTGTGTTATCCACAGCTGATATTGTACAGCTTGGCAGGATTTTCTGCTGTATTGTCATGAAGCAATGTTTGGAGTTCTGGTTCTCTTTGCTCTTGTTGATGATTTGCTCTGTGAATTTTGAACTTTATCTCTGTCTGCTCCTCTTGTTCTGTTCCCTTCTTCACTGGTCTTGCTTATCTAGGTAAAAACACCTTATGGCAGGGATGGCCTATTGCTGTGGGAGAAATGCTGCCTCTGCTGATATGAGTAACAAAGCCATGCTTAACTTGATTTTGGATGTTAGATTTCACACCACATGTCTATATGGTGCTTAGTGAAATGAGACATTGATCTTTTCTGGAGCCTTAATATTCTACTGAATTAATAGTAACCAAGAAGACAAAAGGAACACAGGAAAGTAATTGCCTTTTGGTTTTATGTCGTGCTGGATGCCTGTCCATTTCTTTCATGTTCTGGAACTGCCTTACCCTTCTGCTCAGCATTTCTTCTTGATCACTTTCCAAAGGCACTGATTTCAGCTTCTGATAGTTCCAGCATAAAAGTGGAGATGAGTGAAGTCATTCCCAGGTTACACCTATCAAGCTGAGTTCTGCATCTAGGAGCTGAATATTATCCACAGGGTACCAGTTCAGGCTGATGGCAGTAAAGATGCTACCTCATGACATCCAGTGCCTGGAGCAGTCAGAGCTGCTTCTGCTGTGCAACACAACTGCTCCCATCACATACTATGAGCTGTGCCATGGGCATGCTATCAAGGCCCCTGCTGTTCCCCTTTCCATGCATTCTCAAAAACTAACTGTTCACATTATGAGAGGGATTCCTGATTTTACAGGTCTAATTCTCAAGAGTACTTGAGTGCATCCTCAGATGAGACTTCTTGGGTTTGATGAGCTCAGCTCCTGTAAGACCCAGAGTTTTATTGAGCAAACTCAGATCTAACTGATGCTAGAAATAAAGTTGGCAGGCTTGGGCAGTGCCACATACATGGTAGATCGAAGTGACATTAATGGTGATGCATTTTGCAACCACTAGTGTTGAATCACAGATGTTCTCCTCTCTCAGGCTCTCTCTGGAAGAGAGCAATACACATCCTGGAAAAGAGAAGTTCTCTGAATGCTGGCCTCGGGGTAGCTTTATAAATAAACTGTGCTATCTCTGGGATTCCTTGGAATAGAAAGTGTGGTGCCCAGTGTATTTCTGTTCTGACTGAGCTATGCCCTCTTGCTGCAGTAGTTAATGCAAGATTCTTTTGCCAAATGTGTCTGTCCTCCAGAGCACCTCACAGGTTCATTTCTGTAGTTCTAAAGCTCCCATCATGCTAACTCATACAAATACTCTTGGAACTTGTTTCCAATCAGAAAATACAAAAAAATGCTCAAAAAGGAGAGCATGAAAGCGCAGAACTGGCCTAGCTGGTGGAATCCTGGCTATTCCATTCCTCTTGTTTGTTCATCAGTTCCCAGATTAGTAACAGGAGTGACTTCAATCTCTGACGTGGCTTTTTTTTTCAAAGCATTCTTCTGCCTGCTTCACCAGGCATTTCTAGTCATTCCTTTTCTTTCATTGGGGCTTCCACCAAAAATACCTGTTTACAACATTTGTGTGCCTTTCAAATAGTATTTTTAGCATATGTCTTTTTTACAAGTAAATATTTCAAGTTGACGTACGCTGTGTTTCACCCATGAGCCTATCTAAATTTTCATGTCACTTCATTAGTCAATTGATGACACTTCGAAAATTCAGTTGAGCTGCTGTTTGGCTGGCATGCTGACTTGACATCAGACAGGTTTTCATGGAGCTGTTCCAAACTTTCCCAATGCTAAAATGATCGTGTTTGATAGAATACTGACAACAGGTGTCCTGTTTTTGCCAGCAGTGGTCTCCGACTGGCTGCCAACATATGCAGTGTTTGCCAGCATACCACATGTCTTATGCTGGGCTATTTTAAAAGTCTATTCTGTAAAAGAGTTGAGAGGCTTTTAAAATACCTATTAGCCTCTAATGGAAACTGCACATGACAAGAATATGCGGAGCTGTAAAACATGGTTGATATAGTCTTTGTTATGAGTTGCATGCTGTTCTTTTGTAGGGCAAAATATGAGTACTTCCACCCTTTTTAACATTAGTTGGTCAAGCCAGTATTCCATCCAGTATTTTAACAGATGCTTCAGAGCATGGTGTAAAATCCCATTAAATAATTATATGATATCTTTACTAAGAGGCACTTTCCTCTGAATTCCTGGCAGTAAATGTTTGGCTGGTATCCTGGAGCCTGAAGGTCGATATCTCACATCCTACTTAGTATCACACTGAATATTTTCTTGTTATCTGTTTAACTGTTGAATCCTTCTCTCAGTCCTTCAATGTGCTTCACTGTATCTCATAGTGCTTGCTTTATTTTCATCCTGGGGGAATGTCTCACCAGCTGGATGGAGGGGATGTGTTTTGTGCAGGCACAAATAATCTCCACCATTTCAGATCTCCTGACTTATGACTTTGCTTTGTGTCTGGTCCTCCTGTAACAATAGAAGGAAGTTAAAAGTGGCCAGATGGAAAGTGGCTATTTCACGCCTTTGGAGAAAAGGCCACCACTGTAAACATTCAAAATACAGAGCTGACTGCAAAACCCTTCTTTAGATCTTGACTCAATTTCAGAGAATCACGTTGTCTAAGGGGAAACTGTCCATTTGTATGAGTTGCTGCAGGACAAGCGCTGAAAAAGCTGGAAAGCAGATAGATCTTCTGGCAATGCCTTCTGTTTTCTAGTAAAGATATGAAGAGTTCAGTGACCCTTTTAGCAGTAACCCATTTCCACAGAGAAGTAACCTGAATATATTGCAGACTTTTATCCCAACTAAGATATTTCAGCACAGCAAATGGGTCACAATCAGGATAGAAAACGGATTCTTGATAACAACAGGTGTATTTTACGAGTTTAATCTGTAATTGTTTTAATACGTGTTTCTAGAGCAGGTCTAATCAGTTGTCTTTGAACTGAGATTTTTCCCACTACACACGATGCAACTCTTATCAAACTGTCACCTTTCCTGTTATCCCTAACTATCTTCTATAACTCACACCACAGAGATGCAGATGAAGAGATGTGTCCTTGATGGTGGAGGAAGAAAACAACTTCAAAGACCAGAATCCAGTACAAATTCAGTTAGACAAAATGTAACTTATTAATGAACCATCTTTGTTACAGTAAGATTTTTGTGTTGAGGTTGGAAGGTCTGAAGTATTGCACTTCTAGTTCTGAGCTTGTATCAGCAGAGTGAAGTGGACAATCTGTGTTTCAGAGTGGAGAACCTGAAAAATGCAGTTTTTCTATGTTCTAAGTAGTTTTTATAGGTCAGACTTTTGTTAATGCCATTCGGTTTTTTAATCTCATTTCAGCCAAGCATTTATTTTGTAAAGTGTAGTAATGCCAGAGGATTAGCCAAACTGGGGTTAGCATTGAAACCTACAGGCATTAACTTCTTCAGTGCCAATGGCAGCAGCAGGAATAGGAGAAATGCCAGTGTGTGCCTGCTGTGAGCTCATGAGTTGCAGTAGTATGTGCAGAACTCTGTGGTGGTTCATAAATGGCAGTGTGTTGCTCCACAGAGAACATTAAAGTTAAATCTGGAAAGAAATGTCTTTCTGCTTATTTCTGACTCTTAGCTAGCTGATTTATTTGTTACAGATATTTTTTTTCTATTCCCAGAATGGCTTCTCAGCATCTGACTAAATCTTGTAATAAAACTTAGCTTCAGAAATGAAAAAGGAAACTGTTTATTTCTCTCTACCCAGCCCCATTGGTTGTCCACAGAACAGTCTTTTAAAGAAACTGGGCACATGCTTTAAGTTTTCAAGTAGCTCAAATAGTAATTGCACCGTGGGTTATTGTTAGAATTACAGTGACAGAGGCTAATTAAAAAGAATGCTGTTGCCTTTTAGGAAGAAAAACAAGTTTGATTGGTAACATCCCACATGTGTTCTGCCAGAGTCTTCCTCTCATCTTTTCCTAACTGGTTTTGATTAATATAATTTTAAACATAATTTCTCTGCGTAACTTGGCTTCTAAGATTCTTTCTGCCAAATTGCATTATTGTTCTCTGCTTGATGGAACTGTTTACAAGTGTCATTTTCAGAATACTGTTGTGGGAAGGCACTGTATTCTTGCTGCTACTCAGTGTTCTTTCTCACTAGCAAGCAGATAACCCCAAATTTAAGAAATGTAAAGTAAAGGGGGGGGGGGGGAGGAAGCCTCTTTTCTGTGCATCCTGAAGTGTTTACACTGTATTTGAGGCAACCAGTTACAGAGCAACTGTAGGCACTCTACACTTACTTTGACATAACCAATAGATCATCAGTTTAAAGCAAAATTTTGTAACTCAGTAGCAAGGTGGATGCAGACACAGGTTGAGAGTTTACCTCCATTTTTCAACTCCCTCCCATTAGCTGCCTTTGTTCTGCTACTGCAAAGCACACTGATCTGTTCCAGGAGCCAAGTTCCTCTGGTCCATCCTTCTCTCTGTCGCCTGTGTCCCGGGGGTTATCTGAGATATGGCTACCTAGTGCCTGGAAAAACAATCTGTCTTAAAGCAGATTTTTGCAGTGCAGAGTACAGGTATGAAAATATGATGGCACCTGATACTATTTCTAGGGAGACAAGGAAACAAAAGGCTAGTGGTACTTTGGCGTATTACATTTTGATTTCTAGAGTTAGAAAGGTCTTACCTGTGCTCTAGAAAATGCAGTTCTCTCACTTATAATTGGTACACTGTGGTTAAAATACAATTTTCATTTAGCTGTAATCCACCATAACTTCACCTTCAGTTTGACTAACTTGCTTTTGGGGAAACAGATGACCTTGGTTCAGTGACTGTGTGTGTTGCAGATGTGGTCTCCTCATATAAGGTGAAGAACATCCAAATGTGTAATCCCCCAGCAGCTTGTGACAGATGTCTATGGTAATGGTATGCAACTTGCAGGAGGTTTGGAAGAAAATCAAGTTTTTCTCTTTCTTCAGCTTCCAAAACTCCCGTCAAAGTTTAGGTGGGACATAGCTGGAGATCTGGGCTCTGCTAAGCTGGAATTTAGGTCTTTCAGTTCTGTGGGCTAGTCCACCAGATAGGTCAGCATTGAGACTGACTTTCCAGGTGTCCAGTGGATAGGGTACAACTTCTTGGCACATCAGCTGGACAGTTCTCAACTCAGTAAGGCCTTTCCCTGTGTCTTGGCCATGCCGGTGACCTTCCATGCAGTTTCTGCCACATGATATTCTGATAAATTTAATGGGATGTAGCAAATAGCAAGTTTCTGGTAGGCCTGGACACTATGAGAGGACTTAGGAGAGAAGCTAAAACAGCTGATAGAGGTGCTGTGTTCACCAACAGAGAAACTGTGGTGTGCAGGGGAGGTCAGTCAGACAAAAATAGTGCCCAGATGAGTTTGATTGCTGCATGCTGAGGGAGCTCCAAGAGGTCTTTAGGCAGTGTGGTTCTTTCTGGAGCTACCACAAAGGCCAGAGCATCAGTGTGCTGTGGTTTTTCTCCACAGCTGGTTACGTTTTGGGGAAGGTCCAGATAGAGCCAAAGGTTGCTCTGGTGCCTGTCTTTTTCGCTATGCCATTAGCTTAGAAGAGGTTCTTGGGGAATCTTCTTGTTCTTGAGTGACCAGCAGGAGCTGGGCTCCAAGACTCTGAATGTTGGTCCTGAAATTTTTGGATGAAGTGCAGCTGTCTCTGCATGTCCCAAGGCAACCAACTCTTTGTTTTGAAGCCTTCCTGGGCAGAGGAAAGGTCTGTGTTCCAGCAATCAAAGCTGTCAGAGCTCCAAATGAGTCCCTTGCATAACTGACAGATGGGTGCAGAGCAGGGCTTGATTCAGCCTCTGAAAAGAAGTAATAAACCTGAAAAAAGATTTAAAAATCTTCAAAGTCCCAGCCGTTTCGACAGCTGCTTTTGCTGGTAGAATTATTCCTTTGCCTCAGCCTAACTCCCTTACCAATGGAGATTAACCTTCTGTGGATAGTGTACACATCTCTGTCTTACCTCTGTGGGCAGCCAGTGGGATAGCCTTAGTCCTTTCTTAATTTGAATTCACAACTGAACTGAGCCCAGAGAGCCAAACTCTTCTGAACCCCAGGATGAGGAGAAAAGGAATCACAAATGCAGATTTTTCTGTCTTATGGATACTACTAAAGATTACTAGAAACATAATCTTGCCTTCTTATATGGAAATAATATTTGTATTCAATTTTGGGCTGTAAGGCTGTTGCATAACTCCCTGGGTTTCAACAGGGCTCCAGCAGCTGGGAATTTCACTTGTTTTATCTTTTAGAGTGTTGGTTTTTTCTTCTGTATGGCTTAGAGCAGTTTGAAAAGGGCATTAGAAAATTTGTGGCAAGTGGGCTCTATTCCCAGCAGCGTGGCAGGGGGGTGTGCATATCCGGGCACTACTCAGCACTTGCACTTCTGTCTTTAAAACTTCCCTTTATTACTTAAGTCAGGGTCTGGAGAGGAGCAAGGAGGAATAGTAGGAATTGTTATTACCATGATATGCAACAGACAAGTTGCCTTGCTCTCTCGAGGTCATTGTTTGGGTGCACAAGTAGAAGGCTGCCTATGCACGGATGGCCCAGCACATGCAGGAGAGTGGTGTAGCTCATGGCTTGATAAATGTTTCTGTGAAGAAAGAGACACTGCCACGTGGTTTTGTTCCTATGCACCCAGGTTTTTATCATTCTTGTTCCGCTGCCATCCAGTATCAACTGGGACCTTCTCTAAAAGACCTTTCATGTATTTCAGCACTACTCGGGACAGTAGAGATCAGGCAATGAGAAAGTTTCCACTGAAGGTTCTTTCTCAGCTCACTGGGGATGTTGTTAGCTTCTCCTCCCCATGTCTCTAAAAACAGAGAGCCAAAAACAACACTGAGTCACTCCAAGCTTGCTCTTCCCCAAAGCACAAGCAACGTTCCCCACCCCACCCACATCCAGGGATGTATTGCTGCGCAGAGCTCCGAGAAGGGGTGAGGGCTGCTTGCTGAGCCCATTTCTGATGATCCTGCCATATGGGGTTATTTTAGCTGCATTTTGCATGGTTCTTTTCAGCTGTGGCACAACATCTATGCAGGTGCTCCATCCTGCTTTGCAGAAGGAAGGGATTGAAAGTGATGGGGTTGTAAAGATCTGGTGTTCAAACTGATTCAGCTCATATTTGTCTGGATTGAGGAGTGCTTGTATGAGCAGCCTGGCTGGCTGGGTGTTATGAGCAGCTGTGGTGCATTCAGGGCCATGTTACATCTTCAGAAGGATGTTTCTGGAGTGCCTCACTGAGCACAACTAGGCTGTTTGCTGAATGGCTCCCTTCCCTTAGATGTACACATAGAGAAGGTTTGAAAGGAACCTTCATGTCACTGAGAACAAAAATTGTTACCCAGAAAGGTCTGAATGTTTTGTGGACATTTTTTTCCCTTGCTTACAATATTTACAAACTGGATTACAGGGACATGGTGCAAAAGTTGCACTGTGTTCATGGAATAAGCATGGGAATAGAGATGGGCTTGGAATGGGCCAAGGAGAAGGCGCAGACTGGGAACGGCTTGGCTGAGGCACCTCACCAGGGGACACTTAACGCTGAGGATGACTGGGCCTGTGCCTATCCCCATGTGTTCAGGGGATACTTCAGCTGCCCCCAGCCCCATGGAAGTCCTGCAGCTCCTACCAAGTGGGTGTTTTGCTTTGATTCAGTATTCAGTGGCACATGATTTATGAGCTGTGCTTTCTGATTTATGGTCTGTATGGCTGGCAAAGAAAGCAGGATCAGGCACTCAGCTATTGTGCAAACAGGGATGACACATAATATCCAAAGAACACAGGAAAGATAAAATTACACAGATTGTTGAAATACTCTCCTCAACTGTGTTGCTCATGTGGATGAGTAAAATAAGAATAAGGGTTGTTGGGGTTTGTGTGCAAGTTGGTTTTTTAAACTCCATTTTTCTCCTTCATTGCCTAGATCAGCCCAGCCAGCAATGCTGGACTCTTTAGTGTGATTTGCAATTCTGAATTTGGGCATCAAAAATTTGGGTGTAAAATCATTTCTTGGGTTTCTACCAACTAATGGAATTGTTTTGTAATTTCCCTTCCCAAGCTCCAAATAGGACATTTTATTGCTTTCTTAATGTTTTCCTGAATGTGTATTTGAAGAATGGCCTTCTTCATTCAGTACTTGTTAAACCTCAGCAGTGGAGATTCAGCCATGAATTACGTGAGAGGAACTAAGCTGGGGAGGGAAGAATTACAGACTTGGAGTGTGTGCTGTCCTGTGACAACAGTATGAATTCAAAGTGATTTCACTGAAACCTGTGGTGTAATTGAGAGTAGAATCCAATCTCTTTAATTTCATCAAAGTGAATACCAAGTGATTATAATCAATATAATCCTGGACTGAGTTCAATCATATTTGATCTGTGGTTTTGCTGCTGAGCAGTGTGGCAATCACTGTTCTTTGTTTAACCTTTTGTTTGAATAAGAAGTTCCTCTTTATTTCTAAGTAAGGATTTCTGCTGAAAGAAAGCACTTTTAAGTTTTTTTAACGCAATTACTCTGCTGTGAAAGTGAAATCCTTTCCTTTAAATACCAGAATGTGCATGTGTCTGCAAGGAGGAAGGCCAGCATTGAAGAATGCCTTACAGAGCTGAAGGCAGGGAGTCACAAACACATGGAGTGAGTGGTAAGAAAGATCCTGAGGAACCCATGAACTTAGGGGAATGTCAGAACAGCTAGTATATCCTAAAGTCTAAACAAAGATCTGAGATATTCAGACCTAGCTTTTTCAAAGGATCCAGCTCACTTCGCATTTAAGTAATGCAAAATACCTAAGTATCCCTGAGGCTGTGGGCAGACCTGGCACAATGCTGTCTCAGTTATAGGTGGAGTTGGAAACCATAATGGGACCAGGGTCAGACTGTTCTTGCAATGAGAGAGACATGACAAATGCATGGAGTTGACACTGAAGGAGACCTGAAGCTGAGGGCACTAATGGTTATTCACAAAAAGCTCCCCTCCCATTATCTGTTATCAGGGCCTGCTGCTCTAGGTGCCTTATGCCCTCCCTCAGACAGCCCTGTGGATTTCTAGGGCTGTGGCACAGGGAAAACAAATGCTCAGAGCATGCAACTTTTACCATGCCTTGCCTGCTGTCCTTGCAATTACACCTATGTCTGGCTTCCTATCCTAAGATCACACAAACAATCCCTGTGGGACTACCCTCAGATTTCCCCCAGTGCCAGGGATCCTTGCTGACTGAGAGACCCACCCTTCCTTCTCTTTCCCACCACACATGCAAAACAAAAACAGTGAAAGTGAAGGCAGTAGAATAATGTCTGCCCTTAATGGTAAAGGCAAAAATCCTTTTACTACTTTGTGCTAATACTGGTGTCACCAAGATGTGCAACATGGCCTGAATCAAGCAGCAGAAATGGACACAAATTGGAAGGAATAGCCTTTTTGATGTGAGCAGCACTTCTATGGGTAGGATGCTTTGCAATTGCCTGCAAAGAAGTGGTAGAGAGGGTAATTCAGTGATGCCTTATCACAGAGACTCTGTTAAAGAGGGCAGTGGGCAGATGTTGAGTAGCAGGGGGACTGGGGCAGACTTGGGAAATGAGGTGAGTCCCTGGCCCCTGTGAGATATCAAAATAGCAGGAAACTGGCAGCTGCTACCTTGCAGAGAGGTGAGTGGCTGATGCTAGTGTACTGCCTCCATGAAAAGCTGAAGCTTCAGCACTCAAACACTGCCTGCCAGCATGGCTGTGCTGTCTGTCATCATCCTCAGCCTCTAATTTCGGAAAGAAGGCTGAATTTTTTCATGGCGCCCATGAAAGGTCACTGACCTGAGGTTTTAGTCTCTGCTGTGTCATTGACTGGCATTTGGCTGGTAACATTCATTCTATTAAGGGCATAGTTAAGAAAAGTGTAGTGAAAGTGGATCAAACATTTTAAGACAGCAGCTTAAAATTTTCCATTTGCTCTTCAGCAGATGACTAAGTATTGAATAAAATAAAAGGTGTGAAAATACTCACATTGCTTAAAAGCACTTTTTCTTTTTTTTCCTTGTGGACAAAAGAGTACCCCCTTTACCCTCACTCACTATTTCTCTCTTGGCAGAGAAAACCTGAATGTTTTACCCCAGGTTTAAAAAGTCCAAAAGGCTGAACTTGGAGGGACTATTCTGGATTTCTGGAACATGAAAGATAATTAACCCTTCAGGAACTAGCACTTCCCTCCCACAGGATTCCAATCCCTTGGGTGTATAGAGAACAGCATATATTATAACTAAGTTTTGTGGTGACAGTATTTTACACTTTTGCAATTATCTTGCCAGAGGCAAAGGATATTCTGGGAAATCAGCCAGGAGAAAGTTAAAGTAAGCAGGGCAAGTGGTATAAACGTAAGAGAAGGGTGGGAAGCCTGGATGTGGAAACAGTTGGCCTGGGATTGTGTTCAAACTTTGTGGCAGCCTCAGAAAAGGAAGATTTGAGTGAAGGCATATATAAATGTTAGGGCTCTGTATCAATCTATCCTATAACATTAGAAAGCTTGAGGGGACAAAAAAAAGATTAAAGCATTGCTCTTGGGCCATAAAGGCAGTTGGATCACTGCTGGCACATAGACCATCAATGTCCAAGCAAGAAGGATCTGGCTTTCTTTGACACTGCTCACATGACAGAGAACACCAAGCCAAAGTGCTGTAAAGAAACGAGGAGGGAATGCACGTTCCAAAGCAGTCAAGATTTTCAATTTTTTTGTCAGTGTTCCTTTATTTCTCCTTTCTGTGCTAGAATAGAATGGAAGAGGCAGAACTTCTGCCTCTGGCTGAGTGTCCTATCTTCACTGGACTTTATTACTTTTTTCACACATGGACAGGAGATCCAGATCCAGCATGGGTGAGCAGATCTCCAAGCATGTAAGTGCATCAATTATCAAGTGAGTGCACAACAAAAGGTTGGAAGATAAACAGATTTAATTGTTTTAGTGTGTATAACTGTGGATGCTGGAAGGACCATGCATCTCTGCTAAACAGAATGCCAGAAGATAAATTTACTCACAGAGAAAACCGGGTGTATGGAGAGAAAGTCGGTCTGCAAAGTCCTCTGCTGGAGAAAGCAGCTGGAGGAGAAATTTCAAGGAATAGAAAAGAGAACAAATTAATGGAATCTGTACATTGCAGGCATAACATTCCCAAACAGGATAAAAAAACTGCTATTAAATGAAAAAAAAAAAGAAAAAGAAAGGTATTTGGTGAAATAGGGCCTTATGTGTTTCTTCAAAACCACCAAACACCTTCAACTCCAGTTCCTTCTCATGCCAAGTATGTTGAGGTAACCACATTGTGCTGTTTGAAAGCTCTCTCCTTGAGTATCTGTGTACTGCTGAGGCTTCGTGTCTGGCCATGTCCAGCGTTTGTTGGTTGAATTGAGGCCCTTTTGCACAGAGCTCAGATGGGGCTGGGAACATTCTGCAGCCCAGGGAACAGTGCCCAGGTCAGGCAGTCCCCGGATCAGACAAGGGGTTTGCCTAGGTGTCAAGTTAGCACTTCACCCATTGTGGCCTCTTGGCTCTGCATCCAACTGGTTAAATTATTCTAAAGTGTAAATGTCAAGTCCATCTTCCCACATACTGTAAAGGGATTCCTGTTCCCACCTTCATCACTTTCCCTTCCAGCCTTTCTCTTCCATCATGGCCTTCACTGGAGCAGTACCCATTTAATGGTCACAACTCCACCCTCACCAAAGCCACAAGGAAATGGCAATGCTGGCTCTTGCTTCAGCAGCTCTCTGGGGTGTTTTGGGGAATATGCTGGATCTGTGTCTGCAAAACTGCAGAGTGATCTCTGGCTGCTGTTATTCAGCTTCTTTTTACTTGCTGCTACTGGTGCCAGACCCTGAAAGTACAGCCAGTGCCCAGGGCTGGATTGTCAGGGGTTGCAGCTGCCTCTGTGGTTGCTGCAGCTTGGATGCAGTTGCTGCTGAAAGGTGTTCCTTTTTGATGTGTCCCGGGCTAGTGAAGTGAGCACACTGACGGGGCAGGGATTTGAGAGCTGGAAGAACCCAGGTGTTGCTTTCTTTCTCTGCCCCACTTGATCTGCATGAATAGTGGGATGTATGAAAAGTGTAAAATCTTTCCACAGGGAGGCTTCATCCCTGAGACTTATTCAAGCAAGCAAGGTGCAAATGAGAAATGAAAAAAGAGGAAAGAAACCCCAACTGTGTTACTACCCATGTTCTCTTATCCTTCTTAAGAGATGTGTTTCTCCCACTCTTTAGTCTGGGTTGATTGTAAAGTCAAATCTCAATTTGCTGTGGAATAAACTTCATTACATTTTTCTCCTTAAAAAGAAGAGATGGTTGCAAAGGACAATTTTATGAACAATCTGTTCTAAAAGTAACACAGGAGAATGAAATCAACTTCCCTGTCTCTGAAGCGAGTGTATGAAATTTGTGAACCTTAGGGGTTGTACTACAGTGGGAGTGTTGGCCATCCTTTAAAAGTGTTGAAGTAGAAGGAGGGCTGTCTGCTCATCCATACTGTGCAACTTATCCAAGTACTAATAAATTGGAAATACTGTAAACTGGAACATTGGTTTCAGCTGCTGAGTAGTTTCTTTCCTAGTTTTTCTTCCAGCCTTGCCATGCAGCTGACCTCTAACGTGGATTAATAATCTCTGCTTTTGGTGGTGCAGATGCAGGATACATTTCTAACATTTCTGATATTTCCTTTGCTTTTGACTCTGTTTGTTCATTCTTCAGAGGACAGATCGCTCCACTCAACAGTTGTCTGTTCTATGGAGTGCATACCAAAGTAAGGAGAATGTTTGAGCATTCAAGATGTTTTGTAGATGTTCATTTTAATTTTTTACGCCTCTGACGAGGTGGATTAATTTTTCCCCACTTGTTTTTCATTTTTTGCATATAGTGCATGTGGAAATATTTTGGGATGGTTGAAGAGAAATATGATCTCCTTTTTCTTGCATATGAAGGAAAAAAAGCCATGAGACTTAATCTGGATTTTTAAAAAGGGAAAACACTAGAATTACATCCTCTGCCTGTGACACATGGAGAGTTCCTCTTTGTTTTGATCCACATTACATCTTTGCTTGGTAATAGGAAGTAGGTCATCAAAATAATAGCAGATGCAACTGAGACACTTTGGAATTTTCTAAATCCTTTTCAGCTGGGCAAAGCATATATGTCACTGATGATACCAGATCATCTGATTTCTCCTGGGAATACACAACGATTGTGCTCCTTTTATAGCATCTGTTGACTACATATCATGTGTTGACTACAGAGGCCTCTCCAGGACACCACAGTAGAAATGAAGTTGCATTTGGGAGCTCACTGTTCTTAGTGAGTTCTTAAAGATAACTTGCCTGTCCAACCCACTGACTCCTTAAAGGCTCAGAAGGGCAGTTTGAGTTTCTCAGCATAGGCACAGGGCTGGTAGGAAAGTACATAAAAGCCTTCCACCCTACTATGCAAACGCAACAGGAGCAGTGGAAAGATAACTCTTCCCAGGAGTATTTTAAACCTGTATTTAAAATTACTTTAGGATTTTCCCTCCTTGTTGCACATTTAGTATAATTGCCCATGCTGGAAAATCCTTGCCTACAACCTCCTATATACTGTTTTTAAACATATTTTTCTGAAGCAATGTGACTTAGGATCTTTGTGTCAGGCCCCATTGTCCTGCTAGGAACCCTTGGGAGATTCCAACTCTGCTGGATGGAGAGATATCAGTTTGTTGTCTTTCTGCTTGTGTCAGAGAAAAGCAGCTCTGAGAAAGAAAGGCATCTCTGAAAAGGTGTCAGAGAAGCCACATGAGAAGATCTTGTGAGAGATACCAGAGAAGCTATGTGTCATAAATGATTAAGTGGCACCAAGTGATCCACCATCAGGATTCAATGCCACAGAGAGCTGTGCATGACTTGTTCCAGAGGTCATGGAAGCGCTTTCCAGACTCTTCAAGATGTTTGATTTCTTGGATAGCCCGAGCTTAGATTTTGGTTGCCTTCTGAAAAGATTACCTTTCTTCACAGATTCTTCATAAGACTGAATTTTGGGTAAGGCAATAGAAGCAGACACTGAAAGACAATTTAAGCTGATTAGCTATAGAGGTTTTTGTGTTTTATTGTGGCTTGGATGGATTTCTGTATAATATGAATACTTCTTAGGATGTGTTTGTTTCGCTTTTTTTTAACCTCTAGTTGCTAGTTCATAGGTCCTTGGAGAGCTACTTAGCAAGCTGGAAAAAAAAGTCAAAATGAAACAAAAAAGTGGAAAAGTTGCACACATCCTTGATGTATAATGGAGTATTACTTCAGTTGCAAGACAAATTATTTATTTACCATGGAGTCATTCCATACTGATAATAAAAGCACATTTCCTCTTGGAACAACCAGTTGCTGTTTTCAGATCAAACCCATTCATTCATGGAGTTTTTCTTCTTGCCCGTGTCTCATGTGTGAGCATCACTAGGTGCCAAATGCAATCAATATGAATTCTGCTTTTGATCACACTGGTATTAGCCTCACCCAGAGGAGAACTTGGCTTTTAGACCTTGTGTCACATTTTAAGAAAAATAATATTGACTCATGTTATTTCAAAATCATTGTTTATAGCCAGCAGATTTTAAATCAAAACAGTCAGGCACGTTTTCATTTTACACTCATTGTTGTTTAAGCCGTGGAAAAGGTTTCTTTTTGCAGAACTGCCTTCCCCCCTCCAAGATTATTACATTTCACGTGTTCTAGTTCATCCCAAGATTGTGCTATTGTTCTCTTCAAAGTTTCCTGCGCCATTAATCTCTCTCTATTGTTTCCATTTGGCCTCAGGATAGGTCAGATGGAAATTGCATTGCTGGAGAATATTCTGGTCTTGAGAACACAAAAAAAAGGAGCAAGGAGAGCCTCCAAATACTGTTGGTTCTTCATCCAGAGCATACAACTAAGCAAGCCCATAGAGGCGGCGTTATTAAATCCTTTATCACCTCAAAACCAATGGAATATACTGGGCACCAGCTGCCATGTTCAACAACAGCTCCTATTCTCTTGTTTAAAAAGTGAGCCTTTTCACATCCTATTTCTGTGCTTCTCTATTTTTTTTCTGCTGCCTTTAACTATCCACCAGGGTCCACTATATTGGATATGACAGTTCAAAATGTGTATTTAAGGCCTGGTGACACAGAGCTACCCCGAGGCCACAAAGGAGCAGTCATGGCAATCGAACCGTGCGAGCCGCGGTAGTGCTGCGGATCCATCAGTCTTTCCATTGTGACTCCTCCTCGCTCCTGGAGGATTTATAGGCACATTTTTGAGAGGACTCCAGTAACTAAAATAAAGATGTATTTGTCTCCACAGAAATGTTGCAGCCACATATGTGGCTATTTGGAGAAAACAAAAAAAAAAAGAATGGAAATCCCATCGAACTCACGCTGTAGGGGCTCTATGAATGGGTTTTCAAAGTCTTGTTTTAAAGCACATGATTTTTACCTATTTTTATGTCCATGTTTACTTTTGTGGCTGCCATGTGGAATAAATTACAGTTTTTCAAGTAAGGGCATGTGCTCCTTAGGACAGGAAAGGTTAATTTGGCTACTTTGTGAATAAGTATGTCATACAGTCTTCCATGGTTCAGTTTTCTTTCTCAACATCTCCTAAGATCTCTGCTTCAAGACACAGGTGGCTATTCTCTGGGGCAGAATTTGTGTTGGGTGGAGAGGCAGATGTATGTTGTGAGATGAACAAGGTCAAGGGGTGCAGATGATACAGGAGGGTGTCCTTATGAAGGCAGCTGAATTGCACCTTGCTGGGCTGGAGCCTATGCCACCTCTTGCCCCCAAAGGTCTTCCTTGTCACTAGGGAAGTTATTTGAGCCCAGTTTTTGTGGATGGACACCGATGGTGTGTTCCTCACTTTATAGACTGGTCAGTTGAAGGCTCTGGTGTGGCAGTTGCAGCCCCAAACCGAGGAGCTGTGATTTTTACATAACAGTTTGAACACTCCATGCAGAAGAACTTTGGCTGGAAGTCGGGTGAGCTGTGCCCACATCCTGGGCTGGCTCAGTGATGCATTGATCACAACAGGACTGTGCCTGTGCTCATAAACCTCTTCTCTCAGCAGGGGCTGTGGCATGTTTGCAGCTGGATTCCAGTTGCCAGGGAATGAAGGGGCCCTGTGAAAAGGACATCAGCTGACGATCAATGCTTTAACTTCCCTGTTCACTGATGTGGTCTAGGGAGAAAGGACATGGGATCGTTTTTGGAGATCATGAATGGAAGGAAGATCTGGCTGGAGGACATTCCCAAAATCTTTATTGCCCAGTATGTGCTGGCTTCCAGTCATTCCCACACACAGGCCTCCTGAGGAAAGGGTTCATGGGACCCATTTCTTCTCTTTCGGCACAAGGTGACCAGGTTTGATTCACAGAAGCAACTTTGCCACCTCAGCATAACAATGTTCTGATTTTTGGAGGAAAAGAGTCTCCCACCTCTTTATTGGTGAACACTACAGAAAGCTCATGTTTTCCACATCTACTGCAGCAAGCATGTATCTGAAGGCAGTACTCACTGGGACTGCACTGGTACCTGGTCCCAGCACTGTTTCCTCACAGCTGGAAAGGAGATCTGCTGAAGTATGTGGGACAAACATGCCCTCTTGAGTCTGGAAGCCTAATGAGGAGAACTTGGGACTGCTAGAGCTAAGGGACATTTCATGTTCACTTTGCGTCAGAGGCCTGTGATTTAGGAGACTGAAGTCTAATGTACAGACTGTGGTGCTGGGTTTGTATAATTAAATCTTGCTAAAAAAACTCCAAACAAACAGCTCATATATCTGTATATTTATATATATTACCTTATATGTATATACACATAGATATATATATAATGTATATATAAATACACACACACACATATATATATATCTCTTTCACCTTTAGCTTTACTTACATACTGTTGTCTAAGAAACAGAATAGTTTTCTGCAGACTGGGAACTCTTGCTCCTGGGCTGAAAGCTCCTCTTGCCTAGGGAAAAAGGGATGGCCGATCAGCTCTTTTAACTTTAGCTGTTATGCCCAGACCACCAAGAAATGTACTTGTGGGTGAGGCCTGATGCATGTTCCCTGGGTGCAGCCTTTGGCTACAGACTCTTGTTACATCATCTCCCAACACCAGGCATGTGCCTCCGCCGTGGAAAAATCATGCGTGGGTTTGAATTCGTTCCAGGTCAGACATGCACCCCTCTCACATGATTCTGCATTCAGGGTTGATATTTGTATTAGATGCATGAAATTCAGGCAAATGTGCACTGGTGGAATTCATCTGAACTGCCCAGAACAAAGTGGAGGTTGGGGCTGCACACTGTGCCTAAGAAGTGGCTGCAGCCAATAGAAAGGAGTAAATCTAAAATGTCCCCCATTTTCCTGTTCACCGCCTTTCATGAAGCTGGTGCTATCTTAGGGATGACTCCAAATTTTACTCTATCCCTTAAACCAGAAACCCCTTATCTTAGAAGGGAAATAACAGAACACTTAGGCAGAGATTGCACATCTGCTTTACTCTTCTAATGAACTCCTTCCACTGCTAGGTTTGATATATGATCTCTGCAGAAATCCTCATTTGAATCCTAATGCAGCACTTATGCACATGCAGTACTTATTTGTTCAGAGCTCTTTCTAGGAAGGATCAGTCTGATTTAGCCTCCAACAATCTTTCTTTGTTAGCAAAATACTCAAGTCATCTGGATTTCAGCTGTTGCTCTTTCCCTGGTTCCCCCCTGCCAAAGTATTGGAGACATGGCGATTTCCAGAAAAACTGAGTGTATTGGCTGTACAGAGAGTCCATTGTGCTGCCCAGTCAAAGAGAAACCACCACCATGTGAAACGAAACACGGCCTGGGGAAAGCAGCAATCTGGTGCACACTGGTGTGTGCAAACTTGCTCTTGGTCTGCTGGAGCAGATGCAGCCCATAAAGGAGCTAATGATGAGTTAGGGTCAGCTCACTAACACCTTTTGAAGTAAGATACTTGTATTTTGAAAGGGTACTGAGATTTGGTTGTGACCAACCGTACAGGTATCCAATCTTTGGTTGCTGGGGTTTTTTGCTATTGTTTCTGGGGTGTCCCCTTTGAACCGGTAATCTACATCTCTGAGTTTGTGGCTGACTGCTATGTGCTAAGAGTTCCAAAGAAATAGGGAAGGAAATGTAAAACTGTAGAAGAGATAAGCAGCGTTAGTGGCTTGTGTACAGTAGCTGGGTTAAATGGCTGCAAAGAAGAAACTTCTTCGCTTTAGTCCTGGTAATTTTGGTTTGGTTAAACTGAAAAGCAAGAAATGATGCTGCAGCCTCCAGGGCCCTTCCCAATAGTGCAGAAAGTTTGGCATGTTCTCTGGAAGGGTCACTTGGGTCTAAAATAGGTCAGAGGCATTCTTTGGTTTCCCTTGCAGACAACCTCTGAGAAACAAGAGCTGTGAGTAGAAGGAAGCTGCTATGACGGATGTGGTTACCAAAGGCTACAGCGAGGTGGCTGACTCAGTGTGGTTGAGTAGGAAGCAAAAATAGAGCAAAATGCAAGGTTTGACTTCATTTAGGAAAGATCTCTTGTCCTGTACAGCAGTGAAATTTGGTGGATATGAAAGGTGCAAAACAGAACAGTATAGAAAAGCAGTTTAATCATGGAGCTGAGTCCTCTGGTGTGCTGCTGCTTTCATGTGGAATAGGCTCTCTTTTGGGGCCTTTTCAGTTAATTAATGGCACTCAGAAACAAGTCTGCAAAAAACCTAAAGGCAACAAAATATATCTGTCCAGACTGTTTTCCTGGAATGTCCCTAAACAAAAGCTAGCTCCCTGGAGGGAAATGCTTTAGTGCCCTGTTGCTCGGAAATCATCAGATTTCAGGCCTTTTTGAAAACCCATAATTGTAATGAAATTATTCTTTCCAAAAGATAGCCGGGTTTTTCCACCCTGCTCAATGAGATCCATATTCCATGGCACTGACTGTAAGTGAATGGTTTGAAGATAAATGCATGTCATGTCATGAATGTGTTTCTACTTTGTCATGGGGAGACACCAGCCAATTAAATGATGGATTTTTTTTATTTATTTCCTTCTTTAAAAAAAAAAAAATTAAAAATCTCTCAATCCTTTAGGAAAAATTGCATTTTTAACCCTGGTTTGGTTATTCCTGCAGTAGGAAAATAAGTTAGGGAGAGAAATTAGGTTCTATTTTCAACTGAGATTTCTGAGAGTCTTAAGTTACTCTCTGTTTATTCATAACTTAACAACAATTTGAATTCATTTAATAAGATACTTAAATTGTTTGCAAAGAAGTGTGAACATTTCTTTGAATTAGATGGTGTAGTATGTGCTGCTGTGTATGCATGAATATCTGGTTCCTAACATTCTTAGGATGTTGTGCATCCTACCCAGCCTCTGGAACTGGGATGAAGATTCCAGGTTATTACTCACAGTGCTCCTTGCTTTACAAGTTGCTGTCCTTGTCATCTGAAAGAGAGGAAATGGAGAGCAAAGATGTAACTCATTCAGGAGTGGAGAGGAAGGGAAGACTTCATCCCTTCTCTGTGAACCCCAGGATATGATCAAGGACTTTTCTAGAATCAAGGTTTTGAATCAATTTCAAGTTCAGCTCCAAGAGACCTACATGCTGCTCTCAGTAGGTTACTGTGGATGTGAGTGATGTGAAACCCTGTGTAGTCGTATTGGTCAGGGGTTCTGAGATCTAAATCCAGAGGTGCAAGGATATAAACTGCAGGTAATTAAAAAAAAAAAGTAAAGATTAAATCCCTTGTTTCTCTTTGAAAAGTGGAACTTCTATATATTTGGCTTTCCTATTCCCCTTTCCCCTCACAGCTCCAGCCTTGCTAAGGCACCCTCAGGATGAGGACAATTCCCTACTCTGGGTTCAGTTCCGCTCCAAGTCCCAAATGAGTTAGCTTTTTGCTCCATTTCTTCTACTCTGAATCAATCACAAATACTCTGAGCGATCACTTAATCAGAGGCTCCTTTGCAGTTTCAAAGGATTGTCTTCCAGATTTAGCATGTTTCCAAATAATTTCCCACTCTTTTGTTCTTGGTGCTGGATCATCTGCCAGCTTTGTCAGCCAGGGTGAAATGTGGACAGTGGACTCCAGGCATTTTCATCCAAAACTTTCAGATAATTACAAAGTAATAAGTAGAGGATTTTCACCATCCTTGGAGAGTTAACTTTCTGCAATTGCTGGTCAGGCTTTTTGATGCAACAAATTCAGAAAAGCAAAACAAGTTTCCTCATGCTGAGGAAGGAAGATATCTCTCCAGTTTTTGATGGCTAACAGTGTTGAATAAGAACCATGTCTGACAAGCATTCAGATATAAGAGTCATGTACAAGCTACAAGTTGTTCAGTTTGTAACTCTACAAATCAAGACTCTGAAAAAGCTGCTAACAGCTGTCCAGACTTTATTCAGCAGTAAAATTGGAAGATGAGGAGGTAATTTAATGGCAAACCCCTTTCTTAGCAGCTTGAGGGCTTCCTTCTGAATTGGATCCTGGAAATAGTTATTCTGGCCCTAGTAATTCTTAAAGATAGGCCAAAACATACGGAAATTTAAAAAAAAAGAGGTCGAATTGAAATCAAATCATAGTTCCAAGCTCCCTGAATTTGGGGATTGTTTGGAATTGGACCCACACTGCGTGTCTTGAGCCCCTTGGTGATAGGAAGAAAATGGTCCTAACAGTCACTAGTAACCTGTAACAGAAAACAACGCTGTTTGTTAAATGACTGAGTTCTCAATACACTGAGAAACCACTGTTTCATGTGAATTTATCCAACTTATTGAAACACAGTTTTGAGTACTCTGCACTGACCTTTGAAGCAACATACCTTAACTTACTCTTTACCATGGCACACTCACAGCTCACAAGACCAACAGCTTCCTGGGCTGCCTCGGGAGCAGCGTGGCCAGCAGGGAGAGGGAGGTGATTGTTCCCCTCTACTCCACCCTGGTGAGACCCTTCCTGGAGTGTCCAGCTCTGTGACCCACAACATGAGAAGGACATGGACCTGATGGAGCAGGTCCAGAAGGGTTCACAAATCTGCTCAGAGGGCTTGGTCACCTCTCCTGTGAAAACAAGCTGAGAGATTTGACTCGTTCAGCCTGGAGAGGACTCCAGGGAGACCTCATTGTATCCTTTCAGTACCTAAAGAAGCTTATAAAAAGGAGGGGGAGAGACTTTTTTAATATGGGCAGATAGTGACACGACAAGGGGAAATGGCTTTAAAGTGGAAGAGGGTAAGTTTAGATGAGATGTTAGGAAGAAATTCATTACTCAAAGGGCAGCGAAGCACTGGCACAAGGTGCCCAGAGAATCTGTAGATGCCCCATCCCTGGGATTGGTCAAAGCTAGGCTGGGTGGGGTTCTGAGAAACTTGATCTAGTGAAAGGCATCGCTGTCATGTCAGGGGGGTTGAAATTGATCATCTGTAAGGTCCTTTCCAACCCAAACCATCCAACGACTCTATGGTGGTTCACTATCTACTTGAATAGTAGCTTTTCTAGTACTTAATTTTAGCTCTTGAGTTATGATCTGAAAGTCTTAAATCCATGAAGGCAAGCTCCACACTTGTCCACCAGTATTGTATAACTTAATAAGAACTGATTGAAGGCGGCTGAGGACTTTGTTCAAAGTTCCTTTACAAGACTTTTAATCAACTTCAAAGGATTTGGGGTTAGTCCCTCGTTTCCTGGTGAACTAAGGTGACAGAGCCATTAATGACACAGGGTGTTGCTGCATGTAAGGGACAGAAACGGGCCTTAAAGAAAATGACAGTGTATACACAAATGGGCAGGGTGCTCTGACAGACTGTGAAGCTTTTATTTTTTTGCCTACTTTCTGATACTTCTCAGTGGAGGAAAACCAGAGGAAAGTGCATCCAATTCAGGCTACTTGTCAACAAAACTTGTCAGCCTGTTTGTGCAGAGGGGCCCTGTTCTGTCATTCTGGTTTCTTAGTCAGGGTTTCCTAGCTTTGGTTGAGTAAACATGCCAGAGGTAAGTGAAGCTGCTGCGTTTTCGTGCTGAATTTGGCGTTGTTCCCTTATGTGACGATATCCAGGTAGTCCCATTTGTCTTATTTGAAAACCACTGCTCTACCAGGCTGGGAGGAAACTGGAACCAGGAAGGACCTCCCATGCCTATTCTCATGCAGATCCTTGGTACAAACCAGTGTGTTTGCAGGTTTCTGTGTGTTGTCTCAGCACTTGATACATTTAAGTAAATCGTCCTAATTTTAAAAGTCATAAAAATAGCGGTACTGAGAACATGCCAAAGGGCCTCCAGCTTAACACCCCATCTTTAATGGTGTCCAAGTGCATACTCAGGGGAGATCAGGAACAGGACAAACACGCATGATATTCTGCCCTAGGGAGTCTTTTAACACACAACGATTTTCCCTGAGACATGAGCCTTCTGTGGATAGTCTAATTAGTAACCCTCAATGGATCTTCCCCAAGTAAATTATTTCCGTTGAGCCTTTGTAAACTTCTTGCATTGCCGGGGAATCACACAGATAGGTTACCTGGTGTGTGAGCAACCACATCCCCTGAATAGCCTGTCTTCTCCAGAGAGAACAGGTATCTGTTAGGTCAGAGTGATGTTTTGGGAGATGTTGTTAGGAAAACAGCCTGAAACTCACTGATGCCACTTTTCCAGATGAAGGAAAGAGTGGACGTAGCTCCACACTCAAGAGCACTCTCAGTTCAGAGGGCTTACACCGGTGGGACATTGCAGCTTGCATGGAAATTGAGTCTGTTAGACCTAATGGATGATGTGTGGAGTGAAAGGAATTGGATGGGATGGGTTCTGGCAGTACAAAAAGTTTGCATTAGGTTTTTAATTGCTTTCCTTGTGTTTTCCAACTCTTTCTCCATTTCTATTCACAAGACTCCTTAAAAATGAAATCATAACTTTTCTGCTTGCCCTAACCAATATCATATGTGTTCAATGGCACATTGGCTGGACCCAGATCAACTGGTAGATAATTAGATTCTAGTGAGAAAGTGACTTACCAACCTTGGCGGCTTCAATTTTATAATTGCTGGTTGGATGAGCTGACACAGCAGAGCTTAGAAAACAATAAACCATGTGTCCTCTCAGAAGGAAGGAGTGGTCTTATTTTTATAGTGCATCTTAAATTGCCAATTTTAATACCCTACAAGGCTTAGAAGGAAAAGTGGGACTTGAATAACTGAGAGTGGAAAAAAAATAAAGCCAGGAGAAGATGATGTCTGAGAGAGACATAGGTGATGCATGCAAAGACCTACACTGTGAAATTAAACACAGGTAGATTTAAGTGAGAAATTTTGAAAACCTTTCAACTCTGTGATCAATTAAAAACCAGAATTGTTTATAAAGGAGGTCACTGAGGACTTCTCAGAGAAGTGTTCAGGTAAAAAAGATTAAACATGGAAACTGCTTGAAGCAGATAATGAAGGGCATTGTGAAAAACCACCTCTGCTCACCTGCATCCTCCTGTCTTGCTGTTGTTAAGAAGCTGCTTTCTGCAAGTAAAAGAGAACATGGAATACCTAAAGAAGATCACACAAAGCTCTTATAATCTACCTGGGTAAATCCCTGACACCTTATCCCTCTAAGGGCCCTTCAAAGAAAGGACTGGAATCTATTTGTAGAAGAGTGTGTGCTTTCAGCGTTGGGTGATGATCCCATACAGGAAGGGACATGTTGTTATTCTTGATGGTTGGGCTCTGATCTGTAGAAGGTATCTTTCATCTCCAGGGATTCAGAGGTTCACCCTTCTCTAAGAGTTCTGGGTTAATGATGGACATTTTTGAAATACTGGGCTGGAATTTTGCCAGTATGAACTGTCAGTATTCGACAAAGCCAGGAGGATTTCCAGCAGATCCGGATTTGACACTTGTCCCCAGCATCTGCCTTGGGGTTCTCTTCTGAACTTGACAGGTTGAGTGGTGACTCTTGGGCCATTCAAGTATTTTAAATTCTCCCAATTTGTCATCTTCCCTAGAGCTAGACAAAAACTGAAGGTTGACTTTCAGCCAGGAGGCTGACTGAACCTACAGCACTTGTAAGCCAGAAAGGAAAAAAGAGAAGAACAATCAAATCAGTCTTCTGGGTAATGTAGAGAAAGATTAATTATGAAAACTGAAAACCTGTGTAATAAAATGTGTTTGAACATTGAAGTTTTTTCACCTGAACGTTGAAGTATTTTCCCAGGACACAGCTGTCCACATCCCCAAGAAGATGTGAAAATCAGAAGGGCTGAAGTCAACAGTTACCATATGCTTTATGTAAATAAAGCAGAGGAGAACTGGGCCTTTTCAGTTAAAATATTTCTCTGGCCGAGATCATGGGAGTTGCCAGGACTTGGTGCCAAATTCAGTAAGCCTCTCTAAGAATGTGATGACTGTACTCTTCAACCACTTACACTCCTGTAAATCAGCAACATCTGATTAAAAGACAAGTTACTGCAGTATCAGCTCGATTAAAATAAGAGAATTAAAATATTTTTTCAGTTTTCATGAGTTTCATTTCTGCAAAGAAAATTCTGAAATAGATGATGAAGAGAGGAGGACACTGTTGCAGACAAGAAAAGATCTGATTGCAGTCTCTTTATTATTGTTACTATTATTAATTGCATCTTATCTAGCCTGAATGAATTCTTAATTCATTAGCATCAGTCAATCTTCAAGTACATTTTTATTATTAGAATGCATTTCAAAACTCTCCTGTATGTAATTGTGTGTTTGCTTTGAATCAGAAGTTTACAGTTTGTACAGAAGTAACATTTGCAATACCAAGTCCTAGAGGAATTTTTCGAGACAACAAGGTTATTTCATTTGACCAGTCAAAAAAAAAAAAAAAAAAAAAGATAAAATCAAAAAAATTACAAACATCTGTATTTTCTCGAGGGAGACATCAATTATTGCTTACAATGGTGTGGGCTGGAATGTGCCTCTTTCAGCTGGATGAATCTATGTGCCCTTGCCAAGAAAGTTTTACATTTCCCATTTTTCCTCAGCTGCTGTATCCAGCCTTGGCACTGTATCTACTTATTATATTTTTTTCTTGGATGTGCTGGTTCCAGCTTTGTCATTTACCACATTTCTGTATTTCTCTCCCTACCTCCCTGTCTGACATCATTCAAGTGAGATCAGGGTGGGAAAAAACCCACAACTTGGAGAGTCTAGTCAGGTATAATAGTAAAAATAAGAGTTTACGTAGTGAGAAAAGTGACAGTTGGCTAGTTATAACCTGGATTTTCTCCAGGAGTTCTGCCATTGTTTTCAATGAGATCAGGACTGGGCACTTGGCTGCAGTGAGAAGTGGACATGAGCCATGTGGTTTTTCATCCAGACTTTCCCAAAACTCAGGAGTGTTTAAACCTGGCATCCCCTTGATGAGAACATGCAGTGCTTGTTTGTACATGCACAAGAGTTGATTTTGAACATCCCATGTAGGCAGAGCCCTGGCTTTAGCGTTCCTCAGCAGAGGGATTGTGATCATCTTCAGACTTTGAACAAAATGCACAATGCTGCCACCTCCTTGTGTCTTCCTTTTCCAGCTGTGCTTGTCCCATGCAAGGGCCAGAGACATTGTGGGTCACTGTGGCGTTTCTACAAAGCTGTAAATATCCAGCTGTTATATAAAAAAGTTGGTGCTTAACATATTTTCGGGAATACAATTCCCTACTTGTGCTAATTTCTTGAAGCTGCTCCTGTATAGCTTGTATTTAAAGGAAAGAGTCAAGACCCAAGGCTATTCTGTTAGCTGCTGCAGATTCAGAGTAATGTTCTCTAACGCAATAGTTATTCTTGATCTCGGCCCTTCTATAATCTTGATTTGATTTATTCAAATCACCGCAAAAAATCTGTGAGACTGGCAAATTGCATTTCTTTATTCCCTGATTAATTTTCTTTCATTTTTTAATAGAGAAAATGAAAAGAAAACAAGCCTGAGGATTGATATATGGTGTGTACCACGGCCTCTTTGGGCGGGCAACATGAATCAGGCACACACGCCTCAGATATAAATCACTGTGCACCACAGGGACACTCAGGCTCTTGGTACAAATGTACGTGTTGGGAAATAGTTCTGCAAATGCTACATGTACGTGTGCAGTAGCTAATTTGCAAATCTGAAAAACTTGGCTTGTTTACATTGTCTCTGAAGTAACCCAGGGTGCCTGGGCCGTGTTGGGAAATGAGCTGCTCTGCCAAATGAAGCTTTAAAAAAAAAAAAAGTAAATGTCTGTTGTAGCACAAAATGTCCCAACCTGATAAGCTGTTTATTTAATTTTGAGTTTATTTTTAGCGCTCATGAATTGTTGAGACATCTTTTTCTCTCTCAGGGTGGAGCAAGGGATTCTCTGTGTGGGCAAGAGGAGCTGAGTCCTGGCACCCCTTCAGTCCCCAGTGAGGGCATTGGAGAGTGTTTCCATGTGCTGAGTGTGCAGTACAGAGATCTTTGCTCAGTCTCTAGAGGCTGTTAAGCTCAAAGAAACTGAGCTTCCAGCTTGAGTTCTAGTGACAAATCACTTAAGCTGCAACGATCTTGGTTTTATCCCTCACATATTGGTCGAACTGAATGTTTTACCAGTCTTTTCACTGAAGATTTCTGCAGAAATGTCTGCTCATGTGGAGGTCAAATCTGCTTTCAGCCTGAAGCCTTGATTGTTAACCTTTATTTAGGTGTGATTTTTTTTTTCTCCCCACAAAACTAGGATTAAATCACACAGTTTCATTAGAGAAAAAAATAGGAGGAGGATGATTTTGCAGGGCTTTCCTTGCCCTGAGGTACATGTAACTAGTGGCTCATAAATTATGGTGCCTATGGACTAGCTGAAAGCCTGGTTTCTAATTTCTGAGGGAGCTGCTAGAGCCAAAGGCTGTCTCTGGGTGGACTTTCTGGGATGTGAATTTATCCTCATTTGATGTCTACACATCCTATCTGCAAAGAAGAATGGCATAGCTAATAATTATAAGGGGGGATTCTAGAAAAGGAGTCCAAATTCAAGGATGCAAAAAATGAACCAGTGGTTGATTAAAGTGCTTCTGCAGTATTTAGATGAATCAATGGAAGAGTAGTTTAAAAATGCTTTTGTCTGGTCATTTCTATCTACTTGTTTATCTGGAAAACAAGTAAGTACCAAGTAGTAGTAAGAACATGATTGCTTACATGGTGCCTTCATGCCTAGTTCACATGCCTGTGGGCTGTATTGTTCAGCTCTTCCCAAATCATAGGGAAGACAGAGGGTTTAAATCAATGTCTTGAGTCTAATCTCTCATGTGGTTGCAGGCAAGGCCAAGGAAGCCAAATTGGGATTGAGTACCAAAGGTGTCATGTGGTTTTTAAAGGCAGTCCAAAGCCATATTTTCTATTTTATGGGCAAGTGAGGATTTTGTTGGTGGCCTGAAGTTTCTAGAAATTGGTAAGTTCAGCCAACAAACAATATCCTACATGCAAAAAACCCTCTTATGTGGTCATAGACGTTTGTAAGTATATCAGAGTTGTTCTTGACATGACTTAAAATTCAGGCCTAACATGTCTGTAGGCTGAAGTAGTGTGTAATGTGATGTTAGGAGGGAAAAAGGGGTTTGAGAGAGGTTAGACTTCAGTGAGATTTGAGATACTTCATCAAGTGGTTTTGAGTGATTTAGGCACCAAAGCTTTCGAATATTCTTCAGTGTGCTTTAACCTTGAGTGATGCATGTAGCCTGTAGTGTTTGCATGATAAAATATTGTGAGCAGTTGAAATAGCTCCCCATTTAGATGTGTAGTCACAAAGAGTCACTCTATTTGATGATGGAAGTTTAAGAGTATCCAAGCATGAATGACATGCAATTATGTTTCTGCTGTAATATTTGCACCAAGGGACTCTCATAAAATTACTATTCAGTACCTGTCATTGCAAAGAGAGAGCACGAAGCAAACTTGTAATAATCAACAGAGAATGAATATTCTGATTTCAGCAGAAATGTGGCAAATTCTGGCAGGCGATGTGGTTTCTAGAATGGTCATGTCACAAGAGACCAGCATCCTTTGTCCAAGTACTGCCTTTCTCTATCGATCTACTGAAATGCCTACTTGGTAAAAAATCAAAGCAATTTGGTTCTTGCCTGTGAATACCAGGGAATCACATACAGATGGCATTGAAATTATGATTATTCAAAATGTCAATAATGCCCTAGTGGGGATATGTGCAATGAGTTGAAATTTAAACCAAAAGAAAATGTCGAAGATTGGGGAGAAAGGTACTGCTTTTGAGTGCAGTAGGAAGAGGAAGGGAACCTGCACAGGGGCTGTTGGTTCAAGGTTTCCTTATGTCCTTGCCCACAGAGGTGTTCCACAGCTCCCTCAGTATAGTCACTGTTTCTGCATAACCCAGCTCTTGTCCATGCACAGCCATAGTGACTCCAAACTGTTAATTATGTTTCTCACACCCAGTAAAGCGCAGCTAAGCTCCCCTCCATTCCCCGAAGCACTGCAGATCTGGCCCCTCGTCCTTCGTGCTCCCCACACCACCTCACCCTGGTTACACAAGTCAGCCAGTGAGCCAAGAGAAACCTCTGAGCTCTCTGGCTGTAACAGCACTTGGTAGGAGCCAGCTTTTTGCTGTATCATCCCTCCAAGGGACTGGGCAGGCTTGAGGAAGGGCCAGGGTTGGGGCTCACAGGGGCTGCTCAGTTCCTGGAGCTGAGAGGGACTCAGCCCTCTCCCCAAATCCTGCCCTGGCAGCCTTCGCAGCATGAGGCCTCGGGAACGTGCTCGGAGTAGGATCTGTCATTTGGGACCTCGGCGGAGGGACCGTGGTGTGTGAAAGGGGAGCATTGAAGGGTTTGGATGTGTGTGTGATACCCGTTCACCAGCCCGGGGCTGATCTGTCTCTCTGCTTGGCTGGTTTGCATCCCCAGGTTTTCCATCACACTCCCAGCCACCATTACAAGTGTTTGTTTATTGCTCTAGGCCACTTCCCGACCAGCAAAGCATAACACACAACATCTAAACAAAGGGAGCAATGTGGGCTAATTGATTCCTGATTCAGGGAAACAAAAGATAAATTCCTAAGTAAACTAAATTTCCCTAAAGCTAAATAAATAACACTTCCCACCTACTTTCTCCCCTCTTATGCTCCTCCCTGTGTACAATAAAATGGCCACTCATGAAACACACAGCTCAATTAAAACCATACTGGGCTCAGCTGAGGTTTGGAGGAGCACCAAGAGATGATCTCCAGGTTGTGCTGAGGAGGATTTTGCCGGACACTGTGGTAGCACAATCTCTGAATGGGAATGCTCCAGTGACACAGGCCAGCTTGGCCACTCTCCATTGGGAGATGATGCTGTGCTTGTCCTATTTCCCAGCCAGGGCATTCGGACTGGTGTGTTCCCAGAGGTGAGCTCAGTTCCTGGGACTCAGGTCTCCCTGGTTTCTCTGAGGCTTCTGCTCTCAGTGGTTGGAGAACCTTCCTTAGTGGATAATTCAGACTATATAAATCACTATCATAAATCCGATATTGACTTTCCTATCAGAAGGGCTTATGGATAGAAGTTTCCTTAAATGCTTCAGTGGACATCTTCCCCTCTTCAGGATCAGTCTTCGCTGTTGTAGGAGCCCAGGACAGGGGATGCAATCAGTTACAGACATTATACAGTATGTGCTGTGTGTTGGACATCTGTGGTTACCTGTGTCCACACTCCATAAAGGAATGCCTATGACTCTAAACTCTTCTTCCAGCAGCAGCTGGCACCAGGGCTTCCAAGAGAAGCCTGACACTACCCATGGAGTAGAAAGATGGCTGGTCACATCATGCTCCCTGTCTTGAGTGTGGGGTCAAGTACACGTCTCTTCCCTCTGCTCTGCTCCACAGTTCCCCTTAACTCTGTGCTTGAGTATGGATTTTTATCCCCAAAGTATTTCTCCAGCTCCCTGAGAGAGTCCCATTGGGTAATCTTTATCGGTGACCATAAACTGACTGTGAAAAGCTGGGCCTTCTGGGCTCTTTGCATTTCCATTTGCCCCTATGAGGCAAATCCTGAAGGCCTTTCTTCCAGTTAAGTCCCATAACTGGGATTTCTCTTTCCCAGATTTGCTAATATCACTGTTGCTGGAGGGTATTCATGAGCTGAACACAAGATACTGGTGCTGGTCCAGGGATAGCTGGTTGATATTATATGGGCTGTTTTATACTGGGGCTCAGAAAAGATAATTTGTTTTTTAAAACTTGGGTTCAGTGGGAATATCACCTGTCAGCATCTGGCACTGTAAATTGCCATGTCAGTTTGCTGGCAGAAACTATGAATGGGACTAAAAGTGTCCCTGATTTATACCACTCAAAGCTGATACTGTTTTTTGTTAGCATCACAGGGTACAGAGGAACAGCTAAAAAACCATTCTGGAAAAAAAGTTGAAGTTAGACATTTTCTTCCTACTCATGGGAGCTGAAAACTCAAACTTACTGTAAACAGCCTTGGAAAACATTTTATGTTTCCAGAGTTCTGAATCCAAACATTTACATGAGGCAGTGACACAGTTTGAGAGTAACACACTTCTTTTATTTTTGTTAGTATATTTCTTTCAGTAGGTGTACAAGTTTTTAAAATACCCTTCTTGCTTTTGGGGATAAACATCTCTCTTCTCAGAGCAGATTTTGGTCAGAGGTGGGGAAAGGGAAATGTGTACTTCCTTAAATAAATACCTATATGTGGTTTTAGTATTCCTGAGTATTTTATTTTTCAAGCAGAAGCTTTCCTTTTTTTTTTTTTTAATAGCCATCGTTTAGTGCTATGGAAAAATGTACAAGGTTGTTTTGGCTGGATGGAGCAAAGCAGTGGGTTAAATTTTAGCACACTGAGTAGCACAGAGAACTCTCTCCTGTGAAAGACAGGATTGTATTATGTAACAGCCTGGCCGCCAAATACTTGTGCTGGCAGTGGTCAGCCTTCTATGCACCACTGACATCAAAACCCAATGAGGTTTGATCCAGAGGAGGGATTTGAAAGGACGTCTTGTTTTCCTTCAATTTTTACAAACTGAACTTGTTTAAGAAGAGGGAGAAAAAAAATAGATACAGAGTCTTGTTTGATAAATGAGGAAAAGCAGTGTTTTTTCTCCTAAGTTTTGGATGTTTATTGGTTTAACAGCTATTGCTTAGAACAAGTCGTTTCTATTTACGTTGTTTATCATATCAGCTAACCTGGGTTGATGGACTGAGGGGGCTGGAGGTTGGGCCTGTGTGGTTTTGCTCCACAGGCGCTCTCTGACAGCTCACCTTAGTGTCTAGCACTTACACAGAGTCATCATGAGCATTCAATAAACATGGGACTGAACAAGTGTCCCACTCCCTGTAATGTGCATGCTAAATAAAATATAGCAGCAAGTAAGTGGGGACAAGAAACATGGGAACGTAAACAGCGTGCAGAGGTACTGAGCTCCCTGAAAGCTGCCACAGTGCTAGATGCAATATACCATGATATTGTGCCAGAAGGAATATCTTTTTGCCAAAAAGCAATTCTTACTAGCTTACCTAAAAATGTAAGGGCTATACTACCGGGTGAGAGCACAGGTTTGTCTAAACTGACATTCTCTCTGACAATGACTGGTAACGAAGGCTGGAAGGAAGGGATCAGGGAGCAAGGCATGTGTTCAGTGGTCTGTCACCTGACAGAACACTGACTGGAAGGTTAGCCCATTTCTGAGCTGGGGATTTTAATAGCCTGTGACCCTGTGAAAGTGTTTAATTCCTTTTTGAGCTCATGTGGTCACAAGCTCCACAGCTTGCGTTGTGTGGAAAACTTCTTCCTCTGGTTTGTCTCAAACTTGCTCGCAGCTTACTCTGACAGAGGCTGCTTTCTCCCGATGGTTTTGTACAGGAACACATTGACTCACACGTGTGTGGAGCAGTGCTGGTCCAGACACCTCCTGTTCGTGATTTCATTGCAGTGCAGCCACAGCTGGTTTAGGCACAACATGACGAGGTGTCAGCTTACGAGCTTGCCTCATCATTGTCAAGTTTTAGGGTGGCAGAATTGCTTTGATGTAAGGATTTAAATCAAGAATGAGATGGATTTACAGATGTTTATTAGAACCAGCTTCCCATGAGGTGTAGTATCGTTTGTGCACCCATGGAAAAAGGAATATGAAGTTTCTCAATTAAAATAAATAGCAGAGTTGCTGGCACTAGAAGACTGGAGACAGGAATTAACATGTGGCTAACATATTGATTATTTTACTCAAGTATGGTACTTGCCTTGGGAACAGATGTCAAAACACATCCACTTACCTTAGCCTCACCCAGGAAGTTCAATATCCTCTTGTTCATTTGCCAGTAGGGAAGGTGGTGTAACCAGGGGTTAAATACCCCAAATGAAATCACTGAAAAAGTCAGTGGCAGAGCTGGGATTACAGTCCAGGAGCAATGTCGTTCAGTTATGTATTTAGTCTCATGCCTGCATTTCTCTGGAAAAGTATTTCTGGTCACAATATTTATTAGAGGTGTTAACTCAAAAGGAGTTTGACAGTTTTGCTTGTATTTCTGCTTTCATCTTGAAAGTTTCAGAGCTGTCTTGTCCATTCAAGAAGTTCTGTCAAAGCTGTTTAAGAGAAAACTACAGAGCCTGGGATTATTGGTGGTTTTTTTCTTGTTCATTGCATTAGCTGCTGGCAAAGCTCTTTGATGATGCTTACGTGTAGGAACAGAAACATGCTGATAAAGTGCAGCTTTAGTGTCTGTGGGTTTTACTAACCATACAGGAGTGGAATATGAATGATAAACAACATTGCCATGTGATGGACTGCATTTCATGTGCAGGTCACAGCATCCCCTCTGTCCCCTAGAAGAGGTCCCAGTCTGCCAGGATCCTGGAAGCTGGTTGCTTATAAGGTAACTTGTTAGAGGGATGAGGTTGTTTTCCCCTATCTTTTTCTCTCTCTCTCTTTTCCTTCCAAAGGCCTAGCATGTTTCAGATCAATGTTGTGCCAATGAAAACATCTGCATTTAAATGTGGCGTATGGTAAATGCAGTCTGATATCACAACACTGGAGATTTCTCCTGTTAGGAAGGAGCAATTCTGCTGAAAGTTTTCTGGTCTAACACTGAGAGGTACAGAGATGTCAGGACATACACTCAGAAAGCACCAACTAAGAGCTTGACACCTTGATTTGATTTTGATTTTTTGACGTGCACAAGTTCACATGGCTTTCAGAGAACTCTAAACCTCAGCATCTGTAACGGCAATGTAAATTAATGAAAAATTCTGCAGACACCACCTTGGAGAAGGGACTCTAATGATAGGCCACAGAGCAGAGACTAGTTGGGGTGAGACTAACAGAGTCCCTTGGAAAAGGGTGTGGAATTATATCCATTTTGCTCTCGCATCCATTTCTACTTTTCTATTCCAATCTAGATGGGGATAAACAGAGGGATTAGCAGGTTAAGCTTCTATGTCCTGAAAATAGCAGCTGTACCCTTATTTTGACAGCTCCTGCAGTTGTAGGAATGGGTAGTTTTGACAGATATGACTGAAAACTAAGCCAAATTTATTTATATGAAGACCAAATTTCAGAGTTTTCTTGTCCCTTGAGAAAGCTGGTTGGGGACACAGTTCTTAACCTCATCCTCATTTTCAGGCTGCATTCACAGCTGAAGACCTTGGGATAGAGAGACTGGCTAACCTTCATGCCCTGTTTGTGGTTAGCTTAGCTTTGAGTGTGGGTTTAGTTGAATCTCAAGGAATCCACACTTGGATTGTGAGATTTTTGATAATAAACATCATGGAATGGAGTAATTTTGTAGTTCAATCTTGTCATCTTAGTGAAAGGAGAAACTGCTTAGAGATGGACGTAGAAAAAAAGAGAGCTGCCTAAAAGCCTGTTTCAGCACCCCAGTTTGGTCCGGCTCCACTGACTGTGAAGGAGTTGTATTCATGTCAAAATACAGTGACAAGAGGATGAATCATGTTCTGGAATTTTTAATGCATAAAATAAAATTGCAATTTAAGTTGGAGTGATTTATAGTATGAACCTATTCCACCAGGGAAATTTGAAGAAATAAGTGTGTCCTCTTTCTAACAGCACATGGGCCAAAACCAGAGAGCAGGATGTCCAAATTGTTTTTCAGAAACCTGGCATGATACCCTATTTTTGGTGCTGCTTGGCAGCTAGACTCTGCTAATTGGTCATATTAATGTACAGTAACACAGGAGAATGGTTGGCTTTTGCTTGGTAATTAATCCAAAACTGTTGCAGTCTGTAAAACCTTTACAAGATGTTACTCAATACAGGTATTGCAGCAGCACATAAGAGAGGATATTTGCATAACACCTTAAGTGCACTCAAACTTTTCTCAAATACATATATTGATGTGGCTACCATGGGCTTGGGAAAGTGGAGGAAAAGCACCAGACCTGGCAAACCACAGAATACAGGTTTGGCTTCCAGTATCTGCAAATCAGCTTTTGTCAGTGCCCAATTTGCAAGCCAGGCAATGTGCCTAGGCCCCAATATTTTGTTCTGCCCTCATTCTGGGAACATGGCATGTCCAAGAAGCCAAGGCAAACATGGTGTTTGCTTTTGCAGGGTTATGTTTGGCTGACATTTCCTGAAGGAAAGAGTTCAGGAAAATAAATCCTAATTTTTATTGGGCATCATAATAAGAATAATAGCTGCTCATTAAACAGAGCAGTTGCATTTACCTTATTTCTGAGAGGCTAGTGGGAGAAACAGGCAGTGTGCAATATAGTGGAGAGCAGAGATTAAATCTTCATGGATCTAGCAGAAAGTAACAGTTTACACAAAATTGTTTTGGGAATTAAATTTACTTTTGTATCTAAAAGCTGGGTTAGGTACCCCAGATGTTGTATGACTTTTACAGGAAAGAAAGGTTTCTGTTGCTTAGTACTGCTCTTAAGCCATTTGAAATGGCCACTTCTTAGCATCTGGCTTTCACAGGGAGCCAAATGCAAGGAGGGTCCTTTCCAGTACCCAGGGAAGCCAATAGAAGGACATAATTTGTTTTTGATTTGAACCTCAGACAAATCAAATGAGGGGGTACATCATGTGGCACTGTGGCATCTAGATTTCATGGTGATTTGTTTATTGTAAATACTGCAGAATAAAAATAAAAAATAGCTGCAGGCAAATTCTGTGATAGCTGTAAATTAATCTCTTTCAACCACACAGATGCAAAAGAACATCTGGAAAGAACAAAGTGTTCCACAAGCAAGAACTGCCTAACTAAATCAGAGGTGCAGTATGAGTCAGCCTCCATATTATCAGTTGAATTCTCAAGATCAGTTCAGTGGCTGGAATTATCTGCCCCTTCTCTTGGATGTGCTCTCTGTGTTTGCTTTTGCAGTGTCATCTTTGTCATTTAGATGCCAATTTTTACTCAAAAGTCTTACCTCTCTGAGATTTTTGTGATCACTGTATTAGGAACCCTGGATGGAAAACAAAAAAATAATGAAAACTGGTTTTTTTTATAACTGAGGACTATTTGGGGATAATTATTGCTATTGTGGCTCTAGAAGGTTTGCCCAGAAAAAGGATCAGGAATCAAATCCAGTAAAATGTGCAAACACCTTTGCCTTGTGTAATTGTCCTTGTAGCTATGTAAATCCAGTAGCAACAGCTCCGTAAAGGACAAAAAATTAAGTACTTATGATTTCCTATGGGCTAACATAGGCAATTCTGCACTGCATAGTGGCTCCCATGAATTTCGCTGTTGTACGTGAACCCATCTAACATCTACCCAACAGTAAGCACTGCAGAGATGGCCTTTGTTGTTGGGAAACAAAAGGTAAAATTTTCATGTTTAGCAAATGGATGAACAGGCAGAATAGTAGAACTGCATTCTGGCACAGTGTGTTCTGAAAGGAATCACAAATTGATTAGGAAAGCTGTCTTTTAAATTATTACTCAGGGAATCTGCCTTTAACAGCACTATGCATTTATTCTTGGAAGGTTTGCCCTCTTAGGGGGTTCCAGGTTAGATGCACTGAAATTAAGTCACACTCCCCTTAGCCACATATTGTGATTTTCAAGTGAAATCTTGATGTATTTATAACTGGGGGAGGGGGAGCCCAAACCCAGCTGCGACAAATTCTTCATTTCATGATACAATGAAAGATAAACTTTAATTGGTTTATGGGTTTGCTTCCCCCTTGTCACTTGGCTGCTTCTCAGGGTCATAATCAGCACCTTTTAACACCAGAATGGAGCAGATTTGCTCCATATGTTTCATACTGAATATTGCTCCACTATCTGCTCTAGCTGTGCCCATAGCCCAGTGACTCCCATGTCAGTGCTGCAAGAGCCAGTAAACTGCAAGCTCTTGGCAATAGCAGCAGCTATTCCCCCTGAAAATATTGCATTATATTCCCTGGCAGAGGAGAACATCTAATGGAGTACAGATGATGTGAATTAATCTTTGAATTAGCATTTCATTTGTTGGCCAAGATCTGATTGCCCTTTTTTTTTGTAGTATCCTCATAATGAACATAAAAAGATTACAAGATTTGTGAATGTAGTCAGTCCTCTGGAAGCTCTGGCAGCTGGCTAAGCTTTAACTTCTTTTTTTTTCCCCTTAGTAATTAAAAACGCTTCCACAAACTCAGAACACAACCATTATTAAGGGCACTTCCAGAACAAGTTGTAAGATTCAGAACTAAATCACTTCAGTTCCTTCTTGCCAGAGATGCTAAAGGAAAGTATCGTCCTGAGAATTTGTTTGAAAAATGTATTTCTTGCACAGGTCATTAGAATTGAACATGTTGGCTTGTCTACAAACATATGAATTAAAAGTATTGCTATAGCTGAGATACAGGACACTTAAATTAATCCTTCCTCTTGGGTAAACCCTGCTTTCACTAGGCTCTACACAGAACACACTGCCATGGCCTAGAATCACTCTCACTCCCAAACCATTTCCAGAATGATGCACAGGATAGTGAGAATAGATGCTAGTAGTTACATAAAGCTTTGGTTAAAAATACTTTGAATATATCTGAGCATTCACAAGCTCATTCCCAGAGCAGAAGAGGAAGACCCTGTGTCTTTCTGTACAATGGAAAGGTCTTGCACCAGCAGCGCATTTGTGTCATGATGAAGAGTATTAGGGAATAGAGCGAGCAATGAAAGAGAGAGGAGTAAAAAATCCAAAAGGACACCAGAACCAATGGGACATAGGCAAGACATTGGAGGCAAGGTTTGTCTTGTGTCAAAGATTTACTGGTGAAATCAGGGGGCTGTGGGTGCTGGCCTGGATCCCACTAGCACTATTAGACTCCATCCTGTTACGTGTGGGATCTCATATTCCTGATGCAGCTGAATCTGCAAGGCTCTGATCAGGATGGGACTGGCCCTGGTCTCACCCTTCCATGTAGGGTAAGGAGGTGGAAAATTACACACTGCACCTGGTAAGGTCAGTGCCATGGGCAACTGGGGAGGCTCCATGGAAGAAGTGGAGTTTGCTGTTCCCCATGGCCAGAAGTGATCAAGGCCTGAAGGAATGGGGATGCAATCCAGACCTTGGCATTTAAAAAAGGAGGTGGTGACAGGAAGATTTGCAGACAACAGATGTGGAAGGAGAAGGAGAGTTCAGGGACAAGGAGGACGGTGCAGTGGGTTCAGGTGCAAAAAGAAGATGGCTGGAGACAGCGTGGTGGGAACTGGGCCACTTTTGAAAGTGTCTTCTCAAATGGCTGTGGATTTTCTTTTTTTTTTTCATTGTTAGTGCACGTGGCAGGTTGGCAGAATTCAGAGCTGTGTTTACAGCCCGAGGGCTCTTGGTTGCAGAGGAAGTTTCTCTTCTTGAGCACATGTCTGCAGGACTTGTTTTAAGAGGTGAAAAAATATGGCCTTGGGCTAAAGCCAAGGAGTGGAGCAAAGATAGCTGGGGTTTATATCTGATTCCAACACGAGCATAAAGTTTGCAGGAGTCATTTAATCTTCTGTATCCCTTAATGTAAAATAGAATATTTAAAAGGATCTTTTAAGTCTTAATTCTTTAGTAAAGCACTTCTAAGGTAAAAGCTGCTGGTGAGAGGTGAAAAGCTTTGAAAGCACT
Organism: Corvus moneduloides; assembly: GCF_009650955.1. Lineage (NCBI taxonomy): Eukaryota > Metazoa > Chordata > Aves > Passeriformes > Corvidae > Corvus > Corvus moneduloides. Next base: position 11,203,514 of record NC_045486.1, read on the forward strand.
GTTAATACATCCAGGAGTCCTGTCTTGGACTTTTAACTCTGCCCCAAAGGACATCCACATTTTGACATCTGTCCTCCTGTTTTACAATGTTTGTGCAAGTGTGTTTGCTGTTTTCCTTGACGTGTCAAGGTCAGATAACTTCTTGTCTGATGTAGAAATGTCAGACCGACTTTGACAGCAAACTGCAGCAGGTCCCAGCCAGGGACATCAGGTGCCTTCCTACAGATCTCCCCACCTTGTGGCAGAGTGTTGGGTATGACACAGCTAGGTCTAGTTTTGGGGCAGTTTAGCTGACAATTAACTGAAAACATTGAGGAAAAGGAAAACTAAGCAGCTCTTTTACAGCAGGTAACAGTGACAATTTACCTATTTCCCCAGCGAATCTCTTAGGTCAGAAAAATTCCCAGACGATGCGTGATTTTGCGGGATGCTGAGCACCTCTGTTTCCTTTTCCTTTCAACAGAGAATCAAGCCATTAATTTGTTAACTGATAGACTGATTTCTAACAGGAAACTACAAGGATGAGAAATGCAATGGCACCATGAGTTTCACATGATGCATTGACATGATGCAGGAAAACCTTAAACCTTTTGAAGTCCTTTTTCTCTGTCAAAATTAACATTTTTCGTGTTCACCACGGTACAATCCAGTTTGCATTATACACTTTGGTTTGTGTACCTTACATCTGTCAGATATCTGTCCTCTCCCAAATATGAAAATGGCTTCAAGTACTGACTAGACACTCTTGTGTGTCAGGAGTGGTCAGTGTTGTGCTGGGCTGATAACCTCAATAGATCAGAGAAGCAGCCTGAGCCAGAATGAAGCACTTTTGTTCCTGTTATATAAATGGGAGAGAAAGGCCCAGAAATTGTGTGACTTTCTTGGGATTGTGCTGGATGCATGTGGCAGAGCTGCACTATAATCTTGACCACTGGGACCCAGCAATTTAACTCAGGCACTGAATCATACTTGGTCTCCCCTGCAGCCTCAGCAGTGGCTGGTACTTTAAAATCTTTATTCAAAACAGTTTGATTAAATTCCAGCTATCGGTATCTATTTGGCTATTAGTAGAGCTGCTAAGTGTTTCTGTGGGATTGCTCTCCTCTCTCCACCCACCCTGGATTTGCTGTGTGCAGTTACGTTTCCCTTAAGTTTTCCTTGAAAACTCGGATTCATTCAGTTCCATGAATGCACGATTCACAGTGGAGCTGACACATTTCATTAAGCTCAGCACATTGCGTAGAAGTTTGGCAAAGGGTCCCTGGGCTTTATTCAACCCAGACACACTGTGTGACCAGCTGTCACAGACTGGTCGTAAAATTAGAATAAAACCATAAAAAACAGTTGAGGAAAGGGAAAAAATTGCCCCTCTCTGGGGACAGCACTTTGAGCTGTGACAAAAGATTCACAGAGCACATCAGACACAGACACACACAAAAGCTTTGTGCAGAACTCAGCTGGTTTCATTTTTCATGCTTGCACATTGTACTGTGAGTAGGTGCCATGGTGTAAAGGATTCACCTTGTTCCAGCTTCAGCACGAAGCTCTGCTTTTAGCTCAGCTGCCCAGAGCACATTCCGTCTTTAGTGGAACAGTGTTTCCTTTTAGCCAGGCTACAGGACTGAAAACAAGCGGTGAAAACTTGCTGTGTTACATGAGAGAACAGCACAAGAACGGAGAGCTGTGCAGCACTTTTTTACATAAAGGAACTAAAATCTGTTCTCCTTGGACCTGTCACAGCCCGTGTGAGGCAGACACACACACACTGTCCCTGTTTTGCAGAGCTTTCTCCCCCCATCCCATGAGGCAGCACACTGTGGATTTCCTCACCATAAAGATGCACCTGGGGATGGGTTTTTTTGCAGCTCCTCTGGCCTCAGGGCTGTTAAGTGGCCCAACCCCAGACAAAGGTATGACCCCTTGTTTTGTCTCCACGGAAGCTGGGTGGCTGCTGCAGTGCATTTAATGCATGGGATGTTGCATCAGGAAAGAGGGATCTGCACTGCAGCTGTTCCAGGCACCTTTTGGGGGGAACATCAGGCAGGAACCAGTTGGTGCATGAAGTTTAATATATCTGCTTAAATGGCTAAAGAATCATTACAGAGTTGAATTGTAGACTCTCTACTGCATTTGGGAGCTCACTTGGAGGCGTATCTGTATTTTCTCTTGATGTCAGATAGAGATCTTGATTGTCTGAAACAGGAATTCCCAGATTAGTGGATATGAAGAAACTGTGGCCTGAACTGGCTACAAACAGCAAGTGAGAAACAGAGCTGGGGCAAAATTCCCATTTCCTGACTTTCACTGTTGCAGTTAACTACCAGGTGTGATTTTTATTGTCACTGTTAGGTAATTGGATGATGTATAAGTAGGTCATAACTTTGGCAGAGAAATAATTGGAGACCTCAAGGCCCTGTTAGATGACTACTCTAGATGCTAACAAAATTAGTTAATCAACAGTGATGAAATTATATCATCATACAGTAAGTGAAGCATGCAAACAGCACGATTGGAGCCTGTTTAACGCCTGCTGTTTACCTTGATTCATGCCAATTTATAAAATGGGTTAAGCTATTTCCATTCCAGCATCCTGTTCTCCATGTGGGAGAAATCTTGTCTAATGAAATGCGTTCAACTGAAAAATTGTTTTTTGAGGCTCTTTAATCTCTTTCCTCTGTGATGAGGAGATGCAGTTCTACATCCACGCTGAATCCTGACCCCTCTGGAGCAGAGAGGGTGGCAAAGCACACAATATGGGAATTAAATGCGTGTTAAGTTCTTATTTTCTCATGTTTCTATGTGCTTCATGGTAGGACTGGTTCTGCTCTGGGATGGAGGGATGGATGGATGTATAGATAGATTTGGGCCTGGAAAAGGCCAGGCAGCTCTATTTCAGCAGGTACCCTGCATTTTTCTCTTCCTAGATGTAGCAAGAAGCTATGAATCTAATTGACAGCAGAATTTATTACGCTAATCCTGTATGATTCACTCTGTGGGAACAAATGTGGCTTTTTGCAATATATAGACAGAGATTCCACTTACAGCATTATTTTATTCATAAATTTATTACAAAATCCCCACAAACCAAACAGAACACCTCTGTGACTGGGAAGCAGTAGGCTGGTACCTGACTCCAAAGCAAGCATCTTGAATGTGAGCATGGGGCTGATAATACAAGGAAAACTAAATTATGATCCTGGGGTTTAAACTGGCTTATTCAGAAGGAGGTGACAATGTTCAGTACCTCACAGGATTTAACCCAGGAAGAGATATCTGGCATTTCTCATCATTTCTACTCTGCTTCTATAAATCCTGAACATAAGAGTTCTTTATAAAAAATTTTCTTAATTGCTTTTATAAGAATAAATGTCAGGAACAGACACATTGATGCATACAGAGACACTTTTCCCTAAGGAGATCTGGGATTTCATGGCCTTTTTTTTTCTTTCCTTTTTCTATTTACTCTTTTTCCTTTTTTTTTTCCCCCCCTTATTCCAGCCGGGGATCTGAGGAACGAGGCTGTTTGTCAGGCAGTGTTTTTGTCTAAAGTGGAATGTGACTGGCCTTCCCAATGAAAGGCTTTCAAATGGGCTGCCTGGGGGATCTCACAGCCAACTCACCCTCACTGCAAGAGTGAAAGAGTGGCTCTGCTGTAGCTGGCCTGGCGGGATGGATGCACAGGAGTGCAGGCTTCTGAGGGAGTGAAGCCAGCTGGAGTGTTCTCTTGACTGAGCAAATCCTAAAGGGAGTCCTTATTCTGCTGGGAAGAAGTTGTGGGATTGGCTTTACTCCCAGCCTCTGGCAAGAGGGACGTGGTGGTGTCAGGGGAGGGGTTTGTCCCTAAGCTCTTGTGATATGGCTTTGCTCTGTGTCCAGGACAGAGCTGTCCTGCCCAGGAAGGGGACTAGGGGAGACACTCTTGAGGCACGAGTGGTCCTAAAATTGCTTCAGTGGCAACATGAGCTCAACCAGACCCCAAATCTGAGGAGTATGGATATAACTTTGTGTTATTTGTCCTTCTCTCCTTTGCCTGTTCTTCACTCCCTCAGCATTTCCAGAAATCCCATCAGGCTTTGTGTCTTACTGTCCATTTGCTGCTCTTTACTTTTCCTGACAGGTGTTGTATGGATTCTGATATGATCAAGTGCTTAGTGTCGTTCCCAGTCCTGTTATTAGGCATTTTTAAGTGCATAAAACGGCCTGCCTGGCCCGTGCAGCATTGCATAGCCTGTAGATTCGGACGGGTTTTTTGCATCTTCTGAAGCATCTTCCCCAAGTAGGTAGTAGGTGCACTTTTCCCTTTAAACAAATAATACCTCCAGGAAAAAAAGGAAAATGCTAATGCTGCTGTTCCCTTAGGGTTTTATATCCTGAAGGGCCCCTCACCAAACAAACTACTGCCAGGCTGGGCAAGAGGGTTGGACCTTCAGAAATGTGATGGCTTAGGCCTTTTAAATGCAAATCCATGTTTCTGGGATCCCATTTAACAGAAAGAGCTTGTGTGAAAGCACCATCTTTAAGTATGGTGCACTTTTTAAAATCTCTTCACTTGAAGAATAGTTTAGCTTTGGCAATTTCTTGTTCATATGACAGTTAATACATTTTTCATGGTAATGGCTATTTTTTTCAAGCTGGACAAAAAATGTCATCATACTTCTGTTAATCAGGGATACCACAGACTCAGTCTAGTGTATGTAGACTTGCTGATTTCTCAGAGACTTTAGCAAAGGACTGCTTTCTGAACTGAGAATTGTCACTAGCATTAAAGAATACTTGACATGAAATTCTGCTCTCAGTAAATTCAAGTCCTGAATATAGAGAATGACAGACAACACTTGACTTACTAATTGCTGTCTAAATAATAATCCCACTGTGCAAAATTCATGGGCACAAAATCATTTGCACAGGCCTTCAGTGGGAGTAAGGTATCCCTGGGTGTGCAAATTGCCCTAAGGCAAGAACACAGATCAAGGCAGGGCAAATGCACGGGAAGCCACGAGCTACACCTTCATTCAGCTTTCTATACCTCAGTCTTTCAATTTGTGATCTGGGAACAAGGAACTCTGCACTGCTTAGAACTGCTGTGAAGCTTCATGGATGAGAGTTTATGGAATGATTTGAGTCCTCTCCAGTGGGGTGGCATGTTATTAGGATCGGAACTGTGCCAGATACTGAGTTCATGCATGGGCCTTGGGGACCATTGCTTGACTCAGATGCTGTAGGTAAATTTAAATCTGTGCCACAGTTGCTACGTCTGCAGAGAATGGCTGTTTTCCTTTTAATCTGCTGTTCTTCAATGGGTTTCCAGCCTTTGCTAGCCTGTCTTTGTGAAATGAATTTTCACCACTCAAAAGCAGCAGTGTTTTATTTTTGTTTTAGCTGTGCTTGGGAATGCAGAGCAATTCAATCAAGAGGAAAATACACCATGAAAAGCTCTGAAAGCCCTGAGGTCAAGGATCTGAAGTTACCCACAATATTAATGACAAACCAGTGGCTGCACCATGGCAACGGACAGAAGAATACGTGGCGTGGAAACCATAAGTAGTTTGGGGCTTTGAAAGAGCACAAACGGGAGAAAAATGGAAATTACATCATGTTCTCTCTGTTCTGTGCTAGGACAGCCATGTACAGTCTAATCCCCAGTGCTGGTGAGTCCAAGACTTTCAAGAGGGCCCCATAAGAGAAAGAGAAAGGCTTTGGAGCTAGAATTAGACCAGTGAAAAGTTTTATTGAAAGGGGGAAAGGTTTGGATGGAAGCAAGTTAGATGAAGTTACTTGAAAAAAAGGATGCTGGTGCTATGGGATCTCTACTCCTGGGTTCTCCTCTGGGTTTCCCTGCTGGGTCCAAGTGAAAAATCAAACATTGGTGGTGAAGTTGATTAGAAATAGGAGCCTCAGCTCCTTTGCCTGAGCTGGGAATTAGTGGCACTAGGTTGTGCTGTTGACTTCAGAGGGTGCTGTTTCCAGATTAAGAAGAGAAGGGATTGTTTCCAAAAACTGCTCTAGATAGAATAGCTCGTTATTCTTTATTTTTACTAGAACATTATGTTTCTGTGACCATCCCTGCTGCCTGGTGGTACATGAGATAATAAAGAGCTGAAGATACGGAGGGCTGAACTGTCCAGCTCTGGCATCTTATGGCAGTGCTATTGAGCAGGGATGGGGGAGAGAACTGGAAGAGTAAAAGTGAGAAAACTTGAGCTGAGATAAAGGTGGTTTATTAAGTAACCCAAAAGCTGTGCACACAAGCAATGCAAAACAAGGCATTTGCTCACCACTTCCCGCGGGCAGGCAGATGTTCAGCCATCCCCAGGAAAGCAGGGTTCCATTGTGTGTGTGATGGTCACTGGGGAAGACAAGCACCATCACTCCCAGTGTCCCCCATTCCTTTTCCTTCCTTGAGTTTTGTGCATTGATCACAGTGCCATATGGTGTGGGATATCCCTTGGGTCAGCTGGGGTCAGCTGTCCCCTCCCAAATTCCTGTGTACCCCCAGCTGATTTGCTGGTGGGCTGGGGTGAGAGACAGAAAAGGACTTGACTCATGTGCAAATGCTGCTGAGCATTAGTGAAAACATCCCCGTATTATCCACACAGTTTTCAGCACAAATCCAAAACACAGCCCCATACCAGCTACTGTGAAGAAAATTAACCCTATCCCAGCCAAAACCAGCACACCATGGTAGAACTGAGCTCTACAAACCAGTGATGATCCCCATTGCCACACTTGGCTACCCCAGTCTGAGTTAAGTGTGGATTTTTGCTGTAGTGCAGCACGTGCTGAAGCTCTGCCCAACCCTCATGTGGCACACATTAACATCATGGCTTGGAATCAATGCTGGCAGCTGCAGCTCTGCATCTTATTTTGCACAAATGCCTTTTTTTCCCTCTTTCTTACAGCTGTACGAGCACTTCAGCCATAGAACCATCCACAGAGCTTTCTAAAAAAGTGGGATTTTTCTTCTTTTAAGTCAAGCTCCTACATTTTGGAGCACCAGTGGTATAGATGGTGACTCAAAACTGGGTCATGATAAACTGCGTCACTGAACACCCCACAGCTCTGTAACATCTGTTGCTGCAGCACTTGTTGTGTACACTTGCAACCAGATGACCTAATTTTCTACGTGGGAACAGGGAGTGCACTTGGGTAGGGAGAGGGCTGAGAATATTTTGAGGAGAGCCCTATGCAGGAATCTGTCCATTCAGTCTAGCTGGCTAGATTGGAACAACTTCATTGCAACAACTGAAGGAGATGAGAGGCATATAAGGCAGCAAGACTTCATGGAAGAGCACAAAACATTGCTGATGGAGTGGGCAAGGGAAGAAAAGCCATTTAAAATCAGAACAGGAAGATTTTAAAATAAAAACCAAACTTCCCTGGATAAAGGCAAGAAAGGGATGAGCAGTGAGCTTATTGCAGTAAATGCTGCAAACGATCACTTACTGCCTGAAATATACCCGTAAGGCCCTTTTAATGGTATGAAAGGCAGTAGCTCAAGAGGTGTTAAATTTGAGACAGGAGGGCTGTAAAGCTTCTGGGCACTCTGGTGAACAGTTTCCTTTGAAGCACTCTGATGGCTTGGGAAAAGCTGGGATTAAATGACAGAAGGGGACAGAAAGTTCAGCTGCTGGGACATGGGGCTGACAAATGTGACTGTGTTTTCTTCAGTTGGTTGGCATTTCTTGAGTACCTTTTAATTTCTTGTTCAGTGCATTGTTCAGAGTCTATTCAGATGACCTTGAGTGTTTTACTTCTGAACATGAGTTGCTTCTTTTCATACTTTCTAATGCTTGTGGTGCTGTAGCCCCACAACAAAGAGAAATGAGATGCAACTGCCTAGTCATGAGTACTCCTATTTCCTGAGGGCATTCTACTTTTCCAAATATATATAATATAATCCAAATGATACCAATTTACCTCTTTTTAAATGCCTTCTTTACATGGATCATTTTCTCCTCGTTCTTGTTTAAATGCCTAACATGGTTGTGAATAGATAGGAATGGAGATGAAGAGCGAGTGGAGGAGTGAGGGGGAAATGTCCATGTGTGCAGTCAGGGTGATCCAGACTTCAGTTTCTGTGGGATTGTTTTACTGACTAGTGTCTCCAGGCCAGGGCTGGATTCCTGCTCCCTTTCTATGACTCACCAGAACCAGTTGGCAGCAGAGTTTGGTCCCATCTGCAGGAATTCAGCATCTGCCTTAGAGGGAATGAGCAGGACAAGACTGATGGCCAGGTTTGGGGCAGAAAAGAAATGTTGTCTATTGTTGTAGGAACCTGTGTGCGTTTTGGATTTTTGTTGCTTCCAAAAATTTTTAACAAATGGGTCTTCTAGGAGGGAGGAAGGTAGAAGTAGTGGTTTAAGCCCCATCTTAAATGATTCTTTGGAAAGTTGTAACAGGGAAAGTGGGGAGAACGTTTTGTAACATCCTTGTTCTCTTTTGCTCTTGCTTTCTCTGAGGTCTGTTTTGCTGTCAAACCAGATATTGAAAACTCCAAGCTACTCTCCCCTCAAAATTGGCCCAGATGTTCCACTTGGACTAAGAAACACAAATCTGCCTCTCTCTGGCTTGACTCCCCTCATTAATGCCTTGATCTTTCTCAAGATGGTTGTGTGGCTATGGAGCCACAGCTGCCTTGTAAGTACAACTCCTCACGCATTGATTGTGTCACATAACCAGCAGTGGGGGTCTGTGGGCCTCTGAGGGCTTCTCTGTGACTTCAGATCTCTCTAGCAGTCAGCTAGGAGGGGGCTAAGCCTGCTATTCACTGCACGTTCAACCTGGTGCCAACACGCACGAGAGCAGTGAGACCCCAGTGAAGCTGCTATCCTCGCCTCTCCGAGATATTCCCAGCCTTGCAGAATGTGTCTTGTGGCTGTTGGCCATGCAAAACTTTCAGTATGCAAAGGAGGGTTGGCCACTGCTCCTCCAGCTGTTCCTAAAGTGTTCCATGTCAGTGGTAACCCTGTGTGTAATATCAGAAACAGCAGCTACAGATGGAAAATCACCAAAGTGCAAGTCGTGCTGACATGCTCAATGCCTGACATCAGATTCCTCAGAAAGGATCCTGAGGAATCTGGGAACTGTGGCACATGATGGATTATTTCTGGTTTGGCCTGTCTCCTCTATGCAGCTTATTTCTGTCAGTCTCTGCTCCTCTTGACAGCTGGAGGGTTGTGGAAATGCAGCTTGTCTCTCGCTGCCTTTACTATTCCAGCTCTGCTAACAGGCTGGCGTAAGTCTGACTGTGACACATACGAATGGTGATCATATGTCCTAAGGTGACTAAGTCCTGGAGTACAGTCTGCTCTGTTCTTTCCAGCAAGGATGCAAAAAATAATCATGCTTGTTTGCTGGAAGCAAAAGACATGAAAAATGCCAGCCGTTGTGTCCCTTCAGAGTTTGTAAGCAATTAAGCACCAAGAAAAACAGCTTACACAGGTTACAGAGAAAAGACAGATTTAAAGTCCATTGCTATCTTCTGATCCCTGACAATAAAACCTTCAAGCTGCTTCCAGGCCGTTCTAGCTCATCAGGGGGCATGTTCCGAGCTCTCCCATCCCAGTTCTTTCCCTGACCTTGTTGTTGCAGTCAGATGTTAGCGGTCTACCCAGGCAGCATTGGGCACAGCTTGCAAATTGTGGAGCACGAGGTCCTCTGCCTGCCAAGCCCTCTGCAAGGCTCTCAGCACTGTGTAAGTGTGGGGTGAGACACAGGGAAAGATGTTGTTCTGTGCAAACTCAAGCTTAGGGCCCAGCCTGTCAAAGGCTAAACGCTCCCAGCTCCTCAGTGCTGCCACTGGGGTTCAGGATATTCAGCACCTGGTGCACAGAGTGGCTTGCTCAGATATAACAAGAATGGGTTTTATTCTAGGCTTGAGTGATCCTATTTTAATATGGGAGAGATGGTTTAGGCAGCTTCTTTTCTTCCAGCCTGTTTCCAAAAGGCACAAAGAACAATACTACAGCTCTGTGAAGTTCTTGATGGTTCAGATTTCACCCTCTAAGAATGTCTAACAGCAGGAAATAATCTGCCCAAACCTTATCCTGAAGCACAGATTCTAAAAAATATTAGAGAACAAGCAATGTTGCTGGATGATCCCACATCTGTAGTGGGTCTAAACCCAGGGTGGAAGTGAAGTTTGTAGTGGCATCTTCAGATCCAAGTTTTCTTTTAGAGTCCTATGTTTATATAACCTGAGTATGGTGGTGGATGGACTCACAAGAGGTTACCCAGTAGCTATTTTGTGTAGTTAATGCTGGTGTCAATATTAAATAGTCAGTCCCTTTTAATAACATTGAATTTTTCACTTTACTCTGCCTAGAAATTTATCCCACGGCCTATGGCTCAGTGAAGGGGTCAACCTATCTTTGAACTCATTCTCTACAGTGTGGTGCTTTTCTAGTAGAGATCACAGGAAAATAATGGCACTTGGGGGAAGGGTGATGTCACCTCGAGGATTGCTGGATCCCATTCACACAGGTAGAAGGAGAAGAGCTCACTGCAGAGACCAGTATTTTCTGGGCACTGGGGCCAAATTTGTTCTGTCAGCAAATATGCTCTCGTAGCACATGACACCTTCTAGGTATGCAAAGGGGGCAAGACAAGCCAGTAGCTCCTGCATGAGTTCCAAAAAAAGAGTGAAACTCCTGCACCGTTTGTTCACGGCCTCCCTGGAGTCTGCACACGGGAAATCTAGTGCCATTCCCCTGCCATCTTGCTTCCCATGAGTACCTGGCAAAGAATGCCTGATGCAAAAAATAAACCATGGCAAATGCTGTCTGTTTCCATTACTGTATGGGGAATGACTGGCTTATGTAATGTGCAACATGAAACCACTGCAGGGGTCAAATATAAATATTGCCCTATTGTGGAATGTACTGGCGGCATAGCTCATATTTTTATGGCTGATGAAAAAGCAAAGCTCATTATCACTCCTGAGGTTTGCCCTCTCTGTGCATGTTGGTGTGTGGGTCTGTCTATTTCTGTGTATTAAAGGCTCTGGGTCGAATCCTGATAATTCTGAGTCTATTTTTACTTTGTCACTACTCAGGCAAAACTTTCATTGACACTAATTGGAAAGTTGCCTAAGTAAAGGGTGCTGAGGGAATTGAGAAGCTGGCTGCAACTTGGCTTGACTTTAGTTTCTGAAAATCCCTTTCTTGAGATTTACTTTATAAAACATATACTTGTTAATGCAAAAATCAGTGCAAATTTACACTGCACCACTGGAGCCACACATTGATTTTTTGCAGCTGGGATTTCATTTGCTCTGCATTTAGGGTGTAGGTGTCCTGTGTGTCTGTGGATCTGCGCTTTGTAGGACTTTGCCCATGGAAGGGGCAAGGGTTTGAAGTCATCCACATGGCAGTGGAGCAGTGCTGACTTTCACTGGCTGTAGTTCTGGCATCCAGAGCATTTATCTTCTTTGTTTTTTTTCTTTTCCCCCCTTCATCACTGGAGTTTGATGGAAGGGATTCAAACAAATCCCCTTCCATCTCAAAGTTTTTCCTGCTCTTTTCCTTCCAGCCTGCTGCTTCCAAGCTTGTTCTCTCTGAACTGCTGCCACTATCTCACACAAAGGTGGCAGTTTGTCACTTGGCATGGAAGACCCCACGTGAAAGACACCTGGGGAAGAACTGGCTTGTGGAGTGAAATGCATATCCAGCAGATGAAACATGAAGTGCATATCCAGCAGATGAAACAATCCTCTGACAAGGAGTTGAAAATGTGTCTGCCAGGTGAGAACTCTGAATGAGGGACAGTTAGAAAGATGGATTTTCTTTTATCATTAGCCTGGTTTTTGATTTTGGACTCTCTCAAATCATGTACTTGCTTCTCAGGAAGAACTTGGTTTGAGGAAAAACAGACAAATCCATTCTGGACAGATGGTGCTGCAAAAAAGGGTGGCAGAGAGGTGGCATGAAAGCAAATGGAGGAGGGGGTGTGAAAGGAGGATGGAGAGAGGGAGTATGTCTGATACAGGCTCAAGCAAGTCTGTGAGGAATGAGGTAAACCAGCCCCTGAAGTGAGCCAGGGAGCTCGTGGCACATGAAAATCATGTCAACAAGGAGAAACTTGTGTGAGTGCACAGAGGCTTTCTTTTCCTTTCAGTGGCACTAATGAGAGTCGTCAAGTTGCAGCTACTTCCTGGACACAGTCACAGGCTTTGTTCTGGTCTTTTTCTCCACATCCTGAGCTTCCCTTTTTTTGGTGCTACCACTCAGACTAGTTCCCAAACTCCCCTGGAGTCTGGGAACTTGTGCACAACCCATCCAGTTCCTTTCTTACCACCCTATGATCCAGCCTATGTTTTAACCAATTGGGTTATTTTCTAACTATTCCTAGAGAGTGTGGGTGAGACCATGCTTTGAGCCACATGGAAAATAAGCATGGGAAATATTCTGATTAATGTTATGTTTTGCTATTAGGGAACCAGCGGTGGAAGAGTTGCCAAGAGCTTACTGCTGTCCCTGCAGAGGAGAGATTCCCAGATTGCACGGTGACATTAGTGGTAACCACAGTCCTCTTTGCTGGTGTCAGGCCTCTGAATCTCTCCAGAAAAGGGGAATATCCAGCCTGTGCTCCTGCATTTACAGAAAGGTGCCATCCTGCCAGAACAACCTTTGAGAAGAGGTGGTGGATAGACCAGGAAATAAAAAGGTTGGTTGTTCTCAGTGGCACATGAAGCTCTCTGGAGACAGCAGAAGGAGGATCTCTCTTCTGAGAGATGCTTTTACTTTGGCAATATCCATAGAACAAGAAATTTCTTCCTTGTCAATCAGCTTTACCATCAGACTTCAGGTTTATTACTGTTTGATGTGACGTGCTGTCCCAGCTATTAGCCCAGACTGCTGATTCAGCTGCAAAAAGATAAATTAGGCTTGAGATGCAGCCCTGGACTTCTGGGGAAACCATGCTGCCTTTCCTGGGATACCTGTAGGAACAATAAAATGCAGAAATCCCTTTGATTATGAGCCTTTTTCATGAGGTTGCTGACTATTTGGAAAACTGAAAGGACTGTGTAATTTGGGTAATTTTGCATATGAAGGCTCTCATGTTTCTCATCTTCATTCATTACTATACTTAATGTCTAATTACAGTCAGCTATTAGCCATTAGCAGTTAATTCCCTGTTACTGATGAAGATGGAATTGATTTGCCACTTCCAAGTGTCTTATTTCATGCTTCTTAGTGTCTGAGCCTCCTCCAGAGGAGCATCTCTGAAACATCTCTGTAGAGGAGGCAAAGCATGACTTTCCTAGAACTGGGGTGGAGTTGTGTTGCAACCTAAATAAACAGTCAGTATTCAGGATTTTCTTTCAGTTTTTCATTTCACAGCATTTGAAGATGTTTTGGAGCCCTCCAGGAGGCTCCAGGATTCAATGAGCTCCCCAGGCAGGTGGTTTTCCTGGTGTGAGGAGGGTCATCATGACTTTCTGTGTTTAGAAACATCTGTGTATGACTCCAGTTTCAAAGCCAGATTTTCATGCCAGCGAGAAAATATAAAGGAAGATGTGGTTTCCATGTGGAGCAATGACTGGATTGATCACTCCTGAGGAATGACTTTGCTTTCCTAAGTTACCCTGTTGAAAGGGCTTCCAGATACAATGCTAGGGAGAATTTTGCTGATTGGTGCTAGAGGGAGAGACTCAATATATATGCACAAATCCCTGATAAACTTCACACATTCAGGTGTAAGGAGCCCTACAGAGCTTCAGGATCCAGCAAGGCTGAGTGCCTGTGAGCTCCTGTTCCTTGGGATTTATCAACAGAACTCGTGACTGTGCCCACAGAGAGTTAATTATGGTGTATTTGACAGGACTCATTATACACCTGAGGTGCAGGCCTCGATGGGCTTCCTCCAGATCTGTCAGTCAGACAGAACAACCCCCCAGTGCTGCAAGGTCACAGCTCTTCAGGAAGGTACATTCACTACTAACTGACACTGGAGCTCAATAAATCCACTTCATCCAGCACTGGAAAAAAATCACCAGTTGCCTTTGGATAATGAGGTGTACTTGAAATCAGGCCTGTGACAGCCTCTCCACTATTTCAGGGTGTTCCTGCTGTAATTTTCTGTTCCTTCCATTCTCCAAGACATGATGGACCCCTTGTTTTGTTATGAAAAGAGCTAGTGCCACAATGGAGACCAGATGACAGGACTAAAGGAAATTATTCATATATTAATAGATGTTAGGGCCAGAAGGGACCATTGTGACCAAATCCTCTGACCTCCATGACATAGGACAAACAATCACATCCAAAAATTCCTGGAGCAAGTCCTCTATTTATATGGGAGCTATAAAGATACATTTTAGAAGAAGGGTCGTAATTTAAATTACCACAAGTGATGGAAAGTCTCTCTGATTGTAGTAATTGCCATGAAACCATGACATCCCTCTGCCCCCAACCAAAGTGCTCAGGGGCCAACCATAACCTGATCATTTAACACTGCACCCTTCCAGGAGGAGAAGTTCAAAGCAAACCAGCAGAGTTTCAGGAAGGAGATGGCTGTGGATTGACTGTAGCTCAAGAAATCAATGCAAACTGCCTATGGAAAGGAAGGAAATGAGATTGGTTAAGCCAGATTTTGCTGAGATTCATGAGACTATTTCAAATTATCTAAACTTGGCTGTGATATAAGCAGAAGAGCCTGTTGGTCTTGAGCTAAAGACAGTACAAGGAGCATTGTGAGGTTTTTCCAGCCCACAGTGTGTATGTGATCCACAGGAGTCCACTGAAGAGTAAACACATAACACAGCTCTCTGCACTGAGAAAAATCCTAAGGGTGTTTTGCCCCAGAGTGAGCTTGATCCTTTTAAAAACAGGTATGTGACATGTTTAAGAGCAAAGAAAGGACTGGACATCAAATGCTTTAGAGCCTGACCCTTCCAGGAAACATGTTCCTGCAAAATACTGGGTGACCTCCAGTCACTGATGAGTGTGAAAGCCAAAGCTCTATAGCACATAGCAAGATCAGCTCCTTTGTCAGAGTGGGGTGATGTGTGTCGAGCAAACTTCCCCTTCCTGAGCCAAGAAGGAAAGGAAGCATCTTCTGCAGGCATCTCTTGCACTCTGACACACTCATTCTGTATTTCTTTATGCATCTACTTTGATCCTCTGGACAAGAAGTTTCCGACTTAAAAAACCTGAGCCTCTGTTCCCAGTCTGGTTGCTTCACAAAAAGCTCCTTCCTCTCAGGCTGCTCAGAAGAGTGGCTTTTCTGATCACTCATTTACTGGGATTGTGCCAGCCCTTTAAAGGGTTCACGTTCAATTACTCCTCTGTGCCACTTTCTGGTCACCAAGGAAATGCCTCCAACAATCAAGGAGGCAGTGCAGCTGATGAGAATGTTTCCAGCCAAATCCCTCAGCAGGAGGGTAAAAAGACACACAAGAATTGCTCAGAAAGCCACACACAAAGTAAGAAATGATCACTTTAGGAGTATCCATTCCCACCTCTCCTCCAGCTTGCCTCTAGATCATAACAATACCCTTTAAAAAAATGTATTGCTGCTGCTGTTGTTTGGGGAATCTAGCAATAGCAGAAACTCTAGAGCAAAATAAATCTGAATATACCTATCAACCCCACGGGCTATTTTCATATGTAGCTTGCAAAGATGTTGTATGAATAATTGATGGCATGGTTCATATTGTGCCACTGATTAGCTAGGCACTGACTGAACCACCCACCCCACCCTTTAAGGCTGAAGTGCTAGATATTTTTGTTGTCATTATCATAATTCTGGCTTTCACTTCCATGGACAAGGGCCAGCACTGAAACTCCAGCTCCAGCTACCCCAAACAGGGGTGGTGTTAGGAAGCTGACCATGGTGTTAGGAAGTGTGACCATCCTGGGGTCAGTCTCTGGCCTCACTTGACTCAGACTCAGTGGTGTTTTTGCCAGTGGC
The DNA here is from genome assembly GCF_009650955.1 of Corvus moneduloides. NCBI lineage: Eukaryota > Metazoa > Chordata > Aves > Passeriformes > Corvidae > Corvus > Corvus moneduloides. Next base: position 11,219,426 of record NC_045486.1, read on the forward strand.
TAGCTTTGGAGACAGGAGTGCTGGCTTGTGAGTTTCAAGCTAGGATTGTATTTACATCTTGATCTTATCTTGAGCTGGGACAGGAGGAGAAAATGTTCCTCAGCTTGTACACTCTCATAAGGACCTAGGTAGAAGTAGCTAATTAAAATGTTGTCTTAAGCGTCTTGTTCTCAGCTATTGGGGAAAATGTTATGATCTTGTGCCCCATCTTCCATCCCTGTGGGATGCACAACTCCATTATTAGATGTTCTCACTGCAAACGGTTTAGCAGGTTAGCCCATCATTTCTGGAAACATGTAATGAATTTTATGTTCTGAAGGACATTTATCCCTTTAGCCATCAATGTCCCTCCGACAGCAGGCTTCCACTCTTCGGGAAATGAATGAGATGAGGGTGGAAGTCCTTAAAGGGAATGTGTTTCGAGAACCTCTGCCAGAACCACTGCTGTCTATAGCTGGTTGTAGTCAATCTAATCTGGCAATGTTGTCCTGCCTAGGGACAGGTCAGGCTTCTCTGTCTGAAGAAGACCCTTGAATTAAGGTGACTATTTTATTCTTCATCTCAATACACAGAGGATGGAGGTGGAAAGAAAAAGAGCTACTTCCTGCAACCACCTCTGTTCCTTTTGCACTTGCTCTGTAGCCAAACTTGAGTGACTGTAAGCCACACGCGCTGCCAAAGCACACTGAGTGGCCGTGCTTGGGAGCGCAGGGAGCCGGAGCCAGCCCTGCACCAGCTGTGGAGCAGCTGCTGCCCCGGGGCGCGCTGTGTGCCTGCCGTGTGACAGTGCCGGCTGTGACCGCAGCGCAGGGCTCTGACATCCAGCCCGCTCTGCAACACCAAACCATGTTAGCCCACCCCTTTCCAATTTTGCTCTCCATTTCCAAAGGCTTAAATCTTGTGATTAATTTCGAGCTTGAGGATTAATTTATTTGGGCATAGGTAATGGAGAAGTAACACACTGAAAAATGAACGTGGTAGGAAAGGGTCAGTACTACTTGTGGAGAGGATGGATTTGTAAGTAAGATTTCTACTTGTAAGTAGACAGAGATAGACAGTGAACTTTCTGCTGCCTGGGACAGGGCAGGATATTGGGCAGGTACTGGCAAGCAAAACAGCTGTGGGACAAGGAAGAGTAAGTGATCTATATTTTACTCTGGGAAACTCAACCAAGCCACATCAGTATATCTCATCATGGGCTTTACTTTTTCCTTGCTCTAAAAGGATCACATTGTGAACATCAGGAAAGGAATGCTAAACACTCATATTTCAGTGTCTCCTTGCGCAGAATCCATTGCCATGTGCAAAAGACAAAGTGAGCTGAGGCACTTACAGTGTGAACTTTGAGGATTAAGGTTGTAATGTGGGAAAATGCTGGGCAGGTTTCCCTTGAGAGGCTCTCACAGTGTTCTTCTGAATGCAAACCTCCCTGCATAGCTGCAGGGCTGAGATAAGCAGTTCTTCCAAAAGAGTAGTTAGTCAGATGAGAAGAAATCCACCTCAGTCCACAGGCATGAACCCCAAAGCCACTTGGATCTTGTGTTCACTGCAGTCTGAGATAAAAGCCTTCCTCCTTGTCCTTCCTTAGCTAAAACCAGCACATCCATGTACAAGCAGAGAGGTGGGCAATGTTACTAGGCTTTGTCTAGTGCTGAAGATTTCTTCCAAGACTCATGTTGTCTGTTTACTTTAAAATTCAGTGTTTAAGGCAGATTCCTTCTGTAGCCAGCAGAGAACAATGAGCACTTTTACTGGGTCCTATCTGAAGAGATGTGTTTAAGATGGATTTGATGATTTGCTCCCTGGCTCTCTAGCATTCCTAATGTTTAATGGGTTTGATCCAGCCTGTTTCAATTTTGACATGCAGTCAGGGACTTTAGCATTACTCATCTGGGTTAACAGTGCTCACAGCTTACATTTTCCCCCTTATCTGTGAAAAGCAAAGATTTATGTAGCTCAGCTGATGTGCAGTAGCTCAGTAAACCAGAGCAACTCAATTGAGTGTCTGAGAATGAGAAAGGCAGTCAACTGCAATTTATAAAATACCAAAGGATGTATTTCTAGTTGCTTACACTTCATTGCCTTCAGAAAGTGGATAGTCGATGTTTATCATAGCTAATTAACAAACTGTGGAGTGGGAAGGCAACTCTAAAAGCCTGCTCATCCATCCTCTACTGCAGCTACCTGTGTGTAGATGTTTATGTCTGTAAAGATCTCAATTACTGGAGACATGCTGGCCTGATGCTTCATTACCTCTGTAGTCTGTAAACTCTTCCTAAGCTGAAGCCAAATTTACCATGTCCTTCTGGGTACTTGTTACCATTTCAGCATAGGTAATTAAACTGATGTATTTATGAACAACAAAATAAAGCAAAAGATCCCACAGGATGTTTAAGTGGACAAAGAAGGAGAAGGGAGGTTGCAGTACATCTGCAGACATAACTAGATTTTGACAGTGAGAAGATAGTCACTGTCTATAGTGTTAAAGAGATGTTCTAGGAAGTGCTCTGTTTGTGGAACATTTACCTTTATTTAAGCCAGTTTGCTTGGAAAAAGTGCAAGTGACTTTGAGGGCTCTTCCAGTTCAAGTTAATGAAGTATATTTGATTATATAGCAATCTGAAAAGTAAGGAGAGCTTTGGCAAGATCTTTTTTTCACCTGTACACAAGACTCTCTCCAGTACTTGTGACGTGCTATTTGTTCAATCAGAGTGATAGTCCCTTGGTGTTATAGATGGGAAGGAAGTTGTTTTAAAGCTCATTCCCAGCCAGAGTTTTCTGGAAGGGTGCAAATTCTTCAAAAGCTCATTAAATTATTACCTTCATCCTGGAGTGCAAACTGCGAAACATTTACCCCTGGTCTTAATGTCACCATCCATTCAGGCTTATTATTACAGGGCAGGTCATGGGACATAATGTACTACTGACAGTGCTGCACAGGCTCCACACACCCCACAGATATGGAAAGCTCAGGCCTCACATACTTATTATGGCTCCCATTACTCCAAACCACTTTGCTGCCAGGTCAGAGCTTCCAGGCAGGGCAGGGCAGTGTCTATTCACCAGTGTCTGTCTCTCGTGGCACAGGAGAACATTAAACACATGGTGCTCAGCAGATTGGTTCTCCTCAGCAGCTTGGCTCTCCACACAGAGAAACCTGTTTGTCTGTCATTTCAAGGACTCTGTTTTTTTGCTTAGCACACAGATACATAAATAGATCTCATCTTAAGATATCAAAGCTGGTTTGGGTCCTATTTGTGCTAAAAGCTAACTGCTAATGGAATGAAAATCCATAAATGTTGTCGGCAGCTTTTATCACCCAAATGTTTAAGAAAGCTTTACCACAGACTGTGCTCAGTTGTTAACTGTAATTATCCTGGTAGCATACATGAGAAGACTGAGACACGGGAGACTAAAATGCTGCTCACACAAGCAGCACGTGCTAGTTTACTTTGCCTCTTCCAAACTTGCTTTTTCAGCAGCTGGGCTGTGCTGCCTCTGAAGTGCCCAGCACTGCCAATATCCTTCAGAGTCATATTAAAGCTTTTGGTAAATAGATTGAAGAGCTACTTAGCATATATCATGTGCTGTGGCTGCTCATTGTTTCTGAATCAGAAGGGCTCTGCATCTAATATAAACCTCTCACTGCTGATGCCGGCAAGCAATGGCTCTCCCTGTGGCCAGGAGTGTGTAGACGATGGAGTAAGACTGCAGGTACAGGTTCTTGAAAAGCCAAGGCATGTGATGGCTGCTCTCAGCGTGCTGGTATGAGACTTGAAGGCAGCATGTGGGTTGTACACCCCTGGGCAGGCCCCTCTCTGACCAGGCACTTCTTGCATTCAGGAACTGAGAATTTCCCTGCACCAAGTGTGAGTGGTGGGACGCAAGCAAGAACAGGCAGCCTTCTCCCTTTGTCCAGGCTGCAAACGAAAGGAGAACAACAAAGATTTCCTAGAATTATATTTATCTCTGGTGTTGTAATGTTACAAATATACACACTTGTATGTAATCAGATTTCTAAGCTACTTTGACAGAGTATCTGGGCTTGCCATGTCAGGATGAGATCTCTTTGCATGGTGGGGTATATGAACAGTCCAGATTAGAGTCTGAGTCTGGAAGGATGTTCCTAACATTAGGGAGAAGGGACTGGAGAAGAAGAGGTTAGAGAATAATGAAAAGTGGTACAATCTAAAGGTTACAGGGGTTTTTTTCTGCTTGGAGTCTTCTACAGATATGTCCATAGCTTTGTGTGAGTTAATTAGAGCTTCTTGTGTCTCAGTTTCCTTAATGCACCACAAGAGAAGTGCAGCCTAAGTTGGAAAGGGAGATCTATGTGTAGGTTTTATCCAAATATCCCCAAAGTCTCTCACAAATAGAAAGTCCGTTTCAAAACAAGCTCAGCTGGTCTGTGCAGAAGGAAATGCACAGAAATAGTGTCTCCTGCTCCTGGAATGTACCCATGTCTGGGACTGAATGTTACAGCAGTGCTTTTTTCACAGCCTGGCACAGCAGTTCACAGCAGGGTAGACGGATCATGCACTGCATACCTTTGAAGAAGAAATGGTGAAGCAAATTTGAAGAATGTAATCTACCCAGGCTGGAACTCATAGATCATCTGTGTAAGGAACTTCTTTCCTTCAGTTTGCACCCATGTTTGACAGCCCTTCTCTCACAGTGTCTTTTGCCTTTGTGCTATGGTGGCAGGAGACTGGTTGCAAAGATGCTGTGAGGTGTTGGCAGGGCAGCTCCAGCAGCAGCTGTGAGTGCGGTGTCTGCCTGCATCCAGCTGTTTTCTGCACATAGGCACTGCAGCTCCTGCATTGCCTCACTGCATGGAGCTACTGATGAACACATGCTCAAACTTACTTTGAAGCATACATCCGCCCAGAAGATATTTTGCAGTGCTTCTAAACTTGCTGTTTAGGTGAGAATGTGCCCTTGAGTTTGGCCTCAAAAGGCAGAAGTGATCTTACTACAGTATCACAGGACAGGGGCTCATGTGGTACTGATGGCTGCAGCACAAAGCATCAAGTGTATTCAAACACTAAATCTCTTTTTCAAATATAAAATAAGAACTTGGCAAACCTTGAAAGTTACTGTCTTCCTTTCCTCTCGACTGTACAATTCTAAGTCTGGATCTTCTGTCAGGTTAAGAATAAACTATCCCCTCTCTAACCAGTAAACAATTATGCTATTGGACTCCACTCTGTGGAGGATTGGACCAGGAAATATGGTAAGTATAGTAGATAATGCTCAAATAGAACTCATCATGTCCCCAAACCCAATACTACCAGGGTTAATCTTCTGGGAACACTTTCTATTAAATATAGAAACCACTTTTCCATCTCACAAGCCAGTTATAAATAAATACCTTTTCCTTTTTTTTCTTTTCAGGAGAGCCTGGCATGGCCCCAGCGAGCCTGATCAGCCTGTGTTGTGGAGCTGAGGAACAAGCAGCTGCAAGCCTACTCAATCCATGACCAGGCTGACATGCTGCAGCCCAGCTGCAGAGCAGGGACACAAGTTTTCCCCCTCATTTCTCTCTGCTTGTGGCTGACATGCTCTGAACAGGGCTGCAGTGCCTAAGGATGAGCAACAATCCCTTTCTCCTGCCTGTGGAGAACACATTGATGGGGAAAAGAAACTGGGTGCTTTTCTTGGTGTGTGGGAGAAAAAGGAGAAAAGTCATGACTGAAATAGAACTGAAAGTGCTGAAAAGGTTGTTGCTGATGGTTTTCAGTGAGGAGAGTTCGTTAGATTAGGATTTACACAAATAAATGATACCATGAGCAAGAGTTTGCAGGTGTGCAGGCCTACAGCCAGGGAAGTACCATGTGAGTGCATGGTAACTGATGGGGAGAAAAAACCCTCACTATCTGCACTTTGAAGGGGACTGAGTCTGGTTTCATAACCTGCTGTTTGGGGCCTAATAACAGCAGCATCAGGACATTTATGTAACGTTTATCATCTTTTCAGAATACTACCTAACAAATAAATCTGCTTGAGGAAGCTCGTAAATTGCTCAAGGATCCTTGGAGGAAATATGACTCTGTTTTTCTCATGCTGCTGAAATGTCTTCCCTGCCACCCAACCCACAAGCAGATTCTGCTGTTAGAAGGTGATCTGTGACACCTGTGTGTGTCTGTTCCACAGCAGTGGTAGGACATTGGTCCCCCAGGTGCCCAAGGGCTGGCTGAGTAAAGAGCACAGTCTGAGGGTGTTGACAGAGGTGTGTACCCAGACCTTGGTGCCTCCCGTGGTTTCCAAAAGGTCTAAATGCTGTCTTATGGGAGTTTTGCATTGAGACGTCTGGGGATTAAAATATATTTGCATAACAATGACATGCAGTTTGCATATTCATTTGGCAAGTCTTGAGACAGAGTACACAAAATGCACCTGCCTTGTTAGACATTCCTTTGGAAAGGTGCCCCTGAAAGCCTGTGGCTATAACCATGGCTTTTAAGAGCCTGGTTTTGGTAATGAGTGTGTCCATGCTCAGACTTCATAGTCCTCTTTACACCCCGAGTTTTCTGCTAAGACTGCCAAGCTTGAGACCATTTCTTATGGTGATCTTTGGGATACTTTCAGTGCATATTTTGTTTTGCTAAACAATATTGTTTGGACTTCCCAGATCCTTTCTCAAGAAAGATTCAGCTTTTCTGGAAAGAGTTCAGAGAGGAAAGTTTGTTGCTATTTGCAGCAGCAAACAGCTAAGAAATCAAAGGCAACAATTCATAATATGGATCAGCAAAAGGTAAGAATGAAACAGTTTCCTGAGGAAATATCCTAACAAACCAGAACATTTCAAAATGATCATTTGTAAGTCATTTACTAAAATTCATTGCAGTACAACTGTGCCCTAAGGAATAAGTGTCTATATTTAATTCCTCTTAAGCAAGAGGCATTTATCTGTAGGGAAAGGTTGCTTTGTTCGTCTTCCTTGGGGGCAGTGACACAGCTCCAAATATATTAAATAGTATCCAAGTTTCTGCAAAACTGACTGGTTTTGAAAGATGGTTTATTTTAAGAGCTATAAAAAAAAGAATTGAGTACAAGCATAGCTGCCTTACTTTAAGGTATCAGTTCCAGGCAGAACTGAATAGAAAAAATGATGCTCTTTTTACCTACTTTTGGAGCTGCTACATCCCAGCAAAAGATTTCTTCCTGCCAGCTCCGTCATACTCAGAGCACCTAAAAAACCCATCATGAGGCTGTGTTCTGTACCAGGGCACTGGAAGTTTAAGTATTCTTGAATGGTTCCTCAAGGTATCTTGAAGTGATCACTACAAACTGGGAAACAGAGATACTGAGTACAGCTTTTACCTCATGCTCTGGTGCGAGCTACAGGGAACTAATTGCAGTGCTCAGCATAACTACAGCCATCTTGTTTCTTAGCAAAGGTGCAGTTATGCTAAATTAAACATGCTGAGATGACTAAGAATAATTATTCATCATGTTATCTTACTGAGTTTTCAGGGGTCAGGAAGATGACTCCCTTTTTAATACTAAAAATAGCAGTAACTGAACAGAGCATATTTGGTGTTGCCATGAGTAAACTTGGGAGGTGAAGCAGACTGAGTAACTACCTTTTGGTAGCTAGAAAAAAAACTCTGCCCATGGCAAGGGAGTTGGAAATAGATGATCTTTATGATTCCTTCCAACTCAAACCATTCTGTGATTCCATGAAAACACTGATTTTATTTTTTTTTTCTTGCTCTTACTCAGTAGCCTGAGCTGTCGGTGGTGGTGAGAAATGGACCCTGCAGGGGCAGCAAAGCACAGGTATGTTCCAGGAGAACAGGAGAAAGGCCATGCTGTGTGTCACTGTTTGTGACAGTCTTATTAGTCAAAATAATGGGAGAGCTCAGAGGTGACTCATGAATGAAAATAACTGGGTAATTGACGCCAGTGAACATTTATTTAGGAAAAAACGGGTCTCTTCAAATTAATCGGGGTAGGCTGACGGGTTACAGGCAGAGATCTATTATTGATTGGCTGAGGTGACACTGTTATACACTGACAGGCAAACAACCAGCACTCAGTTATGAAAATCCATGGGCCAGTGTGCCAGTCTTTAAAGGTCTAGCAGGGCTAAAATGGTGGCTGGTTTGACAAACAAAGTCGTCTGCTGGTGCAGATAGTTTGGTTCTCTCTGGATTCAGCACTACTGGCCAATACTGGGCCCCGTTGTTTTGCACACTGTGGAAAGTTGTTAGCTAATTGGGGGAACTTCTGGGGAGAGCCACACGAGTGAGTGGAAGCTGATCTGCTTGCCCTAATGTGAGGGACTCAAGGAGAATGGCAAGAAGGGAAAGGGCAGCTTGGAAATGAGCTTATGTAGTCATACAGACGTAACAGCATTCAGGGGCTGAAAGCTGAAATGGGTCAAATTTAGCCTCATAGAGAAATCCTAACAGAATTTCTAACAGAAATGCTCCAGTTCAACCAGGAGCTAATCTAAAGACATGTTGTGTCCTTGGAGTCACACAGGACAATTGTTCTCTCTTGCCTTGCAGGATAGCAAACATAGATGGGCTGATACCACAGAGTTCCAGTCTGGGATCTGAGCCGTGTAATCAACTTGGTGAGGTTTGGGTTAAATAAAATACAAAATGAATACATTATAATCTGTTTGTTCCTCCCATTTTGCTTCAGGACACTAACTATGGGAAAATCCCAAAGTGCTTGGCTTCTTCCTGAGCTTGGGCAGTAGCCCACATCTCAGAGGCAAGATGGCACATGAAACATTTCCTCTTTCCAAGCATTCCCCATTGGGCTACCAGGTGCCTCTTTCCTGCAGTCCTGTAAGCTGTGCTGCTAATTCAGCATGGGTAGCACCTCAGAGCTTGGTGAGGAAGGACAGATTCCCTAATGCATTTCTGTGTTCTCCTTACTGTACTGCTCATGATACTTGAGAGAGCCCAGTGATGTAAACATACCCAGATGTGTGAAACATGCCCTTGGCCTCATTTGCCATCCTGCTCTGGGAGTGCTGTGAAGCATTTCCATTCTGGGTTCCCAGTTTCCATGGGAAGGGGGCTGTTTGGGGGAATAATAACCATGTATGCAGCAGGCCTGGGTGCGTGTCCTTGGAATGAGGCAGCTGGATCCCATCCCTGGCTCACACCGGCGTTTTCTGTTGTGTGGTGGCACTGGCACCATGAAATGTCAGGTCTCAAAATGGAAATGGCTGGCATTGTATAGGACCGATTCCAGCAAATGCCTTTTGGATAGAAGCACTCTTTTGCTGCCCCTTCTCCGTGACCTCATGAGGAGAAGTATCTAAAATAGGTCATTGTTATGCTCGGAGAGAACCCTGTTCCCTAAGCTCCCTTGGTTTCCAAGTAAACGAGCTTTGGAGGTAAGTTAGCAAAGGAGGCTGATTCATTAGCAGCAAGGGAAATCTGTGCGTTGGAGGGGAGCCCAGCTGCCCAGAGGGATTTACGTAGTGACATGCTTCTCAAATCTTTATAGAACAAGCTGACTGATACAGTCACAGGCTTGAACTGTATCACTATCACATGCTTGCTAGGCTCATTTCTTATCTCATGGGTTTCTCTGGAGAGTATCAGTTGCTCCAGTCCTTCACAGGGCTTTAAGTTTGTAAGGGAAGAAGTCACAGTGAGGTATCCTCTAATGTGAGAAAATTCTATATCTGTTTTCTTTTCCAAATTAGGTCACCTTGTAAGGCAGTTCTGGATGGAGCTTGTCCCCACAGTTACAGAGGCCGTAAATAACATAGGTATTACAACATGTTTGACAGGATTTCATTGCGCCATCACTACTCTCTCCGAATATCATGTCTCAAATTAATAACAAATTAATTTTATCTGCTGAAAGACCCCAACTGTCACCCTCCTGTCCGGAATGAGATAATTTTGGGCAGTTACTCGCTTAGAGGAGGAATGGGGCCAGCACATTCTTCTGGCATCATTACTGAGGGCAGGCTTGTGCACAGGGATGAGTGCTCCCCTTTGTCCAATCATATGGAGTTCAGGGAGGAGGATTCAGTCTCTTTGGAGCATCTTCCGCCTCTTTGTTGGTTTGTCATCACTGGAGCCAATTAGTGCCAGTGATGAGAAGGGCACTCGTCCACAGGATCAGAAGCGGAAATGCACAAACTGCTCTCACAGAGGACACTGAGCAGCTGTCGGATTATAAAGATCTCTGGCCCCTCCTGACCTGGGCCAGATTTGAACCATTGACCTAGAAGTGAAAAGCTTGAAATCCCTGCAGAAGCCGCGGGATAAATAGGAGTTGCAGAGCCTCATTCGCATTCAATTGCTGCCATCTAATGGCAGATGGAGAGTGGGAAGGCCTCAAGCAATAGAAAGCAACATAAATATCACCCTTGGGATTCTAGTAGGTGGTAGAACCTGCACAGACAGTTCTCATCAGAGAGCTGGGGAAGTGTGGTGATTTAGGCTGGTTTTATTCCTCCAAAGAATAGTCTGACAAAGGGCTGCTGCGCTGCAAGTCAACACAGAAGTGTCCCACTACAAACACCAGGTCTTCACACTGCTGGGTTATTTCCATACAGGAAACCTGAAGGAAAGTCTGTGGTTGTAGCCTGGCTTAACAGCTGCCCCAAGGGCAATGGCAATTGAGTGGTGAGTGCCTGTGACAAGGGGAGGTGATGAGAGAAAGAAGGTAGGAGATGGCACTTATAATTTCTCTTAGTGTCACTGGTGCACACAAAACATCTGGACTTCCCAGAACTTTGTATCAGAAGGAGAAGAAGGTGGAGATTAGAACAAAATTAACTATCTAGAAATTATTTGGCCTGGCCTAGCAGACAATAAAGCTCACTTTCCTTCAAATATTACATAAAGGAAAAGCAAAGAGAAGAGATGTCTCCTTCTCTCTCTTTACCGCCTCCAGGAAGTTTCTTCCTGCTGTTTTCTGTCTCTAAACCATCAGATTTATAATGCAAAAAGTATTGATCATGTATCAGTTTTGCACTGCCTGTTTCTGTCTATGGACAAGTCTCCAAATAATTTTTTTAAGCCATGCTAACACTGTCTCACAGAGGAGAAAGGCTAGAGAATGCTTATTCCTTTATGTATCCTTGAGCTGCAGCGGGTGGGCATCCAGAGGCATGTCCCATGATGGGAATGCAGCCTGATGAGCCATGGAGCAGTCTCCAGCAGCCTTAACACAGCCCCAGTGGTGACATGGGAGCTGGCATGGCCCAGTAGTCCAGCTAAGTCTGTGACCAGGGCTAACTGAAGTCATAAATCAAGATTTATATTTGAGAAAGGTCTCCAGAAGTCCCTAGTCACCCAAGAAATGTCATTTTATAGGAGAAAACTGGGAAGGGAAAAAAAAAAATCATGTCTTGAGACGGAATACCGGAAAAAGCTGTAAAATTCCACTCTTCTTGACTGAGGGAATAATTGCTGGAAAGAAAGTCCAGTTGTGAAGCAACATGGAAGGGACGAAGGGAATACTAATCTTATTCTTTTTTTCCTGCTGAAGGAAACAGTCTTCAAAAGCACTGTGGAGAGAAACAGAAATGAGTGTATTGAGCCCTCAAATGCCCTTGCAGCTGCTGGTGCTACCTGCACAACTGCGAGGGAGCAGAGAAAAGCAGCACACGTGAGTTGTAACTCGGGGGGAGATAAAACATTTTAGCATGGGGCTGCTCAGCTTTGTGCCAACAAGCACTTCCCAGGCTGCAAGGAGCAGCTGAGCCATCCTATCTGAAGGGTCACCGGAGCTCTGTTTGCAATCAAGGTCCAGCCACCGTTCCCTTACGTCAAAGCCGGGACCTATCCAAACAGGGCTGCTGCACTTCCGAGAAAGTGCAGCTTTCTGCCGCTGCTGAAAGGCAGCCCACTCAAATAAATACCCGCTGGGGATGCTCCAGGGACTGCAGCCTGGTGCATCAGGTCATGGCACAGGAGCCAAACAGGTCCTCTGCTCACAGAGTGAGCTCTGGCAGGGAGCGGGGGGGCTCTCGTTGTGGCTGCTGCTCAGACCCAGGTGTGAGAGCCCTTGCAGAACAGTTACATTCCTGAGCTGGAAGCATTACCAAAATGCTCTTGTCAATCAAGTTCCCCGGGAGACTTTGTGCTTGCTCTGCAGATATTTTTCTTTGAAGCTCAGTGGTAAAATGATGGGAGAATATATTTAACAGGTCTAAAACTGTCCTGGCAACATTGTTACTTTTTAAAACCGCGTTCCTTCACCTCTTATTTCTGACACCAAGACGCTGTCTTCTTGCCACTCTCAGGGAAGCATCGGTTGCAAAGTAAAGACGTAAAATTACACCAAGTGAGCTGAAATTTAAAGCCTTGCCCTTATAGAGTGACGTTCAACAGTGACCGCGCACCCTCGACACACAGCAGCTGCAGGGTTTCATTACTGCCACTTACAGAAACCTTCAACTCCTTTTGGTGCGCCCTGCTTTGAGCCAGAGGCACCATTTTATCTGTAAGAGCCCTTTAGCATAGCATGACATCTGAGAGACTTCAGCAGGATATAAGTTTGCTCTGGTACTGAGGTATGATTTAATATCCTCAATTGTTTTGGAAATTTGAGCTGCATGATTCAGGAGACTTGCATGAGTATGGCTACTCCAGCGCTTAATGAGATTTATGTGCTTAAGTGTGATGGATGCTGTAATCACATTTCTAACACACTGATTCAGAACGGGAGGGGGAGAAAAAACCAAATCAACAAAAGTTCTGCTGTGCCGGTGGTGGAGGCAGGCTTTTGCACAGGAAGCTTGCAACACGAGCTCTTGCAAATGCCAAAATGAGGAGGAAAAAAACCCCAAGAAAAAATATCCCGACAAACCCAAACAGAGGAAACGTCTTTCCGCAGCTCTTAATTGCAGCCTCCTGTTTACGCTGCCCACGCTGGAAGCTGTCACCCTTTCCCTACCATTTTCCACGGGCTCCGGGAGCGGGGCGGGAGAGCGGGGGACGCTCCGGGCCCCCGAGCGCCGCCGTCCCGGGGGCTGTCCCCCGAGTGGGACCCGTCCTTGCTGGGACTGCCCCCGCTGTGGCCGGGGGGCACCGGGAGGGGGCCGAGGCTGCTGCCGGCGTGGCGGGGCGTGCGGCGGCCGCGGTGCGGGCACGGTGCCGGGGCAGGACCGGCGACTGCCACTCACGGCGCCGCCTCCGCCTCCGCGGGCGGGGGCCGGGCTCGAACCCGCGGCCGCCGCGCAGGGCGGGCGCCGAGCCGCCCCCGCCGCGCCCAGATGTGGCGGGAGCCTCCCGCGCTCGCATCGCCCCGGCCGCGCCCGCGGGCCCGCGGGGACAGCCCCGGCACGGGCAGCGCACGGAGCCGGTAAGCGCCGCGCGGGGACGGGGCCGCGTTTCCTCCGCCCGCAGAGCGGGACTTTGTCTTGCCCATCCTTCCTCCCACCCCTCCCCAGCCGTGATTGGGGCCTCCCAGCTGTTTCCTCTGCTCCCCAGATGTTGGGCAAGAAGAGGATTGGTCCTACGTGGGGTAGCGCAGGGCCTCGGGGTGTTAGGGGTCCATCCTGAAAATGAGAGCATCAGAGAACATCTGGCAGAGGCTGATCCAAATGAGGGCTGGCAGGAGGTGATGGGTGAAAGACTTGGGGCACTGCCTGGGCCAGCAGTGGGACAGGCAGTATGAATGACAGTTCTATCAAGAAATGAGATTTGATGGCAGCAAAAGGACTACTGGTGAGAGCTTTGCATGTCTGTTTTTTCTTACAAGATGTTGTGGGGTCATGGCAACTTCCTTGCAGATAGATGAGTCATGTAGTGCATTCGGGTCAAGTAAGGCACAAAAGGAAGGAAAAGTATCTGGATTAGCATGAGGATCAAAGAACTGTTTTGTTATTGAGGAGAGGTGGACAGCTGTGCTAGGTAGTATGCATAGCACACACCTGGATGTCAGTCCTTTGCTGGACTGTGGGATGCTAGGATATAAGGAAGTCAACTGCTCCCATTTATTGGCTGGGGGTCAGGTTCTGAAAAGGGTTGGATTCTGCTGTGCTCATAAGTTCGTGTGACTCCCAGTGTGAGAGCTGGTGGGTCAAGAGTTCAGGCCATGTGCAGCACCTTCTGCATTCTTCTAAGTGTTCTCAGGGGAACACTTAGATGTTGAACATGGATGCACAGCAAGCACTGCAGTGTGAACACAGGCCTAGGAAGAGGTGCAACTACAGAAAGGGAGATTGGTTTGACACTGTACAAAGTTGAAGGTAAACTAAGTACTAGTATTTGGGCCAGCAGAGCATCTTGGGTTTGGGGAGTAGGTGGTAGTTTGCTGTCACATTAATGGAGTGCACAAAGAGCCAAAGGATTTCCTGTCTCTCACCTACCTGATACTTCTTTTTGTTATCTCATTGTTTCTGACTTCGTTTTTCAGAAAAACTGTGATTCAAGAAAGCCACCATGAAAGGTGAGGAAGTTCGGCAGAGGAGAAAAGAGGGAAGGTCTAGGAATGGAGAGCGATCCAGGCACAAAGGAAAGAGCAAGGGTAAACACAGAGAGAGACGACTTGGCAGCCAGGAAGCAGAGGATGTCTCTCTGCATGCACAGCAGAAGCTGCTGGCTGAGGAGAAAGCGGCCATGGCAAAGTCACAGGAAGAGTCAGCCATCTCAATTTGCCTGCAAGTGCTCCTGCCATACCTCCTAGCTGGGCTTGGCATGGTCTTGGCAGGCATGGTTTTGGATTATGTTCAGGTAAGGGAAAGAAACTCATCTGACATACCCGATATGGGATAATTGGGGGACTTTCCTTCAGAGGCAGGGGATTTGCTCTGGGAATGGCATAGTAAGGGAGGATTTGCAGCAGTTTCCTATGACAGCATGTCCCTCAAAGTCAGCTATTATGCACTGTGCAGCTCTCAAGAGACAACCTGTGGTGCTTTTCTGGCACCTTTCCTCCTCTGGATAAAAAAGAGAACGTGGTACTAAAGAGTATCTGAAGGATGATTAGGAGCATGCAGTCCTGTGCAGAGATCTCCCTTTGGTCCTGGGAAGAGGGTGGGTGAGTGCAGCCCCAAGGCTGGGGTGGCACAGTGCTGTCCTGCAGCAGATGGAGTGGTGATACCACTCACGGATGTAGCTCTGGACAACCCTGCATCTGCTGCTTCCTTGCACAAGGCGTCCAGCACTGTTAACACTTCATACAGCAGCTCAGCCCTGCCTGTGCACCACATCCTTTTATAAGGCCTCACAGCTGATGACTTGTATCCTTTAAGTCCCATTTCTGACTCTGTGATGGTCAGGGATCTTTCCTCCTATGCTGCAGCAATACAGACCTTTAAGTCAGTTGTCAGCACCTAATTTTAGACAGTTTAAAGCTGCAGTTAATTTCCAGATTATAAATTGCCGTGCCTCTGCACTCTGGGTTACTCTCACTGCATGCCTCTTTGTTAACCTTGTTATTTGACTAACTAACTGTGAGGTCAAACTACCCTGACCTATCTGATACAGTGACACTGAAACTACTGTGCTTACATTGACACCTTTCACAAATCTGGAGCTGTGTTCCTTTGTCATTAACCCAGGGCTGATCTCCCTGAGCTAGAAGAGCTGTAAAGGCTTAGGAGTGACACAGTATCCTTTACTGACCTTAGCATGTACTTGGTACCTAGCAGAATGTCTAGTCAGGTCACAGAACACCAGGCAAATCGAGAACACAGTGTCAAACCACTTTTTGTGTCCTTAGACATTATTCCCAAGAGTCTTGAACACTGAGCAGCCACTTCCATTTTTATTTTTTAGACTTTTTAGACCTGCCTGTTCCTATGGATCTCTGACATTAAATGTATGTTTCTTCCTACTGTGAGTTATTAAAGTGTGAAATGGATTGCAGATGGGTTTACGATGTTGGAGGAGGACTTTTCTTTCAATGTTTCTTCCCTGGGAGTTTTTTTTTTCTAGGAAGAACTGAGCCACTAATATGAACAAAATGTGAGGCAAACCTCATTCTCCTCTGAAACTGCAAAAGTCTGGTTTCTGTTTTTCCAAATGAAGAGCTCACTAAAAGCTATCATATTAGTGCTTAAAGTATGGGAAATCAACCCATGCAACATCTCATAGGAAACGTGGCTTCTGGCAATTAGCACAGCAGCTGTTTGTGCATGACCATGGACTGCTTGAGCACATCTCATCATGGACTTGCTGCTGCCCTTCCTTCCTGGCCTTTGCCTGGCTGCTGCTGCTGCTGTTTCTGTGGAACAACAGTGGGTCCCTGAGAGTCCTGGAGCCCCAGGCACTCTCCATCTGCCTGCTTTCCTTCTCTCCACACAAGTTCTCTTCTCTGCGCTTTCCTAAAGTGGGGAAGAGAAGAGCAAGGTTAGAAACAAAAATAGACTGCTTGATGTGACAGAGGGCTCAATCAGGTGTAGTAGTGCTCGAGCAAGTGGGACGTGCAGTCCCCAAAAATCATTGTCCTCCTGTGAGTCCGTGGTGTTGGAATAGAGCTGCCTGTTGCTCACACTGCCACGTTGTGAGAGCATGCACGGGCATTTCTGTCTCTTCTTTGCAGGGATGATAAGGTACATATGAAAATGTGCTCTCAGACACTTGCCATCTTTCCGTTCTGTTTTTTGTACTGTGCCAGTGGATGGAGGCCCCAGATCAGGGTCAGGACTCACCAAAGAGTCTGTTTCTGCTTTGGCTCCTCCAGGACAATGCTACTCGTTGAGTGGTTGGCAGCGTGGGGATAGGGTGTATCTGCGTGCAGAGAAGGGCAGCAGTGCACCTCCCCAGGTTTTACCATCTTGAGTGGTACAGCCGTGAGCTGTTGGGGATTTTTTTTTCATTTTTTCACTAGCTAGTTACAATCTTTTTCCCACTGTTGAGCAATGCTGTCTTTCTTCTCAAACCTGCTGTGTCTTTTCTGGACAAATAAGGTATATTTATTTGCCAGGAAAATGTGATGCATCCCCCTGCTCACAAATATGGTGTAGCTCTTTATCAGAGGCTCCTTAAATGCATAATAAAAGGACCCAGTGTACACACATGGGTCACCTGAACCAATTACCTTCTCTGCATACTGATTTATCGATTGAGGGCTTTTTATGGTGCCTGCTTAGAAGGAGAGAGATGGAGCGTGATAAACTCATAAACCCTGTCAGGCTGACGTTTAGTACAGGATGTGTCGCTGCTGTGTTTTTTAATGTCATTTGAGTCATTTAGGCTCATTGATATTTCCTTTACATTAATGTTTCTGCCTGTCATCAACCCAGTTAGCTGATACAGTGACGTATGGGACTAGGTAGGCACATTATTTGAACTTGAAAACCTATGGTAGTTGTCCAGAAATTGTCTTTTATTTCCTTGAAGCCTCTGTGAATGACTAACCAGAACTGGGCCTTCATACTGTCATTTCTCTATTCCCAGCTGGTATAAAGAGGTTGGGTCATGTGTGCTTATTACAGGATTTTTATTAACCCCCCTCTTCCAGCTATTGTGGGACCTTTTTCCAGTTAGATTAGCTTAAATGTACTCTCCTGTTAGCTTTCAGCTCACTGGGCCATTGTTAGGTGGTGGAGACACATGTACACACCAAGGCAGCTGGGAGTGGAGAAGGTTTTAGGGGCTGTACCAAAATAACAGCCTAGAAAGCAGCGAAGGACAGAGCCTCTGTAGCCTGGGTTTGTTTTCCACCCTGCCATGCTTCCAGGGAGATCTGCTGTCACCTCAGCCTGTTAGGCTCCAGGCTTTGGTTTGTGTGAATTCAGACCAAAGAAACACTGTCTAAATGGCTGAGAGCTTCCTCAGTTCCCTATTTAGCTGCGAGCACATCACGTTCTCTCCAACTCCCCCGCAATGCTGGGGACCCTGTCACAAGGACAGAGTCCACAAGCCATTTTTCTCTCTGCAGAGGGTGTGAGGGAAGGGGTTGATCCGTCCTAAATTGTGGTTTTTAGAGATTTTTGACCCTCTGATTCAATTAGTCTGCCCAGATTAATTATTAGAAAGGAGCCCCAGCAAAATACCACAACTCTTTTCCCTACATCCTTGACTTTGAGCTGAAGCCTTTACGGAGCAGGATACAAATTTTTTTTTGGCCATATATAGCTGTGGTGTAGCTCTGTTTTTTGACCTTATATCAGCTGCTTAACCATGAAGCCTCTGGGGTGAGACCCCCTCTCAAAGGCAGTGCCTTCCCGGGAGCATGCAGGAGCAGCGTGTTTCACTTCAGAGCAGGAAGGGAGACCAGCTCACAGAGTGCCCTTTCTCTCCCTTGCCTGTAGTGCACAGAGATTATGGAGCTACCTTAAATAGGCTCCGGCTATGACTCTTATCTTGGCCTTTGCAAACTAGCAGAAAGTTGAAGTGATGACAGCAGATAAGGGTGTTCGCTTTTGAAGCTTATTGGCTGGCTCTCGGAACCTTTTTCCCCCTGAGAGCCAGTCATTCAGAGGTACAGCTGGCATAGCCCGATTGTTCTGTCCCGCGGAGCCCATGGAGCGGACACGGGGGGCCGGGGTCTAGAAGGGCAGATCTGGTGTCAGCAGCCGGCTCAGCTGTGTCACCTGCCCGGGGCTGAGACCTGCGTAATGCCGTCAGCTGAGAGAGACGCGGGCTCGTGCTTTCCTTGACCTTTCTTCACCTTGGAGAAGTGCAGAATGGATCGTGGTCGGTAAACTCCCCACCTCCTCGGCCTCGGGACAGTGAGGAAAGTTCAGCAGTGCTTGCGGTGGGAGCGAGGGAGCTGGGCTGGTTTGCAGCAGGCTTACACATTAAACCATCGCATCAGACGCACGCCGTGCTCTGACAAGAAGTGTAACCCGAGGAGAAAGGACACCAGTGTGTTTGAGCATGCTGAGGGATTCTTGTATGACCTGTCACTCTTTCAGTGCTGTAGCCTGAGCAGGTCTTACTGGTTTTTACCGAAGTGGTGGGAGCTGAATGGGGTGTGGGCTCATTTCTATTCATCCACAGACATTTCTGCAATCTTCTCTTCTCTTTTTTAATTCCCCCCTGGACATAAATCAGAGAAGTTGTGTCCATCAAGTTTGCTGCCACCTGGGCTCAACCCAGCTGAACCAATTTTGGAGGATACCCTTGCTGCAATCATCTGGACGTGCTCCTCGGAGGAGAAGAAACTAAAGCAATTTGGCATCGTTGCTGTAGTTTGAGGAAAAACATTCCTTCTGACTTTGGAGAGAGCTACAAGGAGGATCTGTCTGATGTCCTGATCTCCCTCCATTTTCCTGCCGAGCATGGGGTAACAGTGTGTGACCATGGTGGTCACCCAGTTACAGTTGGAACTGTGCTTCCATGGCAAGAAGCTGAGAGGTTTCACCTGCAAGTTGACCAGGTCAGCCAGTGGATTTCTCCCAGAGACTTCATTCTCCATTGCCTCCCAGATTTTTGTGCCGTTCCTTCTGGCTGGCTTGGGAATGGTAGCTGCTGGCCTCTTGATGGATGTTGTTCAAGTAGGTACCTGTGATTAGGCAACTTGTGGTGAGAGGGTGGGCTAAGGCTCTGACCTTGAGTATTTGTGGTTGTTTGTTTTTAATGAGTGCAGTCCTAGAAGCCAGTCAGTAGTGTGGCTGTGGGCTTTTGCTGTGCTAGAAGGACACTATCCATCTCCTTTAGATCAGTAGCTGGGCTCCTTATAATGTGGGATTGTGGTTTTCAGACTGGCTGCCTAACACTGTGCTGGGTGGATTAGACTGGCTGCTCCCTTTTCTGTATTGAGCTAAACACTTTGGTAAGGACTGCTGTGAAGCAACTGGATCAGACTGCAGCATATTCCCCAGTTGCATGATAGCATTTCTTTCCTTCAAAAATTGCTGATAAGGAGATCTAGGTCAGGGTTGTTACTAACTACCTGTTTTACTTAGAGGCAAGTTCATGCCTTCAGTTCTTTGGAAACAACTTAATGTAATCTTTGGTCTAGAAAGCATTTAGATACTGTGATGAGAGGCATGCCACCATAAGATGATTAGCATTGCCTACAAACTGTGTGCTTCTTGGGCAGTTTCTGAGGTGGGAATTCTAAATTGAATAACTTCCACTGACTTCCAGGAAGTGCTGCTGCATTTACACCATTGTGCCCACAACCAGGATCTATCCCATCCGTCTTTCCTTTGTACCAGTGGCACAAATAGAAATGTAAAATTTGATCTAGTTTGGGCATCTCATGCCGGTGGATTTACAAATCAAAAGGCTGGCAGAGTTTCCCAAGGATATATCCTGCACTCTGAGCTCACTGGAGTACACTGGATTCTCTGGCATTAATACCACAGGAGGAGCTAAATATGGATACTTGAATGTTTGGAAAGACAATACCTTGCTTGTTTTTTTCTTGCACTGGAAGAAACAAAGAAGGCAGAGAAGTTGAATTAAAGGGAACACAAGGAATATCAAAGAAGGGTTAACTGGAGTGGCACAGGCTGTTGTGTGCTGTGTTTGTCATCTCCACCTTGTGCTGTGCTTAGGCACAGACCTGTCTTGCAGCATTACAGAAGTTCTCAAACTACCCAAGATGTTATGCTAATAGTTAGCAGTTGTCTCAGACAAGGAGAAAGACAGAACATACCCACTCTGTACCTTGGAGTGAATAGGTCTTTGTCTGGAAGGAATCAATTCGCTTGTTAAGAACTGGGCTGTGTTCAAAAATGTAACTGTATCCAAACTGATGGAAACCACAAGCCATGTATGTGTGCATTGCACCTGTCCTTTAAATAACAATGTGCAATCTAGTTTGTGTATTTGCTCACTAGGCTCTAGAAATGGAGTCAGGCATGAAGCACAACCAAAGGAAGTGTATTTTCTGGTGAACTGTGTTGAAATAGAAGCCATCAGTCCATGAGTTCAGCTCCCAGAGGAGGGAGCCCAGTGCATTGAGAGTCACAACTGGCACAGGAGAGATGTTAGTGAGGTGAGCTGCCATGCTATCAACAACCACATAGCTAAAAACAAAACCAGTAGCTGGGAAAGTGCAAAGATCTTAGCCTTTAAAGGTTTGGGATATTCTTCTGTGCTTCTTTGTCTTTGAGCTGTTTATTTTCAACTCCCTGCAAGTGTGAGAGCTAGAAACAGTCCTGTCCAACTAAAACCTGACACTAAGTTTGTTTGCTTGAGGCCAGGTCCCATAAGACTCATATTGCCAGTCATGAGGGCTCACATTCTGAAACTACAGGTTTTTCAAGTCCAGGAGTCTGTGATTTGCCCGTTTTCTAGTGCTTTGTCTGGCTGAGGACTGTTTTGCCCTATTTGTAGTGGCTGCAAAACATTCTTAGGAAACTGTGTCTGCCTTGGACAGGGAGATATATGGGCAAGCTTAAGGATGGTATCTAGAGCATAGATAATACTGAGTTTAATCCTGCTGCCCTTCTTTTATTACATACAAAATATCTTGAAATAACTCGGTTCTGTGTTGTGAGTCCAGCTGATGCTGTCTTTTGCAGTGCTCATATTGCTGTAAAGAGAACAAAGTGGAATTGGCTCATTCATATCTTATCAAACTTCTAAGGATTTTAGCAGTTTCTGATCTGCCCTGGGATGAAACCAAGAACTGTTCATGTTACTGTTTAAAAGAAAAATAAACAAAAGAGATTTATCTAGCCCAGTTGACTCTAAGGCTCAAACCTGGCTCTCCCCTGCTGTAGGAAATGGATGCCCAAAGAAGTAGATGTTTGCCATTTTCTCTTTCTGTGTGTGCAGGTGATGCAGCCTCTCTGCAGGGCTGATAGCATGGCACAGGTTTTTTTCTTCTGGACTCTTTTTCTGCCTCTGCTCCAGTGATCCCTGGCCAGCTGATCCATCTGGATTTTGGGCTGGCTGGTGTTGCTGGAGACCTTGAAGGGCCCTGCCAGTGTTTGGCCCACTCTTTTACAGTAAAGTGAAGAATCAGATTGAAGCTGGATGATCAGATTTCGAAGCAGAGAATCCAGGAGGAAAGCTTCCCTTTCACTTTCCTTTTCCACGCCACTGGAGTGGGACACAGTCCAAATAAAAGTCACAGACATAAGATATCTCTGTCCTTTGTTCACAAAAGCCCATGAGATGATCAGCTTTGAAAAGGATTTTGAATTGGCTTGCATTTTGTACTCCAGTATGTTTTGATCTTTCTGTTGACTTGTTCAGAGCAATGGAAAACCTCTGAGGCTTCTGAGCTGCTGCCACGGGAGATGGATGTCCTGGGGAGGTAACAGGTCGTGTGTGGGTCTGTGAGGACAGGGTGAGGAGCAGGATTAAAGCACTGCAGCTGGGGAAGCTGGCTCAGTGCATCCATTATGACCTGTCTGAGGGACCCCACAAGCAAATCCAGCCACCATGGGTAGATCACCTTCCTCAGAGCTGAGTTTTAGGGCTGAAACTCCAGTATGAAAATGTGAAGTGGCAAGGAGTCTCTTTCTGGCTCTGTGTCACCCTGTGTGGGTTTGCAATGCTGCATGGAATGTTTTTGTTCTTTTGAGGCCAGTTTTTGTCTCAAAGGGCAGAGACATTTCCTAGACTTTGTTCAGGTGTCTTCATTCAGGTCATTCCTTGCCTGCATGGCTCCAAATTGCCCCACTCACCCACTCCTCCAGCTGACAGTCCTGCAAGTTGATGGCACAGGCATCATCTGTTTATTGTGTATTTCTGCAGTCACTAACACAATGGAGTCCTGGATGCTGTGGTATAAATCATTATGAATCTGTCCTTGGGCTCGTGATGAGTCACTAATGAGACTCAAATAGAGGCAATTAAGTCAGCTTTTTTTATCAGCACAGTTGTGTGATTATTAATTGTTCAGAGCTTTTAGGTGTAATTATATGTAAGGCAGAGTCCCAAAAAATCATACCTCATATGCTGAAACTTCTGTTATGATGGCTTGAGGCCTGCAAAATCTATTATGTCACAAGGATTGGAGCTTACCTAGATATACCAAAGTCATTTTTCCTGAAGGTGAAGTGCACAGAAAATACAAACAG
Source organism: Corvus moneduloides (assembly GCF_009650955.1). NCBI lineage: Eukaryota > Metazoa > Chordata > Aves > Passeriformes > Corvidae > Corvus > Corvus moneduloides. The sequence goes on from NC_045486.1 coordinate 11,242,299, forward strand.
TCGAGTTTTCCTGTTGCTTTCCATTTATGTCTTTTTATGTGCAAAATATGCAAGGTCTTAAGTATGAATTTCTGCACGCCTCTGTGCTTTAAATGACTGGGGGTTTTTACCTTGTGACTACAAAGTCTGTTTTTTCTCCTCTTTCTTTTGAAAGTGTCAAAGATATGTTTGGATCTTTATTCTTAATTAAAGAGAGAGGAGAGAGGAGGATATGAATCTTTAAAAAAGGTGTCCGCCCCTAGCTTTTCTCAGGTATTTAAGTTCCATGTTAACAAATTTAAACAAAACTGCAGTGTGTCAAATGAGGGGACTGTTGTAGTGTTGTTGGTTGTTTACACAACAGTAACGTACCTTTAACATTTTCAAACGTGCCTTTTTCCAGGTCACCACTGCCAGGAAAAGTGCCTTTTTTATATTGATAATAATGTTTTGCCTGTTATCTGCACTTCTGAGAGGTGCCTCCCACAACGTGCTCAGGACTGGCTCAGCTCCAATTTCATTCATCCTGACTGAGAAGGAAGCTGTGAGGTCTTCCCAGCAGACAGACACCACCACCTTCCCACAGCTTCCCACAGCTTCCCATGGCACAGCCAGAGAAAAACACCGAGCTGTTACACCCTGTATATATTTCCTAACAGGCTGGCAGCTGAATGTGTCAACATTTATTGAGTCTGTCCAACTGCCTGGATATTCAGGTTTATAGAATCCCAGTGGATGTGGAAAAGGTGGGTAGGGATGTGTGGTTTGTTTTGTCCTCTAGTGCCAGGATTCAGGACCACCATGGGTACTAGCCAGTGACAGGTTGGAAATGAGGAACAAATTGATTCTTCACATGGTGTGTAGCTAAACTATGGAAATTTTTGCCACAGGATGGCACATGGGTTGGAGGGGGGAGTTTGGATGGGGACGTGAAAGAGAAATGCTTTCAACACTGGTAAGTGTGCAGAAAACACTCACCAGCTCAGTACCCTGTGGCAGATAGTCATAGTCTGGAAAATACACAGGAGAATTATCCCATTGACTTGTCATTTTTGTAGATTCTTGTTTTATACACCCAAATTTGATTATTGGCAGAGCTAAGGATGGGTTAGATGGACCTTTGACCTGACTCATTACAGCCACCCTTTTTTCCTTGTATTCTGCTCTTAGATGTTGGGCTCATTACTTTTCCTTCGTGCTGAACTGCCCCATTCTGTGATCTCATCCTGATTTAAACCTCTCTGGCTACAGCAGGACTTTGCCAACACCCTTGAAAGCATGGAAGAGGAATTAATTATATTCCAAGGCACTGCATGGAACAGAAATTAGAGAAGACATGTCAGTCAAAAAAGTTTCTTAAGTTTTCAGATTGTCTCTGGTGTTGCAGCTGATTCAACAGCTTTATACAGTTCAGCTTCAGAGGAGCAACAACAGACAAGATATTGGCCCAGCAGTTTGTCTTATGAGATATCTTAATTCAAAACCTTTTTCCAGCTGTACTTGGTAACAGGAAGATTTAGGAGCTGCCTGTGGAGAAGAGATGCAGAAATCTCATTCCCTCCCACCATGAGCCTTAGATGCTTGACTACAAGTTTGGTGAGAATAGACAGACACAACTTCTTGTTGTTAGATCATTTTCCAGATCTTTGTTTTTGTTCTTTTGAGTTTGGTTAGCAATAGAGGTTCCTGTATCTAGTGTCAGGCTGGAGAACATGCTCTATTTTGTTTGGCTTGTGAACCTTAATTATTTTCCATGTTGTTCTTAGCTAATGCTAAAGGCACATTTTAATTTGTGGGTTCCCAAAATCTTCTGTTGCCCCCAGAAAGAAAAATCTTTCCTTGTTAGGGTAGTGCTTTGTTGTGCATGAGGTGGAAAAAGAATACTGCAAGCTGAAAATTCCTTCCTTCACTCCCAAAATGCAGACCACAAAATGCATCAGGGCAGCATCTGCCCCCATGTGCACAGGATACCTGGAGGTGGTGAGCCAAGAACCTGCTGCCCTGGGGTGCAACAGCATTGGACTGGTCAGCATCACAAACTGAGGTCGTTGCCTTTGTTTTCTTCCAGCACTGGGATGTGTTTCGGACAATTACAGAAGTGTTTATCCTGGTTCCTGCCTTGGTTGGCCTGAAGGGTAATCTGGAGATGACACTGGCATCCAGGCTCTCCACTGCTGTGAGTGTTAACAAGCTGGTGGGGGTGTGGGGAGGGGGGTGATTAACAGGGGGCATCAGGAGATTCTTCATTTATATAATCACACTGTATGAGAGATGCCCTTTTCTGCTAAGTAGAAACTAGTGGGGTGTCAGCATTAAAATAATGTGTTTGCCCTCGTTTTTTAACTGGAACAGAGAATTACCATCCGCACTTTGAAGGTGAATTAATCCCTGAGTGGCCACTTGCTGATATTTGGGGCCCTGTGACACATGAAGGAGACAAAGCCAGGGCTCCACAGCTGTCAGCTGCAGTACTGGATTGCTTTTCTGTGGGTATTGATCCTTGAGAGCTTCCCAGCAATCCTACTTCAGGGGGAGCAGACCGAGGCTTCTTGGAACCTGCAGCAGCTTTTGCTACTCTATATTTGATCTCTTCTATCTCCCTAAGCAATTTCATTTACTTTGGCCTCTTTTTGTTGTGCCTCAGGAGAAACTGTAGCTTACCAGAGCAATTTAGGGGGAACAAAGGACAAAAAATGGTTTAATTTGTTCAGCTTTTTCTATGTGTGGGACGTGGTGGATATGCCCACTCCACCTTTAGCCGGGTGCCCTGCAACACCTCTGCACCTCCAGTGTGAGCCTCTGATGCCCCTGGGACACTGGGCTGGGGCATGGTGGAGAAGTGTCAAGAGGGAAGTGCAGGGAAGGCTGGGAGATGGTGACCTTCATTTGCATCTCTCTGACAGCCCCTTTCCCCCAGGGACCAGGTGAAGCTGCCTTCAGCAGCCACCTGTAGCATAGAAACAGCTTTACAGGATGTCTCTCTTGACTCCTAGGCTAACACTGGCCAGATGGATGATGCTCAGAAGCAATGGAAAATGGCCACCTGCAATTTAGCCCTTATCCAGGTAAGTCACTTCAGCTGGGAGATGAAAAAGTCCCTTTTCTCTTGCTATACTGCAAACCAGCAGCATCTGTTCCAGCAGTGCTGAATGCAGAGCTGGTGATTTGGGGCAGGTATCCTCAACACAGTCAAGCAGAGCCAGGACTTGACCTCCAGTAAAGCTCTGTGTGGCCCCAGAGCTTGTAGTTTAGCTGTAAAACACATCTAGACATTCATTGCCTTTGTGGACAAACTGAAATAATAGAACTCCTTTTGCAGCAGGAGCTGTGGCACAATCCCTGTTTCACAGCAGCCCCTGGATAAAGCCTGTCATTTACTGGCAGTGTTTGGGAATCAGCCTTGGGCAGGAGGGGAGAGATGGGAGAAAATGCCTCTTGTAGCTCCTTCTGCTTGTTAAAATCCAGGAACCAGCCTAGAGTTTGGACATGGCAAGACCACAGGGCTTGTGACATGGGTCTATATGCTTTCCCTTATCTCCCTCCACAGCTCCCAGCCTCCTAGGAGTGCAGTGCTGATGGGGAGCCCAGTTTTGTGTTGACCAGGGCTATTCCTTTGCTGAAGTGTTATCTGCCCTTTGCAGGCCCACAGAGTTTTTCTCCAAACTTTGTCAGGATTTGTTTTTTGATCCAGTGGAGCCTTGCAGGGATGCTGTTTAAATACATAAACAATCAGCATCTGTGCCAGGCTTTGCCCTCCAAGCTGTGTGGCAGTGCTGCAGTCGTGTGGAGCCAGGGCTCCCAGGGAGCAGATGTGGGCAAGTGCTCACCAGCTGTACTTTGGTCCCCAGGTCCAGGCCACTGTGGTGGGACTTCTGGCTGCTGTTGCTGCTGTGATCCTGGGAGCCATCTCCAAGGGCTCTGTGGAGCTGAGCCAGGCTGCTGTGCTGTGTGCCAGCAGCGTGACCACGGCCTTCATAGCTGCACTTTCCCTCGGTGAGTGGCTCTGCTTCCTCAGATCAAACGTGCAGCACTCAGGTGGGGAATGAACTGTCCCTGCCACCAGGGAGGCCCAGCTGGCATCCCTCTGGTCTGGCAGAGGAAGGAGGGATGCAGGGAGCTGTGTCTGCTGCTTTCATCCTCTCTGCATCCTGCCTTTGCTTCTCTTCCCCCATCATCTGTTGTTCACTGGGCTCTCAGCATCCACAGGCAGCAATCAAATCACATGAAAAATGCCACACACTGTGCATGGGTGTACACACACTCCCCCCACTTCGTGTCCTTTGGGTGCCCCATGTGCCATCTACACTGGCCCTTTCCCAGGGTAGGGTGAAATAATGTCACCCAGGAAATGGAGGGTCTGTTAGCAGACAAATCCAGACCACGCTCGAGATAGACTTGGGTCACCTCATACCCTGAGTGGGGTTGTAGCCAGCGCTGTGTTTTACCTGCTGTGAGCTGGGAACCAGGCAGTCCTCTCCCCTGGCTCTTCCTCTTCCAGGGGAACTCACGGGCTGGACAGCAGGAGCTGTTCTGAGCGGCCTGAAGATCTCCAGTTTGTAGGGCTGCCATACGAGGGCAGCATGGTACCCCGAATAGAGGCAGCTGGCACATCGGATACAGCAAGTTTTCTAAATGAAAAGGACAAGTTAGAACAAGTGCATATCCCGAAGCTGGAGTCAGAGGGTGATTGTAGATGCCTTTGATGGAAAACGTGGGATGAGGCAGTTGTTAAAAAGCAGCAGCTCAGCTTTCATTACCCTTCCCTACAATCTCCCTGCTTGGTGTGGTGCAGAGAGGCTTTGCTGCTGTACTGTCTCAGGTTTGCTGCTGACATTAGTTTTTTTCCCTGGACACGGTCACAGACAGCCTGTGTTTGGGTGTGCACGATGGGAAGCTGCTATTTTTATGGCCAGGGAGAGAAGCAGCATGAGCTGTGCTGTGGGGAGGGGAGTGTGGGTGTCTGGGAGGGCCGCTGTGGAAATGTCATGCTGTGTGAGGATGTGTTTTTGCATGAGGGATGTTGTATCAGAGAAGGTGCACATGTGGCATTTCTTGGGGTAGAGCTGATGCTCCTGTGCATGCTCAGCTTTGGAGGGGCTGTGTAGACGGGGACAGAGAGGTGGGGAGCTAGAGGGAATCACCATTTCTCAGGCTTCCTTTGGTGCAGCCTGTCAGCCACGGAAGGACTTTGAAGAGATGTCTTATGTCTTGTCTCAAGGCCGCCCATGCTACTTACACAGCAGTGGGGCCTGGCCAGGCAGGGCTTATTCTAGGTGCCTCTTCCACAGGCCTGTGAGAGATGTCATAGCTGAGGAATTCCCACATGTTCATCAGGGTTTGGGGTTTGTGCTCCTAAACTTATCTGGGCAAGCAAAACTTCCCTCCTCCCCTACAATGCTGAAAAGCAGCTCAATATTCCAGGTGCACCTCAGAGTACGAGGGAAGAGATGTGGGCCACCTCCATAACCCCTTGGCTCTGGAGCTGCTCACAGCATCAATATGCACCCTGTGCAAATTAAAGCAGTCCCAAAGACTCTGGGACATGAGGGCTCAGTCTGATGGCTGGGCTGACAGGCTAATGCAGGCTCCTGTAAGGAAACTCATTGCTCCTTGGTGATTCAAACTTTGAGGAATTTTGGTCTAATATGGAAAATATCTTTGTGCTATGGAATCCAGAGGAGGGGATGGCACCAGGAGGCTGCTGTATGCCTGCTGTGTGCTTATCTATGAGTGTGCTTCGTGCCTGGTCCTGCATCAAGGCAGTAAAGATTAGGCTGCTCAGGAGGGGAGCTTCTACATTTGGGCTGCCTGCTGGTATCTCCTTTGATCCCTGGAATTTGCTTGTGTGCCTCTGGGCCCTTGGTGCAGTTCATAAGGGCAGAGTCATACCCTTCAGGTTGGTGAAAGCAAGAGGACAAATTCCTGGGGTGTCCAACTTGCAGCTGCGTGGTGCTGCTGTGGGTAATGTGCTTCTCACTTCTCTTAGACCCCCACGTCCCTCTGGGGCAAAACATAGCAGAATGCTTTCTCTGATGCCTGCTCTGTGTCTTCTCTAGGTCTGGTGATGATTGGAGTGATCATTGGAGCAAGGAAAGTTGGGATCAATCCAGACAATGTCGCCACACCCATAGCAGCGAGCCTTGGAGATTTGATAACCCTTTCCCTCCTGGCAGGAATCAGCAGTACACTCTTCAAGTACATAGGTACAGTGTTGAGCAGGCAATTGCAGCTCAGCAAGGGAGCTCACAAATCCTTGTGAAATTACTGCAGGCTGCCTAAGCATTTCTGGCGTGCTTCAGAACGGAGGCTGTCATGCCACTGGGGTAGAAAAATGACCAAAGAGGCTTTTTCCAGACTTTCTTTTAGTAACAAACTGGGAGGCAGAGCCTAATAAACACAACTGGGATTTGTCAAAGAAATGACCAACATGTATTGTGCAGCTTTGGAACAGCAGGTTGACATACGTGACACTGACTCTGTTCCTGGATCTGCCACTAGCCAAGCAAAACTACTTCCTGTGCATGGGTAATAGCAGGTCCTTCTTCACAAGGCAATTTCAGGGTTTTGGCACTTGTAAAATATTCTTGTATCCTCTCACATGGAGAGTCATGGATAAACAAGCTATCCAGCTGGAGGGAAGCAGTCTGCAGTGTTTTGTGCTTGCAGGACTCTGAGTAGGAGTTGTGGCTCTGGGGTTAGCTGTGCTGCTGGTTGCCAAAGACTTGAGCACCTGCTGAACCTCAGAAGCTCAAAACATTGGTGATATATGTCTGACTTGCTTTTAAGGTGTTAGGCTACTTACTGTGAGCCTAACCTAGAACAGAAATGGGAAAATAAAAAGATCCAGCAAACTCAATACCATTTGAAACCCAAACTGTTGCTTCAGACTGTGAGCAGAAGCAGTGAGGCAGCTGTTCTCAGTTTGCATAACTCGTTCCATGTGCAAGCACAAGTGAGGGAGTGAAGGAGCACACACTGCAGGGAGAGGCCTATGAATTGCTTCCATCCAGTCCTCCTTGAGCTTCAGAGGTGCTTTTTTTTTAACAGGATTTTTCCATGATGCCATCACACCTGCCTCTGTAAAGCTGATCTGTCTTTCAGTTGCTATGCCTCAGATAATATCTCCCAGGGAGCACACGGCAGAACAACTGATAACCTCTATGGCCGTGACCAGAGAGCATTTGTGGGGTTGCCAGAGTAGTTTAGAGAGCCTTTTGAGATGGAAAATAGTCAGCACCCAAGTCATTGGGAGCATGAAGTGAGGCAGGTAGGAGGATGGCACTGCTGATGGTGCTTGAACAAATCCATTTCCCTCCCCAGTGTGTAGTAAGAACAGGTCACACTCTAAAAACTTCTGAGTCCTACCAAAATATATATGTATCCTTCAAAAATAATGATGAGTCTGTAAAGTTTGATGCAGCACCATCTCCTTCTGCAGAATATCCTCTTGCCAGAGAAGATTCTTAACTTTTTAAAAATTGTCTCTGGTCCTTCTTGGTCCTGCACAGTGGAGATACAAACTGTGCCAAAGGGTTTCAGCTTGCTTATGCCTGTGAGAGAATGTGGCAGAACTGGAACGTGGAGCCTGAAGATCATTCATCCTACCAGGAGTCTTTCCGTGGGCTCTGATAAGGTTTGATAGACTCCAGTGCTCTGTGTCTGCATTATTTAAGAAGGAATTAATTGCTGGAAACAACGAGGGGTGTGGGTAAGAGACCCAATACAGCAGCTAAGTCTGTCATACCCACCTGTCCTGGATGACTCCAGGGGGTAAAGTGCATTGACAAAACTCTTAACTCCCCAGGAGCTGCATTTCAGTGCCCACTGAAGCCGCTCCTAAAGAGTTGCACCGCTTTGTGTAAGAGCCTTTGCTTCACAGAAGATGCCATCACGTCAGTGCTGTTGCATCCAGGTAGCCCAAGGCCCTGGCAATGACGTTTTTAAAAATGCACACTTGGAGCTGCTTCATCTCCCAGATTATCTGCAAAGTCGGTGTTACATCCCACTGCCTTTGGCCCCAGCTCAGAGACCAGATGGAGAGCTTTGTTGAAGAAGCATTTTTGTATCAAAAGGGTTGGCATCAGCCCCATTGCTCGAAGGTGTTTCTCATGCTTCTGAGTCATGTTTATTTTCTTTTAGTGCTGCACATCTACTTTTTTTTTTATTTCTTTGCTTCTAAAGATCACTCCAAGGCTATGCCTCTGCTGAATGGAAAAAGCACCTAATGGAAGCACATGCAAGCTAGCACAAAAGAAATCCCAGATCTTAAGTGGCTTATACATGCCAGAGAACATTTGTTCCTATAGAGCAGACCAGCTGCTCAGCAATTCTGCTAGCTTGCCTCCTAAATTACCTCTTACCTCTTGTTTTAGGTGAAAGTGTGAGGTGTGAGCTGTGCCCTAAGTAGGATACAGCTTCCACAGAGGAGTTTCCCCCTTTCCCTGCTGTTTGATTTGTACCCTGAAGCCAGAAATTTTGTGACTTTTTGTCTTTCTTAGTTGGAGATGGAATTGGAGAGTTGTTCGTCTTCAAATATAACTTGCTTTGAATCCTGCTGATTTTCAGGCAGCATCCTCTAGCAGTGATTTTCAGGGATTAATTATGGATTTCTGTGGTGGAATGAGGTGGCTTTGTGGGGACTATCATGGTTCATGTGATTTTTCATCTAACATAACTCGGTTGGAGCAAGAGTCCTGCTGCCTTTCTTCCCATCTTTGTGCAATACAATTTTGGCAACCAGTGAAGCTGCGGGCATTTAATTCAAGATTTCTTTTCCTTGCCAGATGTGAAGTACCTTTCTCCTCTGATCTGTGCTGTCTTCATTGTCATGATCCCTCTCTGGGTTGCTATAGCCAAGCAAAGTCCTTCCCTGGCCGAAGTCCTGAAATCTGGGTGGCAGCCGGTTATTGTTGCCATGAGCATCAGCAGGTAAAGGAGGCACTGCTCCCAGCCCACCCCTGTGTGCACACTGCAGAGAGACCCCTTGCTCACTTAGGCCATCAAAAGTGACACTGGAAGGGACTGCAGAAGGGTGTTTGCCCAGAGCTTCTCAGCCCTTGGTGACTCTCCAACAGGCTGCAAGACAGCAGATAAGGAGCCCCCAAAGGACTGAAAAAAGCAAATCATTTTAAGTCTCACTCGCACATCCAGGCACCACATGGGTGACAGCCAGGAGACTGAAAGCACAGATGATGATCATCACAAATTGTCAGGCTTCAACCTCATTCTTATCCAGCTGCAAGGGGAAAATATTGGTAAACATAGAGCCAGGTAGTTCATTCCTCCTGTGCTACATCTTTCACAAGCAGCAGAGATCTGGGAGAGAATTTTTAAAAACTGCTAAGGCCAGTACAGAAGTGTAACAAAACTTTGTGTGAGAATGATAAAGCTTTCCTAACTACTACCAGTTTTGCCTGGGGGTGGCCAAGGAGGTCCTTCTGAACTCATTATGCCATTCACAAAATGTGTAATGCTTTCTGTTGGTGAAAACTGAGCTGTAAAAGGGGTACATGGTGAACAGTCCCACCCTGGCAATGGGGAAGACGCAGTAACCCACCTCAGTGTGCTATTTTCACAGTGTAGGAACTGCCCTGGGGAAAGATTGTTCCACCCTCATTTCCTGTCCTTTTTTTTAACAGCATTGGTGGGCTCATCCTGGACAAAACTGTAACTGACCCAAACTTTGAAGGCATGGCAGTTTTCACACCTGTGATTAACGGTAGGTTGGGCTTGGGGGGTTATGCATGCTTTTATTTATCCCTCCCCCTCCTCCCAAGGGTTCTGGTATCTGCTGTTGCCCCTGCAGAGAGATCAATGTTCAAGACCCTGCTCCCATCATGAGTGGAACTACTGGTCCCCATCACATCCCTGCTTATGTTTTGAAGTGTCTCTGGAGCAAAATAGCAGTGAGGACAGAGCTGTGCAGAAAGGTTAACAGCATCTCTGAGAGCTATGTTGACACTTCTCATAACATCAAACCTACTGGGATGTCACAATAAATCCATTTTCCCTTGTTTCCTTCCCTCCACTCAGTAATTTGTGCTGTGCAAGCATCCCCTATACAGATTGTTGATAAATATTAATATAATAATATTATATACATGTATGTATCTAAAAGATTATATATGTGGATTGGATATAATTGGATTTTTAATATATATGTCTCAACATATTTTGTGTATATTTGTGGTTATATTTATATTCACAGTACTTTTATACACACACCTATCAGTACAATGTGCTGGGAATCCTTGTATCACTGAAGATCCACTGGCTTTTTTATCTTATTATAACATTCTTGTAGGACAGGCCATTCCAGGGGAAACCCAGGTTCCTAGGGCAGGCTTGGCCTCATGTCACCCCCAAAGCATGGTGTCCTGTTGCAGTGCCAGAGGGTGTCACCCAGCTGCCACCTTACTGGATCTGCATAAAGACAACCACCTTGCTGACAAACCCTTTCCAGCAGGGTTAGCCAAGGAACCTGCTTGGGAAAGTCAACAGCCGTTTAGTTGAGCAATGATTGACCCAGAGGTCGCTCTGTGGGGACAGGTGACTCGTTTGGCAGAGCTGGTGGCAGAGTTATGCAGTGCTCTGTGTCTTTGCACAGGCAGCTCTTCACTTTGAATGTGCAGAGCATGGCAGTGCATGGCTCAGGTCCCACCTTGAGCCACAGTGAGACAGCCTGAGTATTTTCACTTTGATTCCCGTCTGGAAAATTTCACATTTAACGATGGTTTCTTCTCCAGGGAAGGGAAAACATGAGAAGCCTGTAGCATCTGGCTCACTGTTATCTTTCATGTGGCATTTCCACCCTGAAAATACTTAGGGTGGGGATGGTTTGCTCCACAGATCATTATCCCTCTATTTTCTACTGGAAAATGAACCGGCTTTTTCATGTTTGCTAGAATTAATCAGTCTGGAAGGAATTAATTTACTTTAATTAGCTAACATATTTGGGTTCTAATTCATTCTCATGATTCCTTCTCATTTAATAAGTGTGTTAGGTACCTTCAGACAGACATACAATCACTCTCTGTGATGTTTGTTGCCTTTTAAATAATAATGGTTCTCTGAGTGAGTAAATCCAAGAAGTGGCCATGAGCAGCATCTGCACTGCTTTCCCTGGGTGCTGTTCACAGACTGTGTCAAACCAGGTGCAATTACATCCTCTTCAGAGGCCACATGGCATTTACATCCAGTGCTGGGGAGAAAGGGAAAATGTTTTCAGTCAGCAGTCAGAAGGATACAATTACTGGAGCCTTCCTGATTTTTAAGAGCTGTTCCTGCAAAGTGAATAGTGCAGCACCACTAGGGATGCAGGGATCAGGTTTTCTCTTTCTCTCCCTGCTGCTCTCAGTGGATGCAGATTGACTCACCTTGGGTTAGGTTTTAGATTGATGTTTCCTGCTGTGGTGAAGCTGGTTTACAAATTTTCTGTGTTTTGGCCTCACAGGTGTTGGAGGGAATCTGGTTGCCATCCAAGCCAGCCGAATTTCTACATTCCTGCACTTCTGGAGCATGCCTGGAGTTTTGCCGTACAAGATGAGGCAGAATTGGCCCAACCCATGCACCACATTCTTCTCATCAGGTAGACCCTGAACCCTTGGTGTCCATGTCTCAAGGCCTGTGATCACAGATAGCTCCTTTCCCAAGCCTGGTTGGTGAAGGACTAGGTGGGTTTCAAAGGCAGAACTTCCCCCTTCCACAGAGAATTCTCAGATCTGAGAGAAAACATCTTTGCAGTGGGCAGGTGAAAAAAAGGCTTATGGCATATTTGCTCACTGGCATGCAAAGAAAGTGGCCTTCAGGGAGCACTAAAGAAAGTAATTGAAAAAGAATCTTAGATTTGATCTAACAGAAAGTCATTTTAATGGCCAGCCTAGAGCCGTCACCTGTGGACAGAGCGGTGAATAGACCATAATCTTGCTGAAAATCAGCAATTCCTCCGTCTTCAGCACTGGAAATACTTAAGCATCAGCAAAACTCAATTTTGGGTCTGTTGTCTTTATAGAGTTCCTCTTGATTTTCCCTGTTAGGTTGAGAGTTAGTGCTAGATCAAACTATAAACTGGGAAAATCTGTTGCAGCAAGGCAGAGCAGAAGTTGTAAGAGGCAGAGAGCAGCTGAGAGGAGTGTCTGCAAGACTCAGAGTGGATGAGCATGGAGCACAAAGTCTTTGGCATGTAGTTTCAGTGCTAGACAAAGCTGCTGGGCTGATCCTGCAGATGCTTCCCATGTCTGTGTGATCTGGAGAAGGCATTAGCAGTGTGGTTGGTGGGAGGGGACAGCCCCAGGTTTATGCATTAAAACATGCACTGTGTCCTGCCCTCCCGCACCCTCTGCAGCTGCTGTTACCCCTGTTTCTGTCTCTGTGCTCTGCAGGGGTGAATTCCAAGTCAGCCCGGGTCCTGTTCCTCCTGGTTATCCCAGGGCACCTCGTGTTCCTCTACACCATCCACCTGCTGCAGGGAGGCCACACGTCCCTGTCCTTCACCTTTGTGATGTTCTATCTGGCCGCTGCTTTGCTGCAGGTAAACCCCAAACTCTCATCCAAAAGGGACCTATCAGATAACATAAAACCAGCGTTCTCCAGGTTAAAAAGGAGTCACAGTAAAACATCCAGCAGCAGCCTCTGTTTCCTGTTGTCTCAGGTGTGCTTCTATCTATCATGTACCTTCTGTAGGTCCAGTAATACTTCACCCAAATTGCCAGGCTCTGGTTTCCCACATGAGCATGACTGTGCTTTAGGGTGAGAGGAGGAACAAGTTCTCAACGTCCTGAGCTGCAGTGAGTGTGCAGAGACACACTTAGCAAGGAAGTACCTTGTTTTAAAGTGTTCACTTCTTCAGTTTCTAAGCTCCAAGGATTTCTAGGCTGCCTCTAGTCACCCCAGCAAGGGGCAAGTGAAAAGCAGTGAACTCCAGCCAGCAGGTTTCCCCACCCTTTTTGGAAACCAGTGTCACATATTATGGTGAAGACCTAGAGAATCCCTGCGGGCAGGGCCATGTGGGTAAAAAAACAAGGGGAAAACCCAGGCCCTGAGCAGTTCTTCTTCAAAAGTAAAAGTTCCTGGTAGGCAATGGGCAGATCATCTGATTTGTCCTGCTTGTTCCCTTTTGCTGTTTTTCCTGCCCTGTAAACTTTATTATTCTCACTCAGAAATGCATGTGGCTGTTGCCTGAACTCACAGAGGCTCTGACTTCATTTGCCCTTTTAAATCAGTGATTAATTAATTTGCACGGTGAGGTGGCTGACTCTCACTTTGCCTTACAAGCAGCCTTGTCTCTGAGGGTGAATTCCTTGTGTGTGTAAACAATCAGTTTTTCTCAACCTTTGCACAACCCTGAGCCCAGCAGCACAGCCATAGTTGTAAAGGAAAATATTTATTCTTCTCTTTATGCATCGAGGTAACTCCTCAACCAAAGCCAAGCATGAAAATACGAAGAATAAATGACAGCATAAAGAGCAGCATCCCAGCAACACCACTGACCCCGAAAGATTCCCGTGGAGGCCAAAGAAGGAGAATACACTCAGCCTGGTCCTTTTTTCCCCCTGTTATACTTTTTATAAAGAAAGACAGTAAGAAAGAAGGGGTGGGAAAAGTTTGGGTCAGTTGGAGGAAGCCCAAAGAGAAAGATCAGAGGCCCAGAAAAAATGACCTCAGGGGAGTGATTGAATGGACTGGGGTTAATTAGTCCAAAGTAGAGAGGCTTGAGAAAAATCTGGTTAAACTACCTTTAATCTACCAAATTTCTGTAGGGAGGGACAGAATAATATTTGCTGTGTGGTCACTAGGGGAGGAAACATGAAATCATGGATTTCAAATGGAAAAAGGCAGATTCATGTTAGGCTTTGGGAAAAACAAAAACGGGGGGAAAAAAGCCATGGGGTTGATTGCTTAGTGTGGCATCTCCATCTCTGAGGGTTGTTCAGTACAAGTTAAACAAATTTTCCATCAGGAAAGATGTGGATGTATTTGATCCTGAATTGAGGAAGACAAATGATCTTGGTAAAACTCTTGAATTTCCAGCCAGCTTTAGTTTCTGTGATTCTGTTATTTAATTTGCTTCCCCCATCTCTCCTCCTCGCTTTCTCCCAACCCAGCTTGCAGTCTTCACCTTTAGAAATGCTGCCTCAGGCTTTGGTTCCTGATGTGCTGTGGTCTCCCATGGAGGGACCACAGATGTGGGGCGCAAATTCTCTCTCCCTTCTTAGTTCAATTAACTAGACAGTCTTTAACCAAAGTATTTTTTCCTCCATCTGTTTATCAGAATTGGGAATGAAATAAGAATTAAAAGAAATCACAACAAAGATTTTTAAAATGTTGAGGTGAAAAAAAAGAAATTATTTTATTTTTCTAACATGTCAGTTCTGCTTGGGATAGCTTTGATGTAAAAACTGCCTCAAACTCCAGTTGTCCACTGAGACTTTTAGGAAAAACAAAGCAGACATGACCTGAATTTCTGATGGAAAAAAGAAGGTTGAAGAGAAAAAAGTCTGGCAACGAACTTGTCCTTTGGGGTTGCCTGCATATTCACAGGAGCCCTTCATCTGGTGGAGTGAGTGGGAGCACTCCCATTCAAGGCATGGGAGGTAGGAACTGCACCTTTGGGAGATGCTTTTGGTGTGGCCAGGCTCTGGTTTGGGCAGGCGGTGCTGGTGCGCAGTTCAAGCAGGATCTCCACACCAGCTCTCTGGGGAAGGTGCAGCTGCTCAGTGCCCCCTGTTAGCTCTGGTACCCTGGCCATGGCCACATCACTTTGGCTTTGAGCTGAGGGTTTCTGGGCGTTACCTTCCCGCTGCCTCACAGCAGGGCCTGTCTTGCCTCTCTCAGGTGGGGATCCTGCTCTACGTGGCCGACCTGATCGTGCGCCTGATGTGGAGGAAGGCTCTGGACCCGGATAATTTCTCCATCCCCTACCTCACGGCCCTGGGTGATCTCCTGGGCACTGGATTCCTGGCCATCTGTTTCCGCCTGGTTTGGCTCATCCACGGCACAGACATGAACCTGGGGAACTGAGAGTCCACGTGCTGCTCTCATCACGTGTGATACGGTGCTTTCCTCAGGACAACGGGGTTCCTGGCGATCCACACTGGGTCACCCGGCTGGGTTGGGCCTCCCCTGCCACCCCGACACCCCACCTGCCCTCCCCATGGTGCCTTAAAGCCAGGCTCACCCCCCTCGAGGAATCAGCACCCACAAACTCGTGCCCTTGCAAGTGAGCGAGACGGTTTTAAGAAGCACCTGCTGCTCACACCTGCACCTGGCAAACAAGGCAACAGGGAGCATTTGGACCACCGGAAGGAAGGAGCATTTGGGCCGTGGTTTCAGTGCCCAGCCCTGATACGGCCCCGAGGCTGCTCCAAGGCCTGCCGAGGTCACTGTGTCTGATCCTGCAAGTGGGTGTTGCAGCCCCTCTATCGGACTCTGACTTTCCATCAAGGGAAATTCTTGATTCAGCCCACTTTCCTCCTGCTGAATCCCTGGAGTAGGAGAGCAACCAGGTCTTTAGACTTGTCTCCTCTCCATCGCTCAGAGGCTCAGGATCTGAGGCAGTGAGCTGCTGGCTCATGCCCAGTGGGAGGTTATCTAGGGATACCACCTACCTGCCCTGGCAGCATTGCTGGTGTCTGACCAAAAAGCTGGTTAGATTGCATTTTGGGGGCAAGAAGGTTTGTTTTTACGGTTTATGAAATGTCCTGTCCAGTAGTTAAAATGTTTATAGAAACACACACATAAATAAAGTGGGTAAAAAAAAAAAAGTAATGCTGTGGATTTGCAGGTTGCTTTTTTGTTGCCATGACTCTGCCTGTTTCTAGTTCTAACTTGTCAGGTAGAACTTGTTGCTTCTTTCTTATCCACTCAGTTTTGGACAACACAATTTTAATAGGGCTTCAGGAAAATCAGTGTTTCCTAACCAAGAACTTTTTGTCACCCACATGTTTCAAGTTAGAACTAAAGCCCATTCCCTCTCCCACAGTCGCCATCCACTCATTAACAATTGCTCTGGGATGAGTCCAGAAGCCGCCTGTGTTGGTCTGGGTGACGATCAGGCACAAGGCTGTGGCCAGTGACTCCTCAGGTCCTTGCTCCAGGGTGGCAATCTGATGCTACCAGGGACATGTCAGGGAGGCTTGTGGGACTGAAAGCAGCCAATTTCTCTCTGAAATTGAAGAAGCAATAGAGTCCTCCAGATAATAAGATGCTGAAGAGTCAGGAGTCGAGGACACGGATCAAACCTTTGAAAAATGTCACTAGGCCTCACCTTTATTAATTATCTGCCTCGTTGTTGGAGAAGGGAAAAGGGGAGGTCAAGTCCCCCAGTCTGCTGGCAGACAGATGCCTTATTCAAGGACCTGCCGTCTCTAAACCACTTATATCTGAGATGTGCTGGGTTCCTGCTGGCCTTGGGTGTTTCTTTGCTCCCAGCTCTGCTCTGGTGTCCCAGAGCTGCTGCAAAGCTGAAGCCCTTGCATGGGTTTGACACATGGCTGAAGGTCCCTAACAGCAAAAGCTGTTCAGCTCTGGGCTGCCAGGCATGGAGAGAAGCACTCCCTGAGAAAGAAATAAGCTGTTGTCTGCCCTTTCTCCAAGCTTCCTCTCCCTTTTATTGTCATGAGGAACAAATTGCCCCATGCTGCTGAGCTGGAGAGGCTGTGCACGGCAGCTCCCTGGCAGGGAGGTTTCAGGATGCGAGGCACACACTGCCCTGGCTCGGGTCTTGCTGCTTTATCTTCCCCTGCAGCCTCTGTGTTGTTGGCTCTGCTCGGCCAGAGCACCCATGGGTGAGAATTGCAGCAGCAGCTGAGGGGGCCTGTGGGGAAAGCAAAGCATCTGACTGCCAGTCCCAGTTTCAGGGGCTGCATTAGAGCAGATGTACATATATATTTTAATAACTTAAGCTTAGTGCTTTACTTTGTAAACCTTTATTAGCTCCAATTTGGCACTGGCTTGAGCAGTCCTGGCAAATAACTCCTCCTGCCTCAACACCATGTTTCCTCCTCCTTGCTGCATTGTCCCCACCACCTCAGAGAGGTCCTCTCTGGAGCTTGGTGCTTTTGCTGATCTTGTGAATCAGGTAAGGCTGGTGCTAAAGCCAAGATGCTGGGGATACCCCAGCCCTCTACAGGATCCTGAACACATGAAACTCCTTCTGCTTTTCTCTTACTAACACAGATTTGCCCCTGCTTCCTCCAATCCTGCGTAAGACTTAGACTGGAGCAGGTGGCTGGTACAGACTACAAGGGACCCGAGTCACACTCCTCCAGCATCAAATCCCAGTGCCCAACGCTGGCTGCTTCTCTGCTGTGTGCTTGCAGCAAAGCCCTGGCACTGGTATGTCCCTTCATTGGGGGATTTCTGGGCAGAACTCAGCTTAATCTGCTTGTCACTGTTGACAGAGGACATGGATGGGAACACGTAATGGATGCCATCTGTGTCCTACTTGTGGGACACAGCTGCACCAAGGTGACCTGAGCTGCACCTTGTCCATGCTGGGCTCGAGGGTTGCCCCCTTGCAGGAGGCACTGAGGCTCAGAGGTGATGTGGGGAGATGGCAGAGGGCACAGCAAGATGTGCTGCTCTCCAGGGCACCCCTTGGTGGGCAGCCAAGCATCAGCCTCGTGCCCGCGCACTTAGTGCAGGGAACGCACTTAAGACTTAAAATTGCTTCCAGCCTCAAGAGAAATGATATAACCAAAGGAAATGGTTTCAATAAAAGGGGATTTTTTCCTTTTTTTTTAAGGGAAGTGAGAGGCTAGTTATTTGGCTGCTCAGCCTGTTTACTCTTTCTCTTTCCTCCTTTTTTCTTCTCTGTGCAAATGAGAAAGGGCCTTTGCTAACAAAGCTTATATGTAACCCCGGAGCACAACTTGGATCAGCATTCCTGTAACTCCATCTGAACTTGCTCCTCTAAGAAAGCACCCCCAGCCCTTCCAGTGAGTGGGCAGCACTGCTCTGTCCCCTGGCACCAATTGCCCCAGCAGGGCCAGAAGCCCCTGAGTTGTCCAGGCATCCTCCCCCTTCCCTCCCCTTAAAAGCAGAAATTTGATGCTTAAATACCTGCAGGCTCCTCAGCTTTTAAGAACTTTCAGTACATCACAGCAGGTCCTACCTGGTTTTATGCTCCCTGTGGTGTTGTGTTGGAGTGATTTTGCGAGGGAGAAGATTTGGGGAGGGGATTGTTTTCCTCCCTTTTCCTCCAGAAATTTCAGTTTCAGAGCAGACTTGTGTGGGTAGCAGAGCCCAGACAGGGTGGGGACATTTCATAGTGATTTCTGTCTTCAGTCTAACCCAGCAGGAAAGTCACTGCCAGCAGTGGGCCTGGCTTCTCTGCTGCTGTGTCTGTGTCATTACAGTGCCCAGATTTTCACTGGGCTGGACCCACCCTGCCAGAGTCACCAGCACCTCAGTTCCAGCCAACAGTGGCTTTTATTTGTATTTAGTCCTCATGGCTCCCAAAGAAGCAATAGCCTTAAAAAAGGAGGAGGTGGGAGAGGAGAACTTCTTTTTTGCTGCTCTTTAGTCCTTGGCTGCTGAACTGCCCCTTTGGGCTCAGTGCTGGCCCTGGCCTGAGAAACCCATCCAATGCTGTGAGATGCTAGTGGAAGGCTTACCTTGCTGTAACCTTTAGAGGGAATAAAGGAAAATGTGGAGTGTTGGTAGAGAATGAGATTGGCTATTTTTGAGCCCTGTGCAGCCATCAGCCAGCTGATCTAGACTCTAGTAGTGGGCAGTGAAACAGTATAATTTTTCCTAATGTCCCATGGTTTTATTTCCCACTGTATTAGCAGTGCAGGTAGGTTCTCTCCTGACATCAGCCACTGGTTGTCCCCCAATAAACTAAATCTCAGGTTCATGTCAGTGTTGTGGGATGGGGACTGAGGAAGAGCACTGGAGTTTGGGAGAGGGTGGGTGCCTGCCCTGCACCACCACATGTGTTGGGGTGCTGGGGTGGCTGCTGGGACCTTCAGATCCCAGCTGAACTAGAGAGGAAGGTTGGTCAGGGGCTCCCCCATTCCTGGATGCATAAGGGTCTCTCTTTGCAGGCAAAGAAGGGGCTGTCACCATCTGTAGATGCAGATAGGAACAGGGGTTTGTTTTCAGGGACAGTCAAACCATTTATTTTTCTCCCCCCACTGCTTCCACTTACTGCCTCCATCCTAACACAGTAATTTTCCAGAAACTCTCTGCGAGATGGAGCTTCCTTACCAAGGACAAGCGAAGTGCCAGCCAGCAAACACAGGAAGTCTGAAAAGCCTCCTTCAAGGGAGACACTGCTTCCAAGACATACTTGAACACCCTTTTTATTTTTTTCCCCTTCAATGAAAGTTTATTTAATCCTCCAGCTGGTAAACAACCCAATCTGTGGTGCACAGAAAGCTCTGGAAGGAAACCTCCTGATCACTGAAGCTTTGTTTTGTTCCCCTGGAAGGAGAAACTCAACAGTTTCACATGGGCCATGAGGGATGGGGACAGCAGCTCCACAGCATGGAAAACCCACAGCACAGGCAGAGTGCCCACCACTCTGAAGGCTGGAGCTGTTGGAGGCACTGGGAGGAAGGGGCTGGCTCTTCATTAACTGCTGAGCCACACTGGACTGTGGCAAAGCTCAACAGTGCAGCAAGGGAAGGTACTCTCTCTTTTATGCTGGGGGGTATGTGAGTATTTATATAATAAATGGGATGGTGTACAGACACACATATGTACACATGCATAAGCCAAATGTCTATTAAGTATTATAACCATATACAAATGTAATTGCTCAATATAGAATATGTAGATTGACCCAGCAGTAATTCTATTATACATTATAATATAATCATTATTTTCATTGTATATTTGTGCACATGTGAACATATCAAAGTGAGGCTGTTCTTGGTTTTTTGTGTCCCTGGTGCTCTGAGAGCTCCCCAGTAGCTCCCAAGCCTTGGGCCAAACTCTAGGACCAACCTGACTCATTTGGAGTTGCTTGTCCCCAAGCTCCGCAGCCTGAAGCCAGGATGGGAACCTTGCAGGAGGCTGGGGGACATTACTATCACGGTCCTCTCTTCAGCGAGGCCAGGACTGGCACCTTCTCCTGGTCACATTCCCTGCTCACAGAGGAGTGCTCGGGCAGGGCCGAGGGGATGATGCCCTGCCCTGCTCCTGGGGGCAGACCCCGGGGCATCCGCTTGCAGTTCATGCCCTTGCTGCGCATCAGGCACGGCCACATTCCCACTTCCAAGCAGAGGACAAACCAAATCCAGTTACACTTTAGAGGTGACCCAGGCCTCCTTGATATTTTCTCCTTAAAAAGAAAAAGGGACGCAGTGAAACAGTTTGTGAAGCCACAACCAAGCAGGAGCCCTCAGAGAAATTGTTCCCAGCACCCGTACAGGGAATTACACCGCCTGTAGTTGGGATCACCGGTCACACGGGGTCCTCCTAGCTCCGTCCTGCTCCCGTCCTCCAGCGCTTTTCGTCGGACCGGGAAGGGTCGGACCGGGAAGGGTCGGACCGTGCCTGCGGCGAGGGCCGCGGCTGCCCAGCGCCGGCCTCGGTACCGCAGCATCCCGACCCCCATCCCGCAGCATCCCAATCCTCGTCCCGCAGCATCCCGGCCCCCCGTCCCACAGCATCATGGTCCCACAGCATCCCGGCCCCGCAGCATCCCGGCCCCGCAGCATCCTGACCCTGCAGCATCCCGACACTCGTCCCGCAGTATCCCGGCCCCACAGCATCCTGACCCTGCAGCATCCCGACCCCTGTCCCGCAGCATCCCTGCTCCACAGCATCCCGACTCCAGAGCTGGCCCCGGAGCATCTTGGCCCCAGCAATTCAGCTTTGGCACGGGCAGAGCAATTCCTGGCCCGGAAAGCTCCGGCCCAGGCTGAAGATGTTCTCTTCAGAAATACAAAGTGCCTTTTTTCTGTTTGCAAGGTTAGGTTTTGCTTTGGAAAGCTTTGAATGTAGGCAGAGAGGAAGCCAAGGGTATGACCTAAGTGGGTTGGGTTGTGGATGCTGGCTGTTGGGATTTTATAGAAACAGCCCAAAGGTGGGTATTTCTGAAGGTTCTGTGTGACCCAAAAGACACCGTTACAGGGTGCTGCCTTTAGCAGTCCAGGCCAAGGCTGGAGGGCTGCATTTGCTCCATTCGTGTGTGGCTGGGCTGTTGACTGGGTAAATGGGTCAGGTCTGATGGGGATGCCAGGGACAGACAGGCTGCCAGTCAAACAGCCACTCACAACTGGGAGCATCCCCCCATTGTCACCATCGCAGGAAAGAGTAGAAACCATGTGGCTGAAGAACAAAGCCCCAAGGTTGCTATTCCCTCACTTTCACACCAAAGAAAGCCCAAAGTGGGTCCCAGCCAGCCAGATATTTTCTAAACACCTACAGACAGCACAGCTGGGAGCAAGTATATCTGTCCTTGCCACTCACTCTGCCATCAGCTCTTTAGAGGTACCTGAAGGGAACAGTATTTAGAAAAAAACAACCAACCAACCATCCAAAAATCCATCCCTTTATGACTCCGCATCTGACCCCAAATTATGATCCACGACAACAAGCGATGAAAAGATCTTGCAGTGATTTGAACAATTATTTTTCCAAGCAGAGGCAGCTCTAAGCAGGGAACACGAGACTCCTGAGAAAGCAGAGGAATGCACTCCAAGCCTGAACGCTGCAGATGAAATTTGTTGCATCACATAATCTGTTTCTGTGCTTTGTGTTTCAGCTAGACAGGGAGATTCTAAGATAGCATGAGAAAGGCCATTTCTGCGAGATCTCCAGTCCAGATTGGGAGAATCAGTCACACTGCCAGGATCACCAGCAGCTTCATCTACTTTTCTTTTTCATTGCTTTGCTAAACTCAATCTGCACATGGAGCAAGCAAGGAGGGAGTGTCAACATGTAGGTGTCAGTGAGAGGCAGAGAGGAAAAAGGTTAAGATACAACAGCTGAAAGTTGTTAGATGGAAACATCATTTTTTTGCAGAGCCTGAGAGCACTGTGGTTTTATAAAACCTCCCATTGTATTGCACTAATAAGTCAAGTGTTTGCAGCCGAGCCAGCAGACACACTCCACAGCATCTATTACCAGTGTGCTTATTTACAAAGGTGGCCAGCAAGACAAAGCCAAACAGAGAAAAGGAAAGACTGAAATATGGACTGGCTTTAATTTAAAATCCTAGGGCTCGGTTTGTCATTTTCTTTTGTGTTTCACCCCCTCCTCCCCATTTTTAATTCAAGGAATGATTATCCAAAGGCAGCCAGCCAAAGGACTGTTTCCCTCTAGGTGTCTCTCTCCCATTTTTATTCTCAGTTTTTTCTCTCACACACACATACACACACACATACACACACGGACCTGGCCTCCCAGTCCAACATTACCTCTCCATTCCCACAGCAACCTCCCACACCCCAGCCCAGTGCTCCCCAGAACACTTCATAACTTTTATAAAGGGGCTGCACACGGAGGAGCCTGTGCTGTCAGGGGAAGAGAAACCAGCGCTGCCAGCAGGGCCCTGTCTGCCCACCGGGGTCATGGGCAGGACACTGTGGATGATGGGATTTCATCAGAGCAGACACCTGCACCCCTGCTGTACATATGCCTTTACAACTGTTATCACCTGCTTTCAAAAAATGGGATGTGTGGGGCCTGGATTTAACAGATTTGACCAGAAATCCAGAGATATGCACACCACTGCTGTGGTAGTTCAGGAGAAAGCACTGTGGACCTGCTGCAAGCCTTTCCTCTCTGTCTTTGGAGTATTTTGCACCCCAGCTGAGAGCTTGTGGAAGGAGAGGAACAAAAAGTCCCTCCAGGGATAAATATGTGGTCAGAGTAACACACCTCTGTGTGTTACATCCCCCTCAGTGGGGGACAGCGTGGGAAGTGGGATGAGGACAGAGGAGAACAAGACAAAAAGAAAAGGTGGGAGCAATTTTAAATAAAAGGAAAAAGTTACATTAAATTATTGCTTTATTTCTGGTTCTATGCAAGTGTCTGATACACTCCACTCTGACCCCTGAGACTCCATGTCTGCCCCCAAACAGGCCAGTAAGGAGGAGAAAGACCTGAAGGGATCCTGCCCAAAAAAGGAGCCTTCCCAAGACTTGGATCTACAGAGGAGTCTCTTAGTTAAAAGGAAGTCCCCAACCAAGGCAAGCAGTGTCCAGTCCCACTACCATTCCCTGTAGATACTGAAGGCTGGGAGGGAAAGGGAAGGAAAAGCTCCAGCCCCAGTGTTTTGAGAAGTGTTCTTCCTCCAGACCATGCATGAACAAGGCATCAGGAGGTGGAGCAGACCCTAACAAAAGGGCACAGGGAAGAAGTCAACCAAGAGAAGAGCACAAGGTAAGAGGGAGGAATTGTGGCAAGATGAGAGTTATCCAGCTCTCCCTCACCTCTTCCCCCCCAGCCCCTGCCTCATCGGATGCGGAGGTAGGAGGGGATGGAGTAATTGAAGAGCAAGTAGTCCATTTTGTATAAATTAAAGAGTCTCCTTTGGTAGAAGGGGCTAATGTCCTGGAAGAACTGGGCTGTCATGTCGTCTGTCGTCCTTTTGGTCTTGGACGAAGCCGGGAACTTGACGCTCGTGTCGGCCCCCACCAGCTGCAGGATGTAGTTGGCATCTTCGGCCAAGGTCTCATACTTGCCCACCACGTCGTAGTGGATGATGCAGGGGTGGCAGAGTGAGTGCACCCGCTCCCAGTGCTCGTTGAAGGGCTCCTCCTGCTGCGTCCGCGGATCCAGCAGGTAGTACACGAACTCCTCGAAGCGCACATCGTCCCCGCGCTCCAGGGCCCTGTCGCTGGGCTCGTGCCGGTGCCGCCGGATGATCTTGGTCCCGTAGCGCTTGTGGAAGGCTGTGTTGTAGCTGAGGGTGAACTTGTTGCGATAGGCCGAGACCAGGCGCTCGAAGGGCTCCCGCACGAAGACGAACTTGAGGTAGCTGCGCAGGCGGTAGTTGATCTCGGGAACGCTGTACTCGGAGAGGGTGCGCAGGTTGGAGGGGACATGGGCCTCGTGGGCAGGGATTTCCAGTGGGTCCTGGTACTTGCCTTGCCCCGTTAGGACCATCATCACCCGCTTCCAGTTAGTGCAGGCCACTTTGGGCACGTAGCAGTAGAGCAGCCCGTGTGTGTCGTCTACCACCAAGTGCCGCAAGTCATCCGGCTGCAGGAGACGCCGCTTGCGGGTGTAACGGCTGCAGACGTTGCTCAACATCTCCCGTCTCTGCTGGTGAACTGCCTGCAGGGATGACTGCTCAAACTGGGGAGAAAAAACCCAACAGAGATGGTCACCAGCTCGCCCAAGCTGACTGTGGCCTACACACAACACCTGGCCCGCAATTGTCCCCACTGCCTCCCCTTTACTGGGTTGGTCTGTCACTCATGTGGGATTTTTGGAGACAGCACTGACTTTGAACACAATCGATTCGGTGCATTTAATCCTTGGACAGGCTGGCATCAAAAGAAAGGACAAAATGTGATGAGGAGCTGGGTGAGAAGAAAAATCAAAGGGGGTGAGGGAAGAACAGGCGGTGCAGAGAGGGTCAGTAAGGGAGCATTTTTTTAAAAGCAGGCACACACACACACACACACACACAGGGCTAACGTGCTCTCCCTTACACCAGCCCCGGGGGATGCATGGCCCCAGGGACAGAAAGCACAGCCTGTTTGTTGGCACAGGGCCCTGCACACCTCCTGCTGCGATGGGGCATTGCTGCCTCACACTGACACCCACACACGTGCTTGCTGTGACACCCAGCCAAGGGCAGAAACGTGGCACACACATTTGGACCTGCTGGATGGAAACAACCTGGGTGTCCTGCCAAGGAAAGGCAAATGGAAATGGTCTCTAACACTGACAGTCAAACCCTGGTGAGCAGGAGGGGAGCTGGAGATGAGGTGGGGTGGCAGGTATGATGGAGAGGAGCAAGGGGCTGAGTAGGTGGTGGTGGGGCCCTTCCTGAGGGCTTTGGGTTCCTTCTCCTGAGGGACTTCTTCCACACAGGCCAGCCCAACGCCTCAGCTCTGGTCACAGTTTCCTTTGGCTGCAGGGACGAGGAATCCACACATGGTCCTTTATCTTGAACCCTTCTGACTCCTGCATCAATAACTGGAAGCTGTTGCACTGGCTTGCCAGAAGCCCAGAGTCCCTTAACCCCTGACCCAGCTGAAAACCCCCTCCAGATCTGGGAACATGACCTTTCCTGTCATGGTTTTCATCAAAAATCCCAAAATGTCATTAGAACATCTGGGGAAGGAAACTATTTCCAGGAAGTCAGAAGGGGAAGGTCCCCTCCTCCTCCTGCCCACTCTGTCCCTGTTTTGCTCACAAGGGTTGGGAAGTTCCGTGTTCACCATTGCTGGGAAGATCCAACAGCCTCGTCTGGGAACGGCTGCACCAAGCACCCACTAACCCAGGGAGGCCCTGACCCCATAGGGCTGTGGCTTTAATGCCATGCAGTGACCACCATGTCACAACATCACAGTGGCTCCCACTTCGGGGCTGTAGAGACAGTCCTCCCAGTGTCAGAGGGTGCCACAGCAAACAGCCCTGCAAGTGCACAGATGTGACAACCTCCAGATGAAGGGCAAGGGCAGGCCTTGGTGCCTACACGGCTGCTGAGAGGTGTCACTGCCTAGACATGCCTAAGGACACCCTTTGCCAGGCTTCAGGTGCTCCCTCACTGCTCCCTGGGGGCTAATGAGGTGTTTCAAGGGGCAGTGTTGTAAGGGCTTGTAAAGCTCCTGCCAGGAGCTGGGACACTGAGACAAACTGTCCATCCTGTGGATGACCCAGCAGACCTGCCATCTTCAGAGAGACACGAACATCTGGGCAAACAGCTCCTTCTGCAAGGGATGAACCCCACTCAGACCCTTTTGGATCTCATTTCCACAAAAAAAATAACCTCTCCCAGGTCACCTTAGTGACCACTTTCTCCAGGAACCTGCACGGGCAGTAATCTGAGACAGGGACAGGAGAAAGCATCCCATCTTTGCTCCTTCCAACAGAGAGGATGCCCAAACGAAGGAAATGCAGGTGAACAGATGTGGTGGTGACTGCCAACAAGATATGACTCTGACATTGTTGGCTACTGGGCTATAAAGAAAATACAGCACCAAGGGAGGTGATAACCATGGCTGAAGAAGCAATCTCATGCTGCCTTGCAACACAGCCAAACCTTTCAGTAGAAATTTCTTTTGTTTGGAGCCTCCCCATCAGCTTTTAGAATTGGAAAACCTTTTTGCAAGGGCTTAAAAAAAGAGGCATTTTAATAATGTGATTTTTTTCAGGTATTTTTTCCTGCACTTGCATAATTCAAAACTCAGACAGACAGACAGACAGACACTGTCTGCAGGCATGGCAACAAATAAATGTAACTACTTTGCAGCAGCCGCCCACTGGAATAAATGCATGTCTTGCAGTTATTTCAGAGCAAAATTGCTCCCTTCATTTCCTTCTCTTAAAAAGCCAGGGAAATTAAGTATCACTTTTAAGGAAATAACACCACGACATTCCATCAGCGTCAGGGTTTGCTGGCATCATGGCCAAGGGAGTCCATATTTGCCATTTTTCAGAGAGCAAACGTACTTTGGCTGCTCAGAGACACAAGAGCATCAACCTAGACAGTAACACAGAGCAACACACATGGAAAGATCTGGCCCTGGCTGCACCGGGAGCTGCCCACGGGCAGTGGGGAGGCAGCAGGGATGGCACAGCATTGCCCTCTGCTCCCGGGGGCTGCAGCAGATGACAGCCCCATGGACATGGGGAGACGCAGGGCACATTCGGTGGCTGGGGCACGTGGCATGGCACCCGTTGGAGGGTGGCTTCCCACAGGACTTCCTGCAGAGAAGCTGTGGGTGAAGATCCCTCTGCAAAGGCATGTGTGGCTGCACGAGGGCAAAACTGCCTGCCCTGGGGGAAACGCAGCAGAAAGAAACAAACAAACACTTTTTGCAGCTCCAACCACAAACCCCGATGTGAAGGGGAAGCAGGACACCCTCCCTGATTCCTGCACAGGGAGGGACCCACTAACCCCACCTGGAGGGGAGTGATCCTCCTCCCAGGCTGTGCCTGGCTGCTCATTTTTCAGCAGGTATCGCTGGCACAGCTCAGAGTCATGGAGAGGCCTGAGATGTCCCAGGATTATAAATCCCCCACGGCTGACTCCAGCTATATATATATATATATATATATATATCAATATAAATATATGTATGTGCACATACCTATGTGTGTGCATATATATACAGCACAACACAGAAACATCTGTCAACTACTAGCTCAGGAAGGGCAGCAATGATGCTCTTGCCCTGCTATGATGGCCCAGAGAAGGCTTTGAAATGTTCAGATGGTGAAATTTCCCAGGCTTGTCCAGCTATGGCTCAGCCCACTGGTAATTAAAAGGTTTGCCCAAGTACCAGCAAGTGCCATTAGCAGTTTTTATCAAGTTACTCCCCCAGGCAGTGTGGTCTTGTCTTTTAGACACAGCCAAAGGCTCAGCTGCAAGGACCTTGGGGGTGGCTGGACATGGCACAGTGCCCCACACACCAGAGGGGTGGCAGACAGGGTCAGCACTCAGTGCTCCACTCGATCTTCACCCCACCACTTCTTGGTCCCTGTCCCCTTACCTGGTCACTCTCATACAGGGCCTGGAGTGGGCTGCGACCAGCCTTGCCTTGCCAGGTGGATCTCATATCTTCAGAGGCTGAAAAAGGAGTGAGGAAAGTCAGAGGGGTTGGAAGGGTCTGCTTCCCTCACCTTCTCTTGAGATGCCCAAGTTGGGATAAGACAACATCTACCAAGAAGAGACAAACCCATTTTGCTCTGGAAGTGGTGTCAAGCAATGCTCTTCCCTGCCCCTTACTTTTTAACAAAACCTGCAGTTAGGAGTCAAAAGGTCCAGACCTATTTTTTAACAAATAAAAGACCATAAATAAAGGTAATTGCTCTTGTTACAATCTCAAGAGCAATTGGGAAAAGTTTGATCCATATGCTTTCGGGAAATGCCACTTCCCCCAGGCTGTATGTTTGAGGGAATGGCCCAGAGGAGACAGGACCTGACCAGCATTGCCACAGCCCTGTGAGGGGTGAGACGTCCTCTGTGCTTGGCAGAGGTAAGGGGCAGATCCAACACTGGCAGCTCTGTGCTGAGCCCCCACAGGCTCAGAGTTTGCACTTCCAGGCTCAGAGACACGGACAGGAGCACACAAACTGGTCAGGTGCTTTGTTCTGACTGGTAAATTAACTGAAGCTCTTACTAGCTATTTATATTTTTTTTCTTTCCTTCTAAACCAGCAGCATCTTCTCTGGTGTTTGAAGCTCAAGACAGCCACCCAGACAGTCCTTGCCCCCTCCCTGCCCTGCAGATCAGCTGTTTCACTTTGGAGCTCCATTTGCAGCAGCACCAAACCCAAGGCTGGATCTGGCCAGCCATGAGCGCTGTACCAGAAACCCAATCAGTGACAGCTGCTCAAGTTCTCATGTTCATAAATTATTTAGGGATGCAACCACCTTCCAGGCTAGGAAGCATCTGCTTCAGCTGCCATTCCTCAGCCCCAGGGACCTGTTTCCAGCACATGGGGGGCAGAACCATGTGGCCTGGATATCCCAAACCCAACCCATAGAGCCAGCCATGGCAGGGGCACAGGCTCTTGCTTGCAGCAACACCTCCAAGCAGCTCTCCCACCACCCACCCACCCTCTGCTTCTTGGCTCTGACTCTCTCCATTGGCAGAGGATGCCACGACAGTTTCCACATGAGAAGGTTTGTAACCATGGGGGTTGTGCAGCCCTGGAGTTGGCTTCCACAGAAGGAATCACACCATGAATTTTAAAATTGAGAATTATGTTTTTTCTGAAGGGGAAGATAGGACACATTGTTCAGGAAACTGTGGCCTGGGAGGCTCTTCCAGTCCTCCAAGTTCCTGGAAAAAGCATCTGCCACAAGCCATTTCTGGCAATGTGAAGGTTTATAACAGAAGCTTTTCGCATGACAGTTTGGAGCTCTGGATCTTTTCATTCACTGACCGTCACCAAACAACCCCAAATTTGTTATACAAGTCCCAGATGGCATCTGTATAACCAAAATAACCAGAAGGAAATATCCAGATCCTGTATTCATTTTCACAGGCTTGTATTTTGCTTAAATGAAAACTGCTCCAAAGCACAAAGTCATCAGGGTCTCAGCTAAACATTATTCATTCCTGGAGATGTAATTAGGAGGAAATGACTGCCTGACCTCACAAGATTTCATCAGCAGTGCCTGTACGCTCGCGCGTCTGTGGGAAATGACACTTCCTGCAGCACTGGATTGATCAAGATGTGACTCGACGAGAAGGTACAGTTTCTTCCTCAATCCTCTATATCAGTTACCCCACAGGAGGGTGAAATGGCATCTGTGCCAGTGGGAGATAAGCAGAAAATCCAATGTACAGTGCTGGGCTGAGATGCTCATCCCAGAGGAGCCCCGTTTCACATTTCCAGGTGTTCCACATTTTCAGCTCTCTGCAAATGGCAGGGAATGAGATCGACCTTGAAAACTCAACTCACTGCAGCTCACATCTGCAAACAGAGAACACTAAACTTGAGCCCCTTTCCCCTTTGGCTGGGGCTGATAAACTCTTGTTGGGTGCAGGACTGTGACCCCGCTGAGGTCTGCCAGCAGCACCTTGCAGCAGACACTGCTCCTATATTTAGTAAAAACAATGTGGAGGCGTTTGTTTTCGAGATTAACAGGCACATCAGCCAGAACCTTCCTCACCGGGACAGAAGCAAACCCCGGGTGGTTCAGGTTGACTGAAGGCTGCTAGAAATGCAAATAGCTCGTGCTGGTGCTGCTCAGAGCGGCATGGAAATGTCCCAGGGAAAGGCTTCAGTGCCTGTAGCAGCGTCAGGTCATGGCCCCTGGAGGAGCGCTGGCTCGGCAGGAGGCTCTTTGGGCTCAACAAAAGGCAAATCTGCAGCAAAGTGGGGAGGGAGCAGAGGTCAGGCAGATCACAGCCATGCTCTGACCTCTTTAGTCCTCTTTTTTCAGAGGGACCAGTCTGGCCAGTGGCTGCTGCACCTCACGGGGCTCTTGCCAACAGCCCCAGCAGAAACGTTGCAGAATGGATTTCCTCCAGCCCTTCCCCAGCGCAAGATCTGGCAGAGAACAAGGCATCTTCTCTGGATAGCAGCAAACGCCCTAGGATCCCTGCTATGCTCTGGCTGTACAGGGTTCCAGAAAAAAAAGGGGAAGAGAGGGAAAAAAAAAAAAAAATGGAAAAAAATCCCTGCCAGGCTGCTCCCGTGCAGCTGGAGGAGGCCGGGAGTGCTGAGCTGGCAGGGGAAGACACCGGCGCTGGCCGCATCCTGACGGCCTGCGCGCTCCGAAGCGATGACACCATCCCTGCCCCGCGTGCTGCCAAAGCCTTCAGAGCAAGGCCTGGCCCAGCAGCAGGGTTTTGGTTATTACAAGGCTCCACTGCAGGAAGTCTCCCTGCTCAGAAACTGTCTGCTTGCACTACACACGGCATCCCGAGGAGAAAGGCAGCCGGGATCCTGGCTGGGCCATGACAGTGACTTTTGGAGCCAGGGTTAAGCCCCGTGGCAGAGGGGCAGATGCAGCTGCGGCCCTGCACGGCTCCATGAAGCGTCGGTGCATGAGGACGGCAGCATCCACTGTGTCCCATGGGATGGAATGTCCATTCTCCATAAGGCTGGGTCAGAGCGGCTGCAGGTGTGTGAACAGAGACAAGTCCAGGCTGTCTGTGCCCAAAGCATCATCTGGGATCACCTGGCTGTCACAGCGGTAGGCAGGCCAGGGCTGCTGCAACCCGCTTGAGCCAGCAGCAGGCTGTAGACAGTGATTTAATGGAGTCCACCCCACTAAGATCAGCCTTTGACACCCAACACAGCCCTGCCCCATGACCCCAAGCTGTGGCCACCCCCTGTTCACCACCCCTCAGCCCCACCAGCTGCAGCACCACTGCTCACACAGTCCTGTCTCAGCCCTCCCTGTTGCCAGACACTGGCTGGAATTTACACATGTCTCCTACTCCACTCATTCATGCTGAGAGTGAGTCAAGCATCCCATTTATGGTTTACCCATATCTAGAATGCCCCTGGAACTCCCAAGAAGTTTGGGAAGGCCAAGGAGTACTGAAATAAATGGTGTTGAGGAGGGAGTATCATGTGATGAATTAATGGTTTGTGCTGCGTTTTGGTGCCATGGCCCTGAGTACAGAAGGATATTCCATCATGCAGGAGCTGCCAAGATCTTCACATCCTGGCTCTTCTCCTGACTTTATAGCTTGTTGCCGAGGTTTCCAGATTCCACCACACGCAGTGGTAATCCTTGGCAATTTAGCATTGCCACAATTGCATCTGAAAGCAGGGACATCACTTAGCCAAGGCATATCAACTTTCTAAAGCAGAAAAACCACCAACCCTTGGCAAGTGCAGGATCACTATTTGGGTGAGAAGTATCAACACAGTGCATGTCCATGATCCAAATCTGAAGTGTTTTTCACTGAGACAAGCAGAAGGAAGTATCTGTCCTCTGAATCTTCAAATGATGAGGCAAGGGAATAGGAGTGACGTGGAGCAGGAGACCAAAACCACGGTGCTGAGGCAGGGACACTGACCAGAAATCACTGAATAAGATGCGCCTGAAAGGAAGCTCAGGCACATTTTTGAGTCTCCTGTGCTACAAGGGCTTTCAGACTTTCTTTTGGAGCTTAAAAAGATGCCACACTTCCTCCCTTCTTCCCTCCTGTAGCCCAGATTTCAGTGCTGTCCCATTACAGCTGAAGCTACTCTCCTGCAGTGTGTGACATCAAGACCGAAGCAGGATCTGGGGCTTCAATGTCTTGCCAGCTGTCCTTGGAAAAGGGAATAGATTTTAAAGCTGTGAATATTTAGGTGTACTAGCTGATTGCAAAGACAGCCAGACATGTGTGAAGTGAGGGAAAGACTGGATCATGCCAATTCCAGACTTCTGGAAGCAGCACTGAAAGAATATGCTGTTTTGGCTGCAGAGACCCTTAATAAGGGAGGGAGGTTCTCTGCAACCACAACAGCAAATCCAGTGCGTGAATTGAAGAGTTTGGCTTGGAGACAGGATTCAGGCAGCAACAAGCCTGCTAGGCTGACATCAGCATTACCCAGGCTTTAGAAAACAGTCTGAAGGAAAGAAAGCAATTAAAAGATGTGGGTGCAACTGGATAATAAATAATGTAGAATGAAAATCAACATGGCATTTACCAGGCACTGCTCATACCCAAGCAAACTTGTCTGTAAATAAAATTAACTGTTTCTGTAGATCAAGCCATGTGGTAGATCCTCACGCAGATACACACAGTACATGAGAAGCAACACAGCACAGGAAACAAGGACTTCAGTCAGAGAGGATGAAGTTTAGAAGGTGAACTGTAAAGATCATGAGCAATGAGAAAGCAAGTGGCACTGAAATGAGAAATACTGGGCAGAGGGCAGATTTCTAGAAATATACCTCCCAGACTGGCTTTGGGATTAATACTTTGAGAAGGAGTTGACATAAAACCAGAAAGATACTGATGATGGAGAAAGAATTGAGAAAGGCTGCCATGGCAGGAAGAGACTGAAAGACCAACAGGGGACCTGAAGTTCTTCCTCGATGAGGGGAGTGGAAATTTAATAGCCTTTAATTTCACAATGTTGGAATTCAGCAGTTTCTGCTACTTTGGTGCTGGAAGTGGCAGGAGGTCCCAGATGCATTAGTTCTGGGCCATCAACTGCTAGTGTGACAGTCATAAAAAAAGGCAAATGAAGCCCTGAAACAAATCAGGTGAGATATTTGCCATCGCAGCAAAAGAAAGCATTATCCATATGATATTACCCATAGCATTGGTGACCCTCACCTGCAGCACTGACAGCTCTGCTCTCCTGGGACCGAGGCAGATCCAGAGCTGCTGAGAAGCGCTGCCAGGTGACCAGGTGACCCCAGGACCTGCTGCACCATGGGAGGCTGCACGGGTGGGATGTGTGTATGAGCTGAGCCAGGATGCGACTGCCCCTTCAACAGGCCAGCAGAGAAGGATGGGAGGTGTTTCACATGCAGGACATCATCATGCCCATTCGCTCAGGTACCAGATAGGAAGAGGTTTGGAAACCCCAGATTGGTCAGAGTCAGTGGCTGGGATGCAACAGGAAGAATCCTAACTCATTTTGGGCTGGAGGATGAAGCTTTCAGATATTTTCCAGGCTGGACCCTGGGGCCACAAGGAGCCAAAAACTCTACGTGTGGTCTCCAATATGAAGCACTGGAGAGGGTTAACACCTGGAGGAGATCCAGTGGTCTCCAGCCAAGGGAAGTAAAGAGACAGCACATGTACTTGCACATGAGCAGGCACCCCAGAGGCCCTGAGGAGCTAATCCTGACCCCACCACGGCCTCCCCGCTGCCGTCTCGCAGCCCCAGCTTTGCTTCCTGTTGTGTCTGCGCAAAACCTAAAAAAAGAGAAAAAAATAATTGTGGTGCCTGACATGATCAGTGTAAATTACAGCCTGCAAATGCCAGCAGGTCAGTGGGAGAGGTGCTTTGTTCTGTAGGAAGACTCAGTTCTCAGGGCAGACTCTCTCAGAAGGGGATGTTCTCTCTCACACCAAAGAAAAAGTTCTGAAAATGAAGGCGATATTTTTGATGGATTCTGACTTGAACAAAGGAAAAAGGACTGGTGACAGGAGCTGTCTGCCTGGCACACATGCCATGTGTGCAGCTGAACTGCATTCATGGGAGAAAGAAGAGTGTACAGTGGGAAACAAATAACTGTATTACCAGAAGGGTAAACAACGCCCAGAGCTCTACAGTGTACAGGGATTAGCACTTGTTTTAAGTCAGTCACTGCAAGAGCCAGAAATTAGGACCTGGATCTCTTTGTGGGCACAGCAATGAGCTTCTCCAGACCTTGCTGACTCCTCTCCAGGACCTGCCAGGGGCAATGAGTGAGTGCTTCAGTCACAGCAGTGACGGCTCACTCACCCCTGACCACAAAGATGCTGCTCCACAAAGACAGGCTCCTCACTACTGAAATAACACACCCAAGAGATACAGAGAAGGATCCTGCCATAGAATTTCTGAGAAGATATTGTGACTGTGCTAGTCAAAGCCAAACCCTAGCTGCAGTCATCGGCTGCTAAATCTGTCCATGTTTTGATTTTAACATCCAAGCAGAACAAAAAAAAGGAAAAAAGGAGAAAAATAAAATAGAGTTTGGCAGCAGCAGTGATGGATCCAGAAAGTTCTTGCAGTCTGAGCTCAGTTTTCCCTTCTGGTTTGATAGCAAAGACTGGGACATGCAGCTAGAAACCCAGACTACATGAGGATGGTCCAGGACATGGAGGCCAAGAAATCCCACATGGGAGCACCAGTTGAACTCCTGGGCAGTGTTCAGTGGTCCACATGAAGAGCCCTGCCTGGAAAGATCAGAGCTATAGGGCCAAACAGGGCTGTCTTCAGAAAGCACTTTACTGCTAGGAAGCTCTGGCTTTTATGCTTGGGCTCCTACTGGTGGAGAACACATTTCCTTAATTTCTGCCTACTCACAAAGGCTGATTATTGCTTGTTGTTTTGGTTTTCTTTTAAAAGACAGATACTTCTCAAAACAATGGTGATGTGAGAAACCAACATCAGAATCCCACAGAGAACTCCAGACTCACTTACTGCCTTAAAGTTGTGGAAGGCAGTGACCTCTCTTTGACAGACAAGATGACCAAATAAGTGACCATTTGCTTTCTCACATCATACACTTGGCTGTGAAGAACTGTGGCAATTCTGGTGTTCACAGAGCTAGGGGAGGACCTCTGGGAATTATTCCTATTTTAATCCTCACTGAAAGGTTTTGATTTGGGAATGGGAATTTTTAGCTCCAAAAGCAAATCAAATGTTTGGCTTCATAGAGGCAATCAAATCTCCTTAGATTCTTGTGACTGCTCATTTTTACTGCATCTAGAAAGTCAAGGATATAGACAACAGAGGCTTAATTAAAAAGCTTAAGAAATGAAAAGAAATCTAATAGAGCCACATGATTGATTTGCTTAAATGCATCCTTCAGCTTTGTGAATTCAGACACAACCACATCTGCTGGGGAGCTGCAAGCTTAAGGAGGTGTAAGTGGCTGGGCTCACCCAGGTGTCTGCACCCAGAACACTCAGAGGGAGTGGGGACCATCCATGCCCCATTTTGGCAGGTAACTGGCAGCAGAGCACATACACAAGAAAGAATTTTGGGGAGAGAAAACATGTCACAGCAATATTCAGACAAGCACAGGCAATGGCAAAAAGCAACCAGCCCTAAGGAGAACAACCAGAAGAGATGATTTCTGGTCTCTTCCCTGGGCCTCTCCCAGGGTCAGTACTACTCCGCAAGAAGAGAGCTCAGATATCAACCCACAACAGCCCCCACCTTGCACAGCTTCCACGTGGCAGCAAACAGATCCCTGCAGAGCAAATGCTGTACTTGACCTCTTTTGTTCATCCTGGGGCTGTGCCAGTGAGTGGTGAGCAGGAAGAGTGATGGAGGGGAGCTGGCATCAACTCTCAAACTCTGTAACTCTAATATTTACAATACAAACATGCATTTCTTGTTCCAAACCAACATCCTCTGTAGCTCAGGAAATGCCCCCGTGGCCCTTCCCACCATTGCTTCTCTTCTTAGGGTGCTTTTCTCCCCAGTTATGCCTTGTTCAGCCTGTTCTGCCTCATGACAATGTCCTCTAGCAGAGGCTCTGCACTGACACAGGTAGCAGACTGCCACCTAACACAGCCCCATGCAGTGTGGTCACAGGCAGACCCACCACTGGCCTCCTCCAGTGTTTTCCTTGCTCATGAACAAGCCAGCAATGTATAACCCAAGCTATTCCTGACAGCCTGCCCTCAGCTCTGTGGGCCAAGCCTTGGAAAGCGCTGCCTGCTCTGCCTGTCTCTCTGCTGAGGTACAGGCGGCGGAGAGTCTGCTGGACATGTCTGTCTCGGCTCACTTGTTAGGGAACAGGAATAATTCTCCATCAGACCTTCCCCTGCCAGCTCCCCTCCTGTTCCCTACAGCGGACTGACAACCTGGAGCATCCTGGGGAGCAGCAGGACCTTCCCCATACTTGCTCCAGAGCATTTTTAGACATTAGAGCAGAGCCAAGGGCCAGGATGGTTGTACCCCTGCAAGGGTCCTGGAGCAGGTCCTTCCCAGATAACCCAGCCAGACTAACGCAGCTCATCAGAAGGGCAGGACCTCTGTGATTCTGCTTCCCTGAACAGATCAGCAGGCAGGCACAGCCCTGTGCCCTGCAAAGCCATCACATGATTCAGTGGCATTCCTCCATGTCACCAGTTCAGCCACAACCCTCAGGCACTGGCATGGCACCAGGAAGCTCAACTGTCCCTCTGAAACCACTGGGCAAGTGTCTGTCACCAGCCCTGCACCCTAACTCTCAGGCTCAGAAATTGCCTCAAGTAGCTTGGTTGTGGGCCATACAACTCTATTTTGAAGCACAGCCAGCACCTGGATGTTGTCAGCCTGGTTATCCCCATGGCAAAGGGACTCCATTTGGTGGCTCTTGACTTAATGATATTTCATTTAGCAGAAATTAAACCAAGTGACTAGAACTTGGCTAGGTCAGGCAGAACTGAGTGCCAGCAACACAGAGATGCTTGAAAGCTTAGCTCAGGCTTTTTTTCCCAGAGCTGCACATTTTCTCCCATCCCCCCTAGCTCTCTTGAAACAGCCAAACCAAGTAATTACCCCTTACCCCCCCCCCACCCCGCCTCCCCTCACCTCCCAGCACTTGGAAATAAAGATGCACTGGGAGGAGGTTACCCACAAAGCTAGGGGAAAAACCACAAGGAAAGCAGCTCAGGGCAAACCTGAGCGGGGCAAGACAGGGCGTGCACATGAGTAGGTTTACACAGAGAACAGCCCACGGACAACAGGCTGCAGCAGGGGATGACAGGTCTTCTCTCCCATCAGCTCAGACAGGTGAACCTGCACATGTTTCCATACAGGAGAGGGTGGTTTTGCATCTCCACAGGCACCAGGAACACTAAGAAGTGATGTTTTAGCCACAGTGACGAAGTACCATTTCAGGGCAGTATGATGGGTGGGGTGTGGAAGAGGGAGGAAGGCTACACAATGGCCCATCATCTTCCTCTTCTCCAGTACCTGGCTATAACACTTCCCATTCCTGTGGAGCCAGAGGAGGACTCCTACCAGTCTCTATCACACAGACCTTCCTCCCCAGACACCTCCCCTTTTTGCACAAATGACTCTTGTTTTTCTGGGAAGAAAAACACTCCTTAAGGCCAACTCCAAGCAGTCACAGATGGCTCCCAAAGGGTGATGGGGCACCCATGCCCAGGACCCATTTTCATCCCATGTCTGTACTGCTGAAGCACCCCAGTACCTCCCTCCCAGCCACCTTTCTCAGAAGAGGCTCCACAGGCACTGAACTGAGGTGACACAGCTCATTTCTGAGGAGGCACAGCGGTACAAACCTCCTAGCCAAGAGGGCAAGGAATATTTTCCAAACTCCTTCCACCAAATGCCTGTGCTCCACAGCTACCATCCCCTGGGACAAACCCTTCTGCAGCATTTTCTGCCCCAAACCACACAGTTCCTACACACACTCAGATGTGGAGGTGTTGGGGATCAATTACGAGGCATGCATGGGCAAGATGTCCAAGATTGCTTCATTTGGGAAGGAGATGAAAGGAGGTGTCACCCCCTAAAAATAATACCCTCGTTTTCATCAATCACCCCCTTGCAGCTTCTCCAGAGTGGCAGGGCTGTGTGGCACAATTGGGTGGTAATGGCAGCCAGGCTCCCTGGCACTGACAACAGCCTTCCTCCAGCCAAGAAACACACTCCAAAGAGGGCACGATGAGTCATTGTTTTACATGGGATAGCTCGAGGGACTGCACCACCTTTAACAGGAAAAGTCATTCACTCCTCCAGGGATGTGACCTGCTGGCTGGAAGGCAGCAGCCCATGGGCAAGAGAGGGACAAGGGGTGTGCTGCCTTCAGGAAATGTCAATGCAGGGCGTGGAAAAAGGTTCTGAGCTATTCTCTCTGGAAAGTGATGGATGGGAAGAGCAATGCAGAGGGGTGAGTACATGTCCTGCTCTCATTCCAGCCAGACAGGGAACAGCCAGGCCTGCCAGAAGGAGAAGTGGTTGTGGTGAATGTCTGGAGGTGGAAACACACAGCCTCAGGAAACTGAAGTGGGACCAAAAATCCAAGCACACCTTCCTCCACTTGTGCCCAAGATCCCTGATATCTGTGCACAGTCATCTGCAGGCAGCACCCCTGTAAATGGGGCTCGTGGGACTGGAGTGCCCCTGGCATGCTGCACTGGGGGATGGAGAGGCAGCAGAGCTGCATCACCTCTCTGTCTCATACTGGGGCACTTATGCCAACCACACAGTGGAAATTACTCACAGAGCAGGACTCTCACGCAGAAATCTGAGGGCTGACAGGCATAGGGACAGCCCAGAAGCCCCAGGCACATTAGATGCACTCACGTGGTTTCCAGCCTGTGAGAAGCAGATGGATGCTCCCTGCTTCCTCAGTCTGGGGTTGCAGTGACCCTTGCTCACGACTGTCACCTACCCACAACCATTTCCACGCTCAGTGACTCATGCCAGATGCAATAAAACCGCAGACAGCAGACACGGGGCAGTGGCCAGCAGCATAAGGTGCCACTGGCACCAAGTGCCACCAGACTTCAGGTTTCTCCATCTGGATCCAGCTCCAGGCAGACACATCGACTTTCATCGGAAAACGCCTCAGCCCAGCCTCTCAAGTGTTGAGGTAACCTTTGTGGGGCAGGCAATGCCGCTGTTCCAAGAACAGCACAGACACCTCCTGAGCGGGTGGTGTGACAGGCAGCAGCCCCACAGCTGACCTGACCCCCTTCCCAGCCACAGGCTCCTTGTGGCTGTTGCCCTTGCCACCAACTTTTCAGCACCTTCTCTTTTAGCTTGAACATGTCCCAGCCATGTTCCTTGCGAGCAGTCACACCTGAAGAGAGCCTTCTGACAGGTCACACATGGGGCTGCCACTGCCGTCACTACACAAACGTGACAACTGGACCTTATTCCACATCACCACTGCCTCCTCCACTGAAAGGATCCAGAAACTGCCTCTCCAAGAGGCAACTTCTCCATTCCCACTCCCCAGGATCTGCTGTGCCTTTGGCACGGTTCATGGCTGGGAACAGGACTGGGTGAGACCAGCCCCTGCCGCATCACAGCCTGCGTGTCCCATTCAGTACCACGTGGGATGTGGGATAGGAGGGAGGGAGGCAACAGGCCAATGTTCAGAGCTATTTGGGTTTTTCTCCAAACCACTAAAAAAAGAGGGATCTCTGCTGAAAGTGCTCCAAAGAAACACAGCCAGCATTGCTGACAGTATAATCTCCACTGTCCATTTCTATTAATGCTCTTACAGGTTTAGCAGGAACTGGAAAGCTTGGAGCTGACTTTTCACCGTCCAAGGCGTGCAAGAACTCCCAGATGAGCCAAGCCAGTGTGACCCTGCATGCAGCCCCTACCATCGCCCTTTGGAGAGGCACTTCCCAGCAGGCTGCTGGAGCACTTGCCTGGCAAAAGAGACAATGGACTTGCGTGTGTTTTGCTCCTCGTGCCTGGCTGACAAACCCAGCCCACAGAGCTTCATACTTGCAGTGCACACTCAGCACTCTGCAGCTAGCACAGGCTGAGGGACGATCCAGCACTGAGGGGTTTGCAGCCAGCGCTGCCTCTCTGCCTTCCATCCGCTGTACACAAAGCTCAGGCAGCAGCCGCAGAGGTGACTGCGAGGTTTGAGGGGGTGTCATCAGATGGATGTTTTTTTGAGCTGCTACAAAAAGAACATTAAACTCCTGATGTGACATGGGGTCAGAACATCCTGCACTAGTTTAGATTTCTACTTCGTGTCATACACATTGGGCAGGAAAATAATTTATCTTTCTAACTTTATTGTTTTGCCTTTCCTTTTTTTTTTTTTTTTTTTTTTTTTTTTTATTCCCCTAACAGGAGGCTGCTCAGCTTTTAACCACCTGGAAGAGACTTCTGAAATCTGAAATCCCTGGTCTGTCCAGGCTTCAGCCAGATGCCTACTTAGGGAGTGCTGGCTGTACCCAAGCCAGTGCAGGGACTGGCTGCCACCGGTTCCAGAAGTGACTGATTCAGAGATCTGGCTTCTGGACATGCTTTAAAACCACTTGTGCATTACTCTTGATGTTCGAGATCCTGGAAGGTTTACTTAGGAAGAAGTTATTGCCATTGCCATTAGAAGATATTAAAATTACATAAAGAACCTCCTTGTTTTCTATAAAGCTTCATGAAAGCTCTTTCCTCTTTTGGCTCCCGCTTTCTTGCACAGCTTCCTTTGCCTTTATGTTTCTAAAGATAATTTTTCTTCATTTCTCACTGATGACACCTCTTGGACCATCACAATGCTACCAGCCATAACCAGGCACAGGGGCTGGCACAGCTGGGCCTTGGCTATGTGGCTCTCTCCTGCCTAGAGGTGGAGATGGCTCAGGTTCTGTTTTTCAAGGAAGGCCTTCTTACTCCCATTTATTCAAGTTGAGTCAAGGATCAGCCAGAGAAACTAATCAAGTGATGGAAAACGGTGACAGTGATAGGATTAGCTCACAATAAATCATGCAGAAAGAGAGAGAAGGAATCCAGCTGCTTCAAGGAGCCTGCCAAATGCCCCAGCATGGTCTGTGGGGATCATATTAGGAACAGAGCCAATGGCAGCTGGTCTGGACACTCTGCCCCATTCAGTGGTTCTTCCTAAACCTTCATGTCTCCTCAGCAGCAGGAGCCTCTGGTCACCTGGTACCAGCCTGAGGCAGATGCCAGGAAGGTTTAATAGAAAGACCACAGGCATTTGAGGTGGAGGGATGCATTTTGCTGGGGCAATGTCCCTAGGTCTCTGCTGTCACAATGACTGCAGTTAAGATCTTTATAGGAAACAGAAAATTAACAATATCCAGCAGGAACACGGTCTCTGTGAGCAAATAAAGTATTTGTGTTTAAGTACCATGCAATCTTCTGTTTTCAAATGGTTAATTCCTCCTATAAGCCAAGCTAGAAGCTTTCCAAGAGCAATTTCTCTTCCCCATTATGCCTGTCATTCTCCTGGCCCCAGTTGGCTGCCTGCATTTATAGTACAAGCCTGAACTGCCAGCATTTCCATTCCTTGTCAATAAACTCCTCCTTTGCAGCCTGCTGCCCGAAGGAACTGCAGAAGAAGGGCTTGCAGCAGCAGTGCCAAGGCAGGGATCCTTGCCTGGATGGACAGCGGCTGATAGTCCCTGGGCAAGGCTGCACCAGAGATCCACCTCTCCCTAAAATCCCGCTCATGTGCCCCCATCTCCGGGCAGGCTCAGGCAGCCCACAGCTGCTCACACAGCACCACAGAGCTGCCAAGCCAAGAGACCATCTGCACCAGCCTGCTGCCTCCTGCTCAGCTGCTGAGGCCACGGCAGGCCAGCGTGCAGGGGACCAGGCTGGGCTTGCTCAAAACCTGCCCGCACTCAGGTCTGGTTTGGGCAGATGCTGTTTGTGCCCCCTGCACACAGGCCACCTGCACAGGTACAACAAACAGGAGTCTCCCTCATGTCAGATGGCTCAGCTTGCCTGCTGAATATGTTTCAAGCCATCTTCTCATCTCTGCGCATCTGGGATTGATGATAGCCTCAATCAGCTGATCTGAGAAAAAATGCACACTCAACAAACTCTTCCCAGGGCAGCAGGCAGCCATCCCTCCCCAGGCTTTGCTTCATGGCTCTCATCCCTCTGCTCCCAGCAGAGGCAGCCGAGGGGCTGTGCCCTGCCTTTCTATATGGCACAGGTCATTAGCTGGTGAGACTCTGTCACAAGATGCACCATAAGAAGCTTTACAAAGAGTTGAAGGGATGCACGAGCTCACAGAGGAGGAGAGTAGCGAATTACAGCCTGCTGGAGACTAGGGAGAACCATCTCTGAGAACCATCTCCAGCACACACGGTCCCACCACATGGCCCCTTGTGCCTACTTCTGCTGCATTTAGTAATGACCACTGCCTGAGGCCACCAAAGAGCCCTGTCTCCCCAGCCAGCATGTTCAGCAGAGGACACAAACACCTCCAGTGCCATAGCAGCTCTGAGGCACAAGGGATGCAGCATCACTGGTAGCTGCTTGTCTGAGTGGCTGTTGGATTTAACCCTTCCTGAGAGTGGCTGTTGGCTCTGGGGACATCTCTCTCCTTTTCACAGGGAGTGAGCAAGTTCTGATGGGGACCTCAGGAAGAAGGGAACTGGAAGGCTTGTATCTACCCCACCCAGCAGCAGCTATGGGCTACTGATGCAAAACTCCACCAGCATCAGGTCAGCCTTGTTTGTGTCTCACAGCGCCTGTGTCTGCTGATGCTATTAAGCTAAAGGGAAATCAATATCCCTGATACTGCCAGGAGTAAACTTGGAAGAGACCCAGCTGTGAATATGCTACCCCTGCACCCTTGCCAAAAGGAAGGGCCTGGCTCTGTAGATATGTGCAGGACTGAACTCGCTGCCTTATCCTGTCATGGGGAAATCTGCCAGTGCAGAGACACTCCCATGGCAGGCAGAGCCACACGCTTGCAGGGCAACACAGTACAAATGGGGGTGGGGAACTACTGAGGAGCTTCTGACCTCCAGTTAGTTTGTGCTGATTTCTCAGGTCCCTGCTTTGAAGAAAGCCCTCTGGAACAGGCAAGGCAGCC
Source organism: Corvus moneduloides (assembly GCF_009650955.1). Lineage (NCBI taxonomy): Eukaryota > Metazoa > Chordata > Aves > Passeriformes > Corvidae > Corvus > Corvus moneduloides. The sequence goes on from NC_045486.1 coordinate 11,285,037, forward strand.
CCAGAGACACCACACTCAGCAGCTCCAAACAAACATCACCTTTGAACCTCATGTCGATATTACCCATCTTCCTGCGAGGTCAATGAGGCAACATCTGGCCAGAGAGCAGGCTTGGATTGGGTTCCACATCAGCAGTGAGGCTGCAAACTTGTAGGGAGAGAGAGCACTGCAAGGAATGGCTCAAACCTGCTGCTGCTCCCTCCCTGAAAGAGCTGGGAAAGCAGCCAGGAGATGGAGGGCTATAAATCAAGTGGCATTTACATGGAGAAGGAAAAGCTGTGAGCACATTGTGACTGGAGGCCAGGACTCACGGCCTCAGCATTCCTCCATATCACAGGTGAAAAGCTGATGGGAAGGGACCTACGGGCCCTGTGCACTGCTGTGAAGATCCAAAACATTCAATGGCACATCTCCTTGCACAAGCACCATGGGTAGAGACACCAGCACCTGCCCATCTGCCATGCCCAGGCTAGAGTCTTCCTCATCTGTGACTTGAGCCACTGTAGAGGCAGCAACACCTTCAGAGACACATTTTGGGGAGAAAACAGCTCAAGTCCAGTTGGATACTGCTCTGAGGGAGTCTGTGAAAATTAAGTCCAATTGTGAAAAAGCTGGGTCTCACCAGAATCAGGTGCTTCTTCAGCACAGCAGGTCTCAGCATCCATGCTCAGGGGTTTGTGTACACGGCCACATAACAGATTCCCCCGAGCACAACACCAAACACAGACCTGTGTTTGCACTGTGGTTTGCAGCATCTCACAGCTGCCAAAACAGCCCCACAGTGTGACACCACCCCGACAGGTCAGTGATGAGGGCTTGGTGACAGCGACCAGAGATGCAGCACTGCTGGGAGCACCTTTGCCACTCACTGCTCCAATGTATCAGGGATCACCGGAAAGGTGGAGAGAAGGCAGGACATGCCAACAGACATGGAGGCAACCAGGACTCAAAAGAGCCAGGCTGGGGCCGTCTACAGGGCTGGGGGTGGCTGGTGCTTGAAGAGACCCACTGTAGGTCAGGAAGCTCTCACAGGGAAGGACCTGAGGTGGCACAGGACAACATGTTCAACTGGGACAGAAAAATCAGCACTGAATCCACACACACTCACACCCTCAAAACCAGGCTCTCAACCATGTTCAACACCAAATGGTGATTGTCCTCTCAGCACAGAGCTGCCAGAGGATGTGGGTTATGTGGCCAGGCTTTCCTGCACTGCTAGACAGTGACGAGCCACCTCAGCTGAGGATGTAGCTGCCGAACCCTAGGGTGGCGGAGCCGCTGCAGTCCTAACCAGCAGAGAAACTCTGCTTTCTTCTTCCAGGAAAGACCAACTCCAAGCCCTTCCTAGCCAAATTCCCATCAGTCTGCCTGCCCATAAATTTACAACTATTTATTTAGTCAAAGCTCATCCAGATATTAAGAGCTCAGGGGGACTATGGGGAAAACAGGAGCAGGTAGAGCAGCCAGCCTCTTCCTCCAACAGGCTGCAGGAATCCCCCACTGGCTGTTCAAGGCTGGACACCTCCACACCCTGAAGCTAATTATGTTCAGTGCCACCCCAGCAAGCTAAAGGGAGTGGACTTGTGCAAGGATCTCTGAGGCAAGAATCACCACGTCTAGAAACAAAATTCAGGCAGATCTTTGCCTCTGCTTTAAAAGGTGGGAAGTGGCAAGGGTTATAAGGCAGGGACCTTCAAAAAGTCTATAGACCCCAGACATCCCAATAAGGGCTGCTGCAAAGGGTCTGGGGAAAAGTGAAACTTGCTCAGTAGCATCCAGAAGAAATGCTGGAAGAGAGCTCAGCTTCCCTCCCACTTGCCCTCCCCCTGTCCACCAGAAGCCAGCATAAAGATGTCCCCACATCCACAGGTCCCGCCAGGCTGGCAGGTCAGAAGCACAGCACCAGGTCTAAGATGGAGCTCCGATGCCATGGCTGTGGCCCTGGGCCCATGCGGTGCCCTCTCACAGCCTTTCATCAGCTTTTCAGACTGAAAATCCGTATTTTAGGGAGCTGCCCAGGGCGAGTCACAGCAATGTGTGGGGCTGATGCAGAGACCAATGTGCCAGCAGCAGGGGAGTGTGTGTGCACAGGGCAGTGTGTGCGTGTTTGCTTTTTGCAATCGCTGTCCTGTCTGAGGGGCTCAGACTGAAAGCACACCTGGGGCACTACTGAGCTCTGACAGGTCCAGCCCAGCAAGAGGGGAGCAGAGATCTGTGGGTCGTGAAGTGCTGGGGTGACAGTTCAGGATGTCGGTCACTGCAGGCTCCTCTGGCTACTGGGTGTCCTGGGCTTGCTCAGCTCCATGCAGAGGGGAACTGGCGCTGGTGGCTGCTGGAACCACCCGTGCTGCCTCCTGCACAATCGGGCTGGTGCTGCTGCAGGCCCATCTGCTGAGCAGCCAGCACACCAGGGCTCCTGACAGCATGAGCCTTGCAGTGGCAACGCTGATATCATTTGTGTCCAGGATCCAAGTCACACAGAGCCATTTCTCACACTGTGTCCTCTGGCTCCCCTTCCCTTCCCTGTCCCCATGCACACTGGGTGTCTCTCAGAGCATCACGCTCTCCTTCCAACACAACGAATGAAGCATCATCTCTGCTCCCCAGCTCATTGAACTGTAAGAGAAACCAAACAAGCCCTATGGCCCAGTGCTATTTCCTACACTGAGTGATCTCCTGTGAAGGACATGCAGGAAGAGTTTATCCAAGCAGTGGCCACCCAGCTCCCGGGGATACAGAGAAACTCTTTCTTCCCACCTTTGCCCGTGTAGGGCTTTAACTTAGACTGAAATTTGGCTTCCCAGTGGAAGCCACAGGCAATTGGGAAATGGAGAACAGACAAAGAAGAGACATTTGGGGCTTGAACCCTATTTATCAGAGCTCTAGAACGGACTTGAATGGGTAATTTATTAGAATGACATGGGGTACAAACCTGCAACAGCAAAAACTGGCATAGCTGGAATAAACCACAACAGCCAGCCATGAAGCAAGGATCCCATATCTGGAAATGAGCATCAGGGATGGGGGACAACCTCATAGGGCAGCAGCATATATAGGGGTCATTTAGCAATACCTCCCACCATCCAGCCCTGCTGGGAGGATTTTACTGCCAAGGTGGGGGGTTGTATTTGAAGAAGGGAAAAATTAAAAGATCTGTGTGAATCAGTGGGGAAATTGCAGAGAGCTTGTGGTTGAATACAGACCTGTCCCATAGCTGCAGATCCAGACAGGAGACAGAGACAGGGTGTCCCAGTTTACAGCACTGCAAGCTCTGCAGGCACAGGTGCAAGTATGGCAGAGAGCAGACTGGTCTGAACTGGGCAGCAGAGCCTGGGAATGTGGCGTTCAACTCCCCATTGAGACCAGTCGTTCTCCTCCATCCATGAAGAATTTTACTGGGGGAAAAAAATACCTCCAGCTCCTAGGGCAGGTCCATTTGTCCCTGTTTTCACTCTCAGTGCAAGCTGTACTGTGCAGGCAGGACCAAGGCACAACAGTGTTAAACCCGGGCCTTTCAGGCCACCAGAGCTACTCAGTGAGATGTTTCCCCCTGCTCAGACTGGTAGTAGTCCTTAACTGCCTTTGAACAAGGCAAGTTTTGGGCTTTTGCCCAGCTACGCCTCAAAGCCTCAAAGTGAAACATCCCTCCTAAGCCCCTCAGAAGTATTTGGGGAGTTAAACTCTTCTTTGGGTACTCAGCTCCAAGGGGGAGTACTGGGAGTTAAGTACCTAATGCCTTTGTAGTTTCTTGGCTTCTGATAATGAATCCTGGGACAGACAGCTGTGTTTGCACTGGAATTAAGATGGAGGGTTTGTCATGCTCTCCATTCAGATGCTTGCAGGAAGCAAGGACCAAGAAGGAAAACCAAGCCCATAACAAATTCCAACACCCCTAGGAGAGCCCTGGCCACTGCATGAGCACTCATCTCCCAGCCTCGGACCTCACTGACCTGAACCAACACAGGCAAAAGTCCTACCGGTGATGTTTTTGTGGAGTACTTTTTGCAGGATACTGTAGTTTTGTGAGTGGGTGCAGGTGCATCGTGCTGCCAGACAGAAACAGCCAGGCTGAGATGCCAGAGGAATGCGAGGCCAGGAGATGCTGGATCCAGTTGGCAGAGCCACTGGGATACGAATTTCTCCTGTGGGGACAGAGTTAACTCCGGGTGTGCTAAGCCCACTCCTTTCCCCTCCAAAATCTCTTGCACATATCAGAGATTCTCAGGAAACTGTATAAAGCCAAGAAGGACAAGAGAAAGCATTCCTCATGAAAAGCCCGGCCCTCGGGAGCAGATGGGCTTCATTACTGTCCTGCTCTCAGCACCAGACTGGGTGGATTTTTCTACCCTGACAGGTCATGGATGGAGCATTTCATGTCTTTTCCAAACACAGCAAATCTGAGGCCTTCCAGCCTGTGTTTGCCAACATCTTGGCTGACAAATTGTTTCTGTACTTCGAGTACTGGCTCCTCAAAAGGAAGGGGCTGCATCCTGGGCATCATGACTGTGACTGGGAAAATGAGCTGGGCAAAACTGCCCCATGACCAAAACAAAGAAAAGAAAACCAACACCATCTGAGGGTGTCTTAGACTTTTCATCCCAGCCTGTACTTGCAGCCTTAGCCAGGGTAAGAGCAGCATCGCCCTCCTTATCTGGAAGGCTGAGGACATGTGTCAGCCAGCTGCAGGCACGACCCAGGCTCAGAGCATTCGCTGGCTGCGCACGTCCCAAGGCAGCGGCTGAATTTCAGCCTCCAAATACCTTTAAACAATGGGGAGGAACTGAGGCCTAAAATAAGCTCTTTCCTGTTCTGGGAAAAAAAAAAAAATCCCTGGTTTAGAAAGGTCTGCTAATATTTAAGTGTGTATTTATCTCCATTCACTCCAGGTCTAGGTGCACTTGTAGGTTCAGGGACTAGGGCTCTGCGGGTCAAATCACTGATCAACTCTATAATCTCTATAATAATTTGTACTCCCCTGAAGGGACCAATCTTCAGGCACAGAGATGGAGCTGACTGAGATCAATAAATCTGGAACAATGAGAAGCAAGAGTTTCTCCAAGACCTGCTGGTGCTGAGGGGTGTTGGGCTGGGCAACTGAAACCACCTGAGAATTGGCAGAGAGTGGTGGCAGTGGTGTCTTCCATATCCACCTTGGCACATCAGAGGGCTAAGAAACACACAAAAATGGTGAGGCAGTTTCCTACCTGTGGTATCTGCTACATGTGTTGCTGTGGCTTGTGGCATTGCTGCTCATCCTCCTGCAACACCCCAACCCTTCTCTCTCAGGCTGGTGAAGGGGTACCTCCACTCCAGGAGTGGTTGGAGAAGGCTTTCCTCGGTGCCCCGAGGAGATCCAGCTAGTTGATACAGGAGAAGATCAGGATGGAGAGAGGGCTCTTGCTGCTTTCTAACTTGGAAAGCTTTCTGAAACAGTATCACAACCTTGGCACTTCTTGTGAGAGTCAGACCAAAGGCTGAGTATGTCTCACCTGCAAAGCCCCGTGAGGTCCAACAGCTTGTGCTGACAGCAGGTTGTAAAACAACACGGGGAGTGCAGAACCCAGCGTTGAGCAAGTGCTGCTAAAAAGACCTAAGAAACAACAGCTGGATGCTGCAGACGGACAGAGCCAGAGCAGAAATACAGGAGCACTTTGAGATTGAGAGCTTTTCCTTCTTTCTTATTGGAGAAAATCTGCCAGCTTTCTGGATGTCAGTGCAATTTGCCTACTCACGGTTGCCTCAAAGACATACCATTGGGGTGGCCCCAGAGCAGTGGCCTGCAGAAACCTCAGACCAGATGAACACAGGGCCTTAGGACCTGCCACTCACCTCCCTCGACCTCCTTCACATGTTCCCCCTTCCCTCTATCCCACATATGTACTAGCAGAGCCATCCTGCCTCCCCCACTCTTGCTAAAATCAGTGTGGTCCCCCTGAGAACAGCAGTGACCAAAGCTCTGATGTAGACAAGGAATGGCAGCCTCCAGTATCTCCTGCTGTGCCAGCCTAGATGTGCTGCCAGCAGAGTGAGATGAAACACCAGCCTGAGAGCCCCGCTGCGTATTCTCACCTCTATGCAGAAAATGTACAGCGTGCACAAGTCAGCACAGCTAACGGTGTGCTATTCCTGCAGGGAACAGCAGAGGAACATCAACTCAGAAGACGGATGACGATCATGCCGAGGCCACACAGGATCTCCTGGATGGCTGTAGGGTGGCACCAGTAAAGCCAAGGCCTCCTGACGGCCCTCATCACTCCCTGAGCCCAGCTGAGATGGCATGAGGTTTTCTGAGAGGTGAGTGCACCTGCCCATGGCGCAGGAGGTGTTGAAAGGTGACTGCTCCAGGTAAACCCCTGAACTATTCACTGTGGCAGGGTGTGGAAGGTCCAGTGGCCAGTGTGCTCAGCACCACTTCAACACCTTCCTGCTACGCAGACATCCTGCCCTTGGCCACGTATCTGCGAGCCTGGAGCGGGACAGCTGATGGCCAACAGGACAGACAGGACACCACCCACTTGAAGCGAGCAGAGAACAGTCCATGGCACAGCTGCACCCCAGGGCCAGGGCAGAGCTGGGACTACAGCCCCCGTGTCTGCTCACTGGTACAGCCAGCAGGAAGGAAAGGCAACAGAAAACAACCAGGGCCACGAAGTCAGGGCACTCAAGCCCATCTCCGTGTGGAGCACCGAGAGCTGTCCCACCCCTCTGGCAAACACACCAAGCCCATTCCTGCCTCCAGGAGGTACAACAGGGAATTCTGCCACTGACTTCAGTACAAACAAATTCAGCCCACCACCAAAATAACCAACTCAGTGGCATTTAGGAGCAGAGTTATTTCAGCCCAGGCTGGTGTGTGGGTGTTCCTGAGGCAGAACAAGAAAGCCTTATTCCAGCACAGCCATGGAGCTCAGTGCAAACCACTCTGGCATACAACTGTCCGGATGGAGTTACAAGTGGGCAATGCAAACAGAGCAGTTAAATCCTGCTCCCCGAGCTCAGTGAGCCCTTAGCACTCTCAAGCTTAAAGGTTTCTGGTTATATTATCTTTCTTCCCATGTTCTATTCCTTGTCCTGGTCACAGGAAGGTTTGGTCTCTATGTGCCATTAGCAAGGATTAATTCAGCGTGTTCCATGGACTGTGGGTGGCCCAGGGAAGGCAACCTGCTCAATCCTGCTAACGACAGAGAAAGGATCTGATTGCTCCTGAGGGAAACTCCTAGCATTGCTGCTTTTTTTTCCTAGCATTTTTCTTCATTATTGTATAAAAACCAAATGACACCAGACAACTAGAACTCCAAATAACCCCCAGGCAGCCATCACTTTAAAGATGACATTTTCGTTTGCAAATTGTTTACCTGTTATTGTAACTTGTAACTTCTAAAATTCAAGTAATTGGCCTCAGTTTGTTTTCCTTTGGGATAAAAAATGAAGCAATCTTTAGTTTGCTTCTTTTCTGTATATGGTAATGACCTTTCCTCTGCTTTTTTCTCACTGACGTGAAGAGGAAAGGAAAAACTGTAAACTGCAAAAATAATAAGGGAAAGAAATGGCACAAAAATGAAGGCTGGACCCAGGGAGAGAACTGTGTGGCTAGAAAATAAGCCGATGTTAGAGAACATGAATATTGCTTGAACTCACCTCTTTTTTGAACCCAAAGGGGCAAATCTGCAGAGGGCATCCACCACCCTCACAAATGGGTTCCCACTGAGTGACAAACATTACTTGGTTGCAGTAGTTGGAGATCCCTACCTCAGACCTGTCACCACCTATGGGAACTTTCAGAAGCCACACTTGGCCCACGTGAAAGAACAGATTCGCAGGGCGTTGCATTTCCCAAAGCCTCAGCTTCTCAAGGTAGCATTCCAGACCCAAATTCCCTCCCACCTCTCGTGAGACACCACCACCATTACCATCACCCTGGTTTGCTCCAACCTCACGGGAACTCTGTGTGAAACCGTGTTGAGATCAGGTAAGGAATTAAAGTCAACCAAGCACAGAAAGTTCTGCTGACTCAGACCAGCAGAATCTCATTTTTGAAAACCAGAGCCCTGAAAAGAGACACGTTTTCCAGTCAGATGCTAGAAAGCATATCCAGTGTGAAACACAATCATCTCTTCATTAGCACCCCTGGAGATTAAAGCTGATTCAACACCGCACTTTTTACTGAGCAGCCCCAATACTAAAATAGGATGCATAAATCATTTCCTTAAAAACAGAAAAAGTTACCAAGGAATACAATACTGATTATGGTCTTCTGGGATTTCTGAATTCATCTGACAAACTTCGCATGCTCATCTAGAAATAACAAATGCTCACTGAAACCCAACTCTTTTCAATCTTACTCAGCCAACAAGTTATGCCTTTTTTATTTTTAGGAAAAAAACACATTAAAGTGATGGAGCAGCCCCTATAAAAGGAAATCACATTTCATTTAGTCCATACTGATAAAATTCCATTAGCGTTTCAGTCAAGTCAGTCTTCTGAATTTTAAGATGTAGCTCTAAAGGCCCCATTGATGGATTGCTGCTGTACTCAGAAAGCATTAGTACATTGTTAAAACGGCAGGAATTACCCAATAACGTTTCTTAGGAAAGAGGAACTAATTTCCTCAAAGGAGCAGAAAAAGGCAGGGAAATAAATTAACCCCCCCCCAACACAAAACGGTCTAGATTTTAGTTCAGAATTGTTTCCCAACTTGAAAGAAACTTCTAAAAGCACACACTAGTGAAGTCCCTTGAGCCATTCAAACAGATTCCCCAGGAATTTTAGTGACCGGGGGTGTAAATCGGCACTTGCGGGACAGAGCAGCTCCCCTTTCCCGTCCCGACCCCGGCACAGCCTCGGGAGGGCTGCACGAAGCTGTGCACAGTTCCATGACCGCACAGAACACTGTTTCATGCCCCGCAGGGACACCGAACGGGACAGCCACCCCAGAGAAGGCTTAGAAAGGAGACGCGGGTCCCACTGCGGAACAGCGGCGCCGGGACGGTAACGCCGCTCACGGGCGAGCGCAGCGGCGAAGTTCAATGGGCTCAGCCGAGGGATGGGCAACCCCCGGCCAGTTCACCGGCGGACACAACTTCAGCTCGCCGCGGACCGGCCGACACCCGAGGGGCTCCAGGAGCAAGGAAGGGGCTGCCCGCCGTGCCTCGCTCCCCGCTCCGCCCGCCCGCTCCCGCCGGGGGACCCTCCGAGAGCGCGGCGCTCCCGGACCCACCTGGGCTGAGGCTGCTCTGGAAGTAGAAGAGGACGAGTAAGACCGAGCCGAGGCCGGCGGCCAGCGCCAGCCGCGGCGCCCGGCTCCGCCGCATCCTCGGCCGCGGCTGGCGGCGCAGCGCCCGCGGCCCCGGCCCCGGCCCCGGCCCGCCGAGCCCCGCCGGGCGCCGCCGCCGCCCCGCCCCGCGCCCGCGACCCCGCGCCCGCCCGCAGGAAGTGACACGGGGCGGCTCAGCCGCCGCAACGGGAACTTCGCCCCCCGAGAGCCCCGCGGCGCCGGCGGCGGCTCGGCCCGGCCAGCCCCACCGCGGGGGCGGGGGCCGGGGCGCGGGGCCGGGGGGCGCTGCCTCGCCCGGTGCCGTGTCCGCGCCCCGCCGGCGCTCGGGAGTGCGCCCTTCCCTGCCCAGCTCCCGTCACGGCTTTAAGAGTCCCCGAGGGGAAGAGGGAGTCGCTGATGTGCTGGCAGGGTCGGGAGTTTCCTGGTGACTTTGCGCGGTCAGTGCTTCGGAAGCATCGCAAAGTTTCGTGGCCTAAAAATACACGTGGCCTTAAAATACACCTCTTCTTTTTTTTTTTTTTAATATTCTTTTGGCTACCCCCGGCCCTGCAGACTTTTACTGAAAGCAGTAATGCTTCTGACTAATTCCACCTCAAGCAATAAATTTCTGTAGAAGGAGGACATAATTTTCTACTACTCTCGGGATGCTTTTGGAAAGTGAGAGCGCAAAGTTGTCTTACTGCATCCTCTGTCCCCCAGGCTCTGTCATCACAGGCAGAACCAGCCCGGAGCTTCTTTTGCCCCAGTTTTGAAATAGCAGCAATGCTCTTCACCCAGCTGTGTAAAACACTTGAGATCTACTCAAAGGCCACCTGCCAAATTAGCCAGGCCGAGAGCTGGATTCCACTGACAACACTCATTCACTGCTTCTCTTCAGCCCCAACACAGTTTTAAGAAAAAGAGGATAGCTCAAGGAGGAGCCACTGGGAATGACAAAGAAAGTCTGGGTATATGTGCATGCTGGGCTTCGTTCTGCCCTCATTTAGGGCAGAGGAAACCAGGAGGAAAATCTCACTTGTAGTGAAGGAAGTTGGAATGAAATAAGCGCACATGCAGCACCTTGCAGGCTGCGTTGGGCTATGACCGTGGAATTACACAGCTCTTTCAAGCCCTTGTTGGATGGTCTAGAGAGGGGCAATAGAAATGAGACCACAACAGAGAGCTTCTTGCAAGGGCACACCAGTGTGTGCAGTAACCAGCCAGAAAGATAACCTCAGCATCAGAGCCCTGTGCCTGTTTGATACATGCAGGGAAGGACTGTGGCCCCAACCACTGGGGAGCAGGATAAAGTGCTAGGAGAGCGCTGCTGGCTGGCAATGCATCTGCAGATGCACCTTGCTCTCTGTTGCAAATGGTGCAGTAATTTTGGCCTCTTGATGAGTGTGGAAAGATTTGGGGTCTGCCTCACGTGCAAAGATGGGCTGAGAGACCTCAGGGGCAGCAAAAGGGATGGCTGGTACTGCTGTCCTTGACGCTAGAGAGAGTTCAAAGACCGAAGGCATATCCAGCCTGAGCAGTGGGAACCCCTTTGGAGTAGCTTTCCAGGAGCTGGAAGGTGTACTCGAGACCGTTGGTGAATTTTTCATTATTTGCATCTCCCAGTACTGAAACACCAGAAGATCTAGCCTAAGGCCCCCAGAGGAGCTAAGGAAAATAATCATCCCTTTAGCCCAGCTTCCCTGGGTTCAGCAGGAGGAATAAAAACAGTAGAAATGACCAAACTTCACCCATAGCTGGAAATTCTTTGAAGAAGATACAGTAAAACATCCCAGTAGAAACTCAGGCACTGACCTGTCGAGTCCTGCTGCCTGCTGTCTGTATTTCATCCCCGGGGGCAGGGCCAGGGCCATCTGTGAGCACATCACATATGCGAGGCTGGTCTTCCAGCAGCAAGGTGAACGTGCTGTTCAGATCCACAGGGCTAAAAGCAGAAGCACATCATGAGGATTTCATAGGACTCCTATGTGGACTCAGCTGCAAATGCACCCTTTTTCAAAGGACAAACCCCTTTTAGATGGACGAGCACATTTTCCAGGGGGAAGAGGTACATTATGGTAAGAGGTGACTGCTGGCAATGGCAGCAGCTGCTGGGAGGTCAGGCCTTTGCTGTTGCCTATTCCTGTGGTGTGACAGACCTTCCTGGTCACACATGCTGCTCTCTTGTACCATCCCCCTTCCCCTGCAACCCCACCATTCAGAAAAGAGCAACCCCAGCCCGTTAAGGCAGACAACAGTGACCAGAGCTTGCTTGAGAAGAAAGGCCACCCCAGATATGTAGAAGGGCACAAGATTAAACTGTCAGAGTCTCAGATTATGATCCCAAGCCTATTACTAATGGAATAATCAGATTCAGTCTGCTTTGGAGAAGCCCTTCTCTCCCTCCCCAGGCACCACTGGTAGCTGGAGAACAGCAGATGCATAGAGCACACATGAAAATACAACTGCTCAGCAGCACATGTGAAATGAATGTGGTAAGCACTGATCCCTGGTGCCTTAATCTGTTGCTTTGACAGGTTAATTGGAAGAACTGAGAAACGAGTATGGCAATGGCTCCTTCCCTGACAGCCTGTGAACTCTTCCTGGAATGGCCACCCTGCTCCCTGTCTGTGCAGTGCGTCCCACCGTGGGGTTCAGACCATGGCTGGGGCTGTTTATGACTGTTAAAACAATACTGATAACCAAAAATAATGATCAAAAGGTACTAAAAACATGCTGCGGAGGGAAATTATTTGTTAATGCCAAGGTCTGAACTTCAGCTGACTTGTAGGTGAAGAGGAAGTGCTGTTTGCCTACAGAACGATGCTGTGCCTTTGATGCAGTGCATGCTTGATTCCCCCCCTGCTCATTAGTAGTGCTCATTACTGTCTTCTCAGCAGGTTTCTCCCACATGCTTTGCTTTTTCCCAGGACCTTGGTGCCTCTGAGTGAGATTAGCCCTGAGCTTTGGTCTGATGACCATGTTGAATAGAAATTAAACAGCGTCTAGTTTCTGCTGGAAACTGAGGAATCTGTTGTACTCCTCCCCGAGGCCTGGCTGTCCAGCCACTGTGAAAAAGAGCCTTTCTAGGGGATATTTTGACTTTGCACTCAGTTGTTTAGTTCTGGAGCCGCAGAAGCAGTTTTCTCGGGCCTCCTGCCGGTGAGACTCCCATCTGCTGGTGGCCCTGGTGCACTGACTGTGTTCCCACTGCCCCGGGTGTCACCGAGTCAAGGCTTGGGCAGAGATGTAGGGAATAACACTGGTGCAGCACAGGCTTTCCTCAGAGACCAGCAGCTGGGAGGTGCTCCAGAGTTTTGAGAACTGCATTAGACATCATCCTGCCTCTGGGATTTCCATGGGCCCCAGTGTATCCTGATACTCAACGCTGTGTTTTAAAATTTATGGCATCACTGTAATGTGCTGGCTGAGAGGGACCTTGCAAAGCCCCAGCTCATCCTCTGCTTGGGCTTGTTCTGCAAGTTTCCCCAAGATGGACACCTAAGATCTTGCCAAGCAATCCTTTCCAAGTTTACAAACCCTCAAAAAATTTTCCTAACACCTTAAATGAACCATCCTTGTCAAAACTGGGACCCGTGACATTTTTCTGTGAAAGATAAGCAGAGTGCCAGGTTCTGTCACTTTTTTGTATTAAAAGGAAAGGTCACTGCTGCTGAGCAGGAATAGTTCCTTTCTCAAGCAGTACATTGATTTTCCATCATCTCCTGTAGCCCTTAGCACCTGCAGGATGTGACCTTTCAAATATCATTTCATCAATGCACTTGTGTTTATGCTCACTTTGCACTGATATGCAAGAGCCTTACTTCACAGCAGCAGAGAACCACGCTGGGATGGGCTTTTCACCATTGAGTGCTGAACTAAATATTGGCAAGGTCAGTATATAAAAGACACAGGTTGGATAGAAGGTAAAAATGACATTAAATACCTCTGGAGAGGTAGCTGGAGGATTGCTATTTACATATAATATAACAAGATGTTTTGTGTATCTTTTTAAAATGTAATGCCAGATTTTGCCACTTATTCATACAAAATAGCACCGATGCCTTGAGAAATCTCCTTGGTCTCAGAAGGACAGGACAGGGAAACACCAGGAGCCAATCCCAAAGACATTCCACACCCTGAGGAATCCCACTGATTTGGCGGGTATAAGTGTACCTTGCCTAAAGTTAATCAGGTTCTTATGCCTCATCAGAAGAAAAGTACTAAGGGTTAGAATAGTGCACATAGCGTCTGCTTCTGAGTAGTCAGTATTGTAACCTGGCTAATTCCACAGCTTCTCAACCTTTCTGTTATCCCCTCACCACCTAAAAAAGAAAAAGCTAATGACTTCCCAGGGATCCTTTTACGATTACCTCCTGATCTCCTTGGAAATCTTCCTGAAGACCAAGGAACTAAAAACTGGGCTGTCTTTTCTCATTTTGACATGCTGGTCTCTGTCAAAATATATTTCAAGGAAACACACCTTTAACTTTCTTTCTACCACAATTTAAAAATGAAATAAAATAAAACAAAACCCAGCAGCTGTTTTCTTTTAAAAGCACCAGTGGTAATGGAAGCAAACCAAATTACAGGCTCTAAGGACAACTCTCTGCCTGCATCTACAGGAAATGCTGTTGGTAGGATGGAAACTCCCATCAACCTTTTTATTCAGTGGTGGCAACTAGGGACTGTATTGTCTTTTGTACCAGGCATTTATATTTCATTAGTTTATATACTGTTCCCAGCTGGGAGCTTGCTCTCTGCTGATGTCTGATTGAGAGGCTCGCCTGAGAAAGGGATGTGATTTACAGATAGACACTGGAAAGCCAATTGACCTTGGCATGATGATGGGAGTTGTGCAGTTCCTTCAACAGCAAGAGCAGCAAACCTGCCAAGCCTCCCATGAGGAGCACGGTCAGGGTTTGCCTCTTGCTCTGCTGTTTCTTGCACACTCAGAGCAGAAAGCCACAGCTTTTCTCCCTGCTGCCCAGAGCAGCTGGTTGGCTCTGCCCTGCACCTCTGTACCAGCTGTGGTCAGGGCTGTACAAAGAGAAGATGATGGCTGAGATGGGAACCAGCCAAGGACGCCGTATCCCAAGGGAACCCAGTAAATCTCTGCAGCAAAACCCCACCAGGCTTGTGCCCATCATGTAGCAGAGCAGAGCAGCTCAATACACAGCTTCTCTGGCTTGCAAGGGAACACAACTCAGAGGGAGGAGATGGAGGGAAGGAATTTTTCTGCTGTGTCACACAGATCTCCTGTGCCAAGGCTTTGCACAGAGCAGGGTCTCTCATGCTCAGTGCTCATTCTTACAGCCTGGTTATGGTGGCTGGGAAAGAGGAATTAGAGCATTTCATGCACAAATAAAACCCCATGCATTTCAAGTTTCCTCTGGAGGTGGGAATTTCTCCCTCTCATTCCTTAAGCTGTTGCTCTCTCCAAGGAAGAACCGTGTCCACAGTATCACAAGGGTTCTGAAGGGAAGGGTAAAAACCCCTGAAACAAGACCCATAGAATTTTGCCTGGCTCAAAAACACCTAACTCAGACCAGGTACATTGTCAGACTTTTTATAGGATCCAAATTACCTTCTCTTGCAGGTTTCTCAGTATTTGTCACCACTGAGTGTTCACTATTTAATAAAAATACCTTCTTTCTTATTCATACCTTGTACTGCAAATCCCAGCAACACCAAATCCTGTTTTGGGGAAAAAAATACAAATATTCCTATAGTTATATACCCAAATCCCTCAGGGCAGAATGGTCTCTCAAAGGCCCAAGCCTGTAATTTTTGAACCAATGGAAAAGCCTGACTGCATCCTACGCCTTGCTGCATCACCTCACAGGGCGACACAGCAGTATTTAAGTCCTTGAGGGATTATGAGAGCTGCACTACTGCCCAAATTTGGGGTTAAAAACAGGTCATGGCTAGTCTTCCCCAAAAAAATGCTTCATTTGACTACTCTCTACATCTGGGGGAACACACTGCAGGGTCTGCATTACTGGGTAGCCCTAAACCTCACAGAAATTCACCATGACATGTTTAAGGTGTTTGGGAATCCAGTGTTGGCAGCTCTGTTAAGCCTCTGTCTGCATTCAGGCACTCTTGGACCTCCCCAGCAGAGCCAGGTGAGATGGGTACAAAACCTGCACCACATGCTGACCTTGCTACCACAGTTCCAGCATGTCAGAACAAAAAATTCTCTCCTTGGAGGCACAGTTTGCATTCTAAATATTCCCAAAATGGGGAAAGAGGGCCTGAGAGATGCCATTGAGAAACCTCTCCATATTTCAGGGCAATTTGAGCACCGTGCTTTCAACCATTTGGCTGAAGCTGGTGATAGGGAAGCAAAAGGCAGTGCTTACCCACGCAGACACAGTGCCTTTGTGATGGATTTGCAACCCAGGATTGTTCGATCGAAGCCTGTAATGAAAAGGCCAGATCTGTGGCTACTCTAAGCATTTGCTCAGAGACTGTATTCATTTTTATCCCAGCTGAGGGACCACGTCCAGGATATATACATTTGATAGAAAGAAATTTGTTAACGGCATGCTTTTATACCTTCACAAAAGGTAGATTATTCTAAACTGGGCTTTATTTGTTTGAAAGCACATAACTCAGCAGCACAGACAAGCCTGGTGTGTCTTAGGAGCAGAGCAGATAGCAAAGACTGCTCAGAAATCTCTCTGGAAAGTCCTGTTTCCTGGACTTCAGTTTATTTACACTGACTGTTCATGACCAGAATCCTAGGACCAAATAATCTGGTCTTGGGGTCTTCTGCATCCAACCAGCCACAGCCAAGAAACAGCATGAGAGAGACCTCAGCTTTAGTACCTCATCTGGAGAGTCCCTTTCTTAGCACAGCAGCACTGAGCACAAGATTGTGACCTGGGGTGTCGCACTCTGTAACTCCCCTGGTCTGAGCAAAGGCAAATTAGTCCCTGAGAGTGGAGTGAGGGGG
The DNA here is from genome assembly GCF_009650955.1 of Corvus moneduloides. NCBI lineage: Eukaryota > Metazoa > Chordata > Aves > Passeriformes > Corvidae > Corvus > Corvus moneduloides. Next base: position 11,301,248 of record NC_045486.1, read on the forward strand.
TGTTTTGTGGGGACAAATGCTTGTGGCCAAGGGAAGCATCTTCCCAGCCCTGCAGGGCATTGCTGGAGCAAGCTCTCTTCCCTGGAGCACTCACATTGCTGCTACAATGCACACGTCCATCTGAAATGGCTCCAGAGGGAGGGAGAAATACCCACACTGTAAATAACAACAGTGTGAATTGCCATCAGTGGTCAGAGCAGTACTATAGAAGTCTCTTCAACCACAGAATGAACATGTTGAGATGCTTCTCTTTTTCCTTAAAACCCTGTGTTATAGGCAGAGACAGAGGTCCCATTTGTTCTTGTCCCTCTCATATCAGGGAAGTTGGAGCAGGTCTGTCCTTTCTCCCCTTCTATAACAAGCACCCCATGACAGCACAACCAGACCATCCTGAAATACTGACATTGCTGAATCTTTCTACAACAAAGCAGCCTGGCCCTGGGGAGAGAGGAAAATGAACAGAGATAACTGTATGGAATGACATTTTCAAAGAAGCCTGTGTATCTTAGGTACTGTCCTCACTGACCATGTCTAGATGAGGTTGTAGGTTCCCAAATCCCTTTAGGACTGCTGAAACATTCCCTCATGACTAAAAACAGAGCTTCTTGTTTACTGAAGGAGGTGCAGTTAAAATAATCATCATCATCAACTAAATACCTTTAGTGAGTCTGTACCCTGTACAAAGTCAGACTCAGGTTTGTTACTGCAATTTTAAGCATAGAGAAGTAATTGCATATGTCTGAACATGACAGGGCTGGTCAAATCCAATTCAAACAGCTTCTGTTTCATGGAAACCCTGGCTGAAAAGGCATCTAAATATTCTTAGTCCAGCTCTTGTTCACGATACTCTACGTTTTCACTATTCTTGGAAGCCTGAGACACTATTTTTACTTAGACTAAAAATAATAAAGGCTTTTCTTCAATCCTCTGGGTGCCTTAATTGAATTACATCTGCATTAGAAAATTCCAGCACTGCTAAAATCAGACAGCCACCGACCCATAATGTCTAGGAGGTCTATCAAGTAGGCATGGTGTCTGCCTCCACCAGAAACTATATCCAGAGGTGTCTTTTGCAAGAAGTTTAGTCCTGGAGAGGTAGCAAATCAGCTTAGTATGGAGTGGAGAAGGCCCATTCCAAGTCTCTGAGCCACTGCAAAGAAAGCCGAGCCAGCTGGCTTCAGTCTTTCCTAAAGAGATCTCTCAAACAAGCACTTCAGCCCAGTGTCCAAAGACAAAAGGGAGCAGGGCACTGGATTTGCAGCTGGAGCTTTTATTACTACCACAGTTAATTCAGGAGAAACAGCCCAAGTAGCCCTGCAGATTGCAGGCCAAACCACTCAGATCAAAGGTTTCCAGGTAGTGCCTTGGCCTCTTCTTGCAGAGATTGGCCATGGAGGGATGATTCATGAGCTTCTGCTCCATGAGCTCCCAGAAACTCAGGCCTGTGAGTTCCACTCTCAGTTTCCAAATGCGCTCAGTTGCAGCCTGTCCCCTACTATGGGCCACCCTGGTGGAGGCACCAGCATTGAAGCACAGACAGTGTGGGTGAGTTACTGGTGCTCTGCACTGCTCAGGGCACGGCCAGACCTCCTCTCAGAGCACTTGGCTTGTTGTGTTAGTACTGCTGACAATGTTGAAGAACGGTCTGACCGCTACCAAATCTATATATTGATGGCAGCTATTAAAGAGGTTGCTGTATTTCCAGCAGGTTGCAGTGAGACAGGCTCTATCCTTTTCAGTGTCATGAAAATAATCCACAGAAACACCCATGAGCCTGACCTTCTCTGAAGTTTGCCATCAGTGAGAGGGGAAGAGAAAAAGCTACTTCGTTTCTACAGACGCTCTCAGCAACAGTGTGATTTCAGCAAAGCCAGAGAGAATTCCAGTTCCTCTCTCAGTTGAGGAAGACAGCACGATCATAATGCCTTGCCCAAACACTCTTTCTAATGAACAGTGCAGCCAGTGTCATTGGAAAAAAAATAGAAAAAAATGAAGCAAGTAGAGTGTTGGTGGTTTTTTTTTCTTGGCTGCTACTTCTGCGGTTACAGCTACAGCTAAAAGCAGCAGTAGCAGGTTACAGCAGAAACTGAATATGCTACTGTGCAGAGGTTCAATTCAGTGAACTGCACAGATATAAATGGGCTTTTAAACTTCAGAAATTAATTTAAACAAAACATGATTATCTCTTTCAATGAGGGCACGTCCAGAAAGCACCAGCTGGATGCAGTACAAGGTAGCTCAGGCATGTGTTGCGATGTTTAAAACCTAAATCAATGAGAACTGCACTGAAGCTTGCTCTGTTTTATTTCCATTTGGCATCCTGGAGCTAATGGAGTGAAAGAGCTTGAACAAAGTGCCTCAGTCAGCCTCTCTGTGGCTTATGCCCTGAGATGCCCCTGGGCAACAATTCTGTCCTGCAGTCTTCCAGAGGGCTCTCCCAAACACAAGATGGGGGACTACAGCCACTCCCAACCTCCTGGTTTGAACAAAGAAAGACAAGGAATACCTAATAATTAGTGAGGAAATACAAACCTGCTGCTCAAATTGCAGGGGTGGCAGAGAGGGACATGCTCTGAGGGAACTATGAATCCGTACTGTACTGCAACATGGCTCTCATCCAAGCTTGCACGGAGTGTGCAGGCTCAAGCTCCCTGTGCAGAGCTCCTCTTTGCACCATGAGGCTGGGAAGAGCCAGGGGCTGCTGCTGTGCCTCAGCCCTCTGCTGAAGGGGGATCAAATCCCTCTGGGCTGAAAGCACTGAGTTCATGTCACGTTTTAATGATGTCCACAGACCATGTGGAAAAGCTTCGTGCTGCCCAGCAAAGCAGCTGAAACGGAGCTGTAAGACAATCAGTGAGAGGGAATCATGGTTAAACATTACCTAGAAATAGGGCTGGCCCAGAATATAAACTCTGGCTCCATGCTAGGAAAAGGTTAGGAATTAGGGGAAAAAATGTAATAAAGGTCTGCTATTCTGTCAATTGTCATCCCCACCGCAGTGCAGTGTATATGACCTTACTGTTGTCCTGTACTTTTTGTTCCCAGTTCTCTTCCCAGTCGTGTGTGTGTCTGAGAGTCTGTCAAGCAGCTGTGTGGTGTTTTACTGCCTGCTGGGTTAAACCACGACTACTGTCCTCTCCTATTCTGCTCCCTTAGCTGTACTTTCTCTGGTCATTGGTTTGTAGCCAGCCAAACTATTCCTGCAGAGCCCAGCAGAGACTCATGATGCTAAACCAGCCAGGCATGCAGTCAAGGCAAATGCTAACTTTCCAGAGTCTCCTCTCAGGATGTCCAGAGCTTGACAAAGTCGGCATGACTCCATGGATCTTGTGAGCCACTGTCTGACTACACAGGAATTTATAGCTATGTGGTTGCTACAGCTTCAGCTGAAGAAGAGATATACTTAACTGGTTTTCCAATGAAATCTTCACTGGACAATGCAGAAGCCAAGAAAAGAAAACCATTCTCAGCTGAAGTCTCTCAAATGTATTCTGCAATCAGTCAGGACTGCAGAGAGAAACTTAACCCTAAATGCCACTCTTTGTGACCACGGTTGAGAGTAGCAGTGAATGACACAAAACAGAATCTCCTCATTTTGATTGCAGTGCCTCGAGCACCTGCCCTGGGTTTGAAGAAGTCTGATCTGTGACTGCATGTTTATATTTGTGGTGTGACAATGAAACTTTAAAAATTGCTGTGAGAAGACTATAAAGGAAAAGGTATCAATCAACAGCAGCATGAAACCTCTTCATCTCCTTCCTTAATGTGTTAAATAATGTCTTAATAAAGTAAAAATATATAACAGCTGAATGAAATATTAGACTGCACAGAAACACATGGCACTGCTGAAAATATCAGCTTTTCCTACAAGGAGAATTAACGCTAGCTCTATATGGACTTTGCCATCACAACTTTCCATCCGCTCCAGCTTTTGAAACAATTAATCTCATGAAAGCCAGAGCAGGAAATCCTGCTGGGGAACCAAATGCTTTTGGTGAAAGATCCAACAGCAATGAAAACAAATGCACCTGACTTTCTGGGCTGTGCTCAGAGAAAGTCCCCATTAGTTACAGTGACAGATGTGAATATTTCTGTTTTCCTGCAGCAAATCTTTCTTGCCAACTTTAAATCATATTAAGTGATATTAAGTAATTATCATATTAACTAAGTGGGGGTGAGAGGGGGAGGAATCTTTCCTTAACTAGCTTCAGGTATCTGGTTCTCTTCTCATCCAAAAAGCCTCTTCCACCCACTTGCCCATAAGAATATTGGGAATATTGGCGTAAAATCAATCAACAATCTGAAGAAGCCAGAAGAAACTCACATAACACAAGCATTTCCCAGGAGTTCAGTGTCCATACCCTCTCCAGATGCAGAAAGTGCAGAGAGGTTTTATCAAGTGGGAAATGTTCAAAATGTCCAGACTCGTACAACCAACTAAGATCAGCCCATTTGCTGACTTCAGGGAGGGAAAAAAGTACACCTGAGCACCTGGGACAGATTTGTAAGGACCAGCGTTGCCACACAGAGGGGAAGGAGATGTGAAACCCCAAGCGTATTTGATTGAAAGAGGGAACAGCAGAAAGCTACTTGGCTTGGATGGTGGGATTGAGGACAGGAGCAGAGAAAGCAAGATTTCCAGGAGACAGACTATAACAGGAGGCAATGAAATGGGCTGTGATTTTACCATTTGTTTCATAGAGCTCTCAGGACAGCCCTGCCTGACACCAGAAAGCACATCCAAGAAATGACAACACATGTGGGTGGCAGAATTTCTTTTATGGAAGGGATAAAAACCTCCACCATAAGTAGTAAGAACAACGTCCAGTATTACATCTCTTTAACCTCGGCCAAAGAACAGCTGAAACATTTTTGCTGATATTTAAAGCAAATTAATCAGCATGAAGCAGACACTCTCTGCTTAGGATGTTTCAGCCCAAACAGTTGCAATTTGGCAAAACTATGAGCAGCTGAAATGAATTCTTGTTGCTGGAAGTGCTGGTCCATTTTAGCAATAGGTGGTGTACCTGCACCACTTGCCATATGCACAAAATTCAGTACTGCAAAGACAGAAATGAAGGCTGACACTGTTAATCACTAGCACCTAAGGCATTGTAAGGAAATCAGGGCAAGCAGTTTTTTCCTTAGAGTTAAGAGGTGGTAATTTCACCCTCTCTTACAGAGAAAACACTGGTTGCTGAATTTAAATTTTCACGGGGGAGGAAAAAAAAAAAAAAAAGCCCTCCAGCCCTCCAGGTGGTTTCTAGTCCATGCAGTTAACTGAGCCTGTGAATTTGAGACCCCCTCAGATAGACATCCTATTTTCTGAGGCTTTTTGGAAATCCTAATAAAGACGAAATGAGCAGCATTTTATTATCCATTCCAACACAGAGGCCAGAAATGGGAACAAAAGGTGACACTGCTGGACCCAGGTACACTGGTGCTGTGTCTTCCCCACATTAGATGCTCGGGGGTGAAAATGTGAGCATCGTTTGTATAAAGATATGGACTGAGGATGAAGAAGGAGGTGATGGTGAGAGGTGCAGAAGGAGCACACAGTGGGTGCACAGTCTATGAGCTGCATTGACAGTTGCATAAGAAGAGTATAATGACAGCATCCTGGGTCTATGAATTTAAATTCTTCAACGAGATTCTAGGGGAATATTTTTGCTGTTACCTAAGCAAGACAGGTGAATTGTCAAAGTAACTTCAAGCACAAAGAACCCCAAACTCTCACTGGGATGAATGTTTACTGGGCAATGCCCTTTGGGATCAGATTTGTGCTAAACCACATCAAAAATATGTGCAAAAGAGCACAAGTGTCTCATCAAGTAGTCCTCCAAAGCCACACCCAAAGACAAGCTCTGTTCCCTGTTTACCACCCTGCAGGTGTTCTGTGTAAAACCAATGGGAAGCAGCTGGGGAATGCAGAGCTCTGCTCCCACACTCTGCAGATCTTCCCAAAGCTGGCACAGGCAGAAGGAAAGTCCACAGGCCCAAGGGTGTCAGCGGCTTCCCCCCACACTTTTGCTCTGAAAAGGGGATACTCAATGATTCATGGCAAGCTGCAACACTGTTTTTGTGGTGCCACTATAAAAATACTTCGTTCAGAAGAGGCTGTGTTGCCAGACAAGTTAATGCCATGGGGAAAATGATACATTTATAGCTCTTTATGGCAAAAAGCGGACAGCCAAGTGTACAATGAATCTTGAAAGCTGTGTAGGAGCCCCACAATAGTCTTTGTGTGCTGATGGGGTGAGAACATGGAGCTCTATGCCCTATGCTCTATGCCGCGGGTTCCTTTCCATTTAACTCACTCTTTAACCTGTTACGCCTTCACTACGATTTTAAACCATCTGTTGCATATTTGGCTCTTTAACAAAGACTTCTAATCCATACTACACTCTTCCAAACTTCCAAATTCTTCCCACAGCGACTGCAGTTTCCTTCCCCTCCGAATGCCAAGAGAGCAGAAAAAGAGACCTAGGAGCTGTGCCTAGCCCCTTTTCCTCCAGCCCAATTCACGTGGTATCTCTGCCCTTCTGAGAGAAAACCTCAGATAAGAGAGTAGCCAGCCACATCCTTCCCAGGGCAACTTCTTTTGTCTCTCCTAAATATCCATAGTTATTGTTTCCTAGCAACCTATGGGACAAAATTCCGTGAGGGAAAGAAACAAATGAAAAGATCCTAACCCCCAACACTTAACAAATTGAGAGTGTAAGTTCACTCAGTTCACTTTCAGAGTAAAGGGTAAACCTGTCGCTTTGCTCCAACTTGCCCCAGGAATTGTTATATTATCAGCGCAGCCAAACACCAGCATGGGGACATAGCCTGGGTTTTCATCATTTCAGCGGGTTCTCCCTTGTGCACATGCACAATTGAGTCCAAACACGCTCTCATGGGGATTTAGGTCCCTGCTGCAGCACACGGACCAACCTCTCTGGATAGGATTTGGACATCCCAAGTGCAGTGTGGCTGAGAAACCGGCTGGATTTCAGCAAATGAGGCATTTCTCCCTGGGGGCCACCCTTCACCAGGAGAGCTGGAGCATTCTGAAGGGGTGCATTGAGCTTTCTCCCCATAGCGGGAACACTGGAAGCCCAAAAACCACACTTTGTCCAGGATGCAAACTGCAGCAGGGGGCCAAGCTGAGTGCAGATCAAGGCCAGGCTGTTCAGTCTGGGTATTTCCATCCAAACCTGCTCAGGATGCTGCAAAAGCACAGAAGGAATAATGTCATTCCCAGTCCAAAGACAACCTCTGTCTGCAGAGAAGTCACACTGCTCTTTCAAGAGCAGCCAAGAGCAGAGTGTGCTCTGCAGTGGCCCGGCCGCCAGGAGCAGCAGGAGCCTGTCCCAGGGGAGTGCCTGGTGCATCCGGAGGGGCCGAGCCCCCAGCAGCTGTGCCTGTGCCACACGGAGCTGCCAAGTCTGCTCACATCCACAAAGGCCCCATGTGCTCCCGGGAGCAGCCGCTGCACGTGGCTGTAATTCTGTCTAAATTCACCCTTGAACTCTGCGGGCTTTGCAGGCTCCCCCTCTCACCCCTGCACGGTGCTGTGCAGACAAACCCCTCTTCATTGCATTCAAGGGAGGGAATATATAAATAAAAGCTGCAGTACAGAGGAGCACACAGCCCTGGCTGTGCATGGGGAGCATCTGCTGGAAAGGAGCCAAGTGGCTAGCGAGCCCTTGAAGTGAAAAACAATAACAACTGGTTTTCCTGAAGAATTACAAATCGAGGCTGGAAGAGATTTGAATTAAATGAAGTTCCAAAGAGGAGCAGCACAGCTACAGCAAAGCCCCCAGTGCTTGGGGGGAAGAGGGTTTCTCCCCAGCAGTGCTGCTCTGCTGGGGACCTCTCACATCTTCCCCTGGACTTTTGACCTGTTTAAGCATTCACACAACCCAAATATTTATAGTATTTATTTTCCATTGCTCTCTTGGATCTTTGGAAAGGTGCACTGCTCTTGTTTGGGTCATCTCCTCACTGCTGCTGCTGCTCTCCCTGGCAAAGATCAATATAGTACTGTTATAAACATATATTGTAATATTGGCTTCTTGCAAGTATTAAGGTGAATATTATATAATGTTAGAAATGTTTTTGCTGTGTGGGTGTAGTTTTCTCTCGTTTTAGCAAGAATTTAGCAAGTGTGAGCGAGCAAGATAACTTCCAAGCGAACAGAGGATGAGGCCCAAAGCTGGTATCAACACTGCCCGGAGAACAAAGGGGCCCAAAGCAGCTATCACCGCTCTGCCCGGGGGGCAAAGAGGCCCAAAACTGATATCAACCCTGACTGTCTGGGGAACTAAGAGGCCCACTCAACTATCAACTCTCACCTAGCAAGCCCAGGCCCAAGAATTAAAAGAAATAAAACCGCAAGGCAGAAAAATGTGCATGCTCTAAAAAGGCAGAACCAAGGAGTGGCCATGCAGAACAGCTCCTGGAAAAGTTTGAATATGCATAAAGAACAGACAGTAAAAATGGTATGAAAAGGAGTCACCTCGAGCATCAGGTGTGCTCTTGGCAGAGCGCCAAGGCACCCGGCCATTACCTCTTTGCTTTATGTGTCTCTTATTGTCTTTATATTAAACTTTTTAAATTCTCACAGGAGAGTGAACCTCGTTTTTCACAATATCTGGATCCTCCATTGCAGCTTGAGCAATCCTGATGGGCAGCCTATGGATTTCTCAAGTCTATCCATTATACCTTCTGCTAGCATTTTGGTTTTCAGCTTTTTTCCCCTTTCTGGACATTTTACATGGAGTCACTGGCAGAGCAGACTGTTGCACAGTCTTTGGGCTGTGACTGTCCCTGTAAGACCACCAGACCCTTTTGTTCTGACCCCTGTAAGTGGGGAATGGCAAGGCCTTGAAGTAAATATGTTTGTTCTTTTTTTTTTTTTTTTCATCAAATCTTCTGGATCAGACAGGCCTTGCTCAGGGCACTATTCCTAGAAGCAAGATTGGTTTAGCTTTATCTCCAGCTGCACCCTGAGCAGGAACGGGCCATGGGTGCAGCTGGATATAAATTCCTCTTGCTCAGTTTTTTGCTGGCCAGATGCAGGTGGCTCCCAGCCAGAAGCCATGGGGCTGCATGAGTGAGGCCCCGAGCCTGGCACGGGGGGCAGAGCCCCCTGCACTCAAAACCAGGGGTGGGAGTTGACTCCCCACTCTCCATCCAGGGCTCTCTCAGCAGGCAAGGGTGCCAACATCTGGCTGGGATATGTCTGCTTGGCACGGCTGCTTCTGACACAGGCAAGAGGGTCACGCCCACTGTGGACTCAGCCTTATGCATTTTTATACTTCTGTTTTTCTTTTCATTTGAATCTCTTGCAATTTTACTTGCAAACACTTGGCAACCAAGTGGATTGTGATTTACAGTGAATTACTTGCAATGCCATCCAATCAGGGGAAACCCCCCCAAAAAAGAAATCAGCGGAATTTGTGGGGGTCGCTTGTAGCATCTGCCACATGACCCCAGCTGGGGAGGAGGTGGCTCACTCCTTTATCACCCTGCCTGGATGACAGGGATGAACAAGGCAGCTGAGAAACTCCGAACTCTGCGTGAAGCAGGGTTTCATTAAAATAAAATAGACCAAGCACATTGCATTGTATTGATTTGTAATTCTCACCAGTGGTTGCTTTCATAAAGTAATTGCAGATGCTCATTCTTGTTGCTTGCAAAGAGAGCAGTCAAAATCTTTGCCTTGCCTAACAGCCTCTGCATCAAAGACCTCATGAGAGGCTTGGACACTTTAAAAGGATCAGCAATTATTTGTGGTGCTGGCTTTGCATTTAGTTGCCTTGCATATTCATGCCAGGGATATTTTAACATGCACATAACAGGAGGAAGCAAAGACTGACAGTAGGGGATCCAGCTGAAGTGAAGCAGATGTCTTTTAAATTCAGAACACATACAGCACAGAAACACTGAGTGATCGAACACAAACTAGAAGCGAAACCAGAAAAAACAGATTTTATACTTAAAACTGAGCACTGCAGAAAGAACAAAGAGCCTGAGTGGTGCAAAACAAACTTAGATTAAAAAGTCTTCACTCTGAACTCCCTACTGCATTGCCAAGAAGCACAGGTTAGAAATTTCAATAAACTTAGTTTTATGTTGACTGTGTCCCTTTAATTATTACTTTTTGGCACAGCATGTAGGACACCTCGAGGCCAAAACACAAGTGATGTAGAAAGTGCAACTGTTCCTTCCCTTTGGGAATGAAAGTTTTCTGATTATTATATAAAAATATTTGGATGTATTTTTTAAAGATTCATCCCATTAGCACCTATATTATTAGCAGTGAGTCAGAGAATGTTTTGCTGATGTTTTAAAATACGTAACTTAAGGTCAGAGCCTACTAAACTTCACCAAGCAAGCAGGCCTGGCGTGAAACAGCCTTATTCTCTCTGGTGGGATTGCTCTAATGAGCAAGGGTTGGCAGCATGTGATCTTAGATTGTGAACTATATAGAGTAGCTTCGTTTTAATTGCAAGGCGCTGGGCACATCCAGGCAGGAGCAAAACGTAAGGATAAAAGAGCAAGTGTAGAGAAACAGCAGATAATTATAAAATGAAAAAGAACCAAGGGTGGAGGGTTTCTCTTTTTGCTGGTTAATCTGGGAAACTTATTCAACTGTGGCAACAACCAGTGGTCATTAGAGGAGCGCTGTGACACCAGGCACTAAAAAGAGCTCAAATCTAGGCTTTTACAACAATCATAGACATTCAGCTTCCCTGGGAACAGCCCTCTTCTAAAAGCAGACCTGAAATGTAACCCACACGCCTGAGGCTATCTTTGGTGCAGAAGCCCTTCTGGATAAACCAATGTGATGAGTCCTTGGCAGTGGAGCAGAGTTACTTATAGCTCTGATTTGGCTTTTGCACAGCGCAGATGAGGCCATGGGGAGAGGCCAGCGGGCTGGGGAGGCTCAGCTGCTTTGTTTTGCTGCTACTCACTTAGGATTTTATGAAATTTTGGTCCATACAGATTAGACAACTGCCTCCCTTCCCACACTTTAATTTCACTTGGGTTTCAGGGAAAGCTTAAAAAAAAAAAAAACGGAAATAAAACTCAGCTTAAAACACAGCTTCTGTTCTGGGCATGTGGCTACTGGCTTAAGGACACTGGAGGGTCAACTCCCCCCAGTATGGAGAACATTCCAAAATACAGCGCACACTTTTCCCAAAAGCCTTGAGTTTCCCTGGGCCTTTGCATAGCCATGGGCTGGCTGTGAGGTGGAACCACGCAGCATTCACACTGTTTTGCTTTTTGCCTGGGTACCTTTCTATTAAATCTTTTGCCCTGCCAGAACCACAAAGGAGATGAGGCGAAGAGGAAAAAAACACCAAGGCTGTCAGTGAAACCCTTCTTGAATAAAGTGACATAAGCCTCGCATACAGAAGATTAAGCTTAATCTCTGAAAGGGGACAGCAGAAAGGCTGGTAGACTTCAAAATGAGCTACAACAGCTGTGTTTTGGTTGGCCAATAACAGCTCCCGCTTGCGCGTTGGCTGAGGCTGGCTCGGCTCATGTGAACAAGTCAGATTATTAAAATACAGCGTTCAGCAATCCCATCCTTGGAGCACTTGACAGCGCTGCCTTCTCCTTTGTGAGTCTCTGCTTTGACTGAATGTGGTAACAAAGCGAAGTGGAGTAATAATGTGAGGTGCCCATGACAACAGTCAGTGATAATCCTATGGTGCTGTCCTTAGTTCAAAGCAAAAGATACCATTTACTGGCTTAAAGCACTGTCTTTTTGTTTCAAAAGTACCTTTTGGGTAGGGAAATGCGTATCTTTCTCTTTGTCTGGCTTAACTGCTGGGCCTAATTGGCCTTATTTTAAAGCATAATAGATAAATCAGCAAGACATGGCAGAATTCAGAATAAATCAAGCTAAAAAGCTTTTCATAACCTACAAGTCACCACAGAAGGAGAGAAACTGCCCATTTTCCACAGTAATAAGCTATGCTACCAACCTGAAGAGCAGTTTAAAATAATTAACAATACCAAAAAAGAAAGGGTGTGTATATGAGTGGTTCTGCAGAGCCACTCCACCCAGTACAATGGGAAAAAATTAACTGGGTGGACCTGCATTCCCGTGCCAGTTCAGAATGACTGCACTTTATATTTCTGTGCCTGGAGATATACATTTCTTGCACGTGATCACAAGCATTGAGGCAAAAGAAGAGTTTGAAAAGCAAAGCAGGACGAAAAAACACACTCAAGAAAAGAAATGGAAACAATTTCTACAAGATAAAGAGCAACTCATGGTGTATTTTCAGGCGTGCTGGTTTCCTTCTTCACAGTAATTATATCATTTATTAGGCGATGTTTCCTGTATGATATTAGAATTACTGTGCAAGGATGTCATAACGTCCATGTTTATTAGATAACTTTGGGGACCTTGCTGTGGGAGACTATAAAAGAAAGGAATGAGAGAGATAAATTGTCTAAGAAAGATCGAGTGCTCTGTTTGAATGCAAAGGGCACCACACACTTAGTGGAGATGGGAAATAACCTCGCAGTGCCCTTTCTCTTGCAGATGTAAAATGTCTGGTATTCAGCTTTAACCTGGTATTTAGGACATCTCTCATACTGACAATAATCAGGAAAAAAAGGATGCAAGCCGTGCCAGTTCCTTCTGGGAAGGAAGGAGATCGAAGGAGAGGTGTATGTGCAGAAAGGCTGTAGGATCTGGAACAGAAGACTGAAGGAAGAAACCTTGGCGGGACAAAAAAAGCCTGTGCCATACAGCAAAAAAGCCCACAGAGCAGTTAAATGCAGTTTTTACAGGGGGATTGCTCAAAAGGGGGTTCATTCCAAGTGAAGGGCTTCAGGATGATTCTACGCTGGGGCCTGGACACTTGAGGTTGATCTACAACTCGGCTGTTGATGGCAGCCTGGGGACCACGGAGCTCTGTGCCACCACTTTGGGACAAGGGCTTGAGGCTAAGGTCAGACAGAAAAGTGGGCTGGGCTCTGACACAGGTTCAAACAGTGTGTTAGAAGTTATGAGAGCTGTGTTTGTCTGGGTCTGGTCACCATCACCTCTTTGTTGATAAATTTATTTCCTCAGGAGAGTCCAAGAATGAAAGCCAGCACCTTTCACTCCACCTTCATGACAAATATATTGGACTGATACTTATTTAAAAAAATTTTAAATGGTGGAAGTGTAGTTTTGTTTGGAAAAATAAAAGGCATTGTATCAGTCCTACAGAGAGAAATATTCAAAGTATTCAGGTTTTGTTTCTGGAGTCAAATCAACTTGATTTCCTCTCCCTCAATAGGATGTCCCTTTGGTATTTGACATATTTTCTGTTTTCTGAAATGCCAATTTTATTGTTGTTGTTAGTGAAATAGATTTTAAGAATTCTCCCAGTGTCCACTCATGAATAAATGTTGATTTATTAATTTCCTAAAATCCATCATCTTGGCTGTTACTTGGGGCGACACTACTGCAGGTTTGTGTGGGACTCACTCCAGGTCTGCTCTCAACCAGCACCTCTGTGCAGAGCTGAATATATTGCTACTGTCAGCTCTGCCAGCAGATCTCAGACATCAGCATCACTGATCACTTGGCAGAAGCAGAATCTTCTTGGCAAACCTCAAGGAGGAGGAGGAGGAAGGGAGTTAAATCTAGATGCCACAAGGAACGGAGGTACCAATCTCATCTGATGCCAAGAGCTTGGGTGTTTTCATCTCTTGCTTCACTCTACTCTTTCCTGTTCCAGTTGTGTGCACAAGTTGCCACTGTTGGATTCAAGCAGAGGAAACTTGGTGAGAGGAGTACAGACTCCAAGCACTCCTGTCCTCTGGAAGCTGAGCCTGTAGGTCAGACAGTGGGAGCAGGGGCAGGCTGCATCAGAGAACTCGGGATGCTTGGGAGCATAAAAGCTGCACACAACTGTGTCTTTTATGTGTAATTGTTCTTCATAGCCATGTCCAGTTTATGGAGCTGGGAAGCTTTTTTCCTTGTTTAAAAAGCTTTATGGATCAACAGCAAAATGTAAGGTGAGTCTTCACCATAAAGTTTTTATTTACAGCAATGATGGAGCACAGAAAGAAAAACTTGGGGTTTAGCTCTTCAGAGTTTGGAGTGACTGCAGTTAGAAATATCACCCTTTGACTTGTAGAAAGAGCACATTTGATCTGGGAATTGCTCAGACAAGAAAAATCAATATGGTCTGGTATAATTTGTTTTTGACAAAAAGTTGTTCTACTCTTGGCTGCTAAAGGCTTTACACCATTTAGTAACAGACATTTTTCAGATAGATTGCACTGAAGACTCTAAAACCCACACACAGCTCTTCTCTTGTCTGCTGGTTGAAGTTTTAGGTTCAAGCAGGATGTAAAGCAGGCGAGAGGATGAGGCAGAACTATGCAAAGGAAAGGTTGAATATGGACACTGTTGACATGAAATCCTAGTTGGTAAAAACTTTAAGCTCCTCGTGAAGGTCTGTGAACAGATGCCAAACTCTTCTGTCCAGGTGGGTTTCTCCATCAAGTCCTGTCCCAAAGAGCACCACAGGCAAAGCAAAAGAGAAAAGTGTCAGGCTCTGCTCTGCATCTGCATTTTAAAGCTGAAGGCAACCAGCATGACCATCCAGCTTTGTTCTTTCAGGGAGAAGAAATTTCTCTTTGCTTTTTAAATGCTGAGTTTGTTCTGCCCTGCTTCTAAGCTGGGAGTTCTGCCCTTTTTTTAAATTTTGTTATCTGAGGAAATCTATATCTAGAGGAAAACAGCAAATTCATCTCACAAGATGAGTGCAAATGTAAACAGAGATCTAAGCAAGCTCTGTCTTAATGCACAGTTTGATTACTTCCTTTTCTTCCATCTCCATCTGCTGTCTGCATATAGCTACTCTGGCATGTCCATTGTCCCTGATGAACACTTTCTGCTGGAGTAATGCCTTCTGTCTTATCACCATGTTGTCCCCAACATCTGAGCTGCAGAGCAAGAGTGGCATCCCAGTAGTGCAGGCATAACTCACTTGCTGTTTCACTGGGGCTCTCTGAAACTCAGGTATAATTTGGTTTGAGATGTTTCAATTTTCAGATGGAGAATTGTACATGTGGATCTGGAGTCTTTTGGAACAACACTTCTGTAATAAAATAAAACTGGTGGTGGCAGTTTTCATTATGGTAAAGCAGATGAGTTCTTATAACTTCCTTTGTCAAAATTAATCTTCTTGGCCCAAAAAAATACCATATCTCTGTTTGAAATGTATATCTGATATTTTGCTTTTGGATTAAATATCTCTGCCTTCTTAGAGAAACTGCTGTTGTTACTCAATTTCATAAATGTGGCACACTGAGGGAGGGGAGGGACTTGTTCACTGCTCTTTTTCCTGAGGCTCTATTTAGGATCTGCAAAAATTAGCCTATAAGTGAGTCTTACAGTGCAGCTGCTTTATATGTGCTGTGCCACCTCCCCTGTAAATACAATTTTTTCATTAAAACAAGTCTATTAATATCCATCAGTTCAGTCACTTCTGTGACCTTGGCAGGTCAATGTCCTCCTTGATAATAGCTGTCCTGTTTGTTTTCAGCTGCTTTCTCACGTGCTCCTCTAAGTGACCCCGAACAGTATGACATGGGAACACATACAATCATCACTCAAAAAAGCACGCAAAGTTTCATTTTAGGTAAAAAACCCTGAACAGCATCTTTTTTAAAAGAAGCCTTGCCTTGGTGGATGGGTAGGACACACCAGACTTGGACCATAAATGTCTTTTTGATTCAATTCCTTCACTACCCACTCCAGGGTACATTTCCCTGGGGAGATTGCCCACAGCCAGGAGGTGATTCCATACGCAGCAGCCCACACAGCACCATCTGACCTTACCATGTACGATATTCAAGCAGTGTTGAGCAACCCACTGTGTCAGGGATGCCAAAGCTGGGAGCTGTGCAGAGTTACAGGGGAGACATCTCAAACTGGAGATACAGCAGGGATGAGAGATTAGTTACAAAATTAAGATGGAAAGGAGCGATTTGGAAACTTTACCCCTTCCCATAAGTACTGATTCAGTGAAGCATTTTTATTCTGCACTGCAGTCATAGCCAGCAGCATATACAGAATAAGGATTGAAATATTTTGAAGTGCTGTCACAGTGCGAATGATTTTCTTTAGAGCATAAAATCAGACTGCAAAGTTATTTTCTCTCTGCAGCGACACAAGAAGAATATGAATGTCATCATCTCTGGCCCTGGGCATACAGGAACACAGAACTGGCCTTAAACAGATTCTCTTTTTCATTCAGAGTCCTTCTAAGAAATATAAAATCCAAAACAAATTCTGAATCTGGCTAGGCGTCTCATAAGAGGAACAGGATTTCTGCATAGCTGAAACAGCATGACTTTGATTATTTGAAAACGCATGATTTAATCATTTCATTATGCATACCTTTTCTCAGCAGGCACCACAGCCTAAAACAGACAGGGACAAGCATTAGATAAAACAACATGCTTTGTAGCTGAAGAGATTGGAATCAAAGAGCTTAATCTAGCAAGGCACCGGTATCTCAGTGCCTTTGGACTTGGCTGCAGACAGCAGGAGTGCCGCACACAGCTGAACTGAGCCCTGGGAGAGTCCTCTGCTCAGAAGAAACATCCTGCGGGATGACTTTGATGTCTCCCTTCCCCAGTGCATATCTGCCCATGTCCCACACTCCTCCCCCTCACCTGCTCACCAGCGGAGTGAGGAAGTGCTGTCAGCACCCACCACCAGCTCAGGGTGCTCTGACCGCCCCCACCTCCCTGCCTTGCATCCATCCAACGTCTGTTCTGGCTGGGAAATCATCATGGAAGAGACCTGGATCCCAGATCTATTTATGAAGGACCCTTTTTGCACCATATAGTCAACAGATACCCTCAGCACAGTGTCCTTGTCGCCAGTCACAGAGAGCTGCTCTCTCACAGTGCACACACCACACTCCTGTTAGCTGGTAAGTCCATCATGTGGGGGTAGAGTGCAGACACCCTATTTTTCCCACTCAGAACACCTGGTGTGCCCCTCTCTACAGTGCCAGATCCTTTTTCTCTAGGAAAGAGTGGGAACAACAGGGCCAATGCTCTGCCCTATCCCAGATGAAAGGCGTTCCCCTTTCACTTCCCTGCCTCCCCAGCTACCAAAGAGGAAAGACATGGATTGCACAAAATAAAGTTTCTGCACAAAAGCAGGTTTTAACTCTTTAGAGATCCCAGACAGACAGCCACAACCGTTGGCACAGCCACGCAGAAGTCTGTGGGACCCCTTAAATGACATGGGATGGGACCAGAGGCCATGCCCCAAAGTGGGGGCCAGCAGAGGGTCCCTGAGGGGCAGAACCAGTTGATCATGATTGGGGAAACAGCCATCCCTCCATTATCACTGCCACCGTACCACTGTCTGGGTCATGGGGGCTGCTGGCTTCAATGGGGGCTGTGGGGCTGGGCCAAGGGGTCATGGGGGGTAGAGGGGGCAGCGCTGGCCTCCCACAGGCCCACACCAGGGTCCTGGGGCTCTGACAACTGGGTTTGGGGGTCCCCATCAGGGGATGGGACCATGCTTGAGGAAGGTGGGCCTGAGCAGGGTGAGCAGCAGGAGTCATCACCATGTGCTGCTTCCCTGCTGCAGATTCATCGTTTGACCTTGGACCTGCTGCAGCTGTCCCTGGTGAGCTCTTCTCTGCTCCCCAGGGAACGGGGTTTTGAGGGGTGTGGCACAAGCCTTGTAAGCTTGGGAAGGCCAACCAAACCTGCCTGGAAAATCTCTGCAGAGGATACTAAAGGTATGCCCACCCAACAGTCCGTGCTAGTGTGCTTCAGCCAAGCTGCAGAAACCCCACAAGGGAGAGCAGGGACTGCAAACTTAGCAGGTGAGAGAACCAGAGCACACAGCCCTCTCTCCACTAGAAAGGAGGCTGAGAACACTGACCAGTTTCCTGTAGACATAAACGGGATTCATCCAGTGACCCAAGGAGGCAAAGCTTGGTCCCAGGTCCTAAAATGTGGTCTCATGGCCAATTAAATGCTGTTCAAAGGGCAGCAGAGCTTCAGGGAGCTCTTTGATCTCAGGGATGCCAGTCAGATGTGTAATATCTGCTCAGGTGTTTGCCAGGTATCAGTTTACAGTCCATGCACATCAGACAGACAGGTTTCTTCCTGGGTTTGCTAATAGAAGCAGCAGTTCTCAGAAATCACAGAGAACAGAAATAATCCCTACCTTTTTAAACATCAAAAACTGTAAAGCTTCACAGCTGCACAGTTCTGAAATTGAATTGAATGACTTGACTTGCCAAAACCAGAGATCAGAGTTCTAGGTCTTTCATGCCCCAGCTGAAAGCATCAATAGCACTCAAAGGAGGGCACAGAGCTGCCTTTCAAACACTGATTGTGACTTTAGAAGCGTTATTTGGTCTCACCCTTCAAACACAGTAACCTCAGTTCAAAATGGATGTGGGAATATAAAAACTGATTTTCAACATGAGCATTTTATTATTTGAAGAACTGCTTTTCTTTTTTTCTGAAGTTACATCTAAAATTAGCCAAGGAATCTAAATTTTGATTAGGCTTTGAATTTAAAGTAAAAAGCATTTAAATCCATCTCTAAGTAGGAGGGCAGCAATGTGTTTTCTCTGCAAACAGTGCAACAATTTGAAAGAAATACTGGTGCAAGCAGGGACTTGATCCCACAAGGATCCAGGAAAAAGACTTTTGGGATGAAGCATTCAATTCCCAGAAATTACTTTTCCCACTGATCCATAAGAATCCCAAGTCTGTTGACTTCTCCTCATGCTGTAGGACCTCATTGCTCAACCAGAATACCTTTCTGCTTTAGCTACAAATCCCTTGCCTTCATATATTGTCCCAGCACCTGAAATATGTGAACAGCTCAATGTAAATCATATCTTTATCCTCCTAATGCCCCTTTGAGTTCTGGCACTGCTGCTGCCTACCTTCTACAGCAGGGAAAACCAAGGCAGAGAGAATCTAAATACCTGGTCAACGGCAGTTCTTTTTACCCATTGGTCACTGCATTATTCACTCAGGTTATTGTAGAGAAATAAAATGTTATTAACAACTGAACACCCGATTCCATCATTAAAACCAGAACTATTTTTCTTGCAAACCCACAGAAGGGGATCAGCTATTGTTTTACTCACCACAATATCTCTTTTGATACTCTAAGGGAGGCATGAGGGGAAAATACCATCATCATCATCTGGGAAAAACACCTGTGGGGACTCTGACAGCAAATGCTAGATTTATAAATATACACGTACATATATATATATAAACCATACCTATGTTTTTAGAGTTTTATATTTACAAACCTTCTATTCGTATCTAAACATATATTTAGGTATGTATTTGGCAGAAAGATGTAAAAATGTAACTTCTATAACTGCTGTAAAATTAACTATTTTCAAAGCAAAACATCCCAAAACCCCTGAAAACCTATTCTCTCTGGCAAATACTTTCTCTTTTTCCCTCTTTATCACATCACTCAGCTGCAAAACCCAGAACCACTTTGTGTCATGGCAGAGAAAAAAAAATAAGTGGGTAAAAGATTTAAAGTCAAAGACAATGAGAAGTTTTAAAGCTACCTCTGCTAATGCTACCAGCCCTTTCTTGGTGAACACTGCTGAGTGTATCCCATCTAAAGCTCACCTAAAAAGCAGTGCTGATAATGCAAAACTCAGGGCCTGCTTAAAATGCTGAGTGGGGCATCTACAGAAGGGCATGAGCTGGTTATGCTGACACTGAAGGAGAAACATCCCAAACCCCTGAGCTGTGAGCTTCTTGAACCAAAGCCTTGTATCAATTTTGCTGATGCCTGGTCCTTGTGTTCATAATGCCCCAGGTGTGAGGCTGCATCCGAGCTTCCCTGCACCTTTGCAGTGTTTGAAGAACATGATCCAAATTTTGCATCTTGGGACTCCATAGACAGTGAATGGTTTAAAAATAAACAAAAAGAAAAGCCCTAAAACTGCTGCATATTTTACATTCTCAAGCTTCGTTGAATCCATACAAATGTTAGGAACCAGTCAGACAACAGATGCATCAGGAAATTAGCTCATCTCTTCCAAGAACTCACACTAAAATGAAGAAAGAGATGAAGATCAGGAGACCTGATGCCCTTCAGGAACTACTGCTGGAAGCTTTGCCTCTAGGTGATAAAGGGGGAGATGGTTAATCCAAGGCAGACCGAGGAAGATAACATTTCTGTACTTGTACAATTCTGTACAACATTAGTCCAGACAGGAGTCTATTAACAGTGTCTGATGGAAGCAATTGTATTATTTATTAAACTGACAAGATCAATTGGCTACTTTGTACCCATATAAAGAGAACTATTGTACTTTCATGTCCTTTTAAACACAGAGAATAAAGCACTCCCCAGGGTGCTTTCATGGGCTGCCTTCGATTAAGAGTTCTGAGAACATCTGATATTGTCAGAGATGGCTCGCCAGATCCCCAACTGGATTCACACTCCTCACAAAGAAGGAAGATGGTAGCAATTATAATTATCAGTGCACTGAGAAGGAAGGGCCTTACCTGACTTAGAGGAGTGCTTTTAGTCAGTCTTCCCAAAGATTAGGCTCTCAAAGCTGAGGGAGACTGACCTGCTTTGATAGCACCAGCAGCAATGTCAGGACTAGTGCCATGGCACAGATAACTGCACATGGGATGTTCATTCTCTTCTTCACCAGAAAAATGGGAGGAGTGAAGGAAGATGATGGTTTCTAGGGCATGACTAATTTTTAATAGGACCTAATTATGGCAAGCAAAAGTGTTGTGTAAATTACCAGCAGGTTATGAGTTGTGCAATATATTTATCTATTAACCCCATGCAGCACTACAGGCTTGGGAAAGAGTGGCTGGAAAGCTGCCTGGTGGCAAAGGACCTGGGAGCGCTGGTCGAGGGTGGCTGAACATGAGCCAGGAGTGCCCAGGTGGCCAAGAAGGCCCATGGCACCCTGGCTGTATCAGTAATAATTTGGCCAGCAGGAGCAGGGCAGTGATTGTTCCCCCGTACAGGGCACTCATGATGCCACAGCTCAGATCCTGGGTTCAGTTTTGGGCCCCTCACTACACAAAAGACACTGAGGTGCTGGAGTGTGTCCAGAGAAGGGCAACAGAGCTGGGGAAGGGGCTGGAGCACAAATCTGATGAAAGCAGCTGAGGGAATTGGGGTTGTTTAGCTTGGAGAAAAGGAGATTCAAGTGGGACCTTATGGCTCTTTACAGCTCCCTGAGAGAAGGTTGTAGACAGGTGGGGGTCAAGTTCTTTCTCTGGGGAAGAGCCCAAGTCCACTGTTATTTAGGACATGGCACTAACCATGTGTGTTAACACACACCTTTACCTGCAGAGTATTTTGAGGAGTACATCCAGAGGATGCAACTCTATAGACTACAAAATAAGCATTTTCAGTCCATTCAGAGTGGATAAATGTGCTCAATAAATTAATAGCAAAGCTGTCTCAGAGCAGCTGTTTCTGGGCAGTTGTGGAATTTTCCAAACATCTGAATGCACCTTTTACTATGTGGCCCTAAACAGGGATGTGCAGTGACCGCACCAAAGCTGGAACCAGCTCAGGGAAAGAAAAAATTCTTTGTGGGTATCAATGCAGTGTTGTTCTGAGTTTAACTGAATCACAATTATGTGCTTATCAACCTAGAACCAAAGGCTCCTGCAAGCTGCCAAGTACTGCTGTGACTCCTGTATGTGATGAAGCTCAGTCTGAGTTTCTCACAGCTTGTCCAGAGACTGGAATTGAGAATTGTGTCTGTGCTCACAATTACAGCAGAATAAACTCATAGCAACTCTGCTAGAGGACTTCTGTGGGTTTGATCTAAGTTTACCTAAATGTAAATGAGCAAGTTTTGCCTTATATTCAAGCCCAGCTTTTATACTGGATTTTGTCTCATCCTTGCTGTGAACATAGAAAATACATCTATTTTAAGCTGCAATCTGTACAGTCAGTGTTCTCAGTTAATTACTGCCCCAAACAGTTTTAGAAACAGTGGCAAATAAAGCTACATGATATTTCCCTTAGTTCAATTCCCTACTCTTCTATTTCTCCCGGTTCCTTATCTCTGCCACCTGGATTTGCCAACCTTTTCAGCAGTGCCAAGAGACCTCATGGCCAAACAGCTTCAGTTTTGAGAGTATTAAAAAGATATTAAAAATTCTCACTTTCTACTATTTCACTTAAGCAGTTTTAATCTGCAATCTGTTGCTTCTATATCTCCTCTGAGCCTTACAAACCTTAAGATCGGTGTTCAGCCTCGGTCCTGTTACCGTCACCAACAGGAACCAGCAAAGCCCGTGCCCCACCTCCCGGCTGCTGGACAGCACTGCGGGGATCCAGCTGCCAGAGCCTCTGGAAAAATCGGGACCTCAGCTACGGAGTCTCCGCTGCTGGGACTTTACAAAATACTGACCTTTCTTGGGTGGGGGAGTAAAAAGTGGGTAAAGAGAATATATATTTATGCATATAAATATTTTTAAAATATATATTTATTTATATAAAATTTTAGCATACAAATAGATATTAAATATCATGTATATAAAATATATATCTGTATATAAAAAAAATATATATATGCATACACACACACACACACACACACACATATATATATCTATATCTCCACACAACAGCATCCTCTGCAAAGATCTCTATTGCAGGAAAAGGTTTGTTGTTCCAAAATTTAACAAATCTGCAGCACTATTTATTTATTTCTACATTTTATTTATAAGCAGGTTTTCAAGGCACCTCAGTGTGACGCTGTCATCAGACAGTGTCACAAGTGGAGAGGAAGCTCAAATTCTCCTGATGTGGGGTACCTGATCCTCTCAGCATGAGGCGACATTGGGAAAGAGCTCTGTAGAGGAAGTGACAGATAGTGGAAGGAGATGGCAAGGAATTACCCATAGAAATTAAAGAAAGGAAGGGCATGGTTAATATTTGTGGCAGGGAAAGATGACAAGGAACACAAGTGATGTAATACACGAGCAAATATTCAGACTTGCCCATCACACAACACCAGTCAGTGCCCATCTTCCCAGGTCTACAACTTTCCTAGATTTTAGGACCTTCAGTATAGGCAGGCTCTGTAGTAAATTAATTACAAATGTTTTCTTGTTCACATTTAAAACACCTACCAAGAGATGATTCATTAATTTTCTTACAAATTGCAATGAGAAAATGAATTCTTTATTAATTTGTGTGTAAATTTGACAAAGACAGCTGACCTTGCCTGCAGGAATAGCTAAATGTGCTCACAGACAATCTTGATGCCTCTAACCATCCTGTGATCCCAGCCTGCACTCACAGAAAAAGAAACATATTTCAAGGAAACAATTGTGTGAGCACACAGCATAATTTATCCTGCTATGGGTCATTAGAGTCCCAGCACAGTGACTAACGTGTCATTGAGTTACACTGAGTGAGTAACAGCTGTGGAAAGTTTCTATTCTAGGATAGAATAGTCCATCTGGATCACAGGAACCTTCTTCTTATCACAAGTATTTCTCAGGAGTTTCCTCTTTTCTGTACTCTCTCAGAATGGACAATTTCAGGAAATCTGTAGGACTTGCTTTTAACATTAAAAAAACCAAACCCACAACACACAAAAACCACCCAAAACATGCACAAACACTATTTTTTTTTCAAGAACTGTAAAATTAAAGCTTTCAAAGTCCTTTCCAGTGCGACTTCATTCCAAGAGACGCATCCAAGGAAAGGAGCAGTTTAAGGTGAGTTTCTCTGTTTCATCGTAATTCATGAGTTTTCTTCAGCAGTAACACTCTTTCCTTGTCCAGTTGTAGTCAGAGGGCATCAGGGTCTTTCTCAGATGCTACACAAGAGCAAGCAGAGAACACTGCTGGGGAAAACACCTACAGTTACAGCAGCGAGTGTCTGGTGTCTGCCTCTCACTTGTTTTGGCACTTGTGTCTTTATGGGACCAGTGCTTCCTGGTTTAGTAAACATCCCCGAAATAATCTTCTAACCCTAATTAAAAGATTAAATTTAAGCATTTATTGTATAATGAGGTGACATTGTGAGCACAGCAACATCCGGCTTAATGGCCAGGAATATAGCTTTAGAGTACACATTTATAGAATCATACCTAAATTACTCATTGTTATAAAAGAGACCAAGCAGAATCTAAGAGGTCTTTGCATCTTGGGCATTCTCAAAAATCCAGATCTATGCTGGCTTTTTATGTCTGCTCGTTGCAAAATCTTCAATCAAGTACTTTGGTATCAGCAGAAAAATGCTTTCCCTTCTTCAGAAATCTCACAAACACTGACTGTGCCATAAACTACCTCGAGGAAGTTTACACGGGAAAGATGAGAAGTGGACAAGCAGAGGACCTAACCCTGGCTAAAGCCAAATCAGCTGAAGGAAAGTGAAGAGAATTCAACCTCCCAAAACGAAACCACTGCAGTTACAGCACATTTTGCTTCTGAATTCATGGACCAAAGAAAACATATTTACTCTAATAATATGGACAGGGATATCACCTTTAAATCCTGATTTCTAGGTTTTTATTAACTCTGTGTGTTTTCCAAATAGAATTTTCTGTCTGCCAAAAGGGCTTTAAAAAAAAAAAAGAAATCTGTTTTGGCTCTTTCTTCACTTCTAACTTCTTGTTCTTTGCTTGATGTATTCTGAAGGTGTCTCTAACAGGGGATTAATTTTCAGTGTCAGTAACCTAAAAAAAGCATATAAGACAAGCCACTAGCAGAAAGAAAAGCCTGCTTTATACTTGCTTCCTAAACCAACAGCCTGCGACATGCCAGGGCCAGAAAGCATTGATTATAAACAAAAAGGTCCCATCTCAGATTCCTGTAGTGAACCTGGCTTTCTGTATCCTCTGATAGCGTGACACTTCCTACCAACAGCTCCTTTGTATAGGGAGAGCAGCACAAGCAAACTAAACAAAACCACAGAAAAGCCTTGGAGGCAGCGACAACATAATCCCACTTATTCATAGCTCAGCTGAAGTGCTGCCTATAAAACCCTCTGCAGTGATTTATCCTGCTCTCATTTCAATATTGCCAAGAACCCTGCCTTCCTGCCACAAATCTGCCTCCCTTTGCTCACAGAATAACCCAAACAAATACAGAAACGTTTACGCTAATAAATTCTGCGTTGGATTTAGGTGCATGTATTAAACTTGATGTATATTTCCAAGCCTCCCTCCTGCAAACACACAGAGACCGTTCTACCAGTAGATGTCACTCGGAGCAGGGAAATGTCTGTTGAAGCCCTGGAGAATCCCGATTATTCCCACCTGTGTGTCAAAAGGCGCCCAGCTCCCACCAGAGGTTTGGGAAGGAGCCCGAGGAGGAGGTTGCCAAAGCACACATGATTCATGAGCACTTCTGCCTTCTGCCCTAGTGGGTGCAGGGCTGGGGGAGACACGGTGACACCCCTGCACTCTGTACAGCCATCACAATGGTTTCATGCAAACCTGTTCCTCAGGCTGCAGCTCCAAACAGACCGTGATGAAGGAAGAGCACAGGGAGATTCCAAACTTAGGAGTTTCCAAATCCCTGTCACCTGCAGCCCTTGGCCCCGGTGATTATTCAAATTGTCTGTCACAATCATTCCTTTGGATAAGGAGAAGGTAATCCCCGTGCTGACTTTACCCTTTGCTGCTGTGAGCTGAGTCCAGGAACACGATGGTGGTGGTTTCTGACAAAGCACTGATGAGGCTGTGCAGTGGCAATATGGAATTTCAGGATGCTTAAAAATCAACATTCCTACAAGAAAGATGGTTATAAAAAAACCCCTAAATGCCTTTGAAACCCACCCCCACCTGCACCCAGAAACACAGGAATCCAGCCCACACACCTTCACCTCTATGGTGCACGTACCAAAAACCAGTTCATGGCAGCAGAAATCTCACTGGAAAAAATATTTTCTCCATCAGTGAGTAAAATTCGAATATGAAGTTTAGGTGAGACATAGATGGTACACAAGAAAGATCATCCAGCTGTACTAAATAGTCTAATGATTATGTTGTGTTATGCCTTTTTACATCAGAACAAGGAAAAAAAATGTTTCAGACTAAAAATGCAAAAGTAAATCTCCAGGCTTTCAAGCCACCTACCTACCAGGAGAGATGCATATTTCGTCTTGAGTACTGCTTTCACCCACAGCATCCTTCTGAAAAAGTATTCTGAACCTTTTATTTTCCTAGATCTTGGTTATTTGTATCTGATACTATAAAAGTACACGTAAGGTTTTCTTCCTGTAATTCTTGGGAAAGAAACCAGAGGCTGTGACAAGTAAGTGAAACCTCAAAGATATAATTGATCAAAAGGTATTTGTTTCCATGAAAATGTCTCTTTAATATCTTCAACAAAATTAAAGCTTCAATTAACAGCTTCAAATATGGATTCTTTTTTTAAAATGGAAGACCTATGAAAAATACAGAAACAAGCAGAGAACTTTCACAAAAAATCCCACTAACTTGGTTTTGTGTATTTAGTGAGTGGAATGTAGAAGCAGCAGAGTACCAGGGAAAGAGCTGGAAGGAGAATGGGGGAGAAATAAGCAACTGCTACTGCGTCTAGTCTTTCTTTGTAATGAAATTCTTTTCAGAAACCCAACCTGCATCACATAAAGAAACCCCCTATTCAAAAGCCAGTTTGTTTGCACAGTCTCATTTGATGGAAGCATTTTGTGTGCATTCTTGTTATGAAAGGTTTACTTTTTTTTTCAATGGCAGCAATCTCTGCTTTGGTAGCAACTCTTCACTAAAGCAGGATGGGAAATCTTCCAGGTTTTGGCCAGAATAATAGCAGTTCTTGCAGAACTTGTGCCCTGGCTCTGGATTTCACAAAAGGTTCCTTTCTTCCTTCCTTTCACTCCCTACAATGCACCTCCAGAGATCTGCCACAAAGGATTGTTCTGAAGTATATTTAGCACATGGTGGCAGGCTTAGCTGCTGGGATCAGTTCTTCTTCACTCTGAACTGATTCTTATGTTTCTGAATGCAGCAGCTCATTCAGAATTCAATTCCTCGTTTTTCACAGCAGTGCAAGTTCAACTAAATTTTTTACAGGTTCAAAAATCAATCAGACAAACCCAAGACAGAAAAATCCATGAGATGTCCCAGTTAAAGCTCAAGTAGCAGCAATACTACAGTGCACTGGATGCTGTGAAGATGTACTGGAGGGCTGCCATGGGATGTTTTCCTGTTCTTTTAATTTCCTTTGTATTGGGCTCGATATTGGGCTCTGTGGATCTCTGGTCTGGCTCATTATGGCTGTTCATACGTTACACTCTCATCAAGAAACCTTCCAGGTGGGAATTGATGGCAGTGACCCCAGGAACAGCAGCTTTTTCTCCCTTTTGGTGTTTAAAGATGGGTTTTCAAAGATGGATGAATGTGGTAAGGATGTAAAAAGAGTAGTATTTTATGAATGTAGTAAAACTGGACATGATTAAGTTTAGAACCTCATTTACCTACATATGAATATGCTTGAAGAGTTCTAAATCAAGGTTCCCCGCTAGAAACCATGCCCCATTCCTGCTTTATTTTTCCTCCAAATTATGCTGGTTTTTTCTTTCTTCAGCAGCTCTTTCAATGCAGAAGTCAAAGGAGTGTGATTTATTCTGGTTTCTCCACACTAAATAGCCCAGTGCTATTGTGTATGGACAGCAAGCACTTCAGAGAAGTAAAAACAATTCTTTTTTTCTAAATAGAAGTAACCCAACAAAACATTTGAATATGTATAAGAATTAGAAGGATTTTTTTCCAGCTTGGATTTGGATCTAAATTATGAGCCCTGCTTCTCTGCCTTTTACGCAAAATTAACTTTGCACATTTATTTATTTATTTATTTAGGCACTTTTTCCAATTCACAGGACACTGTGAAATGGCCAAAATTAAGGGATTCAAAAAGCTAGGCTTGGATCTTGTGAAAATTCAGGTTATCCCAAATTTCTTCAAGGGATACATTTGATCCAGTCCTGCTCTCTGATGGAACAGTGAAGTGTATTTTGCAGATGATGGAAACAGACAAAAAAAGCTGAAGAAAAGGTAAGATCCATGAGGTTAAGGGTTTTTTACACATTCCCATTTTCTAGCAGTTACCAATATCCCAGAAACACCTGTACACACCTGTGAGAAACTTAAAGCATTAACTGCACAGCAAGATCTAAAGATCATTTTTAAAAGCTTCCAAGATACCTTCAAAAGCAGTGAGGAAACAGCACTGGAGTGTTATCAAGAAGGCTCTCAGACAGCAAATTCTCCTAAATATCCTAGAGATTTATTGAACAGCTTGCACTGGAAGATAAAGGAATCAAAACCATCTATGAAACAATCTTAAAGCTGATTTAGTAATTGCCTGTGAATACAACTCAACCCAGGCTAGATGAGGCTCAGGAGACCTGAGACCCATCAGCTCCCCAAAATAGGTCATGAATGGAGCTTTAAGTGATGCAGACACTGCGTGTGGATTCCTTTCTGGGGAATAATTTTTTGCCACGTTGCCACAGGAAGAATCCATCACCTGGTAAGTTTGTTCCATTCGTGAGGCACTGAGCAACTTCAGCAGGCAACAACCAAATTAACCTTAGAAAAGCAGAGCCCATCTCAGTTGAGATGAGGCAGCATTTTACCATGGGGACTTAAACACATGCACAGCCAGCTGAGCCTGCTGACAAACACCAGTGCAGGGCATCCTGAGCCAACAAAAGCCTATCTAAGGCACCACAGGCTGGGCTCTGGCTCTCTGGAAATGCTAAACTTGAGCTGAACTCTTGCCATTTCCAGCAGAAGGTATGGATATTTTAACACTTAGAGTCCTGCACCTCCCTGACTGCTGCATTCTGGTCCAAAGCCAGAAGTATATAAATGGATTATTCTCCCTCCTTACTCAGTGGCCTTGTCCCAGCAATGCTCCAGTCTCCCCATTTGCTACCACAGATTTTTCTGAGCTCTTCTGTTTCTTTTGATCTGCTCCTCTCTGGGTTTCTATTGCCAAGTATTTTCTCTTCATCTCTATGTTCAAAGCACAGAGCTGAAAATGCAGAAATTAATCACTTTGAGGCTTCTCTGTGTGGATGAGCACAGCCTGTGAGGACCAGCAGTCTGTGGTTCATTTCAGCACCACGGGCAGACTAATCTGCTGAGCTGTGACCAGAGAAACTGGGAGGTTGCCTTCCACAAACTGCCTGGAGCACCTGCCAGAGGCACAGAGTGTTCCCTGGTGCCGGTGGTGCGGCTCCAGCTGCAGCACAATCTCAAACATGCGACCAAGGGGCAGGAAGAAAGAATGTGTTCTATGTAAATTCAGCCAGCACGTTCTCAGATCGCACTGCTTTAAGTGGCTGGCAAAGCTGATGGAATCTAATTGATGTGGAGCCTCGCTCCCAGCCTCCCGACAGACATTTTTAGAACTGTGCTTGCTGACTAGGGGCAAAAAAATGTCAGGAGACCGAAGTCACCTGTCATTTGCATGGGCTGAACACTTTCTGGGGAGGTCATGAAGCAAGAGGCTTGAAGATCAGAGGACAAATGGGCATCTACATGGCACAGTCTAACACAGTACCCCAAAGTACTAAATCTGCAGCAATTTTAATGAGAAAACAGAACTTTTCTCAATTCTGTGAATGCCTTCTAATGCATTTTTATCAAATATCAGATGTATTTTTAAAAAGTAGATTTTAACACCTTTGAAGTCAGGATCCACACCTTCTTATCTACCCAGCTGCACTGCTGTGAATCTGCCAACACAGGCAGGCCAGGGAGGCGAGGGACACACATCATCCATACAGAACAGGCAGGACCTTGTTTTGGGAGTATTCCCTAATTCCTCCAAATCTGTGACGTAGCATTACTTCTCTAAAAATCCTCAAAATACTTGAGATTGGATCAAGATTAAACAAACCAACATGTCAGAACATATTTTGGAGGTAGGAGAGGAAGGGAAATGAGCATCGTTTAAGGAGTTGCCTTCCGTCCCCTTTCCAGATAAAGCTGGAACGCTGACTAGCCCAGCCCACGTAATTGTGTCTAAACCACGACATGCACACTCCCTTCACACATTTCTCAGGAAAACAAAAAACAAACAGAAACCCCAACCTTCCAAAACAGGAAGGGAAACTTGGGGTTTTACTGAGTAGTAAACACCAGACCATTACTATGATTTCAACTGAACTATTCATAAGAACCAGGTAAGTCAGTTTTAAATGCAAAAGAACCAACCAAGAAGACCTCAGCAAAGGTCAAATATTTGCTGGTACACCCTGTATGTAACACAGCTCTGACCATGGAAAATTGACTCTAATCAGTTATATTGGTTAAACTACACGTGGGTGGAATTTAGGTGGGATGTAAGCAACTACAGTGCAGAAATCAGATTAAGCCTGGGAGAAACTGCAGTGTGTGATTATCATGTAATAATTACTCAACATTTTGACAGAGCCCAAGACTGGGCTCAGCCCAGCCCTTGACAATGAGAAGGCAGCATAAACATCAGGGTATGAAACTCTATCACTTCTATTAATCCATCAGCATGTCCTCTGTGGGAAGTCCATGAGCTTCTGATGAAAGCCCAGGGCTGCAAATTCAGGAGAACCCCTGGGGTTCAGAGACAAGGTCCAGACCCCTGGAGAAGGCAACGCCAAGTCAGCTGCAGTACAAATCTGTGTGGGTAACCTTTTGGAATTGGGTCACCACCAACTGTCCATGTGTGTGGAGTTCTTAGAGAAACCCATCTGGTCCTGGCATCTATCTGATCTGCTCTTCATGCTGTTACCACAGCAACTGGCACTTAAATGAAAAATCTCTGAGCAAGCTGGATCTATAGACAGCCCTACCAAATCACAAGGCAGCAAAAGTGGATGCTTGAGGCGGGTCTGGGGGGTGTTTAGCTGTGTATTTACCAAAAGGGGTTTCAGCCTTGTTTTCCATTTGTGCTTTATCATTTGACAGAATAAGTATCAGCATACCAGTTTTTCTTTATCAACAAGTCCTCTGTAGGTCAGTCACAGCAATGATATCTTTCTATTTGGCCTGCTTTGCAGTCTAAATAGATCTTAAATATTTTGGTTTCTTAATTGTTTCCATATCACACACACAAATTGAATATATTTTTTGCTATAAACACAACTGCCGAGAGAAGAAATAGTAGCCATGTACTTTTTAGAAATAAAAGATGCTTTACAAAAGTATAAAATCTAACTAGATCTTCCCAATGCCATTTAGATTTGTCATGTTGAATTTGACCCAAATGTCTTTAAAACTTTAGGGACACGGATCTAAGATTCAAGGATAATTTCATGTTTGGCAATACAGATTTTAATACTCCTTTTATTTTGAGGGAGGGAAAGTCTGTGTTTGTAGTAGAGGATATTACATGGGTTGAAATAACCAATCTTAATATTCTCCCAGCTGACTAACTCTGAAATATGCATTATTTCTGTCTCTGGCATAACAGAAACATAAGAGCTAAACTTAAGCTCTCAGTCTTCGTAGCAGGACAAATGAGGGAGGGTTTTGGCCCAGCCCACGAGCCAGATTTAGGCTCGGAAAGCAAAGCCCACACAGGTGACGTACGACACATAACATGAAGGGAAGTGGGAGCTGGTGGCTGAGGACAGGGGAGGTGACACTGGGGCTGGCACTGGCTTACACAATCTGCACCTTTAGCCTTTCAAATCAATGCTGAGCATTGCCAGTGGAAGGTGAACAGAAGAAAGTAACACAAATCAAATTCTTATTCTTTGAATGCATCTTTGAAATTCTTTTTCTTATTACTTGAAGTCTACAAGTGAGTGGGACTATTTTACATGTTAAACGTTCTGGTTTAAAGGTATTACATCTTTCAAAGACCAAGAGGGAGGAGAATAAAGAGACAATGAAAGAAACTGAAGGACACCACTGAGAGAAGTGAGAAGCATCTAAGATCCCTGAGCCTGAAATGGAGAAGCACATTTCCATAAAGCTTCACTAGTACACACCTTGCTCCCTAATTCCTTTCAATTAAAAGAACAGAAAAAAACTTCCTTGCACAAAACTCCTCCCAAATATTATTTTGCCACTGCAACATTTTTCTACAAAATCCCAAATTA
This sequence comes from Corvus moneduloides, assembly GCF_009650955.1. Lineage (NCBI taxonomy): Eukaryota > Metazoa > Chordata > Aves > Passeriformes > Corvidae > Corvus > Corvus moneduloides. The sequence continues at coordinate 11,333,349 of NC_045486.1, forward strand.
CTTGCATATTAATAACTCGTGAGCCAAATTTCCGTCAACTGGCTATTTAAAATTGTCAACAAAATTCATGTTATGTAGATTTCTAGTTGGGAGAAAGTCAGAGAGACTTTTGTCTTTGTGTTTCCAGCTGTAGATGTTGGACTGACAACCTTCCTCTCGCACAGCCCTTTTCTGCTCTGTCGTTGGTTACCAAATTTGAAAAGAGGAAGAAAGTGGAGTAGCCACCGTGATTTACTCAGGAGCGGAACAGCGACCCACAAAAATTTCTGGCACAAACCTTCCTGTGAACACATTTGCATGTTTATTAGTTAAACTTTGCCGTCTGCGAACACTCTTGTGAAAAAACAACAAATCATTAGTACAAGAAATGGTAGAAAACACATTTTTAAAGGCCAAAAAAATCTACAGTAAACTGAAAATCTTTATTGCTGAAATGTTTGAGAATTGGCCTGTCCTTCAGAAAGTCCAAAGAGTCCCAAGGTACAAATTCTGTCAAAAGACAAGTCTGAGTCTTGTCTTTTGAATTTGGACTAAGTTTTGAAAATCCCAATTTGCAAATCTAGTGCAGATTTTCTCTGTCAAATGGAAATATTCCAAGTAGGAGAAACAACCCAGCAGGAAGATATGATGTACAGACTATGCAAATAAGCCCAGATTCTGAGATAAAGTTGAGATGTTTCATTATTCTGGATGAAACAGCCCTATAAATACAATTAAACTTTTTGCTGTCCTCGGTCAGGTAAAAGTTGACATAACTAGGGAAGAAACTAAGTAATTAAGGAAGAAAACTCCAAACCTTGATTTGACCCTTTACTTTCAGTGATTAATTTAATAATACTTATACAATAATATTGAAAATATGATTTGGAAAAGCAATATTCCATGTCATGCCATGACTGCCTGGCTTCCTCAGCAGTAAATCACTACCCACCACTTTCAGTCTGTGAGGGCAGAGGACGATTATTCATATTCAATACCGTTAACAAGTGTTTGTTCTCGTCCTTCTCCAGTGACTTCATGGAGCTTTAATTGACAGCCCAGATGTCACAGCTCCTGTCTCCAGCCCAAGCAATTGTTTGAAAAGCTTCTGAGCTATTTGACTGCTGGTGTTGACAGGAAGCTGGACATTTCTGCTGTGATGAGGGCTTTGTTTTAAGGTGTCTCAGTCCATCTTATCTCCTGTCTCTTCCTATCTTACAAGCCTAAAAATACTGCTAATGCTGTGCACACAAGGCTTCCCATTCCAAAATCACATTTGCATTTCGCCCAAAGACCCTCAGGAATTTCTGATATTGTCCCAGATTAGAGAGAGACCAAATCCATCACATGACAATCAATTTTAATAGAGGCAGAATCACAGCCTCAACTTCTCCCTGTGTGTTCCCACTAAGATGATAGTGCCTTCTGTTCTCCCAAGGCCAGCTATTAATACAAATTATATGCAGGAAAAAGTAAAAGAATCCCACCAGCAATGTGCTGGACATTTGTATTCCAGACAAGATCCTGTTAAAGATCCTGTTAACAATCCTGGTGGATGCCACAGTCTTACTTCACATATTGATCTGGTGGAGCAAGTACAAGGCACGTAGACTTCTGGTTTGTATTAATTTGTACTATAACTCTTGGCACAGCGTCAGCTGGCAATGGTCTCCCCCATGTTTTAAATCAATTACCTGAAGTAGTAATTGTTTGTTATCAGTAAGGGGGATTTAATAAACAAATATACTTGATAAATCGATGAGCAGAGAAATCCAGACATCCACATATAAATTAGTTTACATTAACTTACTAAAATGAGGCTGCTGGAATGATAATGTTTCAATACACCAAAATAACATTACCAGTTCTTATAAGTTGGCATGTTAAATACATCTCTGTCCATTCTTTGACCTTTAGAGCTTTGCTCCTAGTGATACTATTCAGTATCCTAAGGAGGGGCTAGGCTGAAAAGCCCAGATTATTGTCTTTTTTTCGTATTGTCTTAAGAGAGTCAGCGAAATAAAATGATGAATGACATTGTTATATCAACTGAACAGATTATATAATGTACCTCTGTTCCCACAAAATTGAAATTTAGTGTTTTAACAATGGACTTTACTCTTCCACTCACCTGTAAATGAGCACTACTGGAGCAGCACTGAGCCCAGTTCTGCCCTTCTCACCAGCTAAATCTGTTTCCTCTTCTGTGAAATCACTGCTGCTTTACATCATTATGAATTAGGTCAGAAACAAACCCAGTGACTGCTCATTCCAGCTAGTGAAACATACGAAGAATGGCTGCAATGACAGATCTGTAATAATGCTTCTCATCTGCAGTCAATTAAATTTAGACCACGCAGAACTATAAGAAGTACACAGTGGAAAATTTTGGCAGGGTGACTGGCAAGCTGTAGCACATCTAACAAACCTGAAGGCTTTTAAATTCATCTTCCCTCTGAACTTTAATCAAAGGCTATAAAAAAAAATCCAGCTGAATACAATAAAAATTTAAACAGCGAAGATCATTAAAGCAGACACTTCTTGTTACCTCATGGTGACTTGCAGAAAAATCTTGTCAACGTCAGATGCTCATCCCTGGTGTTATAATCATAATTCACCTTGCTGGAACAAACAGCACGGGAATGCCTGCATCTGCTCAGCTTGTGTACCTAAGGCAGATATGAGAGGAGGCCAAACATGTTTTTGTAAGTTACAAAAGAGAACAATTACTTCTACCGGAGGGGTGGGAGCTTTTGGAATGTGCTTTTGGACATAGGAGTGTCTTTTGAGAACTACTGAATTTATCTTCAAATGAAAACTATAAATTAAGTGTAATTACTTCTGACAGCTTGCATGAGAAAAATAAAGCATTTATCCTGTCATTGAGGTTCCATGTCTCAGTGCACTCTCAGGACTGTGGAATCATCCCTGTGGCAAATCCACACTGCCCTTAGCACAGACCTCCTTTGTTTTTTCTCCACCACAATTGTGGGGGTTTTTTAGAGCACGTGATCTTCCCTCAGAAATTTGTGGCTAAATTATTTGTCTGTCCTTTGGCTGTTTTGATTTTTGACAACTTCTCCAGCAAACCTCATCCCACAGCTGCAATTTCCCCCCTCACTCTCTACCCAGCAGCAGTCATACCCACGTCGTTCTCCCCTCCTCACAAACCCCAGACCTTTATGTCTCTGCCCTGCCTCTGTCTATATATCTTTTATTTCATTTATCCTCACACTCTGCCCCAGAATTTCTCAGAGTTCATCTGTTCCCCTCCTTGTGCTTGCCAGTCCAACCTTAGCTCTGGTTTTGCCTTTATTAAGCGCATCCCCCACCCCCTTGCGTTTTATTCAAGCAGCCCTACAAGACAGATCCTTTCTGTAAAGGCCACGAATGATTCCTCTGCAAGATCTGCCTCACTAATTATATACTTAACATACATTTATCTGTTCCTACAGCAGGTTCCAGAGAGCAGGGGCTTTTCTTCTGTGCCTTGTCATTTAAAACACTGCCACTATCAGCCGCTTCACAATGACATCGGCAGCACCACTTCGCTGCAATTAGGAGGGAAACTTGCCAGCAGAGGATGGGGTTTAAACTCTTCTTGACAAAGAAAACAACACTGAAACAATTGGCTGATTCCCTTTTTACGGAGCCAAAGGGGTATCTGGAAACCCCAGGTCAAACGTGGATTGTCTGTAGACGCGTAATGGATGCTTGGCAAACAACCAGGGACAAGGAAATGTGCTTGTGTAGGCTGTGAAATTGTGCTCCCCGTGAAACAAAGTGCACGGCCTGAATTTAGAGGCAGGTTGTTTGTAGAGAGGTGGTGCCTTTTTTTTTTTTTCTTGAAAATGTTCTCGAATATTAAATCTGAAATGTAGCGACATGTATTACCATATTTTGCTCCAGAAAATAAAAACACTAAAGATTATACTAAAAGCTGACAACGCAAAATCTTTACTAACCCACATTCCTGCAGTGTTGTTACTGTGAGATCACTCTGTCAGCACAAAATCTAAGGTAATGTGTTTATAATCCAGCAAATACATTTTTCAGGAGCAGGATTTCATAACACAGACATTCTCTAAGGCAGAGTGGACTCACTCTTACCCAGCCATGAGCATGAACCAGCCCAGCCCAGCAAAAACTCAGCAGGAAAGAACCAAGGAGGAGAGAGGGTTGTTCAGAGTTGGAGTTGTTCAAATTAAAGGAATTCCTTTGGTGTCCCTGGTCAGTGGAATAACTCTGAAATAAATAGAAAGTAGAGCCCAAAATCTGAGTCTAGAAGAGGCCAGAAACACTTTTTTCCAGAGCAATATTTCTGTCTTGGAAGGGAGACCAGCTACCCTGCAGATCAAAACAGGGTAAGAATTAGAGAAAATCAGATACATTTAAGATTTTTAGATTGGACTTACTGGATGACAGAAACAGCAAAAAAACTTTTGCTGATGTAATTTATGCTGATATTTTGCATTGTTTCTGACAGAATTTCAGAGGTTTTAATCAGCATTTGCCCCTCAGGATTTCTACAAACAGGTTCCGTGCAGTATTTCTGGTGGAGTAGGATTGCACAAGGGCCTCTGGAAATTTCCAGCAGGCATCAGCAAATGCATCCTAAGTTTGCATTTGAGAAACTAAATAGAAAAATGCTGTTTTTCAGATCACCAGCAGATTCAGTTGATAAGAAAGTAATTTACTCTGTGTGCTGCTTTAGGTTTAGAGAGTTCAATACAGCCTATTAAGGAACTCTGGTTACCATCTCTCCTTTGTGTAAACCTCCTTCCATTTATTGCACTGAGTTCCCAAGTATTTCCTATAAGGAGGAGAACAGGTGGATAAGAGACTCCAGTGGGGCTAACGACACAGAATAAAACTCAATACTGTTATCTGAGCTCTTTGTCAGTGTTTTGAGAGGAGATATCTTATTAAGAGATCAAAACCTACATCTTTAGGACAGGGTAATCTGACCCGAATTAAGACAGCCAAATTCAAACTTTTAAATCAAGAAGTTTACCTATATTAAAGTTCAGAGTGGGTTCTGCATAGGGTTTGTATAAGTTTTTCTGCAGTAGACAAGCTGATTAAATAGTTTATGCAGTGCATGGAAATGGCAATTGTAATTGTTCCAGGAAAGTATCAAATCAATCAATTTTTATACAGGTATCTTTCAGATGAACAAACTTAGAATCTATTCAGTTTCCCTTACCTTCAGGAACACCATTGGTAGAGGTGAACTTTCACCTGATGTGTTCATTAGCTCCTCAGCACAAGCTGAAGCCATCTTGCTTTACATGAAGATTGGTTGTGTGCTTAATTAAAAAAAAAAAATCCCCTTTTAATCTTTTAAAGTGTCATTCTGGTGTTTTAAAGAAAGTTTCACCATCTCATTGATCACTTTCAGATCAATTTTATGAGCAAGCACAGGAGGACAGTTGCCATTATCTCCGCATGGATTGAAACTCATCAAAACTGCAGAACGTTTTGTAAAATAAGTATCAATGATAATACTGGGGATTGAAATCATAAATTGACCAGCATTGAACCTAATTCAGCAAAAAAAGATGAAATACCTGAACAATCCTTAAAGCTGGAAGCCACGCTCCTGGCAGTTTAATTCACATAAATTGTGTCTAGCTGGATGGGAAAGATGCAGTAGTGTACAAAGAATTACCACTGCCAGTATTGGTGAGGAAATAATGAAAATGTGATTGGCATAAATCATTCAGAAATCTTATTACACAATCCTGATCCATATATTAGATTGCCTGGCATTCCAGAGCTGAGAAGTACTAAGGTCAGACTTACTCTGGAGTACTGTATTTCTTTACACATTTTATTGTAAATAGAAAGTGGAATTCTGATCCCATGGGAAATTCCAACATTTTGACATTTATTTTCAGTGCAAATAACAAACATACAGGGTTTGAATCACTGAAAGTCTTATATGCAATAGTATAGGAATATCAAAATAATGTAAATATCATAGAAGTTGAAATTAAATGAATAAAATGCCAATACAAAATATTTCAACATTGCCTGAAAGAAATAAGGTAAAATTATTCATTTTGATATTTTCCCATCAAATTTAATCTAAATCAATGTATTCACTTAACATGATTCATTTCTGATGAAATTGCATTGTCTGAGTAGAAAATTGTTTGGATTTTTTTCAGCTCAGTCTCATTATTAAAGATTGATCAGATTGTAAAAGTGTTGGGGAAAAAAACATTAGGAATTCAGCTTTTGCAAACTTATTATACTGAGGTAATTTTGATTAAAATTTCACAATCCCCAAGAAGGAAAAACAAATAGTCACAGTAATTGTCAATCATATTCAACGAACTTACAGGTGGCTCTAAAGTGACTTCACAAGAGATAAGTAACTGAATTGCTAACATGAATATGACTATTTGAACACAAGTTCTGTCTTTTCCTCTGCAGGTCCCGTGTTTTCCACCCTCAGCAGCAGCCCCTGCTTTGGTCACTTCTTTTCTAGTGTAATCCTGCCTGTGAGGATTTGGAGCTGCTCTGTTGCACCAACATGACAGCGTTCAATTTACTGTCCTGGCAAGGAGATAAATTTGTGTGTCTGATTTCCTTTTTACCAGATCAGATTTAGCTCCTGCACCTTGTTTCTCTGGCTTCATGTATCACCTTGCTCCCCCTTCTCTTCTAATTGTGATTCCTTCATTCACACCTCTCTGTAATCATCCCTCACCTCCTTCTTCAGCTTTTCTGCTTTCTTACAAAATACTCTACAGAATTTGGGTTGTCACAGCCTAGAAAAGTTCTTCCCTCTCACCAGGAGTAATCTTCTAACTCATTGACCTGTCTCTCATCCTGCATTAAGCTTAAACACTTCAATACTCTTTGGGGAAAGAAATTCCACTTTTATATAAATGGTAAGACCTCGGCAGTATTCAGAAAACAAAGAATAAATGAGCAGAAACTTTTATTCCGCAGGGAAGGCAGTTTAATTCTATGCTGAGCTAATTTAGGGAATTCATGAAGATAAGGGATGCCTTCTGTTCAGATGTTGCTATGTTTTATCTACAGCCTGTGCAGTTTCTGTACTGACAAAGAACATCCACTCCCCAGGTGCAAATGGAGATCAGACCTCAAGTGTTTCAGGGTCCTTAGCTGATTGTTACAATGGTTCTATCACTAATCCTGCAAAACAAGAGTAAAATTAGTCTGAAACAACAGATTATCCTGGAATTGCTAATAAAGCAATAAGGAGGACAAATAAAAGAACTTAGTGTTAACATTCTGGCTATAACCCAAATTTTGATGCGGTTGTGCATGGAAGAATCTGGCTTGGAAGCACAGTTGGACCTATTCATACATACTGAACCTTTCCTCATCTCATGCACCACTAAACTTCTTGCAGATGCTTAAGTGACTTCAGCAAAGTGCTGCAGAGAGCAAAACCATCAGTGAGAAATGGCTTTGGTTTCCAGTCAGAAGCAGCACATTTGGCCCACAGATGCAGTGGCTCTGTGAATGATCCAGCACAGTTTCCAAGCTGGAATTGGTAAGTTTACCCTCCTGCAGGCTCGTATGAAAGTATTTCTTACTACACAGTCAGCATTTCTCTGGTCAAGTGTGTCTGTTTCAAAACTTCTCTCTCAAGGAAGTTTTTCCTCTCCTTGAGTCCATGTAATTACGCCAGGGTGGCCCAGCCTTGTTCCACCCTAAATTCCTGATGGTATTTCTATACCATAATTGTGAACATTTATCACCAGCAGTTCTCTAGGCAGTCTTGTGACTTGGACAGCTGAATGTAACTGGTGTTTAGCATTTGCTTTGTACAATTCCCAAGTGCTAAACAACCTTTCATTACCTGCATCTGGCAGCTGCCCAGAACACTTCGGCTTTTCAAGCCCATGTGAGTATGGGAACATTATTAAAATAGTATTCTCAGATTCCTGGATTTTCATTTACTTCTGCTGCAACAAAAGTATTTCTCTATTTTTTCAGACAGCAAAAAGCCCCAGAAAGCTGGTGGTGCAATTTTCGCCCCTTTATGCATGGCTGCTGATCATCTGGTGAACTGGACATGGGCAGCAAAACCTTGCAGAGACTCCTTTAGGTCAGTTCTAGAGGATGAGGTTGCCTAACAACTTAAAGCTTTCTGTTTTGCATGTAATGTAAATGTATTTTTGTGGTTGTTTTTGAGTGAAATAGCTGAGTGTCATCTCAGGAAAAGAGATTCTCGTGCTTTACTCTTTAGGGAAGGCCACAGTCTGTGCATTTCCAGAGATACAAGATAAGTCACAAATGGAGGGATTCAGTGATCTATTATTATCTTAGGTATTTTTCCCACATAAATCACCACCCAGTCTATTGGGTGCTGTATCAGGAATGGGCTCAGCAGACAAACTGCAAGCCCTGGCACACTCAGTGCTTAAAAACCAAAACACAACAACACACAGGAAAACACAGAAGAACAACAAAGGGCTGAGGAAATACCTGACACTCTTCTTGGCTTGATGTGTTTTTCTGGCTTCACACTGCTGTCTTCTCATGCTGTGTGTGAAGTGTTGTCATGTATTTTTGCCATTAATAGCAATATATAACAGCAATGCCAGGATCAGCACACCAGAGAGAGGACAGAAAATCTAAAAGACCATTGTCTCACATAAAAAAAGCAAGTCTAATAAATTGGCCATGACTTATTTATCCTTAATTACAGATGGCTTTTAATCACCAAAACATAAGTATTTTTCTCCTAGTAAAAGCAGCACACACAATTCAACTCATTCATTTATGTACTTATAGGATTTAAAATTTTAAAGTAGGGATTTTCACTCTTTTTAACTCTAATGACTCCAATGATACTTCCATGTCCATTTAACAAGGAATGCTGATGAAGCCAGTGCCTGGGAACAGTGAAAGGCCAGAATCCCCAACTGTTTGGGATGAGAAAAACACAGATTCAAGCACCCAGGCTGAATGAGAAAAGCAAAAATGTGAATTTGCACTCTACATCTCCCAGATTAAATCTTGGCCACTGAGACAGTTTCTTGCTCAGGATGAAATAACAAAAAATTCATCCTGGTCTTTTGGATCTTTTCTAACATTAATTTCAACATAGCTGGTGTGCTCCTAGGAAACACTGAAATTTTGACAAGTCCACATCTCTTACTGACTGCTAATCTAGTGCAAAATGTTCATCTTGCTCTAGTGAAAATCTCCTTAGATCTACCTCAGTGTTTTAATTTTATGATCTGCCACCACTATAACTTTGGGGCAGTCACTTCATATCCTGCATACCCACAGTGTTGCACAATGCTGTGATTTTCCCTCTGCATAAACTTTTCCAGGAAATGCAGTGTCTGTAAGTGTGACTGTAACTCATATCTTCACCTTCACATCTCAGATTGGAACTGCAATAAAGCTCAGGAGTGCTCAGGACAAGAAAGCTGCCTGGAGAGATCATCTCTGTTCGCTCCATGTTCTTGGACTGAGCATCGTAAAAAGCTTTTCCGCATGCAGCAATCCCGCAGGTTGCACAGCACAACGTGGCTCCCAGTGCCTCTAACATCCCAACAGGGACACACCCATTCATCCAGAGCCACGGATAAGTCAGCAGAAACATAACCTTCCCCACATTCGGCTTGTCATGATGTTGTAGTAAACTTCTGTGAACTTCAGCTGTGCACGTACCCAGGCCTGTGAGAGTCTGATCTCCCCTGAATCATAACAAACTGCTGCCTTTCAGTAGCTACACTGTGCTGCAAAACTGCTGCATTATTCATTCAAAGCCATGGTGCAACTTCCTTTTATTGATTCGGGATTTAAAGCCAGCTCCAGCAAAGGGAAGGGTCAGATAACAAATACTTAGGGCTCCACAGAGTCCCCACAAAGCTGTGTTAGATAACACAAGGAGTCATTCCCTGTACTTGCCCCTTAATCTCTGCCTGGGGCCACCACTACTCTCCCAGCAGCTCTGGCAGCTAAATAGGGATTATTGCACCTCTGGCTGCATGAGTGTTGTGTATGTGTGTATAAGAAGGAATGAGGATTGTTTTTTTCCTATTGCTACATAGGTAGATCTCTCACCATTTTCTGGGAGAAAACATTTAAATCAGTGGTGTGTCTGAAGATTAAATCCACAGGCAGAGGCTTGGGCAGCCCATTTTGAAATAAACCACTGCTAAAGAGCAATGACAAGCAATCATATAGATCTGCACTTGCAATCCACTTCTACATGCTCACTTTAGTGAAAACAGATGATTTAATTCTCTTACAAACAGCATTGCAGCTCCTAGAGGATCTGGTTTGCATTTTGAAATTTCTCACATCCTGTCAGTACAATCCTTAAGCAGCTTTCAGATGCAGAGCTGATCTCCACTGCCCTCTGATCCACCTGCACACACCCTCTGAGACTTCAGGTGTTGCCAAATTCTTACTGAGGGCAGAGTACAAACTGCAGTGAAAACTGCCCTTTTGTCTAGCCAGATCTTCCCTTAGTGCCCAATGCACCCTAAGCTGTCCTGGTCAGATTTAACAAGCCCTGACTGTGTGGATGAGATTTTATTAATAAATCTAACAGATACAGTAGTTACTGAGAGGTGAACACACATCTCATTAATGGCACATCATAACGGAGCCACGTGCTAATAACATTTTGTTAATTTACCAAAGAAGTTTGAGAAATGAAACAACCTCTAAAATGCTATTCTAAACCAGCTTTCACTTACCTTATTCCTAAGGCAAAGAGATCAGTTTTCACCTTGGATTTATTCTATTTGAGAAGCTGCATTATTTTTTCTTCCTTAGCTTTCCCTAGAGTCACATTAGATTTTAATGTCTTAACCACAGAAGAACAGCAGCTTAGTAAAATTCATGAAGGACACACAGGCCACCAGAACTCCATGTGACTCACCCTCTCCTGCCCGTATTTCATTGAAATCATCACAGAATCACAGAGTGGTTTTGGTTAGAAGGGAATTAAAGACCATTGAGTTCCAGCCCACCGTGGGCAGAGACATCTTCCACTAAATCAAAGCCCTGTCCAGCATGGCCTTGAACACGTCCAGGGAAGGGACATCCACAGCTTCTCTGGGAAATGTGTTCCAGAGCCTCATGACCCTCACGAGGAAGAATTTGTACATAACATTTAGCTCATACTACTCTCTTTCAGTTTAAAGCCTTTATCCCTTAGCCACAGATCCCATATGCAGCAAGTATTTGGGATAGCCTCCCAAACAGGCTTCAATACAGTGCTTGGCCTGAGACAACACATTTGCATTTTGTTAGGTTTTGGGGTTTTGGGGTTTTTTTCAGATTTATTTTTGAATACAAATGGGAAGACTAACATTATAAATCTAGCCAAGAATGGAGTCAGGCTTCCTGATTCCTCATGTCTGTCTTAAAAGCCATTCTATTAATTCTGGTGTGAGCTATGTGAGTATTCTGCAATAAAGTAAAAAATGGAAGTAACAGAAAAGTAGAAGAGAGAGAAATCCACACCCCACATTACTGTGAAATGCAGTGATAAAGGTTTTTTTCTGCAAGTTCCTGGTTCCAATCTCTGCTTTGAATCAATGGAAAAAGGATTGGACTCTGATTCCACCACCCACAGATCTGTACCAGAACCATGAAAACAGAACTATCAGAACCAGAGAGAGCAGATCAACCAGCCCTGGTTTGCTTCGACAACTTAGCTCCTGGGCAGGAGGTGGAGGCTTCTTTACCTCTGATGGTTAATTAAAAGAAGTTTCTGTACTTGTGGGATGATTTTTATTCCTTGGGAATGAAAGATGCAGCCAGACGTGTCAGATAATCCATAACACATTAGCTTCTTTTCCACCTGCTCCACAACACTCCTGAAAAGGCCTCACCAAAGGACCAGAACAACAGATCAGTGAAATAAAAACTGCTGTGTGAAAAACAGCCTCGTTCTCAGTGCTCCAGCTCTTGATCTGTAAATCTGATACAGTAAAAAAAGGGAAGACCCCACACACGAGTGCAGGGACAAGCACCAGAGCAGGTCACCTCACCATCCCCAGCCTTCCCATCTGCTTAAACTGTTTGCACCTGGCTGTGCAGGGCACCCTCACCAGAAACAAACTCAGTGGAGGACTAATCCGAGTTAATCCTGGGCATTATGGATGAGTGACACCTATTAACTCTTGTGCTGAGGCTTTAACTGAAATTTTGCAACTCACTGAGCACAGCAGCAGAAGCAATGCTCTGCTGGCCAGGAGCAGAGAGGAATGCAGCAGCTTTGCTGTTGGAAAGGGACATGAAAATGTATTATGAAAGAAAGAGGCATCAGAAACAGTGGCCCATATTGTGAGTTTTGTAACAATTTGCTCTACATTTGGTATCTTAAGTGTGCTCCTTTTTGTATTTTTCCTGTTTGAGATACATAGGAGGTAATAGAATTTTTGCTCTGGGTCACTTGGTGATTCCCTAGGAACACATTAGAATAGCCTTTGGTAATCAGCTCCACTGCAAAGCCAATGAAAGTACCCAAGAGTCACTATTATATTACACAGGAAACAATTCAGCAAGATTAGAATTATTTTATTAGACAGTAAAACAGAGTCTATTTGGAGATGCTACCTATTTTAAAATTCAGTGATTATCTGAATTCTCTTTGTTACTTAGAAGAGACAATATTGGAAGGGGCTGAAGAGAAATAAGTATTGCTTTTTCTGGTTTTTGGGGGGGTTTTTTTTGTTTTTTTTTTTTAGCAAAATTCAAGCTTTCTCTTCTTCTTTCTTATGACTTCATTGTGGGAGAAATTATAAATATAGTCTGGAGAGAAAATGGAAATAAAACTAATAAGTTTGCTTGATTATTTGCAGCAGATAAGACCACTGGATGTCTGTGACTACAGCTCATGTAAATTCAGCTCTCTGATTAGCAGCATCCTCACAGGTTCTTTTTGTTTTCTTAATCTAAGGTGCCTTCACATAACCCCAAACAAACTCTCTACAATACAAACACACTCTGAACATATTGTGATGCTTCTAAATCCCACAGACACCTATGCAAATAAACAATTACACTCAATCCTCTCTGCATGCTCCAGGAGACAACACACATACTCCTTCCCTGAAAATACAACCCATTTGTTATATGAGCTCTCTAAGTGCTGGATTTAAACTTGAAGCATATTCAGAACACAACTAGAACCCCATTAAAATGAAAATGAAATTTCTGACTCCTATTCTTCTATCAAAATTTTTTCTCAGTTTCCCTCATCTTCAGTGAGGTTACAATTCAGCATTTGTAGCTTCCCTTTCAGTCTAGGAGAATAAGCAGCATTAGCAAGGTGAAAGCTTATATTAATGCATAAAAGGCTGGGTATTTCTAATAGTATTAGGAAGGGAAACATCAGGTTACAACAGCACAGCTTCCTTTATAATCATGTCACACCTTTTACAGAGTAACAACTTCTACAATGTGAGGTTCATAAAAAAGGGATGCGAAAGCACTCGGTTAATTTGAGACTCTCAACACATCATTTGCCATAAACAGGTTCAGGGAACCAGGGCTTGCAGAAAAAGCAAACAGCAGCAGAGAACCAACAACTCTTGCCTGTTCAAGCACTCATTCACCCTCTTTGTCTTTATCCTCACGTGGCCCAGGTAGGATAAAGCCACTGTTATGTGTCTGATCTGGACTTTACAGGCTACCATCAAACAGCAAGGACAGTGCAATCCTTTCTCCAGTTTCACCACATGCTGCTTGTGTGGCTTCAAACTTCCCACTCCTTTCTCCTTAGCAACATTTCCCATCCTCTTTCCCACAGTACATGTGTAAATACAAACAACAACAGAAGCAGGGGCATTTCAAGGCTTACCATAGCTCAAGTAAGATCATTTTCAGGAGACTTGTGTCTACTTTAACTGGAGCAAATGCATTGAATGGACTTCAGAGTCTCTTTCTGTTTTGTTTTCTGTGGCTTCTCTAGTGTTTATTCCTGCAGAAGGAAGAAAGCCAATATTGACATTGCAACCAGAAGCCACTGAAATATGTAAGGCACCAATATAGATATATCTTGTTATCTGTATTCACATGTACACACCCCCTCACCATCATCTCATCTGATTTCAGCTAGAAAACTGTATTTGTAATTTTTCCTCTGCCAAGAAAGTAAGAAAGATGGGACAGGACTCAGCAAACAAGCGCAGAAGTTGGGACAAGCAGCATTTTGAGCAAAGGAAAGGGCAGAAGTAGAGCCAGAACCTTGCTGTGCAGGGTCTGTGTCCCTCAGAGGTGAATTGTTCCACTGGGGTGTTTGGACAGCAGGTTCATGGTTGGCTGGAGCAAGGACACAGACAGAGCTATCCCATCTTTTCTGGGTGCAGAGGGAGTATTTTAATCTTAGCCATGGAAAAGAAAAAATAAATAAGAGGGGAAAATAATAATAAAGGAAAAGGCTTACCTAACTAGGTGCTAATGAGCTTCCATTCCACTATTCCTCTGCTGAGGAACAGGCCTTGTTGTTTCCAAGAGTGTTTCCACAGTTTCACTGAATGCTAAAAGTTTTCCCCCAGTGACACAATGAAATGGGTGGCAGCATATACTTTATACATTTTTAAACATAGAAAGTATTGGAAACTTTCAAATATTGTTAGAAGTGTTGCAGATGGTGAAAGACCAGCTCTAGTTGGAGGTGTCCAGCTCCAGCCTTGTTGGAAGATGTGCTTCTACCTGCAAGTGCTAAGAGGTTACCTTGTTGGCTGGGACCTTTCCCAGACATTTCATTTCTTTGACAAATCTGTGACTCACCCAAAACTCCAGAGCTTTACCCAGCTGCTCCTGTGTCAGGCTCCTTTCTAGAATACAGGGTTTCAGTGTTTTGTGATTCCCACTAAATCCACAAACCTGCTGTCAGCCCCAGCCCCCTGCTCTGCTGCATTCCTCACCTGCATTTCGTGGACTGGGTTACTGACAAACTCGGAAATGGATAAAACCATTCAAATGCCCAAGCAAGCTGCAACGAGAACAGCACAGCAGCTTCTCCTTTGTCAGGCACCAGCTTCCTTTCAGCATGCAGGGCCAGAGCACAGGCACAGAGGAGAAAATCATGAAATAGCTGTCAAAGGCAGCCAACATCAATTACAATACACTGCGGGTTAAATTGCACATGACACTTTCTCAAAGCAAATCACCTTCTCCTGTAAAGAGGTTTTATGTCATTTTTAAATTCTAATGATTTGCTGAGAACTCAATATCAAGAGAAAAAAGAAAAAAAATCAATTATTTTCCACAGATGGCCACTGGACTCAGATGCAGCTGTGGCACAGATGGGGCAATCACAATGACATGGCTTTTTCCCTCCTGTTAGTAGAGATTATACTGCATTAGATGGCATTGAGAGGGTGGAGAAAACTGGAATGCTTCTAACACAGTGATGTATTGCAAAGCTGGATGAGCTAATTTTAGACCATTTAAACTCAGAAACTGGCAGCAGTTTTTGAGAGCTCAGTTAGGGCTAATTTACCTCGAATCATCCACTGAACTCATCCTGCAGATCACAAAAATGTAAAACTATCATGCACTTAGAGGATAAAGAAAATACTGTGCTGGTTCCTGCAGGTTACATAAAAATGCTTTTAGAAGCAGTAATGCCAAGAGGACATGACTTGCATTTTTATACTTATGATTGCTCTTTCACAGTAATTAAAAATGACATACCCTATTAAATCACTTAGTACATACCTTAAAGCATATGATGCAGAGATTTCTTGAAAAAGCCAATTACACAGTCTAGCTCTGTACAAGGCCAATGCTTCAAAGCAATTTTCAGATTTTATGAGTTACATATGCTTCAGAAAGTGAGTTTTTTTTTTTTTACTGGCAGGAAGATGCACTGCAAATAAGATACAAGCCTCTACTTCATTTTTTTGTTGCTGCTGTGAATTAAAAGTCCATTGCATATCTGAGCTTCAGCACAAACAGTAACACATCACTGGAGAGGTTCTTTTAATGGAAGAGGATCCTTTCCATGCTGAACCTTCGTGTAAATAAAGCAGTAGTAATAATTAAATGATGGAGAGGAGTTTTGGCATTGTTGCCTACTCCCACCAAAGAATACTTCTGCCAGAATCCATGGGTGGGAGAAGCTTTGAGTCTTTGCCATGTAGCAGGATACTGCATGAATCATTCAAGACTGCATAGTCTGACTGTGCATGTCATAGGAAACATTCAGATTTCTTCCCATCATCTCTGTTTACCCAACACTGTTTTGCTCTGATGACACTTGAAGAGAATGAGCCCTATTTGTCTACATAAAGATAATTTTCTTTCACAGATTTGAAACAGGAGCAGTTTTACTGAAAACTTCAGTTTTATCTGGTCAAGGTAGAGTTCTTCCCATTTCAGAAATGACAGAGACTCCCAGACCAGAGCACACCGACAGCACAAGCCCCAGAATTTCAAAAGCACAGAGCTGGGAGAAATGACCAAGCTCAGTAAGATCCTTCCTGAAGGGCAGCAGACCCTGATGGCAGCACAACACCCAGCACTGAGGGGGTCAGAGTCTAACAAAAACCCACCTGCAAATTAAAAGCAGGAAAAAAGTCAGGATGATCTTTGCCTTGTGAGCTGAGGACACAGGAGAGGTCTGTCCCAACTTCAGCACCAAGCCTGACTGTAGGAGTTCAACAGGGAATCTTATGTTGGTATTTTTAACCTGTAGTGAGAAGGGAGTAAATGGTACCTCAAAAAGCCTCCTTCAATGCTGGAATTCACAAGTTTTTATATAAATATTTCTCCTTAAGGGATTACCTCCTGCCACTAGAAATTCAACCAAATGTCCCATTATTCACCAGTACCTCTAAAACCTCTGCTTCGTGTCCACTGCAATAATCTCATTGCTCCATCCAAGAATTCAAAGACAGAAAAAAATGAAATATTTGAGTGAACAAGGAGATTTGTGACAGCCTAGGTATGTCTGTGACATGTGCAAACAGCCCTTTTTACTCCAGCATTCTGCTGCTTTTAATAAAAAACTATCAGATCACACAAGATCAATTCCCAGGAAGATAACAAATAATTCCATTCAATTGTTTTCCTAAGAACACTACAGATAGAATAAAGGAAAAATTAATTTTTGTAATAATAAAAAAAAAGAAAATAGAAGCTGAAGTTGGCTCTTAGCCAGAGGGCTTTTTAAACCTCTAAAGAAGCTTTAAAAGTGCCCAAGACCCCTTTTTCCTGATAAAGTTCATTATAAAATTATATAGTCTTGACATTTTTCCAGTGTTTAGCATTGGCTTTGACAGCAACAACCAGATGTTCCTGCTTATTAGCAAATGCAGACTCTGGGCCAGCCGAAGAACAAGTTTATCGTGAGCACTTCCCTCACAAGTTTAAGGGCAGAAGTTTAAGGGAGAGATTCCTGGGGGATGACAGGCAATTAAAAACACTGACACCTCTTTTATGAGCAGTTGAGAAGATAATTGAAAAATACAAACAGATCTGAGTTCGAGTTCAGTTTGGTGAGCAGGCGCTGCCTGAGCTTTGTGACTCGCTGCTGTCCCAGGAAATGAACCCTGGCTGTCCTTTTGAAACAGCACTTTTGCAAGCTGGCTACTTGAGCTCACCGAGGGAAACAACAGAAGCAAAGCAGCAACTGAGGCTGGAAAAGGGTCCATACAATATTTCATCTTTGCTCCAGCTACTGGCATCCTAATTTTAATGCAACACAAATCAATGATAAAGAGTATTAGACAATCACTTAGTTTCCTTCACAGTAGGTAAGGACTCCTCAAACCAAAGGTTACAATCTTTCACGGCGTCATAATTAATTAATACATTTAAAGTAACATCATTCTGGTAAAGGATGACTTAGGAAACCACAAGAATAAAAAGACTCCAACAGTTTAGTGTAAGAATTACCTTGACATTTTTATATTTCACTTTGAAAATCATTAAGTTTTTAAATGAATACTACTACTTTTAAGACTAGCTGGAAAAATTATTTTAATCTTCCAGGTATTAATCATCTGCTTACAGCACAGAAGCAATGAAAAAACAGCAAGGTGAGCTCTCCTCAGTGTAGCCACCAAGTCACCTATGCCAGAGGAAGCAGTGATGTCTCCAGTAAGACATGGAAAAAAAGCCATAGACCTGGCCAAAGTCAGAGATGAATATATCCCATCTCTACTGCAAACTGTATTCCCCCTTCCTGACAGAAATCAAAAGATTTTGGGTGACAGCTATATTTAGATCCATTCTTTTGCTTTCCCCTCCTTGTTTCCATTTCCTTGAGCTATTAAAACTAAAACAAACAAAACCAAAAAAACCCCAAAAACCAAACACCCCCACCAAGCCCCCAAGTGAAAAAATGTAGCAGATACTTATAAAGGGATCCACAAGTGGGAGTAGCTTATGTTAGCTTATGTTATGTTGTTTATGTTAGGTTTAGAGATGATAGTGTTTTTTTTAATCTTGTATTTTGTTATACATAAAAAGCACTAAAAAATAAAATATTAGTGATGATGTGTGCTGAAACCAATCTTTTTTTTTTTCCTTTAGAAAGAAGAAAACAACCATGTAGGGAAAAGCGTGCCCAAACTCTACTCATGAACTCATCTTATCTTTAGAACTTTCTGAATTTTGAAACGTATTACTTGCTCAATGTCTGACAAATACATCTGGCTTTCCTACCATGCTGGAAGAAAGTAACTCAAGGCTCAACAATCTTCTGCAATATTTAGGAGCAATCTATGCTTGCTATCAGATGCCACTAGGATGGATTGCAAAGATAGTTTAATCCTTGATTACAAGTACAGACTCTTGGAATACTGGAGCAATGCACAGATGGTGTGATACTAAACACGACAGCTCTGCCCTATTCATGGTATTTCGTGAGCAGCAGAAGGACCTCAGGAAAAGTGCCAAGCCATAAAATCCCATCCCAAAAGCATTAACTACTTATTTGTGCTTGATATTATAAAAGGGATTGAAGGCAGCAATGTAAACCTGTGTCTGTGGGAAAGACACAAGGGGAAGTTTGTGGGCTGTTTTTCCTGGGAAGGACCCCAAACTGGAGCAGGGGCACGGTGTGGGGAAGAGCACTGGAGATGAAGTGTTACAGGCTGACCACAACCCTCCATTCCCCATCTCCCTGTGCCCCTGGGGAGGAGGTGGAAGAGTTGGGAGTGAAGCTGAGCCAGGGAAGAAGGTTGGTCCAGTTTTTATTCCTCACTGTCTTACTCCAGTATTGATTTGCAATAAGCTAAATTATTTTTTCCCACATTGAATCTGTTTTTCCCATGACAGTAACTGGTGAGTGGTGTCTCTGTCCTCATCTCCACCCAAAAGCTTTGGCTTTGTGTTCTCTTTCCCTGTCCGGAGGAGGTAGAATGAGAGAGCAGCTTGGTGGGCAGCTGATGCCATCCAAGGTTAACCCACCTCACCTTGCTTAAAGAATTTGCATAGGGAAGTCCAGGAATTCAGCTTCTCACAGGCCGCCAACAAGATGTGACACAAGTGCAGGCCCTCAGCCAGAAACAGCTCCGTGTCAAACAGATCCTCTTGGTGACATTGCCCTTAACACATCTCACTTCAGAACTCTCAAATGCTGTGCAAACACCAGCTAATCCTCTCACTCACGCAATATAAGCTTCTCCTCAGAGATGTTAAGTAACCAACTCGGTCACACCACAGATGCAAAACAAAGCAAAGCTTTAACCTCTGCTGTCACAGCCCACATTAGCAAACCCGAGTACAAGGCACAAACACATTTACAGAGTCTGCATTTCCTGCTGATTGAGGTCAGGATCAGCAAGATGAACTTCAGCCCCTGTAGACTGCAAGATAAATTAAATGTGAACATCTCAACAGCAGAATCTCAGGCTTCCTAATTTAGAAACTCAGCTCCTTTAATAAGAGGGAGAGACAAACCAGAGCCTGAAGGGAAGGGGCTGTTTAATGATGCTTCATCCAACGTGGGAGGCAGCTGGACTGGTTCCCAAGCTTTTTTCCTCCACCTCCCTGGCCCAGCAGAGACCTTGAATGTTATGGAGATGCCAAGCTGGCAATCAAGGAGCACTTTTCATCACCTTCGAGAGGAATAATCCTTTTCAAGTTTGTCCCTCAGCTGGGAGGAGGAAGGGATTGGCAAAGGTCAATAAAATTAACATTCAAGAGCAATAGAAATGCAATTGGGCTGTAATTGAAAGCCTGGAAAGTGCCAGAGGAAAGGGAAGAGAATTAAGGCAGTTTTGTAAGGGGGTGTTTGCTCCAGGGAAAGTGTGGGGCCTCTTATTTTGGGGAAAGAGAGTAGGCAGATCTCATATCCCACAAGGGAGGCAATAATCATGTCAAGGGGGACAGATGAGTAGAGAAACAGAATGAATCAAGCTGAGGGAAGTTCTTCCTGCAAAGGGATGGAACTGTGCATAGTAAAGTCCACTTCCCAGTCTGCTCACTGAACTCACTACCTACACCCAGAAAAGATGGCACGGAAGATGCAGACACGCGCCTGGCAACAAACCTGCCTGATACAGCCCCAGCAAAGCACTTTTACCACAGGCTGGCATAGGCTCTACCACAATTTTTCATGCTGCTTGAGGCAAGAGAAGAAAAGGTGAGTGAAAAATCCCAGATGAAACCAATCCTTCCCCTTCCACCAGTTTTTTCCTCTTGTGCCCAACCTGTGCCAGTGTGGGCCCCCTGCCCCCCCAATACACATTTCCAGCCCCTTCACTTCCACTCCATCACAGCTGCCACAGCCCAGACCCCATCCCTGCTCCAAATTGCCTTCGCCCACACACCATGCAAGCCCCAAGTCAGAGCACGTCCAAGGGAAGGTTACATAAAGAAGTCAGTGCCAGGTTTCCAAGAGTCACATTTTTACAAGGCAAAGTGGTGGTGAGCCCTGCCAGCATCTACCCACAAGCATCAGCCTCTGTGAAAAGCAAACAGTAACAGCGGAGCAAGTGCTACTTCAAGGGAGTTTCTGGTCCAGGCTCCCGGGTTCACTGGGGTCTCAGTCCACTCCTTACAGCTTAGGTGCACCGGCAGCTGGCAGACACCACCAGGGCAAATCCATCCCAGCAGGAAACTGGGCAGGGTGTAGTGGGAAAGGGAGACAAACCAAATTCCTCACAGGCCGTGGTACACACAGAAGCCCCCAACTCTTGTATTTCAGAAAAGAGTGCAGTAGTAATTTTTAACCAAGTTAACTAAAGAAATAACACTTCTGCTCTCTCAGTGGTCAAAACCACAAAGCTGCTAAATGGTGGCAAATCTTACAAATTAAATCTTCCAGAAAGTCTTTTTTTAAAGACAACTTTTACCATGTAGAAACTAGAAGTTTTTAGATTTTCACCACTATAACGTTTGGATTACACATTGCAATTAATGTACACATTGCAAGAGCAGAAAATTATTTCAAGAAAAGCTAGTAAAAAATACTATAGGTCAAAAAACCTTCAAACTTGGCTATCTCTACCTGAACCTCTAGGTAAGAGTCACTTTTTTCTTCCCGATCCAGATCCATCTGCTGCAGATGATTTTACAGCTTCCCCTTGCAGAGCAAGCACCACAAAGCACATGACATTCAATAGATCCATTACTATTTTTAGTTAAAATGCTTGATCCTTCCTTCCTCTGTTGTTCCCAACTCTTCTAAGGCACATCCAGGAATTTTTCCCTTGCCAATATTCAGGGAAGGCTTGACAAGCACAGGATTTAAACATGTACTTTTAACTCCTGTTTAGAGCTAAGGAAAAAAACCAACCCTATTTTTTCAATTTTCTTCCAGTATGAGATGTGCTGAGAAAAGGTAAACACTTTGAGTCTTTGTCAAAAGCAGCTCCAAGGGGAATTGTGAGAATCAGCTTTAAACAGTTCAGTTACCCAGGAAAAATCTTTTGTGTGTTATTCTCACATTTCAAGGCTTATTCCAGATTATTCAGATCCCCTTTTGTTTCTGACTTGCCCCCACAGCTCTTACACAGGCCAACTTCAGCTGCTTGCATTACTCAAGACAAATTACAGTGCACAAGATATAATTAAAACTTATGCTATGTGGAAAGCCATCTACTAATTTGATGATTAAGTGTCTTCCATGTTTACAAAACTATAATCATAACCACTTCTGGACCTGAAATGGATACATTTCACCAATAAGTTAAAACACTACACAGCTTTGCTGTTCATTCAGTGTTTCAAGAGCTCCAGTCCAGATACAGAGTGCCATAATTATCAGTGATCTAGACAAGTAGCTAAGCACAGATTCAGTCACATTTGAGCATTTTCAACTACAGCTTATAAAAGGTTCCTGGTATTAGAGCATGAATAAAATACCAGTGTTTTAAGAACACAGAACAGCTCTTCAGAATTTATTGAACATTTATGACAACAGAAATGTAAACACCAATTTGCCTTTAATGCCACTGCTGGAGTGTCCTTACTACCCAAACTCAGGGTATTTATCTGGTTGTTACAGGTTCCACTTCTCAGGTTTTACCACCTTCTCTAACACCTACTGTCCAGCTCAAAATTTTGGCTTTGATCTATGTCTTGCAGTCACAGCACATTTTATTTTACATGTAAGCCTACTAAAACACAAGTGACACGTTCACTTCCTCCAGCTATTAGCTACCTACTGTGTATTTTAACTGGAGACTTTTAACTGTGTAAAAGTTCTTGGTGCCACCAGCTCTATGTATCACCTAGAGCTGACAGCTGGGGCAAGCTTGACTTAAGGAACATCTGCAATTAGGACACTGTTACAGATATGCAAGTGGTAATTATTGATCAATTAACATGAACCTGCACATCAAATCTCAACTTGAAATAAAACTCAATTAGTGCTTACTAATAGCAAATTCAGGAATTAGCACTCATTGACTCAGCTTCCTCCTTCACTTCCTCTCCAACCAGGTTAACTTTGCTGTTCCCAGTCAGTTTGTTGTTATTTCTATGGGACCAGAACTAGTAACTCCTCAGAGCTCTGCAGCAAAGCAGCACCTGCAGCTCAGGAAGCATCTCCACTGCCAAGTGAAAGTATTTTGCAGTGCTACTGGCCACCGAACAAAACCCCAAAGTCGCCAAGTTATCAAACTTGAACACCAGCAAGATTTGCTGCTAACACTAACTAGAGTCTACTGAGCATCTTTGCACAGTGTTGCAGTTAAACAATGCAACTTTAAGGTATTCCAGATCTTCTGGAATATACAGAAATGGTGTAAAACTGTTCTTTCAGTTTGAACTCACCTAAGTTCAATTCTGCATACCCAAACAGAAGCATGTTTAACTTCTTGAGCAAGCCCCCAGGCATGACAAGACAACTTGTTTCTCCATTTAAAAGATTACAACATGCACAAGTCCATAGAGGTTTTAGTACTGCATGGGATAAACAACGTAATTGAAGCCCAATAAAAGCTCAGGCAACATAAACCACGAGGTCAGACACCAGAGAGTGTTGTATGCATTGTTTATTGAACTTCAAATTGCATGGTACGTCACAGATTAAATAGTTAAAAACTGGTTACTATCGTACAATGTTCAGAACAGTCTTTCAAAACAGCTCTTTGGACAAAACTAAGAGCCAGATTCAAGCACAATTCCCCCAGGACAGAATGCTAGGGGTGGAGGAGAGCTTCAAACTACTGACAGTACACAACACTACACAAAGCACAGCAGGTCATTGCTCTGGGCTGCCACATGATTCAGAGCAGCTCTGTATAACACCTTCCACCTCCATGGGCAGGCACCTACTGTGTTAGTGGGACAGAGTCTGCTTCTCCAAGACTTCAGCATTCCACATAACAGCACAGACATAATTCTGGGTTCTGTGAGGTTTTAAACTACAGAGCTGAAACCAGATTTAAGCAAACTGACATGGTCTTGCACTTACGCTCTTCAGCCTTGACACACAAGACACCTACAACTCAAATTTTTATTTTAAAGATATGATGTCACCTGACGTCAAACAACTGTGAATGTGAACAACAGTGGTGTCTTAGGCTACGCTGAAGTTTTAGACTGCTTGGGATGGGAGACTAGTGCTTGAACTGCACCGCTCAACACTGCATCCTATTTATGCCATCTTGCCTCAATTGAGCATACAATTAAGTATAACAAAATGCATCAAAAAGATAAATCAGTCAAATGTAAACTGTTGGCAAGAATCACTCAATTATAATATTTGTCTTCTATTTCACGCATTTGTACAAGACACTGGAACTAGAAGCATTAGCTTTAATTTGTGCAATTTAAGAATTTCCTTCAGGAGGAGTTCAGTCATCTGACTAGACAAGAAGCTCCCAGCCTTGCCTGGCAGCCATCAGTCGTAGCTCACCTCACGAGAAGGTTCCGAGCTGCAACGTCAAAAAAGCACCGCAGTGCTGATTCCAAGCAAAGTCAGGATTTACAGTCCGAGATTTCCCTGCTGCATTACTGTTCCCATGTGCAACACAACTCACACTGAGGAAGCCTCTTGAAGGCACCACTCCCAGCTGCAGCACATACAGCGGTACTGATGCAAACGTTTTACTTTGCTGCAAAGCAGTTGGATGGATTAGAGCTTCCACAGGACCAAGAGTGCGCAACATGGAAACATGTAAAACAGCAGGTTTAACCTCAGCAGCCCTTCTGAGTGATGTCCTGTCCAGAAGATTTGGTAATATCCATTGTAGTGAACACCTGTAAGAGACCAAAAGAAGAGCTTATTTACCATTGCCTGCATCATCATCTGGCTGCTGATCTCCTCTTGGTAAAACCACCTTCAAAAGCAGGTTTTCAATCAGGCTGTGCCTTCCCCACTTCTTACCTCTGCACAAGTAGGATGGATACCAATTGTTTCATCAAGTAATTCTTTGGTGAGACCACATTTGATTGCAGCAGCAAAACCTTGGGTAACTTCACCAGCATTAGGCCCAAGAACATGCAGTCCTATCACACGATTCTGCAGAACAGATGAGAGAAAAACACAAGTCAGTACCAGGAAAGGTTTGACAAAAGCTCTAGTGTGTAACGCCCACTACACTAAAAACGTTATGCAAGCAGGTCAACAGCAGAGTCTTTAAGAAAAAATTAACTACTCCAAATAAAGTAGGTCTGCAGTTCTTTCCATTTCAAGAATACTCTCAGCATATCCATTCCAGCTTGCTACTTACATTGTCCTGTTTATTGCAGATAATCTTTGCATAACAGGTATTGTTATCTCTGCCTGGCACTGTCCATTCAAGTGGCCAAAATAAGCTGTGATAAACCTGTGAGAAAACAAGAAAAAGAGCATTAGAGTTTCATTAATTAATTCAGCCAGGCATAATTCTACTTTTTAGTATCTTTACAAATAGGTGGTTCGACATTTAACCCACTATATTCTTGTCTATAAGAAACTAGACAAGAGTAATTTTTGTTCCACTTAGCCCAGAGAGTCCATCCTCCAAAAGTCAGCAGAGGAAGACTTGACTCAAACCATGTAGCTCTGATTTAAATACTTGATAAAAACAGCAACAGCTACAATATACAGTGGTTGCAAATCGAACTTTGAGAAAGAGAAGTGCAAAATTAACATCCAGTTACTGTAAGTTTAAACCTATTATGCAAAACAGTTAACAGCAGATGCTCAATAATGTCAAGTGATTTTAAAAGATGTAAGGAATTAAGCACAAGGCATGCAAACAGCTTTAATGTAACTCCTCAGAGATGTGCAGGAGCCAGAAACTACCATAAAATGGGCAAGTTATGCCCAATATTCCTATAGACATATGGTAAGATCAGCAAAAAATCAATTCACTATTCAAGTACAGTGAACCAGCAGGAAACAGTTCATCCCAGGAGTTTGGTACACTTCAGCAAGAAGCCTTTAAATCATCACAACAAAAACCACCCCTACAGTTCTGCAACCCAAGTCTGGCCTGCTGAAGTCAAATGCTTCCTTCTCAGCCACCTGCAAATAGTTATGCATAATTGTAATGGCATTAAGTCCAGTCCTGGGTTTCTGTGAGTGCAGTACCTTGCTGGCCAGATGAAAACACAGCCACAACAGCTCTACCCATCTAAATTCTAATCTTGTTAACACTATGCCTTGAATATAAAGCAGCAAGGCCCAAGAAAAACACCCTCAAGCTACAAATTAATTGACTCTTGGGTGTTCTTACCTCCAAGTTTTGCTTTCCATATTCATCTATGGCTCTTTCTTCAGGAAACCCACAGCTGCCATACTCTAAAGGGGTAAACACTGTTGTTGGTACATTGATATAGTCACACTAAAAATAACAAAAAAAATAATATTTAGACTATGCAAGTTCTATATAGTACATAACAGAAAAAGTTATATTAGCACTTTTTTTCTTTTTTACTAAACACTTGCAGAGCCCACAGACAAGTGGATAAATTAATTCATGTTACTGCAATTTTGAGGCAAAAAGCTTAGAAATAAGTTGAAGTTGCATGCTTATAGCTTTACCTTTCTGGAACTACCCCCATAGAGCCTTTGGGCCAGCAGTCTCCCTGCCTGAATGGCAACTGGAGTAAGTTCAAGCTTTCCATCCAAGATATCCCCAATAGCGTAAACGTAAGGCACATTGGTTTGTTCTTCATCATTTACAGGGACTTTCCCATTCCTTTA
Organism: Corvus moneduloides; assembly: GCF_009650955.1. Lineage (NCBI taxonomy): Eukaryota > Metazoa > Chordata > Aves > Passeriformes > Corvidae > Corvus > Corvus moneduloides. Next base: position 11,359,891 of record NC_045486.1, read on the forward strand.
AAACAAACAGAAGACCACAGAATTCAGCATCACAACTTTCCTCAGATCTCTGCAAAAAGCAGAGGGGAGAAGCTCTATTCTAACTACTGAGCTCATTTCATTAAATATACTTATGACTATTTACTTTAACTGCAAACTCTTCAGAGCATCAATCAGCTCCAACTCTGACAAAGGGCTGAAGTCTGTACTCAGTGGGCCAGTTCTGACATGAACAACAGTGCCTGGCTGATGACAGTCAAGCTATCCAACATCTTTGGACTCACAATCTTTCACCTGATTATTATACAGCTCTGTGCTTTAAGCACAATGACCAACTAGTAGGTATTAACTCAGAATAGTTATTTTACAAAGTACATACTAAAGAAATTAAGTTAATGGACAACTGCACTCAAATCCAGGACAAAAAAAAGGTTTCAAAGGTTCACATAATTGCCATATATAAGAATGAGAATTAAAAAAAAAAATTAGAAAAACATCAGTATCATGAGGTATTTTTAAAGAGGTTAAAAAAAAATCCTTGCATTCAGTGGTTTAAGGGAGTTCAGCAATACTCACTTCTCATTGATTTTGACACCGATTGTCTGTAAACCAATATTCCTGGTACATGCATCACGACCAATGGCTAACAATACCTAAAAAACCCCAAAAATTAAATGCAGTAACTTTATGCAAGAGAAGTATATCACAAGATTTCCCTTGGTCTTTCAGTGAAAACACTAAAGCACATGAATAAAATGACTTCCAAATTTTTTTCCAAAAATTTGAAAGAGCCACCAACAGCTCAGTCTCCGCCATGTGCAATTTGTTTTAGAGATGCAACAAACAGAAAAACAAAGCAAAAATAGAAGCAACAACACTGTTTATATAAACTAAATTCCAAGCACATAAAGTTTCACCCATATTGCTGACAGGGTTCAACTAAAGACAAATATTGAATTTTCACTTTTTTTTTCTGCCAGTAGTTTGCGTGAACAACTTTTTAAGCAGGATTTCCCTTCAAGTTGTTCAAGTATTTTAATACTTTTCATGTGCACCTATAGTCAGTTATTTCAAATCCAGAAATGCTTACAGTGTTATATTCTTCTTCAAGGATCTCTGGTCCCTCAGTAGACTTTGCTGTCACTTTCAGTCTTCCTGGCATTCCTTGCTCCAGCTGCTCAACCTGCGCAAATTTTTGTAAGCTTAGAATGACCTGAAGCAGCAGAGCTCACTTCCATTGTCATTCAAGCCTTGACCTGCTAATCTATCATTCAACAGTAAAAAAAGCTCAGTCTCATAAAACATTTATTTCTGCACAGAGCCAAAGCCTTCCCAGACAACAGCTGCATTTTACAAGTGCTGTGTAAAGTAACGTGTTAAGAGAAGAAAGCTGAAGGAAGCACTTGCCTGAACAGGTACAAACTTCCTGATGAACTTCACGCCGTGTGTTTCCATGTGGGCACCGACTTTTTCTGCCATTTCTTGGTCAAAGCCCCGCAGAAGAATGGAACGCACCATCACTGTGACATCCAGACCCAGGCCAGCCAGGAACCCTGCACACTCCAGAGCCACGTAGGAAGCACCCACAACCAGAGTCTTGCCAGGGCAGTAAGGCAGGGAGAAGAGGTCATCACTGAAAAGAGAAGAAGTGTTAAGTTACAAGGTTCTTCCAACACAAGCTTGTTTGTCTTGGCAAACACTAGAGCAGACAAGTTCAGTCTATTGCGCCTTTTCATCCCACCTTGTAATGCAGAATTCTTTATCTCCAGGGATACCCAGATATCTTGGCCTTTCTCCTGTTGCCAGGACAAAAGTCTCTGCTGTGTGATAGGTTACTTGTCCTTTTCTGTTAGTTGCCTGTTGATGAAGACACAGTTAAGAGAGACATTTTCATATGCTGTAAGAAAAATTATGTAATTCTCCTTAATTATTGTAGAGACGCTTAAAAATCAAGAATATGCATTTTTAAACAAGAATTAATGCATTCAGAGATGCCACACAGGTCACTGAAGAACAACAGGTTTAAACAACAGACTATCAGGCTTTTCTCACGTTAGAGCATTTAAAATCACTTACTCTTTGGATCCTGCCCATTTTAACTACTAATTTGGATCGGATTATTTTTAACAACTTGACTTCCAAGTTCTAAAAAGCCACAACAAATTAAGACAACCCCCTTATTCCCCCAATAAAAGGCCAACACAATGCTAGGGACAGAATAACATCAATTACTCCTCAGGCTAATGTAAAAATTTAAAAAAAAAAAAAAAGGTAACAAGTTACATAATTTCAGAGACATGAGACGGCCTAAGACCCAACCTTAAGTGAATTCTAACTAATTTGACCTCTAGAGACCCTTCGTCTTTGGAAATTTCATCTTGCCAATGGATCTCTCCCAAAATCTGACCTTCATTCTTGCTTTTTATTAATTTTTCAACAAAAATGAAGGGAAACTTTCTCCCAATCAAGTCAACAGGTAATTCAGGTTGGAAGGGACCTCAGGAGGTCACCTAGTCCAGCCTCCTGCTGTAAGTCCCTCTGTTCTACTTCATTTATTGACTAAGGACACTTAAGTGGATGCCCTGCATGCCTGAACACTTGAACAGGTGTGTACCACCTGAGGTAAATTGAATTTACTACTATCTTTCAGTGCTGGTCTCTTGGTTTAAAACACAAGTAGTTCAGCCTTGATGTTGAAAACAGACAATTACACTCACTGAATGCAATAGCTGCCTTCAACATGCACTTCTAGGTTAACCTTGCTACAGTATGATCACTTACAGCAAGATTGCCAGAACAAGCTTTGTCTTGCAAAACTGACACTTTAATTTGTATGCTGATACAGCACGAGGTTCTAGCCATGCTCTTATGCAAGTGCTTAGTCTAAATTTAATTTCAATTGTTTTTATGCTTCAGTATGAAGATTTTCCAAGTTGCAAAATCATACAGCTAGAGTTTCCTTTCTTTGCCCCCTCCTCACTCAGGTTGCTGAAGTCAGTCATGAAGGTAGAAACCGAGACCACCTTCCTCTATTCTTGCAAGACACAGGTTTACACATATCCACATCACTCTTACATAACTAGGTTTGCAAACATCGTGGCAGGTACTAAAGTAAAATAATTCTTTAAATCAATAACTTCATAAATGAGTTTTTAACTTCAGTTGACCTAACTTTGCAATGTTAAGATGAAGCCTTTTTGGTGTTGAATTTTATAAGGCAGTTCTAAAATATGAGTTTTCCCTCCCAACTAAGTATTTTAAATGCAGAGCATACCTTAATTTTGTGTGGTTCCACGAATTCTCCGTAAGAGTTGAGGTATGTCACAGACTTCTCTCTCAAGGACACTCGATAGCCCCAGTTTAATGAACCAATGTAGTTCTGAATTGCTTCTACCATGATCTCCCAGTTGTGTTTAACTGAAACAAGACAATTTCATATTTAAGGAAATAAAAGTGCAATGTACCTCTCAAGAAAAACTTAACTTATTCATTGTACATCATGCTAAGAAAACATTATCAGTAATGAAGATACATATTAAGGTCTTGTTCTACTATGTTAATACTTATGTGACTTGTTGCTATCTGAAATAAGCCCATTCTAGAAGTTCTGTCATTTATTTCATATAATATAGGGAACAAAACACAATTAACTTTCAATCCCAAAGGTGTCTATGACTCAAGAAGGAGGACACCTTCTGATTCATCTATGAAAAGTACTGAACTCTGCATCTAATTTATTAAGTCCAAAGTACAAGAACAGTCTTGAGCTCAGCGTCTCATCTGTACAGTCTTGGTCTGTTCTCTGTTCTTACTGACCTTGTTCTTCATACTGCCACCCATACTTCCTTGAATCTTGGAGTGCCTGACCCAGAAGTGCTGCTTGATGCATCAGCTTCTTAGGGATGCAACCTACATTTACACACGTGCCACCAAGTCCTAAGATGGAAAGAACCACATTACTGCTCCCATGAACAGAATTTATGCTTTTCCTATCATGTACTTTGTATAATCACTCATATCACTCCGTGAGGTTTGCTACAGTCACACAAGTAACATGAAATATCTGTTGCAAATGACATTTAAAAGTACAATGAACACACTAAGCTTGTATTCGGTCTAAGAGGTTATTAGACTCACTGACCCAAGACAGGTACAGCATGTCAAACATAGACCCAGGTTACTTACTTCACAAGGCTTCAGATTTTAGTCAGGTTGTCAAGTAAGCAAGGCAAAAAGCCCAGAGTTCCTACAATTTAGTACCACCTATTATGTGGAATTTGAAATATGCCTGTTTTTGAAAGACTATCTAAAAGAGCACATTCATTCCTCGACTCAATAGAAATTTCACTCAAGCTCCTTACTCATTCTCAGCTGCCAACATCACTAATGAGGTCAGCCAGCAGCTGTCCCTAATTAGGGAAAGGTGAGACATACACAGCCATGTGGTCACTGTTCTAACAGGAGCCTACCAGTTGTCTACAAAATAGAACTAAAAGGCAAAATAACCCCACAAACATAAGAATGTGAACATGCACACACACACACTACCCAGACATGATTTGAAAGTGATCCAAGCTAGAAAAACATTTGACAAAGAACAATGCCCCAAACAGAAATAACCATCTAGAAAAACAGCAGGCAAGCCAGGAACACAACTTTGCTGTTATCTGTGTACCAGAATTAAAGGAATTTGGTCTCAATTCCTAAGAACACAAATCCATAATATGTAACATCTCAGTATGTATCACTGGTACTCACTCAAACATCATCAAATCCAAGACAACAAAAGCTTACCCCATGAGGTTCCAAGAGGCGTTGGAACAACATAATCTAATACCATTACTTTCTTTCCCAAGGCAGCAGCTTCCTATAAAAGATGGAGAAGACCAGTCAGCATTACTGAACCAAGCAAGCCTGTCCACTCATTTATGGTCATGATACACTTAGCACTAATAGAAGGCTTCTTTACTACCTTCATTAGTTAGTCATTATCATACACGGCTCTTCTATCTCCTTCACTAGACAAAAACTGAAATCCCTCAAGAATCCCTGGCTTTCTTTCAAACTTTGAATGGCTGCTTTCATGTTCAATGCTTCATCCAGATCATCCTATGCTGTCAAAAGCCATGATCTGAAAAAGGTATGAGATAGGCTCAGCAGCCTATGATTCTCTTCTACTTCAGCTAAAGAAATACTTATGCTGTTAGCTCTCCTTTTCTTTCAGAAGGACAGAACTCACTTGGCATGTTCATGGATGGAAAGAAAGGTGACAAACTGGAGACAGTTCAATGGGGCACCAGCATGATGTTCAGGGGGCTGGAGCACACACCCTATGACAAGGCCAAGGGAATTTGACATGTTCAGCCTGGAGAAAAACTGAATTTGGAGGGGTCCCAAGAGCAACTTTCCAATACCTATGAGAAGTACATTAAGATGACTGTGCCAGGCTCTTCGCACTGGCCAAGTAGCAAAGGGACAAAAGACAGTGGCTGTAGGTTGAAACAACAGACTCAGTCTGCATATAAAGAACTTTCACACCATGAGGACAATCCAACAGGTTTCCCAGAAAGGCTGTGGCATCTCCACCCCCGGCTCATTTCAAGAGCCAAATGAATGAGTTCCTGCATAATCTTGTGTGACCTCACAGCTGACCTTGCTTGGAGCAGGAGCTTACATTAGATATTCTTCTAATGTCCATTCCAACCCAAATAAGCCTATTCCTCTATCCAAGGAATTACCAGGTACACATTGTTTGAACTTTCAAGCACTTCAATTAAATCTCTTTAAGAACTCCTGCACAACAACTGGCTCAAACAAGGTTTAGCTGGTTGTCTTGTGTTTTGCAAATACCACTGAACAATTTGGCAATTAGCACCAAGTTTACAACTGATGTCCCAGAAGGTACTGTGAGGAAAGATCTGAACATGCTGAAAATACACAATTGGTCAACTGAAGAATTCCACTGTCAGCTTCTCCTGCCTGCTTTATACTTTCTAATGAAGGTTGCATGCTTGGCTGTATCGTTCAGCAATTGTCAAGGCTGTCAAGAACAACTTCACCCTGCCCAAAATGTAAACTGACAGTTTAGGATATCTGTCTGGTATCCTGACATCCCATCTGAGAGAGGGGAAACATGTGTCCAAATCCCTTGGATAGCAGAGAAAACTGAATTCAGACCTTAGGTCCTGAGGCACTCTGAACAACAGCTAATTGTGTAAGGGCTACACAACTTCAGTTTCCCTTTCTGAGAAAGCAGCTAAAAAGGGAACTAAAGAGTGAACCAGCTCCTTGAAGGGAGCTGCTGCAAGCACTTAATTTTAGATGACTGGTGATCCTGAATCCTCAACTGTCAAAAGGCTTCAAGAGTAGCCCTTTTCTAGATTACTGTTTGGAAGTGCCTGTGTATTACACATGCAGAAGAGATAGTTAAAAAACATTTGGTTCCACCTTCAGCAAGAAAACTAAAACCTATTATTAGGATCAAGATCTGAATAGACATTGTCTTGAAACTGGTCCTTTAAACCATTATCTCCTGAGTGAGAACATTACTAGACCACTACTGGTTCATTAACTAACAAGTTGAACAGTAATACTCATCAAAATATAGACTGTTTTATACCAACATAATTAACAGACAGATTAAGTTTTGAAGAACTTTTACGTACAACTTGTCCTTTAACGCCATTTTCACATCATACCTTAGAACAGGCAAGTCCACCTGAGCCACCACCAATAATAATGAGATCATATTCATAGGGTTCTGTAATTTGGTTGTCCCCAAGGAGTTTCTGCAGTGATCCATCCTGATAAGCCTGGGAGAGAAAAAGAAAAAAATAATCAAATCAGCACACATGTTTCTGAGCAAACAACTGATAACACTGCCTCCTCTGACCTACATCACCCAGTCTACTGTGTTACACAAAATTTAACTATGATCAAACAGCAAATTCACTCAGTCTTGTCTACTTCCAGCTGATTTTAAAAGCCAAGTTACCTGATATGTTGCATCACAGCCCCCAACGTGAGTTCCATTCACAAATACATTAGGTACTGTCCTCTGATTAGTCAGCTCTGCCAACACTTGCTGAATACTGGCTCCGTCATCTAAGAATAAAAGAAATGTGTACATTATAAACAGATTTCAGGAAGAGAGGTTTTAGAACAACCTGAAGTATTAAAGGTTTGCACTGTGATTCCATTTGCAGTTTCCTGGACATAAGCAAGTCTTCAGAAACTACTTCTCAAAGGAGCAGGCTGAAACACAGGACTTAAATTGGTGTTTCAAGCCACAATTCTACAGAATGGAATAAAACTGAAGTAGTAAGAGTTTAGTTCTTGTATTTCATGGATTTTTATCTGTCTCTGACAGTGTCACACTTGGTACTAAACAAAAATTCTTTTCCAACTATCACAGAAGATCATACAGACACCTTTTCTTTCATAAGAACTATCTTATTTTGGAGTATGTTCTGTGCACAGGCACATAATTTTGTCCAGCAGCTTTGTATTATGAGACTATGGGTAAGGGAAGTATGAACATGCTTTTCTACTTACCCTAAAGCTACCTTCCTACTTTTTCTACCTACCACACTGTCAGAAACTTCCTAGTTTTAAAATTATCATTGCTTGACCTGACCTGTAATCTGAATCATCAGCACCTACACACAAGCTCAGTTTGGATCTCTCAGCAGTAAATGTGGGAATGGGATTCTACAATAATCACTTTGATTAAGATCTTTTTATTCCAAGATTGTATCTATTTAGCATCAGTAATCGGAGCAACTGCAAGGGAAATACATTATTAATTAGAAGTAACTCCAGAAAAAATAAGGCTATGTGTTGTACTTTACATATCTTGGGCTATAATTAATTCACAGTACGACAACTGGAATAAAAAGTAAAAATAACTAAGAAGAGACAAATAAATATCTGTATTTCTCCCAAACATTGCTTAGGCAAAAAAAAAAAAACTTCAAAAAGGCATTAGAACTTTAAAAAAAGCATTGGAAACTTATGTTTTATACAGAAAAAAAATTAATAACAGACACTCAACAGCTTAACAAAAGTGCATTTAACAGTTTACTAAGAACCATGTAAGAAACTATTTGTTCCTAAAACTACATTAAAAGCAACATGCATTACATCCATAGACAGATAAGGCACTGCACATGTCCTAAAACTAAGGCAGCTTGAACTTTAAGAAAAAAAACAACTTGAAACTAGCAGCAGCCAAGTTACTGGAATTTACCCTTCCTTCCAGTGACTCAGCACCTTTCCCAAAGAAGGTCACCCATATACCAAGTCAAACATTAACAATTCATCTGAAGCCACAAGAGAACCAGGAGTAGGAAAAAATATCACAGGCTTTTCCCCCAGAAGTCATAGCTCCTCGGAGAGAAATCAGGTCTCACATTCTCTATCAGCTGATGATGTTTACAGAGAGTCAAAGACTTCAGTTACACTAAAAACACATCCTGTATTAAAATCCACATTGAAGCCTAATTGCTTTTATCTCTGCATATATAAAAATGTATTTTACTTGTTTCACATATCCCCCCAATTAGTTTAAGACAGCTTAAGGAATCATGCAGAGTCACTAATTTTTAGTTACATTAAGCAGCAGCACGTGACACATTTTTTTTCTCCTACTCACCAGTTACATCCAGTTCCAGAGCATAGTACTCCACACGCATGGAGTGGAAGAGTTCCTTCACCTGCAAAGGAACAGACACCATGGCAGTGCAAAAGTTTCTCAGCTCAGGGTAAAACTTCACTGATGGACACACACAGGTAACCTCTAGGCTCAGCTACTGTGCTCTGAGGCACAGGCTCTACATATTTAGTAGTTTGGCACTTTTATGTTTTGCATGTTCCTCACTTAAAGCCAGGGCACTTAACTTTCCAATAAAAGTTCCACCACCTTAAGAGAAAGTTTCTAGATACAATTTGCTTAGCTGCTGACTTCTCCACACCTGACATACCAAAAGCCATGGAAGTGACTGCCGTATAAAAAAGCGAAGAGATATAAAGCAGCAGCAAGACTCTTTGGTGATATTAAAAAAAAAAAAACAAACTAAAAGAAAAAGGGAGTAGAGGATAACATGCAAACCAAAACACTGTCAAGGAAATGAAAAAAAAAGGAGACTGTAAAAAGCTGCAGAAGGAAGTAACACTTTCCAAATGTATTCAGCACTCAGCTGGGTGTTTTCCTAACCTCAGTTCTGGATGGACAGAGTGTACCATTACCTGATTCAAATCAGGCAGCCTTTTAGAATCAAGATTTTTACAGTAACATTTTTTGTTAAACTGGCATGTGAAAACAGCTCTAGCAATAACCACTGAATGCCTGTGGAATGGACCCACTTGCCATCATGGAGTCTGAACATTTTTCAACCAGCTTTCTGATGAACGTCAAATTTATTGCCAGAGCTTCACTAAGAGTATGTTGAGTCACATCTAGTAAGTCTTAAGATGTCTAACACACAAGGAATAAAATGTTTTTAATATTGCTGTGATTCACACTGTTACTATGCTGAAGACTGAGTATTCCAGTGTTTTCTGATAAAGTTTCAGCTTCATGCAGATAAACAGGAAGATTTTGTATTCTGTACCAACTACAAATTAAGTTTCTTACCACATCATATATCAACCACAACGCACAAAAAAAGCTCTGCTTCTGTAACTGATTATATTGGTTCTATAGTTATAGGATAATGGAAGTTCTAAGGGACCTTTTCAGGCCATCTGCATGAACCTCCTGCTCAAAGCAGAGCCAAATGTGAAGGCTGACCACATTGCTCAAGCACTGTCCTCTCATTCTGAACACAAGGACAGAGATGCCTCCCTGGGCTGGCTCAACATTTGACCACCCTCACAGTAAAGAGCTTCCATTTTATCCCACTGCAGTGCCTGTCATTGCACCTTATGTTTGTTGATACTTGTCCTTTCACTCTGCAACTCAAAGAACAGTCTGGTTGTCTTCCCGCTTGTCAGCTGAAGGTAGCAACTAAAACCCCTGCTTAGCCTTATCAAGGCTCAACAAACAGAGCTCCTCCTTCAAACATCCAGTGTGTGTGACACTCCAGTCCTTTAACCATCTAGATGACCCTTGAAAATTTTTGTCCTAAGCTCACCACTACCTTCAGGCTTGCTTCCTGGAATGATTATGGCTACAGGCAGAATGAAAGGGAAACAGCAGTGGAACCCCTCCAGACCTCCTGCTCTGCATCTGCATCCCAAGCTAAATGCCATGCAAGATCTCAAAAGCAAAGCTGAAAGTGATTGCTGCCAGTAAGTGTTAAGAATGCGGGGGCAAGTCACAAAATTAGCTGCTTGGCTGCTGGTTTAGTTTGCAGCAAAGCAGCAGAGTAACAGGCAAGTGTTCATTAGTTTGTTTTCTTTTTTAAAAAACTCTGCCAGACCACTGCAACAGCAGCTGGCAGGAGGGAGAACAGGACAGAACATCACTAAATCAAGAAAGATTACACTCAAGAAAGGACAAATTTAAGGCATTTAGGCCACCTTTATTCTCTACTCAAGATACTGAGTAGAGAGAAAATATATCAGACAAATGTCAGCATCGTAATTAGAACTAACTATTGCAGTTTATACTTATGAACAAATCAGACTTGTGTTGTGCTAATGAAACTGAAAAAAGGAACATAGCAAGCACATGAGCAGTTACAAAATCTCCAATACAGGCATGAGATAACAGATTACTTCGGTTTGGAAAAGGAAATGATTAGGAGGAGTAGAAAGATAATACACTAATCATGAGTAACATCTAGATAAGGTGAACAGGAAATGATTTCTCAGAAATACTCACTGGAGCACTCAGCAATAACTGCACTTACCAGAAAACAATTTTGAAATGAAAAGGAAGTAGACCTCCCTAGGGAACACAACCAGAGAACTTACTGCTACTTGGCATCGTAAAAGCCAAAATTAAAATGAGACCAAAGGAGTTATTAGAGCAACTAACGAAAAAGAAGATCCACTGAAAACTTTTCACTCAATATAGCTAATACAAACTCAGGTAAAGGAATTCCTGTGTCACACACACAGCACTGGAAACTTCAGCAGCCCACTGGGAAATTTTCTTCCCTGTAAGAAGTTTTGGCCCAAAGCCAAAACTGTTATTTCTCCGAATGTCTGGGATGGGATACAAGGTTGCAGGGTCACTGATATAACCATTTACTTCCCTTCTCACCAATGCAATGGCCTCAGTTACCTACTAAACTCTTTCAGTTTTAACAAAAAGTGATAGACTAGAAACACTTCCAAATATTATTAAACAACAGATAATTCCTCTGAAACCAAGAAATTGGTCTAACTTTAGAAAACTCTTCCCAGAGATGCTGTCTGTTACTAGGGTAGCTAAGCAGGTTTGAAATAAGCTTCATACCATAAAATTATAATGGTACCTCCTAGGTCTGCTTTTCCGAGTATCAGCTAACATTCTATAACAACTACAGCTGAATTGGCCAGAATCCCCTGAGGACAGAGAATGTAATCTGTAATAGCATAAAATATAACCAAAGTAACCAGTAAATTCTATGCAATCACAGCTGTTATTCTTGAAATTTCAACACATCACAGTCTTCAGCCTTGCCATTTTTTCATGCTAAAAAATCTATGTTTTCTTTAAGCATTTCTATCTTACTTATCTTTTCTGGGTGCTAAGAAATTGAAGGAACAGCCAAGTTAAGTTATGACACGGAAGTAATTCTACCACCACCCCCTCTCCACCACTGCCCTGTTAAAGCAGTTGAACAACAAATTGCATTTGCAGAAGAACAACAGCGCAATTGCCAAGTCATGCTATTAGCTAACCTGAATACAATCACCTACTCAATTCACTTAGGGAATTTATTTGCAGTTCTGTTTCTGAAGAAAAGTGCAATTTTAATTTTCTTCTAGCATGGCTACCTCCACTTGAAATAGAGAATTCTTTCCACCCCCAAATTAGGTCCTTTCAGAGCACGAGCACTAAACATCTTTAGTTTTTCAATTAATCCTACCAAAAGCACATTGCTAACAACCATCCACAGTAAAAGACAACACAATGCACACTATTCATATCTGTCTGAGAGCTCAGAACTATGTGATTACAGGCTAAGCACCCAAGCTGTAACTACACTTTCAAATTATATGCACTTCATTAATTCTATAGACTAGATCAGCTAGCAAGAATACTGCATTACTCATTGTTTTCCCAGTCCTTTCACTAATTTCTAAGTCTTTGGTAGGAGGAGTTGTTAATACCCTTAGTGTTATAGATATTTCTCTGTTTTATCACTTGATGTCTCATGTGATGCTTCCTTCTTCCATAAACTTTCTTCTTCTAATTCTCTGTCTGCAATCTATACCCTTTTCTTCACATTTACTTTGTTATATTATCTTTCTGTTCTGTTCCAAGAGGGAAAATAAGCCAAGGAAACCTGCCTACCAGGGCAGTCAGCTCTTCTTCCCCCAGCCCTGTTTATCACCTGTTCCTTCATAAAAATTCATGCAGGGTTTTTCAACTCCCCCTCCTAGAAGGGGCCATGAGAGAGGGCACTCCTACTCCCTGTATTCATTCTTCCCCTTTGCAGGACAATAAAGATAATATTTCTCATGTCTGATTGCTTCCCTGAAGCAAGCAATACTGCCTAATGGAGAAGCTATGAACAAATGCAGGAAAGAACGATCTGGAATTTAATTACTGGACTACAACCAAGTCTTTTTCCCCCCCTCAAGCTTCTTGTCTTAGTCTAGAGCCTCTGCAACACCACAAACAGATGAAGGAAAAAGGCACAAGGTTTAAAAAGTTACCGTGCCATTGGGTGATCCCAAACTCACTGAACTGAGTGCCATGAGCATCAACATTTGCAATCACGATCACTAAAAGCACACAGGGCAATACTGACAGGCACAACTAAGTATTTCTCAGTGGGCAACACTGAAGTCCTCAAGAAATGATTTCTCCTCAGCACACTGATAATACTTTTGTCAACTAGACTAGACTGGAGCAAGACTCCAACTCTTCATTTACTGAAACTTCCAGTAAGTTGTTAAGCAAGTTTTAGAAGGATTTGAGCTACCTACTATGCTCTACTGTCTGCCAAAAGCTTCTTAGACATAAGGCATTGGTTTGGTCTATCCCCCCAGTCACAGAAGCTTCCTTTCTCAAAACCTCAGTTAAGCTGCAAGTGAGATAGGATATACTAAGTTTTCTACAAGGGAGTCATAATATCTCTTCCCTCCACAGAGTTCCCAGAACTAAACCTAACGTAGAAGTGGGAGTGAGGCTTCTGAGTATTTTCCTGGTTATCAGTTCTAGTGAGGAACACCAGGACTTGATCCAGCAGTTCCAATTACGTTCTTCCACCACGGCCATATCAAATATGGTAGTGTGAGATTTAAATAAAATGTCATAACATAATTTTTGTAAACATCGAAGAAACCCAAGGCCTACAAAGCCCCAGATTCTGTGTGGACTATGACCAGTGTGTTGGTATCATAAAACTCTAATGAAGGTCCTAAGTTTTTTTAATGACTTTGGCTAACTAGTTATAGCCACCCTATGACCCTGATGCACAATCAAGGCTAAAAGATATTTTTCTCTAAACATCACAATTAACCAAAAGTGCTTTTCTCTTCTTTTAAACACACACTGCAACCAGGATTTAGAACTTACGCAGCTGCTATAGAGTCAACCTTCCTCAAACTTATAAAGAGCAGAAAACTTAACCTATCCCCCCCCCCGGAGATCAGCTTCGTCCAAGCTGAACACCAGTGTGGTACCCAGCTTTCCAGGGAGAAAGGAACACAGCCAGCACCCTGAGCTCCGAGCAGCTGTAGAGCTGAGGAACAAGCACACTGCGCAGAACTCTCCACACATCCATCTCCCAGCGTGGTCAAAGGTAAAGAACTACCACGAACACCACGGATATTCGTCTATTTTCAAGCCTGGTAAGTGGTTTTCCAGGGCTGGCACGTGGTGCTGGAGCGGGATGGATACAGCGCCGCTTCTGCACGCTCCAAACCCCATAGGTGCCGCCGCCGGCAGCAGCCACCGCATCCCCACACCGCCTGCCCTCAGCCCCGCTTCCCTGCGCCCTGCCCGGGCCGAGCGGGCGCCCTCGGGGCACAGGTCCCGTATATCCCTCGGGGGGAGGGCCCGCGGGGGACCGCGCCGAGCGGGCTCCCACCGCCACCGCCGCTGCCTCACCTTGTTGCAGTAGGGGCAGTAGCTCTTGCTGAAGATCATGACGCGGTGGGAGGCGATGAGGGTCCGCACGCGGAACTTCAGCCCGTCCCAGTCCGGGAGCCGGGTCTGTCCCGGCGGCGGCGCCATGGCTGGACCGGCGCCTTCCCCGCGGCGGCCGCGCTGACCCTCAGCCGCGCCCGCCCCTTCCGCAGCCGGCAGCGTGACGGCCCGGGCCGACCTATTCGTAGGGAGCGGGGGGGGACAACATGCCAAAAAGGGCTCTCCGCCGTGCATTTCAGCCACAAGCACTACGAATCGCTGCAAAATAACAAAAACTCTTTTATTCCATATGAGAAAGTGTTACTATTCGCCTAAAGGCTACGTAGAGAAGGATAAAATGGCGTTGTTTAAGCCTCTATCCCCTCTGCGAGGGGGCGTGCAGTGAGCCAACAGGAGGGCGGCGAGAGCGCGCATGAGCGGCGAGAGGGCGGTGCCGGGCGGGGCGCGGGGCCGTGCCGGGCGGGGCCGCCTCAGCGCCCGCTCGGCCGGGGCTGGAGGGGGCGGTCAGTGCTGGGCAGGGCAGCCGGGGCGGGGAGTGGCGTGGGGGTCGTTCTTTGCCCCCTCACGGACCGCCCAGCCCCGAGCCGGCAGCGATTGCCCCATGCCGCGGCCTGGAACAATCGGCGTGTCCCGGGGCGGCCGGGTTTGACCTGCCTGGCTGCCCTCTTAAGTTAAGGCGAACTATGGGGGGAAAGCTGCTTCCTCCACCTGCCTTCCCCTGCCCCTTGGGTCTCCTGCACAGGGAGGAGAACGGGCACAGGTGGAGCGTCTCTTATAATAAAACGGATTATTAGCCAAGAGAGCAGAAAAAGTTTCATTTTCTTACACGTTGCGAGGTTACAGGAAGGGCATGGTGAAGCATCTGATACTGCTTGTTACATACATCTCTGATGAGATGGACTAGTCTCTCCCCAAGAACCGCAGTAATTGCCAGGGCTGAAGGGTGGAAGGGGCCGCTGTCCTGGGCAGAGCTGTGGGCAGAGCCCGAGTGAGGGCACGGGGCAGGAGCAGCCCCGCCTGGTCACTGCCCTGTGTCCGAGGGCTTTGGCTGGGCACTGGAGGTGGTGTGCCAAGGCCCCGAGAGCTCGGTCACAGGGCTTTGGCTGGGCACTGGAGGTGGTGTGCCAAGGCCCCGAGAGCTCGGTCACAGGGCTTTGGCTGGGCACTGGAGGTGGTGTGCCAAGGCCCCGAGAGCTCGGTCACAGGGCTTTGGCTGGGCACTGGAGGTGGTGTGCCAAGGCCCCGAGAGCTCGGTCATCTCTCCGCAGAGCAACCCGGTGTGTGCCGATTGCAGCAATAGCTTTCTGTGAGCAATCATAAGGGGTTGTCCTGGTTTAAGAACTTCACTAAATCAAACCCTGCCAGCTTCTGAATGACAGGAGTTATTTTCTGTAGGTGAGGAAGGCACAGAGTGATTTCATGAGATTCAATAAGAAGTTTCTAACAACGCAGATAATGAAGTCCATTGCTGCCTCCCACACCTGCCACAGACCAGTCGTACTGCTATTTACTAATGCTAAAAATAACCACATGTACTAGCTGTAATGCCACCAGTGGTGGCCTGGTGGGAGACAACTGAATTAACTTGCTTAATTCCTTTTTGGATCACGTGAATCTATGGTGTTCACTGCCCAGTGAGCTTAAAAAAATGTGTATTGCATTTGTTTAAATGTTGGCAATGAAGGCGTTCTAGACTAAGACTTTCTACGCTCCCCACAGAGAAAAACAAATTTAAGTTTTGCAGCCTTTTATATCGGTATCAGTGTGGAGGAAAGTGGATACGTATGTGCAGCTACTGAGCTTTGACATAACATGCATGGGTCAGAACTACCCACTGTACTTTTTTTCATAGTCCAGCCAAAACTGCTTGTTTGGTTCCTAGCTTTGGCTAATTGTTCTCTCTCCTTCTCAGACTCCTTTCACCTTGTGAGAAACAGTGCTGCCTTTAGTATTGTTACAGGAATTAGTATCACAGGCTCAAAGGTTTGTGCCACTGTCAGAAGGTTGGTAGGTTTTCATATTAAACTTGATCTGTTTTCTCCAATATAAACATCCATCAGCTCCAGAAAGGTCAGAGAAAGGAATAAATATTCAAAAGATCTTTTTTCTGTTGGCATGCACAGCTCGGATGGCAATGTGCCATCAGATTCTTGTAGGAATAAATGTCCAAGGCAAATTAAGTCAGTCGAGGGTTTATTTTCCCGTCTGCACGCTCTGCTGTTGGTTGTTATTACCACTGTTGCCTTAGAGCAAGAATGGGGTAATGGTTTTAAACTAAAGGAGGGTAGTCTCAAATTAGATATAAAGAAGAATTTTGTTACAATGAGGGTGGTGAAAACTGGACCAGGTTGCCCAGAGAAGTGGTAGATGCCCCATCCCTGAAAACATTCCAGTCCTGGTTGGACAGGCCTCTGATCAACATGACCTAGTTAAAGATGTCCCTGCTCATTGCAGGGGGTTGGAGTAGATGACTTTAAAGGTCCCTTCCAACCTAAACCATTCTGTAATTATATGATTCTATGGAGAATGGATGAGGGGGACAATGTTGATTTACAACACAAAGGGGTGGTCTGGAAGCACTATGATGGCAGTATTTAGCTTAGCTTTGCTTTCAGTCAGTGTAGATGGTTGACAGAAAAGGAAAGGTTTGAACTCTGGAGAAAAGGAGAGAAATGATTGCTCAGTTCTAGAGATTAAGGGACTGCCACATTAGTGTCCTGTCTGTGTACCCCAATAATGGCTCTGATTATTGTTAACAGACAAGGCCCTGAATCTGTCTTCTGTTCTGAGAGTTTTTTTCTCCCACAGAATACCAGATCATACTCAGCTCTCATCATCTTGCTCTTCAGGTATGCTGGGGATAGATGTAAGAGGTTCTACAGCTTTTTGGGCAACTATTCCACTCACTAAGAGATTATGTCAAAACATTTGAAACAGCAGAAGTGTAACATTTATAAATGAAGTGGTTTGCAAGAAGAGATTTTGAAGAAGGGGCAAGTGGCTTCTGGAAAGGATCAGGAAATTGTTTCAAGGATAGGAGTACGAGAGACTTGTTTAATAAAGGTTTAAACATGCTTGCTTGAACTGTGGCTCCCTGCAGGCCAGTCAGCAGCTGTACAAAGTGCTTACAGGATGATGGTAAGCTTCCCCACCTTCCACATGAAAGGTCTTGCTCTGCTTTCTCTAATATAAACTGTCTCATTAAGACAGTGCTCTTCTAGGCATTACTCAGCTTAGTCTGAGGATTAGTAATAAACCAACCACATAAAATAATTCTTAATAATGTAGCATTGTGTGCTATGGGAAGGCATTGAGGTAGAAACTGGTAGGGGAGGCATATGAATAGAATAGAGTAGAATAGAATAGAATAGAATAGAATAGAATAGAATATGTGCAATTTCCTCAGTACTTGCACAGGACTAGAGGGCTCTTGGCATTGTAAAGGTCTGATCTCATATTTGAAAGAGTAAAGCTACACACCATTCTGAAAAACATGGAGTAAGACAATCTCTGCCATAAAATAAATGCTCCAAAAGACAAGTCCATGCAGATAGAAGATGTTGGAAGCATTTCTAAATGAAGTTGTTTACAAGAAGGTATTTGGAGGAAAGAGCAAATGGCTCGTAGAAAAGAACCAGGGAAGTGTGTTAAACATAACTGTGAAAATCTTTAGCCATTCTTTCGTCTAAAACCAAATTAATTTGTCACCTGGGCTTGCTCCCGTTCCTTGGATGCAGTCAAATAGCTGTGAGCTTTGGTGCTGCTGAAGACAGTCAATTTAACAGTGAAGAATAACCAGAGAGTTCCCTCCAGCCATATCCCTTTGTTCCCTGACACAGCCTCATGTCACAGGACAGGAAAAGAAAGAGCATGACCCATCTCCATCTTTATATTCCATTAAGGATCTGTCTATGAAGTGGTATCCTCTAAGGTTGCTCCCTCCATCTATTATATATCCAGAATGCATAACACAGATAAGAAAGAGAAGAGAATGTATCTTAAAGACCAAGAAGGTGACAAAAGGCCTAAACTGTGGCCTCAGTCTTTCTCACATTATTCCAGTGCCTTCACTGGTCTTCTGGGAACTTAGCCTATCTGCATCAGAAGAGGAATAAGGGTGCTGCATTTTAGAACTGTATTTCCTGTTTTGGAGAAGGAGCTCCAGATCTCCCCAAAGCCTTCATGGGTAGAAGGAAGAACAGAAATGCTGGTTATTTAGTCAGAAAAAAGTAACAAGTGTCTCTCATTGGATTACTGTAGAAATTGGTCATAAGCCAGGAGACAGCCAAAGTCCTTAGCCACGAGCATGGCTACGCCCTTTGTCAACACCAACAATGGAAAGTCAGTGGAGCCTGAGCCATGCTGGAGGCTGTTGACAACCTGATTTGCTTGCCAGCCTTTTGGGTGACATGTGGATGGCCTGCAGCTCAGACTTTATGAATTAGTGTTCATGGCAAATGATATCAAAAGTCTTCTGTCACATTCTCAAATTCTGGCACCATTAAGTACATTAAGTCAGCTTGTTGGAGTGCTGATGGTGCACATAATTCAGAGCGTGTAATAACCCTGGGCTCCAGGCTGAGATAACGAGAGTCTCTCAGATCACACAAGACTTTGGCCAGGGAGCAAGGGGGAAGAGCTTAGGGAGAAATCTAAAGAAAGGAGAAAATAAGCTCTTCAGCTGCGTAGCAGCACTCTCCAGGAAGGGCCATGCAGAGCAATAACTTCTGTTAGCAGTGATACAACTAAAATACAGAGAGCATACACACAGCGGAGGGCAATCACATCTTCATTGTTGTAAAAATTCAACATTTCACCCAGAAAAGCTTGTCTGGACAGTAGTAGAGTGTTGGAACAGGGCCTGGATGTTAGCAGCTAGTGAGAAGTCAAGGGGGGGAGCTCACGACCCACCAGGAATAATTTTTCTTCAAGATCTTGAATAAATAGCGAGAAGCTGTTGTGCTCCTTTTTAAAAGGCATCAGAAACAAGGCAGTTAAAAGGAAATAATCAAAGTGGTGGAGTTGGGACCTGCATCTGCTAATGATGTACACATGTAATTTTTGCATGCAAAACTCATGCTTGTGAAGTTGTAAAAGACAGAGTGGGTGCTTCAAGTTCACTTTTGTGGTTTTGCAAACCATCTGCTAGTTTGTGCCTGCAAGTGAGAGATGACTGTGTATCTGCTTTCCTGCAAATGTGATGTTGGTAGTCCTCCGTTTCAAAATTTGGCTCTGGTGGTCTTCTGAATGTGTCTCATCTAATCTTACCTGTCATACTTTCAGTCTAAAATGTATGGTTATTGTCCCTTGAACAGTGTTTTAGTTTTTAAACAGTATCATTATTATGAAGTCCCGAGGTGAGCATGAGCCTTTCTGAACGTGCCATAATTAGATTGCCAACACTTAGGCTCAAAGAACGTGTCCTCCTATAGGCATAGGGCACAGGGTTTGCTGATGACGTTCCATCATCAACAGGATGTTATTTTACAATAAATAGTACTACAGAGAGTCCCAGGTGCCAATTCTTCCTCAGGTGGCTGCAGTGTGAGGGAAAGCAGTGAGGAGGCTCCAAGGATTTGTGCAGACCAGGATCTCCCTTTGCCCAGTTGAGGCATTAGTGAAGTGAGAGAGACTCGGGCTGGATCTAAACCTGTGGAATAATGGCCTCCACAGTTCAGTTGTGTTAAGTGCTGCAAGCCAGAAGATTTTCTAGAGCTGACAGAAAACGTGCTGGTGCTCAGCTGCTTTACAGGATGAGCCCTTTATTCATCTGCTTTAATGAACGGCATGGTGTCCATCTGCCGTGCACTGAAGTCACCTTTCCTTTCTGGGATCCTTATGAAGGCTTTTTAAAAGAAAAAGGAAAAGAAGAGAAATGCAGAGGATAAAAACGTCCTTAATCTTTCAGAAGTATGGGAACTTGGCTGTACTTCTAAGCAAAACCAGTTCCTTTAAGTAGTCATATGCTGCACATTTCCCAGAAGAGTATTTTAATGAAGGTTGTTTTGTAGTTTGGGTTTTTTTAATTCTAATCAGTTTTAGCAAGACAACTCTTGCACTTCCAATGCAGGGATCTTGGCTGGGGTCTACTCCCTTTTGCAATCTTCTCTTCCAGTGAAATTCCTAGTGTCCTGATCTGTCCACTGTGTGGTTCTCCAGAGAGAGATGGTCAAAAGTATCACAGGTTAATATTTCAGAACAGGGAATATTCGAATGTTTCCTACAGTTTCTTTAGCTAGAGCAATTTATTTTATCCTGCAGCTGCATGGGAATGCTTGGCAGGAAGGTCAGATAATAAATTCAAAAGCGCAGATTTCTACATTGCCTTTTGTCATAGATTTATTATCAAGTGGGTCTCTTAAAGTCTATTTACATGCTTTTTCCTTTAGTAATTAAATACTGTGCTGAAGAGAGATTCTCCCAGCTTTTCACCCTTGGGGTAGCTATGTCAGAGAGATCTTTCTGTATATCCAGATTCCCACCCAGTTTGTAGTCTTGCCCTCAGTTTTGTCTTCCATTCTGTGGACAAGCGGGCTGGACATCTTTGAATCTTTGGAGTTGAGAACTCTGCATTTTGGTTCACACATGTTCTGCTCTCTGCTGATCACAATAATGTTGCTGACTCCATTTGTCAAAAGAAGCCATTCTTCTACGATTTTTGCTGCTTCAGTGGAATTAGCTGATTTTCATAGTAACTGGTGCTAAAAAGCTGTTGGCTGAATTTCTGGCTCCTTTCAAGGTTTCACATCTGCTCAGTAAGGTGGTTCCTTCAGTAAAAACAGGCCCGCCCAAGAAGCTCACAATATTTTTCTGCTTCTGGGTGGTGATCTCAAGGAACAATCTTCCTTGTGGTTATTTGGTGCTTCCAGGCCTGGCTAGGACCCAGGAAGGTGCAGGAGGCACAGGAGAAGGCATTGTGCAAAGGGGAAGACTTAACAGACTTGGTGTTTTCTAAAGGTTTAGACATGGATGAAGCTCAAATTTCAGGGAAGGTTCAAATAAACCTGTATTTGTACTACAAATAGATTTCTTGACCTTGCTAAACAACAGCACATCTCAGGCACAAACAGACTGCTGTCAAATCTCATGATTTTAAAAGTCTCTCAATTTTTGTGTTTTGCTAGAAAGAGTGATGGGGAGAGAACCTTTTCCATCTCTTTAAGCTCCTTGTACAAACAATAGTTTGAAAACATGGGTCTGACAATCTTGAGTATCAGGCCAACTGTGCAATGAACTCAGCATTTCTTAATGGTACAGTTTCAGAGCCAGCTGATTTTTTTAGGCTTTGGTGGCAAGACTCAACCCTCAGGTCTTTAGAGATTGTCATCCCGTTGACTCTTGATACAGTTTTCTGGCGGACCCTATTCTTCTACCAGGTTAACCCAGAAATCAGAATGAAATGTTCACAAACACTGGTGTTTGGGTCTGTGACAGGATCTCAACATAGTCTTACGGAGTAACTGAAATGTTTTTGTTCTCCATCTGCAGCACTAGCAAGGTGCTGCTTTAAAATCCTAATGCCTGTGCATTCCCTCAATCCCCATGTTCAGAGGTGCCTTACATTGCCAAGACAATATTCACAGTATGCCTAGCTAATTTTAAATTATTGACTTTGTAATTGGTGAATCTGTGAACGAAAGCCTTAGTGCTGTTCAGTGAAGGCCTAAACTCCAAACCAAGACAAATGAAGTTATTGATTTTAATTAACTGAGCCTGAAGTGATAGTAGCTCAAAGTAAGAATTGCTGAAGTGTTTGTCCTTCTCTTCTGTGGTAATCCACAAAGATCCCTGTCCCTGGAATATCAGCTGCTAGCACAGCTGTCAAAATCAAGAGTAAGATGACAGAAATGACTTCTTCCCAGCCCATCCTCTCCTGAGAGGGTGCTGTTGGCAGCCAGCTCCATCTGGTGTGGGTTATCCAGCATCAGGACTGTGAAGGCAGTGTGGGCTTTGGTCTTGCCTCTTGCATGTCCTTGGCTTGTTCACAGAGCTCTTGCAAGTGTTTGGAGGATGTGGTGGATGGGGTTGAGGGTGGTGGGAGGAGCAAAGCAATGAGGTTATAGAATCTAGTTATATAGCTTAAATCACTGGGTTTGGAGTTCTGCTTGGAGAGTAGGACCAGCCAGGCTAAGGCAGGGAGCTGCTAGCACTGCTGCATTCCCTGCCTGATTTTTCAGTTGCTTTCTCTGTCCCTCGTATGGAATTAATTTTGTTATTTTGACTTTTCTCTGGCTAAAGTGTTTTATGTAGTACTTTGGATGTTACTGAGTCATTGATAAGTACTAACAAACCATCTGCTTATCTCAATTTGAGCCAGAGGATAGGCTGCAAAGCGTGGCTGGGTTGGTTTTTTTTCCTTGTTTCATTCTTTTTTTCTCCTTTTAATATGTCAGAGAAAACTGCAGCAGAGGGCACTGTGTGGTTAGGTTTCAGGGGAACACTTATTGAATTGCACTGGGTGGCTGGGAGCAACCTCCTCCTGAATGCCTGTACAACTAAATAACAGAATATTAAAAGCACTCCTTCTGAACATGAGGGTTTTAGGGTTTAGAAAGCAGGCTTTTTTATATTGTAAGGACTCGGCTGTTTTAATTTTTAGAGTACCTGGGAAGTGCTGGCATCAGGATCTTTTTCTATTCTGTGCAGGATTTGAAAGACAGCCTCATTAAAGGAGCAGCATAGAACACAGATGACATCGAGTAGGCAGGCTACCTATAATAATGTCATGTTTTGTCATTTATAATAGATAGTTCTTCCAAACCTTTGGGATTCCCACAGCACTTGGCAAATTAAATATTTGAACGTTGTTAAAGGGAAGCCTGTTCAAAGAGACCGGGCAGCTGTGAAGTGGGACATGGATGCCACTGTAGGAAGGGGTGGAGTGCTGAAATTCCATTTAAGGGAAGTCCCCATTCACACAAAGCATGTCATGGGACATTTTAAAGTGTCTCTTCAATAAATATGGCCTTGTTTGAGTCACAATTGGAGAGAACTGGGTACGGTAAATAACACGCAGTGTTTTCAGAGCACTGCCACAGGGCTCATCACACAGCAAGCTGTGTGCAACCCCCCTTACCTTCAGCTGACAGTAGGGAGGTGGATCTGACATGTCTGGAAATGAAATCCATGCTTTAAAGAGTCTGTGTTTGCTCAGACTGGAGCCTGGCAGTGCAAAGCCATCTCCCCATGCCAGCCTTTGCTGTCAAGATAATGTTGAAGATAATGTTAAGTTAATTATTTCTGGATCCTCAGGTCAGTGGTGAAAGTTGCTCTGGCAGACAGGGACACTGCTGGGATAAATACTGTACAGCGCTGAGCTCCCTCTGGGGCAGGGCTTTGGGGCCGCAGACTGCACCAATTCACAGCAAAGCATAAACTCACAAAAGAGGCTCATGGTTCTTCTTGTGCTTGAAGTTAAGCATGTGCTTAGAAACAGAGTAATAGGTTATATTTATTTAATTTGTAAAGCTGGATTTCTGGAAGAGGGAAAGATACCAAGGAGAAGGATGGACTGCTCTGACACCATCCTGTCAAGGGACTGCCAGTGTGGCAGGACATGCTAAGGGTGAGGAGCAGATGGAGCTCTAGAGAATGCAGCTTGATCCCATGAGAGCAAGAAGTTCAGTCTGTCTTGTTCTGGGTGAAAATCAGGATGTCTTACTTCAGCATAAGTTTATGACTTTCCTATAGGTTATTAAAGAAAGTGGTAAGTAAAGAAGCAGCTATAAAACTGAACAGCATTAAAATCTCCAAAAATTAGAAGAGGAATAAAAGGAATGAGCAGAAAGCCTTCCACTCTCTCCATCACATAAATGATGTTCTTATTCTAGTAATGGTGACAGGAGGTGGTCAGGTGGCATTATTTAGCTGAACGGCCTGCGTCTCCATGTGTGCTCAGATAAAGTTCAAAATGACCTTTAAAAAAATCCATTTTTAAAGATTCTTTTTACTTCAGAAAGGTCCAACTTTAGTAGCTTAAATTTAATTTTGTTCTTGAGGGAATCAGCTGTGGGGAGGGAAGGCAGCGCCAGAGATACTCACAGTAAACTAATAGCAGGTAAAATGTCATTTTAAAAGAGTGAGTGGAAAGCATTTGCCATTGCAAAGGGAAAATTAATGAATTCTTTTCCCCTAATTCCTTTCCTCAGGTTTGATTTCTGATGTATTTTGTGACTGCCACTGCCTCTGCTTATGTTAACATGAACCGATTAGCTGGCTCATTGGTTAGACTGAACCCAGGGTCACAACACAGGGACTCTGTAGTGGCCAGCTGCACACACAGGCACAGGCACGGGGACACAAGTGTCTGCAGCTCTAGGAACACACAGCTCACAGGACAACCCCCACTGCTCCTTGGTAAGCACAGACTGTGCTTTTTTTCCTGTAAATCTCCAGCACCAGAAGGATAAATTGAGTGCAAGCACTTTCACAGCTGTACCCTGTAAGGAACAGCAGTGACATGTTGTACATGGACAGGGACTTCATCACTTCTTAAGAAGCAGTTGCACTCCTTAGTTCCCACACTACAGAAATCTGTCTTCAGGTCAGTAGTGATGCTGGGCCAAGGAGAGATTGCTGGAAACTCCTGTCAGGACTGACTGGATGAGGTGTTCCAGCACTGGACTGTTACACAGGAGTGGAGCCACCTCTCGGATCCTGAGGTGGCCTTTGCTTTAGTGGAAATTTCATTTTGAGCTCCTTTCAGTGTTTGCTATTCTTATGTAGAAAATAGATAGAAGTTGTGCCAATATTCCCCAGTAAGAATTTCAAAATGCACCATTGCAGCAGCTGGTAAGCAAGAAAGGGGGTGGGCAAATATGTTTTAAAATCAACAGAAAAAAAAAGTGCCATCTCAGTCATTGGAATGAACAACAAAATCTTCTACACTTATCATTGTTGTCCATAGAAAAACATCCTTTCTTCATCTCATACTTCCTCTTTCTGCCTGGAAGATCCTGTCTGGATGCTGGGGACAGCTCAACACCTTCATTCTCTGAGTTTGAAGTCCACAACACATGGACTTCCTGTCTGAGAATTCCTAATGTCAAGCAAAGAACTGTTGCAGAGCTTCCCAGGACACTTATCTTCTTGCACTTAAAGTGCCTCTTGAAGTGAAGCTGGATTTAGCTGTGCTGATAGCAGTGGTTTGGTTTGTCCTTTGGTTAAGCTGCTGACAAGCGAATTCACACCACTTCATCTTCCCTGGAGATCCCAGGCCTCTCCTGGGCTTGTTTAGAGGAACAAAAGAGGTTGGGCTGGGGTTGGACAGTCCGGAGTGCCCATGTGTAAAACCAACATGGACTGGCCAATACGGGAGGGTCGTGCAAGGCTGGCTGGGTCTGTTGCTGCCCTGGCATGGAGGGATAAGCAGCTCCTTGTGGACTGGGGACTCCATGGTGCATTGGCTGAATTTTTGCACCTGTGTAGCCCCTGTGTGCCTGAATCTCACTGCAGGGTGCTGCCAGGGCCCAGCTGTGTTGGCAAGGCAGCAGCCTGCCCCCTGCTCCCACCCTGGGGTGTCCCACAGATAATGTCCAGCAGGAGATC
Source organism: Corvus moneduloides (assembly GCF_009650955.1). NCBI lineage: Eukaryota > Metazoa > Chordata > Aves > Passeriformes > Corvidae > Corvus > Corvus moneduloides. The sequence goes on from NC_045486.1 coordinate 11,385,668, forward strand.
CAATTAGAAGCTTGACTGGCTAACCAGAAACAGCAGCTGGAAGCTGAAGTTGGTGTGCCTGCTGTGGGTAAAATAGAAAACTCTACCTGCAAATCCATCTGTTGGAAATTACTGTGTCTTGATTCTTTATTGCTGAAGAATAGCCTATCTGCTTCCAGGCCTCTGATGCAATGACTCATTCACAGGAGTCCAGTAACTCTTTGTTTTTTCTCTTTCTGCCACCAAACACAGTAGATCTCCTCCAACAGCAGTTTGTGTTGGAGCTAATTCTCTGCTGAGCCGTTATCACGGAAAACAAGAAATTCAAATATAAACCCATTGGCCTTCCCCTGCAGGAAGAGCTTGGACCTCGATGTACTGCCTTCCTGGGAACATCTGCAAGCTCAACCTTTTTTTGGTACAAGGTAGCTGAGTGTCTGGGCTGTCTGGATGACCCCAGACAGATAGTCAAAGATGACTTTAAAGGCTGGATAATGTATTTCACAACGGTATAATCCTGCAGTAGCCTGAGGGTTTAGAGTTGTTTTGTACTGTTTTTGATGTAGGGCTTATTTTATGAAGAGATGTTGCTTTCTTAACTAGCACTGCAGTACCTTAGGAGCTGTTCTGCAGAGGACCCACTTGCTTTAGGCTCTCTGCATAAAACTCAGCACTTCTGGGGGGGCTGTGTTCAGACACGTGCATGACATGCACTGCCACTGCCACATGGAAAAAGATCTTTATCTTCCAATGTCAGATTTATGTATATGTGCAAACACGCGCTCGTACGTGCAGAGAGGGAACTGCATGTCCTCACAGGTATGTGTCTATACAGAGATGTGCAGAAAAAAAGTCATACATGCAGTTCAGTTGAGGCCACTTTAAATTATTTGTTCATGCAGTAGTTGTGCATGTTTTATTGTCTGCATCCTGACTCTTCTCAGATCCCTCACAAGTGTTGGTTTCACCTTAGCCCCAGAATACATGAACTAGTGATGAAAACTAGAGAAAAAATATGGGGTCATAATGTAAAAGAACATTGTAGGAGTCCATTTTGAAGTATTTTCCTCACTCTTTCCCCCCAACCCCTTCTAGTCTAGCCATAAAAGGTGTTCCTGCTGTTTTTCTTCTCCAACATCTTTCCTTACAAACTTTAATAAGTAATCAAGTGTGATCAATTCCTGCTACTACTCTCCTGCTCCTCCATTTGCTCTTCTAGTGCAGAGCGATTGTGTAAAAAAGACCTCCTGGGGATCCTGCACTGATTTATTCTCAGCTGATCTGAAACTTCAGCCATTTTCCTTCCAACATTGTCCCTGGCAGAGCCTGTTCTGGGAAAAGAAAGATGCTCTGAATGCAGCCTCTGGTGTGTGATCTGGATCTGAAGCCTCAGACAGTCTCTCTGGTGCCAAGAGTGCAGCAGGGCAGACGTGGCTCGGCTTCAGGCAGAGAAATGAGAGAGAGGCTCAAAGTGGGCATTTAAACGTTCTCTTTTTTGCATCTATTTGGAAGCCACGAGTAAAAAGCCACCATATGTTTTTCTGACATCAGGACTCACAAGGGAGGTGGTATGAAATAAGGAGGGAGTTAGGAAGGTGAAGCCCTCTTCACTCACCTTCAGCACTGGAGTTTCACCAGTGCAGTATGAGAGACAGAGCACAAGGGGTATCAAATAACCATCTAAACCAGATCCCTGGTGTTGGCCAGTAATGGGGGATGGTGGTAGAGTCTGGAAAAAGAAAATAAGAAAGAGGCCAAATGGATAGAGTGGAGCTTTTCCCCAGAAGCTGGCAAGCTGCAGTTCAAGGGACAATCTTGGAACCCAGCATATGTTCTAGTGAAGGAATTTTGCAAACATGCTGGGTTTGCTGCCCCAGGGGGAAGATGGAACTCAGCAAAGAGGTCTCAGGGCAGAAGCACACACAGCCCTAGAGGGGCCAGAGCAGCGGTTCAGACTTTGATCCTCCTGGAGCTGCAAGCACAAATGCAAATAATTTTCAGTGAAGTCTGCCAGTCACTCAGAATTAGCCCAGCTGCACCATCCTCGCTCTTTCTGCATTTAGAGAAATGAAACTCAGGGGCTGCACATGTATGCTCATGGTGCCAGTGTTGACCTTCTTTCTAGCTGAGAAAGATGAAAGAAGGGAGGGTTTGGATGCAATCAAAGAGCACCAGAACTCTGGCAACTCTGACAACAGTGACAATGCTCCCCCTGCCAAATCAAAGGGGTTTGGGTTAAAACCTTGACGTTAGGGCTCTGTAAGATACACAGGATCACAAGATATGTGAGGTTAACAGAAAGTTAAAGCCCCAAGTATCAGAATGCCTGTGTTTTCAGCACATCTGTGTTTTCAGTTTGGATTAAGTGCTCTGGCACCCTTTGATACAAGAGTCACCTTACAGCCTGCCTGTAGCTGTAACCAACAGAGGCTGCTTCCTTTTGCTCCCTCTTCCCTTTTGTGCACAGCCCATTGCATCACTGGAGCAGGATGAGGATAGGGAAACCGTTTGACCCCGGTGTGCACACTTGGTGCATCTGGGAGAATACAATCTGCTTCTCCCCTCAAGCAATTATAAGTGATAACTATTTTGCTATTCAAGGACCGTGATTTCAACACTCGAGGGCGTAATGCACCGGGGAGGCAGCTGAGGCTTTCATGCCGGTGCTGTATCAAACTGCACAGTTTCCAGGAAGATGAATATCCGTAACCAAGTAGCACAGCAGAGCCCAAAGCCTGTTCAAAAGAATTCTTTTTGATGATCTGGTTTTATTACTTTCAATGAACTGAAGTCTCCAAGGTACCAGTGAATAAGGGATGCTGTAAAGCCGCATCTTGTATACATGTTTCAAGCTGCGTCTGCTGGTGCTGAAAAGGATGAAAGAGAAACTGCTTAGCAATGACCCAAGGGCCCAAACCCAGCTCAAGCTTCCATGGGGTGTTTGCTGAGACAAAAAGAAGATCTTAACCATTTGCACTGGGACATGACAACTGGGACACAGCCTACATCATTTGCTGGCCCCACTGGGAAAACTAATCCATTTCCAGGACAGAGCATGTGGCACGTGTTATGTATTTCACAAAAGGTCTTTGCCAGCTGGAAATGAAAAATATGAAATGTCAAATCAGGAACAGGTAGACGTGAATTATGGGGCTCTGTGCTATCTGGAAAATCTGGGGGATTTATTGTGAGACACTGTAGTGATCAGAAGCCCTCTAGGGAAATGCAGTGCTTAACTTCACTGGTCTTGTTTTGTCTGTACAGAATATGTGGATTCGAGTATAAAACACAGCTTGGACCATGAGTACCCGGACCCGTCTGGGAATGTGGTTCAACATAACCCCCACCACACGTGTGAAGGGAGGCAAAAATGAGTGAAGCTTGATGGAAATCAGCAGGAGCACCCAGTCATGGTTTCCTCTTTGAGCACCATCTTGCCATTTCTGTGACAACACCAAGAAGAAGTTTTGTAGGGGTAGGCTGGAGCTCAGCTTCTAAATGGACAGACTCTGAACTGTGCAGAAACGTGGAGTGTTTGGAAGTACTCTTCAGTAAAGGTGGTCAGCTAGTGCCCATTCTTCCTAAGCTCTGCATAGACCATTATAACAATACTAGCCCATGCACTGCCTCTCACTGCTTTTGCTTTGGAATTCAAATCATGTGTGTGTTTTATAAAAGGCTCTCTAGTGTGAGCCTCAGAAATACATATGCACACTCCAACTGTGTGGGTTTTCTCTTTCCTGCCTGGTGCACAACTTACTCATCATAACATGATAAATGAATGGGGTTGTGTAACCCTCTCTATAGTTTACAGATTTTATAGTGCTTTGCCACCTTATGTTATAAATTCATGAAGCAGTTGTAGTGTGTAACAGGTTTTTCTGTTTGTTTATTTAGTTATTTGCTAATTCTTACAGCTGTATATAGATGTATGGATGTGTGTAATGTATATAGATATTTGTCTGCTGGACTGAAGCTTAGGAGAAAAGTTCAGCTGCATCTGGAGAGCACTTGAGGAGCAGAAAACAAGAAGGATAAAAGTATTGCCTTGATATCTGGTGAGAAGTGAGGAGATTGAATAGACAGTCACTTCACAGGGAAAATTCACATTTCATGGTCTGCAACATTTTGGGGCAATTTCTGCTAAAGTCAGCTGTATTGTACAGTCAAGGAAATACAGAATATAAAATTGTATTATGAAAAGCTTGGGGAATCTTCATGTGATCTGCAGCTTGCAGGCAGAGAACAGAAGTGGTGAGCCAAGGAACGAGGAAAAACAGAGCTTTGAATAAACTTCTGGGATTTCTGATAGGCATTGTTATAGGATCCTGTAGGAGTGGAAGTTGGGAGAAGGACCTAAAAGAAATGTCTGATGGGGAGAGTATCTGGATTCCCATGTATAGATGTGAAATCTTCTTTTGCTTCAAGCTGCAGTGCAATTTTCTTCCCTAAAACCCCCATATAACCCAGTGAACTTCCATGTGGTGCAATCACAGGAGGAACAAGCCCATCTGGCCTTTTGGGGGGGTTGTGCTGTGCAGGGACTGTTTGCAAACCAGGCTTTCTTCTTGCCAGTTATTCTGTTCCTCTCCCATCTCTCATGTGCCTTCCCAGCAGGTACTGTTTGGTTAGGCCTATCTGTTTGATTCAGCAGTTGTGAATAGGGAATTATATTCATAGAGTACCCAGACAGGTTGATTAAATTTTCCCGTGTTTTCTGGTGGGAAATCAAGCTGGTATTTTAGTGGAAATCCGCAGACATTGAGACAACTTGCAGTCAAGGCCAGACAGGAATACACATAACTGCCTATACATCTATATCCGTGTAAGGATGCACTGTTTGCACATGCACCAACACATGCATGGGTGTATATATGTGAGATCATGTGTATTTACTCTGTGCCTGGCCAGTTTCAGAATCTTTCTGAGCAATTCCATTAGCATTCCTGTGTGTCTCACTCTTCAATGGAATTGGACAGGACGTGTTTGCACTTTATTTAAGAGACACTGTAAAAACAAAAGGATCTTAATCATCACTAACCATGGTAGCTGCAAATTAAATATCTGAGCTCTTGGAAGCTCATTCATCATAAATATCCTAAATGTCTCTAGGAGGGGACTTAAGGAATCATTTCCAGTTCACCTGAGGGAGACTATTAGGAGGACATATATAGTGTAAGTAAACTAGAAAAACACCCATAATGATGGATCTGGTACTTCTAGTAAAAATAGTTCCTAGTTTTTGGATGTTTTATTTTACTTATATATCTTTCCCATTTAGAAAACAGCTTTAAGACAGGACCCATGCTATAAAGCCATAACTTCCAAATTTAGGAATGCAGGAGGGAACCAGGGTAACTACACAGGAAGGGGTCAAACAGCATGGAGGATAGAGGTTGTCATAAAATAACATCAATAATTTTCAATATCCTTTCTCTGGCCTCACCAGATGAACCATGGGACCCTTTTGTCTGATAGAAATTACAATGTAGCTGATGATTCAGAGAAAGAAGACTAGCTTAATTAGTAGTTCCATTAAGCCAATTTTCTAATAGCTCAGAGTGAAGAAAAATTCTTTCTTTGCTCTCCTAGAAGGGTAAATTATGATGAGTATTTTCCCATCAGGCTGGTTTTTTAACCTACTGTTGTTACATTTGTGTGTGTATTCTGGAATGAAGCTAAACCTAAACTCTGGATCCAATACTACTGAATTTTGGCAGATGGAAGATTTATACACTGTCTTGGAGTATAACCTTGGCTTCCCCATTGTGCTGACAGGCTGAAGAGACCTCTCTGTAGGTCTAATACAAACCATGCTTCATCAGAATTGTGTGATTTCCAGCCCTTGATATTACATCAGACTTGCCAGGTACTCAGCCCCTCCTGGAAGTCAGACCACTTCATGGGGCTCCTGAGCAAGGCTTTGAGGGCTTGCTTCACCTTCTGCTTTTGAAATGGAGAAATGCAGAATTTCTTATTTGCCTGCATAAGGATTTAATTGAGAAGAATGTTCCCAGTAAGCTGCAGACATACAGGCTGTGGATATTAACTTCATCAGGACGATGCACATGTGCATGAACTATACCCAATGCACAGTTAAACTTTTATCTTCAGAGGGGCTGAGGTTTACATGCTGTTCTGCAGCATGGTGTTAGGAAATGGACAGCAACAGTTGGGAATTTTTAAAAAGAAACATGCAGGACTGCTTTAGCCATCTGGAGAAGCAACCTTGATATTATGCAAATGCTTTGCAAGGCTTTTTTGGTAGGCAGTTGGGGAAGAGATGGAGGAGCTTGAGCTCCGAAAGCTAACATAGCAGCTCACTGGCTTGCACTTCACCCAAAATGAAAGCAAATCACTTGTTTGCTCTAGAAAGGGTCACCATCTCCCAGATATTTTTGTTCAGAGATGTTATCCACCAGCAGTGATGCAGCACCCACTCTGTACCAGGGGAAGCTGGTGTTGAGGTCCAGGGTGAGTGTGTGCATGTGAGTGCAGCTGAGTGCTGGAAGAGGGGAGAGAGGAGGGGACTCACTCTTAAAGAAGCTTAGAGAAAAAGGAGATTAAAAACAAAAATTACTCTCTCCATCCTTTCTCTGTGAATCAGTTGAGAAAGATTAAACAATTCATTGAATCGTTGCCAATACAATGAGGCATTTACCAGCACAGCCCCGAAGAGATCCTCAGAATAACAGTGGCGATTCCTCAGCTCAGATAGGACTTGAAAGGCTCAGGGCTATGCTGAAAAGTGTCTTGAAGGCAAGATCTGAGTTGTGCTTTTGCCCGAGGAGTGCTGGTGTGCACACCTTGTCCTTCATTACTCCTTAAATGAGTGTTTGCAGAGCTGCAGGATTTCACAACTGCCTTCTGCTTGGGATGTAATCTGATGGGGAGACCTGGGGGGCCACAGCTGTTCTGTGATTGGTGAGATAATGGCTGTGATGTTGGTCTGTGCTGTGGTGTACAGCAGAGACTGATCTGGAACCAGCCCCACTGGTGGTTGTGTTGGGTCTCTGGGCTGTGCTAAGGAATTTAGCAAGACAGAATCTGTTTATGCAGGTATCTCTAGGCTTGTTTACACCCAGGCTTTGTGGAGCCATCTCACCAGCCTGCTTGGCTCTGTCTCCATTTGTTCACTGAAGGAAGGCAGGACTTTGCCCTCACCCATCTGCTCCAAAGGTATTCACACTCCCTGTCTCTAGACAGACTTTGTTCTAAGGACATCACATGGCACTGCTCCTTCTCATTGTTCTGTTCCCCATTTTGCTTCAGTCAGATCTGGATTTCAAGTCCAAATCTTGGAAGTGAGAATGCAATAGAAATGGACATTATATGTGAGAAAATTTTAGATCTACAGGCACCAATTGTAATTAATCTAGCCTAAGGTCCTGTTTGAGCCATAGAATTTCATTCAGTAATTCCTGAAGAATTCCTTTGATTGCTTTGATGTTATTTGACTTCCCCTTTGGCAAGTCATGGTCTCCTGTAAGGTTCAGTCTCACAATTACCTGAACTCCCACTGTTAAGTATGGAACAGTCCTGACTCCCATGGAGTCTGTTGAAATCAGCTCTGGGCAAGATCAAGCCACGAGTCTATTCTGCCTCCTCCCCTCCGCCTCCCCTGCACATCCAGTTTTGTTGCTTGTTACCTTGTCAGATCCTGCCTTTCAGAGGCCCTAGGTCCTGCATTTGTGCTGCTCTGTCTCCCCATTTTCCAACCCCTCTGAGGTGAGCCTGTGTTAAAATAGCAGATCCTGTACCACAAAATGTCTCATGCCAAGAACACCAAATGCCATCGTCAGATGAGATGAAGCTGACACTGGTAGTATGTGCAAATCCAGCCAGAGACCCACATCCCAAAGTGCCATGTAAGTCCACATGTTGACATGTGCAGGCACGTGCCCTCGCTGCAGGATTTTAACAGAGTCAGAGAAGGTGGCTGCCAGGCATTGACTTCTGGATCTGATTTACAAGGAAAATTTGCACTGCAGTGGCATAACCTTTTCACTGCCTTTGCTCTGAGAAGAAAAATGAATTGTTTCAGACAACTCAGGACATGTTTCCAGGACCACAAGTGATAAACTGAGACACAAGTGGCCATCAGCAGAACCACAGTTTCTGCCCGTGCAGCTGCTCTTAAACCCTCCCCAGCAGCAAGAGAAAATGGCATTGCTTCAGCTCTCAGGTTTGTGTCATGAACAGAAAGGATCAGGTTGGGCCAGAAGAGTGATGTGGAACTTAGGAATCCTGGTTTCCCATCAAGGCTGCTGAGGTGATGCCATGTGTGGCTATGGGCATTTGCAGCTCAGTAGCCAAACTGCTGCAAAACACGTGGACTTTTAGTCTGGTAGGGCATAGCCATGGGGGAGGTTTATTCTATTTATTCTACCCCATCCTCTGCAGACAGACATGGTCAGGGGCTGGCCACATCTATCCCTGGGTCCATGAGTCCTTGGAAGGCTTCTCAAGCTTCCTGCCTCCTTCACTGTGCCAGGGTAGAGTAGCTCCTATCCTAATAAAGATTAGGAAGGCAAACAGCCCCATGCTGTACCAGGCAGCATCAGTGGGCTCAGACCTCCTTCCTGTCCCTGGAGAGATCTGTGCTATTTATCTTGTTCTGAATCTCTGTCTTAATATCTGCAGCTTCTTGTTTCAAATGATTAGTGATCTGATGAATGGCATTAACAGTGATTACCAGAAACTCTGCAGAGAAAGAAGCACTGCCTGTGTATACACCATCTGAACTGGGGCTGTCAGTAAGTAGACTCAAGAGAGATTTATTCTGCATCACTCCCAGCCCTAAAAGAATGATGCTAAACTCTATCCCTGCTTTATGAAGCCTCTTATGGCACCCCACTGCTAGATTCAACAAACCATTTTGCATATATTTACTGTCTTCCTAGCCCATAAAAGCTGGGTTTCCTTTATTAACTACAGTTTACTGCCACTCTCAGCAGAAGCAAATAATGGAAATGAAACTGCACTCATTCTGAAGACCCCAGTACACTTCCAGATGTTGTTCACATTGGCAGTGTCTTGTCAAACTGTAATTGCGTGTATTGTGATTATAAAATGGTTAATAAACACGAATCTGACAGATATTATCACTTCCTCCACCCTATATTACCACTGCAATGCATGAATGCTTCGGAGGCTCCTATTGTTTCTATATCCCTGACTCATCTAAAGCCTCAGTGCCAATAAGTGCTGAGCACCCAACAGTGGTCCTCTCCTCCCTGTAGGAGCTAGGAATGCCTGGAGGAAAAACTGGGAACACTTCTTAGGAGTCTGGTTAGAGTAGAGGAGAAGGAGCAAGCATCAGAGCAGGCTTGTCATGCCAATGCCATGACGGTCACTGTGGCTGTGCACATTACTCTCTTCATCTTGGGCTGTTGCAGGCTGGGCTGTAATGAACTTCCCGTGAGTTTAAGTGGTCACACTAAAGGTATTTTCAGGCTTTACCTCTCCATAGATGCAAACACTAATTCAGATCATAATAATGTGCTCAACGTCATGGGCAACTGACTGTAGAAAGAATGTCAGGAAGATGATATTTGCTTAGTGCTTTGGTGGCCACTTGACCTCATACATCCTCTTATTATTTGGGTGGTAGATCAGGGCTACAAACATTTGTGACTGCACCTTTCCATAGCAGCCAAAATTACTTTGGATGGCTGATAGGCAGGATGCAATTCTGAAGACTTGCAAGTGGCACCTCTCCCCCAGCCTGCTGGAGGAGACCTCATGAAAAATGGTGTCTGGAAGGTAGAACAGAGCCAGCCTACTCAGTGTCTTATACAAGCTTAAATGGCCTCACTGAGCTCTTCTTTCACAGAGCAGAGTGAGGACTCAGTTCAGTCTCCTGTGCTGAATAAAACAATATTCACCTCCACCTAATATTGTGATGGGTCATGTGAGGTGGCTTTCAGTGTTCTCATGGCCCCAAAGAACTACTAAGGAGTTTTCTGTTTCCTTAAGCAGCCTTCTAAACTTAATGAAGTTTGCTGGTTGCTGGTTGCTCTTTTTCCAAACAGCCTTGAGGGCACAAATGTGGGTCATGTTTGTCCCTTTGGTTGGAAGTGTGTGTTGCTCTGCTTGAAAGCACAGCACACAGTTGTTGGCAGCACTCTGAGTAAATCCAGCTGCACTGTTTAGCAATTTAATTATAATCTCTGCGCCTATGGCACCTTTCATCCAAGAATCACAGAGCTCTTTACAAGCATTAGTTCATTTTCGAAGGTAATCTGGTGAAGTAGCTAAAAATCCTGTCCATTTTCTAAATATGTGTAGGGGGAGGAAGATGGAAAAGGACGTGAAGACTCAGGGGGATAAAAGGTACAAGTTTCATCCACTCACATGATCATTTTTGACTCCAAATGCTGAGGTGAGTTTTTTAGCTAGATTGCACACCCCAGTGCAGGTGTAGGCTTGATAGGGATCCCCCACCTCACTGTGCTCCACCACTGCAATTTTTGGCCAAGTTGAGGATCCAGTTGTGTGGGCATTTTCACACATGAAACCGCTCCACTGGAAAAATCATGACCCGGCCAGCCTGAGACAATTATCAAAAGCTGTTAGCAGAGCTGGGACAAGAATCTGTGTATCTCACCTCTTACCAGCCTGTCTTTGCACCTCTCCTTCGTGTTCTGAGTGAAGGCTCCCGAGGGGAGTCCTGCCATGTTGTTGCGTGACTTGTCTTGGTGCCAGTGGCTCTAATGCATATTTGAAACTAGTTTGGCACCTCAGAGAAGGAAATCAAAGCAGATCTTTGCACTGCATCTACTGTACCATGTGTGTGGTCACTCTGATGATGAGTTCTGACAGCATAATCTTATTAAAGTTCATTCTTGACAAACGATGTAGATATGGATACAGGGGGAAAATCACATAGTGTTAGCAGTGACAAGGTAACCTTTATCAGGGTACAGTCCCTATTAATTGCTCCAAAATTCCTCCTTTAGAGAGGTTCATTGGACTCACAGTTGGCTCTGCCTCCACTTGCTTTTGTTCCAGTTTAACTTCAACGTTATAATTAATTTGCTCTCCTTGCCTTCCCTTGAGGCCATTTCCTCTGTCAGTCCACAAAGCATTTCTCGGCAATATTTCAGGAGCAGCTCATAGGCTTGATAAACCTATCTAGCTCTGGATTCCAAAATCTGGGCCTGTTTCCTCTCCTTCTGTGCTCTTGGCCTCAAGAAACAAAATGGGTTTTGTGATTTAGTGTCTGATTTCTGTGCTGAGGCAAGGATGATGCAATCACTACCATTTGTTTTTGTGGTAGCATCAGTTTGTACAAATGCATCCCTGATGATTCATAGGCAATTGCGGTTGGTAGGTACCAGGATGTATGCACTGAATGGGTTTTTAGTAATGTATTCACTAGAAATTAAGCTGAAACTTAGCAGCTCATTTTCCAGATGCCACTGATGCAACTGTCAGACAGGAACAACTCCCAGTGCCTGCTTGCCTGAGCCAGAATTGAACTGGAGATTTGCAAGTAAAAAGCTTTGGCTTACAATTTCAATCACCAGTAGAAATTTTTTTGGCATTCAGCTTTACCAAAAGTGCTGAAAATCTACTGTCCCTAAATCAGGTCACCTTAACTTTTCTCAGATTGGACACCCATAAGCAGAGCCACTGGAAATCACCAGCAGGTTGAGGAAATATTTATTTTTGTTGCCAGCTATGAAACACTTGAGGATGCCATGTCTCCTGCTTTTCTGAATACAGTGAAGCTGGCTGGTCCCAATGGGGAGCCTGTCCCCTAAACACCTTACAGGCATTCAATGGGAAAAAGTCTATGCCCTGAACAGCAAAAGCCCAAAGCACACTTAGACAGTCTCAGGGTTGGAGGGGAAAGCACAGAGTGATAAAAGGTAAAGACTTCTAAGGCAGCCATCTGCATTTAGGAGCCAGTGCCCGAACTGAGATGTGTGTCCCACTGAAAATCAGAGACATTGAAGCTGTCCTGATGGTTTGGTGAATTTGCTCGAGGTCGCCCAGGGCATATGGAGTAGAGGTAGGAGCCATGTCCAGAACTCAGAATTTCTTGGCCAAAACTTAAACCACTCTCTTCCTTCTCCACAACATCCCTATCCACACAAGCTCAAATGGAGAGGACGCAGTAAATGTGCTCAGGCAACATATCTTCTTTTTTCCTTTCTTATTTTTTTCCTGTCTGCAGAGAAGATAATATTAATTACTCTGTATTCTGGAAAGAGATAAATAAATAAATAGATGGAAATCCAGAGGAGAAAAAATCTGTGAATTGAAAACTGATGATTTATGAGGCACCACCTGAGGAAAATTCTCCATCTCTTTTATGCTTGGCTATTCCAGTGCTGCATTCTCAGTCTGGGAGAAGAATCCTAATATGCAGATGAGGCTGTGATAATGATTTTGTGCTGCCTGGATTACAGAATCGTATTTTTGATGCAGATGTATTTAAGACATCTGAGTTCCCTGCATAATTTGATGAGCAATAAGTAAGACACAGGTATGCCATGCAAGCAGCAAAATGTTAAAAGGTTATAGAACTGTATTACATCCAGTCATGTGAGAAAGCAAATTAACAGTGCTGTTCTTCCAAAGAGACATGGGCTGTAGAGGGAAGATCATCAAGTTGATCTCACCGGGAGAGTTAAAAAAAAAGAAAAAGAATAAAAAAGACACTTGCTTATTTTATGGGCTTGCCAGCTCTGGCTGGTGGGCTGCAGGGGCTCAGCTGTTCTTCCAGCTGAGTTTGAGTTTACTTTCAATCTTTTTTATATCTATATTTATTTAAATAACATGAGAAAAATATATTTATTCATGCAGTGACATTTCCTGTGCTACTTTGAGATATCAGTAAAAGAGTCTTGGCACCAAAATCAGTCACTTTGGAATATTCTCCCATTAGTTTGCTCTGTCAGTAAAATGGGAAGCATGACTCTCCAGCACACAATTCCTACTGACATTCAATCAAAACATCTGACCTAACATTTTAGAACTGACACCCAAATTACAGGGCATTTTCTGAATAGCTAACCATCTTTTTTTTTTTCTTTTTCTCCCCTTCTCTACCTCTTTCCCTCTCTCTTCCCTGTCCTCTTTCTTCCTTTAATGCGATGTGTGATTGTTCCTTGTCAGGCTGGAGCACGTTCCCATCCCGTTAAGTGTCAGCGTGCTGCTATCGGCTTGCAGCAAATTGTGCTTTCCTTGGGCTCTGGCTGATGGGATGAATGGCAGCCCGGAGATAGCCCTGTCCTTCACAAAGCAGAAAGGCCCAGAGTTCCCACAATTGCTTTTCCCTGCAAGCCCATTATGGTAGCAGGTCAAGGGAGTCAGAGAGTTGAAGGGGAGAGAGAAGAGAATTAGAAATAGTGCTCTGGAAAACTTGGCAATATCCTGGTTTTAATCAGATGGAAGCAGCAGAGTGAGGGCATAACAAAAAATCACCGAGAAAAAAACTCTTTCTCTCTCTGCAAAGCATTTGTGTTACCTGAACCTAATGTGGTTTTGCAATGCTGAAGTTCAAGGCTTTAAGCTGAGGATGAAGCCACAGCTTCATCTCCTCCTGCCATCACAGACAGAAAGGTGATGTTCAGTAGCAACTTTTGTGTCCATATGTGCTTGTCACTGAAGAGAAACCCAAACCATACTAAAAATGAGACCTAGACCTGGATTTCATGCAGACTGCTGTATTAAAGCATATTAAAGGTGGGTGGTAATTGCATTACATGCTGCATTACACAAAGCTGTTGGTGAAATCTGAACACAGACCCCAGTTTTCCTTCCAGATGTCTGACTTGGCTGATGCACTGAGAAAGGGAGGCAAGTGGCATTTTGGATGGGTCTCCTATCACCTGCCCCACTGAACATGGAAAAGCCATGGGCCTCTGCTTCAGGAACTGCCTGAACACCTGTGTCACCCTCAGTGTTCCCAGGTCAGGATGGGGCAGAGCTGCACATCATTGCCCTTTTACACACAGGGAATATGTCAGGACTGTGTGTCCAGTGGCTACTCCCAGCTGCTCCTTTGCTGCTCCAGGTACCTCAGCCCAGCCCTGGGCTCTGCCCCTGCCCCAGCCTTGTGTGGAGGAAATGGGGACACTGCTCCAGCAGCAAAGAGCACTACCTGAGATCATTGCTGGCCATTGCTCCAGAGAGTGGCTGGTCTCTGTTAAACCCTGCCAAGGATGCTACAAGGCTTTCCTGGAGAGCTCTGAAGCAACAAGCACTTTTTTGCCCTCCTGCCACCTCAAACAGCAATAGCAGCTGTTACCAAGCCAACAGTAAAGCAAACAAAGCTCTTATGCTGGGGCTTGGAGATGTTGCTAATGATATTCACTTGCTGTGGCTCAAAAGTGCTGGCAGGAGATCATGGAGCAGTCAGGTATCCAGACCTGGAAACACCGGATGAGTGTCCTCTGTCTGTTCACAAATTCTTCACCTGCATGCACTGGAGGTTTTATGAGGAGAGCCTAAACGTAGTAACAAAGTAAGAAAGAAGAGGTGCTTTCCAGGGGCCCCATCCAGCTTCCATCTCCGTTGCCATGCTGGGAGTTGCACCGGGCTCTGAGCAAACCGACGGTTTCTCCTCACTGCCTGGGCTGGCGGCATATGGTTTCCAAACGTGTTTGGTTTAAAGGTTTGAGCTGGGATCCAGCTTCTAACTTCCAGCAGGCCCCCATCACTGTGCTTCATCTGCCTGCCAGAATGATGGGCCAAATGCAGTTCCTGTGTGCTCTGAATATGTGCTCCTGTAGCACGGGCAATATTGCGAAGCTGGGCCCAATTACCCACATCTCCCAGAACTTATATGCTGGCATGGAAATATGGTGGCACTTCAGCCCTGCTGGGTTCCAGGTTTTCTTCAGTGACTCAGTCCTTGTTCTGCTGCTCCTCCTGGGAACCAAGTGTTGCCAAGACACAGGCTGTAACTGTCCAGAAAATAAGCTTTCTGTATACCTCTGTTAAGGAGTTGGGTTTTTTTACTGATTTTTGGTAACACCTCCAGCCTTCTCAATGCAAATGAGTGGCAATAAAACAGAGCAAAGAAGATGCTTTTCCAATGGCAGTCATATTCCTGGCCTTACTTTTTCCTCATCTGACAGTTTTTGTCCTTCTAGGCTATGGCATTTTTGGAGTACAGATGTCTCTGTACCAGACCTACCACCCTATAGACTAATGTTAATTCTTTCAATTCCTTTCTTATCCCAAGCAGTGATCATCCACTCTCAAGCATTTTGTAATGCTACCTTAGCAAATGTTTCTGCAGCAAATTTCTGTCTGCTAAAGGGCTCTTCTGTCCAGGGCAGAAAGGTAGAGCTGGGAACTAATGGCCAGGAGTTGAAGGCAAATAAATTTAAAGGAGACAAAAGGAAATAAGGTTCGCAGCAGTAAGGCTGATTAAGCACTAGTCCAAGGAAATTGGTAGAATCCTTATATACACCTGGCCTTAAAGCAAGCCTGGAAGCACTTTCTGGAAGATCTGTTTCAGCAGACACAGGTTGTTACACTCGCAGGGGGACATTGGGTAAAATGTAATGGCCTGAAATAAACAGGAGGTCGTCCGAGCTGTGCTAATGGCCCTTCCTGGCCCTGAGCTCTATGACTCAGTGAATAGCACGCATATAAAAATATACTCTCTAAAGCAAGCTACTTAAATACATGCCTGACTCTAAGTGTGGAAGTATTCCAGTTCTGTTCTGGGGGACTTGCCTACTAAATCAAGACTCATGTCCTGCAGGCTTGATCTGATACACCTTGAAGTCAGCAGGGATCTTATCCCTGACCACTTCAGGCTGCAGATAAGGCTGTCAGAAAGACACAAATGGGTTAGTACAACTCCTGGAAATGTGTTTCATGCTGAAAGCACTTTGCACTTGTATGCGCTCTGTCTGATGAAGGATCTCAAAGCACTTTGCAAACATTAATTCACTACTTAATTAAACTTAAAACACAAAGCAGATGAGCTTTGTGTCTTTCTTCAAGCACCATTTATCAAAGGAACAGGTTGCTCTTGTCATGCTGATAACAGCGAGCAACTTTCCCGCTTGCATTGTGTTTCTAAATCCAGTTTAAGTTGTTTTCCTTCAATATGAATAATTTTTGAACCATTTTTGAAAGAAAAATGCAATCCAAGCACACTTACTTATTTTGTTAGTGGTGCTGGAAATTAGAGTACAAATGCTTTATCTGCATTACAAATACTATTACAAAGTGCTGTGGTGCTTTAATCTATCTTCTAGATTTTTTTTTTTATTATTATTCATGCTTGAAGTGCTTCATCTTAATGCTCACAGTAGTTACCATAGGTACACACAGCAGCACCAACCCCACTAGAGGGTTTTCTGTGTTTTGTTTTCTTTTTCTTGATGCCCTTATTATTTGGATGACATTAAAGTATAAACAAGCCAACAGATGTGCCCACAACCTGGTAGCTCTCTTGGTGGAAAGGAAATACTTGATTGCAGGAAGAGGGGTTTTGTGTGTGTGTTAATATTGGGATAATGTCCTGAGTGCTACTTGACGATGGTGTTATCAGAAAGTAGATTGGAAAATATTGCCTAAAAATCACACGGGAGACAGTGCATAGCTGCAAGGAAAGACCTGATGGTGCTGGATTTATATTTGGGTTGGCTTTACTAATGTTCCAGCCCCTATTCTGAAGCACAGTTATGCTTGTCTCCCTCTGGCTGTTAAAAGCTAAAGGGTGATGGATCGGAGGCTGCAGCATGAGGGGAATTACTGGAGCTTCAGTTCCTTCAAAATGCACCATCTGTTTAGCAGCCAGGGCAACTCTAAGACAGGACACCTCTCATTTCCAAGGCTGAACCCTTATATTTGGTCCTTCCTACAAATGGAGAGAAACCTGACAGATGTGGTATGTTTTTATCTAAGGACTGTGATTCTCTATGAAGAATAACACCCTGTGTGAATGTCCCATCTCCTCTGCTCATTACTTGCTAAAATTCAGTACAGGGTCAACCTGAGATGTGGTGGCCTCAGGGACAGAGCTGCTGGAGAAGTGACCATACAAAACAGGCTGCACCTGTGACAAAGCAGAGTGATTTTCCTGTATTGCTGCATTTTGGGGATGAAAGGTCACCTGCTATAAAGCAGTGGTTTCATTCAAGCAGCAGCAACTAAGGCCCTTGGCAGCAGGTGAGGGTCCACAGCAACCAATTTTATTCCTTGATTGCTCAGAAGGGGCTCAATCCTTTCCTGGATCATTTGATAGCTGGGTGAATCGTGATTTACGAATATTCCTATCAAAATCCCCCAAGCCAGCTTCTTTTATCTGATTTCCCTCTCCTCCTCTTTTTAAAGCAAAATCTCATCAATCAAGCTATTACGAGGAAATGTTAGTATTTTAAGTGCGTTTGCTATGTATGGACCGAGTCAGCACACACATCCAAGCACATAAAAATTTGATAATCCACATTTCAAAAAGAGATATCAAAAGGCATAATTTAATATGTTCTCATTGAAAAAATAATGAACTGCACATTCCTTGGTACTGTATATTCAACAATCCTAATTACTGAAGCTATTTACATTAGGAAGATGATTCGCATAACCTGAAGGGTTAGAAGATGGTGATGCGGGTGGGCTGTGTTTTTGTTGCATTTCGATTTCCAGTGAAAACCAAGTCTTCTGATTCCTGGGAACCTGATGCACCAACCTCCAGGACCACCACTAAACTACAGACTGAACCATGGAAATGGTCCTTCATAATCAGTCTTAAGATGGAGAACGATTGAATTGGGCTATTGTATTGGAAAATACCTGGCAGAACCAAAGCCTCTGGGATTTCTTGACTGGTTGTGCTTATATGTGGTTGCTGGAGCCTACAAGCCTGGCAGCTTTTTTCTCCATGTTTTCACACCTGTGGAAGGAGGAGTAGAGTTGTGGTAGTTTGGTGAACACCCCATAAATTTCAGATGGGTTTGTGGACAGATATCCTGCAGAGGCAGAATTGCGAGTGCTTGTGTGGGACAACCCGCAGCAGGGCTTTGCCTTTGGTTTGTGTTGTAGGACAGGTAAGAGCAAAGAGATATGAAATTATTTCATAACCTGTGTTCCAGGCTGACCTGCTCCATCACTGAGATGTTGAGCTGTGGAAATTGAGTGTTTAGCCTGTAAATATTTGTGACTCTCCCATCCTGCCTGTGTTCATGGATGAACACAGGAAGATAGTAGCACTTTCACATTAGAGTTTGGTGGTCAATCACTTTGTAGTGGGAGGGCACGTACCTCTGAGGGAATGTGCTGAAATGTATGCAAATGTAAGCAAATGTATGCAAATTTGAAATATACTTCCCCCCACCTTCTTTTGCAGAGGATATTAGCAGGTATGCAAAGATCTAAAATTATCCAATTGAGAGGAATGCTGTAAAAGAGTCAGGAGGGGCAGGTACCCCAAAATTTGGAAATTCAGTAGATATGGATGTTCACTGAACTATCTCTTCCCACGCATCCCTAATAAGGAGATTAATCATTTCTCCCTCCTACTGCAGGAAAACCTAAAATCATAAACATCTAATTGTGCTGGTGTAAGTGAATTCGTATGAAAACTGTTGGTCTGCTGCTGAATTGGAAGGAGTTGCCAAACCTAAAGGCAGAGTTCCTTTCACTTGCTTTTTTCCCCCTGTAATTTGGAAATTCAGTGACAGAAGGATGATTTTCAAGCAACTACTATCTGGATTGCTGAAACACAGACATCCAGAATTTGACATTTTGAACAAAACAATACTTGATCCAGACAAGTAATACAGCAACTATGTGATTGCAGTGTTGGGTTCTTCTTCCTCCTGTAAGAGATATTTTTCCTCTCTGCTCTCAACAGCAAACCATAATGTTCTGCACCCTCATAATTATACAGTGGTGGATTGGGTGATTCCATCTATGTGTTGGGAATAAGATGTCTTCATTTCTTTATGCCATCCAAAAAAATAAAAACCCTAACAATCCAAATACGCACTTATCCATGAAAAGAAACATTTGCAGAGGTGGAGCTTGGGTCTGAGCTGAGCAAACTTCTACTTAAACCTTGAATGCATCCAGGTCTGGCTATTGGTGAGATTGGGAGCATTTTGTATTTATGGTCCTGCATCTCCATCATGCTGCTTTCACTGTGTGTGCCTGAACCGCTCTGGGAGTCTGGATGTGGATTAAAGATGGGTGATTCTCTGCTGCACTTTGCATTTGCTTAGGTGATTCTCCAGCCTTTGCCCAAACTATTGAACTCTCCACAGTTTTCTGAGCACAACTGGCAATCTCACAGGCACAGACACCCTTAGAATCATAGGATCATTTAGGTTGCAAAAGACCTCTGAGATCTGTCCAACTATTACCCCTGCACTGCCGAGTCCACCAGCCAGAGCTACGGGATGGCCCCGGGATCACATCGGTGCTGAGCTCTGCCGTGCCAGGCAAACACATGGGCGGGAGAGCAGCAGGTTAAAAGGAATCAACCTCTGATTCCACTCCAAGCCTCAGATTTGGCTGAAGCTCCGGGAGGCTCGGAGAGCCATTTGCCTTTTGAACCAAACGGTGGCCCCTCTTCCTCCTCCCGGCTCGAAGAATCGCCACCCTGTAGATGCCGAGAGGAGAGGAATGCCCTGGCGGGTGTCTGAAACCATGGCTCTGCCATCCCTTGCTCCTTGCGAGCCCTGGCGGTCCGGGAGGAGCCCGGGGAGAGGTGACCACAGGGTGTCACTCGCACCCCGCGAGTGAAGCGTCCCCGGCGCTCCCCGAGCCCCAGCCGGGGCGAAAGGCTCCGAGTTACACTCCGGAACAAGAAAATAGAAACCTTGGTGCTGCTCGTCGGGAATCGCCATCTATTTGCACATCTCTTTTGATAGCCAGGATGCAGCCGAAGTTTCCAATCCGTCTGTTCCTTCTCTTTCTAGAGAAAGTCTCCCAGGGAATGAATTATCATGGTCCAGTGCAGACACAAGCAGGTCTAAAGAGGGATGTCTGGGAGTATGAAGGAGAGGGGGATCAAATAAATAGAGGTCTGCAATAACCTGCACTATTAATGTTTGCACATTTCAAACTGTCTTTAGGGTTTGTTTCCAAATTTCTTTTAATGGGATTTATTTTTCTTAGACTCACAGGATTTTTCTCTTTTGGACCAGGTTCTTGGAACATTTGGTTTTAAGAACAATTCTTATTAAGATCTATCTAGCAGTCTATCTGTCACAGACATTTTCTGCGTATACAATCGCACTGACAAGTGTCTAAGATTTTCCAGGCTAGAAAGCCTTCCATTTGGAGTTGGCAGCTTGGGGCATGTGAGCCAGGTGGCCTCAGGAAAGCCGATTCAGCACGTGGCTTCTGCCGCTGCCTGCAGGACTTGGCCAGCAGCAGGCTTTGTGTCCTGCTGAGGCTACGACGATTTCCAACGAGCTTTGCTCCTTGACCTGGGAAAAAGAGATTGGGCAAGCAATGGAGGCACTGAGCTTTCCCCTTCTTGATGCTTTTGCTGCATGAATCACATCTTGTCTGCCTCAGGCATAATCCCTCCTGCTGGGTCTGTAATTTGCCCATTTGTGTCAATTTACAGGTTAAAAAGAAGGGTCCCAGTCCTGCTGCTGCTGGGTCTCCAGACAGCTTGGGTGGAACTTTCCACCTGGATATTCACAGTGTTTTGGGATATGGGTAAAGGACATTTTCTTCTTGGTATGCAGATCATCAGGGTTCATTGTAAGAGTGCTTGGCCTAGTTACCTCGTTTCCCTTTTTCTCCTGTGAGTTCTCTAAGTGTAAAGAGCCTTATCTTCACCTGGAAAGACTCAGCATGATTCTCTGAAAAGAAAAAAAGGAGGCGGAGAGGACTCCTCCCCCTCCCCCACTCCCTCTAATATCTTAGCTGGCTCATCAGCAAATTTGCAGTGAATTTCTTTTCCTGGTCTTATGCAAACTCCTGTTGGGGGAAAAAACCCATAGATTTGAAGAAAATGAAAATATCTGCTCTTTAAAAGTAATAGCTGTCCAGATATTCAAAGATATTCAAAGATACAACCTTTGAATTAATCTTCTTGTAGGTTCCTCTTCACGACCCTTCGTGAATGGCCACAAGAAGCTCAGTCTGTGCCAAACACTGAGGAAGTGACACAAATAATTCCTTAGTGCTCTGCACACCCCACAGCTGTAACACTGTGATCTGTTGGCTATTTCGGCATCTCGGGAATGGAGCAGAGGAAGCCAACAGATGCATTGCCTTTGTATGGGTCTGTTCTGTGCCATGCCTCCTTCAGCTGCTCTGGATGATTTGCCACTAGGGATAGAGGTGCCATTTAGTTTTGTTTCCTTAGAGGGAGTCCCACGTGTGCATCCAGCGCAGAGATACCTTCAACCTCGGGAGCAAAGACTCCTGTCCTTGGTGACTCTCTGCCCCTTTCTCTTGTGTCTCTAGGTCCTCCTGACCCCTCAGAGTGGGAGATCAGGTCTGTTTGGAGCATATGGAGTCATTCCACATCACTAAGTAAGCCTGGAAATGAGAGTTGGCAGTGGCTGTTATCTATTACCACTCGACAGAGGGTTGGCTGCTTGTCAGATTTGTCTCTAGAGTCTTCTTCCACAGGCACGTGTGTCCCTATTGCAAAATTCACCATCCCAAATGACATCAACTGTGCCTTCTCTGCAGGAGCTGAATTAGCCCTAGAGACTCTCTCATCCGTCAAAAGCTGGAGCCAAGTCATGCTAGGAAAACAGCAGGACGAGGAAATTGTGCTTCCTAAGTCCCATTTGTTTTATGGATAGGTCAAGACCTCCAATCACCAGGGTCATCAATCCAATTAGAGAGCGTACTTAACGAAACCCTGTGAACGCTCATTATCAGCAAGTGCTGCAATGTGTGCCACAGGAGAAGGGCAACAACACAGACACAGAGGCAGCCCAGTGATGCTGACCTGTTCAAAGGACTTTTCCACGGGCATGGTTTCTGTGGCTGCCCCTGCAGCCTCCCAGCCATTGTCAGTAAATCAGAAGAAAGTGAAATTTGTGAGTTTAATTGTGCCTGCAGTTAATGCAGAGAAAATGGAAGCTGTGGGCTGCTGCAAGGCTACTTCTTTTGGTGAGATTAATTTCAGTGACCTTCACCTGGTCACTGAAACTCCAGACATCCTTCTAAAATGTCTGGCTCTCTCACTTCTCCACTGGCCTGAGATCAAGTTTCAGCTCTCACTGAAGCTGGTTTCTCCTTCAACACAGATGTCTTTGTGGACATCCTGCTGATCTCCTCCACCCTAGACTGAGGGGCTCCAACTTCCCGTTGGCAGAGACCATCAATCTGGAAGTGTCCACTGAGTCGTTCAGACTGCCAGCCCAACCATCCTGGCTGTCCTGAAGCATCGTTTGCCTCAGCTGCCGTACAGCTTCCCAAGTGGGCACCTGCTTTTGAAAGACTTTATCTCCCCTTGATATTTCTAAACATGATGCTTTGCCCTGCTAAGCAAACAGCTAGAAACCAAAATGGAAACAAGGGAAAATATGACACCCTCTGTTAATAAATGCAAAGCGATGGAAAACAATTTTGCCAACTAGGCAACTCAAATTAGACTTCTCTCTCAGAGGAATATGGTCGATTTGTAGCTCTTATTACAGTGTAATGCTATTTCCCTAAAAGTTTGTGTGTGCATTTTAATGAATTCATAAAACCCGGACTGTAAAAGCCCCATGGGGGAAACCTGGCAGCTCTTTAATTCAGCATTAAAGCTCAACTGATGTCAATTGAATTGATTTCTGCGCATAGAAATTGCATTCGTTGAATGAAAACTTTAGCCCTTGCCATTCCCCCTTTTAGAGCTCACTGTAACACAATTGGCTCCTTGAGTCAGGTTCAATTACATGTTGAAAGTTTATAATCTGGTGGGCTAAATGGAGGCTGTGAAATCGAGAGAGAAAACCCAGCTAACCTGATTAAACCTTATACCACAGCCATCCTGGGGCAGTGAATCCTTGCTGGAGCACAGGGGCCCAGCTCCCGTTGGAGTAAGCAATGATTGCAGCTCAGGACTTTATTCTGGTAACAACCACAGCAACCTCAGTGTCTCTAATGGGAGTTCAGAGCTCTGACTTAATTTTAAACTTCTCCTCTTTTAGCCTCATGAGAGACTTGAATCGAAACAGGAATTGTGAAGGGGAGGGAAAGATCCAGTGGTTTCGGTGGGTTTGGATTCTCTTCTAGTGCCAGACACATCTGTGTTAGAGTATGACCCTATTTGCAGTTGTGTTTCCATATGGGTTTTACATCCCTTGGTTTTTGCTATTAGCCTGGGGAAACTCCAGTAATTCCCCAAATTTTGACCTAAACACAGTCAAAGCTAGGAAAGTTTTACTTGTTGGAAAGTTTTAGTTGTTTCCACAAACTCCAGTCTGTGGGAGGAGTTGCTGACTCCTGCAGGTATTTCAGCAATCTGCAACAGATCCCATATTTTGGATTTTATTTCTAGAACTGCTCCCAGTTCTCCTATGAACATGATAGAAATCTGATGAAAGCAGCCTTCGTTTGCACTGTTCTGTTGAGGGTCAGATTAGTGTTAGCTGTTCTCTTTGCTTTTCCAGTGTTTTGAGTACTTCTAATGCTTTTTCACTGCTCCCAGAGCCAAAAGCATATGAAGAAAAAAATTGTGTGATCTTCCCATTATTAAAAACCAATCAAATGGGCTTTTTCTGTGTTTCAGCCTTCAGTAGAGAATAGACTTGTTCAAACCATTAGCTTATCTGGCGCCAGCATCACCGTAAATTCTATGGCATGGAGCCACCTTCCAAAATCCCTTTCAGTTTGATTGGGTGATATGCAAAGAATTACTCCCTAGTAACAACAGTGAGTGTTGGTATGGTGTATTCCAGCCAACAGCTGCAAGGTTTACTGCAGCCACAGATCCTCACACACCCATCTGAGACAAGTGTTATAATCCTGTTTTATGGATGGAGAAAGTGAGCAATAGAGATGTTCAGTAACTTGGGACAATCTGGCTGACTTTCTGACTGCCAGCCCTGAGCTGTGGTCTCCACCTCAGTTCCTCTGTGGGGTGTGTGAGACATGCCTGAGCCCCAGAGTCCAAAGTTTTGGATGAAACAGCTTTCCTTATTCTGACATCTCAACCTGCCATTTAAACCTATGTCCCCACTGGCAGCCCCTTATCCAGCCCAGGGCTGCCTGTGGTCACTGTAATAATGTCAGACTAGAGAAACTTCAATCCTTTAGTGAAAGAACACTGCGGGTCTCTGCTTTTATTTGGTCTGCAGATCTAAAGGAAAAACCTCATCCCCTTCACGGCTGCTGAAGGTAGCTCAAGGACAAGATGCTTCACTACATCTGGGTTAAAAAGACCTTTTAAGTGGCATTTGCACTTTGTGGTGCACAAGGAAGGCCTTTAGGGTACTGGGCTATGTGCCAAATGACCAGCTAGTCACAGGGTAGGCTCAAAACACCCAGAACAGTGGGAGTCTCCACTGGTCCTGGGCACGGATGGGATCTTTTTCCATCATTCACAAGCTGGTCTCCCATTTGCAGTCCACAAGGTCTTTTCGAATCCTTCTTTGGGAAAAAAAAAAACAACCCAAGCCTGTCCTGTTCAGTGAAGCCATAAGAACTGAGCTAATTACAGAGGAACATGCAATTTTATTAGAGCATTTCAGTGTACACTGTGTCTTTCACAGTGGGACAGAGACTGTCAAACACATGGAAGGGGCCCAAGAAATGGTCACAGCTGATAATTAGCATAAATGATACAGAACCAAAAAAACCCAGACTCTAGGAGCTTTGAAAAGCAACCAATAATTTTGGGCTCAGCATCACACAAGGGCATAATATTCCAGAGTCCTGAGCAGCCTCTCTGGAAACACAACAGACTAATACAGTAGGAAACTTTCCTTGACCTTCCATTTCTGTTTTCCTTTTCTTATTTTTAGCTTCCTTAGTCTAGTGCCATGTCCTACAGATTCACCAAGCAGAATTTAGCAGGATTGCCCCTGCCTATTATTGACTTTTTCTGTGCATGCTTTCTTACACCATGAAAACTATAGAGCCTGGTAGATCTCCGCAGGCTTAGATAAGTAAGCAGAGTACTGGGAGTGATGGCTATCCAGGCATACAGAGGGGTTCATTTCTCTGTTGCCATAAGTTTAAGTGGGAGCACACATTCAAAAACAATGTCCCTGAATCCCTCTGACCTTCTACTCCCAAAAGACACAGCTGCCCTTACAAGTTTTTGGGAAAAAAAAAAGGAGCAGCAAAGCAAAAAAAGAATCTCATGTTCGACTTCAAAATGAATCCCCATTTTCCTAACCAAATACCAGGGAGAAATCATCCTCAGCATAGCCCATGTGCTTATCATTTTACAGCCACAACATACTTTTCTTTGTTGGCTTTGCCAAGCAACATGGCTGAGATGCAAATTGCGGGAAAGAAGGGAAAAAAGTCCTTCTGCTGTTCCCTTCTCCCTTCATTCAAATTTTTTTTGCTGTATCATCAACTTCAGGCATCCAGCAAAAATAGCCGTGAAATATGGAAATGTCTTGTTCATAGCACAGTGATTTTTAAAGGCTTCTGCTGTGCAAATGCAGCTGAGATAGGCTTCTATAGTCTCTTGTCATCTTCCACTGTAACAGCGCTTCCTCGCTATTTCACTGAATAAGCAGATACAACGGGAAACTATTCACCAAACTAAAACAACATCAAAAGCCCATTAAAGTTCTGATTTAAACTCTCCAAAAAGCATGGCAATTCTCAGCAAAATAGCAGGCACCCAGAATCTGTTTGCAGCTAGCCATCACCCTTAACATTATCCAACTGTGCCTGCATATTGGATGGCTGGCAGTCGGCTGCAAGTTTTTTCAATGCTAGTGGGTTTAAACCAAACTCTTCACAGCCTTTTCTGTGCTGCTCCTTCTCAAACACCCTGAAGCACTCCTCTGTTCCTCCTTTCTTTTCCTGTCTGTTTGGCAGTATATAGACAGAGCAGGAGGCTCAGACCATTCGCTTTCAAGAGCACAGGTCTCCTCAGTTTGCAGTGTCAGAAGGGGCCCTGTGCAGGCAGCATCAGCTCCCCTCTCTGTATTGCTCTGCCCTGTGCAGACCAAGGATGAGACCCTTCTTTACAACCCATTTACTGCTTGCTCTCTCAAGTTAGTGCTAGTTCTAGTGGGTGCTGTGACCAAGCCCTCACTGTATAATCTCTCCTCCTCATCCCAACGCCAGCTTTGCTCAGACTCTTATTTATCACTTCGAAGTACCTTTTGCCCCTTCAAGCTGAATGAGACTAAGGATAACACATGCATCTGCAGGCAAATTAATACCAGGGAAGTAAGGTGTGGCTATAAATTAATTAAACCTCATTAAGCCCCAAGTAGATGTGGCCATTCACAATTCAAGTGGCAATATCAGGTGCTGGTAAAACAGCTGAAGACACTTTTAATGTTTAATGAGAAAAGCCAAATAGATAGTTAGTGCAGCATTGTAATTTTCCTGGAGGAACTTTCTCTGCTGGTAGAGTACTGTAGCTGGTTCTCTAAATGTGCCCAGCTTTGATGCTGCTCTGCCCCTGGAACCAGCATGCCTGATGCTCTCAGCCAGTTTGGTGACCTAAACTGGCACAAAAGCATTTCTTTTGATTTTTCTTTCTGGTGACTTGCTTTTCTTAACCAGTTCATTGAGTGTCTGCGCAAGGACAGGCTTTTGAACACAGAAAGGGCAGGACTATGACAGGGTTTACTGCACCCTGTTCTCCCCAGGTGGCCAGCTGGGCAGGGAGCAGGGCAGTTTTAGGTCAGCCTCTGCCTGAAGAGCTGTTCCCGGGGTCCTAACTGAGCCTAATGGGCCTCTGGGCACTTTACAGATTCTATCAAGGCACTTAACCAACTCGAACTAAAAATCAAGAAACTGTATTACCAAAGCTAACGTGTTATTGATCATTGTAGGCTACCAAATGCAACTGTCAAATCAAAGTCAGATCAGAAAGCAAATCTCAGTATGAGACTGAAGCTATATTAGGCAAATCATCAACTATGCAGCAGAAATAACCTGTCCTTATAAACCCCTGAAAGAATCTGAGAAACTGCCTCTACATGGAGTTTAGAAATGGGAAACTGGACTTTATGCCTGGCTGTGTCCACTGATACTCCCCTGTCCCTTGCTAGGACTGAAAATACATGGGCTTTAAATCCAGGAAATTTTGAATCTGAACCAAGGACAGATAACAAAGACCAAATAAGCTTTATTTCCATCTGCTATCCCAAAGCAGAAAGAAAGCTGTATTTTTGAGTCCAGCAGGAACACAAGAAAAGCTTGCATGATTTCAGGATCTCCCACTTGGAACAAGAAATGAGAAGCCTGGGAGGTAGTTAGCTGTGTCTCCATTCCTCTTGTGCATCCTCTGTACTACAGTTTGACATCTCCAAATATCCTTGCTGTCTGCAGAGACAGCAGGCTATTTTGTACTTCATTCACTGTAGGCTGTCAAAAAGGAGAAATCCCTGCCCTGCAGGCTCTGTCCTGGAGGATTTTATTTTGCAAATCCAGTATCTGTCTCCTCTCTGCAGATCTCCTGCAGGGTTCAGTGCCTCTCTCCTCTTCCTTTGCCTATCGCTGTTCACCTGCTGGCAGGGGATTTCTGGCTGCCTGTATCCCCATCTCACAAGGACAGGAGAGCCTTATGTACTCGGCTCTTTTAATAGGCCTGCATCCATCATCACTCATCCCTGCAGAAAATGCTTGGGAAGAGCATTAGTGTTTTCACAGCCTTTGTTGTACTGACCTGCCTTTGCAAAGCCTAGGAAAGGTGGGACAGGAAAGAGAAGGAAAAACTGCTCTGAGGATGTCCCGTCCCTCTGCCAGTGTTTGTTCTATGAGAAATCCTGTCCTGCATGAGGAGTGCACTGGTATTGTAAATCCTTATAAACGCCTGATAAAAGAATCAACCTGTCATATAAATGAAAGTCTCCATATGCTAGATACGGAAATGCAATCTGAAATCCTTTCACAGAGAAGCTGATAAATAGCGGGAATTCAGAGTGTCAGCAGAGATAGGGCTCCAATCACCTTGTTCCCTTTAATCTGATCACCAGGACAGTCATAGTAAGGAAGGTCACAGGGCACGGAGACATGCTGTCTCTGGGGTGAGAGGGCAGTGGTGACACAGGCATTCTGTCCTGCTGACTACAGATCCTGGCTCTGTGTGGCATTGGAAAACACCACAGTACAAACACAAGATACATTTCACCTGGCTGAAATCGGTTTGCAAGTGCCCAGTGACCTTTACACTACAAGGAGACCCTTGTCACACGCCTGTGGCCACAGCACTTGTGTGCAATGTTTGGTACAACATTACTGAGGTGTTTGAACACACAGAGAAAGGCTGGGACAGGAGAGCTGGAGCTGCACCTTTTCCACCTCATGCCACATCTCTCAGGCAACGTTTTGCATCCCTTGCAATCGAGGATAAAGTGAAATGCTTGCTATTAAGACGTTTGGCAGCTGGCGTCACAAAAGATGAGGCCTAATTTGCAGCTTGGTCCTTGTCCAACTCCCCTGAACTCTGCTGGATCAGTGGTGAACGTCCCCGTGCCCTGCCTGGGACAGCTCCCATCTGAGGGACACACCCACAGCCCTGGTTTGATCCTGCCTGGTGAACACTCAGGGTGCCTCTGCTGCTGGAACAGGAGGGAAGCAAATGAACTCAGAAGGGGGACCACATTAAAAGTATGCTTGGGATATGAATGAGTAAGAATTGGGATGTTTTTGCTTGGGTAGAAAGCAAAGGACTTGAGAACAAACTTTCATTGTGAGAAGCATAACTCTTAGTAGTTGATTTCTTTTAGAGTTTATTATACGTGCAATGTGCAAGGGCCATTATGGACAAATGTTTCAGCTGAATTTAGTTTTGCTTTTAGTATTTATTGTGTTTCGACCTCTCAGGAGTCATGTCCTTTCTCTCTTGGCTGATGTGCCTTGTGAGTCCAGCCAGCTCCCCTTCTGCTTATCTTTCATTTTTGTATGTGTCGTTTTGAAACTCAGTTTCCCATCTCTCTTCCTGCCTTTCTCCTTACTGTGGTCCCTCTGCCTTCCCAGGGGCCTTCTGGTACCAGCACCACATTGCCCAAGCAAGTAATGGCATCAACCTGCAGGGCTGAAGGAGAACTTGTGTTGCTCATCTGTGCTCACTCTGTTAATGCAGGGTCAGCTTTACTTATGCCTTTCCTACAAACATCTGACAGAATTTAAAATTTTCCCACAACAGAGACTCAGCAGGAATTGAAGGTCACCTCCTCCAATACTTAAACACCTGCAGGTTTATGGAAATGGTGTCCAGTGGGCACAGCTACATATGATTGGGCATCTTTGGACCATGTCTTTCACCTTCTTCCCCAGGCCTTGCATCTCTCTGATTTGACATTTTCACTTTAGCAGAAGAGTTCCTCAGGACAGCAGCCCCATGTGACATTGGGGGCAGTGTCACAGACTTCATGTCCTCATGGGTTCTGAGGAGGACAAAAATCCCATTTCCTGGTAGATTTTGAAATTGTGCCAGATAGAGCAAATCCAGGAGATGTCAGAGTTCTCTGCAGAGGAAATTAAAAAAGTAATACCCTTTCAGGTAGTTCAAAGCAGTTCACTTTTAACAAACAGAGATGTCATGCCTCAATTTTCCTTGATTTTGTGTCATATTTATAGCACATAATATAATGAAAAAAATAAATGGAAAGTAATTTCAAAATGAAAACCAAAAATGTTTCACTTTCAAAATGCTGAAACAGGGCATTTCATCCACTTCAAAACTATGCTTTAAATCTCTTTTTTTTCTGAAGCTAAGAAATGCATTGAAAACAATCCTCATCTGCAGAACTTTTCAGTTGCAACAAAGTGACATTTTTCACTGGAATTTTCTTTAAAAAGATCCAAGGATCTTAAACATTAATTTGTTGTTAGGCCTCAGAGCACTTCTGAGAGGTAGTTAAGTGTTATGATCCTCATTTTGCAGAAAGAGAATCTGACTCATAAAGAAACGTAAAATGCAATTGAGTTCCCACTTACTTCAGTGGAAGAATTGATGTCCCCAAGGTCAGAGAGAAAGTCAATAGCAGAGCTGGAGGAAAAAAACCTGGAGTTTTGAAACCAGTGCCTTTTCTGCACCCGCCAGACAGCCCTCCCATGCAGAGTGATCAAAACCCAAAGTCAGCAATGCCCGCTCTACTAAAACCTATCCTCAAGCTGGAAGGCAGATTGGAAACCACCCCAATCTAGGGAAGAACCTGAGACCTTCCTTCTCAGAGGTGTTTGGAGCCACGATTCAGCTGCTGTGGGTTGGATCCCATTTGGTGCTCAGCTTCCACAGGAGGTGGACTGAGCCCTTGGAGCTCTTGTGGTTTGACTTGTGGTTGTTGGTTTCTGCACTAGACAAGCTTCTCTTCCCTGCTCATGCTTCAGGAAGAAGGAAAAGAACAAAGCTGTCCCATTTTATTGCAGTAGTGAATAACTCTTTTCTGAATTAACTTTATAATTTATAGAGCTAAAGTACAAGAATGTACCTGGGGTTGAAAAACAATATATTAGTGTGCACAGCTGCTGCACACAAGGTTTTAAGACATCACCAGCCCCTACATGCTACTGTGCCTTACAGACACAGCTATTAAATCTCTTCCCACCCTGGACTGATGCATCTTGTGTGTGGTGACACAAATCCACCAACCCTTCCTGTGCCTCCACCTTTTCCTCCACAGGGACCCCACCTTGCAAACCCCTAGTGCTGGTTTCCCTGCCAGCAAGTCACTGTGCTTGCTGCTTTCCCTGCCAAAGGAGGGAGGTGGGCTTGCAGATACCAGGGTCCTGCAGAGGCAGTGCAGGGTAGGGCTTCAGGAGAGAGACACAGGGAGGAAGGAAAAGATTTTGTTTGCCCTGGCTGTGATTGTATGTTTCCCTGACAGCCCTGCACCATCCTCTCCACGCTCTGCTGTGCAGACAGCATTCAGGTGGCAGCTCAGCCCTCCTGTACATACCTGCTCCTGCTCTGAAACTGGTCACGGGTTGCTGCAGCGAAGACACGTTCTGTGCTCTCCCTCCCCCCACCCACATCATTTGGATTCACATAATCAAGCGTCTTGCAGCTGAAATTGCTCATAGAAAAATAATTTTAAATTGGTTCATTAATGCTCATTTGCGCAGAATTCTTAAATATGATAAGAACATGAGAGCGAAAGAGAAAGGATCTGAGTGAGAGTAGGAGGATGTTGAAAGCAACTTTCCTGTAATTGTAAAATCTTGTGTCTAAATATGTTTAGATAATGTGAAAAGTCAATTTAGGAACCTAGGATACATAGAACCACAGCAAGGGAGGAGATATCTGAGAGTGCAGACATCCCATGCTTAAACTTTGTAGTTTCCCTGGATGGTACAGGATTCTGCTTTGGTGCAAAACTGAAGTATCACCACAACAGTCAGAAGCTGCAGCTTGCAGTTGGAGAAATGGGACGAGAATGGTGCTTTTCATAAATAAGCTCGTCATTCACACCCCCATCTCTTTTTGGCAAAGAAGAGGGCAAAATAACAGGTAGTGACCGCTCAAATTGTGCTGAATTACACAAGCTGAGGCTCTTTCTATCATGTAAGGTCAGTGGATCTGTGCTGTTGCATATCAGCAAAGGATCTGGCCCTGGAAAGGCATCAGCAGAGAGGTGTTAGCCACTGTGGCAGCTGAGAGATGAGCTGCTATGGCGAGAGTCCATCCCATCCAGTTGTTCTCTTATTCTACATCAAAATTTACCAGCAATTCTGTGACTGCAGAACACTGTCCCTTATGGAGACTATAGACTCCTAGGAAAGAGTAAAACTGCTGAAACACATCTAATTGTCCAGTATCTTAACAAAGAGGTGCTCTGGCAATTACTTCCTGAGTTAGCCACTGATCAACTTACACCGTGAAGCATGAGGATTGATAGCTCCTGTAATTTTATTTAATAAAGATCAATTTAAATAGTCTGCCTTAAAAACAAAAGGAAGGTTAATGAAGGTAGAGTCTTAAATTATATAGATCACAGCTCTGATTTTCATGCTAACAGAAAACAGATCAATGGAAACTGTGCAGTATAATTGGAAATGTAAGAAAACTGAAAACAGCCATACTGTGGAAAAGGTAATAAATACTGCTGGCAGACTGGAACGGGGGCTATCAGAGGAGGCTAATACTGAACACAAAAAGATGAACAAAAGTCTCGCCAGGGAAGAGGCAGGAGAGGTCAGACTGCAATTCAATCAATGGGCAGCGTGGGCTCTTCTGTATTACTTTGCCAAGTCCTATCAGGAGCTGTAGTGCACCAGAGTCTAGATCAGACCTGATTCACCATTCAAGTAGTGAACCTCTGAAAATAAGCACACATCCATCTTCCCAGAACATCAGAGTTAGGCTGGGGAACTCTCTCACTCCCGACACAATTGTGTTCCCAGGACTGAAAGCTCCAGCGCTGCAGCAGAGGCTGAGGAGGAGAGGCAGAGCAGCACCTTCAGGGTGAGGAGAAGGAGAGCAGCACCTTCAGGGTGAGGAGAGGGAGAGCAGCACCTTCAGGGTGAGGAGAAGGAGAGCAGCACCTTCAGGGTGAGGAGAGGGAGAGCAGCACCTTCAGGGTGAGGAGAGGGAGAGCAGCACCTTCAGGGTGAGGAGAAGGAGAGCAGCACCTTCAGGGTGAGGAGAGGCAGAGCAGCACCTTCAGGGTGAGGAGAGGGAGAGCAGCACCTTCAGGGTGAGGAGAAGGAGAGCAGCACCTTCAGGGTGAGGAAGAGAGCAGCACCCTCAGGAGTGAGAAGAGGCCAAGCGGCACCCTCAGGAGTGAGGAGCTGCATAGGGCTGTGCTCCCACTTGCAGCAGTGTCTGAGGCTGGCAGTGCAGGAGGCAGTGCTGCAGGTTAATGTCCCTCCTTGGTGACTGCTCAGACATGTAAACTGCTTTGGCGATGAGGGGGAATGCGGGCGTCAGGACGGTCCAGAGCTCACCAGCCACTGCTGGGTTTTGGCACACCATGACCACAACGGCACCTGGCTGCTGGGGAAATACGCCTGCGTGCAGCTAATGGTGTGCCTCATTAGCAATGTGCAGAACCATTGATCAGACTCTCACACTCAGGCACAGGAGCCACACGTGTGTTTGGGGCTGTGCTAGGTTTCTCCCTCTTCAAGGACGTGCCCTTAACAGTTTAAGCTATCCTGCCCTGAAAAGCAGAGGAATGGTGCTGGGTAATTACTAATCGAATGAGCCTTCTGTGTGTCTGATAAACTGGGGAAAGCTTATTTTTCTGGCTTGTAGAGAAATCTCATACTGAATTGGACTATAATATTCATTACAAGTGGTCTTTGGAGAGCTTGGAGAAGTCCTTTAAAGTCTCATCAAAGCAATCCACAATATAGAGATGATTGTCCCATCTTTGTATTAGCACACACCTAAATAAATGCCTTCATAAAATGAGAAATTATCTTTATCAAGGGGATCACTGGAGTGCCAGGCACTAGGGTGTTTCTACCTTTTTATTTTTTTTGTGATGGAGAGATAAATCAGCATGGGCAAACTTCAAAAGGTTAATGGCTTAGAAGAGCATAGTGTGTGGTATGGCTATCTCTCTGGCCTCAAGGCAGGAAATACCATGGGATCAAACCCTCCTATTAGTATTTCAGCATAGACAACCCACACCTGACTGTGTGAAAATCAAGCAGACTCTTAATGCTCAATCATGTACTTTCTGATCACGGCAATCAGTCACAGATCAAGTTTAGACACAGTATTTGGGTTTGTTCTAATTTTATCTGGAGTAGATGCTCAAGAGTTCCTCTGTTTCACACATATACCAACAGCCTCATTCTTTACTCTTTACCACTCAACTCCAGGGATGGGTTCCCACTGCAGACGTGAAGGGCTGTCTTTTTCTCAGTCTCTTTACTGTCTCTGATGTGTGTAACATGAAAAACTCAGTTGTCACCACTCCACAAACCCCAAGTATCTTTTGTGTGTTAGCCATCCACAATATACCCCACTGCCCTTGCATGAGAGGTAGCCAAAACTTGAAATAAATTTCAATGTATGCTAGTTACATCACTCTACTGCAGCTGCAGAAATACTGCTTCATCTTTTTACTGGTTATGGATGTTGATAAAGAATGCAGATGTTTCCAAAGTACTGAGACAAGCTCAAAACACAGCTGCCTTTGGATCTTGACTCTGCCATCACTTGCTGTTCAAGGACTGTCCAGACTTCAGTTCTGGGATGTAAACTTCCTCAGAACATCCTGCTCTTTTATTTCAAGGAAAAAGAAATTCACATCTGAGGTAAGGGAGATTTTGTCTTTTTCCTCCCTGCTTGTTCTGATTAAATCTCATTAGGTGCTTTTCTGCCTCTTGTTTTAATTTTAAAAGTCATAATCCCCCAAACTGTATGCAAGCAGCCTAGAAATGCCTCCTCAGCCTGGCTGCCTTTACTACCAGGGGAGACAAATGAGCATCTGCAGAGTAGAGTCAACACCTAGAATTACAGAAAACCAGTGGAAAGGCCAGAAAGCAGGGGAATTATCTTCTGCTTGCTTTAGTCAGTAACAGAGGGCTCTGCATTGTATCACCTTCACTTAGAGTACTCTTGTTCCTATCTGTTGGCTGTTTTCCCACTGCTAGGCAGCTGGGTAAGTTTTTCAGGAAACAAAACTTAAGCATTTAAACACAGGAGGACTTTGCCTTGTTCTACGTGTTTCATCTAAAAGTTATGTGTCTGTACCTAATCTTGACATAATCACAGTCCTTCAGTCAACAGAGAACACCTCAAAGTGCTACTCCTTTCTAAGAGGGTACCCAAGAAGGATAATATGAATATCCTTAAACAAAAAAATTAAATGCACATTCACAGATACACATAAATATATATATTCCTGTAGATATGAGGGATTTTACCACTTTTCCTGGCAGAACCATCCAGACAACTTGAGCTTGGTAGGCTCAGCTCCTCTCAGGGCTGAATAAATCAATGGCAATAAGTGCATTAAAGTGAAAAGAGTTATTCCGGTGCTAGGCAGTGCAAAAGCAGTGCAAGCCAACTCGTTCTAATACATCTCTGTCTGCTGTCCAGGCAGTATATCTTCTTATATGCGTGAATCCTAATGGCTTTAATAATTTCTGACTTCCAGCACTGCACACTTCAGCAGTGGGGGAGTGGGGTACAGGGAATTCAGGATTTGGGCTGCCAGCCAGAAGGATGTCCCACTCCTCAGCCAGTGTGCACCTCCGTTTATTCTGGCATGCTGCAGCCACTTGTGCCCTCTCAGAGCATCTGAAAAGGTTCCTATCATATTTACTCGGTGTTAATTCTTTCCCAATACCAGAAGATGGTCAAGTACCACTCTCTAGCCCTCTCTTTTCTACTTCTGTATGTTTCTGATTGTTGGCACAACTTCTCCAGAATATGTCTTGGAAACTTTCAGCATTTAACTTTCTCAGCCTGTCACCTGGTTTTGTCCCTTCAGAGCCATAAAAGGAGATGATTGCTTGAGGGGCAGAGCTACATATATCATCCAGAGTGTATCATGGTTAGGTGGATGTAGCGGAAAAAAATGTATCTGTGTGGAGGAGGGCTGTCTTTCAACACATCCATTTGCCAGGAAAAAAAAATATGGCAGTTGGGCTTCTGAAAAAAAAGGAGGAGGAGGAAAAGAAGCTAATTAGCTGTGTAAGTCATCTCTGAAAAAGTAGATAGAGAAATAAAGCAGTTAATGCTCGGATGCAATTTAAATCCCAAGGCTGCTTCCTTGCTCTTACATGTATGTGTTTAATAATGCACAAGTTCCTCACTTTCTGTGTTCTTGTGCTACACCCCAAACTCCGGGGGAGACAGAGGACACAGCATCTCACCTGAGACCTTGCAGTGGCCCCAGAAAACTCCACAGGAACAACCCTGAATCTTGTTAGAAAAGCCCAGCAGAACAGAGAAACACCAAGCTTTCAAATTAGGGCATCTGTGTCCCTCTCTAATCCACATGTCCCTCTCCGCACTGACAAATATTTGATTACCTAACTAATTTGCAGGGGTAGTCCATCCTGCAATATGCTTTTCCATCGCATTTCCCTCTATTAATAATCAGCTGGCCTGGGAGATCATTCGCTGTTTGCAACGCGGAGATAAGTGCATATTCTGGACAAACAGCTTGTTAAGAACGACTTTTAGGTCTGGCCTCGTTGCTAGGAAACTGGAAAAGCTACTGGAAAGCTGCTTGAATGTGGCAGAGTGTATTGCTGGCAATCAGTGTCACTTGCCCTCAGTGGTAGCCTGCAGCCTCTAAAAATACTGAAACATAGCCCAGTGCCATCACATTAGTATGAGGTGTTGGGAGGACATGCAGTTAATTAAGTGGCCCATGTTTGCATGTTTGGAGCTCAGGACCCAGTAAATACCATCATTTAAAAGGCACTGGAGGAATGTTTAAGACAAAATAAGTTGTATGTGTTGCTGGCCTGGCTCATTAAAAGTCAAGGCTGATCAAGGTGTGAGTTTGCAGCAGGGTGGTAGAAATCTCTCATGCACTTTTGCAATACTGGCACAGCCCCTCAGTGTCACATCCTGTTTGGATTTGGTTCCTAGTTGGAGCCCGGGAAGTTGTTTTGGCAGCTCTCCTCACCTGGAGTCACTGTATTCCCCATTTATGCGTCTCCAGGTCCTTCTCTATAGGATGCATATATACCTTAATCTTCTTACTGTATGTCCTCTTAAGCTCAGTAAATCCCCAGAGTAATTCCAGTTGCCAAGAGACACGTTCTGGTGTGGCACTTGGAGTGTGTGAGAACATGGGGATGAAAACTTCCATGTACCACAGAGGGCATTGAAGGAAACTGTGAGCACAGCGAGCAGCATCCCCAGACATGAGTCCTTAGGACAGCCTGGAGGATGTGTACACCATGGATCCCACACCCCTGAGCCCAGCAGAGCCCTCGGGGTAGGAGCTGATGCAGCAGAGGAGGCAAAGCCCTTGACACCATCTGAACCATCAGGTATTGGTCGGGGTTTTGTGCGAGAGCACCTTTTGTCCTCTACACCAGGTTGCTTCCCTGCAAAGTGAGCAAAGGGACCTTTCATTGCAACTTTTCCATGTCTGTGGAAACCTTCCTTGCCTGGAATTTACGTTATGGCTATTTTTTCTTGCCGTTGTTTAGTACCTCAAACTCTCCAGGACTTTCTCTTCACAGAAGCTGTCAGGTGGCTCTGAAGTGGTGCTCATTTCTTTGCTAACCAAGAGAGAAGTACAACTGAGAATAGAAGCCCACAGTTTCCACATGGAAGATCAGCATTTTTTCAGACTAGTTACAATAGTGCCAATAACACTGTTTCAGAGATTCAATTGGTTTATGATGGAGACTGGAATGACCAAGGATTTCTTTCCAGTGACAATACCATAATTTGTGATTTAATTAGACAGTGATTTTTTAGCCATTCTTACTTTGGGGATCCTGACTACTTTTCAAGCAGAGGTCTTCGGATTCTTCCTCCCCACCCCAAGATACATAAACTGTAGCTCAACACTCCAGAACTAAAGGATCACTCCATAAAACCCACCCAAAACTGATGACAACCTTTCTGAGGGTGGAAAACACTGTATACATCAGCAGATAAAACTTCATATGGATTCTTCCCCCGCCTGCATGGGGTGAAGGCATTGCACCCACCCAGGCTGCTTCTGTTCCCTCTGTGGCTTCTGCCAGAAAACTTGGAACTCGGTGTCATGAGCTCCCCTCCCTTGAATGAAATTAAGGCTTTATTGCTGGGGAAATGAAAACAAAACACAGGTGCCACACAGTAAAAGGAGATATGAGGAGGGAAAATGTGGGATTCAAGGGTGCAATAAAAGTGTTTACAGTTGTGCTGTCTGCTCTTAGGACTGAACATTGACAAAGACATAACGCAGGAGGAGGCAGGAGAGATTAAGATGATACCAAATACTTGAAGTGATCCAACGTCACCACTGAAGGGTCCTCAGTTGTGGTTAAGCAGAACAAGGGATGTAAATCCATGTGGTTTGTTTACTCAGAATCAAACTCATGCAACTGTAATAGACCTCTCTGTCTTCTCCAAGCTTTGGCTAGAAAAACTCTCTCTCTCAAGGTCAAATTTATCCTTATAGAAGTTATGCATGAAGGGAAACTGCAGATGCCCTGAAGGACTTCACTTTTTTTTTTTTTTTTTTTTTGTGGTCCTCTAGAAAATTCATGTAAAAAGATGTCATTACTTCAGGGCACAAAGTGCCCCCTGTGCACAGCTCCTTCTCCCAGTGCTTTGTCATCTAAGAGGCCACTGCCTCCTTAACCCTGTGCTGATACTGTGGAAGGAGAATACTAGGTGTGTAATTTCATCAGAGGTCTCACCTTAGCTATATAAACACCCTACTTGAAACTTATATTCCTGACTGTTGCCCATGTTGCCCATGTGCCTCCAGCCATCCTTCTGTTTAACGTGGTGTGTTTGAACTGAAATAAAACTGTCAGTATTCACTCTACTCCCTTATCTCTGCCTTTCCCTTACCATGGGATCTGGGAACTCAATGGTCTTTAATAGACACTGTCACTACAATGCCCCTGAAGGGAGGTGAGGCAATACCAAGCCATTGCATGGATTGGGCACGTAAGCACAGATTTATCCCCTTCGCCAGGGTCAGGCAGAAATCTGACTGCTGTCTGAAGGCTGGTATTCAAAATCCTTGAGTATTGTCTTCTTTCAGGGCTGTTTTTAAAAGGCTGTGATCCTACAGAGATCTTGCACAGCCAGGAGAGGAAGGGTGGAAACAGGGACCGTGAAAGAGCCAAAAAGATCACTCTCACCACCCAGTTTTCTGCTGGAAGAAGGCCTTCAAAATCTGTCCTCTTTCCCCCTCCAAGACTCCAAAGTATGGAAAATCAAGGATTCTCTAGGTAACAGGTACACTGTGGGGGGCTTTCCTGGCCTTGTAACTGTCCAGTTCCTTCTCCCCAGTCACTGCTGAGCAGGAGACAGCTGGTGGTCCCATAGCAGAGCTGGCACCATCACAGCTCACATGTTCCCACATACCCGGTCCTGCTCAGCAGTTTTTCCATGAATTTATCTGAGCAGCTCTTCATGCTTTGTGCTGTGGAGATCAAATATGAGGTGTCTAGAATAAAAAGCTCACAGTTACCATGAGGCCTGTCTCTCAACATGCTGGGAATAGAAATGTGGCAATCAGACTTGGGGATGAAATCATATTGGACATGCTGGCTTAATCTCTAAAATATGAAATTGTATGGAAAGAATTACAGCTAAAAAGCATTTTTCATTTTAGAAAGCTGTTCTGACCTATGCTGGATCAGGAAAGAGAAGGAGAAGAGGGGGGAAAAAAAAGCCTGTGGGATGCAAAAGATTATAGCCAGTTGAGTTAGGAAAAAAAAATCTATCATCAAATTATTAGTTTTCTGCTCCTGTACTATGGAGCATGATTCTATTTGAAAAAGAAAGGTCTGAGATGGCTTATTTCAATTCTCAGGATCAGATTATTTGCTATTTGCAAATATCTGGATTTTACTTGCAAATCCTCCCTAAAGCTTCATGTGTTTTAGCCTAACTCATACATTCATTTCACAATCAGGTTTAGGTGGGATACAGAGCAGGCCTGAGTTGGCTGCTCTCCCAATACACCTTTATTTAGCCAGGCCACCAGAGAGTAGAAACAACAGGCCATGGATAGCCAGCTGCAAGAGATAAATTACAAGTAGAATAAATGAAGAAACATGCAATTTGTGGGCTCCTTGTTGAAAAGCATCTGCAATTCAATGGCTATTTTCTAATGGACATCCAAGAACAGATTCTCACCCTCCTGTACTCTGGGATGCAAAGCAACACAAAAAATTTGGGAAGTTTTATGTTGTTCCAACGTCATCATGAAGAGAAGACTGATGTGATAAGGGCAGTGATGTTGAATGATGCCACACTTGGTGGCACACCTTGATTTTCTTCATTAACACAAAAGCAGGGCAGATTGCTGTAACAATATTTGAACTGCATCTTCACTATATGGCAAAATTTTCAAACCCAGAGATTAGAGAGCCCTTGCACTCAGCAGCAGAACTTTGCTCACTTCATTGTTCAGTGTTGTGTCAAGCAGTAAAAATAAACAAATGTTAGTGCTTCTTGGCTTTCAGGGTTGGAGCTGGTTTTGGACGTCACATCCAGAAAGATTTTTCCTGAAATACTTGTAAACTATGTAAACACCATGGCATGGCAGGTTTTGGAATAAGGTCTCCTTAGTGTGTGTCCAACCCTGGCCCAGGAGGGCTGGACTGACCCTTTGGGCAGGGGCCCCTGGGAGCAGCACGGGAGGGAGGGCTGTGCTTTGTACGTTTGGTTTCTCACTTTTTCCCGAATGCTGATTTCTGATCGCGGGGTGGTTTACCCATCCCATCCCCACTGAAACAAACCCACACCAACCTGTGGGACCCCTGCCCAGCCGTGTCCATCCCTGCTACTGCATTAGCACAGCTTCTGTCCCCTTCCCACTTAAAATCCTGCTTGGCCAGCTGGGAGCCCACCTGCCTTCGGAGTCCTCAGCCTCAGCCTGCCTGATTACCCACGAAAACGGCCCCATTAAGCTCCTGGCTGAGGGGAGGCTGTGTCAGAGACACTCAGCCAGGCTCAGCAGGAAGCCAAGTTTATTAACAAGGAGCAGGAAGCACTGTGTGTCAGAATATCTACACTTGCAGTACCTGGAGGGAGCATTATCACTTATCAGTCTAATATTTCACCGTGCTCTTTCTTTCACAGGCTCTTGCTCCCTTCTCCTCACACAACAGCCTAAACACACTAACAATACAATTGGCAAAGTGTGCCGAAAAGTGTTTGTAATTTGGACGAATTTTCAGGGGTTTTCTGGCCAGCCTGATGAGAAGAGAGAAAAGAAAACAAAAGTAAACAGTAAGTGAAACATATTTGGGCTAAAACCTGTGTATTAGGTCAAAAAGGAACAAATCTCTGCAGGATCCCAGGGGGAAATTATATTTTATTGATGTTTTTATGTACAAAGGGAAAGGTTAATAGAAGGTCTGAACAGAAAGGTTCGTAGAAAATTGTCATCTGTTTGTGTTTTCTTTTTGAAGTAATAGTTTGCAGGAGCCAAGGGAGGAGGTAAAACAGTAAAGGCCAGAGGTAAATTGAAGGTGGAACAGTTTGGAAGAACTTTGACAAAAACACTTAAAACTGAGAGTGCAGATTTGTCAAGACTGAAATGATGTCAAAACTGAAATGCAGTCCTGAGTTATGCCAATTTTTGCCCAAATTTAGCTGTGGAGCAAAGAAAACAGGAAGGGATGAATGCTAACATTGAAAATTGGTTTTCTTTTGGAGTAAGGAAAAGAAGAAGGGATGAGTTCTAATGCTGGGAATAACAGGTTTTTATTTTTCTTCTCCAAATGAATTTTCAATTAGATCAATTTTCCTAATTGAGATGACCTAATAGGTTGTCCATAAAATAACAATGAATTTCAAAACAAACAGTGCTGATCTAGAAAGTCTAAATTAATCCTAAAGAATCCCTAGGGAATGTTTTCTTTTGCAAAGAGTGGTGTAGTTTTCCATGCTTGGTTTTAAGCCAGACTGGAAGCAAAGCTAAAAAAAGATGATGCTGGGCAAAGCACAATTTCCATCATTTGTCCAGTGATGGTCTCTGTGTGGAACAAGGCAGAAGGAGGTAGCTGCTGGGTCTGAGCTCCCCTCCAGTCTGGTCTCAAGAGCAAATGACTCTCATGTTAAAGGGCTTGTTTTAATTTTGGTTTATGTTTTGTTTAACAGAAAGTCTGTTGTACTGATCAGACCAGAGGTCCTCCTAGCACAGCATTCAGTCCCAGCAGTGGCTAATAGAATGGATTTTTTTCAGGGAAGGGAGATAAAAAACAGTTACTGGATAGAATGATTTTTCCTATCATGTCAACTCAGCCTGGCAATGAGCCCTTTAGGAATTCCAAGGCCAGGCTGGACAGGGCTCCAAGCAACCTGGTCTGGTGGAAGGTGTCCTTGCCCATGGCAGGGGGACTGGAATGAGATGGTTTTTAGGGTATCTTCCAAACCATTTTATGTTTCTCTGATTATTGTTTCATTGTTTGGCACACTTTTAAAAAATTGGAATGTAATGGAAAGCCATCAGCTAATGTAGACATTCTGCTGGGCTTTAAAGATTTCTGTGCTAGAGAGGGGAGCAGTTTGGGCAGTCTGAGCACGCTGCTGCTGTGCGTGCAGAGCATTCCCAAGACTGACACCAGACTCCTTAGGCTGAACATGAAGGCAGGAGCAATAGTGAGCTGCAGCAGCATCCCTTCCCTTACCAGGGCTGAGGCAGAGGAGGGCAGGGAGGCTGTGTCACAGCCCACAAGGCTGCTGTCATCTCCAAGCCCAGCAGATCGTGCTCCCCTCCCAGGCCTCAAATGCAAGGAACATAACAACCACAGAAACTATTTCTGAAGTAACAGAATTTAGGTGGTCCTTTGTGCTGGACTACATCCCTTCCTTGGGGTTTGTGAAACAGATTTCATTGTGGGCTGGGGAAGCTAGTGATAATTTTTCTCTTTGGGATGTGTTTGATACTTAACCTGCCTTAAATCTATAGTCAAGCTCTAAACTCTTCTTGCTGTATACAGTTTCCTCCTAACACAAGTGTCTTAAGCCTGAAATTGCAGTGCAATGCTCAAGAAAATGTTTTCCTCAGTCAGGCAGCATTTCCTGGGGGTCTGCAAGCAGGGCTGTTTGTTCTCATGTTTGACAAAGGCATGTGCATGGGGCAAGATAACAATTAATCTTAGAAATTAGAGAGAAGCCTTAAGAAGATCTGCTTTCAGTGAACTTAAGGATATGACTTGCCAATTCATCATGATGGTGTTCCCCGTGAATGGAAGCTGTACTCTGTGTTTCTAAGATGTTTTACGCAATTTTCCAGGACATTGTGTCACATCAGCAGAAATTCAACATTATGCAGCTCTTAAGCAGCACTGTTTGACACTTCCTTTCAGCTTTAAAGAAAGTAGCATTGGTTCTTCTGATCCTGATACTTGCCAATAAATCAGGACAAGCAGGCTTAACCAAACTATACATACAGAGGTTTGCTTCTGGCTATGTTACTCGCCAAGCTTTTCAATATATATTCACATGGAAACAGGATGCTCTTCAATTAGTTGGCAAACTGCATCAAGAGGAATGGTGAGACGTTGAGCATAGATATTTATCTGATCATTATCAGGAGTGCAGGTAGCTGGAAAACTTGTGAGAAATAATGACAGGCTTGCAATTGAGTTTGAACAGAGAACACATTTGAACGTGAGAACATAACCACTTTGGTCTTGGGAACATGGAGAGAATTGCCATGGAGAGATTAGACAGTCTCAATAGGTGGGTAGGTGAGTAGGTAGAGAGAAAGGAGTAGAAAGAAACCTGAACAGAAGCAAGAGAGAAATTAGGCTAGTGAAATAAAAGGTGGGTGTAAATGCCATTTCAGGGCTTTCCTCTGCTAGAACTCAGAGCACTTAAAAAAAAAAAAAATCAGGGTTTTCTCTACAAGAAGAGCTGCAAAGGCAGGAGGAGAAAAATGTTTGCCCAAAAGTCCGGTGCTGGAATGAGGAGCAGGATCAGGATGTGCTGGCTGTGTTGCTCAGCCCCACAGTGCTCTGTGAGGATGACGTGGAGCACATTTAGAGGAAGGGAGCACTCCACAGGCAAACAGGCAAAATATTTCTTTGTGAAACTGCTCTCTGCGAGCCCAGCACAGTAACTCATCTGGAGGGAGAGCAGTGGGGAACTGCCACGGCAGGCTCACTGTGGGAAGATAAGTTGTTGTGTTCTAAGACAGATCATCCCCCAGCTGTCCATTGCACTTTCTGCCTGAACTGCTGCTGTCTATGGAGAATGTCAAGTCCTTGGGGCCTCGTCTCCCTGCATCTCCCACATGAGATCGAGGGCCTGGCAAGCACCTTCCCAATAAATTATTGTTATTGCAAGGAAGGGAACAGGCAGGGAAAAGACTTTTTAGTGATCCTAGCAACATTCTGCCTCCAAAAAGCACATGTCGTGGGAGAATTTCAAAATCCTTCCAGGAGCCGAGAAGGCAGATGCACATTGGAAACCTT
The DNA here is from genome assembly GCF_009650955.1 of Corvus moneduloides. Taxonomy (NCBI): domain Eukaryota; kingdom Metazoa; phylum Chordata; class Aves; order Passeriformes; family Corvidae; genus Corvus; species Corvus moneduloides. The sequence goes on from NC_045486.1 coordinate 11,429,762, forward strand.
TGAAGGAGATGAATAGCAGGAAGCATCTCTAAAAGACCCACAACGGCATTACTGCAGAAAAACCAGCTGCAAAATGAGGTAATGACTCTTCAATACTCTCCAATATGCTGGCACAAGTCCTCTGCGTTTCATCTCGCTATCTATCAATGTAGCATTAGAAGATCTTAAAGTGTTTACAAGTGCATGCAGGGCTGGTCTGCTGGCCCCGTGGGGATGCTGACCCCTCTTTCCAGAGAAGGCACGACAAGGCAAAGGTCATCCTTCTGCGTGCACTCAATTACAAGGGAACCAGACCCCACTGTGGTTTTTTTCCCTGAGAGTCCCCTCCTAGGTACTTACTCTAAAATTGTCTCCTGCCACATATTTCTTTCTCCTCAGATATTAAAAAATAATTAAAGGCAAAAAAATAAAAGCAGAGAAAGGCTGGGAGAGGAGGAGAGATGACAGGGAGGCCCTGTCCCTCAAGAGCTGAACAGCATGTACAGAATCATTGCGGCTCGATGCACAGATGACATTCTGATTTGTGCAGGACCTGAGCTGGCTCTCCCAGTGCAGCACAGCCAGGCAGTGTGTCACGTCCTGCTCCTTCCCTGCCCCACTGCACGAGGGGATGTCTGCTGACATCCAGGGCAGGATAGGGCCCTCTGGAAAGGAAACTTCAGGAAAATAAGCTTCCAGAGGGATCGACTCAAGCAAGTGCCTCTTCATCGTGTGAAAGGGAGCTTTCTGCATGCAGGCAGCAGCAGGATAGATGGAGACCTGTCAAAAAGTGATGCATAGGCAGCTAAGTGAAGCTCAAGCATTCATAAAGAAACAATGTTATCAAAGATGAATAGCTTGAAAACTGCTTTTAGGAACATTTACACAGAGTTTCACCTCCTGGCAACACAGAAACGTCAATGCTGCTCGGGCTGACTCACAGCAGTGCAGGAAAGCTCTGCAGAAGGCTCCCGCTCTCCTTTTTCTTCCGCACCAAGGTCTGTGCAGAGGTGTGTGTGTGCAGGGTGGGGGTGCTGCACCGAGGAATCACCCGAAATTGGCTCAGAGAGGAGTTGTTTTCAGAGTCCTTGCCATGCTTTATTAGTGTGGAAATTCAATAATCTCATTAATTACAGAAAAATAATGTAAAGTGGATCTGCTGGGCTCCTGCACAATTTGAGCTCTCCTTCTGTGGGTAATTGCCAATGACATGTCTGAGAGAAATATCACAATGATACATAACAAAGGGCAGCGCAGCTTTACAGCATAGATCTTGTTGCTATGGGAACTTGTCTTTGCTCCTATCCCAGAGCTAGATGATTTATGTATGTGCAAGAGTTCCTTTATTTTAGGGCTTTTGCAAAAGAGAAAAAACCCTATCAGATCTCTATCCACATCTATCCATCCGGTTATCTATCCAGTTATCTAATAATTCTTTCTTTATTATAATTACCTGTCTATTATAATCTTTATCCATGGCCTCATTCTTCCAAATATTCTACTCTCTATCTACTTTTGGGGACCAAGATACAAGACAAGCTGAGGGAAGAAAAGAAATGTGGACATCAGTTACTCTTTGTGCGTGCAGCCTGGACGTGACTGCTGTTCAGAAGCAGAGACAAAGCAGCCAAGCCACGAGCCATGAGCCTCTCCTGCCCCAGTGATGCTCTCTGTGCCCATATGCAGCAGCAGAACAAAAGCATCTCCCTCATCCCTGGGGCATAAAGGGAATGCTGGAGCAAGAAAAGCCCTCAGATCTCACTCCTTGTGAATGGTCGGAGAGCACAAGGGTCACCCACAGCTGTGCTGGGTATTGAAGGTGGAACACTGGGAGGAAATGCTGAAAGTCCTGAAATAACTCCCCAAAAGACTGAAGTTGGAGCATAATTCCCATTAACTTTGGTCTGTTCATCCTGGGTGGCATGAAGATTGGCTAAAAGGTGAAAACACAATATTTTAATTCAGGAACAGGCACCTTTGGCTGCAGCAGTTTCCTGTCTTTGCATTTCGTAATTTGTTAGACATTTCCTAAAAAGGTCTTGGGCCCAGATATACCCGAGGTTAATAGGAGATCTTTTTTCCTCTGGTAGGATTCTGTTGGGGTCATTGGTTGCTCCAGTGGGACCTTGTAAATTACCTGTGCATTTATAAGAAACTACTGAAAGGTTCACACTCAAAAATTAGTATCTTGCAATCTCAGGAGACCCATCAAAGAAGATGTTCAAATTCTGGTGTGCACACAGGTTTAGAAGATTTTGAGACACAAAGCTGGCCCTGACAGCTTCTACCTCTGAATTTATTTCATTCCCTATTGTCTTCAGTGATATGAAACTGCTTTAAACATGTGCATATGCTTTTGTAGGGTATTTAATGTAACAGCTTGCAGGTTCAAGATATGATACAGGCAACCTGGCCAGCAGCCATGTTCAGGTCCGGGTTCATCTTTAAATCAATCAAAACAAGAGCCTGAGAAGCCACCTGACACTTCTGTTAAGTCACAACAGTATGTAAAATTCGAGCTTGCTCAGATTTTGCCACATGCTGTAGCATTACTCAAGGCTATTATTTTACTGGGAGAGTGAACATGACGCCCATGACTTTGTTCACTCAATGGCTGGAAACAATCTTCTTCTTCTATAATGTATCAGAAAGTCAGAGCTTTAAATTTGCAAGGAAAAAAATAATCATGCGAACCACTTGATCTTGAAAAGAAAGAAAGTGAAATTCCATATTTATGAGAGTTCTCTTTCAGCCTGGAAATTCACTGATCAGTGAAACCTCACTTTGCAGGTTCAGGGAGCTGATTACACTCCTGATCTTATCAGTTCCTTGCTGCATGGAAGCCTCCTCCACACAGACCTCCCTCTTGACTTTCCTTCCCCCCAGCCCTGTTGTGGCTGAACCATCGCTCTGCCGAAGTGCTGAATCACGAGATGGAAACTGCCTGTGAGGGTCCCACGGATAAGACAAGCCTCGTGGCATTGGAAGCACTCTTGCTCTGTGATTTCTTGGTTCCTCAGGATGTGGATGGCAAACTCGCAGAAATCACTGCCCTAATTCATGTCAAAGATAAAAGTTAATCCCTTGGCGCAGAGTTGAGCTGATCAACTCTTCATACCAGGGCTCCTGATCCACCACAAGTCTGTAGCCAAGAGCAACAGCTCCCTCCTCCCCAGCTCCCTCCCTCACCCTGAGTTTCAATTCCTTAAAACTAATCAATATCCTTATTAATGTTCCAAAATCAATTATCCTAATAAAGCCTGGAGGGAGCCGAAGGGTTGCTATTCAGCACTCACCTTTTATTATCCTGACTGTTTATTTCCCCATTGATAGAACTGTCTGACTTTATGACAGATTACGGGTGAAACTGCAGCACTCAACACACTTGTCAGCCCTAGAGATATGTTGTGTTATTATTACTATTTTGAGAGCCTTTTGCTTACATTTCCTGGCTGTATGGATGCTTTAGAAAGAGTCCCTGGCCTTGCTCTGCTGGAACAGGATAGGGAGTGCTGCAGCTCCATGCTGCACATCAAACAGATAATAATCTGTTATATCTATTCAATTATAATATTGCCCCGGGCCATGGCACTTTGTTTATGCAGCAGGCAATGCTCTGTGATCTGCACCAGGATTGCAAGACACGAGCAGGGTAGATCACCTTGTGGTCATCCACAGCAAATCAGGTGAAGGTGCATTCAGAGACATGATCCCAAAAGCATCAGGGGAGAATGGCAATTCTCCTGCAGTTGAATCCCTCTGTTCCATGCAGAAGTTTTGTCACGAACCTGGAAGAAAGACTGGAATTCCCTGCAGAAGTGCAGCATCCCAGACGCAGGGCAGCTCAGGGGCAGGGGGCAGAGGCAGCGCCATGGGAGGGAAGCAGCTGGAAACGCTGCTCAGTCTCCTGTGCACTGAATTCAATCCCTGACTGCCGGGCATGGCTACATGTATATTTTAAGGAAATTCAACCGCATGTTTTTTCTTCCTTCCTGGGCTTATTGATCAACCATTTAAGAGTAGAAGAGACTCCAGGTCAGGTTCTCCTCCAAGATTGTTGCAGCAAGGCGCTGAGGCAGGAAGTGACGTGAAAGTCTATAAATGAAATCAGCCCTTCCTAGGTGCCCTCTTTCACCTTGCATGCAGTGTCCATCCTGGCCAGCAGCCTGTTCTGCTTACCAGCACCCAGGGAGCCTGTGGCCAGCAGAGCTGGGGCTGGGAGCACTGGAAATGTGGTCTTTGGTTGTGCAGCCTCTACCTGGGCTGGAATACATCTATTCCCTGCCTCCATCTTCAGACTATTAGCTCCCAGGGAAACTCCTCTACTTGTCTTTGGAGGAAGGTGTCTGAAAGCCTTCCCTCTGACAGTCTTAGAACAATTTCTATACCCTGAACAGTAAATCTTTTATCCACAGGATGGCAAGTGAATGGGGAGATTGACCCTGGAAGGACTGACAGCATGGCAGAGAGAGGCTTTTCTTTCTTACTGAGGCCAGTAAAGAATATGTATCACTTACTTCTTTTCAGTTAACCAGAATTAGATCAGATCATCCACACCAGTCGTTAAACTGGTAATGAGACAGGCTCCATTTCAGAGAGATTATCGCTTTATTATGAAGTGAACATTCAGCAGATGTTTTAATTCTACAGAATTCATTTCACATTATCAAGATTTCTCTCTATCTTATTTGATTTAATGTTTCTTAAGAGTGATTTGTCTCTCTCTAATGCTTAAGACCAGTGCAGTCCAATCAGGCAAATTGTCTGTATTAAAGAGTTCCTGAGGGATTCATAACAGCAATAGGACCTTTTGGGTTTTCTTCCGAAAAAGGTTTCTTCCAAAAAACCCCAGAAAATACATCCTGTGCTAATGATCTCTCTCATCCTAGTCTTCTTTTATCCCAGCCATTCCTGCCAATATGCCTGTATAGCACAATTCCAGATAAATCAGAAATGCAGTGAAAAGTGGCATGAAAGCAGCGTCACAAAAAGAAAAAAACTTGATTGAAGTTGTGAGCTAGCAAGAGAAATGTGAGCCCATCCGAATCTGAATTAATTAAAGATTTTATTAGCATCTGATGGCACCCCAGGGAAAAGTACTTTCCTTTTTTTTTAATCCTCTCTCTGTTTTAAAGGCAAAATACCAAGCAAAAGCATTCAGGGGTCATGCCAAAAAAAATTTGTTTTGAGGGTGACACAGCCATCCTCTGGCTGTGCCAAACTACTGGTGATGGTGTAAACAGGGCCAAGCCAGTTGGGTATTTTTCTGTAACAAGGAACTGGCAGCCTATGCTGATTGTGAGCTCAGCTGAGTGAGAAAATTGAATGCATTATCAAATTTTGCTGTTCTTTTTTCAGTTTTTGCAGTGGAAGGGAGCCCTGAGAAGTCTGGATAGGTAAATAGCCTCATGCCTGGGTCACACAGATTTCCTGTCCCTCTAGGTCTCACCATGTTTAATCCACTAAGAGGATGAGTCCTCTGCTGTGTTCCGTGCTTAGGTACATTGCCTCAGTTGCATGGGGCTGGAGGTTTTGCACAAAGAACGTCACTTATGGAAAAGGGTGTCTGGGGAGCACTTGAGGTAGAGGAATTCAAAAATCAGCAGCCCCAAAGAGCAGCGTGCATTGCGAGCTCCACCTGAGTGCAGCAGCAGCAGAAACGCTGCCAGACTGACGCAGTGTTTGCCACTGAGCTGTGGAATCTAAGCTCCACTCCCTGGACACGCTCTGCTGAATTAAGTCAGGAGGAAGGAAGCAGATAACTCCCTCTTCCACCCACCTCTCCCTCCCCTCCCCGTCCCACTCAGAGCTTGGCCTTTATAACGAGGCATTTTCCTCCCAGGTAGGGAATCGATCCCCCAGACTCCAAAGGCTACGTGCAAGACGCAGACTCCTGCTCACACGTCAGTAATGCTGCTGTTTGCTAGTGCAGTGATGCATTAAGGATAACCACAAAAGCAGATGAGATATTTTAAGAAAACCAACCTATTCATAATTTATTTTTTCAAATCAGCGTGTTGGCTCTCTGCTGCAACACTTGGCTGAGTCATTGCATGTCGTGTTCAGAGGTGAATGCCAGTAGATGTGTCACCAGAGATCTTGCTTAAAATTCTAGCATGGTTATGAGCAATCAGGAGCAGCAAGAGACCTGAAACTGTAGAAGACACTGACTAAAGGTATGGCCTGGTACAAATCACAGCTGACTGAACCATTTCTTGGGAGACTGATTGAACTGGCCTTGGTGAGAGACTTGGCAGTGGGTCCTGTTCAGGAGAACACCAAAAAGTGACTGGATCCCATGTGGAATGTGAAAGAGCAAGTGTTCTTTGGCTTTCTGGAAAAGGCAGTTTGGGGAGCTGTAAGCGAGAAAGCTGCTCAATGTTGGCCACGTTCTGGGAACCATGTTTTCAACCATGCTTTGCAAAGAAATAAAACCACTTGTTGAAGAAACACCTGGCTCCATTGTCAAAATCTCCAAAAGAAACAGTTTCTAAGAGATGGATTATTGGCTCACTTCTTGGTCCAAAGCACAGCAATAATATAACCAAGCCATGCCAGCTATTGCCCGTCCCCCGAATTCACCGATTTTTAGCCCAAACAATGATTCATCCAAAGATTTAGACTTCAGCCTTCCTGCTTTGGACACACATTCCAACAGCAGAGAAGAGGGGACTATGCTACTTCTGAAAGCCCTCCTTTAAAGCTTTTCCCTCAAATTCCTACTCCTGCACTGTGTTTGAGAGCCTTGACCCTTCACATCTGCTGTGACCAACCCTGGCTTGGTGCAAGGCCCCCAGCACCTCACAAGAGAGATGCTGATAGCCAGTCCCTGTGAAATGTGTTTCTCCATTGGCCCTGGTGGATAGCACTTGTGGCAGACAGAAAGGGGAGGATTAAAAAGGCTGATCTACTTGAAATGAATAATCCTTATTAAAAAAAGCACTTCTTCTAGTCAGGAGCAAAGCTGCACCAAACCCATCATCCTCTTCCCTGGTATCAGAGAACAAGAGATAGAGGCCTGGGAATTACTGGGCTGTATTGCATGAGCCAAAGGGTCATATTTCAAAATATAGATTTTTTTCAACAAGTCTTTGTGAAGAGAATGGAAGGAAAGAACAATCCCTGTAGAGCATTGTCCTCAGCCAAACTAACCACCCATTCATGAAATCCACAGCCCAGGCCTTGAAACCACTGTTCTAAATTGTTATTATAAAAATAACATGATAATATTTGCTTTTGTGTTAAAGGATCCTGTGAGCTTCTGTAGGTGGAAGCAAAGGGTGGAAGAATAAGGAAGAGTCTTAAAGATAATTATTTTTATTATCAATTGCAAACCGCACTTCTGGCTTAAAAACTGATCTGTTCAGCACCAATACTGTTGAAATATCATTTTCATTCTTGTTTTTACTATTACTATTTTTTCCACTTTCCATCTTACTTGATTCCTGATTGTTCCCCACTTCAGTAGCCTGGCTTGTTATTCTATTATCTTCCTCAAGAGGCTTTTATGTGGAATCTGTAGGAGGAGATGGAGGCTTCAAGGGGGAACTCCTGCAACAAACCCTTTTCCATTATTTCTTTACTCCATTTCATGCACTTATTTATTTTACATAATAATACACATGATATCAGGAGAAGCAGAAGAAAATAATACAGAAAGAAAGGACAGAAAAATTAGTTATAGTTCAAGAAGCCTTAAAGTGAATGCCAAGAAATGAGCCTTGGTGTTTTTCAACATGCAAGTAGCCAGGGTGGTAAATTACTTGTCATGCTTTTGCTGGACATCTTGATTGCTTCAGTTTCAGTGGGTCTGTGGACTGCATGGAAAAGTAGTTTGAAAGCAACAAAGCCACATCCTAGCACTTGTCTCAGCAGACACTGAGTGAGGTGACCTTGGCTGCAGTGCTTCTATTCATGACAGGATGGCTGGGCACATTTAGCAGCATTTATTTGGGGGTATCAAGAAACCAGCTCCCATGCTGGCTGAGGAAAGTATCCCGGGGGGACGGAGAAGTGTTATCCTCATTTTACAGGTTAAAAGCTGAGACAAAAAATAGTTTATTTGTTTAATTTGAGGCAAAACAAGAAAGCTGTGGGAAGGCTGGGGAGCACCCTCAGTTCCCAGCCCCAGACAGATGGCCAAGCCAGCAGCACCACTGTTCTTTCACTCTGAGCTTTCAGCAACAGAGAAGCATGAAGTGAATTTACTTCTGCATATGAGCAGATGCTGGTGGGGAGATTTGTTTTCCTGTTCCTTTTTTTGCAGTCCCTGCCTAGCTCTGCTGGAAGCTGAGTAAGTGAGATAAAATGCTGAACCAAAGCTGCAACACCCACTGATGCAAATTGTTCTTGGCCAGTGCTCATGGCCACCATCATTTTCTGCAGAGAAAGGAGTGTCTGGTGTTCAGACACGAGAAACCCAGGAGTTTCCTTCAGAGCCTGACAATTTCTCCCAGCCCAGCTTATGTGTAACAAGGGAGCAGCCAACCAAAAAGTGACTTTTCTAAACTTTGAATACAGCCAGCCTCTCAGGAGAGCATGGAGCACTGTCCTGGCTTCACCCAGAGCTTGGTGGCCTGGTGAGGCTTAGTTGTTCTGAACAGCAAAACTCCTTGCAGAACCAGCTATAAGGCCATCCCTATGGGATAATGCAACTCACTCACTTTTACATTCTCAGCTTCGTATTAAATTGCAACACAGACCCCATTGACAGACAAATTAGCCAAGTCAACATTTGAAGGATTCTCACTGCTAATGATCTCTGGTCCATGAAGGCAAACCTAAAGACTTCAGGCTATACAAAACACTGCAGATGAGGAACCCAGCTGTTGATACAGCTGGCATCAATAAGCATTTCTAACGCAGAGTCCAAAAAGATCTCTGTATAAAGTGCACTGCTGCAGAGAGATTGTGCAGAAGTCAAGGGCTGTGCTGTTTACCTAAGTTTGGTACCAAAATCTCCCTCAGTCCTCCTCACAGTACACACAGCCCAGCCTACTGGGACTGAAGGGTCTGCAAATACGCACTTGTTAACACACAAGATTCCCTCCAGCAGGGACAACGCTGTGGGATTGCAGCCACATGGAGGGGAGCAGCCACACAGGGGAATAGACAGCGATGGTAAAAGCAGACCTACCACAGGCAGGAAGGCAGGAGAAGATCCAGGGCACCAACATAAGGATATGTGAATATGCAGTGCAAAAGGTAAAAAAAGTGGGGTTTGAGCTTTCTCAGAAAACACATCTCAAACATGTTCATGAATGTTTGAGACAATGAATGCAGTGTCTGAGGAGGGGGGCTGCAAGTCCATTCCTCCCCAGCTGAGCCCGGGGCTCTACCACTGCCATCAGGCACTCCCAGGGAATGGACCACTGGGGTCCCAGGACTCTGTCCAAATACCTCTGCTTCATGGCATACCTGAGGTGCTAAAGAAATGCTGGGAAGTGCCTTGGCTAGACTGGACTGAATTATGGACCCAAGGAGTGGAGTGAGGCAGACTAAGACAGAAATCAGCTCCTTTGGGTAGAAACCAAGGAAAGACAGAGATCCAAATTGCCAATCCAAAGGGCAAGGTAAGGGCACAGTCAAAATCCAGAGAAGTAAGGGAGATAGATGGACTCCAAGGAACCAGCTTGTAAAATCAGGTGGTGGCTGTGGCAAAGTTGAGAGGAAAGGGTCAGGTCTCAAAGAAGGCTGGAAAAGGCAAACCTTGGATGCTGAATTCCAGGGTAATTCAGTGCCTGGGGCAAAACAATTTTAGGCACATAAGTCAGAAGCAACACTGCGCCAACAGCTATTTCAGGTGGTGGAAGCGGTTGGGTGGATGCTGGAAAGCCTTTCTCTTCTGAGCTGGTGCTTTTGTGTGCTTGCTCTTGTTGGACCTGCTCCCACCTGGGACCAGTGAGGCTGTGATACACTCTAAGACTGAATCAGGCCCAGCAACATTTACCCGTTCAGTACAGACAAGGGATTTTTGAGGACTGATTAGCAAGTATTTGCACAGAGCTTTAAATATGTCAAGGGCTTGCTTTAACTAGGCTTTACACTGCTGTACAGGGGTGTGCAGGTAAAAAAAGGAAGAGTCAGAGCACGTTGTCAAACAGGACTTAGCTGGCTGGATTACAGAGCTGGACCTGTCCCCTTATCCAGCTTTGTAGGAACTGTTTACAATTAAACTGAAATGTGTACTAAAGATCTCACTCTCCAGGTCACAAAGCAGGTTTGCTACACCTTTGAGAACAGCCAAAGCTTTTTGGGGACTGCAGAACCTGGATACAGTGAGTCTGGTTCAGAACAGATGTTGGAGGAGCTGTACCAGGACTTTCTGGTCTCTGTAAAGTGAATGCCAACCCCCCACAAGCTGTTGCAAACTGGTATCCAGCAGTGTCCCAAGCACACATGGGTGTGAAGGATCTGTAATTGCTCATGGTTATACGGTATTTAAGAAGATAAGCAGAAAGAGCCATAAGAAAGTTCCAGGTCTGTTCACCACCCTTGTACTGGCCAGACTGGACCTCAAATCTCACTGAAAGCCTGGTTTCTCCTGCCTTTTTTGTTCCCTGCCTCCACAGCCTCATTCAGCACTGATCTGAGGACATCCCCTCCTCACTGCTTTCCTCCTGAGGAAAAAGCTCTCTCGAGGCCTTGCTCAGCCCCACAGGAGTCCCTATGAGGGACTCATTGCCTGCCCCCCAGCAGTCTGCCTTCCCTGGGGACTTCCTTCAGCTGTTTCCTGCACAGGTCTGAGTTACACCTCACCCTCCTGCTCCACCATGATCAAACCAACAGTGGATGATGCTGAACAGGATGGGAATCCCGCAGGCAGCAATTGTCCCAGCTAATGTTAGGGAATTAATTGCCCTTCACCTTCCATGAAAATGGAGAACCCCTTACTGCCCACTGGTAATTAGGAAAGTGGGATAGGTTCAATGATAAACAGCAACATCTGTATCTTAAAACAGAAATTATCACAATAAAAGGGGCAGTGGTTGTTTTCCAGGATTGATGCCTTGAGAGGCCATCTAAAAGCAGAGATTAGACTAGAATGAGGGAATAAAGGTAGGTATTTATTTGAAAGGCCTTCAAAGGTACACCCTGGGGAGCCAGAGGCTACTGCCAAGATGGACCCCAAGATGGACGACAGGTCATGAGTTCTTCACACTTTTATAAGTTTGGTTCATTTGCATATCACCATAAATTCTCCTATTAAAGCTTCAGTTTAATGATGTAATTTCCCCAAGCTTGCTCCCCCTTCAGAAGCTTTTGGTTTATACTTTTTGGGCCTAGGACAGTCTGAGTGTCCTTGGAGAGCAGGCCTGGAGAGGCTTTGTTATGTCTAACCAGCACGAGAGAGCAGAAGTTAACAGGCTACAAGAAACTTTAGAGTTACACGCTAGGCAGTACAGGATTTGAAAAATATGAAAGTTGAAACCTAAGGCATCATTCCCCCCTGGATTTGGTACATGCATTTCCCTTGCCCTCGTGCACTGGCCCACTACACCCCCATGGCATGGCTCCACACAGATGCTGCAGCTCCAGCTGTGGGGAGCAGACAGTGCTGGGATACAGCACGGCAATTGCAGGCTTTTAAAAGCTTCTTGCCTTGTCTTTTTCTATGGCAAAGTCAAGGCCCTGCAGTCTGTCTCCATGCTGACAAACCTTCCTGAAGCAACCTGAACTTCAAAGCTTGGTAGGAGCCAAATTACTTTCCCAGTGCTTCCCAGAGAGACTAGATTAGTTAAGAGGAGAGACGTCAGCACTGTCATCAAAGGGCACAGAGTATCTCACAGGGGACCCCTTAGCAGGAACGAGAGAGGGAAATGTGGGAATTTCTGTCTGGGCTGAGTATCCACTTCATCCCCCTGTCATCAGAGGGAAGAAGGGGCAGGGGAGAGAGAAACAAAGCTGGTAATTAGCTCGCTTGTGTATCTCAAGATGATTGCAGTTCAAAGTGTTTGGTTAAGACCTTGGTAGATGCTTTTTCACCACACCAGACAGTGTGAAAGAGGACAAATGAGCGAGAAAGCAAGCAAACTGGAGAGTACATCTCATTGTTCATTAAGTGTCTGGTGCTTAGAGGAACAATTTCTCCAGCTGCCTCTGGATGGAAGAGGCACTTGTGAGCATTAGGAGAGAATCCTGTAGGTAGCATCTTAATGAAGCCAACGCAGTGCACCAAGGAAAAAGAACAAGGAGGAGAAGAAAATTAAAAGAAGGAATTAAGCTTAGTGTCTCACTTACAAGGCTAGAAACTGGAGCAAAAACCTGAGCAGAGCTGGCTGGACTAGGGCTCCATTTCCATGGGAGACAGCTGGCAGGAGATGTCTGGCCAGCAATGAAACCAGTTTCCTTAGAAATCAGAGGAAAGCTGTTCTACCTCTCCCCTACCCCTGAGAAAAAAAAAAAATAAAATCTGACTGTGCTCTTGACTTTGTTTTTGGAGGTAGATGTTCTCAGTAGAGTATAAGGGGATCATCCTGCATTTCCTCTGTGTGGTGGCAGCTCTGTGCTCTGCCCACCGCTGTGAATTCAGTGTTCAGAGAGAAACTGCCCTCAGCTCTCCGTGGATATCAGGGGCCTGGGAGCTGTGTCAGTCCCTCAAGGAAATCCATGTGCCATCATGGACTGGGTCCTGGCTGCTCTGCTCTGAATTACATAAGGTTTTTGAGACTGTTGGTGAGAGCTGGCAGAAGGTACAGTGCCCTACCCAGGGATGGCAAAAGCCATCCCCACTCCTCCACTGGCTCAATGAGTCATTGCATTAAGTTTTTAGGGGCAAACGCACAAAAGCATTGACCTGCCTGACTCCCACATAGGTGCTGAGAATCTGTGCAGATCAGTGGAAATTCTGGACATCATCTCCCTCACGAGGCACTGCCCTGACTGCTTGCGCCAGTTCATGGCCTCGGTTGCCCCACGGTGCATTGGGAGGGGGCACAGCTCCACTGCTCCTCTTCAGTCTGGGTAATTGTGTGCTACCAGGGGGCAGGATTAAATGTACATGTGGAGATATTGTTACTCTGTTCCTCCCAGACCCGATCTGGGAAGGAAATCTGAGTGCTGAACCAGTTGTGAATTCTCTCCTACGCAGCCTGGCAGAGAGCAGGAGCTGATGTCAAGTAAACAGAGAGAGGATGTCTGTAAATTAAGGGAATTCTGAGAAATGTTTTAATACAGAATAGCAGAAATTGCCTTCTCCTTCATAAACCATCCTAAGATGTGTAGCTCACAATGTGTGATAGAGACAGGTACAAATGCCTCCGTGCACTCCGGTTTATAAGTGGCTCTGTAACAGGTGTTATCATTTTGTCTGCTCAGTATTTTAACATCATTCATTTGTGCCATTGCAACGTGGCACAACAACGCATCTTAGAATAATTTACTGTGAAGAAGCAATTGCTATGAATCACATCATATTGTCATTATGAATAAAGTACATCCACACGCTGTGCCTTCAAGGAAAGTGTGGAAGAGACGTGCTCACCATTCAGCTTCTCACAGCCCTGCATTTGCTTTTCTCCTTTCATTTCAGTTGTTCTCAATCTGCCCCTGCACAAATAATCACATCCCAAGGCTCAAAGAGGTTTTTTGCCTCCCTTTTATTCTTTTTTTTCCTTTGTTTACCAGTCACAGAGTCTGTCTGACCATGACTTGTGGGCTTTCTGGAACAAAGAGTACAGCTGCTGGTGCTTGTAGATGGATGCTTTCGTGACTGACTTAAACAGAATCACGGAAAAAGTCAGGTTAGATGGGATTTCTGGAGGTCGCCTTTACCACCTTTCCTCAAAGCAGAGCTAACCTCTTTGCTACCAACTTTCTAGTACATCAGCCTCAGAAATTGAAACCTTCAGGGACTTAGGAAACATGAGAAGTGGAAGGAAAATCAGAAGAGCCCTTCACACTTAGACACATGAAGGTCAAGGCACAGTCTGTAGGTTTGGGTATGCTGATCCTGTCTCTGCTTGCTGCACAGTGATAGAGAATATGCATTTACTGAATGATTAATTAATTAATTAATTTATAGAATGCCAAACCAAGGAATGCTGATCTCACCCAGAGTAGGAATATGACCTTGAGACTGCCAGAGCCTCAACTTTTAAGACACAGCCTTCTCTTCCTTCTCTTCCTTCAGAGTGCACTCAGATTTCTCAGTGCTCGACTTTTAGTCAGAAAACAAATGTTTTGTCCCAGTTCCATTTCTGAAACACGTCCTCATACTTTGAGTTTTCTCTGTCACAATTGGAGAAAAAAAAGCACCAAACAGAAAGCAAAAGACAATTTTAAAGCCTCAGAAGCTGACACAAAACAAAATTGGTATTTTCTCCTCTAGTTTCACTTTCTTAAGTCATTGTTCTGAGAGATCATCCTGATATTTTTTATTTCTCTTCCACCTTTCTATTTCATTTTCAATCTGGTCTCTCTCTCTCTGACAATTCTGCCTGGCTGCTATCCAACAGGCCTGTCCAGTTTCTTCTTGTACAAGCATATAGCACAAAAGAATACAAAGAAGACTGGAAATGCAATTATAAAACTGTCTCTTCCACCCAGGCACAGATTTTTTAGACAGCAACCTCCCTTTCAGCACAGTTGAAAGGAAAAAAAACTGTAACTAAAGCCCTTCTGAGCAATGTCATTATTTATTCTGGATGAAATGTCCTGCAGGAAACTTTAATTAGACCACATGTATGATAAACTAACAGAGCAGGCTGAAGGAAAAAAATTAAACAAATAAAAAGGGTAATGGCGCAATTACCTATATTTCTTAAAGCCGTAACTGTTGGAGGTGAGCCCAGTTTATTCAGAGTTCAGGAGCTGAAAATGGGACATGCACATTGAGGTTGAAAGTGACACAAACACACACACAGAGTTGTCACTGAAACAGCTTTTCACTGGATATTTGGGCTTTTGAACTAAAAGAAAATACTATAAAATACCTCATTAAGAACAAGAATTGTCTGGGAAAGCAAAATTCTGGGTTCTTCAGTTAGCACAAGAAAAGATTTAGAATTATGGGAATGGAAATCTCCCTGTCAGAACTGCTGTGAAAGAGAGTTACATGACTCTGTGCATGTGTGTATTTGTGCATATCAATACGTGTACAGGCATATGTGTATTTGTACAGTGGAGTATTTATTTTATGAAAAAACTTTTTCAACTATCAGCTAAATTGTTTAATTGCAGAAAAGTAGGCAAAAAGATTTGTCATAAGATCAGCACTGTCTGAAAATACAGTATCAGCAATTAAAAGAAATAGCCAACCCACCAACTGCTGAGCAGCAATCTATAACCCATGCTGCAACATTCTGCTGATGCCTTGTGCATCCTTCTCCAATACTCATAATAAAAAAAATATAATTCCAGACCTCAGGTGAACATCCCTCAAGTGTTCCCTTCTTAAATGATAATATTTATAAGCAAATATATGGCAAAAAAATAGAAAATATTGAAGAAAAATGAAAACTCAGGAGGGGACTGAGAGGTGGGCTGGAATTTGCTGAACCTTGTTGTTGATGAAGAGAGGACTGTGGAGTGCAGTTTTAATTATATACAGCATTTCCTGTATTTCCCTGGGAAAAAATGGGTCTTTTCATTTGGCTCCTGCACTGCAAGCAGAAGACAGGTGGAGAGCCAAAGCCCCTCTTCAGGTGTTCAGCCACCTTTAAACATGAGGAGGGACTGGGGGCCTGTGCAGAGAGTCATGCTCTAGCTGGCTGCAGCTCTCACCAGCACTGTGCACATGCCCTGACAGGGGCAAAGAAATCCAGCAGCAAAAGCAGAGCTGAATCTCCTGGTCCCTGATCTCTTGGGGATCTGTTGTGGTGAGAGTGCCATCCAGGCATCTTCCTAGCTAGTTGTCTTTCGGATGGAAAGAGGTAGAGCATTATTTGGGAGCAGAAGGCTTTTGGGATCTCCTCTGAAGTACAACTGAGCTAATACAGACTGATGCCAAAGATGGTTGAGGCAATTTGATTTACCGAGAGAAAAATGTAAGCTTTTGCTAAAGACAAACGTCCACCGTTGCTAATGTGGCAGTTTTCCATGAATTAACTCTGGTTTTGATTGCTTTTTAGGCATTTAGGGAACAGCAGGTAAAAAACATAGCAGTTACTTCTTTCTTACTTGGCTCCTGAAGTTTAAATGGTCTATGGGACCAGCGTTGTCCAAAGCATGTGGAGGCGTTCAGATTTCAAGTTCAGCTCTCAAAGAACAGAAGTATCTGCATTTTGGATTCTGACTTCTGACCATCTGTCACTTTTAATGTACTGATAAAAATATTGCAGCCCCTTGACACCCCACATGTCCAGCCTTTTCCGTAAGCAACTTGTTGGAAACATATAATTTTGGGGATCCTATTTTGGTCTATGCATCTCTGGGTTTTCTCTCTCTTTCCAAGAGAGACAAAGTTCTCAACATTTCCAGATGGCTCAGAATAATTTTGTGCACTTACAGCAGTGCCTTGGAGACACCTGGGCGTCTGCACCTCTGCATCCTGACATTCCTTTGTGTGCTGCACGGGAACCTTTGGCTTCATTTAACTGAGAGGCAGCAGCAGAGGAGAAGGACTCCAGGGAAGAAGGGCTTTGGGTTGCTTCAAATGCCCTGCAGTCCTTACTCAGCACAGCATCTGAGTCTGTGCTTAGGCATAAACGTGGGCTCCAAGCTTCAGTGCCCTACCCAAAGTTTAATCCTATCGATTTAAGCATATGCTTATGAACTCTGCTGAATTCAGTCCTTGAACTCACAAGCCTATTTCAATGGAGAAAAGGCAAAGATCACCAGTGCTCTGGTAGAAGAAAGATAGGGCATCCAGCCTTCATGCAAATATCCCAATTCAAAGAGTAAAAGGGAATTCAAAGAGAAGTTCAGAAAGGATCTGCTCTGTCAGCAGCATTGGCTCCAGCTACTGTGTTTTTCAAAGTACACCATGAATGTGGTGTATTAAAACATAGTTAACATACAGGCACATTCATTGGATGTATATGCAATGTGCCTTCCTGTTACACATGGATTTCTGTCTATGATAAGCATAATGTGCACTGATGGAAGGTGGCAAAACCTGAAGGGAGCCTGACTTATCAACCACAAACATCTGGAGGAATCAGAAGCTGAAATCAAAGAATAATATCTGCATTTTTAAATGGACCTGTCACGTGCATTAAATCAGAGGCTGTGTCAATCTTGCTGCCTTTTCCCTACAGCCCATCACATCTCACCTTCTCAGACACCTTTAGGGAGGGAAAGGAGGGAAGATACATCCCACAGGAAGGCTGCTGGGATGACCCAGTGTGTGTGTGCAGCCTGGGGGCTCGGCAGTAGCTGGGGCTCACTGCACTTTGCACCCTCTGCAGAGGCACCGTGTTCATGGGTGTGGAGACACACTCTGCTAGGAGGACCACCCAAATCCCATCCTCTCCCTCCTGGGATGACTTTTGTCTGAGCCAGTCTTTACACCACCCTCATGGCAATACAAGCAGTCAGACTGACCTGTGTGCCAGTACACCTACACACAGCGGTCACAGGCACACCAGAGCAGGCACCATTCTGCACTGATGCAATATTTCATGCTAATCCACCTTGAGAACACCTGAAAGAACTTAAATACATGTACTATACAAGCACCCTACTGAGACAGTGGGAACAGGAACAGACCTGTAATTACCAAGTAAAGACAATGAAATCACACGTACTCCCGCCGCCTGTGGTTCTAAATGAGGAGAAGTGTTAGTTACACTGTTGTATTTCTATAGCATCTGAGGAGAAAAAACAGAGGGTGTAATGAGCTACCAGACTTGTGATAAGCAGAATTAAAGTGCATTCACAATTTACCCCGATTTACCACTCCACGAGGAGGGACACAGAGGGAAGCACAATTAAAGTTTTGCACTTCCCTTTAATTTGGGGAACAAAGGACATGCCTGAGAGAACAATTTTGTGTTGTTTCACAGACCTCAGCCGTTTGCCATCCCCATATGGAAAGATGTAGCGTGGAGAGAGAAAAGGTGCACATCACAGTGGCTGGAAACTTTTGCCATGACATTGCAGAAGATCTGCATCTGGGTGGCTTGGGCTGAATTTTAATCACCAGGTGCCTGCTTTGCCCTGTGGAAAGGGGGAGTTCACAGGACTGATAGCAGAGCTGCTGTTTGAAAGAGATCTACAGAAAATGTCCCTTTCTTCTTACACAGACTTAAGAAATCTTAAGGACATGAATATGAAAATAGGATGGTGAAAGAATCATATTCCCCAAAGTAGGTTCCTCCATGAAGGCTCTCCTGAGGGGAAGACAGGGTTTCTTTTCGCATCTTTTAATGCTCCATTTTCAGTACTTTTAAAAGAGTATTGGTTGTGAAAGTTTTTTCTTTGTTCACCTCTTTGATTACTATTGGTTTGGTGTTATGTGGTTGGGAGTCTTTTTGTGGTGGAAAGGTCTTCCCAGAGAGGATGTTGCTGCAGTGTTTACTTTGGATGCTCAAAGTTTGCATTCAGAAACATCAAGCAGCCTTTTCACTGGGGACCCAGACGGAGGCACAGCTAATTCAAAAGCTGTCAAGTATGCATTTTCTTACGGGGCAAAATCATAGTCCACATTATCTTACTCATTTTATCAACAGGCCAGTTCATTTGAAGCATCCTCTTGGGTCAGTGGATAAATATTTTAATTCTTTCCTCAGATGGAGCAGGTTAGAGAGGATAATTTATAAGTATATTCTTTAATAGACTTCTGAATGGAAACTTTTGTGGGTTCAAAACCAATTTTCTGACACTAAAACTGTGCTTTGGCCTCATTCTAAGGCAAGAGCATTAATCTCTTCTGGACAGGCAGGCCCTTTGAAAATCACTTAGAAGGAGAAGGAAAAAAGCACCCTGAAAGCCATTTTCTTTATTCACAGAAAACAGAATGTCATGGAGAAAATGATGAGCAAGTGTGTGTGTAATCATGTATTTATTTATCTGGATCCCACACTGCAAATTTTGTAGGTACAGAAGATGATGAGAAAGATAAGGTACTGAAGTGATTGTTTAAACTGAAATTGAGTCTCACCCACTGCAGAGTTTGAATTAAACAAAAATAACCCAAAGCAGCAGTGTAATAACCTTAAGTGAGCCACTTTTTTAAGCAGCTTATACATAATGGAATTTTCCCAGCTTTTTACAAATGTTCCACATATGCTCAGATAATCATCGAACTGATGGGCTTTCCTCGTAGATGCCTGAAAATAAATGCTGATCTCAAAACCTGAGTGTGGCTTCTTTCTTTCCCCTGTACATCCAGCTTCCACACGTTGTTCTTTATCCAAGTATCTAAGTGCTTTCAGTAGACCAGAGCATCCTGGTTTTATAGATATATAAATATGTTTTATAGCCACTATAGGGATTTCTATGCTACAATACACTAATGGCTCACCCAAGCAAGGTACTGTGGCCATAACAGTGATCAGTGCTGGATGTTTCAGCGCACAGAAAGGCTCCAGTGCCTCTCTGAACTAGGTAACCTATAAATTGTGTAACATTACCGGTGCTGCCTCATTATTTTCTTCTGGTGAGTGCCACTGTAAAGATAATATGCCAAAAAAATAATAATTCTTAATTGTTAAGTACCATTTTCAGATTCAAAGACACGGAGTAAAAGCAAATAGCAACCTAGGAAAAAAGAATTGGAAGATAAGGAGAGAGGCTGTAACAAGGAAATAGTTATGAGGCAGAAGTATAAATCCTGTTACAGATGGGTCTGAAAACAGGGCTCCAGGCAAATCTGGTCTGTGCAGACACCAAGGACATTTAGATTTGGATTTAGGGAGGTGGACTCTACCTATCATCTCATTAGCCTACTAAAACAATTATAGCAGAACAATCTTGATTAGCCTATCCCTGAAAAAAAAGCAGGAACAACCCATTTTCTTTAGATCACTGTTCATCTGAGAGGCACAGGAAACACCTGGATCTAGATGGCAGCACTGGGGACATTGCTGAGAAGAGATTTGGGCCAGGTGGGCGGCAGCAGCAGCAGCAGCAGATCTTAGAAATGCGCTCCTCCATGATCTGTTGTTACACATTTTCCAAGCAGCACCGAGCTGCTCCTTCAGCTGAACTCACTGCATCCTCGGCTACGAGTCTCATGTGCTGCACAGAGCCAGCAAGTGACAGAAGGCAAACGTGCTGCCTGTGCTGATGCAGCCTCTTTCTATCAAAGGGAAAAGTGCCTGGACTTGAAAGAGACTCCCTGTGACTGAGTAACACAGTGTCGGTTCCTCTAATGAGTGCCGATCTGGAGCGCGTGATGGGTAATTAGTGACTTTGATACCTGTGGGGAGCAGGTCATGATTTTCCTGTCAGGAGCTTCAGTGCAGGAGACACATCATTACTCCACTCAGTGCTGATTATTACCATACCTGCTCAGAGCAATTTCATATTGCTTTTGGGGAGAAAAACAAAAATGCTGTGAAGAGGTGGAAGGGTTTCTCTCCCTACCCCCCTCTCCCCTTTCTTTATTTTTGTTTTGTTGAGGAAAAGGAGAGCGCTTCTGTGTTTTCACACAAAATTGTCCCTCTTATAAGAAGATGAAATTGAGGGATGGAAAGAACCTGACAAGTATCCACTGAAAACAATTCTTTAAAGGAGCAAAACACATCCACAATGCACCTGTATCAGTAGAGATCAATAGAAGATGATGTTACTGTGATGTCTGTGTACACATTTGCCCATCTTATGTGTCCAAGATAGGAATAACATGTTCCTATTAAATACATCTCAGGAGACAGAGGAATTCCACAGACCTCCCCAGTTCTCTTAATAAAATCCTGAAGGAGTCAGAAAGATAGATGAAAAGAAAAATAAAAAAATGTTAGAAGAGGGCTAGGTTACATCCTTGGGAAAGATGAGGTACTTCCAGTGGCCACAGTTCAGAAAAACCCTTTAACATGTAGGCTGCAGTTCTTCTGCTGAGCTGTGATGGACATCCTCTTGTCTCCTGGTGTCTGGGAAACACTGGCCAAGCTCCACTGGAGATGTGCAGTGCACCTATAGCTGGGGATGCAGGACACGCACTGGGCTGTGCTGGGATCCATGGCACTCATCAAGGTGGAGTGGCTAATTAAGGCACTGAGGCTGAGGGCTGATTTTGTTACACCCATATCTCAGTACAGTGCCTAGTTCAGTAAATGGCTCTCAATCACTTTCTTCATTTTAAATACAGTAGAAATGGTATGAACTCAATATTTTGCAAAAATGGGATGAGAGGATGCAGGAAGAGATTAACGCAGAACTATGTGTGCATTTGCCACGGCCCACGCATGCTCACTTGGTTAAATAGCTTTTTCTGGTGTGGCAATGCACAGGGTGATTTATTTCCCTTTCATAAATAAAAGATTTGGGATGGAAGATTGGCTATTTTCTTTTATACAAACTATGACATCCTAACGGCTGAAGCGGAGATCTGAGTTCAGCCTCCTGTGGACTGCCCTGACTTGCTGTGATACCTGCTCTGTGGGGAGCTGCTGTTGGCATGAGGGTTTATGCAGCCCCTGCCTTGAAGGTTTTGGATACCTAAGCATCAGTGGTGGTTATTTTTCTCTCACAAGTCCCAGAAATGGAAAGATAAGATAGATTAAGTTACCTGTCCAAACTTCAGGGTAAGTATGAGGTGCAATTCAGAATGACTTCAAAGTCTCCACAGTCCCAGCAGAGTGCTGGTCCCACCAGGCTCTACTGCCCTTCTCCAGGCAGGAACACATTGTGGACTTGTTGCACCTCATCCTTCTCAGCTAAACAAAAAAGCAGCAGAAATTATTTCCCCAGGACGAATACTGAGCAAGCAAGGTGAGCATCACCCCAGACCACCAGCTCCTGGAGTGTCCCAGGGTGCCCTCACCTGGGAAGGACACACCAGGTAAGGATTCAGCCTTTATCATCAGTTCCTTTTCATTTAGAGCACTCTGGTAGAAAAGTTTGATAAGGGAAATTTCACCTGCTGTGCAAACCAACTACAGTTTCCAGGTTCGAAAGCTGGTCTCTTACGAGAGGTACATTTCTTGTCTGGAGGAAGACTCTCTATCCCAAGTTAGAATCTATGTGCAGAGTGTAGTTACACCTTCAGTTGGCTTTTCCTCCAGTGCATTCTTCAGTTATTGCTTATTTATAACATCAGAGACATTAAACTTTTCCAATAATGATCCTGATAATTATACCCATCTCACTCAGTCTTAACCGACTGCCGATTGCGTCCTGATTTGGGATCAATGGGAAGTTAAAAGAATATACTTATTAAACTTAATAAGGATAAGTTACTAGTTAATGATGTGAAAATTATGTCACCAATAAGTGTGTAATTACATTCTTATTAATGCATTCAAACATCTTGCCATTTAATTGGCATTTAACAAGCTCATTATAGCAAGATAATTAGATAGCCATTAATTGGTAAAACACTGATTGACGTGTAGTATGCTAATAGATGTCTAGTGTGGTATAGTAGTCTTGCTATATGGTAATTTAATGCTTTCATGCTCCTATCAATTAGGTCGTTTAAAATATACAAATGTAATGTATTATAAAGTGATTGTATATTTATTGGCAAAGTCATCATGACTGAATCAGAGTCAATGTATTATTTGCATACGTGTTTATCTTACATTTCAATACAACCTCTGCTGGCTTTTGTAGGAACTACAACAAACAAACGAGTTCCTGGGATGTCCTTTAATCTCTATCTTGCAACACAAAGCAGAAGTGTCCAAGGAGTGGTGACCAATGTGTGGCTCTTGAAGCACATCTGAACTGAGCCCCCTGACCAAAAGAAAGGCCTTGCTGGATAATCCTGGGCCTAGTAGAAATAAAGCAGCACCAGTCACTGAAGTGGCATCATCAGCATGCCCAGGAGTGTAGGTGTGTGTTCAGCACAACCCAGCAGGGAGCTGGTACCCTGTGGGGAACTGCTGTCATCTCCCACCTGTGGGTCACCACCAGAGCATGGCTCTCAGTCAGTGCTGGTAGCCTGAGATTCGAGTTTGCTGCCTGTAGGATCAGGAAAGTTGATGCTTCTCTTTTAGGACTTATGGTGCCTGAAAACCTTGTAAATGTACAAAGGCAAAGCCTGGACTTTCCTGTTCTGAAGTTCTGACTGCATGTTGCTACCAAGGAGGCTTGAAGAGTGTTCTGAGGTCTGCCTGGAGCTGTAATTCTCTTGATGGCTACTAAGCAATGTACAAACATAAAGACTAACCCATTATCTTAATTATCCTTCCCTATATCATCCCTGTGACAGTTTGGGGTTTTGTGACACTCAGAAGATGATCTGGAATTACGTGCTGTCCACTTGATGTTAGAGCTTGTTCAGATCTGTATAATATATACCTTTTTTTTTCTAAGAAGGTTGTCAGATCCATTGAAACAGGACAGAGAGTTCAAAGATGTAATACTATTATTACATGTGTTACACTAGCAGCTAAAGGTCCAGCAAAAATCTGTTTCCCTTCATGCTGGGCACTGTATAAACACAGAGACAGAGATCCTGCCCTGCTGTCAAAACGGACTGGATGGCCAAAGGGTTCGTGGTGGAAAGTCAATGTCAGGAGGGAGGAGAGGGCAGAAATTAATATTGCAATCTATGCTAACACATAGAGACAAAAAAGGTTTTGCAATGGTGTTCTGAGAAGTCCAAAAAGCAGAAAATGAATGTCTCACTGCTGCCTCAATGCCTCACTCTAAAACCCTGCCCTGGGCAGCCTGTTTCCCTGGCATGCCTCACATCCACAGGTCATGCAGCACTTGCAGCCCCTGGATCTCTCTTAGCACCCTGGCACAGCCTGATTGCCGACAGCTCCTCTGCAGCACCCAGGCTGGAGACGTTCAGGCTCAGGGAGAGGAACTGCCTGGGACTGACTGTTCTCAGGGCAACAAGTGGGTTCATTGTGCAGAACAGGAGATCTCGATTAAGCAGAGAATCATATCAGAAATAATGAATTAACTTAGAATACATTTCCCCAGCTACCACAGGATTGGTCCCAATGGTGCATTAAGTGGAAATGATAACGCGAGTCTGACTGCAACGATGACGTGAATATTGTTAATGTTCATATCTCCATTAGCTCAGGGGGGAGGGTGGAGTTCCACCTAGAATTTTGCAAACAGCATGTGACTACTGCAACATTTAGAAGAATCCTTTTAATTCTCTTTCCATTATTTTTAATTTCAAAGACTAGGAGCATAACAGGAATGACTGGTTCACTAAAAATAGCCATGATGTGACCATGGAGATACAAGCTTTTCTTGAGAAGACAGTCAGCACTGCAGGGTATACAACAGGGTGTTTTGCTTAGCGGTGGCATCATTCATCCAAATATAGGTAGTGAAAAAAGACTTGAAAAATGTGGTGTGTTTCTATTAGCAGAAAATTTTAGCAGGGCACTAGGGAGAATGTTTTGTTTCTTCCAGCCATCATGGTCAGAAAAGAGCTTTAAAGCATTAAGAAGTAAAGAGGACAGGTTGCTTTGAAAAAATTGGCAGTGCAAAGGTTGTGGGTCAGCTGAGGTGCAGGGTGTGAAGCAGTGGGGGTGGAAGAGCAGTTGCAGTGCACAGGGCTGGGACTGGGCAGCTGAGGATTTGTGGTTATTGAGAGAACTTTACTTGGGCATATCAATGGGATGGATTGGAAGCGTGGATTGGAACAGAGGACCGTTCACAGATTTTAGATGGTGGCCTGGGGAAGATGACTGGGTTGGGAAGGGATGTAGCACAATGGAGGTGGGCTACCAGAGCCTGGTGTGAGTGAAACAGAAGGGGCTTTGGCTGGTAGTGGGGCAAGGCAGGGGATGATGGGTTTGGGGATGCAGCTGTGGCATGCTGGAATAAACCCTCTCACCATTCCCTTGGGCCCCATCTCTGGGAAGGGTAAATCCCAGTGCCACCACCCATGGCAAGGCAGCAAGAAAGCCTTTAGCAAAATGCAAACTTGATCTGTGGCAAAAAAAAATCTCTGTAAGTACGGGCCAAATAAACCCAAGGGACAAACTTTCCTACAGTTCAGGTAACTTGGAGAAGTGCCCTTGAATGCAGTGGGAACACGCAGTGATGAGCAGAACAGGTTGCTCACCCCCAGGCGCAGTAATGCCCGTGTTTTCTCCAGCGCTCCTTTTTATTTTGAATTAGCAGCCAAGAGCAGGTAGGCAGCTCCTGAAATCATTTGCTTACAAGCCCTGATACCCATCTGGGATCAGTATGGAAATCAGATTAAGCTTGTTTGTGTGTTAAATGTTAGGGAAAAAATTACTTGTTCTAATAAGGGACAAGGGCGGGAATGTGCTCCCCAAAGTGGACAGCCCTTATACTGATCTGCCTGAGTCAACTCCGATCACACCAGACCCTTCCCTCATCACTGTGCTGCCTTCCCACCCTTCCAACTCGCCCTTTGCCTCCCACCACACAAAAAAGATGGGATTAAAGAAAAAAAAATACTCCTAGCAAAATGCCAGGGTTTTAAATTAAATTTAAAACAGTTTAATTGCCTAATTGCTCAGCTATTTTGTGCAGTTTATTAACAGAAGCAATTCTTCGGCAGTCATGCCAACATAGCAGAAAATTGGCATTTGAGCCAGGGGGAATTAAAGAGGCAGAGTGCGGAACTAAAACAAAAAGAATGCCTCGAACCTAGTGGAACAGACATTTGAGGCTTTCATCTCATTTTTATCTCTTTCCCTAATCTCCTGCAGAAAGATCAAGGCTTGGTTTTGCTTTTTAATGTGGGAATGACAGTTGCTCATCACCACTGCCTTTGCATTTGGAAAAGTACTGGATTTCCAAGGAAATGAATGTTTAAGGAAGCAGCACATTTACAAAGAAAATAAAATGCAATTCTTGCCAATAATATTGGCATCTTTTAGAAGAGTTAATTCGAGGGCATTTTTCATAATAAACCTCACTGTTAAATATGCGTGTGTGTATTCAAACAAGACTAGCAAATCATCCATATAAATGAATGCAAGCACTGACTGAATAGAAGAGATTAATATTCAGTTCTAATATACTACACTCATCATATGCTCTTTCCTTACCATACAGGGGGAAAAATAGAAAGGAGAGGAGAGGAGAAAGCGGTCATGATGCAAAATAAATAATCCAGTATTTATTGCCTGTAAAAGAGAAATTCCAGTTGACTATGGATGATGCTATTGCTCCGATCTTTAGGGCTGCATCCAAGTACCCATCTGTGGAGCTCTTGGTATGTCCTTGCTGATGTCTCCTCTCTTTTCAGGGTAGACAGCCACTTGGGAAGCTCTTGTCAGGTGTTCTGTAGCAGAGATATTAAGAAGGGAACCCCAGATAAACTACTGGGACTTCAGTGTAATTTTATTTCCTATGTGTATAAAGGATGCAAACAACTCACTGCTTGGGGGAGGATTTCTATAGCTATGATGACCCTACTGTGTCACAGCTCACCCTGCCTCAAACTGAGAGTCCTGTACGCAGCAATCACTGAGATGGTGCCCAGGACACCTTTTGTTATTGGTGTTAGTCAGGGTCAGGATTACACCCCAGTGTATTTAAAGCAGACTGCTGGCCATGGTATGGGTAACTGGAATATGCAGCTGCAGGAGTGGTGTTCACAAACTGAATTCCCTGCTGGTGTCTGGTAAATTGGGGCCACTTAAGAGATGACACATCACAGGTGAAAATGAGCCAGAGCAGAGCCCCTCATTCCTGTGTTTGAAATACATTTCAAGATGCCCCTTTACATTTACAGGAAGGTCTGCTTGAAATAGCAGCTAAATCCTTCCAGCTGTATGAGCACATCACTGTAAACAGATTTTTCCGGATTGCATTCATCCCGTGCAATTTGGCAGGTTTCCTGGGGAGACCCGGAGCAGCCTTCGGGTGTGTCCCCATCTCAGAGGGGCCGAGTTGGAGGTGGTGGCGAGCACAGCCCCGCCCTGCGATGCTGCCAGGGACAGAGAGAGAAACAGCCTCTGGTGCAGCATCACGCAGGAGCTCCTGTTTCAGGCTGTCTGTCCCCACAGCAACACACACAGCACCAGCAGCTGGCGAATGATCAGTGCGTGACAATACCTGGGAATAAAAAAAGGGCAGCACTTGCTAGGTTTGCGCTGAGCAGCGTGCCCAATAAAAGTGTCTCTTCTGTGAGATAATCCCGATGCCTCCAGTGCTGATTGTAGAGTGAGAGAGAAATGCCAGCTGACCTCGCTGGGGCTGAAGGCTCTCAGAGAGCTGATGGACTGATAACAACTTTATCCAGAACACTCAATGCCCTGTTTCGCCCTCAATTTCATCACGCAGATATCTCAGATTTTTTCCCTGTACGTAGAAGGGCATGCTTACATTGCACTCTGGATGAAGCCAGCTGTACTAATTATTCAGTCAGATTAGTCTAACTTCTCCCTGTTTGAATTTTTGCAAACAACTCCACCTCAGATTTAGTTCAGACAAAATATCTTTGATATATTTTGACATATGACATTTTAATGCATTTGTCTATCTGAAAAACTGACATTTTCCATGACACACGGGTATTTCCTGTGAATAGACTTATTTAGGTGCTAACTGTTTGTTTCCAAAACCCAGTTTAAATGGAAAATGTTCACACTGGCTCCATTCTTTCATCATGTGGAGAATAGGTAAATTTGCCTTCTCTCCTGGTGAGCTTTCGTGATGCCACCTCTCATTCATGGTTTGCTTGTTTCAGCCCTTGGCTATAACTGTAGAGGAAAGCAACATAGGTAACAGTCAAATCTCCATATCCTTGGGGTAGAAAATTGGGAATCATGAAGAGCAGTAGCCCTGGTGATATTCAAAACAATACCGCATGCACAAGTGGGTGGGATTTTAACCTAAAGATGAAGGGGAAGCTCCCAGTCTTACCATCCGTTCCCTGCAGGTGTGAAGGGATGAGGTGAAACGTTCTGTTCTTCCAGTAACACAACTGCAATTTCTTCTGGCTTTTTTGCCTCTTGTCTAGAAAAATGGTGAATGGGGCATTCAGCTTCCTATCTGTTGAAAGCTTCTGACACTATGTGATGACCACACATTTATTTTCTCTCAACCTCTGTTAATCTTGCTGTACTGAGATGGTTTATCTCAAGCTTTGCCTTTGTCACCAAGAAAAAGTGCATTTTCCCACGGGAAAACACATGTGCTTGAGCCAGGAAGCACCTGATGAGGTCAGAGAGATAAAAGTGCAGCCAGGACATGGAAAGTACAGCAGCACAGGGCTGCTCTGTGAGCCACAGGACATCACAGCAGCACCAGGCGCTGCTAAGAGGCGTGGGAAGGCATCTTAAGAGCTGAAAGCTGAGATATCTGCTGCCACGGGCCATCACCCAAGCTCCGTGTGCCGTGACATGTGGCACCTGCTGCTGTCCTGCTGCTCCTGCCAGACCCTGCGGGGTGCAGCGAAGGGAGCAGCCCCCAGCTCTCCAGAATCCCCAGAGCAGACACTGCGGGAGATGGATCGCGGAGGCTCCGTGCGCTGAGGAATTGCTGCTCCTGCCTCAGTAGCACATGAAAGAACGCCTTGATGCACCTGAGAAGAAAGAGTTTGCATCACAGCGAGCTGTGCCCTACTTTTCCAGCCCCTCTTGGCGCGGCGCAGACACCGAGCGCGGCGCTCAGAGCCGCTGCTGGCGGCTCCTGCCCGGGGCAGAGCCCTCCTCAAACACGGCCCTGCCCGGCCACAGCTCCGGGGACTTCCCGGCTATTAAACCTAGATCTCACGTAGCCTGCAAGCAGCCCTAAAGCAGCCTGTTTCACAATGAATTTCCACTGATTTTGACCCCTAACTCACTTTGATTCTCTTGAAGATCTCGGCTCCCAGCCCCTGGAGGAGGAGGATGCTGGAGAAGGAGGATGCTGGAGGATTCGCACGGCAGCCTGCGACGCCTCGCGGCCCCAGAGATTTCCAGCTGAACCGGTGCCATTCGCTTTCTGTGTTGCAGTCCCTCTGCCAAGTGCATGTCCTGATTTTGTGTCCTCTAGGTTTGGCACCATGCATCTTGCAAATGCCCCACAGCACAAAGTCCACTCTTTTCTGTGCTCCTTCCGTGATCTCTGGTTCGATTCAATGTGTGTTTGGCAGAAGTCAAACTCCTCTGTGCCTCGCGCCCCAGATGAGTGACTTAGAAAAGAGACTGCAGGTAGCCCCTCAGACCCATCTTTTTACATCCCATGCCAAAGCTCAGAGCATGGCTCGCTCAGGTGCTTTTTAAGGATTATTGAATATTTCAGCTTGCTGGCAATACTAAAAAATTTGTATAGAACAGGTGTGGGAGAAACAGCCCAATCCCCCTCCTTCTCATGGCAGTTTTGGTGAATAGAAAAGTTGACAGGCAAAATTATATTTCACTTCGGTTTTTCAGCTTTATTTAATACTTTAAAACCAGTAAAAAGAGTATATAAAACATATGAACCCCAGAAGTTTCCTTTTTTTAATCAGTGTTTTGAGAAAGAAGGAACTACTTTTATTTATTTATTGATTTCTCCCCACCAATCTGCAAAGTGAATCACCTGACCTGATGTGCCCCTCTGGGCTGAGAACCACTGTGTTGGTCCGAAAATTATTCCTGGGCTTCCTCAGCTGGGTGTAGGTGTAACTACATCAATGGGTGAGAAGTGGCATTAGGGTTCCTCCAGAGACTGGGAATCGTTGGGTGGAGAATGAAGCTGGAGGTCTTCTCTCTGCTCACTTTTTTTGTGTTTCTGCCTCTGAGTTAGTCTGAAGGGCACTGTCTCACATGGCTGGGATGGAACACCCTGCCAGGATGCTCTGGGAACACCCTCCCACCCCACCACCCAGGAGAGGGAACTGATTGGAAAAGGTGGGGTTTGATGTTTGTGCAAGCAGAGGTACTGAGGTGAGGTGTAATCTCCACTACAAATCTGGCTGAATCTCTTTTAAGGGTAAAAGAGTGGAGTCCATGAAGCAGGGAAGATCAAAGTGTCGGTATTTAGATGTGGATTGTAACTGTGAAAAAAGGTTTGGCCCTCAGGCAAATCCAGAATTAAGCTCTCATTTCAAGTCTGATGGTAACAAATTCCCACCAGTGGATCTGTGAGGTGCCCAGCAGCCTGGAAAACACATGATCTGGTCCTGAAAAGCCAAGACTTTTATATGTGGGTTCCAAATAAAGGATTAACATTTTAGAGGAAAAAAAAATTGGATTCAAGTATACAAATCCCCACCACCCACAGTCATAATAATATAGCTTATAGATCAGTGGGAGGTTATGCTCAGGTCATGTCTCTGTTTTCCAGTGTATCCCTTGGATGCAGAACTGGGAAAATAAAAGTTCTCTGGTCACTTAAATTAACTGGAAAAATCAGATATGAATGCATGGCTGAACCCCACCTTCCAAAGTTACTGAAACTTCACATCATACCTGTATCCCAAAAGGAAATGTCAATATTGAGACGATTTCCTAAATTTTAATGTTCATTTCATGGTTTTAAATAAAAATAATGCATAGTTAATATGACAGCCCAGTAATTAAAAATACTTAGTTCCTATTGAAAAGGAAATGGGTTATGACTCTACACACAGGCAATGTATCATTTCTTCTAAAAAAAAGACCCCAAGTGAAAATTTCTTTTAACAGAAATGGTTTCTTTGGCTAATCCACTTCTTCACTCTGCTGTGGCCAAATTGTTTTCCTGGGAGGAATAGCATACGATACAGATCTGGTAGTGTGTTTTATTTTGGACCACGTAATTGCATTAATTGGTACGGCCACTGATCAATGTTAATTAAAAGAAAAAAAAGAAACGAACTACAAAGGCATACCATTTCAAAGCTTTCCAAGAAAATATTTGAGTAGTGAAGCCATTTTAGGCCTGTAGTTAACCCTTCCATCTTCAGCACTGTCAAATAAATCCTCTGCTAGGCTTGTGAATGCACAGTGGCCCCATTAATTTTAACTGGTGCTATCATGGGGCCAGAGAAAGTAAAGAAGTGCAGTTGACTGCAATCATTCTCTCCCTCCCTTCCTCATCTGAAATGATGGAGAATGGATCCTGGCAGAAACATCCGGTATAACCCAATGGATATCTCACTACAGAGACACAGTGAACCAGAAGCTCCTTCTAGAAGAACATGTGGGATGAGTCCTTCCTGTTGCTAGACTCACTGGCCAACTTCTCCTTGTGCCCTGCAGGTATCACATCATTAGGGCTCATTAAGGGTCTGTGAGGGTCCACAGGGAAAACCTGACTTCTGGCAACAGGAATATGGACCGTGAAATACTGAGGGCCAGACTGGGATAGTTTCCCTTCCTTGCTTTGAAGCTGGCGTATTGACAGATTAGTAATGACCTGTGCTGAGTTTTGATGGCCTCAAGAAAGATGTGGTGCCTGTCCTGAGCCACTGAGAAACTGGAATCATTATGGTTTGAACAGCTGTTTAATGCAGACCCTTTTGAATCAGTCATATCCTCCTGCCCCAATAATCTTTCTTGCTAGGAAAACCTGTTGACTAACATTGTCAGAAGTGAGTGTGGGCAGTGGGAAGCCAGGGATGCATCAATTTTCTGACAGTAGGAGCTGCTGTAGCATTGTACGTGTCCCTGCAGACACCCAGATTAATGGTTTGACCTGGTTCCAAGAGCTAAGAAGTGTTTGTGGCAGAGGCTTTGTCACAAAAGGCTGCCAAAATATTCTGCCAGACAGCAATAAACTCAATTTACATTATAACTTAACACTTCTTTACCCCTCACCCTCCTGCCAAGTATGACAACATAACATGCAGGAGCCTGCAGCACAGTGTAGGAAAAACCTTCTAACATTTTCAAGCACAAAATTCCTGTGAAAGACCAACTTGCTTTCTTGAAGAGCTGCTGGAAACTTCTGGAAAGCACTTTTAGTGTTGTCCTTTCTCCAGAAATAACCTCCTGCCTAGCTCCAGGCATGTACAAAAGACACTGAGCAAAATCCCCGTGCTGTGCTCCTGCCCTGTTTCCATTATATCAAGAGACACAAAGGTCCTGGCTCACCTCATGCGACATGGCTCACGCTGTTTAAGAAGTGCAAAAGGAATTTCAGTCAATGGTCAGTGAAGTCTCCTCTTCAGTGGGGCAGGTACACACTCATGTTAAGCACTGCAAAGCATTACAAACTATTTTGTTGCTTATGTTTCTATCTGTATTTAGACCTGAATTAACCAGCACTTCAAAGTATTTTTGAACTTGAGAATATTTTGCTTCTTTCCTGAAGAGCAAAGCCAACAGTCCCCATTAAGGAAGCACAACAGATGTCCAGAGGACACAACGAAGAGCGGTTCATGGAAGCAGTTCAAGTGCTGCTGGAATTCTGCTGTCTTCACCAGTTGCTCTGCTACAGTGACCTCCAAACTCTGCTAAGGGCATTAGAAACACCAGAGCCAACTCTGTTCAAAAAATATTTCACATGAAGGGAAACAGGTTCAAATGTAATGAAAAGCAGAGCATCAGCAAATTGCAGCAAAGCACAAGATCTGCCTGTGTTTCCAGAATAATGAATGTATTGACTACATCAGTTGTGTGTATCTGTGCAGTAGCCAGCCATTTTCAATACTTTTAATGCATACAGCCATATTTTGTCTCCAGCAGCAGACTAATGCTGGAATGGCTGCATTAAACCCTTCATATTTTCTAATACAAGAGATCCCTCTCTGTACAGTTCTGAGGAATGTCCTTTTTTTTTTTTTTAGTATAGGTAAATTCACCTACATGCACGTGGATTCTTCTATGACCTCTTACTCCAATGCTCAGCTTCCTCTGCCTTAGTTTGGAGACCTAATGACAAAGGCCCATCTATTTTCTTCCCCCTCCAGGCCTCGCTGTATCTCTGACAAAGGCCTGGTGACTATTCTACTCCAGTATCTTTGAAGGAAGAATTCCTTGTTAATATGGTTGTCTGAAAAAAGCCCGTGTGTTTATGGCCAGCTGGGACGACAAGCAGAAAGGACACACAGATTTCTGGGTGTTGACATTGACATACTACAGAATTTTGCTGTTGCCACTCCTAAATTTATGAGCAGTTTGGAATGAAAGTTATGCTGTGCAATCAGACTCGTATTTTTTGATGAGCAGGTACAGAAAACCATGTGATACAGAAAACCAGTGAGAAAATGGTGGGCACAAGCTTTCTGAGCTGGAAATGAAAATAAAAAGCATTCCCGAGTGTGTAGTCTGGAACAACACCCATCAGTTTAATTCTAGCAGGAAAATACAATGGTCTCCTGGATGTGTGGAACTGTCTCAAACAATCCACTCTTCCATTAGTGCTAGTGATTTTCTTTCTTTTTCAACACACAGACACAGTTTTATCAAGCACCAAGGCTCAGTAACAGGATAAAGTTATTCTCTCCTCAACTCCTGCCTCCAAACCAGCCACAATGGCTGTCACCATGAGCTAACTCTATCAAAAGCATCTTAGGTGATTCAGGGGGAAGAGCTTAGGGGCCAGCTCATGTCCTGTCAGGGAATAGCCTATAACAACAAGGCTGAGGCCAGGCTTGCACTGACCTTCCTACTGGAAACCCTGTCAAATAGACTGGTCCAGAACACTGCACCCCTTTCTTGCCCTTGGAGGTTTGTGGCTGTGAGGAGTCTCCTGGTGTGTGCTCCGGGCTGAACCTGTGTGGATTTGTGGTTTCACTCTCAGCAGTTTATCAGGCAGGCTGCTCTCACCAGCACAAAGAACTGCTTCTTAAAGCAATCTACAAGGCAAATATCTTTTGTCTCCCTTGTTCTGGTAACAAAGGCAACACAAATTACTAGGAAGGCTGAAATGAAAATGGAGAATGAAAATAATTAAACCCCTCTCCCAGCAGCCATGCTGGGCCTGGCTTTCTGCTCTGGCATTATGCAGTTAGTGCCAGCAGGAGCAGAGCTGGCTCTAAGAAGGACTCTCTAGGTTATCTTATATAGTGCTAATGTAGTTAATATTTTTCATTTTTTCTTCCACGTGCCAGCAAATGGCCTTGTGTGTCTGTCCTGTCAGTTCAGCACAGTCTACACAGTGAGCTGCACTCCGGAGCCCCATGCACCTTGTCAGCCCAAAATTAGCCACGGAAATGAACCTTACCAAGCAGGGGGAACGTGCTGGTCCCAGAAAGACAAATGCATGCTTTTAGTGGGCACAGACACTTATTTCTTGCTGCTGGAGAGCGGTTTGGATGTGAAAACTTACTGGTGCTGGGATACACCTCAAAGAGAAAAATTCCTGCATATGTTTTCTTTGCATTTTCTTTTTAAGGAGTGGGTTTAGCAACCCTGAAAGAGCCAAATATTAGTGCAGATTGGAGACAGGAATCCTGAGGGCAGATACCTTGCTGGATTCCCCACAGAGCTCTGCCAAGGCACTTCATTCCTGACCTGAGCACAGAGGCCTAACTCTGTCTATAGTCCCTGTGCTTGCTTTCAACAACCTCTGACATCACCTCTGGAGCACCCTGCCGTAAGACTTCTCTCCTGACCGGCAGGATGCTGCAGTCTACCAACCTTTATCACTATGAGGATGAAGCCCCCTCTCTTCATCTTCCAACAAACAGAGGGTGAGGCACTTGTCTGGCAACCTCCTTTGCTATCCCAGGTCTGCTTGGGCACAGACAGCTTCTCCCAGCCCAGGACAGCAGAAGAGATGGAAGTGACAGGGGACAGTGGGTGAAATCTCTCAGCTGGATATAGTTAAAGCCACATAAAATTCCTGGTCTCCAAAGATGAAAGCTGCTTATATGTGACCACCCTGGAAGACACTACTGTGGGAGGATTTGCAAGCACTTGGCACTGATTCCACTCTGCTCCCCTTAAGTCTGTGGGACTGCAGCCATTGTAGGAGCAGAGCTTTACCCTCATGAAGTGTTTCGATATTTCTGACTGATGAATTTGCACATTATATATGTGAAGCCATATGTGGCTCTTTCGGAACCGCTCCAGTTTCCCATCCCTTGCAATGTGTTGTGCTGCTTTTAGCACACAGAAACATACGCCTCCTATCACTCACACTGACATCCATCAGTTTGCTTGGACCATTTCTCGACCGCTGGAGGCTGGAGTAGCACTGCTCAAGACAATGGGTTCCTCTTATTTATATAAAATCCAGCTTTTCCCCAAAATGATGAATATGTTCAGAACAGTGGCACACTGGAGGGAAAACAAGAGTGCATTTTTGGTTGGAAAATCAGGGGTATCTTTTCATTTCAATGCAAACATCTTTTAGATCTGCCTGCTGTGTTCAGCTTAGATATTACAGGGACTTCTTCCCATGGAGATGGAGCCTAGAGACCGAGAGCAATGGTCTCTCCAATTGTAAGTCTGTCTTTGGTGCTGTGCTAGGAGCTCTAGTCAGCCATAGGAGTCCTAATCCTTCACAAAACACTGACAGATATTCAGCAGAAAGAAAATCCTTGTCCAGAGCTGTTACAGTCAACGTGCTCAGCATCCTACTCACAAAGGTAAGTTTGGGTCTGCACCCAGCTGTCAAAACAGGCCAGAAGTTCAGATACCAGAGGGAAGGTGCAGGAACAGAAGACAGAGAAGAACAGAAACCTAGAAAGCTACTTATGTTCATTAATTGCTTTCTTTTTTCTCCCATGTGAATAAAGGCACGGGGAATAATAATGGGCTCTGTGCTTGTTAGCTGCAAAACACTACCATCAAGTTTGCTCCAAAACTTCTATCCTCTGTTATGCAGTATACAAAAGAAAAAGGCAAAGAAATTCAAAGGCAGGAGGGAGTCTAAGTTCAACTTGTTGAGCAGAGTTTGATACCTTTGAGTCTCATTAATATTTACGTAGGTTGGGAGAATAGAAACTCTGTGCAACAATATATGTACTCAAAACTCCACTCGGTGTATAGACACACATCTTCCTCTGTACAAGTTTGTAGCCCTTGATGCTTTACAATTCTTAGCAAATCATTGTGCCTCAGTCAGAGTTACACCTCATTTCCCCCTCCCCATAAATATATTACGATCACATAATGTTTTAATAGCTTCACAGGAAAATTGAAAATAAGGCAAAGATGACAACTTCTTATGGATATAAATTTCAACAGCCTGGGTTTTTCCTTTTTTATGAAGTCATTAAACGCTTCAAATTGAACAAAAGGTAGTCTCATAGCTTTGTTTAGCAGGGAATTGGAAATGTGATCAAGTCTATAACTCTGGAAAAATAAACTTAACTTTGTCGACTAATTTTGCTTCCATTAGGCTCCACAATTCAACAGGCAATGATACCTTTTTAAGACGATCAGTAGACATGTTGATGAATTCCCAGCCTGACCATTGGCAGTGATTTCATCACATCTCTTTCATTCACAATTACTTTAAGAAAATATGCTCTTTACTGTGATTGATGGGGAAGGAATGAATTACAGCATATATACGAGAATGCTCTGAAATAAAGCTGTTATTTCAACTTAACTTCTTAATGTGATTCTCTTTTTGTTTTAAAATTAGGGGCTAAATTTTCACATGGGCTGAGTTTGACCCTTTTTTGCTGGAACTTAGTTCTTTGTCCAAACCACCTTCCAACCTGCTGACACCAGCTCGGAATGTTGGGAAATAATGGATGAACACGGCATCAGGGGTGAAAACCAGGGGTTAACCCTCATGGGTTATTTGGGAACAGCCCAAATCAAACCCACCTCATTCTGTTGGCAACCTTAAGTCAAGCCCTCTTTGTTGGTTCATCTCCCACAACAACCACTCATCCAACAGGATGGGCTCAAAGCATTTTTGGAGCAGTTCACAAGGAAGCAGGTGGCATCTTTGGGCTGTGAAGCTTTCCCAGAGCAGTGTGAAAGTCCGTAGCACAAGAGAAGGAGTCAGAAGCAGCAGCTGACAGCCTGGTGAAGATGCTCAGTGTGTGGAATTACAGAAGATGCTCTGCTGGTGGCTAGAAAATTCACATGCTGACTCTTCATGAAAAAAACTACCACTCACATCAATTAAAAAAAAAGATTCCCTGTGAGGCAGAAAGGCATCATCAAAGTACTAATTCTTTCTAAGACTGATTTATTATCTGCTGAGCTAATAGATTAACAAAACAAAACATAAACAGTGGGTGTGATATGCTGGAAAGTCACCAACCCAAAGAAGATCTACATGTAGCGATAAGAGGGGGAAAAAGCCATCGCTTTCTGATTCAACTCATTTGAACTTGTGCCAGGTGCCACAAGGGAATTGTGAAGATCTGGTGCGTGCATAATCTGTATGGAACACGTGTACATCGGTTACTGTGGGAAGCACAGCACATGCAGGGATGCTGCATTGAATACAGGTCAGAGTGCAAACAGAGGAAAAACAACAGTGGAATTGGATAGCACAAAGCTGGGAATAATGAGGAAGCCTTTGTGTTTGTGTGTGCCTGCATGTGCTGGACATGCAGGGGATGTTGTGAAAACAAGCTTTGTCTGACAAGGTTTTTATCACTCCCATGGAAGCATGAAAACAGGCCTGGACCCAGGAAATGACTCACTTTCCACTGAACAGCCCTAGGAGGCAATACCAGAAACACAGATGAATGGAGAGCTGGTTTGGGATAGCATGAACAAAATACCAGTCTCTACTTTCACTGTAGCTGAGACCCTCAAAACTCTCCTGCTCCTCCTGAAGTCCTTTGCCTTTCTTCTTTCTTACCCTTCAGGGTGGTAGCATCCCACAAGGGGTTGTCAACAGCTTATTTCAATCAGATGCTCCCTGAAGTTTTGTGTCAGGGGCTCAAGACCCACGTCTGAGTAGCTGGAATAGTCCCTCTTGTTGAGTGGCTTCTTGAAGAGCAAGAAGCTTGGCCTTAGACACAGGACTATGTGACGAAGTCACATCCTGTCAGTAGGAATGATTTCCCGGACACTAAGTTGTGGTCAGATTTGGGGATATGCAGGGGATGTTTAGTGAGGAACATGAGTGAGGAGACATTTCCAAAAGCTCTCCTGTTGGCAGAAAGAAGGCTGCATAGGTGCACACAGAGCAATTTCTCTTCGACCTTCCAAAACACTGGCACTCAAAAAATTACCTCTTCTCCTCAGCCCCCTCCTGCAACATCAGGTCACCTTCTAGCTAGAGACAGCAGGAACTCCAGACTGTCTGTGGGAATGGACTATTTTAGCAATGAGCCATCATGACTCTACAATGTCCCAGAGCTCCTGAGATGGTCTGGGTGGTCCAGCCCTCCATGGAGCACTGCTGAGGGGCTCAGCACAACACCCAGCTGGACCCTTGACATGGTAATAAGAAAGAGGGAGCTGATCACCACACAGTGCAAAGGAGACACTGCTGAAGTATCTGCCATATTCAGATCTATAAAGCAGCTCCTTCCCAGACTACCTGTGGATAGGTCAGTCTGCTACCCACCCACCTTTAACTGCTTCTGAGCACCCTCTGACATTTGTCAGTGAGATGGCTACTGAGTCTTTGAGGCCAGAGGCATATTGTGGTCTGTAAGACCACATGAACTGTCCCAAAATCAAAGGCAATGTCATGTTGTTTTCTCCTCAACTGCAATCAATAGGGCTTTGGCATGGAAAGAGTGAGCACCTGCACATGGACGCATTGAAAATGCCGACACAATCCCAAACTTGGGAATTACAGGTTTGCCAGGGCAGAATTATCTGTCATGCAGAGAAGCAGATGAAGTCTCAGAAAAAAAAATCCCTTATTAATCAATAGCTGATTTCTTTAAGCAAATAATTTCCAAATTTAGGATCTGTGCTAGAAGTGGGAGACCCAGTAGGGATTACAGCAGCAGTTTCAGAGCACAGAGTACCACCAACATCAACTTAATTTACTGAGCCTTTAGAAGGAGAAGGGTAAAATTGGACTGTGGTACAAATCACGTTGCTACTGTAAGTTTAGTTTGCCAGGCACAAATATCCTCCCAGCCAGGTAACTTAGTGCTGTAAGTTAATGTATGTCAGACTGCCATAGACCCCCAATTTAAAGTTTCCATTTGGCTCAGTGGGAATTAATTGTTGGGTTCTGGCTTCCTCTGTTTTCTTTCTAATGTCAAACACCCATCCAGCAAGAGCTGCAAATAATACCCTCCTAAGGGTAAATTGTGAGCTCATTGCTCGTTTAAGTCACATTGAGTGAGAATACTCCCTGGCTGTGCTCTGTGAATCAAAGACAGAGCATATGCAATCATCTGAAGCAGCAGCAGCAGCTGCATTTCCCAGAAACCTTTGGGAAACCTGACACAATTACCGATCAATACCCTCTCCAGTTAATTGATGAGCTATGGAGCCAAGAGGGAAGAAAAGAAAAAAGAAAAGAAAGATGCTATCAATAAATAATCTTAGTTAGGAAACTGAGGTCTGAGGAGAAGTGCTTGAAGTTCAAGGGATGATGACCATGCCTGGGAGGAAAAATGGGGGGCATTCACAGATATACGTGTCTTTTGAAGATATTGGCCATGGTAGAAACTGAATAAGATGCAATGATGAACCCTGGAGAGAATGAAACCATTGCATCCTCAAGAAAACATGTGCTCATTGCTATGAAATTGCTCCCCAAGGCTCTCATCCTGACCTCTGTGTGCAGATTGACACACAAAGTTCTTTTCTACATTAAACCACTTCCAGACCCATTTCATCATGTCCAGTTAATGAGCCAAGTGTAAAACTTTGAAGAGGTCATAGAACAGAGCAAGCAGCAGCAAGAGGCCACAGCACAAAGCCAAAGAAGATCCTGGCCACTGTCTTCTGGCAGTGACAGCTGTAGCCACGCTGGCTGCTGCTTTTCATCCTTGCTCTGTCCAGACATCTGCAGATGCACCACTCATCACCCATGAAACAACAGGACCAGATCATCCTGTCAAAGAGCGGAGCGCAGAGTCCACCTCATCCCAACTGTGGAGAGAATTGGAGCCCATAGATTAGGCCAGACATGTCTGTCTCTCTGAGTCTGAAACTCAGACTGGAGCTCTGCTCCTCACTCTGCCGTGTGTTTGTTCCATCACTGTGGCTTCAAGTCACTTCACTGCATATGCCACTGTTTCACTCCTCAGAAAACAGGGTAATCTTTGTCCTGACTTGTGTCTTATTGGTATCAGGAGGCTTCAAAACTGACAGCCAGGATAAAGGTGTTGAGAGGGGCTCTGAGCCTGTTGTTTTTACTGAACACATGGGAAAGGCTGTTTTATCAGCTGTCACCTGTGCTAGAGACAACACCCTCTTGTCTTTTGGCAAAGGAGCTGATGTGCTTTTGTGGGTAATCCTGACCTTTTAAGGAGCCATTTCTGAGCCACTGGTTCAGCTGCATCTGTCTGTGGGTTGAGAGCAGGAATGGATGCAGTGCTTTAGCTGGTTAGTCCTTGAATGCTGTGTCTGTGGTGAGGGATTGCAAATCCCCCCATCAGTGCTGAGTTTAAGGAGCAGCCCCAGCCGAAGCTCTGTGGTTTCTAAAGGCAGGGAAATACGTGTGTGCCCGTGTGTGCACACGTGTGTGTGCGTGTAGAAATGGGGAAGGGGGAACAAGGGTACCCCTTTGAAACTCCTTCTTGTTCTTCCCTTTGATGCGATGGCAGGGCCGGTGCTCACACACACAGCTTCTTTGCTTTGATAAATCCATGCCTCACAGGCAAGATTTCAAAGGGAATTTTCAAGCACCTTCCCTCCCCTCTCCTGAGGAGTTTGAGCCAGGAAGGGGGAAAGCCGGGTAGAAGTGGAGGAGTCGAGCATCAGCTGTGGAGGCACAGATGTGATAACCATCAGCAGCACCAAAATCACTTTTGGCACAAGCACAGTGGAAGGACAGGCTCTCATCTCACTTCTGTCTCCCAGGCTGGTGGAAGGTGCTGTGCCTTTGCAGCAGGATTGCCATATGTGCAGATGAAGGAGGGAGTGGGGGACCACCAAATATCATTCCTACCACTCTGGGAGTTTGTTGCCAAGGTCCGTTTGTTGGGTTCTGACTTTTTGGTTCATAGAACAAAAATCCACTGTGATTTCTATTGACTCACCTTGTCACTTGGAGCCTGTAAATGACGCTGTTGTCTCCTGCCTTGGGAGCAGTGCAGTTTAGCAGAAACTATGAAAGGATCCCCGTGTCCCTGCATATGGGGAGAAGGAGGCTTCCCTCAATCCTCAGCCAAAAGAGAAGATGCTCTCTGGAGTCAGAATAGGATTTGGAGATTATGATTCAGGAGTCTAATGTAGGAGCCAGTGGCCTCTCAGGAGAAATCCGGCTTAAGAGTTTTAGTGGGGGAAAAAATGACACATGCAGGAAGAGATTGCAGTCCCTAAAACTTTTGCAGGGTGAAAATTCAGTCCTATTAAAGTCACCATGAATTTCACCATCACCTCCAGCAAAAAGACGCTTGTTTGCCCCTTTTGGTCTAAAAGCTTCACTGAAGTGGGAGCATGTCTGGCAGGGACCAGCAGGGTGAGATTCCGTGCTCCCATCCCCAGCAGCCACACAGGAAATGCTTCCCCAAGAAGCACAGGAGTCTGCACCCACCCAGGAGTGCTGAAATACACCTTCACAAGCCCAGTGTGCTCGTGGTGGCTCCTAGAGAGGAGTCAAGGGAAAGAGGATCCTTGGGAGCTTACCTTTAATACAGATGCAGGCACTGATCTGTACGTGGACAAGATTAAATCATCAAACATTGTGAAATATCATAAGAACAGATTTGCTTTTGCTCTGGGAATTTTACCAGCTCTGCCCAACCCTTCTCAAGGGTGATGCAGGTAGCACATACAAAATTTAGCACACGTCTCCCACAAAGAACACCTTTTCTGCCAGAATAGACAGCAGAGGTTAACTTAATAAACACAGCAGCTCCGAAACGTGCTGCTTTGCTACAGGAAACTCAGAATGGACGGATGAGGAAATGGGTAGATCACAGGGATTCAGTGACACTGTATGAAAAATTTCATAAAGTTCCTTTTACTCAAAACTTCCAGTTCTTTGATTTCTCATGTTACGTTTTCCCTGAAATTATGCACTTTGATGACAGTCCAAACAAAAAAAATTATTTTTTTTTTCCAAGAAAGTCCTAACAATGTGATTTTGTTAGGGTCTTTTTTTTTTTTTTTTTTTAATGGGATAGTAAATTGCCTTTAAAAAATGATTCGAATTTTTATTTTTGGGGGAGGGGGAAAAATTGAGTAATTTTATCATGGCACAGTTAAGAGTAATTTGTAAGTCACTGTCAAGTGTAGAACAAAACCCTTTTTTTTCCCATGTGAAACATTGCTTTCCTGATCTTCCCACAAATCTCTTTTATTTTTCTTTGCACATTTTTTTAACCACACTTTACCCAACCTACTTGCATACAGATGAGCAAAATAGTTCCTACAATACTATTCACAAGCATCTATCTAACCTCAGACTTCTGTCAGGGATACAAAAAAAATTATTTTATTTCTAATGGATTAACAGCCTATCCATTTCATTTTATATTGAGGGATTTGGATTTATTTACAGAGACAGTGGAATATTTGGCTGAATTAACAGTTTTTGCCTGCTTTATGGTGAAAAGCGGAAACCCCCTCCTATTTCACCTTTTATGTGTATTATAAATCAGCTTAAGTTCATAAGGATTTCTATGA
The DNA here is from genome assembly GCF_009650955.1 of Corvus moneduloides. Taxonomy (NCBI): domain Eukaryota; kingdom Metazoa; phylum Chordata; class Aves; order Passeriformes; family Corvidae; genus Corvus; species Corvus moneduloides. Next base: position 11,472,265 of record NC_045486.1, read on the forward strand.
TTTTCTGCTCTAATATGCTCACAGAGCAGCATAAAGGGCTTTAGCCTGAACTGGAAAATGGAAGTAGTCACTATATACCACATATAGCCAACAAGCAAAAAGATATCAATGTGTTCTTGTAGCAGCAACACACGGTTTCCAAAAAAATCCATCCTTAAATATACATTGATTTTTCTGAGATAGGAAACTCGGAGTGAAAAACCTGTAGGAGATAGGGCGGTGGACATCAACTCAAATATTATGATCTGCTGAATCAAATCTGAATTTTAGATTGATCTCACAAGCAGCAGATTCTTGCCTGAACTTCTGTAGTGATTTGAAAAAGATGGTGTTAGGGAGATTTGCATATTATTACAGAGGTACGGAGCCAAATTACCTCTGTCAGGATGAGATAGAATTTCTCCTTTGACTGTGTAGTGCCACAAGACATCCTGAGAGCCTTGGTATGATAGATTGTGTTGGGAAAAGGAGTTCAAACCCCAGAAAGTACCTGAAATAAGCCAAAATGAAACGCTGGTACTTCCTAAAAGAAATTAGTGACCTTATTATTTTGCCTAAGTTGTCTATTTTGCATCAACCTGCTCATAACCAAATGTTGTAATGTCAGAAATTCACATGGGGTTGCAGCTTGCATTTCCCATTAGCTCTAGCAACAAGCTATTTATGTAGGACTTGTCATTGTTCTGTTAGAGTCTCTCCTAAACTTTAATTAATCTGTCCTTTCAACACCCCTGCAGCCCTGTAAAGTGAGGATACAGCTGGTATTCCTTTTTGCATGATTAAACGCCTTGCCCAGGGTCACCCCAGGAGTATGAGACAGAGCCAGGAACACAGCCTCGCTCTTCTTAATCTCAAAGGGCTATCCTTCTTCAAATCTCTGCCTTTGACGGGTCTTGGCAGAGGTTCAGTCAAGTCTCATCCTAAATTCCTTCAACACTCAGTTCACATTCACTAAGAGCTGAGCTCCAGGGGCGTACGATATTGAGCCAACCTGGCTTCTGCCTGTGTTCTTGGCCAATTCGGCTGAGGATGCCATATCTGAGTCAAGCCAAAGCTTTGAATTTTTTGAAATTCATCCACTGCTCATCCTTACAGCTCACACCTCCAGACAAAGGGAGGCAATTTCTTTTCCGGTACAACTAGAAGGAAAAGGAACTTCTCTTTCTGCATGTATTCAATCTTATTTAGCTTCCTTTCTCTCTCTTCTTACAGAATTTATAGTGTATATGGAAGCTATAAAAAGCAATGAGATGCAATTTATGCAAGTAGCATGCTAGTGCACCATAAGTTCCTGTCCCTTCCATGAATTAGGCTGGGATAAATTTTTATGTCTGGGCTTCATGCTGACATGTCTTTAGGTGGCTAATACAGCAAGTGCCAACTGGAGGACACTAAAAGTATCAGCCTTGCAAATCAAGGTCAACTACCCATATAAATACCTGGCCGAAATATCGCCAAATGGCAGTGTCACTGTTCTGCCTTGCCCAAGGAAAAGTGCAGCCATGGCTATTTGTTCCTTTCCTGGCACACTTTGGTGCAGCACATCTGTTCCTTCAGCTGCTATCAGAGCCTTTGGCAACTCCCTGCCCCTTTCTGGTCCTTGCCAGCCTGCTTTGCATGGTGATTTGCAACCCACATCCTTTCAGTTTGAAGCTATGGCTAATGAAACAGGTGGCTGTCATTATTAAGAGCACTTGCTGTTCACTCCTTCTTGATCCACCACTTCTTGCAAGGTGCCAGTGCCATTTCTTCCTTCCACTGTGTCCATCGTGGGCACAATTGCCAATGCCACCACTTTTCTGACAGTCCTGCCATTCCTTCAAAGGGAATGAATAGGCTGCTGTCAACCCAGAATCCTCTTCCCACAAGCAATATACCCTCCCAGCCCAGCAATTCTTAATCCAAACTCTGCCGTCCATGGGGAACGGAAAGAACAGGTGGACAGATGGACAGGGCTGGAAAGTATGGACAGTGACAATGCCACAGCCGCAGGAGATCTGTTACAGCAAGACCTCTTCCATGGCAGAACTGCTGGAGCAGAGCTGGAAATGCTGGAAGGAAGAGCTGACCTGTGGGGTGGATTGCCTGGCTGAGCTGGCCCCATCCCTTGCTGCTTTTCCATTCCCTATTTCACTTCTCGCCTCAAGTGACCAGCAAAAAGTTTGGTCTTGGGAGTTTCAGTCTGAGCAGGGCTTTAGGAGAAAGCACAAAGAACAGTGCAGCAAGCACTCATGAGCACCCTTGTTCCTGCAGAGCACAGAGTGACCTTCCCTGAGAGCAGTCCACTCACCAGGAGATGAAGCCAAATGGAAGGACCACATGGTACTGTGCCACCAGGCAGCTCTCAAAGGTATCCTTATCCTTATCCTTATCCTTATCCTTATCCTTATCCTTCAGCATCAGACCCTGCCCACTGGCCCATCAGCCTCACTGGAAGGCTTCTTGCCGCCAGCTCCTCAAAAAGTCAAACTTCCTTTTCTACTTTAGTAAGCTGTGTTTTGGTCCACTCAAGAGCAAACCTTTGAGAGAACATTTCAGAGTCCTCTTTGGCTACTGAGGAGATCAACCAACTGTTGGGATCAAGGCTGATTTTGAAAAAGCAAGAAGAAATAACTTGTGTGTATTTTAGCACAGCATAGATATGTCTTCTTCTCCTGCCCTACAATAGAATTTCCACTGTCCTCAGTGAAAACACCTCCGTGTTAATGAAATATATTAAATATTGCTATAACAAACAACAATCATTGTGTTTCTTGGAGCTCCCCCAGTCACTGCTCACTGTACATCATTAGTAGAACAGCAAAATAAGATTACAGCTTTATAATAAAAGAACACATCCTGCATGGTAATTTACCCCTTCAGGAGACATCTTCTCAAATTCATTAGATTACAACACTGATTTTCTACAGTTCTTTGAGGAACACAATGTTGAACATGATATGCAGCTCTCAAATCCTCCTGAGGGTGGACATCATTCACATACCCATCAGTGGGGCTCACACAAATATAGGTATGAAATTCAACAGGATTCATCTTCCCCAAAGGCCTCTCCTGGGTAAAAGAGCCGATTCAGGGATACCTTAAGCTCTTCTCTCTTTACACTGAAACATCTTGTTATCGAAGACAGCCTGGGTAAGTTTTTAAAAATCTGCTGCAAACAAAGTTCATTGACTATGGAAACATCCTGCATTATCTCTTGTTCAAGTGTTGTAAATTTGTTCTTTTAGTGACCTCAGAAATTTACTTGAATAATCTTTTCCTGTCGTCCGAATTAGCATTTGATCTTTTCTGTGATAGCTGCTGTGGAAGTGTTATGGTAATGAGAGCTTTCACTTGAAGGAAAGCTCCAAGGAAGGCTCTTCTCAAGTCGTATGTCACTGCAAAACACAAACAGTGTTTTCATGACCACAATTTTCTTTGCTCAAACTCTGATGTAGCCTCAGATCCTTGAAAATTCTCTCTTTTCTTTGTATGCAAGGGAAATTTTGCAAGGGAAATGCAAACCATTCTAAAATACATAAAACAACCCTGGAGGAACTTCAGAAGTCCAAATATTTTGCTTTTCTCCTTTATTTACATTCCATTTGCTTTTTTTTTTTTTTTTTAAGTTCTTTGCATTCTTATGTTGGAATAAAATTATCTGAGAAACCACACAGTCATGCCTTTTCACAAACACAATGTGGTTAAGGAATAAGGAGTAATTTAAGAACGCTCTTAAAATAATCTTGCATGGCAAATCCCTTTGTTTATGAGGATTAAAGAACACGTGATAATTTTTTAAGCTCATTGTCTTGGTGATACTAAAGACATATTCATGGACTCTCTGTAAGTCGTTCTTAGTGTTGAATACACCCAAGGAAAAAAGATTCTTTGTATAGATTTGAATAGATCCTGTGCCACCTGGGCATAACCTCTTTCCCTATTGACAAGTCAAAGGCCTGGCAAGTTGAAGAATCTACCTGTAGATAAGAAATGATGGCTTCCAACACACATCCTGTCAGATTTTATAGGGTTCCCACAAGAAAACCCAGTAGTTCTGGACCATCAGTTAAGTTTCCCTATCTCATATGAGAGGAAAGTGTTCAAGGACAGGTTGGAGGGGGCTTTGAGCAAACTGGTCTAGTGGAAGGTGTCCCTGGGGCAGGGGGAAGGAACTAGATGGCCTTTAAGGTCCCTTCCCACCCAAACCATTCTGTGATCCTGTGATAGTTCTGCACTAAGGTTGTTGTTTGTCTCTCAAATTATGAAGACCAAGAGTAGGTAAGCTGGAAGAAAAGATTTCTGAAGAAAAGGAAGAGGAGGAGGCACTTGGCGAAGGCAGATGAATTACCTGGTACTCATCACACCACTGATGCTGGTGAGGGCCAGTCAGAGCTGCAGAGAGAGATTCTTATTTTATTTCTTCATGTTCCTTATATAAAATGCATCCTGTTGTCCACTCAAGCTCCATCTGTTAAAAAGATTAAGCAACACTTTTAGCAAGGAGCACCACAGCACTGCCAGTCTCTGTGGCTAGGTCTGTCACGGTTTGCAAAGGACCAGGGAAGTCAGGAAGCCCTAAGCCACTGACAAATGATTTCACCCAAAAAGTATGCTGGTATTAAGCTTTTAAAGGCTGGTAAATCTTCTGCTCTATTAAACCCAAACCCACAGAACCCATTAATTGGTGTCTTTCTGACAGTGAAGCGCTGGTTCTAATTTGACATATATTTTATGCATCACTCTACCCCTTAGTTCATAAAAATGATCCAAATTCTCCTCGCCTCGCTGGTTGAGGCCACTTTCCAAATGCCTGTCCATAATCTTAGATGAAAAATTACCGCCCTGGAAAGGTGATGTGTCAGAGGAGTGTGAGATGCAACAACACACATGCAGATGCAAGGCAACAATCTGCTGAATTAAAATTACAAAAAGAGGAAACGATGAACCATCTCGTTAACTCAACTTGTCACTCTGATGGCCTCACTCCATGTAAATAAATAGGGAATGGGAGAAAAAAAAAGAGCATTATTACAGCACAGCTAAAACAAGAACGTACTGGGGTCATCACCTGCTCTAAGTGACATCAGTAATGATATAGCTTTAACCTCATGATGGTTTGGTCACCCCAGCCTGGCCATGGCATTTCTAATGTGTGATCAGACCTGGTGAGAGCCTGGGCACTGCTGGGGAAGGTCTCAGCACAGCCAGTTCCTCTGGCTGTATTGATAGTTCAAGGAGTTCATCCAGACAATGCTCAGTGCTTAACGGACCCCACACTAATCTCTGAGCATTTCCCTTTTCTAAAGCTTGAAGCCATATATGTTCTGTAGTGGACTTTTCTTCTCTTTAAGATTGTCTCCAAATATTGAATGACTTTGCAACACAGAGGCTTTTCTACCTATTTTTAATCAGTTAGTTAAATACAGAAACAAGCTGAAATTCCAGGGTGCACCAAAAGCAAAGGCAGCTGTTCAATACCAGCAGCTCAAAATGATGAATACCACACTTACTTCTATCTGAAACACAGAAAGCAGCTTCACACTTTAATAAAGCCCCTAGGAAAACTAGAATGAAAAATCTAGCCACATTGCTAAGCCAAAAACAATTTAATGGGTTTGGAAATGATGTCTGATCTCATGTTAAACAAGGTCCTCAGTAAATCACCAGGAAAAAAGATTCCTCTGGTGAAAGGGCCAGCGTTCTGTGGAAGGCACACCGAGGCTACCAGCTCATGGGGCTCAACGTGGCACTTCTTATTGGCTAAAATCTACAAGCCCAAGGTTCCTTGCTTAGCTCCAGACTTGCTGACTCTACTCTCTACCCCTAATTACACCTTAACATACTTTTTGTAGGTCACTTTTGGTTACAGGATAGGTTTTTTTTCTTATCCCACCTTTCTTGTACACTCTAAAGCAATGGCAGTGCCTTCTAGCACCCATCCAACAGCTTTATACACAGGTGTATATGGTTATGCTGTATCTATCTACCTATCAATATAGTTCTAGTTACAGCCACAGCTGGTCCAGGATCTCTCTTGTGATTCACAATGTTGTGCTGTGGGGTTATGCCACTTCTTCCTATGGACACGGGGCTTTGTCCCCAAACCCTTTCCTCTCAGGCTGGGAAGGCTGTCAGCTGAAGTTAATGCAAAGTCTTGGGGAAAGAGTTTACACCTGAATATTTCATAGAGCACAAGCATTTCATATTTCATCTTCACAAGACTGATGACAATTTGGGAAAATGATAGCCAAATAATGGCAACAACAACAATAGTAAAAATAACAATAAATGTTTTCCCTTTTATTCTTTCCTTCTTTGCTGAAAATGTGTTGGAAAGGGAGGCATTGCAAGAGCTCTGAACGACCTACTTTGAATTTTCCCATCAACTTCTATTTCTGCAAATTTTCTTCTGCACATCAGCTGCACAGGGAGGGCTGGAGCACTGTGTGAAAGACTGGTCTCATGGGCCACCCTGGCAGAGTGAATGCTAAAGCCTCTCCAACAATGTTGTTCTCAAGTGGTTTCCTCATTTTCTGGACTTTAGAGGTCCCAGTTATTTCAATCATGGATAACAGGATCCACTTATCCAGATGCCTGTATAAGCTCTCAGAAACTGGTGGCTTTTTTGTCTTTTGTTTCTCTATTCTTTCATATATACTACATTTCCCTCAGCATGCTCTAGTATCAGGCCCTTCACTCTGATACAGGACAGCAAAGCTTGTCCCTACAGACTGCAGTCAATTTGAATGACAGCAGCCAAATTTGATAGCCACATCCTGCAAGTTCTCAGCCATCAGAGTAGTTTCAAAAGAAACATGGAAATTTGCTGTATTTTGAATCTAGTTTTTGTTCTTCCTTTTCTATCAGATGCTTGGGGAGCACTGATGGAGATGGGAGGGACTTGGTGGCAAAAAACCAGATTCCCCTCAAAAACTCAGATCAGGGGGCAGAAAGGGCTGATCCCTGAGATGTGTATGAGCATCCACCCTTTTCAGGTCTAAGTGTCCATGCTGCTAATAAGGTTTGAATTGAAATCCACTTCCAGCCACCAGCTGTAAGACTCCAACTGGACCCAGATCAATATGATCAAAGGCACGCTGTGGATGGTACTCAGAGCATACCCCAGACCTAAGCATAGCACTCCTTTAAAGCACGTTCTCACTGGGATGCTGCTGGTTTGGTAAAACTCACATTTCTTTAATCCTAACTCCTAAAAACTCGCTCCTCACGCCTGCAGTTGCTCAGTGCTCTGGGTTGCTCATGGACATTTCCCTATCCACAGCCAGATGGAAGCAGGCTGGAGGAGGCCAGGTGGCATGTAGAGAAATGACTTTTTGTCCCCTGCACCACGAGGAGGAGTTGTCCTCTGTCACCTCCCAGTTTCATCCAGCTCTTCTGTTTGCCTCCTTCTTCTCCACCCTTCCTCACCCACTCACCAGCAGTAGCAGCTGTCCTGCCCTGAAGGCACAGGTTTTGTTCTCTGTGCTAAAGGAGGGTCCCAGTAGCCCCTCTGAGGTCTTCATCACCTTTTGATGCAGCTATACACCAGGGGATGTGCTCTCATGATCTCTTCTTGATGTCTCTTACTGAGGATCCGAGGGGCATGAAGGGTAGGAAGGAGAATAGTTGTGAAAGTGACATTTCCTATCCATATTCCTTTCTGTGTCATGAAAACACACTTCCATCCCCTGTAGCATTTAATCATGTGGCTTTAACTTTCCTCCTGGCACACAGAGGGAGGGGGAAAGTCCCTGGCTAAACTCAGAATGCCATTTTGTGGCAATTTATGAACAAACAAGCTTCCCATCAAACCAAGCCTTAGAAATGTCACTCCAGGCTGGCACTAAGCAGAGATTAAACGATGGATTGTCAACCTTCTTTTTTTATTTGATGTTTTGAATTTCACTGTTCCTCTCTTTCATTAAAAATGAACTAGAGGAGGAAAAAAAGCAGAATAAAATAGAATCTTTTTACATCTAAAAGTCAAGATAATTATCTCTTATATCCAACCCACTCCTCCAAGACTCTGAATGAAGCCATCATTAAAATCTGTGTCCATCTGGTGACTTTTCCACAGCTAATTAGGTGAAGAAGTCAGTTAACAGATATGTTCTGCTGAAATATTTCTCTCTCACTCCGTCTTTTTAAAAACTTCCAGACATGGCCCATGTACAACCTAGATGCTGTTTATTCATCCCTCAGGGTCTAGGAGAACATGAGGAGAGACAGGGTGGGAGATGGGTGCTTGGTAAGATGCTCACCAAGGCCCTTTCATGGCATCAGGGCTGGGAAAAAAAGGAGGAAGGGGATGCAGGAGGCAGCAGGTTTGACTGGTGCTGTGCAGGAAGCCCTTTGGGGAGCTGGTTGGATGTTTTGCTGGCAGTGTTTCAGTGCATTTCTGCGTGGGGCTTCTTTTAATACTGTGATTTTCTCCCCGTGGTTTGTCAGGCACTCAGCCAGCCTACTAAAGACTCTCTACCAGATCCCCATCTGCTGCATTTATTAGAGCTTGTCACCCTAACACCTAGAGGCTGCAAGGTATTGATTCCTCCTGCGTCCAGATGGATGGTTCACGGGATACCCCCTCCTCCCCCTGACCCTGCACCAGATCCTACTGTTGGCACTTTGAGGACTGCCAGTTTTCAGATAGCCTCAAACTCACAAGAAGGCTCCTGTGGGAGCCCTGCAAAACTGGATATGGTTCATACTGGCTGATATAAATGTGGGAGAAGGAGTGAGCAAGGTGCACTGACCTCATTCCCAGCTCAGTGCTGGAAGCAGCATCAGTCTTTGAGTGCTGAAACCTTCTCTAGGGTCACAGGAGAAATATTCACCCAGCCTTGCACCTTAAGAGAGCTTGGAGCTCCTGTCAAGTGGGCAAATGGCTGAGTGTGGCAGCTGAGGGCATAAATCCCTTAATGATTCTGCCATCAAGCACCCAGAAGGTCTGGCCAGTTACACACATCGCCCAGGGTCAAGGACAGCTGACTGATGGACTTTCAGAGCTCACTGTCCAGTCTCTCACCCACTCATCCAACTTATTTTTCCCTTTGCAAATGTATCTGGCAGAAGCAGGTGCCCTTTTCCACAGAGACCCCAGAGTTCACGGCCCCACAGCTCATAGCAGGACACACAGCACTCTGGTTTGGGGATCAGGCATGCAAGGAATTGCTGGCAATGCCATCTCCTGTGTGTGTGTAACACAATTCCATGACTACTACACATCCATCACAGGAGTGGGAAAGGCCCTTGGGATTTTGGATGGCTTTTCTAGCGTGCTACATGGCCCCTCCCAGCTGGACAGTCGGGCTGCACTGCTTTGGGGCTCAGCAGTCTCTATTCAGCTGTGCTGTTTGAGAATATAAACCCCTGAGAGCAGAAAGCCTGCCTTGCTCACTCCCCCTCTCTGGAAAATGTCTGCCTCAGTTTGGCACAATGACATTAATGTGGTTATAATTCTAGAGGGATTGTAACAAGTGAGCAATACAATAACTTCCCAATCTTCTCTCAAAGACAAGTAACAGACCACAAGGACTCTGGCTCAAGGGAAGCAGGATACACTGACCCAAAAGGTCTTGGCTGATTTTAATTTCTTTGATTGAGTTCATGAAAAGAGAAAATTACTGGAAGGATTTTCATTGTCATTTACTTCTAAATTTTGGGGTTAAGTGTTAAGAGAGCCCAGAAGGGTTAATGTTCACCAGACTTCATTTCTAGCCAATGATTCCCTGCTGCTCCTACATTTACATCATGCAATGGTCATTATAGCTAGAGATGAGAAAACTTGATAGAAGAAGCTCTCTATGGACAAGGGACAGAAATAGAGCTGGGGGAGGAATTGAACTGTAGCAAGGGAGGGATTGCAGGCCATAAATACATCACACTTCTTAAGTACAACCATAGCTCACTACAGCGTCATCTAAACTACTGTGCATCCTGTTTTGTGCTCCACTGTTCACAAGCAGTATAGGAAAAGCTGTACAATTCAAACACACAAAGAAAATGAACAAGGACTATTTTCTTGAATGTTACTGCAGTTTTCAGGAACACTAGGTTTCTTCAAGGCCGTGCAAGGAAGGTGCTGAGCCAATTAAGATATTTTTCATATCTCGTGATAAGTTCACTGTATTGGAGTTAACTTTGCCTTGTACATCTTGATCAACAATGCAATATCCCTTATACCAATTTAATTTTACACTGCCAGCAAGATAAAGGCAATTTATAAGTTTCAATGAGGGCAGACTGGCTGGGCTCCAATCCAATCCAGAGAGTGTAACGTTTGCTGGGGAATTGCTCAAGACCTTAATGTCTGGCATATGGTGAGCTGCTTTCATTTCTGACCTGTGCAATTAAGGTCAGCGGCAAAAATTACATTAAAACAGTTCTTTATTAATCATGTTCTATCTAGGGCAGATGATGACAACCTCTAAGCACAGAGACCCAGCAACCACAAAGCAAAATACTGTGAATTTCAAAAACCAGACATTAACAAAGCTTTGCAGGACATTTTCTTCAGTGTTTTGCCCATGGCTTTGTAACAATAAAGTGTAGTGGTCACATCCTGGGGAGAACAACATGCAATCAGTGCTAGATGGTGATATTCATTCAAAGTGTGATGTATTTCAGAGGCATGTGGCAAGAGAAATCCATGGGGACTTTATGGCTCTCTACTCTGTTGAAGAACACATTCTCCAAGCAGGCACTAATTTCTGAAATGGCTCTGGGTATCTCTTCACACACATGCCTGCCCTAAAGACCAACTGATCTCCCTTTGACATGCTGTGAAAAGTGTCTCTGGAAGCTTGTGGTCAGCAAAAATTTCATTTTCCTGAAACTCAGCTCTTCACTTTCCCCAGACAGGTGCAAATAAAAGTAAATTCACAATGCACCATGAATTTGCATGATGTACTGGGGAGAAGGAAGCCACCCCTTCTTGCTCCGAAGGAATACCCCCACATCACAGTCTTCTTCTGGACCTAATCCAAAGTCCACTTAGTGCCTCAGACATTGGTTTAATCAATTTTTCCTTGGATTTTGTCCTATTCTGTCATGACATATCCCCTGACCTTGCAACGTGAACACTTGCAGCAGAGGCCTGTAGAGCTACTGACCCATTTGAACTGACCAACATATACTCTTCAAATCATCAGGTGTTTCATCCTCTCAGGGACAAGGATGATTGTTTCAGGTTTTTGTTACTGATGCAGTGATGTTGTGACCTACAGTGTCACAAGTTCACACCCAGTACCTGGAAAAGAAGGAGCGACCACAGGAGGAACAGCCTGAAAGCTCCACTGAGCAGAGCCCCAGTGATGATCCTGACCCACAACAGGAAGGCAATGTCAGAGTCAACAGAAACAGAGAGATGCTGGGTCTGAAATATGAAGTAGCACAAAAAAACACATTGAAAATTAAATGAAAAATAGAGGAATCCAGGCAAAGGCAAAGATTAATTTATAATTTCTATCAAGAGAAATGTATAAATGAGGGAAAGACTGTCTGAGCCCACATATCTTTATTCCAGCATTCCCAAGCATCTGCATTAGGTGCTAAGAATAGCAATACTATCTCATCTCCCTTCTCTTTGTTGTACACTACTAATGCTAAAAGAAAGAAAAAATAATGAAAACAAGGCGTTCCTGTCCCTATTGTTCATTGAAACATAAAAAAGATTCAATTGAAAAAGAAAACAATAGCCAAAAAGTTCTGTTTTACAGTTAAATATCTTCACAATCTCAATTAATAAAAATGAAGAGTAAAGCAGGATTTCACCAAAGCTGGCCAGCCATCAAGAAGCCATTCTGGTAAGACTCTCCCTGAAAATACCAACAATCTGTCTTGGTTTTGTGGTTTAATTTTTTATTTTTTCCCCTGCATTCCTCCTATTCTTGCTCACTGTAATTAGCCCCATAACTTTTGCTTTGAATAAATATCTTTGCTTCTCCTCTCTCCCCTTGTCCACCTCTCGGGAATATTTTCACTCCATTTTTTTTCTGTTTTGTTTTGTTTTCTTTAACTAATTCCTTTTTTAAACACTACTTGCATGCTACCCTGCCCCTTCACCTTGCTGGTGTGACCTCTTTCTCTTTCCATCTACCTGATATGTGTAGCCCAGGGCTTCTGTTATCCCCATGATAGGTTTATTTATCACACTCTAATGATTCTTCTATCCACGCTCCACATCTCAAAGGCTAGTGCTCAGGGAAGAGGGCAAGAGGTTGCTGTGTAGCAATTTTTGTTTATTTTAAATCTCAGTAAACCACTTGGGCCAGAGAGGCAGGAAGAAGAAACCTGTGTCATCTTTTTTTTTCTTTTTTTTCTTATATTAAATGGAAAAAATACACCTGCAGCCAAGGCTTTTTGGCACATGAGCCCTCCTAGCCAGAAACATCTTACTGCTTAAGCAAAAAGAAATGTGCAGCTACAAAGCGTACTTTACTCTAACTGTATGACTTTAACAAGCAACAATATGGACACAGGTAGGACTCGAGCTGTACAGGCTTGAATTGCAGTGAATACGCTGGTGTGATGTACTCTAGGTACAGATAAGCTCACAAGCCAAGGCTTTAAGCCCTTGGTCCTAAGGCTAAGCTCGGTTTCAGGGACTGAATTTGGTGGGGGAGCAGGGCTGTATTTCTCTGTAGCCAGCTGGAGAGGGCAATGTAAAGTTTCTCCAGGCTTTGGGCTGCCTGCAGGAGCAGATGTAGCACCAGGTCCTGCAGAAAGCCAGCTGATGCAGTCAGCCCATCAGTAGGTTTTGAGCAAATCTGAGCTATCACAGCAAACACCCACCAAATCAGTGCTTTGCCTCGTGCAGCCACAGCAGACCTGCTCCTGTGATGAAAGCTTTAATGGATTTGTTTTTCATCAAACCAGAGGGGGAAGAGTTTATGGTGCTGTGGTGGGAAGTGATTGCATATCTTCAGTTCCATGTCAAAGTGACCTGTATCCAACCAGAGAATATTTTATAGATACCACCAGCAGTGGTGTAGTCTGTGCTGGGGACAAGCAACAAACATCTGTCACAAATCTGAACAGGGGACAGCTCCTGTTGGTCAGTGCACAAATGAAAATCGTAACAGGAGTAAAGACTGAGGACATGAAAGGCAATTAGTAAAACCTCTGTAGCATTCAAGGTCCTGGGAACTTTTCATCCATAGAAGTTGAACAGCCCTTCATTTCACCTTCCAATAACTTACAAGCCCATTAAAAATATATATCTATGTATTACCTCACCCCTAACCTTCCCCAAAACCAAATCTTTAATCAGCTACACCTCTAATGCAGAATCAGCAGCAGCAGCAATGAAGAATGACCCTGTAGCAGCAGCCCCGTGAGACAGGGATTTATTTTTCTTTTTCTCTCCCCCTTTTTTTTTTTCTCTTTGCAGCTCAAATTGTGCCTTTGAAACATCTTTAAGCATTGGAGCTTTGTCCTTTTCATTTCCTCCTCCTGTTTGTGTATTTTCAAGATAGAGTCCCTGGAAAAATTGTTTTCATTGTTATTAGCAAGTCAGACATTTCTGCTCCTTCCTAAGGTTTACATTATCCTCCTGGGCTGTGCTGCTTTGAGTCTGGACAGTACTTGGCACATGTATTCCCTCTCTGAAAATTAAATCTGAAGGCACCACTGCAATGCAAAGAACACTCAGAGCAGAAATTATAATCCTTTTTAAGAGCTCTTCTTATTCCAAAATATGCCCCATACAAAATGTCTCAAACTCAGCTCTTAAACTCAGGGTGACCCAAAGACTTTTAACAGAAGGGCTGAAGGCGGAACATAAGTTTGCTGCTGGTAAGTTTTATTCCCCTTCATTGGAAAACAATATTCATTAGGCAACTGATTTTTATGTGTCTCCAAATCAATGTTTTGCCAGAGTGTAAAAAGTGTTGGCTGTTAGAAATGCCAGCTCTGTGTTGTGGCACTGATGAGGATGTGGACAGGGTGAGGATGTGGACAGGACAGCACAGCTCCACCAACCCACCTCAGCCCTCACAGGCAGCATCTTTTGCTAGTCCAGCCTTGCCTACTCACAGAACTCAGTCAATGAGCCCCATGCCTGACACTTCCTGTCACCCCAAGAGATCACAAGGGGCTGAAGATAAAAGACAAACTTCTTTGACCAGGGAAAAAAAAAATTGAGCCTCGATGGCCGCTTCCAGAGGAGAAAGCTGGTTAACTAATGCCTTCTATCCTGGAACAGATCTCAGTAAAAACCAAAAAGCCTTACAGTACAAGTTTTGGTATTTTCTGTACAATCCTGCTCAGCATTAGTTGTAAATCTTATCAGGGGATAGGCTGTTTGTTCTCACACAAATAAAATAACAAATGGAGTGAAGATGGCAGAGAGCTGACAATCACCAGAGGCAATGCAACACTCAGGGCTCTTGGAATCAGAAGAACTATTCAGCTCAAGAAGCTTAACAGCTCTTCATTTCTCTCTCCAGAAACTTATGAGCCCATTAAAAATATATATCTCTGTATTCCATCCACCCAGAAGCCTTCCTCTTCCAACCAGCTGCGCCATTTAATGCAAACTCAGCTGCAATGAAGAATGATCCTGTAGAAGAACCCCAGGGAAAAAGCTTTTTCTTCCTTCCCTTCCCTTCTTCCTTTTTGCAGACCCAGTTGTGAGTCTGAAATCTCTCCAAGCAGCTGGCACCTTGTCTTTTCTTTTTTTAATTTTCTCCTTTTTTGTGTGTGTTTCTAGGCAAGGTGGCTGCAAGAGAGGCTTTCATCTTCATTAGGGCCATACGTTTCTGCAGGTTCATTAGGCTCCTTTTTTTTTTGCTATTGGTGTGCAGTTGTCTGCAACAAGAAAAATAGCCTCAAACATCATTAGTCTGCTAAAGAAAATTTCAGTGCTCCTTCCTGGGGCTTTGGGAATTTGTGCTGTGTTGAAACTTCAGCAAAATCAGGAATCTGACATCGGGCTTCTTCCTTTATCCTTTCTCATGCACCTCGTGACAGACATGGCTCCTCAGGGCCTAATCTTGCCTTTACATAAACTGTGCTGTAGGCTTAAATATAAGCCAGGGCAAAGCAAGACCCTGATGTTTTTCCAAGGCAGCAACACACCTGCAATGATCGCTCCCTGAGGTGAGAGCTGACCCATTCATCACTAGGGGTGTTGACTCTACACATAAAAATGACAGCTTAAATGGTATTTAATGATATTAGCTATTTCCCAGCTGATCATTTTAGCAGATTCATTCAGCCATGTGCAAGTTGGCAAAGCTTGGGGCAAAAGGCCACACCTGGCCATTCAGAAACAGCCCCCTTGGTAGCTGAGTGCAGGTGAAATGGGGGCCCATTTGCTGAAGAGCTTTTCTTCTCACGTCAGCAATCAGGAGGCTCCAGGCCCCTGCTCTGCTGACCCCAGGGCTAATACACACACATACGGTGTGCAAGCTCCTTCTAATGGCTTTTGGCTTGCAATCCTCTCCTCAGCATCTGTCTTGCTTACATTTGATGCCAGTATTTTTTCCTAATTTATAGACCAAATAAATTAATCCATGACCTCCCAGCAGACATCCTGCTGTGCCCTGCTGAACACCAGGATTATTTCTAGTTGAGTGAATTAAACAGCCTGGAAAACCCAAAAGACCATTTAGATTCTAGAGCCTGAATGTTGGTCCTCCAGAAATATTGGCCAGTGCTTGAGGTAGAGGACATGACCTTCCATACCAGGGGACTGAGGGCTCTGCTCTCAAGGATGACTTCTAATCAACCCAACTTCTAATCATGTGTCAGTCAACCTGCAAAGTCAAATTTATGTAATCACCTTCTTCATCCACACACTCTATCCACTTTACCCATCTTTACAGTTGATCCCAACTCCCATTGGATTCTCCTGGCTCTCCCCCACACTTCTGGCTGTGTGTGCACAAATACTGACAACTGTTTTACTCTCATCTGCCTGTTTTCAGCAGGACTGAGCCCCAAGGTCATCCTGCTTCTGACACCTCTCTCCATGGAAGGACCCATCAAATTTCCTGCAATAAACAACGCTTCATCCTCTGCTCACCTGGCTGTGTTTCATATATCTTTTGCAAATGACCAGTCAAATGACAAGTTGCTGCCCTCATAAACTTTCTTAAAGTGCCTTCCAGACACGTGGTGGTCTCTGCAATGTGCTTAGCTTGTCACTGATCTCCTCATATATGGTATAAAGAAATAATCTTATCCATGCAATGAGAAATTGGAACTGAGGATGTATTGTAAGCATATTTCATTAAAAAAAAGTCCTCAGATGTAATTGCTCAAACTAGACAGGAAACTAATTGAACATAATAACTGTGGTAAGGCTCTGTGCTTCATAGCAGAGGCAGCACTGTTGACTGAGTTTTATCTGGCATTATGGCACATAGGTTCCACAGAGAATTGTTTGCATCCCTGGGAAACAGCCTGCAGCCTGGACAAGCTTCACATAAACTGCGTGGCCGCCAATCCCACCTCCTTGAAAGTAGTAAGTGATTTTGAGAGATGTAATTATATAAGGTTGCTGTATCCAGCTATTTTCTAAATAAGCAACTCCATTTTTACCTTCCTCTTTAACAGTTTTTACTCTACTGATTGGTGTTGTGAATACAAAATTTATCACATCTTGAGTGAGAGCAGGGGATTCAGGGAGAGTAAAGTAAAGTGTAATTTGACATCAAAATAATTCACAGAGAAGCCGCTTCACTGACTGTAAGATTAATTGTCATATTTAATGCATTATAAACCTCTACTTGTTAATTTATGTCAAGTCACCCCAAGATTTCCAGGCTGTTGCATCAGGCAGTTACTGCTTTCAGGGCAGCTTGCTCTAACATTTAGGTGCAGCTTGGCTATAGTCCATTAGGATCTTACTGCTCAATTACAAAAGGAACATTAAAAAATTATTTCATCTCATGGCATCGATAATAAATCAGTTCTTCAAGACCAAGGTTTCTGCAATGGTTGACTGACTGTATTTTAGCACATCTTTTACAAAGCCTTGCAATCCTGTTTTGGAAACCTTGAAGCTTTTTGAAACCTCGTTTTTGTGCACCTGGATTCCTGTGACCCATCCCCAACTCAACCCCTGTGCAGATTAGAACATCACGTTTTCCCAGATCTATGGGTCTGCTTGTGCCACAAAACACTGGCAAAGCCATTGAGAGGTTTACGCCTATTTTCCCACCCAAATTTTAAGAATGACCCCTAAACATCTATTATTGTCCAGTGTTTAAGAAAAGAGATGGCGTGAGCTAAATCTTTGATCTGATTTGGCACGGACCTCCTTGGAGCACAGCTTTGGTCCCCGTCTGCCTGTCTGTAATAGGGATGAGGGGTGGGTTTGGTAACAGTTGTGTAAAGTCAACATCCATGACAGAGGGGGGAGGCCCAGAAATCTGTTTTTCACACAAAAGGACTCAGAGAACCCCTTCAGAATCATCTGCACGGACTCTCCATGCTGTTTGCTGTGCTGCACAGTAAGCACGTTTCCCTTCAGACAAGGGCAGATCACAACAGGCAAAGGAAACCTCTGTTTCAAGCAAATTTAAAGACTATCCATGCATGCTTTAGAGGCACAAATTAATCCCCCCCTCTCCCCACAAACCAATCAAACAGCAGTGTTGTAAACGTGGAGACATGAGAGTGCAATCCCCCTCCCCGACTCTCTCTGCACACCATACACACACACACAGAGTGTTTGTCTCCGGGTCAGTGGGAAAGTTAATTAGAAGAACGGAGTTTCTTGTGATGGAAGATGCCACCCTGTTATGATTCTGAGTCCTCTGTCTGCTTCTGATGAATTACAAATGACAGCGAGGGAAGTGAAGGACACCAGCAGTGACAGTTTGTCAGCCACACTCACTCCGCGTACAGATTTTTGGGTGGATAACTTTTTCCTTCTCTGTTCATTTACACCGCTCACTACGACTTCCTTCCTCCCCTCTCTGCCTCCTTTCCCCTTCCTTGCCTTCTCCAGCAGTGACTGGAAGGTGAAAGAGAGGGCAGCCTCTTTGATCAGACCTCGTGAGGCTCAAAGGATGGGATTGGGACGGGGCAGTGCAGGAGACCTCTGGATGGGGCTTTCAGATGTGGTGACGGTGCTGCTGAGCAAACAACATCTGATGGAGCAGGTGCAGGGCTCTGTGCTCAGCCGTCACTTGCCACCAGACAGGCAGGCAGAAAAGGAGCCCAGCAGTGAAATGTTTCTTATCAAGAGATGCTGCTTCTTTCCTCCAGCCTATCAATCAAGAAGCCAGCAAGTAGACTGGAACAGGGCTTGCTCGTTGCTGGTTCTTCATTCTTCTTTGTACTTTTGCAAGTTGTTCATCTACTGCTACAAAGTTCTTGTTTTCCTTAAGTGTATTTTTAATGAGATGTGGCTGCTGCTCTCCTGGTATATCATGGGCTGGGCAAAAACATACTCAGCACAGTGTGATTTCTCCCATCACAGTATTTTTTTTCCTGCCAAAATATGTGTCGCCCAAATACCTGTTTCTTACCCTTAAAAAAAAAATAAAATAAAAAGAGAGAGAGAGAAGCTCGTTTTAGTGAACTTTGAAACTTGAAACAATTTTTTTTAAAAAACCCTTTCTTTGAAGTTGGAAACACATTTCAATGAAGTTCAGAGGAAGAAAATTCTGATTTTATTTTCTTGAAAATGACTGCAAGATAGATCAGTTTGGGAAGAAATAACTTGTGGGCTATGGAAGTTTTCTCACGGCAGCAAAAGCTCTCTGAGTGATTGGAGTGTGCTTCTATTCTCCCAAGTGCTTCTCCTTCACAGAAGCAGATAAAACATGCAGGGGCTCTAAGTCTTGATCTAGGAGCCAGAATAGGGATTTTAGCACTTATTTCAAAGGATAGAAAATTAAACAAATAGCAATAGAGAAGGGTATGTGTTCATGAATCAGATTATGATCATGCCTGAGTGAAGACAATTGGTTGTTAACTCTACTCCTATTAAGGTTCATATTCTGAAAGGCTACACAGCTGCTAAATAAAAGCTGAAATAGATTTCTGTGCTAACTTCAAGGTCATGTTTCTGCAGCATTATGGAATACATTAAAATGCTCAATTTATCCTCTGTAACTCACAAAAATATATAAATGTAGCTTATATTAAATAAACCTTTGCCAGGATCTTTTCGTTTCTCACTTTTTCTCCTTTGACCTCTATACTTAATATAAAAATGTATTTCAATATGAGAAGATTTTCTTTAATATATTTGCTCTTTTCTCAGTGGGAGCTGTCATTGCCCACAGGGAAAAATATATATAGAGTGTCCTCTTGTCCACAAAATTCACTGACCTCAATCCAGCTATTTATTGTCCTACCATAAGAGCCCTGATTTTCTTTGTATGAGCAGGCATGTGCCAAGTTGTTCACAAATAAGGTGATTCCTTTACCTCCAGACTAACTCAGTTTGTTGAGAGGAACCCTCACCATGCAGGGCTGGAGTTTTGAACAGCAGAATTCTCAGTCCATGTATTCAGGGGCAATCCAAAAAATCACAATCAGGCACTGGAGTGTAAATGAAGACAACAGATGCAGTTTTTTGTTATTACTGCCTGCTGCTGCAGGAATTAAAGGGAAATGTCCCTTAATTTAGTAAGACATGCTAGAATCCTTTAGGGAATGTTTCCAGTAAGGAGAGTGCAGCACCCTGCTAAAATGACCATATGGCTCTTAGGCTGGATTGGGATTACATCTGACCAGTTTGGAGCACACACAGAGATTGGCCATCTTGGCTCCTGCCAGGGAAGATACAGCTTCAAAAGTATATTGAATGGGATGTCTGCTGAGTCGGTGCTTCTTTCATAGTGCATCCATCAAAAATCCTGGTCACTGAGTGCTTCCCAGTACCCCTTGCGTGGGAAGAAAGACCAGGATTTGTCCTTTGAGGTAGACTCAGACTGGAGTCAGAGGCACAGCCATCTCTGAGTTTGGGGAAGCTGAGGATCAGCATCAGATCTCTCTGGGTTCAACCAGAAATACCTCTTGCTTTGTGCCATACCTGAAATTTCAAACTGTCAACATTTTAGTCCTCTGCCATGGATGGTGCTGTGGTGCAGATCCAGAAAGAGGCCCCTTGCCAGAGCACTGAGCACTGAAGGGCATGCCAGAACCAGGGGACCCTGCCCAGGAAGAGTCTCTGTGAGCTGAAATAACCACTATTTTTATTACCCTTCTGTCAAGTCCTGTACTGCGAAGAGATCAACTCCCAACCATTTACTTTACTGCTTCCACCTAGATGGAATTTCACGGGACAAGTAGCTTTTCTGCTAACAAACCAGCTCTTGCTCCCTCTACCACATTGTCGTGCAAGGGACTCCCTTGGCTCTTGCAGACCTGGCAGTGCAGCAGGGAGGCCTTTGTTCACCTCCTTGCTGCATCCCTTGGGCTGCCTGGCAGCACCATGTCCCACGGGTTTTGCCCTGAGCTGCTCTGCCAAATGGCTCCACATTTTGAAGTAGAAAAGGAAGCTGTTTCCTGCAAACAGATTATGAATTTAAATATTTCCCTGAGCTTCTGTTCACAGGATTTCTAATGCACTGGGCATCAGCCTAGCCCTCTGATGAATCAAAGTCATTTTGCAAAAACAGCACCTTAGTGTTGCATATATATTGCCCTTCTACAGCTTCCCTGATATATTTATTCAGTTTACTAGTCAAAACCAGTTTCATGCTACACTAAGCCCAGCAGGGTCAACACCTAGCCTATGAAAATCAAGCTGTCTTTTTCCTCTCTGCTTCATACATCATCATCAACCAAAGCTGGATATTAGAAAGTAGCTTTTGATCCTGGAATGATTATTGCTGCTGCTGCCTGAGATATGGCAGGAAGAAAGACAAGGAGAGGAACATTTGAGTTTGCAATGGTTAGATCCTGCAGATATGGGGAAAAAAAGCAGGTGCAGAGTGGCTTGTCATGTCCAGTGAGAGCACCATGTGGACAAGGTCTAAGGGTGTCTGTGCTGAGGCTGCAGATGCTGCTGTGGCTTGGTAGGAACATACAGAAACACACCAGCACAGAGGAGCTGGAAGAGCTGCAGTAGGAAAAGCCCTGCCTGCACATAACACAGATAGGAAAGAAAAGGAGTAAAGGACTAACTTAGGCTTCAAACTGAAAGAGAGTAGGTTTAGATTAAGCAGAAATTATTTCCAGTGGGGTGGCGAGGCACGGGAACCGGTTGCCCAGAAAAGTTGTGGGTGCCCCGTGCCTGGAAGTGTTTAAGGCCAGGTTGGATGGGCTTTGAGCAACCTGATCTAGTGGAAGGCATCCCTACCCACAGCAAGAGGGTTGGAACTGGATATCTTTAAATCCCAAACCATTCTGGGATTCTGTGATAGGCTGGTCCTGCTCAGAGGTGTCAAATTGCTCTGCCACCAGTGCAGAAAATCAGGAGTTGTATCTGACTATCCAGCTAAAAGCACACAATCCCTGCGGTAATTCAAACAAGTTATGCCTTTTAAATTGAAAAATGCTTTCTCCACTGATTTCCCTCTCACTGTCCCTGATTGTCTCCACTGACAGCTCCAGGATGGTGGTCTGACCACCACCTTAGATACAGCAGTGAGCATCAGGGCAGTGCTTTGAAAATGGCCAAAACCCCACAGCTTCCTGGGGGACCAGGATGCCCAAGGGCCCCACGGCATCTGTTTCTGGCAGTACCTGCAGAAGTGCACACAGGAACAGGGATGCGCGAGGGAGCTGAGCCCAGGGACGCATACAGAGCCCCAGGCAGATTCATGCACCACTAACTGTCTGCAGGTGTCACTGATACAGCCCCTCTCTGACTGACAAACCCAGCAAGCCAGAGCTTTCCAGCTTGAGATAAAAACACCCTGAATGGTCCCGCGCCATGGCAAGCAGCAGCTGAAACATCTCTCATCATCTGTGGAGCAGGCACAAGAGGAGGCTTGTAACACACACACACATACACACACAAACACTTATTAAAGTTTTGAAACCATAATTAAAAGCAGGCATTTCCATCACGCAGCACACGCTGTGCTGGGGCCCCGGAGCTGTGCAGCTCCCCCCGCTCCCTGCTCTGCTGCTCAGCTCCACAACACATCTCCAGTTGTCACTTTTACATATCTCTGTGTTTAACATGCAGCCAGCGCTCCTCACCTGCCTTTCACTGGAACTCAGCGTGGCCCCCCTGCTATTGATTAATTTGCGCTAATTAAAACCAGCAGTGTTTCTGCAGAAAAGAAAGATGTGTAAGTGTCAATAAATTATGGGAAATTTCACAGATTAAAGATTGCCAACTTCTGCTTGAAAATAACTAAACAAATGTTAATGGCTCCTTCCAAGGAGCTTAAATTCACTAACAGGGCTGCATGAATGGGCTCCAGTGCTCTTCTTGGATTTCAGCAACTTACAGCGATGCTCTGCCTGGGTTATAAACTGAACGACTTCATTTTTTCCAACATAGGTATTTCTGTTTTCCAAGACAATTTATGCATCGTCACTCTATTTCTCCTTGCCAGCAACTCAAACCAATCAGTTGAACCAAGATTTTTCAGTGCCAACAGCATGGCAACCCTACTAAAATCCCAAGAAAATAAACAGAGGAATTGTGGCGAGCCACCAAGCCAGCAGTGCTTGTTAGCAGCTGCTGGTAATAAACCTGCTGGAAAGCAGGTGCAGCGAAGGAAACTTCGTAAATCTGGAACAAACAGCTGGGGACAAGCCTAGCTTTTATGGCATGAAACTGGATTCAGGAACCTGAGGTAGGGGTAATTCAGAGCAAGGTTAGAATTCCATTGCCCCAAAGCTGAGGCACAGCTGGAGGGAGCAGGGAACAGCACTGTGACAATTTTCTTGCACTTTCCTTTCCCTGCTGTGGTTCCTGTCCTGACTCCACTGCTCCCAGTTTTAAATACAGCACCTTTTCTTGGTGGTTTACAAGGTTTACAAGGTCAGCTTCGGGAGCTGTTGGTTAACAGGAGCAGCCTCCCAGTCTCTGCAGCTCAGCAGGGACTGATTATCCTCAGGGCTTACAGATGCACAGTGGCTAAAATCCAAGTGCACTGAAGTTTTGCAGCTTGCTGGCAGTTGAGGATGCAGACAGCATCAGCAACAGGCTTTTCAGCAGGGACAGTGCACTTACTGATTTTCAGGTGGGAGAAGTGAATCCCCTGGGAATGAGAAGTGTTATGAGGTCTGACGGTGCCAGTGAGACTGAGGAAGTGGGGGCTCAGCTGTGAGAGGTGTGTGGGGTTTGTTACAGGGTGAGGTTTAATGACACCCTTGATCTTTGGAGCTGTGTGAGAGAGCAGAGAGGAGGCAGGGCTTAAATGTCATCTCTGCACCGGGGTGGGTGAATTCCCCAGCACTGGTCTTGGCTGGCCAGGATGAGATCCTGTCCTGGTGAGAGCATCTCATCAGACATGCTGAGAGCAGCAATGAGAAATCAGGAAGCTCCTGCCGTTGGCTTGGTGGGATTAATTAACTCCAGCATTGTCACTGCCTCCAATTAACTCCACGGTTGCAGGCTGGGCTCTGCTGGGTTTTGGTGGGGAAGGACCAGCGGGTGGTGAAAGCTGGTGAGTGGGAGCTGTGTGGCAGCACAGGGGCAGGAGCAGATCAGGGGCTCAGCTGCACACAGAGGAGGGGAAATGCCATTGGAAGTAGATGGAACTGTGAAAGAAACATAACACTGAAAAGTCATGCACTTGGGTGCTACGTAAGTAAGAATTTTTATGGCACAGGGAAAGGAGGACCCCTGTCCTTTAGGTCCTTCTGTTGAACGACTCATTTATTAGTCATCCATAACAGAAGAAATGTCATCAGAATAGTGTTTTCATGAGAAAAGGGAAGAACTGATGCCATTGTACAAGGCAGTAGTAAGACCATGTTCGGGATGTTTTGTACAGTTTATGGTTACTCACAGTCAAGACAAAACAGTTTAAACTGAAAAAGGCACTGAGAAAAGATGTCTGTTAGTCTGGCATGATGGACTTCAGCCTCTGATC
This sequence comes from Corvus moneduloides, assembly GCF_009650955.1. NCBI lineage: Eukaryota > Metazoa > Chordata > Aves > Passeriformes > Corvidae > Corvus > Corvus moneduloides. The sequence continues at coordinate 11,496,213 of NC_045486.1, forward strand.
TGCAAACTCCTGGGGTCAGAAAGACTTAAAAACTTAAAAACGTCCCCAAAAGCATTATTTGATCCCAGAACTGGCTTGCCACATGGACCAAGGACAGAGACAGGTGCTCTGTGGCTCACACTTCATTTCACTCCTGCTAAGGAACGTATATTTGGTCTGATATACATTTTAGGCTGTAATAAATTAATCTCCAATAGTCAACCTCAATCACTGGCACCCATAATGACCAGTATCTCACAAAGTAAAGGAGTTTATAAAATTCAGGTATGATTTAACATTACGTGACATAGGAAACTTAGCTTGTTGTTTGTTGCAGGAAAGACACGAAAACAAGATTGACAGTTCTGGAAATATTCAAATAGCCTTAATCCACAGGTAATTTATACCACCCACTGCCTGGTCTGGTTAAAAATTCCAGAAGCTGCACTCAAGAATGCAGTTTGTAGAAACTGTGGAGTCTTTTTGTGACCAACCCAGTATTAAACTGTAGGAGGGTGGAGAATTCTGCACTGAGATACCCAGAAATCAAGAATGAGATTATTTTCATATTCTTATTTGGAGAGCTAATCCACTCACCATAGGTTTATTTTACAGGCTAGAAAGAATAATAGGCTTTTTAAAGTGCAGTTCATCTCGTGCTATTACAGACATTAGGCTGACTGCCTGTGTCTGTCCTTACCTATAATTGGAGCCTGGGGTGCCCAGCTCAAATAGAAATGTCTGCCTCGAAGAAGTGAGATGAATCCAACCCCTTGCATAAAGAAAACAAGGGTTATATTTGTGCTTTCCTCTCCAAGATAGACAATCCTTTTAGGATGCTCCTATTCTGAGTTGCTCAGCATTTTTCTAGACAGGTGTCTTTGTTTTTCTCCACAGTGTTTCAGGACTCTTTCCAAGCACATGCTCATTGTGCCTGCCTGGCTGCCTGCCATGGGCTGACAGGTCTCCTCACAGCTGGCATGGGTTCTGTGTGCTTTTGTCACTCCCCCAGCTCTTGGGAAAGAAGATCTGAACTCTCTTGTAGAGAGGGAGGAAGGCATGGCACATGGAAGGGTAATGGTCATTCAATCCAATAAGCAGCAGAGCTGGGCAAAGGCCTCAACTTCTGACCTTTAGACTGCGATGTCTGTCCAGACCAGGCAATGATGTGCTCGTAGCTGAGCTGGGAGGAGGAACAGAAGTCTTTGGCAAGTAAACTCTATGGGGAAACTCACAGAAAAGAAACTACAATGTCACAGTCATTGAGTTGTGGGTGAGGTGTTAAACCACGGTCTTTTGAACTGAGCATGAAACTTCATGTTCAAAACAAAGTACATGCATTTTTTTCCTTGGAAAACACACACTTGGGAGACTTCTCAGTTAAGTGGATTGTTCCAGAAGGCAGTGTGAACGAGGTATTCTCCAAACCCTCCCCAGGTCAGTAAGTCAAGATCTTGCCCCTCACGACAAAGCCTAAGTGATCATATTTACCTCAACTCTGAAAGACAGCATGGTACCAGCAGAGCAGAGGCAGGAGAAATGTCATGGCAGAGCCCTGGGAAAAGCTCAGATGTGAGGTAAAGGAGCAGCTTGCCCACTCTGTACACTGGAACATTCTGAAAGGAGTTCAGAGTCCAAACCAGAGGGGTAGAGGTTTGTGTCAGAGGAGAACAAATTGTGTGGTGAGAAATTCAGGTGGATGAAGAGACACTGAAGTGGATCCCTGAGGTGGAAGACCAAGAACTGGAACTGCAGATGCTGACACTGGTCAGATGGGAAATGCACAGGGAAGTGGCCCGAACCTTGCACAGAACCTGCCATCCCACACAATTTGTCCCCTGGGAGTTCTGCATCCACTCACAAAGGTTTCAGACAAAAGAGAGAGCTGTGTCGGCATAAAACCAAGCTCCATTATGCATGGACTGTTGCTTTCCCTTTATTGCCAGCTCCTCTGGATTCATATCAGGAAGCCTGGAAGCTGCACATCCCTAATGAAAAGCAAAAGATACTCATTATTAAATCTGAACTGTTCAAATGCAATTGGCTGCTAGCAGATTTCAAGGTCTGTTTCAGTGATCCCCATGCAGTGAAACCAACGCAACACAAACAGTGATGAAGCAGCTCTGGCTGAGGCTGGTGATACAAATCTTCCACTGGATCTGCTTTTTGCTGTCTCCAAGGCTGCTGATTCACCTAAAGGGGTAACTTCTGCCCACAGAGACTGAGAGTGGCTTCTTACTCTGTTCTCTTCTCCTGAGTTTAGGTGGAAGCTCAGTACAATCAGACATTCTCTCCGTGACAGGAAAAGCCTTCCCTTTCATTAAACACATCTCTGGACCTCTGCCACACCAGGTCTAAAACTATGCCATGAAACTCATGTTACCTGCAAGGCTGTGGGTGATCTGCAGTAATTCACAAGAAAGTTGGGTATTTAAAGACATTCCACTACCATACTTTTAAGAACAACTACATTACTGCACTAGAACGTGCCTGAATATCAAACCACCCATGCTGGAAACAGACTAAGCTCAAGCTCAGGGAAGATAAAATGCAAGTAAAAATTTTTATTTACAATGTCTAACATTTACAATGTCTGTACAACACAGTGGCAGGTGAAGAAAGCAAGAAAAACTACTTTATCCAGTAACACAAGGATCAGATCTGCAAAGTCTCTTTCCTTCTTCATGTACTTAAGTTTCTCTCAGCTGGCACTCATGACTCTCTGGATTCACTGCAAGGAGCTGGTGCTGCAGCTTCTCCAACAGTGGGACTTCTGGGAAAACTTAATGGCAATACAATCCAGACAGGCAAATCTAGAGAGCACCAACAGACAGTTTCAATATTCCCCTGTCTCTGCACACTGGGATCTTTGTTCATGAAACACCTCTGATTTTAAACTAAAACACTGCCTATTATCTCGCCTCCAGACACACCAGAACAATGCTTTTGAACAAAGTTATAATCAAGAGTGTGATACTTCTCCAGGCCTCATAGCTCTCTCTATTGCTGGAAAATTGGGGGTTGCTTTTTAAGTTGCAGACTGAAAGAAGCAGGGGATATATTTCCTCTTATCCCAACAGGAACAATTTAGGCCTGAGCTGCATCAGAAGAAATACTTGGAGGCTTCTCAAATTTTCAAGACACCTTCCCTTAATTCATCATGAAATTTATTTTTGTGGTAAATCAGGAAAGTCAGTTTGTCTTGTAAATATGCAGATGAAACGCTGGTGGGTTGAGAGAAGAGGAGAGAGGCATGAAAAATGACTGCCTTGGGTCCACTAAGGAGACGCGAGCAAGCGCTGACGAGGTGCTGAGCTGACCAGAAATCAGATGACCACATCAGGATGGCGCTGGGCCAGAGCTCATACACCATGCTGACAGCCTGGGCTTGCTTAGCTGCTTTGGCTCCACGCCATGGCACTGCAGTGTGTGCTGGTCAGCCTGGAGAGCGGGCACATCAAACCTGGCTTAGTGGGGCTGGGTGTACCTGCAGACCTTTTCTCCTTCCCACCACTCACTGTCTGAAGGGAGTGAAGAAATGTGTCTCATTTTCCTCCCCATGCTCTTGCCAGCAGACTTGAAGACTGTCCATCTTTCCATTTATGCTTTGCAGAACAGTTTGATCTTAACGCATAAGCAAACGTGACACTTTGTTATGAGCAGGAGCATCCTCCCCATCTCCTCAGCATCCAGCCTGATGCTCCAGGAGTCAGCACTCAATGGCTGCAGAGCAGTATGGCAGGGTTAGAGGTCGGGCATCCCTCACCACTCATGGGAAAAAGGAAACACATCCTGGTTGTCTATGTGTGAATCTCCAGGCTTGCACTGGAAAGGGACCCATGGTGGGTGGCTCAATAAAGATTTAACCACACCTCATGGTAACTAAAGCTGGTTGAGCAATGTGCAGCTCCCTGCAAAGGCCATAAATTGAGTATTATAAAGGAAATATGAACCTTGAAATATCATATTCACAAGCAGAGATATTTCATATTAATAATGTCCCTGTGGTATCTCATACTAGTCAGATTTCAACTGCTTCAGGCTCTCCCTGTCTTTGTAGGTGACACCTCCTGCTCACGCTCCTTCCCTGAGGATTTCCTCCCTGAAGAGGGGAGCTCCTGCCCCCAGGACCTTTGCCATGCCCACCACCAAGGAGGCAGCAGATTTAGGGCATCCAGTCCATGGTGGGGAATGAGAACGAGAATTGCTCTGACAAAATCCCCTGTGTGGCAGCATTTCCAAATCAAAGTATTTTAATAGAGACAAAAACACACACATTAGGGACTGGATTTTTTTTTTTTTTTTTGGCTGAAGTATTTAGGGTTTCAGTCAAAATGTTTTCACTTTTTAATATTTGTTTTTCTGAGGAATAATTGAAGTTTTTGCTGTGAAGCAGATACTTCACACAATAAACATGTCTTTTTTTCAAAAAAAAAAAAACAGATTAGAGGGAAAATTTTCAACCATCTGTCTGGATGAAGGACTACTGACGAGGGAAACTAAGGGTTTATGTAGATTTTTTTGCAAGTCTTTGAGACTCTTTAAAAACCAGAAGCTTTGACTCATGTGAGAAAAGGTGAAGGACAAAGAAGGCAAAGCAAAACAACAGGGTCAAGTGAAATGCCAGAGTCAAAGTAGCTCTGAAACAACAATGAAAATTTTCAGTAGGCATTTTCTCTATTTCCAGTGTGGTTTTCCACATGCAGCAATGGGGTAATGCTGACTCTCCTTGAAAAGAGAAAGGGCTGCACTACCACACCGCTTTGGAAAGGTACTTTTCTCCATCAACACTTCACTGAAATCACCCGGACTATCTGCGCAGGGCGGAGCTTTTCAGAAACAAACATCAGCACCTGGCCTGGCCCAAGCAGCTCGGCAGAAACCCCCGGTGCTGCAGAGCCGTGTGCTGGTCCAGCCCCAGAGAGGAACGGCAGCAACTGGTGGCTCTCCTTCTCCCATGGCCGGCAGCCAAGGTGTAGATTATCATCAACAGGGAAAGGATCAGCTCGCCAGGGGCTTGTTTCTCTGCACAGCTAAGGAGCTTAGCGCAATAGAGGTTAGCTGGGTTCCAGGCAGAACAGCCAACCCTGCTGGCAAGGAGGGCTCCTCCTCCCCTCCCCTCCTGGGAATCACCCCCTCTTTTAGCATAAATCCTTAGCTCTGGACCCAGAGGTGGTGGGTGAAAAATTGGTGGACCCTCCTCCACCCTCTCTGTCAGGCAGCTTTATGTGGTTTAGTCCTCCCAAAAAAATAAAAAGAAGAAGGGGAATCACTAAACATTTTCTATTTCAAAACAGATTTCATCTTCCTTAGAAAGTAATACTGCCTCCAGCCATGTGTAACTTATTTTTTATCCAACAGAGTATATGGGCTTATAACTAGATCCTGATAGGAACCCAGGTTTAAAACATTATTCACAGCAGGTTATTTGATCTTTATTTGCTGAATGCACTCAGCTGAATCCCTATCTCCAAACAATATGAGAAATAAAATGCCGGGCATGCTTCATTGGCCAGCCAGCTCATCTTGATTTGCAGAGATGGCTACATCCCTCTCAGCAGTTTCAGAGCTGTGCTGTATCCCAGGCCCTAAGAGGCAGTTTTCCCTTCCTCTTTCCCCACCCAAACACTTATCATTTCTTGTTTTTCTCCTTCCCCCCATTAGAAGCTTTAGAAAAAACACTTCAGACTAGACCTTTCCTCTCCCTTCACTGTGATTTCTGGGAAATGGTTCTTCACACTGCATATTTGTGGATATTCATACAAAATCACTTGCCATCTGCTATTGTGAAGAAGGTCAGATGCTGATAACCTGCTCAGAAAGCCACAGAATTTGGTGATGAGACTGGACCTGCAGAAAGGCGGGTTTGGAGGAGCCTGCAAGACCCTGGCAAAATTACTGATACTTCATTTTATTAATAGAACTGCTGTGACACATCTCAGTGCTGACCTTGTCTCTGCCACACCAACTTTGCTGCAGCTTCAAGCTGTGTCACAGTTAAAGTTGGACTTAGACATCGCAGGTGACCACTGGGATTGCTTCTTTCAAGAAAACCCCTGATGGCTACAAACTGGATTAATTGCCAAGCAGGATGGATAAGGCTTTGCTGTCCTGAAAGGGAAACCAGAGCAGCTTGGGGAGAGAGGCCAAGCTGCACACAAGGAGGTCAGATTCTTCATTTCCTTTGACTTTTGATGAGATATGCCTTTGAAAATCCTCTCTCACACATCCTAAAATAAAAGTCTCCAGCTTTCAGGCCAGAGCCCAAGCACAAAATATACTTCAGAAACTTCAGCATGGAGGGTTCTGCTTTGGGAATAGCGAGCAAGTCCTTGGTGGACATCCCTGAATCAGGATGGTGTCATTAAACTGGCCAGCTTTCTGCACTGCTATTGCAGATACAGCAGGACAGGGCCACTTCTCACATGAATATCTATAGCTCTTATGTTTCCTTCCCTGGGATGTGTTTCAAAGCCTATCTGCCTATCACAGCTACCTCCTCCTGCTTCCCTTTCAAGACATGTCAAGAGGCCATCCCGCTGCCAGGCAATGTGTAGGTTATGCTCATTTTCCCTGGGTAAGGGCAGAGCAGTGTCACCGACCCAGCTGAATGTTTCCTCACAAAAACATGAATTAAAACCACCCCCTATTGTCAGTAAGCGACTCACTGTGCCATGCAGAGGATTTGTCCCTGTCCTCGTCCCCGTACAGCCTGGGAGTGTCACCGAGGCTGCATGGATGTGGCAGTGACTGGGACAGCTCAGCCTGGGCTCTGTGGTCTGAGGGCAAGCACTCAGGTTCTGTGTTGTTCACTGGGGAGGGAGGAGGAGATGTGAGGAGGAAAGAATTAAATGTCTCACTTTTCTTTCCCAGTAATTAACCCTAGAGGAGAGGAGAGAGGGGAGGGGAGAGGAGAGGAGAGGAGAGGAGAGGAGAGGAGAGGAGAGGAGAGGAGAGGAGAGGAGAGGAGAGGAGAGGAGAGGAGAGGAGAGGAGAGGAGAGGAGAGGAGAGGAGAGGAGAGGAGAAGAAAAAGAAAAAGAAAAAGAAAAAGAAAAAGAAAAAGAAAAAGAAAAAGAAACCAGTCAGGGATGCAGCTTTGCATGGCTGAATTAGAGTCACAGTTGGCCTATCCCCTTGGGAGCACTACTCTGCTATTAATAAAAAGATAAACCAGCCCTTTTATTTATTTATTTTCCCTTCTCTCCCCAGGCCCTTTGATTTCTCCTCTCCTGCTTCAGGGGGCCCTGCTCCTTTCCGTCAGCTCTGCATAAGGAAGTGTTTGCAGAGGGAGCATTTGAGAGAGGCTGCCTGGGAAAGACAAAAATCAAGGGTGAAGGGAGTGTGAGGAAGAAGAAAGTGGGTGAAAATTATTTTAACCATTTCTAGCAATTACATCACCTCTCAGGACTGGCAGAAATGATGCCCTTTATTTATTCCTCTTGCACTGATGCAGCTGCAGGTGTCATTCCCACAGGCTTCCTCTAGCTCCCTGAGGCCACCCCATCCTAGCAGGTACCTGTCTGTCCCTCTCCACCCCCGGGGGCAGCTGTCTGGAGCCTCTTGCTGAGACAGACAGCCTGCTGGCTTCACTGGGTCTGTGGTGGGAATAGGGGCTGTCAGGAAGAGCGTGTGGGGGAGAGTTACCCACTGAGAAAAAGCTAATTGCTGCTCTCAGGCAAGGGGCTGTTTGTATCTAAACCATCAGCAGAGTGCAACCGATCTCAACAGCTCAAGAAAATACCAAGAGGAAAAGCACATCAGGTTATTTGCCTTAGAGGGGATATCTGCCAATTTTGTGGGCAGAGATGAGTATGGATTAAACTGTGGTAATTCTGTGGTAATTCTTTATACAAATTATGTGTTCAACTCAGTCTGAATTTTAAAAACTTGTCTTAAAAAAATTAAATACCTGAAAAATACTTCATAAGCTTCTGAATAAGTGATGAAAGCTATTTTCCAGGCTTCTTCTTTGATCCTTAGAATGGGAAAAAGGCAGATTAAATGGCAAACACACACCAGGGCACTACTTGTGTGCATTTTTAGGGGATCGTCTCATCAGTACCTCCAGCCATGATCTGAGAAAAAATTTGCTTGCTGAAGGGACAGGAACGATTTGAAGAAGTTCAGAGCTTCGTGTGTTAGAGTTTATTGCTCCAGAGACACTCAAACTTCAAGCAACAAGCATCAGTCATCGGCATGGGGGTACCCACAGTACAAATTGTCCCTGTGCTCTGCGTGCCCCCTTGGAGAGCTTGCAGAAAGGGAGGAGGAAATGCCTCAGTGCTGCCATGGGATCACTCACACTGGCCATGCAATCCCCCTTGCCCAGCCTGAGTACCAGCCTGATGTGCTTTTTGCTGGTACAAGGAGAGTTGCAGGGCAGTGAGGAATGGAGAATCAGGGAACTGAACTGCCAAGCCACTACCAGAATATCCCAGGGTCTCAACCCAGACACAAGGCCAGGCACTGCTTCCTCAGGGACCTTTGTCTCCTGAACCATCCCTCTAGTCTTTCCATCAATGTGTTGAATTTTCTTTAAAAGTTTTGTAAATAAAAGCCCTTTTTGCCTTTTGTTATTTTTTTTTTTCTCAGCAAGCATGGGGCAGGGAAGTGAGAGCAGAGGCTGGCACTGCAGTCAGGGTGTTAATGGCCACATTAGCTGGAAATGGGCAGCCAAAGCAGGATGTGTAAAACCCCACCCAGGCTGCCCTTTAATTTGCTGTTACATGGAGTGGAAGATTTGAAAGCATATTTCTGGGTAATTAATTCAAAGAGTGATTCTAATGGCTAATGCTGTCAGTTTTGACTGCAAGGGAGGTCTGGGGCTGGAGCAGGCAGTGAAGGGAAAGGAAAATGCTTGGAGGTCACAGGCAGATGTTAAAATATTTTGACAGCCCACATCCAAGAGGCTAACTTAATGAAAGCCTTTGGCCAGCACCTTCCAAGAGGTCTGAAACTGAATCCATTTATTTTTCTCCAGAATAGCATGCATGGCTTGGACTGTGGCTTGTCCATAAATCACCATTTTCCATTTGGTCAGCAACACCATCAATCATTCTCAGAGCCCACCAGCCTGCTCTCTTTGCCACTGCAGAAACACCAGTAAGAGGGATTTGGTGTCTCTTGAATTTAACTCCTCAATTTTCAGTGACAGGTAGGGTAAGCTCTGCCTTTATCTCTACTGATTATTAAAGCCAGTGAGCAAAGGTCCTGGACCTGTGTATGGAAATATAACTGCTCCATGGTGCTGGGAAATGAAATTAGGAAGCTCTATTCCTGGTGTTATTATCTTGCTTGGAAGAATTTAATCAAACCATTGCAGTGCTGAGGAGGATGTCCACAGCCTAAGAGTTTGGTTCCTCCCGAACTGCATATCCCTGTGGCATTTACTAAACTCCTCCAGCCTACCCCAATGGGCTTGGAGTTGAGTAGCATTTGCAAAGGATTTGCTAGGGACCGTTCTGCTGAGGTTTTTCAAAAGATTTTGTCAGGAAGCTGGAAAGGCACAGCTCCTGGCATTCGTGTTCGCTGGCTTTCACTGCTTTTTGCTTTGTGCTTCAGAGAGCACTTGGAATAAAAACACAGGCAATGAAAACTTGTGAATGTGGAAAATAACTGAGAGAATATTTGATTCAAGTTTACATTTTGAAATAAGGTTTGGGTGAAGTCTGCTCCTTTTGACCTCCTTTGGCTGTTTCCAGAAATTAATTCCGTTCTTGCTATGTATCAGCTCATCACTTCAGCATCTACCATTGCTATACTTCTTGTAACAGAATGTGTTCATAAATTGGTACATCCTTCATTTCATGTCCTTAACTTTTGTACAGGACTTTAATGCATGGAAAAACCTTTTTCCAGCCCAGACCTGGGGTGGCTGCACTTCAGGATGGGTGAAAGGGTGCCCTGTGCCTGTACTGCTTGCAGATGCAGTCACAGATATTGATTAGACCAAAGCTGGCAGATTTCCACCCTAGTTCACAGCATTAATTTTATTCAGCTCTCTAAAAAGCACAAGAGACAGACATCCACATGCAGACATGGACATCTGCAGAATTACAGGTGCCAATATGTGTGGTACAGGCCAACACCGAATTTAGAGCAGACCCTCACCATCCTGGGGCTCCTGGAGTTTGAGTACCGGGCTTGTGGGTGATGGCACAAGACAACACCTTCCTTTGCATGTGTGCTCAGGAACTGTGCATCACTGAAACACAGGGATGGTACGAGAGATGTGCAAATCCATCTACCAAGCAGATGCACAGTTGCACCCTTGGTTTATAAGCTGACACTGTGACTCCAGAGATTAATTAGGCAAGTGCTTGCCCTGCTGGCTGATCAGCTGTATTTGGACAATCACCTGGACTTAATGCAGGGCTAAATTAAGGAAAAGTCTTTTGAGTCCAAAAATGTCTAGGACTTCTGGTCATGTCAATATCATTTATTTATTTATTCCAGTTCTGCGGAGCTTCTTATCACTCAGTGAAGAAGGCTGCATACCTGCAGTCAGTCTGTCTGAACACATTTTTCATTAGCAGTGCTCCAGGATGGCCCGTGAATCTACATACACACACAATTAAACCATTGCTGGCACAATATCCTCCTCCAGGCACCCCCCGAAAATCAATAAGCAGCATTCCCAGATCAGCAGCAACTATCAGCCCCTCGTTGCCAGCAGTAAAGTGCTCTCATCCCCTGCCCCAAACGAGGGATTCGGGAGATAGAAGGCAGATACAGCCCTCACATTCCCCTCTGAGCACCTGCCAAAGTTCCCTTGTCCCCTGGTGTGGTGAGAATGGCAGGGAAGGCACTGTTGGGGTGTCCAGGGAGGGCACTGTCAGGGTGTTTGGCACATTCTGCCTCGCTGGCTGGCACAAGCTGCCCTTCCTTCAAGCTCTGCTGCTGCTGAGCCCTGCACAGAAGGTGTCTCCAGCAGTCCTTGCCAGCCCCCTTGATATTTAGGACACTGAGCACTGCATGAGCAATAAGACCACGGTGCTTGGGAGGGAGTGGGAACAGCTTTGCTCTCTCCCAGATCATGCACTGCTCTCACTGGTAATAAAAAGGAGAGATTTCTTTTTAACACTTAATTGTTAAGGAACCTGGGACAGCTGGGAAGGATTTTTCCCTCCGTGTTCTTTCTTCTCCACTTCTGTGAAGCCAGAGAAAACTTCAGTTGCTGAAGGAGGGTGTGAAAGCCCATGGCAGGTTTTGCAAGTGTCCATTAAGCTCATCAAGTACACCCAGTACTTCTGTGTTAGCTCACATCCAGGCTTTCCACGGCAATGGTGTGAGTGCAGATACTGTCAAGCAGAAGCACCCCATGATCAGAGCCAGGCTAGCAAAGCTGGGTTTTATTGATAGGGGAAACAGGACAAGGAGGGCAGCTTTCATTCATTGCAGCCCCCAAATATTTCTGGGCCTTTCCCTTGTGCTGCAAAAGTCTCTCATGTTTCCTCATTCCTGTGAGATTTCTTTCATCTTGAGTAGCAAACTCACAGCATCAGCTCCTGGATGATGCGGGCTGTGTTACAGCTGTGGGCTGGGGAGCAGGTCCTCTCATGGAGAGGAGTCAAAGACCAGATTGAAGAAACTAGATCAGAGGGGCAGACAGTTACTCTCAGAGCACCAAAATTACCCAAATAGCTGCTGGGGGTGTGAGCTGGGGAGTGTACAGAGACTGGTATTTCATATGCACAGCACACTCAATAATTAGCATAAGGGCAAGAGCACTTAGTAATAGAGTTTCAGAATAATTTTAATGTTTTCTTACTAAATTTTCATTTGGATAGTTCTATAGCTGTTTTTAACATTTCATTACAGTGTGCTGGTCTCTTTATATTCCTTTTTCCCCTTGGAGAAAATGAGGCACAGAGCAATGACATGACCTGGCTGGGGTGATCTGCCAAAATGTTGAAACCCATATTTTCCCAATCCTGAAAACCCAAAACTTGGGAATTTCTAGCTGCTTTTGGGCAGGCAGGTGAGGGAGGGCAGGTAACAGCAGAAAACTGCAGAGTGGCTATTAACTCCAGTGCCTCCAGAAATAACCCTTTATCCCAGTACCTGGCAGAGCAGCCCTCCTCACTCGTTAATGTGCTTGCTTAAAACCATTGTCCTTAAACTTCCACCAGTGCTGAAGTTAATGTACTGCCCTTTGCCACCTCGAGTGAGACTTTGCTGTGGAAAGCTGTGCTGGGCTGATTCCTGTCAAGACTGTATAATGAGAGATGGGGAAAAACTTGAGAAGTGGCTCCTAGAAGGTACCTCCTGGGCTGAGAGCAACTTCTTTTTATGTTGGAAAAATACAGTGTTTTTCTGCTAAGAAAGGAGAAAGTTGCCTGCAAAACTTCTACAGCTTGAAAATTACTTCAGGCTCTCTGTGAAATACCCACACTTTCACTGATGAGAGGATAAAATACCAGATATCTGCTCAGAATGAACAGGGGAAAGACGGAGAAAAAGCCACCTCCACTGCTACAGCACAGAAATGCTTTAGAAAACGCCAGTTTTACTTTAGCTTAAGGATGGATAAAATGCTGGTGCTGTCCCAGACCCTAAGAGCAGCTCCTAACCTATGATTAGAATGACTAATCTTGCTTTCTCATACACACCCTTCATCCTGCTAGGGATGGGCTTGCTAGCCAGTATTTGTCAGGCCAGCTCTGAGCCAGGTCTAAGCAGGTGCAGCTGAGCTGCCTCTTGCCCCCTCCTGAGACCAGCCCAGACCTGGCAGACACCAGGACAGTGATAGTGGTTTTGGCTGGGGTGAAGAGGTGCAGCATGGTGCCTCTGGAGCAGAGCAAGGGCAGTGCTCCAGTGGCACAATGAGTCCAACAACTGGGAAAAAGCCCAGAGATCCCATTTAAAGCTGAAATTCAAATGGATCTTGTCTTTGTAAGCATCTGATCTAATTAACCCCATGCCACAAAACCACCGAATGCCAAATATGTCACACTTCAGCCGTGGTAGCAGTGAGGTTGCTTGAGCAACATTCACTTTTTGGTATGGTGAGGAGAGCATGGGACTGAGCTTGGAGAGCCACATCTGCATGGGGGAGTCATGCTGCAGGTGATGTGCTAGGACTGGTCATTGGTAATGGGGAATGGGCTGCAGGTCAGGAAGGAGGTTCCTGGAACAGCTTCCCAAGGGACTGGGAAATGGGAAAACAGTGGAGCACAGGCTGGCATTGTGCCATGCTGGCAAAGCTCTCTGGAGTGCTGGGGAATGGAGAAGCAGAGAATGATTTTGGCCAGGCTTCAGCATCGGCTAGAAGTGGTGTGCATGTGTGAGGGCTGGATAACTGAGGCTTTGGCAGGTGGAGGGATAAAAAGGAGCTTTTCTGTTGTGTTGCAAAATCTAAAATTTCATGAGGGAAGAATACGCATGAGTCAAACCAGAGCATTTGCAAGAGGAAGGATTCAAATCCCTGAAAAAAACATAATTCAGGGGGTAACTTGAAATTCGCACTGAAAGAAATAATTCAGAATGTTTAACCCTGATTTCTTTAAAACTCTCTTTGAATTTGATTCATTTCTAAATGAAAAATGCCATTTTGAAACAATAGTTTCCCTCAAAAATAAGTTCAAAATGAAACACTGCAACATTTCCAAATATTTGTTTCTCTTTAAAGGGGTTGAAATGCAGTGTGTCACACTTGCCTACAGCTTTGCCCTGACCTTTTTATTCAACCTAAATCATTTTCTCAATGTAACCTGAGCAGCTTTAGCTCCCTTGAAGTTATGCTTTCTGGGATGAATTTACAATTTACTAAAAGAATATCTTTTCAGTTTTGCTTTAGTCTGAAGTATATTAGCAGAGCTGTTTTGGAGAAGGAAATACTCAATTTTGTTCCTGCTGTTAAAACTGCTGATGGTCTCCATTAACAAAACATCACTTTCATAAGACATGGGATCATCTGAAAGTGCATAGAAAAGAAGACCTGAAAACTGAGCTAAGAAATAATAAAAGAAAAAAAGTAACTGCACGAAAAGGCTACTTACATTTATGGGATCTTTTAAAATAGCATTTAGATGGAAAGCTGATTCCTCATTTTTGTCCATGCTGGTATTTTTCTCAGGCTGTCTCAAATTTCAGGAGTTAAGAGAAGAAAGAAAGTCTTGCATTGCACCATATATGCCAAAGAAATGCAATACAATCTGATTTCATTTCTTTCTCTCATGCCTGAATGTGCTCATTTTTGCTTACAAAAGGAAAGGCACAAAAGAATTGTAAGAAAAGGAATCAGATGGTGCCGCCCGATACTGTTTCACAGCTAAAACGTGAAAACAAGACCAGCTTCTTCTGCTGACACTTAGGTCTCAAAAAAGGATTATTATTCTTTTTAGAGGGAATTCTCTTAAAGGGAAATTGCTCCGAGTTTAATCAAAAGCAGCATTTATTATAACTTAGCAGAGCGGTTGCCACCCGCTGCCGAGAGCGCTGCTGGCAGAGGGAGGCTGCAGAGGCACTGTGCCTTCTGCCCAGCTCCTGAGCAGCACCAGCTCCCACGTTCCCTCTCTGGGTCTCCTCCTGTGCTACACTCTCTGCAGATGGACTCTGAGGAGGGACCTCCTTGCTGGGGACTCATGGCTTAGCTTTCTATTAGAGCTGGTGATGGGGGTCAGTGGCTCTGACCCAGGAAGAGGTGACCGGTCCGGGGAGATGGTCCCGAAAGGAATCGTCTTCCCGAGGCCCGGTGTCTTCCCTCAGCTGCTGGCAGGAGGGCCCTTGGAGAAGCTGTCAGCTCTTCAGTGATTATCAGCTCGTGATTCCAGCTCAGCTCTGCAGGGCAGCCTCCAGGCCAAGCCAGACCAGAGAGAGAGACGAGAGGCTCGTGTGGCTGGTTCCGCACAGAGGCAGCTTTATTGTGGGTCCCCTCCGGCGAAGGGGAGAGCCAGGGACGAGAACCCTCTCTGAGCCACAGGGGGCCAGAGGGCTAGCTTTTATAGGGATACAGGGGATCAGTAAAGGACCAATGGATTACAGAGGATCTGGGATGGGTACAGCCCAATGGGTTACGAAGAATCTGCATAGGGTCTCCTAAAGGATTGTGGGTCTGCCTTTCCTCGCCATGACCAAAGTGGTTGTCTTTCCAGGGAGTCCTGCTGGGTGATTGCGAAATCTCTTATCTCAGCAGAGATCCCTCCAGGGCAGCGGCTGGGCATACCCCACAGCTTTCCCCTCCTTGGATGGTGCACGGCCTTGAGTTTTGAAGGTTTCTCTTGATTTCTCAAGGTCACTTGTGTGGCCTGTGCTGAATGGTGCACCTCAGGCAGCACAGTCACAGCAGTACATGGGCACCTGAAGGCAGCAGTCACCCAGCAGCTGGTTTCACCCCTCCTGCCAGGCGACCCAAACTCATCCCACCTCCAGCTCTCCACTCAAGATTTAGACCCAGCTTGAGAGAGACAGAGTGAGACAGCACATGGTGTGCTACAAAACCTGTACCAGGACCTCTGCTCCTCTCAGAGGTCTCAGTAGTGAGGAAAACAAAACAAGTTTTGAGTCTTGCCAATTGTTACATACATATAAACAATTTCACCTCCTCCTGTGTCTAAGTTTTGGGATATTTGGCACAGCGTATAAGCACAAATAGATTCACCCCCTCCCTCCCAGAAGATGATTTTCAAAGGACCAAATCTCTCACAGGGCACTTTAGGGAAGGTTTCTTTCCTCTTTCTCCCTTGCTATTATCTCTTTAGCCATCCAGAATTTTGCAGCTTTCTGCATTGTTCAGGTCAGGATGAAGGCCAAGAGAAACTGTGGTCCTAAAATCATCTAGTCTGAACGCTTTGTGCCTTTCTCATATGTTGGAAAAATAACATCTTCACACAAGTGGAAATGGAAGTGGAAGGAGAAACACTTGGAAATGATTGTTATTTTTAAGTTCTGCCTCAGCAAACAGCTGCTTGCAGCACTTACTGTCTATCACATCGGAAAAACCTACATCAGTTCCCCACAGCCAAACACCTACATCAGTTCCCCACAACCAAACGCCAGCCGTGCTACCGAGTTCAGATAATGGGACCTGCCATTGCAGGCTCTCCTGTGGTTTCTGTCATGGATAAGTCCCCTGCTGGTTTTCAACCCCAAATCTCAAGCAGAAGTTGAAAGAAATGAAAGCTTGCTGCAGAATGTTGCCAGCCACACCTGGCAGGTCCCACACCTGGCAGGTCCCACACCCAGGCCAAAGGGGCAGCTGCTCCTTCACTTCACAGAACCAACTGCAGAGCACGGGACACCCTGGTGTGTCACTGCTGGCACATCCCTCCTGAAGCCAAATACCAAAATTGTAGCGTTATCCCAGCTGTCATGGAGAGGAGGCTGGTCTACACTGCTGCTTCACACTAGCTTCCCAGCTTGCAGCTTTCAACAGGCCTCAGGAAAATCAGGGTCTGACTTGCCTCATAAGCCCTGTGCTGTCTCAGCTGAAAGGGAGCCCACCCCTCGCATTCGTGCATCAAGCAAAGGCACAGTATCCTAAGGGATCCAGAAAGCTTGAAGTCTAGACTTTGCTCATCACTGCTGATGTGTTTTATAAACCTGGGTGAATTACAGAGCTTATCTGAGAAACAGGAAGCATTTGAAGGGTTACTTCCAGCCACTTCCATAAGCTCCCAGATGAAAACCTGTCGATGAAAACATCTTGATGAATGGGGCTTTATGCAGCTTGTGGTTATCTGAATAATCCTTAATACCAGCTCCCTCTTCCTGCCTGATTTCTGCTGTGGTTAAGAAGCCTAAAGTAGTAAGATTAAGAAGCCTAAAGTAGCAAGAAAGATGCCCTAAAGCAGTCAGCTAAGGATCCAAACTTAATGGGAACATCTGCAAAGGACTGAGAGCTGGAAAATTAGCTTTGCAATATTGGCTGCTGTGTCTCAAGGCACAAAGGGATTGCTCCCAGACAGGAGACAGCAAGAGGGAGCAAAACCATCCTATCCTACTGGCCCAGCTTGTAGGGCAAAACCCCATCCCAGTTTCAGCCAGGGAGATTAGCACTATCCTGAAGTTGCTGTAACACATTCTGTGGAACAGGCCCTGCTTTCCCCATCCCAGCAGACCTGTGAAAGACAACAAAGTACCCCAGAGCCAGCTGTCTCCACTGTAAGCCCAGAGGAAAGGATCTGACTCCGAAAAACAAGCCCCAATAGAATCACCCTTCTTTTCCACAAGGAATAATGGCAAGACTCAGTCCAGGCCAACACCCTGCCTCCCTGCCTTTCCCTTTTATCGCCTGCAGCAGGGCCTGAAAGTTCATTGAACACAGCTGGTGGCATCCCACCTGTCCTTAGCCCTTCCTCCTCTGCTCTTCTCCCACAAAGCCCAAAGACAATGAAGCAAAAGACACACCAGCAAAATTCCTTGAACTTTTTGGTACAAGCCTGCAGGAAGAGTAGCTTGCCATGGTGAAGTGGGTACTTCTGAAAATGCAGATCAGAGGAAAATCCTGTCCTGAAGTTCAGGAGGGCAAGAGTTACACCAGCAATTCGAAAAAACATTTCTTTGCCCAGATGGTGCCTTGAACATAAACTGTCAAAGTCATTACTCAGACTTTATTGTCAGGGTTATGTTTTCTTTATTCCTTTTAATATTCCATATGCTGGTCATATAATACATTTCTTTGTATTCCTCTTCCCTTTTATTCTCTTTGTTTGTTCCATTCATGACTTATCACCTTCTGGTGGCAATTTAATTATCGGATCTATATTATTGGTATCTTTTTTTTTTTTTAATATAATAAAAGATTTCAGTACAAAACACTGCAAGTAATTCAATTTCCATCAGTGAGGAAGGAAGTTGGATGTATTCAATGAAAGGGAGGAGAGTAGCTGGCTATAACATTTTTAATAAAAATATAATAGCACTTTGTACTTTTTAGCATCTTCTATTTGGAGAACCTTGTGGCTTCATAATCATTAATATTGCTTAACTTTTCCACTGCATTTTTCATCTATAGCTTTCCCAGCACTTTCTAAAGGTGAATCAGTATCAGCCTCCCTTTTTTTTGCATCCAGGGAAACAATATGAAAGCCAATACAATCCAGCTGGACAGGGCATACTGCAGGGATGAGACCCCGGGCATCCTGGAGCCCTTTCCATTGGACCATGCTGTCCCTCAACATGAAGAGCTGTTCAACTTTTTCCATGACTGATAAACAGCCCCATCTTCTCAGATCTCCTTCTGTTGCCCGCAAAAGCTGAGGGTCCATCACTCTTCAGTCTTGATCTGCTTTTGTGCATTCTGCCTTGTCCAATCCAAATTACACTGTGTATCCCTCTGGGCAGGACCTGCACTCTCACTGGTGTGGGAGAGCTTCAGAACGGTTTCCTACAACCCCAGCAGCCCTACAAAAACTCCCTGAAATGTCTCAGTTTTCTCCTTAATCACCTGGGATAGGTTTCTGGTTTTACATTTTGTGTGAAAATTCAGTTTCTCTAGAAGCAAAGAATCCCAGATTTGATTAACCAAATCCCCAGTAACTTGAAGGAGACAAGTAGGGGTCAATAGTTCTTGTCTGGTACAAGGCTATCAAGCTGCATCTTTGGCATAGAAACAATGAAATGTTTTCATGTTTTCACGTCAGTTCACGTGGAGCTGAGCTGCAGAACATGGATATGGAGGAGGCTGAAAGTTTATATGGATGCAAAAGATTGTCTGGAGAAATCCACAGAAGCAAAACCATCCAAGCGCTTTTAAGTACAGAGGTGCCACCTTGGGCTCAGAAACTCCCTGAGCAACAAACAGTGTGGTGCAGTGTTTGAAGGAGTGTAGCTCTGTGTCCTCAATCCTGTTCCCTCAGCATCAGCACCAGAGGTGGGATGATGGGCTCACGTGGAGCTTCTCAACAAGTGCCAGGCCAGGCAGCCTGGAGGGAAGAGGGGTGTTTGGTGGCCCGGATGTTCCATGTTTTGTACCACACCTGAGTGACTCGGAGCCTCCCAGGACACACCGTTTGATTGGAGAAGCTCTGTGCGCAAGGCAAGATCTACCTTTGGCAGGCAGGTCCCTGTGTCTGTGTAGTGGCTCCCTGACTTTTGCATGGGTAAAAGGATCCTCTAGATAGAACTATGGAACTATATCCTGGGCATGATCAATTTATTTTGTTATGCATTCTTTCAATTTCCTTTCTTCCTAGTAAAGTTCAAAATTACTAGGATTTAGTGTCTTCAAATAATGTATATGGTACTTCAAACTGGCTATTTTGCCACCTCTAACTCCTTCCTAAAAAAAGGTAGGTTCTTGCTTTTCCTATTCATAAAGACAGCTCTGCTCCTAAGGCTCCAAATACAACAGTCAGAATGACAGAAGATGTTATTTTCTGATCAGTAAAGTGTTTAGTGAAAGAGCTTCCTTATTTTGCTGCTTCTTTAAATATCAGTCAGTTTTCTTTTTCCACAGATCAAAGCTTTCATGTGTTATTTTTTTTGTTTCTGCATTGTTTCTTAGGTCAGAAATTATTTTCAACACAATGGAGAAAAAGAAATCACTTTTTCTTTCCCTTTTGCTTTTTAAATGAAACAACTAAAAATATTTTCAGCTCCAAAGTTATAACCCAAACTTAAAACACCCACAAAAATTATCTGGGAAGAAAAAAAAGGGGGGAAAAAACCCAGTAGAAATATGTTCATGAGACTAGCATGTGCATAGCAGATTTATTTATTTATTTATTTGTGTATTTTAATACTAGGGAATTATTGTATCTGCAAGCCAAAACAACAGCACTCCTCAATGCCAACTCCAGCTGTTCCTCCCTTGTAAAATTATGAGCTGTTTTCAAGAGCTTGATTAGATTTTGTGATGGAACTTCGGTGTAGCTATGCAGATATCGTTGATTGCTGCAGTGTTGTAAAGGCTCCACATGACAAAGCGGTGCAGTTATTGGCCTGATGAGGAAGAATCCTCCTGCAGTGCACCCTAAGTGCATCACCGTGGTGAGCTCAGAAATGTGCAGGAGCAGCCATGTCCGGGCCTTGGCGGAATGGCCTTGGCACGCCTTTTCCAGCCCCACTGCTCCTGGAGCAGTAGGCTCTTTGACTGTCTAGACCTTAACCCTAGGCCTAAGGCTAAGCCTAAGCCTCACCCTAACCCAGAGCCACTACTATGGGTTTTTCACCTAAGAAAGTTGTAGGAACAGCCATGTAGGGGCCTTGCCGGAGTGGCCTTGGCGCGCCTTTTCAAGTCCCACTGTTCCTGGAGCAGCAGGCTCTTTGACTGTCTAGAGCCCAACCCTAGGCCTAACCCTAAGCCTAAACCTAACCCTAACCCCAAACACTACCCCTAAGCACTATCATAACCACTCCCCTAACCACTCCCCTATCCCTACCCCTTACCAGGTGTCATTGAGCTGAAATGTTCATCCTGGCTTAATACCCACTCCAAGTCCTTTTGGGGAACACTAGCAAACAGGCTTACAAAGGCAGGATGAAATAGTTTTAAACAAACCAATGCATTACTGGGAGAATTCAGTATCTTCCCAACAAGTTCTCCACAGAGCTCCAAAAGGCATCTAGCAATGAAGGCAACTGCAGTGCTTGTGTCCTGCGAGGAATTCTGCTGAGCTTGAGGTAGGTACTGCAGGCTGGCAGCAGCCCAAAACATCTGGCCTCACACTTTAGGCTGTGATGTTGAAGTTACACCCTGAGCATGTTTTGCTGTTAGAAGTCTCCTAGCAGGTATTGTGAAAAGAAACAATTTCATGTCACCTAATCTGAATTCAAATTTCTTAATTATAATTTTATGTCTGCTTCTCCCTGAAGGAAAGACCCAATTATTTATAGAGGTCTAGAAAAGGCCATGGCTTTTCTGTGGACAGAACTTGCAGCAGCATCGTCAGTCCTGGATAGGTTGTCCAAAGCAACTGAAGTTAGATATTGCCAGATTCTGCTAGCTGGAGGCATTAGCACGAGTACTCCACCCTCCACACATGCTTGAAATAGAGAAAGAAGTGCAGATAACATGAATTATGCAGCCACTAACTAACAAGGCATGTGTCATTTCTGAGTTTGTGGTTTTAAATATTTTCATGCCACAGAGATCTCAAACCACTAAGTATCACAAGACTTGTAAGACAAAAGCTTTAAAATGTCTGCCAAGGACTCACAATAAAGGACATTAAAACTTAACTAGAAAATTGGGAAAGCAGTGGGATTATTAATTGCTACATTTTAAGCAAAGCTGTCTGTAGTATTAGGACCTTTTGTGGCTTGACATTTGTAGGCTTGGTAAATTAGAGCCATAAAAGAAACTGGCCTCTCTAGACACAGGTAAAATCAGGTGTAATACCAAGGGTTACTAGTTAGTTCACAGTTCTTCAGCATATTGCAAATAAAAAACCCTGAGGCCTGTGCTTCCATCCCCGTTTTGGCTAATCAGGAGACATCCTCATGTGAGGCACAAGTTGCCCCAGCTCTCCCAGGGAGCAGGTGATGCTGTGAGTTCCCAGGTCAAAGGACTCATGCAGCAAGTAGGAAAATCACAGCTTTATCCTCTCTTTTCGTTTCAGATGATTTACATCCGTAGGAGTGCAAGGAGCAATCAGCCCCTCTCTCTCGCCTGTCAAACCGTAAAGAGCCTAATCCAAATCACTGTTAATATTTCATTCAAGTTCAGTAGACTTTGGAGCCAGCCCCAGGCTCAGACTTAGCATGTCTTTTTGGAAGCTCAGTATCTGATTTTTATTAAGATGTGAGAGGCTCCTGTGAAGCAGAAGCCTTAGGAATCCTGTTGAAATGAGACTTGAAGCAGTGAAAGGAAGAAAAAGTGGATTGTTTGGGCTGCATCTTGCCCTATGCTCAGGAAACTCAGCACTGCTCCAAGAACAGAGGGGAGATATGGAAGTGATGCACTACAGTGCCTGAGGATGTTTTAGCACGATATCCTGTAGCCTGCAGTTCCCAGTGCAAGCAGCACACGGGAACTTGCTGTTTTCTGGGATCTTGGTTAGGGATCAACTCTAAAGCTGTGCATATCCTCCAGACGCTTTGCACTTGTTCTGAACTGTGGTGGTGGAGCATCCTCTGCTCTGTCTCATCATTTAGACTGCATGAGGTGTAAGGGAATCACTGGCATCGGGTTGTGGAAGCTGTTTTTACATCCCTTTCTTACACTCTGTGTAACTTCTCTTGACCTAGGGACTTACCTGAAAGAGTAGGAAGCAGATAAGAAGACTCCTCAGCCACCCCCTTTCTTAGTCTCCACCTCCTCCCACCATGGGAAGGAACTGGCAAGCCAAATGTTGTGTCAGACACCAGAATGCCTCACACTGTTTGGGGGTATATGGTGTTTCCTATACCAAATGATTGAAGCTCTCCAATTCTCATTGATGCTTGTAGTTGTTCTTCATCGCCACTCAGTTTGTCACCTCTGTGGTTTCCCACTGCTGCTGGCAGGATGTAAACCCCAATAGGTCTAGGCCAAATGGAAGCACACCTCGTTAAAATGCAGTATTTTTGAGAATTAATAATAAAAGCAGATTACAGAGTTCATGTACCTTTCCAAGATTTTGTTTTTAATAGCTTTTGTTGGTATGGCTTGATATAACTGACTAAAGAAATGTAGCATCCTAGAAAATTCAGTCTGGACTGCTGGTTATAACTTTGACCACTGCACTGGCAGGGTCTATCCATAGCTCTTTAGTCTTTTACCATCAGCCTTGAGTTTGCTCAAAGGTGGTGTGAGTTGTTTTGGAGTCTGTAATGAGTGGTGGCATGTGAATTCAGCATAACAAGGATCCCTCCTAAGCCAGGTAATTACTGTATCAGGGTGATCAGGAACCACGACCCTTGTCCTTATATAGACCCATAGAAAAATCCATTAGTAACTTCAGAACAGGCTGGAGAGACACATGAAGAGCTTGCTTAAGCTTAGTGAAGACACATTGGTGGGATGCCAAGATGTAACCCTCATGCCATGGTCGCTTTAGTGCAGGGAGGACCCCCAATTCTGAGTGTGCTCAGGCAAAGGGGCAGCGCTCTCCCACGGGCACTCCTTGGGCTGCACAGGTGGATGGCAAAGTGAGGAGCAGAGACCAGTGCTGTCTTTCCTCTGAAAGAAGGATTAACAAAGAGTCTGTCAGTAGGAGCCTGGGAGTGAGAGATCCCCATAATGGCAGAGCAAGTGAATAGAATATGTTTAAAGAGCCCATAATCCTATATTTACACAACAGTCCTTAATGGCTCATTCAAAGCCATTGCAAAGAACCAAGTAAATAGTGTGGTTAGAAAGTCTGTTACTTTATATTTACTCACTAGACCGTCTGCTGTGGGAGCTGTGAATGTCATGGAGAGCTAAAAGGAGCATTCTTTTGATTTTCTTTCTTTTTTTTCTTTTTTCTTTTTTTTTTTTTGTGCTATGAAAAGCTAACTAATAATGATACTGAAAACCACTTTCAATAGGAACTATACCTTCACTTTGCACCAGTGGAGAACAACCATTAGCACACTTTGTCAAGGAAAGGGATGCATTTGTCATCACCTGGAGTCTTTTCATAGAGGCTGGATATGCTCTAAAAGATATGCTCTTAGTCAACAAGACGTTATTGAACTCAATAACACTCACCTGTGTGGCGGGAAAAATTCATTCCTGTCACTGCAAGAACTTCTGGGAAGGCATAAAATGGTCTGTTTTACACATATTTTATACAAATAGTCTCTTCTGGCTTTAAAATATGCTACATGTGAGACTGGACACTAAATTTATTCTCTCAAATGTTTATTCATGTAAACAATCAAATCTTCATTAAAGTCAAAATTATACACACAAATCAGAGTGAGGCAGACAGCTGATTAGCATGTGAAATGAAGGTGACATTAAATATTTGGAGATTTGCATAGCAAATAATTATAAATCCAAAGTTAGTGGTGAGTTATGAAATGGACTGTTAAGATCTAATGAAGTCCACTTAAATAAGAAAAATTCACAGAAGCAGCCTGGTATCTTAGATCCCTGAAACATTATTCAAGATCCTATCTGAACCTTAATTAACTGATCCTCAGAATTCCCATGAGGCAACAGCAAGCACTGGAATGGAGAATATAATTAATAAGTAATCATTTATTCAATGAATTTTTCTTCTTGTTTGTGATTGTCTACAGAGATCATTAAATCTATTTATAATACACGACTCACAATTTTGTCAATAATGCTTGCTTGCAAATAGTTAAAAATTTGCAACTAGAAGGAAGAACAGAGGAATCCTGCATGTTTACTGCTGTTTCCTGACTAATTACAAAAGCCATGAGATCAGCAAGGGATGATGGTGAATTCGGAATCAAATATTTAACAACCAAATATGTAATTTTAAATTCTCTTCAGTAAAAAAAATTAAGACCTGCTATCTAAGGAAGAAGGTGCTTTATCCTAATGTGAGAGGAAATGACAAAATGTAGTTCAGGCAGTACCAGTGTGTGGTCACACACCCCTCAGAGTGCCCAGGGTGGGTGACATGTGGAGTGGCTGCAGCCATATGGGAGAAGGGGATAAGGCTGGAGTCTTCCCGAACCTTTACATCTTAGGGAGCCTAAAACTTAAAGCCTCTCCTGCTACATCAATCCTACCTTGTTCAAAGAGATCTGATCAAACCTCACTCTGATGTAATCTGCTGTTTCCTTCCTCCAAGCACTCATGCTGCTGAAGTCTGAGAAATGAATTGTGCCAGGAGAGTAAAGGGAAATAGATCAAGAACATGTCCAATTGCTGCTCCCTATCAAAATGGAATGAGTTTTTGGGAGCCAAAAATATAATGTGGAAAATGCAGTTTAGGTAACCAAATTTTTGATGACTGGGGAGATGGAGGCACAGGCCAGCAATGAGAAGCCAGGAATAGCAACCAGGACTTTCCTGTCAAAAGATCCAAAGTTTGTAAGACTTCATCCCCTGCGAGGAGGTCAAGGCTATGCCCTTCTCTGCACAACAAAGCCTCAGCAGTATCACTGGTATTTTCCCAGGATACTCTTCACAGATAGCAGACCCCTTTCTACTGCAGAAGTGCATTTCTGCATTGACTTTTGCAGCACATTAACACAGCAGAATGGCTGTAAGCACATACAGAGCCTGTGATACTGGATATTGGAGTTTGGATAACATCTCTCTCCCCCTCTTTGCTGTAGCATTCAGCCTCATTTCTCCTCTCTCCACATCTGCAGCCCCAACTGCAAGGAATAATTTCAGTCTGGGTGAGTGGTCTTGTCTCAGACTGCCAGAACTGTGAGCAGGGCTGTGTGTACTTGTGTAAGGATAGCAACCCCTATCCCTAATTTGTGCCTTGCCGTTCTTAAAAGGTTTTCTCATGACAGTAGAGGGAATGAGGCTAGAACAGCTGTTCTGAAGCATTTCTTTTCAGTATATCATTTTTCTTCTGCTGCTTTTTCTTTTGCCCCTGAGCTGATGTCAAAGGTCTCATCTGTAAGTGCAGTCAAAAAGTCTACATCAGTCCCAACCAGGCTCAGGGGCAAGTGGACACCCACATGAGAGGATGTGCATGAGTAAAACCTGGGGTGAATCCTCCAAGCCCATGGGTCCTGGTGCCTTAATCTTATTTCCCTGGTTTTTTTAGTACTGTCAAGGCACTGCCTCAATCACACTTGGGGTTTTTCACCCAGTTTCTTTAGCTAATTAAGTGTTGTAAGATGCCACAATGAAAATTATATAGACACAAGCAATTTTTATGAATCAGTGACATTAATTTAAACTTGATTCCAGCAGAGCATGCTGTGATGTTTCAGGCTATTAGCCCATCACTAATACAGACTATAGAATAGTTAATATCAGTCCATTCAAATCCAAGACATATTTTGATTTGCTGAATAGCTTTAATTCTCCCAAAGCTGATCAAATAATAATAACAACAGTAACAATAACAATAAAGGCAATTCCAGTGTGATTGGCTAATCTGATGGTTTTGCTCCCAGTTTATTTTTAATTTCTGGCAGCAGTGATATTGGAAATTAAAAAGCTCTCTTGACACTCGAGTGACTCGAATCTCAGACCAGATGAAATGAGGTGACTGAAGCAGCTCTGGGCCTTTTATTCTCTCCCATCATTATCACGGCTAATAAGATGAAACTGTGAGGCTGCCCAGCAGTGAAGGCTGAGGACTTCCTCCCCCCACCCTTTCTTTCCTTTTTGTGCCATCCAAGATAAAGTACTAATTATCAGGACAGCTCAAGCTCATTTGTAGGAGGAAGGGAATGAATGCTGCTTCAGTGAAAAGGCTTAGCTCCTGTGTGCCCTCGGGCAGGAATTGTGGTACTTTGGTGATTTAAGCAATCCAAATTAAAACACCTTGAAGTGACAGGCAGACATCCCAATGGGCCTGCTCCTAGGACCTCTGTTCTAGCTCTTGTTGCAAGGTGCAACAGAAAAAAAAAAAACAAAACTATTTCACCCAGACCACTGTGTAGGGACAGGTCTTCCAGATGTGATAAAAACTCAGGCCCTTCTCTGATTTGGACAGCCAAGGTGGGAACCTCTGAAGCATAAGTTTACCCTAGGACACAGGGAGGTGTGGACTGGAAATTCACACACTATTTGATAGCAAGTGAATTGTGTGGAAGAGCACTTGGATGAAAGTCTGGGGACGAATAAGACTTTGGCCTGGTTCTGTCTGGAAAGGGCACACTTTTGCTCGTGCACAGTGTGACGGCACCATCACTGCTGTTACAACGCAGGAAGCACAAAGTGGTGCAGGCTGACTCAGTCTACATCACTCTTAATGGATGTTCATCACACCTTTTAGAAGACCCCCAGCGATGGGGACTCTGCAGAGTGCCTGGCATTTTCTTCCTTTTCTAAGTCACCTACACTGTGATAGGGAGGGCAATGCCAGAAGGAGGACTGTGGTTTTGCAATGGGCTCAGCATCGAGCAATGATTACCCCCAGATCACTGATGCGCTCCCTCTGGAGCTGCTGAGGGAGGCCACAGGGGGAAAATAGGAGGAGGGGTTATGAGAGGGGTCCCAAAGCCCTCCCTGGTGCAAGGATGATCCAACACCCCCTCTGCTTTAGGGATGAAGGTCCTGCTGTGTTCTGCTTATCCAGGCAGCAGGCACTGAGTGTACAGGAGTGTTTGGGCCACAGGTCTGTCAAATCCAGGAACCAATTATTTTGAAATAAAACACAGTGTTTTCATTGCTGGTGTTAAAGTGCTTTATCAGCAGGAATCTGTGTCTGCCATGCTCCAGATAAATGCTGGGAGAGGAGCAGAGCACTGTGCTCACAGGCTGCCCCATCATCTGTTTTGTTAATGGCTCCATCGCTTGCCTGCCTGGAGAAGATGATTCTCACCATGCATCATGAGGATGGCTGA
This sequence comes from Corvus moneduloides, assembly GCF_009650955.1. Classification (NCBI taxonomy): domain Eukaryota; kingdom Metazoa; phylum Chordata; class Aves; order Passeriformes; family Corvidae; genus Corvus; species Corvus moneduloides. Next base: position 11,523,499 of record NC_045486.1, read on the forward strand.
ACGTGCCTTAAAGGCTTGGGTGCCAGAGGAGAGCCATTCCTCCTTCCCACTCCTGCACCAGTGCCCCAGGAGATAAAAAATTCAGCTCTGCCACTTCTACCCATGGGTGGAAAAAGGAAGGAGGGATACTTTTGCAGAGCATCCTCCCCACCGGGTTGCCTGGGAATCTCCAGGACAGTGGCACATTTTTTCTTGTCTTCTAGGCATTTAACACTTCCTTTTCCATTAGATGTCCATTAGCATGCTTCACCCTCGCTAATCCCACGAGTGTTTTGAAGTAGTGGTTCACACTGGCAGACATTTGCTGTCTTTTATCCCAAGCAAAACTAAAGCAGGAGATGAGGAGAGCGTTTCCCTTGCCAGGGCTGTCTGGGAGCCCTCTCGTGTCTGAGGGGTTGGAAATCCCAGGCAAGGCTTGCTGGCTGTGGCAGTAGCTCCCGTGTCTGCCAGAGGACAAGGTGGTAAATAAATTTCAGGCTAATGGAGGTGGGTGTTAAATATTTGCTGTACTTGAGCAGGAGGGCCTTTGTCACTAATTAGTGGGAGATGTTAAAGGAGATGGGATGTATTTAAACCTCATTGTTTGCCATTAAAGCACAGATTCTTTTACCTCTCTTCTGGGCTTAGCAGCTAATACCTTTCAAGCAATAGCAGAAGGGCTTGGTGGATTAATCGCTGTCCTTGGAAATAAAAAATGATTTAATTTAATGCACGCGAATGTTAGGCAAGAGATAGAAGCAAGCGGTCACTGGCTTGTGAGGCAGATCAGAGTTTGGGGTTGGGTCTCTGCGTACAGACAGGCTCTTCAGGCTCAGCTCTGACCTGAGGGAGAGCAGAGGCTGGAGGACGTGCCAGGCAGGGGTGTTTTGGGCACCTTCACTGGTGCCTTCCTGGCAGCTGCAAGTCCTCCCAGCGCCTGCCATCCATCCTCGGGGTGTCCAGCACCGGGAAAAACATCAGGTCCTTCAGGCTTAAAGAAAAGCTTGGTGGCTGCAGTGATTTCTCCACCCATTTCTCACCACCTCAATCCTTTCAACACGTGTGATTTGTATGGCCCATGGCAGCTGAGTAGATGGGTGAGCAGACAATACTAACTGTACTATTAACTACAGCTCAGTGACTATAAGGATTCCTTGGCCCTTTCCCTGCTGCTAAAAGTACAGCACAGAAAGGCACAAAGCACTGCAGAGGATTTCTTCCCAGCTCGGATGCCTATGGTGCCATCCAGCCTGGCACCCGGAGCAGCACAGGGCACCCGTCTACATCAAACCCCATCTGCAAGAGCCTTGTGGCTGTGACTCAACGAGCCCCTTGCCCAGGGAATGGGGCAGGCTCTGGGAATGCAGACAGGCTGTCAGCCTTCCCTGTGCCACACTCCTCTCTTCAGGCTCCACAAGGAAACATTGTGCAGTGACACCCTTATTTGCCCTGGATGAATCAGATTAATTACTCCAATGAGAAATTTCCCCTAGCAAGTCATTTTCCCGTTCAGTGCACTTTGTAAATATGAAGTGCCTCTTCCAAAATCTTCCTGTGAATGAATGGAAAATCTTGTTTTTCCAGAAAGGAAAGTGAGGCATAGGAGAAGGTAAATGACATGCCCAGAGCACGGGAAAGTATGTATAAATGAAACAAGTACAATTTCATCAACACTTTTATGGGAATTTGAAAATTATAATTACAGTAGGTGGTGGGGCATATTTTTCCAATGCAGTGTGTGAAAGAGCAATTTTAAACTTTCTCTACCTCAAGTGTTTTCTGGCAGGGGAGGGAAGCCCTGAACAGCACATCTAACTGTCTGCACAACAAACCTGTTTTTCTCAGTTGTGTTTTGCAGATCCATTAGAAATAGTCCATGAACTCCCATAGATTCCTGCTGCAGAAATTAGGAAACACTGTAGATAGTACATTTACATCATAGTGAAAAAGATGTTAGAAAAATTGGTTTTAATCCAATGCAGAACCGGAAAACATCTGATTTCCTAGCTGTCCACCAAGCAGAATGCCTAGCCAACTTTTTTTTAATTTAAATTTTATATTACAATATTAAGAGGAAACATTGTGCCAAAAAAGTAAAGGCATATTTCTGTTAGTGCTAAGCAGCAACTACTCCTGGGATTTTACTGATGGGATGCAAAAAAGAATGGCAGAACATTTCCAGCAGCACATCTGTGGGAACAGGGTCTGTTGGCATAGGTTATTAGTCTAGTTTTTCTTTATGCATTTCTATATGGGAATATAGAAGGCATGCAGATATGAAATTTACAGGAAAACAAAATTAAAAACCAATAGAAATAAAAACTTCCACGTCTGTTACAAGGACCAAAAACTTCAAAACTTAAAAATTTCCCAAACAGAAGTTTTTCTTTCACCACAATTCAGATTTTGCCTGGAAGAAGATTCTGAATTTTCATGGAAACCAAGAAATTTTGGTTTTGACTGAATAGTAGTTTTTGATAGAAAACAATTTTGGTTTTGACTGAATAGTGGTTTTTGATAGAAAACAATACTGGTATAGAGGTTCTAAGCAGCTCCAATACCAAATCAATATTTGCAGCCCATAGTGACAGGCAGCCTACAATGGCTCAAATAAAGACATGAATTTTCTAGAAGTTTAACTATAGAAAGGTTGGAGAAGGCATCACAAATCCTGGTATGGCCTTGTTTGCCTACGAGAAGCACAGATGGGTTAGAAGAAAGCACCAGGTCAGGGATTCAGGAGGGTCAGCTCCGCAGTGCCAGCATCCCACCAGGGTTTGATATTCAACCAGGCTCAAACTGTGAAAAACAGACGGTGTGAAGGTCAAGGCAGTCAGGATCAGCAGGACCAGGATCAGCATGAGTAAACCACCTTCTTGCAGGCAACCTTACCCCAGGACAAGCCTGCCCTGCCCTCAGGGCTAATTCCCAATGTCCCTGCAACAGCAGATATCAGGGCTCTGAGTGTTCACAGAGGATCGGCTGGGAGGGGATGGGGTGGGATGAAGAGCCGGTCCAGCACTCACACATGTCAGGGGAGGTAAAATCCTGGGCTGTAATCCCCAGTGGATGGCAAAAGTGTAACTGGGGAGTAGACTGAGTTGCTAAAGATACCTGGGTTTTGTATTGCAAACCCAAGGAAGGACTAGGAGGAACACATCTCCTCAGTTTTATGGTTTCATAGAATCATAGACTCATTTAGACTGGAAAAGACCATTTAAGGTCATGGAGTCCAAACATTAACCCAGCACTGCCCAGTCCAGCACTAACCCATGACCCTCAGTGCCACATCTACATGGCTTTTAAATCTCTCCAGAGATGGTGACTCCACCACTTCCCTGGGCAGGCTTTTCCAACATTTGACAACCTTTTTTTCCTAATATCCAGTGTAAACCTCCCCTCCCATCAGTATTTATTTCTCCTTTCCAAGGACTTTGATCTTGCCTCTTATCCCTAAGATAAACACAGGAAATTTTATATCAGGCTTGTACCCACTATTTTCCCTGGATTTAGGAGTCATTGCTGTGCTCTTCACCCTTGGGAGCCCTCCATTTTCAGGAGAGCTGGGAGAACTTGTTTCCCAAGGCAGTGCTGAAATGAGGATCTTCTGTATGAGCCACAAAGCAGCTTACTGCCGATGAGCCAGGAGGAGCTGAGCAGAAGCGTCTCCCAGCTGGAAATCTCTCTTAGCAACTATTACAACAGCAGGGTTATCTTTTCTGCTGAAAGGAGATGTTACTGTGAGCTATGACAAACTCATTGAGTTTTGCAACAACACTGGCAAACTAATGGCAATGAATTTAGAAAGGATGCTTGGGGAATGCTAAGCCAGTCCCTTCCTCTGCCTTTGGCTTTGGACCACTCATTAAGCCTTGCTCTAAGGCATGAAGCAGGAGCTGGGATTGAGGACCTATGCACACACAAGCACATCTTTTATCTTTGTAGGGTTGCTCACAAGGGTATGGCCATGGGGAGGTTCTTTATTTTAGTGAAGAATACGGAATACTGAGTTGATTGGAATTGAAAGATGGGACAAGAGGCTCCACTAGCATTTTCCTGAATTCATCAGAGAACAATATCAACAGACATGTGAAATCCTCAGCATTTTGCAGCAAATCAGCCCACTAACAAGAAAACACACACGTGGCCAAAGGAGTGATTGTAGCTCAGGTTTCTTGGCTTTAAAACTGCCTTTCAAGCTACGTGAAGAAAGAATTGTGGTTAGCAGAAATTCTACAGCTACTTCACCAACACTCTCCCAAAGCTCCAAGCCAGAGACAAGCCCTTTACCTGACCAAAAGTCACTAGAGTGGTGTCACCACCTGTTTAGGGCAGTTAAAGAGTAAATTTATGCTCAGAGATTTTAGAGGAGACCTGGCATGGGCACTGCCAGGCTCAAGAGCTATTCAGGTGCCTATACACAGATATCATGGACAACAGATGGGGTCCGAGATGCCTGGCAGGGGTGGGTAGAAGTGATGTTGAGAGCCCTTGGCAGCTGGAGGCAAGGTGGGATGCCTGAAGGTCTTTGAAATGTGGCTGTGTTTCACAACCTACCTTGTTCACCAGATAACTCAAAAATTCTGTGTGGAGCTCTATGCCCTCAGCAGGCAGTGCTGTGGGTTGCTGGAAAGCACCCACAAGGTACATGTTTTGCTCCTGGCACATCCCCTTCAACAGGACTCCCAAGAGGAGAAGGCAGGCCAAAGCCTAGCTGTAACTGGTACCATCCAGAAAAATAACAAAAAAAAATTTAAAATAAAAGCAAATCCACAATGGCAAAGTGAACAGTAGGGGCTGGAGAATCAACTGAGCATCTCCATTGCTGTAAATCTTGCAATAGCTGCAACTGCCCCAGAAATTTATTTCGTTCCTTTCACGATGACTTTTTCAGAGGAAAATTGAGGACCTTATTGTTATTTATTATGATCACAGCTAGTTCTTCAGAGATTTCCTTAATTAGTATCATTAGACACACAGCTTAATCTTAAAATCCTGGGCTTGTCAGCATGGCAAATTAAAACTTCGGGTTTTTGCTCCCTTCTATACGCCAGGTTGGAGAGTGTGTGAAGGAGAACTGGGGGTCTCCTGACAGTTTCAGAGAGTGTGGGAATCTGTCTTTAATCTTTGATGACTAAAGCAGCATATGCAGAGTGGACGAGTGAGAGGAGTCAGTTCTGTGGCAGAATGGGAAACCGAGGGTCATTGCATTTAAAAGTAGACCTCTCCTTTTTCACACCAGATGAGCTGAGCCTACAGCCTGCTGGCTCCCCCCCAGCAAGAGATTTCTCAAACCCTGCAGGAATAATGGGGAAAAAAACCTGCTGCAGCTAATGAACACCGAATCCTAGCAGAAAGAAACCCTACAGAAGTATCTGTGACATCCACATTAATAGCAAAGGAGTTAGTTGTGATTGATGCTATTCCAGTGAACACTAAAGGAATTAATAATGATTAGGGCCATTATTTTAAAGCATTACCCCCCCCAAAAAACCCAAAGGGAAAACAATTAGATGTCTTCAGTGGTTATCTTTCACAGTATACTTACTGCAGTGATCAGACACGATATTATGCCTATTAATCAGCAAAATGATGGAAAAGGATGTAACTCGTGTATATCCATGAGACAGTCCTTTGCAGCACATACCTTATTTGCTAGTCTGCTTATGAGTCTGCTGCTGGCACAGAGAAATATGTTTTTTGTTTTCATAGCAGTAGAAGGTGTCTCATGAGCTTGGAAATAGGTGGAAGTGTTGTTCATTAAAATGAAGAAAACAAATAAAACCGCCCACTCTTAGGGATTTTGCATTCATAGATCGATCATATGACCCTGCTTATCCCCACTGGGTCTGAGGGAGGGTTTTGGCTTGTGTGTTCCAAGCCCTGTAAGATCAGTTCTTTTTCAGCAGTGAAAAGTTGTGATGAGCCTTATCACTACATTGCAGGTGAGGAAACTGAGGCTCCGAGACATCACGAGATTTTCCTGAGGTCACACGCTAATCAGTACAGAGACAGAGGGAAATCCTGATTTTTGGCACTCTGCATCAAGCACTGAGTTAATCATCTCTCTTTTGTCCATCTGTGGTGCATTGATTCACTTCTATCATCAATGGGTCATGACCCAGCGTCATTGCTCATCTGTGTCATGGTCTTGCAATGCAAAGTGAGCTTTTAGTAATTCATCTGAGCCTAATGGGTGGGTTGAAACACAGATGCCAGCTGGGAGAGGGCTATGGGGTGCAATCCCTGTCCCAGACTCCCCACCCCTGCAGAAGATTCCTGCACTGAGAGCAGGCCAGCCCCCAGCTGCTGTGGAAGGCAGGCAGTGCCTTCTCATGCCTGGCAGCACCAGCGGGTGTGGGATCATGCCCAGCTCAGGCCTGGCTGAAGCTAATGGTTCATATGGTTTATATTCCTTCTGTGGGTTGACCAGGGCAGTTTGGGAGGAAAGATGGTGGAAAAGTGGGGTTAGCTAGTAATGTGATGTATCTGCATTTTCTCAGGTGGGGCAGATGAGATTTTGCTATATCTAAAGCCACAACATGCCAGAAGCTGAATAATCACACCAGCATCTCTATTCTCTTCCAGGGGCCAGTTATGGCCACTGCACCCGTATCATAGCTGAAGAGAGGAGAGGAGGCAAGCTTGAACACAAGTCAATGACAAAACAGCATCAACCCTTGGGATAATTTTCCTTTCCAAGTTAAATTTCAGCTGCTATTAAACTCTACCAGACCACATAGACTTGGCTTCCATTTTCCTTTTGAAAAGTGATCTAAATTTTCCAGCCAATTCTCTGTACCCCTCAGTCCCAACTTTGATGATTAACGTCCCCAAGAGGGGCTGAGAATCCAAATAGGAGCCTGTAATCAAATTCCTCATTGATTCCTGTGATACAGGATCAGAAGCACAATGATGAAGCAATCCTAATTTTGCAGCCAGAGCCAAACGCCAATTAGATCCTCAGTGGGTGTAAACTGAGCTGGCATTGTTCTCCCTGGAAGAGATAAAGCTGATTTACACCCGGGTGAAGATCTGCCTTGCCAGCCCTTCCTGTCCTGTAACACTGAGCTCCTGCTCCCACAGTGGCCCAGAGGCCCAGAGGGATGTGGGCAAAAGTGTTTTTCCATGACTATGGACGTCCATGTGTCTGGAGTAATGGGAAATAATCCACTTTCCCTGTGCCTGTCAGTGGGAGTGAGCATAGTGCTTGTTTTAAAGGTCATTTTAGGCTGCCTGGAAGCACTAAAATTCAGCAGTGGAAATAATCTGTCCATACCTACCCTTATTTCCAGGCTGGCAACCCCCCCGGCCTGGAGCTCTTTAGGAGATGGAAAGAGTCAGGCGTCCACACCCTTCTCCCTTGGGGAACTCTCTCCTGGCTCATGGCAGCAACTCTGGCTCTTCACAGCTTCCAGAGCATCACAGCACAGCCCTGCGATGCAGGACATCCCCCCTGCCTTTCCCAGCCGCTCATCAGTTGTCACCTAGCCCTTTCTTTCCATATCTGGGCTTAGCATTGCTTTCAGAGAAAAATCCTTGTGATTCAACTACCAGAGAAATCGAAGTGGGCAAGAAAAATAAAACCTTAAAATCTGTCTTCAGAAAAGGATCTGTGGCTGCACCAAGCTGTGCAGAGCCACCCACCCATCCTGAGCATCCTCACTGAGCTCCTCCACGGTGGTGGGTGCCTGGATCTGGAGTGTTGCTCCAAGAGGGGTTATCCTGCACTCGTAGAGGAACAACGCATGCTAAAAATTGCAGAAGCAAAACAGAATATATTCAAGGAATTAATTGTATGGAAAATTATCCAGGCTATTAAAAGCCACATGAACAGGCTGAATATCATGCATTTTGAGCGTACACAGAAAAACATCATTTTGAAGGGGATTATTGTTTAAATAGGCAATAGGGGTTCTAGCAGATAAGCTTCCCGTTCCTGTCTTCTCTTATTGTCTGGAGTACATTATCTCCACCATAATATTCTCAGCTCTCTCCAGGAGTATCGTCAGAGTGAAATGCTATTTTAAAAGTATATGTTTATGTTTCAATAGACTTTATAATAGCAAAGGCATCCACCCAAGACACGTAAGTGAGAGTGAAAAAAAGGAGAAGGAAAATCAAGAGACAGAGGTGGTAGCTTTCCTGGCGTTGAGTGCAAGAGGAATAAATGTACTAAAGGTACTCTCGGGCTTTTCCTCCCTGCTGAACGCAGGCATCCAGAGGAGGCTTAGCTAATGTGCATTTGTCCATGGGGCAAGGAGCCAGCAGCACACACCACCTGGACAAGGACAGGTCTGCACAGAACCCCGGCCCCTCTGTGGGGCTCCCCATCAACAATCACTTCATTGCATTTTCAAGCCTAAGTTTAAAAGGTGGAAAACCAGGCCAGGTTGGATGGAGCTCTGAGCAACCTGGTCTAGAGTAAGGTGCCCCTGCCCTGGGCAGGGGGTTGGAACTGGATAATCTTTAGGGTTCCTTCCAACCCAAACTGACCTATGATTCAATAGAAACGGCCCGATGCAAGGCTGAGCTACCAAAGGCTCCCAGCAATCTGCTCTGAATCAGGGAAAAGCTTGAGTGACCCTGATCCTGCATCTTGCATTTGCCCAGAGGCCTGGAGGCACCCTGTTGGAATGCCTCTGAGCATGTCTGTGCACACGTGTGGGTGGACCTGGCTGAGTTGTGGGATTTGTACATGGGAGGAGGTAGAAGTAACCCCCGAGTCTGTAATTCATTTTTGAAGCTGTCAGACATCATTACAATGTATTTCTGAAAGATATACTGTATAGAGTGAATTTCTAACAAGCTTCCATGTGATTTTAATCTCTCGAGTGAGAGAAACCTGATAAAGATATAGATCCATTCTCACATCTTGGCATAAAATCATATCTTATTGGTTTAGATCATTCTGTGTTTTATTTTTTTATGGTACTAGTGTTTTCTAGTTGCAGCAGAAAATACAAACACTCAAGAGATCTCATTTTTCTGCTAAATGGATTTTCATTCCACATGAGTTATCTCTCTCTAGATATAAACATACACACACAGATATACCACGTACACCCCCTCACATTAAATGCCAAAGACACCATTAAATGTAATGTTAAAATAAAAAATCCCCAGGCTTGCGCTCAAAAATCCCCTCTTTTAAACATTCACAATTTAAAAGATACTTAAATAGACATTCTTCAAACTTGAGTCAATTTTAGCCTCTGTAGCGTAGCCCATAAAACAAGCTGAGAGTAGTAATTATTGGGGGGAGCTATTCTGGGAACAGTGCACATGGAACATCTCCATTGTTATACAGGGGGTGAACGTGGTCTCCAATCAAGCTCACCTACCTTAAATAGGTCAGCTGAATGACACCTAACCCCCAGTAACCATAAGAAAATATTACAGAAAGGAACTGAATCTGAAAAGTGAGAATCGCTTGCTTCCTCCCTGAGAAAAGGGAGAAACTACAAAGGATAGTCTGAATACTGAATTTATGGCAAGCTTTTTCTTACAGACTCAGAGCCAAAAATCTGCTGTCAGTTACATTAGTATAAATCTGGAGCAGCTCCACTATCATCATTAGAGTTACAGGCCAATTATGTAATGAAAAGAAGTATTTTGGGCTTGCCAAAAATCTTAAATGTAGGTCCTGCTTCAGGCCGTGCTGAAAGCCTAGATAAGTGGCCTGAATTTCAGTGCACCCTTCACCAGCATTTCCTGTCACCTACCAATTATTATTATGCCTATCAAGAACGTGTGTATAGATTTATATTGTTATCAAGCATGATTTGACCTCTAATTCTGGGAATATAAAGGAAGTCAACCCATTGACTTTCCATGTCTTTGATGTTAAACTCTGCAGACAAAATACTATTCAGGGGATCCTGATAGATGGCTGGATAAAATATCCAGGGAGATCTTAATGCATTCATTTGCCTTTCCTTTAGGATGTGGCTGTCAAAGGAGATCGGATCACCAACAGTGCTGGCAAGATTCAGGTTGACCTGGGATGTTTCAGGTGGCACAGTCCAGAGGAGGATTTTCTCTGACTTTGGGAAAGTACATTGTGCTACTGAACTCTTGCTTCTCACTCTTTTCCATGGCAACCCAAGAAGAGGTTTGGGGTATCAGCCACTGCTCAATTTACTGGGCATTGGCACTTTCTGGTTTAGCTAAAAAACCCAATATTGGACTAGAAATGCATTTCCCTTCGAAAGCCTTACCACCTCTTACCAACTCTTCCTCTTTCCCTGTCTTACAAATTCCCAGTACCAAAGCTGGTGAACTTCCACAAAAAAAGAGGAAAAAGGTAATTTTTCTGAACTGGAATTTACCCAAGAAAAATATCCTCCAACCATTTCTGCCAAACTCTGAGCCCCTGCAGAGCTGCCACACGGGCACACACATGTTCACACATGCATACAGTGCACGCAGATGGGTAGATATCCATGCAGGATTCACAAAAAGCTGGTATTAATCTCCAGCCGTGGCTGCAGAGCAGGAACACTGATCCATTCGTATTCACAGCATTGTTGAAAGGTAGAGTTCACAGAGTGCCCGGTGTGATCTCTTCCTCCTTTTCCTGAAGATGCAGAGTATGTAGAAATGTGAAGGGAAAAAAAGGCAGGCTATTCCCGGTGGTGTAATTGGCCAGCAGTGCCTGGATGGGAGCCAGAAGATCAGAGGAAGAGAGGAGAGCACTGAGTAATGAACTGCATGCTTTTAATTTCACTTAAGAACTCAAAGCAGGAAAACCTGAGCTGTATCCATGGGGATTGGAATCAACAGTCAAGCAGATAACAAAGAATTGGTGCTCAGGATAGAAAACTGCCTGGGCCCATTAGTTTATTGCCCAGCCTTTCTTTGGGAATTTGGTCTTTCTTGCCTGAGTTTTTGGCTCCAGCTCTGAATCCTGCAAACACTAGGGAGCAGCAGCTTCCTTTGAAAGCGTCCTGGCTGCACGATGGGGCTGGTGCTGTCAACTTTTGCCGTGTGCCAGCCCTTAAAATAAAGAGAGAGAAGCGGGGGAAAGGGAGGGGTGGCTGGTGGGAAAGCATTCTTGATGATAATTTGATTGCATGCATTAATGATCAAAGTGTTGCAGACTAATTACCAACACTTACCTCTCAAATATTAAATTATCATTTATTCCCCACCACCACCCCAGCTTTAGCTTTGCATCTACCCCCTGCATTCAGGGTGATCTCCTGCTCACTGACACCTCACAGTATCAGTGCCCTGACACCCGACAGCCTCACAAGCTCCAACCCAGGCATGCAGAGAGCATCCCCTCCCCAGCACCACCACCACGTGTTCCCTTTGGTGGATACCCTCCCATTCCAGGGGTCTTGGGGAAACAGGTCAGCCTGAAAGAGGGAAGCAGAGCATGTTTTTCCATGATCTAGAGGGGTTCTTGGAAAATCAGCCTTCTCCTCTTCTTCATCTCATATCTAAAGACTGATCCCTCCATGTGGGTACCTCAGTGCAAGGTGCCTGTGTCAGATTGGTCCAACTGGGTACCTGCCAAGCCAGAAATGCAAATAATGACAGTATCAAACAATGTGTTTTTCGATGCTGCTTCCAGCATCCATTTTAACTAGACAAATGCCAGCCTGCTGCCATCTGGTAACAAGAGGTACTAAAAGCCTCAGTGAGGAGCAGAGGGAATCTGGGGATATTACCAGTTGCAAACAGGTTGCAGAGGAGGAGATTTCTTTTTAACCTGGGCTTTTCATACTCAAAAATGAACACAAAGGACTCTGGTAGTGATGGGGACTGAGGAAATACTCATTCAAATGTCCCCTCTGCCTCTATCCACAGAGACAGCAGGAAAAGCATCCTTGCCTCTTTCAGTGCCTCCTTTCTCTGGGGGAAGAGCAGGCAAGAGCAAATGCTGGGTTGGATTTTATGTTATGTTTTTAATTAGGTTATCTTTAATTGACTAACACCTTCCTGTGAGCCATCTTGCTCTGCTCAGAGACAAAATATCATGGAATTGGCCCATTTTCCATGAGCACTGTGGTATTTCCTCTCTTCGTGCTGCTAAATAGCCTCCATACGGACTTGGCTACCTCCTTGCAACTACTAGAAATAACCAAAATACAAGGACTAGGTTCAGAACCAGTGGCAATCAGCTCAACCTGAGCACAGTCAGAAGAGTTGCATCTCTTCTGACTGCTGCTAAAGAGCACTCTCAATGCTTGCAAGGGATTGGCTATTCCTGGGGGGTCTTTGGGTTTTTTCACCCCACTCCTTTCACAGGATGAGACTGGAATTACTGCTAAATAAAATCTCAAAAGCTGCTCATTCTGATGTGGTGCCTGGGATACAAGTGAGTGCACAGGACCTGACAGTTCCTTCATCCAGAGCCTGGCAGTATCTGGGCAGGTTCCCAGGTGGGTAGGTCGATGCTCCACATGCCAGTGACTTTTTTCGGCAGCGGCAGCAGTGGCCAAAAGCTCCGAGAGCCCAGCGAGGCTTTGCTGGAGCGCACACACAGCAGATGAGATGTCACTCTGTTTACTCACACGTACTGTGCACAAACCGCCCATTACTGCCACTGCAAAGTTCCTGGCTGCAGGAGGCACAGCAGCGTCTTTTAAAGGACTGTAATGAAAGTGGGTCAGACGTTTTCCCTTCCCGGGGCAATCCTTTAGCATAAGCAGGGATTTAAGTGTGCACAATTCCCATTATCTGTGATTGTTATACTCTTTCTCACAAAGAAAGGGCTTCATAATTCGACCAGATCTGTCAAATGCACACAGTGATGAAAATGGCCTGTTAGATGATAGGGGGTTGCCCTTTCAGTGTTGAGGAAGGGCATAGCCCTCCTGGGAGAGGATGATTCCAATGCTGAACCAATAAACTGTGCTTGATCTTAGAAGAAATGTTTGCAGAGGAGTCTTTTCATGCAGCTGTGGTGCTTATTTTGCCACAGGGTCTAGAGCCCTGTGTCTTCTCTACAGCCGAGAGGGTGGGTTCAGGCATGATTTAGCTGTTCCTAAGCTTCACAGAAGAGTGAGGCCAGCCACAAACAGGCCCTCCACCCATCGAGAAGCTGATGCCAGTGTGGTGCATCTTCCATGCAGAGCAGAGCGGCAGGTCCAGTGCATGCAGGCAGGACCTGCACAACCAGGGAATATCTGAACCCTCTCCAGGCCACTGGCATTGGACCTGCAGACATTCAGAAGCTGGTATAACATGACCCAAAGCACGGAGGGGGGAGCTCCAAGTAGCAAAATGTCTCTTTAAGCTCCTGAAAAGCTGAGCTCCAAGCCATTTTAGAGAGGCGTGAAAGGCTCCTCTGAGTGGCCAGTCTGAGATCAATTCCCCATCTCAGGCATTATCATTTGGCGTCAGCTTTACCCTCACTACAAACTTAAGAATAAAAAGTGGAAAATGGGAATAGAACAGACCAGGTTGTAAAAAATCCTATCTCTATAATGGCCTTAAAAATTACTTCTGTTGTTCTCCTTGAAAGAGAGTATTTCAAAAGCTTTTGTTGAGCTGACCTTTGCTTCAAGATTCTCTTCCTCTTTGGAGGATGTAAGGTCAGTAGAGAGAAAGAGAAATTAATAGGAAGAGAACAAGGAAGATGAAGAGAAGTCCTGTATTGCACAGGAAGGGAAGGGAAGACAAGACTGAGAAACAAAATTTAAAAAATCATCGTCATCATCATTGTCATCATCATCCAGGTAAGTATGGGTGAAAATGCTGCTTCCTTTTGGGTCTGAAGGCAAATTTGAGATCTGTTCTCACAGGAAGATAAGGCATTGCAAATAGCTTCTGATTTCTTATCCTACTCATTTCCTAGGAATTCCTTGGTGGTGTTTCTCAGGTAGCAAGGCTGTCTGGCAGCCCTTGGAAATAAAACCTCTTCCAGAGATTCAGAGGTAGACCCAAAGGAGAAAGTCCTCTTTTTCTCCTGTTTTGCTGTTTCTTTTAGAACAGCTGAAGAAATTATATAAATTGACTCTCAGGTGCCACATACTAATGGTCATTTGAGAGCTTCCATGTTTTTGGATGGCAAGATGGAAGCAAACCAGCACACAAACTAAAAAAAGAAACATGAAGCTGTTCCTCTCTACAAGATTAAAGCACAGCAGCAGTCAGGAAGGCAGATTTCCAGTGGTGGCCTCCAATGGATCCAATAATTTTTCCACTTCCACGGGTCTCTGCTCACCACTCAGAAAGATGATCTCTCTAAATGCCAACTCATCCAACTCTACCCTGATTGGAGGAGAATTCAGTCTGGCTCTTGCCTCCTCACTGGCAATAACGATTCTTCAAATGGAAATTAGCCGACAGATTTGATGATGATGCACAAGCCAGAAGAGAACACAGCTCACTCTGCCATAGCTCTGCAATCTCCTCAGGGAAAACAGGAGTAAAAATCCATTTGTGTTTGCAAACAAGATATGTCTTGAATGTTCACTGGGGACCTCTTGAGCAAGGAGGTGCCAATTTTACTGTCGTCTTTTCTAGACATCACATAAAACCTGCAGCCCAAGTGCATGAGGTATTTTCTTCTCCAATAAAGACCTTTTGCCCTTGTGTCCTATACTGAAAGTGTTTCAATTCCTAGAGGAATTTTTGTCCTTCCTAATGTGATTACTAGTCTGGGGATCTCTCATGCAGAGAAAGAGAGTCCACAGTTTGTGTATTTTCTTTCTCTTTCCTTCAAGGCTGCAGAGAAGCATAACTGTTTGTTAGTGCACACCTGCCACTACTGGGTCTCCATCAAATCTGCTGGGACCACGTTTAGGTCAACAGGATTTTCTCAAAAAGACAGGAAGGCTCAGGCCTCTGGAAACCTTACCTTACAGTACAGCCAGTGGAATTCAGGACTTAGGCAGCTCCAAGAGGGTACTCCCAGCTACTTGGAGTAAAGTTACCTCTTCCTGAGGATGCCCCCAATGCAAATTTTACCCAGAATTTACCTATTTGCCCAGAAACTGGGTTTTACTGATAACCTGAAGAGTTTCTGACAGTGTATTGTCCTTTTCCCATGCCACAAGCTTGTAATTCTGAAAATGTACCTAGTGGCTAGGACAGACATTTAAGATTAGAGGCAGAAAGCTATTAGCACTCTGAATTTCTAATTAAGAAGTAAACATCTATAGCAAAGTAGCCACCTAAATAGAAGATAGCACCATAAATACCTTTGTAAAGCTTGGGCTAAATCCTTTTGCTCCCACCATAAATGATTGTTACCCTGTGTGCCACGTTTATTTCCTCAAGTGGGTCAAACGTGAAAAGGTTTCATCAAACTTAAACAATGAGTATTTCACAGAGAAAATTAATGAGAAGTCTGATGCAAGGCTATGGACACTAACTCGGAGGAAAATTTAGCCTGAGTATCTGAAAACACAATGTACCAATTCTGTGAGACTGGAGATGTCTCTCCACAGAAAGAAGGAGAAAGGAAATTGAAACCTAGGCTGGAGAAAACATCGTGGCACTGAGGGAGAAGCCTGTGGTGAGAGAGGAGGACAGGATGAGTAAATAAAGCTTTTTGTCCTGAATTTTTTGTCCTCGGTGAAGGGACAAAGCCTTCCTGAGTTTACAGTGACAAAGAGAATGTTGCTGCAATCCCTTTTCATTTAAATTAGCAGGTCATCCTGGGAAATGTGGGGAGGAGGAGGAGGGAGAGGAGGGGACCTGCTTCAAATGACTAAAAGAAAAACAAGGACATCTCAAAGGATGAAGCGAATCGCTCAGAAAATGGAGTTCACTTACATATGCCAGCTTAGCATAAAAAGGCACTAAAACGCAAAAGTCCCTGAACAAAATCCAGTGAATACAGCAAGTTGGAGACATGGTCACAGGGAGTTTGTATCCAGGTGCTGGCTTAGTAATTGGGTCAATGTCTGCAGATTCATGAGTACAGGTGTCCCACAGGGAAGCAAAAGAGCATGCTCGTAACCTACCCTGTATCTCCTGAATCCATCATCCATCCCCAGATAGCTTAATTCATTTAGAAAAAAATAAAAAAATCATTTGTTTTTAAACCCCAAATGAGGCAACAAATTTGACAGTGAAAGAGAGAGAGAGAGGCTGGCTGTATGTCCTTGATAGGTTCTTTGCTTTCCCTTGGTAAGCCATGAAAGGTAAATTAAAAAAAGAAACTGCTGTTTCTGACTTGCATCCCCAAATTTTCTGTTGTCGTATCTGTTCTACTCTGTTCTCCAAGGGTTCCTGCGGGCTGTCTGTTGCTCTCTGAAAGAGCAGCCTTTACAAAGGCTGAAAGCAGAGTGCATTTTGCCTCCTGCCAGCATCCTGTTCACAGAGCCATCTTGCTGGCAGCATGCGGGCAGCAGATCTGAATGTGCCCCAGGGCATACTAATACAAGCCAGGGTGATTTGAGGAGGGCTCTGGACAGGCCTGGGGTGCCCACAGGCTCACAGGGGGGTAGGTGGGCCTACCTGTCTTCAAAACGGCCCAAGAAAAACTGCACAACCCCGTTGTCCTCCTCACCTTCTCCCACTAGCACCTTCCATGCCAGGACTAGCATCTGCCACAGGTTCCTCTCTCCAAGGAGAGAAACCCCTGTAGAGCCAGCACTTTTATTAGGGAGTCCTTTTTTAGTGTTCGAGTGCCTTCATGGTAATAGGGCAGGAAGTGGGTAGAAGGGACCCATCTGGCACTTGGAGAGGTTCTCAGCAAGCTTTGCAGTGGGCTTAATTGCTGTGGGATTTGCTGGCAGCTGCAAACTGAACTCTAATACAGAGAGGCTTCCTCCTGTGGTTAAAGAGATCAAAAAGGACAGGTGTAGAGAAAGGAGTCTGTAATCCTGCTGAGTCTCTGGGTAGTGTGAGGACCCATAGGGAAGACCTTGCAGCCTAGAGCAGGCAGCGTGGTGGTCTAAATTAGAAGAGGAACATAGCCAGTAAATTAATACCTCAGAAGTGCAAGGCACAATTGATACCTCTAACTGTACTCGACATGAGCAGAGTTTTCACCAAAATATCAGCCCAGACTAATGTAGTTGTCTGATGCTATTTGCACACACATTGATAGCACACAGCGCAGCCTAAGGATTATAAGACAATGACTATTGTAAATGTAAGATCATGAACAGGGTCCACTATTTGTCTTCAAAGCAATTTTGCTATTAGAGAGGGAGAAGAAAACAAATCAAGCAAATTATATTTGTTTTAAAATGATCGATCTCTTTATCTGATTCGTTTGGCCAGTGTCCATGCTTGTCAGGTGTGACTGCCTGTACAATCCTCCATTGTTTCTAATGACCTGCTCAGGCTTGGGTTAATTGACCCACTCAGACATCTTTCATTAGCCTTCTTATTTTAATAAAAAGCACTTGTGAAATTTATAAAGGCTCAGATGAATCAAGATTAAAAAAATACAGTTAAAGAAGGTTCTTATTTAGCTGCTTCCCTCTTTGCTTTTCTCTGGGTAATGGCTACAAGCAGGCAACCAGAAGGAAAGATACAGTGCCACAGGAGGATTCCTAATTGCTCCTTCTGGTTACAAAGAACAGGAGCAGCCAATTGCTGCACCTTCATCAGAAGGGCATTCATTCAAAGCCCGTTGTGTTTATGGCTATCTTGGATCAAGCCTTGAGATCATTTTAAATCTGTCGTAAATACCTGAAAAATGTGTAATTAACAGTCCTTTATGAAGGTAATTCTTTGATGACCTGAAGCCATAAGTGGAGCATTGGAAAGCATGGGAGAGGTGTTCAATATTTAACTCTCTTGCAAGCTGGGAGAACAACATTTTAATTAGTAATAAACTCACAGGCACCTCCAAGAAAGGCCAGTGGCTATAAAGGCAAAACTCCCATCAACTTTCCTTGAAATACCTGCTGGAGAAACTCAGCATTCAATAGAAATTCCTCCCAAAGTTCACTGAAACTTTTCACTCCACGAAATTCCTGCAGGGAGAGGATTTGTGATGTGTGTAACTTGTCTGTGTGTATAATATTGGTTATATGCACACACTACATCAGCTCAGTGAGTACTGTTTGGAATTTCACCCAGGGAGCAAGCCATGAATCCAGAAAGTTTCTGCAGGTGCTCGAGAGCTGATGAAGGAGCCATTCCTTTTGATGTCTACACCAGCTGGTCAGATGCTGGACCCAGCAACAGCTACAGCCAGAGGTGGTTTTTGTCTGAAAAGAGCATCAGAGTGAGGGTGAGGTAAAAGGATGTCCAAGAAAGACAGACCAAACCCAAGGACAGCACCTCAAGGGTAGCTCAGCACATCCAAGTAACTGATGGGAATGGCCACAGTCTAGACTTGATAGACACATATTTAAAACTTCTTATTCATTCCACCTTCTTTTCTTCTCATTCAAAGGCTCCCTCCTATGCTAAAACAAACTGTGAATGGGCAAGTGTGACAAAATTAGAATGCACTGTAGGAGTGAGAGACTGAGAGCCAGGTAGTGGCACCTCGGGGAGAGAGAGAAACATCCAGGGTTTGCTGGGAGAGATCTGCTCAGAAAGACCCTGGGGAAATCTGCAGCCAGCTCTGTAATTGTGACAGTCTTATTAATAAAGCAGGAGCCCTATAGAGGACAGACAATCCAGAAGAGGCTCAGGGATTAAGGAGAAAGCTTTGCAGAATTTTTCAGATACCATCAGATGTGCTTTAATATCAGCCAATGCTTACTGGAAAAGAGTGAACAAATATTCTGCTGTAAAACAATTCTTCCCATTTTGCCACATTTTTCTACTTAGCTTTTAGTAGTTTGGGAAATTTTTGATCTTTCAAACACAATTAAAGGGACTGGTGGGGGAACTCTTCTTTCCCTCTCCACAGGTTTCAGGTTGAATTAGCTCAGTTCCCAAGTCTGTTTCATTATTTTAATAAGATTGCAGACATATGTTTAAGGGTTTTATACTAACATAATTATATATATAGATCAATAGAAATGCATATTAACAAGTAGGTACACAAGTATACATTATAAAGGATATGTTTTTCATATGGAAATCATTACATACATCTTAGCATTTTGGTGATTGACACAACATTATTATAACTAAATTGGAAAACGTCTTTTTCTGTAACACCTGCCTCACTCTTTGTTGCAGAGAACATGGATGGAAGTTGTGAGATTCCCCTTACAACCCGTTTCCCCTTTATTTTGCATTAATACTCTGCCAGGAGAGGACACCCCAGAAAAGAGGGCAAATCCTTAATTTGGAGATGGGTTTGAGAGGTCTTTTAGCCCAGGCATGTGTGCACCAAGGCATTCCAGGCTGCACAGCCTTTACTTCTTCCTTGCACTAAGAGGCTGCACATACTGGTAGAAATCCGAGGACACCAGGACACCCTCCTGAAGGGGAGGACACTGCAGCTCCCATCGAGTTGTGCCCGGAATGCTGGCAGGTACAGCTTGTGACTCACACCCACCTGGGGACAGCAGTGCTTATTTTAGGACTGGCATCAGGGCGTTCCTTGCAGCCAGCTCTCTCTGCTCACTGCAACTCCTCTCCAACCTATCTGTTTCCAGCCAGGAGTATGGATGGCCATTTTGCCAAGGTTATCATTCTCTGTGGTACCCTGGAGCCCAGGATACATTTAGATCCTATAATAATACTGATAATGATAATAATAAATAAAGTTAGAATCTTGGGAGGACATTTATTTTAATGATTACAGCTCTGCCTGCTACATTCAGGGGTAATATCAGCTATCAGTCTATGTCTTCTTTAATCTGGCCAAGTAATTTGAGGTAATATTTATCACATAAAGGCTCTGGGTATTTGCAAATACCTCTTCTGTCCATTCATAAGTCTCAAAACTCAGATTTCATGAAGCAAAAGATTCCCATGGCTAACTAGCCCAGGCTTGAGGCATTTTCCATTTTGAGCTCAATCCTGACCATGCTGAGCATTTCTCTGTAGTACTGGGCTTGTTCACCGCTCCCAACCTTCAAGGAGAATGCAGAGGTACATAAAGGAGTTGGGCAGGGATACAGTGATACATATCCAAAGAATCTCCCATCCTCCATCTCTTCACAATTCAGGGTGGGATTGAGCCAGAGACGTAGTGTCTTCCTAGTTAGTAACACAGGTGGACTCCTGTGTAGTGAAAATGCTTGTTTACTCCCTGAACCTACACAAACTATAAGTATTCAGAATTTCCCATGGAAAGGATTTCCATAATCCACACACTGGGCTGAGAACAACACCCTTGTGCTCTGTGTCTGCTCACCTCATTTGGTGCTTCCTTGCTCCTTTTGGGAAAGACGGGGATCACTTGGTCCGCCTGGTTTGCAGAGCTCACTGGGAAAAGATCTCAGTCTGCAGCAGAATCTGGGAAACCCACCGAGCCCTCATGCATCTTGCAGCAGCCTGAGACACATGTCGAGGGAAATTACTGGGCAGCATCTCATCTGTAGTAGATCTCCCAGGAAAGGTCTTGGTGAGCAGTAGAGACACAAGCCCCATTCCGAGGGCTCAGGCGTCTGTTTTTGCCCGACAGATTGTCCCCTCACACTCCTTTTCTCTCACCTTGTCATCCAGTGAGATGACTCATGCAAATGAAGAGCAGCTGAACTTAAATCAGAGAAGACCTTAGGGACAATCAAAGGGCACAGAACCTGGGGAGAGGGAGGGGGAAGACGTGTTTGCATAGTCATCGTGACAGTCACCAGAGCAACAAACAATTAGATTCTTCCCTGCTGATGAATTAACAACGCTTCAGCTGCAGTGTCTGTTGTGCAGTCTCTATGCAGGAGTCAGCCAGGCCTTCAGGTGTTTAACTAGCACTTGCAAAAATCCTCCAAAAGAGGGGAAGTTCACTTTAGAGAGAGCCTGTCCTCCCTCAGGGTGTCCCTGGAGAGAGAACTCCTTGACTCACCCACTCGGCTAATGAGTGTCAGCGCTGCTTTGTGCAAAAACTCCTCAAGGTGAATGAATCTCGTTGGAACATACACAGATATGAAGCCACACTGAGGAAATCTTTGTTTCCTAAGAAGAAAAAAAAAAAAAAGGGTGAAGGTATCTGTGTATAAGAAAGTACCATTCCTTGTCCTTCATTCCCCCATCTTCCTCACAAGCTTGAATTCCTTGAATAAAAAGGGGCAGTGTTGGAACAGTGTCTCTAGGTCAACAAATGGAGGCTTGTTTATCAACACGTAGCTAAGCCACTACTGAAACACCATCTTAATTAATAACATGACCTTGTTAAATATGGCATCTAACTGCACATGCAAATTCCTGCTTTTTCTCAGTTGTATTTGCTTTCTATTGCCAGTAAAAACAAGTGTTTACTCATCACCTAAGCTGCACAGAATGCAAAGGCGAGGGATCCTGCTACCCTCCCAGCTGCACAACCTCTACTGATGGTGCAAGGCATGGAAAAAGCAGAGCTTGATTTTCTCCAGTCCCAAGCAGAGTTTCCAATGACTGCTTTTGGGAGATGCTCTGCCAGCCCAGGGCTTGACTCCTTTAGTTCTGCAAGTGGCTGGAATGAGGCTGAGGATGGAATCCCTGCTGGAGGGTTTTCCTTGGTGTTGTTTGCAGGACCCCCAGTCTCAGAGCAGCAGGTCTCCTCCTGCACCTGAGCTGGGGCCATGAATGGCAGTGGGAAATGCTGGGTTCCCTCCTTAGGACTCAGCAGTCCCAGACTGAATCCTAATGCACAATACTCTCTGCCGAAAGGAACTCTTTCTAGAGAAGCTGCTGCTCTGGGAGGCTTCATGGACATGCAATATTCTTCCATTTTAAGGGGTGAGTGGCAGAATCAAAAAAGCAAAACAAAACAGGGAAATCCTTTCTGTCTCCTGGCATCTTTGCTACTTCATTGCTTTATAATAAATGCACATCCCCAGCTGGCCTGAGGGCCCTTCTTTCCTGCCTGGGCAGAGGTGCTATTCATTCACGGTTCACAGGGGAGGGAAGGAGTCACACACTTTCCTTTCACAGTCGTGTAGTCCCAAATCAAGAACCTCCACAAGACACTATCTAATCAAAACCAGACACTCCCTGAGGGCACCATATACATTTAGGAAACAAGGGCAGTTAGCCCTCCATGACCAAACTTCTCAGTGAAGGAGGAAATAGTCCTTTTCTCACTACACCCCCCAAGCTTGCTTGAAAAATAGAACAATACTCTCATCTCCTCCTCCCAGTTCCCCACCCCCAAGTCCCCCCACAAAAGCAGACAGAGAAATAGCATACACACTGCTCAGGGATGCTCCTGTCTCTAATCTGCTGCTCAAGACAAAGGAACTCTTAACATAGCAAATATATTTCTTCCTGACTTCCCCATGGTGGGGCTGAGGAAAGATCCACAAACAAGGCAGAAATGCTACTAATAAAATGAGAGACATGAGGAGGGAGCAGGATTCCTGGGCTTTGTTTCGGGTCCTCCCACTGCTCACTGTAGGGAGTGCAGATAAGTCATGATTAACCTCCCTCCACAGTTTATCTAATGCCATCTGGGTTCGTTTTTCTGAAGTCTCAAAAAACTCGTGCTCACATTCACTTTGTTATTGCACATGTGCAAGATCACACATGCAACAAAAGTTACAGCCTGCCTGTCTCTGGGAATGCATGACCCCTGCACATGACAAAAGAAGCCTCCTGGGACTGCTTGTGGCCTTGGGAAGTGGGCTGAGCGAGGTCTGGAGATCCCAAGGAGAGAGGTGATAGCTGCAGTGTAATTCCTGAGGAAGGGAAGCATGTCTGCCATCCAGTTTTGCTGAAGGGTTGACATATACAAGGGTTCCTTGGGAGGAAAAAATACTGGTCTTCTCCTTTCACTCACCCCAGACATCTCTCCAGCACCTGAATGATGGAGAATGGTTTCCCATGGGGTAATGCTGGTAGGGCAGCTGGAGTTCCCCACTGCCAGCCGTAATTCAGCTCCAAGTGCTAAAATCCCTGGGGCAGAGGCAGTTATCTTTGCTCTACCTGTTCTGTCTTAAGACTATGGGGGCCTTAAATCCTGCTTCCAGCCTCAGAGTACACCCACAGGACAAACGTCAAGAGAAGCAGCAGCTCTGCAAGGAGCAAAGCCAGTCAGACTGCGAGAAGGAGGAGCCGCTGAGAATAGGGAGTTAAAACTGGTGTGTTATTCCCAAGATTGTTTCTCCTGCTAAAGCAAAAGGACACTTAAGGATGGGCCTTAACTCCTTCAGTGTAAAGGACCGTGAAGTGGAGCATGCCAGCCCTGCCTCCCCACTCTCCTGCTCCTAAATGGGAACACAGGACTTTCACCCTTCCCTCTCCATTACTCGTGGCTTCTGCTGCTTTGGGAGGCAAGAAAGGGGACAGCTCAAAACGGAAAAGAAAGCACTGAAAGGGATGATTACATGTGGGAGAAAAAGAAAAAGCCCACTTTTCCCCACACAAAGGGAAGCTGCTGGCTGATTGCTTTAGGCAATACACGAGGTTGCTTTGTAACACACAGTTTTCTATCCAGGGTCCTCTTTTAAGTGCTGCAAAAGAAGAGGAGAGAGATAGAAAGAAAGAATGGAAGTGGATTCAAGTCCTCTTCACAGAGAAATGCCCAGCCCACCTTATAAGGCTTTTATCCACTCTTGTCAAAAATAACTAGATATGGTTGAGGCTTACAGAGATCCCAGTTCTCCTTGCTCCCAGCTACCAAGCCCAGATGGTCATCCTGCTTCCTTCTGAAGTTGGCAGACCATCTCTTACTCCTTCTCTCCCTCTCAGGGACTGGGTTTTCCATAGCTTTTCAGCACAATGTCACTGTGTCAGGTCAGACCTACATGGCTGGCTGGTGTCTCCCCACACTGGGAGAAAACAGTCATATTTCTAACACTACCATCAGCTCATCTAGCTAAGAAAAAAAAGGCTGGAGGTGGAGAAATAAGAGCAGGAGTGTAAAAAGCAGTAGTAAAGATGATGAGAAAGATATGACCAAATCTGGGAGATGTACTACTCATGGTGATGGGCAAAGCTTTTTTCAAAACTGTGAAACCCCCAATGACTCATGACAATGATGGTTACACACTCACTAGTCCGTGTGCTAAACTTAGCACAACGGAAACAGATGTTCATGCCAGTTCTCCATCAAGAGAGATGTGTCTCTTTCTGTGTCTCTCCAAAGCCATGTCCCTTCCAAACCTCTCATTCCTCACCTCCCACTGAATCCTGTCTCTTATGCCATCTCTCTTCTCACTGGCCACACATACATTTTCAGTAAAGATTTTGGCTGTTGGGAGTGGAAAAGGCAGAAGAGTGTTGCTGTTCCCTTGTGCATGAACTTCTCTGTGTTGCCTCCTTTAGGAACCAATCCAGAGTTTCCAAATCCCCCAGCCTGATTTCCAATGCACAATGATTTATCACTGTCCCCGTTGTCTTACCCACTCTTTACATCCAGCTATATATTCCCGGGAAGGAGATTTTCTTTTTGAATGATGTGAAAGCATTTGCTTGACATGATGGAAATTTATGAGTTGTGACTCCCGGCTCCTCCCCCAGGGCCCAAGAAAGCAACTCTTGGCAGGGGATGAGGAGAGGAGAGCAGAGTCTGCAGACAGAACCAAATGGACATGGCTTCCTGCTGACAGGAGATATTTATGGATTTGCCAACATTTTAGTATAAAAATAAGGAGAGTTACTGAGGTGTGGGGGGGGGGGAGAGGGCAGAAACAGCAAACTCAAACACAGCCATCAATCTCTTGCCTGCCTGGGGTGACAAGTGGAGGAGAGACCTTCGTTACCCATCATTGCAAGCAACCATTACATAAGGATGCAGATGATGGACAATTTTCACACACTTCTGCTTTCTTTTTCCAAAGGTCTCCTGCTCCAAGACCTTTATATGGAAAAATGGCTCAAAGTAGACAAGACCTGCGTGTGCCAACACATTATCCAAGCGAGGCAGGAACTTGGAGGGATGGCTGGTGTTTTCCCGTGCAGCAGCTGCACAGAGAGAGCAGTTCAGGCGTGGTGGTACCGCTGCTCCTTGGTATCTGGGGACTCAGCACCAGGGCTGGTGGGAATATTTGTCAGTTCCTTCATGGACAGTGACTATAGACTTGTGTGATTGTCAGCTGGCAGCCTTTCAACAGCCAGAGTGTTCAGTATTATCAGTGATCAGACCCACTAAGCAAGTCCTAGGTTGCTTCCCTTCCATTTCTCCCCTTTTGCCTGTCCATACTCCCTTGCTTCTCTCTTTCTCTCCCAGTGGTTTCTTTCTTCCCGAGTGCTGCTGCAGATAAGGGCTGAAATTTCTGCCTTTTGGTTACATTCCACACTGAAGGTCTCACCCATGAGATGACACTGAGAGCACTTCCGGTTTTATGGGCCTGGAGAACATTGTTCTTGACTCAAAAATCACTGTTTATGTGCTCTGGTGTAGAATCCAGCAGCCCCTCAGGTGTGCAATGTGTTCCTCCAGCCCCAGGTTTTTCACCGAGTTTTGCAGGCAGTAGTTTGGGACCCCACACAAACACAACAGCTTTACAGAACCCCTGAGAGATAGAGGTGGTGGCACAAAAGGATCAGCCAGCATTCCTGGGAGCTCAGCATAGAAGAGGGAGGGTGCTATAAAGGGGAAATCATTCTGTCAAGAAAACCTGAAACTGAACAAAGGAAAACTTGAAACTGAGCAAAAAATGTTGATTTTGGCTTTTTCTGGGGGGCTTGCTCGCTTTTTCTGTTTTTCACTTGTTTCAGCAATAAATCATTAAGCATTTGTGCATATGTGTTCACAAATTGCTTGTGGATAGTCATTTGGCTTGTACTATTTTGTGCTTTAATTGTAAAGGATGAGCACTTTATGGAAGCATATTTCAGCTTATGGGCTATCCTGAGGATACAGCTGTCTTGTAATTCATGGTGTGTTACTGGTCAATGAAGTCTCATGATATTTATTTTATCTGTAGAAACAAAACTTCATTTTACAAAAGCTGAACACATCCCAGCATGAGAGAGGATTCTGGGTACTCACATTTGGATGCAAGTACCATTCTGCGGCACCCTTCATGCAAGCCTTCTCAAGGAGGTGGATGAGAGAGGCATGGACATGGGTGAGTCAACCCACTGTTGCAAATCCAAAACACCCCGCCCAGCATGTGTTGTTACTTGCCTGACAAAAGCTCCAGTCAATTCTTGAAGTTGCACAACTTGTCCTTAGGGATCTGAAATCCAGTGGCATTCATCCCAACACACGTGGCCTTGTCATGCTGGCATGGCTGAAGAATAAAACTTCTGGGCTGCAGGATTTGTGCTATGAGCTCCCCACGAGCGGCTGAGGAGAAGATGCTTCCTGTGACAAACAATGCCCACATAAAAAGGAGCAGATCTCCACACTGTCTGTCTATTTAACTTTGCTGTTTTCACTCAGGCAGTGCATTCTGGAGGAGTGATGGACTGCCTGCTCTGCGGCTACACTGCCCTTTCCATCCTCCCCTCCCACCCCTCTGCTCAAACTCGACCAGCTGTGCGCTGAAGACACAAACACCAGCTCGAGCGTGGGTCAGCAGCAGAGATGCCAGGAAGGAAGTGGCTGGTGGCACGTGGGGACTTGGGGCGTGCAGTTGGCACGGGAGATCTGAAGCTCGCCAGCTGCCGGGACCCACCCCTGCAATCTGCTGGTGCACACAGTGCCGCAGACAAGGGCTTTGCAAAGGGAGCAAATAAACCCACGGTAGCAGCAAAAATTATTTACCCAAAGTTCATGAGCTTGTTATTAATGATTTCTCCAAGCCTCGATGCCAGCACAGTTCTGAGTGCCCACCCTTTACTTGCTGCAAGGCAAGAGCGAATATGAAGCGCGGCAGCACATCACAAGCAGTTCTGAGCACCACAGAAATTGCCTGCCCCTACTGCCCTCCCAAGCAGGGGACTGGAAACCTGCATGCCTTATTGCTCCTTGAACACTTTCTGATGTGAAGCATCTCCCCACAGACCCCCAGCTGATGTACAAGCCTGTGGATAAAGTGTGTTTTTTCCGCAGAGCCACAGCCCATGGTTGAAAAGCAGTTTCAGATAACAGCAGCTCTGGGGCACAGCAAAGGACTGTCCCACAGAACATTTGCTGCTGCTGCACTGCAGTTTGGTGGTAGCTGTGGTCAGCCCATGCTTGTGGGTACAACAGTGGGCAAGCTGGAGGTTAATTCCCTGACAAGGCACGCTCCAGTGGGACTGTGGGGCATCTGCAGCAGATACGCTCAGACAACCTGGCACTGATGGACTCCCTCAGTGTATTTATCCTCTAACTCCTCATTAGATAAGGAACATTATAGATGATGAATTGGAGAGGAGAGTCTAAGCAGGGAAAGAGCTGCCTACTGTAAGATTAAACTGAGGAGTTGGCCACCCAACAAGCCCAGCATCATCTTCACTATGGGGCAGGTCTTCTGAGGGTAAAAAATCTTACATTCAAGGCACATGGCAAAGCTATCCAGCCAGCAGTATGCCAATATTTCTACAAGGAATAAAAAAAAGACTTTTTTGGAATAATCTTTCCTTGGCTGAGACTGTCACCCAGGACTTGTCCTTATCATCGTGTTTGTAGTTCCTGCCTGCCAAACAGGAACTGGATTTTAATCAACAATTTGTTTCCCTTCAGGGCACCAAGCAGTTCTGCTTAGACTTTGGGATATGACCAACACTCCCCTACCCTTCATTAATACAAATGAGCAGTGCTGTTGCTTAGTAGTGATTTTTAAGTAGTTATAAGGCTAAAACTGGCCTTTTACACAATTTCCTCTGAGGAGACAGGAGACAGGAGGGGAAAGCAATGCCAGTACTAGGGAAGGAAAGGACTGAAGTTGTGTATCTCTGTGCCAGCTGTTGGGACATGGGGTGTTTGAATTATCAGCACTCACTGAAGAATATGGAGGGGAAAGTGACAATATTTCCATTTCAGTTGGGAGCTGACCTCTCTTGCTCCTAACCTTCTTTAGGCCCACTCCAGTTGGGGCACATTTCCCTGAAAGTGGGTCTGGGTAGGAAAACACCATGGGACATATCACAGGGGATTACATCTATGCAGGTCACAAGAAAATGCAAACCAGGATCTTGCACGGAGCAGTTCCTATGTAGAGCAATTCTCTCAAAAATGCCTGTCTTCCAGGAACAAAATTTGAGCTGATTATTGCTCTTGTTCTGGAGGGACAGAAGGTTTTGATTCTTTTCTGCAGCGTCTTTCACAGTTGATGGTTGGTTTCTTTGCAGGGGACCTTTTCCTCCCTCCTGTCCTGGCAAATGGCCTAAGATTTTACCTGCTGATCACACACACACACACACACACTTGTTTGGGGGAATGTAGATAACATTTCTGCTTCTTTCAAAGACATGGCCACCCTTGCCCACATGGATTGTTCTTGTGCAAAGGGACTGGAGCCCTCACCACAGCAGTGTGCTAATTCTTAGTCTTACTTTCAGCTTCCTGAATTTAATCTGAACTTTTCTGTGTAACACTAATGTTATGGAAAATCAGTTGTAATAGACGAGGACCATTATTGTTCTTCAGGTCAAGCAATCAATGCAGTAATTTCCTTCCACTTTAATGCTATTATTTAGCTGTAATCATTTCCAGTTGAGTTTGCATGAGAATGAAGTTGAAATTGTTCCTGGTCACATTTATCTGGAAAATTTTCAAGACTCTGCTCTAGAAAATCAAGACTTTGTTCCATTGAGCTTTAATTAATGATGATCATGATTCTGCTGCTCTCTAAGGTTTTCATATCTTCTGGAGATGACACCAAAGACACTCAAAAGATATTGTAATTCACTGTGTATTTCTGTCTGAGAGAGAGCTCACTATGGCCTTGGATTGCAGCCTGAAGACATTTTTTGTTAGCTTTTTAGCAGGAAAGCTGAACCAGAAAAAAATCCCAAACCCTCTTTTTTATGGACAGTCAGACCAGCCCTCAGCGATTAAGGAAACCAGAACATTGCCTGGAAAGCAAGGCTCAAAACACCAGCAGTTTTCTGCCATAAATCCTGTTCCTTAAACAACACATCCATATATAATAGTTTAAATAAAGCAGGGCCAGATGCAGTTCAGAAAAGAAAGTAGCTAAAAAGAATGCCATTATTTAGGGCTTTCCATAATACAACTACCATGGCTTATATATTGGTGCTGGGGTCTACAGCCCTTTAATTTTCCTGACAGGTTTATGCACAGTTATCCCTTCGGAGGCTGCCTCTGATGCCTCTTCTGCACTGTGTGATATTGCAAGTCATGAAGAACGTCAACACAGATCCCAGTCGTTTTTGTCTAGGACGTGTCTTTCCCCAACATGTTGTTGTGTGGTCTGGGAGAAGGGGAGGAGACCTCACATGCAACATATCCAGGGTTCCTTAGTCAGCGGGGGCTGATTCAGACCATGCATCAGATGAGATTCCATTGTCCAGTATTTCCCTGGGTCTCCAGCTAGTTGACAGGGAAAAAGGAGAAACTTTGACCCAGTTTCTTAAAATCCTCGCAGAGACGTGCTCCAACAGCATACAAAAGCAGCAGCACTTCATAAAGGCCATTGTTTGCTAAGATAGACTTGGCCTGGCATCCTTGTGCCTGTTAGAAAGAGCCTTCTGCACTGTAAGGCCAGTGTCCAAAAGCAGAGGGACTGGTGGAGCAGAAAATTTGAGGCACACTCGGAAAAGGATGGAGTTGACTTTGCTAACCAGGTTTCCCTTGTGCTTAGCAACAGCTCCAGTGGGCCCCTGGGAGTTTTCAGTAGTCGGGAGCCTTGTTCCTTGGCAGAAACATAATGTTGGCTGTTTAGCATGCTGCTGAACCTGTAATCTACAGCCAAGCAATAGCAAATGCCGGAGCCAAGTGAACAGCAGGCTTGGAAGGGGGTTGTTTGCGAGGGCTGATATCCTTTGCCATTTGCAAAAGGGCATCCTGCAGCCAGGCCGTATGATTCTGGACTCTGCCCCACCGTGGATGTGCTGCCTCAGTGCTCTGCTTGTAGCAAATCCAGTGCCACTCCTGACAGATTCAGGTGACATCGGGTGACTGTTCAGTAGGTAGGTAAGAGGCTCATTAAAATCAAAGAATGCGCAACCCCGGAACATGCACAGCAAAGCCAGATGCTGCAAATGCTTTTTTCCCAAGGTTCTGGCCAAAGTGCAGCTCTCTCATACACCTGGCATCTTCTGCAACACTATTTTGTTCTTCTAGCATCATTTTTACCAAACCTCCACCCTGTTTTGACCAGCTTGCCTTTTTCATTGAGTCACTTGTGGCTCTGTCCCACTTCAAGAGCATGTGTAGGTATCTCAGCCCACCCAAGACCCTCAGAATTATGATCCACAATATCCCTTGCTGCTTCTCTCCTGAGTAGTTTCAAAGCAATGAATAGCATTCAAAATAAATTGCTCCAAATGGCCCAGCAGTTTGCTGGTATGGAGAAATGATGAGCAGGACAACTGTAGATTCATTTTCACTTGTACTCACAGCCAGAATTGGCATGGACTAATGACTATGGCAAGTTGAGCAAATTTATTTTTTTGCCTCTGACCTCTGCCAGGATTTTAATGCAAGGTCTAGTACACTAAATAATTATCAAAGGACTGTCTGTGTGTGTGTCTGTCTAACACATCAGTGCACTCATTTCTAGGGAAGTGTGATGTGTACTTCCAGCGCAATCCAAACTTGGGAGAAATGTTTCATTTTCCTCTCGCCAAAAGTGAGTTGTGTATTTGCATAGTGAAAACAGGCACATCCTCTGCTTGTGGAGCAGAGTTCCCCTCCTCCCCTGTCCCCACAGTGAAAGGTGAAATTTCTCACTCAGCACCATGCTCTGCTCCATTATGTTCATATCTCTGTGTGTTTCCACACCCCTTTCCCTTCCTGTCGTTTCCAGCAGGCAATTGGGATCATTTGTACCAGGCTTGGTTGACAGAGGCAAAACAAAAATAAAATTGACTACAGCGTAACTCATTCAAAACAAAAACCTGGGCTTCCTTTTTAGCTTGTTAAACAAAAAGCCAGGATACAAACACTTTTGGGAAATTCTAGGCCATGTCCCAAATGTCCTTCTTTCAGTTCCAGCAACAAATGAGAGATTTCATAATGGGTTATTTTAAGACATAGAGAGTCAACCCTCTGTGTCATGTCCCAAGTGTCCAGATAGCACAGGCATGCAAGACAGACACCATGCACACTGAAAAGGCAAGGAAAAGAGAGTCTGATACATGGTTCATATCTAGGAGATGAAAACACATCCATAATGCTCCCTGTTGTGGAGAGGGGTCCAAGCTGGACTGAGCTTTGCAGACTTCCTGGGCACACTGGTGACACTGGTACCATCAGGCTGTGCTGGGCCACTGACTTACGGAGTTGTCACTGAGGTTACCACACGCACTGCCTCTATACCAGCAATTGTCCACTGCTTTGGGGGTCCTGGGGCAACCCTGACATCCATGTCCCCTTCTCCTCACTTCTAGAGGAGTTAAGTGGAGTCTGCAGATGGGAAGAGCTGACCCTTGCACTGCCAAAGTCATCCTGAGGTTTAGACAGCACTATCTCCCATCCCAAGCTGCCACGTGAAGTTTGGCTCAGCACTGTTTGGTTGTGTTGGAGTCTGAACCATCCAGCATGAGCCCCACACTAAAGCAAGTACATGACAGGCAAAATAAAACACAGAACACCTTGGTCCTGGCATGGTAAAATCTCACTGCCTTGAGCTTGTGTCCTCCCTCTGCATGCCAGACTGGTCACTATCCCTGGAGTAAACTCCATCTGACAGCTTCCTTGTAGGCTGACAGCTTCCCAGGGGACTCCAAGGGACCCATGGGTTGCCCTTTTGCCCTTGTTAACATCTGTATTATGAGCAACGCTAATGGCAACATGACACGCTGGAGATAGATGGATGTAAACACACTCCCGGCAACAGTCACAGGAGAATTATTTGCATCATTATCTCTTTCTTCATTACCTGCAAAGGATCAGGACATTTATATTTTTGACATGTGCTGCTGGTCAGTTTAGCAGATGCAGGTTTATCCTTTGTTGAAGAGGGGAAGAAGAAGAGGGATTGGAAAGTCTTTGCCCTTGTTTATGGGAAGGCTCTAAAAGGTTGAAGGAAAGCTGAAGATCATCCCCAGCCAGTGTATTTATAAGCTATGGGCAGAAGAAGCAGAAGCTCTCAGGTTAGAAATCAATCTTCCTCAAAAAGAGAGACCTTGGAGAAAACAGGTATTGGGGCAGCACATGGTAGAGAAGATCACATGGGAAGGTCAATGGATGAACAGAAGAGCAAATGGTACAATTAAATGTGGACTTCCTGTCAATGTCCCAAGGTATTGAAGGGAGAGATATTTATAGTGCCTAGATGTGGGAGATGGTTAGGAAATATTCATTTTTCCAGGGTGAGCAAGGGACTGTTCAGTCGCTGTCAAGACCATGTCTTGGAGAGACCCATGGAGGAACATGCAGCTTGGAATTTCTCTGAGCTGGAAAGAAGGATGTGCCATATCTCTTTCTATAAAAATCAGAGAGATGTTTGGGTTATCCCTATGTACACTGAGTCACCACCATCTTTGAGGTCTGTGTCACCTGGAGGCCTTTAAATCAGAGGTGAATGAAGAATATTCTCCTCAGGACCCTCACTGCTGGAAGGGTATTCTGCTGCTTGTAAGGATGGGATGTGGGGTGAGGAAATGCTGTGAAGCACAAGCAGTACATGAATGTAGGCTAGAGCTGCTGGACAATCCAGTGGAGGCAGGAGTTGGCTTGCAGGGCAGTAACTTGATATCAAACTCTATGGGACCAGAAGCAAGGGGAACATTGTTTAAATCTCCAGCCAGGTCTCCTCCAAACACACAAGTGTTCAGCTGGAAGTCCAGAAGTAGAGCCATCTATGAAAGAAAGGTGCAGGGGTGAGGTGAGGTTCCTGCCTTGCTGCTCAATAGCACATTTCAGTTGTGAGAAGAGTTCACCTTTTGCATCCCATGCAGTCCTTGGCCTCTGCAGGCTTCCAGCTGTGCAGCCAGCCAGAGTGAGTGCTGGCTTTGATGGAACGGGCAGCTCCATGCTGGAAGCTCGACAAAGGCCAGCAGTTCATCATTCCCAGGCCAAAGAGCATCTGCAAAGGGACATATGCTGGAGTTCTGCTTAGCCTCTACGCAACAGCCACTGCTGGTGGATGTAATAAGACGCATAGAGGGTAAAAGCCCCACAGTCCCACCAAATTCTTGTCCTGTGAAGCCACACCATTCCTAGTGCCCCAATGCCCTTATTTCTTCACATAAGAAGCTGCAGACTTTTAATCCTGTAGTATATATTAACAGAGTCTCTTATAGTTTTCTTGATCCTAAAGGCACCACTGTATTTTTCAGGTGACATGTCTAATACAGGTGGTGCTACCTTCCAGCAGGATCCCAACGTGACTCCAACGATCTCTCCAGAAATATAAAACCCACTTAAAAACAAACTTGCCCAACTCTGTCACCAGTAAGAAAATCCCATGGAATCAGACCCAGCAAGGAATTAATACAATATGCCATGTGATACAATTACTTGTTTTTATGGAGTCAAGCCATCTGGTTGTTTGGTTTTTTCAGACATTTCCCTAGAACAGATCTCATCCCTTCATATGTTTTTGTTATTAAAAAAAGAAAATTAAAAATAAAATAAAATAAAAAGAAATCACCAAACTTCAAAATCCAAAGTACTGAGATTACACTCAGGAAGGACTGGTAAAGTTTCACAGAGAAAACTCTATGTGAGCCATTCTGTGCTATTCCAAAGGACCCCCAGGATTCTCTTCATTTAGATTTATGAAAGGACCAGCATATTGATTATGTAACTGCCATCTGAAGTTTAATAATATATAGAAGAAGTAAATGGAGCTGCTGAGGAATTTAACTCGCCTATAAATAGAGAGTGGCATCCCCATTAATTCATTAAAAGTATATGGGAAGTGTAACGTATTCCAATTAACATTTCATAAGATGGTTGTAGCTTGTTAGTTATGAACCAACATTTGTCATTTTCTTTTTAGAGCAATTAAATTATATCCAATTCCCTTGGCAGGCTGGAGCTGTCTCCTTTGATAGCTTTCAAAGTTTCTAGAGAGAACACATACAAAAGGTAAAGAGGTTCCTGTTTTGCTGCTTTTTCTTTTTCTCCTTTTTTTTTCTTTTTTTCCTTTTCTTTTTCTTCCCTCCCCTTCCTTTTTTCCCTCTCACTCTTCCTCTCTGCCAATTAGAAAGTATTTTGCATACTGAATGGGCTTATTCACCCATCATTCAGTTAAATAACCACTAGTTAGATATATCTTGCTTAAGCACAACAACTGGCCTGGTACCAGATGAGCTTGATATTTATTTAACAAACAGTGCTGTCTTCGTAGATCTAAATTAGAGCCTTATTTGAAATACTTAAAGTTTACCCATTACTGTTTGCCCTCAGTGAAAATCCAAGTTCTGGTTACGTCCCTGCTCACTAGGATTAGAACTGTCACAATATTTATTTAACAGGAGGAGGCATGCTAAGCCATGCTGCAAACATTGCTGTGCCAAAATGAAGAGGAACTTACTGCTTTTTACAGTGTTTCTTTCTCTGCATGTGCTCTCTCTCCATCCCTCCCTCTTTCCTCTTCTTCCTGCTGTCCCCATGCTCTCCTGCCCCACCAGCCCCTCCACATGCCCTCTCCCACAGATGGCATTTCTATTGCCCACAGAATGATTCTGGTGGAAAAATATGTTTGAAAAAGGGCTGTGGAAATTGGGGTTGGTGCTGATGGAGGGAAGGAGGGCAATGCATGGCCTGTCCCCTCCGCTCCTGGTGTCCCTTGTGCTCCAAACTACACTGATCAATGCAATGGACACGTGGTAGGGCACAGAGTCCTGGCCTCTCAGTTCCTCATCCTCCTTGGTGAAACTCATGCTGCACCACAAACTGCCTCCAGCTGGGAGACACGTGTCCCTTAGTCAATAGCTCAGATTATTTCCCACAGCAGCAAGGCCAGGTGCACTTTGGGTCTTTTCCCATCTCATTGTGAAAATGTAAGCTGGGAGAGGGGAGGGATATTGTTCTTCTGTTTCACTGGGTGATGCAAATTCCCATTCCCCGCAAGGAATGGATGAACAAATACCCTTGGTACAAGTGCTAGGATAGCCTGGTAATTTACCCTTCTTTCTGAGATACAAAACACAGATCCCTCCCTCCAGTCTGCAAAGCCTGCTGAATTTCTGGAGCTTAGCAAAGAGAGGGAAGGTTTCCTATCTCCAGCCCTCCAGAAAGACAGCAACACAAGGGAAGGAAAAGCAGCAGTGAAAAGGCAGGAGGAAGACTGTGCTAAGCAGTATACTTGTATTTTATGCTGATAATTATGAAAGAACAAAGTTGCTATCTCAGGAAGTTAACGTTTTCAGCCTGATTTCCTCAGCAGTCATTCTGTCTGTCAGTTCCCCTTTAATAACTTTTGAACCAGTTGGCTGATTTCAACCAGACTTGACAGACAAGTGGAATTCTGAGTGGTACCAAGTTCTTGGTGGATTTACAGTGTTGGTGCCATGCTGACCATAGAGAGCACAGCCTCTCAATGAAGGCAGCAGTCCATGAGGGCTGCACAGGGGTCCTCTGTGCAGGGCAGGATCACCCTGTATGATGTCAGCACCTGGGACCACCTCGGGTATGGATGCTGCATAGAAACATTTCTGAACCCCAGGTGAAATCTGGACCTCCAGGAGGTCTACCCAGGAGAGGGTAGGGCGGGGGAATGGGAGGGAGAGGGTTTGCCAGGCGTCCTTTGGGACAGATACATTGGTGTGCAGAGTAAAGAAGAACTCCAGGAAACACCCATGGCTCTTCAGAAAGGGGTGAACAAGCAGTGGAAAGTAAACCTTACAGGTACAGCATCACAAAAGCAGGAACGAAGGAAACACTGCCATTCAGTCTACTAAAAGTGTAATGAGGAAAGCAAATCCAACTGCTTTCAGCTAACCCATCCCAGTCTCTGGGTGAGGAACACTCCATTCAAGGACTGAGTTCCAGAGCCAACAGACTCATAATAGTCAGTTATCGTTTCAGCTACAGATGGGAAAACCTGATAAAATGAGTCCTGTATGGACAGGGGATTGAAATAGAGCTTGGGCAGGGATTGCAGACAGAGATTGGTGGCCATAAATACATCAGAAGCAAAGGACTTTAAGACACATGCATAGTACCACCATTTATAAACTGCCATGTGTCCCAATTCATACCTCACCATTCATGGGCATGCTGGGAAGGCTGCACGACTCAGGCCCAGACTCTTCACGAAGAAAAACCCTTTTCCTTTAATATTACTGCAGCTTTCAGAAACTGCAGTGGTTTTTTGGTTTGGGTTTTTTTTTTACCCTAGGCCAACCAAAAAAAAAAAAAACCAAAAAAACAGCTGTGCCTATTAAGATGTTTCTCATCTGGTGTGCTAAGTCTGTGCTCGAGTTAACTCTGCGTCTGCATCTTCATCAACAATGCGACATCACTTACACAATTTGATTTTACCTTGTCTGGGAGATGAAAGCAATTTATAAGTTTCAAAGAGCACTCTCTGGCTGGGATCCAAACACAGGAGTGTAGTGCTGAAAAGAGAATTGCTGGAGACTTTTATGTCTGGCATATGGTGTGCTAGCTTCCTTTCTAATCTGGGTAATGAAGGTCAGTATGAAGTGCTGAGTTGGTTGTGTTGGCCAAGGCGTTTGACGACCTGCTCACACAGGTGGGGATTTCAAACCCTGACCAATGTGAACTAGCAAAAGGAAATCTAATCACTCACTTCACTGAAAACCTGGAAATATGTATTTTCCTCCTCATTTCTGAATACGCTTTTCTGAAGAAGACAAAAGTCATGACTGGGCTGCAGCAATGGAAGATTTCTACAGGCTATGCCACATGGGGCTGTTCAGTAGTGCACCTGGTGGATCCCACTAGCATCTGTGACTAATTGAGAAGATAAATCCATTTTGCTGGAGTGGTTTAGATTTCCAAAAGTCCTTCAGTCTATTCCAGCTGAGCTGATTAGAGTCCAGCTCACTGGGAGTCATTACTGTCAATCCCACCAGCTGGCCTGAATTTTGCAAAGAGAAAAAAGCAAGAAAAATGCATTAAAAATGAATAAATCTGTATTTCATGACTTATGCAAACTGATTTTCCCCAAAGGGGGTCCTACTCCTAACATCATCACATCTTTGTGATGTTCCTGCATGGCTTGGCTTGTTTGTGGATCTCCTTCATAAAGAGAAGTATTTCAAGAGTTAAGTGTCAGCATCAATGAAATTAAGAGTGTTTTGGATATAGATGAGATAAGGGCATATACAGCCTCTGGATATAGACACATATAGAGGCAATGAATTCAATATCTAATGCAAGATCTAAATTCTTGCATTCAGCCAAGTTATATTTATCACAGGCTCTGCTTCTTAGAGTACAGTCACAGCTGGAGCTCGATTAGAAGTGCAGTTCATTTCAGTTACCTCAGACTACTTAACAGTTGTATTTGGTGTAGATTTTGCTCATCTGCCAGTTCCAGGATTTTTCAGCATCTCTGTCACTTGTTTTGAAAATGGGAGGACAGAGTCACCGCCTTTGGAGGTGATCATACTGGCCTGGGAGCCTGTATTTGGATAAAACCCCATGTCTCCCTCCACCTCAGATTTCTTGCTAGTCCATCTGAGGGACCTGTCACCATTCCCACTGCAGACAGATGAGCCTCCATCAAGCCATAGAAAGGGTCAGGATTTTTTGTCACTCAATTTTCCTTTTTTCTTGTTCCCTTTTCCCTCTAGTAGTTTATTCAAGCCCAGAGAAAGAGCTTTGTCCCTAGCTCATGTAGAGCTCTGATGTATGCAAATCCTCCTTGTGCTCCCATGGCCCTTTTTTCCCCCCCTTCTTTCCTTTTAATTCTAGATTTGAAAATAAAATGCGAGCTGGCTGCACAGAGATCTCTCATGTGTGCAACTTCCAATTGTGGCAAATTGGAACTGTCGATGCAAGCAGCTCAGATTTATTTATATATTTAAGAGGAAGGAGGGAGGAGAGGGAAAGGGAGGGGGAGATGCTCGTGGTGGAAAGGAAAAAGAAAAATAACAGATCCAAGCAAAAAGGGATTTGAATTTCAAGTAGTCCCAAACTCAAATACTCAATATCTCCCTGGCCCATGTTAGCCAAATCCCTCCAGCCTTGTCCATGGTTGCCTCTTACCTAGTTAAAAACAACAGGCAAAAGACCAAAAGCATTTTTTTCCCCCCACAACACTAAGAGTTGTTGAGTTTTGCAGATGCCATTAGGCAAGCGAAGTCTAACACCGAGACTGATGCAATTAATACTTGGTGCTTCAAAACATTAACATAGCTATTTATATAAATTAGTAACCTTAAGCCCAGGCGGTAGCATTATTACAGCATTACTAATTAAATCACAATAAGCTTAGTTTGCAGTACTATTAATTATGAAGCTGACATAGTGATATTGGAGATCTGATTGGCCTATTGTCAGTCATTACCCAATCAGTAATGAACCAGACAGGCAATGAAAATCAAAGCTGACGCTCCAGCAGTGCTGTTCCCAGTTCCCGGGAAGAAGGGCCACCATTCCAGCAGAGGAAGTATCAGCATCCTCCATCAAAGCAGGCAGGCAGCATGAACAGAGCTTGGGGATGTGGGGAGGCATGTGGGGGAGGTTCTCTCCTGCCTCAACTGCACTCCTCAGACCCAGGAGCAAAAGTTATGGCTAACAAAAAGGTTGTGGGCATCTTTTGTGAGAGCGAGCAAAGCATTGTCACCTCTAGCGGAGTCTCTGGTTGGAGTGGATTAGAGAATACCCTTCAGGCTAGGTTAGTGTAGAGAAGAACACTGATGTGAACAGTGTGTTGTGGGCACCTCTGTGATAATTTATAAAGGACTTTTCATGAAGAGCTGTCCAAATGTCTTTTTTAATGGAAAGGGCAGCGGGACAAAGCTACCATCTTAGGGAAGTGTCCCTTCACAGACAAATGGTGCTGTGCCCATGGGCAGGGGAAAGGAGGGGGTGTCCACATAAACCCAGGGATGAAAATGCGGAACAGAGGCTGTAGGGCTTTACACTGGTTGTGTTCCCCATTGAACACAACAGTCTACCAGTGCTGGGGCTGAGGAAAGGCAGAGGTTGGTGATAGGAGGCTAAGAGAAGGAGTCCAAGGTCAGGAACCCATCAACATCACAGGCTGGACCTACCTAGTCCAACCTAGTTAATTCTTTGATTCTGTGAACGCACGATAGTCTGAATTTGCCCATCTTTAGCATGGCAGTAGGAGACAGAACAAGGACATCTGCACAGAAGTCTTGGCCTCTGTTTTAGGTAGGAGATGATGTGTTTACCCAGAACAAGAGGTTTGGCCTGGGGAACCCTAAAAAGTGCTTCTTTCAGAGTTGTTTGGTGTTTCATTGTTCCAGCAAGACACCTAGCCATGCTACTCTCTCCTGCAGTTCTCCTGCACAGCCAGAGATTCTTGGAGCAAAGGACCCATAAAACAGCAAGAATACACTCGGTGACAGCCTGTGCATGTTTCATTAAAGTAAGAGCAAGTGACTGACAGGTGTCAGTTTAGTCTGCACCTGCCTCTCCTTTCCTGATGGACCTAAAATGATGAGCATGCCACAGAAATGGAAGTAAGCCAGCTGCCTTCTACTCCTGTTATCCACAACGGTGATTCAAAGCAATAAAACACTCAGAGTTCGGGAGCAGGAGCGCAGATCCTTCTCC
Source organism: Corvus moneduloides (assembly GCF_009650955.1). Taxonomy (NCBI): domain Eukaryota; kingdom Metazoa; phylum Chordata; class Aves; order Passeriformes; family Corvidae; genus Corvus; species Corvus moneduloides. The sequence continues at coordinate 11,563,115 of NC_045486.1, forward strand.
CTGACTCAGAGTTATCATCTCAACTTCTTCCCACAAAAGGAAACCTCTTCCAAAAAACAAGGCAAAACAATCGTTCAAGCAGGGAGAAAATTATCATGGAAAGATCTGGTAGCATGGAAAGATCTGCTTATCTGATGGAACTGAAGAGAGAGCAAAGGTCTTGCTCAGTTTTTGCACCAGTTAAAGGATTTGCAAGGTCCTGAGAAACTGGGGATCACCGCTGGCCATTGGAGAGGTGACAGATATCATCTCTCACTGCCAGCTGACAAATGTCTCATCCATCTCCAGCCCGAGGGAGGCTTTTTTGCCTCCTTTGAAGATGGGCAGAGGGATGCTGCAGGTTGTATTTCTACCCCACACTGCTTAATGTGTGATGGCCGGTGTCAGAAGCTGCTCTGTGCTCGCAAGCCAGATCTTGCTGGCACCTCCTCTCAGCATCAGTCTTAAAACACTGACCTGCAGCAACAACAAAGAAAGAAAACCTTGGTCTATCCAAAGAAAAACACAAAGAAAATGCAATCTCTAAATTAAACAGCGCAAGACTCCCAGGACAGGTCTCAGGGTGTAAGTCCCTCCACTTTTTAAGATCACAGAGCTGATGGATTTTTTTGCAGCATGTACGGCTACAGCTACATGTTCAGGGGAGCACAGCATAGTCTGCCATAAATTATGTGCTCCTCCAAAGAGAGCCCTGGATTCTCCACCTGCTGAGGTTTTGACCCTTCTTATGCCCTGATGAGAGAGCTCCTGGAGCCACAACCCCAAATCCATGGGTATTTTGCAAGGATTAGGCTCTGCACACTAGGTACAAAGGAAGGGGTGGATACACTCCTTCCCTAGGTACTGACTTGTCGAGGCTTGTGTTCCTGCTGTTGCATAGGTCAGCAGATGGCACTGCTACATTTAGACTTACAGGGTTTTTTTTCTTTTTAATGCACAAATGTGTCTTTTTCTAGGAGAAATGCTGCATTGCTGTACTGCCTTCTCATTGCTCTTTGACTGCTCAAAGTCCAGTGCTCCCCGGGCTGCTCACAGCTCCCTGATCACAAGCTGCTGTTGGAAACTGGGTGATGATGGGACAGGTTGGAACTCTCTGCAGGTTGGATTTGGACAAGTCTGTTCCAGGGCAAGTAGAAAGACTATTATGCTTAGATTATACTGAGTTTCTACAGTGCAGGTTGCTCTTTCAGAATTACCACTTAATAAAGGTGTGCTGTAACAGTGGCAGTATCGTCAGCATTTCAGGGTGCTGAGGTGTGCCTAGGAATGGCTGTGGTGGCTCAGTTCCCCCTAGACCAACATCTGGTCCCTAGCAGTGGCAATAAGGGGATGCTTAAAAACCAACAAGTACAGGTGACCTGTCCCCTTAAGAGCGCCCCAGCCATTTTCACCCTGGGGTTATCCTGAGCTGGATGCAGTATTTCTGTTGTGCCCTTATTCTCCTGAAGTCCACCTTGCTGATAGCATCCACAACATCCCTTAACAAGGAGCTTTGCTGTCAAACAACCTGTTGTATGAAGAATACACCCTTTTTTTCGTGGCTTTGAGCCTAGCTCCTGTTAGCTCCATTTGATGGTCTTGAGGATATTTAGTGTTCAAGGGAGGGACAGATCCCTCCCACTCTCTTCATGCCACTGACAGCTTCGTAGCCCCTTGTCACTCCCCATCAGCTGCTGAAAAGCCAAAACACATGGAGGAGAGAGGGCTGAGAAGCAAAGACAAGCTCAGACAGCAAGATAAGCAGCACGAAACAGGGACCACAAGATGGTCACAGCTCTCTACAGCCACACCTTTAAGCAGGTTCTGTCCTATCCCAACAATGATGGGATGGACAGGGAGGCAGAACAGGCAGGGGATGGGCCTGGGCAAGACGGGGCTGCTCATCAGAATCCATAAGGGAGGATAAGAAGCCACTTTGCTGGAAGGATTGCCAGGCTAGCCTACAGCATGGCTCAGAGCCAGAGCTCCTCGGAACATGAAGAGATGCCTGAAGACGTTGGCAGGCATTCTAAGAAGGTAAAGACTGAGAGCAAAGAAGAACAGGAATACCAGGGGAGAGACTTAAGCACATTTAGGCTTAATTTGGATGGGAAGATCCTGGAGGAATACCTGCTCTGGCAATCCCCAGACTGGGGCCAGAAGAAGCAGCTGCTTATCTAAGGCTGAGCTGGGAGCTGTTGGAGCCCAAGGAAGTTGGTAAGTAGCTATCAGTGAGCAGCGAGAGCCCTTGAGGAGCAGGAACACTGCAAAGCATCAAAGACAGTGCATTTGGAAGGAAGCCTCAGTCTCTCAATAAAATTTGTGTTCTTTCCACTTTATGGTCAAGGAGTTGCTTTTTGCCCCAGAGAGCAGGGAAAGCCAGCTGCTCTCCAAGAGCTAGTGCAGGTGGTTAGGGGGAGTCAGGTGGCTGCAGACACAGCACACAGAGCTTTTCAGCGAGGCTGTTGCAGCACTGTGATGTGATATGTGGGTTCACAGTACCCAGCCTAACAGTAGGGTCCTTGTGGCTAAAGCAAAATTCTAATAGAGCCCATCTCCCACATGCTGTGGAGTCCCGAGGGATAAGGCTACTAACCAATCGCTTGTCTCCCAAGGGGAATTGCTCTGGAAGAAGCGATTCGAGGGCCTTTGCTGTGCACTTCTGACAAGGTGAGTGAAAGCTGGGTGTTGCCCTAAGCCTCCTGGATGTCTGCTCAAGGGCCGTGGGAGCAGCACCCCAGGGAGATGTTGCTGTGCTCAGGAATCTAGAAAGCAGAAGCAGGGGTTTAACAAAAGAGAGAGAGGCCTCGGGAAGAGTGTGAGAAAACACAGCTCCAGACACCAGAGGGGTGAATATAAAGGATGGTTTGGTCCAAGGCTGGGCAAAGGTAGCCTGCTGGGTGTGTGGGAAGAGACAAGACTGCATTTAAACAGCCCTACTGTGTCACCGTCACACACCCAGGGAGACCCAGCAGCCCCACAGAACAAATAGCCAGCACTGCCTTGAAGCTTCTGTAGCTCTTAAAAAACATCAAACACCATGACAGGCATGAAGTGCCAACAGCAAAGGGACACCCTTCAGCTCCTTGGATGGGGACAAAGCACTCTGTATAGCCAAGCACATCCAAAGCTCCCTTGATTTCTTTGAAGGTCCTTGCTCACCACTTTCCTGTTTTAATTTGCAGATTACAGGAGGAGGAGGGAGAGTACAGGAGCCAAAGGATTCTGTCAGGCTGCGTTGAAAGCAGCAGCAGCCGCTGTATCAGCAGGCAGAAACCAATCAGAAATGACCTCACCAAGCTGCTCATCTTCTTTGTGCGTTTTCATTCCTGGCAAAAGCCCTGCCAAGCCAGACAGTTCTCTGAACAGGCCAGGCAAGAGCATCCAGCCCACAGGAGGAACCCACCATCACTGCAGCTGCTCATTAGGACTGGGACAGGAGGCTGAGCACAGGAGTCAGGGCTGGTTTTAAGCACCCTGGGCAGATCTTAGAAAACACGAGGTGGGCACAAAAACATGCACTGTGCTTTCATAGATGATTACAGTTCTGTATCAGGCTGGTGAAGGAAGGAAGGCAGGAGCTGTGATATTAAATGAAAGGCTGCACAGAAAAGCATTGCTGAGCAGAAATAGTTTTAGGGTACCTGGAAGGCATCACTGTTTTTAATCCTTGCAAGGGATTTTTACAAGAAACAAGATGTTGCTTTGCTTTGTTTTGTTCTCCCTTGAGATGGGATTCAGATGTAATGCTGGAATACAGATTTCAGCCAACCTGGCATTTGGGGCAATCTCTTCTGGAAACTCTACAGATTTGAGATCCTGATTTCGACCTCATTGCTCAGATATGAACTCAGAGTGGGTTTGGAAGGAGGTTTGGTTTGGTGCCAGCCCCTACACACAGGGAAGCATGGAGGTTGGCAAATACAGTCAAAAAAACCCCAAAAAGACACCAGCTTAATACAGCTACAGATTTAAGCTCCTCTTGGACTCCAAGACACTGAAAATAGTGTGTAAAACAACTCTAGTCTGGCTTTGACAGAAGATGGAAATGGTGAAGAAAATGTCAAAAGCAAGTTGGAACTGGAAGCCAGTTCTCTAGAAAGCAGACAAAAAGAGAATTTGGAGGACAAAGAGCTGAATATTTGAGTCTTCTAACAGCAAGCAGTGTCTGTGCTTATGCCATGGGGATGGGCACTGAGCTCTGTGTCCCCCCAGTTCTGACTTCCCACTCATCCAGAACAGGGACTGTTCAGGGCACACAGTGCTGGGTCCCATAACTCTTATGTTATGTCCTGGGTCCCGTAGTTTAAATAATTCCAATGTAAGAACACCAATCCTCAGCAAAGACCTGTGCACAGACAAGCTGTGATGCCCTAGAGCACATTACTTGATCAAAAGATTACTAAAATAGTACTGGATGTGAGACAGGCACTGGCAAGGGAGCATTCAGCTTTTGAAAAAACCATGGAGAAGCTGATGTTGACTAAAGTTTCCCAAACCTCCACATAAACTTCAAGCTTCAACTCAAAATGCTGATTCCAAGGCATCTGGTTATGGCATAAATTCCTCCTCACTGCCCTGTCTCCATGCAGCTGTTCTGCATTTTGTGTAACTCTCCATCTCCCAGCTGGGCTTGCAACAGGGATAATGTCTTGTTAATATGAGGTCTTCTCATCTAGAGGGATTAGCACTTGTAGAAGTGAGGAACCTGGGCAGCATAAATGGGTCAAAGTTCAGGAAAATTATGACACCGCCCTAGAAGTAAAGCCCGGGTGTGGGGAATGAGATGACAGGGGAGAAGAACAAGTTAGGAGCGAGTGGATAAAAAAGGAGGGGGTCCACTGGGTAAAGGGGAAAAATGACACATATCTTTGGTCAGTAGAAAAAGCAGGTTAGTGAAAAAGAGGGAAGGAAAACCAGCTTCAGGGTCTGGGATCTTCTTCCACCAAATTGTAAAATTCCTGTATGGCATTAACTGGCATATGATACTAAGCTATCATTCCAGCCACCGGATGCTTTTATCATTCTCTTAGTTCCCTCCAGTAGCCTACTGCCTCTTTAGGCACCCGGCAGTGTCACCCCAGCAGCTCTGTGCCACCTGCCCCAACCTCCAGCTGCCTTCCAGCAAATCAGTCCCTGCGGCTGCCCAGAGGCAAGAGGCAGGAAAGGAAGAGCAAGGGAAGAGGGATTATTTTGGCCTTTTTTCAAAGCAGGACAAGTGCTTAGTGTTAATATGCAGAATGCCTGTATATCTCAATTATACACCTCCCACAGGGCCCTATTACAGCTACCCTGGGCAGCCAACATGTGTCAGCAGAGCAAACATCGAAGGCTAGCCCAATGTACTTCGAAAATAAAAAGCAGAGAAAGCAGGCCATGAGCCTGTCGACAGCTGCTTCTTTTCTCCCCTGCCCCTTCCCCATGTGGTTTTCAGGTCTAGCTGCCAGGCCTATGCCTTAGCATTTTAACGTGTGCGTGAAATTGCAATCCCCCCCATCTCTCCCTATGTGCTGGAAATTGGGAAATTAGCATTGCCCCATCACAGCTTGTACAAGTTCATGCTACAATTCAATGTTGTTCTTTTAAATGGTTGGTTGGAGATTGGAAGATGGAGAAAAAAATGGAGATTGGGAGGGAAGAAAAATGTTTTTCCAGTACAAGAATGATTTTTGGTGTACTGATTCCTCCCTGGCACACATATTATTCCCACAGCCTGGGTACCTGAAAGGCAGAAAAAAATTAAATACATCCTTAAAAACATATAAACCTTACTCTCAACAGAGATTTGTGCTCTGGAAGAAGCAAAAAATCCATGCAGTCTAAACGCTTCTGTACTTTTGTTATTAAGTTCCACTAAGAAGCAGCCACGGTGGAGAACAACACAAACCCAAAGATGGATCAATTCGGAAAAGTGGGTCCTGGAACTGAGGACCCACTTCACTCTTAGTAACTCCTTTTAACTCCTACATCTTCCCCTGTCTATTGCTTCCTCACCCCATAGAGGTTTGCATGGTACCACCACAACAATCACTGAGCTGAAGTTCCTCATTGAGTTTCACACATATGCAAAAACTGAAGAGAAATACCTTGAATGAGCAAACCACATGTGGCAAAAAGGAAAAGCCAATTCTAGTAAATCCTTGACTGTGAATTTACTGGGAGCTGCCCAGTGGAGCTCACAGCTTCTGCTGGTTTTTTGGCCAGCACTGCCCTCACACTGCACTGCCAAGTTTGGAGCTCTGCTGAAACCTAAATGTAGAGCCACAGCTGACACCCTTCCAGTGGCAAGAGGGTTGATGTGACAGGGATGCTGTGGCACAGAAGCCAGGCAATTATGTGTCTCTTCTGTTTTCAACTTGATTTCCTGTGACTGAGCAAGGGAGAAAAAATTTTCTGAATTACTACAAATAAGTGCAAAACATTTTGAAATGCCCAAAGACAATCCTGGTTACAGAGCAGCCTGTTGACTTTTATGTGGCCCAGAAATAGCTCCTGTCTTCACAGATGTTTTCCTGACATATATCCCTGTATATTCCTGCACTTTCTCCGAACTATCTTGCTCATCCTTTCACTGTTTGCTGTCATATCTTTCTATTATCTGAGAACATTGTATTGTTATCATTAGACTGATGCTTATCCACTCTTTGCCTTCCTTTTTATCTCACCTAGCCTGACTACATTTCCGATCATGCAGGAAAGTGTTTGTTGGTCTGAAGAAATTCTTTCTGGCTATTATATTTTGCACTTTCAGGTTTCTGGTTCTGTTGGACAGAAAGTGTCTTTTTTTGTCACTTGCCACATATGGAGCTCAGGCAGCAAAAAAAAGTGAGCTCCACTTTAGGGTAAAACCCAAGGGTCAGATTTAGGCTGTTCAGTAGCTGGCACTTCTGAGATGGTTTCATATCTCCCTCCTCTTGCAATTCCTAAATCAAAGCATTGAACTCTTTTGAAAACCTGATTTATTCAAAGCATCTGATGGAGAAGCAGAAAAAAGAGTTCTTAGTGTGGCAGTCTCCGTAAGAAGAAGCAACCAGGTGATTTTACATCGCCATATTGCCTCAGTGGGGTTCCCTTCACCTCACGTGGAAGAGGAAAGCAGCAGGCTACTGCCAGACTTGGCACTGGATGCTTATTGAACACCACAAAAGAAGCTGTATTATCCCACCTGTAGGCATCCACAGCTCCTAGAGGGATGTGAAGGTGTTCCCAGAAGTGTATGTCCATGAGATGCCACCTCCTGTAGCCCGGCTTGGCTGCCACCAGTTTGGTTCATCACCAGCATCTGTGTCTATAAGCACTAACAACCCCCTGTGTGATGGACACAAACACCACTGTGTCTTCAGCCTTGTGTCAGCCAGGGGCAACTCAGCTTCAGAAAACAGTTTCCAGCCTGAAGATGTTACAATAGTCTTTCATGAGGCTGCTGACAGTGCTTACATTACCCCAAACCTCATTATTTCCTCCATCAATTTCCCCTTTCTTGTATAAATTAGAGTGAATTACAGTATTCATTCGGAATAGTGTATAGCCACAAATGGATTCACATCAGTCAGAAAGGATACGTTTATTCATGAACACTCGAGTGTTTATTTCAAGAATATTAGTGGGGATAAATGAGCTTCAGAGATACTGGTGCTGTTAAGTAGCTGGGAGTATTCCTCCTGGAAGTGTGCTTCAAGATTTTTCCAGCGGTTCCTATTTATTACTCACACAATGGATTAGCTGAGCACTTCCACATGCTTCCAGAAAATTTTTGAATACAGGGGTTCCTCTCCTTTTAATATGACCCTCCCATCAATCCCAGCAGTAGAAACAACTCTGTACAACATTGATGGCCACTTGTATGAGCAGTAAATCAGAACCAGGTCTTACTCATTGCAAGTAAGAGCCATTCATAGATGGAGCAGCATTTGAATTTGGCTGCGCCGACTATAGTTTGAACAGTTGTGAAACTGCAAGTAATCAACGCTTTAATAAAACTCATAATCTGCTTGCAGATAGTCTGGCAAGGAGAAAACTGCTAAAGGAGCTAAATCATTTGCAGAAATCATTTTCAGTGGATAATTTGACCAACTCCAACATGATGGTATTCATGAGCAAAAGCTCTGAAAATCTTTTCTCAATGGCTTGCAGAAAATAACTACAGATTTCTTATGGCTATGGATCAGAGCTGCTTTCGATGTTCATAAAGTAGAGACAGTATCTGTAGAAGACACCTGCCCAAAGACACAATCTGTCTGTGCAAACCACTGGGCTTTTTCAGTTCCATGAAAGCTCCTGGCTTTGCAGTGCTGCAGCAGTGCTTTGCACAGGGTCTCCAAATTCCAGGCATGCACTTAAAGTTTAGATATGTCACACGAGTATAACAATTTATTGCTGTACTGAGTTAGATTCTGCCCGAAATCTGTAGTTACATGGAGCTACACACAGCAGAGACTCTTGTTCAAAATACTTAGCTAATAGTTTACAGAGTGACTCAATAATTTAAGAGGATTAGTCGCTGGAAATGAAGCCTTGCAGCTATGCACCACTTATTTAGTTCCACTCCAAATTTACAATTATCTGATGGTTGTTTGGTGGCCGAAGTGAACAGAATTGCCACCTCCAGACTGTTTTGTAGGAGACTGCTGTGTACTTATCACAGACATCACATCACCATCACAAATGGCTTGGCAGTGTAGCAGCTGAAAAAATCCTGTGAGGAGTGGCAGCTCAAGCGTGATCTCTCTGCTAAGGCTCCATGTGCAAAAGGCATGTGGGAGACAATTCTGTGGTGGGGGCCTAATGTGAGGGACCCTGATAGGGTCCCACAGGCCATCTTAAACACCCTTCAGTGTTGGTGGATGGCAGTTACTGTATATTTGAAAACTATTTAGGGAGCTGAATGGGAAAAGATCTTTATCCAATTTGAATTGCTGGGGCAATTGAGTCTCCCACTGTGGTATTTCCAACCTCCCTTGCAGCCTCTCTTCCGTGCATCAGAATGATTAGAATGCCCCATTTCAGCATGTAAATTTTATTTACATGCATTACTATCACCTTGACCTTTACTACTCTTTCACTTGATTGGCTTACTGTCCCAGAGCTGCATCCAGGTGGGATGGCAGGGATGGATGGAAAGAGCAGGCAGCTCATCACAGCATCACCTCTGAGAAAGATCAGCAGGTTCTGCATCAGGAGAGAAACACTTCCTGTCCCATAGGTTATTCCTATTTGGAGCTGCCACGTAAGCAGGGAGCTGGCAGGAAGCAATGGATCCCTGTGATGGATACAGGGAGGATCAGGAAGAATGGAAAGAGAACTGATCTAATGTTTTTGCCTTAAGGAAATAAAAGTCCGTGTTTCAGGCAAACAGCCAAGCTGGAGTTGAATGAACAGGCAAAATATGAACAAGGGTGCTCACCTGTTTCTGCGGAGATCATTCTCTCTTCTCAGGGAACAGAGCAGAAAACTTGGAAAACATTGTTTTAGCACTTGGAAACGGGTCCTCAAGGGCATCAGCAGAGAGTGTCCTGGCCTAAGCTTGGGACGGCTTTGGGCAGTAAAATTGTGATGTCATCTGGAAAGATGGTCTGGGATAGCAAAGGACTTGAATGCAGGGTTAGGGAGTAAACAGAGGGCAGCAGCAGCAAGTTGACAATTCTGGCACATCAGATGAGCCCAAAGTAGCTGTGTAGACACCCCCACTGGGATTCTCTATTTTTATTTCTTCTGCTGAAAAGGCACTGGATCTTTTGATTTTCCTTTCCCCTGAAGAAGAGGAAAAATAAATCGAAATGGCTTCCTTTGAGGCATTTACACCCACTGACTTTAGCAAAGTTGTATTAAAAAGACAAGGAAAGGAAAACTCAATAAAGTAAAAATAAAAATCCATTAAAACTCCATTGCTTTTTACACATGGAGCTTATTTGCAGAAGGTGAGCACTTAGAGCCAAAGTCTATAATCCTATGGCATGCACAGCTCTATTACAAGAGGACACTGGTGCAGCCCTGCAGCAGCTTGGTAAATAACACCTGGCTTCAAGACAGAGACTCTCCCTTCTGGGAGGTGACAGCCCTCTGCCCATGCTGACTTCACAGGGCAGCCTCCTCCAGGTGCTAGCTGGAGAAACAGGTCCTTCTTATTTTTTGGATGCTGACTGCCCTCAAAATTCAGTTACTCTAAAATATCTCTCCCAGAATCCGTGCTGCTCACTCCAGAGTGGTAGAAAGTGCCTGTGCCCCAGCTCAGGCAATCAGGGATCCTTCAGCCCTGGTCCCTCCCTACCTCCATTCTACGAGTGCCTGCAGACACAGAACTGATCAAGGAGGGGTTTTATGGCAAAAGAGGTTAAACGTAGATGATATCAAGGAATAAGAGCTGATGTGACTGCAAGCTGCTGGGTTTAGTCCAGTTTGCTCCAGAAATGCGCCCCATGCACAGCTCCATTGGGGCCCACACCAGGGGGTACCAGTAAAACTGTGATGCCTTCTTCCCCTCTCCCAGCTGATGCCAGGTTCTGACTTGTCCAGATCCAAGGTCTCCCCATGTGCAGATTCAGGAGTTTGGATCACCCTGGCATAGGAGGAACATTCTGATTTGAAACCAGCATGTTTTGGACACTGGGGTGATGACACTGCTTCCTGCCCCCATCACCAGGTTTCTGCCCCTCTGACCCTGCCCAGTCTTCAACCAGGATTTCCAAAGGATCTTCTGCCACAAGGCCTGGGCTTTGGGGGCCACCTGCCCAAACAAGGCTCCTAACCTGGCTGCAGATTGGACCTGGCCCTACCTTCCTATCTTTTCACCAGCTTAGGATGCCTCTGGGTCTTCTTCGCCTGCCTCCCTTTCTCATTCACTGCTCCCCAGAGGACAATAAGCACTTTAGAAACCGCTTTAGGGATTCTCCACAAGGATAAAACAAGGAAACCCAGAGACAACAACCTAATCAGCAAACAGCTGAGCCAGGGATAAATTCACATGGAAAGTCTGTGTTTGTTTATTACTAATGGGTAACAGAGATGATAACCTTTTAATCCAAAACCATAATGAAATATGCATATTTGTTAATGTGCAACTATAAAATGCAAATCTTGCAAACACAATGGAGAAGGGCAAAGAAAGTGCTCAGCACCAATACTAATTTATTCCTTTGGCTTCAGACATTTATTCAAATTGAGTTGTGTATGTAATATAAAGTCAAATGAATATGTAATTGTAATGTATATGTATAAACATTTTCATCTCAAATATGCAAACTGTTTATCATAATAGGAAGTAATACATATTTTGCCGAATAAAAGGTTACCTATTAAAATATTTTTACACTCTTCCCACCCCAAGATTTTGTGCTCTCTGTAAAAGCTCTATCAACACAGAGACAGTTTCTGATTTTCCCTTTTGAGTCACACTACCCAAATTCAAAAGATTTAAAGTATTAACAAAGTAGAATCAGAAAGACTTCTACATGAAGATTTTCTCTCTCACTCTCCTCTTTCCCAAGCTACACAGAAACTGCTCTCCTAAATATCAATTTAAAACATTGGCTAAAAAGCTGAGCAATTTTCCCCTTCTGTTTCCAGCCCCTAAAGAAACAGCTTTCCCCTGTTGGTGTCGGAGTAAACTACATATTCATCTACATATTCATGCAGTAGCAACTAAGCTTTATTGCTAGTCCTGGTCACCACTGCTTTTCTAAACCATCTCTCTGGCAGTTTGGCAGCCTGAGAGCTAGAACCAGCTTCACATACTGTATGTGAGAAGATCTGAATCGATTTGTGAATATCTGATTTGCAAAGAAACCAGGAAAATAAAGTTTCGAGACAAATCCTCTTTTCCTAAACTCACCTGAAATCAAGTCTCTTCCTGAAAAGGAAAACTTGAGGTAATTTTCCTTGTTTTTTTCTTGGTGGGACAATCATGCTCATGATTCATGAGCTATTGAGCCATGAGGAGTATTTCTGCCTGAAATTTAGCATGGATTAATTGTCTGAAATTTGAATGCACTGACAGGAAGTCAACAATAATATTTCCATTGGCTTCACTGAGCAGTGGACCAGTGGAGTCAAGGCAGAGCACAAAGAATTTCGTAAATCAACCTCCACCCATTGCTTCTTCCGTCTCTCCTGACTCTGCTATTCACTTTCCCACTGCTGCCATAACTCTGTGCTGCTTTTATTCAGTCCTGCCTGGTGCATTCAGCATTTTCTTCTCTTGTCTTCCAAACAAAACATTTCCCACCTCTTTGTGTTTTCTGACTCTCCCGAGGACCAGAGCCATGTAGCAATAACCAGAAGAGAAGAGGAAATCCCATCACTATTTATAGCCTCAAATTCTATGAATTCAGGAGTTCTAGAGAAGCAAAAAAAGTGCTGGTGGATAACTAAAGCTGAGTAATTTTCCATTCTCTTTTACATATACTCCTGAAAGTGGAAGGAGAGATAATTTTGATGCAGGGCTATAGCATAGTCCCATGAAATCAGTACAAGGAGTGCACAGATTTTCTCTTTCCCCACTGCCCCAAGCCAGACTAACACAGCCCTACAGCAACATGCCCAGGTCCAGTGGTTCATCCACCCCTGGCATGAAGGTCCAGCTCCCTGCCCATCCAGGAGTCACCATCCTTCTTGCTAATGTGGTTGATCCCTGCAGGGTGGTTTACAGTTTCCTTGCTGAAAGCTCTCCAAACTCCAAAAAGACTTTGGCAGCGCTCCCCAGGGCTGCAAAAGCCACCACACACTCACAGACTTGGAGAGCAGCTACTGAAGTTCTTCAGAAAAGCAAAGTGGGTCCCTTTTCTCCCTAGCATTTGTTTGCTCAAATCATTTACAAGGAAAGCAGCCAGAAAGCAGCATGCTTAACCTGGTTCTTCCCACTTGCACCATCCACAGAGACAATGCTCTGCAGACAGCTTGTGTAGGAGAAGAAGTCTATTTGCTTTTGAAGAAGGAGGGTGAAGGAGCAAGGGAGAAAAGCCAGCAGGCCAAATGAGAAGCACTCCTATAGAAGTCTTCCATCATTTAAGACTCATAAATCATGATGCAGATTAATGAGAAATTAATGCAGTGCAGAAATTGCTGGGGATGAGGAGCTGTCGGTCTGCAGCAGGAGTGCCTGTACGTGAGAAAAAGCAGTGAAAATCTCCAAAAAGAGAGAGGGCTCAGCAGCCTGGACCAGCTCTTTAATGAGGAAAGACAGAGGTCAGCATGGGAACAAGATAGCATGTGGCTGCATCAGAGAGACAAGGGGCACTATTTAAAAATCCTGTCGAAAGACTCTCTGGACTGATTTGTATTAAAGTCTTATTCATATCTTCTAATGAAAAATCCTCCTGCATCAAATCATAATGTATAAGCCTTAAAAGAGAGAGAGAGAGAGAGAGAGAGTGTGTGTGTGTGTGTGTGTGCACAAGAGCAGAGGGGAGGAAATCAAAGGAGTAGAGGTTAATTTCACTATGCACTTCTTCTGTTTGGGGGAAAAAATAACACAGACAAGGAAAATAGCCTACTTTACCTCCTGTCCTTTCTCTGCGATCCTCCAGTGACATTATTTTAAGCATTTAACTTTCTGATAGCAGTCAGGCTGGTCACATTTTCCCTCCATTTAGTGGCAGGTTTTGAGCGCATCATTTAGTGCTGCAGTGGAAGTGATGGAGCACGGGTTTGATAGATGACTCACTTCCCCACTGCCTGGGCTTTGGGGGCTAGCAAGTATCTTACCACATTGCTGGTTCAAGCACTCTGAGGCTCTCTGCAAAGCAGGGCATGCAAAGGTGGGGAGAGGGTAAAACTGATCTTCCTTCTTATTATTTCACATTTAAGGGAGCTGAGTACTGTCATCTTCTAAGATAAATTTTCCGTCCTCCTCCATGGAAAGTGATCTCACTATGAGTCCAAGCCAAGAAAGTGTAAATTGAGTCCCAATGTCCCATCCATGCAGATTTGCAAAGGCAGTGACAGAAACTCGTGGGAGTGATTTTGGAGAACGTGGCTGTTCCACCGCAGGTAGGGAGTCTTTATGCAAATTCTGCAGCAGTACCTTCATTTACAGCTCCTGTTGGTCCCACTGCCCGCAGGATGCCTGTAACCATAGCAATGGCTCTGATGGAGGGTTCTCTGTTGTGCAGAGACCAGACAGTGGCAGCTGATGGTATCAGCACAGAGGAGCATCCAGACAGGACCACTGTGGATGACGAGTGGATAATGGGAGAGCACACTCACAGCCCAGGCAATCCATAACATTGTTGTAAATCAGGTGGGCAGCAGTACTCAGACACCATGGGATGGGCATGGGAAAGGAATGGAATGGAAAGGGAACAGAGGAGAAATGAGGATGAATGTTCAGCTGACTCAAACCTGAATACACCCAGATGTCACTATATACCATAGCTAAAAGAACCATATACCCTCAGTTTAACTCCTGCCTGGTCCATCCAGGTTTTGCAGCTCTGGGACAGGGCTGGAGGAAGGATGGGATGTGGCTGCATCAGTTGAAACATTTTGGGAGCACACTGAGGAGAACACAGAGCACTGCATTTGTATGAGTTGTGTCCGGGCTGGAGATGGTGCCTTTATGTGAACATCTGAGAACAAACCAGGCACCAAAGCATGCAGATTTTGTTATAGGCAGCTCTTGATGCAGTATGACATCCCTGCTGACCAGTGGGTATGGGCATCTCATGTACTCCAGCTCTTACACACTCCCATTTTTCACTCAGGGGCGTGGGGACCCAGGTAGAATGGAGTTTCTTTGAGCCTGGGGGCACCACAAGTCCCTCAGACACCAGGCAAGCCCTACATTTGTGTAGATATCCCCTCTGACAGCTTCTTCTCTTTTTAAGAGATGTAGTCTTTAATATTGCACCATGGGGCGGAACATCTTTTTTTAAAATCTGCTCACACGCACACGTGCACAGAGGATAAAATACAAGTGGAGAAAAAGAAATCACAAAAAGGACTCTATTTATCAAAAAAAACAATGGCTCAGTAGTGGCAGTGAAATAGAGATATTGTTACTTAGCGATAATAAGGGAAAAAAGCCATTGTCAAAATGATAAGGCCATTTCTGTTGTCTCCCCAAGTGATAATATCTCTGCTACTACTAGTGCCTGAGTATTGTTAGGATATTTCATAGCAAGTGTTAGACAGAATAAGTTATTCACTGAGCCCACAGCAAACTCCGAAGCCTCCAACTTCACCTCCCCCCATATCCCTGTTCACACAACAGCATCTTCTTTAATACCTTGCAGCAGTGGTTTCTACTCCCCACGGCTTTTCATCTGCTTCTGTTTAAATATAACACTGCTACCGAGTCAGTTGACAAGGTACCTTTCACTGATAAGTAGCCCAACTTTGTCTTGCGATAGGTCATCGGAAAGCCAGACTATCACATTTTGAAAAATGTAGGAAATGCTGGTAAAAGTGCCAGTGAAATGAGTTAGGGTAAAGAAAGAAAAGAAAAAAAAAGAAGGAAAAAAAAGTAATAACAGGAATACAGAGACCAGCTGAAAATCTCTGGCAGACGCCCTGATGATCTTGTAGGGTCTAGAGATAAAATTTACCCGTCCGCTCAGGAGCAGAGGTTGTCTTCTTGTAGGGCTTTGACACAAAGGCACCTTCAGAGGAGCTTTCATTACCTCATTGCAGGGGGAGAAGAGCCAGCCCCAGAGCAGCTCCAACCCCAGGGCAGCTCCAACCCCAGGGCAGCTCCAACCCCAGGGCAGCTCCAGCCCCAGGGCAGCTCCAACCCCAGGGCAGCTCCAACCCCATGGCAGCTCCAGCCCCATGGCAGCTCCGGCCCCAGGGCAGCTCCAACCCCATGGCAGCTCCGGCCCCATGGCAGCTCCGGCCCCAGGGCAGCTCCAACCCCAGGGCAGCTCCAACCCCATGGCAGCTCCAGCCCCAGGGCAGCTCCAACCCCAGGGCAGCTCCAACCCCATGGCAGCTCCAGCCCCATGGCAGCTCCAACCCCAGGGCAGCTCCAACCCCAGGGCAGCTCCAACCCCAGGGCAACTCCAACCCCAGGGCAGCTCCAACCCCAGGGCAGCTCCAACCCCAGGGCAGCTCCGGCCCCATGGCAGCTCCAACCCCAGGGCAGCTCCAACCCCATGGCAGCTCCAACCCCATGGCAGCTCCAACCCCAGGGCAGCTCCAACCCCAGGGCAGCTCCAGCCCCAGGGCAGCTCCAACCCCAGGGCAGCTCCAGCCCCAGGGCAGCTCCAACCCCATGGCAGCTCCAACCCCATGGCAGCTCCAACCCCAGGGCAGCTCCAACCCCATGGCAGCTCCAGCCCCAGGGCAGCTCCAGCCCCAGGGCAGCTCCAACCCCAGGGCAGCTCCAGCCCCAGGGCAGCTCCAACCCCAGGGCAGCTCCAACCCCAGGGCAGCTCCAACCCCATGGCAGCTCCAGCCCCATGGCAGCTCCAGCCCCAGGGCAGCTCCAGCCCCAGGGCAGCTCCAACCCCACAGCAGCTCCGGCCCCACAGCAGCTCCGGCCCCACAGCAGCTCCGGCCCCATGGAAGCTTCAGCCGCTCCAGTCCCAAGCAGGAGCCGGACAGCAGAGGGAAGCTCAGCACTGCCCAGCCAGCCACTGCCTCCCTGCAGCAGTAAACAGAAAGGGAGTGAAGAGAGGGAGAAAGTCTCATGCAGAGGACAAATATTGCTCTTTTGTTAAATATAATTTCCTTTTCTATATATATCATCAACATCACCACCAGCTGATGGAAACCACAGGGTCCCTGTTGCCCGCAGCAGTGGTTCTGTAGAGGCTTTTTTATCTTGCAGACCATCAAGAAAAAGCAATGAGGGTTGGCAGAACAGTGCAAGGAGGGTTTAAACCACCACAGAGCAGCCTCTCTGAGCAGAGGTTGTGTGCTGCCCATGCCAGCCATGAGAAGCTCTGCAGGTCTAGGAGTCAATGCTTTCCAACAGCTCATGCAGGAGGGAGAGCAAGCAAACCTAGCCAGGAAAAAATATCCAGGCTAATAAATCTAAAAGCAGCCTCATCCCCTCCAGGGAACAAGGATCATGATTTTATACTGGGTCACACATCAATGTCCACACTGTTTGGGGCTAGCAGCCTGTTTTCTGCCCGTATTCTGAGAGCCAGCATTCTACCAGGGGCTGTGTCTTAGAAGGGATGGGACAGGGAAAATACAGTGTCCTGGGCAAGAGGCACACAGTTCCTTGTCTCACATGCCATTCCTAAAATCTGGGATGGCATTATGTCCTGGAGACTTCCTTCCAGTTCTGGAGAAAGCTCTGTGTTTCCAGAATTGTCCTGGCCACTGAAGGCACATGGTATTATGTCTAATTTTTAAGCACACCTTACATCCAGTCAATAAGGAAAAGTCCAGATCTCAGAAGAGAAAATTGCTCAAATTATAAACTTTTGGTGCTCAATATTTAGTAATTCATGGGGGGGGGAAAAAAAAAAGGAAAAAAATCACAAAAAAGCAGCAATTCAAACACAGAGCCATCTTCCTCACTTTTCTCTTCCTTGGTTGAATTTAAGGAAACTGAGTTCCTGGCACACTTTTATGAGTCTCACTTTAAAAAGCCTGTGTTGAAGGTGGATCTTTGCCCTGTCCGCTGCAAAAACATGAGCAGCCCCAGGCAAGTAAAATGCAGATTGTAGCTGGATGGCCAGCGTGCAGCCAGCTCTGGGGCTGGGACATGGCACTTCATCACCCACACAGCACACGTGGCTCCAGAGTGAGGACTGTGCCTGCCCACCTGGGCAGAGCCATGATAAATGTTTACAAATTATCTCCTCAAATGCCTTCACCCCCTTCTTTGGAGGCAGCTAGTGATGCTGCCAAAAATAAATGAATAAACAAAAAGATCAGCATCCCACCAGCTCCCTGTGGAAGGTGACTTGGGAAGCTTCAGCAGCAAAGGCTGTGGAGGAAACAGCCTGCAGAAGATTCGGGGGTTTTTTTACTTTTTTTTTTTTAAATAAATATTTGAGGCACAGCATGGGAGTTGAGCAGCAGTGTGGTAAGTATATCAAACATAGAGAATCCCCAGATTATCCGCTCTGAAGGTATTAGCTGGCTGTGGAAAACAGCCATCTTGAACCCTTGGAGTTAGGAAGGGTGCAAAAATATGGAAAAGTAATAAATAAGGTGTGAAACAGCATCAGGAATAAAAAATCCCTAACAAGCCATCTGAATAAACAGGATGAGAAAAATCAGCATTGGTGCTGCTGCTGCTGGCTGGCTCCCTTCTCCAGTCATTCTCTCTACCCCTCTCCTGCACCCTTACCTGCTTTTGAAATCAAGCTGGCAGAATGCTGTGCAGCTAATCAGGGTGGGGGGCAGCTGCTCTCTTCAAACAATTCCTGAAATGCCTCTCTGAAGTCATCCATCTCTTCTTTGTCTCCAGTTTGCCTCTTCCTGAGGCCTTTAAAAACCAGGGTGTAACGTGGAGCTTAACAGTTGGCAAAAAGTGAGCTTGTACATCTGCAGATTGATCCCAGAATGATCAAAGACAAATAATCTCCCCAGTGTTCCTTTGTAAAAACTAATGAAACCTGGGGGGGAGAGGGAAGGAGACAGTGCGAAGCAGGGTTCCGGTTTCCTGAGTTTTTTTATCACTTCATTGCAATTACTGAAAGAATTTTTCCCACCCATCCCCCTCTTCCTGGCACCCTCATTCCCCTCATCTCCAATAAATATATTTAGATAATTAGACCCACTGCATATAACCTGGTGATAACAACTCCCCATTAGCACAGCACCCTCTGGTTTGGCTGTCTGTGCCCACCTTTCACGTACTGCATGGGCAAGTGCACACTGGTCACTGTGTCACTGTGGGTGACCTCAAGGAATGGAAAAGGTTCACTTCCCTCCCTGGAAAACTCCTGTCCCAGCTGAGGCTTCCCCTCCCTCTCCTGGTGCTGTGGGCAGGAGTGAGCTCTGCTACAGCTCAGGCACTGCCAGGGCCCGGAACTCTGCTCCTCCCAGAGTGGAAAGGGGAAAACTCCTGACCCAGCCTTTGTTCCCATTTGACATTCTTGGGCATCTTGATGGATCTTGGAGCAGGCTGATACTGTTTTCACAGAAAACTCTGATTTGGCACAATCCCTGGAAATTAAATAAAACTACAAAATTAATGGTGCTACTAATGCCATCCCTGGGAGGAATAAAATGTCTCAAAGGAATCTTTGGTTAGCTTTTTAGCCTGCAGCCCTTCCTGCCATCTTCGGGTTACCTATCCTGCTCACACAGTGCTATAATGAGTATCATTTCCAGATCAGCCATAAGGGGCACTGAAGGATATCTTCTGAAAGTTCATGCTACTCTCTTAGCTTTGCTAATTCATTAAGCAGAAGGCAGATGGAAATATTGCTTGGAGAACAACCACGGAAGATTACAAATCCCTGAGTTTAAAGCCTTTCCTTTCCAAACCTCTAACAATTTTTCAGTGTTCGTAGGCTGTGCATAGGCAGACAGATTCTGTGTCCATAGATTCAATCTTTCATACACTGAAAAGCTTTAGCTCTGTCTCTCACATGGGGAAGAGACTCATACGGAAACAGAGCACTTTTAATTCATGATCTCCATGAACATCTGAACCAACAACAGGACCAAACCCAGGCAATGGCACAGTATGCTCATTTTCCCTGTGGGCTGCTCCCAACTCCTGGAAACAAATTGCAGTGCCAGCATTTACAGAGCTGGACCCAGTCTGAGCTTCACACGTGAGCTACTGCCACATTCATATGTACTTGGTAAAATAAAGAATTCATAATGGTACCTCTCCCACCAAAGCAGAAGCAGAAATGACCTGAAGACTTTGATCCTGTGGTTCTGATAGCTGTTTAGACTCTACAAATATGCCTGCCAATTTGGTCTCTGCTGGATTTGATAGACTTTATCCAAACTTCAGAAATGATCTCTGAATATTGATAGGAAGGTTTCAGTGGAAGCATCCAGCTAAAAACAAGCCAGCAGAAGTGAGGTAAAGAAGGGAAAGAAAACATTAGAAAGGGTCATGGCTGGATTTGCTGAACAAATTAGTTCTCTGGTGATTATGAAATCTCATCATACTCCTCTCAATTTTGCTGTAGGAAGCAGCATAAGACAATGAGTGACCTTCAAATACGGTGTGGAAATATGCAGGCTGACTCTCAACAAGAAAATCCTCCTAAAAGGGTATAATCAGATTTCCCCAAAGGAGATATTTTTCTATGCTGCTGTTTAATCTCTCCTACCATATAGCTGTGTGTACCTTTAAAATAGATCGATCATGCATTTAAAAAAAAAAAAAAAAAAAAAGGAGGCTATGTGAGGAGGTTGGTGCCTGCAACATCAGCTGGAGTGGAGCAGGGGATTGATCAGAGGGAGACACAGCTGGCCTATCAATTCCTCGAGCTGTGTGGTACAGGCAATGCAGGTACGGATATCCAGGCAGGCAGTACATGAAGATCCACTGCTGAGCATCCCACCAGCTGCATGCAGCCAGCCCACCCCATCCCTTCACATCTCATTAATGTTGTGCTTGCTGTAATCACTCATTGAGGCCACAGGGACTGGAGGCTGCTCGGGAACGAGGGATGAGGAAATCCCCCTTCCCAAAGCTTTTGCTCTCAAAACCAATGGGGCAAATGACACTGGGAAGGTGGGAATCAGCACTGGTTTGGAGGGAGAGGCTTCAGCCTCAGACTGCAAAGGTGGTTTGTAAGAAACTGCTCAGCCTGTTCCCATTCACTTCTGATAGGATTTAACTGCTCAGTTTTAAAATGGGTGCAGACTTTCAAGTCAGAGCAGGGGAGTCATTCCCACTAAAGAGATATACAGAAAATTTTTGAAGCTAAATTTATCCAAGGCCAAAATCATCTGAGAGAGGTAATTTTTCCCCAGGGTTAAGAATGGCCAACCCCTTTAAGCAGTTATAACATCAGGTCCTAACTCTGTGTTCCTTTTCCTCAGCGTGAAGACTTTTACCTGTGTCCCTTAGGGTTTAACTTCTACCCTGACTTTATAAGAGAGGAAGAGTGTGGGCTGGATCTCTCTCAGATCTGTTTTATCCACTGCATCCACCCTGACACAAAGACAGTATATCCCTGAACAGTTAAAGATTGAATCCCAGACTGGTCAGTGCAGGATCAGACACAAACACAGTCTAACTTTACTCACTATGGTTTACTTTTTTTTTCTTGTTTTCCTGCAAACAGGTCCCTGGGCTTTTTGATTTATACTTTACCATCTGAAATGCATAAAAGATGTGGCGCTTTTGCTCCTCCATGAATCTTCCACGATTTTGTTCAAAATTTTACTGAAGATGACATGACAAATTACTGCCCAAGTCAATTTGTGCTGGAGAAGGGCATCATTAAAAAAACAGAAGACTTGTGACATAAAAAAAGAGTAAAGAGAGGGTGGGGGAAACAATGAGCTCACGACCTCTTTGAATATGTCACACTCCAAAGGCAGTGCTACCAGGATGAGACTGGCAGACTAATTACCCACACAGCACATTCACTGATTTAGGGAGAAGTGAGAACTCAAAAGCTCGTTTGACCCATTCAGTAGGACTGCTCTATTTCTTGTTATCAATTTTGGAGAGAGCAGAGGAGCAGAGAGAGGTAGGGCAGTTCACAGCATCACTCAGGCCTCTACAGCTTTTCCATGTCTCCATTGCTGTAACTGTCCCTGGTCCCCTCCTCTGGCAGCCCCTTCTTGTTTCCTCACCTGACTCTGACCCCAAACTCCATGGGCAGGTAAGAGACCATTTTATTATGGCAGTTACTTCCCTGTTTGCACTGTATAAAGGAGGTTTTTGTCTTTGGTGCAGCTAAGAACAGTCAAGTAACAACAGGTAATTTGATATAAAGTGCAAAATAAATGTATATAACACATTCATTTTATTTTCCCAATGCAAAGCACCATAGTAAGCAGTATTACTATGAGTCAGGTTGCCATGTGTTCCTTCTCCCACATCTATCAAAAGTGTTGGAAGGAGAGCCTGTTTCTGTAGTGAGTAGTGTCCCTGGTGTTTGCTTCTGTATCTTGTTTCAACGCTTTCTGCAGACAGAAATCTTGTATCCCTGTTGCAGTCCTGGGGACATTTTTCTTAGTAAACAGCGATTTTCACCGCAAATGCCAAGGTATCAGCCAGGATCAAATTCTGAAATACTTGTGAAAATATCTGATTTCACACATGGCTGCTAGCAAAGTAAATATTAGCTAGGTTACGCACAGTCCTGGATAACACTTGGATCTGGTATGTTTGGTCTCTATTGGTCCTACAGGAATTATACCCTGTTTATTTTCTTTACTAGATCCATAGGCATTCTGAAGTGCCTGATGTCATGTTAATTTAGCGTTTCAATTTCTCACCTAGAACCGAATCATTTCAGGGGTGACTTTGTACTTTACCTTTCACTTCCCGCGAAAGTCTGTCGCAAATGGTACTTTTGCACACAGATTACACATTTCAGCAATTAGAAGATCCTGAGTATTATTTCTGTTTATGCTTGGCTTACTGGGAAAAGAAAATGCAAAAGAACACATGGGGTTTAGCACAAGCAAAATCCAGTGATCTTTTAAAATCACTGCACTAAGCTTAACAGATGCACCCTGCCTAGATGCACCTGGAGTGCTGCTGAATTTACAATACACAGAATGTCTGGCTTAAAAAGTCTTCTATTTTAGGTACAGTGACTGCAGGACACAGCTGCTGTGCTAGCAAACACACCAAGTGTATCTTAATGGGCATGGTCTGCTATGCACCCAACCTGTGTCCAGGTAAAAGCCAGCTTGGCTCACAGCCAGATCTCCTCCAATGATGTTCAATTGCAGCATTTAGCCAGCGGCTGCTTCCAGGGAGGCTCCCTGTGGAAAGCCCTGCAAGGTGTGTTGCATCCTAAGCCCACCTGGAATTCATGTGATCTCAAGATATTCCCATTAAGACTTCCTCAGACCTCTCTAGCACACTGTTAATTTTCAGAGCATTTCAATCGGAAGGGGCTCCCTGAACTATTGAGCCCCAGACCTCGGTTACTGCCAGCACCAGGTCATTCAGCACGACTTTGGCCTCACTGTCCCTTCCAAAGAGGACATGGTGACATATCATGGTGGATCTAATTATGACAACATCTTAATTGCCATCCTAAATTTACCTGTAGGGGACTTGGTACCCTTTTTCCTATCTGAAAGACATTTCTACCACCTGCATATTCCTTTACTCAAGTCTGTTGCTCCCCATTCTGGTGTTCGTATCTCAGATCTCTTTTACCCATCCCACAAGAAAAGAGCAGCCTGGTAAACAAAGTGTAATGGGAAATCTGGGACTAACAGGAAGAGATTTTACCCTTCTTTCTTTCACAGCTGGAGAGAGACAGGCCCTGGAGAGGGAGAAGCTGGCTGGAGAGAGCCTTCCCAGAGCAAGCAGGGATGTCAGATCACCCTGGCTCTGCAATGGCTCCTGCTCTAAGGAGGATGTTTTGGATGCAGGGAAGAGTTGTGCACCTCAAGGCAGTGCCAGGGAATGCTGGGACAGCAGCTGAGAGAGGCAGCAGCTCAAGTGGTCCCAGTTTAAGTGGAAGCCACCAGTGCTACTGGAAATCACTGTCAGCAAAGGCCAAGTCCAGATGCATGAGTCCAAACAGCTGCAGGAAACAGCAGCAATCACAGACCTGAGCAGGGCAGCAAAGCCCAGGGAGAAAGCAGGAAGGAGAAATGGGGTCCTCTTGAAACATGGCCTGAGATGAACTTCTGGATGGCACTTGGGTTAGAGCCTTGTCCCTCCTGCACTTGCATCTAACAGCTGGTCTCCACACATACCTTCACTGGACTTGGTCCTTCCCCTCCCCAATTCCCACCTCTGTGCATTTTTAGCTGTCTCACAGCTGAACACAGCACACAATCCTCCTCCATAATTCCAAACACCCCCTTCTCTTGAATTCCTTTTTTCCATGAGCAGCAGTTGGGGACACAGATTGACTGAAAGCTGTGAGGCAGTATAAACAATACCATAAATAGACTTCAAATGACCCAACAGGAGCCTGGTACCCCTGAAAGATCAAAACCACTTTTCTCACTACACACAGAAAAAAAGCCACCTGCTCTCACATGCCTGCAGCAATCACTGCCTGATAGGGTTCTCTGCAACAACCTCCCCATTCCCTTGCTCCAAAGCTTCCCTTCTACCCACTGTCAAGCCCCTGAGACTCGTACCATGTCTGTGTCTTCTCTGCTAACCTGGTGATGGACAGCACTGCCCTCAGCATCTCGGATATACATTCACTTCCCTTCTCTGCTGTGTCACTGGAAGGGGCTGTAATCTTCCAGGGTTGCTTTGTTTTACTGGAAGTAATACTCTCCATCCTCCAAACTCCTCCTAGCCTGGTTTATCTATTCTATGCACATGCTGCTCTCTAATAACAGTAGTGCAAGCCCAGTAGCAGATTTTGTCATCTTTCAGGAAGTGGCTGATAAATTAGATTGGATGTTCAGTCCCATCACGGAGCAGCAGACCTGCAGAACCTCTGGTGCCTGTGAGTTCACCCTGGGCACACAGGCACAGTCCTCATTTAACCCTGAGACTTTTTACTCCTTCCTCATTATTACTGTATAGCAATGCCTGAGCAGAGTAAGCTGTCCTGTTAAAAGGGCAACCAAACCAGATG
The DNA here is from genome assembly GCF_009650955.1 of Corvus moneduloides. Taxonomy (NCBI): domain Eukaryota; kingdom Metazoa; phylum Chordata; class Aves; order Passeriformes; family Corvidae; genus Corvus; species Corvus moneduloides. The sequence goes on from NC_045486.1 coordinate 11,587,708, forward strand.
TTTGGCATTTTTGGTTACCCTGAGCCTGGCTGAACTCAGAAGAGTCGCCTTTTCCACTGCCCAGTTTCATACATGTGGAAACTGGGCTTCAAGAAAGGACAATCCCTTCAAGGCTTCTCTTAAAACAAGAGATGCCTAACAAGTCATCCACTCCTTTCACCTTTAGTTCCTCTCCTGGAGGGAGGCATGAATTACAAAGTGCCCAGGGGAAAAGGCTGTCCAGGAAGGCTCCTTTTCTTTAGGTTTTTACCTGAAACATCTAAAGAAACTCAACACTACTGGGACCTGTCCAGCCTGCCAGGAAAGAAAAGCAATTGGCAGACACCACTGCACAGTAGAGATGAACCCATATGCCTGGGCTCAAACTCATGCCCTGCTCCAGAAGTTCAAGGGCATTGAGATCAGATGTTTTGATTGACCTCATTATATATAAAGGGACCATCTGCAAAAGCTCAGATCTGGCTCCAAGCTTCTTCCAAGTCCAGGTTTGGGATTTTGGTTTGAACCTCCTCCTAACTCGTTCAAACTCTGCCAGGGCACAATGAAAGCATGGTGCACAATACCAAGAATCCTTTCCATATCCAAGCTGAGCTCAGCTCCTACTCTAAATCCCTAACTCTAAACTGACTTTCAGTTGTGCCTACCATCCTATGGCTCCCCTGCAAACCACAGCCTCTCCCTCCTTGCCTATTTTACACCTTTCTGCCACACTGAGGACCCTCTCTGAATGCCTATTAATAGAGTATATAAACCTGAAAAACAGGGAGTAGTGATGTACATACGAACTGTCTCTACTTGCAAAGGTATGTGGCAAGGGATACCTTCCAAACCAAATGTGGGAGATCAACAGATTCAGCACACTCCCAGATTCCCTGTAGGTCTCACAGAGGCAAAACATTTCATAAACAGTGAGCAGCTGTGACAAGAGACCTTTTCTCTTTCCTTTATTCCTGAAAAAAGAATTGCATCTTTGAGATCCCATTGACAGCCATCCTCCCTTAACAATCTGCTTGACTCAACACAGGCCATGCTCTTGAGACTTGTTAAGGGAGGGGTGGGGAAGACATCTCTACACTGTTCTCTTCTTTCCTCCTTTCTTTAATCAAAGAAAGAAAACGGGGGGAAAAAGAAAAAAAATTAAAAAAGAAAGGAGGAGGAGGGGAACCAGTAACCCCCTCCTCCCCACTCCTTGGCTTTCTCCCCTATCTTCCTGGCTGTCAGATGCTCTGACATTCCCTGCACGTAAGTGTTTTGCTTCAAAAGTTAGAAGAGAGGGAGAAAGAGAGACTGCATTGCACAGTCCCTGTTGATAAGGTTCAAAGCAGACAGAGATGCCTCAGAAGCACATGTGGTCTCTCCCTCTCTCCCTGTTACAAGAGAAGAAAGAAGAGCTAAATTCCATGGCAGACTTTGCTTCCTCCTGCTGCTGTTATCTTTCCTTGCACACAGGCTGGAGGTAGGAGAAAGATAGAAAATGTCCTGTTTACCTTGCAATTTCTCTCCACCCCCAGCCCCCTTTGAAATGTCATCTCTAAGCTGCTTTTTCAGTCCCAATTTTTAATGGCATTTGTAAAAAGAATGAAATATTTTGGACACGTTTATCTGCCAAGCTGTTGTTTCCCCCCATCTCCCCACATTGTTTTACAATTTTCCAGAAGTTGAGATGAGCCCAGCTGAAGTTACTCAAGGAAAAACCCTGTCAAAAATCTTCTTTGCTGTTATTATTTCCCCAACTTTGTCATTATCTGACTTTCGCCTTCCTCTACCCCTTGATAAATCCCTCTTATTTTTCCTCCCTGCTTTGCACTGCAGTAGAGAGGAAACACCACAAAGTTACCACCACATTACTCATTTGGGGAGCCCAGCCACGAGTGCTCTGGCCTAGAAAAATCATCACAGCCATCTGTCTGTCTCTTGTGCTGGAGGAGAAACAAGCACACACACTTACTAAAAAGAAAGAAACCCAAAAACCATGAAAGTCAGAAAGTAGCCACCAGAACCAGCAGCCACAGAGGATATTGAGATAGAGTTTTGGTCACTTCATCGAGATTTCAGATGAGCCTGGTGAGCCAAAAGCCCTCCCCCTATTGCCTTCAAAGGGGAATTAAGATACCTAAGAGGGATAGCAGAGGGGAGTCAGTAAAAGGTAAAGAGCTCAGCAGGCTGCCCTCTCCCTTCCCATCTGTCTAATAGGAGCATCAATCTGCTCAAGGTGGAATATCCCCTTCAAGAGCACCTTAGGACAGACCCAGCAGCCCTCTGAGGTTAGTTTATGCTTTCTGGTTGAGGTGGTTGGGACTCAGGTGTTGGGTGGGTACCTTGGGATCCACAGGTGAACTCTTATCAGCTCCTGCCTCTGTCTGGAGCCTCCTCCCTTACAGGTGAGGTGCATAGAGAATTTAGAGCCATGCATACAAGCTTTGTAACTATGACCAAGAAAAGCCCAGCTTGCACTTGCTTCTCTCTTCCTAAGTAGGAATAAGGCTTTGACTCTCTCATCCCACTAGGACTGCTGAGAGCAAAGGTTTCATCTCTCTTGGAGCTGGTTCTCGGAAGACCTCTACATTCACATCCTGCATGTGTTCTTGCATGCTCTGCAGCTGGGTTTCCTCTGCAGCCATCAGAGAAAAGGTGGCTGGAGGTAAGAACCGGTGTCTGGAGAGGACTGAACATGAGGGGACAAGAAGGGATTTATCTCTGTAGTGACTATCAGTATATTTATCTTTCTCTCCTGTTGTTGCATCAACTGCCAGAGATGAGCTAACAACTCAGCAGTGACATTTGAGGAGCACACAAAATGGTTTTGTCAAAACATGAATGATAACAAAGGCCCTTTGTGTTATCCATGTTTACTAGGGAAGGCTGGCATGGGAGGGAAAAACCCCTGACACTATCCCAGGGTGTTAACTACATCTAGATTGGCATTTAGTTAATAATTTATACCAGACATTAAATACTCTCTTTCCTATGCAGTGAGGAATTTAGGCTGTAGATGGAGAATATTTCCCTGCACAGCCATGCAGTCGTTCCAGGAGGGCGCTGGAGGCTGCAGGCTGTTTTTAGCCTGTTGCATGGACAGCAGAGCAGGGAGGGAGGATTTTTGACTGAAAGTAATTGCATAGTCCCTGTTACTGGTAGCTGGACTTGGTGTCAGTACACTGAAAAACTCTTGTCTCCTTTCCTGAGTGTTTTCCTGCCAAAAGAGAAGAAACTCGAGAAACTCCAAGAAGTGAAGACTCAGTCCAGCTTCTACTTGGCCTGAATGTCCAAAGACAGAAGAGCCTCTACTCCTTTAAAAGATAAGGGGTGTTGATGCTATTGAGTTCTCTTCATCCTTTTCATGAAGAGTGTCACATGTGCTGGATGATATTTAATGCTTCCCTATCCCAAACTGTCCTGGAGATGCTGCTGAGGGACGAATTTACACTGAAAGCAGCTTCATAATTCTTCATGGAAAATCTTTGCAGGGGAAAGCACTGACCACTCTTCCCAACAGGCCAACTGATGCTTCATGAAGATAACTGAGCCCTATCCATGACTATACCTTTGTCTGATTTGGCTGGGAAGATTTATCTGACATCTGAACTATGAATTCCTAGTCTGAGGGTCAATATCCATAGTTGAGGCCTTCAAAAACAGCCCAGGAGTGTGGCAGGAGAGCTGAGTGCTCTGGGGTCTCTTTGTTGCCCCTACCCTGTGAAGAGTCCTTGCTGTGGGTGAATGTTGTTCAGTCCCTGTGCCAGAAAACATCCTGTTTACTTCATCATCCTGTCTTCCCCATCACACACAGCACACCTCGTTTCCCAGTTCACAAACACACACAGTGCTGAGGAATTTCTCTGTGAATTACAGTCATCAAGAAACAGGGTGCAAACGTCATTTGCTCATGAAGGGAAGACACAGTGGGAAAAGAGACTGGTCTGTGCTAGAGATGGCTCTGTGCAGCCTGTGGTGACAATTCTGCATTGCAGTGAGGGCATTTTGCAGCCAGAGGAGCAACACTCCGAAGCAGCAGGGCCCTTGCTTAGAAAGTGAGTATGAAATAATTCTATAGCTGCCTCCATCTCTTCCCATTTTAGTTCATAGGCACAAGAGTGCAGATGCAAACTGCAGACTGGTAATGGAGCAGTTTGGGAACACCTATATAAGCTGCAATTCAGGACCTAGTTCCCCAAGTGCCTATTTCAGACTCTGTTGCTGTGAAAGAAGCATTTGGGGCAGAAAACAACTTACTGCAGAATAATAAAAGCAGGAGACTTGGACTTTACAATCTGTTCTGAAGAACGTGAGTTCACTTACCACACAGTGAAGCAGCAATAAATGTCCCAGTAGGTAAAAGCAAGCCCATGCTGGTTACCACTGTATATCACAGCTAGCCTCACCTGGCTTATCTTGCCTCGGGGCATGAGATCAGTTTGTTCTGCAAGTCACCTGCACTTGATGCAAAAAACCTAAAGTTCCTGCCCATCACATCTGATGCAGACATTTCGAAGTTCAACATCTAGTCTGTTTTCAATTTTTCCTTCAAATACCAGAAGTGATTGCACCACATTATGGACTAATCGCCTGTCAAATTTAATTTCTTAAGATGAGGTTGCTTTAGAGCCAAGTGAATGAAAAGGAAAAAATACCCTGTCCAAACCCACTAAATTTTTATTTTTATGCTTGTATAGTTACCTGAAAATTGGAGCTTTCCTTAATCTTTTGGTTTAACTATATGGCAAACACATTACTATCAGTCTAGGGCATTATATGCAAAATTTGATCTTCCAGTAGGTCTTCATATTTAAACTGTAATGAAATGAATTTCCTTAAAGTAGCACAAGGTCCAGCAAGGGGCAAAGTCCTTTTCTGTACTTATTACTGAAGATCAAACACAGACCTTCATCTTCTCTTATGTGAAGTGTCTGCACTATCTGTTGGGACAAGGCTTCTCACTTTATACATGGCCCACCTGAAGGCCTCAGAGATATAAAGGTTTATTAATGCTCTTCAGTCCTAGGAAGGGGCCTCACCTCACCAGCCCACGTGTGCTGTCCACCACAGGATGATAACCATTGTTGGCACAGAGAAAACTGGGCCCTGTGTGTGGATTTTGGTGCAAACCTAAACCCAGGCTCTCATCCCTCACCCTGTGTGGGGACAGATCTCAAATTTTGACAGGAGGTTACAGTCTGATGCAAGTTCATACACATGGGGAAAAATCTCAGAGAAGCCTCAGTGTGCAAACCTTTCCCCAGTGGGAATACCTTGTAGCTCAGCTGCTAAAATAGCTAAAATTTGGGTTTAAGCGTGGCTTAGTGCCTTGACCCTGAGCCTGTAAAAGAGAGGACAAGGAGGGGGGTAAAAAGTTAGCAGAACCCTTGAGGATCTGGGTGGCAGAAAAGGAGCCTAAAACTGTCCAAGGAAACTTTGATTGAAAGAGGAGAGAAGTAACAGCAGAGGCTCCCAGTAAAGATGATAACCCTACTGGTGTCAATAACTAGGATATGACACACATCTGTGTGGAGGCAGTCTAAGCTTTACAGCTCTCCCAATTAGCCAGGTAGACTATGCTTTCTTTTTCTTTTTTTTTTTTTTTTTTTTTTTTTTTTTTTTTTTTTTTTTTTTTTTTTTAAGGCTTCTTAAGAAAACACAAAGCTAGAAAATTACTTAGTGGAAACATCACTATCTAAAAGAAAGTTACTTTGGACAAATACCAAAAAGAGAGGCAAACAAAAATTAAGATTGTCTGTGAACCAGTGGAAAACCTTTTGAAGTACCTATAATCATTCTTGATGTATTATCAGAGAGACCAAGTCCAGCTCTGATCTGCTAGTGTTTTTCATCTGCAGTTTCCAGCATGCTTTATACCCTCCCTCTGCCTCCTTTCTTATAGGAAAGCAGAAGAGAAATTTGTTATGGCTGAGTGCCTCGGGTCACACAGCCAGCCAGTGACTGGCAGAGATACCAAGTGTGCTGCCTCCCAGAAGCAGTCTAATTTATTGATTTTCCTCATGTGGGTGTAGACTGTTGCTAATGAGAAGAAAGAACGGTGGAAAAAAAAATGATTCCCAGCTCCTACCACCTACCAGAAATATCCAACCAATTTTGTCAACGGCAGATTTTCCCCAAAGTCTCTCTCATTTCCACCTTGCATACCCTGGTTGGCTCAATCTTCTCTCCTCACCAGTGATTTCACTGGACTACGCTGTGCTGAGGATCATATCAGCCCTTTCTGTAGCTAGAGGTTGAAATATTTATTGGGGAACAGGGTGTTTCTGAAATGATAAGAAAACTTGTAAAATACATAGTTATTTGTGGAAACTATCATCAGTAAACAAGTTACCAGCCAAGAGTTTCCAATTTCTAGTTAAGCCATGTCAACATGGCCTGAAAGAAGGGCTTGAGGAAATTTTACCAAGCTTCTTCAAACTTTTTAAGTGATAACACAGTGGTTTTACAGCACGCATGTAAACCCATGCACAGTGAGATAAAAGTTTTGCTCTCACGTTGCCATACCACAGCAAACAGCTGGGAATTCTTCTGAAGTCTCTTGCTGAACCCACAATTTTCCTGGGTTCACACTGGTTTTGCGTGCAGCTCATCAGCACAGTGGAGCTGAAGGAGCAGAGCACTGCTGGCCCCTCCTCCAATGCACTGAAAACTCCCTTCTCAGAGCCTCCAAAGAGGCTTTAAAAGTGGCTGAAGTGGGTCTTGCAGTTGGCCCTGGTGAAGGGGAGAATGATGCCCATTTGTTTCCACGTTAATTCAGGTCTCCCACCTTTGTGGGGACCAGAATAATTTTCATGTGGATGGATTGGTGCTGGTGCCTCGGGCTTTGAGCAGCTTAGTGGCAGGGTTTGAGAGGGAAGAGTTGCAATAGGAAGGACAGTGAATGATGGTGAAACACGGCGTGTCCACAAATAAATGTGACCATTCCCCTCCCCCTACTCTCTGCCTTTTCTATTTCAATACACACAAGCACTGATGTTAATAGAGCTGACTTCAGAAAGGCAGCAATCACTGCAAGCATGAACGTCTGGGAATTAGCCTGGAAATAAGATGAACAAATAGCCTTGGGAAACTGCTTGCCTGCTATCTCTCCAACCACAGCCCCTTGCTTCTCTAGGGAATTGGTGCTCCTCCTACAAATTGGTTACACCACTGAACTTGCTTTCCCTCTCTGTCTCATGTCCATCCCAGTCTCTGTGGTTCTGCAGTGCTCTTCAGGGGCCTGATGTCCAGGGCAGACCCCAGACACCTCCTCAATCCACATCCACACCCTCATCCCTGCACCGCAGTGTTCTTAGGAAGGAAACCTGGGTCACAGGCCGTGCAGGAGCCACAGTTTCTTCTGCAGGTCTCCAGGGGGGGCAGTCAGGGATGTAGGTCTCCCTACAGGACATACCTGTCCCTCCTGATCTGGACACATCCAGGGCATGTTTCCTCTTGGCTGGGTGCCTCTGCAGGCTTAGAGCCAAACACTGGGAAACATGAGATAATGGGAGCTTGGGTGGAATTAGTGATGGCTGCATGCAGCCCATTTAATGTGTCTGCAGAAACTCTTTTATTTTTTCAGAAGAGATGCAGAAAAAAAGGGATGATTCTCCATTGTTCTGCATGTTACTGGCAATAGAAATGGAAAATATTCTCGTCCAAGCCAAGAGCTGTTCAACACTTTTGGGAATAGGGAGGTGTAAAAGTTGTCTGCCAGCTGTCTTATCCCTTCTTCCTGCTTTTTAGTCAAAGGATGGGATTTATTGTGCAGCCAGCAGCTGGATACCTCACCTGCATCTCCTGCTCTCAGCCATGCAGTGCAGTCCTCTCCTCTGCACAGTGCTGACTCTCCCATGAGCTGCCTTGGGGAGTTAAACAAGCAGGGAGTTATTCCCTTCTGCAGGGTAGCTTCTATTGCACTGTGCTGGAAAGATTCCCCCCCATAAATCAATAGGCTGCAGGAGGGCTCTGATCTGGGTGTGTGTGATAAGATGTGGTCAGCACAGAAGCACTGCCCATCCTCCTCCCCTCTGAGAGGTCTGTCCTACTGAAGTGGATGAGAGTCATGGTGGAAGGCAGAAAATAGAACAGCCTTTAAGCCAGTGGCTTAAAAGTTTTCAGGCTCCTGAGTACAGAATCATTAAGGTCGGAAAAGGCCTCCAAGAACATCGAGTCCAACTTCTGACCCAGTGTTAGGATAATGGAAATACTGGCAATCAGACAGCATCAGAGAGGAATTGCTCTGGAGAAATCAAAACTTGGAGGGTGGATCGGTGGCAACGGTCCCCATCTTCAACAAGGATAAATCCTCTGAACCCGCTTATTCACCTCTGCAGGAAAACTGGTTCTCAAAAGGCTCCTGTAAAAGGAAAGGGAGGGTGGGGATGCTCTTTGTATGAACCTAAGCATCCTGCTTGAGGGTAACAGAAACACCCATTAGCTTCAAAGCCTGGGTTGCTTGTGTCTTCCTTTGAGAGAAGAGAGCCCCAAGGAAGCATCTTTATTTAGAAGGCTCCAGAGAGACATTCTGTACTGAGTACAGAGGAGCAACAGGCCAGGAACCAGCTTCCTGCTCATGCCAGCGCTGTAGTTAGGGGAGGCTGGGTCTTGTGTGGGAAGGAGGGTTCCTGGGCTATCTGTGAAGGGATTGGGAAAAGTTGCCACAAATACCTGGCAGTGAATAATCCCCTGCTAGATCACAGATGACTGAGGCGGGGTGGGGAGACTCAGACATTCAAGTTGATACCTAATAGGTCTTTTCCACCTCTGATTTCTATGATGTGCTGTACACAAAACAACAAGCAGCAGCTAAAATCAATGCACAGCCAGAGCCAAGTGTAGGGGTTTTAATCAATCCAAGAAGCCGTTTATTGTGAGGATCCAACAAAGCCACAGAGATTATCATTACTACACATGAAAAAGGGACATGGAAAGCAAAAGCGAAGCATTGAGCTCCTACTTTGTGGGGACTGAAAATTGAACCTATTGCTTCTGTACCTGTCAGGCTTAATAGTGCCATAGCAAGAGTGAATAACTCTGGCAGGGGTGTGGAGAGAAGGGATCATTAAGTCCCAGGTATTGATCAATGCTGAGCTTAGAACAGGAATAGCTTTTGACTACCTATGCTTGGGAAGGATAGCTTAGCCCCCAAGGTAAATGATGTTTTCCACTGACACATCTGGGTGAAACATTGAGGAGCTGTGAACAGACTGGCTCGTGAAGGGATAGTGTACATGAAGGCAGATCTTCAGGATATGGAAAAATCAGTAAAAAAATATTCTGCCCACCCATCTCCTTTGCAAGCGAGAACTGGCCATTCCTCTTTCCCTCAGCAGGGTTTTAAGAGGATGGAGTATGTTATGGAAAATGCCAATAATTGGGAGCAAACAGTTGCTGCATATGGTGCAGAGGTGGGTGCCATGCCCTCTGAATTCTCCTGCCTGTGGACAAAAGCCACCTCTGACTCCAGAAAGGGGATCTTGTCTTTGTTTCTTGGCACACACTAGATGCCCAGGTCTAAGTGCTTCTAGCAGATTTAAAGTTAAAATTGGATCCAACTTCCGAGTCTGGACCAGTTTTCTTCTGAATGTGAAACAATGAGGGCCTTCAGGCTCAGGCAAGAGCAATTGCTGTGTGGTGTTGGTGGTGACAGAAGTAGCCCTGATGTTGAACAGCAAGGAACTGTAGTTCATAAATGATGACCTCATAAAGTATATTGGTGCATCTCAATACGATTACCAAGTAGATGGTAATTAAACTTCAGCAATTTCAGGAACACAGTAATTTTCATTACACAATATTTGGAGGGGTTGTAGAGGTAACGGAAGGAACTATATAATCTAATAGACCTTTGCAAGACCTTTTCCATCTTCATCTTCTTTGATGTTCTAAATGTAAAAACTGAGCAGAACCATCACTCCAAGCAATAAGGAAAAATGCACATTGTAGCAGATGTTCAGAGCTGCCCAGAAGAAGATGGGAGGAAAGTGTAGACTTGGCTCAGTTCTCTATCCCACCAGGAGATACCCAGGGTTTCTTTACCTTCCCCTGCTCCCAATTCCTTCAGACATTTCACTCTCTTCTGTTAGGACACCTAAATTCTTCCTACTTGCTGCCACATCCAACTCAGGATCACAGCTGCTGAAGTGGCAGCACAGGGACAGAGACACTGAGCAATACCACACATATGACAAGGCCCAAAGCCTGGGCTCACTGGTGGTTCTGATCTTCCCCTTCCATCCCCACACAACTCAAAGGCCACAGCAGTTGTGGCCAACTTGGCTTTCAACTGACAAACATCAACACGGCTCCAGGGCTTTTTCACCACCAGATTTTTTCCAGAAGTCTGCTGTCCCCACACAGACTCTTCAGCTCTGGCAGTTACCATGTTATTGATATCCAAGAGACCTTGTTTAAAAGTTTGCATGGACATGGCTGTGGGGCAGAGCTGTCTCTCAGTGACCACTTCCTTGTCTGCCTTACTGCAGAGCAGGATCTGAACTCCCTGTGCACAAAATGGTTGAGAAAGCCATGGCTGAATCCCCATTCATGAAATACCAGACAGTGCAAGGCAACAAGAGCCAATTCTTTGCTGCTCTTTAGCCATGCCTCCATTTACGTCACCATCTGTGCATTTTGCATCCCCCTTTTCATTCCAAAACTTTCAGTGCCGTGGCCATGAGAAATAAACATGCAGAACAAGCACCCAAGAGCTGCAGAGAGGAGAAAACCCGAACAAAACAAAACATTCATTAATCTCTCTTTAATGTATCTTTTCCCCTTTCCCTCCCCATAAGAGGAGATGGTGGGGGCTGGCAACGGGGAGGGACGATCCCAGCAGAACAGCCTAACTATAAAAATATGAGTGCAGTTGCTAAAAGCCCAATCTATTTTCAAATGATGTGCTCTAATGGAATGTTGCTGTACATCTTTTGATGAGACAGGAGTCTATTTAAAAAGACAGGCGCTTTCGAATGTGCTTTTAAACTCCGTCTGTCAATTAGAACAACATCAAGGGTTCAGTGGTTGGGAAAAAAGATGACAGTAATGAAAAGCTGGGAGGGCAGCAGAAGAAAAGAAAGATAAAGACAAAAAAAGGTGGGGGGGGGGGGGAAAAGAAGACAGGAAGAAAAGAAAGAAATCATTATTTTTAAAAAAAAGCAAGAAAAAGGACGTGAAGGTAGGGCAGAATAAAGATTTATAAAGAATAGCAGAGAATAAAGATTCATGAAACAAGATTGCACTCTTTTACCCCCAAAATTATATATTCATTCATAGCCAAGAAGGATGCTGAGTACAGAGAAAGCAGAAAATGCAATGCCTCTTAAAATCTGATTCCCTGCATTACTCAGCATCTCTAAGTAAGGGAGAAGAAAGTGATGCTCAGCCTTCCATGGATGGATCCCATGCTGGGACCTCTTCCTGCAGCTCTGCCACGAACCTGAGCAAACGTAGGAAGAGAATTTAATCTTTGAAAGGCACTAAGGTGAGGATCACAGTAGGAAAAAAGTCCATGAGGAAATTTATAACTGGTATTAAGTGCAGGATGCAGAGAGCAGTAAATAAGTCACTGGGCCACAAAGTGAACGTGGCAGGAAAAAAAACTTTGGGCTGGGTTCTCCCCAAGGGAATGAATTCTCACCTGCAAACTGGAGGTGTCAGGAAAGGTGAAGGTGGGCACCTCCACATCAGAGGTGGGTGCAGTGCAAAGAAAGTAAAAATCATATGTGGTTTTGGTTTGGTTTCCCAATCCCAATGCCCAAGATGCAAGACTCAGAGGTCTAAATGTTCCCATAAAAGTCAGTGACAGAGTTTCTGTGCCTCAGTCCCCTCTGGTGCAGACAACTCTTCCATGCAGGCTCTCCTGGTGCTCACCTGTAGCAGGGAGTCCATATCCACAGCACACAGTGGTACCTGGAGCAGAGGTTTTGGCAGAACAAGTTGTATTTCATACTTTTTGCCCTGGAAAGAACACATGCACTTGCCAAGAAGCAGTCCTGAGCTCTCACTCATATTGCTGGGATTTAGAGACTTTTGTTTTGTTCCTTTCTACGACTACACATTGTTTATGGCCTCTGTTGCAGCGAGCCTTAAAAAGTCATAACAGTTAACATATCCAGCTCCTCGAGAAGCTAAATAAATCCTCTTCATCAGTTCCTTTTGCTACTTATGGAGCTGTTCATGAAAGGCAGTGCACTATTTCTCCAGGTTTAATTGCAGGCACTCACTGAGGTTACAGCAGAGCATGATCACAGAGCAGGGAGCCATGGGCAGGGTTAAGCCTACAGCTGGGTGCCTTGCAGGAGCCCACAGGCATCCTGGGCTGTGCTGGCACTCGCTGTGCTGAGCTCTCTACAAAGGTACAACCAAAGGGTGGAGAGAAGTTAAACCAGCGTGACAGGGAATCCTCTCTCCAGATTAGACCCAAGTGGATTTACACACCTTAATGAGAAAAACTGGAGCTTTTCAGTGTCTTTTCTCACACAATGTTTGAAGAAAGGAACATGCAATCTCTCTCTCATGTGGCAGTGTAATTAGGCAGTGTAATCTGCAGGGAGGGAGGTAAGAAAAGCAGCAAGCTAACTGGAAATACTTCATATTTTTGCATTATCTGCTGATGCATGGTAACTTGTTGCCTATGCTGGTAGCTTTCTTATATATCTCCATCCTATTTCTGGACCAAACAGTGCTTGTTCAGCCAAGAAAGCACTTTACAGGTGTCAGCCACGCAAAGATATTAATTGGGGGTAAATACCGGAGCTGAAGTTTCCCAGGTTAGACAAAAAAATCAAGAGCCCCAAAGGCTCTTTTAGGTAGCTCCTTCAGGCATTACTCCATATACGTAACAAAAATACTACAGGGAAACAATTAATGGCAGAGCTGGCTGCTGCAGGAAGTTCATGGGCACAAAAATATGAACCTCTTATCAGGCCTTGGCACCCACAGGCATTCTGTTGAGTTCAGTGAAGGCTTCCTTGTCGGCCCTTATTTTCCAAGGTGGGTGTTATGGTTTAGGATAAATAAGTAGAGCTCCCTTGCACAGAGGCTGGTCAATATTTGCTGTTCCTGAAGCAGACAGGCCAGTGTCCCCATCCCTTGAGGACCAGGCTCTTACTCTCTGTGTAAGGGGAGGCACAGGACACTGCCAGGGCTGGGAGTGCAGAGAGGGTTTGGTGTGGGCACAGGATCACACCAAAGCTCCCATGTGTGCTCAGCTCAGGCAGCAGCAGCACAGGAGCCATGTCTGGAGGGACAATGCTCAGGATCTGGGGGGCTGGGGTGGGTTGGGGTCCCTCTCTGCCAGTCCTGTTTTCCTCCCCACAGAGACACCCAAACTCTGCATGTTGAGATAACACCCTTCCCTGTTTGGAGAATAAATGCACTGCAGAGTGTGAGGTGCTTGGAGACTGTGGAAAAGAGGTCTATGTAAGAACCTCCACTGAGCTGGCATGTTTAGGCAGTCACCACTCAGATCTTCAGTCATCATTACCCAGGTAAACCAGCTGTTCTTCTGCTATTTACGATCTCCCCCTTAAATCTACCCTCCCTATGACTCAACCCACAGGCTTTAAAGTGTGCAGTGTATTGACATTTATATAGTACATTTCATACACTTCCTCTCAAAGCTTTTTACAAAGCCATGAATTACATACCTGTCACCCACTGAATTCATTCATCCAAAAAAGCAGCAGTCATTACGCACTCAGCAATAAGCCTCATAACACTGCCAGCCATTGAGTTTGTATATGTGTGCACCAAAGAGATAAAGTTACTTTAATGCCATCTCTGCTATTAATGCAACGGAGAGCAAGGGAGGGGAAGGATGAGGAGAGGGGGAGTAAATGATGGGTGGGAGGGTCTGGGTCTTTCTCCATACTTAGATGTAGAGATGTAGCATTTATTAACTGCTTAAGAGGCTGCAGCTGCAGGAAGGTAATTGTGTGAGTGGCAAGGTGCCTCCATCCTGGTCTATAGAAGAGATATTAAAACAATAGAATGCTTTGCATTTGTTTTGCTCCTTTCATTCTGAGATCCCAAAGTGCTTTTTAGACATTAATTAATTCTCACTAAAGAAAAAAAAAAGACACCACCACAACTTTGGAGCGGTTTTTAGAGATGGAGGCTAAGGGGTTTGCAAATTTTCTGCAGGCTGCAGGAAGAATTAGTGGCAGAAATGAACCCTGCCATCTTGATTCCCAGCTCACTGGTCCACCTCATATACTCACCTCCTTTTCTCTACTCCTATCAACGCTGCTTCTTTTTAATCAGTATTCCAGTGGGATGGCTTTCATTGCTGAGGGAAGACTGCCTTAACTTTCATCTCAATGAACCAAGCATATGTACAGCATCTAATTAATATCTCTGGACTTGATTGCAGGCAGGAAAATTCCTTCCTCCAGATTCCAGTGATTTTAGGATGTATTTTCCACCAGCCCTGTGAAGCCCATCTGTGTTGAGGAACTGGCAGGGATCAGTTCAAAGACAAAAAGATGGAACTCAATCTGCTGCATCCTGCACAAGTCCTGGATTTCCCCTGAATGGAGTAAACCCCGTGGTGTGCTGCTCTTGAGCCAACGTTTACCCAAACATTAACCCTAATTCCTCCTCCCCATACTGTGCTGCAGTGACATTTCTGATCACGGGATTCAGCAGATTCCGATTCTGATAGTCCAAAGCCTTTCCCAAACCTTGGTGGAAAAGGGCCACCCCTGCCCAGAGCAGGTGAAGAACTGGGAGGGGACACAGCATAAATCAGGCCTTAAGAGATTTATTTAGTTGATGGACTGAAATTGAAATGTCATAAAGTGACAGCTCCTGGTCTTACTTGAACTCTCCAATTCCAGAAGAATTCAAAAGCAGGGCTGAATGGGAGAAGCCACTAAACTGGGGAGAGGAGCTAAATGAAGTTTTTTCTTCATTTTGCTAGTCCTAATCTGGCTTTTGTAAGAGAAAGTCCCTCTTCAACCTCCAGGACACCAAGTACATGAAAGGTGTTGCTCTGGAAGAAGAAAGAGCAGAAAATAAGGTGTGAGAAAAGAAATGCTCTCTTGCTGAAGACTGCCACCACCCTAATCTTTCCTGTTCCAAGAAAAGCCAAGAGGAAAATGGTCTTTTCCCTGGTGTTACCATCAGGTGGTATTTCAAACTCATTTCCAATAGATGAATTTCATTTTTAAAGGGTGGTAAGAAAAAAAATCAGTCTCGAGAAATTCTGAAAAACATCTGTCAAAATATGATCAGCTCATGATTTCCAGTCCATGAACCATTTTCTGGACTGTTCTGTCAGTGGCTGGAAAGGATGAGTCCATGTCAACACCAGATGCTCATAAAAGCTATCTTTGCCCAAATCCTTCTCAATTCTCTTACCAATTACTGCAGTCACCAATGACGAAAGTCATCCAGATTATCAAATGACCATGAAAATTTCTACTTGGGAATGAAGGAACCAAAATAGCAATTCTGGTTTGCATTTACTGAGTGTCTCCTTGCTCAGGACACAACCTGCCAGGCACTGACATCTTCCAGGTGACACCACCACTCAGCCCATGATGAGTGGTTAGACAGACAGATGGCCAGACAGACAGAGAATACAAAGATCCTTATTTGCACCCCATCCAGGGTATCACTGCCTGCAGTGAGGAATCATCACTCATTTCAGAGGGGTTTCTACTCCCTGTGCCAGGTAGATGAAGCAAGTGCAGCTCATTTGAGGCCTTGCTGTGGCAGACACTGACACACATTGTGTACAGCTGCACTGATGACAGACCCTTTCTAGAGAAATTTCCTGCCTCACTTGGGGATGACTCAAGCCCAGAGTTTATAAACCTGTTTGTAAATAGCATGTGGTTTAGCAATGACAGCCTCTTTCTTAAGTCATTAATTTAAAAGCATTAATGTAGCTTAAACACACCTCCCTGTGTTCCTTTCCTCGAGGCTCTGGCCACAGCCAACATACAGAGCGCGCTTACAAGGCTGGGAAACTCATCTGGGAATCAAACACGTCAATGACCAAATGCCCCCTCTTCAAAACCCGAAGGCCTCCAGGAAACAGGCAGGATCCAAATCACTGACCCTCAGGTAACATTCAGAAGCAAGAATACCCTGTCTGGAGAGAGAGCTTCCTTCTGTCTGCATTGGCTAAAATACACAAACATGGAATTCTCTTTGCCTCTGTTTTCACCAAATCACAGTTCTCAACGGGGTTTCAATATGGTCTCTCAATTGGAGATACGTTCAAAAATCCCTCTACAAATGGCAAAATAGAATATAAAACAACAAAAAGGGCATTGCTTTAAGTCCAGCTAGATTGCAGTTATTATGAAAAAAGATATTTTACATTTCTTTAGTAAATTCCACAGTAAAGCATTTAGCAGCCTACTGCTAAAATTTTAAAAGCAATATGTTGGATCATATGCCTACGACCCACTAATTTAAATGAAAAATAGAGACAGGCATTTACTACTCCTACATATTCTGTGTCTCCCTTCCCAGCACACACCCTTGCATGCACATGGAAATCCCTTTGGCCACGTGGTGGTTTCTGGGGTTGTACTGCTGAGATGGTTTTTTGGAAAAGACCAACTCATTCAACTGGCAGTCAAGAAGAATGAGATCTCAAACTGCAAATAAAGGAGGAAAATGGAGAAGAAAACCCATTTTTATTCACAGGCTGTGGAGAGAAGACCTATCAGTCATGCCTAGAAGGGACACGACAATTTCTTGGAGAGTCAAGATGCTCAGGGCATTTAATTTTGTATCTTATTCTAAGTGCTAGAGAGAAATAGTCCCCGTCCTCTGCTGGGCCCCTCATCTCAGCCATGACCAGAATTCCAGCTGTTACATCCATGGATGGTGCCACTGGGGCATTCCTCAATGCCCTCATATTTCAGACCAGGCTAATCCCACCTGTGAGTACACTGTGTATGGAGTGTGTCACAAAGGAGGAAGCTGCTGCATGAGGCTCTGTGTGTTGCAGATGAGGGCAGAGTGGGCTTAAAACTGTAGGAAATTTAAAGCTGGTTCCAGTTCACAGTGATGTCAAACCACAGGAAATGAAAGCAGAAAGTGGAGATTTATGAAAAAAGTGGCAGGAGTCATTATTATGTGCGCAGTATTGATTGAAGAAGATCGTGTTGCCCCCAAATCGAAATGGCTTTTACATGTTTGGGCCCATCCTGACAAAAACACTTTCTTCTGTGTTGACGAGGCCATGTTGCCATGGAGATGCAGGGCTGGATGCTTGGCAAAAGCACGTTTCGATAAGGCAGGTCTAATGGATATATTTTCACAACATTCACAGTTCCTTTCTGCTCATTTTCTCCTGAGCAGACTTGTCCACTTCTTCCATTTTGCCACTTGATGAAAAAATATCTTTTTAATCTTTTAATTTAGCGTAGATTTCCCTCCCTCCAGCACCAGAGCTTGCCAATTAAACTACTTATCTGAGATGCTCCACACCAAGGCCAAGTGCTTGCTTTTCATTATCGGGTTGGTTGGCTTGTTTTCACCCTCCCTGCTCCATGTCTGAACCTCTTCGCTGCTTGCTGTATGTTATAGATGTTGTGATACACGATATGAGCTTAGAGTTTCATGCTAGTGGAAGAGGCCATAGGTTCATCTTTTCTTTAAGGCAGCCCTTCTGAAGTCCTTAGGACAACAAACCAATGTTGTGTTGGCTGGTACATGTCTTGGAGCATACACTGATGCTGCCTGGGCCAAAAGCAGGAATGGTAATACAGCATCACCTAGAAGAGAGGCAGAGTTTAGTTAAATGTTTTTAATTCTGGGTGTCTGTTTATCTTTTTACTATAAGCAAATGCAAGTTTCTTTTAAACTAATTTGAATAAAAGAGCAATACCTGTGCTTATGCAGGTACACAAATACAAGCATTCCTACACACAGATAAGTAACTTCACATCCAGTTCCATTCAAACATCTTTTCCTGGTTCTTTTGAGTATCTTTGGACCATCTTCTGGAATCTGTTTGAGTTTCTTTAGCAGGAATAGCCAGTGGGCATATTGACTAGAAAGGATGCTCACAAAAACATCCTATTTGAATGGAAAGAGCAGTCTGAAGAAATACTTTAAGTCAGTGAATTGCAATATATATATATATTCATGCCACAAAATGCATTTATGCCATGTGGCCTCTGTGACCAATTAAAATTAGTAAATTCCTTTTGGTTTGGGGATACTCTTAATGAACTCCTGGAGAAAAGAGCAGACCAAGAAGTATTTGCATCAGCAAACAATTTCAAACAACCAATTAGCTGGAGAAATCAACACTGCAAGCATAGAAAATTCACAAATAGAAAAAGAGGCAAAATTCATCCAATAAATTATTCATCATGAATTATTTGTCCAGTTTCCTTTAGATGTGGCCTAAGTTATTACTAATTAGTTATGGATACCTTTACCTACCAAGCCAGACTTTGCTGAGAAGTGGAAAAAACCATTATCCTCAGTGGTGATTTGAAGGTAAAGCTGGTAACTCAAAGCTTGCGTCACCAAGTGACTCTTACAAGCTCTCTTGTTCCAGCTGACAATAACAGAGGCCAATTTTCAATGGGGACAGTTATCAAAGGGAATATTCATCTCTTTCCCCCCGAGTCAGAGCTGAGGCAAGCTGTTGAGTCAATATTTTGGAGGCGTCATTGTTCAGCACATTCAGAAAGTGCCCGGAGGACTGCAGACACCAGGGCTGTCACTCAGACATTTTACAAAGACTGGGATGTTTCTTTGTCCTTTTGTACATGCCAGTGTTCTTGGAAAAAGAAAAGAAGAAATGAGATTTAGTATCACAGGATTCCTTGTTTCTTTGGCTTTGCCTCTGTCTGGGCCTCTGTCTGGGCTTTGGCCCAGGACGTGGGCTGTGAGATGTGAGGCAAATGGGGCAAGGGAATAATCATCCAATAAGCAAATTCATTTCATCTCCTCATGCTTCAATTTTGCCATCCACAAGACACTGCTAATGATACTTCCCCCTGCTCTAAGATCTTTGGATGCAAAAACCCAGCATTAACTCTTTAAAAAGGCTAATCCCCTTTGTCTGCTTTAACCACAGAAGCATGCAAAGCTCAGTGTCAGATGTGCCTCTGCAGTGCAGAAGAGCTATAATTGGGAGCTCGGAAAGGTACAGGGGAGAAGGGGCAAAGACAGCCAGGAGCAGGGAACTGCTTGAGTAGGAGGAGACACCAAGGAGGATCCTGTGGATCCTGAGGGAGGATGTGATGAGGTCTGTGGGACCATGAGAGGTGGGAAGCAGTGGAGCAGGAGCAATTTTTCACCATGTTGAGTAAAATAAGAGTGACTTGTTAACAGATTTAAAACATGTAAAACACAGTCCTTTCCACACCACTCCTAGTGACTCTGGGATTGTACCCAAGAGCTTGTTATCACCACAGATGGAACTGTTTTTTAACAACATCCCTGACCGATCTACGGACTCTGAGGAGAATCAACAGACTTCCCCACCACCCTTAGGACAACTGTCAAATTTTGCAGGGTTTTGAGGGCCTGTGCACAGTTCTGTCCTAAGCATCAGATGTTTGCAGCCACATGTCTGTAAATGCCCTGAGTGGGAAGATATTACTAAAACACAGAAGGTATCCTATTAACAGGACATCTGCATCTGCACACAGCCACATGCAGCCAGTAGATGAACACAAGACTTACTCTGGTTCCCTTGTTCATCTGATTACAGGATGGGAGATCAGAGAGGAGGAGGAGGTCTGAGTACACTACACCTTCCTTGTAGATTTTCTCTGTGGAGTTTTCACATGGTCACGCTTCATTGATAAAATGAGACCCAGGAAGGTTTATTCATTTTACTGCTTATTGTTTTCTCTAACAGGTGCAATCACTATAATTAGGTCTGTACAACGGCATTTTCTTGTTACTCAAATTCCTTCTGTCTCTCAGACGCTCCTGGCTATAGCACTACAGTGGCTGCTGCTTAGAGAATGAGTAAAAATGAGTTGTTTTCTTTCCCTCCTTTTTCTTCATTCATCCATATTAAGCCAAGAAAAACACACCCTCCATCTCACACAGATAATTTCTTCCTTGTCTTTCTCGGGCTCAACCAAAGATGTTAACAAATGCCCCACTCACTTCTGATACCAGCATCTTCCTTGAAAACACAGCACAGACCCACACCAGAGCAGACCATAGTTAATGTGAAAAGGGAAGAAAAAAACAAGGCTGTCCCTGGAGAACTGCCCTTTGCCTTCAGTCTTGGATGGAGGGAGACCAGGCAGCTCAACAACTGACATTCAGAGATCCCCAGCAGTTCTGGGGCAAAGATTGATATCCAGCAGTTGAACACGTGTCCACTACATCTCTTCCTGCTTTAGAGGCTGTGGTTTCTTACCCCCAGCTAAATGCACACAAATACATAACCCATCAGGAAAGTGGTGTAATACCAGGCAGAGCCTGGTTCAAATACTCAGGAATGCGTGGATGCATCCAGTTTAATCAGCAAAAAACTACCTTTTGAAGCCACATCAAACCAAAGCCTTCCATCCCAGAAAACATTGAGCTTGCCTAGAAAACAAAGGAAAACACCTCTCTGTTGGCACTGTACAGAAATGGGTATTTTGCCTGTCATTTTCTTGCCTCATTATATGATGTGCCAAAAATGTAAACGCAAATATTCCCTTGGAGTGGGGTCTTTCTGGAAATGATGGGGCTGCATGTTGGCAGAGGCCTCAAGGCCCGATGGGTTTGAGGCTACAAGCAGCAACATCTCACTGAGAAAATGAGGCTCTCAGGATAACAACTGGGGGGATGTGTGCTGCTTTCAGTCAATCAAGCCCAAACTCAGTCACGGAGTAATCAAGCTCAATTCAACCGACTTCTGCGTTATTATTGTTATTATTTATCACTTGAATTACTGGAGCACCTTGAGGAGGCAACTGAAATGAGAGCGGAGAGAGCTGCTGCTGTACAAAGATATAATGGGAGTGTGGCAGTCAGGGTGAGCACACAGGCTGCTGAGAAGAGGCTGGCAACAAGCTGAAGAGAAATGGGGATGCAATAAGGCTTTTGCAGTGTTCGTCTCCTGGCCCTGCGGGGAAGATCCTGCACCCTGATTTCAGACAGGCTGCTCAGCATCTGGAAAACTCAAGGCTCCCTCCACAGCTGGTGGCAGCAGAGATGGATTGCAAAGCTCAAGTCTGACACAGGTC
Source organism: Corvus moneduloides (assembly GCF_009650955.1). Taxonomy (NCBI): domain Eukaryota; kingdom Metazoa; phylum Chordata; class Aves; order Passeriformes; family Corvidae; genus Corvus; species Corvus moneduloides. The sequence goes on from NC_045486.1 coordinate 11,608,872, forward strand.
CTGTGCAGAGCTGCATGGAGGAGCAGGTTCAGGCTATCATGCTGCACCAGCCCATCAGAGCCTTCATCTTTCCCATTCTTCCTCAGATATGAGCTTTCTCATCTCACCAAAGTCATTGGCCACTGCTTGCTTCGTCCAGCCCTTCCCTCAGCAGAAAAGCTGACACATCCATTGGCATGTCAGCTGGGATCTGTCCAAATGAGACAGGAGTCAAGTCCCTTCCCTCTGCCTTGCTGCTGAGCTCACACCAACTGTCATCTGTAAGTAATATGCTAGACATGTTTCTTTTTCAGTTAAAAAAAAAAAGTAATTTATTTTCTAATTACAAAAGAATATAGGATAGGAAAAAAAATGAAAGAAAAGAAATTATGACTACCAGATGGCAAATCACCATTTAGCAGGAGCAGGCAAAGAGAGGACTCAGTCAATCACAGGGTAAGTGATAAGACACCAGAGGGAACTACCGAAAAGAAAGGCAGCTCATTACACAAAGCACTAAATTATTCTTAGTGGGACTTCTCCTCCTTCTTTTCCCCTTTCTATTTTTTATTCTGAGCCATAAAGCAAGTAATTCCACTGAGACCCTCTTTTAAATGATTAACATTTCCATTTTAACTTTTGTTTTTGGTTGTGTCCCTGCCATTAATCTTCCTGTCTTTTTCTGTGCCCTGCTGTTCACCTCATCTTCTAACTTTCTAATTCCCTTGGCCCATCCCTCGCACCCACAAACGCATCCATAAGCTTTGCTGCTGGTGGGAGCCTTGGATGGATCAGACCAAGGCTGGGGGGGATGTCCCAGCACAGCATCACCCAAGACCCCAGCAGCATCCTGGCCCACCAGCAGAGCCACCATCCCTCTAAAGAGGCATCTAGCCCAGATTGCCTTATTTGCACAGATGTCCTGGGGCAATTTAGAAATCCCTGGTAAAGAGATAATCCTGAGATACACCTGGCCAGCAATCCCCACTTGACTTTGATGATATCTTGAGCTGATGATATCCGTGGCTGGCTGAGATCTCTTTCTGGCCCAATTGTTTTCCACTGAGCAGCTAATTCATCAGTGGGATGAAAAGTTTCGGGCAGCACAGTGTTTTCAGGCAACATCACAGCAACATCTGTCTTTGCTGTTGGAGAAGGCAGGATACAAACCACAGCTCCCTTTCCCCAGGGAAGACACTGGGGAAAAGGTGGCAGGTCAAAACAGACTCTTGTCCATCTTTGCACATTTCTGGGTAAAGAGGAAAATTGAGGGAGTGTTCATTATTCACCGATGGTTCTCATTGTGCCAGGGCTCCCAGAAGAGCTGCAGGTTGCTGGGCTGCATTCCTGTCCTGCCTTTGATCCTGATCTGTGCTGGGACATTCCCAAAATCTCCTCCCCCACCAGTTTCCCTCTATTGCCAGAAAGGTAAATATTATTTCCTTCCTTTGCAAATCCCCTGTAAAACACTGCTAATGTGCAGGGAGGGCTCAGGTTTTTACAGCTGCCTCCTGGCACTGACAAAGCCTGTTCCCCTCAGCAGGAGCGAGCCAGACATGGGTGTTGCTATCCCATAAATTCCCTCTCACTACCAGTCTCCTTGCACTGCTGGCATTTAGAGCTTGTTCGTGTGTTTTAGTAGCATTAGGCAAAATACCGATAGCCAGGCATTTCATTATTCATATTTCTCTGGCCTTAGCAACAGAACGTAGTGCTACTTGCTAATGAACTGGGCTGAAGCAAACGTGTCAGTGGCACTAACTGAAGGGAAAGGAGTGACACCTCACTGGCCTGCCCCCTTTCACCCCTGGGCTGTGGCCATGGGTGTGTAACTGGGAATGGTGTCCTGCTTTTGCAGGAGCCATGGGCTCACATGCTGGGGGATCAGCTGGGGGATCTCCCCCTACTTGGCTACAAAAGCCGCGTGGCTGGACGTGCACCAGAGAGAACCTGGGGAAAAGGGGTGAGGGAACCCCAGGGCCTGGCACAAAAGGACTCCCACAGCACTCCAAGCTGCCTCCATCCATGAGATGAGCTGTTGAATGATGCAGTTTTGTTTTTTCTGGAAACCACGCAGGCAAAAAGGAGAGGTTTCAGTCGATACATAAAGTACTTTTTAGCAAAGTGGGAGAACTTCAGCTCTGAGCAGCTCAGGGGGCACCTGTTAACTGTGGCAGCTTCAGAATATGGGCACTCACTTGTCAATAAAAACCAAATCTTGCACTTGAAGCAAAAACAAATTAATTAATCAGCAGAAAACACTTCATTTGAACTGGGAAGAGCAGATGCAACTAGCAAGTCTAGGTGGACAAACAAGATAATCAAATCAATACCCACACTTTTCTCCCTGGCTGGCAGCCACAGGCTACCAAGGGAGAGCAGAGGTGTGGATCTGCCTTGTTTCTATCAGGCATCAGTTAGTTCTGTAATTAACTGGAATTCAGGCCTGCTGGGGGAGTTATTACCCTGTCCTTGGGTGGATTTGGTCTGCACAAGGGGGGCAGCTTGCTCGAGCTGCTGGTGTCTTCTGAATCTCATGTTGCTTCTGCGCAAACCTTGCTCCCTCCCTCCAAACCACCACTGCCTGTGAAATGTGAATTGTAGGAGGGTGGTAGATACTGGAGGGATAACCCCAGTTCATGGCTGTACCAGCTAATCAGTGCCATTGTCAACAGGAATAGCTGCAAACGAGTAGGGCCAGGTGTAGGGCTCAGTTAATAATGCTGTAATTGAGAGTAGATTGTCGGGCCCTGACACAGGAGCAGGGCTGTGGAGAGATTTTCTTCTCTTTTTGTTTTTAGCTGCGTTTAGCTGTCTCAAAAATGCTGCTTAGATTTTGCAGATGGCAGTCATCTTGTTCACGTGCCAGAATTGTGTGCGTGCCCTCTGTGGGGACACCCCCCAGTGCAGTCGTGGCTTCTGGGGGTGCTTCCATAAGGGAATCCCTAGGGAAAATGCCTGATACATCTCGGAAGAGAGCAGTGTTCCCATTCCTATCCACCTGCCCCCGGGGGCAGATTTTGTCCTGAGGGCTGGAAACAATGCTGGTGTCAGTTAAAGACACCCTGAGAAATTTGGGCTCTAACACATAGAAAGCAGGAATCAGAAGCTGGGAGTTTCCCTGTCTCTCACGAGAAATGGCCCAAGAGCATCTCAGCTGTAAAGAGGAGAACTTTAATTTTCTTTAGTTACATATTTAATTATTATTTGATATTTTGTCATTGCCAGAAGAAGCTGTCTTGGTCCTAGAACTGGTTATATACTGAGAAGAAAGACTCATAAATATGCATTTAAAACTGCCCCGAATTAATTCCAGTGCAATTCGTTGTGGTTTTTCTTCCCACGAACATTCAAGGGAAGAAGTTTTGCTAGGTGAGGCAGTAACCAAAAAAGACAAAATTTCAGAGAAGTGTGGAGAATATTTGCCAAGCCACCCCCTAACCCCCGCCCAAGCTTATCACTTTGAAATTACAGGGAGTTCCAGTGGTGATCAGAGCCGAGCATGAAGAGTTAGTGCCATCCTGCTGGGGCCAAGAAACGTGGTAACACCTACATATTCAAGCCAAACGGGGAACGCCGCAGATATCAAGTAGCACCAATGACTCATAGGTCAAACAAGTGGCTTGGAAATTCACAGGAATATAGTACATTTAATAAAAGGGAAAGAAAAAGACAACTCACTAGCAAAACAGGAACGGTTCTCCCTAGACTCACACTTCATTGTTAATGAATGCTTAGATCGTCTCTCCTCTGCCCTCAATGCCTTTTTTTATTGTCCCCATTCTTAATTTTGCATTAGTTACACTTGAAGCTTTTTGTTTAGGCAACAGAAACATGTATTTCACCTGCAGCACTTCCCTATTCCTGAGATGAATGTGGATCTGTTTTAGAGGCTGGAAAAAAATCATTACTCTGAGATTCAGGGTCTGTTTGCTATTCCAAAAGCTTGTGAAAGAAGAGAAGGTGAGTCCCAGTGATCAAGATTGTGAGTGTGAGAGTGTGTGTGTGTTTGCATGCACACCTTAATGTGCATCTCAGTGATTCTGTTCCTCCCTCACCCCCCTTCCTCCACCCAAGGTCTAATTAAAACAAGAATGCACCAGGCTGCCTTTTCCTGTGTTTCATCTCCTGATTTTTTTTTTGTTAAATCCACCAAGGAAATATCTTGAAGTCTTTGAAGTCTTGGGGTGTGTGAATAAAGATGTCACAACGGTAGACACAGGGCTTCTTAATGAGGACACAAGGTTTGATGTCAGAACACTTCAGTGCCCAAAGGAAAGAGATGCTCTCCAACAGACCCTCCCTTTCTCTCCTTCCCTCGCTTTTTTTTTTTTTTTTGTATTCTTGCTGCAAGGGCCTAACTTTTTTTTTTCTCTTTTGTATTTTTTATTCTGTCCCCAGCTTTCAAGGAGGAAAGGATAAATGAGAAGAAATGTAGAAAAATGCAGTTTTACAAATCCTATTGTTGTTGATGCCACTGTTTCTTTGTCCCATTTAGTCTCAGTACCATCTGAGGAATCAGCCCCATCCAGATTCCTACTGCCTCCTTTCTGGTCTGGCCCAAGGTACCAGACCCTCTCTCTGCCTCTGTCTCTCCCCCAGCCAAAGTTCTGACTCAGGGAAAGAAAGTTCAGCTTTATCAAGAGAAGAAATCAATTTAATATAACTGAGGGGAACATCTGATCCCTAGAGTAAAAAATTCATTACCACAAGCCTGGTCAGTGACAACAGCTCCAAATACTGCCCGGGACCTTGATATGTTTGAGCTGATCTGTGTCTGCTTTGAATTCACCTGATGGACCCTTATCCCTATTGCTTTCCCCTGTTACGTCTGAGAAGTCAGCTTGCAAAATCGTGGGCAAATAGAAACCAAAGAAACTTAGCCCCTGATTCTCTCTCATCTAACCGGCAGAACAACAGATACCATTAAGGTAGGGCTGAGCATCCTCTTGAGAGTGTCAGTTCCATGGTGGAGAAAGCTCCCATGTTTCTTTCTCTCCCATGAACTTCCTGCAGTTCCCTTCCCCGTGGTGTGTGCTTTGTCCTGAGGGAACTGCTGGCTTCCTTGTTGCTGACCTTGCAGGCAGCCTCTGGCCCACACGATGTCCTGTCACTACTAAGCAAAGTCCCATTGTCCAGTTTGGGATCCCTCCTTTGAACAGTGTCCTTAGATCCTGCCACAGCATCCTGCCCGATTTGCTCCCCATTTATCTCCCATCATGATGGTTTTCATGATGGGTTCCCCCCAGGTCCCTCCCTCCTATGGACCATTTGAGAATCTTTTACTCTTCTGATCATTCCTCTGCAGGATCTTTTACCTCGCCTTCACAGTCCCTGATCACCTTCCACACTGCTCAGCACAGTCCAGTGCAGAAGTTGAGCACATGCAATGCAATCCTCCCAGACAGAAGGGACTGTCCGTGGCAGGGGATGTTGTTTTGGTGCTGTTTAAGTGTCTACAGGCTCCTGCTTTCATGCCCTGGATCAGTGAGCCCCTGAACGAAAACACTGAAGCCTTGAAGCCTCAGAAGTTCATGTCTTCATGGGATGTGGTGGGGAGTGCTTTCTGGAAAATGAAGTTTGCAGCAATGGTGAAAATCCAACCTGCTGGCTGCAGAAGCCAGTTTAGCTCCTAAGGATACTGCCTGTGTACTTTTTCATTAAGCTCAAGCATAGCTGGAATTCTTGCTGCAATCCTCCGAATTTCAAGCTCAGCATGAGTCAGCCCCAAAGTGCTGAAATATTTAAGGGTTTTTTCCCCACTCATGGACTAGATTTATTGACACCAAATGAGCTGTATTATTTTTCAACTAAGGAAGCCCTGAAGTTTGGGGTTGATAGTGATGGTGATGATGATGATTGTTTGAAATTAAACCCTTTGCATTGACCACATCTGTTCAGTTCCATCCTTCTCAAATAAGACACAATCTTCCTTTCCCATCAGGATTCCTCCTCAAAGCCTATTGTTTTCCAGCCCCCTCGGGTGATGCTAATACATTTTAAAAGGAACGTGGGAGCACACTCACCTCCTCAGTTTGTACCTTGATTTAATTGTCTAGACCTGTGGGCTTTGGTTCCCACTGCTTAGAGACATCTGGAGGAGGGAGGTGAGCTGTGACATCCCAGCCTGCCTGCAAAGGGACCTGGCACAGCAGCTGGGCTGGAGTTCCCAGGCTGCAAAATACCTGTGCAAGTAAAGGCTGGGTGGTCTCATAGCAAGGGGGATGTGAGTGCTTTTGCTTTGCAATTTTGTTCAGAAGGAAGGGTGGGTAGTCAGCCCTTTCCTTCCTCCTCTAAGAAAGTCACAGCCTTCTGTTTTCTCTTCTCAATAAAACAAAGTACCTAGATCAGTTGGTTCACTTTGATGGTATATGTTGCACAAAGAGGGGGAGGTTTGTGCTGGAAAATATAAGGGCATGATCTGAGCTCTGGCCCTTACGTTTACTGCTCCAGCCTGCTGCAGCAATCAAAGGTGCCCACAGCTCCCCTGCCAGAGGATGTGACCCCTGAGGCTGAGATTTGGGTAAGGTGTCTCTGTCTGCGCTGCGATGCTCTCCATTCCCCAGACAGTGATTTATCATCAGACTCCACACTGACAGCAGAAGTTAACACAGAGGCAGTAAGTGCTTATCCCAGGAAGAGGGGCAGGGAGACAGCTCTTACAGAGAGCTCTGCCAGAGGCTGCCTGCCAAAATGAAGCCACTCTCTGCCTGTTGAGCTCAACACTTGTTATAATCTGGTCTAAGAGCAGAGCTCTGACTTTGCTGCGCTGGAGACTCTGAAAATTCTGCACAGTATCAAGTTTTTTTCTTGAGGGCTGGCAATTTTTAAGTGAGTGTTAACAAATTTGAGGTGTGTATGCTAAGAGCTCGGGTTGCCATGTAGTTTTATCTATTTACCATCCCCTTTGCACGCTATGAGCACACCAAAAGCCTGGTCTGTAAACCCAAAAAAATCCCAGAGAAGTGCAGGGCCAAATCCCAGCTTACCAGAGCTGGCTAAACCTTGTCTCTCGATCTGATCATCCTTCACATCAGAGATGTGAAGCCACACAGATCCTGAACACTGTTACAACGACTGCATTGCTTCCACTGTCGGACAGAGGATTAAGTCCTGCTCAGGTTTAAGGTCACCTCCTTTCCCAGTCTGGGTGAAGCCATCTGGTTTTTGGGCCACTGACCTCTGTCAGTCCCCACTAATTCACATAGGCTGGCAAAAGTGGTTCACACTTGCTTTCTGCAGAGCCATGAGTCACCGCTGGGAGCTAGATGGGTAATGGAAAAACCGTTCAGCTTTGTTGTGATTTCCAGATCTTCATTTATAAATCCCTGCTCAGGTCCAATCACATTGTTGCCTTTAAATTCCCTGCTTTTGGTCCTATTTGCCTGAGTCTCTAATCTCCATAGCGCCACAAGCCCCAATTACCAGCTGTGGTTTGTGATTTTGTGTCATCGACCCTCTCAGCCCCAGTGTCCTGGCTTCCTTCCTTGGCTTTTCCCTGTCCTTCTAAACACTTTGGTATCTTTTCCTGAAGGCACCCAGTTTGCAAGCAACTCCTGGTCTGCCTTATCATGAACCCAGGTAGTCCAGTGTCTTCATTCCACCTCATCCAAATAAAAATTTTTGGTAGTAAGATGTGCCTGGTTTTCACAGCCTGACCTGTGAGAATCTGCAGGAGCACATCTGCTCGTACAATGCACCAACAGCTCATGAAAATGATTCACTGGTGCTAATTGGAGACTGTAGTGGACTGACCCTGGCTGGATATCAACTGCCCAGCAAAGTTGTTCTGTCACTCCCTTCCTCAGAACAGGGGAGAGAAAATATAATGAAAGGCTCATGGGCTGAGATAAGGACAGGAAGAGATCACTCTCCAGCTGCCATCATGGGCACAACAGACCCAGCTTGGGGAAATTAATTTAACTTATTGCCAATCAAATCAAAGTAGGATAATGAGAAATAAACCCAAATCTTAAAACACCCTTCACCCCTCCCTTCTTCCTGGGCTTAATCTATCTCCTCCCCACCAGTGCAGTGGGACAGGGAATGAGGCCTGGAGGAAAGAATTCAGGAAAGAATTCAGGACAGAGTGCAGGTAGAGGGAGCATCCCACTGCACATGCCATGGCCTCATCCTGCATGTTGAGCCAGGAGCTGGGCAGGGAGGGAGTAGTGCTTTACACACCACTTAGCCTTTCTCTTGCCTGGAGCCCCGGGTCACCACAGTGGCACAAATACCATTAAACTGCTCCAATCTGATTTGCTGAACTTCAATGGTCCTTTGGTATTCACAAAAGGGGGAAAAAAAAAAAAGCAGTCTCTTCTATTCATTCTGGAAAGCATTTTCTTTCCTGCTTTGTTGGTCGTGTGATTGTTTGGTTCGAGCTGTTATTTTAAAGGTCTGTCAGGCAGCCACAGAGGAGAAAGATTTCCATGTGCCCAGTCGTGTGCCATGCAGAAATAACAGCAAACAGTTGAACTAAGCAGCCTGCCAGCTCTCTGTAGCGAGGGAGTCAGCCATCTGAGCTGCTCTCTCCATCCTCGTGGATACAATCCCTAGCGATGGGGGACACTTCTCAAATGAAAGGCTCTCTGCCAGTGGAACTTCACTTGGGGAAATCCCATTTCGCATGGTCATTTCTCAGCAACCTCTTACTGTGCTTTCCCCCTTCCCTGAAGTGTTGTGCTGGTGAGAGGTGGGAAAGGCACTTCTCTTGGCCAGCTCTGCAGGGTTGCGTGGCTGCAACCCATCATTTGGGGTGAAGGGAGAAAGCTGCCAGAGCTACACGTGGGCTGGCAGAAGTCAGGGTGCTCTGGGCAGGGGCCAGTGAACTCTGTTGTTGGAACAGACATAAATGGAAGGGGCCTTGATTGCATCATTTATAATTAATCAATAGAATTGCCATGAAAATAAATAATGGGAAGGGTTCAAAAAAAGAGATGGGGGAAGCCAAGTTACTCAGGGCTGACCATGCTGCTGCCTTTCTTCTCCTTTGTCCCTCTGTAACTAGATAGCTCTAAGCAAGATAGTTGAAGGTGGTGATATCCCACATTCTTTCTTCTGTCTTGTCTTATCTTTGCCTCAGTAAGGATAGCTGCTGGACTAGTATTTGGGGTTTGGCCTGCAAATTTCTTCCAAAACTGAAAGACTGTGGGCAAAGAGCTGAGGTCTCGTATCAAAGAATCTCACCATGCCTCGTGCACATATCAGGAGACGGAATATAAAGGTGATTAAAGCACCTGAAGGTCCTTCCCTGCCTCTAGTGTTTCTGTGTACATTTCTGATGCTAGGATTGCAACCTTTGCCATTTGGCACCAAACAGAGCATGTAGCTCAAACTCTATGTGAACAGACACTCAGAGCTCAAACCAAAGCACACCTGCTGTGCTTCCTGAGAGAGCAGGGATGAACCTACACAGAGGTCTCTTTGGTCTTCCCAGGATCCATGAAAACAGGTGAAAGAGAAATATTTAGCAGGCCTTGAAGTGTGTGGAGTAAACCACAACAGTGACCCTTGTATGCAGAGACTGAGTGTAGCTGAAGCCAGTTGCATCCTCTCTGTGGGTGAATGCTTTCCAGACAGCCACAGCCTTGGGAGCAGAGAGGATGTGTCCTTGGGCAGTATTTCAGCAGTCACAGGTTGTCCAAGGTCCTCTGGCATTGTGTCCAGATGAGTGTCAGTGTGCCAAACTCTTTTAGCAAGAGCTTCTCATAGATGGTGGCATTGGGATCAAGTGAGCTGGCAAAAATCCTCACGTTCAGCAAAATCCAGCATCCCTTTTCTCCTTTAGAAATTACTGCCATTTGAAGTATGCAGAGTGGCACTGCAAGCCAGACCAGCTGTGTCTGGGCAATTAACTCAAAGTTCACATGAAGTTTGTTCACAGAATTGAGGTAGGAGGTGTGAGTCAAATGTGGTTGTCACCACAATTTGAAAAAAATTGCAGCTCTGTAGAATTTTTACCAAAATCCCCTTGGAAGTCCCATGCATGTAACACAGAGTGATTTTACCCTCTGGTGTGATCTCAAAGCAAACATCATGCTGACATTGGCATCTGTGCAAGAACCAAAACAAGAAGCCTTGCAAAGGCAAACCAACTCCCTTCAGTGAGCCCCAGCAAGCGGCGCAGTGAATCGCTTGGTGTCGAAGAGAGCACCAAGGCCATGAAACACCTGTTTAGCATTTTTTGAGCTGCATTACTACTTGTGTCCTACTTGCCTGGAAATACACTTAAAAATACACTGCCTGTCGCTTCCAGCACTTGCATTTGCTTCCACACAGCAACTTTTACAGTTTCCCATCCTCGGCTTGGCTCCCTTTTACATATCTCACGCCAGGGGCTGACCCAGCTGAAATCTCTGTTTCCAGTTCCTCAGAGTGAATCACAAGCCTTCAGCGTTTTACTGATTTTCTTCGGAGCAGAATACTTTCAATATCCTTGTGGTTTTTTATAAAACCTCACTAAGTTCAGAAGTGATGGGCAGCAACCCACAAAGTTCAAAATAGCAGTACTTTGTGGAGGATGTTCCACTCGTGGGAGTCAGTGATTCCCCTGATGTGCAGAACAAGTGTTTGACTGCGTTCCCTATAGCAAATACGCACATTGCCCACTCCTGATCCTGATTACATCTCTGTCAATCTGCTTAAAATACCATTGGCTGTATTGACAGTGCAGGATGTGGGCCAGATGCTGTGCATGGCGCCTGACAGTTCCTGCTTCTTTCACAGTGAATAACCTCTGATTCAAACCCCTGCTCTCCCGCTTTCTCCTCTTCTCTTTTGGCAGCCTGTGTGGATGAAACTGGGAAGTTCTATGCTAAGCATTTTGCTTGCTTTCTGCTAACCTTTCTGCAGCTTCTGGAAGTCTGATTCACGCTTTCTACAGTGCACCATTATTCCCCTAAAATTTAAGAGTGGGCTGATCATGTCAGTATGCCTGTAGCTTGGCCTTTTCTCTGTCTCAGAATGAAATCAGCAATATTCCACATTCCTCCTTCTCTGGTGAGCAGAGTTTCTGATGTCTGGCCTAGGGTTAATCACAGGGTTAACCAAGTCATGAAAATATATTCTGGGAAGATGCAGAAGGTTTCTCGCTTGGTTGGACTGAGCAATCTTTCTTTTTTAAATTCAGTGTCACGGGGCAGCCAGACAGATCCCTCTTTCACTGTCAGTCTCTTCTGCTGCAGGTCAGCAACAGGATGTGCTTCTCCTTCCTTGCCACTTCAGGGCAGAGCAGAAAGCTGTAATTTGCTCTGGCCCTTTCAGGAAGTCAGCTCGGTTTTCCCTTTGCTCCAACACCAGGTGAGGGGAAGTCAACCAGCAGGATCCAAGGCACTGCTGTGGCTCATCAGCCCAGATGCACATGCCTTCTCAGAGGGGCAAAAGAGTTTCTTTCTGCACTGTCCCCATTTCAGTGGTGACAAAAGCCTGGCTCTCTGCAGCCAGAGCTCTCCTGGCATTTTCTGGCCCAGTAAGGAGCAAATGGTGCCTTCACTGGGCTCCTGTGTCCCAGAGGGAGTCACTGGGGCTTGAGATGGGCCATACACAAGTGCCATTGATGCCTCTAGCCTGAGATGCTTATCTCTTTTCCTGAGTGTTAGTCCCTCTGGGGAGATTGATTACCCTGTAAAAGATAGTTTTAGACTATGTTTGACAGGCCTGTCCCCTTCTGTCTCTGGAGTTCAAGTATAGCTGCCCAGTTTTCCCCTTTGCTGGGCTGCTCTGATTTCTCCTGCCCCAATCTGATTCCTGCTCCTTCTCATTCCTTCCAACAGTCTGCTCCCATCCTCAGTAAGGAGCAGTGCTCATTCATGCTTGGACGGGCAGCCTGTAAATCTTTCTACAAGTTCTAGGAATGACTTTTGTAGTTGTTATATATTCCCCAAGCCAGCTCATGTCACGTTCAGGAGGGCAGCACTGCCTGTTGCCTTTCACAGCCAGCGTCTACATTTTGCTTGAAGCCTGTGTACAGCAAGGGAGCCTTGATGGGAGCGTGCACAGTGCTCAGATAAATTAGCTCGTGCCTGCACGTCACTGGCAGCCTCTGGTTACTGCTCACACTGCTCTGCACTCTGCAGCCCCTGGCATCACGGGGGGAGCAGCCACACTGGGTGTCCGAGCTCCAGGCTCATAGGCCCTTCCCTGCACCTTCAGGAGGTGCACAGTGTGCCAGGTGAGGGGGAGTTCAGGAGTGTCCTGAGGTGTGGGGTTCTGGTGTGGGCAAGCAGCACTGAACTCTAGATGCCCTAGCCAAGAAGCTCATAGGAGTGCTCACAGGGCTGCTTCCCCACCTCCAAGGAGGGAGGAGAAGAAGAAATCCTGTAACTTATAACTGTATTTAGGTTAATATCTATAAGTCCACTTGGAGAATGGGTGAGCCCAGGGCTTAAAGCCAAGGATTTGTGGAAGGGTAGAAAAAGTAAGAAGAGTAGTACAACAACACTCCAAATTATGAATTTGTGCAACCTGATCCCCTAATGACCCAGGGGCCTGGTGTGCTCTGCTGAGTTCCTGGCACATGGCACAGCTAACCCAGCCACCCTGCAGTTCTTCTGCACACTGGGGCAGTCTAGAGATATTACAGAAAACTGCTCCTTTCCAAAATGACTTCTTTTTAAATGGCCTTATAATATGGTAGGTGTTGATCCTTTATATTGCTTCTTTTAAAGTGCCTTCTGCTCATCAGCTGTTCTTTAAGAGATGAACAGACATCTTCACATCCTGTCCTGACCTGCTGATGGCTCTGAGATGCTGCCAAGCAGCTGCTGCCTTGAACAGCAGAGAGGGCTCTTTTCTCAGGGAGTGGGGGGTGATATCTGTAGACTTAAGGTTTCAAAGTGCTTCCTAAACTTCTAGGATAAAAGCCACTGGAGAAATGTAAAATATTAGTGGTATTTTAAGAAAGTGTGTGGGTGTGTAGACACAATTAATTTTCCTTTTTATAGGCCTACATGGAATATCTCCATCTCTGAGGAAGACGCCTAGATCTATGGAGCGTTGGCATCCCAGAGGAGGGCACTGCTCTGTTCATGTTAACAGCAAATGCCATGGAAATTAACAGTGCAAGAACACTGTTGTGGTCAGGCTCTGTCAGCCCAATAAATTACAGTACGTGTGAGAGGAGGCAGGCTCAGAATCTCTCCATCCTTCCCAGGCTGAAGCAGCTCTTGTTAAATGCACAGGGTAGCAGTCGTAGGGGATTCTTGTCATGTTAGTCCCCCAAGATCTGAGAGAAGCTGATGCGACTTGGAAACCGCTGCGTAGGATTAAACAGCAGAGGGGATGTGTGCTCACACACACAGGCTGAGTGTCTGCTCTCATGCTATGCATTGTTATTGACACACTGCACCTTAATGGCTATAATGTCAATGGCCACTTTGGGACCTTTACTCATGCATTATTAATGCATTAGACCACAGTTTTTATGGGTTATTGTGTCAAGAGCAGAGGGGAGTGGAAGCATAAAGCACATTGGCAGAACAAGGATGTTTTTTAACCAGGGCTGTGGTGTGCACTGTGAGTGTTGCACCTTAGAAATCATGTTTACTGCCCTCTCATACCTTCTTTCAGCACGTGGGATCTCACTGCAGCTCAGAGGACAGCACGGAAAAAATGACACTGCCAGAGAGGAAAAGGGACAGTCCAGGGAAGGGAAGAGATTGTGGTGCCTGTAGCCAGGCAATCGTACATTGCTATCCCAGGCTGAGGGGAGATGATTTCCCGGCACTAGCCACTGATACCCTGAAACATGAAGATTAATAGGCTCTTTATTTTATTGTTAGTAACTGCAGGTGCTGCTTTTATTTATATAAATGTGCGCTGCTCTCCTCACTGTGGACTCAGCCCAGGACAAATCCTCCCACGGGACTTTGGAGAGGGAAACTTTCTCACACTGCCGCTCTGCCTGAGAGCAAATGTCACACCACAGGCTGGAACATGAGCCTGGGGGGTGTCCCCAGAGCCTTTGAAGGTGATGGAAGCTGCAGGTGCCCAGTGCTGATCAAGGGATAGATCCTGTCATTTGCAAGGGCCTTTTTGGACACATCACAATTTGCAGAGGAAAGTGATGCAGATGTAACAAGACTTTGGCTGGTCTTTGCTGGGTAAATAGGATATTTGTGTTTGCCAAAGCCCTGTTTGACAGGGTATCGTGGTTAAATCTGCAGAAAAGTGAAAAGGGCAGTATAATATGTTCAAACACCCTGAATGGAGACCTGACTGCTGTGCTGGTGGAGCAGGGGAAGAAGGGGGATCCTGAGAGCAGTGTGGAAGGAGCAAGGAGAACATGCATGACATTGTAGGGTTGGAAATATCCTACCTATCATTTAAGCAATGCAGTCACTTCCAGGTCAAGCAACTCAGAGGACTGAGGGAAGGGCTCTTAACAAGAGCTCCGAGTTTATTTCTGGCAGAAATTGCCATCTTTCTTGTAATCACTGCTGCTTCATTCTGTGGAGAATTGGAGAGCTTATCCTCACAGCCAAACTAGTTATTGGGTAATAGAAACAATAATCAGCCAGTTATAGAAACAAAACCCATGTCACAGGCCCTTCTTCTAGGCATTAGCTCTAATAGATGGGCTGCAAAGGCACAGAGCAAGAAAAGAGGGGCATGGAAAGCCTGAACCCGTGGCAGTGCCGGTTCTCCAACGTCCTACAGGGCAAGAGATGGCACCACCCCAGGAGGGAAATTCCTTATTTGCCAACCGCTGCCATTGCACTTAAGGACCATGTCTTTCACTTTCTCAGCTCCTCATTCTCTCAATTTCATATCTGAAGGAGGCCAAGAATTCCCCTGATTTTCCTGACAATGCTGAGTTCAGTTTGACTTTCCTTCATGTCGTATCTGGGCCACGGAAAGGCCCCTGCTTTTATTGTATGACGACACGGAAATTACTGAGTAATTACAGGATTATGCAGCACCCTGTAAATTAAATGTTACCTCTTTACCTTTTATAGAACAAAAAATAACCATGTAATTACCTAACAAATTAAACTGTTAAGGTCTCATGGTAATTATACATGGAGTCAAAAGCTCTGAGTTCTTCTGGTAGTTACAAGTAAAGAATTATCTTTCATTTTTAAACATATGTTGCAGTTGGATCCCAAAGCCTGCACATTTCCATTTTAATAACACTATGGCCTGCCCAAATGAGAAGAGGCATATGTCTCCCATCTGAGTGTGCAAATAGAGTGAACATGTATATATAAAATAGATTGGACATATGCAAAACTGACTCAGGTTCGTACCAGAAAAATGGAATACCAACAGAGGTAAAACATGATTAGTTGGATGATAACATTTAAAATTGTGTTTACTTTCCAAGCACCGGAATTTGTTTTCATAGGAAGCAAGTCAGTTTGATCCTATTTTTCACATGCACGTGACTGTATTTTGAAAACAGACAATCAAACCATCCATCAGGAGCCTCTGTCTCTTAAAGGAAGGCTCAGGACTTGCTGCTGTAGGTGGTTTTTGCCATTATCAGCAAGGAGGGGATGACTGGGCTTGCAGGAGAGTCCATGATCCAAATACAGTGATGGTGTGAGCTTGGTGGATGGTCCTGCCTCAGATGAGGAAGTTTTGCTGTAGGACAGAGCTCTCGGGGGCACTGGCCCGGGATCCAGACTCTCCACAGACAGCCAGGGAGAGACACTGCACCAAAGAGCTGCAAAAGGAGGGGGGATTGCAGATGAACAAGGGTTTGCTGCCTTGTGGCAGAGCTCATTCCTCTCCAAGCACCTTCAGGAACATATTTTCCTGCTTTAAAAGTGCCACCAGAGACCTGGGTCCCTGCAGAGGGAATGTGGAATAAGCTGTAACATAACCACAGACCATCCAGCCTCTCTGAGTGGACAGAGTGGACAAGCATGAGAAGGGCCATTGGAACAGTGATTGCATATGCTAAAATTCATTGTCAGATTTTTATTGAATATCAGGATCTGTAGCACATAGGAATTGTCACTGTTGTCTGTGTGTCCTTCGCTCTGGCTAAAAATGCCCTTCTGTTATTACAAGATTTGCTTTTTTTTTTTTTAACTGTTCAGCATAAATTTTTCTTGCTTAAGTTTTTAACCAGACAAAATCAGATCAAAGTGTTTCAGGTCATCTTCTACTTTCTTCAATTTTTATTTCCATTTTTTAGGAATATATTTCAGAAAAATCCCAATGAACTTTAATAATGAAATAATAACCAACTTTGATGTCCTTTCAGTTTTAAACTAAGCATTTTCATAGGTCCCAAAAACAGATACTTTGGCTTCATAATTTTAGATCCCTAAATCTGAAAAATGTGATGTTACAATGAGCCTAACACTGTTGCAGAGGTGCAGTCCATTCACCTCCAGCCCTTCAAATAGGCATTATGTGCATTTACTGGCTAATTTTTTAATTTGCTTTGAAATATGTAGCATGTTATACAAGCACCCACTTTGGTAATCCTGGGATAAAATGCAGAACCAGGATAGGGAGGTGAGTTTTTATTTTAATGATGCTTCACAGAGACATTTTAACTATTAAAATTGTGTCTGGTTTTGCTATCACAGACCTAACTATTAGATCTACAAGTCATCCCTAGTCCAAACAGTAACTGCTCTAGGCACAAAACAAATTGAGGAAATTAACTCCGAATATTTTTATTTCTCATGTTTTTATTGTTTTGCTTTCAATATGATCAGCAATTCTCTGTAGCACTGTGTTTTGTAGTGTTCAAATCCTTCAGTAATGCTGCCTGATGAATGCAGTAATGTGCATTTATTTCAAGGAGTCATTTATATCCCCTGGTGAGCAGGTAGGCTTCGCTTTAGAGATGCAGGGGTGTTTTGGTGCAAACGGGATTTTTTACGTGCGTTTGTTGCATGATTTTTTCCCCCTTGAGTCCATCACTTGTGCCACTTTGTAGTTGCTATCCAGTGAATATTAAAAAGCACTCATTGGGATTGGATCTGAAAAAGGGGGGGAAAAATTATGCTCCATCTCATTCCTCGTCTCTTGCGTAACATGCCTTCATCCTGACACAGATTTCTGCCAGCATTGTGCTCGCCCCATTCCTCTGCCTTAATAGCCTTACGTCTCATTGGAAGCGAGATCAAAGACACACAAGTACCAAAGGGCTTACATTCAATTAACAGGAAAGGGGCAGGCTCTAGACGTGCTCAGCAGAAGCTCTGATTGCAACAAACTGCTGACTGCGGATCACGTACCATCGCTATCGGTGCCTGCCACGCCAGCCCTTTCCCTGCCACGCTGAGAGGGCGTCTGGGAAGGGAAATGGCACTTTCCTGCTCTTCTTGGCTGTGGCAGGATGGAGAAAGCTGGAGAAGCCCACGTCCCTTCATGGGCATGATCAGGAGGAGAAGGAGGAGGAGGAGGAGGAGGAGAGGGGGGGTCTCTACCTCCCACTCTGTTCTTTTTTTTCTCAGAGCTGCAGACTGAAAACTCTGTCAGACCTTGACCAATGTATTGGACAACTTGAATTTTTAATGAGGAGTGATTTCCCACTGCTCTCTTACACAGATCTCAGAGTTGGAGGCTTAGCCTGCGGCAGTCAGAACTCCTAGGGCAAAAGCTGAGACTTTTGACCCTTTCTGTATATTTGGAGTGTATCACAATGAAATAAAGCCCCTCTCAGTGTTCAGAATAAACTATCTGCTTTTCCCTTCTCCAGGTATTTGTGACATTGGGCAAAACTGAAAAGCTGTGGGTATGAGAGATAGCTTGTGATTAGGAGGCATCTGGGACCAGCCCCTGCCATGGAAAACACAATACTGGGAAGACAAGAGACTTGACTTACTATGGCAGTCTGGGTTTAAAATTTTTCCATTTCTCTTAATGAAAGGTAGAGGGGAGAGTTGCAAAACTAGGAACCGGATCATAAACTTGGGGCAAAAAAAGTAGAGCATAAAAAAAGATGAGGGATCACAAGGAGTTGACCTTTTGAGCATTGCTGAAGTGAGACAGCACATCCCATCCCCTAAACACCCAGTGCTCCTTGCCATTAACTCCAGTTATGTTGAAGTCTCACATTTCCTGGGGTTACACGTGTGATGTTTGGAAAAGACAGGAGTCCTTAGCTTTGCATTACTGCTGGAATTTATTTTGGTATTATTTTTTAGAGCCCTGTGACAGCATGGATCCCTATTTGTATTAAACCTCTCTCTCCACTGAGCTGATTGCTGAGACAACCTGCAGCCGGGTTTGTCTGAACTTATGTGACCTGGTTCCATCTGTGTACAGCCCTGTTTTGCATTCTTTTCCATTTACTTCTAATGCAAACCTTGCAGAGCAGGATGTTCCTGCTACACATACACAAAATCTGTTCCTAGGGATTCAGTACCTGCTCTTGCCAGGAATATTTTCGACTATTTTAACCTTTTAAAATTTTCTGCATTACTGTGGGAGATGACCAATCCTCACACTGCTCACAGGTTAACCGTGCTATAAAGACTGCAGCTGGTCAGTGGAAGCAGAAAACACTGAAAAGGTCAAAGCATGCAAGTATTGCAGAGGTTTCACTCTAGATGAGAGTAGCCTGTGACCTTCACTTAACCCTTACTTTAAATGATTGCAGATTAAGTTGGGCAACTTAGCCTGAGCTCTAAAAATCTAACTGTATTGAAAGATGAAACTACATCAAACAGCTTTCCATCACTGTCAGGCAGTGTTCTCCGACACACGTACACCAGATAGACATTTCTGTCTCTGAGCCTCACTTACCCACTGAGCTGTATTCAAATAAAGCCCCATTAACTTCCCCGGTGCTGAATGACATCCATGCATCTGTTCCATAATGCAGCCGTCCCTCTGAACAAAGGCATATCCAACCAAGGATCTTTCCGACAAGGTGTTTTTTAATCTTCTTGGCTTATACAGGACTTAGAGATATAATATATGGTGTTTGCATAGCAGTCAAAGCAGGGCTTTCAGCACTGTGAATCCATCACCTGCTTCCCATCAGCCATGTCAGAGCTTCCTTTGACTTCGGCAGGCAATATCCAGTCTCCTGGGCTCTAGGGACCAAATGCCCCCACTAAATGACCAAATGGCACTGATTAAATATAGTGACAAAAGAGAAGAGCTCTGCAGCAAAGCATCCTGTGACACTCTTTGTCTTGACCTCCTCCACACTGTGACACCAGAGCAAAACCAGAGATGGGGACCAGTGGTCTTCAGGGAGACCTGTGCACGGGGTTCCCTGTGGGGTCAGAGCTTCTGAGCAATCACCTGTGCCCAGGAGCAGCAGAGCCAGTGACACCTCCCTAGGGCAAAGGGATGGGATCCCCCAGCTAAACCATCAATATTCCTTAGTCAAAGGGAGGAGCCCTGAACATGGCTTGGATTTGCACAACATTGTCAGCTCTTCCTATTGTTGTTCTTTAATATGGCCTTATTTTCTTTTATTCCCTGCTTAACTACCTGACTCTTTTTTATATCACAGCAACAAATGTGAAAGCAAAACCATTTACTGAGCTGCAAACCCAAGAATTTCTGGGTTTTGCACCCACATAAACCTGTATCCCAATAACAGGAGTGGAAGGCACACTTTCATAGAAGAAACCCACAAAACAAGTTCTTTACTCCAGGAAGAACTCAATTCTTCAGGAAATTAGTTGACATTGAGACAGGGCAGTAGTGGCAGGGAAATGATATATCCTGGGAGCAGCTCAGATGTGTTCAATGCCATGGCCAAGTAATGGTTGCTCAGTGACTGAATTACTGGCCAAGAGGATACTCTACATTCCCACGGAGATGGCCTGATTTCCATAGCAACTGGATTCTTTCTCTTGCCTTTGCCTTTAACAGGTAGAAACACACGTGAATCCTGAAAATGCTAGATTGTTCTGAGTATTACTGTATTTTCGTACACTAGAACACTTTCTGGACAATATGTTGAAATACAGGCTCACTAATGATATTTTTTTGTATTCTCCTTTAGAACTGGTGGTGACATCATCTTCTATCTGCTCTTAAGATCTGCTGTGATGTGAGCATAAAGTTTTCTCTTTCTTTCCTTCTTTCTTTCTTTCCCTTTCTTTTTTTTTTCTTTCTTTTTTTCTTTCTTTCTTTCTTTCTTTCTTTCTTTCTTTCTTTCTTTCTTTCTTTCTTTCTTTCTTTCTTTCTTTCTTTCTTTCTTTCTTTCTTTCTTTCTTTCTTTCTTTCTTTTCTGTTTTCTCTTACATTTTATCATTGTTCCAATTTTCTACTGGATAACCTGCAATGCAGGGTGATGACTATTGAAGAAAGCTCTTGGTGGAAAGAGAGCATTGATAATACTAATGAACAGCAATATCCAAAATGTATGAGATGTATTTCTAGAGAGAGTTCAATCTCTGCCCCAAAGATGGATTAAAAATTTGAGCTATTATTCAGTATGTCAGATAGGAGACCATGTCAGCAGTAAGTTTATACATTATTTGTCACCCATTTCTTGAGACTTTTAGTGGTTTTAGGTTTTGATTTTATATGCTAACTTGACGTGTCTCTTTAGGGCTCTCCTTCCTCAAGTACATCTCCACAGCTTCTCCTTTCTAGACTGCAGCTGAGTACAAAGCATAAAACCAACCCAGAAGAAGTTGGTTTAACTGTGGGGTTCCTTATAGCCACTGTGAAGGAAATAAAAGTGGACAGACCCTGCAAACCATCTCCCCAAAGATCTGCTGAGGACACATACAGGGCAAGAAGTCATGGAAATAGGCTTTTGGATAGTAAAAAGACATCAGTCTGATTCCTGAAGGAAAGAAGTGCCATGGACATCATGAGCCTGCGAATCACAGGGTCTGAAAAGGTACCTAAGGTTGCATTTGTGAAGGAGCAGAGAGGTGGTGTGCTCCGGAAAGCTCCGGGTTTATGGCAGTCTGCACTGCCCCAGTGACTGGTACAAAAGCTTCTGCGTGGCAAGGACTGCTGACACAGTCAAAGGAAGGGCAGCAGGAGGTGATGAGTGCAGATCCTGTGTCTGCTAGGATGGATAGCTGGTAAAAGGTATTTCCGGCAAGTGAAGGCATTTGGGAATCCAGGAAAAACTGCAAACTGCATGAGTTGCAGAGAAAGTGAGAAGTGTTGGTACAGAGGTGCTTTTCCTTTAGCCACAAATCACAGGAATGTGGTGCCTGCATTGAGGATGAATTTCACCAATATCCCTTTCAGGCAGCAGTCTGGCCCTTGCCCCAACCCTTCCAGTTCCATCTCTCCCTGAGCACACATTGCCCTCTTTCCCCCGACCTGGCAATTAAACAGTCAGTTGTGGCAGTCTGCGATGCCACGAGAGCATCCTGAGGTCTTGACAGCACTTTGCCAATTCACTGACCTCTGTTACGTTCTGAACCACGAGAGGTTACACCCGAAATCAGACTAAAAAATTGACCGATTTTCCTGTGACCCCCAGTCTGACCTTACATCTGAGTTTACATTTTTAAATCTCACCATGAGCTGCCAGCTGACATCCTCCCTCTCCCTGCAGCTCCTGCACAGCTGTTCAGTGGCCAGTCTCCCCTGCATTTTGCAGCCCCTCTTGCCCACATACCCTTGCCCTCAGGGGTTTCCCAGGTTCCCTGCCATGGTAGCATCCCTCTTCTCTTCCCTGCCCTCCCCTCCTTGCTCTCCTCTTCCCCTCCCCAGCTGACCACGGAGGAAAGACTTGCAAATGAGGCAGAGGGAGGTTGGAGGGGGAGATGAGGAGGGAGCTCCCAGGGCTCTGTCACTTCGGCTGCCTTTGGGACCATGGGGAAAGAAAGGGAGGGTGATGCTGGGGCCGGATCTGGAGCAAAGCCTGGTCCTTGGCAATGGCAGGAGCTTTATCAGCTCTGACCTCCAGAGCACTTAGTGTGATGAGGAACATTGAGATGATCAAATTAGGGTTGTTGTGGGAACCAGAACGGCGTGTTTGTGCTGGGAGTAAGGGGAGAGCAATGGGGGGGGGGGGGGGGCTGGGCAGCTGCCTGTCATCAGGAGGGGGACCACAAAGATGAAGGTGCAGTCCTTGGTACTGCCTCCACAGCATCTGTGTCTCCCCCTGAGCACCCCAGGAGCAACCACAGGAAAATTGTCTTTTGGGCTTTTTGGGGATATGCCCATAGAGGGCACTGATTTTTCAACAAATTTTAGGGAAAAGAGGTGTTTGGGTAAGAAAGACTGACACGAAGGGCCCGGTGTCTTCCTGTGTCTCCTGTAGGCGTGTTACTTCTGAGCTAATGATGGATTGCTTCTTTTTTTACTTCCCCTGTCTCTCTTGAAAATGCAAACATCACTGGGAGGTGGGAGAGGTGGCTCCCCCTTCCCATTTGCTAGAGGAGCAGATGGCCCCACAGATGATTTCTCCTTGCTTCCCTCTGTCAGTAAAAGATATATAGCCTAGCTCTGAGAATACCATTTCTTGGCAAAGATGTCCCTGGAAAATAGCAGGGAATTTCCCAGTTTTAAGCTTCTCTATCCTCTTTTTTAAAAAAATTCTTTAATTCTGCTGATAATGACAAGGTGCACAGCTGCAGCTGTCTTTAGTTACTCAGAAGACACGTGCAGTGCTCAGCAGATGCTGCCAAGAGCCTCACCCCAGGGAAAGCCCAGGAGCTCTGCCCTCCACTCGGGGGACAGCATCCACCTCCCTTGGGGCTGGCCAAGCAAACCTTTCAGGTCAGAGCAGTTCACCGTGGGGCCGCTGGGTGTGCACAGAGGTGTGGTGGAGAGAACAAAAAGCCTTGGCTGCCTTCCTTTGCCGGTGCTCTGCTTCCCCTGCTCCCAGCTATTCCCAGTCCTCCCTCAGAGACCA
This sequence comes from Corvus moneduloides, assembly GCF_009650955.1. Taxonomy (NCBI): domain Eukaryota; kingdom Metazoa; phylum Chordata; class Aves; order Passeriformes; family Corvidae; genus Corvus; species Corvus moneduloides. Next base: position 11,631,613 of record NC_045486.1, read on the forward strand.
GCAGGGAGGAGGCCCATTAGCAGCAGTTCTGCTGCAATGTCTCTTTAAAGGAAGTGTCAGGAATAAAGATTTACCTGCAGGTTTAGGAAGACAATTATTGTACGTTAATTAAATATGAAATGACACTTAAGAGCATATCCATTGCCTTAACAGCGACTCTCTGTAATAATAATAATACTTAGCACTTACATAGCTCTCTCCATCTACACAGCGCTTCACAAACATTAACTAATGAATCCTCACAACCTCCACGTGATGCTAAAGAGGCTGCTGGCATGATGGGGAGTGGGAAGAGGAGATGTATCAGGGGAATAGCCTCCTCTTGGCCTGCTGCTGCAGCTGCTTGTCAGGCTGCTGTGGTCTTTGCTCTCCCTCCTTTCTGTCAGCATTCCCCTAAGTGTGCTTCCCTCCAGCACCATGCAACACGCAGGCCAGCAGTGCAACGAGGTGGTCACCAATGGAGCGGGCACCGAGCTTCCCTGGCTCCCAGCACTGAGCCCAGAATCCCTGCTTCATAGGAGCAAGTCCACATCCTGTCCCATCCCCTTTTCCTCAGGGCTCAGTGAGGGAGCCTCAGTGTGCATTTGCCTGAAGCTGGAGTGTTTTGAATGTGGTTGTGAGAAACAAGGTTCTGGCATGGACATAAACATCTATAAAATGCAGAAGTCCAGTACCAGGACTGAAATAGTCTGGACTATTGCAAATCACTTCTGGTGAAGCCATGCCTTTCCTTCAAGTCTTAGTGGCGAAGCCAAGAAGCTCCTCCTGAGCCTATTTCTCTTCCCCAGAATGGGATTTTTGAGCTGAAAGCCCAGGTCTCCTGGCCAGCTCTGTAAGAGTTGAATGCCTCCTGGCAGATGTGCTTGCTTCACCCTCTTTGAGCTCCCTACATGAGGACCATCCTCTGAGACCACTGCTTGACCCAGAGGGGATGACAGATGCTGCACTAAGGCTGTCTTTCCTGACATATTTACATTTTCCTCACTACAGGCACCAGTCATTGTGCAATGTCTTTGCTGGAAACGTCAGGAGAGCGATAAAAAAGAAGATTCATTCTCTCTACAAGAAGAAATGGACCTAACTCTCCAGAAATCCCAGCACCACACTCTGCCTTCCATTGTCAACACTCTCCCTCCTCCATCTCCCACGGCAGGCCTGGCTCTGCCTCTGCTCTGGCTTTTAGGCAGCAAAGTCCAGTTTTACCTGTTTTTCCAGGTTTGAAAAGGCACTAGTTTCATGTCCATCCCCCCTCCTCCATCCTTGGGCAGCTTCACCCCATCCAGGAGCCTGTGGGAAGGGGGAGAGATAGGCGCAGTGGATCAGGTCTGGTAGGAGGGAAGAAAGTGATTATTCATCCCTTTTCAGGGAGTGGTTTTCTGCACAACCCTCTTCCAGACTATTTTTTTTCCCCAGCTCATTCCTCTTAAAAAGGTAATAAATATTCAAAACATACTTGTTCAGATTACCAGCTATACCCTAACAGCTTCAACACCTACAAAGCTGATGCCTGTGTGTATCCACTAAGCAGTTGTCAAACTGCATTGCTCATAACATTTAGGGTTGGTTTGGAAGGAGGTCTCAAGGCTACAATGCACAAAACAGTCTGTATTGGCCAAGGGGGAAAAAAAAGACAACGTGACCTAGAAAATCTTGTCATCTTCAAAGCTTCCTGATTCTGCTGTTCTTTATTTAGCACTGTAAGCCCACCAGATCCATTTCTGAGCAATCAAGGATTGTTTTTGTCTTCTAGAAAGGTCTCAAGCAAACCTCTGAGTTTGAACATGCTGATATTTTCAGATAGTCCTGTCAACACCAGTGATTTTAGCTGTTTTCCCATCTAACTCACTGGTGGGCTTCTTGGGGTTCTTGGGGCATTTAGATGTGAAAATGCCACATGGTGCTCTCTGCAGTTTGGTGCAATATCAAAGGTTACCTCAACATTAAGCAGAATTGGGGTCTTTCTGCACAGATCAGTTATCCTGGTTTTATCCATCGAAGAGCCCTTGATAAGGCAGTGGGAAAAAGAACATTCAGTGTGTGAGAGCTCACCTGTTCAGCCTTAAATGCACAGTTTGATGGAAGCCAACCTCAAGTGTTTTATTTAAACTCAAGTAATTTATTCATGCCTCAGCCTTTCCTGTCTCAAAAACTGTCTTTCCCCTGCTTTTGACTTTGTTTTGCAAATGCAGCTCCTTACCCTGGGGCTTTGGGAACTTCAGTGATACCAGCAATCCTGGCAGCCTCCTTCAGCCACAGGCAGGTGACAGATCAGGTGTGTTTGAGCTCAGATCTCCAGCAGCAGGACCATTTAGCTGTTTCCTCATGAGTGGCTTCCGTGGATGAAATGACTCCGTGGGACTCCTGCCCTGTCCATGGAGGAGAACTGCATGATGGGGACCTGCTTATTTGCACCTGCACAGCACAGGGAGCAAAGTGCACCAGATCAAATGCACCCAGGACTCCTTCAATCCCCAGGAGACTGCCCCTGGTGAAGCAGCAATTCTCCCACCATGGTCCTCACACCCATGTGGTCTGTAACTGGGATCTTTCTCCTCCTTCACAAGTTAACAAATTGGCCATTCCCTGAGAGCAGATAATTTCTTCTTAATGGTAGCCATCTCTCAGCACGTACTTTGGCTGCCAGGTTTCGAATGTAATTGCATTGTTACTTAGGAAAGTCAAAGGTGCATTCTTCCAGAGAGGCTCTTGCTGCGAGCAGGCGTGGGGCAGGCTGACCAGAGATGGCTTTACTTGCTCTTGTTACAGCCAGGTGTCACTGTGGGCAGCCAGGAGACAGGGATGGATGGATGTCCCCCCCTCCACTCCCCACTCTTTTCCTCCACACAGAAGAATCTGTAAGCAGTCATTTGCTGAAAAATAAAGATGGGCTGAAAATACAAAACAAAAAATGTTCCTTTTTCTGATAAGAAAGTGATGTCACAAATGACCTTATTAAAAAAAGGTAAAATGCTTGTTTACTTAAAGCACTTGTTCAAACAGAGCAAGTGAAAATGTAGCTTTTGGGTATTTTTCTTTCTCCTCTCTCTTTCCTCCTAAATGAGATTGAAATACAGTTTCACATTTGCAAGGCCCAGTGCCCTTTCTGCCAAGAAATCCATTGACAGTCCAATCAACAGACATGTTCTGGTTACAGGAATCAGGCATCAGTCAAACGCTTGAAAGCCGGATCCAGCAAATGCAGCAGATAATAGTATTGAAAACAGCCAGTGGGGGAGATGAGAAAGTAATTGGAGTGTAGGTAAGAGCTGGTGTAAGCAGGATGGATCGGCATATTGCTGACACGTGGAAGGGAGGAGGCAGAGGGGGAGAGCTAATGAGAGGGGTAATTCTAATGATAGAAGTAGTTCAATGTGTCAGGCTTTTGTTTTTTGAACGCTGAGAGAAGGATTTATTTGTACAGAGGCAACTCAGCCCATGAGATTTATACACCACCTCCAACACAAGTCCTTGCCAGCTTCCAGAGCTGGCTCAGCCCTGGGATTTTGCAGGTAGATCCATAGTAAAAACCTATGAAGCATCAGTGGGGAGGACTGTGGGGCTGGACTGGCCCTGGAAGTGCTGGAGCAGATGTAGTGAGGGTTTGCAGGGGGATCAAGGCAAAGGCCTTTGTGGCAGCCCAGGGCAGCTATGAGTACCCTGGGGGGCTCATTACCATGAGCAGAGCAACACTGGTCTCTGCGTGAGCAGGGGCTGCATCACTAAACACAGTCATTTCAATCTCCACAAGCCCTAAAATCTGCTGATTTCATCCCAAATGTAAAAATCTAAAGAAGACAGGAGTGAAAATGAACAGAATAGAATTTGATTGTATGGACTATATATCCTAATTTATTCCTGAGCCCTTGCTAGTAAAATACCCAGGCTCTGATTAGAGTGGTGAGCGAAGAGAATTACTCACTTCCTATGGGTAACATGACGAGCAAATTACCTGAATTTCTTGTAAATCCATGATCCTCTTTTGGGACACAGCACTATGGAAATGGCAGAGAGAGGCTGTTGATCTCATACACTGTAGTATGTACTCCCTCATACTGAGGCTTGGGTGGGTTCACCCTACATACATCACCCTGCCCTGTCTGTTATTCCTGCATCTTTTTCGATTGGCTTTCTCTGTCCCACTGCACCAGGCGCTTGGCTCTGTTTAATTTCCTGGCCCAGGAAGGGCTATTTTCAGGAGCTGCACCGTTGTGTGCTGTGCTGCATTGGAGATGGTGTGGAGAAGGGAGCAGTGGGGTTGGCAGGAGGAGAATTGAACACTCTGTAAAGACAGCACAAAATATTCCGAAGTAATTCGGATCCGACTTGAGCAAGTGATAAATGAGAGCAGCATGGCAGTGACAGGTCAATCAAATATTTATAGAACTTCATCCATTAGCATTGCAGCAGCAGAAAGGAAGCAGTGAAGTCTGGGTGCTCCAAGACCTGCCAGGGGTACACATGCTGATTGGCTTCCCCAAAATCTTGAGGCATGGGTGGAGCTTCTGACTTGTCCTGGAGGGGGCCAGGATAGTTGAGGTGGTAGTTGAGCTAAAAAGATGTTGGGATTATGCAGCACTGTGTTTTAGAATAAATTTCTCTGATGTCCTTGGGTGGATTAATGTATGTACATACTGGTGAGGAGATTCTTGTACCAAAACGATGGGAAAGCTGAGTGGTGTGTGAGGGATGTACATTGGTGTGTACACACTGGGAAAGGGCACGAGGTTTTGCAATTCTCTGGAAAAGCAGTTGCTACAATCAGTGAAATGCCAGAAAAGGTTAAACCACAACAGACAAGAAACCTTAAGGAGAGAAGAGAGTGGAATTGGAAAGCCTATTTTTAGGATCACATGACATGATTTGATTAATATTTTAGGAGGCAGTTATCATATGCTAAGAAACAGAAGGATTATTACTAGCATCCCAACATGCCTGCTTGCAGGGTTTTAACAAGAGAATCCCATCCAAATTTCTCGCTCCTCACCTTTGACCGCTCCTCACCAATTCCATAAGCCAGGGACATGCAGGAGTGACACATGGATGCACTGGAACGTGCAAAGAGCTGTGGAGAAGCTATTCGTTTGACTTCAGCTCTTAACTGGAAATGCCACAGTGCAGCCTGTGCTGAGGGAGGAGCACACTGCAGACACATGCAAACAGAGAAATGTTTAGCTGGGACCATCTCCACAGTGCTCCCAGACACCCCCAAAGCAATCCAACAGCAGGCTGAGGAGAAGGACTAGCCTGGTGTCCCAAGGGGTTAAATAAATGTTTGACTTTCAGCACAGGAAGGATTGCTCTGAAGTCCCCCTTTGACCCATTGATGAGATCTGTGTGACCAGGAACTTTGCCATCCTGGCCACATAAATGCACATCCTGAATCTCTTCTCGGGGATCACAGGGCCATTCTCATTCCCTTTGGCAATTTGGGCTTCCCTACATGTGGTCTATACCTGAGTGCCAGGGCTTCACCAGGTGCTGGGTGTGGGACTTCTGTGATACCCCATTTGATGCTTTTCACCAAGAGCTGAATTCCTGTGAATACAGGAGGAATCTGGGAAGGGAAACAAGCTCTTTCTTCTTCATTCACTGTTCTCCTGACAAAGTTTCATTCATCTGGCCTGGGAGTAGTAGGGACACCATGTGTCAGAAGCAACCATTCAGCCAAGGGGGATGAGGCAGGGCCCGGCACTCGCCAACAGCCCATTTGCTGAAAATTGATGATCCAAAGTTGCATGGGGAATTTGTATGAATGGAAGAAAAGACAGCCAGTAATTGGGATCGGTGGGTGAAGTGTCAGCAAACAGAAGAAAGGGATACTTTGGTGACAGTGATAAATGCTAGCAGCTTTGGGTCTCATCTGGAGGAGCGAATTGGAGCGGAGACTTTGTAGGAGAAGGAAGGAATAAAAAGACAGTGGTCTGATGGATGTTACAGAGGAAAAGGGCTCAGAAAACAAAAATTTAGCTGCGTGTTTTTAGGGGGCTGATCAGAGGCAAGTCACAAGGGTCATTACCCAAGGCTGAAGGGGGTCATAATTTTTTACACTCTCAGGAATAAGCCAGCATTGGGCTGGGTGCTACATGGACTCACCAGGCACCAGTCCCTGGAGAATGGGGTGCCCACGTGCTGGGCACCATGCATGGAGCTGCAAAGCCCTCAGGAGCAGCCATGCAGTTCTCCTGGGTAAGCAGCACAGCTGTGAAGGGTCTGTGCCTTTGGGGAGGTGCAGAAGCCCTGGGTTGGGGCATCGGGGCTGGGCATCGGGGCTGGAGCACCAGGGCAGTCCTGCAAGCAGGGACTTTCAGCAGGCACCAGTACACTGACCACTCGGGGCTGCTTTATTTGTCAGCCAGACCGGCAGGTTTGTCTCAGGGAGGAATCTGCCTACAAACCCAGTACGTGCAGTAACAAGTGGCCATTTCCAGAGTCATTTCTCTGACCCACACCAGCATTTCAGAACAGGCTTCAAACACAATTGGCACCTCTACACTGCCAATTTTAGAAACGTTTTGCTTTGGAGGAAGGACTGGAGCACAGAGGTGATTATCCCTCCCCTCCTGGCAGCTTCAGGAGTCGTGCAACTTGCAGGGAATGTCAGAGATGTACAGCATGTAAAAGAGCTCCAGCAAATGCTCTTTCCCAGAGCACTGGAACGTGCCTCTGTCCTCCTCCTTTAGATTGTGGAGGATCTTTGCCTCTTACAAGAGAAAAGATCCTGGCTGAGGTAGCTCAGACATCCATCTAACATGCCCTGAGATAGTAACACCAGCGACAGAGAGAGGGACTGATTCTGCTGTCAGCAGTGTAGGCAGGGAGCCGGTGGAGTCAATGGGAGTCGATGTTTACCTCTGTTGCACTGCCTCACATGGACACTGATAAATGTTATGAATTTTAAAAATTGAGATTCACATTAGTTCCCTTTAACTCATTTTAGATTTTCTGCTGAGCTTTATTAAGTGGCTTTTAAAAGCCGTTTAGCCTCTACAGCTCTTACTGCAACAGCTCTTACCTCAACAGCCCTGCCTCCCAGCCTGTCTCACACCAGGAATAAAATGAATCCATTGGTGCTCACAGGGAAGCAGAAGAGCACTGGGGATGAGGCAGCCAGTCCATTGTGTGAGAGAGCCTGGGCAGAGCAGGGAGATGGAGGATAATGGTGCAGGGTGTCAGCTGTGCCTCAAGGCTGGTTTGGACAGAGGTGGCAGATCCTGCAGAAGATTGTGTCATGAGGCAACATGCAAAGCTGAAGATCCAGAGATGTTTCTGGTCCCTTGAAATACAGGTAGAGGAACATTAGTGCAAGGATTGAATTTCCTCTTTCCTGAAGAACCATACAGATAGGTAGGTCTAGGCATTTTCCGGCAACAGATCTGAGCTGATCTCATGCATATTAGTGTAAATCAGGATTAGCTCCAGTGGGTTGAACTCAGCATCCTCCTGATTTTTAAGGCCTGATACAGCTTTCCCCAAAGTCAGTGAGCTAACTGTTCTTGGCTCAGTCTCTAAGTGCTTTGTTTTAATATCCACAAACTGCAGTAAAACAATCCACATCTCCCCTGCTCCATCCTAAACTGTGCTTGCCACCTGTCATTTAATTTTACATGACACTATTATCATTTTTAATAATGGCACTGCATTTTCTTGGCTAAAGAGCCTCTGGAGACCCTGTCAGAAAGGAAATCTTCCCCATCTCCTCCATGCCTGCAGGTGTATCTGCAACATAGCAAGCCTTTCCTAAGCAGCTCTTCAAAGACATTCACAGCTTTGCCTCCCCTAATCTTAGATGCACATTTGACATCACTAAATAACAATGCAGTTACACAGTAAACTGGTGGTGAGAGATATGCAAGTGGTGGCTAAAAATCAGTAATCCTGCCTCAGCTCTCACTGATTGACTGGAAACTGAAGCAGGGGGAAAGCAGGCCCAGTATGGACAGAAGAGTAATACTGATTTATGGGAGGCAAACCTCTGAGATAGTGATTTACTCCCTTGGGATTTTTTTTGAGAGATGACACCACACATCTGCAGGACTGGAACCAGGAGAGATAAAGTCTGAGTTGCTATAAGCAACCAAAAGGACCAAGTGCTCTGGAGTGGGGATGTGCCTCCAGGGACATAACTCTCCTCCTCTATCGGCAATTCACTTTTTTACTATTGATTATAACAGGAAAGGAGAGATGGAAAACTCATGTAATTCCCTGTCCTTGGGGTTGTGGCCTGGGGGAAGCTGATGCTGTCTAATCTAATAAGGATGCAGTGCAGCCTGGATCATCTGGGCTCTCCTCATCCTCTGGGAGTTGTGTGTAAATGAACACTACAGAAAAGAATTAAAAGTCCCCTAAAAGAAAAAGCAAACAACAACAACAACAACAATAATAATAAAGAAAAAACCAGCTGATATTTCTGCTTTATTTTGAATGGCAACTGACTTTCCATCAGGACTCTCATGCCACTTTGGAGGGAGATTGCCCAGCAGAGATGTGAGAGGGTTAAGCTGCTGCCTTTCCATCAGGGCGGGCCGTGCTCTGGGGAAGGGGCACGGCAGGGAAGGGGTGGCAGCCGTGGGGATGAGTGGGGCAGGCTGAGAGCAGCTTTGCAGCAGGCAGGTTCCTCTCCATGCTGGAGCCATGTGATGGCCAACACAGCACTTTAAAAGGACCTTCCCAACCCATTGTGTGCGCACACAGATCCTGGTGCAATGTCAGACGGAAATGAGACAGTGCTGTGACATTCACTGGCTTCAGGCTGAACCAGGCCTGACACACACCCTTCACTAACCCAGCAAGGAGCAGAATTGGCCAAAGCTGGAGCGTGTCCCAGGAGCCAGGCTGGGTGCAGCTGTGCCCAGCCTTCACCCTGCTTCCCACCTTGCACTGCACAGCATGTTTCCTCAGAGCCCATGTCTCTCAGGATAGGAGAAGTGTGTTGACTGCAAACGTGGGCTGACATGGCAGGCAGCAGTGGCCAGTGGGAAATGGATATATTGCATCCCAAATTGGTGCATCTTCCCATTCAAATCAGCTCACCAGCACAGATAGCCTTGTGTCTGCAGAGAACACTATTTAGACGGCAGATTTTATTCAGATGGCATCTGAAAGTTATTTTTTATTGAATTTAATTTTAATTAATTATGTTGCCAAGGGTGGGCTGAAGTGGCCTGTGTTTTTAATTTTTTCTCCCCAGAGTGGATGTCCTTAAACTCCTTCCTATAATGATATGGCTGTAGCTTGCAAAAAGGCAGTCTGGATTTATTATTCTGCCTCTTCCTTGTCCCTTCTGATCCTAGAGAGAACATTGCAATGACTGTGGTTAGAAAATTAGTTAAGTGAACTGTATACTGTATTCTCTTTCTGTATCACTTCTTATTAGGGAAAAAAGATAATATAGTTCCCTCTCTCCCCCCTACTCACCCTGCATTTCATCCAGAGCTCTTGTAAGAACCATTCCAATGGACTGCTGCAGCCTGCTTGCAAAAGGACTCATCACATGTAAAAGCCCTTAGGATAACTCTCGACTTCTGGTGCAAAGTGCAGCAAGGAGTTTCATATGTATGGAAGAAGATGGAGCTGAGATCTGCTACCAATGCACAGGTGCTAAAGAAAGAAGCCTGTCGGGGCCGCTTCTGCACTGCACAAGCAGCAGCCTGTCACCTGCCTCATGTCTGAGCTCTGCCTCTGCAGCACTCAGGATTTCAGGTGTTTGAAACACAGCGCTGCCCTTTCGCTCTGGGTCCGAATGATCAAACTCCTCCAGCTCTGTGTGCTCCGTCTGGTGGGTCCCAAAGCAGAGTGGTGCTGCAGCAGTGAGCCCACCCATATAGATAGCTCACATATTAAAAAATAAAAGCAGAGAAAAGATACTCTCCACCAGCTGCAGCCTGGCAACAGGAGGTTGCCTGCTCCAGGTGGTCTGTGCATGGTATTTGGAGATCAGAAACATGGGAGGACTGCAAATGGGGGCACGTACAAGGTAGCTGACCTCTTTAGCAAAGTATGGGCAAGACATCCTGCAGCCTGGTTCAAAATATTGTCAAAATTAAACTGAATTTGTAGCAGGTAAAAAAGCCAGAAATATCTTTGTAAAACTTTATTGTTATGCTGTTAATAGTGGATTTTTCTTGTCCATATGGACTAGCTAAAAGAAGGAATTTTCCCAAATTCAGTCAATTTATTGCAAAGGGGCCATTTTGAAAGAATGTCTGACAAAGGAATAGATAAGCCTGTTATGAGAATAAACTCCCAGACAACTAAAAGGACAGCCCCAAGGAAGGCCAACCTGGTGAGAATGGAGAGTTAATAAATGAAGATACTCTTTGTACTCCAAATCCAAATATATCTCATGCAAGAGCAGAGCTTTCTAAAACAAATCCCTGTGATAGATGAAGGATTTAGGCACAGCCAGGTTGTCTGTTTAATGAATTCCCTGCATTTACCCCACTGAGGGAGGAATACCCAAACACTGCTGTTCAGAACCTTTTTCATGTGGATTAGAGCAGCCACAAATAACAGAAGACTAATTTTGCCTTGTTTCTCTCCTTCATAGCTCGTCTGTCCTACTTTTTACTTTTAAAGGAATGAGTAATTCAAAAAATCCCTCCAATATTTATGGATGCTCTGGTTCTTTTAGGCTCACTGACTGTATGTGAGCCAGGAGCCTAATTACATATTTTAGGCACATATGTAATTCTTTGAATGTATCAGGAAAGCCTTGACTTGGAGGGAAGATGGCTCAAAATGAAGTTATATGCCCTTTCCTGTACTGGGCCATGCCCTATTCTGAAGGGACATTTTTGTCTGGAGATCTACCCCCTTTCTGGTTCACTCCTGCATTAAGCCTGGCCTGTTGACAGGAGCTTTATGAACTGCTAGGAAAAGAAGGCTCAGTGGATTATCTGATACACCACGGAAAAGAAGAAAGGTAGAGATCATCCAAGAGGATGCCATTTGGACTGCATGGGGTGTCAGCCACCTTTCAGAGGGTAACAAGCTGAAATCCCAATTTTCAGTCATTCTTTCTTTGATTTTATTTTGAAAGTGGATATTGAAGCTCTACACATGGAGCATTTCACAGCTGACCTCTGCTCACAATAAATGCCCTACCTGATGGCTAACCCCAAGCAGTTTGGAAGGAGCAAGAGTCACAGGCAATTTTTTGAGTTTTATTTAATGAACTGATCCACATTGCAGTTGAAAGACAAGCCCTTTCATCTTAAAGCGAAATTGAAGCCCTCTGTGGCTGTGTCTCTAGAAGCAGCCACGAGATGATGCTGGGTGCTTGTACCCAGCCCTGCTCCCTGAGCTGCCCGTCTGGCCAGGCTGTGCAAAAGACACTCCAAAGAGAGTGATGTGGCCTGGATGCTACAGCAAATGCTGAAGAAATCCCAAATGGAAAAGTCTCCATAAGTACTCACTATTGTGCAGCCCAGACTTCCACAACATTTTCTGTTACAAAGAACTGCCCTCCAGCTCATCACCCTGCAGCCCTGAGAGGCAGGACAGACATCCCACCGTGATTGGCTTCCCCAGGAGCTCCAGGAAGGAATGATAGCCCTACTGCTTGGTGACTATCCAATTCCTGCCCTCCAGGGACCACACCTCATGCACTGACCTCTTGGAAGGAGATAAACTGCTCCAGAAAGGTTAGGTTCTCCTTAGCTTCTCTGTCCTGAAAGCTCCCTGTGAATCCCTCTGAGAGATCCCTTTGTCTTAACTGGCTTTAAATGCCTCTTTTTGGCACTTGAGCCTCACCCCAAGAATCTACCATGAAAAAATGAATAAATGAATTTCCCTGTGGGATTCACAGAGGCAAAATGCTTTGGGGAACCTACTGGGATAAATCCAAATCCAGCTCAGATTTGCCTTAGGAGTAAATCTAAGCTGTCTGTCTTCATCCTTGACCTTGTTTCCTTTCCCTTGACACTTAAAAATCCTTTTTCCCAGACTAAATAGCACAAGAGGTGCCAGGAATAGGTGTTAGCAACCATCCAAGTGAAGAGTTACTTTAAACCCAGGCTGAGTTTTTGACTTCTCCTCCCGTTCTGCTGAGCCACCAGCTATGGAAATTTTTCATCTCTGATAAAGCAGATTAGCTGCTGGAAATGTCAGAGAGAGGCTACAGCTGGCTGCACGGCGGGGAAATATTTCCCTGCTAGCCCTGGGAGCCGCTGAACACTGGACCCCAGGAGAGATGCTCCACAGTCTGTTGCATAAAGTGACTTGGCCTGTGATGCTGTTCATGCAGAAACACCCCAAAGTGCTCTGCTCGGTGAAGTTCACCAACAGCAGCGAGTCAAACCGACAGACAGCTCAGTGGAGGGGAGGCGGGGCAGATTTTTTCCTTTTCCTACTTCCATTTCTTTCTTCTTTAATTTTGGTAATGGATCAGAGTCAAATGAACAACATCTGGCAATTAGCACATCCCTTGCCTGGCTCCGATCTGCCACTAAGTTCTGAGTGTTTGCCTTTATTTTTAAATGGGTGGCTGTCAGAGAGAATTAAATGGTGCCTAAAGAAGCACGCAGACGTTATAATTAAAGGCACGCCAACCTTGACAGGTAGCTGTGAGTAGAAATTTCAACTTTTCATGGGAAAAGGAGCTGTTGGCATGCGCATGTGCTCTTAAACTCCATGTGTTTCCCCCGGCTGATCTATCCCCAGGTGCTTTTTATACACCCATACTTGCAATTAATTGTCTCTTTGTCTGCTCCATTTCAACAGCCATCCAGCCCAGTACTGTGAGCAGAAACGTACTTTAAATCTAGGAATAAAACTGGAATCCATTAGCTGTGATTGTGTATGCTTCTGTGGGACTTCGCTGTTAACAAGGATAGAAATGATATAATGGAAAACAGAACAGGGAGCATAAACCTGCTGGTGCGGAGAGCATCCTGAAACCACGTAATCCACGTGCCTTCTAGCTAGGAATGAATGCCTGGTGCCCTGGGCACTTCCCTGCCAGGCCATGTTATTATAATCATGGTCTTCCCCCAGCTCATTCTGCTCCTTCTAATTAAAACAGGGTCAAATCTTCCTCCTTGCAGTAGTGACCCACCTGAATCACAAGACCAGCTGACTTTTCTAGGGAATAATGAGAGCAAACTGCATTCATCGGCTACCTGCTCAGCTTTGACCCCAATGCTGAATGGAGGACAAACATCATGTTAATAGGATCTAGCCTGGCCTCACACCCTTCTTCCAAGGATTTCAGGCCTCTGAAGCTTCCAGTCCAGCATTTTTCCTGTCACTGGTTTAGGGCTGTAATTGAAGTTCATATGTGGTGTCAGGCTGTGGTCCACTCTCAGTCGTGGGGCTGGTGCTGGTCGTGCAGAGGTGGGCAGAGCTGTATTGCTGATGGGAGCCGTTGTCCTGACATGGGGTGTCTGTGCTGTCACACAATTGCAAGTTTGGATATCACACCAGGCAGCCCAGGTTTGAGAATGCAGCCTCCCCACATCTCACCTTATTAATCTGTATCTGCTGCAACTTTTGGTCTCCTGGTGATTTTACCTGCTGTCTGCAGGTTTAAGTTGGACATCATTAATAATAACAGCCACCAGATTTGACAACCACACCATCCTATCTGAGGTGGCTTCAATAAGGTGATGCTGACAATCTGGTTCTTAAGTTAGTTTTCAAGCAAAATTTTAAACGAACTCCCTCCAATGGTCCTTGCACTGCCTTCACAAGACTTGCTTGGCTTGCTCAGCTTCCTATAACGTTGTTAAACACCTATCCCATAGTGTTTAACAACTACCTCATGACCGTGCTTTCAGCTGGCCATCCAGCCAGGGTGGGCTTTCTGTCCACCCTGGAAAACTAAGGTGAATTTTGTGCAACTTCAGTTAGCATCCAAGGGAAGAAAGCAGAGAGAAGGATTTAGGAGGGAAGGGAGGAGCAATACAGGCATGGTAAAACCAGGACTATCAGTGGGACTATGTTAGGGAATAAACTCTCTTCCCATCTTCTTGCTGCAAAATTGCTGCAGTTGGAAAATGACTGTAGGAAATTAAATTCAAGGTGAGAAACACCAGAGGGATGCAACTTCTCTCTCTCTGTCCTGCACCTTGTAGCTTATTCCTACCCTATTCCCTGCATCTCTCACTCAACTTACGATATCTATCTCCTTCTTTTCACCCCTCCTTCCCCTGCTCTCATCCCCAATCCCTCTCCCTGCCTCTGATGGATGGAACCATTAGTGGAATCACTGTAAATAATGTGTAAAGTTGGAAGTTACAAGAAGGTATCTCATTAAAGCCGCTTCACTCATCTTACTTCCCAATTAATGTTTAAGGCTTCGCTGGAATGCGGTGACAATATGTCACAGCATATCATTGTGGCAGGCGACAGGAAGTTAATAACCCACTGGCCCTTAAAGAAGCCTTTAATGTCAGCTGCAGAGGAGTAAATAACATTGGTTTCTTCCCCCACCTATCCCCCCTTCTTTTTCCTCTTTTAATTTGCTGCAGGAATGAAAGAGTTTGTGCTGAAATAACATCATTATCTCATAAAGCCATTTTCCTGCAGAGGCAGAGCACAAAAGGTGTTGCCCGAGGGACTCTGGGATTTTCAGCAGCTTGACAAAGTTGCTCCAACTCCCCACCCTGAAAATTCAGGAACTCATGGAGTGTTTGTCTTCACCACCCTTTCTGCCTCCATTCAGGACCTCTTTCCTTCTTTAATAATAGAAATTCCCTCACCCACCTTTTCTTAGTATTAATTTCTACCCCCTTCCCACTCCTGCGAGGCCCCAAACACAACTTCACAGCATCAGTGTAGTCAAAAGTTTCCTTTCATGGGTAAGTTTTATCTACTGTTATTGAAACTTTCTTCCCTTGATGTCACTGCTTTCTGGGGGACGAGTCATCTTTGCCTTTCGTTCCTCTAAGCGCCTGTTCACTTTGAGTGCAATCACTGCTCTTTACCCTCCTCTTGCTGCATGATGGGGCTTTTAAGCTCTCCTGGACATCAACCACCACAAGCTCCAGACCAGGACTGGCCCTGAGAGACTCCACTGGAGTCAAAGAAGCTGCTCTTGTTCATCGCAGAGCTGCCAAAGCTGGAACTGAGCTCCTGACTCCAGAAGAGGTGGTGTGTGGCAGCAGTCTCACTAGCCTGCTCCCCTCTGGGGATGTAAAGATCCATTAATCACACTGTGATATAACATAAATGATCCATTATTGGAAACCCATTTTGTAGATATATTTTTCCCAGGAGAAAAAAAAAGAACAAAACCCATATACGTGTAGCACTTATTTTTAAAAAATTGCAGGAAAAGTGTCTAGGGCTTGGGGAATGAATCCCACAAACTCTCTGCTCAGCTCAGCCACAGACCCAATACATCACAGTACACAAATCATGCATGGATTTCTCATGGCCTCTATTTCCTCCACTACAGTGTGTCTAAAAATGTTTGCTCTCCACACCTGGGTTATTGCTTTGGTGTTTGGAAAGGTCTTTCAAATTTCAGGCTAAACAGTCAAGTGTTGTGACTATATAAACACTTATTTTACTTATTGTACCAGGGATATTTCAAATATGGTCCTAGACTTCTGTTTTAATAATAGGAAAATACAGGATGAATATCAAGAGCAGACTTGATACAGCAATGAGATTTACTGTTATTGCAGAAAGGTCCCAAATGAAAAGTGTATGTTGGTTCTTTCAGAGCATTTAAAACTTGACTAATTCCAAAATTTTGGAAGGCATTTCCAAGAGAACAGGGATAGTCAACCAAGATGTGTTGCATCTTCGTTTCAGCCTGAATGGGCCATAGAACATGCTGTGCAGCTCAGATGATGGAGAGAGCTCAGGAGATTGTCACCAGTATGAGAGGACCATGAATCCCAAGGAAGTGAAGGCATTAGCAGGGTAATCGTGGAGCTGAGTCTTCAAGAAGCCAAAGTTTGGTCTGTGCAGCCCTGGAGGGAGAATTCAGCACCTCAGGTGGGAAACTACAAACTGGAAGCAGATGGAATTCAGCATCCCATGGGACTCCCCAATAAGGGGTGAACTGAGGTCCCTATCTTGTGGGACCATGGGCAGGAAGGTCTGCCCCAATCCAAGGGTCTAGGGCGGCATCTCAAGCCCTGCCCAGATCTGGACCTTTGTCGCTCCACCTCGTGTGTGACTCCTTCCACCGCCTGGTTCTGCCTCCCCACACTGCTGGAAGTCTAACAAACTGAAAGTTCCCACAGTGCTTTGAGATCCTCAGCAAAAGGCACTGCAGAAATGCAAATGTGCTCAGTTCCTAGCTCAAATACATTATTGATTTGCTCATTTGCCAGGGGCCACTTGTCAAAAGTATAACAGCATTAGTAGCACTTGACGTAATAGGGGAATGGAGAGGTCTGTGATTAAGTTTAGACAGCCTTGTTTGACTTAGTTAATTGGTTAAATATATTCAGTTACATGTGATGCTTCAGAATTTCGGCTCCAATAAAGTATAATATTAATTTTAATTAAAGCTCAACAGAGCTGGCCAAATATTTCTATTTTCTGAATATTTTTCTTAACCACATAATTCATATTCTGATAAAGCAGGGATTCTGGTAGCAACTAAGGCCTGAAGCACTTTGTCTGACCATGAGAACTTAAAAGAAGAATAGATAGACTAACACTGAGGAGAAGTGAATTTATTAACATCTTTCTAACCCGAAGAAAAAAATGAGGTGGAACAAGGAAAAATTCCCCTCTGCCTCAAGACAGGATTAACTTAGGTCTATTCTGACAGATGTATTTCTGCTATTTCTTAAAAATCTAGGATTGTCATGAAATCCATAACTGCAAGAAGTTGCACCTCCTTCTAAGTTTGCCCAGGAGCCTTTGTGTTGGCAATCCCTGATCATCGTTTGCTGTTCCCTTGCTTAAGACCTGCATCTATCACAACAGGAAGGGCAAATAGCATCCCACGGGTTGCCTTAGCTAAGGGTGCCAAAAAGTGGGGACTATCACCACGGAACCCTGAATGATTCCAGAGATGGAATTCTTTTAGTTTCCTGATTGAGGACACTCTTGTAGGACTCCTCCTTTATTTCAGTGCTTTTCTGAGGAGGGAACATTCATGCCAGGGACATGCTCACACCAAAGGCAGATTTGCAAAGAGATGCTCCACGTGGCCAGGAAACTTTCCTTAGCTCTTGCCTGGAGAGGTTCAGTCTGGCTTGCTGAACTGCTGCCATCCTTGTGCCATAAAGATCTCCATCCAAAGCACGTCTCTGGTTACATGAGGAATGTGCAAGCCCAGTAACACTGTCAGACTGGCATAACTGGAACAGTCTCACCTGACCGCTACAGCACAGCAAGACATCCAGCAGGTGCTCAAAAGGACGCGTTGGCTGACTCCAGTGAACCCCACTGACGTAATAATTACAAGAGTGGGTATTGCCTCCTTAATGACAGCAATTGAAAGTGCAAATACAGCCGCAGCACATTAAAAATAGCCCGCTGCTCCCATGAAGCAGCAGCTGCATCTGAGGACTTTTCCCAATGCAGAGCTCTCAGGACCGCCCCCCACAGCTTTCCTGCCAACTCCCCAGCCCTCTGCTTTGCATTTCAATTTTTTTTCCTTCTCTCTCCTTAAATGCAGACTCAAAGGTCTGAAAGAAGAAAGATGGAAGGCAATTCTTGTGCTGCCTACTGGCCATAGTCTAGTTTTCTTTATATTACCTACACAGGCAGTCAGTTAAAATAATGTGATATTTTTCTTTTGCAGTGTTGGGATCTAGCTCTGCAAGCCTTTAATTATCTGTGTAAGTGGAGCCAGGACTGGGAGAGGGTGGAAAGAGCATCCATCCTTTCAGCTGATCTGTCCCTGAGAGCATTTAGCTCAGGTATTTTGAGCCTAGTGATAAAAAATAACCCCCTTTTGCATGTTTTTCCCAGTCCTCTCTGCTGCAAGACCATTAAGGCTCAGATCTCCTGAATTCCACAGGATCTAAATGGCCAGGCACATCTATAAGCACTTCATTGATGAAGGGCCCCAGCTTGGCCCAATGGTCACACCTTGCATAAAAGATGAATTCATAAATCTTCTTTAGAGCATCTGTATGTGGTAAATGATGTTCTTGACAGGGCTGATAAACCCCAGCACCAACTTCTGCTGGTTCAACTCCATGTTTAATGATGCACCCCACTCCAGCTTTTTATCACCTGTTATTTGTACACCTTCCCTTAGAGCAAGCATAGCAGGGAGTGCCTGGAGCAGAAGGTGCAGTGTCCTGCTCCTTCCCAGAGCTCTGGTGGGAATGTTCCAATTCTAAATAAAATGGGTCATTTCCAGCTTTGGGGTGAACTGCTCTCCCTGCTCACATCTTCCTCTAACCCACATCAGATGCCACAAAGGTGGACGAAGGGGCAGCCTCCAACATCAAATGGGAGACAAGAACAAAATCCTGTGCATTGTGTCAAGGATTCGTGGTTCTGATGCCTGGGCAATGGGAGGCTTTGCTGAATCGTGCTGTCAGTAGTGTTTAACGAGTATGGCAGTGGCATAATGTGTAAAAGGCCACAAGCAGGTTGGGACCCAGTGCACAGCAGCCCAAAGGAAGAAGGCTGATATCTCACTCTTGTGTTAGAGAAACCAGAGTTATGTTCTCAGGGGAGTCAGTCATGGGGCTGGGACAGACTGAGATATAATTATGGAATAATAATGCATGTTCTTTTCCCACCACTCCCCCCTTTCTAAATTAGCTGTCATGTCACTAAAAACGTTTCTGTGTTCCACAATCAGTCCACTTAACTGTAACAAAGCAGCGCAGATCTATCAAACTCACAATGAGCTCCACTAATGACCGCTGAAATTACCAAATCAGTCCTGCTTCCCAACACCCTGCCCTTCCCTCCGCACCCCTCGTCAATCAGAGCTCCGCTTGTGGCCCTGCTCGAGGGGAAACGATGGTGTCAGGCTCCAAATCCACGTCGCTTTGCCATGCAAAGCTGTTCTTCTGGATGCAGAGTGATGAGGTTGTTGGGATTGTGCCTTTTTTCACCGTGAGGCGGCTGCTGGATGCTGGGGGTGGCTCTAGGCAGGCACTGGAGGCATCGGAGAGAGAGCAGCAGAGGCACAGCCAGCAATGAAATACCAGCAGAGTGCATTGTTCCTGCTCCCTGATTATGAATTTAACTGCATTGCTAAGCACATCCTTTTTTTTTTTTTTTCCCCGTAACCGCTCCTCGGAAGTGCAATCTCGCTACTATTCAGATACAATGTGGCTTCTATTCTCTCTCCCAGTTTTAATTATGTGTCCGCCACTGCTCCTTCTCCAAGCTGGCGGTCTCTGAGATTCATAATTTCAGCCTGACACCATAGTAACCACTTAGTTTGATTCAAGACTCTAATGTCATCACTGGCTGGTCTTGAATAGAGCAGGGAGAGAGGGTGTAATTTGAAGGCAGCATCACATAGAAACTGCAATTATTTCTCCCTTTCGGAGGGAAATGTAAACAAAAGGTCATCGCTGGTCAGTGCTCTTCATTTCCATCCTCACACACTGACAAGCTGACTTTTTTGTTTATTATTTATTTCCTCACCCACTTACATGCCTCCACACCAACACTAGGAGCAGCAGCCAGTGCTAGTTATCACCCCTGTGTAGGGACATGACTACTCCACTGGGAGGACTCCTCTGGTGTTTGAAAATGGCCCCAGGCGGCTTTGGAAACCAGTCTAGTTCCCATTAAGAGACTGGAATGCACTGTCCCTGATGTGGCACACAGATACTGCAGCCCTTCTGCTACAGCCAGAGGCTACAACAGACAGTACACACCAGTGACAGACATCCCTGGCTTCTGCTGTCCTTGCATGGAAAGGTCTTGATTCAGATTCTCTTCTCATTCTTTTCTGCCTTCTCCCACACAGTTCCCACATAGAATTTCTTACACTGTTCCTCTTAAATTAAATATGTGAGTCTCTCCTCTGGAGATCAGACTCCATGACTCCAGGAATGACCCGAGAGCCCTCCTGTCCCCTGCCAGCTCAGAGGAACAGTCACACAGGCTCATACTGAAAGAGCTGCTGGGCAGCAGTGCCACAGCACAAGACACTTTCCCCAGGTCCATGGTTTGCCCCTTCTCTGGACACAACCTTTCTCTGATCCTACTGGGAATGGCAGAGACACATAAGATGAATATCAGAAAGACAGATGAATGTGTACTCACAAAAAAATGCAATTCACTCGACAGCATTCGCTGCAAATCCTGCTGCACTAAATGAAGCTTTCCTGCCTTCCCCCAATGGCTCAGTGATAGAAAGGAGTTAAGTGAAAATAAATGCTCATATCAAATCACAGGTATTGATTTTCTGAGCTAGTAAATGAAGGCACTTTATCTCCGATGGGAGATTGAATGTCTGTGTGCCACGCTTTGCTCCATTTTCATAAAAAGGAAGGCATGGTGGAATTATTTTACCTGGCTTCTCATAAAGTGTAGAGGGAGCAGATTCTCATGTCCATGACAAGGGGTATCAATCAGGAACAACGTCATCACAGTGATGGAGCCACTGAGGATTGACAATGGAATAGCAAGCCTGGAAGGCTGGTCCTGGGCATTGGCTCGTCCTTCAGCAGATGTGGCAGTGTCTTTCATGGGTCCCTGTAGTCCCCTTCCCTTTCCAGGTGATGGGGACGGGCAGTTCTCTGCAGTTTTTGCTTTGGTTTGCTAGAAGGTAATCTTACATCTAAATCATTTAATTCTACTGGCTGGTTTAAGATGAGAACAAGAGTTTCACTGCTACTTATGCCCTTTTTGAGCTCTAATGAGTTCTGAGCAGGATATGATATTAAAATTATAGGTACATTACATTTAATAATCTGCAGAAAGCCTTAAAGGGAGCTGTCCATGGCCTTGAGGAGTCGTTTAGAAGATCAAAGCTGACTGATGCAAAATAATTCATATAGACGGGAAGTCACACTCACAAAGGTCCTTGGAAACACAACCTTTTTTTGACCAGGTTCACCTACACAGGCATGACTAAAAGTGAAAGAGCTAAATTTCTGCATCTGAGATCTACAGATCTGTGTTCAAACCTTCTGTCTTATCTGGCAGTTACCCATCTTATCAGGCAGATCTCTGGCACTAGCAATCCATCTCTGCAGCCCTCCACCCATTTCACTATGCAGCCAGACCTGATGTATTTTGCTGCCGATATTTTTCAAAGTGAAAGAGATCAAATATATAAAAATAGATACAAAGAAACAAGCCATTAAAAAGCAGACCCCATGCTTTTGCAGAACATAGACTGTTCGGGTATAAAATTGTGCTGCTAAAAAAACCCCCTGCATTTTCACTCCCTGCCTTTCGTGGCCTTGCACACCAAGATAAATCAGAGAGGGTCCAGTTTAATCCACTGACAGGGAGAAATGAAATGACAGGTGGATTTCATCCAGGAGTGATTTTTGCATGGGTGAGGGATGATTAAGAGAGACACTCATGTCCCTGACTTGGAGCCTGGCTGCCTTTTATGTCCCCATAGTACGCAATGGAGAGCCAATCTGGAATCACTGTCTCCAGGGACACAACCACTGACCTTAAATTCTGAGGCTTCTCTGTGTCCTCAACTTGAAGAGACCTGGGATGATATTCAGAGTTTAAGAGAGGATTGGCATGGCCCAATGCTAGTGCTCTGTCCAACCCTAGCCTTAAAATTTCTGCTGAAGTCTGAGGGAACAGGACCAAAATCAAGTCCATCACTTTGGTGGAGACAAGCTCGTTTGTACCATTGTGGATTTCCATAGGGCAATAGGAGAGAAAATTGTCTCTTGATAATTACTGGTTGAATCTGAGAGGTGGGAAGGGGCAGTATTTGTCTAAAGAAGTGACAATGTTTACTTTGCTGGGAAGGAAACCTACAGTATATGGGAAGCTGATCAAAACTTCTGTCCCTGTCAGCCCTTCTTCCACGAGCCATTGAACGTGGCCCTGTAGGGCAGTGCTGTCATGATGTCAGGCTCCCACGGTGGTCTTTGCTGTGCAGTTGCAAAGCAGCACTGAGATAATAAAAGAAATGGTTTTGTGACAGCATCCTTTGAAATTTACTTTATTATTTCTCAGTTATTGTACCTCCTCAAGGTGGTATGTGAAATCTTCCAGGAGCCCAGATCTGCTCAGGGAGGTGGGCACTTGAAATAAATAAATGGAACAAGGTACTCTTTTATAGATCTCAATCGAAGCATTCAAGTCACTTTTGTCAGAGTCATGGGGCAAATAGGTGAGAATTCCTTTTTATTCCCAGTGGGAGGGTTGAACATAAAGCCTGATCATTCTGTTTTGGTAGGGCTTTGATTTTCATGATGACAATCATTTTATACCACCAAGATTTTTTAGGCTCTCTTTGCAACTGGTTGTGGGTTTGGGGTTTTTTGAGGGGGAGAAGAGGGATTGTTTTAGGGGGCTGGGGGGCTTTTTTGTAGTGGAGGAAGAAGACATGCTACTTTTTATTATTATCCCTCCCACTCACTTGTCTGAGGCATCTTTTTCAATAGTCTTCTTACTGCAACAAGCAGAAACACCACCCTGGTCAACCTTTCCACAGAGTGCAAACATCAATTCTCTCTTACTAAGCTGAAGCTAAAATGCTCATAAAACAGTTTTAACAAACCGTTAAAAAGAAGAAAGCATCCACGCTGTGGTGGAAAACATAAAATGCAGTAATTGTCCTAACCTTCAAGAAAGAATGCCTCGGGGGGGGCGGGGAGCCTTTTTCCTTCCTGTGGCAAATTTCCAGAAGACTCCAGGAGACCTCACTTCACCAATATATATTTATTTTTAGGCACAAAATCACCTTTATTTCCCTTGATTCCTGTGAATTTGTTCCAAAGGCAGAGAAGAGAATCTAAAACATTTCCCTTCCCACTTTCCTGCACATGCTAGCCCTATCTCACATTGCTGCTCTTTTTTGAGTGCTTTCTGAATCTGATTTATTTGCAGTCTCACAAAGGAAAAAAAACGGTCTTCCTTTCATGTCTACACAGCAACAAGAGAGAGAACTGGAGCATGTGTAGACATATAGGGTGAATTAATCTGATTAAATTCAGGCTTCTAAGTTTAAGCTAGTCACCCAAAGCTCCTTTCATGCAGTAGACAGACATCTCATCAATATACAGTCAATGGAGCCAGAGGTGTAATTTATATCATTCCAAAGGAGATGCCTAAAGTAGGTCACATGAATCACACCCTTGAGAGCTTTTTTCTCCCCATTGACTGGAGAAGGATCCCACCGTGACTAAACCACTTGTAGATACTGAAACCAATGTTGACTGAGTGGCTCCTCTCCGTTGCACAGTGCCACTCCATGCCTTCGAATGCCTGTGTGAGCCACTCTTCTCCCCTGACATCTCTGATGCTGAGGGTTTGCTGTTGTCCTGACTTACTCCAGGAAAGTAAGGCAGGTCCAGCTATGGAGATACAGGGATAAAGGCACAGGTCTCACTGAGGGACACTGATGCAGCCTAGAAGAGCATGTAGAGCAGGGTAGAGCAATATGGAAAAGAAGGTGCCCTAATGACATTGTTATCCTGATCCTGGATACACCAGTGAGCCCTGCGCAGGACAGCATAGCTTTATAGAGCAGTGCTCTGAAAGCATCTTTTGGCAATCAGACATGACCTATGGAAGTCCTCACTTACCATCATCATCATAATTATCATTATCATCATCATCATCATCATCATACCTGGAGAACCCAAGAGGCAGAGAAAGAAGATGGCAACATGATTGAATCACGAGAATATAGGAGCTCAACCTTTTTTCTCTGCTATGGAATGCAATTCACTACCTCTGTGACTCCATTTCCCTCCTGTGGCAAAGAAATAAATGTCTCTTCTTTCTCCCTCCTCAGGTTTATCTCTTGGATCTTGAATTTCTTATCATCTTACTAGTTGACAGGGGATGAAGGTATAAACCCATCCAGGCCCAGTGAGCTGTTGATCTCTGGACTTGATACACAGCTTTAGTCCAAATAGCAATAGCATTAGTATTTGGAGATGGGGGAAGCAATTGCGAGCTTAGCTGGGAATGTGAAATGGGTTCACTTGGTCATTTTGTTGGAGAAAAGGTGTTTTTCCTTTCTCTGCCAGGAGATTCTTTAACTGACCTTTAGATTAAAAAAATACTGAGACAAACAAACAAAAAAGAGAAGAGAAGAGAAGAGAAGAGAAGAGAAGAGAAGAGAAGAGAAAAGAAAAGAAAAGAAAAGAAAAAAGAAAAGAAAAGAAAAGAGAAAAAAAGAGAAAAAAAAAAAAGAAGAAAACCACCCAAACTTAAGATAGACAGCGTGAAAACAGAGCTGTGAAATGCACACCAGTCTGCTCAGGTCTAACTAGAAGCCCTCAAAGCAGAATCCAAAAGTTATTCGTGAGATTTTGATGCCAAGTGAAGAGAACTTTTTAAAGAAAAGGGAAGAAACCTGTTGCAGTCAGAACAAGTCAGTGCTTCACACAGCTGTTTTCATGAATCCAGAACGACAGTCCATACATTATTTAAACTATCCAATTTATTGAACAGCTCAAACAGGTTCTCTCTACAGCAGTCAGAGTTGACAAGGGCTCACAGAAAACTTTGCAAGACATTCTGCTTTCCCTCAGTTCTGCTGCAGCGATGGCAAGTTCTGCTCCCTTGCCTGGATCATTTGCATGTATAAACACCTTCCTCCCATCACCTCTCTCCTGCCTCAGAGCAGAACCTCTGGTGTTAGCAAGAGTCACCTGTGCTTCTTCAGAGAGAGGTGATGTAGAGCTTCATGGCCCCAGGCCAGCGCCTTCATATGCAGTAATGACTCTACTGGCAACATCACAGCACCGGTATAACAGACAGCACAGGAAAAGATGAGCCTTTAATAACATCTATTCAGAGATCTGTTGGAACTGAAATAGCAGACATTAGCTGCAAGGCAAGTGCTCTCCCATCCATGGGTTTCAAGAGAAAACTGTGTTTAAAATCCTTTCCAACACTCCCAGTGAACCAACCACCCTTGGGGATCAGAAAGATGCATATGCCATAAAAGAAGTTAGAAGCCCACATGTTTCCAGGTAAAACCCACACAGGTAGGTCTCTTACAAGCTGTGAAACTGGGAAGAAAACCAAGCTTTTTCACCCTTCAAATAATCCTTGTTTTTCAGCCTGCGCTTGAATGAAAGTTTGTATCTTCAGTTGAGGGATCCCAACAAGCTCTTGTTCTTTTCCTTAGAAACAATCCTTTGCCTCTCCAAGATTTTCTCACATCTGAGTCACAAAGTTTTGTGTTTATGTTGGAAATGTGTGTGAGCAGATCTTCCCTAACTAGCAGGGCATTGGCAAGAAGCAGCTGAACAGGAACATGCTCCATGCACAGACACGCTCAATGGACCCAGCACAGCTAGTTATAAATCTAATAAACTGGCAAGCACTGCAAGCCTTATGCTGCCCATAAATAATTCACTGCCAGCGTGCTTGTAGGAACAGCACCTTCTGCATAGTCCACGGGAAAGTCTAACAGGTACCAAGCCCTGCTGACTCCAGTAATTGATCCTGTTTATTGCTGCAGTGCCAAAGGGCCAACGCAGAATGAGCCCCCTTTGGGCTAAGCACTGCATGCACACAGACTCTTGGGTTTAAAAGGACTTTAGGAGGGGAAGTCTCTGGTATGTTAGCTCAGCCCCAGGACTGTCAAGACACAAAATTTCTTTCCTCTCCAAGAAACAGCAATAGCTTTTAGGCAAAATTCTCTGCTTTGTGTTAGAAATAGACCCCAGCTGCTGAGTGTGGAGTCTGATAAGGACGTGAATGTCTCAAGCTCTAAAGGATTTGTATGAGTTTGACTTACTACACTGGTCTCTGCAGCATGTTTCACCCCAGTGGGAGGAAGTGGCTGAGCAGGGACAAAGATTTTGCCCCTTCTGAGGGACCTGGGGTGTGATGAAGGTCTTGGGAGGGGATCTGAGTGGACCAGCACCAAGGCAATGTGCAGAGTGGGGAAGAGGATGTAGTTGTAAGAAGGTGTTCTCCATCATGGTTACAGACCAGAGTGAGCCATGTAACAAGGAGAGGGGAATCTCCACTGCCAGGAGCTTCCAAATTCAGAGAAGGCAAACTCAGCAGCAGAAATTTCCTTTTCCTTGTCTCCTTTATTGCATGAGGACTTCTGGTTTGTGGCAGAAAGAGCCGAGGTGACAAAAAACAATGACTCCTGTTAGGATTGAGTGAATCTGACAGGTTTAATGTCAGCAAGGGGCAGAGACCAGGCTCTGCAGTGTGATGAAAGGGATGTCTTGAGGGCACACTGGCATATCTGAACACGGGGCTTTGGGACACACCAGAAGGCACCAGGGATGTCAACAGAGCAAAGGGCACCAAGGTGCCCACGGCTGAGCCGGCCACATGCCACCCAGGGATGCTCTGTCCCTTCCTCCTGGTCAGCTGGCCACTGGGTTCCATTGCCAGGGGCAGGTTCCGTGTCAACAGTCCCTGGGGATTTATTGCCAGGGGCAGCTGGTGTGTTACGGGGGTAATGTACAGTTACTTCATAACTGACACTGCAGTGCACGTGGCCAGTGCAGCGGTGGCCCCTAGCCCACAGTGTCCATCAGGACAAAACAGGAGAACAGAGCTGGTGAAAGGCCATGTGCATAGCCAACCCCACATCTTGCCCCATAGTGACGATGCATTTGTGGAAGCTTCTCTAGTCCCCATCCATAGGATGGCAGAGAGACTCCTTGCCTGCTCAGGGGTAGCCCTGGAGGAGGATGGGGCTGCCCAGGAGAGCAGCTCTCCAGTGGAGCCCCATGATGTGACTGCAGAGCAGCCACTTCAGCCTGGTGAGTGAGGGGCCCTGCTGGGCTGGGCAGGGCTGGGGACCTTGTGCAATGCCAGGATCCCATTTCCCCAGCACGCTGGGAACAGGGGACCCAGAAAGGCACTCTCCAGCTGGGTCAGGGAAGGGGGAAGAGGGATGGGCAGAGAGCAGATGTCCTCCCTCTGCTCTCTCCTGTTGCCAGACCCTCTGCAGCCCTCCCTGCTCTCCCCTGCATTAGATGACAGCTGGCTGCCATTTTATAAAACAAAGCAGGAAGCCATGGATTTCCTCCAGGCCTTTGTCAGGAGCCCCTACCAGGTAACCGTGGCCAGTTCAAAGGCTGCTGTGCCTGTCCAGTTTGCTGGCCAGGCAGAGCTGCTGTTCCCATAGGGCACTGCACCCCAGGGCTCCGGTCCTGCTGGCTGAAGGTCCCGCTCTCATGCTCCCTGGTTGTCTCTCTGTCCCTTGTCTGCCAGGGCGAGTATGACAAAAGGATGTTCCTGCAGAACATCATCAGTGTGTGCAGAAATGCCTTGGACACTGACTTGTTACAGGGCCTGGAAGTCTTCTTCCAAAATAACAACCTGGCAGATAAGGTCAAGGTGAGGGGACACCTGGCACTCTGGGAAAGAGGGCAAGGCCACCTGGCACTGCCACACTGCAAGGGCAGCGCTTGGGCAGGGCTGGTGGCATGGGGTGCCAAGTCCCAGCCCGGTTGTCCTCTGCAGATGATGCTGGAAGAGGAGCCCTGGCACTGCCTGCACTCCCCTGTGAGGGAGCTCACCATGCGTGCCATCGCTGCATTGAGGTACCTGCTCAACCCTCCTGGGCACCCCTGCCCTGAGCTCTGTGCCCACCTGCCCAGCCCTCCCAGGGACTGCTGCCCCAGAGCTCTGTGCCCACCAGCAAACAGCCTCGAGGTGCTGCTCCCAGCACCAGCCTCCAACTGGCTCCTCTCTCTCTCTGCAGCTCTGTAGGGACAGTGCTGGAGGGCAAAAGGAGAAGCCTCCTTGAAGTCTGCATCTCCAGGTTGTTCTGGCTTCCTCCATATGAGGAAACGAGGGAAGGAAACAAATTCTACCAGCCAGTAAGTGCTGGATGAGCTGCAGGAGTCCCCAGTCCCTCTCAGCTGCTCCCTGGCCACCCCATGCTGCCCCATGACCAGGGATTCAAGGCAGGGCAGGGTTTCAGCTTTGCTTTGCCACCCTGCTTCCTCCATCCCCTTTCTGTGGTCCGGCCACATCCAAAACCACAGGCTGCTGTGCTGCAGCAGGCTGCCTGCCCCTGGAGCTCTCCCAGGCAACTCGGGCATCTTCCTCTGGCGCTGGGAGTTCACATTAGCCTCCTGGGTGGGAGGGACAGCAGAATCACCACCACTACTCTCTGTCTTCCTTGCAGACCTTTTTTGCCATGGATGACATGCTGCACGCAATGGCGTTCCAATCTCCTTCCTCTGTAGCTGTCGAGGAGCTGCAGCACATCTTGGAGGTCTGGCCTGTTCAAACAGTGGGTGTTCCAGGGCTGTTCCTCGCCCTGGAGGGGAAGGATTGCCCGCTTCTGGGTGGGTGATCCCCAGCCCCGAGCCATGCAGGCAGAGCCTGCTGCAGGGAGGGTGCTCACCTTCCCTGGGGAAGCAGGGGCTGGCACCAGGCTCCTCCGGAGTGCAGTGGCGGCAGAGGATGGCAGCTGCCTGGCCGCAAGATTGGCCCGGGGCCTTTGTCCCAGGGCTGAGAGGACCCCAGGGGCAGGAGACCCCCAAGATTTTGCTGAGGGTCAGAGGAAGCCTTGAGGGCCAGTGTGAGCCCAGCCCAGGAGTGGAGCCACACTGCTGCTGCTGGAGTTGGTGTCTGCTCTCTTCTCAGGTGCTGCTGGACCTCACCAACTCTGAGAACACAGCTGTGCAGGAGAGGGCCCTAGGCAGGATCCAAAGGCTGAGCCGTTCACTGGTCAACTTTTCCATAAAGGATGTAAGGACCCTGCACCCTCCAGCCAGGCCATGCCCTGCTCCCTGCAGCTCTCCTTGCAGGGCTGCTGCCCAGCTGGCTGCTCCTGGATCCAGCCCTGGGCACACCTTGGGGGCAGGGTTCTGGCGCCAGCCGCCTGCCTCAGCCCTTTTACTGTTCTGCCTCCCTCACCCAGGCCCAGCAAGGTGAGATCATAGAAACCCAGATCCCCATCCTGGGACAGCTGCTGGTGCATCTCCTCCGTTTCCAGCTCTCCAAGGGAAAGACTAGATACTCAGCTTTGAAGGCTTTTTATAACATCTGTGATTTCATTGGCATGGAAAAAAGTAAGAGCTATTGAGGAGGGCTTCATCACTCCTCAGACGTATTCCCAATGGCTCTGCTTCTCTTCCTGACTGCCTTTGCCCCTCCAGCTGCTTCCTGGAGCACCCCAGCTCTCAATTACTGTAGCAGCCAAGTGCTTTCCATGTGTTCACACCCTGTTCTCTGCTGCTCACCCTCCCTGCGTCTTTCCCCACCCTGAATTCCACTGGGTTGGGGACTTCCCAAGCCAAAGCTGTCATTGATCACTGTGACCATGGATGCCCCCCACAAAATCTCCTTGCCCACACCATCCTGCTCCCTCAGAGCAGATCTTGGTATGGTTTGGGAAGCAAAAGCTGCTGACTGGTTCTCCTGCGCTTCCCCCACCCTTTAGGGAGGATGTCAGATCCTACCGATAGAGGACACCTGCAAGTATCCCTTTCACTCTCTTGCAGTGGTACCACTTTGTCAGTGCCCAGATCAAGGTAATGAGTTCCCCCCTGGATGGGACTCTGCTCCAGGACATCAACAGGGGCCTTGTGCATGCAAAGGGACCCTGAATAAATGGGGATGTCCCTGGTGAGAGGGTTTCTGCTGTCGCTGAGCAGGGACACTCTGGTGTCCCGCCACAGCTCCAACCCTCCTGGAGACAAGATTCTCTGGAGGGCCATCATCCCATGCCTGTGAGCCCTCCTCATCCTCCCCTGTGCAGGAACTGCAGCCAGTGCTGCCAGCTTTCCTGTGGGCGCTGTCAGCAGCACCGCCAGGGCTTCTTTTTGCTGCCCAGCCAAGTGGCACCGTGGGGGCACTCAGTGTGACAGGTCTTTGCTCCCTTCCTTCCTGCCACAGGCCTTGGAAACATACTTCACACCTTGGGAGAAGACAGACATCATCCTTTCGGCCATTGAGGCCATGAGGGACTCCAAAACCTTTGACCATCAGGCAGCAAGGAACTTCCTGGACGTGGCCATGAGTTCCCCTGAACTGTGGCTGACGGATGTAAGTGCCTGGATTGCCCTGCCCTTCACTCTGTCAGGCCATGTCCCTCCTGCCTCCCTCTATTGCAAATCCAGGAATCTCGTGCCCCTGAAGCCACAGCTGCAGGCAGCCAAGAGGGCTGGGAAGGGCAGCTGAAGACAAGGCTGTGTCCCCTCCAGGTGCCAAGCATTGTGCGAGGCATCCGTGCATGCCTGGAGCACACCAGCCCAGCATCAGATGTGCAGAGCCTGCACACCCTGCTTGGTGTGCTGGCTCGCGAGTCCCCCAGCGAACTGCTATGCAGCATGTTGACCTCCGTGGCACCACATGACAGGTATCAGCCCCAGCAGCCCCGAGGGAAAGGGGAGAGACCCCGAAATGTGGCCTGGCTGTGCGCACCTGGGCACGGGGCCATGGCTGAGGCAGCCCTGCTGATGCAGCACTGTGTTTGCAGCACCTCCCTGGCCATGTGGGACGTGATGTATTCTCAGAACAACATCAGGTCCAAGTTCTGGACGGAGCTGCAGGGAAGCATTCACTCCCAGGAGCAGCAGGACTGCGAGCTGTTCAGCCCCACTGTGCTGTATGCCATCAGAGTTTATAAGGTGGTAAGTGACCTGCCCTGGCTCACCGTGGGGACAGGAGACACTCGTCACACGTGTCCTGCCTCCTCTGTGCCAGCTCTTGCTCTCCAGTCACTCCTCAGAGACTGCCAGTGCTCAGAGGCCAGGAGGAGCCTGCAAAGACCCCGTGGGGTGCATGGACAGGGCTGTCCACAGGATGGGCACCTGGCCCCAGCGCCCTCACCTGGAGCTGCCTGAGGGGAGCAGGAGCCTCACAACTCTGCCAGCCGCTCACCACCACCACCACCTTTGTTTCAGATGCTGAACCCCATCGACACCGAAATCCTTGAACTACTCCAGGAGAACCGGATGAGCCCAAAGCTGGAATGTCTCTCACTGCTACTTGCGGGTCTCAGCACCACCTTGGAGAGTCCTGAGAAGGTGAGCAAGGCGTTGAGTTGAGCCACACTGGCCAGAGAGGTGGCTTGGCCTCAGGTGGGCATCAGGAGTGGGGTGGCGGTTCCCAACACCCTCCCTGCCGTGGACAGGGCTGGTGGGTGCCCGGGAGCTTTCCAGGCCTGTAGGGTTACCAATCCATTGTCATGATCAGCAAAGGGGGGCGATCTAGCTGAGGACTGGGAGTTTTTGCTCTCCTGCCCTCCTCTCCCTGCTCTCCCTGCTCTCCCTGCTCTGCCCTTCCCTGCTCCCCACATATCTGGCTGCTGCCAGGTGGCCTTTGACTGCCTCACCAAGAGGAAACTCTGTGCTTCATCCAGGCAAGAAGACTTCAGTTCCTGCTGCCAGATGTTGTGGAGCACCTGCAGTGCCCTGACAAAGCCATCAGGATGAAGGCCCTGCGGGTGTTCCAAAATGTGGTGCATCACACAGAGAGCAAGGAGGCCAGCAGCATCGCTGTGCAGCTCTCAGAGCGGCTCCTGCCACTCTTTGATGATGTATGGACACTCAAACCACCACCTTCTGCCCTCCTCCAGCCCTTCAGGGATGTTCTCTGCCTCTGGGAAACCTGTGCTGGACTTCTTGCTCATCGTGTCCTCCCCTCCCTCCCAGGAGTGCAGCGAGCTGCAAGAGTGCTCCATCCACCTCTTCGAACACCTGCTGGAGTCTCTGGTGGGCAGGGACAAGAAGAGAATGAAGAAGAAAGCACGGAGGGGACTGGTGCCGCTGCTGCTCCACATGAATGAGCAGACCCAGAGTGTGGCCCAGGTGAGGGGCTCAAAGATGGGCAGTGGTGACCCTATGGAGGTGGTCTTGGTGTTGTGGGCAAGGGCTGCTGGCCCACACTTGCCCTACCTGGCCCAGCAGCCTGTGCCCAGGCCTGAAGGCACCAAAAGGCTTCCCAGATTTCCCTGCAGGGCTTTGAGACCCTGCCCTTGCCCACCAGGGCCGTGCCCAAGAGTCTCCTAGGTGTTCTGGCCAGGATACATCCCAGGTCCTGAAGGCAGGATGAGCCCAGGCCTCGGACCTCTGCCCACCTGGACCTGAGGTGGTCCTGGCTGTGGGATGCCTACCAGGGTCTCTGGGACTGCAGCCTGGCCAAGAGGAGGGGGACTTCAGATGCCCTTCCCCAGCCCTGGGGCCATGTCCCATTGTCTGCTGCTCGGCAGGTCTCCAGGAAAGCCCTCCTTGCCGTGGCTGGGATCCTGCAGTGGGGAGAGCTCAAGAAGCCGATCCAAGCACAGCACCTGTGGGAGATCACAGAGCGCCTGGTGAGAATAACCTTGGAACCCCAGGCTCCCCTGCCTGCAGCCAGCCCCAAGAGCTCCCCTCTGGGCACCTCCTCTCTTCCCAAGGGTTCTGAGGGAGTCCTCAGCACACCTGGCTCCTGGCAGATGCACAGAGGCATCTCAGGGCCCTCGGAGGCCGCTCTGCCTATGGCTGTTCTCTTCCCATGGAAGATGGGAATATCCTGGGCGGGAAGGGGAGCACCAGGAAGGGGGACTGCTCTGGCCAGCTGGGGAGGGCCCATGTCAGCCCCGTGCCCTTGTGCTCTCTGCAGCTGGCAAAGGACAGGAGCAGGGCGGAAGAGTACCTGCAGCAGAGCCTGCCATACCTGAAGGACCCTCAGGCCACCATGCGAGAGGTGGCCATCAGGTTCATCGGTGAGCCCCAGGGTCCCTGTCTGGGCAGCCCAGCCCCCAGCCCTCAGCCCTGGGCAGGCCTCCCTCTGCCACCCCTGCCCATGCAGGTGGGCTTGGTGGCTGCCTCACTCAGTGCCACCCCCTGGCCTACTGGTGCTTCCTGGATGGTTGGTCCCTGGTGAGGGGGAGAGCAGGGCTGGGGACGAAGGGCATGGCAGAGCTCTCTGCCCAGGATTGACCGTGCGGCAGCTGCGGGACCGGAGCAGGGAGACACTGGATGAGATCGAGAGGGGTGAGTGGGGCCAATGGGCTGGGGGGAAGCAGGAGGGGGTCTCTGCAGACACGGGGGTTCATCTCTGCTCTTTTGTTTGGTCACAGCCTTTCTGGCCGTGGCCATGGTGGACCCCGAGCGCTCCATCCGCTGCCTGGCAGACCAGACCGTCCTGGTGCTGAGGGTTCTCAGTCCACAGCGAAGACCCAGAGGGATCCTGCGAGTGCTGCGCTGCCACTGAGCCTGGCACACGGGTCACTTTCCTTGAGGACCCAGGGAATTAGATTAGATTAGATTAGATTAGATTTGCAGTGATTTTAATAAAATTGTTGTAAATACGTGATTGAATAAGGCCAGGCCTGGCAGTGCCTAGGGCATGCTGAGCAACCCACGTCCTTCCCGGTCTTCCCCCTCCATTCCTCCAGTCCCTGGCTGCTTGGACACTGACTCCTCACTGAGCTCCTCATGAGCTGGAGATCTGTGTAGCGTCAGATTTGGAGTGCAGGGTGCTGAGATTTCTAACCCAAAGTATACCTGCACCGCCTTCAGTAAGGACCTGCTTCTCTTTGGACCACATGTTGGGTAGTGCTCAGGTCTGTGGATCCTGTCCATTCAAGCAACATGAAACCAGCCTTGGTTTGGGGCAGTGAGGTTCCTCCAGGACCGAGGGGGCATTTGAGGGAGACATGATTCCTCTCCCTGTGCTCAGCCACGCATCCCTGGGGCTCACCAGGTTCATGCTCTCCTCTCTGCAGTCATGAACACAGCCTTTGGGCTGCTGCCAGAACAAGTCCCCAAGAACTCTGCCTTAGCCCACTCCTCTTACTTACAGAAGTTTCTGCCACAGAATTGCCTTCCCAAAACCTCCTGCCTGCCCATCAGGCATTAAACTCAGATGATCTCTACCCAGGGCAAACCGAGAAGCTCAGGCTGGAAAGCAGGAGGTACAATAGAGGATGCAGGTAGAAGGCCGAATCAATGACTTTAAGAGAAAAACTACAATCACACCCCATGCTGTCACCAAAAAAAAGCTGTATCTCAGATAACAGAGCAGAGAATCACACTTTTTTTCCACCAGACAATGACTTAAACTGATCTAGTATAGGAAGTCATCTTGACTAATCCTAATTTTATAGAATCTAATGGCCATCGCTTAGCTGTGATCACACTTTACCCAGTGTGTGAAAGAGACACAGGTCGAGTTAGGGTGGATACAAAGGCAAGTGAGAGATTAGCTGCTTTACAGCTGTTGAAAATGAGGCAGGGAAGAGGGTGAAGGGGAATAAACCCACCCTGATTGAGCAAGGCAGCTCCTTAGCACATCACAAACTGCATGAATGGATCCTGAGCGCTGCAGAGATCTTCGCTCTGTACTGGTTTTTAAAGATTACTCTTCCTGTAATCTGCCTTTTAGATGGCCCACAACAAAAGGCCTCTGATTAAGCACTTCTTTTGCTTTGTTACACTTCTGCGTGAAATTGGTGCTCCTGAAAATAAAATAACTGAATAAAAATGAAAAGAGACAGGACTGGTTGCAGGCTCACAGTGCTGGAGGCTCCTCAGTGTCTGGTCCAAAGCTGTTGGAATTTTAGCCATAACTCATTCTGGGTCCAATGCAACATTTTACTCAACCAGAAATAAATAATTTAATTTAAGGTTTTGGGAAACTTATTGTAGCTCTATGAAACATTCATATAAAAAACCCACTTAGATTACTTTTTTCCTACTTTGAGGAAAACTTTTTAAGTACTTTAAAACAGAACCCATTCACCAAAACAGACAAAGCTGCAAAATTATTTGGCTAACTCATGCCTGCAATTCAATAAAATGCTTATGAGCTACTCCATACAGCTTTACTATCAAAGGAAAGTAAGCTTCTCATTTAAGTTTCTTTTTCCAGTGGGATTTTACAGAGCTTAGAAGAGACTTTTTTTTCTAATTTTCTTTAAAAATGATCCAAGAATTATAAGGGTCGTGGTGGCTGCAGGGGGAACAAGCAAATTAAACTTACTAAAACCAAAACCAGCAAACACAGCAACGTTTCCCCAACGCTTTCCCTGCACTTGGAGAAAGGAAAGATCAAATTGAACACCACAGTGCACAGGGAGCCCATCTCCTCTCCCTTCAGCAATCCAATGCTCGTTTTTCCATCAGTGAGGACATGCTTCCCAGCCATCACAGCCTGTACTGATCCACAGCCGTTTAGCAATCCAGGCCACACACACAGCTTCAGCTCAAAGCTCTGAGTTTTTGCTTTCCCTTAGGACAAGTGAAACGCTGCATTACACAAATGTAGTACAAGCAAGTGGCATCTCTGCTGAACGGCATGGACGATGCTTGCAGGGCACACGCATGGCTGGAAAGTTAAGTCCTGAAGCGATGAAGTGACAAAGTGAGGAAGGATAGGGAGAGGAACTCCTCTTTCCTCCGTGATGGCCATTGTGCTCTGGTAGGGAGGAGAGGCATTTTTTAACTCATGGAATATAAACTGCCTATAAAATAGTGTTGCTAAAGGGTGGAAGATAACGTGTCTGAACATCTCTCAGAACTCTGCTTTTGGGAGGGCTTGTTGGCACGGTGGCAGTGGAGGGGATGGAGTAGAGGGAGTTCAGTCCCAGAAAGCACATCTGCAGTGCCAGGCACAGACACCTGAGCCAGCAAGGGGATCAATGTCCCCATGGCTTGTCAAGATAAAATCCTCAGCTTGGTAAGCAAGGCAATGCCTGTCACATACAGCCGAATGAGTTAGTCTTTCTAACTCCTTCCCTCTAAAAAAGTGATTCCACAGGTCCCAAGTCGCCAAGCAGAGGTAACCTGGATTGCAGGGTATTGCTGGTACAACTGCACATGAGGTAAATCCTCTTTAGAGGTCTTTTGCTGCCTGGGAGAATTGGTTCTCCTTCATCTCAGAGGGAATTTTTTACAAGTCCTGGATCCATTAGCAGTCCAAACACACATCTGGTTTTTTTGGCTCCACCCAGTTCTCATCCAGGGAACTGAACAAAAATTTTGATTAATGAAGAGTTCAAAGTCTGGATTAGCCATTTGTTCCAACTGGTTCCTGAATTAAGCAGCCAGACTGGGAAGTCAGAAGCATCTCCATGAGCAACTGGCCAAGACCCTGTACCTGTAAATCTGACAGGCTGAATTCTGCTCTTCTTTGCTCGCCTGCATACACACCTGAAAAGGTCAGGGAAATCACTTCATCCTGACAACTGGAGCAGCAGGCAAAAGCAGAGACACCTGAAAGACCCCTGTGTTTTTCAAGTTTATACATTGCTGTTCCAAGGGAGGAGTGTATTTCTTCTCAGCCCCAGAGACCTGAAGATTCAACAATGTCCATACAGATGTCAGAACAAACCTCTCCTTCCTATCTCCTTGAACAAACCTCTCCTTCCTATCTCCTTGAGATCTCAAACAGCTGCTTCAATATTCCTTTAAACAAAAGGGCAGTTGGTGTTCCAGATGTTTTACTTGCAACTGAATGATTTTTTTTGTCCCTTCAGCATCCATCCCCATGCTTCTTTTTTGCAATTCTGTTACCTAATTTGCAAGAGCAAATTGCATGAGTACAACATTTTGCCTTTCACCTCTGCCCCATTACTCATTAGATGTACAATTTTCAAAGTAGATATCCCAGGGACAGAAGCAGGAGGTAGCTGAAGATTTTGCTTTTGGGGGCAGGCTCTGCTGATAATTCTTCAATTGAGGGAGATTATTAAAGCAGTAGGAAACCTGAAGTTTTAATGATTCAACTCCTTTCCTATCAGCCCTTGAACAAACAGTGAAAGAGAGCCATGATTTGCCCTGAGAAGAAGGCAATTAGATAAAGCAGGATGCACGAGTGTTTGATAAACTCTTCCCTCAACTCTTCCCTTGATGGTTGTTTCAAAATGTGCATATAAGCTTGGTGTTCCCACCAAAAAGAAGCATTTCCAAGGGTCCCTATCAGAACAGGGGAGAAGGAAGGTGGGAGGCAAGAACAAGGAGTTGAGTTGTCCAAACTGAGCCTGCAGAGCCACACGTTATGTGCTACCCCCTTTCAAGATGTCCAAGTTCTGCTTGCCCTGGGATGCTGTGCCACAAAACTTCAGACGTAGCTGTCGCCAGAGCCCTGAGCTGGAGCATCACAGCCCCTTGATCCCAGCTCCACTGCAGTAAATGTTTGGGGAGGGCTGACTCCTTGCTCCTTCCAATGCACAAATATCCCCGACCACACCTCTGGGGAGAGAGGAAATTGTCAGCCAAGCAAATTGCTTTTTGGATTGTTTTTTGTCCCATTGTGAGAGCTTCACTTTAGGAGCTACCATGGGAAGGGGTGACATGATCAGGTGAAAACCCAACATCCCAGAGGTTGCTGCAGGGGCACAATATATATTAATAAACTAATTCCTTGCAGCTGAGGCAGAAGCACGGAGCAGCCACTGATTCTTCAGAAGACTATAGATTTTTGATGAAGCAGTGTGGAGAAAAAGACCTATTTTATACCTAAATAATAAAAATAATAAAGGGAGGCAAATAAATAAATAAGTAAATTCTGCTTGATAAATGCATTATTAGCTGTAGTAGGAGCAATTACTAGAAGAATGGGAAGTGACAGCTGCACGTCCCAGATAGCCAAAGCACAAAAGGGGAATTTTAGACAAATGTCCTTCAGATAATGGACTTGTTTCTCATCTGCTTTGGGGAGGGAGGTGGGAGATATGGGAAGCGTTAACAGGCTGTGCGTCACATAGGGAGCAGAGATGCTGCAGGAATAATTTAGCTTATTTTTTTCTTTGCTGGTGCATCTGACTTCATATTTATTTAAAGCAATGTGGGTTTCTCCGTCCTCACCCTCCTTGCCCAGAGCTATTCCCAGAAAGAGAAGGAAAAGAGGGTGCTGGGACTACCTTCTCTATAAGCATGTGGAAGCTCAGATTAATAAGCGAGTGAAGTGACCTCTGGGAATGGGATCACTGGCTCTGGGAGTGTCCATGCTGGGGGGCAATGGAACCTTGATGGCAGCAGCCCAACAGAAACAATCCAGAGACTGTTCCTAGGAGGCCGCTTCCTCCAGATACCTCAGGGACTCCCAGAAGTAAGGTCTGCCCATGGGTATCCATTCACCAGGCTCTTTGCCTTGCCTGGTCAGCCATCCCAGCACATGAAATCCTCTCTCCCCTTAGCATAGTCTGAGTCTATTGCCCAGAGGAATACATCTCAACACAGCAGCTCAACAGCCCTGGTGGGCCAAACCAGCATCTTTTCCACTGCCACCCCTTCGATATTTGTGAGCCCTGTGTCGCCTGACCTCAAGTCTGTGTATCCCCTCTGCTGACTGGTGCTTGGCTGGGCCATGGAGGAGAAGCAGCTTGATGGGGCCATAGGGGATCATTCTGCTCCAGACCTTGTGCCAGATATCCAATGTATGGTTGCTGGGATCTCGCTATAATATCTTGCCTCAATGCTTTTCCTAATAAGGATGAACAGTGAAAAAAGTAAAGCAAGTGCCCCCACATTTCTTCTACTGACCAGCTCTGTCCATGCCCCTAAGACTGGTATTTGGAGCCACACCTGTTGCCCTTTTCATGTGAAGCACACATCTTTTGCTGCTTCAACCCACAGCACTTTTTCAGCCGCACAGTAATGAAAGCTTTTGGCCTTTTCAGGAGCATGGGAAGGCATAGGTGATGGAAGGTGGAGGGAGAATGACTCCCCTGGATAGCAGTGCGTTCCATAATAACAGTGTGAGAACCAGTTGCAATTTGCTGGGGATGATGACGCTGAGGTCAAACAAGCTGTATTGTAATTTACATCAAGGAAAATGTAACCAGACATGACCAGACAATGAAGGATCACTCTTTCAGTTATTATGAACAAAGAACATGCAGCAGGAAATCATAGAGGCCTCTCTACAAGACCCCTTTGCCTTCAGCTTAGCTCCATCCCAGCATAATTGCACTCACTGGTTTGCATTAGTATTTTCTCCTGCCTCTCCCGTGTCCTCTTCTCCCTGTGTGTCATTCAGAGACATTAGCAAAGATTGCACAACCCTACTAGAGATCCCCCAAAGGCATATACAAACTTTCCTCACAAAATATGATCAGTCCAGCCTGAGGCAACACCCAGGAGGGAAAATTTCAGCCTGAGTGCTTACAGTTTGAGAAAAGTGCAACAGAAAGTGGCATCTAATAATAGGAAATGTGAGGCAGCCCTAATAGAAAGCACCTTACAGGTCTGTGCTCTGCATATAATGTCTTGTCTCCAAGTTAATTGCTCATCAGTTCAGTACATAAACAAAGACTGATGCTGTGACTGTGCAAGTGGCAGGGCTCATTCCACCATGAGCTTCTTGCTGCTAAAAACAGGCTCTCCCTCTGTGCTGTCCCCTGCCTGCCCAGGATGGAGTGTCTGGGAGAACAACTCCCCCCAAAACCAGGTGGCCTTCCTGGACCTAAGGGGCTGGAGCAGGGTTACCGCAGTATCTCCTCATCTCGAGTGCAATCCCTTCCCCAGCCCCGGGAAGGCTTACAGGCAGATCTTTGGAAATTGCAGCTCATGGCTGGTGTTTTGAAAGCCTGCCAGATTTGCTTTTGTAAAAACAGGCACCTGCAGGCCCTGGGACAGCAGGACTGGCTCTGCTGATGCAGAGTCATTAGAGCAAAGTCTGAGGCTGGGAACAGAGAGCATCCTGCGGTTAGGGTATTCCCAGAGGACTGGAGGCAAACCCAGCAGTGTCTCTGCTGAGGTGTAGGAATATGCATAGGTCTGAAGCTGGAGGTCTGAAGGAATCGGAGGGAAGCAATCTTATCAGGTGGGATGGGTAAGGGTTGGAGGACAATAAAACAGGATCGTGAAGGAGTCACAGAAATGACAGGTTAGCCACAGACAGACTCGGTTATTCTTTGCTTACAGGGATCTAGATTCATCCCACATGAACACAGGTAGGGCAAGTTCATTGTACCCAATCGTCTGAAGGTGTCACCTGGAAATACACTGGCACAAACAGGTGAGAACTCAGACCACATTTATATACCACTGAAAAAAGAGGAGAGAGGAATCCTGTACACGACATCATGATTTGTTTTGTTGGATTTTGCTTCTCCATCCCTTTTGCCATTCCTGTGTGCACAGGACTCTGCTTCTGCTTACTGCTCTCAAAATGTTACCACATTTCCTGCTCTGGTTCTTCACTGCCATCATTCCCATCTGAGCCTGAAAAGGGAAGGGAAGAGAAGGGGAAGCAGTATTATTGTTTTGTGATATGGATAGTGGCTCCGTGGTCCTTCACATCCAGGAGAGGTCAGTCCACACCACCAAGTGAAGCATCACTTCTTAAACATCCCTTACTGTCTCAGGAGCGGCTGTTCCTATGGTGGCAGCTGAAGCTCCTGCATGGTTGTGACACAGGTAGAAATGAGATTGCTTCTCTCCCAGGTAGTGCCAAATTTAGCCTTTTCCCACTCCTGTGCACAAGCAATGGGAAAGGGCAGCTCAGTCCCAGGGCTCAGTGCAGACTTGCAGGGATAGGTGCATGAAGGAGAGAGTGCTGCAGGGACCAGAATTAATGCCTACACCACCCAAAAAGTTATCTATCTCTGGATCTGGATCCAGAGATCCAAACCATCTTATCCATGATCCATGGGTACCCTTGGGTACCATGGTATCTCATGGGGCACTATTTTCAGAGCTATTTTCTCCTTTAACCACAAAGGCATACTTTTCCTGCACTGAGTGTAAAGACAACAACCTGGGAGCCTGGAAAGGCTGTCTCCATCACATGGAAGACTGCACAGCCATCCTAGGCAGGACAAACATCCCTTCTGCAAGTTTCTGCTTTGTCTTTGGGGCTGCGCAGAATATCTCTGCTGGTTAGAAGGGTGTATACACATATCTAAATATGTGTGCATGGACTGAGTTGGGCATGAGCAGGAGCTCCATGTTCACTACTCAGTAAGGTCAGCATCTCACAACTAATCTGATGGGTCTTTAAGTCTGCACCAAGCCTGTGGCCACCACATGGCATTGAAGACTGAATTTGCATGGCTTCCTAAGCATTGCATTAGCATCCCTGTCTGTCCCTGCTGGAACAGTGATCCTTGGCACTTGGCTTGGCAACATTTTCTAAGTAGACTTAAGGATTATCTATGAGAAAAGCCCAAAATCTGGTATTCCTGATTGCATGAACAACTGGTCTCACCCGGAATCATACAGCAGGAGGTGTAATGAAGTGTTGGTGTTCGGCAGCAAATCGGTCTAGACAGATCACCAGGCTGTTTCTAAATGGCAGAGAATGAATGGCCAGAGGTGAAAATTGTCTGTTCTCAGGAGTGTGCTGTTTGCAATAGTCTGGCTGCCCAGGAGGATACTGTAAGTTATCCCATGGCAGAAGATATTCTAATTTGTCTTCAGCTCAGCCTACGAGTCTGTAATCAGTGCTGCTAATCTTTAATAAAAGGGGTTCACAGGAGCCTTTGTTTTTAATGACATGGTGGGTGATAGCTCTTTCTTGTTATAATCCCCTCTCAGAAAGCATCTGATGGGGAAAATGTCTCCCTTGACAGTTTGCTTAAATTTTCATTTGCCAAAACACTGAATAAACTTCTTGTTTGTCTAATGGAACTAGAAGGAATTGTGACACTTTTATTGTTTGTTTACTTCCTCACTGGGCCACCAGCTAAATTGAAGATGTCATCACACAGCAATGAGAATCAAGCTTCTTAATTTAACTGACTGGTTTGCAAACAAGGGTCTCCAAAGCACTTCTGAGCCACACAGACTTTACAGTGACCACTGACTGAAACACACCAGTGAACTACAAGCAGGAGAAGCAATGCAATGGGGAGGTAATCCCAGAAAAGCTGCTTCTTTTACAGGGTATCTCACAGAGGCACTGGTCGGATGGCATCTGTAAAACCAGCAACGGGAAGACAAAGAGAGCAAATTTTCCTACAAATCCTATATAATTAGCAGCTGCTGCAGGATTAATGCTAGCCCTAATTCTGAACGGGTGGAGGGGGGTCTGGATTTCTTGCCTGAATTCCCTCTATTATTCACTCTTTTTATGCCCTTAAAACCAGGAGTAGAATTACTCTCATTTTACACTGCACTAGGCAAGGAGAGAAAGCAGCAGTTGAGATGCAGACAGAGGAGCAGTCCCCCACGGATCGGTGAGATTTTCAGACAGATCAAATGTTGAGCTTCAAGTAATTGGCAGAGATCCTTTAATGTCTGAGTTTAACACTCACCTACTAGAAGAGAACGCAATTAGGCAATGAGATTTGGAAGAGTCTGAAGTGCCAGGTATAATAATTCAGCTCTAGTGCACTGTTCAGAGGAAAGCTGAAGGCTGAGAGCTGTCAATTACACCAGAGGTGAATTAATACAACCAAATTCATGCACTGAAGCGTCTTATTATTGCTATGATCACATTTTATTATGAAGCAGTTTGGGTGAGGTTATATTTTTTTAATTTATTTATCTATGTTAATTTTGTACAGAGGCAAATAAGTTATGAGTTGGGAATTGTATTAATTTCACTGCTTGGAAATATTTTAATAGCCGATTAGGTTGTTTGCTAGTTGATGCTTTTTTTTTCTCTTCTTTCTGCTCATTAGAAAATTAGTCTTTTTTACAAGAAACACCACAGGCAGCAAACCATAACCCCTCCTTGTTTTCATCCCACACAAAATTTACTGGTCACCCCCTAAACTCAGCTTCCTTATCATACATTTCCTTGCCTTCCCTGTGTGCATTTTAAGGCCTTACCTCTCCAGTGCAAACAGAGCCAATTTTACTCAATGAAGTCTCCTCATCCTCCCCAAAGCAAAATACTGCATCTCACAGCAAGCACAAGAGGGCTCAACAATCAGAATCCACAATCAAGGAAAATCATCATAGAATCATAGAATGGTTAGGGTCGGAAGGGACTTTAAACATTATTTAGTTTCAACTCCCCCTACATAGTCAGGATCATCTTTCACTAGACCAGGTTGCTCAGGGCCTCACCCAGCCTGGCTTTGAACACTTCCAGGGATGAAGAATCATCATTCAGCTACATCCAGCAAATAATGTCACATATGGAGGGCACAGTTACACTGCACCATCCCAGCCTGCTGTCAGCAGCACTGCTTTTTGCAGACCAGGCAGGCTGGAGGGGAGCCACACAGTTCAGGGCAGATGCTGAAGTGCCTTCTGGTTCTAGGTCATGATATATCACCCAGGCAAAAGTCACTGGAGCCTGGTGCACATTTGGGATTGGTAGGAAGCTGTCTCTTCACAGGACATGGCCTGGAGGACATCAGTGAAGCCGAGAGCCATGTACACAGATTGGACACGGCACAGGAGACTGCAGGCCCGAGGCTGATGCCACATTCTTACAGTGAACAATGCCCCTGGGGTCTCCAGCCAGCATCTTGTAACTGCACAAACCTGATCTTCCGGGAAGAAGAGAGGAAAAAGCAGAGCTGGGGGAAGAATAAATAAAATCTGTGATCCCTCTTCTTTCCTTACAAAACTATGTGAGATAGAAACAACAATGTACTGGGATGTACATGGGATGGTACTGGGAGTTTTGCCCATCCCATTCAAAGAAAGGGAGATGTCTGAATATTTGCCGCTTTTACATTCTAGACATCTCAAACAGTTTAGAGATGTTAGTTTTTCACCTTGAGAGGACAGAGCTCCAGTATTTTCCTTCTCCACACATGTGGCACAGGTGATGTGAGTTTTGTGGTCTGCTAGGTGTTTGTGGTGGAGCAGGAGTGTAGATGCCAACCACAGCCCCTGCCTCTGGCAGATCGCTCAGTCTCTAGGCTGTCTCTGCCTTTCCACAACCTGCTCTGAATGGGAAGAGCCTTTAAGTGCCTCAAAGTCAGGGAAAAGACCACTTCATTGCCTTGGCTGCAGATATATCAGCACAGCCTCAACAACTCTAGCTGCTGCAAGCTCGGAAAGTTAGAGGAATCCTACAGCAACATTTTTCTTTGCCTTAATTACCAAAATAGACAAATGGGAAATTGGCCCATCATGAAGATAAATAGCAATAAAAAAACGCAGTTGAGAAAAGTGTTCCTGCTAAATTGTAATTAACCACCCACCAGCAGCTACCTGACAGAGGTGAGAGGGGAGGCTGCGAGCAGCCCCTCGCATTGGCCGTCAGCACTCCTGCGATGCTCCTCGTTACTGCACCTCTGGGGCACTTATTGCACCATTTTGCTTTCAGTGCAAT
Source organism: Corvus moneduloides (assembly GCF_009650955.1). NCBI lineage: Eukaryota > Metazoa > Chordata > Aves > Passeriformes > Corvidae > Corvus > Corvus moneduloides. The sequence goes on from NC_045486.1 coordinate 11,675,767, forward strand.
TATAAAAGGCCACTTACATTTACCACCCCCCCCTTTGTCTCCCCACCCCAAGATCTCTAATAGTCTAAATTATCAGCAAATTGCCTATTTGATGAGGGCAAGCCATTTTGCATTGAGAGCTGAACTATTTCCCACTTCTGGGGGATAATATTAAGCAAATAACAAGCATCATTCTTTTGACATGTACAATTATTTGGCAAGTGTATGTTTGAATAGCCTGCTCCTTTGTGTGACAGGGTCCGTTCTCCATTAGCATACTTGACAGATGAATATGCTTGGTCCTTGTGGAAAAACCTGGCAGTAACCATGGTGATTGGGAGACAATGTTTTGAGTGAGAGATGTATTATCAATTTCAACTGGAAGTGGAAAAAAAAAAAAAGAAGTGTACAACTAACGAGCTGATCTGCAATACAGGAGACATACATTGTTCCCAGGTAATTAAACCCACCTTGGTACTACTTTTAAACTCACATAAATTAGAGTCAGAGGTGTCTACCTGTTTTGCTGGTTCCCAATGGAGGTTTTTCTCCCTGAGTTTTAATTAACTTTCAGTTTGAAGGAACTGAAATGTGGCTTTCTACATGCTCCAAAGTTTTGGGGGCCCCAGGGCAGAGTGGATCACGAGGACACACCCTGTCCCTGGGTGTGTTGGGAAGGAGGTGGGTACCCAGCCTTAACAGTCCCCACCACGTTTTGGGTTACTCTGACTGTCTTTGGAGCTTTCCCTTTAGAGCTGTGGAGAGAGATGTTCCCCTCATGTCTCTGGTCAGAGCAAGCAGTTCAGCAGGGGCTGTGGAGATCTTTCCTGATCTTCCTGAACCAAAACCAAAATGCAGAGCCTAGTTCCCACCTTGCAGGTGTGATTTCATGTCAGGGTAGCTCTGATATTTGTACTGGATCCCAGCTCCTCCTGTGTACACACATTTCCCAGTGGAAGTTCTAGGGAGGGAGGCAGACACTTAGGGTTCCTGGTGCATCTAAAAAGACACAGCTCTGGATACAGTACCAGACCATCCCAGGGAGGAGAGGTATCCTTACGGCTACGTTTGGTCAGAGTGGCTGTTCTTGTGCCTCTCCCCCTTGGGAAAGAGACCAAAAAACCCATGCATTACAGTGCTTTGCCTTGAATCTTGTCCATTTAAATCTTTACAGAATAGATAAAAAGCGTCTTCATTTTGTCCTGGTACTTACTTTGCATCAGCTTTGCTGGGAATAGACTGACAAACACCCAGGCAAGGAGGATCAGGACCAGCTTTTCCTTCATGTTATGCTAATAATAAAACCAGCAAACTGAAAGCATTGCCTAGTCCCTCTCCAAAGTCCCTAAATCCCTGTCACACATAACCCCACTTTACGGAAAAAAAAGGCAAATTATAGAAACAAGGTTATTATTAGCAGTTTGATTAGGAACATATTCTCTACAGTCCTTCATTAGAAGGAATGTCCCTGCCTTTTTAGACACAAATTTGCCATCATTTCCCACACACCTGGTGCTCTCTCCCTTTTATTACTGTAAAATATCGACTTGGAAAATGCTGAGTCAGGTGCCTGAGGTCAGAGAAGGCAATTTTTACTGGAGTAATGAAGCCCTCTGCCTTTTAGGACTTCTTTTTTTTTTTCCCTTTCCTTGTCTTTTCCTTGTTACTGAATCTATTTTAGGCAAATGTTTGATTTTATTATTTTTTTCCCCCCGCCCCCAGCTTCTGTCCCCATTACTCCCCCTGTTTTGGACTTTGGCAGGTTGAGAGCTACAATTAGAGCCAGTGTTTATGGTGTCAGCCATATGGCTTGCAATGCAAAACACCAGCTGCATGGGAATCTCGGGATGAGCCCTCTCCAAGGTCACCGTGTCCATGGCAGGGTGTGCCTGCCCAGGTGGGACACGCAGCCCTGTCCCCCGTGGGGCTGTGACCGCACAAGTCCCCAGCCAGTGCCTCTGCTGCAGATGGTCTCACAGAGGGGAACGCTGTGTACAGCACCAGAGCTTGGCATGTGGGCGGCTTCTGGCCCCTCTTTGGGAGACCAGCTGCAGATTCCTGCAGCACTGCAGGGCGATTTCTTTCATTGCAGCACCTGTGTGGCTCCCAAGGCTTCCAGCCAGCCTTGGTGAGCCTGGCTCTTGGAAGCTGCAAGTGCTCCTGGGAAAGAAGGGAAAATAAGGTAGGAGGCAGACTGAATATGCTCTTATTCAGGAGCATATAGTGTCTTAAATGCAAGGTCTAGGCCAGCAAGGGGACTGAGGTTTTCCTTTTGTAAGAGGGTCTTTTGAAGGGAGTTTGGCTCCCTGAAAGACCAGAGAGCCTGAGTACCACTGATGGAGAGCCACACAGACAGGGGCTCTCAGGGCACGAAGCACCTCGCTCTCCTGAATCAGACAGATTTCTGCCCATTTTTTTTCAGCAGTGACCCTCTCCTTCCCACCCCAAAGATAACTGACAATTTGGCAAAAACTGTGGTTCTTTGCTTGATCCGTAGTCTCAGCTGTGCCAGTGACAAACACATGGCAAAAAAATCCATTGCTGCAATCACGAATGCATTACACCGATGTCTAAAGAGCAGAGCTTTGTCCCAGATGGTGCAGATTTTTTTTTATGGGACAAAGCTGTTTAAATCACTTATTTTCTGTAGAAACAGTCCTGCAAAAAAACAACCTGCGCATCTTTTGCACCCAGCTGCTCTTCAGGAAACCTAGTGCCAAGCTGACCAAGCTGGGATTTCCTCTGGGTCTCTCGTGACATTAGCAGATATGCTTTTAAAGATGTCACATTCATAAAAGAGCAAGGATGTGACCTGACTGAGGCAGGCCTTTCCCAGGCTGTTTATCACCCCCTGATAAATGAATGAGAGCATTTTATGCTCACAGCCTCTAAATAGACCAGAAAGGCACTCCCTGGGACTGCACCAACTGCCCTGCTCTTCTCAGACACCAAAAAACTGCGTGTCCCAGGGACTAACACACAGGCCACTGAGCAGCTCTTCATCCTGAAGGAAGCTGGGGAGCTTTACACATCCCATGGCATGACCTGCCTCTGAAATGGTGCATTTCCAGGATGCTTGCTCTCTAACAGTATGTGGCAACACTATGCAGTAATTCAACACAGGGAGGGAGGAAGGCTTCGACAGATACCTCAAACTGCCAGGAGGAATTAGCCCAACACTAACCTTTCCACAGGATACAGCCTCCCAGCCCTCACCAGTCTGACTGTCGTGGCTGATTTAGGACCCAAGGCTCTAATTCTCACCTAAAAATCAGCAAACAAGATCTTGTCTGCCTGTGTTAAAGATTGCCATCCTACCCTAATCTAAACCTATATGAGACGGGATGGGAGAGGTTTCCCAGCTAAGCACTTAATTCCCTGTGGTGTTATCTACAGTAACATGTTCAGTCCTCATAAGGTGCCCACAAAAAGTAACAGAAAGGGAAAGAAGATGGAACATATTAAATTTCTCAGAACATGTAAAAAGTTTTATGAATATGTGTTCAGATTTCTGAAAGAGAAGAGCCTGAAACTAGAATAGTTTAAGTATGTAATAGAAGTGTTAAGTGGGAGAACAAGAAGAATGAAAATAACTTTGGTTACCTTGTCACAGCCCAATGCCCAGGCACACAGAACAGGCACTGGGTGGCAGCGAAAGGGCAAGGCACACGAGGTGATGGGGCAGAAGTTTTTCTGGGATCAGACCATATTCCCTCTCATATAGATAGGATGCTTAAAGCATGGACATCTTCCTGTGAGTCTTTCACACTGCCTAATTTAGGTTTTGCACAATGCATTGCTATGCACGTGGCTGCAGAGAGCAATTGAAAACATCTTAATGAGGTACTTGGGCTCCTTACTTAGTCCATGAAGAGAGCTGGTGACTGACAAACTGAGGAAGCCTGGGAGCGATCAGAGCTGCCTGCTCTGTAGAAAACACAAAGCACAGCACAGTATGAACTTTCTCCCTTCAGGCAGGAAATAATTGCCTGCCTTCCCAAACCAGGGCACTCCTGTGCCTACATGTCACTGGATAAAGTTTTCAGCTGAGTAAAGCACAAAATAGGAATTAGCCACCTTCAGGGTTGATCAGTGTGGGATGGAGGGCTTCCAGGTTGCAATTTGGAATGCAAATACAAATACCCCCTCGCACTTCGCTAAACCAGCTTCACCACGCAAGGCTCTGAGGAACTGCTTGTTAGAGAGAAAATCCAAATCTGGTGGTGAATTCAAGTTTCAGCAGCCAGAGCTGATTGGGACCTTACTGCTGCCCACAAACCTGTGCTCTGAGATGGACAAGCCGGGTGGTGAGGGGAAGAAATGACCAAGCTAATCTCCTCCTATGAGACCCACACCTGGCTGATGTGCTGACCTGGACTGTCCCCAGCAGTGGAGACACACTTTGGGCTTCCTGAAGTTCCCCGCCATGAGGCAGGGGCCACTGGTGTGGTGCCCAGCCAGAGTCATACCCCACATGCAGGCTTTTCTGGGCTGCAACAGCCATCTAATTCCAGGGAGATCCAGAATGAGCATTACTGTTAGACATAGGCCTAAAGACACATTAAAACATAATGAAGTGTCTTAATCACCCTTTACAAGCTAAATTTATCACAGGGAACCCTGTAAAATGAAAGTGAAAGAGCAATTCCACAATGACGCCTACCCAAGACGGATTGAGAGATATTACTTGTTGTTAATGAATGGCAAATTCATTGCTGTCTCATCTGCAGGAATGAAATTTGTGGGCACGTGGAGCAAGGGCCCTGGGCTGCACTGAGAACATTCTGTAATCAGCTCACAGCATCTGTTAAAACAAGCCTGGGAGCTTGGTTACACTGATGCTCTAATGCCCAGGCACGGGCATGTCTGCCTCAAAATCCTCTGCTAACCTGGGGCTCAACAGCTTTGTGGCCCCTCCAGATTCAATTGATTCCATCAGCAGGATTTTTCTTCACAGAGCCCAGGGGGAGAGCACAATGATTTCTGCAACTTCTTTAATGAAACCAAGACATCTCCACCTAAGTGGTATGTTCCCCTGCATAATTAAATATTTGGCAGCGGATAAATATTCCAGGCAAATACCCCAGGTTCCCAGTGTCTGCTGGGCAGCTGCAAAATTGCTGTCCCTATGCATGTCCATCCCCACCAGACGATGCAAAGCACCAGGAAGGTCTGGTGTTTCCTTTCCCTGTCTCCCCATGGCCCTCTTGGAGCTTCTATCCCTCCAAACGTGCACAGTTCACTGCAGCCAAAGGGCAGTGCAGGCAGACATCCCTCGGGATCACTCTCTCCCACAAGCTGCTGCTTGGGCAAAGCCCCAGCCAGCCTTCGGTGCTGTCTTGAAGAGCGAGGGTTTGATGAACATGCTGAAAGGCCAGATGGACCACATCCCACCAGGCTTCATTACAGACCTTTGCTCTGTTCAGCACAAGTGGTCAACAATCTCTGTCCTCTAGATGTGCCCTGATGTGCTGTTTTCCTGTAGCCTTAATGACAGCGACGCTGTGTGTCGTGAATGCAGAAAAATACAGACATGGCAGAGAGGCTCTTTGCTCACGTCTGCTTGAAGCCTCCAAGGACCTTGGGGCTCAGAGAGCACCCAGCTGCCTCTCCAGCTGAGCAGAAGCCCTTGCCTCTAACTGTCACCAAGGGCATATCCATTGGGCAGGCCAATGCAACCTCCTCTAAACACTGCAGGAGTGAATTAGAATAAGTGGCTCTCCATCACAGATCCACCAGACATCTTATACTCCCCTGTGTCCATTTCATGAGTGGCCTTTCTGTGTGTCTTTCTACCTTTTTGACCATGAGCTTATATCGATGTGCTTTAAGACACCAGAACTCTGCTGTTTTCCTGCTCTAGCCCAGGCCACTGCAAAGCTGAACTTTTCTTCACAGGGCTAATTTCTGCACAAAGCAGCAGGGGTAGGATGCACTCTTGAAGGATAAATGCTTTAGGACTGTTCCAATGGACATTATAGGAAGCCACAAAGCACAGCTGGAGAGGTGCAGCTCACTGCTTTACCACCAATTCACTGCATGAATGTGGATAAATAAATCATTTCACCTCTTTCTGCCCCCATATAAAAAGAACTGATGGTGCCTTTCCTTTGTCAAGCACTGTGAGATCTCAGGATAAAACACACTCAGAGTTTTATTAATTCTTCTTTTGGGCTCTTGTTATTAAAGTGATCTGTGTGGTCATGCACCTTTGAAGTAAATATCAGCAGGAAATAGAAAAAAAGAGCTCCCTAGCATCCAGGGATCAGACAGTCCCATCGATTGCAAACACACAGCCTCATTTAAACGAGTGGGTGCTGTGCACACACAGCAGCCAGGACTGTATGCTCCCAGCGAGTTCCAGCTAAATGTCCTGAGTAACCTCCTGGACACACATCCAATCAAACTGACGGCACAGGAAAAAAAATCCTTCTTTATACATTTGCAGCTCTGCCGTCATCAGAAGCTGGTGGTGTTGCATGACCTTCCTGCCAGCAGACGATGGCTGAGCTGTGTATTTTCCTTGAGGGTCTCATATATCGTCCTCCTGGAACGTGGCTGAGGCAGGTAACTGTTTGTTAGGCTGTGTGCTGGAGGATTGTACAAATACAGCTTCTTCTTGTCCTTGAAGAGCCTATAAATAAATGGGCTCTTACCTTGACTGCAGGCTGCAGCATTAGTCAACACTCAAGCAGTTCATTTGGAAATTTGTACACAATAGAATCCAAGACACTTGAAAAAGCAGCAGAATGTACCTTTTTTGTGTGCAGCTGGATTTAGCGCTTGAGCAAACTGCTGGACTAATAGGCAGAGAGGCCAAAGGTTTGTATCTATCCACAGCAACATAGCTCAGACAGCCACGGTGCTTATGCTCCCTCCTTTGCGACCCCAGCGATGCCTCCAGAGCCTTCCAGTGGGAATGAAGAATCCCAACCATCCCTCTGCCTTCGAAGGTGGCTATATTGCATAGTGACTATCCATCCCTGGGACATGGTTTGTTATTTGTCCTTGCAGCCTGAGAAATGACAGGACCAATTCTCCTCCCACCGTCTATTCTCTTCCTACTTCCCTGATCTGAGTTAAAAAAAAAAATTACTGTCTGTGTTGCCCAGGTGTGGATATGCAGCCTACCTGAAAAGCAGGTCCAAAGCAGTGCACAGGAGCTAGATGTCAAAACACAATATTTCTCTGCTGGTCATTTTTTTAAAATACGTAATGGTTATAGTAATTTTTTTCTAGCTCTTATTAGCCTTATAGCTGGATTACTTAAATTATTACTCATTACCACACTACCACTTCCATAATTTATATTGTTTATGGTCTTGCCACTTTAATTATTTAATTTTGCAAAGTATTTTGGGGACTTGCTTGTCCAGTGCAACATACTGTGTCACCCTGCCACATCTTGTACTGCTGTGATTTCTGGCAGTCCCACTGCACAGAAAAGCAAAGAACAAAACAAAAAGAGTCCTCAGCCTTGTCACCTGCATGAAATGAGCCCAGACTGATGGGTCTTGTTTCATGAGCTATCATCTCTCACCTCAGTTGCATTGGTGAGATCCTGTGTTATTACTGAGGACCAAGAACAAGCTCTACACAAAGGCCTCTGAAGGAAGAATTAAAAACCATCACACGCTTAGTGAGGCTAAATGAGTATTCAAATTGGCTAATAAAAAAGTAATGAGGAATGCCTGCAGCCCTGAGCCACCTAAAGAAAATCAACAAATGCCAGCTACAATGCAAACACTTTCCATGGTTGGAAGTGGGGATTTCAAAACAAGGCACAGAGGGCTTGTGCGGATGACAGGGGAGAACGACACTGGAATTGCAGCTGCTGGAGGATGTGCAAAGGAAAATCATGGGAGAATTTCTCACTGAAGGCAAAGACAGAGCCAACCCACAGAGCTGCCAGCTGAGACAGGGCACATAGCCAGACTCCTGCTCCATCCTCCCAGGAGGAAAACCTCCCCTGGGTACTGTACGGTCTCCTTGAGAGCTGAGCAGTGGACTGACAGGCTTCCTCCTTCAGCCCATAAAACCTTTGAGCTCAAGGAGTATCCCTCAAGGACATCTTCAGGTTTGGGTTCAGGTTCTTCCAAGCCATCCCCAGGCTGCTGGAGGGGTGTTCTGCCACCACACATGGTTTCATAAAGCACAAGGCCATGCTCCCACTGCATCATAGCGGTTCTATAGCATGGTCCAGCTTGGGATGCTTATCCCTGGGCTCACCTCCCATAAAGATATGGGGATTTAGCCCACATGAGACTCCCCACCTTCAGATGAGTAGAATTGACCCTCTGATGCTTCCTACCTCCTTCCATCAATGGTGGGATCTTACATTCCATGTCTTAAGCTAGGGTAGATAAAGATGGTGAGATGTGTGCTGTTCCAGGGGGAACACCACAGTGCACAGCATTGGAATGGGCTGCCAACCACCACGTGCCTCAGTCATCCCAGGGGGGTGAGGGAGAGGAGGAGGTGATGGTGGAGACATGTCTCTCAGGAGCATGTGAAGAGAACTGTATTAAAGATTGTGAAATGCTCAGGTACCCTGGAGACCATATAAGTATCTATGACAAGACAGTGAGAATAATTAGCTCAACAGCTGTGAGTACTGATCAGGAGCATTTTTAACAATATCCTGTCATGTTTGGGTCTATTACTACAGTCCAATGAGGTGTGATGCCATTTTTCCTGATGATGGCTTTCTTTCCAGGAAGCATTGAGGTGAGCTCCATTTCAGTAGGTATCTTGAGGGTCCTTGGCATATTTTGTCCCTCATTTAAAACTCAAAGCACCTTTTAAAAATGACAAGCCAGAGAACTCGAGTCTAACAGACCTGTGGAAATAAAGGCTGGGTTTGCAGGTCCACAGTGTCAGAGTGTAAATGAGCTCAGAAGCAGACCAAGCAAGATTTAGAATGCATACTTAAATGGGTAACAGGATTTCCTGGCCTTCCAGGCTCAAAATATTTCCCTCAGCAGGAGGGGTGTTATTATATCTCTTGTGTTATTTATCTCTTCCTCTCAAGAATAGTAGCTTAGCAGAGCAGCCAAACTTCAAAATGTGAAGGAACGAGGATGGAGAAGTTGCGCCAAGTGTCGTCCTCAGAGTACCCCAAGTGCAAGCTGGGGTGACAGTCTGCAGTGTCTTCACAAAGGGCTTCTCTCACACTCTCCAGATCGACACCTTCTCCATGAAGAAGGCCAGCAGAGGAGGGACAAGGAGCATTGACTTCCATACCACAGCTAGAAATGACAGGAGTATGAAATAAGAAAATCCTGGAAGACAGCCAGGGAATGTGTTTTCCAGAAGCATATAATCTGCAATTGGGCTAATTCTGATGTATTTGTGTCTCCAATTCTTTGTTTCCCTGTTGCCTGTATAACTCTTGATTGGAACATTTGACGTCGCTTTTGTGAGCTCCTAAATCCAATCCTCTCTGATGATGTACATGAATGTGCATCTGATGGATGTTTTCCAGCACCTTTTTGTTGCCTCAATTAAGGGATAATGAACAAGAATTGTTCCTATTTGTAAAACATCTCCTGCTATTTCCTGCTTCCCAATTGGTTGGACAATATGTCTTAATTAAACACAAAGCCTTGCAACTTCTTTCAGGGGAGAGAGACCGGAACTGGGAAGAGAGAAAGAAAAGGAGGAGGAGGGGAGAGGTGCGAGCCTTTTGTGCTTCCAGTGACTTGCTTGCAGAGGCATTTTTGATTTGTTGTACTAATGGTCACACCCTGCCGTTTTCTCTGAGTCTGCTACTGGGGGAATGGGTAAGGAACAGACATCAGAGTAATCTCCACTCAAATCCATAACTTTATAGAATACCAAAATCGATGCCTCAGGGAATAAGAAATGAGGTGTAGAGCCTTTCATTTTTAGTTATCAGTCAAAATCTAGTTCGTCTCCCAAGGTGCAAAGAGAAATAGCCATCACCTGCTAGGTCCTGTGTAACATAAACTTATCAATAAAATAAAAAATAAAATAAAAAAATAAAATAAAATAAAATAAAATAAAATAAACCCAGAAGACATTGCACTGTATCTGTATCTGCAGAGATGTGCAGGAAAGATGAGGTCACAAATTTTTAGCAAGCTCATCAGTGTGGGTTGATATCTACCAGGGTGGAGGGTGAAGGTCCTTTTGCACTGCCTCTGCTGCTGTGTGAATGGAGAGCAGGCATGTCATGCCATCTTTCACCAACACACAATATGTTTGATTATATGATTCTAAATCACATCCCTCCGGATGTGAGCACAAGCATATAACATGCAATTTCATGTTTTAGTCCAATTAAAGGTATTAGAGAGTGTCATCTACTCTGCCCATGAAAAAGCAGCTTTAGCCTGATCTTTGGCCTCTAAGATCTCTGTCTCCTGATTAAACATGCCTGTTTTGTCGTCCTTGGATAAAGCCCAGAATGGGTGATGGTGTCAGCCCTAGGTCTGCTAGATCGGCTGCTCCTCCTGCCTCTCCTTCCCTTTCCAGTGAGCGCATGGTGTGACATTTGTGGGGAGGATCGGATTACGCGCTCCGATGCCATCGCTGACTAATCGAATTCCATCCGCCCTTCCTACTCACTGCCTCTGCCAAACTTCCCCATCCGCAGAGGACGAGGGGCGACCGCAGCAAACGCTCGCCCCACGCGGGGAGCCTGGCCCCTGGTTTAAGTGGAGCCATATGTTTAATGCATAACACACAACGCTGGCAAAGGAGGTAGGCGATAGAAGTCTTTGGAGCCTGTGTTACACATGCAAATATCGCCTGTGAAAGGCAAGTCTGTCTCCTTTGACACTGCTTGTAATCCTGATGTCATCCTCTTCACTCCCTCTCGCACACACAGTGTTTATTTTGTCACGGTGCATCTGAACACAAGACTAAAATCCTGTGGGGCAGCAGAATTTTGCACATCTTCCGAAGCCAAGTCCTCATCCCCACAGAGTATGTATGTTTAAATATAGAAAAGGGGAGGCATGACAGAGGGATGAGGGAATTGCATCTGGTGTTTGTCATCGTAACGTAACTCTGTAGTGGCATCTGTGAGCCTAAAGCAGCTCCAGCTGAAATAACTGGACAACCCTTTCTGTCTACTGGGATATCCCAAGCAAACCCATGCCCTGAGCTCTGCTGTTCCTGTATATTTGCTCCCAGAAATCTGGAAGCAAATATTGTATCTGCAGCAAAAATATTCCATTTGCTCTAGTGTATCTAACCCATCTGCAGCTGAAAATGAGGAGATACCAGTAGATGTTACATTCCATGACTTTGTGTGGACAAAAGAAGGGGCTTTAACCTATCTGGATCCTGGCATCATCTCTTGGTTCACAAAATCAAGAGCAGCAGCATAAGCATCTCCCATTGCTCTGCCTCAAAGTCCCAATCTGCAAGCATCTTGCCAGATAAGAAAGAAGAGCTGAATTTCCACGGTCCCCTCAAACCCGAGGTTCTCTGAAGCTGCCAGTGAAAGGACGAGCTACTTTGTTCTCTGTGTTGATACCATGTAAAATGTGCTTAGGTACTCTAGAGATGGAGGCTCCTGTAACAAGGAGATAAGCTGGAGGTAGTAGCAGCTCTGGTGATAGGGACAGGGATGTTTGAGTGCTGGACACAATGCTGAGGCTCTCAGGAAGACATCAAATGGGCTGATAAGGATATTCCCCATCCAGGCAGAGCAGAGGCCCGGTGGCCAGGCCTTTATCTTTCCCCCCACATGGGCTCCCTCCTCTCCTTTGTGATAAAAAGCCTTGTGCTTAGACCAAGGGGAATAAAAAGTGCCAAACATCCCTGGGGCTCTCCTTCTTCAGGAGGGGACTGTGCCAGCTTGGCACTCTTTTCTCTTATCCCCTCCTTTCCTTCTCAACACCTCATCTTTTCCTGGCTCCTCCAGTCCCATCCCTGTCCCTCCTGCCGGTGCCTTGCCCCAAGAGTTGGCAAAGCCATGGACATCCTAGGGGGAGAATTGCTGCTCTGTACTCGGGAGATACCATAAGGTTTTTTCTTTTTTCCACTGCAACTTAAAAAAAAAAAAAATCTGCTAGCCACTCAATAATTAATGCTTATGAGCACTGATTCAGCATGTCAGGAAGAGAATTTTGCACTCTTATTGTAGTCTTTTGTAATTGAATCTTATGCTGTTATATTAGTGTGGCCCCAGGTGAGTATGCAATAGCTGAGGGGGAAAAAAGGTAAGATAAAGGAATTACAATAGAGCCAAGCTAATGTGAGAACAAGGCAATGTCTTCTGTGCCTCAAGGTGTTAAGTTAATCTCTGATAAGTTATTAACTTATTAATGGGCTGAGAAGGGATGAACTACTTTTCATCCAAAGTCCCAAGTGCTCCTTGTTTTCTTTCACATGCTTCTCCTTGTCAACTAATTCTCCTTGGGCGCTGCTCCCCTATTGCCCTGCCTCCCTTCCTCCACGTATCCTGTTTCAGCAGAAATGAAATCCGCTCAGAGAGCTGCTCTGTGCAGTGATCACATCGTGCTCAATGCCAGGGATGTGGGGACTTCAGGAGAGATTCAGGGACAGAAATCTGAGGATGAAAGCTAAAGAAGTCATAACAGAAGCTTCTAATTAATCTCTCCTCATGTTGCTGACTAATCACTGATGTGGAAAAGCAAAAAGAGGGGATGGCGGTCTTCAGATAAAAAAAAGGGACTTGTTAGAAGGAGTTAAGCACCTCCATCCCAGCTCTCAGTTCAGCACTGGGTTCACAAGTGAGTGTTTCTTCTCTCAAAACCCAGTGTATGATGCATCATCTGAAGTCATGGCCTTTGATTCCAGCTTCTCCAAAACAAGAGCAGAAATTTAAAACTGATGAAATTGAGTGAAATTCTGAAAAGTTTCTGTTGAGGAAAGAGGGACAGGTCCTGTCTCATTCTTGTGCGGTATGATTTCTCCTCATAGCTGGATTCCCTTTGCCACTGAACAGTCTCAGTAATCCTTTCTTTTGAAGTCACTGCTGTGCTGGAGGGAGGCTTTTCCCTCACCATCCCCATTGCAGGTGTCAGAGCAGAGATTGGAAACCACAGCTTGTAGACAGAGACCTCCTCCAGGTCTCTTCTGCCGAGGAGGGGCATCCCCCAATGGTGCAATGAGGATGTCCTAAGCCGGTGATCACAAGGTTCAAAGATCTCCTTTGAGTGTGGTTCAACAAAGGAATGGGTCCAGGGCTTCTGGCCAGAGCCGTTCCTTTCATCTGGCCATAAATGAAAAAGGAAATGGTTTGACGGTGCTGGGGTTGGGTGGCCATCCCCTTGGCCCAGAGAAGCAGAATTAGAGAGGGTCAGCACATCAACACAACAGATTTCTGAGTTCTGTACCAGAGCAGAGACCTCCCTGCAACACCCCACCAGAGCATGACACTGTTCCTCCAGTGTTAAAAGCAAACCGTGTTTTCGAGCTTCCCTTCCAAGCTCAGACACCAGTGCTGAGATTGCAGGAAGCAGAAAAAGGATACTGTTCATTATAATCTGCAGAAGATGATGAGCCTGATAATTCTTCCACATGAAATATCAATGACCTTTTAGCTGGAAAAAGGCACAGGCCATCACATGCCTTAGCACAAAGCGGGGGGTGGGGGGGGAGTAAAAAACAACCAGCAGCCAACTTTGGAAAAACGCACAAGGGGTCTTCTTTGAATTAGCTAAGGCTTCAGCCCAAGTCTTTCTGTTTGCTCAGAGACAGGTTGGCATCTCTGTCTGTGCTGCTGCTGCTGCTCCTGCACAGGGTAGGGAGCTCATCAGAGCATGAAAGAGATTGTGATAAAGATACACTGACTGCCAGCCTCCTTCCACTGGAAGCAGGCTCAGCTTCATATCTGAGTGACATCTCAAACACCAGCACCAAAGAAGGGGAGGGAGGGAGCTGCTCTTTCTTTGCCCTTTCTGGTTTTGATATCATTATTATTATTATTTGCAATTATTCATTGCTAGGGCAGCTCCTCAGGTATATAAATAGAGGCAAAAGAAGTCCCCTTTCCCCTCCCTGCTTCAGTGCATGCCACTCTTTCATGCTGCACCCAAGCTGATTGAATTGTTTGGTAGATAAAAGCCTTTGTTGAAGATTCCCCTGCATCCCCACTTTGTGAGCTATTCCCATGCCAGTTCTGCTTTCCAGCAATATCAGCTGTGCATATAAATTGTCAGACTCATCTGGATGAATTCTCTTCTGCCAGCCAGCTGTTTGAAAGCATTCCCTGACACCACATGCCATTTGTTCTGGGGAGGTTGGCTGGCACTGGAATGTTGCTGTTCTGCCAGGATGTGATGCACTTCTCACCATGATGGGGAAGGGGAAAAAACTCCTGCCATCTCCAGGGCTTGCCCACAGTGAATGGGCTAGTTCATATGATGGCTTTTCTAACTTTTGCCAGCTGAGAGAAGCTTAAAAATGGTCTGAAGTTCATAATTCCACGCAAGCTCCATGGGAGGGTACCACAGGAACCATCACCAAAACGCTTCTTGTGTCATAGAACCAGTTATACTCAGGAAAGCAAGATGTCTTGCAGGCATCCAGCCAGCAAAACACAATGACCTACAGGTAACCAGGTTAAATCTGTGCTGTCCCAAGTGCCTCATGAAACCATTGGTGTGTTGTTCTCCCTCTGAAAATGGAGGGAAATAACAGCATTGTCCCACCTCACAAAGGCACTGTCAGGATGAATACCCCAGTGACTAAGATTCTCATGTCCTACAGCATCAAAGGCCACTGAAGAGAAACAGTTTTGCTTCAACAAGGCAGTATAAACATAGGCAGGGATGGAAAAAAAGGGTTTTCATGTCTCAAAGAGTAACTTTGGGGAAGGCATTGCACATCCTTACCAACCCAAATAATCCAAATTGCCATTCCCATTCATGTTTATGAAGTGTCAAGATCTGTAAGCATTTTCACAAAGACCTAACACTTGGCCAAATATTGAGGAATCAAAAAGAAACTGTGAAAAAACTCATGGTTATGACCACAGTGTAAATACAAGGAAGCAATCCCAGACCTCAGCCAATACCTCGTTGTCAGGAGATAATCATCCAAGCAGACTCCCAAGTGGTGAACTCGAGTGACAAATGGGAGGCAGACCCCCTGACAGACATGGGAATGCAGGCATTCTGTGTGTTTTCTGCATGAAACCATAAATCATCCACAGCATTAAAATGTCTGGAGAACAGATAAAGGGTCTCTCTGTAGCTGAGCAGGAAGCTGAGGCCTCCTTTAAATGTGGGAGTTGGCATCAAGTAGCTCATGCTGAGTTGATCCACATGATCACACTGACTCCTTCTGTGAAGAGTTATTGTCTGAGGAATACCAACCACAGCACTGGTTTACCATCTTCCTCAGCCCTAAGGGTGTTCACACTCCCCCAGCCACAAAAGCAATGGGACCCAAAGGACACCAAAAATGAGTCCAGCACAAACCTGCATGTAGAAGCAAACCTGATCACACAGCTTTTGGTTTGAAGATTGATCATGCCTGGCTGGTTCCTCTGAACAGAGCAGCTCCCAAAGGTGCTAAGCTGCTGTGATGAATGGAGCCCAGCACATGGGAGCACTTCAAACACAGGTTTGATTTTCCTTGCTTATCAGTAGCTGTTGCCAGGCAGGAGAAATGTCACTTATTTCCTCCATGCCTACCTGCCTTTGGTCATGTACAAAACAGATGACTAATATGTAACTCCCTCAAGGGAGAAGTGAAAGTCACTGCACTTGCACTGTTTCTCATGTCCTTCAACCTGCACTTACGACACCTTTTGTGTCCCCAGTATTATTGCCCTCTGATGCAGCATTATCCCATGTTGACTTGTTGTCATATTCATGGCAGCATTACATTCCCTGGGGAAAAAGGGCTCCTGGCAGTACTGCTTTGAGAGACCCTTTATTATATTGATGCCAACAGAGATTGCCTCTTTGATAAATGAGAGTGTACCTATGAATAAATACAGGAGTACATTTTATACGTATTGTATATCTGCTGTGACAGGGCAGAGGTTTGTGCAGGCATGTGCTTTAAATATGCATGGAGGACACAAGGCAGCAGGAGCTGGAAACCGTGGGCTGCTGCCTGGATATTCCAATGACACAGGATCCCTGACTGTCATCCGGACAAGATGTTTCCATTGTAACCCTTGCTTGAAGCAGTTGGGAGATACCCACTCTGCACACTGAATGGGTGTGATACTCTCTGCATGCAACAGGACCTCTCTGTGAACTGGCAAACTCAGCAATGCTGGCCTGTCTTCTGGTCTCTCCTGAGGCAAGGAAGCAAAGGGAGCCAGAGTTACAGGTGTATTCCCAGACCAACACAACAAAGCAATTGCACATGAAAATTATTGTCCTCCCGGGAGGTCTTCCTGGAGGTGCTGAGTGTGGGATTGTACTGCGATGCTTTGGCACACAGCAACGACTGGGAACAAACTGATCCAAAATGCTTCAAGGAGCAGTGTCAGACTCCAGAGGCCATTTTAGTTGCCCAGGCTTCCCAATGAATGGCACCACTTATTCCACAATGCCAGGCCTGGGAGCCCACCCCAACCCCCACCCCAGGCAGAAGTGTCTGTGTGCTGCCCTGGGGAGTGACCACCATGCAGAAATGGTCCCCAGCAAGAAGCCACTGCAGGGGTAAAGAACATCATTTCACTCAAAGGGTAAAGCTTTCCTCTGAGTGCTCAACTGAGAGACACCAGGGAGCTGACCCAAACCAGATTTCATCCTCCCAGACAGGCCTCCAAGAGGGGAATTGAGAGGGAAGAGAGTGAACACCTTAGCCATTCTCATATCGCCCCAAAACCAGCTCACAGTCCCTGAAGGAGGGAATAGCAGCCTGCCCCTTACCAGTCACCTCCCTGCTTGACACCTTGCCTCGTCCCAGGGAGCAAAGGAAACACATTTCCCAGTTCCTGCTCGCCCTGCCTGAACAGCTACTTGTTATATTCTCTGAAAAGTTAAGAAGTTGTGTTTGAATACCACAACGTCAAGGTGATGGTTACCAAGGGAACTGGACGGGAGAAGGTCAGACTTTTCTGGGTATTTTTTTGTGCTTTATCTGGGCTGAATGTTTTTCCAGACAAATCCGATGGGGGTCTTTCCATCCCGGAGAACTGAAGCCATCATATACTTGAAAAAAGACTGATAAAAGCCAAAAGATGTAGCTAAGATCTCCCACAACTGCACACCACATTCTGGGGGAGTTACCCTCAAAATCACCTTTGATGGGAAAGCCCTGTAGCACCCTCAGCAACTGTGATTTCAGTCGAGGGACCTAACTAGGAGAGCCCTGCAGTGATGAGTTTAAAACTGGATTTGCTTGGAGGCCACAGTAGAGATACAGAGTAAAAATATCTCCAGAAAATAAAATAGAAAACTGAACCAACAATTTGCCTGAAGTAAATCAGCACAGCCCTTGGAGTATTTACATTTTCGTGGAGCTATAGCACTTTCACGAAGAGGAAATTCAGCTCTCCAGGAAAGTCAGTGAAGCTGAGGTCTAAACATAAGATCCCACACACCAGGTCATCATCTGACCGCACAGTGACAGAGATGTGGAATGATTTCTGCTATAATAAGAATCCCCAGCTGTTAAATTAAAATTAGTTAGCTAAACAAAACCAGAGCCTGATGCTGGCCTTCGTAAGCCAGTTGCTCAGCATGGCTCCCCCAGCCACAGAGGACTGGGCTTCTGCTCTTTTAGGAGATTGGTTATCCAATGAGCAGGTTCATTTTTCATGCTGCACATGGCAAGTATTGTGCCACAGCTGCCAGTCATATCCTTGATTTGCAGTGCTGCTGGTACCCCCAACAGCTGCCTGAATTAAATGAGATATAGGAATTAAGGAATGGCCATTTTAAGCTCTTGGTGTGTGTTGAATACCAGCTGCTGCCAGTTTTTCTCCTCTAAGAGCCCTGCCAAGCATCCTTACCTTCTGCACTTCAGTTTGGATCTCTATCAAAGTCCTTCACTAGGAAAACACTCTTGCTAATGAAAACCTGTAGCTTTGCTGGCCCCAGTTCTGAGTACTGCTAATGGGGGGCCTCAGGAGACCCCATTTTTGTGCAGCAGGGCCACTTGACATTAGTCAATATTAGTTGCCCTTCCAATCCCTGATAGGGTCAGACAAACAAGCTCTACTGCAAACAAAGATCTGGTTCTACTAAACAACTAAACGTCAAGACAGGTCAACCAAGGTGTAATCAGATCTCATGGCGTAGCTGTGAGCTGCAAGACTCTATACAGGTGGCCAAACAGACTACTGCTGGGAAAGAAACTCTTCCCCAGCTCAAAAAGGAAATCAAAACTCTTACTTCCAGCTTGGTCTTCACAAAAGAAAGCCCAGCAAATCAGGCTGATCAGTCAATGACATATGGTTTTGAAAGGTTGTGATTTTGCAGACAAATATGTGTTCCCAGCACCAAGGTGCTTGTGGTTTGTGCTGAAAGAGATGTTTTAGTGCTGAATTTCTGGGACTGAGGGCTTTTCCCTACTCTTTCTCAAAGAAAATGTCAGTGCCAGTAGCCTTCACGATCTGTTCCTGTGCAGCCTTCACGCTGTGTGTGTCTGTGTGTGGCAGGGGGGATGGAGCAGTGGGAGCTGCCAGTGCAGGTGGCCCTAAGCACAGCCCTCACCAGCAGGCATTCATCAGGCCTGGGACAGGCACACTTCCAGATGATTTATTATTGGTATTTAATATTTAAATGCCAGCTGATCATCTAGCCCTGGTGAGTAGATGTTCAATAACAGCAGGGAGGAGCCATCTCCTGCCAGCCCACCCTGCCTCCTCCATCATTTAATGCCAAGCATGGAGCCCTCTCCTTGCTCCCTGGGCTCATTGTGGGAGCTGTGTCACACACAGCTCAGGTCCCCTAGTCCTTGCTGCCCTTCCCATCTATCCCCTGTGTTTTGCCTATGTCAGAGGCCTCTTAGGATTCACAGCATCAGGACCCAGCAAAGAGATTCATTCAAGGTATCTCCTAAATAGGACAGACAAAGCTCTGTTCCCCTCCCCTCACGCTGTAGAGAGAACAACCTCTGCACTGCTGGTGTCCTTATGTGTTTCTCAGTGTCAGCTTTTGCTGCACAGCTCTTTAGCCTTGTCCATCTGACTTAAAACTGCCCTTTCCTGGCAAGCAAGGACCCTGCCCAGCATATAACAAAGCACATCAGTGACCTTGCAATAATAATTCGCTGTCCTGACACAGGCAGCTGGAGCACAGGGGACCTTGTCCACTTAAAAACCACCACCACGCTTCTGGGACTCTGCATCCAGCAGTACCTGAGATGACTGAAACAGGAAGAGTTTTTGAAAACCAATTTGCTCTCCACTCTTTCTACCTCTTTGTTTGCATTTTCCATTTCTCTCAGCGTGGAGGATGAGGCTCAGTACTCGGCTCATGTTTATCCATGCTTGGCTCTTCGATTGTCACTTTGCAGCCCTGTCTGTGGGCCCTGCAGGTGGCACTTGCTTTCCCCTAAAGAAATAGCACCCCCACAATTTTTCTTCCAACTTCTGTCCAAAAAATAAGTAGTACAAGAACGTTTCTGATGGTGTCAGGCTTTATAATAGTTCATTCATTTCAACCCTAAATTTGGGACTGAATTTGAGCTGGCAGTAGCTCTTTAATATACAGGACCTGTCTTATTACATCTCCGTCTAATGCATATTTGGGAGCTTTCCCTGAAAGCTCTTGTATAAAGGAGTATTATGACATCAGGAAGTCTAAAAGTACCTGAACTGCAGATGTGATAAATTCAGCAGGATGATACGTGCCTGGAATTTGTAGTTGCCTTTTTCCATTGGCAAATGGCCGCCTGGGCTCCATCCCCTGGGATAGCTGTAGAGAACAGCCAGTTTGATGAGCTTAACCAGCCATTGGATGTCACTTTGGCTCCACACTAATTCAAGGGAAACAGCATTTATCTGGCAGCCAGGCAGCCAGCTCTTCGGCAGCTGAGAGTTTAATTATCAAAGGTTCAGGCGAATCTTGCTCTTGCTATCTCCAGCCAGCTGCTGCAGAAAAAGAGACCTTCTGGCCCCATCCAGAAGTTTGTGAATCTCTTGCAAGTTCCCTTTTGCTGCTAAAAAGAGTCCCAGTCCATTTGCCCTTTCCTGTGAAAGCTCTGGACTAGATGCCACTAGAAAAAGGGAATAATACAGTGGGGAAGGGCTCTGGGTGGATGGGGCTGAGAAGCAGCAGTCAGGAATGGGAGCACTGGGCAGGCTCAACTGGTGCTTTGATCCAGCCGTGGAGGCCTGCACTTATAGATGGATGTGGGCACAGCTTCCTCAAACTGCAGGATGTTGTTCTCTCACAGCTTCATTCTGCAGGGGTGGGGCAGAGCCGGTCTGGTTTGTGTTCAGTCCAGGAGAGCTGTGTTTCTGCTGGTGGACCTCAGCCTGAGCAGTCTCAAAGTAAAACACAAGGGCTACACCTGCCCCATCCCACTCTTCAGCAATCCATTAGGAAGGGTGGGGATTGGAGGGGGCAGAGCAAGCAAGCTGAAGGCAAAACAAGAAGAGAACAGTCTCTGCAAAGGCAGCTGTTTGCTCAGTGTTTCTGCAAGAGTAAAGGGCAGACGGTGCACCAGGAAAATTAGTGGGGGAAAAGGTGACCTCAAATGAAGCCACCTTTCCCTCCAAGAAAATAAGAGGCCAGTGAGTGAGGAACATGGAGGAGGTGTTGGGGTCATAGGGAGCATCCTGCTCTACTCTTCAGTCACTCCCAGTTCCTCAGACACTTGACATGATTCCCCCATCTCTGGGTCCAGGGGTCCTTGTACTCCTCTCTCAGCCTTGCTATCAACCACAGTCAGTCCAAAACCAAAGGTTGTTGGTACTCTCCCAGGTTCTGCTCAATATCCCGCTGTAAGTGGGACACTCAAGACCTGAATGTGGTGCCATTTCCAATAGATCCTTTGCACTTCTGTGGCAGGGATGTCCCTGCCCTTTCAGCCTTGCAGTGGCTAGTTAATAAAGGGGCCACTTAAGTGCCTATCAGGGAAGTTGGTAACTAATGTGCAAGTGATGCACCTGCTTTTGTTTCATGCAGGCTCTCTGCAGACACAATCAGACACAATTGGCCATTCTCAAGGCACATTTATCTTTTCAATATGAAGGCAAGAGACTCAATTATCTTGTTCAAAAGCTAAGATTCTGCTGAGCAAATTAGTTATCCTCCCCATTCTTCTTCAAAATGCCATCAGGAACCATCATAAGCAAATACTATCAATCACTATCTGTTTTGCCCAGTCTGCCTGAGCTATCAATAGGGATCCACATAGGGAAATACACTGTCTCCACTCCCCTCCCAAGAAAAGTCTCTCCAAAGCTTGGGCATGATTTTTGTAGTTGAGACTCCAGGTTAGACACAACAGAACAAGAGAGCTCAGGGCATGTGTGAACCTGAAGGAGATGGAAGGACCAGGCACCCATAAACACCTATTTTACTCTTTCCAAAGAGTAAAATAGGTAAGAGGCCCTCCCTGCCTCTTTCCCACCAACCCAAATAAACTTGGAAGCCCCCCAGCCAATGGCTTCAGATGGAAGAGAAACGTGCCCTGGTAGCGAGTTCCTGCTAGAAATTTGATCTTGGGCTCCCCGTTGTAGTCCAGAAGCACTGTCACTAAGGGCAAGTTTCTTTGGGTGTCTCATTTTTCTGTCCTGCATGAACAAAAGTGTTTATTTAACACCACCTCTCCAGGGTTTCCTCAGCTCTCTGGTCTCCAGACCTGTCAGTTTACTTACAGCACTGCTAACTGCAAACTGATTAGTCCAGTCCCCCTTCCCTTCTCCCCCATGGTTATCACTTTTATTAACAGCAAGGGAGTGATAATGGGGAAAGATGATCAAAGCTGCTGGTATTAACGCAGGGGATTAGCAGTATTTATATTCCTGATCAGTGCAGTCTCAGTGTGAAGAGGGAGCCACCACAAATCAGCCTTTTCCAACTGAGAGTTGCTGCAGTGCCACTGCCTAAATAGCTGCTGGCTAATGAGTCCTTTGCAGCTGGCTGGGGGAAGCTGGCTGGCTGGGAAGCTGGCTACTGCCCTTGCAATATAATGAGCCCAGGCAGGCACCCACAGTGGCATGAGGGTCCCTGGCCTCGGGTTTCAAAGTGCTCTTGACCTCTTGGGGAAAAGGCCCCCCACTGTTGAGATCAAGCCAACTAAAGCTGAGCGAACGACTAGACTTCTGTGGCCAGTTCATGGTGGGATTGCATCATTATCACAGGAAGGGAAAGCACAGCTTCCATCCCAGTCTGGGAGTTGTGGGAAGTTCAGTGAGCATCATGCTGGGAGAGGGAGGGGAGCAAAAAAAATTCATCTGTGCCAGGTTTTACACATAGGGCAGGAGAATGAAATCCTCTGCAAGCATCCAAGGAGAACAGATGCGGTGTTGCATATTGACTCTGCTATGATTCCAACAGCCACTCAGTGGCAGGCATGGTTGCAGGGACAGGCAGGTTCAGCCACCACCAGCAAACCAAGGTGAAGAGGCTTCACCTGGCAGAGGCTGGAGACCAATGCAATGAGTAGAGAGCAAACAGAGGATGCTGAGGTCAGGGAGACAGGGGATGGCAGAATTTCAGTTCACATGGAAGAATGAGGACACAAAGAAAGTGTTCACTTCTCTTCTGCATCCCCTGAGGAGACTTTCAGGGAGCCTATGACCCTCATCCTCAGAATGCCCACAGAAAGGCCCCATTGCAGCACCCCCTTCCAACCAAAGAGCAATATATAAATGCTCAAAGATAAACGGAGGAACCAAGACAACTCCTTTCCAAGCCACTCGGTCTGTGTAAGGTGATCAGACTTCAATATTGAGCCAAAGACACTCATCCAAAGCCAGGGCATTCTTCTAAATAAATCTTTACAAAAGGCAGGAGAACGGATGTCTTGCCCACCAGCTTCAGACAGATTTTGCTGTCAGCCCTTCAAGAAAAGAGCGACCTCGGTTTGATGTCCAAGTTTGAACGCTGCCATTTGGGCCATAAGGTGCTTCCTCAGGAGAACTAACTGCAGACTGAATGAGAGGTCGTCTTAATTATAGCTAGTAAGAAACAAGGATCTTGAAAATACCGTTTGTTTGCATATAATGTAGGGTCATTAATACCTTCATGACCAGGTAGAGTTATCTTTGACTATCTACACAACTATTTCTTCCCCCCCAGCCCCAACCTGTTGTTCATCACTTTCCACCTCTCCTCTACACAGTGCAATAATATCATGGAGGGTTTATTTATATCACCATAATTGGTTGCTGTGGAGACAATCATTATGTCACAAGTGTAGGCCAGGGAGTTCTGGCTGCAGAACAAATTGCAAAGGGGCCATGCAGGTGAGCCCTGTGGTTTTAGTGCACAATCCCACCCTCCTGCTTACACCATGGACCATCTGCATCCATACACAAGCCCAGCTCCACTTGCAGATGTTTGTCCCACATGTGGGCATGTGCAAACACAAGCTGACTTGCTCTGGCAAAATCTCAAAGCAGTTTTTATCCACATAACAGGCAGTGACAACTGAGAGGACAGGAGACACAGTTTGAACTACAGGAGAAGGTTGCAGTCAGTTAGGGCAAGACAGAGGCCAAGAGTGATGCTCCTAAGCCTCTTCCACTCCCGCCCCACCCATTCTTGAGCCACTCTCCACACATGTGCCCAGTAAAAATTACTCTGAAGGTGTTGCAAAGCCCTGTGTGACCCATGGGGACTAATGAACACTTTACACAACCCTGTTACTGTGTCTTGGTTTGAAAGACAGGTGTCTGCCAAGGAAGGCAGGCGCCTCCCTTGAAATGAAAAATGCAATCCCCTTCCCTCCAAAGTATTATAATTTTGAAATTAAGGGGCTTTCAGGCAAAGATATGAGGAATAGGAATAACAGTTCTTTACTATTTTTTTTATATATATATATGTATGTATGTGTATAACAAGGCAAACAAACAGCAATAACTCTGGCAGTAACAGCGAACAATCACAAACCCAGTCCCAGCCTTCTCGGCTGTCGGGCCCTTTCCCCTCGGGTGCAGTTCCGCTCGCAGCCGGCAGGGGCGCTGGCGGCTCCCGGTGAGCAGGGCAGGTGCGATGGTTCCCCCGCGGCTGCAGGGGGCGCTCCGGAGCGAGCTCGGGGAGCATGCGGCACTGGCGGCCTGGGATCCCGGGAAGGGATGGAACAAAGGCTTCACAAACCCCTGGGCAGCCGATCCCGGTGTCCGGCCGGACCCTCGGGAACAGCAGGCTGGAACGGCAGGGACGAGCACAAATCCCAGGTGGCAGACGAGATGTATCAAACTCCGGAGCTGCAGCGGGAACACTGGGAGGTCTGGGCCGGCAGGGTGTGCGGGGCTACGAGGTAGCGAAGGCTCAAAGCAGCGACAGGGGCAGGGCCGCCACAGCCCGGATTCCAGGGGGGCAGGGAAAGGCAGGCTTGGGAATCCCAAGGTTTCTCCTTGAGGCACCCAAGCAGATGGTGAACAGGTTCCTCTTTTAGTGAGGTGGGGTGTTAGGGTCCCAGTGCAACAGCCGCTCCAGTGAGCAAGCTCCACTCACGGTAGAAGGAAGGCAGCCGAAAGCAGAAGCCCGCAGTGCTGACGAAATCCCTCCACAACGACGGCAGCATCCCTCCATCCCAATGCCGAGAACACGGGCCCACCCGGGGTGTACCCAACCCCCAGGTGAAAGAGAGCAGCCAGTTGGACCCCTCCCTCTGTGGCCACATCTTTTGTTTTTCTTAAGCACACAGTAATTTGTTGCCCTGGCAATATATATGGAAAAAATTCTTTAAGAGAAAAAGAAAACAGGAGAACTCCTAAAAAACCCCAAGATATTGTTACTCACTCATCAAAGCTGTTGTGGATTACCCCACTATCTCAGCCTCACAGCACAGTTCAAGGTGGAATTTTCTGGAGAAAACCCTTTTTCCCCACAAGCTGCTTCCAAGGTCATGACACCTAGTCCAGTATAACAGCAAACTGTCAATGTAGGATGATGTGGACTTCTCATATTCTGTCTCCAGGATGTGTTTGTCAGCAGGTCATGCTCTGCTTGGGTTGTGCGTATAATCAGAAGAAGCAGGAGATGGAGGCAAGTGTTTTCTCCATGTGCTGCATCCATCCAAGATCAGTAAAACCACTCAGAGATTGCCCTCCTCGACAGATCCAGTTGAAGGTGAATGTAGAAAAGCTGATTGGCATTCGTGGGCTCTGGATAAATGGAGCTGTTCACCTTGGGATCGTGAGTTCAGAGGAAGGTCAGCTCACTGTTGACCACCATTCATTATCCTCTGGCAACAACTCAGCTTCAGTGAAATAAGGAGCCAGCCTTGGCTTGGGTCCCAGTGGAAAGAAAGTCTGTGTCACTGCAGTTGCTGTGCTCACTGGACTCTTGGCTGGCCCCTCAGGGAAATAACAAAGCAGTTCAGGGAGCCCATCCTCACAGCTTAGCACCTTCCTGGGGGATCAACCTGGAGTAACACGCTGGAGTTTCTGCAGTGTCTCAGTGTTAGTACACACAGACACCACTGCTGAGCTCCAGATCCGGCACATAGGTGAAGACCAGGTGCTGCCACCAAAGAATCACAGCAAGGAAAAGCTCAGACTGAAATGGGGGAGGTAGGAGAAAGGTTGAAATCCCCTGTGGAAGAAGTCAAGAGAAAGGCAAATAAATGACTGCAGAACAGCTCACGTCAGGACAAGAGGCACAAGGTGAGGTTAGAGTCTCACGTGAGAGCCCTGCTCTCACCCATCACTGTTGCACAGCTTTGGTGTTGCAGGGGGAAGGAGAAAAGCCTTTCCCCACACTCCTATCCCCCTCTGCCCCATGCCCAAAGCAGATGTGGATCCTACAGCCCACTCCTGTGGGCTCCTCCATTGCAGGGCCACAGGAGACCCTGGGGAGGGAAATATTGGCCAAATGAACCATCCAGGTGGCCTGTGGGCCTTATATTGAGCATTCTGGTCCATACTAAAATAAATGCAATAAACCAGGTCAGTATCACTTGCATGAAATTCACTTATTGTTTTAAATTACCATTATCGCCATCATAATTAAAATCAAGCAACAGCTTAAAGAAACTAATGAATATTTTTATACGTGAACTTATCACGAGAGGGGGGGGAAAAAAACAAAGTGCAAATGTGCCTGTATTGCTAATAAATATTATTGGAGGGACTCCCAGCTTTTCACATTACCACAGTGTGATATGACAGCCTCTAATGGATTACTCAACTGCCCGAAGCCATTGTAGGAATAAATCTCTTTTAATATTCATGTGCGGTCTTTGAGAAAATAGATGTAAGCAGTTAATACTTTTCTATAGACAAAACAATGCAGTTTATCAAAACAAAATGTGTGCTTGAAAACAAAAATCACAAAGCTCCTGGACTCATTCTATTTTTTTGCAAATCAGAAAAAATAGCACCCAAAGATAAAGACAATTTGGGGAGCATAGAAAACAAGATGGGGAGAGATAGGATATTAGCAGATGGGGAGGGACAGGGTCAGTAGAAAGGAGGAAAAAGCATAAGAAAATGAGTATTTTGTGAATCTGTGGTTGTAAAGAGAGCACCAAAGGAGCTGTGTGAGTAAGGTGTTATTTGGCAGTGGGGCTGCTGGTTGCCCTACAAAGCTCTCACTGGGACAGAAGGTAGTATATGTGTGGCAGAGGAAGATCTGGTGCTTCCGAGGAAGGAGACACAGGGCTCTCTGAGGTGTAGGGATGCTGCTAGGTGATGCTAGGGCTTAGCCATGTTTATAGGACAGTAAAGGATGTAGTAAAAGAGGTGAACAGCAAAGCCTGTGCAGGGCCAGCTGAGGGCTGCTCCCTCCCAGCCCCTCTGCTCTATCTTTCTGCTTTTCCTTTTGCAGCTGATATATAAAACCTACCTGGTTTTTAATCTCTGGGTTTTGGGGTTTTTTTTCCCTCTCTTTACACTGCAGAACAAGAGAGCAGTAGAGGAGGATTTGTAACTTTTTGTGTGGTCGGGAGTTGAGGGAATTGGAGGTTAACCCTTCCTGCCCCAGCTGTTTGTGGGCAGTTGATGCTTGGAGAGAAAACCAGATAGCAAAACCATCTCAGGGACTGGAGGGAATGGCTCCAGACTCTCAGAGGTGAGGGGGCAAAAATGAGAAATTAGATCTTACAGAACTGTATGCTGCTGGGATGTGAATCCAACTTTTATTTGGCTGGTATGGTCTGTGGCTAAAAATGGCTGTAGATGTATCTGAAACTGTGAGGGAGAGAGAGGCAGAAGCTCTTCAGTTCCTCTCCTGCTGTGAGATCTAGGCTGCAAAGACAAGCTTAAACTGAAGCATCAGGAATAAATAAGGCTCTCCTGGGACTCATGTGGCTTTGATATCTGAGGCTGCCTGGCGGGTGAAAGAGTGGAGTCACAGATTCCTTCTGCTTGCCATGTTCTGAGAGAGCCTCTGATGACACCCTTTGTCCCTGGCACAAGCACAGCAAAGGCAGCTCAGGGTCTGCCTTGGGTTGGGGTAGGTGCCATCCAGGCTGAAGGACACACCATATTCTTGAACCAAATTCAGCTCAAAACATAGCCCAAGAGGCTGACAGTGCTCTGAATGCTGCAGGCCTTTGTGAAAGTTGTGATTCTGCAAAGACCCACAGGGTGCTTAACTGGACCTTCTTCCAAGTGCCACTGGCTCCCAGGGACCTGCTGGAAGGAATTCAGGATGGACACACACTGAACTAACTGCAGCACCCTGAGATCCTCCCATGCTTCAAAATGCTTGGGGGAAGGACACTATCCCTTAAGATGTCCAGTTTTATAATAGTAATTCCAATCCTCAATATAGGGAAAAAATCCATGAATTACCATGTTAGTATGTCAGAGCAATCCACACAACTTTCTCAGATTTTATTCCCATGTAATTTTCATGGAACAGTACAGTTCCCTATCTGGACAAAGCTTCAGCTGTGTAACCATTTATGTAGCCAGCAATGTTGGAAAGATTCTATAATTAGAAAAATTCCAGGAATGTTTATAGAGGCAACATCTTTCCTACATCTCTTTATTAATTTATTGTAACAGTAATCTTGTCGCTGTAAACACCGTGAGACTCCCTTTAAATGCCAGATAGTTTTATAGACTGTATTGAGTGATATGAAAATGGGCCAGTTTTATAGGTCATATATTTCTTTGAAATGGAATAGGTCCAGGAGACAATTGGGAACCGGAATGGGGAGAATTCCTCCCACCCACCTCCTTCCAGCAGAGCAGAGGTGTGTCTTGCTACGAAAGGGAAAGAAAAAGTTTCACCTTCTAATTGTTGTATTGAGTAGCTCATTGACTGCACTTTCTGTTCAATACCTTTTTTACCACTCAGATTGTCTAATCAAAGGCTTTTTCCTTCCTTGGTTTAGCTTTGCAGCCTCTAGCATTGATCCAAAATCAGAAACGAAAGAGAGAAACAGGCTCTGGGAAAAGAGAACACAATTAACACCCAAGCAGCTTCATTTTTTGGGGTGCCTTTAAACATCTTGCACTTCTCAGTCTATTCTCCCATTCTTTTATTTTCCCTTTTGTGTTCAGGAGGTTTCTTTAAGGAAAGCCTTTATCAGCTGCTCAGGGAGAAGATTAAAGCACCCTTCACTGAGAAACAGGTTACTTTTTGTGTCCAAGTTCTTAATCCACTTTATTAAAATGTTCCAAATCTTCCTTCAAGAGGAGAGATCAGAAGGACATTTCTCTGTCACCCCTGGCATGCCTTCCTTCCGGATACTTGTGCTTCATTAGAGGCTAAAAAAAAACAAAGTCAGGGCAAGGAAAAGAAGAGAGAACAAGACTGCAGTCACTGGTTAATATGGGACGTGGAGCCTTCTACTTCATGGCCACTGGTACTGCTCTGGCCCCAGGCTGGAAGCAATTGAAAGCTTTTCCCATCTCAGAGACACCTGCGTGAACCAAGTCAGAGATCTCTGGCTATTTTTGCCTTTGAGGTTCAAAGAAAAGAGCTTTGCAGTGAACAAAGCCAAGCATCCGTCCAGCCTGCTGCCCCGCTGCTGAAAGCAGCAAGGAAAGGGCGCAGAAAGGGTGAGGGTACTGAGTCTGCTCTGCTGTGTACTCTACCTGCTCCCCCAGACCGCAGGCCTGGCATTGCCCATCTGGAATAATGGCTCTCTGTGGCTAATAAACTTTGATGGATTTTCTTCCATGGCATCATCTAATCTTTTTTCTGCATATCCGCAATCTTTCTCTGCACTATCATGGCCCTTCCAGGGCAAGGCTGAAGGACACCAACACAAGCTGCTGCCTGGGCACTTCTGATATCTAGGAGTGCCCAACGAGCCACTTTTTGTCATGTTTAGTTTGAAGGCTTCCACATTAAGACAGAAACAGAAACAGAAACAAAGTATATGATTCCTCTGGGCAGCCTTGGGAGATGTCTTGGGGGAAAAAAGCCTAGATCAGGTCTAAACCCCACTTTGGTTCTGGCATCAACTCCTCACCCCAAGAGTCTCCACCCCAGCCCTCCTTTCCTTTCCCTTCCCCTCAGGAATCTCACGTTGGATTTTCACAGTCTGTCTGCCCTGACCCAGGATTGTGGCCACAACACGGTGCAGGCAAGCAGTGACATACACCACCTCCCACAGTGGAAAACTAAAATAAGGCTAGGACAGAAACTGCTCCAAGTAGCCATGATAGAAGTCTAATGAGGCATCTGACACGATGGCTTTTCCATGTACCCTGTCTTGGTTTTAAAAGGCCACTTGCTTTGCATAAGTAGCTGCTGTTTTGTAAAGCAAGTGTATATGATGCAGACACTCCTCGTGCTTCCTCAGGGTACAATTACTTTCTTATCTGTCTTGTACTGCTGTTTCTCGGCAGCTGAAGTAAATTCTCCAGTGTGAGACTGTAGGGTTAATCTTTTGAGTAGGTAAAGTTAAAAGGGCTGGAGAAAAGCATGGCAGCCTGAGAGAGCAAAGAGCAAGGAGGTGACATCTTGGCAGGCAGAGACGAGGAGTGAGGTGTTCCTGAAAGACAACCTTCACATTTCCCATCAGTGCTGACTCATAAAATGTCAGGTTCATTAAAGGTGAAATACACACAAACTAGAACTTGAGCAGTTTCATACACGGCAAAGCATCCATGCAATTGGCTTTTCCCCTGCATCTTGACACCTCCAAGTCTTCTGAGTCAAGAGTACCAAAGTAATTTGATATTAAAATGTGTCATCCAGTTAATAAAAGCATAGTCAAAGGCTACATTTTATTTATTATTCAAATTACAGTAGCTCTTTGATGCCTTGGCTGCAACACAGCCCTGCTTAGAACTCAAGAGACAAGTCCCTTCTGCTCCTACCCCAGTGAGTGCCACATGATGGGGGGAGATTTTCGGAGGGCGGCAGAGGTCTAGGTGTGGGATCCTGTTGATTCCCCTGCCTTCCTGCCCAACTTTCACATGCCTTTTGCAGAGTCTCCTCTCTCAAGCCCACCCGTGAACACTGCGGGAGAGGGAGCCCAGAGCTCAGATGGCTTGCAACAGTCTCCAGCCACTCAGTGTCACTGCTGTGCCTTAATCACAAATCATCCCTTCTCTGCTGTTACAGCAGGCACACTGCCGTGTTTGTGCCCACCAACACTCCTGTTCCAGGCGTGGTGCAGCGCAGCGCTCTGCCTGCGGCTATCCTGGTGTCCCGTGTTTATCTCGTCTCTCCTGATGGCCTCCACAGCATATTTGCTCTATTTTCAAAGCCCTTTTCTGAGCCGCTTTGAATTCCCTTTGTGTTTAAAGATCTGCCTTGCTCTTCGAGCTCCGTGCACCCTCACCAGCCAGGTTTTAAAAGCAAGGCCGTTGCTGGAAGTTGTCATTGGTACGTGATGCAGAACAAAATCCAGCTCGCTCGAATGCAGCTAGATTGGCTCAGCAGGGCTGACAATGGATGAACTGGGTCTTATCAGCGGAGGGAGCAGATAGAACACGGGAGCAGCGTGCAGGGAGCAGATAGCAGCTCTGCGAGAGCGGACAGAGAGCCTGCTGATAGTGCAGGGCGGGGGGAAGGCATCACTTTTGTTCCCTGGCTGGTTTTGAGGCTGTTGTTTTAAAGCTGGCACCTTTCTGACCACAGCCACTGCATTAATGGGGAAAAGAAGCAAAAGTGATGGACAAGCCAATGGAGCAGTGCTGTGATGAAAGGTCTCAGCGGGGCGCGTTTGTCCAAATGAGCCACTGCCTCCCTGCGCGATTTATTCCTCGCTCCAAATGCATTTGTTGGATTTAACGACAAGTTGGTGGCATTTCAGCAATTAATCCTATCAAAGTGAGGTGATTTTACACAGAGCTGGTCCCATATTTCCTAGGCTGTGTTTTTGTTTATGAGGAGAGGGGCTGCCAGCTGTCTCCCAAGTCTGGGCACTAGAGTTCATGGAAAGGAACTGTGGGTTATTAACCAAGTGTCTTCTTCTGACACCTGAAAGCAGCACAGCTAAAAAATACAACCTCAGATTGTCCTAACAAGCAATCTCCAAACTGTAAATATGCAACAGTGAGAGAAAGTATTTCTTTACTAGTGAAACACTTTAATGAGTGGATGGCTCAGCAAATCTTTTATGCAGCTGCTTTCCCTGCTGCAGATACTGAGATTTATGGTAGGAAGGGAGGGGAGTTAACAACCAACCAGGGAGCTGCAGCCTCTGTATACTTGGGTTCCACCTCATGTTCCTGTTTGACTGGTTTGATCCTTCTGCAACTCTCCTTGGATAAACCATTAATGGTCCCATTTACTGGGGTCCTGGAGACAGGAATGCAAGTAGCTCCTACTGCCAGAATTCATGACTTGGCTAAGCAAGAAGAAACAATCCATGCTTCTGATGAGGGTACTGATGACACATGCCCAAAGACTTTAAATATGGAGTGCTCTTTGAATACTGATTACTTCATTTGGAGAGAGAGAATCAATGGAGATTATGTATTTTTGCAATTCTGAGAAGCTTTTCCATATTCTCCTCCAATGGAGAGGTTCCTAAGCTCTTTATCCTTCTGTCCAATTAATGACATTTCTAATTAATATTAGGACCAAAACCAAAATCACAATACCTGGAGGAATGGGATCCAAAAGAAACAATCTTCTTTCCTGAGAGGGGTGGACTAAGAGGCAAAAGAATAAGCATTTTCAGAAGGTGATCTTCCTAAACATCACAACCTCCAGCAGCAAAGCCTGTTTGCGGAACAGAGTCCTCAGACGTGCAATTAATAGCAATACAAACAAACAAAAAAACTACCAAAAAAATCAACAAAAATAAACTCTACAAACCAGCAAATTCTCAACTGATTCACCCTCTGAGCTGGTCCTTGAGCCACTCTTGCTGTCATGATGAAATTTCCACTTCCCATAGACCTGAGCCCCCAGCTCGAGGAGAAAGCTCACACCCTGACCTGGCCTTTGGCAGCAATGTATTCATCTGGAAATCTGCTGTATCAGTGACAGCGTAGAGCAATTCTTGTTTATGACACCACATCTTATTTTGGGCAATTTAACAGTCATAAACCCAGTAACAGTCATCTTCTGGTTTGAAAATAAAATGCCTCTAGAAACTGTTGCTGTTACCTCACTTTGGTATTGCAGACTGAGCCATTGAGTCTGTTAGTTGCTGGGAAAAGACTTATCCAAGATCATCTCCAAAAGCATTTTCTGATTGATACTTGTTTGCAGAGGCTCTGAAGACAGACCAGCCAGACACGGAGACTTAAAGAAAGCTCCTGAAGGAATGTGAAGGTCTTGCTGCTGAGGACACACAGATGAACACATCACCAGAATACATAAGATGCTTTGCACTTTTCTTATTTATCCAAAAAGCTATTTTTGTTTATTAAAACCTAGTTACTAGCTGCATCTTGCCAATAACCTGGAGTGCTTGCTTGGTTAATTTAAGCAAGCAGAGCTTTGACAAAGTAATTTTACCATCCTCGGGGATCTGCCAGCTTATGCCGGTCTTCACTATTTCAGATGAAATTGAGTTAATTTTCACTGAAATTGCTTCTTAGCATACAAACACATTCCCCATCATTGCGAGCTTATGCCTCTGCAGCTCTATTATTCTTTAATTTACACAACCCGGCAGCGAGGGATTAATGCCTGAGACATATAAAGGGCTACAGTGTGGAGAGGAGAAGGCAAGGAGAGAGAGAGAGAGAGAGTGGAGCTCTGCAGGGAATAGGTAATGGTGTTTCAGTTTTATAGTCAAAACATTTAAAGTCTGGCATTAATACAGAGTCAACTCTTGTTGTCCTTTTGCTCTGGAAACACATTGTCCGAAGTCTCGAGGCGGAAAAGCACTCAGATGCTCAGTCAGGCCAGAGGTGATGGCAGGTCCCTGCAGGATTGCCAGGCTGAGAGGGCGTTTGCTGGGATATTACAAACAGCTCCACATCAGGAACTGACTGCAGGCACTTGAGGCAATGTGGAGCAGAACTGCAGGGGGAGGCCAGGCTTTGCCTTCGCCTCTTCCACAACGCTTTTCCCTGAAACAAGAATTCCCCCCTCCCCACCCCCCACCATGAAAATGCTGCTGCCAAGGCTCTGGGGATGCCTTCAAATGCTCAGAAATTAAAATCATGGATTCTCAGAAGCATCCAAACAAAAAATATAACTAGTGCCAAAGCACCTGCAAATGGGTGGAAAAGGGGGATTCCACTATCTGGCTTTTTCCAGAGAGAACTGGCAGAAGTGCCAAGTTCAGCAGTCCCTGTGAAGTCTCTAGTGAGCTTTTAAAGTAGCTGCATTTTAAGCTAGTCCTGGCTGATGATTGATCAGAATAGCAATTACGCTCCTTTTTTATGTTATCACTTCAATTTTGCTTCCTTAATTAAACAGCTAACCATTTCCTCTTTTAATATATACACCTCTGAGATATATGCAGGTTATTGGATAAAATATGGCAATCCTGTATCACGTATTGGTATGCACATAGCAATGTCATAATGGGATGTTTAAATTTCTTATCTTCCTTTGAAGGGCTGCCTTTCTTTTCCCTTCCCCAACTACTACCAGTGCCATGGTGCATACCAAGATCCCACTCCACTGCCCATGTCCTACATCTATGACACACCAGTTTGCGTTTCAGGGCTCCCCAGGGAGCATTTTACCCTTCTGTCAATGTCACAGATGTTTGGCTTTGAGTCCAATGGAAGAAATATTGCTCTTTTCCCCCAGTTTGCAGCCAGCACTGAACAGCACTGGCCACCACTTCATACCACCAGAATAATGACACTTGACTCTGCCTAACAGAGGCAGGCTTCCTTTATCTGATAACATCCTCTCCTGAAAACTGTCATGGTTAACTGTGGCTAGGATAGCAGTGGGGAAAGAAGTCTTCAAAGTAACTCATGCTGAGGAAAATGAGAGGAAGTCTGGTTCCCTCCAGAAGCAACCTCACCATTTTGCAGGGTTAGCACCAGCTCTGCTGCACTGCTGGGAAATCCCAGCCTCCAGAGCAAGTCCTGGTTGAATCCAGGTGTAGGTCATGGTAAGAAAGGCTTTGCACTAAAGACAGAATCATGAGAAACTCCTGTGCAGTTAGAGCAAGACCAAATTTGAGAACAAGAGAAATGCCCTCCTCATTTTCAGAAAAGGGAAGAGAGAAAAAGCAGAAAAACATTAACAGACCAACAGTTCCATTGAGGTGAGCAGTAAATACTGAAAACTGGGACTTTCAGCCACGTGCAGGTGGGGTCCAGTAATTATCAGCTGGCAGAAATTTCCTCTGTTGGATCTGCATGACCATTTCTTGAAAATACCTGAAAAACAGCCCAAAAATTTTTATTAAACCAGTGATCTAAGGCAGGGTAGCACCAGCAGCACACCAACAGTAGGGATGATTGGGACCAACGGCTCAGGCAGGTGTATTTTTTCCTCCCTCTGCCATACAAGAGAAACTTCTGCCATTTTCCCAGCAAAGTTATTTGAGAAATCAACTCCTTTCAGCTCAGCTGAGTTTTAGTTTCATGCATTTTTATACACTCTGCAAGAATGAGAAGGATATTTACATTTTTTAATAAGCCTGACAGTTTGAAAGTAATTGGGGATTTATAATGGGTTTGTTTAGGTCTTTTTTCCACTTGAATTCCAACTGCTAGTCTTAGGCCTAACAAGCAATATTATCTCTATAGTGATGAGGGAACCTCAACAGGAGGCCCTGAAGCCAAAGAGGAAAGCACTGGCGTGTTTTGTTTTGTCATGGTTTGTTTTTTTTCCTTTGAACCTGCATTTTAAAGCAAAACAGCATAAACAAAATTTGAAGCAAGATCAAAATTCCTCCAGCCATCCAGTGCTCACAACTCTGGCTTCTTCCGCTGGTTCCCCCAGGAGCACTCAAGCCAGTGTCTGATCTCCATCAAGGTGGTTTTTTTCTTCTTGGCATAGATTTGCATTTATTTACTCTATTATGGCTCTAAAATTATCTTAATCCTGATTTTTCTTTTGGGGGACTCAGATGTTTGTTGGTAAGGATGGAATTAACCTGCAAAGCTCAAGGTCTGAAATCATATTCCTGCAGTTAAATCTCAAGGACTCAGTTCTTCATATTCCTAAAATGGAAAGACAGCTGCTCCCAGTGGAGGAGAGAAAAGAGCAAAAGCCAAGAAGGGGTCTGATGCAGTTGTGATAACGGGGTTTGCAGTGGGGACTGCTTTCAGAACCTGAGACTCCTGTGGGTCTCTCTGGCTTCCTTGACATTGCTGAGACTGCAGTGCTGATGTGTCCAAGGCTCCACTAGGCAAGGGCTGCTGATGTTTCACAGGTGATAAGCTCTGAGCCTAAATTTTAAATCGGGTCCTTGCTTCTTTGTGCCTCAGTGCCACACCTACTTAAGAGAAGAAAGACCAGTCCCTGTCTTCTGCAAGAGTAAGGATATAAATGCAACAGAGAACAGCGGGGCTCAGTGTTTAAGTCAGAGTTGCCCAACAAAACCCACAAGAAAGAGTTATAATGAGGAAAAAAAACCAAGCAGGACTAGCACTGTCACCCCGCTCAGCGGACATCAGCACACACCTTCATTTCAGTGAAAGTGAGCACCAAGCAGTGGTGCCTTGGGACATTCCTGACTTTGTTAAGGACAGAGCCTCTCGGTTCACATCTCTGTGCCTCGGGCCTCCAGGGCATGCAGGGCACACCAGCTAATACCTTCCTGCCCCCCACAGTACTGTTCGTTCCTCAGAGCAGCTAAAACTGTGCGAAGAATGACCTTCATGAGCAAAGCAGGGCGGAGATGTTGCCACTGCTCTTGCTTGCTCCTCACTTGAGTGCTTTGAGTTGACACCCACGCAAGGCACAGAGCCAAGGGGCAGCTTTCCCAGCGGATCTCTGGCATGGGACTGCGCACCCTTATTTCTTCCCCCTGTGGAGCAAGGAGGGACAAAAAGGACAATGCCCATTCCTAGTGTTTCCTAACTCCCACAACCCCAGGAGGGGTTTCTCCAGCACCCTTGCAGCAGAGAGAGCTGTTGTGCCTCTCCTTGCCCTGGCATCCGTGGCAGTGCTGCCCACTCCCTGCTGTACCTTCCCAGCACATGCATCCTGCATCTGCAATGATGCTCGGGTCTCATCTCCCTCTGGGAGGGCAGCAGGCAGCGAGGGGGCTGCAGGCAGGCTGGTGGGACACATGGAGGGAGGAGTGGGAGAAGAGTCAAAGTCAGGGAGAGGAGATAAAGAGAGTAGGATGGGAATGGGAGAAAGACAGCAGGGATGAGAGGGGAAAGTGGGAAATGAATTGAAATGAGTTAGAAAATTCCAGGCAGATGAGCTTGAGCATTCAACAGCTGAGATGTGGGGCCTCATTAGTACAGACCGACTGAAGATAGAGACATTAAGGAAGGAAATGTGTGACTCACGGGGGAAAATGGGAAAAACAGCACACACCATAGCAGCTGCTCCGTTTACTTCAATTAAAGAGCAGCTCAAAGGGTATGTTAAGGGGAAAGGAGGGGGAAGCAAACAAAGGCACAAACAAGAGAAAAAAAAAGCCAACCAGATGAAGCAACTGTTACCCTCAAGCACCTAAATGAACTGAGTCATGTATTTCAACAAGGGGCCAGCATTCCTCACCCTGTCCCTCCAAACTGGTTGAGCTGACCAGGGAACCTGGAGCCAGGTACAGGGCAGCGAGCACTGACAAAAATACTGTCCCAGCTATCAGGTGGGGAAGGGGAAGGGGAAAGGGAAGGGGAAGGGGAAGGCAGTTTCCCTTAGCATGTTCCATAACTCCTGGGGAATGGGCAGGCAGGGCATCGGCTGCACTGACCCACCAGCCACAGGGTCAGTGGAGCGAGGAAGGGAGGACAGCAGCGGTGGGTGTTTTAATCACAGCTACAGCCCACAGCAGAGCTGTGGTGCCCAAAGGGAAGCAAATTGCACCTGGCTCCAGGGTGGTGGGGAACACTGTGACAGCCTCTCCATCCTCTAGTGCCACCCCACAGCCATCCCAGCTCACCTGTTCCAGGCTTTGCTGACAGCATCAGCCAGAGCCAGGCAGCCTCTCACAGTTGCCTCACCAGTCACCATACCTGTCTGGAATGAAAACACTTCTCTTACCTCCTTCTGTGGTGTAGGGAGATGTAAAGAGCTCGCTGAGATTGGTTGTGCTGCTTTTTCAGGGAAAAAATGATTGACATTAATTCCAGCTGGAGACTGTACTTGTTCCAGCCACACTGGTGTGAACATCCTGGCACTGGGAAAAGAGAAAAATAAGCAAGCTGCCACCCATCTCTTCCTTCCTCCAATAAATATCAACCCTAATTTCTCGGTCCTCGTGAGCACTGAGAAATGCTATACTAAAAGGGTCCTGGACTGCACTGAATCCTGTTTTCAGCTTCCAGGTGATAAATACTGAAACTGAAGAACAAAGTGGACCTGGGAAAAAAAGCAAGACACAGGAAAAGGAAGGGACACAAGAAACTTTCATGTCTCTAGATGTTTCCTCCTTGCACCTTCCACCAGGACAAAATGTGTTTAGGATTTATAGGGGAAGAAAGTTTTCTGTTTGGAGCCCACTGACTGCCATAGATCTCTGCTTTCTTTACCGGTGCCCTCACGTAGGAGGTTTATCTCTCTGCTCCAGCTGTGACACCAGCCTGCAGGGGTTAGTTGCTTTGCTTGGTTGACTGAAGCCTCAAATTGGGAGGCTACTGGGTCAATCCTAACTCATGGCCTTCCCAGATGATCAAGACAGACAACCCCACAATGTCAGAAAACATCTACTTTCATCTTTGGTTGGGGAAAATCTTTGCTCAGATTCTATCCTTCTCTCCTTATCTTTTTGGATGCTTCCCAGTTCCTGGATACACCAAATCCATGACCCCTGGCTGACTCATTCCCCATATGAGCATGGCAGTGGATTTCATGACAAAGTTCCATGGTCTCAGGATAATTACCTGCCCAAAGTCTCCGATAGAGAGCCTAGATACAAGCAAACTCCCAAACTCCTGACATTTATCACTCTGAAGAGCAGCCAGTGGAAAAGCAGCTCCCATCAGATAAGAAATGTCAGTCAAGATTTCAATGTAGTCAGCTGCAGCTTGTAAAGGACACATCACAGTATATCTGCAGGACAAAGTGTGGTGAATGTTAAATCTCCACACCGTGGGAACCAGCACAATGGATCACATCTCCATATGTGATAATGGGAACCTCATAATTCTCTCACACAAACTTTAATGCCAAAAAGTTGCCACAGAGAACCACCGAGGACACGAGGACTCCTTCTTCAAAGCTTCTGAGATCAGCAGCATTAAAGGCGTTTTCTTTGAGCTGGCTCTGTGTTAAGCTTTCTCTCTGTCCCTTCATCTCTCCCCAATCAAGCTGTGCCTCAGTCAGCACCCAGTTGTTAAATTCTGGATGGATTAAAGAGCCTGAGAAAGTCCTTTTTTAGGAACGTGATGTTTATCCATCACTCATCTACGTGAGTGTTAAATTTCAGATCTTCGGCTCCTCTAATGATCGTTACATGGTGGTGCATTCAGAGTCTTTGCTTTGCACAGTAGTGGGGATGTTTGATCTAAAGGCTTCTCTTTGCCCAAGATTAAATCTGAATTTGAATCATCCTTTGGGGTCTAATTGCATAGGATTTTGGTGACAGTGCAGCAGGGCCACAGAGTGTATTGGCAGGAAGAAGAGGACAGGAATTCCTCAAATGATGGAGCCCAGGAGATTTCAGTAACATTTGGGACGGAGAAGAAAATGGAATTCAAAGACAGAAAAAAACAGATTTTCTTGTGCAGTGTTAAAAATGAAAAAAGGGGAAGGATAATCTCTCTAATTAAATTCCTACAATTCCTGCAGGCTTCCAACTACTGCCAGCTTAGAAGATGTATTGACCTTTTTCAGACCCTCTCTGATGGAGCTGTGGGTGGGCAGGGTTAAGACTGACAGTAAGTTCTTCAAAACTGTGAAGTTTTGACACTGCATTAGGCATAATTACACCTGCCAAAGACAACATACTCCTGCAAATTTTCTGTTGCAGAGCTAATGGCAGAGGGACTCTTGCAAAACCCTCCACAATAATTTCTGGATGCCTCAGGCCTTCAGGAGCTATCTTGACAGGATGATGACATCTTGCTGTGCAACAGGAGGCTCTGCTTCAACTACAGGTGAAGCCAGCAATTTGAAGCATCTTTGCTTTTCTTCTTCTGGAAAAGTTCACCCTTTGCTTTTTGGGAGTGCCACCACTTACAGACGCACAAGAAATATGAAGCCATAAAATCGGCACTTGCCAGTCAGCTCCTCTGGTCTGTCACCTCCACTAAAGGGCAAACACTTCAACACAGCAAGGAAACACATGATGATACTGAGCTTCGTGGTAAAACCAACCCCTTCTTCCCCTCTTCTCAGTCCTTAAAATGACTTTAAAAAAAGAAAAAGGAGATGTTCCACTCCCTCCCCCCCCCAAAAAGAAGAAACGATCCCTTACAGGGCCAAGCACAGCACTGACGGTAGCCAAGAAATACATGCAATAACTGCAATATCCCTCCCTGGTTCAATTTCTTGCAAACCCAGCAGTGCAAAGATGGTGTGAAGTTTCCCCCAGAACAGCAGCCTTCCACCCCACAAAGGAAAGCTCAGCCAGGCTGAGGCTAAGTAGGAGGGAAAGGTCTGTGTCAGAGCAGGACTGAAACCACAGGACTTGCTACAGCTTCTCCTCAGCTCTTACCCTGGTCTATCCCAGTGCCTGCCCCGCCCAGGCGGATCTGGAAAACTGCCTTAGAGATCCCAGACAAAGGCAGTCTGTGCCGTGTGCACGTGGGCATGAGCCAAGGAACACACGCAGGTGTGTCAGCACTGCCTCAGAGCCTGCTAACCACGCTCACATGAGGCTTCTTCTTCCTTCCCAGTGGCACTTCTCTCACTACCACACCACCACACCCTTCCAGCTCCAACTTTGCATGCCCTGGGGAGCAGGAAGGTCGGCACTCAGTGCCAAAGGATGAAATGTTGAAATCCTCTTCCAGTTGAGATTAAATTAAGGGAGAAGGGATGGAGCATGCCAAACGCAGTGAGGCTCAGATAAAAGCTCATTGTCTTCACCGAGACCTGGGTTTGAATAAGAAGTTCAGGATTTGGCAGACTCTGTGTAAAGCATTGCAGAATGACTGCTATGTGCATGCAGCTACTTTTCATGCATAATATATATAGGAGCATACCATATGTTTAAAGAATCAGACAATCAGGCCCATCTTGAATGATATTATAAAGCTTTCCTTCAGTGTTGCATTTGTTCTAAACAGATGCATTTCTCCTTTTCCCCCTCCTCCCCCCAAGCTTCAGACAACTCCCAGCCTGCCAACACTCATTTATAAGGAAACCAGGTGTCCATCTTTAAAAAATGAAATAAATCAGTATACAAAGGAATCTGTCCAGGAGGAAAGCAAGTGCCCATCTCTGCTATTTTTGTTTCAAACAGGAAATATGTTGATAAACAAACTAACAAACGGACAAACGAGAATCAAAACAAGGAAAAGGAAGACATGAAAACTCATAGGAATTAGGTTCTGAATTCTACAAAGCCAAATGCTAATCATGCCAGTCCCCAAATGTACAGAACAGATGAATTCAAGAACAGAAAGTGCGCCAATGATAGCAGATATGCTCTGGATGAAACATGTCCTGCATCAGTTATGAGAAGGGCTGGATGCTCTTGTCTTTAAAGTGTATGGTTTGATTTGATATTAATTCATCAGCAGCATCACATGTCTCAGGGGCTCGTCTCTGCTCATTATAGGTGCTGTGCATATGTGGTTGGAAAAGAACCACCATCTGATTTGCCTCGTTGCTGCTGTCTGCTGTCACCGTGTTACCCTGTTAGGGAGCTGTTGGCAGCCCCTGCCTCGCATCAGGAGCTCTGCTGGGCCCTGGCTCAGCCCCAGCGGGTGCTGCATGTCCCGGCAGCAGAGCAGCTCTGGCAGCTGGGAGACCGCCCAGCATCTCCCAGCACACTCGGTGTTGGCAGTGCAGGGAAGGGAGGTGAGAAAATCCAAGGCCAACCCACCTTGTGTGAACCATCCATGAGCAGCTCTGTCCTCCTGCAATGCTTCAAGAGACGTTGCCTTCATCAGTCCTTGGCAGAGCAGCAAAACCAACTTGAAGGCAAAAGCCACCAGGCTCAGCACCAGAGCAGCTGGGAATCCCCCGCAGCTGGTTCCCTGTCCTTCACATGGAGTTCCCTCCACTCGTGCAAGCTCTTCAGGCCATGTTTTATATCCTAATTAAACTGAAAGAAAAGGAATTGGATAACAGTCTAAAAGATTTGCAAGCTACATCTATTCCACAGAATTACTCCTGTTCCCACTAGTGTAGCTCATCAGGTCCAG
Source organism: Corvus moneduloides (assembly GCF_009650955.1). Lineage (NCBI taxonomy): Eukaryota > Metazoa > Chordata > Aves > Passeriformes > Corvidae > Corvus > Corvus moneduloides. The sequence goes on from NC_045486.1 coordinate 11,717,558, forward strand.
CACATGCTCTAATGTGTGGGATTAATAGATTTGTAACAGTGATAGCCAATATGAGTCTGTTCCGGTTACATACTTATCATGGGTCCTTGCAGGCTTTCCATCAAAGCTGCTGAATGAAAGCACTTTTTATTAAAGAAAGAGGAAAAAAAAAACCCTCTTTGCCCATAAATCGCTCAGCACATTAGCCTTCACAACAATTCACTGAGGCAAGGTCGTATTTCCCTTGCATTAATTTAGATCCTTGGAAAGTTCAGTGAGATAAGACAAGGCAAAACACAAGAGGCTGTGTGTTCAGCTGCCATGAATCAGCACGTCTTCCCATCCACTGAGAATCCAACCATACATCTAAAAAGAGCCATAGCAAATATACAACTATTTCTTTAAAGACTTGGGGTCTGGTAGTGATAATCCGTATGTTGTATGATTATTTCAAAAGAAAGGGAGAGGCTAAAAGGACAGATGACATTTGGCACATGAGAGCAGCTTTTACAGCCCAATAGAGAAAGATTTTTTGATTTCAGCAGGATGGGTTTTGCCCCGTGGTGTTGGGAGTCACCAGGTTTAAGAGGAGTGGAAAATATTTTGTTGCTTTGTTTTGTGTCCAGGCAGTATTTCAGTGGGACACGCCCTGATGCCAGCCACAGGGCTGGAGTAGAACATGACAAATCAAGTCACACAGGGACAGGCTGAAGTGAAGTATCTGATGATGATGCTCTGCCTCTCAGTTATCTCCCTTCCGCTGCTCTGAACAGCAAGGAAAGCTGCCAGCTCTGAGCCCTGTACTCGGCGCTGTCCCTTTGATACCACAGCTCTCTCAGTCATGTTTACACCCTTCAGATATTTTTAGGCCTTTTTTTTCCACATGCAGAACTACACATTGTCATCTCGTAGCCTCGTTTAGTGGTTTGAGCCTTCCCACATAAATCATTTTTCCCAAACATCTGATCATTCAATGATCAGAAGGCAGAAGGGTGGTCTGGTTGCACTTCTTTTATCTTCCTCCCAGGTCCTGTTATCTGTCATGGTGGCCAGGACCAAGAATGTGATTTGTTTCAAGGACAAATCAGAACCGAATAGGGAAGAGCTGTTTCTTTCCCATGGCACAATTTGCCTCCGTGTAAGCAGACAATTTTATTTGCAATAATATACTGGTTCAAATTGATCTCCAGTTTGTCATCCCCGAGCACTTCAAGGACCCCCATGCCTTACCTTACAATAACTTGTCAAAACTGTTAATTGCTGATAAAGTTGGAGGGGAAAGGGGCCCCCTGAAAACAGCTTATGGTTTAGGATGAATAATTTTTGGTAGAAGGAACCTGATTTCTTAAAATTATTTTTACAATAAATACACTTTTCTCCCCAAGGGAATAAGATTTTAATCATCTTCACTTTGAGACCTTCCAAATCTCTTCTTTTTGTGAGTTGTTTCAACTCTTTTGGATACCATTCTTGCACATACACATATTTGGCAAGTTTACCAGAAAGCAAATATCACATTACAGTAACGGATTTGTGGGCATGATCTGGTCCAACTAGACAGACAGCTAAGCACTGTAAAGAGTTCTGTCAAATAATTATTCTCACCAAATTTCATTCTCCGTAGTGGTCATGTTATCCACATCAAATCCTTGGTCCTTCTGTAAAAATATCTTAGAATATCCCACACAAGCACCATTAAAACAAGCTATGCCAGATCATGAAATAGAAATGCATTCAACCCATTATTCTGTGAAGAAAAAGCTTTTACAGGCCAAATCCAATTACATGCCATGCTTGTAAATTCATTCCAGAAAACCTTTTTGGCCAAAAAGGTCCATGTTAGCCATTATGGGATGTTTCTTAGCAAAAAACCTCCTACTGCTGCAATCACTCCTCCCCATCCCACCCTTACAATGACCTCCAGCAAGTGCCAGATCCCAGCTGGTTGTTGGCACAAAGGTGAGGAGCTGGGTGGTTGAGAGCAGCATGACAATTACCCGAGGCTTGACAAGGTGTCCTCCCTTCGCCCACCTCTGACTCTGACCCTCAGTGCTTCCCAGCACAAGGAACGACTCCCAAGGCAGCAGCCTCACAACCAGGACCTGGCTATGGGTTAGCACCTCATCAGGTATTGTGCCCGTCACTGTACATGACAGGTCCTGCTGCTGTGGAATGTAATCCTGCCTCTTTCCGGGCTCCGTGGGTTGTGGAGGGTGGTGGGTAACCATAGAAACAATGTTGTAAAACAGCATGGGAGCTGACGTGTGATAAAGCGCTACCGCTGTGCAAAGCCTGAGCAGAGCCCTCCAGGAGGAGCCCTTGTGGATGCACTATGGGTTTGAGCAGGGATGTCCTGTGTACAAAGTCAAGAGTGGACCAGAGGACAGAGCTAGCATGGGAAGGCTGGCACCAGCCATGAATGCGACCTAAAGTCCTTAAATTAAAGCCCAGAAACCCATTATGTTTGCACACATTTTCTTTCCGTTTCTGAAGGGAGCAGGTGATGCTGAGCTCTGCTCCATGTCCCCACACATCTTTAAGGTTGTGTTCACCAAAATCTCCTACAAGTATATGTAGGATGCTGCAAGTCTTGTTGGATTGTTCTGAAGGAAATTCAGGCTCCTCTTGGCTTGTTCCAAAGCTTGTTCATGTATGGAGAACACTCTTCTAATTATACAGAAGTACTTAAATATGAGATACCCTAGAAATAGCAGTATTCAGTAACCTCCATTAATCAGCAGGAGCAGGTTCTCACATCATCATCATGAAAATATCAGCTTCTATTCTGTCAAACAGAAGCTGAATGCCTATGGTGCTCAGATGTGCCACACCAAGGAGTTTCCAGTTTTAACACTGAGCTTCCTGGCTTTCTCTCAAGACATTCCCATGAATCTCAGTATACTATGGGGACTGTAGAAGGTACAAATATAAAAGCCGTGGCTTTAGGCGGAGAGAAAAAGCAGATGTTCTTCCTCCATCTTCATTATTCATCTGCACTGGGAACAGTCACCACTTGGACCTGAGATTTCAGCCCAGCATTAATCCTTCTCTTACCATATCTATGCCTTCAGCTGAGGAAAACAGCGATGCAAGTGCAGCACAGTCTTACACTGACACTGGTTTCTGTCTGTGAATTCTCCTGCACACAGGACATGATAATAAATCATACACAGGGCACACTGATCAATTCTGCCCAAGCAGTATGTTGTTCTCCAGGGCCAACAAACCAGCACTTAAATAAAGTTTCCTTGCTCAGCGTGCCATGCTGCAATAAAAAAAGTTGTTGTGCATCCCAGGCAGGTCATTTAGCCTCCTGTGCAAGGAGAATGACAAAAAGATACACATGTAGGCATTAGGAAATGCTCCCACCTGAGGTTCCTAAAGTGAGCTCTCCAACAGCTCAATGTTTCCCCTGTAGTCTTCCTAATAATTAATGGAAAAATAGAGTCTTCTGGGAAAAATTGTCACTGGGTAATTAATAAAAAATGAAAGTGAGAGAAAAGAACAGGGATATTGCAGAAAGCATGCAAATTGAAAGAGGCAGACTTAGAGTTGTGATCTCCTTCCCAGTCTCTGAGGGAACTTAGCACGTGCTCCATGTTCCTGAATGGCTCACTGGGGCTCTCCACCTCTTCCACTCACACTTCTGAAACAAGAGACATTGTGATGGAAATGTTCACGCCCTGCCACATTTCTCAATGGCCCAGCATGAACAGACCTGCTCAAACAGATGGGGAATGGCTGTCAAGGACAAATCTCCAAAGTCCAGCAGGGATCTATTACGAGGTGATCACTTGAAAATAAAGGTCACTGTTTGTTTGAACCTGTGGGTTCAATCTGTTTACCATTTTGATGTGGAGGGTTCATTAAAACCCAGGAAAGAGCTCCTTTCTCTATCAAAGCAGTGATGCAATGTCCTTTTGCTTTAGAATCTCTGAAATGCTTCCCCAAAGAGCAAACACTCAAGCACATTTATCTCACAGTTCCCAAAGCAGAGTTTAAAAAACCCTAAGCTCTCAAGGTCAAAATTGATGCTCTGTTGGGACATGGGGTTGAGAAACCATTGCTGGAAATGCTCATCTCCCAGCTCTGTCTCCACCTGCAGTTTGCGAACACGAGTGCCTAAGCTAGCACAGATGCTGGGGAATCCTGAGGGGGAAGAAGATGAAGATGGATGGTGTTATGATTAAGCCAGAGGACAGGGATTCAAGGGACCTGGTGTCACTTATAGACCTCCTGTGCTGACTTTGGGCAAGTCAATTAACCTCTCTGTGCCTCTGCTTGCCATCTGTAAAATGGAGATAAGAGACCTCCCTACAGCACAGGAGTGCTCGAAGGAGACTTGTGTGGTTGACAGATGCTCTCATCCGATGCCAACAGGAGTCATGAGATTTCATTGACAGGAGAGTGATGGAGTGGAGAAGACCCACTGCCATTTGGGGTTATGTGGCTTTGTGAAAACTCAATAGGTGTCTGTTCTGCTTCCCTTGCCACCTGCTTCACACCTGTCTGTCTTACAAGGCACAAACGCTCTCCTGACCGAGCGTTGGCTCCGATACCAGCTGTGGGAACCCACGTGTCTCATGGGATCATCCCACGAGAGGATATGTATCAGTGAGGATTTTTGCCATTAAAAAAGGTGACGTGAGCCTCAGAAAAAGCTATGGAGAGGCCAGCCCTGTCTTACCCCTGTGAGTGTGGAAGTGCCTGAGGTGAAAGGCTCTACTTCCCTAGGCCTGCTGCCCTTGTGCCCACAGGGCACCCAGATAATTCCCCACTTGGGGAAGGGTGTCCTGCCCATCACAGCAATGCAAGAGGTATCACAGCTGACCCCACCTGTCCTTCTCTCCCACCAGGCTAGGGGAGCTCACTAATATCTCCAAGACTTTTACAGCTCTGTAAACAAGGGAACATAATTTGCCATTATGCTTTTTGATTTCTGACTGGGGCTTTTTTTTAAGACTCCAGGAAAAAAAAGAACATTCCTTTGCTTTCACATGAAATGCTGTATTTCACCTTCCAGTTTCACAAGACAAGTTAAAGCATCTAATCCTAACCCTGGCAGAGCCTGCCTGACCCTTTCCTGCAAGGCTCAGGGGGAGGGTTTCTTTCCCTCTCCTGTTGGGTTTGTGGGTGGGGTTGTTTTTCTTGTATTAAAATCCCATAGTATTATTAAAAGGAATGCTCAATTCCTTTAATTGGCTCAGAAGATAAATTCTTCCCTCAGCCCAGGGGGTCATGGCCATCAGGAGCTATTTATTAGCAGCATTGATTGAGAAGAACAGCCTTTAAATGGAAATAAATTGAATTCTATGGCAAAGAGTATTCCATACAGGCTATTAATATAAGAGAAGGAGCTTAACAGTTTTATTTCATATTTGTTTGCTCCCCCCCTCAGCTCATCACTACTCCCAGTTACTTTCCATGTTTCCCACCAGCCATCCCCTCCTCATTATGGGAACTTCCTTACCTACATGGGTGAGACCAGGCACAAGGGTGATGATGATGGAGACTTGAATGAGCTCAGGGAGGCTCCAAATCAGATCCCTGGGGCCAGTGGAGGAAGCAGGGGTGATGGGGAGCAAGATGAGACTTCCACATGCATGTGCTATAGAAATAAGAGGGGGAGAAGAGCTCTCCTATGCTCTCTGGGGAATTTTTGTTCTATTTTTGCCTTCTCCACTGCTCAAAAACTGTCTTTGCCACCCCCTTATCGGCTCCAGAATACATCCATAGTGCACACCTTCATTCCGGTGTTTAATTGCTTGAGATTGTTACTTGTAGGCTGCTAATTTATTAAAACCAGATCTCTCATATTACTCTGGAGCCCACAAGAATCATTGCCTTCTATTAAAGGCAGTGCGTGCCTGCTTGTCTTTTTTCTCTGGCCACCTCTGTAATTGCAGCCCACTGCTAAGATGTGAAACTCTCCCCTAGCAGCTCAGCATCCTCCACTGGGAGTGTTTGGATGAGAACAAATGCAGGACAAACTCATTTGGGATATAATCAGAAATAACTGCTCTGATGTTCACGGAGATTGCGCTGGGGACGAACAAAGCCTCTAAGCTGTTCAGGTCACATCTCACAGATGGGCCAAAAAGTGAAGCCAGGGACTCCTGACACAGATGGTCACTGGAAGCATCATGCAGACTAGACCTTGCCAAAATGTGATGATGGATCCCCACAGCATCCAATGGAGCCAGCACTGTCCTTGCCCAGCTAAGCACAGAAAGGTCTTCTCTGGTCATATGGGCCATCTTTCGAGTCAAACACGTCCCTCAAAGCAGACATTTGCACCATATGCTGGTGCCACAAGCACAGATGGGACTCCCAAACCAGGAGATCTATAGAGAGAGATATACACATAAACACAGGTATCTCCATATACCAGGTGGCTGATACAGGCCAGAAGCTCCCTACTTCTTCTCAGCCATCACCTCTCCAACAGGTCTGTCCATCTCCAAAAGGCTGTGCAGCTGCCTTCATCATCTCCTGACTCTGCTCTGCCTTTGAAGAGTTCCTTGGCAGCCCCATGCACACACCTGATCCTACAGAGCTGCTCCATAGCATCTAACACGGAGAAGTAGCGCCCCTTAAAGCAGTGCCTGAGCCTGGTTTTCAAACTCGTAAAGAAAAGAAATCAACAGACAATTGGGTGATGGAAAAATCACTCTGTACTGGAGATACTGCTGAGCAGCAGTAGGGGAGTTGTCCATCCCTCTCAGAGTGTTTTCTGAGATCCTGTAATCACAAGAGACAGATACCTCTCAATATATAAGGACAACACCACAGCTCTTTTGTGTCATGGCACAGCTCATGTTTCAGACACACAGTGTTTCCCCCAAATTTAGGTTCCTATGATTTGCATCCTCATGTGGATTTGGCACTTAGCTCCACTGGTGCACAAGTGCAAGTTCAAACATAGGATTAAACCGCCACCAAATGTTGGGGTGGGGCACTGGATCCAGACCAGCTGGGAGATGCCTTGTGGGGTTTCTAAATCCTCCTGTGGTCCAAAGGCCACCAATACTCCACAATGCACCCAGACAGCCCATGACATTTTTCACAGTCAGTGAGCATCTGGGGCAGAGCTCAGAGCACCTGCAGGCAGGTGTAGGCAGAGGAGGCAGAGGCACAGGCAGAGGCACAGGCAGAGGCACAAGTACCAGCTCTCGATACTCAGCAGCCAGCAATTAGAACAGCAGCATTACAAGACTGAAACAATAACATTTTTGTTTATCTCCTAAACAGTTAGCTCATTTTAGCACTCTGCCTCCAAGTGCTAGGTAATAACAGGATGCAAGGCAGGCGGCAGCTTTCAGTATCCAAAACAGTGTGGGTGCATCTGTGATTGTAAAGTGGAGAGTTGCTGCTCCAGATCCCCAGGCCTGGAAATGGTGTGGTGGGAGGTGGTGGTATGAGCCGTAGGTTAGACTGGGTGTGGGGATTTCTCAGGGAGACAGAGTGGAGGCAAGCTAGGCTAGCTGCTCTGGTGCCTGTGGACTGGCTTTGACCTACATCCTTTGAAGATCTGGCTCCCTGTTCCTGAAACAGCCCACGTTATTCCAGGACTGTTTTGTTTTACCTAAGTATTTGATTTATTTGATGTTCACATGTCCCAGGATCTAATCTGAGACCTGCAAGCAGGATCACACAGCAAAAGACAGACTTACAAAGATCCAAAAAAACCCATTTCATTTAGATTAGGCTAGGCCATTATTGTAGTTTAATATAGGAATTGATTATTATTAGTATGCGTATTGAGCTTAACAGCTTCGATTTGTATCTATTTCATCACTGTTAATCTTTGATAAATATGTTTTTAATAATCTCTGGGTATTTATTGAACATAAAGCTGTCATGTGAAATTGAGAGTAAGATTGCTAAAGATACTTATTATACACTACTTCAACACAAATTCATTATTAAAAACCTTTCACCGAGGCTTACTTTTAACCACAACATAACTGATGTGGATACTGCATAGTTAATCTATAATAAGTATATTTGCAATAAACTATTGATATTTAACCTGCAGTAACTGTCTTAATAAATATGATACATGGAAATGGCTTTTGGACAAGCTGCTCTTTTTTTAGCTCTGTCAGACCCTTGGAGGATGTGGGGTGAGAAGGGGGAAAGCAATGGCCTAATAGAACGCAGTTCACTCATCAGTCCCCACAGCCCTCCCCTGCCCTGGCCACTGGACTCATTGCTGTTTCAGTCCCCAAACCTGCAGCCCCAGGCTCTTACTGGGGTCTGTCATTTGGTCTCAGTCCTGACTCATATTAACATTTGGCCCCAACCATCCCTATAACTCTGGTGGTCTGTGCCATACAAAGGCTGTTAATTCAGCTCCTGGTGCCCCCAGATGATGCTCTGTCTGCCCAATAGTTTTGCAAAGTGGATAAGCGCCCTCAAGGGATCTGAAGCACACAGAACCCATACCCCTGGGGCAGTAAAAACACAAGCTTTGTGAGAATATGGATCAACAGAAAAGCTCAAATGAGGAGATTTCAGCTTTGAACTCAGCAGAAGCCACCAAATGCCTTTGACACATGAACTAGACAGGAGTCTGACTCCAAGCCATCAGAGGCAAAGGACTTGACACACAGTGCTGCTGACACCCCCTGGGATATCTCAGAGATGTGTTTGTCATTCTTTACGTCACTTAATGACTGAGGTTAGTTGCAACAAGCCAACTCTAGCAGAAACGCACAAAATTTCCCTCCCAGCACTGATCAAATGGGAGAGGAGCAGAATAATTCCTCCCCTGTCCTCTCCCCTGGGTCCTGCCCCATTTGTTATATGGCCACTCATACAGGTGCTGTAAGCCTTCCTGGAGGCCACTGTCTGATTCTCACGTATCAGAGAGAGCCAAAGATTTTAACGTGCAACTTTTAATTGAGCTGTATCATCTGCCACAAACATGAAATTAATGGTCCTACATCATAATCATAAATTCATACATAACCCCATGCACCAGCAAATAACTCTTTGCAGTGATCTACAATGGTAAGCTGATTTGCAAGAAGCGCACACTACCCAGGAATCCTAATTAACCAAATTAACACCATCACTTCAAATCATGTCCCAGCAGTAGGACATTTCCGATTGGCCTCGGGCTGAAGCAAAGCAGCCAAATGAAAACCTGACAGCATCTCTGTGAGTCCAGCAGCCTAACCCTCTACTGGGGGAAATATCTGCTGCCCATGCATGCACACAAGGAAGGGAACAAAAATCTCGTGAGCATTTGTAGGCGCTGACCCAAGACAGAGCACAGCACAGTGACACCGTGCAACAGAGGAGCAGCTCGCAGCTCCTCATGCATTTCCCAAATCCAATCAGCAGCACAAGGAACCCCTTTCTGCCATGCTGGCTTCCTCCAGGGGGTTGTGACCCTGCCAAATCCCCTCAGAGAGTGCCAAATGTTGCTTTGAGTGAGTCTGCAATGGGTCGTGGGGAGGAGATGATAAAAGGAACAGTCTCCACAAACCCCAAACCTGTCTCCCTGAACCCACTTGTTCGCACTGGTCTCCCCTTGTGACTTGCCCAAAATATTTAGTGCTCAACACCTTTTTTTTCCCTCCTTCTGGGTAGTCAGGTTTTTCTATTTCTGCCATAGGAAAAACAAGTTGCTATTTTGGGAGCATGTGGGACTCAAGCCTATGACGGTCGCAGCACTCCCTGCATGGAAGATGAGATCCGCAGCCTGTGTGCCAGAGGGACTGGCTTGTATCTCTGTGCACATTCAGCCTGCATGGCAGGGAGGCCCAGTCCCACCAGGGTCCTCACGCTGGAGCATGGAATGGCCTCAGCTCCCCAGGCACAGGGCCAGAGATCCCGTCCCTGCTCTGAAGTGATGTTCCAAAAGCTGGGCTGGGAACTTTGGAGCTGGAGGAAAAGGAGGCTCCTACCAGAAGTGGGGTTCGAACCCACGCGGGCATGTGCCCATTGGATCTTAAGTCCAACGCCTTCACCACTCGGCCATCCTGGTGGGCTCTGGGCTCTCCCCTGGCCCACCAGCTCCTCCCTGAGAGCTCACAGCTCACCGAGCCCTCGGGTCCCAGCCCAGGACACTTCTGAAGCCCAGTGACACCATTCCCTCCTCACTGCTTTCTTTAATGTCCCCAGCAACTGATGAACACCTCTTTGGGAGACAGCAGGTCTCATGGGCCACGAAGGATGGCACAGGCCCTGTGTGCCACCCCAGGTCCTTGTGCAAGGACCACAGTCACTGGTGGTGATGCCAGCAGGGACCCTGGAGCAGGAGGGACACCTCTGGGAGGTCCCTCCTGACCCCACTGGGTCCTCAGGGGAAGGGAGCAGCTCTGACAGCCTGGCAGCTCTCAGCCAGCCACAGCACACAATTACAGCCCTGGCTTTGCACCCCAGGTCTCGCTCCTCACCCCCCTCCTGCCTGCATACAGTACTCTACTAGGACATTTAGCTGGGACAGACAGTGCTACAGGAAGGTCTTTATTTTTCCTTTGAGATGAATTACAGCTTTTTTTTCCATCATCTAGGGAAAGAAAAAAACCCAAACACCACTATTGAACCTCATGGGGTTCAAACCCACAACCCCCAGGTGCCCATGTTCAGGAAGTCTTAGCCCTTAAGCCACAGGAACCTGATAATTTCTGTTTCTGAATTTAGCCACCCTCAATCTTCTCAGGCCAGCACCTTCACACAGAGATGTTATCACATAGAGAAACCCTGCCAGGCCCTTTCACCAGAGGATTCTGTCTGCTGGAGATACTCTCAGCCAGGCTGTCCTGGTCCTGTTCTGCTTCAAAGTGAGAGCAATTTCCTCCTTACTTCCCCAGGGACTGCTCATTGCTTTGCCCTGGGGTAGCTGAGCCACTTGGAGGGCTTCTGATTGGCTGATGGAAAGGGAGAGGCACTGAAAAGGGATATTTCCAGGTCTCAAAAGAGGGTGACACAGAGCTCCTCAATCTGGGGGGGTCACCCTGGCCTCCAGAGATAACTTACAGGTACTAGATAGATCCCAGTCATCCCATGGGAGAATACTGCACATCCTCTGCTCAGAGGAGGACTGGGTCAACCTATTCATATGTTGCCAGGAGGAAAACTCACAAGAGGGGACAGAAACTTTCCTTTTTTACCCTGTTCATTACAGCCACAGCAATCTGCCGTGCTGGTCTGTGTGTGCAGAATCACAGCGCAGCATCCCTGGATGCCTCCAGCTGCAGCACCCACATTAATATCAAATGAAGTCATGCTCACAAAGGGTGTTATGCTTGCCAGCTCCCGAGGAATCTGCTCCTAATGAGCGACTTCAAAGCATTAATGAGCTTGCAAAGCTCTCCTCTTCGTTTACAGAGCTGGATCTCACACGCTTGGCATTAAGACAGGGGTCACCCGTCAGCAGAGGAGAATGCGTGTGCATGTCAGCGAATATAATATATTTGTCATCCTCTAAGAAGCAAAGATTAATCATGCCCTCCCCAAAAGGAAGTTTTTACGCCACATCTGCTCTTCACAGCATGGAGGGAAGGGACCTGCCCGCCAGGACGTCCATGACCCACACTGCTCAGATCCCCAAAGAGCCCAGCTTTGAAGCTAACAACCCACCTTAACCCCTTGGGTCCAGGCTGGGAAATGCTACTTGGATTGGCAGCCCGAGGGATGAATAAAGCGGTGGAATCCTATTCCAGTGAAGGTTTAATGCATGCATGGAGGAAGGGAGGGATAGTATGGATGTGTGAGAGAGCAGGCTTGACTGATGCTTCCTGCTCTGTGGCATCCTTCCAGCACTGGCAAGAAAAGGAGATGCTGGCCCAAAACAGCAGGGCTGCACAATCTGTCTGCTGCTCTCTCCAGGGACCACTCTCTCCCAGCCACAACCCCCTCCAAGCCTCCCTGAGCTAACCATAAATCCTTGTGTTGAAACAGCCTCCAGTGCCTGGCCACCAGCCCATGTGCACCCATTTGAGGGGCTGAGCCTGTCCATTGTGCTGAGCTGGGAGGTGGCCACACAATCAAACTGTGGGAAGGGACCAGCCTGAGCACAGACCTGCTGCTGGGCACTGATTGCCCTTCCTCCCGAAGCCCCTGAGCCTCTTCAGCCTTCCCAGAGCCCTCTTTTTGGCTGGTGTTTCTGCTGGAGCAGGGAGGGTTGGATGAGGTACAGGACAATGAGATATCAGCTTGTTCTTGCACCACTGCTGCCCAGCCTTCAGACAATCTCCACCTACAGCCTACAGAGGTGCTGGAGTGGGGGCAGCTCAGCTTCCCTGGCATGGTTCAAAGTTACTATGACACATATCCAAGGGGGTCACAGGTACAACCTGTCTGTATTTAAAAATTCAGCTGCTTCCCAGGGTCTACCCTGGCTGTGCATCATCCACAAGGTTGGTTGGCTTCACCTGCAAACCTGCACAGAGCCCTGGCTGGGTCTGGAGTCAGCCTTGCCTCTGGCAGGGTTGTAATATCAGCTGAATTACATGTACTGTCTTGGATGTCTCCTGTGCAATCCCAAGCCAGGCTGGCTGTAGCTTGCTTGCAGTACCCCCACGAAATGTCAGCTTGAAGATGACACAGCTATAAGCTTTCAGAACACATGTTCTGCCAGAGGAAGACAATAATGTCCTGAAGTCAGAAAGGTGTCATCCTTTGGTTCAGAAACACATTGGCAATGTTAACAGGAAAGCTGTTTTTCCCCTCTTCTCCCTCCAAAAGAGATCTTCTGGCACTTGGTGTCTATTCAGTAGGTCTGTGTTTAATTTAAATAGCCACTGGAGGCAACTCTGTCCCGCATGCTGATACTGCAGCTGAAGAGTGGTTGATTGGTAATTAAGAAAAAAAATACAAAGCCTTAAAGGTAAGAGCAAAGTAAAGTAAAATTACACTTTGAGAGATTTCAGACCAAAACTGCTCCACTTTATTGATGTGGAGGCAAAAACATTCTCAACATCATCGCTTTAGAAACTAGTTGGAAAAAGGGAAAAGTGGGACCGGGTTCTCCTCTGTGCTCCTCTTGAGCCCCTTCCCTGCTAAGAAAGCAGTTCAGCACATGGGCTATGCTCCCTTTGGAGCTCTGTGACCTGAAGGTTTGGCAGCCCTGCCAGGGTCATCTTAGGTTAAGCATGAGAGGACAGCTTGGCTCCACCTTGTGCCATAGACTTGGGGGGAAACTTCATGCTGCTTATAGCTGTGTTTGTGTAGAAATTAATGGGGAAGGTCTTAGGACTTTGTCAGATTTAAAACACACTACTGGTGTCCCTCATGTGTCTGGAAATGACCACGTTTTTAGAGTAACTGGAGTTCATTGACAAAGAGTTGAACAGCATTACTATTTAACTGGTCCTCAGTAGGTTTAAGAACAAACAGGCAAACAAGCACAGAAGATCACTCTTGCTCCCTGCCTTTCCTCCCTCTTGAATGGCAGTTCAGGAAACCAAGCCAGCCTTTCTTTGTATTCAGACGTTTTTCGTTATAGGATGGCTAGAAAATACATGTTGTATTGCTACGGGTGAAGGCTTATACTCTGCAGAATTTGACACGATGCCCTGCTGCTCGTTGGCTCAAATCAGCCCCTTTGGAACTACAAACCTTATGGTGCTGTGTAGCTCCAGAGGAAAGGTCTTCCATGTAGCTTGCAAGTACTGGTGTTTGGCCAGAAAACCAAAGACCACTTACTGTGGGCACAAAGACTCGATTAAAAACCAGTGGAGTTGTGCAATTACGGGAGGTAATTTATCCCAGAGGGAAAATATGTTTTCTTTGTTGAGTAAATTCTTCCAAAAAAACCAACAAAAGCCCCATCAAACCAAAAGCAATGCAGCTACCAGAGCTAAAGTAGTAGTAAGTCACAGATAATAACAGATTTGCCTACTTTCTCCTGCTCAGAAGTGGTGTCCCAGATGTTTACAATTTTCCACAAGCTATTGCTAGTCTAAATTATTCTTCCAGTTATTTTCCACAAGTATTTCTTGGACAACAGAAAGTTCCTCAAAAATTAATCTTGAGGGTTCAAAGTAGCCTGGTTTTGAACTGCTTTGATTCTGAGTGGGCTTGTAAGGAGATGTCAGGAATGAATGGTGATGGTTCAGCATTTCAGAATCATCAACCGTCCATATTGAATTATTCCTAAAGATGTTCTGGACAGGATGCACAAGTAGCTCATCAAGACTTCACCTTTGTTCACTCTGAATTAGATTTTGTGAAAGATACCATCATGGGCACATCTTTCCCTATGGCCATTCCATGTGTCTTCCAAACAGAGAAAATGAGTCACAGCTTTGCAGAAGGGAAAGCTCAAGAACACATCAAGGATCACAGTACTGCAGTACTGATGCCTCAGATGCTGAGTGCCCAAACCATGAAGTCATAAAGGGACCTGATGTAAATTAGACATTCACTGCATGTTCATCTGCTCTTGCCTAATGCCGTCAGTCAGCTTTTCTACAGTCACTGCAGAGAGAAACTTGGCCAATCCTGACTTGAGGCACATGATCCCTTCCAGCCCCACTCTCCATACCTGAACCTCAGCATGTTTTAATCTCCAGAGGTGTGTGAACCAGGTTCTACTAAGGTCGTTCCAAAATCACACAATAAAATCTTATGTGTTACTTACTTTTGGCTGCCTTTTCACATGACAGAGGAGTTAGCTCTGGTAAGCAACAGCTCAGTGGAGAACTCCATCCCTTCTGGGACCATAACTTAGGAAATACTGCAGCAGCTCTCCTCTGAATCAACCCAGAGGGGAAAAGGAGGTGACTGAGTTACACATGGACAAATACCAGCAGAAGAGTTTTGCATTTGTCAAAAAAGTCTCCTGCAATTATTTACATACCTCGGACAAAAGTGCTGGAATGAATGGGAAAAACCTTTTGCGCTCCACGTGCAGCATCAGCAGTGCCCACTCCTGCTCGTTAGCTCAGTGGCGAGGTGTGCAGGCAACAGATCACATCCCAGATGTCAAGGTGCATCTGCATGAATTCCTAAAATGACATGTGTTCTTTAGCCCAGAGCTTGGCTCCAGGCTAAGAGCTAAATTTGATGTTCTCTGCGGCTAAAACTTCTTCAAAAACCATCCCAGGTTAATTAGGGAAGGGAAATTTTGGCTGCAGTCTGTTCAAGAAGATTGACTCGGGAAATAGTATGAAAGTCGCGGTTTTTGCAAGAGCAAAGAGAAAGAACAGACTCATTTCTAAAAGCCCTGCACCTAAGAACTTCAGAAAAGTGCAGAACTTCACTGAAATACAATAAAAGGGATTGCCTAAAAGCAGAACATCTCCTTTGGCTCCACGTACCTGTTCCCAGAGGCACCACATCATTCCTGCTGCTCACAAAACAGCCTCTGCCTCCTTTTAATAGTTTTATTTTTAGGCTTCTCATATTTAATTCTCCCTTTATCCTTATGTAAGGTGCTTGGAAAGGCTGCAGTGTCAAACAATAATTACATCAGAGAAAATTTAGAATCCACAGTGTTAAAATGAGCCTACTCTTGACAAGTGAATGAATGTAGGAAGTGAGGGGATACAGTTCGGTCGAGGAGAGCACCCAGCTGGCAGTGTAACAGCATCTCTTGTGGGCTGGGGGCACCCGCCCTCGGCTGTGAGCAGGCTCAGCCTGCAGCACATCAGTTCATGCCTACATTAGCGTGGGATGAGATGCAGGTGCATGTTCAGGCAGTGCTGTCAGTGCCTCTCCCCATGAGGAACCTTGAGCTAGGCAGTTTTGCCATCCACTTACCACCCCTGGGTGGGCTAAAGCGCATGTAGCTTCACCTCAGCTAAGGATCGGGCATTCCTGGGGCCAGGATGCATCCCCATGACCACCATTAGTCTGCTTATATTAGAATTAGAAGAAGGAGAAGATCTGTCTGCTTCACCCCATCTGTGTTTCTGAGGATATGGGTACCTACCTCAGGCAGGATTCCAGTACCTTTATAACTTACTCCCCACCATCTGTGCTGAGGTAACTGGACATATATCTGCTGTGCTAAATTAAATTGTTTTAAAGTTAGAACTCAAACTGACACAACACTGAATCTTGGACTATGCCCAAGTATTGCCACTGCCAGGGTGTTAAAGGAACTCACTGGTGATAATCTCCAAGCACCTGGGTTGTGTTTTCCAGTGAATAATCAGATTAGGGTGAATTTGATCCTCCACCCACGGAGTCCATGCGGAAATCACTGATGACTGAGACTTCTGTGGGTGACCAAAAACTTATGGGGAGACCAGGAAAATATTTTCCTCTCTAAAAGAGAGCATCACCTGCCTTACAGTGGGTTCCAAGTAGAAATATTAAAATGCTGACAGGTATCAGCTATCTGTCATGCAATGTCTAAAATCAGGTTGTGGAGAAGAGTAGGTGTACAGAGTGAGCTCACACATAGTACATACAAGAAGTTTTCTAGGGATAACAAGTTTATGGAATATATATATTTTTCCCCATATGGGTTCCCAGCTGGACTTCTTTGCTGCCTTGGAAGAGACCAACTTGCTAAAAACATCAATAATGTCAAAATCCAGGATCCTCCTAATTAGATGCGACCTTTGAAGGGAACTGCTGAAGGCTGAGAACTCACCCGCTTCTGTAGCTTACCCCTGCCTGCTAGGGGGACAGCAGGACCACGGGCATCTCTGTTTCCATTTGTTGCCTTGTAACTCATGTTCATGCTACCAAGGTGAAGGAAAAGAGGCTTATAAAAGAGAAGGATCGGGATGAAGGAGGGCAAACCCATGAAGTTCCACAGCTTCAGCTCCATGGTCAGTATTCTGTCTGGCATTTGACACTCTTCATTTTGTTTTTCCTGATCCACTTCATTCTCATCAGTTGGCTCCTGTCCTTCCCATCCTTTGCTCCTCCCACGGAACAGAGGCCTTTGAGGGGCAAGGCCATCTCCAAGTGGAACTGGCTGCCAGGAGAGCGTACAACACAAGCAAGCTATCCCAAATCACGTGGCTGGTGGCTTCCTGGGAAACTGGAAAAGAAACTTCTGAAGTTAAAAAGATAGAAAAAAATCAGTTCTTCAAATTTATGCTGATTTGCTGCAACTATGATTTTCTTTTACACTCAGTTTTCGGAAGAGCCACATTGAAATGAGTACTGAGCCCCTCTAAAGTCCTATGGACATCAAGCACTTCTCTCCAAGGGCTTCTTTCAGAACTTCTGATCATAAACTACAGACAGACAAACCCTGAAATATTTCATTCTTCATTTGCTTCCTTTTGGTTTGACTTTTTTGTGTGTTTGGGGTTTTTTAAAGTAAGATATAGTCTTTCTTCTGGGATTTACAGCCTGAGTTTGTAACAATTAGGCAAAGTAAACCATGTGGAGATTTTTTATGATCTGCTTTAAACATAAAGTTCTGGAAAGTAGACAGTGAAATTATTATTATTATTTTGCTGAACAGCTGTGCTAAAGCGCAGAGGAAAGACTGAAAAGACACTTCTATTTGTTTATTTGGCTTTCAATTGCTACGACAAAGCAAATCACAGCTTTGGTCTTGGTCCACAATTGAGTTAATTGGTAACACCTCAAATTGTATGTCCTAAAAAAACTCCTAATTAGCAACTAAGCACAGGATAAACTAGGTAGCATGTGTTCATTTGTGCTCCAAGAGGACCAGCCAATACATAATAGACAGTTGACTGAAGACCCGAAAGCATCTGAATTAATGTGTACATGTGCAAGAGGGGATGTGTGTATGTGTGTGCACATTCTGTCCTGTCCTGTGTCCATACAGCACCCAGCACGATGGGGCTGGGCTCCTTAATGCATTCTCTACACAACTGGGACCCAATCTGAAACCTACAAAGAGTCCTTTCTGGGAGACTTTTGCTGCCTCTGGCAGTCTCTCGGTCAGAGCCTGCTGAGAAATATTTGCCATTTCCTTCCCTGGTTAATTTCAGAGAGCTCCCAAGGAGATTCCCTCTCTTTGCTCTTTCATTTACCATTCAATCCCCTCACACTGCAAGAAAGTACTCAGAGCACCAGGGGAAGAAATGGTCCAGATATGAGCAGTGAAGGCACTGGGAAAGAAAAGGCAGATGTGCAAATACCTGCTCAGTATAAAGAAGGCTTCTGGGGACAGTGCTAGAAATCATACGCCTAGGCCAGTAATTCAGGCTTCCAAAGAACACACTGTGAAACATGGGCAGCACGGGGATGAGGTGACAGTTTACACTGGAGTGAGCAAGTGCAGTCAGAGTCGTTTAGCATATGCCTGCAATACAGGCCCAGGGCCAGGGGTCAATCTATTGCCTGCCTGATGATCCCCTAAAAGGAGTTCCTGCATCTCAGTCCATCTTTAGTTTGCTAAAAGCCTGCAGCACCAGTCCATGGCAGGACAGCTGGTGATGCTGGGGAACAACCTCACTGCCACCAAAGGGGAAGATTGGTAACTCATGAAGGCAGCAGCTGTGTTTCACTTCTTAGCAGCATCTGGGACATTTAAGGCTGATGGATAAAAGCAGGAGGCCATAAGACTGACACTCAAAAGCTCAGTAAGGACTGTTGGGTGCAGAAACAGAAGAAAAGACAGTAGCAGAGCATTTTCCTGAAATGCAACATTAGTGGAGATGGATGAGGGAGAAGTTTTGCAGCAGCTGTCCGTGCTGCCTTCTTTCTCCTTTCTTTCTCTAAAGCTCTAACATGGACGGGAGGGTCTGGTCACTTCCTCCTGTCTGGCCCCTTAGGGACAACCACCCAAAATTTTGGCAACTCCAGTACAGCTACACGGAGTTGGATGTGAGAAGCAGGGAGATGGTGACACACTGCCCAGTCTCTCGCTAGTGACTAAGCCCAGCACAGGGATGGGAACAAAATAGTCCTGTACCCAGGCTGATGGAGGAAGACAGGATGTGCTCCACCAGGTGCAAGTATCTCCCTCCAGCTCTCTTGCATGCAGGTGAAACACAAGCCATGCCATAAGGCCAGCAAGTGTTTAACAAAAGCCCTTCCTTTGGCACTCTCTGCTCTGCTGTTTGCATGGCCCTATGAGGCAGATTGCTGTCTCCTATTAACTAAATAAACAAGCAGCAAAAGTTGAGCAAAACGGAAACACACACACAGCTTGTCTGCAAATAGAGACAAACGCCTCCATCGCATGGCTGCACCCAGCTGTCTGCCTGTTACCTGCTTAAACAGCTCTAATTTCACATTAAGGTCAATGCAATCAGAGCCTCTCCTCCCAGCTGGAAAACCTGGCTAATGAAACACTCAGGTTTGTGTTGAGTCCACTTCAGTGCGCCAGCAGAGTGTTTTGAGGAGCTGAGGTGGGTGCCCTGGCCCTTCTTCCACGGGGGTGAGTCCCCAGCCCAGGCTGCAGGAGAAGGGCTGAGCAAGCAGTGGAGAGAGCTGGGGCTGCTCTGCAATCACCTGCTGAAATGATGGAGCACCTCCAGCTTTCAGCCAGGGCATTCTCCTGCCGGAATAATCCCACACTGGAGAGAGAGTGCAGAGAGCAGAGCCCTGCCCAGGTCTGCTGAATATTCTCCTGAATACTCCAGACTGGTTCCATTTCTAGAAAATGGTATTTATACAGCTTATGCATCCCTTCCCTCTGTCATTCACACAGCACTCTTGCTTCACCCTGAAAATATACACGGGCTGAGTAAACTGCCTTTATATATAGTCTGAGGGGTTTGACTTTTGAGCTTCATTTTTTACTCTTCAGTTTCTTTTAGCTTCTCCTTTCTGAACACTGGAGCTCCTGACCAAGTTTCAATGAAGTCCGTGAGGGTGACAAACAGCCAGACAATGATCCCTTGTATGTAGGAAGCTATTTGACTTGATCTACATTCTCCATGTTGCTCAAGACAAAATTTTAAAAAAATAAAAACCCACCCTTAGTCTTTCATGCCTTCAAAGTAACTGTTCTGAGGATAATTTAAAGTATTGAGACATTGATTCACTAAACATCATTGGCCTGCTTATATGTGGGCAGACAAAGTCACCCATTATTGGTGATTTATTAGCTGTAGCTACTTCTTTGATCTTCCCCAACACTGTGCACTCGATATCCTGCTCCCGTGAGGCAGCAGGGACAGCAGCCCTTTCAAGACTTTCACATTATTGTGACTTACAGTTCGCGTCTATGGAATCACCTCCACTTAAGACACTGCATCTTACTGGATTCAGGGGAATCTTCCAGAGCCCTACAATATATGCAAAACCAGAAGTTACTTTTGGATTGAGAAATTATGATACCAGCACCTCTAAATTGCTTTTAGTGGCATTCTGTGCTGCCTCGGGCTCAGAAGTGCTTAGTTTGCTGACAAAAATCATAGACTCGCACACATTGGAGATGGAAAAGCCCTGCTAGCTTCAGCTAGTCCATTTCTCCTACCAGGGAGGGAATATTCCCAGCAATCTGTTTTCCCCGCTACTTTGTCTTGTCTATTTTTAAACATCCCATGTAGCAAAAATACATTTGGATTGTCAGGATTTCAGAGCCAAGTTAGCTGTGGAAGTACCAGCTGTAGCCTAACCTGCTTTGTCTGGTGGCAGCAGCTAAATTGCTCTCTGCTGCCTTTGAAGTCAATGGTAAAAGTCTTATTGGCTTCTGTGGGAGCATTCTCAGGCCTTTGGTACGGATGATTGGAGCAAATAGCTATGGAGCACTGATAAGCCATTCCTACACTATCACTTTCCAGGCCGTAACTGCATTTTAATAGGCAAGAAATTGTCTCAGCAGCAGTCAGGGTGCAATAACAGCAAAGCCATGCAGAGCACGCGACAGACCGGGTCTGCACAGAAGTCACTCCTGCCATGACCACACAAAGTCATATCCACAAGCCCAAACAGGTTTGGTGAATTACGTGATCCAAGGGGAACAGTGAGAGGCAGCCCCTTTTGTACCTCCTTGAACTCTAAAATCTACCAGAGGTCAGTTCTCTTTCTAGATAGCTCCAATGTGTTTTCCTTTTTCCCTTTTACTGTTTCATTTAACACCATGAATGAAGGGAGCTGGGCACATTAGTGTCCCCCTTTACCCACCTATTGTGCCTTGACTAGAATATAGCATAGGTATGGCACTGCCCTACTGTTTTAGCCAAAGAAGACAGAAAAAGACTGGTTGTTGAATCACAGAAGACGTTATCATATAAAACTTGACTCACCTTCTCCAGGATAAAGCTGCCAACAGCTACCCTGTGAGATGGAGCACTCGGCACCGGCAGTGACACGGCCCCGGTGCAGCTCAGTCCTTTTGCTTTCTCTTTTAATTTCAGGAACAATGGCAGGTAGTGAGAGCCAGGGCTGGATTTCATTTAACCATTGTTGTGCTCTGCTGGGACAACTTCCTCTGCCTCCACATTTCCTGTCTGGAAGTTCTCCCAAAAGGATGGATTAACCAATATATGACCTGTATGGGAAATGCACTTTATTGAAGCTATTTTTCTAGGGTGGAGCTGAACAGCACATAGCTGCACTACGTGAGAGATGGTAAAAAAACGCAAAAAATTAACTGTATTCAGGTATAACCAGGATGTAAGGAGGCAGAGATAATTGTATCTTGCTGTAATTTTTGCCTGTATGCAGAGGGTACTGTCCTTGCTTGACAAAGAATGGGGGTACCACAGCATAACATCAGCACAGGGGAAGGGACTTTCTTGTGCCATAAGCACCGACTGACTTATACCACTATGGCAGCCCCAGCATCATAGCAAGGACAACCCACATGCTAAAGCTCTGTGGGCATAAACCCCTATCCAAAACCTGGTTTTTTTCACATTATGGAAGCAAGTAACACAGCCTGTGGGGACAGCTGTGATGGAGGTCAAGCACGGTTCAATCCTCTCTTTTGTATAAGGCTACAGCAATCAGTAGGGGCCATAAGTGTCCCAGAAACAGTCCCACATTAACTTCATGGCAATCCCTATCTGTAGGCATCCCAGGTCAGACTCGGCTCTTCAGCTGTACTCAGGGAGCTGTTGGCTGCTGTGAGCTGGCACTTCCATCCAAGGAGCACACTCCCACTGGTGATGGCTGCTGTCCCAGGCCATGAATGACCATCTCTGGGCAGCAGCACAAGGCTGCACAGCCCAGACAGCCTCAGCATGGGAGATGGAAGCATCCAGAATCTCTTCTAGAAGCCTCAGTGAAGTCCCTGCTTCCCATTCACATCCCTTCCTCCCCACCGGAGCAGGTTAGCAGTGCAGTTCAGTTATTGCAAATTTACATCAGGGCTGGAGACATGAGAAACTGAGCAGAGGCTTTAAAAGCCACTTTTTTTTTTATAAAGCCTGACATAAACCACCAGCCAGATTTACCATGAGTTTCCTGCGTGTGCACATGAGTTATATGCACAGTAAGTGCCCCGTCATCATGAATTCTGCCGATGTGCCTCTTTAACGGCACTGATCATAGGGAATTCATTTGGTCTCCATATAGCTGTCACCTGTATTACCAGAGTGATTTCATTCTAATTTAGCATTACTTAATGGTGAAGATAAAGTTAACTGTTAGCCATGTGGGTCTTTTCTTTGCTTCTCTCTCTCTGACACAGCAAGAGTGTGACTGCAGGGTGTTTTATGACCAATAATTCAAAAAAGCAGGGGAAAGAAGGAGCAGCAAATATCAACTGCTTGTCAATCATCCACAGTCTTTCAGCTCAAATGGTTATACCTGGACCTCTGACCTTTTCTTCTGCCATCTCTGATCCCCATGTTTGTTTGGAGTTCTTTAGGTACTGCAACCACCAAAATATATTTTTTAAAGGTTCAGGCTTAGGAAACCTGCAGTGGTTACCCACAGTGATAGGAAACTGTGGTATAGGAAGCCATACCTAATGGCTGCAGTACAGCAGCCAAATTACAACCAGCCCTACAAGCTGGCTGAACACACGAAAATGCTGTGGGGGGAAATGGAGGGGGTTTACAGCATCAGTTATGCAGCAACAAGTGATTTGTCTCCCAAGCCCCTGTGCCCCGCTTCTCTTCCCCTAGCTCACAAAGGTAATCATTCTGTATATATCATGAGCTTGTTTAAACTGGAGATGAAAAGCTACAAAAGTACAACTTAATTGAACTCTGCATTGTGTTATTACAAATGCTGCCGACCTCACTTGCAGTCCATTATCAGAGGGTTCTGCTGAATGCTTTAATTAAAGACAATAAGGCTAATAAAAAGGCATCATTTTCTTGTCTTCAGCACTGCTGGAGAGTTGGGGCTGATGAGATTATTTCCTGCTAATGCTCTTTTGTTGTTGTTTTTAAATCTTTTTCTCCCCATGGTTTGCAAATACTGTCTGAGCCTGTGTTCTACTAGAATCATTAAGAACAAGAAAAAATTGGCTTTGTCTCTAAAATGCTCACTAATATTTGACAAGCAGAGCTCTTCTTCTTGATGACTTCCAGTGCCTTACCCAAAGTATTGCCACCTTTTGCTGTCAGATCCAGTCCCAGAGAAGGAAGAAGCTTCCCCACACAGACACAGGTGCACATATGGACCGACGGAAGGATGCGCTCTGCCCGCGGCACCCATTTGCAGGGAGGACAGAGTGATGACAGTGCCACTTGCCAGAGGGCAGGATCTAGCCCACAGTGAGTAAAGCAGCACCTCTCCATAATTAACATGCTTACTAACAGCCCATATGTGCCATCTCTACTTTCATACTGGTGATAGTATTAACGATAGCAAGCCAGCAGTGTTTCCAAAGCCAATCAAGCCAGCCTGGCTGGGCCGCTTTGTCTCTCCAGCTTTGGTCCAACAAAGCAGAAGAAAAGGAGGACAACACAAGAAGGCATCAGTGGGGATTACCACAAGGAAGGGGAAGTTTGCAGCCTCAGTGGGGGGAGCTAAAATGCTGTGTGGGAGGGCTTTACACAAGGGACATGGAAAGGTTCGTAGTAGGACAGCTCTGCTCATTTGGCCACAGGGGAATGTGCAGAGGGATGAGTGAGGCAGGAGGCTCTCTGCCTCCAGATGCACAGGGAGGACACACTAGTCCCTGTCTGCATCCCTCAGCCTTCAACAACATCTTCAAGGGCTTGACCTCATCCATCCCATGCGTGCCTTGGTCTTTAGCAAATAGCACAAACAAAGAGTGGGGGGCTACAAAAAGGGCAATGGGAAATGCCCTGGTGCTCCTTGTATGGATGTGCTTACTGAACAGGCACATGAACCCACCAGCAGACAGCCTGAGCCCAGCGACTCCTCAGCCCTGGCCACAAAACAGTTAAAACTTTGCTAACAATCCAGGCCATATTCGAACAAGAGACCTAATGGCAATTGGCATTGTAGGCCTGCTGTGAATAAGCCAAACCATCCAGTCCTGCTGTGATTAAAAACTCCTTCTTGGATTAAGGAACAAGCAGCCAGATGCTAAGTAACTGAACTTTGCCCCTGCAAGGAGGAGAGCAAAGAACTAACCACTGAGCCAGCCCAGTTTGCCAAGACTCTTATAGGGAAGGAACTTTTACAATTAAATACAGCAAAAGGTTTCTTCCACTGTGAGCCTCTGAACACAGGTTGAAAGAAACAAAGTCAAACGTGAAAGCCAAGTTAAGGAAGAAAAAAAAAAGAAAAAGTCTTGATCTGAAGGTTGCAGGCTCAAAGTAGCTGGAAACCCCATCAAGTGACTGAATGGGAACAGTGAGAGGCGGGCAAAGACCACAACTCCTCCCTGGGTAAAGGATGAAGCTGTAATGTGGAGCAGACTGACCTAGTTACATATTTCTTCTTTGCTCCCCATTTCTCTCACTACAGTTGCCAGGCTGGCATGTTGCAAAGCAAATTGTACATGAAGTTTTTGCCATCTAAGCCAACACAAGGAGAAACCAGGAGTTCTGTAGATGGGGACATCTCAAGCAGCACCACCTCAGGTGCAGGAAAGGCACTTGTCTGTGCCACATCACCCCATCCAAGGTGACTCTGTCCATCATGTCCTTCTCATCCATCTTCATGTGTCAACAGCTGCCTCTCATTTTTGGCACAGTAGGAAATTACCCACAACTTGGTGATACTTGCAGCTTCATCCTCCAGAGCACACGAGGCATATGCTCATTAAACAAACTCTCTCCATCCTTCTGGTGTGCAGTTCAAGCGAGGGAGTCTTCCCTTAGGCTAGGAAGGTCCTGCAGCCCCTGCTGCTGGAGAGGTGGTGCACAAAACAGATCTGCCCCAGACTCCTAAAAAGCCAGCAACTATAGGGGTGACATGGTGCTGCCATGTACAAGTGCTGCTGATCCCCTTAATTCTGATAGAGTTGGGAGCAGGGAGGAGAAGGGATGGTGTCTTTCACTCACTGTGTGTTTTGACACAGCCAGGAGCCCTCTGACAGCTTTAACTCATTCCCAGATACACCCATGTGCTACTGGAGAGGGGCAGCAAGCACAGCCTTATGGCCGTGGTGAGACCCTGCTCCTCTCTGTATTTGGGTACAGCATCCTTGCAAAGCCAGCTCCCAAACTGAACCTGGATTTCCCAACATGTGGCAGAGCTTCTCTGGCCACAGCACACGGTGGCAAGCAGGGCACACGTCAGACTGGGCTGGCACAACTCACACCATGCTCCTACAGCAGGCACTGGAGATCAGCAGGCTGCCATGGATCCCAGGTGAGATCATGAGGTCTGGTCCCTTTTGTACCCCAAGGACAGCCAAGAATACCTGAGCACACTGAACTAGTGAGTGTCTGGAGGCCAGGAAGTTTGGAGGAGCACACAAGATCTAAATCCATTCACTGCAGGTCTCCAAAGTATCCATTATTACTGCAGACTTACAAGCCTGACAACCTTAAACCATAACCCACCAAGCTGAGATGGGGTGCAGGGAAAGCTCTGCTCTTGCTGAGCAATTAGATAAAGGAGCAGCTTCCAGGAGAGGCAAGAGGAACTACCAAGGGAAGCATTTCCAAAAGATGAACAAACCCTTTGGGGAAGACAGTATTTTGGAAGAATCGATGCTAAATGTAGGAGCTTTAATGACTTGTGGGGAGTCTCCAGTCTATAACTTCTAACTGAAAACAAGGGGAAAAGAACACTGAAACCTCCTGAACTTTTCCCCATTCAAAACTACCAATGGTGCTTTTTTTGGGTCAGGAGTATTTTTGATATGTGCATGTTTCATTTTCAATGAAAAAATATCTTGACGGAGAGAACTGGAGGCAATATGAGGAGATTCATGCCCTCAGTCACAGCTACCCCCTGCAGCTGAAGCAAGGGATCTCCAGAAAAGGAGATGCTGCAGCAGATGCTAAACGAATATGAAGCCAGACAGAGTTCATTTGGCAAACAGTTGCTGTGACCCCACTTTTCAGCGTCACTCATTCACTTAAAGCCTTGCTCCTGCCTCATCATCACTTTCAGAATAGGGAAAAAGAATGGGTTTGCCTGTACATGTGGGTTTGTCTCTCTCAGGCAGCTGAGGTGATCCAAGGTCCTGTGGACAACTGGGTAGAGCAATTTTTCCAGTACACCAAGTAAACATTGCTGTTGTGTTGTTCTTCCATGCCTCAGCAGTTCAGAGGATTCGACACTACAAGAGGGTTTTCCCAAAGCAAAGCCCCATCCCACTCCCTCTCCCTTCCCTCTCACGTCTCAGATGTGTTTCAAAACCCAGAACACGTCACAGGTACAGTGTCACACCTGACCTACAGCAAGGCAGTGCTCAGGCTTTGTCAGCTGAGGCTGCTGGAACACGAGGGGGGCAGTGCCCTGAAGGAGGGAGAAGGGGATGCCAGAGCCTGCATCCCACTGCCCAGCTCAGCTTCCAGTGGGTGATGGGAGACCTGCAGCCATACAGCTAGGGCTGGCACAGTGGGCTGTCACTCTCATCAAGCAGGAGGGTAATTAGGGAGCACGTCTTCAAACAGAACTGCCTGAGCTGTTTGAAAGCTGCCCCGTGCTTGTGCCTGACAGGGAATGCCATGTCCCAGTAGTGCAGGAGCAAACCTACCCCCTTTCCTCACCACTGCCCCAAACAAAAGCTTTGGAGCCAGCAATTATTTCAGAGAGGTCAGTGGTTGGTCATCATTTTCCAGCCTTCCCAATCCACAATTTGCTCTATGAGCATCTTGCAGAGAGAAAAGGGTAGGTCATTGTAGATGTGTTCTCAGGAGAAATAAACCCATTCCATGTATTAGTAAGCTCCACAATCATCACTGCTGGAAGCTGGGTGTTTATGAGAACTGGCTCCTTTGTAAGAGCTGCACAAACACAGTGTGGGGTGAATACCAACTTCAATAGGGGAAACCAAAAGATTTGGACCAAAGAAAACAGTATGATGCATAAACTGAGCATGATTTGCCTCAAATCTCAGCTTTGAGGGAAAGTAAAACAAAACAACATTCAGTGTGGGACAACTACAAATGACTCATTCAATCCTGACAGGAATTTTGTTTAAACTGAATTATTATTTGACCTTATTATTGTTCTAAAAAAGAGGCCCTCTCTCATTTAAGTGAAAAAGACTGTGTCAAAATGTAATTTTAATCTGTAAAGATTTTTTCTCTGAAAGTTTCACCTGGTAAAGAAAAGACATGTCCTATTCTGAAACCTGCAAACCAACCCTTCCAGCCTTTGTGATCCCTCTCCCTCCATTCCTCACCACAGACATGCACTGACTCCAATTCATGAGCAGTTTCCATCCTCCTGTACCTCCACTAATTGGCACATTTACTGTGCACTGCATGTATTTTACCCATGTCTGCAAGAACCAGATTTTCTGTTCAGCCCACTCCCTTCTCTGCCCCTTCTGCTCTCCAGTCCCCACATCTGCCTTTCTGCTCAGAAGTCACACACACACAAATAAGCCTCTGTTTCATCTGCAACATCTGTACAGCTTGCCCATTTACCTCAGTATTTTTTAATATGTACAAACTAAACAAATAATGCAAATGAGCCACCACTTAATTATTTCCTCAACTTGTCACACAAGGAGCAATTTGGAGTGAGGGCCGGAGGTGGTGAGAGGCAGCACTGCTGCTCTCCCTGGTCCCACCGACCCACCCTCCAGCTTTCCAGCAAAGACTCACTTCACAAAATTTAATTACTCTGCTAACATGTCCCATATGCTCTGTGGCAGGCAGAGAAGGCTTTAATTACATCTGCTCTAGACATGCTGGGGAGCCCTGATTCCCCATCTCCCAGGGACCCAACACAGCACCCATGGGGTTGAGGGTGCTGCCAGAACCAAAGCAGTGGCTCAGTGTCAGGCCCTGGGCACCAAAACACCCTCTTTTTCATCCTGCTGCCCCTATACACACATCCACAAATAATGGTAGGGCCGCAGAAAGAGAAGGCTCTACTCTCTGGAGGAAAGCAATTCGTCCCTCTTAAAAAATGCCGACCATCACTGTTAATGAACTGATTAACAATCACTAATGATTAGAAAGCCCTTCCACACCATTGCTCATTTGTATGGCACTTGAGAGACATCATCTCTCATTTGGAAAGTGGAAGGCAAAACCTATCCCCAGCTGGCTTTCCTCTTCCCTCCATCCTCCCAACACTTCAGCACACCATGGAGCTGGCTTTTCCCCTCCTTCTCCCACCCCATTTTACTTTTCATTTTCACAGCTGCCTCTGCAATTGCTACTTTCATAGCCAGCGGGTGTTGCTGAGGTGGCAGGTAGTCAAAACCATTTTGGGGCACAATACATCAGGTGGTAGACGAGGAGCAGGCAGGAATTTGTTTGACGTGACATTGTTATGCAAAGATGCTCACGGTTCCCAAGGCTCTTCATGCAACTGGATGGCATTTTCTGGAGACAGAAATACTGCTTTAGGGGAAGAAGGGCTGGAGGCAGGGGAAATCCTTTCATTCAGGATCATGTTTAAGTGTGAGAGCAGAATATCTATTGTTGTCCCTATGCTTTTAATGTGGTTTGTGGCTTATATGATCCAGCCTGTAATCTGTTCCACATCTTATACTGCCTTGAATTTGACCGAGCCACATCTGAATTGTGATAGACTGCTCTGCTGACTGCCTTGTGGTGAGCCATCTCCCACCAGCTACAGCTAGTGTTTTGAACAAGGGCCAGTCATTATTGTTTGCAAACTCTTCAGGCAGAGGGGCAATTTCCAAGAATACTGTGGGTAGGAGAAATTCCACAGAAGATGCCTTTGATGTGTGTGGGGTATGAGTGTACATGTACACACAATTTGTTTGGTAAACTCCCCGTGCGTCCTCCATCAAAGATTCAGCTGCAGGGTCATGATTTGAAGCAGGAGTAGCAGTGCTTTCCCAGGGATCAAGAATTGTGCCAGGGTTATTCCCAGGCCGTGGATTTCCAAGCCCCATTGCAGCCATCTGCAGCATCCATCAGCTTTCCTGCTGCACCAGGGCATCCCTGACCCAGACATACTCCAGTCACATTTGGCAGCCACAGAGAGGTGCAGGCAATGATGTGCTGAGCAGTGGGAGAAGGCCAGGGTGGGAGGCCTTTCCTGAGCCACATTCTTTGCCTCCTTGCATGAACTGCTTTGCTTGAAGAACAGTGCATATTCCATGTCATCCAAGTGGTTTTGTTCCTATGGAGACATGGCAAGCTTCATGGGAGCTTGCTTTTCCCCCTGTACTAAGTGGAGTTTTGTCCCATGAGCAAGCTCTGGAGTTATGAGAGCAAGGCTCGTGGCTCATGGCATCAGCTCCCATCTTCCCTGTCCCTTTCCACTCCGGAACTGCTACACTGAGCGTGAAATGAGCACTTGCTCGAGCTCCACATCACTGATTTCTCCTGCAAGGGGGAGATAATCCACAAAGCACTCGGCAGAAGGGTGGCACAATGCATTCTCTTTCAGGAGATGTTCACCCCATTGCCCTTCTTTCTCCACCTGAGGTCCCAGTGAGATCTCATACATGGAATATTCCTTCAGGAGAACACTGGTCTCCTCCCTCCCTTTCCCATGAGTACCTACATTGCATTAAGGTTATCCAGGTTCCATGCCAAGGAATGGACTTGTGGCTGATTCAGTTCCACTCTAAGATTTGTATAGAAGCCATTTCCCTTTTCAGGACCATCATTTCTTTTTAACCTAGAGCCTAAAATTACAACTACTCAGGCTGAGGGAAGGGAAGGGGAGGGGAGGGGAGGAAAAGAAAAGGGAATAAAGGGAACAGACAGAGAGTGAAGCCAGCACTTGGGACATCACAGCTAGAAAAGGTCAGACTGCACTTTTGAATGGCTCATCCCGTTATCTAGGTTCATGGTAATGGGAAATCCTGCCCTTTTCTGTTTTATGCATTTTAGTAGTGTCACTGTCCTTAGGGTGAATAAAATTGATTTAGTCCAGTCCCCCAGTTCAATTTCTAGGGCTGCTCGGCCAGGACTCCCTAACCTGTGAACAGGGCTTCATTGTGGCTGGGCACTCCTGATCCTTCAATTTATGGCTTGGCATTAAATTGGGCTCCAGTGATGCAGGTCCACTTAGATTATGTGTCTGAAAGATCAGGCAACTGTAGCTCAAGCAGTGGGATTATAGAGGAATTCTTGTGGAAGTGAGTCTCCCTCCCTGAGTGAAAAGAATCCTGTGACACCTTGTCTGTGTGATCCAAAGGGCTGTGGTTTTGAGGTCAGGATGAAATCTCATTCAGGAGGAAAAAGCAATAAATTATCATGGAAAACTGGTTTGCAATTAAAAGAAGCATTTCTTTCTGAAGTGGCTGTTCCTCACTTGCAACAATGGAATTAACTGAGCAGCTGGAGTTGTTTCAGCCCCCAAGTCTGTTTTTCCATTTTGGAGGGCAGGAACTTGTGCAAAAATATCTCACAGGTTTGTTGGGTTTTTTCCCATTCCTGTGAGAGAGGCACACAATACAAAACCACCTAATTATAGAAGCAATGTTTGGAAATAGAAATTTAAAATCCACTATTATGGCCTTAAACCAGAGCTTATCGCTTCCAGGCATAAAGAGATGTTGCAGTCATTGCTTAGATATACTGGACTTATCCTGGTTGGTGCTGGGAGCTGGGTGGGCAGGTCTGAGCTATGATAAAGGAATTTGCCTCCTTCCTGTCTGAGAGCAGAGCATGTCTCCCAAGCATGTATTTTAAGAGCAACCAGGACTGCACAAGCTCAGCCTTTGGCAGGAACCAACCTGCCAGTCCTTCAGTAGGGCACTTTACCCGTCCCCTCAAAGCACCGAGCAAGACACAGCAGCAAAGTAGGGCTGGTAAACTTTTCAGTCCTAAATATCTCAGATGACTGGGGGGCTGCCCAGCAGCTTGCCAGAGGAATATCATCTGTTGCTGTGAGATGCGTGCCCTGAAGTACATCAAGAAGGCACATGGAGATGCTCAGGAGTGCAGAGCCAGCCGGGAGGTTCTGCCTGGGAATGGGCAGTCTGATCCCTGCTGCCATTTGGGCACAGCTCCTAGGCTGAGCCAACTTCCAGAAGGTGTCCAGGGACATCCTGGAAACAATCCAAGACAAAGCCTGGAAGTAACTTCACAAAGGACCCACCTGGACAATGGGGCCCCTTCCTGTGGCAGCCCAGCAGAGCTGCCCACCCGCACCAGCCTCCCTTGCCCTGGAGCTGACCCACAGCACAGCTGTGCCCAGGCAACATCCCCTGTTCGTGGGTAATTTCCTAGGCCCTGTATTGTTTCAGGGAAACGTGTATTTGGCAGCTCATGTTTTCCAAACCACCAGCCAGCAAGGATGGAAATAGCATTTTTTCCCAAAGAGTCTTTCTCCACTATGTCATGAGGTAAATATCCAGGGTGTGTTTCCTCGTCCTTAATATGCACACAAAGAGGGCAGGAGGGTTTGGCAACAGACCTCAAGGATCCAGTATATCGGGATAGCAGAGGCAAAGCAGCCTCAGGTTTACTGCAAAGAGCACAGGGCTCCCCTGAGCGCCAGGGTCAGCTCAGGCAGAGCTGCACAAACCCAAGCAAACACACATCCCCACCCCTGCACCTTCCTGCTCTGCCGATAAAATCAAGGGAGAGCTCTGGGAAGAAGAGCTCTGTGGAGCACAAAGTCCCTCACAGGCCGGAGATGAGCACCCCCAGGGCTCACCCCAGCCCCCTTGGCAGTGAAGCAAGGGGCAGGTTGTGCCCCGTGCTCCCTTCTCCTGCCCTATCGATGGACACCACTGCGCTGCCTTCTGGACACAATCAATAAGCAGAGACAGGCACTACTGTTAAATTATCCCACCGGCCTCCTGGTGATCTAATAGACTCTCCAGTAAGCTCTTATTAAATTCCAAGCCAAACTGCATCCAGTCACAGTAATTACTGAATATTTAAGGAACAGCAATTGGCTATTTAGAGCACACTAACAAATATCTCATGGAAAATTTCATGCTTTTTAATTACTGTGCAATACCTATCTTTTTGGTGACACCCTCCAACCTGGATTTATGTGTTAATTTGCATCTTCTCTTCCATGTTTCAGCGTTTTAGAAAAGAAGATAAATTAAAAATTAAATTTTTTTAAAAAATTTAGAGCATTTCTCCTGGTGAGGGTTGGGACCTGCAGGTAAAGAAAAGCCTAATGAAAGCAGGTGCTGTGCCAGCTTCCCCTATCCCTATGTGGAAAGTCCAAATGCTGCAGTCCATCACTGCAGCTTTCCGCATCATGCCAGCTCCAAACCCAGCCCTGTCCCTCTGCACACTCAGCTGTGACCTCCACAACCCCCATCACTCCCACCCTAGGGCTCAAATGCTCCAAAAAAAAAGCTAAGTCAAGCAAACCATGCCTTTGCTGACCGATGAGCATCCTCAGGAAGTAGGGCAACACCTGCCTGGAGCTCATTTCCCTGCACGCAGCGAGAGCCGCGGCCAAATCCGAGCGCAGGTCCTCTGTGCTCTCTGAGAGCCGTAACCCCAGCTGTGCTCTCCAGCTCACTCCCTACCTTATTAGCACTGAACAGCATCTTTATTTAACACACTTCAATTTAGAGTGGAATGGATATTTCTTACTTCAGAAAGTCTCACCTGCCTCTCAAATGGCTCTTGGCATGCTGCCTGCTCTCACTCACGCTCTGCCTTTAACAAGGCAAGCCTCATTCCTCTTGAATGGAAAAGAGTTGGCAGGGCTTGATTGAAAGTTTGGATTCCTTCCCCCTCCCCATCCACTTAGATGCCACAAGAGCCCCCAAATCTGTATAGCCTTCTTATTGCCAGGAAAGCAAAGCTTTTGCCAACACATCTCCCAGGTTCCTCATCACAGAAAGTGAAGCTAAAACATCTAATGGAGGCACCAACAAAGATTGGCACAAAAGAAGAAAGAAGGGGAAGATGAGCACTGTTTTCAGAGCTTGCCTGGCCTCCTGCTACCCCTGCCCCCATCTTTTCTTTCTTCACTGCTTTATCCTCAGAACATCCAAGCCCAAGGTAGAAATATCTAACAAGTAATTTTTTTTCCTTCCCATCCCCAACCGCACTCCTCCTGCAGGTAGCTTGAAATGCAGAGATCCAAGAGAAAGGAGCATACCTCACTGCTCCCACATTCCTAACAAGACCTCATTATGGTGCAGGGAAAACTTGACCCCATCGGAAGTGTCAGGCCGAGGCACCGTGTTTATTTCACACACAGTCCCCTTCACCTGGAACTTGGTGGGTGCTGAGGAGAGGTTATTCTTTCTTCCTTTGATTGCCACGGGGAGTAAGCTTTTCTTTTTTTAACAAAGCTATTTTAAAATAGATGTTTAACTCTGTGCTATTTTAAATGATGCATAGAAAAAAAGCCCACAGCAGAGCTGCAGTTCAGCACAAAGGCTGGACGAACAGAAGCCCATGTGCTCCTATCTGTGTACAGAGGGATCTTTATGAAAGGAATACACAGATGACTGTCTCAAAGAAAATTGCCCAGGTGATGGTCATTTAGCTGGGAACAATAGCAAACCTGCTAGAGGCTTCCCCAGCTTTCTTTTGCATGTCAGTAAATAATACCCATGCTCACCTCCAAACGCTGAACTACATCCCTGCAAGGTGAGGAGCGGGATGAAGGCAGGCTCCGGGCTGCTGGGTGCTGTGGACAACATGTTTCTGGCCATGCTTTGTGCTAGAAGTCATGCTGAAAGTTGAGTGAAAGACCATCCACAGCAACAGGAGGGAAGAATTAGAAAGACACAATGCATGTCATCCAGGAACCAGACTTCCATCTATATCCCCGACAGAAGCAAGGTAAAAGCCACTAGATATCCACAGTTTCGGGGACTCAGCTTGGATTTGCACCATGATCCAGAGGCAAAAGAGTTTTCTTGAGGGGCATTTATTATTTTGGTACAGTGCAGATTATAAACCTATGGTTACAAAACCATAGAGTCAGTGTTTATCTCTGGTGTTCGATTATTGCAAAGTTGTCTCTGCTCAGCAAATATGTTTTCTGATAATCAGCTGGCATTTACATTATAGACATCTGTGCTATTAAACACACAGAGAGAGGGGATTTAGGGATTGTGATAGCAAGTGGCCCTTGTTCAGTCTATAAAGAACCATGTGCATTTTTCTAGCTGCTCCATCACGATTTGTTACTGTGGGTCAAAGCTCCGTGCAACCCAGAGAGGTCCTGCATCTCCCAAAACTCCCTCCTCCTCTCAAGCAGACTAGGCCATGTCTTCTGCATGGTAAAGGCATTCCATACCTCCAGCTGCATCAGTGCTGCTGTCTGGCACTGAATTATTTAGTTTCCTCTCACTGTGAATGGAAATGATCTGCAGTTTAAATGGAATAAAGAGAAGTTTGAATCAAAGGCACCTTAACTCAGTCAAACACACATTGGAGACTTCCTTGCCTGTGACTGTCAGGGGTAATAACCACAGCTCTGATCAAACAAAAGGCCCTTCAGACCCACTTAGTCCCTGGAATCGGCAGGTTCACATCTCCTCTTCCAGCTGTCAGGGAAGAAAGCATTTAAAGAAGTTGAGTCAGAGGGAGATGAGGATGTTGGGCTATGGGACATGAGCAACTTTCCTGTAGATTGGAGGCTGATTTAATGCTGGCCTTTCTCAACACCCAAACACTTTATCATGCAGGCTGGCAACATTCTCAATTTCCTCCTGACCTGGCAGGAGAGGAGGGCCAGTGTTAGCAGTACTCATGTTGGCTAATTCATATGGAAGCGTAGAGCTATTACAGCTGTCACTGGCACATCAGATGCCAGCTTTCTCATTTCCTAAACCTCTTCTGCTCAAAACCCACCGTCTCTGACCACTCCTCCCCTACACACCTGAACTCAGCAGCAGCTCTGCACTCTGCCCATAGCCAAGTCCTCCCACCTGTCTCCCAATCCAGGACTTCCTTCCCCATCTCCTCTGTGCTGCCAACATCTGGACCACTGCAGACATCAGACCTCCTCGGGTGGCAGTGTCCCTCTCCAGATTACAAGACACTGGAGAGCACTGATTAAGTGTCCTCATGGTATGACAAGAGGGACAGCACAGAGCTGGATGCAAATAAGGGATCTCCTAATGGTCGTTGCAGAGATCTGGCTATGAAAAGCCTCTTGTGATAGAAGAAATGTGGTGTTCAGTAGAGATCCTGAGGTTAAACTGTAATCTGTCAGCATTTGGAGAATGAGGGATTCTGCTGTCTGCCCTACCCCTGCTTCATTGCCCCCCAACCCTGTTCTCCCCACAGAAAAATTCTCCTATGCTGCCCTGTGAGCTGCCCGCAGTTTGGGGTGCTTCCCTTGGGGGATGCCATTGGAGGGAGGCAGAGGGATGCTCTGGCATCACAAAGCCAGGTTCTGCCAGCACCAGCACTGCACCACAGCTCAGGCTTCCCCTGCTGCCCCTGCCACTCCCCACCCCCCAAGTTGCTAGCATTAAAAGGATTACGGAACAAAAAGATGAGAGAGAAGGGATTACAGGGAAATATCAGCCTTGATCCTCTCCTAATTAATTACTGGTCAGACATATGAAAGGCTGGCTGCAGCACATGCCACAACAGTGAAGAAGAAATGACATGTGCAACTGGAAAGGCTTTGGTAAATGCCAGCTCTTATTTGCTGATGCAACTTTCTTCCCAGAAAAGGCTCATTTAGAGAGCAGTACCTGGACATGGCTGCTGCTATCATCTGTACAGTTTGTGTTCCTCTTCATACTCACCTTTTTCCTCTTTCTAGTGCTTGCACTCTCTTGGGTGATTGGCAGCCCAGCCTGCTCTGCCCCAAATGCTGGGACTGGCTCCACAGGGCATCCTCCTCCCTCAGCAGGCTGGGAAAGCTGATGCTTACCTGGCTGACTGGGGATGCCTGGTTTTCTTGTGTGAGGCTGGGCTGACTAATCAAAAGGTATTTTTCTTAAAATTCTTATGGATTGAGGCAATCATCACAACAATCAGAGCAATCCTGCAACGAGGGGAAAGAGGAGGCATGTCATTTCAGCTCTGCTCTCTAAAGGAAGAGATAACAGAAGATCTATTTTTCTGTGTATCCTGGTCTGAAAGGAAAGGCTGTTCTCATCCCTCCCAAACCACTGTTTGCTGGGAACTGGCCAACTTCTATGTTATTTTTTAATTCTCAGAGTTACACCCCAGTAAATAGGAACTAAACTAATGGCTAGTGTCTGCATACTGTGCTTTGCATGCTTTCCAGTATCCAGACCCTGCAGCAAGCGAGAGACACCCTATAATAATAGACTGGTTTCACCAGTCACAGTCATTTTTCCTGAGAACAGAGCTCCATCTAGTCCTATTGCTTTGCTGGGCCTGTTCCCACCTCCTTCCCTGAGAGACCAGCTCTTTGGCAGGGTCATGGTGCCACCTGAGCATAGTTAACCCCAACTGATTCATGATTCCTGACTAGGCTCAGGTGTTTCCTTACTGAACTCCACACCTTGAATAAGGATGCCCATGATTTTGGGGTGCCCAGCCTTTCTCAGACAACCTCCATGTCCTGACATCCCACAAGTACACCTTAAATCTAACTGAAGCTCTCTGATGGAGCACCCAGGGTTCCAACCCAAGTCAGATATTACCTGTAAGTGAAGTGGTTGTTTCCAGTCCTTAGTCCCAGCTACACCATCAGTGTCTGTCAGCACCCTGGTCTTGCTTCCTCACCCAGCTGAGCATTGCCAACCTGTTGGGTGATTTAGGTCTGGCTTGGGAAGTGCAAGTTCTCTGTTTGCAAACACCACACAGCTCAGCAGCCCTGGACTGGCACTGCTCTGCCTTTAGGCTCAAAAGAGGGTGTGTGATCACAGCAGGCTTCAAACTGGAAAGTATTTGGAGGATGTGGCTGAACATCATCTCTTTTTGCATCACACCTTTCCCATGTAGTTTTCCTAGCTGCAGGATCATTCCCAAAAGAGTCACAGCCAGAACACTACATCAAGTTTCCTTTCATGACCCACAAAGTCTTTCAGTGGAGAACTCAGACAAGACTTTTGTGCCAGCTCCAAGATCCCCCAGGTCTGTCCCCATTGCCTGCTTTTTCTCCTCTCTTTTAACATGAACAACTCTGCAGCAACCTCAAATCAATAAAACAAAGAAAGGCAATGCAAGCTGCCACTAAACACCAACTCCTTAAAAAAGATCAGCTAGAATTATTTGCTGCTACACAACAAATTTCTGCCTGCACAGTCCCCTGGTTGCTGCGCTGTAGAAGCCCAGGATGGAGAGGAGGTACAGAGGAGGAGGGACCAGCCAGCATCCCCTTCCTCACTGCACAGAGCAGTTGGCTCTGCTGCAGCTGCAGTGTGCACCATATGTTCATGTAAGCGATGAAGCAGGGATGGCCACAGCCCTTCCCTTGCTTCTGGAGCTGAGAAACCCCAGTGGGGGAGCCCAGGGACCATCCTTCTGCATCCAGCTGAGAGTTTATCAGAGGGCATCCCCCCAGCTGCTGGGACAGGCAGGCAGCTTCTGCATGTGAGCTCCGCTTTTGCCCAGGGGACAGAGGCTCTTCTCTGCTGTGCACAGAAAAGGTTAAGGGAAAGCAAAATTTCTGAGAAATAGCAGCATGCTGGTTTTGACAAATGCGCAAATTGGAGCTGATATGGAATGCAGATGTATGTAAACACTCATGAAATTATCCAATCCCTCCTGCATAATGTCGCCTCACAGCCACAGAGGCTCTGAGCACTCTGCAAGGCCAAGCTGGTTCGGATCCATGCAAATCAGGGAAAAGACACTGTACAGGTACCAGGCAAGAGTGGGAAAAGAATGAGGGAAGAAGACACCTCGTCATTAAGTTAAAGATGGTCCTGCTTGGCAGAGGACACCCTGGCTTTGGGATTGGAGTCAGCAGGAGTTTCAAGAGCTGCTTCCCTGCTCTGCCTGCAAACACCTTTAACCCTCAGTCTCTGACCCACTTTACAGGGGCTGGGATGGTAAGTGCCAGGTTACAGATATTGCACCAGTTGTCCCAAGATCACACCATGAATCCTGGAAACAGGAACTAGGATCCTGACTCCCACATCCTTGTCCTAACCACTTCATCTGTGCCCTCCATAGCTGTTGCCATGGAGATTATTTCAATGCCACCCATCCCTTGCCAGGACGTCACTGAAATGGTCCAGCAAAAACAGTACCTAAGCCGTCAGGAAAACACATCCTTCCATGTTCCTGCTTCCATGGTGAGCTGCAGCAGGGCTGGGGCAGAGGTGAAGAGCTTCCAAGGCTTTCTCCGCATAAAAGCCCCTTTTTAATATCAAGCTCACATATTTTCTGTTTACCTACTGCCAGCTGCACCTGCCCTGATCCCAACCGTAAGCCCCAGCAGAAGTTAATCTCCCCATCCCCACATCACACCTGCAAAGCCTCAACTCCGCTTTTCATAATGGTCTGTGTGAACAGATCCCTTTCATTAATCCCCCGCCTTGCCCTGGCCCCCAGAGAGCTTCTCAGCACCAGTCATCTCTCCTGTTCCAGCACTTC
Organism: Corvus moneduloides; assembly: GCF_009650955.1. Classification (NCBI taxonomy): domain Eukaryota; kingdom Metazoa; phylum Chordata; class Aves; order Passeriformes; family Corvidae; genus Corvus; species Corvus moneduloides. The sequence continues at coordinate 11,756,287 of NC_045486.1, forward strand.
AAGCTGGATTTTGAGACAAGAGAAGCCTCTTGAGCACAGGATTTCCTGATTAAAATAGAGAGGGTGAGGGACACATAAAAAACAAAGAGCAGAGCAGACATCCCATATTCTTCCAGGGAACTTTAAAAATTTCAGCTCTTGGGAATAAAGGAATAGAAATGAAAGGTGTAAGTCCTGAACTGCCAAAAATATCTCACTTCCCTACCCCTCAGTGGGAGCATTGGGACTCACCAACCATCCTACTGAGGATCCAAAAACCCTTTTTCAAGAACAACTAAATCTGTAGGCTTCAGGGAAAGGTAAACAAGCACCCACACACATAAATAAAGCATGGTAATAAATGTCTTAATAATTAGCAGTGATACAGATGCAGCTGAGCAAACAGCCCTGGATCCAAAAAAACAAACAAGCCTTCTGCTTTGTGTCCTAGCTCCAGTGATAATTGCTCACACGCCTTCATCACAGGGGATCCCAAAGCCCTTAGTAAACAGAGACAGGGATGCGTATGGAATGGAAGCTGGGAGAGGCAGTGGAGTGGTGCAAACCTACTGCATGGGCTCCCAAAAGCCACCTCTGGGTCCAGCACAGTCACTGCCCACTGGTACCTCAAGGTGGGTGCACGGCCACAGAGAGCATCTCCAGCAAATCCTTCTGCTCTCCAGGAACCCCACTTTCAGATTGCTGAGGGGGGAAAAAAAGGGACTGAGGAAAACTGGGCATGTTTCCCTGCTTTGCAGAGCAGCCCCAGCCCCCAACATCTGTGTTCATACATTACTCCAAAGCTGCCCTTGGGCTTGGTTGGGACAGCACTGAACAGCACTTGGCCTCTGTGCTGGTCCAGGGCCATCTAGGACAAGACTAACGCTCGGTCAGGAGCAAATCTACAAGACTTTACTCTCAGTTATTTTTCGCTCAATTATACCAGAGGGAAATCATGTTACGAGAGGGATCAATAAGGAAAACAGAGCTGGAGGAAGGAAGAGAGCAGTACAGAAACACACACGCTCACACAAACTCCTCTCTTCTGAACTCCAGCTCCAAAAAAAACCAACCCTTTGAACTTTCCCTTTGAGTCCTGAGCTCTTCTAGCTTTTTTCCTTCTTCTTTTTTTTTATTTCCCCCTCCAGACTCAAGGATTCATTTCTAACCTTAGAAAGAAAATCCTCCTTCTGTAACAGTCATTAATTGGCTTTGGGGAATCTGGGCCACCAGATATGCCCCTAATCCTATACACACTTCCAGTCCCATGTTCAGAGTTGGGTTGGCTGGCACTTCTCTCTGCAAGAGACTTGTTAGGGGAATTAGCTGCTTTCTTCAGCCACTGCAGCTGTCTGGCTTGATACATTTTTTCAATATGGGGGGAAGAAAAAAGGAAAAGGCAGTCAGCAGATCGTGTTGGGGAGACACTTATGTGAATTTTTCTCTCTCTAAATAGTACATTTCTCCATTATCAAGACACACAAAGCATTGTCAATCACCTTGTCCTAATACAAAAGCAAAGAGCTTGCCAAAAGGTTGGCAGCAATCAGCATATCCTTGTGGGTGGCAGGGTGTTATGAGAGCGAGTGCCACTTTGATAGGAGCTGTTTCGACTGGGAGGGTGTTTGTCATGATTTAAAACATTAAACCGTGGAAGTGGTACATAAAGGCTGACACAAAAATGTCTGAAAAACACGTCCACATGGCTTCTTCTCAAAGGTCCCAGGAGCCAAACACAGCTCAGGGTTGTGAATTCCCAGCTGCCCTTAGGAAATCTTCAGCTCAAACCTCTTCCAGTGTGGGGGGATTTACGAAGCAGTAGCCAATTGCAATTCACCACTTCCCCAGGTAGTCCCACCTCCAGACACTGTTCTCACATGCAGGGCATCTCCAGGCAGCAGGTGGGAGATATTCCTCCACAACAAGGGGAAAGTGATTCCTGCAGAAGATAATTCAGGCAGGGGTCAAAATTAGGAGCCTCTTCCCAGAGATCCCACTCTCATATCCTTACCAGTACATACCAACAAGAACCAAAATGAAATTAAAACGAAGCTGAATTACTGTCTTGAACAAAAATAAGCCTATTCACCAATCCAAACACATATGAGAATCCTCACTAGAAGGAAAAAAAACCCCAACACATACGGTTTATTAAATTATTCTTTTTCTTATTACTGTCTCTCCTGGTTCAGACTGAGGCATTGAAAAGCTACGAGACACATTGATCTTGTGCTATTTTCCATTTAATACTGAGGCACTTGAAGCTCATGGGAAAGGTCATTCTGTCCACATCTCTACCTGAGGAGATTTGGATTGCACAAATGAACACCCAGACGCTCAAGTCTCCCACCCATCACACATGGCTATCCTTTTTGGGTCAAATCCTGCCAGACTACGTTCAGCATCCTGTTGGTGTTTTTTGAAAGATGCAAAGTGTCCTTTAAAAGGAGAAAAGCCAGCACAGGATGGAGTCGAGAGGCTCTCCAGCTGGAACGTTATCCTGGAAACAGCCATAAACTGTAGAGGTGAACTCCAAATGAAAGATCACACAGCAGGGACCTGGAGGTAAGCAGATGGCTTTGAGAACTGGGAGTCTCACACCAGCTACAAGCAAGTAATTACCAGCACGTCACAGCTGGGCTGGACAACACGAGCAGGTGAAAATGTGACTATGCTAGGGTGACATGCTAGTGTGATCACACTGCCAGCATCCTCTGACACTTCTCCTCTCCCCTTGCTGGTCCTAATGCTACCAAATGTAGGGATTATTTCCTTTAGAGAAATCAGAGACTTTTCACCATAGGAGGCCTCTAAAAACAGGGGTGGGAAGGAAGTTGACAAGATGCTCTGAAGTGGTGGATGAGTGTAGCTATCACTGCAAGAGGTGAGGAGCACATCCAGACGAATGCAGAGCTTGCCAAAGTGGCTCTTGAGACCTGGTGAGGCATAAGCTGAGGCTGGGAGGGAGATTTCTTCAGCCAGAGCTTGGGAGGGCAGTCTGGGGCCGCAATGTGGGAGTGACATTTCCGCTAGGCTTGGCCACGAGGATAGGAAAAACTGGATTCCTCACTGCCTGCTGTCCACGTGGGTCTGCTCTTGAACAAATACAGACAGGCTGCTCTGAAATCTTGGAATTTGCCCCCCTCCTGAGTTCCTGGCTGTAAGCCCCAGTTGGGAGGGAGCAGCTAGCACCAAATTTCTGATCCAGAATTGTGGGCTGGGCTGTAAAAGCCAAACCAACTTCAGCAGCCAGTCTGCTCCATGTGTCTGGCTTTTTTTTTCCAGCTTCTTTGTCCAATCTGTCTGGAGTGTAGATATATTGACAAACTCTCAGGAAGGACCTGCATTTCTTTTTGTGCATCTCTGGAAACGAGAACAAAGAGGATGCTGCTGAAATGTCTTCTCCATTGCAAGTTACTGTCAAGTAAGTTTGCAACTCTCTTCACATCCATCGGTGTGAAACTCTTGGGCAACAAGCTGATTTCTACCTCTGCTGAAACCTGGAAGCTCCTGGCCATTTCCTCATTGCTGGCCCTGGCAGCAGGAAAAGGTGCTGACCCCCACAGTGCTGAGCCTCCCAGTGCTGAGCCAACTGCAAACCTCCCAAAAGTTTTGGCCTGACCTGGTAGAAATTACTACAAACATCATTCAAGCAAGGTAAATCAGAGCCCACACCTCCCTCAGACCCCCTCCCTTCTGCATTAGTTTTCTACCAGTGCTGTAGAGGTCTCCTGCAAAGGACCACCTGATGCTTTTGGACAAAGAAGAGAAACAGCATTTCATCAATGAAAGCAAACATACTCTTCCTCCCCACTGCCTCACCTCTGCCCCCTCCTTGCCCCACCATACTGTCTCTTTTTCCTTTTTTTGTCACACCAGCAATTTCTGACAGATTTGGGCAAAGGCAGGCAGCTCTATACAGCCGGTGTGCAGGGATGTCAGTGTCAGATCCTCTGCTTTTCCCCTTTTTTCTCAGCGGCGCTCAGAGCCAGCCTCTCGGATCGACTGGCGAATGACATGCCTGGCTGGGCTGAGGCACTCATATCGACGTTTCCCCAGGGTGCTGCTCCTGATGGAGTTTGCAGCAGGAGCTAAAAGCCGCATACAGATAACTCTTCCTTCCCCTCGCTTCCTCTCCTTCGTCCCTTTCAGCAATTCAGAGAGAAGAGGGTGAAGAAAATTGCACTTGGATTAAATAAACTAACAACCAGCACGCAGGGCTTTTAGCTGTAAGTGAGCCAAGTGTCCTGTAACATTAAATAAACGCAAGATTAACCTTCAAGGCTTCTACACTAAATTATTTATCTTGAGAGGCAAAGAGGTCGGGATTGAAACAAAGGGTAAATATTTGAGGAGCGCGCTGCGTGCGCTGGCTCTGTGGCTGTTTGCCCACGGTGCCGGTGCTGCCAGCACTTCCCTGCCGGGGGGACAGCCGTGGGCTGGCTGTGTCCCCAGCCCGTAATCACCCTGCGATTCAGCTGTGAGGGCAGTAGAGGGGACAGCCCTTGTGCCACCAGCCATGGCATCCTGCCTGGCAGAAGTTGTGAGGTTGGAGGAGAGCCCAAGTGACCTGACAGAGGCTGATAAGTTGCTGTGATTTCACCGAGCATCCCGGGCTCCGCAATTAGCAGTTGCATCTGCCTTCTGTACTGTATTATTAACTGCATGATTTACATCCAACCATTTCTGCAGCCACTGTAGGCAGGGAATTACCTGATAACAAAATATCCTGCTGTTCATGCTAAGTGACAGACTCAGAAATATCAGTCTGTTTAATCAAAGCACTAACAACACCAAATAGATGAAAATATTTTGCCATTCCCTAGCTGATCTCCCGTGTTAAGATCCTTAAGAATTATTCTGTCTAAGATATGCCAATTATTTTCCTTTCAGTAAAAAAAATTAAAAAGTAGCCACTACTGGGAAAGCATACAGCATCTGTTTAACTGTGAATTGCAACTTTACAGTGTATTTTAAGGTGAGAAACACAAAAGACAGCTATGGCCAGGACCGATGTAATTAGTCAGGATGCACAACACCTTAAATTACCATCTCTGTGCTTTCTAGAACTGCCAGGCTTCAGAAAGAGAAGCAGCCAGGATCTCAGTGTTAACTCACCTGGAAAAACCTCCCCTAACACACCTTTTCCCTATAAAGAGCATCACCAACTCACTAATCAATGACTTTGCTTGCAGAGCCCATTTTCTCACCCACACTCCCATCCCAACCTGGTACAAAGGCAGACCACTGCAGGTGCCACAGACCTCACAAGATCACAACCCCCTGTGGCACTGCCCAGCACCTGCCACATGTTTGGTGTTAGATGCAAAAAAATTTGAGGGCGGGAGGAAAATGATAAAGCTGCAACCTATCAGATAAAAACATTTCAGCTAGTTGTCAATACAGCAAATTCACAGCATCGTAGTGAAAGCGTATGCAGGAGAGAGCAAGACCAGGCTGCCCTCTGCCCCAGGCTGGTACTCAGCAGGATGGATGGAACTCCTCTGCCAGTTTCTCAGTCTGTCCCATCCATGTACAATGCATTAAACCCCTCGAAAGGTGTAAGGTCAGGGAGGGATTTTCTCTGAGCGAAGGGAATCAATGGAGTAGGATTTTTACCATCCTTCACAGCAGGGTGTGTGCTGTGGACTGTTGGATCATCTGCTTAAGTCCATGTAGCAGAGCCCTGCTGTTTCAGAAATCAAAGGCACTGGCACTGCTCTTGATCCCTCAGTGTCTCTGAGGAGTGCTTCAGGTGGTGGGTTCAGTCTCCAGCACAGGGTGTGGGTGTGCCACAGGCTCCCCCCAGAAAATGCTGCATGCTCTCCCTCCTGCTCCTCTCCCCCTTGCACCGAAGCCTCACCCACCCAACACAGCCTCAAGAGCTGCTTGGCAAAAAAACCCTTCACTCCCAGCACTCCCATGAGACCCCAAGACACATCCAGGAGCAGTGTGGATCACAGAATCATAGACTAGATTGTGGTGGAAGAAACCTTAAAGACCATCCAATTCCAACCCCCTCCCGTGGGCAGGGACACCTACATGACCAGATTGCTCAAAGCCCTGTTCAACCTGGCCTTGAACACTTTCAAGAATGGGACATCCACAGCCTGTCTGGGCAACTTGTGCCAGGGCCTCGCAACCCTCAAAGCCATGAATTTATCCCTAATATCTAATGTAAGCCTACCATCTTTCAGTTTGAAGCCATCACCCCTTGTCCTATCACTTCCAGGCGACAGCAGGAGGAAAGCTGGAGATGAGATGCACAAAGGGACGAGCCACCCTCCCCTCCTGCCATGGGGATGTGTGATGCCTTCACTCATCAGCAGAGGAAGGCTTTCCCTCTGCTGCCAAAGAGTGGGAGTTTTAGGGTAGGATAAGTGACATGAGCAAGCTGTGAAACCCAAGTGGCACTGACATACACTGCTTTCTACCAATTATGAGCACAATAATAGGTAAAGAAGCCGTAGCAACAAAAACTTGACCTGTTCCACTCCACAGATACAGCTGAAGCCCATTCTAGCTTTAATGTAGTCTCTTAACACCTACTGCTATTAATGGCTCCTGCATAATAAGGGGGATTACAGATCTATTACAGATCCGTCACCTCCTAAAGAATATGCCATTAATCATGATCATTTATTTGCAAATTGGTTTATAATTTTGCAAATCTTTTGCAAATTACTTTAAATAGCAGAGTGGGGGGCAAGGGGCTTTCAAAGCAGACTTCCATGCTGATGCCTTCCTTGGCTAATGACCCATTTTGAGCCAAATCACTGCTTGTGCACATCTACATATATATATAGGTATTTATTTATGGGAGCAAACTGGATATGTGACAACCACACATTGTCTGGATCACAACCAGATATGTGAGTGACAGCAGGTAGCAGAGAACACACAGGACAGTGTATCTGTCTCTGCACAGATACCTTTTTACAGGCTGCTTCTCACCGGGGCAGCTTTTACAGATGAAGAGCAACTGAGTATTTGTGTGTGTGCCTGCACACTGGTGACACCACTGCCTGGGACACAGTGAATATCCCTGTGTGCATTTCCTTGGCCTTTCACCCAGCTGGTGTGCATGAGATTTGGAGGCTGGGCACAAGGTTCACACCCTCCTTACCTCAGTTGTGCAAAACCTTGGTGTTACACCTCACTCCAGAGCCAGCAGCTGATTCACTCCAACCAACTAAAAACCCCTCCAGCTGCTTGGAGACTCCTCCAGAGCAGAGCACAGGACAAGAACAGATTGAACCCTTTCCACATCCCACAGCTCAGGCCAGGGTTGGGTGAGCACAGATAAACCCCCTACCCTCCCACCCTCACCCCCAGCTTCCATGAGGCTCTGCCCTCCTTTCCGGCTTTCCTTTAAACTGACCCCAAAATCCCCTTACCTACCAGAGCCTCCCCTCCCCTCTCCTCATCTCCAGCCTTTTGCATCCATCCCTGCTTCCTGCCCCTGCGGATTAAGTAGACTTTGCCTGGATTACAGCTGCCAATCAAGTTCAAGTGCATTTTTAATAGTTTAATTTGTGGCACAAGGTTTCAAATAAAATCATCAAGTGCAGTCGATTAAACTCATTAAGTCCTTACGGACTCGTCTGTGTACTGTGCTGTTATCAGATTCAGAGACATGAGAATTAATTAGGCCACTGTTATCCTTTGTCTGGATTACTGTGCCAGGCCCAGCAGCCGGGTGCTTTCCTGTGAAAGCATGAGGTCCATAATCTCCTTACGAGCACAACTGGGGAGACAGCGGCCTAAGAGATTTCTTCAGCATTCCTCAAAGATCAAACAACAAGAAACACACTGTTCTTTGATTTTTTTTTTTCCCCTCCTCTCTTTTTCTTTCTCTTTTTTTTTCCCCTCTACATGCACAGCACAGCTCATGACTAAAGGCAGTTCAGTGGGGACAGGGCAGGTGAGTAGCAATGGGCTGCTGGTAGCAGGGCTCCACACACTGATCACTTCTTCCAGAGTACACCAGGGATGTCCTGCAAGGCTGCTTCTGCTTCAAAGGGATGCCCAACAACGCTTACTCACATCTGCTGGGGCTACTTCTCCACTGCCACATCCGCTGGGTCACTGCCCACATTTTGGGAGAGAGACTAAGGGTACCCAAAGGGACTAAGGGTACCCACTGCACCCCTACAGATCCAGCAGAGTAATGTGAAATCACAGCTGATGCACAGCACAACTCACCAGGGTACCCCAGATGCTGTTGTTTCTGCAATGAGCGTCATACCTCCAGCACAGGCTTTACCTGCCTCTGGGAACCAATGCAGATGGTGACCTGCTTGGAGAGGCAGATGTGCAGGTGGGAAGGACAGCACAAGCCCCTGGCTGCCAGGTCTGTAGAGATCTGAAGGTGAGGATGTACTGAGACGAGAGCCCATATGCATGCTCCAGTCTGTACGGCGGGGTATGGTGGGCAGATGGGCCAAGGTGAAAATTAAACAGGATAAATGTAAACTCCCTGCACCTGACTGTACTTCCACTTGCAGTATTCTGGCCCCTACCCATGGAGCAGGATCCCACAACACAAATACCAGCACAAAACAAGCTATATATTCTCTAAATAATTTGCCACCTACTCTTGCTCAGTGGAGCAGAAATACATATTATATATTGTCCATCTCAACAGAGCTTTTAGCAAGCAACATCTCACATTTGTTACACCAACACAGGAAAACAGTGCCTGTACCATGCAAATGCCATTATAGGCAGCTGAACAACTGGAGCTCTGCAGCCCAGGGGAGGCTAATGGATTCCCTTCCCATGCCAGCAAGATCCAGCCACAGGCCTAAGTGAAGATGATACCAGAGAAGAATTTAAGTACCACAGGCAGATAAGCATCTCTGACTTTCTAATGCCATGAGAACCTTCACTGAGACCAGGGATCTGAAAATTTCTCCCCTCATAGTAAGGTTGCATCTCATTTATCAAAGTCAGCTATTACAGAGGAGGGCAGGAGGTGTGAGATCCACAGCCAGTGATGACAAGTGGGTGCCCATGTGTGAGAGCTGAGGGTTGCTGCCTCAGTCAGACCTTTGGTAGTGGAGTTAGCTGGTCCTTGACAAAGCAGTTATTTCCTAGAGCAACCTGTGTGCAGGAGGGCCTTAAAAAGGCATATTGCCAAAGAGGGGTTTATCCAAGAGGCTTTTCTGGTGGACCCAAATCCTTTCCAACGGGTCAGCTGCTGGCAAACATGCTGCAGCAAATTTATGAGAACATAACCACGCTGTAAAGAGACAAACTTAAGGGACAAAGGAAAGTAATCCATATTTAGGCTGGCAAGGGTTTTGTGCTTGCTAAGAGTCCTGCTGAATTGCATTTGAGGGAAGCTGAACTATAGCAATTTCTAGACTAAATCACTTGGGCCTGCCAGTACTTTTACCAGTTTATTACAGAAATTTACTCACAAGGGTCAGTGACCCCTCAGTCAGTGACTCCCCCAGGTGACTTCCTGAGCCATGTTAAGCTACGAGCATTTGTTCTCATTCCCTCTGATATTCTCTTTCTCTGCTCCTCCTCTCCCGCTTCCCATTTCATTCGCCTCCACTGAATCCCTTCTTTTTTTCCCTCTATTGTCAAATCCAGGGAGTAGGGTACAATGTGACAAGACAGTGGTGGCAGAACAATGAGGGATGTAGATGTGAAGGAGCAACAGAGAGGCAAAAGTGCTGGGGATGTTTGCCGAGAAGCCTGAATGTGATGGAGGGGAAAGGGAGGTATGAGGAGCTGCAGGAACGGCAGCAAGGCAGCTGCACTTTTGGGAAAGATGAGGATTTTCATACCTGCTCCCCTGTACAGGTAATATGAAGACAATGATGAGGAAGAAAGAAAAGATGCAGACTCCAAGACGCAAAAGGTCCCCAGAACCATTTTAGCTACTAAGGTGCAGAGAGAACAATGGCAGCTGCAGAGCATAAGGAGAGGAAGAGGCATTAAGATTCGGCACAGAGGAGGAGGACTAAAGGGCAGAGCAGTGGTTATGGGCAAGAGGGAAAAAGTCTGATAGCATTGAAGGAGATAAAAAAGAGGGCTGTGTTTTAATGGAGAGGAGTGCATTCCCTCCAATAGTGGGCAGCCAAGAGTGTCAGGTGAATTCTGCTCCCCTCTCCTAAATGTGAGTGCAAACAATCATGCATTCCCTGAGCCCAGAACATCTGCACTTGGACAAGATGAATCCTACTGAAACCTTGTACCACCTTAACCAAACCAGTGCAGGTTCAGAGCACTTTTCTGCAATTGGAAAAGTTCTCCAGGCCTGGCATAAATCCAACCCTCAGCATTTCCCCAGTAGAAGTGTAAGCAGAAATTCTTCAGGAAATACTAAATACACGTCCCTGGAATATAAATTGCTGAAAGTATAAAGGCAACCCGGTCTACAACAGGATCTCTTCTGCTGTCCCAGCCCAGCCAACCTCCTCCTGCTTCTGTGGTTCTCCACAGATTATAAATCACAAGTGAAAACATACAGAGCAAGCAGGCTTCCTTTTTCCTTCCCAACTCCAGGAGAGTCTCCGTGCGGTGTCTCCTTCTCACTCATTTGTTTTTTCTTTCTTCTCCCCTCTTGCACGCTTAAGAAATTGATAAATGTCTCTTTAAGGACGTGTCTGCCGCCTTGCCGCGCACCCTTATGAATCAGATAAATATCTCAAGGATCCTTATCCTGGGAAAATTGAGATAATTGCACTAAATTGAAGAGCCTCTATTTTTTTTTCTTCCTCACCCCCTCCCATCCTTCTTCTCTTTTCAGCTGGAGTCTCTTGTAGTAACAGGTGTGCTGACTGCTAATTCCTGCCCAGGAATTACCCCCTCCATCTGAAGGGATGGCCCTCAATAGCTCCAGGCTACCTCCTGAAGTGAATTTTAACCAAGATACCACATCAGTCGGCAACATTTTCATAGCTCTATCTGGGTCTCTCCTGGAAGAGTTCACCCTTGCTGGTGCACCTCTGACGCCCACCTGCTCAGGAGGTATCTCTGCAATATGAGTGGAGGGTTGTGTCTGTAAGGGGTAAAGCAAGTTTGGCTCCGACACTCCCCTTCTGCCATGGACTGGTGCTGTAGCTGGAAAAAGGGAAAACAGAAAAAAAAAAATGGAAGGATGGATATGAACAGGATTCAGGTGAAAGAAGCTGGAGCATTAAGAAACAGCAGAAAAATTAGCACGGTAGTCAAGTCAAATTACAACAAGTCAAATCAAGTGAAGAAGGCCCTCAGTGATCTAAACCTGCTCCAAGCAGGTCCTGAGGTCTCTTTCAACCCACACCTCTTGGTCCCATGGCAGAACAGAGGAACACTATTGCTATGTGGGGGGAGGCAAAGACCCCAAAATCAGTCCCCATTTCTCAGTGTAATCATAATGTACTTCTTCCCCACCTACAGAAGTGAGAACACCTCCCACCAGCAGCACCAGTTATGTTGAGGTGTTATCCCTCCCTTCCACCAAAGGAAGGAGCCACCAGAAGAGCACGGACAGGGCAGCAGGTGAAGAGATCAAGGAACAAATTGTCACCCTGCTGGTTTTCTCCCAGGTGAAGAAAACTCTACAAACCAGAAGCCTACAACTGTGTTTTACTTTTGGTGCTCTACAGCCAAACACACAAGATAATTGAGACTGTCAGAGGGACTGAAGGTGACTGATGCTGCAATCCAAAGGGGATGATTACTTCTCCAAGAGATTTCCAAGGAACACCTGGGGTCACCAGGGTCACCAGCAAAAAGGATTTTTAGGTGACTTTGCATCAGACAGGAAGATAAGCTCAGAAGGTTCTCAGTGAGCAGAGATGACTCTACACTCAGAAAACTCAGGAGGTGGCAGGCAGGGGATGGTGACACAATGGTGCTCAGTATGGCCCTCAAAACCACAGGCCTCTTCCAAGTACAAATTAGACCTTCCAGCCCAGCCAGCTTCTCTAAAGCCTGAACTGGCTGGAGGAAAGCAGAACAGACTGGCTCCAAGCCCCAGGAGATAATCACTGAGCTTGGGCAAGTGGCCCTGAGCCTGCAGGTGTGTTGAGAGAGGAGGACAACAGCTGTTTCTACTTCACCCAGGTCCTCCATGCCAGGACAACCTTCCTTCACTCCCAGCAGAGCCACAGCTCTCTGCAAATTCATCAGGGCCCATTCTGTGTAAAATGCTCTCATGTACAATAAAAATAGCCCAAGACCCCAGGCAGGGCTGAAACAAGTCGAGTGTGGTGGCTGAATAAAGTGGCTCAGAGCTGTGAGTCCAGCCAGAGCTCTGCCAGCACATCTCTAGAGGAAATAGTTTTCAACTGAAGGACAGTCCATTCAGATTTGATATAAAGATTAAGTTTTTTACAGTAAGGGTGGTAAAACACTGGCACAAGCTGCCTGGAGAGGTTGTAGATGCCCCATCCCTGGAAATATTCAAGGTCAGATTGGACAGGGCTCTGAGTAATCTGATCTAGTTGAAGATGTTCCTGCTCATTGCAGGGGGTTGGACTAGATGGCCTTTAAAGGTCCTGTCCAACCCAAACTATTCTATGTTTCCACAATCTCCACCCATTCCAGGTTTGCGGTGGAAAGAAACAAATTTTGGGAAGGTGGGAAACAGCTCCTCTGAAGTCCTCTGATGAAGAGGAGATGGAAAGAAGACTCATGATCAACTCCCTCTTTTCAGTTGCAGCCCAAATTTTCTCACCTTTCTCTGCCAAAATACCAGAAACAGCCACCACAGGGCACCATGTCCTGTACCCAGAACAGGTGCAGTAAACGGTGACTCCCTTGCTTGCTCTATGTCATCCACATAGACCCAATGTGAATTTAAAAGTAGCATCACCAATGCAGAAAAGGGGGGTTGGTTCTCCATAGCTCCCCTCAACCCTTGCCCCGGCTCTGCAAAGAGGCTGAGTGCAGCTTTCAGTGCTTATGGGACAGGATGACCCAGCCTTCAGAGTCTCTCCTGGCATCAGCAGGCTCCACACAACATCTCCGTTCCTCTCAGGAAGAATAGGCTTGACGGTGTTTTGACTCCTTTCTCAGAGACTCCCACATGGCACTTTACAATCCAACTTTGCTCTTAAATACACATCCTGGGCTGCATCCCAGAGATGTGTGTCAGGCACGAAGTGCTGTCAGTCAGCCCCAGTCACAACACATCAGGGCTTAGGAGAAGTCTGACTGATCAGGGCGAGGGGGGAGGAAGCACAGGAATGAGAAGAAAAGGCTGAACAGCAAAAAAAAAAAAAAGAGGAGAAAGACAAATCAAGCAGGAAAATGGCAGGAACTATTCCATACAGGAAAGGATGTTTTTCATCTGCAATATAGCAGCAGTGTCAGGCACCAAACAGGACAAAGATGCTCAGATACAGGTTCACAGAGAGGAGGGTGGAGGAAACTCCTGGGAGGGCTCCTGGGCTGAAGTCCGGTGTCTCTCATCCATGTGGCTTCAGGCAGCAGGGGCTGAAACGCGCTGCCACATCAGCAGCATGGCAATTAATGTAAAGTGGGCTGTGGCGACAAAGCTACCAGATAAAATGTGTGCCTGGCCAAATGCCACTCCAGAGCTGGCTCTGATGGCAGCACCCTCAGCCAAGAACGACCAAACAGTCACGGCACTGTGGCTGCCTCTCCTGTGCCACGGAGAAGTTCACAGAGCGCAGGGAACGTTCACTGCAGGAATGATGTGGGGTAGTTCTCATGCCGCCATCCCAACGTTTTCCTACATAGGAAGGTACCTGCAATTCTAACAGTCAAGAAAGACAAAGCTGGACAAAATAGGAGCAACTGAGGAATCAGCTAAAGCTGTGCTCATTTGAAAGCAAAGGTGAATAAGTTTAAACAGACATTCAGAGGAATGCCTATGAGAGGGCACTGCAGTGGAGAGGGAGGAGGTCCCTCCCCTTTCTGGGAGAGGAAGGACTTGGAGAGGAGACCTGGAACATTGCATAAAAGTTTGAGATTACTCAAGTATGCTCATTCTGTGAATTTCAGTATCTTCCACCATGCATGAAATGAGTAAATATTCATTGGGCTGAAGAGAAAGCGAGGAGAGCAATGAGGAGAGATGGCTCCATAGCATAATTTATATAAGTATTCACCGGAGCTTGAACAGGCACCCACATCTCCCCTGCTCCCAGGTGAGTGCCTGAGCTTCTAGGCTGAAAGTCCTGCTTCTTTTCACTTGCTCACTGCAACCCAAGGTTTAAAAAATATTTAATTACTCCTTCTAATGTTGAAAAGTCCAAATAGGAGGACTGAGCAGATTCTCCTGCCAGCTCAAAATCAGAATTACCTGACAATCAAGAGGGTCTTTCCAGGTGGGTTCAAGTCTCTTCCAAAGGGAGAAAAGATAGAAGCAGGGAGTGCTCTAGCCATGACACTATTTTGTGAGAGTGGCCAAAGTTTCTCACTCCATGCAGACCCTGATCTCTGAGCCATGCCCAGAAGATGCTTCATAGACTGGGCTTTGCCAGTAAGCCAGATGTGCTCAGAGTAACCTGGTGTTCCAACAGCACTGACTGGTTCAGCACACCAAAAACAGAGGTGAGTCTGGCAGAGAGAAGAAGCAGATCCTCAGGAGGATGGGAAACAGAAATATGGCAATGATATTGCAAGGCAGCTGAGCAGGGGCTCTGAGGATCCAAACTACACCTCTATAGCTGTTTTTATGTCTGGGATTTCTCCACAAATCCATGAAAGAGGACAACAGACTTGTGCTCACCTACATCACGAATACAAAGGAAGGAACCTCATGAGGAACCGGCTGCTCAGGCAAAGCATTCCCATGCAAACCCCAGTGCATCTCATCACTCTCTTGCCTACAAGGAGGCACGGTTACCTCTCTAGCTCATAAAGGGGGTGAGGGGCACAAGCCCTCACTCCCTCTTGCATAAGGACTGCCTGCACCTCTGGCTTCATGGGCTGAGTTTAGCCAGCTCACGTAGCATTGCGTTGGATTTTTCTTTCAGCTGCATAAGAGACAAAGGGAATGAAGTGGGTGGTGTACACTCTGGCTTCACGAGGCATTCGCTAATCTCTGAGGAGGAACCTTATTAGAGAAATTGAAAAGGTCATTAGGGGTAGGGATGGGAAGCTCTAGAAATTACACATCACCTAGAAAAATGACCAGAAGAAATGGGAGTCTCTGTGCAATCTGGCTCATGGGGAAAAGTGAGTCCATCACTCTTGCTTCCTTATATTCCCCATATTCGAAGTCACTGATGTGGTGAACTGACCCTGGCTGGATGGCAGGTGCCCACCAAAGCTGCTCTACCACTCCCTTTCTCAGCTGGACAGGAGAGAGAAAATATAATGAAGACTCAAGGGTCAAGATAAGGACAGGGAGAGATCACTTACAGCTACCGTCATGGGCAAAACAGATTCATCTTGGGGAAATTAATTTAATTTAATCCTTTAAACCTTGGGAGTCTGTGCTCAGTCATTTACTCTCACCCTGGAAGAGAGCTTGTGAGTCTGACCAGTAGGCCAGCACTCTTGCAAGTCACTTTTCTGATCCAACAAGGGAAGAAGAAATGGCTGTAGAACAGAGGATACAGGGAGCCTTGCCTTTCACTGGCTCATCTGAATCATAATTAGAAAGTGCTGCAAAACATCTCTGCAAACCCAAGAGGAAACCAGCCTGCCCTTCACCCTGTAGGGAGATCAGTCCAACAGCACGTGCTCGCGAGCCCCGGCCCAGCTCCGGCTGGGTTAATGTGACAATCCATTTCTGACAGCGTGTCAATACAAAGCAATTTAGGAGTGCATGAAGAATCGACCCGAGGTAACAGGCAATTTCTCCGCTCTGCTGCTTAGACGGAAGTGGGGACCAATGAGGCCACAGTCTCGGAGCACACTGAGCTCGGCAGGGCCCGCTCTGCCGGCACGTGCTGGCATCTTAGCAGCACTCACCAGAGAGAAGGGTGGAACAAGGCAGGAGCAAGACACCTGCTGTGAGACACAGTCTCGGGATGGCGACAAAGAAGAGTTGAGGGTGGCATCCCATAAAGGTTTTGTTAATTGGGAGGTATTTGAATATGTAAAGTAACAAACTGGCTGAAACAGAGTAGATAGACTTAAACATATAGATGATTATAAGGCAGCACCTCAGCCTCGGGCTCATGCCACGTTCCCTGTGGGCAGGGAACCACTGCTGAACCTCGCCAAGCTGGAGAGGGGCAAGCAGGTGGTGCAGGCAACCCAAAAAACTGATTCCAAAAAGTCATCTCTTCTTTTAAGCCAAACTTAGAGCATGCCTGCATGGGACCCAAAGCACTAACACCATGCTGCTGCCCTTCTTCCATGTACTCAAGGAGCACATTTCACACTGGTGCATCTCTCCACGCAGGGGATAAGAGAGGCCGTGGGAATTAGCAGGGAGGGGCAGAGAGTGCTGTGGGACAGGAATTGGAAGGCACTGGCATCACTAAAGGCTGAGCTGCCCTCCTTCCCTCTCTGTCACAGCACAGATTGCAGGGAGGGCCGTCATTTGCCTCTTGCCCACATGGTAGCCACCAGCAGCCATCTCAGAGCACTGCCTCCACGCCGTGAAAGTACATTGGCACAAACAGCAGGGCTGGCATGGAAAAGTGGAGGGCGAGCCCAATCCAAGCAAATCTGTTTGCAAACGCAGAGCGCAGCAGCAGCGTGCTGGCAGTGCTCATCCAGCATGATGGGCTGAGGGACACTCCCACCACACTAAAAGCATCTCAGTCTGTCATTATTAAAGCAGAAAACACAACAGATGCAGCCTGTGCCACCGAGTCCAGGCTTTTGCTCCCTCGCACTCAGGATGTTGCACTCTGAAGAGCTGATTCTGATCACTCACTCACCTAGAGAGGCCAGAAGTGCCGCCTCCTCTGAAAGAGTCGGGAGGAACTACCCTTGCTGCCTATTTTTTAGATGGAACAACTTTAAACCAGGCTGAGCTTCCCACCCATGCCACGCACAGCAGCTGTGGAGGGTGCCAAGCATGGAAACGCAGAAGTCAAAAAAGGAGGAATGGATAGAGAGAGGAAATATAACATTGTTGTAACTCTGCCAGAATAACATGCTGGTTTAAACCTATCCTTGGACATATTTTTATCTGGGACATCATGGGATACAGCCAGGGAGGCAGGGTTTGAGGTTGGATCCTTTTTGTGCGGTTGCATTAAGAGTAAGATTCCCACTTTATTTTGATTTAATAAGCTAGTTAAAGCATGTTAACAAAATTAAAAGCATTATTAAAGGCAGATGTACTGGTGTACAAATAGCTAAGCATCAGTTTTGACTTTAGATGATCCACAGCTTCAGCGTATGCTTCTAATAACCAGCTGTCACTTACCAGAGATGTGGTAAGTCTCTTATTAAATCCTAAATGGGCATATGGATGTTACATTTAAAGTAGTATTTTCCCCTCCTCACTTCTATCTTTTCCCACAGGCAACTGAGCCAACTCACAAATTTCCTGCATCATTTTTTCCCTTTGCTAATGGGATGCATGTTGAGATCAGAAGGACCAAATGATGACCTGTCTTTATGTTTTCTACATCCCTTTGGAAAAATCCATATGACTCTCTGTGTGTCAAAAGAGTCATAACACATCCCAGATGCCTCAGTACTAATTGCACTTTTTCTGCTTGAAGCCACCAAAGTCCTCTGAGAAGCCATTCAAGCACAAGCCCATTTTGTCCAGCGCTGCCATGTTCCTGAACAGCTTGCAGTAACAGGCTGGTGAGCACAGCTCTTGGAGGAGCCACCACCACCAGCCCAGCACGAACACCTCCTTCAACACAAACTGCATGTTCAGGGGATCCAGAAACTGGGGCACTGTCGGGCTTGTGAGAAGCAAAATCTGTTTCTAGGATGGGAGTAGGGGAGGAGGGTTAAGAGAGAAAATCAATCGCATTTGCAAGGTTCCAGTAGGACTACAGTAGAAGTGCCATCAAATTGAAACAGTGCTTGAAATCAGGAAAACACTTCCACCATCCACCATTTTTCACATCTTTTTCTTTTTAACTGAGGTAAATGCACTCAAGAGTGCAGGAGTCAGTACCTTCCAGCATTGTGGTCTCTACAGGATGCCATCTGGGACCTGCCTCAGCCCAGGTGCCAGCCACATGCACCAGGAGGAGATGATGCCAGCAAACCCCACCATGCTGGAAAGCTTTGCCTTGGTCCTTTTTCCATGAGAAGGAGCTGACACCCACCTTTGACTCTGTTTTTCCCTACATCAGCAGAGGAAGACAAGGCTTTGGACACACCAAGAAAGAGCATCTATGAATATGTTGCTGTAACAGAAACAGACCTTCCTTGCCCCCCACAGAGGTGAACAGCTGGACTGCCTTCCCCAGGCAATGGCCACTGCTGCCCCAGCAAGCAGAGGAGAGCATCAGGGCACTTGCTCTCCTCTAGACACTGCTATCAGCCATAAACACAGGATATTTGTGGTCTAAACCTTTCAATCCTTATGTCTGAAGGTCCCGTACATTGTGCTATCAATCATTTAGAGGAATATTAAACTGCTGGAGAGCTGACGATATCATTTGCTATGTTCATTCCCTTGAGGATCAAGTGTCTCAGTGAGAGCAGGAGCAGAGTCCAAACATGGAGCCTCCCCTATCCCTGATCTCATTACGGGCCCTGCTGCTTCCACAAACCCCTTTTCCCTTCAGGTCTCTCTTCCCACAGCATTGACCACAGCTCATAAATTAATAAGTGCATGCATTTTTCAAAATCAGGTTTGTGGCGAGCAGATGTTGAAGATGAAGTAGAGGGGAGAAGGGGGAAGAAAACAAAAACCAACACATACAAAAATTCAAACACTGTGAAATGTTTAACAACATGTAAGTCCTTCAAAGCCACAAACCCCTTGGTCCCTGTCCCTGGCTGGATTCACTAATAGGTTTGCTGCCAGTCCCAGTGTGGAAGGCAGGGGTGCATGAGGACCCTGAACCCTCTGTTTTGCCTCCAATTATATGCCAAGCTAAAACTCAGGGAAAAACAAAAACAACCAACCTAATCCACAGTCATTCTTTAATCCTGTGCATCTTATTAAAAGCAAGAGGACAAGATAATCCACCCAGACTGGCAAGTTGGAGGCTGCTCATTCCCTCTCCAGAGGAAATCAGCTCGTGTTTTCTCCTGAGGATCCCAAGAGGCCCGAGTCCAGAAGACACTGACAATATGCTACAGAAAAGAAAAAAAAAATTTAGAAAGGAAGGTAATTATGGAAAAGTTTCAGAGGAAAACATATTTCTGCAGTGCTGCTGAGGCCAAGCAGGAGCTGTCCATGCAGCAGGAGCTGCTGGGTCCCCACTCCTGGTCATCAGAGGATCACACTGGAGAGGCAGAGCTGGGACAGGAGTTAGAGGGATGGGCAACTCCAGGGCTTGGGCACCAACAGCCTGAGCTACAAAAAGGCTGAAGGAGACAAAAGACACTGTCTCTCCATCTGTGCAGCCAAAGAGCTCTAGGCTGGCCAGGTCACACAGCTGGAAAGAGCTGGGAAGGGGGGACCTTGATGCAGGCACTCGCTCTGCACTTACATTCTCATCCCTTGCTCTGTCAGGTCCCCTTAGGCAAAGGATGGAGGCAGCTCAGAGGAACAAACACACCCAGTAGGACACAACAGCTCTGCATGCCATGGCCCCAGGTGCTGGAGAGGTGTCAAAAGCCAGGAGGAGCAACAAACCTGACAGAGCAAAGGTACCAATGTCACTGTTTCCCTCAGGAAAGGTGGGAAAGAGGAGCTGTAAAGTCAGCAATGCCTTCACGAATGTGATGGATGAAGACATATGACAGGATGGAAGATCATTTTGGGCCACCACCGCTTGGACAAAAGAAATAGAAGTAGCTCCGTTAGGAGAGTGCTGAAAGTTTGGATGGACACTGAGATTTCTGTTAATGTTAATAATAAAAAGAGAGAAATGATGAAAAATGTCCCTTCTAGGAGACTAACTACCCAAATAAAACCTAAAAACTGCAACAGTGAAAGCTCACACATCCTAGATGGAACAGTTAAAGACTTGAACATCAACTGTAGATGCATCATCAAGACATGATTGTGACTTAGACTCGATATTGGTGAATGATAAAAACACGGTGGAAGAGATGTAACTGGAAAATAACCTTGGACAGAGTGGTTTATTTAAAACTCTTGCCTCATTTTGACTTACTCTAAACAGAACAGACAGATAAACAACAGCAGAGTGCTGCCTAAAGGTTCCTGGTTTCAAAAGGGCAAACCCAGCCTTGCCTATAAAAGGCAGGTTCAAATGTCTTTGAACCAAAGGCAAAGCTCCCTGGGGACTTCACCCCAAACACAGAAAAATAGTGAAGGAGTAGGTCCTGGGCGGCTCCTAACTTGCTAGAATGAGTAGAGCAATGCAGACAAAAGGAATAAGAAGAGAGCACAGAAAGGGAAATGATTAACCAGCAAAGAGCAAAGATTTTAGGGGCTGAAAATAGAAGGGATGGAGTGGGAAATGCCAAATGTCAAATGAGTTAGACCTGAGGAAGGATATTAAATAGTGAGAGGTTCTCTGGTCATACAAACACAAAAGTAATAAAGATAGAAGAAGCAGTGCTGTGATTCAGTCTGTGGGAAGAGAGTTCACAGGAAATCTAGGTGAGGTCCCAAGACTAAACAAATTCTTCTCAGCAGCTCTGGACAGTGACAATAATTACAAGCATATGAACTTAGCTGAGTGGCTGATATGGAAAATGTACTTACCACAGCTGAGAGAGAAGGGAAGATCCAAGACCTTTCTGTGATCAAATCACTAGGCCAGGTATCTCACAACCCAGATTCCTGGAGGAACTATTCCATGAAACAGACAGATTGAGAGCAAGGGCTTCAATAAATCCACCAGTAAGGAGGTGAGGAACATAAAATGCAACACCTGTAAGTAAGAAGGATGAAAAAGCAATCTGAGCAGCTGTCACCCACGGCCCTCTGCAAGGGAGGAAGCAAAGACTGGGCAGGGCTGTGAAACGTGGGGGATGCAGGACTATCCCATTTGGGGTTGTTTTTATTTTTATCTCACCTTTTTGTGCTACTAACTGATCTTCTAGGTAAAAGAAAATACACATTTTAGTGAATCAATTATGAAGGGCCATGATTTGCTGTGAGAAAGAGGAAGAGCTTATCCCAGGCACTACAGTGGCAGAGTAGGATTTGATGGAGGGATAGCTGTGGACAAGGAGGGAAGGGTACAGCTTGCAGGGAGCTTAGCAGTGGAGTTCCCTGCAGAGTGGTCTCAGGATTTGTCCTGGTCAACAATTTCCCTAATGAGTCTTTCTTAATTAAACTAGCCTATGAGAAGCAGGAGAAACCAGGGAAGACAACTGGAAGCACAGCCTGAACACGGCTCAATCCCTGAAGGAAACCATATAGTTTTCAAGAATTTCTGCCGCAAATGGGGAATTCGTAAGTTGAAAATGATTGAAGAGGAAAGGACTTTGATTGTAGGAGTCAATTACAGGCTGATTAGTGAGATAAAGGCACAAAGCAGGTAAATTTGATCCTAAGGTGTATGCAGGGGAGGATTTCCAGCAGAGGAGGGCATCTCCCAATTCACAAATTAAACTGGTCAGCCACTCTCAAGAGCAACAATAGATGCAAAGAAAGGCTGTCAGGATAACCAGTGGATGGGAAATGGCCCAAGCAGAGCAGGTACATGAATTTTTTTATTTATTATCACGATGAAGGAGATGTGATTTCTGTCTCCTTTCCAACTATAGTCAGTAAACATGGGAAAAAGCAATGGTGGTAGAAGGATGACATGAGTACTAAAAATATATAAGCTAGAAACATGTCTAAGCTCAAAATTATGCCTCACCAGAGTAGGGAGGCAGCTGGGGCAAACAATGAAAAAACAAAGAAGGAAGTCTTTTTAAGATGGGTCCTGCTAGGAGTATGAAAGGGATTTTATGAGGTGGTTCCCAGCTGGGAATTTGGCCAAGGTACTGGGGTTAACACACTCACTACTCTGAAAAGTACCAAGGGATTTTCAGCAGCCAGAAATTACCAAGACCTTGGTTTTAAATCTCCACTGCTGAAATGCAACTATTTACTCAGCGCAGTTCCACTTGAGCAACTATGTGAAATGCTGCTCTGAGACTCCCTAAAGTCTCCCGGGGAGCAGGCAAAAAAATACATATATTCTGTCTGGAGCTGATTCTCTTTCCACACATCTGTCCCTCTCGTCCTGCCTCACCACTAACAGGATTTGCATCAGAGTAGGCCAGCTCTCAGAGCCAGGCAGCTCCCAGCCCCTCTCCCTGAGCCTGTCACACCGTGGAGACATTGCCTTTGGACATTTAAGCACAAGGAGCAGGGTCCTGGGCAGCCAGGGGGGACATTGGCCACACAACAAACACCTCTGTACCCCTCCTGGCAAGCAGAGAATGAGTTCAGGCATCGCAGGCTATTGTACAGTTTAGACATGTCCAAGCAATTCCAGCTAGGAGCAGATGCTTTCAGAGCCACTCAAGACTTCCTTAATAACACAGGCTTACCTGGACTGAAAGAAAACTGAGCCATCTCCATCCTAAGCCAAATGAGAAGGTACCAGCAGCCTCCATGGTACCCAGGTAGCAAAGAGCTCATTTTAACAGGCATCATGTACATGGGAACAGACACTGTTTAGGACACCCATTGTCCCAATGCCTGGGTATATTTTTTTATGCTCAATGCAATGTGTTTTCTTGCAACAACCACCAGACTCTGCAAAAAAGAGACTGCTCAGCCAGGGCTCCCCATTTCTGGGGGGGAATTATTTTGGGTTTTTAAAGCCTTGTCCCTTCTTTTACTCCGTATTGTTTGTGCTGAATGATAGAGGGGAAAGACCCCACACCAAAGCCTGGACACGAACCAGGCAGCACTAAAATCCTGCCCTACCAGCAGTGACCAGCATCCACAGCACAGTGTGCAAATGCCAAAGCACCACAAAAGAGCAAACCTGAGCAGAATAAATCCTCCTCCAGCTGCTTGTTGTTCATCCCTTGCTGCTCAGTTTGGCAGCAGGGCTGAACCAAGAGGGAAGCCCAGATGCTGGGAATGGGGCAGCAGGCAGAAGGGTGCTCTGCAGTGGGCTCTTCTTCCCACAGGTGTTTACATGCCACTGGGCAGAGAGGTGGATGGAAGCAGATGGAGTGGTTGACACATAGAGGTTTAGCAGTGAAACCTCCCAGTCCTGTGAGCCCATAACTTGCCACAAGAGTAGCAGGTCAGTCCCCAGCACGGTAACTTCAAAGGTTGCCAACAAGATGAGGTGCAGCTGACACTTACCCGTCCTGCTCCTTGTCCCAAGGAAGAACCTTTCACTTTCCTCAACTTCGGGAGGCTCTCAGGAGCTGAAATCACAACAGAAAAGGGCCAAACAAACTGCATGGGGTGCTGGGAGAGATGTGCCCAGTGCTGATCTGTCCCACCCCATAGCCAGCCCTGCCTTTGCACTTCACACCCACTGGTGAAACTGGGGGGCCTGGCACCCCTCACCACCCCAGCCCCCTCGGAGAGGGGCCAGCAGGGGCCCAGGCTGCCCAGTCCCCAGTGGTCCCTCTCTCACCCTCCTTGCTGCCCCAAGCGCAGGCACCCCCTCCTCTCCTCCCCCTCCCCTGCCCTTCCCTGCTTGTTGCACGAAGGGCGCGTTTGACCTCAATCTGTCTGCTTGGATTAGAGTCCGGAGCCGTTCCCCTCTGCCGAGCACAGAGCCCCAGCAGGGCTGCGAGACCGCATCTGCCACGGCGGGCTCTTCCAGAGGGCTGCCACTGTCACAGGGCATGGAGACACAGAGGTGACAAGGGGCAGTGCTGGCTGCACCCTGCCACAGCCATCGCTCCCGGCTGCTGTGGGGGACAGGCACGGTCCCACCGAGCTCAGCTCGCCCTGAGAGGTGGGGGCCAAGCAGAAAGGGTGAAGTGGTGAAGGAGAAGTGGGAACATTATTATAAAGGAGTGGAGATGGTTGCATAGGGTGAGCTTCAGCTGCAGGGATATGGATCCTTTGGGTTTGCACCAGCATTTCTTCGGACCACTCCAGAGACACTCACAAATAAAAGTAAATAAAGGTAAGTATAGAAAATACAGCAGGGCACAGTCTTCGGCCCAAGGCAAGTGACTCAGCATGGCTCAAAACAGCTGCACCCTACAACCTGTTCCCAAAATCAGAGTGACCTCACTCAGACTGCTCTCTGGGAGGCATTGCTGCCCACAACATCCCAAAAAAGTGCCTGGTCAGGAGACAAGTTCCCACAGGAAGCCCCTTTAACTTCACTGCATCCTGTCCCATGCCACAAGAACCTTCTGCTCTGGCTGAAGTCCAGCACCACACCAAAGATGCATCCAAAGGAAGGACCAGAGGGAGGAAGGAAGGTGCCTTTCATCATCAAGTGGACAAAAAGGACAGAGACATTTGCTCAAGAAGCTGAGCGGCCAGTCTGGGAAGAAGCAGGAGGGTGACAGCTGCTGAGACAGTCCTCACGTGCACGCAGCCCAGCAAACTGGTCAGGAGGGGACAGCAGCAAGCACTGGAGGCTTCCACTGTGTTGGTTGAGGATGACAGGCCAAGTCTGACAGCTCTAAGTGCTTCCACCATCTATTGTGTTGCATTCCTTGAAGGACAGCAGGGCCAGCACAATGCCCAGAGCCCTGATGAGTGGGCATCCAGAGAGCCTGGCACAGCCAAGAGCTGTCCCCAGCTGCACACACCTCTCCACGTCAAGCCTCTCTCCTCTCTTTCTCTTAGAAACACCACCAGAGGTATTTCCCTCCGTTCAGAGGACAGGTCTGCTGGCAGCACCCAACCCATCACAGCCATTTCTGGCTGCATCAAAGCCAGTCCTTCGGGAGGGACCATCATGTCCAGCACCAGGGTGGTCAATGCCCTGGGGACACAAAGTTTCACCTCAGGGTGAAGGTTGCAGCCCATTGTACTGCACCAGAGTCCTGCACCGGAGCAGCTGGTTAACACAGTGCTGGGACTGAACAGCAGCCTTGGACCCCTGGCCAAGCCCAGAACTAATGGCTGTGGAGTTCATTCCACTTACTCTGCAGAGCAGGGGTAGCTGAGAAATGTAGATATAGCTTGTGAAATGTCACAAACCTCAGGTGCATCAGTCAGTCAGACATTTCCAGCCCAGATCTCCCGAGTGAGAAGGAGAGGTATCAGTGCTGGGGGAGAAGTTCTGCTAAGTCTCTGTTGTTTTGCCCACACCCAGAACTTCCAAGACTTTGTCCCATCCAGTGATGAGGACATATCACAAACTCCTAGCTGTGGCTAGGATGCACATTTCTGGCAAAGGACGCCTTTCAGCATTTCCCCTTCATTTTATCTCTCTCTGTCCATCACCCACTTTGGAGTCACTGCCCATCAGACACATTGCTGATAGTGCCTAGGTGGAAATCCAAGGGAAACCCCAGCTGGAGGCATAATGGGTCCAAAAGGGTTAGCACAGCCTGCACTCCACCCATTCTCTGCTCACCTCCAAGGGGAGAAGCCACCAAATGTTCTAGAGTTACAGCTCTGCAGGCAGAAAGCCCAGCGTGTGCCACCCCGGGACTGCACAGCTCTGCTGCTGCCTGGCCTGTCTGCTCTGTCCCCACAGCCACTGAAGCTCAGCCAGCAGCTGGGGTGCGTGGTGACACGACAGTGACATGACAGAGGCCTGGCTGCAGCTTTGTGCTGGAGGCCAGCCTGGCTGCCGTGTCCTGAGGCATCAGCAGCGAGGAGACTGGCACGTCCCTCCAGCTGCCCCCCATGGCTGGCCTGGCTGTGCTTTCCTTCCTCTGCTCCCTTGACCCTGCCTAGCCCACAACCCACAACCCAAATACTTCCCCTTACTTCAGCCCAGTGACACAGAAAAACAGCTGTCAGGATGGGGGGAAGGAGTCAGATGCCAGCGTGGAGAAATCCTCCGAGTCAGACACACAAACAAACCCAAATCACCCCTTCTCGTGGATGTCACAATAAGTAGCACAAACCGTAGCTGCAGGAAAAAAATCCAATAGACACCAATTAAATGCATGACTTGACTGCCTCTGCCATGGCAGCCAGTGGTGGCTTGCTGGTGGCAGCAAAGTATCACTGGTCACTGCTGACACTGCTGAGCTGCTGCCTCTCCCAAGGGATGCCAAGGACGGTCAGTCTCACCAGTGTGACACATCCCTGTGTACCAGCTGGTTTATTGCCAACTGCACCATAAAGTCACTCATGTCCTGCCTTAAAAACAGGGGACTCTCACTCTGCCATGACCCCAAACCTCCCTGGAGTATTAACAGTGGATGAACCCAATGGAAAAAATAATCTCTTTTAGATTGTGCAAAATCTGGGGTAGCACAGACCTGGATATGTCTGCTGTTGCTAAGAAGGATGCTACAGCCATGGCCAGCCCAGCAAAGGTCCTGCCACACCTCTTGACAGAGAAGGGGATCACCCCATGACAGAAATATCCAGAGCAGCTGTTGGGTGGCAATGTGGGACAGCCAAGAGAAAACCCACAGCCCATCCGTGAGTCACAGTTTTTCCCTGCCTACCCACACTGATGCTGCCATCTGCTTTAGACATCCCAAAGACAACTCTGGTGTGATAGCCACAACAGCACGATGCTGTGCCAGGCAGCCTGGCCACAGCATTCCCAGCAGCAGGCACTTCCAAAACCAGCCCTCCTGGCGCTGGCAATCAGGCGTTGGGTATTGTATTGCGGCTACTGTGGGCATCTGCATCACTCTGCAGCAGGGGCTCTTCCTGGGGCCCCAGTATCCCCCATGGCACCGGTGCTGGCTCCCCTGCAACCTCTGCTTGCCCTCTACACTGCACCCCTGGACAGGTGCGTTCAGTAAATCACAGCCATGTCTGCAAGAAACACACGTCCCTCCTTTATTTAATCTGCAGCCACTAGAGGGTAATCCAGTCCTCCAAGTTAGATCAGCTCTTGCTTTGATACACTGGGCAGAGGTAAGCACCTGAACCCCAGCAACTAATTACCAGGTGCCTTTCAACAGCTCCTGCCTCCGTTAGCATCCATGCCTCCATGGCTAGTCAGAGAGACCTTCTGGCTGCCCCTGAGCCACACAGTCTGGAGAAGGCACCCTGAGCCAATGCCACACGCTCGGGGGCAGTTCAGACTCTGTTTCTTCCAGCTGGCTGCTGCCCCTCCTCCAAGCTGATTAAGAAGAGTACAAGATAATAACACAAATAAAGAAATAACATTTTAAAAACCCACCACAACCCTGAAATCTTCATTAATTATGAATTTTGCATGGCAACTGTTACTAAGAGAGTCTCCTCTGAAACTGATGTTCAAAGAACTTTATATCAAATCTTCAAACAGTTGAGAAGGTTCAAGCTACAAAGTCGAAACATCTGTTGCTTTCCATGCATTTTTCAATGGGGAGATCAGAGAGGAGGAAAAAAGTGTACAAAATAATCCTGGTTCTGCTTTATTATTTAAATACAATGACAGTCTATGATACACACTCTGTGCAGAGAGACAGAAAGAAAAAATGAAGGCAGAGTGTTATACAGTTCTACCTACTGGAGCCAAAAATATAATATGCTTCAATTTGTTTTAAATTTAGCCCTTCTGGGAAATGCTGCATTAACAGCCCTTGGGGATGAAGTCTAAAACAGGAAAAGAAGGGCAACTTCTCCAGCAGAAGGAATGAACTGTCAGTCCCATCCCTCTTCCCAGTGCCATGCAAAGCCTGGCTGAAGTGAGAAAGTTTGGAGTCAAGACTATGGGGTGCACCTCCCAGTGACATATATGCCGCCTCCCTTCATCATAGCCAGCAGGGAACAAGCAGAAAGGGTTGTCCCCTGTGCCTGTGGGAAGCACCAAGCAGGCAGGACCATCTCCTAAATCTGCCTTCAAAATATACTCTCTACACTCAGCTTTTTGCCCTAAGGGCAGGCAGGAATCTAGAAACTGGTGCCTCTTCACACCTGATCAGTTCCATCTAGTGAGGCCTTCACAAGACCCAGCTGTGGCATTTTTCAAACTTTTCAGTTGAGAAAAAATAGCATCATTTTAGCCCAAACCAAACCTTTCAAGCAATAAAACAATAACCAACTTTCCCAATTTTTTTCCAAGGCTTTGCAAAATATTTGGTGTCACACAGGATCGATGTTGCTTTCAGCATAACACTGACATTTTTTTGTTGAACAGTGAGAGGAAATTTCTAACAACATTTGGATGGAAGACCTCAATCCAACACACAGCACAGCAACCTCTCACCACAGTACCCTCAGGAACATGACCCAGAGGTTTGCAGGGTCCCTGCCCTTGTGGTGTTTCCACAGCTTTCCCTGGAGCCCTGAGCACTGCTGCATCATAGAACTGATCCCTGAGGAGAGAGCCTTTCTTTAAATGGGAAAACTGACATCAGATTTCAAACCTTGTGCTTTTGGGGAATGCTGCTCCTCTGAGAGTTAATGCTGGAAGAAACCTGGTCTGTCACAGGTGGGTTCATCTAAAGCCAGGAACCAAGATCAATTAACAAACTTCAGATGAAGATCTGGACATCAAGGACATCTGTAACATGAGGCTGGGAACGGCTTCTTGGCTCACTGTACCAAGTTCCTGCTGTCACAGGCACCATGACGTATTATCCCTTAATAAACATAAAGCTCAAAGCTTTGGTTCAAATCCCCCAAAAATGAAGGTGGAAAGGGGCATGAGAGAGAAACTGAATGGCTCCCAAAAGCCTTGTGAACCAGAGATTCATGTCCAAACCCTCCTCATGCCTCAGACCCACCAAAACTTTCCTCAACACAGTCTTCTCCTACTACCATGGCAAAGGTGAGGGTTTCCCACAAGCATCCTTTCCAATAGAAAGGTGTCAAACCCCTTCGAAGAGGCTTTTTCTGCCCTCAGAACCTTCTTTCAGCCTCTGATCATTTGGAGGCAGCTGAGAAATTCAGCTGCTGCTGGCTCAGAGCAGACAGGGATGAATTATCAAATGCTGCTCCTGAAGGCATGTAAAACGACCTAGTGGCAGCCACGCTGAGCTCCTGGCCATCCTCTTGCTTTCTGTGTAATATGTCATTTCAATTTGGGCCCCAACAGTTCAACAGCCCTTAAGGCTTGGTTGGGTCAGAAAGATCAGAACAAGAGGAGGAACATGGAATTAACATTTTCAGAGCGCTCTGTCCCAGCAGCTTTCCCAGCTCCCATCTCATCCAGACCCACCTGGGCCCCCAGGCAGCTCCTGCCCTGTGAATCCCATCAGGTTTTGCTGAGTCCTTCCCGTGCAGCCAGCCAGCAGCGGTCAGAAGTGAAGGCTGAAGCCAGTGCAGAAATTCCCTCCTCCCCAGGCAGTGCATTTCAATTACCACAGCACGGGCTTCCAAGTGGATTTATCAAACTGGGTCTATAAAGCAAATTGAATAATCTTGTGCTTCAGACCTATAAAATTTAAGTATTATACTTGAAAGTACTTTGACAAAGTAATAAAGATGGAGAGTGAAGGAAAGGAGTGAGGAGATCAACCAGCTCTTTGTTCATGTGTTGTAACCAAACCTCTGGCTCCAAGGCACCCCTCCACCATGGAGCCTTCAGGACACATCCAGCTGTGAGCTTGCATGATCTGGATGGAAAGCTGATAAACTCTAAGGTATAAAGGTGCTTGACCACCCATTTTGTCCAAGACCCTTTCCCTCACTGCTGAAACTTCAGACATCTCCAAAAACTGAAGAGTGCAGGGGGAAGTTTGAGATAACCGAGACCTTGGAGTTAGACGTCCTTCCAAAAACAGCATCTGTGAGCAATCTGGTCTTCACCTCTCTGCTGAGCAGGACCAGTAGAAAGAGGATTGCAACAAGGAATATTTAGGCTGCTCAGCAGGAAAAACATCCTGAGTGGAGGAAGCCCTGTTGCATGCTGTTGAAGAGTGCAAACCTACAGTTGCCCCTGAGAAAGGAGTTAGGGGAATATCACACCACAGTTTGGGACTGGGAGAACACTGATGCATTGGGTGGGTCCAAACATGAGGTCTTTCACTATACTAAATCACGTGAAAATTGGGATGCCAGGCAACATGAAACACAGCAACAGCCCTGGCTCTTTGGGAGTTCTGCTCCACCCAGTTCGTCACACCAAAAGTCCTTCTTTTTAACTCCATCCCTGACTGTAACACTAATCCTCAACCAGGGCAGACTCTTCCCATACAGCCTGATATTAAAAATGAACACAGGTTCCTCCCCATAATGGTGTCCTGTCCTTCTCCCTACATGAGTGAGACCCTTCATTCAAAGGGACCTCACAAATCTTGGCCGCTGTAACAACATAGTACTGGGATTTGTTGCAAACATCTCCTCACTCTAGCAGAAAAACACACCCTTACCCTGACAGTACTATTTTCATTGTTTGGTAGGAACAATGGTAGGAGCAGTGCTCCAAGTTTTGCTTTCCCAGTTCAGTCCCTGCCCTCCGTCAATCCCTTGCAAACCATGCTAGCTCTGGAAACAAACCACCTGCAGTGATCGCCCAGACAGGATCTGTAACCCCAAATGAGCAGCAAACTACAGAAATGGCTGAACTCCTTGGCTCTGCCTCCATCCTATCTCACCAAGACTTACATGATCCAGGAGCATTAATCCAAGAGATGTAGCCATAAATCCTTCCCTTTGTCTCCTCCCTAACACAAACACATGGGAGCCTACCTCTCTGCATCATGTATTTCTAGCTGGTAAGTCTGGAGTAGCGTGCTCAGATACCCAAACTGACAACACGCTGAGTCAGCCCATGGCATGTGCAGTCCTTCCACTCCAGCAAGCCCCATTTTGGCCTGAAGCCCCATCCCTTGACAGGACACCAGATGAGGGGCACCTTTCCACCCAGGTGGGACACGTACCCAACCTTCAACTTCGCAGCATGGGGTGTTCCCCCTGCTAAATCAGCACCCAGATCTGGGAAATGTGATGGAGCAGGGTGGTAAAATCATACAACCAGCCCTTCAGAAAATTAAAAATAATTATGCAGCCTATTAATTTACTCCTGTGATTTCCCATCCCAGTTAAACCCCTCTGGCCATTGTCTGGAGCTCAAGCAGACATCAGACCCCTCTTCCTTGCTTATTATTTACTCTCCACTCGCTGCTTTTCTTCTGCCCCAGTGACCCCACTGTTCGCACATCTCTGCTCTGCCTTTAACCCCATTTTGGTTTAGGGTCTGATTAACTCTTGATGCTGAAGATTTTCACCATCAAAAGGCTTTGTTTCCATGGTAACTCCTGGGGGGGATTATTCAAACCAACGGGTCCAGCTAGCACAGGGTCAGCAGGATGGAGGAACCCCCAGGGATGCTCAAGTCCCGCTCCACAGTGGTGCCCGTGCCTCCTCCCACCACCAATTACTGCAGATGAGAGCTGAAATCCCGCTGCCCTCTCTAACTCCCTCTGTGTTAGCACTGGCTCACGGACATTTTTTTCTTCCTTTTTTTTTTTTGCACCATGTGTCACTAATTTTACTCATTTTCTGAGTTTGTCTGGAATAGTAAAAGATTTGATTAGAGTGTTCCCGGTTTTAATTGTAATTAGGACAGTCATTGTACGAGCTATAAAAGGAAATTGGGCTACCGCTGAGTGGAAGAGCCCCTAAGAGAATAGGAGCTGCAAAGGGAGAACTTCGTTCATAAAAAAGGAAAAAAAAAACCAGTTTGAGGAAGAAATAAAACTCCAGCTCAGGACAGTGTGACAGCCAAAGTGGCCCAGGCATCTGGGACCATAATCAAAACACATTTCCTGGGGTTTTCAGTATTGACTGTGACTCCTTCCCCACTGCAACCTTCTGTGCGACCTTGGGCCAAGCAGCTCTGCCCTCATGCCTCAGTTTCCCCCACTGGGACTCATTTGGGTGGTCTGTGAGCTATTGTCTTATTTTACAATGTGCTTTGTGATCCCCTGCGAAGTGAGAGAGGCGACCATTGAAATAACCCCCCCAGTCCCCATCCCTCAGCAGCAGACACCTTGCTAGAGGCACCACAGCTGCCGAGGGACAGCACCTGCAGCAAGGGGACAGGAGATGCCCCTGGCTGCCATCCAGGTCCCCAGGATGGACACTGGACATATCTGCTTTTTTCCAGCAGAGGGAGGGAAAGGCCCATTGAAGTCCATCGCAACGGGGTTACTGCTGGGAAGAACACCCAGAAACAGCACATGCAGTGTCACATCAGTCACCACCTGAAAAGCACCCAGAGAAGTGCAACTCCCCCACACATAGACGGCACCACCCCAGGGTTTGCCAGCCCAGGGTGACCTTGGTGGACACCTGTGCCAGAAACAGGGTGATGAACCACCAAACCATTGGGGAGCAGAGGGACAGGCAAGATGCCTGCAGCAGTGTTTCTTCACTGTATGGAAAAATTGTCCTGACACTCGTGCCCAAGATTCCCAGTGGTCATGGTCTCCAGACTGGTCACTGCACCCCACTGCCACTGCCTCCAAAGGAGGACCCTCTGGAAAGGGGCATGTGGCAGTGCCCAGAGCCATGTCACCTGCCCTCTGTCCCACGGCTCTGCAGCGGGGCAGCTCGCTGAGCCTGAGCTGTCAATCTGGTGCAATAAAACTCGAGACAAATCAATTTCCCCCCTTCCCCCTGCTCTAATTCCACCAGGAGAGACAGTCTTTTTCCCAAAGCAGTAATCTGCCTTCGTTTAAAAAAACCCCACACAGTGGAGCTCTGCTCACGGCACATTAACGTGTATCAGCCATCACCTGCCACCTCCTAATGATCCCACCTCTGATCCGTGCCCAAAACTGTGGGCTTTTTACCACTACATTTAAACCAAAGAACAAACATAAACCAGTTGCCTCCCAGCGTGGCTGCGATTTTCATTAGTCCAGGCGGGGAGAGGAAGGGGTTGTTGCTCTGCTCAGCCCTTACTACCTTCAAAATTTATGGATTTTCTTTTTATTTTTTTTCCTCTTCCCAGCAGCTCAGAAGAAACTTAATCATCACCTCTGAGGGGGAAGAAACCCCCCGTCGTATCCTTCAACTTGCAGGGTCACGTGATGCTGCTCTGGCCTTTCCTGTGCAAAGTCTGAACACAGCACATGGCCTGGCACTTGCAGCTCATGTTAATGTTCCAGCTGGGTTTTAATTTGTATTCTATTCTATTAATATACATAGTTATCAATTTTATATGTACATTTAGATTATAGACTATGGATTATATAGATATACCTCATATGTGAGAAATAAAGCTTCTTTCCCATGGAAAGTGGCTGCTTGAGGACTGCCCCATATCCCCCTGGAGATGTGGCAGATCCCTTTCCTGCAGGATTATGGAGCTCAGGGGGCAGTGAGGGACAGCCCAATTAGCCCAGCTGCTCTCTTCATTTGTGCTCTCTAGGCCATGGGGCAGCAGCCTAAGGACCAGGACTGCTCAGAGTGATGGTGCAGAAGAGGAAGGGAAGGTGCAGGTGGCCATGGCTGGAATTTGGGGCTGGCGGGCAAGGGAGATGTTCCTGCTGACCTTTAGGCTAAACCTGAAGAAGAGGATGAATCTAAAGTCATTTTTAGTGACTCTGAGTCTCTGAGCACACCAGTGGTGACACCAGAAGCAAACACACACTGGGAGACATCAGTGGCAGGTCAAAGAGATGTTAAAGCCCCAAGCCAAGCCCTCATTTCTTTCTGGAGCAAAGCTCATGAAAGGCAGGAGGAGCTTTTCTGGTGACTGACACTCACACCACCAGCATGTGGCTGTCCACAGCTGTGCCTAGGGAGATGAGCGTGTCCCTGTGCTGCAGGCTACGGGTCCCCACATCCCACACCCAGCACAACCCGAGGTGACATGTGGCACTGAGCACGCAGTTCTGCGGGAGCAGAGCTACCATCTGCACGTCCTGGCCCTCACCGCATGTGTAAGACAAGCAAAGGGTTATACAGAGACCCAAAGGCAGAGCAGCAGCATCTCCCAGGGCAGGAGGACGAGGAGATGCACAGGGAAAGTACAAAACCATAGCGATGGTGAGGGGATAGAGGATGAGACCTTCAGACCCCACACAGGTGCCCTGGGATGTGCCACTCACCCAGAGTCTGAGTTTGATGACGGCAAGGGGGTTTCCAAGACCCCCATGTCAGCCAGGGAGGCCACAGGGAGGGCTGCCTCCACATCTGAACCCCAGGCAGCTCCAGACAGCCAAGGGCTGGTACAGATGTGCTGGATTAGTGCCGTCTCAGGCGGCAGCAGTGTATGCTGTTGCTGGAAGGTTCGCATTTTATCATTTAATCAAATAAAGTGCATTTGTGGATTACACAATCATTTGCAGGCCTTGATAATCTTTTTCTGGTTAGCTCTGCACTAGGACTGAGGAGGCAAACAAAGACATTTGTAGCTGTCATTGGAGGGCCTGGCTTCCTGCCAGAAGCTCTTACTCCTTGGGAAAACCAGTGCAATTTGTATTAACAAACATCCTGGCGATGGTGAAATACTAGACATTTATTTATTTATTTGTTTGTTTGGTCAACCAGGAGGTTTTAAAGTTTTTGTTCCCTGGCAAAATAGTAGAAAAAATTTTAAAATAAAAATCTTGCTTGCAAAGGGCTCAGAGTAAAGCAGCAAGGTCCAGCAAGGTCTCTTCAGGGAGATACCCTCATCTCTATGCCTTGAAAAAAGCAATGAAAGCCCCACCATATGTTGGACTGACAACTTACTTAAAGACAGTTTCTTTACCCACCACAGTGCTCACCTGTTTGATGCTCAGCTGCCACCTGCTCCCACGTGGCCATGAGGACAGTGTTTGCAGCATGAAATTGGGGAAGGTGAGGGTCTTTTTCCCGTTGCCCTCAATTAAATCCTCCCAGAAACCTGACCATAACTCGGTTCAAATGTGATCTTCTTAAGCATTTGAAAGGTTGGTAAAAGAAAACTTTATTTTTTTAAGATAGAAAAACAAGATCAAAGCAATCTTTGTTTTAATAACACTATGGCAAAAATAGTGGGTGTTTAATACCTGCTGCTGATATTCTTGCTGGATAGTAGGAAAACTGCAAGAGAGAACATGAAAAACATCCAGTTTATACACATGCTAAATGCAGAGAAAAGATGTATTCAGCATCCACAGTACAATCAACCTGCCAGCCCAATCCCTCAGAAGATTGGTCCCAGGGCAGGAACAGGCTAAGGAAACAATAAAAACCAAAAAAGCAGCTGGATTTGTCTGATTTCAGTCTGTGTGCTGGGCAGAGTCCTGGCCTTGACCCCAAACCCCAGGGATTCACCCCCAAACTCACCCCCTCCTCTCTAGGAATGCCTGCCCCGCCTGCCATGGCCACTAGACACTGCTGAGGAAGGTGCCCCTGTGAGGAGGGTGCTGAGGCAACCAGCTGCTGCCCTAGGCTTGCTCTCCTGGTGCTTCACTTTGGGACCCTGCAGAGACTACAATGGAGTTTGGAGGTACCCAGAGCTACGGGATGACACAGTTTTAAAGACAATGATCAGGAGCTAGAAAAGATCAGGAGCTGGAAAAGATCAGGAGCTGGAAAAGATCAGGAGCTGGAAAAGAAGATGCCCTGCAGTGTGCAGAGCCTGCAGAGACACGACTGCAGCATCACCTCACCACCGTGTACTTCCTCCCAAGCACTTGTGCTGTCACCCCACTCTATCTCTATGGGAGGAAGGGCCAGGATGTCCGAGAGGCAGAAGTGAAGCTCTCCGAGCCCTGGTCGGTTCCTGTGGATCCCAGTGAGTGGCAGAACAGTCAGGCAGATATCTACCTCTCTGTGCCTGCAGCGTTGCAGGTTCAGCCCCTCTGCGTCTGATCAGCAGCTTTGAACACTTAGAAAGGTGACGTGTGAAATCAAATGGTTTAAAGCAGTTTAACATGAGCCACCCAGGAAAGGGGCTGATGGGGAAGTCATCTATATTCCCCTGTGAGAGCCTGGAGCTCCTTTGGGGGATGTAAACAACCAGAGTTCAGGACCCCCACACCCACATATGCACCGTGTTGCTGGCCCATCACAGCACATGCCATTTTGCATCACATCCTCTGGCACAGCCACAGATTTGCCCACTGCTCCCAAAGCTGCCTGCCCCACGCACCCACATCACCCCCAAAAACACAGGCAAAACACCAGCTTTAGCAAAAATGTTTAATCTCTCCTTGATGCATGTGTTTATTTACAAGTACTAAATCTGAAGAACATTAAAATAGGAAATAGCAGGATATTTACACGATCAAAGGGCGCTCGGCCAGCCGTGCTGGCCTGTTGCTTCAAGTCTGAAACAATCACAGAAAGGGAATCAGGACTCCGGAGTGTGATTTTTTTTTTTTCCCCATTTAATTTTCTAAAACTATCAGAATTCTCTGCCTCTCGCCGGGTCCGCCTTAGGTTTTCCCCTGCTTTCTTAAAGGACAGCTCGTTGTGCGCTTTGGTCAGGAGCGGGTGAGCCTGGGGGGGTCCCCCCACCCATCCCCCTGCTCCCTGTCCCCAGGCTGGGGCCAGCTCTGGGGGTGACACAGGGCTCCTGCTGAGGGGACACGTCCAGGCTGGACTGCACATTTTTTAACCCCAAACTGAAGAGAAAGGCAATGAGAGCAGCCAGGGACCCCCCTTGCTTGCAGCGGTGGGGGATCAGCTTGCATGGCCCAGCTGCCTCTGGTGGTGTCCAGAGCAGGAGTGCCCGGAAAGGCAGGCTCACAGCAAGGGATACTTCTCCATCTCAGCCCATTCTGGGGCAGGGGCTACACCAGCAGTAAGAGGAGTCCTGTGGGTGCTTCCCAGCTTCTCCACACCTTTCTCCGTTCTGAGGCAGGGTCTGACAGGGCCGGTTCGGACCCCGCCAGGCTGGTCAAGGGAGGGCAGGCAGCTGCCTGGCACGATTAAGGACGCTGGGCATCATGCGAAAGGCAAAGGTAGCACCAAGAAGCGCCAGAGGCTGCGGGCAGCACTGCAGTGCCCACCTGACTGACCACCACCCTCCCCGTTAGAGGCAGCAAGGGGACCCCCGAGTGGTGGGGAGATGCTGGGGCATCCTTTGCTGGAGCAAACTGCAGACACCCCAAAGCTCTCCAGGAGGAAGCCAACCGGAACTCATCCCTAGGACCACACTACAGGCAGTCAGCATCACCAGGGGGCTGGAAGAGCTAGGTCACAGCACAAGGGGAGCCCAGAAAGCAGAGCCACACCATGGCACTGCCATTCAACCCAGCATGACCTCCCCAGGAGCCTCTCTGCTGCCCAAATTCACCTCAGACCCACTATGGCCAAAAAACTAATTTGTCCCTCCAGGCTGGCTGAGGGAGCACCCACAGCATTGCTGCTGGGAAAGCAACAGGCTAATAGACCTCAGCAATTAACAGTGCTTCCAGCCCTCTCTGTCCAAAGGGAAATTTTCAGGGAGATGCTCTTAGAAACACATCTCCATCCCCTCTCAACCACCACAAAACCCATGTGCTTGGCTCCCTCAACACCAACCAAAGCTCCCCAAGACACTCTTACCACTGCAACAGGCAGGACCTACACAGGTCCTGGACAGAGACCTCAAAGCCATCGCTCCCCTTCCGTCAACCCGCAGTGACCACCGATGCATTGCCGCCATCCTCCGGGCGATTTCCAGGACCTCCACCAGTACCACGCAGCCAGCAATGCCACAAGGAAGAAGTTTTGCACCAAAGGGAGCTGCAGGCACCCCTCCACCCCATCACAGCAGCAGTGAATTCTACAAAGGGACCCCCGGAGGGTTCTGTCCCACCAGAGCACCCAGGGAGATGCTGGCATCCAGCGGTGGCCCCGGCACAGGGCACACAGCTGTCCTTTAAGGCTCTCCAAGTACCACATTTGAGATGTGAACCTCTAAAGTCTTTCATTTTGCTGTTTCTTTTTTTTTTTTTTCTTCTGGACGAGAAAGTGGCAAAT
This sequence comes from Corvus moneduloides, assembly GCF_009650955.1. NCBI lineage: Eukaryota > Metazoa > Chordata > Aves > Passeriformes > Corvidae > Corvus > Corvus moneduloides. The sequence continues at coordinate 11,794,091 of NC_045486.1, forward strand.
TAATTTCAAATTAAAAAAAAAACAGGTAACAGGCCTAAACGAACCTCTAAAATTCAATACTTGCAGTTTCTTTGTTTTATGGGTTTTTTTTCTTCTGTTTCTTAAAAAGATCAACTCAGACTAAAATCTAGCACAGTCATGCAACAGCCCACAGCTCTCAGAAATCCAGCGACAGCTCAGGGTTCGTAGGTTTGGGAAACAATTATAAATTCTTTTTCAAACATAGTTTTGCTGTTGTGGTTGGATTCTTTTGTCATCTTTTTTTTTCCTTTTTTTTTTCTTTTTTAATCAGCATCTTCTCTCCTTTCCCTCCTTATTAAAACAAAACAAAACCAAACAAAATTACAACATAATGAGAGATGTGCAGGCTTCAAACAATTGTTCTGCATGGTGAGAAAGGCTTGGAAGTTCCTTCCAGACCATTTGGTATCCTTTTTTAATTTTTCTTTCTTTCGGTTGTTGTTTGTTTTGTTTTAACTGGCTGTGTAAATTCATCTCATATTTATATTGGTTCGATTCTCCTTCAGTTGAATATACAAGCACCCCACTGGGGCACGAGAATTAGATTGTAACCACATATATATATATACACACTTTTATTATTTTTTTTTTAATTAAAAACTTCATTATTTCTCCCTCTCCCCCCCTTAACTTGCAATTTAAGGGAATGGACAGAAATCAGCTGGGCTTCTCTCCACTTGGATTTCGACAGCCGTCCGCTCCTGGCAGAGTGTGGCCCCGGGTGCCGTGGCCTGGGCAGTGACAGGAGTTCTCAGTACAGAAAAGGAAAGGGTTTTGCTCATTTCTTTTGGTAGTTTTTGGTCACCTGCTGCCATTCAGGGCAGCATTCAGCACCTTTTCATCTCTGGAAAGCACAAACCCACAAGGAACTGGCATTTCCAAGGGGGCGACTGAGGGAGAGACCTCAGGTCTCCAGCGAAGCCCTGTCAGGGCGGAGGCAGCGGAGGGGAGACAGGGTGACAGCAAGGAGAGAAAGGGGGAGAAAGAAGGAAAAGACAAGAGAAAGAAAGGTCAGTCTTGGGTGGAAGGTCCTGCACACATTTGGGGTCCCCAGGTGGAAGAGCAGGCAACAGCCCCATGGCAGCCAGAATCCCAGTCCCTCCATGGGCTGGGAACCCAGTGGGGTTTGCCAGGGGGGATCTCAGTCAGGAATGCAGAGGAGCTGCCTTCCCTTTTGCCAGGGATCTGGTCTCTTCCCCTGCATCGGCACAAAAAGATGATGGGGAAAAATAAACATAAAGGGCCTTTGTTAAGGCAGCTCCAGTGCCAGAGAATCTGCCACAAAAAGCCAGGCTGGCTCTCCATCAACCCTCCTGACAGTCCCCAAGGCCCCACAACCATCCTCCACCCCGCATCATCCCAGGACAGGCAGAAGCAGGCAGCGCTGCCCAGACCACCCCATGGCCACCGAACTGGGAAAACAAGGACAAGCTCAACAAAACACCGACCATCCTTCAGCAATCACCCAGGAAAAGAAAAAAACAGCCTTGGGATCTCCCTTCCTCTCTGATTTTGACCTCCAGAACCACTCAGCAGCATTAAAATAACAGCATCTATCCAGCTAACAAAACTCCCAACTTTTTTTTTTCTTCAATTTTTTTTTTCACACTAAACGACATTCAAATAAAACATGGCACAGGACATATTTTAGAAATATCAAAGCTCAGGGATTTCTCCCTTTCCTGCCCACCCCTAAAGCCCCCACCCCAAATCTCCCCAGCATCAGTCCTTTAGCTTATCTCTTAAAATCATTTTTGTTAGTTCATTGCAAAAAATTTAGAATATTTTTTCCCCTCCCATTTTTTGTTACAATATTTTTTTTCCTTTAAATTAAAAATTTTGTTTGTCTCATGTAAATTGTGCAAATATAGCAGTTAACACTAGTGGCAGAAGGCCAGAGAGAGAGAGAGAGAGAAGGGGGGAGAGAGAGAAAAAGAGAGAGGAGGAGAGGAGGTGGACAGCTGGGGGGAAGGAAGGGAGAGCAAGTCAAGTACAGTAAAAATAGGAGCCCACCCACCCTCCCTTCACCAAAGTAACAACAACATCCAAACGCCTTCCTAGAAAGCCCCGCGGTCCCGACCCTCCTTCCCTGTGGGCTCAGGGGCTCTGCCCAGGCAAGGGATGCCCAGCAGCTCCACGGGGCAGGCGACCCCCTTCTCCTCCTCCCGGCATCGCCTCTCTGCAAGGTCCCCGCTGCATCCCGGCTGGACTGGGGGGTTTGTCTGTGGGTCAGGGAGTTCTATCGACACTGCTGCTGCCGTCGGGGTTTGTGGTTTTTTCCGCTAAAGCGCGAGGTTTCCGTGTTTGTCCGTGGGAAGCGTGCGGAGGCGCGGCGGCTCCCGCGGGCCCGGCCGCTGCCAGCCCCAAAGTCTTGTGCCCGTGGCTGCCGCTGGCCGGTCCTTCCTCCCTCCCTCCCTCCGTCCTGCCGCCCCCGCTGCCGGACGCTGCCGCCGCCGCCGCCTTCTCAGCTGCTTAAGGCCATTGTGTCGATCGCCTGCTCCAGCTTACTCCGCAGCCGCTGCCTCCGGGCCTGCTCGTCCTTCTCCAACGCAGCTAAAATCTGGGGAGAGAGGCGAGGAGAGAGGGTGAGGAGGTGTCTTCCTACCTAAAGCGGCTCCCTGTGGCCCGCTGGCTCTTTGACGGCATCAGGAGATGGGGATGTGGCCCCATGGGAAGTATTCTTGCTCCCCAATGGGGCCAAAGGAAGTGCAAGGTGGAAGACACCACTCTGAGTGGTGCCCTCCACAAACCGAGCCCACTGGGAACCCCAAAGGGTCTGCAGTAACACCAGGGGCCTGCCTGACACTAACGAGAAGCCAACTTGCACATGGGGAAGTGAAGGAAACACAGTCAAACAGAGAGTGAACCCCAAATCCAAGCCAACAACACCTTCCCGCCATGTCTGTGACTCCAACAATCCTGTTACACCTTAGGGAAGCAGGGGTTGTGTTTCAGAGACCACAATCAAACCATGAACTGGTTCCACAAGCACAAAAACACCAAATCCACAAGGCTTCAGCTGCCACCAGAGTTAAAACCTGTCACATTTCTCCCCACAGTGGACAATGAGGACAGTGGGGTGCTGGAAGGGGACATCAGATAGATGCGCCAGCAAAGCCTGGGAGCCCCCAGTCCTGTTAAAGGGGTGCACCCACAGACCCCTGAGAATGACTTTCCTCCTTTAAAATCCTTCCCCTGAACAAGCTGCTGATCAGGATGACAGATTGCAGACTGGAGGGTCAGTCCCCTGCCCTGGGCTGGATGTGACCATGCCCCCAGGGCTGGGGGAAGGACTGGCAGCAGCAGGAAGGTAGAAGACGAGGCTCAGAGTGGGAAAAAGGGAGTAACAAAGTGTAAAACAAAGGGGCAGTTGCCCTCCCAGCAGCCAGGAGTCTCGTCTCACTAACATCATGCCAGCAGAGCAGAAAAGCCGATTTAAAAAAACAAACCTGACAGAAATCTCATCTCCTCGGGTGAGCTAGTTGAGAGAGCAAATTTTTTGTAATTATATATCAAGGCATCCATCAAAGGGGACTTGATTAACCATTTCATTGGCTGCATAATTGGAAACAAACTGTTGTATAATTAATAGACTTACTAGGAGGCAGGCAAAGTCCATCAGGAGCCCTACAGGTAACTTCTTAATGGGGAATCAGCTCCCTTTGATTAAGAGCTGCTGCAGCACTGGCGAGTTGTGGAGAGGCAGGCAGGGTGTGCTGAGGAGCATCCAACCACACTGCCACAACCAGCCTCTGGCCACCAACACATTGGGTCTCCTTCAGGCTGTTTTGGGGCAGGACCAGCCTGGCCCCTGTCTCCTGGGGCAGTAAGAGATGCCTGATGGGAAGTCTCTTCCCAAAAGAAAAGGGAAAGCTGCATCTGGGCACTGGTGCCAGCTCCTGAGGAGGGGAAAAATCACCAGCAAGAGCTGGACACATCTGATTTACCTCCCCTGGCAGCGACAACTCAGGGCGGCAGCTGGACTGGCAAGAACTCATGGATTCTGCCACAAACCTGCTACTGGGGACACTCCCCCCCATCCATCTCCACAGATGCTGTCAGCCCTCATGCTATACACAGAGTAAAACACCTATAGTGATACTAACACAGAAGTCAAAACCCCACATGCCTGAAAGGTGCCTGAGCTGGAACCAAACAAGATTGGTCAGAGAAGTGAAGGAGAAGCCTTTTCCACCCACCTGCCTCCTCTGCCCCTCCCAATCAGACAGCTGTATATCCTGGGATGCTGAGGTGTCAAAAGATTCCCAAACTGCCCATGCATTTATTTACCCCTCTCTTATCTCAGCCTTATGGAAACAATGCAGTCAAAGGAAACCTGTGCTGAGCATAGAGAGACCCAGGTTTGTCACCTGCTGTAAGGAGCCAGGACCACTGATTACCAAGATGCAAGTACCCAAATGAAAATTAATTATGATTTTCATTCACAGCCAATGACAGCATATTATTGCACTGAACAACAGGAAAAATTATTCTCTCCCATTTTGCATCAAAGAGGGTGCAATCGGGCTGCATATAATTGTGCTTAATGAATGAAAACAAACAAAGGGAACAGCTGCGATTTATTAATCCCATTACAAATAATAAAAGAAGTTCCTGAGAGCTGTGAACACACTTGTGATGCTCAGAGAGCAGGCAACAGCAAGACACTCAACAGATGTCAGGCTCTCTTGGGAAAGAAGAGGACCTGTGCTCCTAAAGAGCAACTCATTAATGCCACGGGTTCATCTCACATGGTCCCCTCCATGCTCTCACCCAGGGCTTGGAGGCTTTATTTAAGGCTTGTAGTACTTTTAGCCTGGAGGAAGCAAGCATTGGATGGTGGCTGAGGGATGATAGCTGGACCACAGCAAATCTAGATCTTCCAGATTGCTCCACTTGCACTCTCAGGGTAGCCACAAAACTGTGTACGAAGTGTAAAACCCCAGAACCCCTTCATGGCCAACCCATTACCCAGAGCAACAGGGGCCTCTGGGATGTGCCATCCAAAGTCATCTAAGGAGTGGCACAGAGGTCCCACCAGCACCTTCCCAAGAACCAGGGAAGCCAGGACCTCCTCCTCCCTCCTGTAAAGCACCGAGTTCCATAGGATATTGGCCACCATGATCCCAATGCTGACCTTAAACCCAGGGGCCAGGTCTGCTACAAACTGCTCATGGACCCCTTAAATTCAAAGAGGCACTGGGAGAAGCCTCTCGGGATTGCTGCATGGTATAACAGGCACCCCATTTCCTCTCCTGGCTCTGAGTGAGAAGATATTCTGGCACTCTGTCACCTAAATGAGCCACCGTTCAAACACAGTCATCAAACCCCTTTATTGGGACAATAAAACCTGTACTATCATGCTTTGTGTATAGACCCATATTTTACAGTAGTTACATATTTTATTGCTTTAATAAGATGTAGGCTGCGGATTTGAGCAGAGCTTTGAGAAATTAATTTGTATAAATTACAACAGAGGAGTTCTTAACCATCCTTACTGACATTCACAAAACAAGCACTGGAGAGGCCACCACATCCTCTAACATCTCTGAGGAGTGGAACCACACACCACCTGTACAGTTCCACAGCATTGGTACCACCATGGTGCAGGATTGGTGGCAGTGGATAGGGGAGGCATGCTGAGATAATGCCAGGAACTCTGCAGCCTCATGGAGCTCATGTGCCAAATGTGTAGAAAAATAGGTGTTTCCCACATTACTCACTGCAGAAAATACGAGGAATGAGCACTGCCTACTCCAGCTCCTGGCTTCATGCCTCCCAAACCTTTCCTTCTCCACCAGGTCCAAGCACAGACATGGAATATGTTACTATTCCGCATTTCATGGTGTGTTTTTATAGGAAAAAGCAGAGGACTGCAGAAACAAGGACAAAAGGAATCAAGTGGCAGCTCAGGCCTGACTCTGCCTCACCACGTCTTACCTCATCCTTGTACTTGGTGATGTAGGAGTAGATCTCGTGCAGGGCGCTCATGCTGTTGAACTGGCTGAGGTGTAACCGCGACTGCTCTGCCAGGTACGCGCTCATGTCCTGGTCACTGATCGCTGGCATTTTAGCTATATCTGCATAATATCTGCCAGGGAGGAACAGAAGAGTGGGTCAGAAGCAGGGACAGGCAGGAGGGGATGGGTCCCTGCCACGATGTTCACAGAGAACAGCCACTGGAAAGGCAAGTGAAGAGCATCTTACCTCCAAGCAGTGACATGTGATCACCCATTATAACACTGCTCATTAAGAGGTCTCTGAGCACTCCACAGAGCAGTCAGCACCGTTAGGAACATGGTCCTGATGGAACAGCACCCAGCAATTCTACTCACTGTGCTGGGAAGCCAAGAGATGCTGCTCTGAGGGATTTTCCACCCTCTCCTAAACGACACATTTTTTATCCTTCCCATCCCATTGGCATGTGTTGCCACCAAACCACATGCACCAGGACCCTCCACACCTGCAGCAACACACAAGGTTTTGCTACTGCTCTCCTAAGGTCACCATGTCCCTAAAGCCAACAATGCCCCTTTGCATTCAATTGAATACTTGGGGTGTGAACAGGAGACCAGGTGACATCCTGCCCCTGCAGCAATACACGTGCTGTGGTAGTGGAAAAACAGAATATCCAACAGGATGTTCACCAAAACCCTGAGAGGACAAAGCTGCAGCATCCCATTACAGCAGGAGAGTTACACCAAGCAGATGCACCAGTGGGCTGGCTGCTGAGGACTTTTTGGAAACCAGGGTTGTGTCCTTTCTTTAAAAAGAAACCCTGCCCACAGCAAATGAGCTCTGGCTGCTCCCAGGGACCAGTATTACCAGCATTACCACCTGGAAATACAGAGTGCCAGCCTCTCCCAGGTTTGCTCTGCTCCTCATGACTCCTCACTCAGTGAAGTTTCTGGTACAGTGATTAGCATCATTAGTGTCATCAGCTGAACGCTGAGATGGAACACTGCTGAAGCACTTGGATAGGAGCAGATGGCAGCAAGACCACTTGAGGAGATGAATATGAGGATCCACTCCATCCCACAGCACTGAACTCAGCTAGTGATAAACTACTTGGGCAGTTTTTACAAAGAGGCTCATTCACACCCAGAAAATGATGCCAGAGAATTCCTGGATGGTGCCGGGAGAGCAGTGGTCTGGGGTGAGGACCTCTGACTAAACCAGGCATCTCCTACACCCCTAGAAAGATCACCTCAGAGTGACGTGTCCTAAAGCAGCAGTTTCACATTCCAGGTGTTATCATGACACATAGGATGGGAAGAAACCATCGTTTTTCAATACAAGGTGTGCCTGGCTCATGTGGACCAAGATTCCAGTCACACCGACCATTTCCAGAGGACATATAACATGTGACCCCAGCAGCAGTCCCCTTGGGTTTCCCCAGGTTCCCCACTTCCTAAGCCCCTCCCTGTGCTATTCCTGCCTCAGATTGGCAGGATGCCCTTTTTTCAGCTGGTGCCTGAGCCACAGCAGCAGACAGACCTGCTGTTGGGACTGGCAGTCCCACTCAGCCACCCCCACACCACTCCCAACCCTCCTCTGCAAAGCTTTGTGACTGTTACTGTGCCAAAAGCCAGAAATGCTGACTATGCCATAAATCCCTGCAGTAGAAGAACAGTGGTAGACATAGTCACCCCCTGCACAGGACATCTCTGCCCCCTGCTCATCTGCCTCTGGGACCATTCTGGAGGTAAGCGATGGCAGGAACATCTGTCACCACTGAGATCTCCCACCTCCTCCCCAGGGATGCAGAATGTCTAGACCAATGTTTAACTCTGAAATGGTTTTATACCTTTTTTCTTCCAGGCACATACACAGAGCTGAATATTTTTGTCATAGAGATAGCAAGGTCAAAGAAATTCACCTTATGAAGCTTGTGATGTTCCTATGGGACCCCACTCCAAAGCCCCATCCAGCCCCACACAAAGAACTTCCTCCTATTACAATGCAGCTCATCTCTCATCTCAGGCATCATATTTCAGGGGCATTTTTCCTTCTGATCCAAGCCCTACCTTCCTCAAGGGAAGAAGCTTGTCTTTGTACTTGCCTGCAAAACACCAGGCATGCCAATGGTGCAACAAAAATATCTGTGCACAAGCGAGTACCCAAGGTGATTTAGGCTACAAAGTTCCACCCTTACAAACTAGAGAATATTACATTTACTGTTGTCTGGGCATTCTTCATTTAGTTCATTCTGTATTTGCTCAAGATGCTGAAAAAGGGCCCTCAGTTAAGACCAAGCATCATCTTTAACCCAGCACATCACCACAAAGGAGAAGTTGCATCAGCAACCTGAAATCTGCCATTTTTTAAGTTTTATGAAGTTCCACTTCACAGGACGGTAACATTTTAACAGTAGCTCTATTTGGAGGGCTTTGGAGGACATCTCCTAGGTTTCTCTCCCAAAAGGATAAAGCTAAACACAGTATTATGCCTGAGTGCATCAAAATCAGTCTCATTCAAACCCTGAACCTTTAACACTACATTAATTCAGCGGGACAGAGGGACATCTCTCATCAGCTAACAGGGAAGGTGGAGGGTGTTGGAAGGTGTCAGGGGACCTGCTCCTCTCCCTGCTCCTCAGCACAGAGACAGCAGCCTGAGCACTGCCTCAGAGCATGTACCCTCACAAGGATTCCAGGCGACACGTACTGAAGGATGAGAGATGGGAAATTACAATTTTCAAGCATTTCAGCAAAACCTGGGTGAATTGTTGTGGTACAAAAGAGGCACTTCTCTAGTCCAAGGCTGAGTTCTCACTGCTCTTCAAAAGCAATCAAGGGAGGTGTTAGTAATTCCCTAGTACAGACCAAGTTTTTACAACAGAAGACATCAGACAACCTAATAGTGGATGTTGCTTTTAGCACCCCTTAAGCAAGTCATAAACAGCTCTTCAGAACAGTCATTGCAAACTCATTCCAGGAGACAATAATGAGAAAGCATCATCCCCCAAACAAGAGGATCACCTTCTGCCAGCATTAGTACAGTCCTGCTTCAGTCAGCTGCCAAGAGGAGCCCTCCCAACAACCCAAGTCCCCACATCCATGAGCATCCACTGCAAGTCCCCCAGGTGAAGCAAGGAGATATGGCCAAGTCTACTCACCTTTCTACCCAGCTCTTGTAGTTGGGGATGTCCTTGGCATACAGTAGTTTGTTGGAGGGAGAGTCCTTTCCTAGCTTGTGCTCAGAAGTTGAGCAGGAGTCCATGAATGTCTGAGCCACCACGGATAGGCAGGCATCAGTAATACTGTTCTTGTGAATGTCGAACACAAACTGGGGGTTCTTAATCACATTCACCCAAAAACGTAGAGGTAGACTGAGGGATGAAGGAAAATAGGAGTCAGCACCTGAACCACACCCTGCAAGGCAGCTGGCACATACATGCACCTCTAGCTGTGGAGAAGGAGCTCCCCATAACGCAGAATTGGGTAGGTTGCTTTCCCCAGCATTCCAGGGATGCAAACATCCTGGGTAAATGTCCATTCCCCCCTGCCCACCCCCACAAAGACACAGATCTCTGTGAAGACATTCCTCAGCACTGCCAACATCTCCAAAGGCAAACCAGGGCGGTGCAGATCTGTGGTTTCTCCAAGGATCCACTCACACTGAAGAGACCTTGCTGAGCCCATGGGTCAAACCAGGCACGGTCCCTTTCTCTCACATCAATAATCCCTTCGAAGGCGCTGTGTGGCATTTCACACATCTCCCATGCCAGAGGAGGGAGTTAACTGGACTCCTCAAGGGACTCATTAGCACATTTAATACCAGAGGAAAATTAAGGTGGCCTCAGGTGCTGGAAATAAAGCTCTCAGCTGTAGACACAGCAGGTCTCCTGGCGAGCCATCGACTGGTTGCTTGCTGCATACTGACACACATGCCACCCTCCATGGCTCCACTTCCCAATCCTGCTGCCCCCCTCCTCTCCCAGGAGTGCTTCAGAGCCTCCTCCATCAGAAATCCTCCCTGCTCTGTCATCCCCCAGCACCTACATTCAGTGAATGTTTTTATCTTAAACAAAACACACTTCATTCCCCAGGACTTTCCTAATGAGGGTACTGGGTGCGTGTACATATTTCATTTGTGAAGGGAATGGCCTGGAGAAATTAGCTCCACACGTCGAATTAGCACCCAGAGATAAGCACAGGCATTAGTATGCAAGAGCCTTCGTGCCCAGCCCCTGAAGAGTGGGGCTTTTTTCCTCCCTTGCCTTTCACTCCTTCTTTTAATATAGGAAGCTGAGTTATAAATCAGTTCCAAGCACTTCCGCGCTCTCACATCTCCATTTAAAAATGTTTCTTTTCCTGCCCTGCTAATTGCAAACAGTTACTGAACTACACAAAAGCAATTTGGCTGCCATTTAACAAATGCCAGACACGGGGAACATACGTACCCGTCTCCAGTCACGGCAAGATCAGAGAGGTGGAACCAGTGAGGCAGCAGAAACGAGAAATGCCAAAGGGGGCTAAGGAGCCAACACCTGCTGCAGCCCCGGCCCCAGCACAGCACCCAGGAGGCCTCATGAGCCGCCCACCCCAGCGTTCAGCCAGAGATTAGCAGAGCAGGGGCTGGCTCTGCGGGCAAGGGCAGCGAGGGTGTGCACACAGATCTGTGCTGGCTTTGGCAGGGCACGGCTGAGTGACAGCAAGGAGCGTGGAAACACCTTCAGGACAGCAGAGATGAGAATTGGGGCTGGCATCCCTGGAGGAGCCCAGAGGATGGATAGGCCAAGGTGAGATGGGAACAGAGCTGCTGTGGCCCTCAGCGACTGCAGCCATCGGGGGAGCGTGCTGCTTGGGATCTGGGGAAGGGCTGAGGGAACATTGCATTCCTGGGATTTTTTTCTTCGAAGGAAGGCATGCAAGGGATTTACCCACACCCCAAATACAGAGATATGGGCCTCTCTTGTCCTGGATCATTTCCAGGTACATATTTCTGCTCCCTGTGGGAGGGCTTGGAAGCTGTGATATTGTTAGCCCACCCCCCTTGCCCACTGTCCTTCTCCATTACCAGTTACTCTTCCAGGTGTGCCTGACATCATAATCATTGATCTGATGCTTATCAGCTTGTTCATCCAGGAAATCAAACATGTACTTAATGGCGAGGGGCAGTGCACTCCCACGGTGAGCTGTGCTAAAGATGGTCTCAAACAGGTCATCCACAAATTTCTGCAGGGTACCCTGAGGAGGAGAAAGAGAAAAGGGCTGCTCAGCAACACCTTGTGCCAGCAGAGAGGTGAGTCTTTAACTAATGGTCAGCCTCTAAATCAATTTCACTTCTATTCCTACACCTGGAAGAGCAGCACAGTACAGTCTGTGTAACCCTACTGGTTCTCAGTAGTTTATACTGGGAAACAGACAGTGCAGTGATGAGGTATCTCCTTCACTGTATGATCTGGCATGCTAAAAGTATACAAAGGAAAGCACCATACAAAACAAAAATTGTTGTATGTGCTGAGGGAAGTGGAACATGCTGCAATGCCAAATGCCAGGGGTAATCACCCCTCCCACATCACCAGTTCTGCAGCTTTATCCCAAACACCAAAGAGGCACCTATCCCAGGATATCTCTGCTTTGCAGACCAGCAGCTGCTCAAGGATACAGGCAACAGTAAAAACACCAAAAGGCGCATAAAGCAAATAGGAAAATCCACTCAGGGGATGTTCACTGAGGGTTTCAACACACAAACCCTTCACCTCCAGCTCAGAAAAGAGATCAAATGAGGACCTCTTCCTGTGCTAGAGCAGGAGGCTAACAAAAAAGTAGTGCTTACCACTTTTGGACAACCCAAATCACAACCCTTCCCCACTCAGATTTCAAAAGCCAGGCATCAGCTTTGGGTCTCTGGGCCATACCTTGGTGGCCAACAGACGGGTCAGGTAGATTTCGGAGACCATCTTGCTGCCCCGGTCGCCCTCCCTCTGGTCCATGTGGTCGTGGTTTTTCACCAGGTGCCAGAGCTTGGTGCCGCTCTCCAGGTCGGGGGTGATCATGGGGGTCCGTGAGCGCAGGCTGTCGGGGCTGCTGGCTGTCCTCAGCATGCTCTCTGCAAGCACAGGGGGATGCTCCTACCCTGCCACCTCTGCCTCGCCACCAGCCCCATCACTGCCCTCCCCTCCAGAGGAGCTTTGGGATTCAGCCCCTGCAGCCACCATGGATTGGGAGCTCTGCTGTGACCATCCTCATATCCCGCTGAGCCACATGCAAGCCCAGCTGATGTACAGGGGCCAGGACCACCCTGCATAGAATTCTGCAGAGCCTGTCCTGCTCCCAGCACACAAGTGACAGGATCACAGATGCTTCCTGTGCATCAGTCTGAGCTGATCACACTATTCCCTCCCAAACCAAGGCTGAAGTATACATGCCAGCACATTCGTGGGAGTCTTCAACTCTGCTCTTTTAAGTGCTAAGTGCCTCTGTGCTTCTTTTAATTAGATTTCAGGGGAATAAAAGGGAAAAGATCCCTTAACAGCAGCCATCTAACATTTGCCTTTTTCCCCTGAGTCCAACACACTGCAAAGAAAGACGGCTCTGAGGGCACCTGTTCCCTCTCCAACACCAGAATAAATTGCATCGTGCAGGAGAGCTGGGAGTTTGGAGGACTTTGTTCACATGAGTTACAGTTATAGTCGCTTGCCCTGTGCCTGGGTCCACATACCCAGCCCAGTGTCACCTCCCCTGCCAGCCCAGAGGAGGATGCCCCTGTGCACTCACCGTATCTGCTGAGGGACTTGGTGAAGGTGGAGGAGTTGGAGATGTTGTATGCTGAGTTCTGCTTGGGCACCAGGGCGACTGAGGAGCCATCCGTCACCTGTGGGCAGAGATGGACTGAGAGGCTGCCACACCAGAGAGGCACAGGGGGAACAGCCACGGCAGAAACCAGCCCCAGAGGGATGCAGCTACACTGCCACCACCCCAGGGACATCATCTCCAGCAAAGAAGCCTGACATAGCTCTGTGACAGATGGGGGAAGGGGCAGAACAGGAACACACCAGAAAGCTCAGCATGAAAATGGCAGAGTAAGGTCAGAGTGCAGAACAGCCTCTATGAACTCTGGAAATGTCCCAATTAAAAGGACCATAAACATGAGGTGCAGGAAGGAAAGTGACTGCAGACCTCCTGGCCATGGCCCTGGAGAGCTGAGCCCAGGCCCTGACCAAGCTGAGGAGGGAGAGAAGATGCTCAAGCTCAAAGCAGCTGGTGACTGCTCCGTGTTCTCCATCATGGAGAGCCTTACCTGGTAGTGGGCCAGGGTGTTCAGCCTCTTCCAGTCATTGTCAATCTTTGTGGTGACATCTTCATCCTGCAGTATGATCCGGGCCATCCTGCCCTGACGCCACTCTGTCCCCGTGAGGGAGAAGGGCTCATGGTTAGCGGATAATAGGAGCACAAAGCTAAGGCAAGGGCAGGAGCATGGTACCCAGGCATCAACTAAAGAGCCCTCCTACCCCTCTCTGAGCCCCAAGGCTGATGACTATCAGTGTGTTGGGCAAATCCAAGTACTCAAGGAAAGCCAGCATCAGTTTGACCGCGGTGATTGTTACCTTTGCTCCTCTCCATTCCCCTGTCCCCCCTTTAAGAACAGACTATTAACACTGCTCTCAACTATTGCTGGCCTCCTTGGATCTCAAGACACCTCAAGCCTGCAATTCAGACCCCAGTCAGAGCCAAAGGGGCTCTTCTCCCCATTGTCTCAACTGGCAGGATCCCCATTCTCATGCCAGGGCTCCCCACACACAGTCAGTGCCAGTCAGCATAGCAAAAGTGGACTGAACAAGCACAAATGTGCTCCTGTAGGATATGTTGATTTTCCTCCCCTGCCCAGATTTATTGGCACTTCTGCTCTTAGTCACATCCCTGTTCCCCACAGGGAAGTGCTTGGCCTCTCTCTTACCCAGGTCCATGTCTCCAGCTTTGGGTCGCTGGGAATAGGGCACACCCTTGTAGACAGCATCCAGCAGCTTCTCCTTCACCTGCGTGATGGTGTCGCAGTTCAGCACCTTGACAGGGATCTCTGGGGCATTCTCATTCTCAGGGTTCACACAGTTCAGGGTCTGCACAGGGTCAGAAAGGCTCGAGTGAGAGGCTGTGATACACTGGCTGCAAAGGCAGGTCCAAGGACACAAGGCTACAGCTGTCTACAGGCCGTGTCTTCCCACCTCCTGGACTGCTGTAGAGTTGTACCCACATGGCACATTCCTGCTCCCCTTTCCCCTTTCCCCACCTCTCCCTGCCACTCTCAAATCTCCAATTCCCAGAAAGGGAGCACAGAGTCAGTGAAGGAATCCTGGGCCAGCAAACCATGCCCAATGCACCAAAGCCTGTTGAGAACAAGCAATGCCCAGGTACACTCCACTCCTCTCCCAACCATCCCAGTGGAGACTGAGCTGCAGGTGAAGAACCAGCTGCAGGCTCAGCCAGGGGAAGAGTCTGGCTTATCATTTAGCTGGACAGAGGAGAGGGCTCAGAAGGAAGAAGAGAAGTATCTCTCCATCTCCTGCAGTAACCTCAAAGCTCTAACTTCGATCCACACTCAACATGAGCTATGGGCTGCTCCATGTAGCACAAGCTCAACAGCATCTCTCACTTAAACCTGCCACTGCCAGGGGGTTTGCTTGGAGAGATATGGAGAAGGATTCAGTTCATGTTTGGCTTCCTTGGGCCCATGGCAAGAGCAAACCTTGCCAAGGAAAGGCCCTGTTTCTGACCCTGTCTGAGATGGGCCCCACTCAGACAGGCCAAGAGGCACCCAGGAATGCTGGAGAGAACAACGGACAAAACTCTCTCTAAAAGTACTTTGTGTGCCTCCAAGATCTTGTTAAAGAGCTGGACCTGGCAGTCCTGGCAAGCACCAACACCACTGAGCCTTCTGCTTGCACTAACCAGCATTTTGTAGTCAATCTGCTGCCGGATGAGCTTGTCCTCACTGAGGGAGTAGCGAGCCTCTCCTGTGATGGCATCAATGGGTCCCTTCTCCATCTGCTGCTTGATGGCACAGTAGAGCATGAAGAGTGGTTCCCCGGCACATTCCTGTGGGACAGGGGGATGGAGGAGAGGAGAGGAGAGAGAAGAGTTAGAAGGTGCCAGGCACCAGCTTTGCCTTTCAAGAACCACCATTGTGTCAGAAGTCTCCTGTGGCCCTGCAGCATCAATCCCCACACATGGCATTATAAAGAGTCTCCATCCCTTGCTCAAGACTGCAAGGAAGGGGGTTCATGGTAAAATTCATCCTGTGAAGGAACTTATTCTCTCCTTCCAAGCCCATTGGAAGTTGATTGTCTATCAACCTGTTGGCTCAGATTCTCAGAACTTCCAGATACTTCTGCGTGAATTCTGCTCATTCTGCAAGCCAAAGATGAGCTAAAAAGGGTAAATTCAAGTCTACTGAAGAGCAGATTGAGTCTGGGGACCTTGAGTATGGGATACAGCCTGTCTTTTGAGCTGCTCCAGACAAGAGAAGCACCTGAGAATTAGAAAGGGCATGCTGCAGTAGGACAGCCTGGGGGTTCTTGCCCAGGTAGCACATTGCAGTTCTGATGTCTTCCACGAGCCCAGTCTCACATGAGAGAAGGTCAAAGGAGGTTTCTCCAAATGACAGCTGGGCACAGCCAGACAGATCCATTGGAAAGGAAAAGCAAGGGAGCAACCCACAGACAACCCTGCCCTGAGTCTCTAAGTGATGGAGGGGACCAGGCAATGAGGTTTCCTGCAGCTAAATCATTTGCCACCTACGCATCTCCACTGCCAAAGCCTGGTAGTCAGAGCCAGCTTTAGCCACCAGACAGAGCCACATCAGCATCTATCTCATACATGTGAGGAAGGGAAAGGGAAACTGGACCAGACACTTCTCCCTAAAATATGCTGGATGCTGGATTCGGGAACAGTAAAGGACCTGCCAAGGTTGGAAGCACCAGCCAGCCTGGAGCCAGGATTTGGCATAGCAGGGCTCAGAGTGGACACCCGTTCATCACCCAGGGCCCAAACATCTCCCCTGAACTGCATCCAAATGAGCCCTTCCAGATACAGCCATTAGCCCTAAGGGAGAAAAAGGAGTACAACGGGAACAGAGAGGATGGGAAGAAGTCCCAGCAGATTTTACCCCACTGGCCCTCATCCCTCCCTCCCGGCCGCCTCACAAATAAATTGTACTTTGGTGCAAAGTGCGGCTGCTCTCCCTGTCACCATATGCTGTTAGCATCTCGTTAGCATCTGCGGTAATTAAAGAGACAGCTGCTAACGAGCAGGAACAGGCATACATCATCCCCAGACCTTCCGACAACACGCCTGTCTTTGAAATTATGTATCATTTGCAAACTTGGCTTCATTAAGTCAGCTTGGAAAAGCGAGAGACCCAAGTGGGTGCTAGGCTGCACATCACCGGCTGCCCAGCAAGGCGAGGCTGGCTGCAGAGTGGTGACAGCCCAGGGGTCCCAGGGCACCCCAAGCCTACCTCTCTGGTTCTGGTGGAAGGATTCGAGTTGCCTTTTTTGGTTGCTTGCAAAAACTCCTTGTGAAACTTCCAAGTCTGTGGAAGTGGTATGGATGAAGGATAGCTTGGAGTGGGACTCTTGCTTCCATCTGCCATGGTTGCTGCAGTCTCAGCCCACAGCTTTCACCTCTCCAGTAAGGCATGGCTGCTGCCCCGTATCTGCAGCTCTGCACCACCTCTGGGGATCCACACCAAGAGAGGTGGGCTCAGTCTTTCCCACACTGGCTTCTCCATCTGTTCCTAATGTGGATCCTACCCTTAAAATGCAACACCTCACTCCCAGCCTCACTGTCCCACCGGCTCTTGAAGACCAGGGCCAAGATGCGGCTGTGGGTCACAGCTCACTGAGACACTGCAGATGAGGATGATTTAGGGATCATCTTTGACAGAGACCAACAAAATGAACAGGGACCAAAGAAACCAGAGCTGGGCAGTTGACCTGAGAGGAGCTCCATCAGGTGACATACAGGAGGAGACCACTGAGATGTGGCCAGATGGCCCCTCAGGTTGATGAAGGGCAGCCTGCCCCCCAAATGTGACTGTGCCCATGCTGCCAGCCCTTATGCAGTTTGCTCTCTGCTGGGAACTTGGCTGAGGGGAGCTTTGGGAGCTCTCCATGGCAGCCGAGCTGGAGGAGGGCAGCTGCAGACACCCTGTGCATGCCTGTGTTGATATGTTGGGAGCAGGCTGAGACAAGCCAGGTAATTCCCAAACTGTCTTACTGACTAGATCTAGCTCATCAGGAACCTTATATTGTGCATTTTTCAGCACTTGTCTCAGTTTATCCATCTCCCTTTCCCTGAGGTATCTCATTAAGAGTCTGATAAATGCTACTATAGGGCCCTCCTGAAAGTGCCAGCCCTCGCTGGCTCCCCACACTGCTGGCCCAGGGCATGAGGGGCTGTCCTGTCCCTGTGCCCATCCCTCACCCCAGTGTATCTTGCCCTGCTCGGGGCAGGTTTGCTGAGAGCCAATCTGGCAGCTGGGCACGTGGCTGTCTGCCTCATTTACATGCACAATTACCACACTTTGGGGCACCTTCCCTGCTGGCAAACTGTCTGCTGTGATACTCTCCATCTACTCCATGGCCTTCTCCTGCTTTTGCTGCCACCTGTGATCCTCACTGCCCAGAGACAGGTGAGAACAGCCTCGTGGGTCTCCTCTGGTGGGACTAACCCAGAAGAGGCCATGAGCACATCCTCGAGTCTCTTCCAGTTTAACTCAAGTGACTCAAGCAGTGGAGTTTCAACCACTTCCCAAGGAGATGAATCCCAGAGTAACAAATTTCACAGCCAGCAAGTTCATCCAGGCCCTCTGTGTATATTTCTCTTGTAATGGTGCACCTAGATCAGACCTTTCTCCTGCTGCTACCACCCAGAGACTGGAGGTGTTTTCTCATGCCTAAGTCATGGTGTAGCCAAGGACTTTTTTATAAAGAGGCATTGCCCTGGTCCCACCATCCCCACATCTCTCACTTGCTACTCCTTACCCTCAGACCTGCCCCACACCTGGTCATGTGCCCAGAAGCCTGTCTGAAGGGCGACAAGGACAGATGCAGGACAATGGTGATGCACGAGCTGATTCAAAGTAGCTTCTGAACATGGCCCAGTCCAGCCAGGGACAGATAAAGGATGTCAGGTCACACACACAAATGCAATGTCCCCAAACACTGCTGCAGGTGTTCGTAGGCTGTGCACTGCAGTTTGCTCGGCCAAAGTATAACCCTGTTCACTTCAGGGAGCCTTGAGGTGAGCTACTCCTGCCTGTGCCACCAAGTTCACAGAGCCCAAAGAGCCTTCTGCCAGTGTTCTACCCAACCCCACCGGGCGGTGCTGATGCAAGGGCCCTGCTGGGCAAAGCCCTGGCACAAAGGGGTGGTGGGAGGTTTGACATCTCCCCATGACCAGCACAGCTCTTCTCCTCTCCCACCCCTGGCAAGCTAGATAGATTTTTATAGATACAGGGTATTCCTCGACAGAGGCAAAAAGCCAAGTGCATGTAAGTGATATTATAAATCATCTCTCGTTGACGATCACTTGAGTTCTGCTCAGACTCCTGCTCGCTCACATCTCCTGGCTGGAAATGGTTCAAATCCTCTTTATCTTAATGAGGGATGAAATCCCACAAAAAACGGCTGTGTGCCACCCAGTCTCACTGCACCGACACCAGGCAGGATCCCAAGAAACAGCCCTGCTGCCTGACAAACCAGCGGCAGGATCGCGGGCGCCGTTCATCCGTCAGAGCCATCCCAAAGTTGCAGCAGGACTGAGCCAGGGGTCCGTGCACTGGAGCTGCTGCTGTGTAATCTGCATGGAAACTGGTGCAGCTCTAGCAGGTGGAAGCACTGGTGCTGATGGCATTAATATTCTCCATATGGGTAGATGCACCAGTGGTAAAAACAGAGCTTACACTGGGGCATCCTCTTCTGTTACCCCAATGAAATTGGGAAACAGGTGAATTCAAGCTAACAGGCTCTGCAGCCTCATGCAGGTGCAGTGGGGAGCTCTGTCCCTGGCTGTCAACAAGCCCCTCAAGGCATCCATCCCCACCAGGGCACCTTTGGCAGGGGAAGCAGCAGCAGAAGTGGAGATGCCTGCAGGAAACCATTCCCCTGCCACAGAACCTCAGTGCTGGAGAGATGAAGGAAAAGCAGTGGCGTTACATGAAGAGTGCAACTCACTAAACTACAACTCAAAGAGGCAGAAACAGCCTCCCATCACAGCCATGCCTATAGAAGGGTCAGCTCTAAGGGCTTTTTCCTCCTGAGTTACACAAGCAAAGGCAAGAAGAGAGGAATGGGGACCACTCCAAGAGTCAGCTGAGTTGCTTCAGATTTATCTTTCCTCAGGGCACCATTGTTAAAATCTCAAACCCGCTATGCATTAAGCAATCCTGATCTGGATTTCATTTCCCAATCTCAGCTATTTCCCAAAAAGGAGACCAGAATCGCATCTCAGAAAACCAGGATGGGAAAGGAGGTCTGGGAAGCAATCTCTGCTCTGGGAGGGAGCAGCAATGCTCAGGAGCATGTCAGCCTGGGCTTTGGGTAGCTGGCTGGCCCAGCAAGGCAGGAACCACCTCCCTGTCCACACGGAGTTGCTATCCCTTCCCCAACTCACCTTCAGAAACTTGTACAGCAGAAACGTGAACCAATTTGTCAGCATCTTCTCTGCCACTGACTCCGTTCTGTAGGGAAGGTAGAGAGCAAAGCCATCAGCAGAGAATATTAAGGGTCTCTAATCTCACCTGTTGCCACCCCACCCTTAGACTGCAGCTAAATTATTTTTGGCTTTAAAAGGCTTCATCTGGAAAGGCAGGAGGCTCAAAGCCAGGGGCACAAGCAGACAGCACAAGCTCTAGTGGAAAGCCTTCCCATCAGCAGCTCCCCAGGAGAGAAAAGCAAATTGGTCTCCAGTGTATTTGGAGAACTGCAACAAGTCAAGCTCAACCTTGTCCCACCAGGAGTCTCACCCAGGGGATGAGCAGCTTTCTGCTTCTCCCTGGTACCTCCTACTTCAATGAACTTTGTTTCTTCTATGATGTCCCATTGGAACCAGGCAGGCCCCTCCACAGGAGGATTGTATGAGGCACCTAAGCCAGGTACACCATCCCCAAACCTACCTGAAGCTCTGCAGTTAAAGCATAACCTGAAGGAAGAGCTGAGGTTCCAAGGCAAAGACAGATCTAGCTGGAAGCCCCTTTCCCCACCTGGGAGCTTCTGGTCCTGCAGAGCACTCAGTACTGCCCTTGCCCTGATGCAGGCCACCACTGCTGGTGACATGGGACTTCCCTGCAACCCCTGAAGCAGCCCTTGATCTCTAAAGTCTCAAAGACCAGGGCTCATAGTAGAGCAAGAGGACATTGACCACCACCAGTCCACTGGTACATGGCCTTGGTTAAAGCCACGACCAGATTTAGGTCCAGAAACTTTGACCCAAATATGTTTTTGATCAAACTTATCCCCATTACTAATTCATCTGAAAACAAGGTGATTAGAGAAGGAGGGAGTAAGAGCAGTAGTTGGAAGCTTAACCTGTTTTCCACATACTTTTGGAACACAGACACTGTGCCAGGCTTGGAATTTAACCCTTCCATGTCTGAATGGTGGAAGTTTATGGTTTCTGTATGTCTCCTCAGAGTGGCGTGGTGATGTAGGAGTTTGCAAGCGTACAGTGGTGCACTCACTTGCACCAAAAGGAATTTAAAAATGGAGCTGTGCCTCTCAGCTTTTGGATATGCAGTTGAAGGAAGCAGCCAAAGCTGCATTGAGAAAACCTATACATTGCCCCTAGTTTCCTAAAGCACAGTTCAAGCCCAGATGCCACTGTGCTCCAAATCAGCATAGCAGGGAAGGTCCAGGGGAGCTGCCTGTGTCTGCTGGGGACCATGCATAAGAGGGAGAGCAGGATCCCTCAGGATGGGTGTGAAACAAGGTGAGTCTCAATAGAGTGAGGGAACCTTGGGGTGCTGGCACTGCAGCCAGGATGTGTCACACCAGCAGAGAGAGGGACATGGAGGCGTGGAGGGAGCTGAGGGTGCCATCAGACCCTGGTGAACTGAGCAGCCCTACAAGGGCAGCTTAACATGCCTGTCTCTGCACCACACCTTACCTCTCCGCCCTAAGATTAAAACTCCTCTTAATATGTCTATTATTTTTAACATGGCCTTCACTCCTTCTAAAGTAAAAATGCCAGCCGGTCCCTCGACCCTCTCCAGTTAGGCTTCTTCAGCTTATCCACCCATTAATTATCAGATCAGCCACTTGCAAATGCAGACGGTCCTGAAAGCACATGCAATACTAATAACCTCAGGGACGTGGCTGCATTCCTCTTGCATCAGGGAAACAAATACAAATGGCTCACTCAAGAAACAAAATCCAGAAGGAACCAAAATGTTAGAGCCATCAGGAGGAGTCCCACTGCCCAATTCCATGCACTGCCCAATGGCAATGCCATGCCCTGCAGATGGGCCAGGAGCAGTTTCCAAAGAACAGATGGCTGGGGCAGGAAATCTACTTTCCCAGACTTCATTCAAGATGACTCAGTGTCATATGGCCCCTTCCAAGGTTTTCTCTTGTGCTAATGGGGCTTAGCCCTTTTTGCCCTCCCTGGAATAGCACAGCCCTCCTTAAAGCATTTGAGGACAGCATTACCTGAGCCTTCAGGGAAGGGAAGGCTTCATGCCCCCACCAGGAAAGAAAAATCCACCATGGGGAACAAAAAAGGGAGAAGGAAAGGGATGTGGAGAGAAAGCCAAGGGAGGAGTGGACTGCAGCTATTCAGGAGACATCCTCCCTGGCCCTAGAAAGGACCTGACAAGCCCGTAACGCTTATCTGAAGTGCCACCACTCAGGCTCTGGCGGATGTTTGTCTTTATCCATAGAGGATAGAGCCAGATGCCACAGCAATGGGGGGATTATCCAACAACCAAATAAATAAATAACAGCTCTCCCCAGTTAGATCAATGCTAATCCAGTTGCCCTGGGCAGTAAGCACACTCTCACACCCAACAGCAGGGCTAATCAAACAGATAGAGAAGCACAGCCCTCTTTACCACTCGTGGCTTCAAGAACAGTTTCTCTTTGTTAAATATCACTCAGGGAGGCACAAGCAAGGTGCCGGCCAGGGGGCCTTATCCCTGTCCTAACTGCAATGGCTCTCAAGCACTGTGGCTGGGGACTGACAGTCTTTGGACAGGCTGGGCTCTGCCCCTGTGCCGCTGCCATGGCTTAGCCACTGCTGCTGCCGGCCTCCTCATGATGCCTTTTATTTATATTTTATTGATTTACTTCAGGAGCTGGAAATGCATTCTAAATATTTCAGTGAAACCTGGTGTTATGGAGGGATGATCGGGAGGGAAGAGCCTAAGAATGCAGTCAGGGGAGAGGGATGGGGAACAGCAGTTGGCACCTCCAAGATCCATCCCACTCCCGGACAGCCACAGGTCTGCACGACACATCCCCTCTGACACGCTGCTAATGAGATGCTTCGAGACATTAAGGGCACCCTTGTAACGTGATAAATGAAGCAGAGAGAGTAAGAAAGCAATGTGCCTAACGAGATGGGCAACACAGATGTAACTGGGACCAGCTCACATCTGAGTCTTCTCCAGGTGCTTCCCCAGGGCCACCCACACAAAACCTGGCAGGCGTTGTCCAGTCTGGCCATGCCATGAACATCAGTTGATGTTTGAAAGATGCTCTGGGTTTCTTGAGCCTTTCTGTTGACATGCCAGCCCTGTGCCTGTCAGCCATCCCTGTATCTCTGCCAAAGGCTGGTGGCACCAGGCTGCTGGAGGTGGAGATGGGGAGGCACCGCATGGTGTGCAAAGGGAGAAGATGGCACGGACAGCCTCGAGCTGAACCAGTGGAGCTTATTAATAGTTTTTGTTCAGGACTTGGTGTATCTTTCAATATTCATCAGCCCGTGATGAAGGAGAGCTCAGAGCTATCGTTAAATATTGATGGGGCAGGCAGACTCACGGCAGGGCTTGGCAGGCTGCCTCCTGCTTGCACTTCCCCCAGCCCTGGCGAGACTCCCGGCTTGCAGAGATCTGAGTGACTTTCCCAGGAAAACCCTCATGTGCCCGGCAAGGCAGGTAAGCCCCAAGGAGGGAGTGGGGAAAGGAGGACTCCTGTCTGCTGCCAGCCCACAGAGGCACCCATGCAGTCACCAGGCAAGGCAAGTGCTGCCCCACATGCCAAGAGATGGGGGGGACCACCTGCTCACCTTCCCTTCTCCAGGTGACCTACAGCAACACGCCAGAGTGCCTGACACCAGCATGTACCCTCCCTGCACCAGCCTGCACAGCTGGCGAGCACCTTGTTCTCTCCTTCCCAGGCAACATGAGCCCACACAGGCCAAACTGGAGTGAAAACATCCCACGGGTGCCTCCTGAGCTGGCTGGGGCCAGGTGGTCCTACATCCCTCTCATGCTTGCAGACAGACAAGCAAGGAAATGCTTGACCAAAGACAGTTCTCTCACTGCCACAGCCAACACCAAAGCCATCTCTGACGGCATCCCCAAAGGACACCAGCTCATGTCACTGCACTCAGAAGTGCCTGGGCACTGTCCCCCAGCTCCAGCCCCTCAGGGGAGCACTCACCTCCGCAAGAGCAGCTTGGGGTGGTTCTTGCTCTCCAAGTTCTTCTCAATCAGGTCGGAGAGGAGCTGTTTCAGCACCCCTGTGGCATACTCCATCTCGCCCTGCAGCGCTGTCATGATGAGCGAGGCCACGTTGCCACGGTCCCGCATGGAGAAGCTCCGCTGGGCCTCCAGAGTGCGGATGAAGGTCAGCAAGAAGTGCTTCTTGTTCAGGAGCTGACCAAAGAGGGTCAAGGACTTCTCCACATTGGCCTGGACCTGCAAGGATAGAGCAAAGCTGAGAGACAGGCATGATGGGGAGGCTGACGAGAAGGTGGCTGGACTGAACCATCCTGAATTCACCCTCAATCCCACAAGAAGAAATGATGAAAAAGGGTCAAGAAGCAGCTGGACTTGGTCTCTCCCTACTACCATGCTTCCCCTTTGGTAATCAGTCTCAGTTCCCCCAGAAGTGTTATCTAGTTTGTAAAATCCCAGCATCAGATTAACACACTCTCAGGGCATCAATGTATATATATGTCTATATAGACACACCATTCCATACAAAGACTCTCTCCCACTTGTATGCAGACACATAAACACATTTCCCTCCCATAAACAAACACTCCTTCTCTCCCAAGCACACATACAAATTATAATTTTCAATTTCAGCTAACAAGCAGCTCAATTCCCGCCCAAGTCACTGCAACATGTGCTTTGGGTATTACACAGAAAGCAAATAAAGCCACAACCCTGAGCTCCACCAGCAGCAAACCCACCTGGTTTGGGGGGATGGATTTCAGATAGGGAAATAATAGCAGAAATCTGGCTCTGTCCCACTGCAGACACACCCTGAAACAGTTCCTTTACTCATGAGACATTTGAAGGTGTATTTCTGGCCATACTTGGCCACGTAGAACCCAGCAGGGATTGGGCTGGGATACTTTCACACCTGCATTGCCATCAGCAGCCCATCTCTGGCCAGCCCTGACCACATTCGTTACCAGAAATGAATATTTTTACAATACTCCGTTTTCCCATTAGACAAGATAGTTTCCTCTGAATAAAAGCCTTCCTGTGGTAAAATATCCATTTTTCTTTAATTCCGCCCCTTGTCTTCCTGACTGGGGGAATGAGCATAAAATTTTGCTTCTTGTCGGTATTTGGAGATAAAACAACACTTTTCATTTCAAAACACCAACTCAAAATGAAGAACAGAGTTTTGACACATCAAATCATTTCACTTCAATCAAAACTTTGGATTGGTGCTCTTCAGTTCAGTGAAATTCCTCGCAGTTGTAACTTCCCTCTCTAAAACACTTTTTCCTGCTGGACAAAAACCCTGTTTCCCACCAAGTTCTTGTCAATTCTAAGCCCCCATGTTCAACTTGCTGATCATTAGCAGAAATAAATAAATGAACAATACTGAATTAAATATTTAATCAGGCTTAAATTCTCACAAAGCAACCAGCCTGCCCCTAAACCCTGCAGAGGAAGGGAGCTGGTACCGGTGCTCACTGTGGATTAGCGTGTGCGTGAGCAAGCACCGCTTCCTTCCGTCACTTGCAACAGCTAATGTTACACTCTGAGTAAAGAGACAAATAAAAGCAAACCTGATTAAATTAGATGAAGCTTACACAACTGTAGTTGCTTTATTTAATCTCTTTTGGGGATTTTTTTTCCCCCTTCGCAAATTTAACCCCTTGCTTCCCAGGCCAGGCAGAGCTGGTGTGCTCTCAAGCAGGATGTTTTGAGTTAGGAGCTGGAAGTGGACAAAGTCCACCCAGCCTGACACAGCAAATGCAAAATTCCTCCTCTGATACCCTTCTTGATACCCTTTCCACTTTCCCTCTTTAGGGAAAATCTTTAAGAACAAGAGCAGAGGTGAGAGGAGAGCCAGGCATCTGCACAGACAGGAAGGACTGTGCCCCAGGGAGATCTACACGCCTGCTTTGGTTCTGAGCATCCGGAAACCTGAGCTGCAAGGGGAAATCCATGGAAACAGGGTCCCCACCACCCTCCAGAGCTGGGATTAGGGACTGGGGAAACAGAGCAGGCCGAAGGCCAGGGCCCATGCCGTAGCCATGCTGGTGTACAACACCAGCACGTGCACTTGCAGTTGGTAAGAGCTTGTTGTGTTGTAATTAGTGACCATGCATCTTGCACCAGGGCCAATTACTTCTCCTAAATACATTGTGAAGCCCACGTCGACATTAATTACTGTGCTGGGTCAGCAGTGAGGGGAAGCGAAGGTCACCCCCCTCCTTCCTCTAACCAAGAGTGGCCTCAGCAGCCCAGCACATGAGAAGCAATTGCTGTGCAATTGCATGCACTAAATTATACAGAGGTGCGGAGGCCAGGAGAGGAGAAGGAGCTGGTTTGGGGAGCAGAGGAAGGATGCCAAGAATGGGTTCTGCACGAGGAAATGGAGCCAAGCAAGCAGGCGATGTCAGACAACCCTGCTAAAAACGAGCGACCGGTCAGGCATCAAACAAACCCAATTGAATAAAGCAAGTGCTGTAGAAAATGACAGCAGCAATGATATTAATATAAATATTGATATTAATGTCAGAGAGCGCAGTAACCATTTGGCAGCCGGTCCACATCCGTGCCAGCTGCCACGCGGAAAGATGCACCGCACCGGGCCAGCATCCAACCAAAGCATCTCTCCAGCCCTGGGGCACAGGGACTCATGCAGGGGACTGTGCAGAGGCACATCCCCAATGTGAAACACTACAGAGACAGACAGACAGACCCACACCTCCATCTCCTTCAGCACGGGGTGGTCTTCTATCCCCGGGAAGAGAACACGCATGGCGTAGGTGCGGTAATCCAGAAAGGGGATGCCAGCCCCATCCAGGTCGTTGGTCAGCTCGTTGATGTCTGTCTGCAGCTCAGCAAAGGCTGGGGTGAGAAAAGCAGAATTAAACAACACATCCTGGAGTCTCAGCACGCAGCATTGGCACTCAGCCCCTCACCACACCCCCAGCACCCCACGGGTGGACCCCCCCAAGGTGTGAATATTCTCAGCATTCCTCTTCCTGGCAGGCTGTGATTGCTGTCCCCATCTCACAGATGGAGAAATTGAGCTGCAGAGTGTGGGGATGACATTCCCAGAATAAATCAAGTGGCAGATTTGGGAACAGAACTGCCAGGTCCCAGGGGGCTCAAATCCCCCCCTGCCCAGCACTTGCAGACTCCCAGGGATGGTGGGGGAAGGGGGGAACAGCAAGGCTTGAACAAAAACAGAGCTTCTTGGGGAAAACATTAGCCTAAATCACAAGATTGTCCTCATTTCTTTTTGACCTAAATACTACTTGAGAGAAGAGCTTGAACACACCCACCCCGGAACCTCCCGATCCCAGCAGAGGCAGCTGTGACTCCAGGGGGAACGTGATCCAGGGGGGTCCTGAACCTTTAATTGCACCTACAGGGAAAAGCTGATAGGAGAAGAGTCCTGGAGATGCACCAGGGAAGAGGGTTGGGGTGGGGGTAGAAAACCCTCAGAAAAATCAAATTAACAGTACTTTAAAGGGAGCTGAAAGCCAGGCAGAGGACTGCAGGCTCGTCAGCCTGATGAGAAAAAACAAACCGTCAGCTTGAAAGGCGTGCTATCTTATCTGTAACTAGCGGGACTAGAAAAGAGAAAAGGCAGGGAAGAGATTGTGCCTTTTAATTAAAAGCAGATCCTTTTATCTGCCAGCTGTGGAAGACAAGACACCATCCCCTCTACCAGCTCCCTCCCCTCTCCCTGTCACCAGTGCCATCCGCAGGCATGTGAAGGGATGGGGACTTGGGGGAGCAAAGGGTTTGTCTTTCTTTCCCCTTTTTATTATCTTGTTTTCGGTGCCTGCTTCATTCGGAGCATCCAGGCTGGTTGTGGCTGTGGCTGGCAGGGTCGGGGCCTCTGGAGCCAGCTCAGGGGGATAATGGGCAATTAGGTTTTATCAGCAGTATCATACAAGGAATTCTGTCCAATTTCACAGCATCTGTCTGTCACATAATGAGAGATCCACTGCCCACTCACAGGAAGCCTTTGCTACCCTCCTTGCTCTGTTTTCTCCCACTTGGAGAAATGGAAAATAACTTCTTAACTGGAAAAATCCTCAAATCCCCCCTAAAATGAGTTCACTTCCACTAACAAAGCAGCTTTTCTCATTTCCATTCCCTCTCTGAAAGGCAGCAGGGAAAGGGTAGGAGCACACTAAGCCTTGGAGCAGTAAGAAACCCCCCAAGACCCCCATACTGATGGCACAGGAATCTCTCACCCTCTTTGCACTCCAGGGCCACCCGGGACTCCAGGTTGTCCATCTGCAGCTGGAGGCGTTTCAGGGTCCGGTCAGCATCCCGGGACTTGCGCTTGTAGGCGATGAGAACGATGATGATGATGAGGAGGAGCAGGCCACCGCCGCCACCGATGCCAATGATGGCGGGCAGGGTGAGCAGGCTGTCTGAGTAGATCTGCAGCGTCCCCGGGGAGAACTCGAACCCTCCAGCCTTGATCTGCACCACGGTGGGGGAAAAAATGGACCTGCTGTCAGGGAATATGTGCCACAGGTATCCCTCCCTGCTGTGCCCACCATGCTGGAAACTGGGGCATGACTCCCAGCCCATGGCACAAAGGAGGTGGAAAAATGCAGGCATGGCAGGGGCAGGGCCGGAGCAGCGCGAGGCACTTTAAAGGCACGCAGCACACATGCTGGCAGTGCACGTGGAGCAGGCAGAGAGTTTGATGTCTCATTCAGACAACATTACAGTAACAGACGGGATGTAAAGCGAGTTCCCCCACAGATGGGGAGCTTGGGGAGGACTGTGCTGGGTCCCTTTTAACACGGCAGAGTCCTGGAGTGTGAGCACTGCTGCACTACAACCCCACAAACAAAGGAGCCTGCCTTACAGCGTGTGCCAGCACTGCAGGGGAGAGGTGGGAATCCCCCCTGCCTTGCACCCAGAGACAGCCAGGGCACAGGAACACCAAGCTGAGTGTGCAGGGGGGGTGACAATGTATTTGGTCCTACCAAACATGTAATTAGGAAGAGAGATGCCTAGGGAGCAGGAAGATGACTCCTGAGGATGCTCCTGCACATACACCTACTATCTGGTCCTTATTCAAGGATGAGCACACAGCAGGGTAAAAGATGCTGGGATAAAGACTGAAATTCTGAGACACAGGAGACACGAGGAGCCGAGGCACCAGTGTCAGCACTTACTGTGACTTTGTGTTGGCCAGTGAGGTTGGGGGACTCGCAGAGGAGCTGTGTCTCGGAGACCGTGAGGGTGCAGGGAGTGTCTCCGATCAGCACCGTGTAGTTGAGGCGGGAGTTACCAGCGGCCGGCGGGAGCAGGTTCCTGCCCTTTGAGGGAACAAGGAATGAGACTGTCAGTTCTCATGCAATGGAGAATGTTTAAAAAAACCTAACACACGGCAAAATCTTTGCTCCAGGAGAGAAAAAAGGCCACCTCCACAGAGGGACATGTCCCTACTTCTGCTCCCAGGTGCAGACTCTTTACCTTGAGGATGAGGGGAGAGCTGGGCTTCAGCTCCAGCATCCCTGTGGGGCTGAGTGGCTCAAAGACAGGGTCTGGGTAGTAGACGAAATTGGTGGTGTTGATGATCAGCAGGGCCTGGACATTATCCATGACAAAGCCAATCTCATCCGGGCGGTCGCCGAGCTCCGGAGGGCTCCGCACGGGGTTGTCAATGGAGGGAGCGTAGCACACCATGGTGGTGTCATTGTAGACGGTGCAGTTCTGCAGGAGGCACGGAACGAGGTCAGACCCACTCCCAACAAGGTGGTCAGGGTCAGACCCCACAAGAATCCCTTGCAAGCAGCATCTCTGGACACAGGGTTTAGAGTTGGAATCTCCTGTTCTGTTCTATCAACAGGCATCACATCCCACCCCAGGGCAGAGACAGACTCCTGTCTGAAATGGATGTGCAAGGGGCGGCAGGCGAGATGTCACTGGTGATGGCCTCAATATCATACAGATGTCCCACGAACCTCCTACCAGTTTTGAACAATGAGATCTCAACCCTCTCTGGACAGCACCTGGCTGGAGGGTCTGCAGAGAGATCGGTGCCTGTCTTTGGGGCAGCGGCCCCCGGACTTCAGCCTCTCCACACCATCACACCTGAAGGGCAAAGGATGCACCTTCTGCCCTGCATTGCACACAGCATCCCTCCTTCTTGTGCTCTGCCCCCAGCCCCAGCCAGCACCACTTACATTCTCCCTTTCAGAGCTGCAGTACTTGGCCCGGATCCTGGGCTCTTTGATGGTGGCCAAGTTGGTGCCAGTCACAGTCAGCAATGTCCCACCACTAGAGACATGGAGACTATGGGTTAGGAAAGGAAGCTTGGCACTGGATCCCCAGTGCCAGGAAGGAAGCAGCCATCATCTCCACCCAGATGCCCATCTGCCCCAGCCTGGGTGAGCCACCATGCCCCAAGGATGTCTTATCCCACCCATTTGTTGCATGGCTGGCAGGACCTGGCATGCACCAATGTCAAATCATTTCAGCTGACCCAAGGGCCAACTAGAGATATAAAACCTGGTAATAAACACTGACATCCCACCCTGTGTGCAGGTTTAGGGTCTGAAGATGGCTCCCAAGCTAAAGACTTGAATGAACTAAGCATTCACAACAGGAAAGCATCTCAAAAAGTACAAGCTCCTCTCTGCCACCCTCTCTCCACCACAGAGGCAGCGGGTGACAGGACAGGCTGAACTCTGCCGGGTTTTCTCCATGGCTTGGTGTTGAAAGCCCTGTGGTCCTGGAGACCTCAGCCATGCCTCTGGGGAGCTCGCTCCTCATCAACAGCCTGGGGAAGGTTTCCCTTGGCATTTGCTCTTAATGGATTCCTTCGCCTCCTCTCCAGCCAATTCAAACCTTTTAGAAAAATATGTAAACATTTCAAAAAATCCCCCGATGGGAAATATTTTAATTTTATTTGCCGCTGCCAAATGTCAAGCTGAAATTAAGCAGATCCAAAGCACTCTCTGCTCTTGCCCCCTGCCAGGCTGAGCACTGTAGGCCAGGAGTTAGAAGGGCCCTGGTGCCAAGCCATTGCTCACACTCCTCTTGCCACATCTCTGGAGTGCAGCCTGGCAGCTATCACAGCACTGAGATGTGCCCATCAGGAGCAGGAAATCCATGTGGGAAACAGTCCCCTATGCATCCCACGAGCTGCTTGCGATTCACCTGTTGATGCTCCATTCAGGATCAATCTTCTGGATGGTGGGGTCCTCTGTGTAGTTGTACTTCACCTCTGGGTTGCTCAGCTCTGCCCGGTTGATGTTGATGAGGATGGGGGAGCCGCCGGGGGTGTGCCCTGGGGGGGTCCTGCACCGGATCTCGCGAGCGCTTCTCCTGGGGCAGAAATGCACAACATGTCAGTGCCTGGGCAGGAGGGAGCCCAGGGCAGCCAGGGGCCCCCTGCCCCAGCCCCTCTCCTCTTCTGAAACAGCTGGGGGGGGGGGGGGGGGTGTGAAGAGAGAAAGGAGGAAAAAAAAAGAAAAAACAAAAATCCAAGAAATGAAACAAAAGGCAGCCGGGAAAGACTGAGCAGCTCCTGAGCGTTCCCATCGTGCGGCGGCTGCAAACAGCAGCGATTAGGGCTGATAACCAGTAATTACCGCAGGAAAATATTTAAAGAGCCGCTCCATTATCATCCCTAATCTAAAAATTATCCACTTCATGCCTCAGGGCTTTGTGCTTTTAGAGAAAAATCTCTGTTCTTAGGGCTCTTCCTGCAGCCTCTGACACACAGAGGTTTCAAGAGGAGACACCTTTGGCTACCCTGGGGGTATGGCTCCCGTGGTCCCTCCTGGCTTCCTTCCTTCTGGCTGCTGCTCTGTCTGGGGGTCCCAGTGCCTTTGAAGGGGCCTGTTGCCCATCCTCCACCACCCTCTGTGCCCCTCACCATGAAAAAGCACAGGGCCGTCCCCCGATGGTCACGGAGACGTTGCTGCCGGCATTGAGGTGGGTGCCTTCGATGGCAATCCAGGTGCCACCAGAGAGAGGACCCCGGGCTGGGACAACACGGGAGAAAGTGGGTGTCTGTCAAAGGAAAAGAGCATCCCTGGAGTCAGACAGGCTGGGAACCGAAACCCACATCCCCAGGCAGCTTCAACCGGGTGACCAGGCCACAGAGGAGAGGGACCTGTGGGACAGCAGCCCAGCACAGTACTAAGGCCTGGCAGTGCCAGAAGGACAGTGGGGAGGCAGAGCAGAGGCAGCCTTGGAGAAATTCAATCATCATGACTCAATGACTGACCAGAGAATCCCTGCCTGCCCTGCACGAAAATGACGGCAAATTTTCCAACTCAGCCAGAAAACCACCCAAAACCACCCAGCATCACCTCCCTCTCAAGGTGACAGACCCTTCCCCAGCACAGGGCTTACCACAAAGGTGAAGGTCTTGGGGGATATGGCCCGGTAGCTGGGCGTGCAGTCACGGATGCACACTTCCACCCGTGCCTCATGAACCTTGCTCAGGCTGGCATCTCCGATTTCACACACAATCCTAAAAGATGAAGGTAAGAAACTCAGTGTCCTGGCACCAAGACACTCCCTGTGCCAAGCAAAGGTCTCAGGTGCCAGCAGCTCCATGAGAAACAAAGGTGGTGGCAGTTGACACTGCCAGCCCTCAGAGAAGCTTCCCCAAAGCCTTTGGGCTTCTCCCAGAGCAACCATAACCAGCAGATAATTCCCTCCCAGTCCAGCCCAGTCAGCTCTACGTCTTTTGCAGCCGCGGGCAGCATTTGAACATCATCACTGCTGTCCCTGACCTACTGAGGTGACTTGGAGCACACCCACCCCTCGCCAGCACTTACTGCTCAGCGCTGATGTACTCGCTCTCAATGGGGATGCACACCACTTTGCCCACTCGGACACCCCAGCGAACATCTTCAAACTTCAGGCCCAAGTTCTCGCCAGTGATGGTCAGACGGGTCCCGCCTTGTCTAGGGCCGGTCTCAGGGAACAACTAGGAGAGAGCATGGCCTGTCACAAGGATGCAGAGCCACAGGGACACCTCACTCAGGCAGGCTGCAGCCCAGGCAGCTGCAGGGTGTGTGCTACAAGCAGCAAGGAGCAGACAGGTGATGAGAAATGCCAGCACATATGTAAGTTGCACACAGAGAGGGAAAGACCTCCCCAGTGACAGCTGTATCCACAAAATCCCCCCAGGAACAAGCCAGGAGATATGAGAGGTGTCCAAGTAGAGGGCTGGGATGTGGACACCCTGATGCAGACATAGCCATCTCCCAGGTGACAAGGACACGGAGTTGAAGGAGACAGGGCAGCATCAGCCATGGCTCCAGCTGAACCAGCAAGGAAGCACCTGGATGTGCCTGGCTTTTGGCCAGGTCCCAGATGCCCAGGGATGAGATTCCCATGTTCAAGATGTCCTCAAAGGAGAAAGCATCTCCACCACGTCTCTGCAGAGGGGAAATGGCAGGCAGGGGGGAAATGCTTTTCTCTTCACTGGCAAACCCTGTGCCAAGGCTGGCTGAGAAGGGAGGGGACCTCACCACAGCACCACGCCTCATTTACCAAGATGATGCCCAGTAAAGCAGACAGGTGTGGCCTGACAGACAGTGGCAGGATGAGGGATGAACAGAGGTGTGGGCTCTGTTCCAAGGTATGTGGGGACACTGCCTCCAACCAGGCAATTACAGGCAGTTTTACATCAGTGACTGCTAGCCCCGAGTGGGCCCAGGGATGCAGCTGGGTCCCCAGTGACACAAAGACACAGCAGGGGAAAAGGCAGCTGCAGGCAGCAGGAGAGGGAGAGAGGAATGCAGGCTGGGTCAGTCCAGGAAGATATCACACCCTGACCCAGGGGAAGGGATGGTTCTGTTGCAGGTGATGGCCTCCTCTGCTCTCCTGGCTGAGATCCCCTCTAGCACTGGCAGGCACCTCTGCCTACACTAAGCTCAGCTCCTGGACAGGCTCAAGCCTCAACCAAGCACGTGTAAGCTCTTTGCATTCTTGGCAAATCTGGGCAGCTGCAACCCTGGGGCCTGAGCCAGATGGATCCTCCTCCTCCTCCTCCTCCTCCTTGTGAAGGGCTCACTCCTGAACATCATCTCCACAGCAAGGAAAAGCAGACGAGCTGAGGGTGGGAAACATGCAGCAGCAGACACTGTCCACATCCCCAACCCTCATGGACTGCATGCAGCCAGGGGCTGTTTCTGCACAATCCCACTACAGCCATCACCACTGGGATTAACTTCTGCCCTCTGGATTCACATTGGGCTGGTCACCTTCAGCACACACAAACTCAGATGGGAGCACCCAGGCCCCTTGCACACCCGCATCCTGCAGGACATATCCCAGGCCAGCATCAGAGCTAGGACTGGTGCCTGAGCCCTGGTGACTGACCACGGCAGTCACAACTCACTATTTACACAGCAACAAAACCCTCTGGGGCTGTGGGGAACCACTGTTTGCCTAAACCTTGTTCAGCCCCTGCCCAAGTCTGGGATTGGAGCTCGTTCTAGCAGCTGCAGCCAGCACCAGGTTGGGTTTTCTCCTTAAATAAAGCTCAGGCGGGGCAGCTGGCAAGAAGCTGCTGTTTGTTTGGTGCTGCTAAATGAGTGTTAAAAGCTGCTCCGGGCATGTTCGATTCCTCCTCCACAGCAGCAAAGCTGACAAGGGCCACGCGTTCGGGGAGGAAGGAGCCCGGGAATGAAATGACATCGTTGGCCGCCCAGCACAGGGAGGTCACAGCTAAACAAGGTGTGTGGGAGGGGGGAGCTGCCGAGGACAGCAGTAGCTGCTCAACCCTCCCCTTTCCCCCCTCCACCTCCACACCCCTGGCCCCAACAAACACTGCTGCTTTTCTCCTAATTGGTTTCATAGGGTCCTTTTACATCAACAAGAGAACGGCTCCAGCGGGTACAAGCAGTTGGCTTGCTCCCAGCTCCAGTGGCCAAAGCATGGCCAGAAAGCGCTGAGGCCAAGGGGTACCCCCTTCCCAAGGGAAAGGGTGTCACGCTGAGGGTCATAGCAAGCACTAGGTGAGACACCACAGAGGTTTGGAAAGGACTTGTCCCCACCACTGAAAAATGGGTAAGTGATTCCTCACTCCAAGGGTGAAGAACTGTGGTCATCTCCCAGCCCAGCCCCACCACCCATGAAGACACCTGCACTCTAGTGGGCTGGGCAGGAAGCAGGCTCCAGCTCCCCATGAAACCACTGTAGGAGACCCCTCTCCCCCATCAGCCCATGCTGCCCTCTCTGCACTAGGCTTTTCCCTGGACCATTTGCAAGCCTGCCCACAGCCCAAATGCGGGACTGGGGGAGTGGGAGGCAGCAGGCAACAGGCAGGCTACAGGAAGAGCATCACACCAACAGCTCCTGCACATCCACACCAAATGCCACCTCCCAGGGCACTAATGCAGAGCAGAGCCAAGGTCAAGCCCACCTGCTAACAGATCTGTTCCTGCTGCACCTGCAATTACTGTAAAATTTCATAATGATTCAGGGCGGGAGAGCTGTTACCATCAGCTCTGGACCAACTGCTGTTACCAACGCCGGGCACCATCAGCTGCAGTGTGTGTGTAGATGCCTGCAGCCCTGGTCACCTGAACACAAGAGGACAAGGGCACAGCCTACAGCAAGGCCACCCTGGCCATGACCTGCCTCTGCATTCTCCACTCCCATCATCCCTAGGGGTCCAGATTTGGGCAGTTCAGCCTGAGCACGGTGGGAAGCTGACAGGGAGCCCCGCAGCTCTGCACACAACATCAGACCTCCATGTAGGGATGCAGGCTCTGAGGCTCGATCCCACTTCCCTGGGAATGAATCCCTTCCCTGCCAGCACTCCACCAGCCCCAGGCAACTCTGCAGGCAGTACTTCTTGCAGGCAGGGCTCTTTGCAGGCAGGGGCATGCCCAGCAGGGCTGTTCCCCCCTCTCCACATGGCTGCCACCCAGCACACTGCAGGGCCCATCCATGTGAGAGGCAGGCAGCACGCACTGGGAAAAGCCAAGACTCTCATTTCCAGCCTCCATCAGATAAGGCACTAAAACCCAAACAGATCAGATCCTGTGCTAAGACTCCAGTAATTAACACCATCGAGGCCTGGCCAGGCATGGGTAAGCAGAAGGTATCCAGCTGAAATACCCACCAGTCCTTCCTTGTGAACCTGGATCCCAGCCCAACAGGCATGCGAATATTAATATACACAATCTTATAAGCAAAGGTCATAAAAGCTGTCAGGGAAATGGGATGATGATGATGAACTACTGGCCCCAGTGCACATGGCAACACATGGAGGAGCAACTTAGAGCTTTCCTGGATCCCTCAGTCATGTGCAGGAGGGGTTGGAATTTTGGAAATGAGCCAGAAAGCCCATTGCATGGGGGTGGTAGAGAGAGGATTTTAGCCTTGGAAATGAAAGTGGTGACAAAAAACACTCAAGTACTAAACACTGAGTAGATCTGGCTGCTGTGAGCTGCCACTGGAGAGCCCCATCCACATCCCCATCCCCCATCAGAGTCCCTCGGCACGGGGCATCACCACCCGCCCGTCCCCACATACCTTGGTGATCTTGGGGTCGGTGCAGCGGCTGTTGCCGCTGCTGGCGTGCATCCAGCTGCTCTCGTAGGCCAGGCAGTGCTGGCGCAGGGAGCAGCGCCGCTCCGACACGCACCAGCCACACTCGAAGCGCGGGTCGGCCTTGAGGCACAGCCCGCAGCTCTCCCGCAGCGCCGAGCACTTGTACAGGTGGGCTGCAATGGCAGGAGCAGGGCAGGGTTAGCATGGGCTCCCCAACCCATGGGCAAAGGTTCTGGGGGAAAAAGGCACCTGCTCTTGCCCCTCCCACCAACTCCCAATGGGACAAACCCCCACAGGCAGGAGGCAGCAGCAGCCTGGACTCAACGCCAAAGGTGTCTACCAAAGCTTCTTGGAAAATGCCTCTTATTTAGAAACCCATCAAAGCACTCGTGCAAGCTATGGTCAGAGCCAGGGTGGGCTGGAGGCTGAGGGGGCACTGAGCCAGGTCCTGTCCCATCCCTCACTCACCCTGGATGTTCTGGGGGTTGTCAATGACAAAGTTCCCATTCCAGACCACAGACAAGTTGACGGGCAGGTCACTGATGTCATTCCCTTCGTAGAAATACTGCAGGAGGAAACAGAAAGGAGGCAGAGCCGGTTAATTGTTGAGGCAAGATGTCCTGGTGAGGGGCATAGAAAGACATACAATCCTGTTACATGGATGTCTCCCATCAGCCCAGAGGAGAGGGATGGGGTCCTGGCTGGGACTTGCTGGCTAGGAACAAACAGGTCTGACAGCCACTCATCAAAGTATCGGTCACAGCACATGAAACCAGTGGGCTGGACTGACAAAAAAAGATAAAGCAGCAAAACAGAGGGTTTCTAAATAGACCCAAAACCCATCAGCTCAAAGGTCTGAAGCTGCTGCTGCTGGAAGAGGAAGAAACAGATGGTGCCTCTGCAGCACAGATGTACTTCTCCCCACAAGGCTCCCAAGCCCGTCTCCATGCCCTCCCCACTCCAGGGGTGCTCAGTTGAATATTTGGGATTATGGTCATCACTGGTGAAGCTGGGGGAGGACAGGCTGGGTACATCACAGGAGTGGATTCAGTAGAGTCACCCTTGACAGCCAGTGGGGGGATGTCCCTCGCAGTCCCCTCCAGCCCCATCGCCCATAACAAAATGACATAAAGCTGTGGCCACATGGCTGTGGGTGGAACAGAGCCAAGGACCACTCCAGTGCCACAGCAACCTTCAGATCTCAGGAGAGAGCACTCCTCCTCTCCAAACCACACCCCCAGTTGCCCCACTCCCGGCTCCACACCATGCTCAGACATTGGCTACACTCCATTTCAGGACTGGCACCACCACCCTGAGCTCCCATGTAGGGCGGTGACACCAGGGAATCCTACCCCCTCAGCTTTAGGGCACCCAAAACTCAGGTCCTAGGACCTGCTGCTGTCCAGACACATCCACCTCCATTTCTCCTTCCAGCCTGGCCAGCTTCTTCTCCCCACCCAGACCCCTCACCCCTGCCTCAACACCTGAGTCCCAGCCCCAGCAGCACCATCAATATTCCCTGCAAAGCCGCTGCATGCAGACAGAGAG
The DNA here is from genome assembly GCF_009650955.1 of Corvus moneduloides. Lineage (NCBI taxonomy): Eukaryota > Metazoa > Chordata > Aves > Passeriformes > Corvidae > Corvus > Corvus moneduloides. The sequence goes on from NC_045486.1 coordinate 11,831,810, forward strand.
GTTTAATCGATACGGAGGCAGGAAGGCAGTTGGAACCATCCCTGACAGCTAATGACCTCCTTCGGCAAGAGATTCCCCGCTCCTCGCCTGAGAAAATGACAGGCGTGTCAGGAGAGATTAAATGAATGATTCATGGGTTGCTGGAGTTTGTTAGAGAGCAGTGGACGCACCAGCAGCCATTCACCGGCAGTGGCCACAGCCAGTCCCAGCACCACCTTCCACAGCCCCAGGCTGTACCAGGAAGAGGTGGCCTCAGCACCTCCTCCAGCACTGCCCCAGCTGCTGCCCCACATAGGACCCTCTGCAGTGGGTCTGTTCTACTTGACCCCCGCACGGGGTACAGGGGTGTGACCCACGAAGGAAGCCAGCCATGCCCAGAAGAACAACATTTGGGTCCTTCTCGCCTGACCATCAAAGCTGGTCCCTTCTGCGCTGAGTCTCTCCCAGCCTGGCAGCACCACCAGTCCAGCATCAAACACGGCACCAAAATGGGGCACACGCCCAGTGTGAGACCTGGCTACAGCAGCACACCCCTCGCTCAGCCCCACAGGGTGCCAGTGAGAGCCAAGCCTGGTCCTCCACTACAGCTTGTGGTTAGTGATCCTCTGTCCACCCAAACGCAGGGTGGAAGACCCCAAAATGCAGCCCTCCCCAGGGAGGAAGGCTGCTGCTGGTCAGCCGTACACAGCAGCTGTCAGGCACATCCAGCTGCAAACCCAACAGCTTCAGCACCATCTCGTCTCTGCAGGTAGAGCCCCAGCACCCCCCAGCACAGCCCCCAGACATGGCACCTCTTGTCATGTTTGCCCAGATGACCTTCACCACATCTCCACCATGCACCATCTACCACCAGAGCCTCTCAGCAGCATTCCTGTCATCAGGCTTGGGAAGATGAAGCCAGAACCTGGCTAGGAGTCCAGATCTGTTCACCTTGCCCTATCCTACTCCCACCCAAGCACATCCTCAACAGAACCACAATGAGGAGCTGGCCGGACCCTTAGCAGTGAACAGAGACCATTCCCTGGCAGCAGGAGGGAGCACATGCTGGGGAGGGTGGTGGCAGCGCCGGAGCAGAATTTAGCTGTGACGAGCCACGTGGCAGCGTAAGTGAAATTGGCATTTTCAATTTGTACTCTGACATGTCTCATTTGGGGCCCTGGCATCTCGGGAAGGCATCCAGCCTGCAGCTGTCCAAAACACTTATTTGCATCTCTCTGCCCCGGCTACTTTTGGAAATTAGTTCTTCTGGGAGGTGGGTTGGAGGAAGAAGAATAGGGGAAGAAGGAGGGAGAATATTAACCCCTCATGCACCGGTTCCGAGACAGCAAGAGACCAATTGCACAAGAGACTGCCTCCCTCTGAGAAAGGACATGGTGCTGAGGATGCTGACTTTGCTGTGACAGGGAGCTGCAGCGGACAGCAGGGAGCAGCGGGAGCACAGGACTGTGTGAAGGGAAGTGGCAGAGCAGGAGTCGTTGCCTCAGCTGGTGTTCAAAGTGTGGGATCACCAAGGGAACATGGATATCAATGAAAAATGTGTCCTTGGCATCTGCGTGTCTGTCAGCAGCCTCTCACCTGCCCTGCAGAGACAGCAGTGGGTCTGTGTCTTGGATGCTGTTCCTGGTCCCTGAAGGATGCTGGAGCTGGAGTCAGGACTTGGCTGTGCACGGGCAGGAGCTGCAGCTGCAGGGGCTCTGGGCTTGGCTTCCCTGGACTTGGAGATCCATCAGATCCCTCTCTAATTTCCAAAGCATCTTGTATTTTCAAAGGTGTTTCCAAAAGGCCTACTCACAGCTGCTCTTGCCATAGTGTAAGCACAAAAATGGCCTCTCCACCCACAGGCACAGCCACAGCCAGGAAGGCGGCAGCATCCAAGTAAAGCAGCAACCACCTTCCTGAAGGCCCCACAACTGGTGGGGATCAGGCAGGGTGTGCTTACCAATCTGTCCATCCTATGGGACCCAAAAAAGAGCTCACAGACAGGTCCCATCACATTGTCTCCTCCCTGCTCGGAGCTAACATGGTGTTAAAAATCCAGTAAACACTTAACTGTTACTAACTTCCCAGTTAATCAATCTCTGTGGCTGGCAGCAGACTGGGATGAGCAGCAGGAGAGTAGGCCAGGATGGGTGTGAGTGGGGGGATGCACCTACCCAGGCAGTCCTGCTATCAGACCATCTTGCACTCTACAAAGGTGCCCAGGACCCCCAGCTGTGCCAAAGGATGATTTGGTTTGGCAGCTGCTATGAGGACAAGCTGTGGGAAAGGGAAGTTTGCTCTGGGAGCAAAAAACGACAGGCACAGCCTGAGAGCGAACTAACGGCACCCAAAGTGATGTGTTCTAATGCAGCACAGCCCACAGAAGGGGATGGGAGAAAAGATGTCATCAAGTGAGTCAGCAACCGAGATGAGAACTGCCTGGCTCCTTACCTAACCCAGCCAGCCTCCCTGTACCTCCATCAAGAGCTTACAACACGAATGTGGAGGACAGAGGATGTTTCATCCCCACCCACCTGGATACTGGTCTTCCCAGCAAGGTCTCCTTCTGCAGAGATGCAGCTCAGGCAAGAGAACTCCTCACTAAGCCTTTCTCAAGGCCCTTTACCCAAAACTTACCTCAGGCATCTTCCCAAGTAGCAACCACCAACCTCATGTTCTTCTCACATCTCCAGTTGTCACATCCACTCTGCCCCCCTGTGGGGAATGCCACCAGCCCTGCACATGACAAGGGCTGTAGCTGTCACCTGCCCTGAAAGTCCCACTTTTGATTCTAGGAAGCCCACTGCTCACCCACCCACCAGCTAGCAGCAACGGGCACTGAGAGCTACCCAGCTTCCCTTGGGATGAGAGATTCGGCACTCTGAGAAGGTGCCTGCAGGGAGCCACACGGGGGACACAGCTGCAGCTAGCAGGAAACACCCCAAATCTGTGGGCAGATTGCACTGAGATGCACTTTGGAATGCTCCTACAAATGCCATGCCAACTAGACAAGGCCCTAGCCCTTCTCAGCCCAGAGGAGCAGGGCAGCCCCACAGCCATCAACATCCCTTACCACAGGGCATTCTTCCCACTCTAGCCACAACCTGCCCAGCCCATCCCTGGGGAAGGCAGCAGAGGGGCTGCTCCTCTGTAAGCAAACCCACACATCCAAATTTCCTGTGCAACCCCCCTCACTCCCACATGCACCATCCCCCTGGGCTGCATTTCTGGAGGAGCGCTTGGGCTGCAGCTGTGTCCTATTTTTCTGTAGTTGATGACCTCAACTCCTTCCCCGCGCTACGGGGACGGCAGTAATGTACATCGCGTCTCGCCAGGGCTCAACTGCAATTCATCATTATTTTATCTGCTGGAATTTAATTGGATCCTATCAAACTCTCCTGATACTCCCTTTTCACTTTAAACACTGCTGCAGGAAAGATAAATGTAGGCACCGCTAGGATGGAGAGCGCGGCTTTGCTGGCGGACGGAGCTGGGGCTGTGGGCTCCAATCCTGCTTCCCTCTCCATGGCTGGTTAATTAGAGATACATATACTGGAGGTGTGCAGTGCTCAGAACAGGGCATGTGTGTATGATTTATGTTGCTCTATAAATATACCCTGGGCCGAGTAAAATACCGCACAACAGCACAACTTGACGGTAACGCTCAGCCTCTCATTCTGGATCTCCTCCTTTTCTCCCCCATCACACACAAGCTTCTTCACCTGGATTCCTCTTGCCTCAAATCCAGCAGGGTGTGAGAACCTGATACCCTGGGAATATGTCAGAGCAACACCCAGGTTCTGCAGCAACAAAAAAATACCCAGAAAACTTGAATCTGACAGGTCTTACTTCACTCCCCAGCATCCACACTTGGGGCCGGGCTTCAGCATCCACACTAGGGTACCACACGTGCCCACCCTGCCAGCCCAGCTTGCTCTGCACCCACATCACTTTGTCCCAGCAATAATACTCACTCCAGGGTGAACATCCCAACGTGAGTCTGGCCAGAGGGCAGGAGCCTCCACAGCCACAGCAGAAACAGTGGGCAAGGTGGGCTCTCCATACCAGGGGTACTGGTGAGAAAGGAGCCAAAAGGGAGCCAGGGAGGTGACACAGCTGCTCCTCACCACGTAGGACTTTGGTTAAAAGGAAAGGGAAATAACTGAGGCATGAGGCTTAATTTAAAGTGCTGAGACAACAAGCTCATGAAAACGAGATCAGGGGTTCTTCCTATTTATACATTTAAAGGGAAAGAGCAGCTCTGGGGCTATTTCAGCCTTAAGAGGAACATTTTACAGAGAAAAAGCCAAACCCTTGACAGCGAGAAACACCTGTAGTCATTTTGCAAAGGCCAGGACTAAATCAGATCAAGTCCAAGGTTACAAGCGTTAGCGCAGATTTGGGACTGTGGCGCTTTTCAACAGCAAAACTGTTTCATTTTTGCAGAATCAGGAGGATGAGCCCTGTTGAGGGATGTCAGAGGGGAAAGAACAGGCAAAGGCAGGGATATTTGGAAAATGAATCTCAGTGGCATCAACCTTATGCATTAAGACACGTGACCATTTCTCCATCCTCTGCTGCAAAAAGCAAGCCTGGAAAAGTCTGCCTCCAGAAGATTAAAAGCAATGAATTGGCAAAAAAATAGTTTATTGGCAAAGATCTTCATTTTCTTAGTTAGGCTTGTCTTTCCTTTTTGCATCTTTACAATACATGTGGAAAACCATTAGGGTGGCTTTCTTTTTGAAGAGCAGAAGAGACCAAAGTGAGGAGGCAAAAAAGGTTCTTTTGGCTTTGTTTATGCCCTGGGATGCTGGGGAATACCAGAGCTGGTCTCCCTTGAGGTTGCCAAAGATCTATTGGGTGTTTCAAACGATGTTTATAGTCAACACTCAGACCTTAATGAATGGATTGCTGAATATTTAACCAAGATGTCCTTTCTTCAAAGTGCTAACAAGTCATTGGAGTTTGACAAGCACTAAAACAAAAGACAAAGAGTTTTAAGGGCCTTGACTTATTATCCCTTTCATTCACCAGTGATTCAGGAAAGCATCCCTAATTCCACAGAGTATTTAACCTCTTGTTTAGATCCCACTGAACTCCTGGAAACAATGTGTGCTTAAATGCCTTTTGGCATCCATCCTTCACTTGCTGGCTGGGAAGATGTCATCCTTTTCCTATATCTCTACTCGCCAGTGTTCACCACACCAAAATCCTAACTCAAAGGATGAAGTGCAATGGAAGAAGCCACTGGGCCATGGCTGGGAGAGCCTGAAGCACTATCAAGCAGCCAGATGGACTGCAAAAAGGCACGAAGGAGACAAACACCACACAAGTGTGAATCTGAATCCCCCACACCATAATGCAGCCTGGCTCAATGCCCTCAAATGTTAAAGCAGGCAAGTAGACCCTGAAAGCAAAGCGGCTTCTTTCAAGTCAAAACTCTCCTTTTCTCTTTGTGAAGCCACCCTGCACCCGAAAGCCACATCTGCTGCTCCAGACTGCAGCCCCATGGAGCTGCTGCTACCTGCTCCCCATGCACCTCACAACACCTCATACATGCTCTTCTGACAATTTGTGCTGTTTTCACGGCATCCCTGACAATTTCCAGGGCAAACATCCACCACTGTCAGCCCAGGATAAAGCGCTCGTTCCAGCTCTCCTATCCCTTTGGAGAAGAGCTGCAGAGGCCATGCAGCTCATGACACCAATCCTGGCAGCCACAGCATCCCTTGGGAAACACAAGGCATTCGTTCTGCTTTAAAATCTCCCTCCTTGACAAATTTAAACTCACTGAGGAGAAATGAGCCCACATCGTTCAGAGCCTCTCTGCAAGCTCCATCTCTGTTATGTAAAGGCTCCCCTCTGATGCAGGCACCTCTCCTCAACACCCCACAGGAGCCATCAGGCTGCTGCTGTGAGCACTGCGCAGCCACAGCACTTCCCTACAGGGAGCATCCTGCAGCACACATATCCCAAACTGCTTTGGAATAACCTCAACCAAACCCCACACTACAGAACTGGGCAGGAGGCAGCTGCCAGCTCCAGGCAGAGGAGACCTGGCAGGAGACTGGACTGGCTGCACAGCATCTCCCCAGGACTGCTGCCCAGGGCAGGAGGCAATGACTCAGGATGCTCCTTCTGTCCAAAGGCTCTGCAGCCCTGGGATCACTGGAGGAAGGAGGGAGCCAGTGCTCATCTTAAATGGCCTCTAAATGTCACTTCTGCCACCAAAGGGAGCAGGGATCGGCGCTGGTGTTAGGCTGCAAATGAGCTTTCACAGTATGAGAGATGAAAAACAAATTTTAAAAGGATTAAATGGGAGAGCAAAGAGAGGGGCTGGCTCCATTCAGATGAGGACAGGTCAGTGCAGAGCACAGTGGGCAGCTGAGGAGCTGGGCAACAGCAGCTCCCGGTGGGGCCATCAGCACCCAGAGTGGCTTTTGTTCATGGGCTTGGTGCACAGCAAGGAGCACAGACACAGCTCACCCAGGGCTGCAAAACCCTCTCCCACTTAGGAGATAAGGTGCCTGGAGAAGGCAGAGAAGGCAGAGATGCCTGCAGGAGAGAGCTGAAGTGACAGGGCTGCAGGGGGCAAGGACACAGAGGCAGGGAGAGATGCAGGGAGCAAGGGATGGAGGGCAGGCAGGCAGGGGAAGGAGGCAGCTGCTGGTCAGATCAGGGATGGAGTCAGGGACAGACAGAGGCTGCAGGGAAGGAGGGAAAGCGCTTGCAGGGCTGGCAAGCACAGCTGCATGTGGAGGACTCCATGTGTGCAATGGGACACAGAGGTGTTAGCTCCATCCTGCCTGTAAAGTGGGATAGATTTACGGGGTGGGGAGGGCTCCAGCACATCTGGGCCCAGCTGGCTCCAGTTCAGGCAACTTTCTTCAGCTTTGCAAACCCAATTTCCTTGGAAGTGCTCCTAAAGCCTGGTGACTTCAACATTGATCCTATCTGGAACAACCCCAAGCAGCCTCCCAATGCACCTGGGGGAAGTGGCGGGGAGCCCGCCTCACACCCCACAATCAACAGAAACCCCTACAACCTGCCTGCAAGAGAGCAAAGCTGCCCATGCAACGAGCCAGGATGGTCCTGGGGCAGGCAGGAAGGAGCAGCCCACAGCCAGGGCCCCTGCCGAGGACAGCTCCCGGCACACTCACCGAGGTGTTCTGGCACTGGATGCTGGTGCTGTTGAAGCGCAGGGCGGTGACGCGGGTGGTGCTGCCGGGGATGTGGAAGATGCACTCGTAGTTGCGCTGGCCTGACTGCGGCTGGGGCAGGTTCTTGGCCGTCAGGGTGATGGGTTTCACCACACCCACGGGGATGTAGATCTGGGTGGAAGGCAGGATCTGAGGGCAGTCCTATAAGGGGAACAAGAGGCAGCCGATGAGATGGGAACACTGTGCAGCCTCCCCCAGCACCCCTGTGACCCTCTCCTGGCTGGCAGGCTTAGAAATGTGCTGCAAAAACACCACCCTGAGCTCATGCTTGAGAAAATCCTCATGTGCAGCAACCCCAAACCAGCATCCTATGGCTGCTCTACCCAAAGCCCTGAAGACAGGAAAGAAGAGCACAAAGGAATCTGGTGGCAGGGCAGATGTAGAGTGTTTTCTACAGCTCAGGTTGATTTAGGTGGGAGGTGCGGAGAGGATGCATCTATGGAATCTGTAACTTGGCACTGCAACAGCAACATGTGTTTGGGCCAACTGGTAACAACGTGGACTTCAATGCCATCATTGCAGCCAGTAGGTTTCAGAGTTAATGCCCACTGGGCTGTGCATTGTCAAGCTACCTGCTCAGCCCTCCTGTTTCCCTTACAGCTTCCATCCCCCTTCCTTCACAAGTGGACAGAAAAGCATTTTCCCTCTTTGATACAGCAATGTGCTCCTGCAGTGTGGCAGAGAACCTGCTCTGCAGCAAATTTTGCTGCGGCTTCTATCTGCACCAGCTTGGAGCAGTGTCACCCCACCCAGCCCGGCTGCAGGCTGCCCAGCAGGCAGTGCCTCCAGCCAGGGGATGCTGCTGAGCCCGAGGTGGAGAGGAAAGCACCTCCCTGCCAGCCCCTGGGGAAGGAGACGTTGGGAGGGCAAAACACACCACTTTTAATAGCCGCGGGCTCCCAGCTGCTCCAGGGGAGCTGGTGACTCTTGTGTGCAAAGCACAGGGGAGCAGGAGGGAGCAAAAATAAATGAGCTCAGGCAGCAAAACAGCTCTGCAGCCCCGGTGGGTGACACTTCGGCAAACAACAGCCTGATGCAATCCCACGCTGCCTTTGCTGAGTCGGGCAGAGGTCTCACACCTACGGCAGCTACTCCTGGGAGTGCTGGCTTGAAATAATATCAGGAGGGAATAACATGTGAGCTGCTTTAAAAACAGAAATGCTGTGGACACAGCCACTCCACTGCTCTCACAAAGCTTCTGGTGGCCACAGTGCAGCTGCAGGGGCAGCTCTGGCCCCAAGGCCACCAGCAGCCATGTGTGACCAAGGCTGCCCAGCTGTCTCCTGCCACCCCGCAGCAAGCCAGGCCGGACCTTGCAAAGTGCCAGGCTTTATCTCAGCCGCTATGATTAATTAACTTTCAAACAATGCAGAGAAAAGAAAAAGAAATTGTTTCATTTAGCAAATATTGACAGAAAAACCCAACTAGTTTTACTCCTTGGGTTTTCTGTTCTTAACAAGTCTGTATTCCCCAAAAGCACAGTTTTCAAGGGAAGAAACTATTTATCTCCAAAACATACTAAACAAAATAAAAGCAGAGAGAAACAGTAGTGTTAGCCCCAACCTGGAGATGGCAACAGGGCTGGGGCAGTCTGGGGATCCTTGGCACTGCTCTGCCACCTCCCTGCTCCATATCACAGCTACCACTCTGCACAGGGGGGCTTCAGTTCCCCCCCTTCCACAATCAGCCTGACTCACAGTGGGGAGACACCTCATGCCTGCTACCATTTCCATGGAGTGTCCCCACGACTGCACAGTGGTTGTTCCCCACCATTTCCCAGCTTGGAAGTGCTGTCAGAGGAAGCAGCCCCCACCTGCTTGATCCCCTCCACATTGCAGGGAGACCCCAGGGGTGGCACAAGCCTTCCCCACGGGGCACATACACACTTGGCAAGTATTAACTCCCGGCTCACTCTCCAACACTTCCATCTCCTCTTTTTTTGGTAATTACTGCCACAGTGCAGCTGGGGTGGTGGGTTAGTCCATGCCCCCCGGGCTGGGCTCACCACGGCTCCCTGCAGGCTGGTGCCCAGGGAGCACAGCAGGCACGTGTGTCCCTCTCCCCACACAGGCAGGAGGGCTCATTCTGCCGATTCGCGGTTTGAGCCGAATCCCCCCATGATGTCACACACTCCACATCTGCCAGCAGAAGTGTCTCATCCAGCAAAAATGTCAGCCTGTGCCCAAACAGGAAGCACCTGGTGCTGGTGGGCGCCCAGGGTGCCCGGAGGGGTGGGGGTACAAGGACGACTCATTTCCCCTCTGAGCAAGTCCAACCGCTGACACAACTGGCTCCGGCGTTGCCCAGCTCTTCCATCCCTTGGGAACACTCTGCACAGCCCACAGAGCTCTGTGTCCTGCCAAAAATAGCCCCTCCCAGCAGAGTCCCAGGCCTCAGGAGGAGGCAGCTATGAAGGCATGGGATGAGCAGAAAAGCAAGACCCCAACTCACAAAAATTCCCAAATATCACACAAGTTGGATTTTCTCCATTAAAACCATTTTTCCAGCTGGATGAGAACATGACATGGGTGTCCGGGTTTGTCTGGAGAGGTAAGAGCTTTAGAATCACACTGCAAATGCTGCCATTGGAGTTTCTCTGGCAGCTCCCAGCTCCAGCTGCAAGGCTGTGCATCAGCAGAGGTAGGATGAAGGCAGTCTGGGACGGGGCCCGACCCCAGCTTTGATGTTCCTTCACAAAGTCCTCAGCCATTCCCACTGATGGGGAATGAAGAACAAAGACGAACCTGCTTAATCTAAACCAACACACTTCATCCCCCCAGTCCAGGAGCCTTTCACCCTCCACAGCAGCTCTGCATCAGCAGGGGCTGTCACAGAAGAGCAGCCTTCTGGGATGGGATGCTCCAATGTCCATCACTGACCACCCTCTGGTCACCACTGCACATCGTGAGTGGAAAAAATGAACAGCAGCCTGGGCTGCTTCATCACCTCTTCCCCAGCCCTGCACCCCCCAGCAAAGCCACAGAGGAGGCCAATCTCCAGAGCCTGGGCTTTAAAGCTTCCACAACAGTGGACAGGGACATCCTTCCTGCTGTCACCATTTCCAGGCACATTTATGTGAGTAGTGGCTCCTACCCACGCCCCATTCCAGCCCTGCCACCCCCAGAAAACCAGACAAACATTCCTGGCATGCCCAGGACAGAGTGCCATGGGTCACTCTGTTTTCCTACAAAACGACCACTTTCCCACCCAGGAAATCGTGGCAAAATACCCGTGGGAAGGAGCAGAGACAGAGTTACCCTCTGTCCCTGCATTTCCTGACCGGTGCCCACGACACTCCAGCCAACACAGACAGACCAAATCCTGCTTAAAATAACCCTCCTGCAGAGAGGATGGGGCTGGATGTCTACCATTAACTTGCCCAGTGGTGCTATGGGATTGGCACCAAGCCCCCCCACCCACCACACCACCCTGCTGGGGACCAGGATGGCCAAGGATGGGGACAGGATGTCTCATCCCAGCCTGGTCACACAGCCCACAGCAGCAGCTGGTCTGAGGGTGCCTCACCATCCCTGCTGGGAACTGCTGAGGCCACACTAATGTGCAAACAGGCTGAGCCAGGCAATCCAAACCTCAAACCAGGCGCTGGTCCATTTCCCAGTGTGGCCAGAAGGTCTGCTGGGGGACACCCTGTTCACACTGGGGAGTGACACAAGTTCCTGAGCAGTCGGTCCGTGGGAGAGCTGCACTAGGGCAACACCGCTGTGGGGTACAGCCAGATGCTTTGGGGTTGGCCTGGCAGGGAGGGGGGCAGATGCCATGGCCTTACTGAGGGGAATGGGCAGACGAGAGCTGCTGGGCTCCAGTGGTGTGGACACCACATGTTGCATTTGCAGCAGCAACGCCAGAGCTGGCTGGAAGCGTGACCTCAGGAGCAGGCTGCTGGGATGCCTGAGACAGGCAGATCACTCACTGGATTTCTTCACAGGCTAGGAGAAAACAGCTTTTTCCAACTTTCTTGGGTTAGCAAATTCCCCTGGAGGTGGCAGGACCCTTCCCTGGGCCCATATACAGGCAATGGGAAACCCGGATAAGTTCAACTGGAGCCTCCTTTTAGAACAGGGACAGAGGAGAAACTTTCCTTCCTGTAACTCTCCCTTCAGGATCCAAATCAGCATTTACTGTAGAGCCAGCAGTGGCTTGCCAGATCTCCAGACCCAACCCACGCAGCCAGCAATGCCACCACAGGCTGGGGACAGCAGGACATCCTGCAAACACCCTGCCAGTTTCAGGCAGGTTTCCCCAGTGGGTGGCACGGATGCTGCACAGGATGAGCCCCCACAAAAGAACATGTTCCTTAGTAAAGCAGTTGAGATGAAGAAGGCGTGAGGTGCAGCAAAACAGTTTGTATTACAGATTTCAACCTTCCCCTCTCTGAAAACAAGTTGTTCTGCAATGACAGTTCCAGCTTGCTCCCTTCACAAACATCAAAGGAAAATGCTTTAGCATCTCTGCCTTTGTTTTCCCTTTCATTCAGCCTTAAGTGCTCCGGGCTTCACCTGACTTCCCAAGCTGCCTCTCCGAAGCCACACAGCCTCTCTCCACCAGCACACGGTCCCGTCAGGACTTCCCTTTCCTCCCTCACTGCTTCTCAGGCAGTCCCAGCATCCCAGGAGAGGCAGTGAGAATGGTTTCTGAAGCAGTTTGCCTTCTTCTAAACCCTTCCCCAGAGGGCAGGGGGCCATGACAGGACCCAAACAGGTAAGGGGAGCAGTCGCACATTGTCTTACCTCAGAGAGCTTGACACGTCCCTCCAGGAAAGAGCAGTCGGCAGCGTTGTGGGTGCAGATGTGGCGGTACTTGCACCAGTGGCAGGGGAAGGAGCCGTTCACACAGGACAGGCAGCTGCAGAAGGAGAGAAGTGGGCAGCATCAGGGCAGCACCGAGGCAGAGCCCACAGGGACATTTCTTAGGATGCTTCAGCAGGACAGCATCTGTAGGTGACCCTGTACCTCGGGGTGGAAAGGATCCCTTAGCCATGAGGCACGGGCCGTGCGCTGGGAGGGAGATGCCTGCACAACCCGAACCCCCAGGCTTTGCCCACAGCAGGGTGGGGGGATATGGCCTTTTAGGCACTGCAGGATTTGTGTCCCAGCCGAAGAGGCCATGCTCCTTCCTCCTCTTGGCAGACTGACCCTGCCTGCCCCACTCCAGCAGGGGCAGAGCTCCAGACTTCGGGAGCTTTATTTGGGTTCACTGAAAGGCGATTTTAGCAAGAGGCAGCACATCAAGGGCTCTGCACCGCAGGGGAACAGGGGAGAAAGGGCCAGATTAATGCATGCTCATTGAGAAGAAAATTATAACTGGCGAAAGGTTGGGTCAGATTAACATTTTGGGACTGTAGCGCCTTTCAGCCGCTCACAATAGGTTGTGTGTGACCCCCTCCCTCAGCCCCCTCAGCCCCAGCCCTCCACAGCCGTGCGTACGTTGTGTCTGTGGCTTCCACCCCCCCCCCCTCAGCCCCAGACGCTTCCATCTCCCTCCCCAGCCTCCTCTCGGAGCTCTTTGTGCACAGGGATCACTCCTGCTCCCCTCTCCCCATCTCTTCTGGGAGTATGCTGAGGACCCAGGGATGCCAGGAGCTCCCATGCTCTGCTTTCCATTCCTCTTACCAAAGAAACCAGCCCCAGGGACCTGATGACTCTCCCCAGAGCAGGAGGGGACACACAGAGTCCCACAGCCATTCACAGGAGTGGCACCTCGACAGCCTGTCCCCTTGCTAACCCCCTCGCAGGCATCCCTGTTTGCAGACACAGGGCATCCCACAGCTGGAGGGAGGCCTTTGGGGGTTTCACCTCTGTGAGGAGGGAAGGGGCTGAGCCCCCCTGCCACGCTGCCTGGGGGCAAAATACCAGACAGGTCCTGCATTTAGTGCACGAGCCTTCACAGGGCGGGTCTGCACCAGGCGTGTCTGTGCAGCCCAAGCTGTTCTCCCAAGGAGGAGATGGGAGAGCTGCTGAGGCATAAGCTAAAAGGCAGTAAAAATAATCAGCCTGGCTTAAAGATAAAAAAAAAAAAGAAAAAAGAAAAAAGAAAAAAGAAAAAAGAAAAAAGAAAAAAGAAAAAAGAAAAAAGAAAAAAGCAGCAACACTAGTTTTCTCCCTAGAAGGCTCATACCTGCTCCTCACTGATCCGAGCATCAAAAGGATCAGGCCCAAAGCAATTATATTTAAACAAAGACAGGCTCTTTCCCTGAACACAGCCCTGGTAGGAGGCAGGCAGCCCTGCCCAGCCCAATCCTGCTCCTAATCACAGCTACCTCTCTGCCTCTACCCGTGGGAAATGACAGGAAAACACAGCATGGCCCTGTGAGGCAGCAGAAAGACAATCTTCCTGGAGAAGAGATCCTTGGCGGCAGAGCCTGGCATGCTAAATCCCTCGCCCTCCAGCAGAATTATCACTTTGGAGGTGTGGGAGCCACAGGGTAAGGGCAGCCCAGGGTGCAAAGACACACCCAAGGCTTTGCAGGCCCAGGGCTCCTGGCCTGCCCGGGGGTTTCACACACCATTACAGATACAGCAAGAGCTTCCCAAATCCATGCGCACACACTAAGGAAATATTTAATTAAGCTGCTTGCAAAGGGGGCTGGAAGTCATTTCCATGTTTCGCTCACATTTTCACTTCCAAATGAACAGCCCTTTTAGCTTTACCCACAAATATGCTAATTGAGATGCTCCTTATGCAAATATATGCAGTTTTATTTCAGCTGCAGAGATTCAACTTAAAAGCAGAGCCACAGCCTCCTATCTCTGGTTGCTTTGATGGAGGGAGGTACAGAGGGTAGGGGAACCAGAGAACACAAACAAAGCCAAAGGACAGCTCCTGCCCTCCTGCTAAGGGTTCAAGCAAGGACCAGTGGACAGATAAATCCACGATATGGAGGGGCAGGACAGGGAACATACAGATTAATCCTCATGGGAGTAGAGTAGCCCCAGAGAGGTCATTAAGATAGAAGCACAAGCAGCCACAAGCCACATGCTGGGGCACAACCTCCCATTAATTGCCCCCACCATCCTCCAGAGAAGAAATTTTCCAGTCACCAGGTCCTTCAGGGTCTGCAAAAAGACTCCCCAATCCCCTTTCCACCACCTCACAAGGCCTCTCAAAGCAGCTGGGTGAAGCTCCCAATTCAGCCCTGCCCTGGGCACCCCAGCCTGACAACTGCAGTTCCACTTTGCAGTTCTTCAGGGTCAAAGCCAAATCTTGGCTATTTCTAGACCCTCCTCACCTGAGGGTCTCCTTTGCCATTTAATTACTGCAGGTCCCAGCTGGTTTCCTGGTCTCCACTTGTCAAAGGATCTCAGGTTATCCTCCATGTGCACCCTGACGTGGTTTCCCCTCCCTACTTTAGCTCTCCCAGTTGCTTCTAACTTAACTGAACCACTCCTAAAGCCCCATCCTCAGAGATGGTTTCCACCCTCTCCCTTCTGCCAAGGTTCTCCTTCTGCCATAAGGACATCAAATGCCCCTGTGAGAGTCACCACACACACCTTGCTCTGCAGCATCTCTGCTGTGTTTAGAGCCTGCCCGGGTCAAAGTGGTGAGTAAGTCAGCACTCGGGTGCCAGTAACGTGGTGAAACCCTGCTCACAGCCTGCCTCAGTGCTGCTGGCCTCAGCATGGCTGTTTGACCACCACAGCGCCCTGCAAGGCTGCCCAAAGCCCAGGACAGGAGCTGAGGCAGGGATCCCCGGCTGCTGGTCAGGCTGGGCAGCGTGGCTGGGGCTGTGTCCCAGAGTGTCCGTATCCCGGTGGGTCCGTGTGCCACTGCTGTCTGTTCCTGGCACAGGAGCAGGCTGCTCAGCAGCATGATGCCATCTGTGCCGTCTCTCTCCTTCCCACGGTCAGGCACTCTTCCCTCACCACTTCTTGCCTAAGAGGCTTTCATCACTCCTGATAATTAGAGGGAGGCTCTCCTTCATGTGTTGAAGTGTTCCCCCTCCCCAAAGCGTGCCAGGAGAGCAAGAAGCCCAGTGAGGCAGAAAACCGATGGTGGGGGTGCAGCACTGATAGGGACCCACAGCTTGTTCCCCATCTGCCTCCTCCCCAGCCCTGCCAGGTGCTGGTGGAGATGAAGCCCAGGCGAGGCAGGGGAAGGGAGCCAGACCCACCGGCAGTGCCGTCCTTGTCTCCTGATGACCTCGTGAGAGAGGCGTGGCACCAGCCTCAGAGCAGCATTTCAGGGTCACTCTGTGCCAAGTGCCCCATTCCAAAACAAGTCCAGGCTCACTGCTGGCCTGAAACCTCCCCCAGCCAGAGGAGGCATCCTTGCAGGCAACAAAGCAGCTCTGCCCAAGTTTGAGTGCTCCAGGGTCAAAGCCAGAGCCTCCCCACAGCCCCCACGCTTGCCCACATCTCACCCCACCAGCTGGGCCAAAAACTCCCAGCACTGCTCCCCTCCACTTCCATAAATGATCCCAGACTTGATAAGGCCATCCTAGGGAAACACCTGACAGGACTGTAGAGAAGCAGAGGCAGAGACAGGGCAGAAGGACAGTAAAGACACCTTGCCAGGGTGGGTGCAGGGCCAAAAGCATCACTGCAGGATGAGCCCAGATCCAGGGGCAGCTTCAGGGACTGACTCCTCCCTGGGTGTGCAGGCACCTCCAGTGACCATGGAGAGGTCACAGCTGTCTCCACACATGACCCAAAGCAATGCTGTAGCTGATGTAGCGTGGAGAGCCAGCAGTGCTGGATTCAGGCTCCTCACTCACTCTCCTTCCTGCACTCCCAGCCCCAGGCATGCCACGTGCCCAAAGGAGCACAAAGCTCTTCATCACACTGAACAGCGAGGGCAGAAAACAAAAACAGCATCCACAGGAGTGAGATAAGCCTGAGCAGCAAACGTGAGTGGGACAGGAGGTGCGAGCATGGCACACACACAACAGACACTGAGGCTATTTCTACGGCGCAGCACGTCACTGGAGAAAGGAAGGACATGGAGTGAAGGGCAGGGAGGAGGGACAGGGGGAAGTTGAACGGCACCAAGAGCAGAGCAGGGGAGGTCCATTAAGAAGGGAAATTATAAACACAGTGTTGATGAAAACAGCATCTGTGCAGGCACAGCACAGCCGCCTGTGAGCCCCCCGACTGCTCCTCAGATCTCCTCTTGGCAGGAGGATGCATCCTTAGTGAATACTCAGCTCCAGCACAGCCTGCATCTGGAGCAGCAGCTGTCAGGGTTGAGGGGCTGAACTGCAGTGCTTTGGGCTTTATATCCATCTCTCTACCCTAGGGAGAAGGGAAGATCCTGAAGAGCAGTGGAACCAGACGGTCCGTGTCCCCCAGCCCCTACATGGACCTACAGGCAGCTTCCCCACTGGTGCCCCGGAAAGGTGTGGGGTGGGAGTCAGCTCCCACCTCCCTCCATCCCTGCCCATCTCAATCCATTTCTGCCCTTCCTTTTGCACCAACCCAATGCTTCTCCATCTCTGCTGGGTTTCGCCAAGGTCCTTACTCACAGGGTGGTCCAGAGCATCCACCATCATGCTGGAGGATGCAGAATCATGCCCTGGGTTTTAAAATAATTCTCTTGAAACACCCTCAGCTGCCTTCCCTTACTGAAACGTAAGACCAGGCTGTACCAGCCCTCCTCATTCACAACATACATGACATAAACCAGGTTATCCTGAGCTGTCTCTGGGGCCATCCTACAGGATTTTCCACCTGCCCCCGCCCAGGAACACACAGGGATCTGTTACCACCACACAGCTCAGCCATGCAAACTCAGATACACTCACTCAACTGCTTGCAGCCATCTGTCCATGCCTTTGAAAAGAAAGCATCTGTAAGCATCTGGAAATGAGCAGCACTGGGCCAACAGAGAAGCAGCCATGCCATGTGCAGGCAGACAGAATGGCTGCAGAGAGGAGCCAAGGCACAAGGGCTGGCATTGTCCCACAGGTGCCAGCGGGTGCCTCAGTCACCAGAACAGCCCAGCCCTGCCTTACCGGCACAACCCCACTGCTCCCAGCCCTTGGGACATGCATTAAAATCCCATTTACTTAATGGAGGCTTACAGGGAAAGCCTGACCTGTGGGATGGAGACACAGCAGAGTCACATCTCTCCAGCCTGGAGGAGTTAGAGCCATTTGGCATGTCTGCCTTTGCTCTAGCCTCAGAGAAATTCAGCACCCTGCAGCTGATAGGACATGGGTGTCACAACTGTCACTACAGTGAGGCACAACCACAAGGCTGGTGGCATCATGACCACCTCCCACACTCGAGACAGGTTTCCAGGATGCTCAGATCCCCTCTTGGAATCAGACTTGCTGACATGATTTTCCCCCTTTCCCTGTGCCACCACCTGGATTTTTGCTTCCACACTGCAGTGGCAGGACATGCTGGTGATGCGCTGGGCACGCTGGTGCTTGAAAAAACAGCAGCTCTGCAAAACCTGCCCACAGAATTGAAAGAAGCACCAAAAGCTCTCATCTTCTTCCCCATCCCACTCCACTTGCCAGCTCCCTTCCCACAGCCACACACTCCAAAATGCCAAGCCACAACATGATTTATGAAACAGAGTTTCCAGAGGAGAAATCCAGCGAGGAAACATGGAAAAAGCGGGAAGAAATGAATACATCTTCGTATTCCCTGGAATTGCTCACTAGCTTTCCGTGAGGATTCCCTACTCACCCACCTCGCCGGCAAGCTCTGCCAGAGGCAGGCAGGGAGCCTGGTATTACATCTTTATCTTAAAAGGGGACTCATTTCCCCACAAATGCTTTGAAGAAGGCGTTTAACTCTGACAAAGACGACCTCAACATCTGCCCGTGCACGCGCTGGACTCGGGCTGATTCATTACACGATCAAAGGTGCCGAGCAGCCTTTAAATGCCTGCACTTGATCGGTGTCCCATTGGAATCCCTCGAGGGAATCCACCCAGTCCCTGCCACGGGGTTTTCATCTCATCCTCCACTGCAGGAACCAGAGCCTGTCCCCAGGAGCTGCAGAGAAGCCTGTGGGCAGCCCTGCTCCCCTGCTGTGGGCTGGCAGAGACCCTCAGCCACCCACATCCCTCTTTGCAAGGGCCTCATTTCCCCACACTGAACTCTTGGTTTCCACTCCCCTGTTCAGTGCATCTCCCACAGCTCAGCCAGAAGCATCCCCTGCCTCATGCGCAAGCCTTTACAAGCAGGATGCCCAAAAGATGCCACTGCCTGGAAACACTTGCCTGAGCCCCACAGGAGCCCTGAGTACACAAAGCTGGGACCTCCAGAAGCTGCCCAGGTGACTCCTGGAAAGGAATGAAGCCCCAGAGGGAACGAAAATTCCAAACCAGGGCTCTCAGGGACCCTGCACAAAGTACCCCAGGAGCCACTGACGCTGGTCTGTGATGGGGACAGTTCCATCACACAGGCATAAAGCCCTGCATTAACAGATGGGACAGCTTTGAAGCTCTACCTGGAAGACATCCCCTCAGCCCAGAACATCACAGCTAAACATACAGGCAGCAAAACCCCCTCTGTACCCTCCTCTCCTGTAGAAGTGATCAGAAGCATCTTCCCTTCTGCAAATCCCTCCCTTGACCAGGCACTTGAAAATGCATGGGAAGAAGACTTGCCAAGGTGGTGGGAAATAAGAGAGCCAGGATGCTCATGCAGCAGCAGGACCAGCCCCACAGCCCGCATTTTGCTGATGCCTTTCCAGATGTCTGCCGAAAACAAGAGATCAGATTCTCCCTGGTGCACACGGTGGAGCTGCATTGGCTTCCCTTGGAGCTACCCCAGCTGACATCAGCAAAGAGCTGCCTCACAAGCCTCCCATCTCTCCACAACCATCTGAAAAATCTCACCCAAACACTTTGTCCTCAGCTGAGAAATGATTCGACACGCAGAACTCTGCCTTCCAACCTCAGCAAAGCCGCTCGAATATAAAAAGAAAACATAACGCACAGTGATCAGAGATCTCCACAGGAAAAACATTAGCCTCGTGGAAAAGCATATTGTTCCTAATACAGAATTTATCAGGCTGATGTATAGATTTTCCTCCACAAAATATGAAACCTGGATCTGAAAGGCTATTAACTCCAGAGACATCCATTAAAGACGCCTGTCTGCAAATGGTATTTAAAAGTATTGCATCATCCCAGGAGGTATTGTCATGCTCTTTGGCTACGATTCGACTGCAGGTCACATAGTTAAAACTAACTCCAAACTCTAAAACTCTTAACGTAAAAAAAAAATAATAATGTTCACCAGCTTAGAACATGGACTTTTCTATCAGCTTCAACTGGAGTCCATACATATTAATGCATCCATAATTAGCCTTTTTAAATAATGCATCCAAAATTAAACATCAACGCAGTAATAAATCAGTCAGGCTCTTTGTTGTAGGTTTGTTTCAGGGGGGTAGGGTGTTTTTTCCCCTCCTGTGTCAGGCACATAAAATAAAATGCCAATTCCCCTACCACCTCTTCCCACCAGACCGCTGATTGGACTAAATATGATGCCATTTGTACTTAAAAGTCATCTTTCTTTCATTTAGAAAAATAAAAGTCGTATCTGCTTTTTGATTTGCAAAATAATGACATGCAGCCAGCCCGAGCCAAAGCTGAGCTAATGTTATTGAAACCACAGGACGTGAAGGGAGACAAAGCTCATCTCAGAGTCAAGGTGAGGGAGAAAGTCAAGTTTGCAAAGTCTCTCCTCCCTCACCAGCATAGCGCTTCCAGGAGGAGCCCTGCTCCCTGTGCAAAGAGCAGGAGGGAAGGAATCCCTGTGATGAAGGAGCTTTGCAGGGGCTCTTCTCTGACACATCCCTCCTGGAGCTCACTGTGGGTGGGTTCCCAGCCAGGGCACCTGCATCTCACTTGCTCTTCCCTGATCGAAGTGGAAACTCTGAACAGGCTTTGGAGGAGCAAACTCCAGCAGAGCCCTCAAGCCAGGCTCAAAACTTTGCAGGAAGACATTCAAAAGATCACTTGGCATTTGCTTATCTATAATTACTGATCAGCTGGAGCGCCACCATCCACGGGAGGTTTCTGGCAGAGTAATGAAATCTCTTGCATTCTTGAGCTCCAAATTCTTTGCCCAAACACACCCCAGCATCAGCTCTGACGGTCCTACAGCACAGCCATCCCCCACTGCTCAAGAACACTGTCTGCAGCTCCTCATCAGGAGTTGTGGCTTGAGACTTTAGACACTTTGCTTAGACAGCACATCAATAATCCACACCTCCTCTATTTTATCAAACGCATATCTCAAGCTGTCTAAAAACGCTTGCAGGAGTAGATTTCACGGCAGCCTGACAAGAAAGCAAATTCACAATTACTTCCAGTTAGGAAATTCTTGGGTAAATGCCCCAGGACATGTGGCCTGTTCCATCCCATGTTGCTGTAACTTTCCAGCTCCCTCTCCAGCAAGCCTGGGAAGCAGGTACCGTGGCAGGAAAGTACAGGCTTCTCCTTTTGCATGGCCAAGTCACTCCTATTAACTGTTTCCAGGAATAACAAGACGCTTGGCATTTTCAGTCACACGGATTGATTTCTACAGTGTGCAGTGCAGTAAACTCTTTTTCTTCCAAAGTTTTGCCAAACCCAAAGCCCTGTTTTTACGTGAGGTTCTGTCCTGACGCTACATGTTCCCACACACCCAAACCAACTGTGGGTGCTCTGGTCACCGTCCCAGTTTACACAGGCAAAAGGAGGAGGTTTCTCACTGTAAACACCCCTGTACTCAACTGCCCTTTCCTCTTGCAACATCAGCACCCACAAAGCTGAGAACTCCCTCTTCCAGTCTCACACCATCCCACCAATCTGTTCCTGGAGCCCTCCCACAAAGTCCAGGCCACTTACGACTGATGGACGCTGCAGTTGTAGAAAACAAAATCCACAGAGGCAAATTTCTTCCCCGTCTCCTTGGATTTCAGGTAGAGCTTCACCACTCGTTTGTCCCCTGCAAGAGACCCAGGCAAAGAAAGACATCAGAAAGGACAAAGTGCATGGCCCAGCATTCAGCCCAAGGCTTGTGATGGGCTGGAGGGAGCTGGGCATCACCGCTCAGTCCAGTTAATTAACAAAATCCCCCGAGTGTGGCAATAAAAAGAGAGTGTTCACCCACCCCCATTCAGACACCAAAGAGGCCAGCAGAGCCCAAGTACAGCTCTGAGCTCCTACAGCTAAATATAACCTGCTGGCATGGAGACTGAGGCCTTGGGTTATACTGGGCATACTGAAGGAGGGTTTAGTAGTTCTGGGGTCAGGAGAATGTCCTAGAGCCCACGGCTACATCTGCCCAGGAATGGTCTACAGACGGAAATAGGGCCAGGGTGCCCAGGAGCGGTCAGCAAGTAAAATCACAAAGTGGTTTGGGTTAGAAGGGACCTTAAGGATTACTCAGTTCACTGCCATAGGCTGTGCCCAAGCAGCTGTGTCCATGGCTTGGAGGAGACTAAAGGACCAACCTCCCATGAGCAGCAGTTCCTTCTCTTCCTATACCCCAAGAGCCCAGGTGGAGTCCAGATCCTGAGACTGGGATCACTGTCACGGGAGGACTGTCCTCCTCCACACCTGCCTGTGGGGTAACACATGGGACAACACTTGTCTCAGGCTTTTTTCCCACTCTGGGGCACAAGCTCACCGCGGCCCCTGGTGATGGGGATGACGTCCTTGGCAGAGGGAGAGCTGCAGTAGATCTTCCCATCCTCAATGCGACTCTCTGACTCGGTGAAGTCTTCAAAGGAGCAGTTAACTCCTGCTGAGAGGTCTGGGACATTCCAGGCCTGCAGGACCAGCTAGGAAGGAAAGGCAAGAGCATCAACACAGAAAACTAGGAAAATAGGCTCCTCTGTGGCTGCTATGTGTAAATCTAGAAAAGACTAGGGAGTGCAATCCCTCCTCTGCCACCCACACGTGGCGGGGAGACCTGCTCTGGGCTTTTGCAAGGGAGCCCCATCCATGTACCTCTCTGCTCAAGCAAGGAGCATGGATTTAAATGGGTTAAGAACTGGAATGACTCACAGCCTCTGTCCTCTGCCCTGGGCACACCACAAGCCATTACGCCTCACCTCTCTACAGAGAACAAGAACAGCATCAGGGCTGAAGTGTGTTTCACAGAAAGGCAGAAAGGCACCCACTCCGGCAGAGATGAGGAGGGGAAGAATCCACCTCTTCCTTCACAAAGTCATCCCCAGGGTCAGCAGTTCTCACTTTACAAAACGCTTGCCTTATTTCTAATTTGAATTTTTCACAGCTTCCAGCCATTAGTTCTTGTTATGCTTTTCCTTGATAGATTAAAAAGCCCTTTAGTCCCTGATATTTGCTCCTTGTAAAGGCACTTATACTCTGTAATCAAGTCACCTCTTAATCTTCTTTTTGATAAGCTAAGCAGATTGAGCTCTGGAAGTCTCTCACTGCAAGGCATTTTATCCAGCCTTCAACTCATTTACATGATGTTTATGGGAGTTTTTCAGTCCCTCCCTTTGACAGCTGCACTCCAACCCAAGCAGAGCATCCCCATGTCATCCATGGACGTGCAGCATCCTGCCATTGGTATGGAGATAATTACCCCAGGAGTGAAAGCACTGCCCAGCTCCTGGCTTCACCCCAGGAGCATCAAGAGCCTGCAGTGAGGGCCCAGCCCCAGCACCACTTTTCAGGACACCAGGTGAACCTTCATCCATGTTTAACTTAAGACTTGGCAATACCAAACCCCAGTTTCTCTGCTAAACAGCCCCACTCAAACCCAACCACTCCAAAGGAACTCTCACCCATACCAGTCTCCAGTCCCAGGATCCCAGCAGGTCCTGTCTGCAGCCATATCACATTTATCTCCACGTTACCAAAGAACATTTAGCCCTGCCAAAGTGCTTTCCACACTGTTTCCATCCAGTGACAATTCCTCTCTGATGAGAACTTTTTGAGATCTGTCACAGAGCCCGTTCTTAATCCACTTAACACGTGCTTTATCAATATTGTATAATGCCAATTTTTAATCAGAACGTTGTGTTGTACTAAGTCAAATGCCTTGTAGGAGCCTAAAGACATCACATCCCCGCAGTCCCTCTTCTAATTCAAGTCATAAATTCATCAAAGAGCAAAATGGGGTTTGTCAGACACAAACCCACGCTGACTGGCATAAATTATATTCCCATCCTTAAATCATTATCAGGTGTATCCTGCACCTGTTCTTTTTCTTTTCTTCTTCTACTTCTGAAGTAAAACTAAGCACTCTCTGACTATTTGGTCCTTTTTGCAACTGAGAAAAAAAATTAGCACTTTTTCCGTTTCTGGGACTTTTCTCAACATTCAGTTGTTTATTACAAAGTCATATTATTACATATATCCCCAGGCCACAGAACTCCTTGGCCAACTTTTTTAGGATTCCTGACTGCTGGATATCCAGACCTGGCGGTTTATTGCTGGTATATGCTGTTTCTTATTCTCTTCATGGTGCTAATGGCCTGAAAAATACTTCAGGGAAGTCCATCATCCTTTCTGCCTGCACAGAGAGAGAGCAGCGAGTTGTGCATCAAAGTCTCATCCCAAAATATCTACTGCAGGCTGGAGTCAGAGACAAGCTATTGAACTAGAGCTAGATCGCTGGGCTATGAATGGCATTTCTGATGGTCGTGCTGTCATTATGGAGAAATATTTATTGCTCAGTTGTGTCTTTTCTGAATAATCATCAACTGCTTTATTATCTCCATCAATATGGAGCAAATGGCCTGCCCTCATCAATGCCCTGCACTTTGCTCTGTTTTGTCTCAGATCTCTCTTCCCCTTTCTCCCTATTCATCGTAAAGTCATCACTTATTTTTAATTGCCTTCTCCCCTCCAGAGGGTCAGGAGATGGCTGGGGAGGAGTAGGAGGGAGCAGAGGTGTCTTACCGGGACCTCGGACATGGTGACCGAGATGTTCTTGGGCTGCACGGTGAGCTGGACGCACTGCTGCAGCTCGGAGGCGAAGCGCTGGGGCTCGTCCGCCCGCTCGCACCGGTCCTTACGGGAGCAGCTGCAGGGGGATGGAAGCACCACGGTGAGGAGGAGAATCCCCTGGGGTCCTGCAGGGCTTTGGGCTGGCACCAGTGCAAACAGACCCTTTGGCATGGAGATGATGCCCAGGTAGGGACGTCGGGTGACCGAGGCCCATACCAGAGCTCTGCTCTCCCCTGAGACTTCAGGGGTATTTTGTGTTCAGTTTATCTTATTGGCACAAGAATGCTGAACCCAGGAGCCCATGGGCAAGATGAGCAGGCCCTGGCAGCAGCTTCACCATGCATGGATACTCCTAAGCACAGCCTGGGCACCACAGGAGGGGATGACTGACCCCTTGGACCATTCTATCCCTCGGCATTTTGGGGCCAAAGTCCAGGAGGGATGCCCTCAAGGAGACCAGCAGTGGGGACGGACACATTTTGTCAGCTGTAGGTCGCTGGCACAGCTCTAGGGACAATCCTGCTGTACTCACATGTTGTGCAGGACACACCAGCCGCAGTGGGGGTCCCGGGAGCCCAGGCACAGCTCACAGCTCTCATACTGCTCACAGCTCTCCACTGGCACACGGGTCACCTGCGGGGAACAGGCACGGAGTGAAGGAAGCCGGGCTGCTGTGCCCACACCTTGGCATGGCACAGACACACCCAGCACAGACTCACCCTGGCCTGTTAGTGGGGAGGCAGGAGAGGGAGCAGGCTGAGCCCCTCACCATCATCCACTCCTCTCCCAGGCCCAGTCAGCACATCTGCAGGCAACACCTCCACCCCAGAGAGACTTTTACTCCAAACAAGCTCCTTTCATTGCACCTTTGCAGGATTTGGGAGTGGGCTGTGCCAGCTCAGCCCCACATCGGCTCCCAGTGCCAGCCAGGCACCCCGTGGCTGCCGCAGCCCTGCTCCGAAAGGGTTACCAGTCCTTTATTAATTGCTCCTCCAGATTTGATTAAAATCCCCTCATTCTCTGAGCCCTTCGAGCTCTGTTACAACTGTTCATTTAATTACTTTCCACCAGCACTCTGATAACACTGAGCGTACTAGGGAAGAGAGTGGGCTTTATTAAGGAGAGGAGAGGAGAAGAGGGGGGACAGGGAGGGGGTGCAGGGAGGGGGTTCCTGCTCACCTGCCACGAGGCATTGGCAGCACCGAGCAGCTGCCCATGCCTGCCGTGCTTGTGCCTCAGTTCCCCACTGCTCCCACGGGGAAGCACTCACTCATTAATTAAAATTTGTAAACTTCTCTACTGAGGGCTAAACCTGGGGTGTTCTCCCTCCTTACAGCCCAGCAGAGCACAGGCTCAGCATGATGTCTACAGGGCTGGGATACGCTGGCCAACCAGCTCCCTCAGGGTGGTGAGGACAGCTGTAATGTTCCCATTTGTTTGTCCCTGACATTGCTTTAGGCAGGTGGTGGCAGAGGGTACCCCCCAGGCAGACCCTGCACAGCCAAGTCTCAGGTCCCAGCAAGTGTGGTGGTCCCTGGAGGAGATCCCCAGTCCAGGCCAGTGCAACTGCCCCCCTGGCATCCACTTCTCCAACATCTCCCCTGCAGAGGAGAGGCTTAGCTGAGCAAGCTTTGGGACAGAAACAGAGCCAGGGCTGGAAACACAGCCCAGGAGAGCTGCATGGAGGAGCCCAAATGCAGTTTCTGCCCCACCTGGAACGCTGCATGTTTCCTGCAGCAGAGCAGAAACCAGAAACAGCCACTGGGAGGAGGGGGAGAAGAACTCTGCTGTCCCCATAGGGCTGTCTAGACAAACCCACGGCCCTGCTCCAGCATCCTTCCCCCTCCCAAGCCCTCGGGCTGATGGCCAGGAGACTGTGAGGCTCCCAGCTCTGCTTGCAGTCCCGCTCACAAGCACACACCTCTGGCTGGGCAGAGGAGCAGAGGTGCTGCGAGACACAGGCACACCATGTCCCAGCACGGCCACCCTGACATGGTGTACTGACACCAGATCCAGAAAGCGTCACCACTGTGACAGGAACCCGCTTCACTCCCTCCAATTCAGCCCATGGATGGATGAACTCACACCAGCAGCCCTCCCACAGATCACAAATCAAGCAAATGCTCACTAAGACAACCAAAACCTCCTATCACAAGCCCAGACCACACTGCCAGGGTGACAGCACCAGATCCAGACTGGGTCTGTACCTCCCATTAGCTCAGCACAAGCAGAGGCAGGGTTCAAGAGGTGCACACCAGGAGCCTGGGGTTGCATCAGCCCTATGTCCCCTCTGCCCTGTCATGCAAAAGCAACTGCTCCAGAGGACAAAAAGTTGTTCAGAGCAAGGAGCTCCTGCTGACCGGCAAAACCCTTGCTCAGGAGGGGACAGCCAAAACAGGGAGGAGGTTTATGGCCAGCCATTCACAGCAAGGCAGGGTCAGGAAGCCCTTGGTCCCCAGGGACCACGGGAATTTCAAGCAGCTGCTGCTAACAATTAAAGCCTCAGGACAGTGTTTCTGCAGGGAGGAGCAGGGAGGAGCTGCCCCAGGGTCCCTAGGCAGCTCCAGTCCCAGGAAGCAAAGGGCAGACCCCACTAGGGAGCAGCCCAAAAGGCTTCCCAGCACATGGGACTACAGCTGGGGCTGCAATGCAGGCCGTCAAGTCAGGAGAGCAGAAGGCTGCTGAGCCCTCCCCCTTACCTGTTTCTCAGTCATGGCATAGATGTGCTGACGGTCGGGGCTCAGCACCAGGTCTCGCAGGATGGAGCTGCCTTCGTGGGCCACAACATTCTCGTACTGCAGAGCTTGGTGCCTCCTCTCGGCTGGCAAGTCCACCAGGATCTGTGGGGAGAGCAAGGGGGATGAGTATGATCCCTCACACACCTCAACCCCCACCCAGGATGTGGGATACAGAATGTGCCCCATCAGGGACACCAGCCTCCATCGCACACCCATGTGGTGACTCCACAGCCCCTGCAGCACAGCAAAGCACCAGCTGCTCTGCAAGCATCCCGACCCTTTCCAGAAGACCAAACTGCAATGCCTCCTTCCCTTTACTACATTTGCCTGGTGCATTTGCACCACATTCATGCTGATGGCATTCGTCTCTCTCCAGGGAGGGAGGACACATCCCTGGTTCTCACACTGCACCCCACTATGTGCTGCTGCTCAGCTCCAAAGCCCCTCCAACTCATAGCATGGAGCAGATGAGCCCCCAGCTTGCAGTAAGGCATCAAACCCCATCTTGCCCCAGCGGTGCCGAGAGCAGCTCGCACATCGCCCCGCTCCAAGCCCTGCCAGGCAGGATGCTGTGGCGCACGCAGGCACGGCTCCCATCAGCCCATCCATCAGAGGAAACACTTGGACTCATGACCGGGGAAGTCAAGAGGGTCTCAAGGAAGTTGGAGGTCAACAGAGGTTCAGAAAGCGCCTTTGTTCCCTGAGCAGGAACATGACGAAGACTTTAATCTCCTTATGGCTCACAATTACGTTAAAGCTCTTCCTAAGCACACTGGTTCCTGCCTGGCCCGGCCATCATCACATCAGGAGGCACCGTGGAGCTGGAGGCACACACCACACAGGGCTAAACTTGGCATAACCTGACTGGCACCTCCACGAGCCAGAGGTACTTCCTGCTCATACCATCACTTGTGATATCCCCAGATTCAGGCTGACCCTGGGGGCTGACCTTGAGACAGCCTCAAGGGAGGCAGTGCCAGAGAAATCGCTCAGAGAGTCTGGGCTGCTCCTGTGGGGTGGGGTGGGGTCGGAGCCACACCAGCAGTACATTCTGCAAAAATCCCAGCAGTAGGCAGCGAAGCATCGTGCCCAGCAAGATGGAGCAAACTCTGCCTGGGATCATTTCCGCGCTGGTGCTGGCACACACAGGGACCTGGTCCAGCATCCCCATCTGCAGGACTCAGGATCCCCCCACAGCAGAGGGGCAAACTGGCTGCTTAGAAGCACCCCCCAAATGCATCCCACAGCCCTGCCCTGAGCATCACTCCCACAGCCCAGCACAGCCACGACCACCCCTTGTGCCCCCACAGCAGCCCCAGCATCCCAGACACCTCACCCCCTCCTGCAGTAAATTGCCACCGGCGTTTGCACAGTTCCCAATCAGGAGGATACGGGCCGGGAAAGCAGGATCCCGGTGTGCAGCTGATTAGCATGGAAATGTATGCGGCTCACAAACAAACTGGGGCCCGTTTAATTAGAGCGGCGCCTTTGATTCACTGCCAGCCTCCTGCATGCACCAGCCCCGGATTATTTTTAGGCAGTTTTACAAAACAAATGTATTTAATTAAGAAAGAGACCCCTGAGCAACCAGAGAGAGATGAGTCCTGCATAGCAGTGAGCAAAGGGGCCACCCTCTCCCCAGGGATGTGACAACTGGGCTTGCAGAACCAGACTAACTCTTGGGAGCTCATGGGACAGCCAAACACCCCCTGTACCTCCTTCCACAGGACTGAAGAGCCTTCACCATAACCCAAAATGGTCCTGGTATTCACCCACCTTCTCAGCATCCTTTGCTAGACCCCTACACAGTCTCTGCTCCCCATCAGCCCACACTTGGTACCACTGCAGGCTGGGGAGCCCAGAGGTGCTAAAGCCTCTGCCCAGGGTATCTGCCAGGTCCAGGACCATGTTTGTTCCTACTCCAAACATCAGAGGAGGTCAAGCCCCAGACCCCTGTAGTACAGGGCCACGTGGCACCCCTGCCCTGAAGTGTCCTTTGCACGTTGGTACCCAGCATCACCCCCAGAGCACAACCGTGCCTCCCCACATCTCCTCGCAAGTTGCTCCCCTTCCAGCTCTCAGCTTCTCCCCTAAAAAGTCCTGCCCAAGCCAGCTCTCTGGAGGAGGGTAAGGGGAGCACCCCTTCCACTCCCCAGCAAGGCACCATCTCCCCACTTCACTATGGCAAAGTGACAAACGCACCTTTCCAATCCTTTTATGGGCCACAGTTGCGGCACAGAATAATCGATACAGTTTTACCCTGGTTCTAAAATAGATCTATGGCTGGATGTCGCGCTGGCAGTAATTTTTAACTAGCGGGGTAATTTCCCCATTACATTATTGCACTGTGCAGTGCTGGGAAAGAGAAAGAGATATATTAAAAAAACAACAGACGTGAAGCACTTCCAGTTAATTTGAGGCTCCAGGAAGAACCTAAAAATACTCTCAGTAGTCAAACAGGGCTGGAACCCAGCCTGACACACGTCAGGATGTTCTGGTGGGGCCACGCATACACGGGAACCCTTCTCTCTAGCACCTCTCTCCCTGTTAAGGATAATCTGTAGGTGTGTTTGGGATTCAGGAAAATGAAATTTGGAAGACTTGGTAATCAAGTTGTTTTCTGGCTGGCCAAAGAGGGAGATTTTGAGTTAGGTCATGGTAGGAAAATGCATCCTAACCCTCCTCTCCAGCATGAGGAGACCACAGAATCACAGGAAGGTTTGGGTGGAAGGAAGCTTATAGATCATCTAGTTCTAACACCTCTGTTCCAACTCCCTGGTTCTATTATACCAGGTTGCTCAAAGCCCCATCCGACCTGGCTTGAACACTCCTGGGGATGGGGCATCCACAACTTCCATGAGCAACCTGTGTCAGCAGATAGACCCCAGACTGCCCCCACACCAAGCAGGACTCTGTGCAGACAGAGGTGGGAACACAGCATCAGGGCCTTCCCAGCAGGATTAGCCCAATATGAACCTACCCATCCTGGCTAGAAGAATGAGGATGGGCTGTTTGGAATATAGTGCAGCAGCACAAGGAATGCACGAGGAATGCACAAGGAGCCTCCCATCTCTTACAGACACTGGAAGGGACCACTTTCCTCCTCCTCCCTGCACCCACAGGGTAGATGGGAGCAGGGAAAGGGGGAGAGGATGCAGTTTAATCAGAGCAGACCCCCTCAGAAACACACTCCTTCCTGCCCACTCTGCCTGCCTTCCCGCCCAGGGGAAAAGACATTTACCATAAATAAATAAATAAATATATATATTAACCTTTCTCCTCATCTTGATGCTGATATAATTACCCAATACTAATAATTACTCACACTAATTTCTTGCTCAGGATTCCTGCCCTCGCTCCTGCCTGCCTCAGGCTGGCTTCAGGCAGCAGCTCAGCAGTGCTGCCTCCTCCCAGGAGCTGCAGGAACCCCAAGGGGCAACCAGCTCCTGGGGCTATACTGAAGCACAGGAGCAGGAGTGAGGGTCGGCTTGAAGGGCTGCTGCCTTGTTAAGTACATGGGGAAGACCAGAAGCATGAAATTATAAACTCCCTGCTTGGGTGAATCATCTCAAAGCAAGCCCAGGGGCTGCTCTGCCAGAAGCCCCTGTGCACAGCCGCCCCACTCAAACAAGGAGCACACCCCAGCTGGGTGGCCAGCACACAGCACCCCTTCACTCTGAAGAGGGAAGGGTTTAAGACCTGCACCCCCAGAAGCTGAGAACCCTGGCAAAGGAAGGATGAGGGAAAGGATGGGGTGCAATGCTCCAACCCCTGGGGACCCTGGTGTAATGAGTGACTGCACACTGCACACCCCAGCTGGGCATATGCAAAGTCCCTTCCCAAGAGACCCAGAGACGGTTCCTGGGGATGGCTTTGTCTTGGCTGGAGAAAGGAGTTGCCATCCCAGACAAGGCTTTGGAGAAGGCGAGCACATTGCCTTGCTAATGAACAGCTCCTTCCACGGCAGCACGTTTCTCCCCTGGGCAAGGTGCCCTTCAGGCTTGTCCAGGTGATGGGGCACCTCCCCACTGCCTTAACCACGGCTGATCAGCAAATCACCAGCAGGAAAATCTCCCAACATCCTTACGGCATCAGCAATGGGCACGAGGCAGAAAGGAGCATCTCCCCAGAGCCAGCTTCTGGAAAGACAGGCAATGAGAGGAATGCAGGGCAGCAGCCATGACCTGGCGCCCACCCAGTGCTGGCAGCAGGTCCAGAGGAGGACGGCACTGGAGGACAGCGCTTTACAGCTCAGCCTGGGCCAGGGACACCAGGTGGGGAGGGAGGAAGCACAGCCGGAGAGGGAAGGCAGCTGCAGACATGCCAAGGCTGCTTTTGGATTTAACACGTGCCAGCAGAGGTCTGTGCGGGGTCTGGGAGGTGTTTGGGTGGGCCACTGGCTCCTCTCAGGACCAAAACCACATCTTAGGGGGCTCACAGAGAAGGTCCCCAAGAGACCCGATCTCCCAGGGGACACCCCTAAGCCCACCACCAGGAAGAGGGGACTCTTCACTGCCCCACAGCCAGTCCTCCCACAGGCCCTCCCACCCCAGCCTGGCCTCTCCCCACCTCCAGGCTCTCAAGCCTCCATCCTGGGTCCCAAGCAGTCCCCCGCAGACCCCTCCTCCGGGCAGGAGAAGTGCTCAGCCAGGCTTTGTACTCTTATCTGTGCAGGGCTGTGATTAATTCGCAGCGGCTGGCAGCAGCTACAAGAGGAGGGCGCTTTTGCCCGCCTGCCACACTTCAAAGGCAGGGACTTATCTGTCTGAAACACACTCTGCAGCCTTTTCACGGGGACCCTTTCCAGTTCCACAGGGCTCGCACGGTGCTGACGGGCAACGCGAAAGAAAGGCTTATTTATGGGAGTGCATTTCAAAGCCTCCCCTCTTCCCTCTCAACACACGCTGAGGGAAGCAGAGAGTTCCCCAGCCCCAAGGATCTCCACCGGGGACAGAGATTAAACAGGCGGGGAAAAGACGAGGCTGTGAGGAGAGGATGCTGGAAAGAGGTCCCTGCCCTACCAGTGCCCATGTCCTGGCCCCCTCCTGCCCTGTCATCTTACCGGTGAGCAGCTCTGTAGCACATCCCTGAGTTGGGAGGAGGAAGATGCTTTGTCATGGGTGGAGGGCAGAGTCCAGCCCCAGAAGTGAAACCTTCCCCTCCCCAGGCCATTGGTGCTCACAGCTCAGGCACCATGGAAGCCTCAGGCTCCTGCACCCAAATCAGCAGGCACACATGTCCCTTCCCAGAGAGCAGGGCCGTGCAAACACCCCCAGCATTCTGCTTTGATTTTGGCACCATCCACCCAAAAGGCATAGGACAGGCCAAACATAACCAGAAGAGGAGTGGGTCCTGGCAGAGCTGCCCCCCAGGCCATGGGGCCACCTCCCAGAGGCAACAGAGGGCCTGTGCAGCCTGGCCACTCCAGGGCAGAGGTGACAGCTGCTGCAGAGTATCACACAACACCACGCTGACAAACCTACAAAAAGCTGGAAAAGGCACATCCCATGTCCATGCTCGTGGGGAAAGGGATCACCTTGGGGGGGTCAGCCCCTCCTGGCACATGGCCTGGGGTCACCCCAAGGCAATAAGACAATGTGGGGACAGGGACACCGGCTGCCCCTCCACATGCCTTTCCCCAGGACCAGCAGCTGCCATGCACACGCCCCTCTCCAGTTTCCAAAGGAAGGGAAAGGGTTTAAATTAAATTCTTGGATCAGCTGCTCCAAGGAGACACACACTCCTCTTCACCCAGAAAGATGCAGTGAAAGGCAGGGGCAGGAGCAGCTGCAGGGCTGTGGTATCATCTGTCCCATGGGCACAGCCCTGGGAGCTGGGTACTGCTGGAGAGGAGGGCACTGGCATGCTGGGGGTCAACAGCAGGGAGGAGAAGGCAGTGGCTCCTGCTCCCTCCCGCTGTATTGCAGGTTACCAAACTTTGGTGTCCAGGGTGGTGAGGGTTCGCCTCTGGCTTTGCTCAGATAACCAGGAAATTGCCACCAGGAGTGCCTCAGCCTCACCCTACGGCTGCTCTGTGCCACGGGGCAGGAGCCGGGCACCCAGCGGAAGGGTACGGACAGCCGGCAGCAGGGCTGCGGGCAAGGCCGTGGGGATGCATCTCGCAGGGGCTGGTGACAGGATGGGCCCCGCAGAAACATCCCAGCTATGCAGGGCAGGCTGGCAGCCGCTACCCCAGCTCCCACTGCTCCCCCAGCCACCCTCCCTGCCATGCCGCCAGCTGCCTGCACAGGAATGCACCAGGATCAGACACACGCCTCCCGCCAGACAGGCAGGCAGCTGCGGGCTGCTCAAACCCGGCAGAGCTGGGTCCTGTCCTCCCGGCCTCCTCTGCAGGAGAAGGTGTCACTGGGCACTCACACAGGGCTGGGATGCTCCTGCCTCATCACTAACCTGCCCAGGAGCAAGGTAAGGTGCTCGATTCCATTCAGTGAAACCCATTCACTTGATAAAGATGGGTACAAGCCAGGCTTTTATCCTGGGCCCAACATCATCCTGAGTTGGAGAATATTGGAACTTTAATCATATTGGTACAATAAAGCAAAAAATGAGGAGCTATTTCATCTAAATCAATGTTCAAATGCTCAGCAACAGATCCAGCACCTCACCAACACTGGCAGATGTGGCACAGGTTCACCCAGCTGGTTTTGGAGCTCGTGTTACTGCCAGTGTGCCATCCCCAGGCAGGATCCCGAGCTCAGCCATGTGGGCTGAGCACAGACACACTCACTGCACCTCTCCGGGGAGGAGGGGTGGGAACTGGGTGAAGGCACCGTGGTTTGCCACAGGAAAGAGAAGAGAGAGAGGAAGATGCAGGGCAGCAACCCTGCCCAGCAGACCCCCCAAAACACAGCAACATCTTCCCCAAAACTTCTCAACCGCCTTTTTCTTTCATTTAAACTCATTTCCATCTTTTCCTCTTGTTCAGCCACCCACACAAGTGGTGCTCCACTATGCTAAGTGGGCTCAGCTGAGCCAGTTACACCAGTACCACCCCACATGGTACAGCATAGGACTGGCCAGCTCCGTGCTCACCATCTGCAGACCTCCCCAAAATCCCTCCTGACCAGGACTGCCAGCATTGCTCCATCAGCAGGATGGGAAATACAGCCCAGCACACTGTTCCAGCAATTTTGACAGAATTAAGACACTGTCAGAAAAATCCTTTCCATCTTTCGGTACAAAAACTGAACTGCTGGAAGGAGGGAGCAAGTGCCGGGGTAATGCATAGGAGAAGCGCCTTTGGCAGAGTCAAATCCAGGTGCAGGAGGGACTGATGGATACAATGAAGTGGTAGGAGGAATTACAGGCACTCCCCCTCACTGGGAGCCACACACAGTGTGGGATGGGTTAAGGCAGTTGCCCCACTTCCATCCTGAATAAAGCCCCAGGTCCCATCCCTGTCCCTGCCAGCCCCCAGCCCCACAGCAGCTCCATCAGTCTTGAGCCATTGATTTCTCAGCTTTGCCCTTCAAAACCCTCTTGGCTCAGAGCCCAGTTCATATCGTCTAGTCACTCAGGAGCAAAATATCTCTACTATTATTGCAATTATTTCCCAATCAGCATTGCTCAGGGCTGAGGCCATCAGAGGGGGCCCCCAACAAGCAAATCAATGGGCAGGCGCTGCCCTGGGGCTGCCAGGGACCAGGCAGGAGGTGCTGGCAGCTGCTGAGTGGCACACGGGAAGGGGGATGGGGGACCCCAGGGACCCTCCATGTGATGCTATGACCTGGCAAGGTGGCAGTCCTTGGTCTTTGCTGACCCTCAGCCAAGCAACAGTGATGCAACTTAACCCCTGCACAGAGCGTGCGTGCAGCCACCAGCCCTGCACGATCTGGGTGCCACGCAGGGGCTCTGCCTCCAAAGCTAAACAGAACTGACAGGAATTCCAGGCTCTCCCTGGGGGCAGCACAGCAGCTGCCAGGGGATCAGTTCCCTGGGGAGGGAGCGACAGAGCATCTCAAAACTATGCCTCCAGCCACACAGTGCCTGTGCCCATTCCAGCATAAATATCCAGTGAAACCCCAGCACCATATCCCACCACAGAAATGTTCCTCTCAAGGGAGAGAAACACAGGCAGGCAAGACAATCCTGCTTTTTCTCAAGCCTTGGGAAGAAAGGAGGGAGCTGTGGAGGTAGGAAAGCCCAGGAACAGATGGAGAAGGAATTTTAGCCTTGCAAAATGGAAGGTAAGAGCACAAAGAAAAATGCGACAGGGATCTCCTCTCTGCATCCCACTGCTCTTCTCCATGTAAAAATAAAGCCCTGGGTGACAGCAGTGAAGGGCAGAGCACATCACAGAAATGCTGGATTATTTTTTCTCCTGTTCATTAATTACTGTAGGCATCCCAAGAGTCCCAGCAGGCCCCAGGCATGAAAGGCATGAATGAAGCCATGGCAATGTGTCACCCTCCCAGCTCCCACAGGACTCAGACTGCACGTGACCAGCCTGGGGCAAGTTAATACCTAAACCTTAGAGAGAGGCCCTGGAGAGAAAGCTCTCACCGGAAGGACTCAATACTGAGTTTTCAAGACAAAAGCCATCTCTTCCACTGCCAAGGCACTGGCTCCTCCAAAGAGATCACATGGGGACCAGCCCAAACCCTTGGCTGCTGGTGCCCCCTGACACACAGCCCATCACAGCAAGCAGAGCAGACCCAGAGCCACCATCCCCAGCCTCTCCACAGCTTAGAAATTGCTATTTATTCTGCAAATCCAAAGCACCACTTATTTACCTCTTAATAATGCTGCTCAGCTCAACAGGGCAGCATAAACCTTCTTTCCTGAGCTTCCCTCAGCTTCTGCCCAGGTATGCAACCAGACCAAGATAACCCCAACATGAATGCCAAAGGCTTGTCCCACCACCCTCACCCTCCTGCCCACTTGGGACATTAAGCAATGATCAGGCAAAGTCTCTGCCTATGGCCAGGGGCTCAAAGCCTTGCTGCTTGAGAACATGAATAGGGACCGCCCCATTTCCAGAGAAAAAAGGCAGGGAGCGGGTAGCAGGCCTTCACCAGAGACATGTCAGGGAGGAAGTATGAGCTCCCAGGGCTGCAGCACAGCTGGAGATCAGCTGGATCCCTCCTCCCCTCTCGGCTCCAGGAAAATAGCTGTTTCCTTCCTGGTCCCTAAACAACACAGCAGCGAGAGAGGAGCTGCTTGAGGATTAGGCAGGGGCTGTTGGCCTTGCAGAAGAGCCAGTGGCAGGAAAAGTCCACAGAGCAGAGGCTGTGGAGGGACATACCCCAAGGCAGGATCTGTTTCAGGGTACTCCCCCTGGTCAGGTCCCTTCCCACCCCAGTGCCCACCCCAGCAGCCCCACATACAGATTCAGCACCAGTCAAGCCCGTTTCAGTGGGGCTGCCTGTGCAGGGCACAATGGCTCATGTCTGGATTTACGCATCCATCAGACTCCAATGCCTTCTGCAGCCCCATCTCAGCCCCCTGCTCATTCAGCTCCAACCACATAAGTGCACCAGCCACTGTTTCCATGAGAGCCAAAAGCCATTTCCAGCAGCAAGGTGGTTGTAACAGAACAAAATCCACTGCTCATTCACCTCCACACAGGGAGAAGGACAACACCGATGGCATGGGGGGTTCAGCTTCGCCCATTTAACACCAGCTTTGATCCCTTCCCACCCATCAGTCCTCTTTTTACTGCATCTCTGGGCTGTCCTGGTGTTTTATCTCCACAGACAAATCACACCAGACTGCCCAAGAGAAGCTGATAAGCAATAAACAATCAGGGTCTAAATATCACAGGGCGCAGTAGCATTAAATATTAAGAGCCAGCACAGGCAGCAGGCCCGGGCATGCAGAATCTCTTACAGATTCAATGACAAAATCATGTATTACGTGATGGACTTCATGGGAATGCAATCCATGTCATCAGGAGAAGACAGAAAGTTACAGCCACACTTTTTTTTTTTTTTTTCACTTTTTCTGATCAGCAGCTCCACTATCAACACACCACGATCAAAACTCCAGGTCCTGCCTTTCCTCATAAAACAGTCCCTGCTCCAAACACAAACACCTTCAAGATTAGAGAAGAAATCCTCCAACATTCCATGGCCAGTGATCCTGGTGATAACAGCCAGCTAAGCCTGAGCACTGAGCACACCAGAGTGCCTACAAATATTTTGCTTGCAATAGACTTAGACCTTCTCACTCACTCCAGCTGGAACTCTTGATGCTAAATTCCCTGATCTTCCTTTCGGTTCACATTTTAAAATTTCATTCCCACACTCTAAACTTCTGGCCCTCCTACAGCATTTCCAACCTAGAGAGCCACAACCCTGGCTACACCACACCCTTCCATACATCTCCAAAAAGCCAGGGGAGAGCTATGGGGGTGTGGCTCCCCACCATGCAGAACTCAGAGCAAATAAAACCACTTGTCTGCAGTGGGCTCCCTGCTCAAAACCAGAATGGAAATTAGGCCCTTCAGTCTGTGCATCAGAGCAATTTCGAAGGAGAGGTTGAGAAGATTTAAATAGAGAGATTGCTTTCCCCAAGGATGCTGCTGAAGATATTTAAGAGCTCAGGTTTTACACAGCATGGATTTCCTTTGGCACCGACGCAGAGCTCCCTGCCCTGCTTCTGCAGGCAGCAATCCCTTCTGCAGGCTCTCAGGGAGCACAGGGTCCTGCTGGCCAACACAGAGCCCATCACTGACCACAGGGCTCACCCAGAGTGGTAAAATGGGGCACAGAAGGGCTGGAGCCCACCCTGAGCTTTCCAGGTGTGATAGCACTCAGCTACAAATCATTGTGACCTCAGCTCTTGCAGGTCCATGCAACGGGAAATGAAGAGCCTGGCTATCTCCTTAACAAACTCCTCCTGGGAATGCAGGGCTGCTCTCTGAAAGCCCGGCTCTTGCTAGGACCAGACCAGACCACATGCCACGTTCAAAACCAAGTTCTCAGGAGATCTTTAAGGAACACCTACCACCCTCCCCACCACTCCCAGTGCACCCAGGGGACCTCAAGTGGAGCTGCTACCCATCAGGACCTGCCAGCACCTTGGCCATGGAGCATTCCCACATAGGAATGCAGTTGGCAGCCTGGAGAGAGCTGTGTCAGGGTCAGGAACAGGTGGACCTTACCAGCCTGGTGCTGGAGGGAACGGGGATGGGGACAGGCAGACAGCCCCTGGATAAACAGCTTTATCCCAAGATGCAACCCTGGCAGACACCCATCACATGCCTGAATATCTGTAAAGGGAGGCCAAGGGGTGGGAAATGATGTTAATTAAAGTTTTAATTACTGTAACCAAACGAGTAGTATAATTACTTTATTCTCACAGAGACTTCAAACTGATTAAGGACCACGTGCACAATCTTCGGGTTGATGCGGTTTTTAATTAAACGTGCCAACGAAGATGGTGAGGGGGTGGGCAGGACGATGGCTCAGCCCTTCCTGGACCTCCAAGGACCTTGTGTGAGGAGGGAGCCCAGGCTGGCAGAGACACATGGGTCAGCAGCAGCAGCCAGTGCCAAAGGCAGCTGCTCTGCAAGGACTGAAGCTGCGGGGTGCACACCGGTGTCTTGAAGGAATAGCTCCTTTCCCATACATCAGCCCTCAGCTTCACATTCCCCCAAAACATCTACCTCTACAAACATTTCCAAACAGCCCCACATGGGCACTGAAAATATTAATAAACTGGTGCTGCCAACTGGAGGGAATGATTAAAAAACAATTTTGCAAAGGTATCCTTTTCAAATAATAATAATACTAAAAGACAAAGCAGTAGAAATTAAATTCCCAGTCCCCTACCTCAAATAAATAGTATCAGAATTTGAAATGAGACATAATTACCCCGGCAAGGTTAAAGCTGCTAATGCACACGGAATACAGAATCACCATCCATCATAATCATATCTCATATCGCAGCCATTATTTATAATTAGGAGGCACAGTTTAAAAAACACATAAAGACGCCCATGCAATGCAGTAATTCTTCTGTTATTGCTCCTGGTGGGCCAATCCTGCTCCGATTTGTGGAGTCCAGGATCAGGCAAAAGTAATTCCCTAAAAGTCATTCCCAAAATTCTACTCTCTGGGAAGGGGAACCCACCTCAGCCCACCTGCAAGCCCTGCTGGCAGCAGTAGGGCGCAGCCAGGCTGCACTGGGTTCCTCCCAGCCATTTCAAACCCAAGGGGCCTCACAAAGCATCCAGACATGAATTCACAATTTTTTTCCCCAAATGCCAGTGCAGGAAGAGTGGAGCTGAGCAGACAGTAGAGCCACAGCCTGGCTCAGCAAGGCATGGACATGCAGGCCCAGTGGGCTTTGCCTGGGCTTTCTCCTCTGCTGGGTGGTTTTTTGTTTTTTACCTATTTTCAAAACCACACAGAATGAGTTATAGCAAGAGCTGGGAAAACCAAAAGCTAACCCCAGAGCTGCTGAAAGCTGCCCTCCTTTGAAGCGTGGGCTTTGCAGTCTGCCCCCGTGCCCCAGTGAAATATTAACAAGCTTCCACCGAAGCAGGAGGAAATTACGCTTAATATATTCTGGGGAAGTCCGCAGACAGCAGTGCCTAAGCAGTAGAGGCTGGCTCTAGAGGGACCTGCCTCCAAATCCCCTCTCCTGCAAGCAACAAGGAGCAGCCAGTCTGCAGCCCTGCAGGGACGTGCAGCAGCTCCATTGCACACACAGGCGCTGAGCAAAGCCTTGCACAGGAAAGCACAAAGCCCTTGCTCAGAAAAGCACAAACCCCTGGATGTGGTGGGGTACACAGCTGGTTCTGAGCCCCAGAAGTCTGGCAGAAGTGGATTTACACCCTTTGACAAAATAGAAAAAAGTAGAAAAAATAGAAAGCAACAGTGGTTGGAGAGGATGTCCTGGGGACATAGAGCCATGATGGCAGAGGTAACAGCAAAAGCCCAGGGATGAGACCATGGAAAGGAAAGATGCATGAATATATGTGTGTAAATTTAAGCTAGTGTTTTTATGGATAGAAAAGCAAGCGGGGAGAAGGACAGGGAAGAGCTGAGGCCCAAGTCTCCAGCTCAAGCAGCCCCAAGAAGGAGCTCAACCCTCAGCAGCCCAAGGGGAACAGCCAAAGCCGGCTCGCCCCACCAGTCTCATGACTCTTACTCACAGCAGAGCTGCACTTTCTCAGAAGTTTCATTAAGCTGTAAAACAAGAAAAAAATAACAAAGAAGGGGGGGAAAAAAGCCAGCTTGCAGATGCACATACAAACACACACTCCCCAGAACACAGGAAACACTTTTCAAACGAAAGTTGCTGTAACGAGAGTAAAACCTCAGCCAGATTTTCAGCCCAGGTCCCCTTACTGGAGGTGCTGTGATCCTGCAGCACAAGAGGATAACAGGCACGGGGAGTAGTTGGAAGGAGGGCACAGCCAGAAGGAAGGGCTCTGTGCAGAGCAGCACTGCCCCACTGTCACCATGAAATGAGAGGAATAAGCCTTTTTGGGGTTCAGACACTGCCCACCTGACCATCAGCTCTCTGGGGCAGATTGTCTTCCTGCATGGTGAGTACCAACCTATGCACTTCATCGTGAGTGAGGACTGACCTCCACGGCTGCATGCAGGGGGTGTAGGGCATCTCTTGGGCCTGCCCTGAGCATCTTCCAGCTCCTCCTCTATTTCAGACAGCCAGTGCACTGCCCAGCATGCCAAGGATCTGCGGGCCTGTAAACTTGTAAGTTTGGAAAAGATGACTTTGTGAATGCCAGAGAAGGGATACTCCCCACAAGACTGTGGAAGAGGAATACTGCAAAGTCAAAGGGGAGTGGTCATCCCCCTGCAGCCAGCGCTTCCCCAAGCCCTGAAATGGTCATCAGCAGATCGCCAGGCCCTGTCTGACATCCTTCAGCCATCTCAGCCCCGACAGCACACACCAGTAGGACTTCTAACATCAGTGGAGGCTGAGTTTACTGCAAGCAAAAGAAGCAGAAAGAGGAGGAGGTGCTTTGCAGGCTTGGGCAGAGGATCACTATTTGCCCTTCCAAGCGCTGAAAACTAATCCCCCCTTCCCCTTTTTTATCCCATTGAAAACTTGACAGAACCTCCTAGTGCTTTGCAGTTGAAATTGGCAGGTCTTAAATTAATTGACTGCAATTTTACACAACAACATGTTTAGCTGCGAGCTGGCCCGCGGCCCGCTTGGCTCGCCACCGCTCCCCAGACACTTTTCAAGCAACCTCCAAAACTTCGTAACACATCGAAGGCAAGGCGAGCAGGCTGCCAACGTGACCCTCTCGCTGCCAAAAGCCAGCCCTGCCTCTCCTCGCCCCCACCCCGACCCTGCTCCAGCTCCTCCGGTGTTTTCCCCCACTCTCATTAATGGCTCGTTAAATTATTCTTGTCATTTCCGAGGATTTTTGCTCCTCCAAACGCTGAGGAGCACGGGGCGGGCTGGGTTACAGGCCTGCTGCTTTACCATGGAAACAGCAGCCATGGGACCAACGCATGCAACAGGAGTGAGAAAAGTCAGGGTGGGTTTTTTTTATTTCAATCCACCCTGACGCATTCCTATTCTCTTTCTGCTTAATACCCCGAAGGACAAAGCCCAAAGCGAAAGATGACAATGCAGTGGCAGGTTTGTAATGCCTCCATCCAGGACTGAGTACTCGAGGTAATGCAAAAATACACAACCCCTGTGCCCAGGAATGAGAAGATGCCTGCAAGCCACCTCCCACCCACCCAAAAAACAACCGTGCTCCTCTTAGGAGAGGGCTGGGGGGGCACCGCAGCTCATGTGGAGCCTGCCTGCAACCGAGCCCCCAGAATTCAGGGCTGGTCCCGGCTCCAGGTCTCCCAGCCTTTCTGCCAGCTCCCGCGAGATGCGGCCGCTGCCTCGGCCAAGCGCCCCAGCGATGAGTCAGCCCCAGCTCCCAACCCTAATGTAATCCCGTCCCCGGTGCCGGGCGGCTTTCCAGGGCATGTCCACAACATGAAAGGCGCGTTCTCGCCGCACTGCTGGGTCGAGAGCTGGAGGAGGAGAGAGGAGGATTGCTCCGGCTCTGCCGAGGACTTGGGTCAAGCAGCTGATGCTCTGCGAAAGCCAAACTGGGGGTGGGTTGTTTGTGTGATTTCATTGCTTGAACAAACAGAAACATCCTGTATGTGATTAAGAGCCTTTATGAAAAACACACCAGCGCGGAGCCCCACAGCTGGGGCCAAAGGTATGGCTGTGGCTGGAAGGCAGCGTGCAGCAGGGCTCGGCCGCTCCGGGGTGAGCAGAGCGCCCTGGCAGGTTCACACAGCCACAGCACCCCAGGGATGTTTCAGACCACGCACAGAAACAGACATCCCCACTAGGAAATCACCTCCCCCATAAAATGTCAGTTTTTCCATGCCAATCTCCCCAGGTTCTAGGGAGCAAGAGGCACAGCGGGGTTACCGACAGCCCACAAGCCGCAGGCAATGGCTGCTCCGGGAGAGGCAGCCAAGGCTCTAACATCACTCTGAAGCTTTAATTCTTTCCTTTATCACCTTCCGCCCCAGGATATCAAAGTACTCCACACGTCTCAGGATTGCTCCTCCTTTTGGCTGCAGGCGTCACCACCCACAACTGGCACAGAGGAGAGAACTGGGCAATGTAGGCAGGAG
The DNA here is from genome assembly GCF_009650955.1 of Corvus moneduloides. NCBI lineage: Eukaryota > Metazoa > Chordata > Aves > Passeriformes > Corvidae > Corvus > Corvus moneduloides. Next base: position 11,874,242 of record NC_045486.1, read on the forward strand.
AAGGGAACTGACCGCAATCCTCCATCACCTCCCTTCCCCCCTGCCCCGAGGAAGGGAGAACTCCAGCTCCTGCCAAAAACCAGGACTTGCCTGGACTTGTGCAGCCATCACCTCCGCAGCCCCTGCCCTCCACTCCAACAGAGCTGCCTCGAGGGAGGCACGCCAGGAAAACACATGCTTTTGTTTAAGCAGCACAGGCTGAGCAGGGAAAAAAGCACTTAAACGTTACACACTCACACACCAAAAAAAAAAAAAAAAGAAAAAGAAAAAAAAAGAAAATTGAAGTTTTGTAGTTGTTTCTCTTTGGCAAGGTTCAAAATAGGGTAAGGCTTTTGGTTTTGCTGTGAGGCTTTAAAAATAAGTGTATTTTATCCAAACTATCCTTGAAACATTCTTGACATTTATTACCAGAATAATAACTTTTCCTCCAATTAATTGCTTCTATACAACTGTCGTTTTCCCAATGAAAAACAACACCAGAAACTCGCAAGCTATTTAAAAAACGTTTGCTCTCTCTCTGTTTCTCCCTGCTCTCGAGCATAAACAGAATTAGGGAGGTTAGAGGGGTCAAAAACAACAGTTTTGACTCAACAGCCTTGACCAGTGAGAGCTGCCACCTATGGCAGGGAAACTGAGGGCAAGACTTGGAGGTCAGTAGATGCTGCAAAAATACCTCAGGTCCTCAGGTATGAGGTATAACCTCTGGCTCCGACTCAGAAATGCACAGTGGGCCAAGTCTCAGCCAAAAAATCATGTACTTGGAGATTCGGGCTGGGTTTCTAGCCAAGGCTTTTACAGCACAGTGGTGAGGATGTTCACACAAGTGTGACAGCACGTGAAAGGGGAACCAAAGCTGAGCAGAGGTAAGTGGAGATGCTTCCATCCCAAGAGGGAGGCATCAACAGCCACCCGGGCAGATACAGTCTCGGGGAGTACCAGAGCTGTGGCATGCTCCTTATCACTTCCATTTCCAAAATAAAGCATAGTCTCATTTCAGTATCCCAGCTGAGCAGGCAGTGCACAGAAGGACAACCTCAACTGCACACGGTCTGGAAGGATGGGGCTGCAGAGGGGGAAGGCAAGTCGTGATGCTGGACTCCATGAAGGGTGGGACACAGATGTGCTCCATCTCTGGGATAAGTGGCTAAAGAGCAGGGGGACCTGCTCAAGGCACACCAAGCAGTACATCCAGCAGGGACCACAGGTGGTGGGTGCCAACCAGAAATGCTGATGCTGCTATACAACTAAGTTAGCACAATTTAAGGAGCACACCTGCAGATGGGCAGCAGCACCACATCGTCACACGGTGTGTCCTTAGTCACCAAGGTGAACCACACTTTGAAGCTCGAGCAAGCACATTTACCCCTTCCCATTCCCTGCTCCTCCATCCCCATGCTGAAGGCAGCAATTTTTTGGCCTCTTTTAAAATAAGAAACCACTGGAGGAAGAAGCCAAAGCTCACACATCCTGCATTGAAGCTGACTCATCCCCCTGGGAGAGCCCAGGAATCTCATTCCCAGGTTATGTGCTCCAGCCACAGGCTCACACTTTCCCACCGGCAGATTCAAGGAGGGAAGGAGAGGCAGGAAGGAAACCCCCAGCTGAGACAGGGAGTGTTTATCTCACCTACTAGAAACACATCTTTAATTTTAAACGTTGAGCATAAAAACAAGATCCCTTGAGGCTCATAAACATACCAGAAAGAGAGGGAGAGCAACACAGAGTAACCCTGGAGAAATAAAGGGAGAATTTAGTTTGGGAAGTTCCTATCCTTTGCACAGGGTGGGGATCAGCTGGCACGGGCTGTGCTTGCAAGGTGCAGTTTTCAGGGGTTTGGGTCTTTTTAAAGGACTTTGCTTAGTTCTCAAATAAACAATCACAAGCATCACCCTCCCCCAGGAAACCAAGGGTGGTGGCAGCAAGCCCAACCCAATCCAGTGTTCGCACCCAGGGGGGGCAGAGGCTGCTCCCCTCCCTCTGCCAAGAAAGCTGCCAGTACAAGATGCCTCCGAGGTCCCCCACCCTGACATCCTCACCAGGGCTGCTGAGCATTTCTGTGTGGCTGTCACCAAGACACCCACTTTCCTTAGCTAGTTACAGAGGCAGTCACCCCGGCCAAGACATGGACCTATTTTTGGAAACTTTCAAAGAAAAATAAATACATATGTAGAAAGCGAGAGACACACATGCATGCACACATCAAACTGCATCATATTTTTCTCCATTAATTTTTTCAGTTGCATTCTGCTCAACAACTACCAATTAATTTTTGACCACTGTCAACGGAAAGCAAAATTCAGGGGAACCAGAGAACAGCCAGGCGCTGACCCAGCCTCCAAGACCAGCAGGACTGCAAACTGCTCTACAGACCTCCAGCTTGCCCACAAGCACCTCTGCTGAGCCTAAAATCCATCCTCAGAAGGATATGGCTGTCTTTCCGTAAAAATTTAGTTTTAAGTCCTGGTTGAGAAGAGCATCAGCAGTGACATGAGTTTGGTAGAGCTGAGGTTTTGATAAGGGTTGCTGCTGGGAGGATGCAAGAGGGACAGAGAGGACTACAGGTGAGAAAAGCTGTGCTGGAGACATGGATACTGTGTCCTTCAAGGTGAGAAACATGACCAGGGGTCCTCCAAGGAAGGGACATCCATGAGTCTCCAGCTCCCTCCTCCCTGAGGTTCCCTGAAGAACAGCCACACCAAAATCATGTGTACATTTAACATCATCCCTTCACCACTACTCCAGCTACCTCTCACACAGCTCCAGAGGTCCATCATATCCAGCAAGGGCTACAAGTTGTCCCTAGAAAAGCAAGGAAACCCCTTACCTTGGGAACTGCCAGCCCATGGAGTAGCATTACCAGCATTAAGCCTCCAGCCATAGCAGCACCAGGTTTGCTCTGTGGATCCCAGCACATAATTAAGATCTACAGGGCTCTGTCAATCAAGGGGAGAAAGAAACGGCAGGGAACCCTCTCCTGGGACACAGCAGGCGGCCACGTATTGCTGGTGCCAGGATGCCCAAGGGATGCTGGTGGGATGGCACAAATCAAATCCACCCCTGGAGCAAGCAGCCAGAATCCCCACCCTCCAAACTGCCTCTCCTCACCTGCTTTATGAACTGTAAACCCCCTCAAAGCCAAGCCTGTGCTCTCCCAGGGCAGCATCATTGCTAACTCTTGCTCCAAAGGGAACAGCCTCTTAACAGCCCACGGGATATTGCAACCCAGGGTGGCCCTGAAGGGCAGAGACGGCACTGCATGCATGAGAGATGGGGTGCTGCAGGGTTTGAGGCTTCCATCTGGCCCACTAAGGAGGCTGGGGGGCAAAGAACCTTTCCAGGGCTCCAGACAAAGGGAGGAAAAGTCCAAAGAAAGCAGAGGCTGCAGAGAACAAGTCCCCTCCTGCTCCGAAACATTCTCATCAACCCTCCCCTTCGGGCCAAACCACAGAGCTTGGACCCACCGGCTCTCAGCCCACACTGCAGCGGCATCAGAGAGCAGCATGGGAAAGCTGCACCACAAGAGCATGCACAGCCTGGAGGGCAGCAGGAGAACCCCCCTCTTTTACCCTGGAGCACCAACCATTCCCAGTCTGTTCCCAAAGAGGGACTGCCCAGCAGGGTGGAGCGGCATCCCCACTGCTCCAGAGCCACGCACGGCCAGGCTAGCGCACAAATTGCTTCATTAAATGTCATCGCATTAAGCCAGTTTCATGAATTTAACATTGTCCCCGGACTATTGTTTGCCTGAAAATTAAATTATGGCAACATTTGTTGTTTCAACGAGTCTGTCTGTCAGGGACGGGGCTGGAGGAGGAGATGCAGGCACAGGCAGGGGATTCCACTTCGGCAGTGGGGCTCCTGTGGACATGTGGCTTCAGTGAAGATGGACAACACAGCCACAGTTTCCTTTCTGGGGGCAGGAGAAGGCAAGAATCAAGCCACACGTTGTTTCGACAATGCCAACCATGCCGGATGTGGAGACATAAGCCAAGCCGCCCGGAAAGGGAAACCATCTCTCTTTTGGAGCAAATAAAGGCTCTGATCAGCCCCAGCAGCCACTGGTCAGCATGGTAAAGCATCACCCCATATCCCTCAAGGCACCATGGACCCTGGCTACCTCCACACAAGGAGCTCCAGTTGGCAGTCCAGGGCTTTTTGATCTTCCCAGATTACAAAGCTTTGCCGCATACAGGAACACTCTGAAAAATTTCTCATTTATTCTTCCTTTTCCCTAGAGCAGCTCCTCTCTGCAGTATCAGAAACAAAGGTGACAACCTTTCGCTTTGTAAAGAAAACCACCAAACGAAGCGGACTATAAATAGCACCCAAAACTGACCCGCATCCCCAGCCAAGGGGAATGAAATGAAGACAAGTGAACGAACAGCTTCAAGGTCAGAGCAACTTTTTTATTCCCCCTTTGTTCAAGGACTGGTAATTTTTATCCACGCAGGAGAGCAATCCAAAATACATCATTAGGGTTGTAGCTAATAAAAACCACGCTGGCTTTTTTCAGCCCGGCGTTGTTTCCTTTGCCCACACAGGGATTATGGTGGGAGGGAGATGCTTCCCCCAGCACCTGCTCCACCAACAGAACCCCTCCTTGCAGCTCAGGGCTGAGCACCTTGGACATGCCAGATCTGTCCTGGCACAAAGGCACCAACCAATGCTGCCCTCAAGAGCACAAAGAGTGGACAAATTAAAGCACTATCACATTATCCTGCCTCTCTCTGCCAGACCGTAGGGATGCTCCCCACTACTTCAGCCCATTCTCCGTCTGCAGAGAGCCGGCTTGTCACACAGCACTGGCTCTCTTCCTTCTCTCCAGCTGCTAAATGGCATTAAAAGAACTAAGCATCCATTAAATAAAACTTTCCCGCTTGCTTCCCATGTAGACAATTGCTCTCACTGCCACGGGGAGGTTTCGTGCTGGCAGCAGGTCCATGGGTACACAAAGAGCAGGGAGGTGCCAGGATCAGCTGTGGTAGCACAGGTCATCCCTGGAATGCACCAGAGAGAAACAGGGACATTGTCCCAGAGGTCTGCACTCTCACCACCACCTAGTACCCACCCCAGCTCTCTTCTATTCCTATTTCACCCCACAATGCCAACCCCACGGGACACAGTTCTGCTGCCTTCCCCATCAGTACCAGCCTGCCATTAGCATCCTTTCTCCTGCTCCACTTCAGAAAAACCCATAATTAACGAGGGCAAGAGGCCAAACAACAGCTCTTCCAAGCAGCCTGGGACTGACACCATCCCCGCCTGGACCTGGAGACAAATGACCCCCCCCATGTATCAAAGTCACAGAGATGGATTACAGGATCCAGCAGCCACTAAGGGGCAGCTGGAGTCCACATCCTGCATCCCCAAGTGCCATACCACACCTCCACCTTGCTCTTGATGATGGATTTTCCTCCCAGCCTGGAAAGGAAAAGCAGGGAGGTCAGCCCATGGGGATGTCTGACCTTCCCCGCGGTCATGTGTCTACCTGAGGCAGGGCTAGAACATGCAGAGACCCAGACAACACTTGGAGCTGGCTGAGCTCCTGCTAAACACACATCCTCCCTCCTCCAGCAGGCCAGGGGCTGAGGGCAAATTCCTCAGGCACCATTAAATCTGGGTTAATGGGGGCTGCACAAAGGCAAAGCAAGACACCAGCACTGCCCCTTCACACCAGGCACAGGGACAGTCCCTGCCTCCCAAACTGCTGCCTTCCTGAGAAGCCAAGCCATCCTCCTTTTTCTTGGCTGCCTTTGGTGGGAGGTAGGGGCCATTCTCCCACCTGAAAAGCCAAAATTAGTCAGTGTTTGTGAAAGTTAGCCAGTGAATAGGCACAATGGCTCCAACAGGAGGGATCCAACAGAGCTGGGCCCTCCCAGCTCATTTCCATCTTAATGGAGTGGCTTTTCCCCCTGCCTTGTCCCCTTGGAGCCACCACAGAGGTCCCCAGCAGGAGGCACAGTCCAAAGCAAGAGTCGTGCTCCCGCTCTTCCCAGCAGAATAGAGGTCACAGACAGAGGCCACAGCCCTACATTCAGCAGCAGAGAGATGCAGAAGAAAATGCTCAGCAGCTTCACGCTTCAGCAACCAAACCAACCCCACCAGCTAAGAGGGAAAACCCGCTGCTCACTGCTGGCACTGCACGCCCCCAGCCAGCCCACACACCCCTTTTCCTAACGCCAGTCCTCAATGACTGTGACCCAGACATTTATGGGGGCTCAGCATCCCCATCAACGACCCCAAAGATCACTCGTCTGCCTTGTTCTCCCCGCGCTGCAAAGCCATGGCCACCAATGCGTTACACAGCCCTGCAACAACAGGGGCAGGACCAGCGAGGCACAGTCACAAACCCCTGCAAGCTCTTGCTTTTTCCTTTCCCAGCCCTATTTCCACAATACTTCCAATGTGGCAGCCCCTGCCAGGGCATAGGATGGTCAGCAGGGACCAGCTGTGAAGGTGATGCCGCCGTGTTTGGCTGGCACAGACCTGCCAGCTCCTGAGCACACCCCGCAGGGCAGCACCGACCCGTCCCGAGGGGCTGCCAAAGTGCGTTTTGCCCTCAAACCCCTTTTGAGGGCGATTACAGAAGTCAGGTTTGCACCCGGTAGCCCTTTTGAAGACAGGGGGTCTTTGGGATCCGCCTCCACCCCTGAGCCTCCTCCGGCTTGCACAACGCGCTGCTCCCCAGAAGTCACCTTGCCGGACACCGGCAAAGTCCAGCAGCCCCGCTGCCGTGGCTCCAGGGCGGGCTGATGGATGGGGGCGAGCACACGGCTGCCTGCGGGCGCCCGGCGCCAGGGAGAGGCGAGACGTGCACCGTCAGCGCTTTCGGCAGCGAAGGCTGGAGCAGCGCTGGCTGCTGCTGCTGCCCCCCGGCTGGCCGGGCGCCAGGCTCCCAGGCCTCGCTCACCTGCCGGCTTTGTGCTGAGAGCGGAGCAGATGGGGGGAAAGAAAAAAGAGGGCTGTGGCTTGTGAGTCAAAAAGCCTGGGGGCACGGAGGGTGGAGGGAGTGGGCTTTGAGGGCAGTGGGTCCCCTGCCACCTCCTCTCCTTCCCCAAGGCTGTCTGAGCATGCTGGAGCATCCCTTGGAGTGCCAGGAGACAAAATGTTCATGCCCATCCATCCTGCACGAGGCAGGAGCAGGAACCCAGTGGCAGTCCCCTCCAAGAGTCACCCCAGGACGAAGCTGGCAGCTGCCTGGAGCCACGGCCTCGCCGCCCCGGCAGATCCCAGAGGCCAACGGTTCACGAAGAATTTCTAATTGTTTCCTCCAACAATGAGACATCCTGTTCAGAGCCGGGCGGTGCAACAAAGCCCAACGCCGGCGAGAGCGGGGCCCCTTCCTGCTGAGCAGGAATGGGGCGATGCCGAGCGCTCCCTGCCACCAGCCAAGGGGATGGGAAGGCTCCACCGCCCCCTCCCCACCACCCCATCCACTTAATACGCCTGCTCTCCAGCCTCCACCTTGATTAAAACAGCTTAACGACTCCAGTGAGAGCTCTCGAGGGGGCGGGGAGCCGCCAAGAGGTATTTGATGGATTCACTTTGGCAACCGTCGGCTACCTTGTCATGCCAATAAAATTATTGCCATTGATTGGGGAGAGGCGCGGGCGCATGCTCCGAGGAGTGCATCTCCCTCACGGGGCTGGGCGCAGGCGCCCACGGGGGCTGTATGTGTGTGGGGAGGGGGTTAGGGGTCTCCAGAGGATGAGATGGGGACAGAGCAGGAGAGGGCAGAGGGAAGAGGCAGGAGGAACAAAAGGCCCTTGTGCCGGGCAGCCAGCTGGGAAGAGGCAGCAACATGGGCAGGAGAGGATTTCCAGGGGCTGCGCAGGGGTCGATGCCTGGGGAGTCCGCAGGGGTCACCGGCTGACACCGCCAGGGCCAGGGCTGGGTTCATGCCCCAAATCTGTCCTGTGTCCCCCTCACACACCCCAAAAGAAAAGCCAGCCAAGGCACAGGCAGTAAGTAGGATAGCCAGCAGCAGGGTCACGAGGCGGGCCAAGCCTTCCTGCGCACTCTGGGAGCCGGATTTCACGCGCCGAGACACAAAGGGCCCCTTTTCAGCCAGAGCTGCTTACCCTGAGCACTAAGAGAGGGTGATGAGAAAGGATCCGTGGGGACAGGGACTGGCAGGGTGGGCAGAGAGCCTGACGGCTGCTTCTCCCAGCTCACATAGACCACGATCAGGTCATGCATCATCCCCAGGAGGCCAACACACAGGGGTTTTTGTGGTAGAAGGGAGCCAGCAGGCAACAGGGAAATCCCAAAAAGGCCCCAGTCAGCAACTCCCCCTCTCCACAGCACCTATTTTCTGTCCAGACACACCAAGGGTTGTGAGCACACTGAAGCATCCTTAATCCAAAGCTTTTAGAGAACTCAAAGGGGGTGCCTCCATAGGCTGCCAAATCTGCTCCCCCCAAAGCACCCTCATCTCCCTGCCCACAGCAGGACAGGGAGCTGCCATGGAGCCCCTCAACCCTCCCCAGGCTAGGAGAGGAGCACCACGTCCTGTTGCTAGGGATGGGGATAACCCACAGTGTGAAGAGATTATTATTTTTATTTTTATCAAAGAAGTGAAACCAAATCAGCCAGACATAGGCCCAGTTCAGCTGTGCTTTCTGTGGGAGAGAATAAACAAGCCGTGGCAAGCGCAAGCCCCAGGCAGGGAGCAGATTCCCAACGGAGACATGATGTGTTCATGCCCAAGGCCAGCCCGTTCCAGGACAGAACAGGGAGCTACAGGGATTGCGGTGGTGACTGGGGAGACAGATAATCCTCCAAAAATGAGAGCTCAGCTGGCTGCAAGGGATGTGTAGTGCGATGCTGTCCTGGCTGGGATGCACTGGCTGCACTGTTCTACAATCACTCCTGCCTTAGGGATCTCCAGCACCTGGATCCCCAGAGGTGCTGGGTATCTCCTGCAGGGCTGTGGCAGCAGGGACAGCTCACAGCCTCCCTGGTCCACAGCAGCCAGGGACAGCTGTGGGCAGAGAGCCACCAGCTGCTTTGAGAGAGGAACTCAGCTCATCCCCCCAAAAATAACCAGACAGCACCCAAAACTGGGTCAACCCACAAGGGCTACACTGAGCTCAGCAGAGCCCCAAGGCGGTGCTGTGTGCATAACGAGGAGCAGAGCAGCAAAGGAGGGAAGCCGGGTCTGTGCTGCACCTCCCAGAATGTCCCACTGCTCCAGCCTCCAGCCCAGCATGGTGCAGTTACTGGGAGGGGGCTGCACCATCAGCACACCCCCTCCAGTGCCATCCTTCTTCCCTCCCTCCCTCCATACAACACTTCAAGCACACCCAAAATCAAGTCCTTGGCACACACATCAAGAGCTGACACGGGTGCAGTGTCAAATGTACCTTTCCAGCACACGACTGAGCACTCCCATTGCAATCATACACACAGCTTCCTATCCACCCAAAAAATAGAAAAGACAGCCTGGGAAAACGATAACTGCCTAATAAAAAGATTGCCAATTGAGGACAGGTGGTTTCCAGGAAAAACCCAAGCATTAGGAAGCAAGTCTCATTTCCCTTTCAAAAACATCCCCTGACATCCCTGCTGCAGCATGCTCATGGCTCACGTCCCCATGTCACTTCCCCATCCACAGCATTCTCAGACTATAGGGTACAAGGCCAGGTCCCTGCCATGCCAGCTCAGGAGTACAGAGGAAGTGGCTCAGTGCCAGCTCCAGCAGCGTTGGAACCCATCCCTGCATTGTTCACCTGGGCACGGCTGGAATTCCCTGAGTGCCCCAGTCCCATGACTGCTGGCACAGAGGACAGCGAGCACGCGGGACCAAGGGCTCTCCAAGCCTGGCCTCTCCACATAACTCAGGATCAGCCAAAGATAACTGCCTGCCTGGTAATGCTGCAGGACAAGCTGAGACTGGGCTGCCATGGGTTCCGCTGCTGCAGCCCGCTCAGCATCCCAGGGGTTGTGATCTCCATCCCCCTGCTGCCTCCCCATTCCAGCCCACAGCCCCTGTCCTGCAGACAGTTTTGCAAATCTGACATTGCCTACAGGATCCTTCCTCCCCCCCGGAGTTGGGGTCTCCCTGCAGCTGTGGTGGCAGCAGGTGCTGCCCAGCACCCTGCCCTCGCAGCAGCAACTGTTGGTGGCAGGGCTGGGGAGAGGCTGCAGGGCAGCCACAGGCTCGCGTGGCTTTTTGGGGGGGACAAAGGGAGGCTCTGTCTGCATGCAACAGTCTGGACAAATGCTGGGCATGGGAGCTGCCATCCAAGGAAAAGCCAGACGCAGCACTGACTCTGGCCTGACCTTACCCCGGCCCAGATGGCGAGATCGGTGCCCCTCAGCAGAGCAGCATCCATTACAGGGCTCCTGGGGGTGGGGAGGAGGGCACCCAGCTGTCGGTACAGCCCTTCCTCTCCCAAAGGAGATGCCAGGGCTTCTGGAAAGGGTGGCGGGGCTGGCAGGCTGCACCAAGCCTAGTGTGGGTGTTTGCCAAGGGGACGGTGGGAAACACCAACAGCTTAAAAGCAGAGGGATTGCAAGCACTGCTGAAGGATGCACCCCCCGACACCGTGCTACTCCCCCACACACCCTCTCTGCCTGGAGGAGCCACCTTGGCTACACTCTGCTGAACCCCTGCCAGGTATCACATCTCCTGGCTGGGGACACACTGGTTCCACTCAAAGCCAGGTCAGCAGCCCCTCCTCACCCTCCCCTGCCTCCGGCCTGGCAGCCAGGCAGCAGGATCAGGTAGCTGCTGAGGCAGCGCTTTGCTGGGCAGCCAGGCAGCCCCTGCCGCAGGAGGGCTGGGCTGCCCACCTCAAGGTCACTGCAGGGACAAGGAGAGGACCTCGTGGCGCAGGATTTGGAGCCTGCAAAGTGCTCCCATGCTGCCAGTGGAGAGCTCTGCAACCCCAGGGGATCTGGGGGCTCCGGGCAGGATGAGCCTATAAAACCTACGTGGCATTCCAGCGCAGAGACAGGACTGAGACCCATCTCTTCAGTCTCAGCAGCTCCATGTCCTCACGCCCTGCAGGGCCAGAGAGCCACACCAGCTCTTTGGGGCACCAAGTTTAAAATTAGGAAAAACAAAGCTTGGGAAAACCCTGCAGGGAAGGAGGACGCTCAAACCACACCTGGGCATCAAGTTCTGGCCACAGCCATGGCTGCAGCATGCAGCCCACCCACCAACCAGGCACCCAGCCTAGATGACCCCTTCCAAATGGCTCTGAAGGTGCAAAGACCAGGGAAAAACTGAAAAAAGCAGTTAGAAGAAAAATCCAATTTGCTGTCTAAAAGCCAACCACCAGCCCCTCTAGATAACTGAGGAACTAGAGGTGTAACACTGTTGCTGTGGCTTTTTGAACCCTCCTCCCACATGCTCCTTCCTTCCCATCCCCATCTAAAAGCTCCCATCTGGAGCCCAGCGGCAGGAGCAGCCAGCAGCAACATGACACCAGTCCCTCTGGATCCCTCATCGATCCAGAAGGGAGGACAAGCTGCCTCCATCCCCACAGCCCTGCTGCCACTCTGCACCCCTCCAAGGACTCCAGAAAGCAAAGCAGAAGATGTGGGGCTAGAGAGAACCCCTCCCTCCTGCTCCCCATCCCAACATGTGCTGCCCGTGCCCCAAAAACACTGCTAATAGGCAGGGGCACAGGTGAGTCTGTCAGGGGTCCTGGGGGAACAGGGGCAGAGCGAGTAGGACATATGGGGACTACACAATGGCATCCTGCTCCAGATTCCTGCCAGGGAAACCACCCTGCCTCCTGCAGGGCACCCTGGCCAGCACAGAGCAGGAGACGTAGCAAAAATGCAGAATGCTGTGACCAAGACAGTGCTGGAACACCTCACAAGCCACAGAGGGACAGGTCAAACCCCTCAGCCAAGCTCTGGTCCATAGCAGGGACCCTACCAGGACCTTCACGCGGCCTTTCCCTGGCTGAGGATGTGTTAATGGCAGCTATGTTTATACAGGGCATGTACAGCAGTAATTACAGGCATGATGTTATGATAACAGGAAATCCGTGCCCCGTGGAGATGCAGGCAGAGAAAGGCACGCATGGAGCTATTTGCTAATTGCCACCAACAAGCAGCCTTTTGTGCTGTGGTGGGGTACAGGAAGTGAAGTCTCCCCCTCGCAGGGCTGGAGCCGTCAGCACCCACCTCTGCCCACCCTGCCCAGGTCAATGACAAGGCCAGATGGACAGAGGATCCACATGGACAGAGTCTGCCTCGTGGCAGCTCCAGGGCAGGCCCACCTGCCCCCGAGACATGACAGGATGGGCTCTGATCAACCATCAGCAAGGACTCTACTTCCTTATGATATAACCCTTCCAAAAGGCAGAGGTTTTGTAAATTCAGTTGGCAGAGAGAAGCAAGGGGAAATTGTCCCTCCCCAGCCCTTTGCACACTACCCCAAATACATCAAGTCACTCTATTATGGAGGCACAGCCTGACCTGTACCCCACAAAGGGCCAGTGAGGCAAGCAGTCCCTACCCATCAGCATCACTGAGGCCTTTCCTACCTTTTTGATCTTCCCGCTCCGTGTGCCTGCAAAGACAACAGTTTGTCCTCTGTAGTCATAGGCAGCCACCGAGGTCATCCCGTCCTCTTTATCCACAAAGAGTGGGGTCCCCTCGATGGTGACAGTCCCGCCCAGCGGCTGGTTAAAATCCTGGCCACAGAAATTGTCGTCGATCTGCAGCGGCTGTTGGAAGAAAGCAGAGGAGAGATGAGCTTTTTGCCAATGCCTTGACGTGTTGGACCTCCCAGACAGCAATCAGCGATCTCCCACCTTCACCCCACAGTTACAGCACCTTTGGCAGCGCCCTACCACAGCCATGCCACCTCACCAGCCAAGGGAAGGCATGAGTTGATGTTTCCCTAACATTCCCTACACACTGATGTAAGGCACTTGGGACAGATCCACTGCATGCAGGCCCTCTTTACATCTGAACAGGCTTTGCAGGCCAAGACCACGGCTCTCTGTCCTCTGCATCCTACAGAGCAGCACTTACAAACCCAGCATGAGCCAGCCCAGCATCCCTACTCCACCCTCCATCCCTACCAGTGCCATCTCAGACACGTGGGATGTCAGCAGAAGCTCCCCAGCACACACACATTTCTCTCCTCCTCATCCCAGCACTAAGCTTAAAAAAGAAACCAGCTTGGCAGCAAGGCAGGAGGGTCTGAATCCTGTACCCCAGCCTTCCCCCAAAGACAAAACAATTCCCAGACAAAGCCATGCCAAGGCAAACAAGTCAGGCCTCCTGGAAGAGCCTCACTTCACATAGCAAAGCCTCCAGCAAACACACTACCCACCTGCCAGCCCTGTTCCTCCTCCCACAGGAACGTCTTTGGGAAATCCCCACATTTTTTCCATGCTGCCTTGCCCCAGACAAGGCGCCTGGCTCCGCCAGCTGCCTCCTCAGTTCAGAGGGAGCCCACACATCTGGGAGAAGCTTTTGCAAGCTCTGCCCAGGGAGAGGCAGAAGCAGGGCTGCACTGGCCTCTCTCCACTCTCAAGGCCATGACAGCAGGGACCTCCAGCAAGGACAGTCTAAGGATGGGCAAGGCAAAGGCAGAGGGATGACCCCTGTGAAAGCTGAGTTGCAGGCAGGGCAGTGGGACCAGGACCAGCTCCACAGCACTCACCTCTACCTCGAGCATCCTCACCCTGACCTGCTGAGCGGAACAACACACCCTGGCCACGGCTGTCTGGCCTGGGGGGCACATGGGCCTTTCAGTGTTCCCCCACGAGGCAACAGCCTCACATGGTCACACAGCACCAGCAAAATCCCTGTTCTGTCCCAGGCAGTGAAGGGCTTTGCCAAATCCCCAAGGGTGGCAGCGAGCCTGGGTGCAGGAGGGTAGAGCGGCAAGGCAGGCACAGCTGACAGGGAGACAGCCTGCTCCGGTCACGGGATTCTTCTGCTTCACAAGGTTCCTTATATAATTTTGAATTTAAAGGGGAGAGAGGTTTTTTGGCAAGCAGCAGGCTCCAAATGCATGCCAGTCCCCAAGGGGTTTTAAATCCATACCGCATGTGCACAGAGCATATGGGAAAATGCCGAGCTCCACGTACGCAAGGGCAGCACAGAGCTCTGTAATTCCCACTCATCACTGCCTGGGAAGCAAGGATCAGCCCGGACCGGCTCCCACCAACAACCCACAGTCACCCATGTGGAGGGGAGAAAACACAGCACTTTTCCATGCCCCAGCACAATACACTCGCAGCTACAATGGCATCAGCCTCCCACAGCCATGGCAAGGCTGCTCGCCCTCCTCACCGTGCCACCATTCAGCTCCAAGGCCAGTGGTGCAACTCCCTGCTGCAGCAGGAACTCAGTGCTGTGCCAGCCTTCCAACAGGGAAGGACCAGTCACATTCAGCCTCCCCAGGCACTTTGGGGATGCTGGGCGGCTCCCTCAGTCACTCTAACTTTGGGGTTTGGGTGTTGAGTTAATGTACAGACAAAGATCAACTCCCTTCCCCGCCTGACTGTTGCTCATCCTTCCCCGAACTGGGGGAACTCCTATAGCCAGTCATGAGAGATGCGGGGATCTCCAAAACAGGAACATGGGGCACCACGCGTCTCTGCAACCACATGAAAAAGAGGGAAGGGAAATCACAACCTCCCCACTCATCCTCTGAATGCCAGCCTTGCCCTCTCCTATCCATTGGCCAACACACATACTAAGCGTCCTCCTCTGCATTACGAGGCTAGGAATTTTAAAAGAGCAGATCCTAGAAAATCATCTTCCTAATCACAGAGCGAGATGCGAGCGATGTTCCAGCCGATACACAGCTCCCATCCAAATATCCGGGATTTCTCAGGTGCTTTGCTGGGGAAAAACTTCTGTCGCCCACAGCCCAAACAAACCCCAGCACCTTCCACCCAGCCATCTGCAGTAGCAGAAGGGTTAAGGGCAATGCCACAAAGGTATTCAAGCCCTGGCACTCCGGAGTGCAGATTCTGCTCTCTCTGAGTTCAATCTGCAGCTTCCCCACCCGCGCGGCTGCTGAATATGCAAGAGGAGAGATGTTTATGGTGTTTACTGCTCTCTGCTTTGTCTCAACATACTCTCTGGGAGATGACAAATACAGCTGCGCTCTGGGACCGAGGAGCTCCCGCCGCCGCCATGCCGACACCACCTCGATAAATAATTACGCCAACAATTAGCTCATTAACAGCAAACTGCCTCGTTAGGGAAGCGCAGGCAGCACAGAGAGGTCGGGCCAAGGGCGGCAGTGCCGGGGTTACGGAACCCACCGACATCTCTGGCAGATGCAGGCTGTGGGGAGAGGCAAGGCAGAGGGACGGAGGGAAGGATGCACAGAGGGACAGCTGTCCCCCAGCCGGTGCTGGCAGGGACCGACACGCACCACGGCACGCGAGGGCCAGTGACCTTGGAGCGTTTCAGCCCGCGGATGCTGGGATCTGCAGGAGACACTGGGATCTGCAGGAGGCGTCGGGATCTGCCCACTCTCGCATTTGCATGGGTTTTTGCAGGGACCTTCAGCCTACTGCAAGGGGGGGTGTTTCTTTTGGGGGTTCTTGGGCTGTTTTTTTAATTATTTTTATCTTTTGCTTTTATTTCCATGCTTTCCTTTGGCACCCCTCTCTATTGCCCCTGGCTCAGACACCCCAGGCTGCTATCTGCACAGCACAGCAGTCTTCTCTCTCCCAGCACTACTTTTTGCCTCCCCACAACAGGATCAGGAAATTCGGATTTCCTGGGGAAAGGGACCTGAAGGAGCGGGGAAGCAGGCCCACAGCACCAAGCGAGCAGGAGCGGGTGTCTCCTGATATGCCTTGTCTCATTGCCTCCCTTCAAGCCCACTTACGAAAGCAATGAGGGAGCAGACAGCACGACAAGGCTCGCATCACTCAGCATTATTAATTAGCCAGTAATTCGCCAGTTAACACCATTATAGGCTCACCCCATCCCCCTGTGCATCTCCAGGGCCTGCGATGGAGGATGTGGAGGGATGCAAAGAGCCAGGGAGGAGGTTACAGGAGGCTGGTACTAAGTGCCAGGCTGGGATGCCAGTCTTTTTGTGCATTAATCGCTGCTCAGGAATAATCCCAGTGTGGTACAGTTTGTTACCACCTACATTTCTCTGGCTGCCCCGGAAAGGATTTGGCTTATCCTGGCCCACTTTCAGCCAGTTTGTCACCAGCCATTGCCCTGTGCCAGCAAGCTGGGCAGCAAGCCTTACTGAGGAGTCAAAACTCATTTTCTCCCTGGGGTAGCCCAGGGAAAGCTGATGCCCACATCCTGCTGGCTCCAGACACTGGCTCTGCCCACAATGCCAGCCCGGGAGTCAAGGGCTCCGGGAACTCCCTGCTGCAACCGCTGCACTCCAGCTTCAGCCCACTGCCCTTTCCCAGCCCTTGTTCCCCCCAGTTTGGGGACAGGAGCACTGGGCAGATGCACTGAGCACATCTGGCCACAGGCACAAAGACCTCTGAGCCCTGCACTGCACAGGGGAAGAAAAGAGCCTGGCTACACAACACCAAGCCCCTCTCAGTGAAACACTGGGAGCAGCAAAGCCTCTGGAGAGGTTCAGGGGCGATTTAGGCAGCAGGGCTGGCACAGGGAAATGGCCTGGGTGCCTCCACAAGATGCCTCTGCTGCTTTTGGAAGTCCATGCTCAGGTCTGAGTGCACCAGTGTGAGGAGCCTCCCTGCAGAGCCAGCTTCACCCCACTTCCCACTTCCAGATCACTGGATCGCAGAGGGAGAGAGAGAGAAATGGGAGGGAGGAATTCGCTCCACTCACCAGTGTTGGTGAGGCATCACTAACATCTCCTGAGCTGCCTGGCAGCCTCTCCTCCCAGCTCCAGCACCAGCTCCGGAGAATCAGAGAATCCCCCTGCAGTGCTGGGGATGAGCATCCCTTGGCCCTGCACTGCTCGAGGTCTGGGAGTGCAGTGCTGGCAAAACCTCCTCCAGAACAGACCAGCCTCAGCCCCTTACTGCCATGAAAGAGCAGAGCAAGAGAGCTCCTTGCACATTTTCCATATGGATGGGGTGTAAATTCCAAGCAACTACTGACTTGAGCAATTACATTTTGCCTCCTTCGAAATAAAAAAGCCAGCATGCTCTTTATTTTCTGGCCAGTCCTCACCACCAAGAAATCTGCCACTGCCATGACTCACCCCAGAGGTGGCTTTATTCTGTTTAGGGGCACAGAAATTCCTGCCAGAAAGAGGGTACATGCTTCAAGTGGTCTGGTTTGGCCTGTGCTTAACACAGCAAGGAGCTGAGGGCTTGACTCACGATCCAGTCATGTCTTGCCCCACTCTGCCTGGCAGCTGGAGAAGGACTGGGACAGAAAACACCACCTGGCTCCCCTGGGGGAGGGTGCCACTCCCCAGCCTAACCCATACAAAAGCAGGAGCCTCCCCATCACGACACACATCCTTCCACCCCACGAGCCACATCTGCAGGACCCAGAGAGTACCTTGAGATCCACTTACTCCCAGGGGCTGGCCACCAGGTAGCAATCCCAGGACCCTCAGAGTTTAAAACCATCCTCGGAGTGCAGGGGGGCAGAGCAGCCTCCCCAAGCCCAGGGGACGTGGCGTTAGTGGGGCACTGGGAGAGGAGAGCCGGGAGTGCGGGAGGCAGCAGCGAGCAACTCCGCCGCCGAGCCAGCAGCTGCGCGACCCAACAGGCAGCCGTGTAACGATTTCATCATTTTCCAGCAAAATTGAATTAGTTCAAAGCCAAAATCTGATTTGCGAGCCCAGCGCTCTTGACAGCAAACCCTTTACTTTGTCAGGCAGCTGTTAGCTGTCTCCTCCAGAGCAGCAGCGAGGACGGTGGGAGAGAAGGCAGGGCTGCTCCACAGGGACACCCCTGCCTACCTGCCTGCACCCAAATCCCTGCTTGAGCAGGGCTAGGGGCTTGGTGATGGGTGCTGAACACCAGCAAGCGGGGCTTGGGGCAGGTGGGTGATAGCAGGTGGGTCAGGACCTCCACCAGACCCTCCCAAACACACACAGCAGCACCCCAAGCCTGCCTCAGCCCCGTATCTGACCCTACCTGGGGACTATCCAGCCTATGACCTCTCCATCACAGGGAGTTGTAGCCTCCTGCAACTACTTGTGGTTTATAACATTGCCCAGAAAAGAACACAGTAACAGTTCAATGAGAAAACAAACCAGAGAGCCAAGCAGGGAGGTCCCCTGCCCACCACCACTCAGAGGTCCCACACTGAGCAGGTGAGACACCAGCAGGGAGCAGATGCACCTGGGTGAGAACCAAGCAGGAAAACACCTCTCTGGGGACAGAGGGGAGTGCTCCCTCACTTGGGAATCACTGCTCTAGGATAGCAGCACTCACCTCCTGCACCTCTGGATGACAGTTTGCCTTGGCCACTCTCAAAAGCCACCTCTGACAGCGCCTTGTGCTCTCCCAGCACCCCATGGAGAGGATGTGGTCCCTCCATGCTGAACATCTGACCAACTTCTGCTGGGACCACCAGCCTCCCCACCTCCCTCCATCAGGTCTGTGCTCCCTGTCCCACACATCCTGCTGCTTGGCCACTGCCAAGTCCCAGGTGACTCAACACTCACAAACCCACATGTGCCATCTGCAAGGGACTCCACAGCAGAGCTGCCCTGAGGCCTGAGCATCCCACCGTCCCAGCCCAACTCACTGACACTGCTCAAATCCACAGGGCAGGGACATCAGAAACAGGCCCCTCTGTCAGCATGGGGCCCCTTCTTTGAGGCTCTCCATGGGCACTGCTGCACCCCAAATCCAGAGAGCTGACGCATCACAAAGCTGTGATTTCCTCAAGGAATGCTACGAGGCAAACTGAGCACCTTGCCCCAATGGCACCAGTCCTTCCCACTGGGAAAACACAGCTCAGGTCAAAGTACTGGGAAAGGTCCAGCCAGAGACCACCACCAGCAGCCAGAAACAGTCTGGCTTGTGTAAAGAACTTACCGAGTTGATGCAGCCCAGCTCCTTATTCAAGAGCCAGGGCAGAGAGAGTTTCCCTTCCCCTCTGTAGCATGACTGGATACGCTCCTTGATTTTATCCTTGATCTTCTTCAACGTGAAGAGGCAGAGCACAGACTCCTTGGGAGGCTTAACCCTATTTTTCTGGCCCTGGGAGAAGATGGTGAAGAGGATATCCTCCTGCTCTGAGATGCCCAGGTACTTGGCCAAAGCCTTGCCAGGCTTGGTCAGGTAGGCGTCCTGGATCAGGCGGTACTCGATGCCGTCCTGCACGCAGCCAATGGGGAATTCCACGTAGGAGTAGAACTTGGGGTCATCCACGCAGAGGCGGACGATCTTGGAGGTGAAAAACTGCTCCCCAGTGGAGTCAGGAGAGGTGAGCTGGGTGTCCAGCTGCAGGGTCAGGTAGTAAACAAACTGCTCGCTGCTGAAGCTGTAGATGTAGTAGATATCAAAGGTGGGGAACTTGGAGAGTGTATCCGAGGGGATTTTGAGCTGCGAGGAGACAAACTCATCCTGGTAGACAAAGCCAAACATCTCTGCGTTCTCCTCATTGGCCATCAGCTTGCGGCTGGAGAGGGTGGGGAAGTACTCGGACTTCCCATCAATGGGCGTCCCAATAAAGAGCTTGTTCTGCCCATTCAGCACCTCGATGATGACACCAGACATGGTGCCCGACTCATTGACACTGGAGAGGTAGTGCTCCTTGCGGTGGTGGGGCTCACCCAGCTTGAAGAGGTCATCCAGCCGCAGGAACTGGCAAATCCCCTGGGAGGCACTGCCGCAGGCAATCAGCCGATTCCCCGAGTAGTCCACCAGCAGCAGTTTGTTCACGTTGTTGGTGGTGACCAGCCCATGTGGGCAGGACTGGACACTGGGCGGAGGGTAACACTTCTCATTGTCCTCCACGGGCCCTGTCACGTGGGTCCGCAGGAGTGTGAGGTTATTGGAGAGCTTGTAGATCCGATTGACAGCCCCCACGTAGACCTCCCCGGTTTTGTTGTGGACCACCAAGTGCGTCAAGCTCCAGTCTGTAACCGGGAAAGTCCTAAAGGGAGATTTGGGGCTGCCTTCCGCCAGCGGTAGCCAGGTGCTCCCCAAGAGCAGCAAGGTCCAAATGTGGATGGACAAGTGGTGCTTGAGCCAAAGGAGCCACATTGCAGTAGCCTCACATCCAGCCAAGGCCATGCCCAAACCCAGCCACAAAATAAATAGAAATAAACCCAAACTAAAGGGATGAGGGAGGGAGGAGGAGCTAACGGGACACAGTCTCCTCTGCTTCCGCTGCGCTCAGCATTCAGGGCATCGTGAGCACAGCCGGTCCAGTCAGCCCTAGAGGTAGAAAGACAAGAAAAGCGGGGTTAGGAGGCTTTCCTGCACAGTCCCAAGCGTGTTCCATCCCACCCAGCAGACTCTGCTGCTTCACATTTTTCTAGCAGGCAGAAGAGACCCTGGCCTGCTGCCCCAATCCCACTCCACAGCGGTGCTGGGAACGGATGCAAAATCCCAGTTAGCAGCACGCACAGCCCAAGCCCCTGCACAGAGGAGGATCTCAAAAGCACCTTTTAAAGGAGCTGAGAGCGAGCCAAGAGCCCCAGCATGTTGCCCCACATCCTGCCACCTGCCTGCCACGAGGGTCACGGGCAGGAAGGGCTGGAGGGAGCAAGCAGGCATGGCAAGGACAAGCCTGTCCTTCTGCCATTTCTGTGCATTAGAAAACACAGAGCCAGACATGAGGCAGTTGGTTTGAGAGGCTCCAGAGGAACAAGGGGGCACACACAGGGGGAATGGAATGCTCTGCCTGCTGCTGTGCCACAGCTGGGGCTCACCAGCATGGAGCAGCAAAGCAGTGGGGAGCCAGCCAAATACCCCCACACCAGTGGGGTATCCCAGCAGCGGGGAGGAGATGGCCACAGGAAAGCAACGCACAGCTCTGCTCTCTGCATCAGTTCAGCAGCCCCTCTGTTATACCCCATCCCTGTCTTCTCCATCCACCCTCCCCCACACAGGCACAAGCACCCCTGGACTAGCGTGGGGTTGTGCAAACCCCCCTGCCAGCACACAGCCCATCCACCCCAGCTGGGACACCAGCTCAGCTTCCCAGCCAGTGCAGATAAGCCGCTTCAAAAGGCAGTGGAGGAGGAGGAGAGCCTCTCTCTCCTCCCTCTCCTTATCGTCCATCTCTGACTCAGCCCAGGATAACCTCTGAGAGGATCCCCAGCAGGGAGTGGCACAGGTAGGAAATATGGCCCACGGTGACTGGCAGCTCGCCAGATCCCAGTCCAGGCAAGGCAGGGTGTCAGAGGGCAGCCAGCTGCCGTATCAACAGGGCTGTGTGGGGCTGAACACTGCCCCAGCCTCAGCACCCTGCTCCTGGCAGGGCTGTGGGACCCACCAGCTAGGCCACATGCAAACCTTGGGGGGCTGCATCATCACTGAGCCAGCAGTGAGCCATACAGGTACCCCAACATTCCACACGGCATCCTTCACTTCTGCTGCTCCCCTCCTAAGCCACAGAGCCAGACTGGGAGAGGTCTAATGAAAGGGAGAAACTTTTTTCCCCCTTCTCCAACTCCCAAAAAGACCCCCCTCTCCTTTTGCACAGCAAGCCCAGCCCTAGCCACCCCTGCAGCCCTGCCAGCTCCACTGGGCCCCAGCTACGTTGGGAAAAGCTTCTGCACCACTTCCAAACCCTCTCTGCAGATCTGCCTCTGCCCACATGCTCTGCATCCTGCTCTCTTTGACTTCCCAACACATCCACCTCCAAGGCAACAGTCTCAAGGGATATTTGGACAACAGCATATAAGCAACACTGAGACCAAATCCAGGTGCCACAAAGCTCCATGGGTGTAGAGACAACCAAAGCACCAGCCCTGGAAATCATCCCCATGGTCCCAATCACCCATTCCTAACACCTTTTCAACACTGGGAGCCTCCCAGCAAGGAGTAGGTAGTCACAACACTGTCAGAGCAAGAGCACTCCCAGAAGACACTGACACTTCCCAGAATCTTTGTTTTTCTGAGCTTGTTGGTAAGAGAATAACCACGAGCACCCCGGATCAGAGCTTATTAGCCCCAAACCACACTGATGGGGGACCGAGTGGTGCTGTCAGCACAAACCCACTGGTTAGCCCAGAAAGCCACAGCCCAGCAGCTGCAGACACTGGGGTTTCCTGACAGAAACCAGGGAGTGGTTTCCCACCCCAAGAAACTGGCACAGCTGTCACCAAGCCACTGCTCCCATGCAGCTGAGCCCCTCAGGAACAGCATAGTGGCTGCCTGGCAAGGAGACTAGCACCGACACCAAATTCATGTGTCAGTGACATGCCAAGGAGAGAAGGAATGGGGAAGATGGGGAAGGTGACAGTGGGAGATTGGTGCAGCGTGGGGATGCCAACCAGAGCATCTCCTGCCAGGACGAGAGAGCATGACAGGAAACATGCTTTCTTGGTGCATTTCTGTGATTCATTGCTTCTATTTCAGGAAGTGGGTGAGAGAACTAGAGGTCGAGCTGCTGCCACAAACCAGGGCTAGAAAGCCCAACAGGAGATTCCCAAATTAACGTAGGGAACTGCAAATCAGAAGTTGGAACGAGAGCAAAGTGAGGCAGAGCTGGGGCGAGCTGAGAGATGACACTCTGCAGAGCTCCTCAGAGACTTCTGCTCCTAAATATACTACAGCAGCAACATCTCGTCCTAGTGACCTGACACCAGTGGTGGTTTCGTCCAGTCCTGCTCAAAACCATCAGCAGCAATTAATAAAAATTAAACAGCACAAATGGCTAGTTTGTCTACTTTCTTCAGGATTCAGTGATACGGGTTCCCGAACTTTGGATTGAACTAAAGCAGGGCTCAAGCCCACCACAGTGCAGGCAGCTCTGCACTGGAATATGGGTGGTGGCACAGCCCCTGCTCCCTGCCCATGGGAGGAGCAGCCAAGTCCCATGGAGAGGTCACAGTGCAGCTAAGGCAGGGCAGCTGCTCCACTGGTACATTCTTTAAACCACAGGGCACCCAAACCCCCTGGGGCTGCAGTCAAGTACCACCTTCCCCTGGGGGGACGCAGTCCAGGGCCACCATACGACTGCCACCACCGAGAAGCAAGACCCGCAGCACCAACACCTCCAGTGCAGTCCAAAGGCACGGAAAACCCCAGGCAGATACCCTGGAGCCAAGCCCTGCCCTGAAACAGGCAGCAATAAAATAATACACCCCAGCCCGGATGCATGTGTGCCAACTGGGAGAGTGGGACTGCAAACACACCCTGCTGTGCTGCTGGGCAGCAAGTGATGCAGTGCAGAGCATCTGCAGCACTGAGCATCCCTAGGGCTCACCCCACTGTGGGGCCACACCACCAGCCAGACAGCACCACAGGCTTGTGTTTTGATTTACACACACACGTATATGTATATATATATATATATACACATACATCTATTTATAGCAGGAAACCTGCCATCAGAAACAAAGCCAGCACAAGAGCCAAATCTGCCCCAACCCCTTTCATCCCCCACTGGAAAGGACATTTGCTCACGGTTTCACCTCAAATTGGTCACGTTGAGATGGTTGCAGCTGCTGCAAGACTTGGATGGGGGTCACCCACCTCAGCACAGCCAACACTCACACATCCCAGCTTCCAACAAGCCTTTCAGCAACAAGCCATGGACGTGCCCCACAGATGCCACTGCCCCAGTTGCTGGCTGCTGGAGAGGTGGCAAGGGGCAGCAGCACTCATCCCCCGAGGCTGAGAGCTCCCGGGTCCTGCAATATGCCCAAAAACCTGTGTTTGGGATGGGAGATCACACTTTGGGAAAACAATCATCACTTTGATAGCACAAAGCAGGAGTACTGGGATGGAAAAACTAACCTTAAAAGGCAAAGACTGGACAGAGCATTAAGGACCAGCTCTCCACTCATCCGGGCAGCAAGTCCAAGAGTCAGCACTAGCCTACAAAGCAGCAGCTCTCATGGGAATACCCGCAGACAGGGTTTAAAACATGCAGACAAGCACAGAGGTGCATATCTGGCACTCACAGACCCGCCTGCCATCCCTGCTCTTCCATCGACAGGACCCCAGCAGGTTCACTCCCAGCAAAGCACACCAAGAGCTTCACAGCCTTGCACTTTTGCAAGAGAGGTTGGAGGAGAGAAAGCATGGGATTGAAAACCACCAAGTAACCGACCCACAGAAGGGGAAATGGCATCTAATGGCATTTTTAAACGTTTTTTATTGTTTTTCTCCCCTTTGCAATTTTAGGGGAAATGGCATCTTTACCTGTAATTCCTCCAAGTCACTTGCTGCTCTCAGCAATAAGAAACAGTCGAGAAGGGACCAGCTCTGAGCTGCCAGTAATTAGCAAAGGGGAGAGAGGGGAGATTATCCAGGAAAGAGAAAAGCCTTTGGGCCACAGGAGAGGCAGCCTCACCATAGAGCTGGTGTATTTTTAGGTTCATCTGCCTGGGAAAAGCCTTGCAACAATGAGGAAAGCCTGGTGGTGGTACAAGTCAGAGCTGCACTACATATGCAAGTGCTGTAACAAGGCTAAACTTTAACTCTTTCCTTCACTGCATACAGTCATTGAAAACTATTTGACTTCAGTCCCTCCCTAGCCTGTGAGTTAAATCATTAAAAACCTTATCCCTGGCTCAAACCACATCCTGATGAAATCAACGGCAGGCTCTGAAGCTGCCCCAGTGCCTCAATCTCCATTACTATCACCCAATCAAGAATATCTTCAGAATCTTCAGTTTCCTCCCAGGCTCCTGACATTCCCCCAAGCAGGGGCTGAGGAGCCCATCCTGCCCTGCCATCCACCCCAGCTTCCATTCCTGCCCTGCAAGGATCTTCTGGGCAAAGAATTCAACCTCTTTTGTCCTGTGAAATGTGACAAGAAGAAGCAGCCATCTACTGCCCAAGGGCTCACGAAGCTTGACCCTCAGCAAAAAGGGGCATAAAAGAACAAGCAGTGAGGAAATTAAATAGCATTTCTCAAGTGCGCAATTCCCCCTCTCTGGTCCTCTGCAAGAAGTCAAGTCACACCAAGAACAGCTTGAACTCCAGAACAGCTCTGGAGCCACTACGTGCTCTCACCACCAAGAGACTGCAGGCTGCCCTGCAGAGAGCCCTTCCAAAAAGGGCTCACAAGCATTTCCGATACGGAAACCCAGGCTCCCCGCAACCACAACATCCTGAGGCACAGAGGCACACGAGGACAGTCTCAGCAGGTCCTGCCAGCACTGCTTATCCCTGCCACAGAAACCAGGCATGGACTGAGGCCCTACACATATTTCCCAACTCTGTCCAGCTACGCCAAAGCAAGAGTCTGTGGCTGTCCTTTGCCTTATTCCCACAACTCACCTGGGTATCACAGTCCGTACAGGGACCCTACAAGGGCCACCGAGGGCCCTTCTGTTTGCAGCCCACATGCTGGATCTGGGCTTCCCAGGAGGAGAGTGCACCCCACCTTCCCTTGTGCTCCCTGCAGCCAAGAGAGGAGTACACAGACCTGGACTGACTGACCCCGACCCAAGGCACCAGGACACCAGCCATGGCACTATCATTCCTACTATCAACACCCAGGTCAGCTCAAGGCTTCAAACACCAGACTGATGTGAATTTTGCCACCTCAATCAGCACCAATTAATAACATCTCACCCCAGCTCAAGAGCAAAGAAATACAGACCACATTCCCTGAAGGCCACCATCTCCTTTGGCTTTGGCCCATGCACTCCCAGACTCTGATTCTGACATCTCATCAGTCCACTGCCCCACATAAATATCCCAAAAACCTGCCCTGCTGGCAGAGATCACCTTGGTCCAGCTGGACCTGCAGAGACCAGAAGATCACCCACAAGCAAGGTCTCTCAACAGCAGAGAAGTCCAACAAGAGATCTTTCGGCCATCAGCATCCTTCCCTTGTCTGATCTCATTCCCTGGGGCATAATGCATCACTCCTCACTTCCCAGCCTGCTGCTCCACATCCCTCACTGGGCCAGGGCAGCCACAAACACAAGCCATGATCTTACCCTGCCCAGATCAATTCTGCTCTTCCAGCCCAGCTCTCCAAGCTGCATTTTCACCTCTCTGGCACCAGTGCTTCCCCCAAATCTCAGACGGAATCCGCAGAGCTCCCTCTTTGCAATGGAGCACTGCCACAGGAGGATTCCTGGTTGCTGAACCCCCCTCTACTCCAGCAAAGGGAGGTCATTCTGGGGTTGGTTTAATCCCAGCTAAGCTGAAATTCCCATGCTTCCGCCTGGCCCCTTGCTGACACCAGAACTTGTGCTGTCCCGTGGCGAGCCAAGCACAACTGCCACCACATTAGTTCTGATTGAAACAACCACAAAACTTCTCCAAACGAGCTTTCCCAAGCCATGTGTGCCTTTCCTTCCCCTATCAACCTCCCATCCTTCCCCCTCTGCTGTTTCAGTTATGCTGCCCCAAGAACCCACAGCTGGAAATGGCTCAGGTCCCAGTTTTGCTTCCCCTGTGGAGTTCCCAGCTCAGCACAGCCCCATGTTTTATTTGCCCAAGGTGAAGCTGACCCAGGAGAAGTGAGACACCCAGAGAGATAGCAAAGCCTCACCTGGCAATGGGACAGGCAGAGAGGGGAAGGGGAAGAGCCCAAAAGTCCCCCCACAGCAACACCACCACAGGGGAACCTGTTCTGAGAGTCCGAAAGAGGCTTCATTCACAGCACCACAGGCAAAGAGCATCTGATATTAACAGGCATCTCCATGGCCATGGAGGTGCCGTGCCCACACTCTGCTTTCCTATGGGCAGCGCCAACACAGCACATCCCATCCCAATTTCCCACAGTAAGGGGGTCTCACCCACCAGACCTGGGCAGAGCACACATCAAAGCATGGGTGCAGCCCAAGAGCTGCTAGCTGGCAGGGAGGGCAGAGCAAGGCTGCTTCTTTTCCTGCAGATCCCAGCTGCAGCCCCAAGCCATGTTGGACACAGGCATCAACCTTGCTACTATGGCCTGACACCATACACGAGGGGCTGAGATTCCAACAGGCGTCAGCATAATGGATCGGCTCCTTCAGTGCAAAACCGAGAGGAGGCAGCTGCTCGCCCCTGCTGGAAGGGCTGTCCAAGCATCTCTGCCAAAAACCCACTTTCTGCTAATGAAAGTGGCTGGATGGCAGCTCCAGCAAGTGCCATCACCCCACAGAGGGCCAGGGAGCCATACAAGGCACAGCCAGCAGGCCAAGAGATATCCTGCTCTGCTGGGAGCTTACACACTCCCCTGGCACGGTCGCATCCCTCCCTCCCAGCTCTCTCCCACGCAGGCACGAGGCTATACAGAGCAGGACCCGTCCTGCATGTGCCAGCAGCCCCACGGGCACCTCGGCCATGCTGATAAGGAATAACACTGGGAGCCGTGGAAGCCGGGGCTGCTGGCAGCGTCATGGGGCTCGGCGTCGGCTCTCCTTCGGAAACGGCGCTGCCTTCCTGCCTTCCTCCTCCCCCATTTCTTCCCGATGACATCAGCCTGAAAAACAGGTTCTTGACTTCAGCAGGGCTCATCGGGCCGATTCTGGTCCTGCCAGAGACGGGAGAGCCCCCCCTTGGCTCTAGAAAGGAAGCAGCCATCCAGGAGCCGGACATGGAGATAAGCAGCAGTGGGCAGGCAGGGACCCTGCCAGCATGCCAACACTTCTAGGAATAAAAACCATGGAGAAGCAGACGGGGGTGGAGGGAATGCAACGCTGGGGAACAGATTTCAATGTTTTACAGAGGCCGTGGCAGCTGTAAGCTGGGGCTCGCGTCCCGGCTCCGACACTGCTCTGCTACAGGGCAGCCAGACCTACCCAGTGCAAAAGTCAAATCCCAGGGCAGACTCCCATCTCACTCCAGCTCCCAGAGCCCAGCAGCAAGCCCTCAGGCTGGCCAAAATGACAAGACAGGACTTAACACCATCCAGCAAAGCCTTCCGAGGGCCACAAAGCTGGACACGGACCAGCAGGGAACACGGTCCTGTGAAATATCCTGCCCACCAGCCAAGCTCCAAGATTATTTTTAAACTCCTCTTAAAATATTTTTGGATTTTCCTCTTCCCCTGTTGAAACTAACAGTCTGCACAGGAAGAGCGAAGCAAACGCCCGTACACAAAGCCTGACCACATGCACAAAGCAAACAACTTACTGCCATTCTAATTACCTGCGATGTTATCGGCAGCTCTGACGGGGTCGGCATTTGCAGAAGGAAATGTGGTTTTCACATCGTGTCACTTGAAACGAGTGCGACCATCCTTCCTCCCCCCACCCCCCAGTAGCACCCACTCATGCCAACACCATGGTAAAGTGGGGGGACAGCCCTTGCATGTGGGGCTACATCACACGGGAAATTTCTCCCCCTAATACAGGAATCTGCCTCTTCTCTTGCCAAGAATTTGCTTCTGCAAGAGAGCCTGAATATTTTGACACACAAACAGTTGTTTAACTAAGCACATAAAGCAAAAGGACTCACAGGGCTACTACAATGACACCAAGACTTGCCTGGATGGAGGTAGCATCAGATGTGGATCCACAAAGGATTGGGCCCCCAGCACTGATGTTGCCCCAGAGGTGCTCAGAGCATCCAAGCTTCCCAACAATTTTGGGAAACCAGCCCTGCTCCCAACCCCTCACATGCCAGACTGCATCTCTGCTCCTCCAAACTCCCAAGAAAACATGAAGAATCACTCAACATTTATCAGTTCAAAACACACATGCAATTAGCAGGAATTTTTTTTCCTCCCTCCAGTATAATTATATATGTTTTAATGCAATTACCACCCCTATATTTTGTACATTAAACAGTAGGCAACCCAAGGAAGAGAGAGGCTTTTATTTTTCTTGGCTTTGCCTTTCTGAAAATACTACGTTGCAAAATAACTCCGGAAGAAAGGCTTATCTTTACCAGAAAAAGAGGGAGAGAAGATGAAAAATGGGAAGAGGGAAGGAGAAATCTCCCAAAGAGAAAACAGGGATTGCAGTGTCCCTCCACGCTGCCCTCACCCTCTGGTCATTACACGTACCTACACCTGGAAACCGTCCCTGACACCACAGACAAGACTCAGAAACAGCCTCAGCCCCTGTTCTCCATCGCCAACAGCAAGGAAAACTGCATCAGGCAAATGGTCGTTATGAAGCCGGGGTCATTAGCCGGATTAAAGCTCCCGAGCTCCGGCCAGCAGCACAGAGAGCAAAGTGCAGCTAAACTGCCCAAATTGGATTACCAGCGCTCCCGGGTCTCTGTGCCAAGTTGGCTGGCAGATTGCGGGATGCTCGGGACGGGGAGGTGGGCAGCGAGCCCCAGGGCCGATCTGCAGGCTGCCAGTGAGGAGGAGGAGAGAGGAGGAAGAGATGGTCCCTGCATAGCATATCCCCCAGAGCCAAGCAGCCTAGCCCTGGCACCCCTGGCATGTTCTCACCTCAGGCACTTTCTCTAGCAAAATCCCTCACAATCTCAGCTCAAGGAGCAAAGAGGATATCACACCCTGGCTCGCACCAGGCCCTGAGTTGATCCCAGCAATACAAAAATCTCTGTGCTTCAGGCAGCTCACAAGGGTCTCTGCCCCGGGGCACAGACCAGCACACAGCAGCCCACAGGGCAGGGGTGGATTTGGTCCTCATTACACCAAGACACCATAGCGACAGAGGAGTGACCCAAAATAGTCCATCTGGCACCATCCAAGGCGACTTCAGAGCAAAAAGAAGCAAAAGTACTTGCGGAGTGTGAGCCTGACAATCTGGATGTGGAGTTTTCTTCTAAACTCAAACATCTCGGCACACCAGCAACAAAGAGGAGGTGTGCCAAGCCTAAAGGGAAAATAAACTTTGAAATGTTTTTCATTCAGGTTTTTAAATGGTGGTTTCCACACAGAACAAGGGCTGGAGGCAGCCGCAGAGTGCTCAGGAAAGCAAGGCAAACAAGGACACCTTCCTGTGCCTGGCCACGCTCTGACAAACCCAAGAGAAGGTGTGTGTTTGGCTATACCACAGGCCAAGTGCAGGGCAGAAGAGCCAGGACTGCCCATGTCTGGCACTGAAACTATCAAAACTTATTTACTGGCTGGAGCTTTTCTCCTCCATGATGCACAAGAGGTTTGCTCAAATGTGACTTCCAAGCATAGCAGGAAGACCATATTGGGGTATCTACATGGCTTCCATGCTGCACCCTGGGGAAGACTAAGAGGGCATGGATGAGGCTGTGGATCAGGGACAGTGTCAGAGCACACGTGTTCTCACCAAGTACCACATACCTGGAGTGGGATGTTCCCCACAGCACCACATGGGACACTTCCCAGGCTACAGCCAGAAAAGAAGCTGGTTGTCTCCAGTTTAAAGCCAAACCAGCCACCTCACCACTGGATGGTGGCAAACACTTGCTCCTTCTCATTTTGCATGAAGCCATGGCACGCAGCACCTTGATGGGAAAAGGGGCCCCAATCCAAACTCAAGAAAGGTAAGGAGTCATGGTCCGTGCTGAACCAAGCTCCACATCACGCGTAATTCCCGGCCTTTGGGCCTTCCTCTACATACAAGATACCTCACCAAGCCATTCCCTGGTCAAACTCTGGCCAGGAACTCTCTACTCACTAGTTTCTTCCATATAGCACACAACTACTTAAGAACATAACTTGAAGGAGACATTTACAGATCAGAGACAACCACAACCCAGGTTCTCAATACATACATTCCACCAGCTCAGATCAATGAAAAATCCAAGCTTGCAGGCAGTGAGGACAGCATCTGGGCATTGGGGTGACCCACGCCCACCCTCCCATTGCTGCACAGAGACATGGCAGCACCTCTGCTATGCTGGCTCTTTCAAGGCTCCCCTTCCATTGAGCCAGAGGTGCCAAAAACCGTGACTGACTTCTCACTGAAGACCAAGGCACCAAAACACCCTACACAGAAAGGCAATTACAACAAAGCCCAGTGGGACTTAGCAGAAGCCCGATACAGGTAATGCTCCCCCGGTTTGCAGGGAGCCGGTGTCACCAGCACGGCAGCACCAGTCTCCGCTCCTCGGAAATTCCCAGCTCAGGGCCGGGTCCGGCTCTCGGAGGCAGCGAGCGCTGCAGCCAGGAGCAAGGCAGGCAGCAACAAAGGCCCTGACCCACACTCAGCCTAGAGAATAAACACATCCGAGCTCCCTTCATTTAAGTCCGATCCCAGGGCCAGATCCTTCGCTTTGTTCAGCACAAGTCAAACGCAGCGAACCCACGGAAATAACCAGCCTGGCGTGACACTCACACGCAGGGAGCAGGGCAGGGGCCAGCCCCGGCTGCCGCCGCCATGGAGGAGGGGAGGCAGCCCTGCCAGCACGCAGCAGCGCCGCTTTATTACCCTCTTCCATTTCGGCTGCGCAAAGCCCCGGTGAAACAGCACTCCCCGGGAGCCGCCGGCATGGCCCTTGGCCCCGTCTCCAGCGGAGTTCGGAGGAGTTTGTTTACCTCCCGCAGGGCACTGCCTCGCTCGGGGAAAGGGCTTTGTGTGACGGAGCACAAGGACTCCGCTCCGCAGCTCCGTGCGCAACCCGATCCTGCACGAAGGCGGATGCCTGCGCTCTGCTCCAAATCCGATGCTTCTATTAAAAAAAATAAGCCAAGAGGGGAAAAGTCTCCCCGACGCCGCTATCACCATGCTAACAAAAGCAACGTCGCCAAAACTTTAATCTTCAGGGTAGCAGCTGCAGAAAAAGCCCAGCCACCCAACGGAGCAGGAGCCAGCCAGCCCCCGGCGCTGCCTCCCCGCAGCCCCTCGGGAGCAGCGAGCGCATCCAGGCTTGCCTCTCTCGGAGGAGCGGCACCGGCAGCCAAAGCCGCAAGCGGATGGGGAGCACCAGATCACACATATGATCGGGTATTTTGAATCCAAACTTCCTTACCAGCCTTCCTTACGGCCCCGTGTCGCCACGCCGCTGCCGGCACCGGCATCCACCGGCACCAGCGGATCACTCGGCGGCGAGCGGGAAGAAGAAAAAAAACCCTTTCCTCCTTGCAGCCACTTAAGAAATTATCCATGCATCCTCCCAGAGGCATCTGCCCCACTGCTTTTCCTTGGCTTCTCCACCTTTCCGCCCTGTTCGGTCACCAGTGTCTTGAGAGAGAGACATCGAGTCACTCATTTTACCCACTGAGTATATACAAAAGACCCTGGGATTGTTCAGGAAGCAATTAGCCGCTGTTCAGAGGAAAATGGTGTTTTCAAATGGATAACCTTTGATGTAGTCAATAGCCTCGGCTCCTCTTTTTTTTCTCCTTTTTTTTTACTTCTTGAAGCCGCACACGAAAGAAAAGAAAAAATAAAAAATGAAAAAAAAGAAATCCAGCAAAAGGCTGGTAATTCCCCCCGACACAGCTCTCGCTCAGCAAAAAGGGATTTTCTCGGAAGCTGGAGGAAAAGCAGCTTCGGGAGGCGGCTCATCTGCCCAACTTTTCTCCCCTCCGTGTCCCGGAGCATACGAGAAGGATCATGAATATTCATCCCCCCCGTTAGCAGGTTCTGCTTTTGTTTTGCCCTCCCCAAGCAGGAGCCAGGGGGGAGCTAACAAGTGAGGTTAATGCCTGTCTTTTCTCTCCCATCCGTCTCCTCTTTAACCAGTGACCTTCATGTTAAGCCCTGTTTACACACCAGTCCCCCTCCCCTGGCTCCCCCTACCCCGGCGCTCGGCCAGAGGCAGAAGGAAGAATTTTCCCGCAAGGAAGACAAGGGAGGAGAAGGGATTGCGGGATTTCGGGATTTATTTCAGCATGCCACAGAGATTTTGCAAATCCCTCCCCGATCGCACGCCGAAGCTGCCGTGTGTGTTCGCTGGGCAGGAATGTGAAGGGGCTGAGGGGCACCGAGCGCGCAGCCGGCTTTATTCGCCACCTTCCACGTTCATATCGGCGGCGCGAGGCGCGCACCGGCGCAGCCCCGCACACAGGTACCGCAGCCTCCCACGCCTCGCTCGGAGGTGCCCAGCGCTGCGCTGCCAAACTACAGCGCGATCACAATAGTAGCGATCATAACGAGGGCGACGGCAGCCATCCCACCCTATCCCATCCCACCCTATCCCATCCCATCCCGCAGGGCACCCTCGGCACCTCCCCGCCGGCAGCTGGGGAACGAGGAACGCGGAGGGAACGGCGGCGCTGTGGGCTTCGGGACGAGCCCAGCCCGGATGCCGCTCACCGCGCCCCGGCGGGATGCGGAGATGTAAAGCAGCGAGAACGCGTGAATGGATATGGGATAGCACAATGCGGGGATGGCAGCGGGGATACGGGGCAGCGCGGACACAGGGATGACAGCGAGGATGTGGGGCAGCACAATGCGGGGATGGCAGCGAAGATGCAGGGCAGGGCGGATGCGTGATCCAAGGCGGCGAGCACGGGAAAGGCTGAGCCCCGTTCACGTCCCCAGCAGTGCCGGACCCGGGTGGGCGGCGGGGCTGGGGCAGCGAACGCCGCCGAGAGCCGGGGCGGGCGGGTGCAGCGGGGAGGGAGGGAAGGAAGGAGGGAGGCGGCCAAGCCCCGCCGCTACACCGGACAGGGAGGCACCGCTGGCACCGGCTCTCCGCGGGAGCGCCCCGGCCCGAGCAGCTCCAAGCGGGGAGGCGGCCCTCAGCCCGTCCAGCCCGCACCTGCCCGGTCCCGGGCACACCCCGCTACGAGACCCATGCGGGGCTTGCGGTGGATAAAGAAAGAGGCTCGGTCCCGGCGCGGTTTTGTCCCCCCGCGGGAGGCGGCTCCCGGAGCCGCCGGGCGCAATGCGGGCTGGTCCCGGCGGCAGCAGCAGCGCGGCGCCGGCCCTGCCCGGCCCGGCCCAGCCCTGCCCGGCCGCCGCGGCCCCTCCGCGCCCCCCGACGGGGCCGCCGTGCCCTGCCCGGGCCAGCCCCGCGCCGTCGCCGCGGTGGCAATAAAGCCAAATATTTTAGGGGGGCAATAAAGCCAAATCCGCGTTATTTTTAACGAACCGACCGATCGGGCACGCCGCGCCGCGCCCGAAAGTTGCAACCGGGTTACTCACGGCTCCGGTCCCCGCTCGCCTCCGCCGTGCCAGCCATAATTGCATTCCACACCAAGCCGCCCG
This sequence comes from Corvus moneduloides, assembly GCF_009650955.1. Classification (NCBI taxonomy): domain Eukaryota; kingdom Metazoa; phylum Chordata; class Aves; order Passeriformes; family Corvidae; genus Corvus; species Corvus moneduloides. The sequence continues at coordinate 11,908,272 of NC_045486.1, forward strand.
CCGGGCCGCCGCCGCCGCCGCCTTCTCCGCCGCCACCGCCTCCTTCTCCTCCGTCCCTTCCTCCTCCTCCTCCTCCGCGCCCGCCTCCCCCCGCCGCCGCCGCCGCCGCCGCCGCCGCCCGGGGCTCCGCGCCCGCCTCGCTCGCGCCGCCGCCGCCGCCGCCGCTGCCCCGCATGAATGGGACGGGGCGCGGGGCCCCGACGGAACGCCGCCCGCCGCGCGCACGCGCGCACGCCCCGCACCGGCGGCGCGAGGGAAAGGAGGGGAGGGGAGGCGGGGGCGCGCCCGCGCGCGCGCGGCCTCCAGGGGGCGCCCAAGGTGGGGAAAGGGGGCGGGGAGAGCAGCGGGGAGGCCCCGCCCCCCGCCGCCCTTAAAGGGGCGACGCCGCCAGGGAGGGACCGAGGGGCTCCCGCACGGCGCTCACCGAGCGGAGGCGACCGCGAGGGGCGTCGGGGCGAGGAGGGGCCCGCACCCACCTGGGCGTCCTCGCCCGCCGCACCCCTGCACGCCACGGCGGGACTTCGTTCCCCGGGGGTGTCCATTCAGCATCTTCCCCCTGGCACCGCATCCGCTCCGCCTAAAATTGCAAAGGGGAGAAAAACAATAAAAAACGTTTAAAAATATTAATTACAGGCTAGAAGTGGTCGTTTGTCTTTTTTAAGCACACTCAGTATTATCCACTCTTGTAACCTTCCCCTACTTTTCCCTCTCACCGTGCCAGCCACAGAGTCCCTTCCCGGAGACAGTAGTGCCACCGCGGCACCCTGCCTCTCCCCTGGCCTGTGTCTGGGTAGGCCCTAAGGAAATGCTCCATCATCTCCCCGTCAGGGAGGGACCTTTGTAAAAATCAGCAGGAATAAATACAGTGCCTCTCATCGGGACATCCACAGATTGCAGAAGAGACCTTTGGGATGGAAACGACAAGGAGCGGATCTATCCAGACCTCCCCATTAGGAGAAGGAGCTCTAAGTGGTTCTGGTCCACCGGGACCCCACCGTGTGCTGCCACACGGGGGCAATCGGTGCCAGGTGGTTTGCTCAGCCAGGTTCGCCTGGGTGCAGCCAGCCAGACCTTTAGCCCCACCAGCTCTCAACACTTTGTCCTTTAGACAGGGACACACCGTGGGAGTCTGGGAGTTGCCCCATCTGTGAAGGGAGGTGTGCGGTCACCTTGTGCAGGCACACATGTAGGCCTCCTGTGCAAGATCCCAGCAGGTGTGTGTGTCTACAAACACACAGGAGCTCCTTGCCCTGTCTGACAGGAGGAACTGAATCCCAAGGCTGTGGAGAGCAGCACAGGACACTTTGGGAGGGGACATGGAAGGAGAGCATGAGGCACAGGCGAGTCTCAAGTACCAAAACAGAGAAAAAAATGGACCTTCAGAGGCTCCAGTGTGAGTAGGGAGGAAAATGGAGGAGGAAAAGGGTGATTTGGTTGGGTTCAACAGCAGAGCTTCACTCCCCTCAGCACCCTCAGCATCTCAGTGCTCACACCTCACTCAGAGCCCACCTGAGAGCAGAGATGATGTCCCTGCAACTTGGACAGCAAGGTTTTCTTCTCATTTATCTCCCCATCCAGACCTCACCAACCTCCATTTCCAGGAGCTGACAACAGGCCTGTTCCCCCAGGGCACAGCATCAGGGCCTGCCATTCTCCCACCTCTTGTTTGTGCAGGGACACACATGGGGCCAGACTTAAAAGCTTTCAGGACAGAGAAGACATCAAGCTCTGCCGGCAGGGAAGTGGCTGGGATTTGGATCGCTTCCCCCAGACTGAAAGAAACACTTCTCCTTTTCTTTATTTCCCTTCCTCCAAGAGACTAAATTTAGTGAATTCCTTTCACATTAAAAACTTGTCAGGTATTCACATCCAAAGAGGCTGCTGCTCCTGTCTCTCACGGGAGTTACCGAGACAGCGAAACCTCTTAAACGAATAAAAAAGAAGGGAGAGATATTCAGGCAATCTCCCACCGCTGCTTTTAAATCCACTCTCTCCCAGGGCTGGTGCCCGGGCACCTTGGTCCCATGGCTGCCGTCTCCTGCCGCAGAGGCAAAAAGAGAGGGATGAATTCTCCCTCCCCAGAGCAGGACTGAGTGACGCAGCAGCAGCGACCCCTGGGCCGGTGCTACCATTCCCGTGTGCCTCTGGGATAGGAAACTGGAGCGATTTATTTTTGCTGGAAGATGGATTTGTCCACATACATCCAGTGACAAGGGGAACCAAGGTGGTGGAGCTGAGAAAAGAACGGGCACCTGGCTGAGAGTGCACTGCCAGCCCCCTCCAGATTCACCAAGGAGGGTCCAGCCCTGAGAGAAGACAGAAAGAAAATCCAAGAACCCCCCCATGCCAGGGCCCAGCACAGAGTCGGGAGGGAGCTGGCAGGGGAGATCCCGGGTTTGTATTGGGTGGGAAACAGCCTCAGGCTCCCAGCGACCCGCAGAGCTCCCGTGGCTGCTCCGATGGCTCATTCCACACCACGCCCAGCGGGCACTGGGACACGCTTGTCACTCACATGGCTTTCCCCCACGTCTGGGCACCTCACCCCCGCAGAGAGACCCTCGTTATCTCAGGAAGCTTGGCCTTTTATCCTGCCTCCCATGGGGCTTCGACAGCTCGGTTCATCCCCAGCCTCCCTGCGCATCCTCACGCCCTCCCCGCCAGCCCCCGCGGGCTGACAGCCTGCCCGTGCCCCGAGGACAGCGGCTTGAGTGGCACCTCAAAAGCACTCCCGAGCTCCGCAGGGTGCTGGGAGGAAGGGCTGGAGGCAGAGGATGGCTCCGGAGGCAGCTGGAGCCAAATCCCAGCACTGAGGGGAGAGAGGTTCGCCCGGCTCCTTCTCATGGCGCTAAGCGCTGACTCGGCGCTTCTTACCCAACTCCGACCAAAATTACATTGGGAGACAAACTGTTCCTGGGGTGCTGGGGCACTTTGCCTGTGTTACCAGAGAGACTGAGGGGCATCCTGTCCTCTAAAAGCAGCCTGATAACTACTTTGTCAAAACCAGAAGCTAACTGGGAAAGGATTAGGTCACTGCAGAGAGCCCGAAGAGGTGGGGAGGCTCTTCTGCTCTGCTCTCCCAGTCTGAGCGGTGAGGGACCAAAAACAATCAGAAAAATTCACGGTTTTTCAACTCTTTCCAACTTTTGGTTGCTAAAAAACTCTGCTAAAAGGTAGAGTTCTGCACAGTGCAGGAGTCAAGCCCCGTCACCTCCCTTGGTTATCACCCACAGGTGGAAAAATTTTCAGAAAATTAACCCCCCAGAACCTGGAACCCCACTTTAAACCCCCTGCACTGAACACACAGGGATGAGAGAAACCCAGTAGCCTCAGCCCAAAGGTTTTTAGGCTGTGAAATTTGACTGGCCCAGAAAACAGCCTGGAATCCAAATACAGGCTTTGGGGACCCTCACAGCCAAACTCTGCAGCTCTGCTCTGCCCAGACAGTCCCAGGATATCCCCCTGATGGGCATGGGCAGCAGGAGGGATCCTCTCTGCCCAGATGGCAGCAATGGGGTTTTTTCCCTCCTCCCATCCTCATAGACATCTTTGCTAATCCAGCCTCAGGAGCAGAAAGGCTGAGCAGCCGGGCTGGGGAGCAGCACTGGGTCTGACCAGAGGGTTTGTCAAAGTTTTCCAGGAGGCATCAGCAGCTCTTTAAGCTTCTTGACAGCCAGGATAACAAACTGTGTCTGCAGAGCTCTGGGGATCCAGGGTGGAATTAAAATGGGTAATGAATAGAGCCATTTTTCAGGGGATCGCAGCTGCAGAGGCACGAAGGGCAGCAGCAAAATGTGCTGGAGAGGCACACGGGGAAGGGACACAGGGTGGCACAGGGGCTGTCATCCGGGTGGCAGCCTTCCTTCACTCCCAGTTCTGTCCAGAAAGAAAGGCACTTTGCTGTCTACCAGGACAGCTTTTACCCTCTGCCTGCTGCTACCGGCCCACTCTGGATCACCAGTGTCCACAAAGGGGCAAGCAGCCCCTTCCTCCACCCCACCATGCTCATATTCCTGGGAATTTTCTGGCAGAGGCCTCGCTGGGCTGACAGCACCACTGCTCATTTCAGTAAGAAGAGGATCTTCTTGAAGGGGATCAGGAGAGAGACAAGTCTGGGGATGCCCTCATTTCCTCAGCCTGTCACACTGGCAGTGATGCACACCTTGATTTGGGAGGAGGTTTGATGGGATGGGTGCTGGGAGCTGTGGGTGTGGGAGATGCTCTGGGGGACCCTGCCAGGGCAGTGACAGGAGATTGGTCTGGACATCAGTGCCAGCACACGGGAGCCAGGGAAGGACACACAGCCACAATGAGGGAGGACAAACACCCGGTGGCACGGCTCGCTCTGCTCTTCTCAAAGCTGATCCCCAGCTCCCAAATGACCCACCCGCCCCATGACTGTGTATCCACCAGCCGGCAAATCATGCATGCACCAGTCCATTCCCGGAGGGCAGGGAGGTCCTGCAGAGATCCCCTCTGGCCATACCTGCTCCGGCTGAGCTCCTTCCCAGCTCCTTCATCCCTTAGCCCTGTGACTCATGACGGTGCTTAATTAGCAGGATGCCTGATGCAGACACCTGTCAACTCCTCCGAGACAACCAGCATTTCACGTTAGCTGCCCCGGGGCTGTTCGGCAGGAACAGCTCGCTCTCCGTATTGATATTCCTTCATCTCAGCCTATTTTCCAAGCCGTCAAGCTGCCATCTCAACCCTCTCAGGCCCGGCAGTGCTGGGGAAAGCAGCCTCGTGTCCGTCAGCTCCTAGACTTTGATCCCACCTTTGCAGCCACTCAGGAGTGCTGGAACCACTTTGTGCTTCCCCTGGCAGCCCGACGTCCCTGCACAGGGTGCCGCTAGCACAGACTTGGAGCCAGGGCAATGTTGAAGGTAGGAAAAAAGTCACTGCCTGGTTTCTCAGGTCCACAAAGTCTCCAAGATGCACCACGACGGACGTGGCATCACTGCCACACAGTGCAGGGACACCCATCCCACTGGGAGACATGGGAACAGCCAGAAGAGACACAGGGTAACTTTGTGTTCTTTGGAGCACTCCTCCACCTCTGCTCTGCCACTGTAATGCTGTTTATTCCTACCTGCTCCATTTCCTCCCTTGCCAGGGTCACCTGAGGACCATTTTCACAGAGCAGATTCCTCCTGCCTCACTCTTAGGATCATGTGTCACTGTCCACTTCCCAAAGGCTTTCTGGCCCCCACCAGTGCCAGGAGCAGCGATTCAGTGCTGAGCATGGGTAGGGACAAGGGGAGGCTGCAGTGGCCTAAGAGCATCCCCCCTGCACTTCATCCATGGGGAGAAAGCAGAAAATGGCACAATCAAGACCTGATGATGCACCAGTCATATGAAACTTCGGGCTATAGGTGCCAGGCTCCACTCCTGGGATGGCTGTTTGCCCCACGACTCAAGTCAGTGGAAAGATCAACACCAAATCCTTTGGTGGCTCAAAAATTCACCTCTTGTCACATGGAACAAGTGGGTGGCCATGAGACACCAAGGAATCCCTTCCCTTTCTCCAGTACCCATGTAAAATTAAAACGGACAAGGAAGAAGCTGCTGTAAATAATGCATTCGTGGTGCACTACACAGCTTCGGGAGCACATATTCATTGTCTAGTCTTATTTAAAGAAACCCAGCCCTGCCTGAGTCATTAAAAATGTATCCTGGTTTCAGCTTCATCCCATATACACTCACCACTGTGAAGCAGGTGGTGCAGTGGCTATTTTCATGCCTTCCCTCTCTCAGCTGGTCCTGGACAGCCCCATGCTGTTACAAGTGAGGCCTCTGGGCCACATGAAAAATTCACATGCTTGGCACCAGGCGTTTTCCATCCCTGTGCTCCTGCTCCTCCCTCGCACCTGGGCCCGGAGACCCACTCTCTGCTGCTGCTTCCCAGACCCCAGCAGCATCCTCCAAGCTGATAAAGGATGCTAACAAGAACTGCTAAGCCCTGGTCTGGCCACTGCATCCATTCCACCATTTTTCCATCCTACTGCCTTGTCCCCACCTCCCTCTGGCCGGTCTGAGTTCCCCATCACATATTCCTCTTGCTTGCACCCTGCATCTCCTGCTCACAAGTATCTGCACCCACCCCTGCAAGGACAGACGGGCACTCTCACCAGACAGGGGTGCTCTCATCAGACCAAAGGCAGAGCCATCAAACCACACCCAGCCCATCTCCCAGCGGGAGGGAGCTTGTGGGCGGCCAGAGTGTGCTATGATCACAGCAAAGCCCGGGGCAGAGGCATTATCCACAGCTTGTAGCCTCCTCCTCCTCGTCTGGGAAGCACCGAGAGCAATCCACAGGGTGGGATGAGCCAGCAGCATCGCTTGGGCACACGGACACCCGCCCATGTGCACACAGCAGCACCCACCCAGGCACCAGCCTGAATCCTCTGCATCTCCTCTGCATCTCCCCCGCGGTGGAAGAGCTCCTCCAGAGATACTGCAGGAAAACCTGGGAGATAACACACGCCTGCGACATCAGCAATTAAGGAACATTAATTATAATAATAATAATTATCACAAAATAGCATTTTTATGGCACAATATTATGCTGAAAGATTTACAACATACCGAATCATGAAGTTCGTAATTAAAGTTATTTTAGTTTCTAATTTTGCTATAATTCTATTCCAATAAAAGATAGGATAAATATACCTTAAAAAAATCTGCAGAAACCATTACTTAAGACAATTTCCCTATACAGGGATGTTATATTGCAGCACAGAGATCCCTTGAGGAGCATCACAAACCTCAGTGAGGAAGAAATGTGAAATACCAAGCGCCACAAGCCTTGCCCCAGGGCAGCAGGACACTGCAGCCTGAGGGTACCTGTGGTCTCTTGGCTTCAGCTTCCTGGTCCTCCTGAGGTGGGTCTGTAAGTCATTGTGTTTCTTCTGTTTCTGGGGTGGGAGGAACTGGAGAGCCTGGTGCCCCCAAGGCAGCCAGGGGAAGAGCTGAGCTGGGTTTGTTCCTCAGGCCGCTGCCAGAGGAGTCCTGGCATCACCACTGTGAGCATAACGGTGCTGGGATGGAGCAGGGATGTTCCACTCTGGCTCTGGCTTCAGTCTGGGCACCTGTAACAGTCGGTAGGAGAGAGGGTGCAAAGAGAGGACCCAAATCCCAGCCTTCCACTTCCACTTCTGTAAAAACCACTTTAGTGGTTTTTACAGAATTGAAACCCAATCTGCAATTGTTTTGATGAAAGTTCATCACAACAGTAAAAAAAGGGGAAAAAAAGGACAAAAGGGAAATTCTTTTAAACATGGTCGAAGGTCTACGCCTTGGAAGAGAGATTACCATTGTAAAAGGATTTTTCAGTTCCATTTTGTGAACAAACCCCATAACATTAACAAAGTCAAAACCAGAATACAAAGCCTGACGCTTACTACAGCAGCCCACTCTGACTGCCCCCTCTCCTGCAGCACAGGAACCTGAGTAACAACTGTATCCCTCTACCACCCAAGATACATTTTGGAATCTCAGGTTCTGCGCCCAAACAAACAAGCCCAGACTCTGCTTTGCTGAACCTGCACGGTTGTAGGCCTGCTGGCCTAGCACCAGCAGCTGCACTCATGTGGGTTCAGCCATCCTCACCTTGATGTCTCTCTATGTTAGGAGACCTGGGGCCACCACCAGCTGGTCCCAGACCCACTCGCCTGGGGGGTGCACCCCGCTCTCCCTGCCAGCACCAAATGGTGCAATAGGAGAGAAGGGAAATGGATGAGCTGATGGGTTTGGGACACCATCTACCTCCAACACCATCTCCATGTACCCGGCAGCCCTGGCTGTGCCCCAGAAAAAGCCATCATGGGGTACAGGCATCACATCCAGCCCTCAGGAGCCAGCACGGACCAGCTGGCACGTCACCGTCCCATGGTGGCCATACTCATTTGGCCTGAAAGCCAGAGGACATGCCACATCCCCTTGCCCACAATGCCAGCCCCACTTGCTGCCTTTAAGGAGCCCCTCCTCCTGACCCCAGCTGTGGACTAACGCTGGGGCAACTCCTCAAAGCGACGGAGCAGCCGCAGGGCAGGCGAGGGACCTTCCAGCCCCTGCCCAAAGCAGTCAGCACAGCCGACTGCCCCCGAGCCCAGCCTGAGCCCCGCTCCCCCAGGAGCCCCCCGGGACTTAACTCCTCCATAATTAATTTAAGTGCCTCTGTGCTGCCCACCGGGCCTCCCGAGCACAGATTACTCACCTCGCTGTGGACGCGGGGAACATTAAGAATGTGTCCGGAAGATGAGAGGTCTTGGCTCCCTGACAGCCCACAACTGATGGCTGGTTTGGGAGGCAGCTGAGGCAACACCAGTTCTCAGAAAGGCAGCAGGTCTGCCAGAGGGTGACCCCAGCACCCACACTCCCAGATAGCTGGGAGTGAGACAAGAACTCCCCAAAAGCTGAGCAGGAATGGTGGGGTGTGCATTTGAGGGAAGGGTGAAGGCTTTAACTAGAAGAGGTGCCTATGTTGCCAGTAAGGTCTTTAATTGATTCTGGGAGAGTGATTTCTAAATTACATCCTGACGTGTTCACTGCAATCGATAAATGCATTAAGGAAGGAGGCTGTGTGCCCTGGGTTGTGCTGCTCCACGCCATTCCCACAGCCCAGACCCTGCTCCCTGCCCCTCTGGCCGCAGAGGAATCCCTGTGAGCAGCAGGGCTGGGTGCTGCAGCACCGGGGGATGTGCCCCACAGAGCATCCCTCTCCAGGCAGCTTCCCCACACCTGGGAAATACTGATTTTTCCAAGGATTAGTGCCATGGTTTGGGAGCAGAGACAGAAATAAGCTTCCCTCTGCCATACCAGGATGGTGCTTCCACTGCAGCCTTGAGCTCCTGCTCTTACCCTCTTCTCTATCTCCTGGGAACTTTCTGCAAACCAATTCGATCTGGAAAACCAAGAGCAAGGCAGAGTGGTCCTTCCCATAAGAATGTGTCAAAAGTCCTGAAGAGCTTGGCTGCCTGCCTATTTTAGGATGACAGATTTAGGAAGGGGTTTACCATCTTTAGGAAGGGTTTAGTGATTTGAAGAAGCTGCCTGGAAGTTCCTGCTCTGCCTGCACACTCCCCTGGCACATCCCTGCTGCCTGAAGAGAGAGATGGAAGCTAGGAAAACAAAAGCAGATACAAACACTGCAGCCTACTTATTAAAAAAGTTTACAAAATGAAGAGTGAAAGACAGCTAATGATGCATCGTATAGTTAGTGCCAGGGAAAATGCTCTAAATTAAAGTCCTCAAATATGAAAAGAATCAACATTTAATAAGACAGTTAATGTATGTTATTTAAATGTCACTTCATTATTAAAAGTGTATATTTTTTGAGGTTTAATAACCATGTAATTGAGGCATCTTTTCTATAGTTAAACCTTGGCAAATATGTTTTTCATAATTAGCCAGTATTTATTTAACATGCAATAACCATCCCATTAAATTTAATGACTTCAATTAATAGGTACAAAGGGGCTTTTTTTAATGTCAATATGTATTCCTAAATCCGGTTCCCAGTGCGGTGCCACGAGGAAGCTCAGCCACCTGGGGGTGACCAGGGAGGGCAGGCCCCTGAGCCAGGCCACAGGGCTTTGCTGGTGCCTCACTGCAGGAATGGGGACACTCAGGTGGGGAGGGGGTGCTGCATGTCCCAGCCAGGGCTTGGGGGGCACAAAGAAGGGGGTGCCAGCAGAAACCCCGGGGGAACCCCAGCCCATCCTTGCTGTCACCTCCTCACCCCACAAGCCCTGCTGCTGGGAGTGAGGCTGAAGGGAAATGTCTTTGGGCAGTGAGGCAGCAGAGGCTCAGCCTGACACGGCCACAGCTGAGCCTTGTAGCCCACATTAGAGAACAGCCCAGGGTAAATTAACTCCTTTAACGAACCATCCAGTCCAGAGTTATTAACTGGCTCATAATAAAGCCCAGCACAACACTGTGCCTGCTGCAATCCCACTGGGCTCCAGGCTATAGAACCCCACTCCATCAGCAAGGAAACCCCCATCCTGCAGGCATGAGCCACCTCTAGAGCCCCCGCATCTCCCTGGCCCTTGGCAGGGGCTTTGCTGTCACCTCTCAAGCTCCCTGCATCCCATGGGCTCTCCCTCTTCCCTCAGGCCTAGCAGGACCCCCAGATGCCTCTTCCCCATCCTTTGGGCTCCTGCCTTCCCCATGAACCTCAGCCCACATGACAGGGACTTGGATTTGTCTGGTGGCAGAAGCACCTGAGGAGCAGAGCAGGGAAGAGCACAAGTTGCTGCATGAGGCAAACGGGGAAGCAAACTCAGGAACACTGAGGCAACCCCTTGGAAAGCAAAATCACTGCTTGTGGGAAGGAGCACACCAGAAACACATCGCCTCTGTCAAAAGTGTTGGAGTACAGAGCCACAGCAGCTAGCCCCAGGGCAGGCTGCACGTGAGGTGCTCCCCCAGGGACCCCGGAATGCCAATGGCCAAGGCCAGCAGCCAGCATGGTCCCCTGGCTTGCCCTGGGTGCAGCTGGGGGAGCCCTTGTGCTCCCCTGTGCCCCAGTGGCCACCTCACCTGAGGAAGTGATGAGGCACGATGTCAGGTCACATCCTTCTGGCTTGCAAACCAGTGAGATTATGCTGGCAGTGTGTGATCAGAGCAGCCAGGGGACTCTGGGGAGGTGGTTGCAAGCTTTGCTTTGCTTTTCCGGTTGTTTTGAGCCAGGACAAGGCTTAAGAGACACTAAATCCTTGAAGGAAAAGGTTTATAGGTTGGGTTATACCTCTGGCTGTGCTGGCCTAGGCTCAGGGTGATTTGGATCACCCTAGGATGGAGATCCAACTCTAGAAGAGCCAGCATCCCCAAAATATCCAGCACATGGCCCCGGGGCTTTTCTTGCACCTCAAACTATTCCCTCCCCTTCCAGCCCTTTCCATCATGATATGATGGGGCTGTGGGGCAGCCACCATCTCACTGCCTCAGTGTCCCCGGCACCTCCTTACCCAGCTAAAACCCACTGAGGCCGTTTACAAGGAATGGTCAAAAAGCACCAAGGCTCGAGCAGATTGGGGAAGCATATGTCTCCACACATATCCCAGGGCACGGAGAGAGATGCCGGCAGCGCTTCCAGCCTCCGCTGGGCATCGCACCGGCTGCCGGCACTCGCCTGCCCCATGTGCAGCGAGGCAGCAAGATTCAGCAGCGATCAGTGAATCCCAATTAATTGTGGTATCGGTATTTAAGGGACCCCATTGTGACAAGGCTGCCACGAGCTGGCTGCAGCCATCTGCTCCCCTGGCCTGGGGACCCTGATGCCTGTGGGGATGGACCAGTGATTTCTGACTCCCACCCTCTCCTCCCTGCAGCTTGGCTGGGTAGCCTGGCCAGGATGGTTTGCAGAGCCGATGGGGTTATTTAGAGGCTCAAACCAAGAACCGGCTCCCAGCGGCGCTGCTGCCAACCTGCGAACAGCTGCCTGCACTGATGCGGCCATAAATTACCCACGGAGCCACTGGGGACCCGCACCGGAGGGCAGGAGGCAGCGGCTGCAGCCCCGCACAGGAGCCCGGAACAGGCAATTAATCCTCGTTAGCAGCTTGACAGGGAGATGGGCTTGCTGGGCGTGCGGCACGGGGCGGCTGCTCCTGCAGCGGGGCTCTCTCCTGCCTTTGTACCCCTCCTTCCCCAGTGTCCTCCTCTCTCTGCGCAACTTCGCCTGTCCCACCCTCTCCCCTCTCCTTCCTCCTCTAGTTATCCTTGTTTCCTCCTGCCCCTCCACCCTTCCCTCCCACCTGCCCCGCCAGCATCGCCCTCCAAAGCTGCTCCGTGGCACTGCTCCCATCCCCAAAGCAGGGGTGAGGCTGGTCCCTGCCTGCCCCACTCGGCTCCCAGCCGGTGCCCAAGAGCCCGTGCAAGGGCCACTGGGACTTGGGCATCCTGTGCCACAGTCTCAGGGACCAACCTCCTGGCTTTCCAGGGAGTGAGACAAAACCACGACAACTCAGGGCCCAGACCCACACTGCTGCAGCCCAGCCCTGCGGGACACGAGGCTCGCCGGGCATGGGCAGAGTGCAGCCCAGCCAGGACAGCCCAGCAACGCTGAGAAGGGATGTGTCATCCCCAGTGTGACATCCCTGAAGCGAGCAAATGCCGCTTCTCACACAGCAGATGGCAAATCCTACAGCAGGGAGGGGAAGAGGGGTGCCCATTAGCACCCCCAGCTATCGCCTTAACTCTGCATCTCCCTTTTCAGGGCTGGGAGCCAGCACCAGGCTCTCCCCTCCACCACTCTCCTCCTGCCAGCTTCAGATATCCCCAAGGACACCCCACACAACCAGGGACCGACCTCTGACTCATACCCCCAGCCCTTGGCACCCAGGTCCATCAGTCATTGCTCCAAGAGGAACCACAAAGCTGCAGCAAAAAAAGGACCCTGATTTTAAAGAAAATAACAATTCTAGAATAAATAAATAAATAACAAGCCCAAGCACAAGTCTGCTTTTAAATTCAAATGTGCAATATGGCCCAGAGCCTCAGAGCCAGAAGGAAACTACAGATTTGGGCAAGGAAATAGGGAATATTTCACTTCAGCTCAGTCCAAGCCGTCATGATTTACCCAGCAGTGAGGGAGGTGGGGAGAGTGCTGCTCCCTGAGGGCTCTGCAGCTCCAGCAGTCATCCCCATGCCCACCACGCCCAGGCTGCTGCCCCTGGACTTAAAAGGTTTCTCCAGACTCTCACATCCTGCCTCAGCTCCCCGTCATGTCCACTTCAGCGTCACGGCTGTGCCAGGATGGGGAGTTCTCCCTGGGGCTCCTGTTGGAACTCACAGGTCCATTGACACCATGGTCCTGCCCTGCTGGGACCCAATATCCTCCAGCCCCAGCGTGACACCAAACAGGACCCAACACCCAGCCCTGTGCAGGGGCTCTCTGGGGTCACAGACTCACCAGTGACCGCAGTGGTGGCTGTCCAGCTCAGGCTGGGCACTTCTGGGGCAGAAACACCAGGACCTTGTCTCTCTACACCTACCTGAAAGGAGGTTGTAGCCAGGTGGGGGTCAGCCTCTTCTCCCAGATAACAAGGGACAGAACAAGAGGAAACAGCCTCAAGTTGTGCCAAGGGAGGTTTAGATTGGATATGAGGGAAATTTTTTTCACTGACAGCGCTGTCAAGCATTGGAACAGGCTGCCCAGGGAGTCTCTCGGGCAAGGAAGCAGAGTATTTCACTTCAGCTCAATCCAAGCCATCATGGGCATCACCCAGACAATGTCGGGGGCCCGTTCTACCCCCTCGGCACACTCGGGGAGCCGCTACTTGTCCCGCACCGGGCGGGCAGCGCCCGGCTCGGCCGGGACCGTCCCCGAGAGGCGCCTCGGGCAGCGCAGCCCCGCACCCGGGGGCCCGCCCGGCCTCGGCCGCAGCCCCGCCGGCGGCCCCAGGCGATGGAGCGGCGGCAGCGCGGGCCGACAGTGCCACCTGCTGCTGCTGCTGCCGGCACCGAGGGACGGACCGAGGGACGGACCGAGGGACGGACCGAGGGACGCGGGTCCCCGGCCCACGCTGCGGGCTCGGGGCGCTCCCCATGCCCCGGCAGTGCGGAGTGCCCCGTGCGGGGGACGCGACAGGAGGTGACAGCGAGCCCGGAGCAGGGAAAAAGTCACCACAAACCCCCAGACCTGTTTTGGCACCGACAGCAGATGCCCCAACCTCAGCACCACGCACCCCGCACTAGGTGCGAGGACAAGGTGGGGAAGGGCGCAAGGGGCGCGGTTGTGCCCAGGGCCATGTCTGGGATGGAGGAGCTGCAGGACCCCGGGTTCCCCGGATCCAACCCGGTGTGGATGCATTACCCAGGCCAGCGCATTCCCACAGCCACAGCCCGAGAATGACCCTTCGTGCTCTGCACAGGGAGGCCGAGGGCAGCTGCTCCCAGTCCTGCTGGCACCGGGGATACTCCTGGAGCTGGGAACAGGAGCTCTCCTGAAAACAACACAGTCCAGCTTCCCCTAAAACCATGGGGACAATACGATAGGGCATCATCCCTGAGCAAAAAGAGCAAAGTGGGGGTGCAGGGTCGGCACCTGAGGGGTGTGAAGGCGCATGGGAGGTGTCAGACACAGCATGTCACCATGCCACCCATCCCCACACGCTGCTGCCAGGGCATTATGGCCCTGACGCAGTAATCCAGGGATATAAAGGCTGCAAAATGCTGTGACATCCTCACGCCCCCATGGCACACACGCATCATCCACAGCAAACATGGAGGGAAAGGTGGGGACCAACCACGGGGTGTGGGGAAATCTGCTTCACAAATTACTGTTAGTACCAAATGTCCCTTCTTATCAAGACTGGACGGGTATTCAATTTTCTCTTCAAACGCCTGCCTTCTGAAATGGTAATAGAATTTCAAATCTAGGGGAAAAGGGAGGAGAAAAACTGAATATGCAAGGATTAACAATGGGAGAGACAAAGAAAGAAATTATACCAAAAAAATATAGTCAGAGCCTTTGCAGGAATTAATTAAATACAAATATAAAGAGAAAATTAAGTCTCATGCTTAGGAGGGGGGAGAAAAGGGATATTTTCTGAGTTTAATTAACCTTTTTTTGCCAAGAACAGTGAAGAGGAAGGGGGAAGGGAGGGACGGGAGAGCAGAAACTCCTAATTGTTTTGCCTTGCAGGAGATAATTACAGGAGCCGGCCGGGTCGGGGTCTGTCCACACGGGTTCGGGGTGTGTGAATCTAGCTTGTGCACGTGCTGGGATTGCGTGCACGTAATAGATCATTTGTTGGCTCTGACTGGGATGCAGATTGGGAGGAGCAAAGGCAGAGCTGGGGAGAGCCGTGGTCCCCCAGATACCACGGAGCTCATGGAGGGGCCATCTCCTCCCAGCAGGGCCACGGGGAAGGGGAGAGTGTTGAGCATCAGGGGGAGGTGGCTGGTGGCCACGGTGGCTGCCAGCGCTGTGAGACAACCTCCATCCACACACACCTAAATATCTTGTTGGCAGGTTTGGTATCTGTGGTGCTTGATATCAGGGTGACAGGCTAGGGGTCTGATGGGGTTTTGAAGCAGCTGATGCAAAATTAATGGTCTTTGTCACCACTGGCCCCTCCTGGGAAAAGTGGAGGAGCCAGGAAGTGGCAGCAGGATGAAAAACAGGACAAGGAAAGCAAAGATGACACTGGTGATTGCATGAGCATCTGCCTCCAGGTCCTTGCCCCAGTGCCTCTCTTCTCTACTGCTGGCCATGTGGGAGCTGTTTAGCCACAGCCTGGACTCCAAAAGATGGGGAGTGACAGATTTGGAGAGCAGGAGCTCTGGCAACATTACCAGCATGTCAACACAGTGCCCAGCTGCAAGGAGCAGCATTGCCTCTGGGGCCTGGGCACTGCCAGACACCCAGGCTCACACCTGCCAGCCCCACAATGACATTCATGGCCACTCACAGAACCCCAGCGACCAGGAGCGATGGAAATGGGCCCACAGGCCTCTCAAACAAGGGGTGATGAACAGCACCATCCTCCTCCTCTGGGTCCCAGTGCTGGGGCTGCTTGCCAGGAGCTGCTCCTGGAGGATAGCACAGAGATTTGGGGACAAGGTGCTGCCAGCAAGATGCCTGGAGGCACTGTCACGAACAGGCTGCACGATGCTTTTCACTTCTTCTTTTTGACACCTTGGTGCCACAAGGTCTGCAGTAGGACCTGTTTAACACCAGCTGGGTGAAGCAGAAACTTCCCAAGGACTTGTCACATATAGCATCTTTGGGCCACCCCCCATGGATGTGTCCTCTACCCCTGCATCACAACCTCTCCCACATCAAGGCAAAGCCCCCTCCTCGCCTCCAGCCCCACCTCACCATGGGCACGCCACCACCATCATGTATGTGCCCGGGTGGGTGATGGAGAAGCCAGGGTTCTGCACCCCTGGACGAGCCTGCAGGCAGCAGAGATGGTTTTCCAGCAAGGACCACCTGCATTGAAGTTTCAGCTGCATGACAGAGGGAGAAATTCATCATTCCAAGGCAAGCAGCTCCTGAAAGGCAGAAGCTGAAGACATGGACCTCTGCAGAGGTCTGGCCTTGCCAGCAGAGCATCACCCAGGACAGGCCACAGATTATCTGGGAAGCAGGACAGGGTGATTAATAAGTTAAAATCAACACTAGGAAGTGTTTCTTTAACAAACACGACTCCTTATCTGTCCTGGAATAGATTGCAAAATTATTCAAGAGTCTTCAGTGTAAATTATTCTCAGTATAAAGATTGTTTAAATTGCAAGCTGGGAATATTACTGTGAAGTGTACAAGGTATGTGGTAAATTATGTAACCTATTTATGTAATTTATAAATTGGGTTACATAAATTAGCTACACCAGGTAAGCATGAATGTCAAATTGTATTGTGACTCAATTGTCACAATAATGGCTCAGCATCAGATTAGCTCGAGGATTAATCCAGACAGTACAAAGTCTGGATGTTACAAATAAATAAATATAAATATCAAACTGTACACTAACAGCTCAAACTAGAAAGTCATTAGCATTAATAAAGTGCAACCACTCAATTACTTGTCAGGGGAAGTAAAATGAGGCAGAGTCAGCAGGATCAGTTTGCTTTTCAGTTTGCACAGATGTCCCCACAGTCAGCGCCCTGCAGAGTGCTTTAGGGAAGGCAGAAAGTACCTAAGGCTTCTCCAGAAGTCCCTGTCACTCCTGGGGTAGGGAGTACCTCTGTTAACAGTAAGGGGCTACAAAATCACTGATGACTTTGCATTAGGAAGTTTGGACTAAGGGCACTATTACACTACTTCATACCCTGCACACAGGTCCATGGAAAAGTCCATTCATTTATGGCACAGCTCTGAGACTCACCTGCCATACTCACTAACCCAAATTTTCAGTGCTTGGAGAATCCTTAGAAAACCTGAACCAAGGCTATTAGTTTTTCCCAAGTTAACAGTCAAGGTACATTTTCAACCACTCCTTTTCCCATAGCACCTCCCCTTCACTCCCACAAACTACTCAGTTTCCAGGTTTGACATGAGAGGGAAAACCCTGGGCCAGGCACAGCCTCCTTGGACATACAGATACCATGAGAGGGAAGGTGCTTCTTCTGCAGTCTGCAGGTAGAGATGTGATATAACTTTAAAATCCTGGAAAGGACTTTCGGGAGAATATGTCAGGATATACAGCAACAAGAAGAAATATTGCAGACTGGTTTATAAATCACTTAACCCACAAATCTAAGGCTGGATGGAAGGGATCTAATTCCTGTGGGCCAGATGGAGCAAGGAGAGCAGGGAGAGCTAGGAGCTCTCCCCAGGGAGCCTTGTTCACAGGCTAGCCCTGTGGGCAGGAGCAGGGCTGAGCCACCTTTCATGCTTTTTGCTCCACGGTCCACATTCTCAAAGGATGGTGAAAGGCGTCCAAGTTTCAGAAGTTTTCACCTTGTACTCCTCATTAAAATCCAATTTTCTTTCAAGTTGAGAATGGCAGAATTCTGGCCTCCTGAGAACAGCTGTGATTATGTTGTCATCTGCATGCTCGGGAGTGCTGCAAGGTCTGTAGCAGTGTTAGAGCTCCCAGTCTCAGGGGTGACTGCAAAGAGATCTGGAGCACAATTCTCTTGAGTACAACTTAATAAAACCTTCCTGTAATGGGTGTGCTTGGCTTTTCCAGAGAACTGAGTTTGGACCTCCCAAGCAATCCCATGAGGTAAGCACTCGTTGGCAGTGACCAAGTTCACAGTCACAAGAATGATATAGATCACCTTAAATTTATGGTGTGCACGTGGGTCTCATTTTTCTGTGCAATTCCCTGCAGTGTTGAATGAAGTTCTTTCACCCAGCAGAAGAACCACACGTGGAAACATCTGCCCACCAGTACAAGGAAGCAAATATATCTCTTTCTCCTGATGCCACACTTGGATACTGTTACCTCAACATTGGACTACTATAACCTAGAGAGATCTAATCACATTCATTGAGTCAAAGTAGCCTCAAATAAAACACCCTGAGTTTTGGATCAGCAGTGAGCAATACCGGACCACCTGCAGCCTCAGAAGAGGACATCTGCTTTGTTTTCTGAGAAGCTGACGAGCCAGACCCTGCCGGATGAGGGTACTTTCACGAAGATAATCAGCTTAGACTCTGAAGCATGAATCCTCTTCTTTATCTGTTTGGCCACAGACTACTAAATGGCAACCCTTTCCTTCAGACAGCAGAGTTCCTTTTTCCTGGCACAGGGGAATGCAGCCAACCAGTGGCTGGGTGGAACCAACAGCTGGCACTGAGGCTTCACAGCTGGATTTCCTTAGCAGGTTAGGGAAAGCAGCCATGAAGTATATTAGATACATTACTGTGGATATTCCGTTTTGTAAACCACCCTCCAGTCTGGGAATGTAAACTTCAGGATACCAGAAGGCACTATATAAAAATCCTAGAATGGAGTCTCCAAACAAACGGATGAGTATTTTCTCTTTTTGTAACCTCTTTAACTTGAAGACCCCACAGCATTGCACAAGCACCTGATTTAAGTCTGGAAGAAGCTCATCACACAGATAATTCTATTGCTTTCAGCTTGCACTGTTTGGACACCTGTGTGCCTGTGTGAGCCCTGAGATGCAATGACAGAACTCTGCTTGGGAGCAGTCACCCAGTCTGTGTGGCCACCACAGATCCACAGTGTGATCCATTTAATCCAGTAAACTCCAACCCAAGGGAGTTGCCATTAGTTAGAACAGCACTCTGCAAGGTAAAGAGTAGAGGGGAAAAAGTCCCAACGCAAAACTTACTTATTCTTCTTTGCAAAAGAAAATAAGTAAGTAAGGATTGAAGGGACTACGAAGGCTGTTTCAGTGAGGCAGTCCACAAAGAACAATTCCTCTGCCTTTTGTAAGTTTTTATTTTGGCTGATACGATTTAAATGAAGTCCTGAACTGGCATTTCCCCTCTGTCTGATTAAGAGCCACAAATCTCCATTGCAGTCACTGGCCAGGCTTCTCCAGCAGTTGAAAGACTACTAAAGCAAAAGTAAAGAATTAATTTTTAAAAAGCCATGTTCACACATGGCTTTATCAAATGGCAAGAGTTCAAATCTCTCCCTTGGTTCAGCCACTTGGAGGAGGACTGCAGGCAGCACTGGCAGAGTTCCTGTTTACTTGTTTTATGATGGTTGTAACAAGGAACCCATTAAATTAATAGCCGTGCTTTATTTTTAATGTTATGTTTAGCTAATCCTGACTTACAGTGGCACTCCCCATTCGTGGAAAATAAAAATCAAACTCACTATGATGATGGACTCCATCACCAAGAAAATGGGTACAGTGGGATGTCCAAGAGGTTGCAGGAGGGAAAAAAACCCATCCTTTTACTCCTCCTGAGGGAGTGTCACTCATGTCCTTCACTGCTGGCCATTAGAGAGATTAGCTCAGACAGTTCAAGGACTAAATAAAGAAAAGCTCTGCCCCATTGGCAAGGAGGAGATGCCCACCCAGAGACTCCAGCAGAGCTGCTCATCCACAGACACATAGACAGAAGTCATGGCTGGAGTGTCTGGATGACTCCAAACTGTTTTCTGGTCTCAAACACTGAAGGTAACTTTTTTTTTTTAAATTCTGTAGAGCAGGCAGTAGGAAGTGTATGGGACTGAGCTGCACGCACCAGTTTGCCAAAAATGTTAGCAGTAGATGGGAATGAAAACAACTTACCCTGCAGCTGTCACCCCAATATCAATTCAGCATTCAAAAATAATTTTAAAACGAAGCTTTTAGGGATCCATAAGGAGGCAAACAGATTCTAACTCCTCAAAAAGATCCAAGTGAGCCAAAGGGCTTTGTTTCAACTCATGTCAATTAGCAAATCTGCTCCAAAGATACCAGAAATTATTTTTAAACATACTTTCTGAAAACAAAGGAGGATGCAAAGTAGGAATCAAAATGAGATTCCAGGTTCCTACTGCCTCTTCCACACTCCCTGGGACAGCAGGCCTTCCATGCAATAGCTCCCACAGAGAACAACACAGGGCAGCAGGAACCAGACAAGTGCTATCAACATCTCCTAGCAAATGGCACAAATGGAATGGCTGGATAAAGCACAAGCTACTCCAATGAGGGCAACCAGGGAGAGCATCTAATTTAGGCCATTCACAAGGGGAAACCAGCTTCAGGAGTAGTTTGTTACATAGCCCTGAGGGAACAATTGATTTCAGCTTGGAAGGAAAAGTTAGTGGGCTTCTCTCCCTAGGAAGACGACAGAGAAAAGTTTCCTGCCATGCTCTGACCTCTATAAAAAGTCTGAAAGAGCACACGTGTCATTAAATCCAAGACACACTTTTGACAGGGAGTTCTCCTGAGACCAGTGGCTGCTCCATTTGCTTCCTCTGGCTTTGCCCCAGGCTGCAGAACCACCACTCTGCCAGCACAATTACACACCAGAGTGGGAGATGGAGGGGCAGCACTACCGGCCTGAACAGCCTCAGCACAAAGGTGATACAGCCCAGTCACTTCAGTCCACATCAACCTCCACTCCCCCAAGGAATCAAGAACAGGCAAAGTGAGGAGAATCCAACACACACCAAGAGTAGAGTGATAGGGCTGACAAGGCAGGTGAGTCAGTTCAGGAGTATCATCACATCCACCTTGTCCGAGGATAGAACCCACATGAACAGGAGCAGGTGTGGGGTTACAGGTTGCAGGACACGGAACAGCCCTTCAGGCCCCCTTGGGTTTCCAAAAAAGGGCTGATAACGTTCAGTGCTGGATGCAACAGCCCACTGGGGGGGCACAAGACAAGAGAAGAAAAAGGTGGTCCTGAGACATGTATAAGACTGGTAGTGAAGCACCTTAGGGAGTCAGACATAAACAATTTATCAAAAAGTTAGAAACAAACACTTTTAACCAGTTTGGAAATAAAAAATAACAACAACTTGAAAGACAAATTGAAAAATTCTGCTTGGGAAAGGAGCACACAGCATGAGATCACAGGATTCAGCAGACTATAAAATAGGAAATGAGACTTACTCTTCTCCCCCTACAGCTACACAAAACCCTCCTACATAGATTACAGACACACTTGGCAATTGCCTTCCTCCTCCCACCTCTCCTGTTATGGACAAGGCAGAGAAGGTAGCTGCCTAAATGCAGAGAGGATATTAGATAAAGCATCTTGCGAAGTCAACTGTGAAATACTAACAACAGGAGGCAACGGGTTGAGTTTTTATGCAAGATCACAAATTTGGTGCTTAAAGTGCCAGTGATGTTCTTGCACACTGGCATCTCAAAGTGCTGCTTGTTGAATGTTTCATTTACAAAGCTATTGAGGCCTACTCGAAAATTTTTATCAGTTCTGTTATTTCCTGTATCTTCTGTAACTTCTCTGGTTTTGTTCTTTTCCCTCCCTGCAATGCTAAGAAATTATGCATGAATAAAAAGGTTGTTCTTTCCATTCATCTGGCAAGTTTTAAAACAATTCACACTCTTAAAGCAGGCACTCTGCAAGCTGTATTTTCACATGAAATTACCACAATTGTGCACATTGCATCCGAATCACCAGATGCATTTGTACACAAAATTACCCAGTTTGCAGAGAACTGCAATAACCAGGCAGGCAAAATGGACATGCACTGCTCAGCTGAAGGAAGCACTGTGCCCAAGCTGCACCTGGCTGTGGGCAGGTTTGGTTTTAGTCAGTGAAACAGGTCACAGACACTCCTGGTCACAAAAGAGCTGCTTTTTATCCAGCACACGCAGCACAGACAGCAGTGTGGCTGGCTGCCTCTACCCCACCTCAAAGTTGCCTTTGGAGGAAACTGCCTCTAATTCAGCTTGCACAATAGATTCAGACCTTGTTTATCCTGCTGTCCTAGTTGCCCATTAATGCCAGCTGTGGTGGTAGCCGTGTGGAAAGGACATCTATTCAACACTGGACACCAGGCTCCAGGAATAATGATCTCTGCCACTCTGGAGCACAACTGACACCTGCTGTCATAATCTTGCACAGAAAAAAATTGCTCTGAATATCCAACAAGCAGTCAAGGAGAAACATAAGGAGAGGGAGCTTAGGAGAAGGTGCAGGGTTTCTTCCTTCTTTGCAAGGGCCTTGGTAATACAGGAGGCAGCAAAGATGAAGGGGAATAGAAAACATTCACTCGAGAAGCTCTGTTATCTGCACTTTTTTTACTTGGATAGCAGCTGAGACTCTACAACTGAACTTCAACAGTTTCCTGTTGACATCTCTGGGATGGTATTTTCCCCCAGGCTCAGGTATCTGAGCTGGTGATCAGGGCAACAACAGCAACAAAACTGCTCCTAGGAAACACCAAAGGAAAAGGACTGCCTGAAAGGCAGATGGGACCACAGTCCCCATGGACATGAACACAAAGAAGTTCATAGACATTCAGCACAGAGTAAGCTAAAATCAAACCCAACACGGTGTGACAGAGGAGTTTCTCACTTTAAGGCTGCGCCACAAACAAATGTCTGTCCTCAGAAAGTTTTGGAGACAGAGTGAGGCAAGCCAGTACTGAAGTGCAGTGACAGGCAAGAGGTGTATTTTCAGCTCACAATCAAGCAGTCCCTCATCTGGAGGTACTGGATGGCCTTCGAGTGCCACTTTGTCCTTGTTGGGCTGCAAACAGCCGCAATGCACCTGGCCAACATTAGCTGTAGCTGTTACATTTATGATTTTATGGCTGATTTTTCCCCCCTACCCTCTATCAAGTTCACTGTCTGAATGATCACATCTGTTTATGTTCCACAGACACCTGCATATCTTGAGATGACAGCAACTCCGTGAATGCTGTAATCAGTTATTTCTCAACAGAGGAATTGCCAATTTGGTAAATAAAGCTCATTATAAAAGAACATGAAAATGTATTACAGTTGCCTAACAGAGAAAATTGCCCAGTGCTGCCAAATAATCAGCCCTGGCTTCACAGTCCCCCCCAGTTTAGGGCAGCTGAAATAATGACATGCAAATTACTCATGCCAAGGCAATGCTGGATAGGGGCAAGAGGAAAATGAGGAAGACAATGCTGGATAGGGGCAAGAGGAAAATGAGGAAGAGACAAAATACATACTTTTCTCTTCAGACCAGTAATAATTTCAAACCTAGTCAGGGATAGACCTTGGTACTCTAAATCTCTGCCTGCAGTCAGAAGTTCTGTGGCTATCCCAAGCAGATCCAAAAGCTGGCATGGCAGCAGCAGCAAAAGCCCAACCAGATCTGAGGGCACTAAGTGTCCTAATTTGTTTTGGAAAACTCGCTCTTCCTCCTTGGGGACAGCAAGTCTGACCTACACAAAGATGCAGAGCTGGAATATTTGCAAGATCTGAGACTAACAGAGATAAGCCATGGGTAAGCAAACATCGCTTCTGAGGATGAAAAGTGTTGTGGCATCAGCTCTCAATAAGAAGGAAAGGCATTTTGTTGCTTTAATGAAGATGTAAAGCACTAAGTTGCTGTCTAAAGAAAAAAGAGACGAAGCAGAATATAACACATAAAACAATTCTCGGCCCCCCTCATCCATTTTCATAAACACTGCATTAAACTCTGACATGACCTCCAAAAATCCATGTTCACATTCTTCAAAACCTGTCAGATACAGTCAGAGAGGACAGAGGCAGCTAATGCTGCCAGAGAAGCTCTACCCAGTGAAAAGGAATCAAGTCACCAAAGTAGACCTGCTCCCCTGGTTTGCTGACAGGCCTTTTGCAACTCTGCCACACCTACCTCTAGGAGAATAAGATTCCAGATGCACCCAGCTTCCTCCATTCCTCAGGAAGCACAGAGAGGGATCAACGTAGAGCACAAGGCTGAAAGGGATGATGGTTTATGGCAGACACAGCAGGAACTGCACACAAGAGCTGGTGAAAAGAAAGATAACTTGGGCTCTGCATCCAGCAGGCAAAGGTTTTTCCAGTATGATTCCCCACCACCAGTTCCCTTCAGCCAGGACTTTGCACCAAGTACTTTTAAATAAGCCAGTCATCCTGGGACCAAAACGAACAAGTTTTGTGATTTATAAACTGTGACTTGAAATATTGCTATTCCTCACACTCATTTGGAGTTTTTGTTGGCATCGGCAATGGGCAGAAAAAAGCAGTTTACAAGCTCATGGGACTGAAAGCATCTCACAGCACATAGTGACTGTTAAACACTTTATTGTTTAGGAGAGAACCTTGGAGGGAAGGAATGCGCCTGCTGGTGTAACCAATGGCAGCATGCTAGGAACAGTTAATCCTAACAAGCTACTCAGGGTTACTTCCAAATACTTCAGACCCCTTTCTCCAGAGCAAACAAACAGAGGCAACAGCTCTTGAAACTCAGATGCAGATTGGTGAAACAAAAGTTAGAACTGGGTGAACCAGGCTCATGTTGGGCAAGACCCCAAGCTACAAGCTGTGCTGGAAGCACCTGGGGTCAACACAATTCTTTACATTGCAAAACAATAAAAAGAAACTATAGCATCCCCTTCTCCTGGGACCCTTCTCTCAACTCCAGGAACGTCCACCGAGACTGATACATGCAGGCAGGTAGAAGAGGGATCATGATGTATTGTCTTGGGTCATGGAGGGCAGAAGGCACCGGTTTTGGTCAGTGTCTGTCCAGAAGGATGCTGGGGCTTCCAAGGGCATCTGTGGTCCCTGTCCTCTGTTCTTTGGCGGATGACGTTTATCCAGAATTAACAAACAGCTCCTGGAGAAAAGCAGAAAAAAGAAAAAGGCAGGCAAGCTAGTTATGCAGCTGTTGACATGGGAATGTTTCCATCAGAAATGAAAGAGTAGCATTGGCAGGGTGAAAATCCCACAGAAAAATCATCAGGTTTCACCTACTGTAAAACACAAGATACTCAAGGGGAGAGGATTGTAGAAACAAGAAAGCCACTCATGATACCAAAGGCAAGGCTGATTCTGTGATGAAGAACATACGGTCAGTTGCAACAATCAGGATTGTAAATCCACTGGCCTACAGTGGGAGAGAACAGCTGTGGCTCCAGGTAAGCACTGGAGCAGCGAGGTCACAAGAGTAAGTGCAGCTTCACACTAAGTCCTGCCTCAGCAGGACACAGGAGCACTTTGATTAGCTGCCATCAAACACACACACACACACACAGTCCTCTCATCCTGGAACAGGATCAACATAAGAGCACCAGAGAAGTGAGAAGAATAAAGATGGGGACTCAGAGACCACCCTAACTCCTGACATATCTGACAGCCTTTATCCTGATAAGACCTCCTTAAATTCAAAGCAAAATCATGTCTGCTTTGTCCCCACAGAAACCTACTAAATGGTACCTTCTCAGATCCTGCAGGTATGTGCATATGAGCTGTGAACTTCTGAGGGTTATTATAAGTCAGAAAGCTTCCAAGGTTTTTAGGATGGAGACTGCAAAGTTTGCTCTGGTCTCTTCCTATTTTTATCTTATCGCATCTATAAAGTCAAAGAAATCAAACCAACAATGCCATCACCACTGGATGAGAACACACATGACACCAGCTGTAACACCTCTCCCTCTGAGGATCTGAGATATCAGTGTTGGATCCCACTTCACAACGTGGGCAATCAGCTCTCCTGCACCAGCAGTGGC
Source organism: Corvus moneduloides (assembly GCF_009650955.1). Classification (NCBI taxonomy): domain Eukaryota; kingdom Metazoa; phylum Chordata; class Aves; order Passeriformes; family Corvidae; genus Corvus; species Corvus moneduloides. The sequence goes on from NC_045486.1 coordinate 11,933,826, forward strand.
ATCATTGTGCCAGTGCTACAGGAAGAGCAGAATCACAGAGGGTAAGCCCATCAACAGGCTACTTTCTCCTCATGCTCTGGATACATGCAGGTCCTTTTTGCAGAGCAGACAGGACTGATCCACGTTAAAAAGACCTAGCTAAAGCCAGCTAGAGAGAGACAACTGAATACAATCTCATTGCCCATTTTTATTAGGGCTGTATTTGAGCCCAGTTCTACTCTCCAGATATTTGCCTTTCTGAGGAGAGGAGCTGTGCTTTGTTCATTGTGAATCAGAACGGAAAACATCACAAAATAATGACGCTAGCACACTTGGCACTGTCTGTCAGAAGGTGAGGATGTCATTTTGGCTACTTCTGCACAGCAGGCTGGTACTGGCTGATACATGATCAATGTAGACTGAATATGCTGGCCTTGAATCTCCAAAGACAGCCCCATCTCTGACAACAATGAACTAGAAAAGCTTCAAAGGACTCCAGAATAAAGAGAAAATTGTTCGCCAAATTATTTAGACAAAGGTTATGCAGAAATCTGACAAATGAACCATCAATAATACTCCACTGACTCTAATTTCCCTGGTAATTTTTCTCATCATTAGTGACTTAAAAGTTATGCACAGAGCAATATACTTTAAAAACTCCAATAGCACTCACCAAAATTGCAATGAGTGAAGCAGTAACAACTCACGATCAATTTTGCAATGAAGTAATTTGCTGTATTCACATTGTAACACTTCAGTAAAGTGTCCAGGAATGCTACATTTTGTGAAAAAAAGAAAAATCACTTCTGTGGCTACTCTGTGGTTAAGCCTTCTGGAAGACAGTAGAAACCTCTTTTTAAAAACAATTTTAAAGAATATCATAGTTACACAATTTCATGTTCAAAATCATAACTACCTATTTCAACCTCATCTAGTTGCAGGTGTCTCTACTGTCTTGGGGTGACCTTATGATGTGTATCCCATATCGCTGCCTATGCCCAGAAATTAATTATTGGCCTTTCTATGCCTCTGAACTGAGCCTGAGAGGGGGAAGAAAAAACTGAGCAAAACTTTCTCAAAGCAGTTTGAAACTTGTTCAAGGTCACATAAAGATAGCAGGTTTTTTTTTCCAGCTGGGGCAGGGGGGGAGCGAGGAAGCACCCGGCTGGCAGTTTTTTTTCCAGTCAGCTTTTGGCCAGTTTTGTTCCAGTTCCTTGTTCTCTGGAGAGAGGCTGAGAGCTGAACTTTTCCTTCTCTGGAATTTCGGATTTTCTCCCTTTTCTACTAGACTGCCTGATTGCTGTAACATCAGAGCACATCGGGAGGACTTTCCACCGGGCACAGAGGGCCTGGCCCTGGGCCAAGCCCCAGCTCCGAGGAGACCAAAGGGAGGACTCGAACACTTTCCCAGGTTTTTCCTCTACAGCGAAAGATTTTACCATTTAACATTATTTTCCTTTCCCGTGTGCTTGTTAAATAAATAGTTTTATCTTCTTCACTTTCCTTCGAGGAAAATTTATTTTTTTTTCCCGAACCTGGTGGGGGGAGGGGTGGTTGTGCCTTCTCTCAGAGTATATATACATTTCTAAATTTGGCCAAACCGGAACAAATTTAGTGGCGCCCAACTGTGTGGCTCGAAGGAAAGTGAAAAACTTGTGCTAATTACATTTTGGGTTGAATTTACTTATTCTGTGTTGGAGTAAAGTAGTCACCATGCTGGTTGAGTTCATAATGTCTCTCTGGCTCGATGTACTCATGTCTTTCTGGTCCTTAGGCTTCATTGAGGTACTGGTGCTTTTTTGGTCCCTAGGGTTGTTTGCCTATCCACAACTTGCTCCAATCTTGTCCTTGATATGTAAATTTTACAGAGAAGGGAGACGAATCAGGATTTCTATTTTGCTGTGCTCAGTGATAATGATTTATAAGAAGTTGATAGAGGTACAGGCAGCTGTTCGACGTGTGTATGATAAGTGGTTTCTCCGTCCTAACCCCAGTCCTAGCTTCAGTAGCCTGTTTTGGGAATTTATTAGTAATTGCACCCAGATTGTTAGAGGAGGAGGAGATGGGGTTTCCCTTCCCTTTAAATTTGATAGGTTATCTTTTGAGAATGTTCAGTATCCCCTGGATGTTAAAGAGACCACCCTCCTGGTATTTAATCTGGTAATCTTCCTCTATATGATTCACAGCTTCTCTAGAATAAGAGCTCAGATTTCCAGGGTGACTGCTGAGACACCTGACCCAGAGGTGGAAAATCCTGAGTGGTGTGGGGAATGGGAGGACATCGGCCAAACCCTAAAGAAATTCTCTGACCCGATAGTTTGGGATTTCCCATCTGAACAAATTCAGAAACCAGCTGAGGTGGGAAAATATCTGAAAGAGAGATACAATGACAATTCTAATGAGAACAAGCTCCTTGCAATATGTTGGGCTTTGGCATATGCCTATCGCACACTGCAGCAGCAAGTAAAGGTAGAGAGGCAGGAAGATCAATCAGCAAAGCCTGCAGACACCCCAGTCACTCAGGCTGCAGATAAACCAGAGAGCCAGCCCAAAACAGATGGAGAGTCTAAGCCACTGACAGTGGCTCCTGTCACGAGGAAAAAGCACACAACCAAAACTGATCGCCCAGTGAAAGATGATGATGATGCAGGGGAAGGAACCTCAAAAGATGCAGGGGAAGGAACCTCAAAACCACCAGCGGACTCAGGCACAGAAACCATTACTGAGTCCATGTCCATAAAGGACCTTCACAGCCTAAGAAAGGATTACACCCGACGGTCCGATGAATCCATAATAAGTTGGATGGTCCGTATTTGGGATGCGGCAGGTGATGATGTGATGCTGGACGGTGCTGAAGCGAGGCATTTGGGATCCCTGTCACAAGATCCAGTGATCGACCAAGAGATGAAAAGGGAGGCTAACTCTACCAGTCTCTGGAGACGAGTTTTGACAGGCGTGATGGAAAGATATATGTGTGGAGATGATCTCTACATGCAGCAAACCCCGTGGAAGACCATAGAACAAGGGATCCAACGCCTGAGAGAACTAGGGGTGGTGGAGGTTGTCTTCACACATGACCCAGGATTGAGGAGTCCAGACCGGGCCAGAGTTATTCCATACATGTGGCGAAAACTCATACAGCTTGGGCCACCAGAATACGCTTCTGCTTTAGCAATAATGAAACCAGACTACGGTGCAAATGAGACTGTGAAAGATATGGCAGTGAAGCTCCGAGCATATGCAGACTCTGTGCATGGCCCAACACATGCAAGAATTGCAGCTGTGGAAACACGTATGCAGAAAATGGAAGATAAGATAGAAAAGAATCTCCAGGAGATTAAAGAGTGCCTTCTCCGCGGACGTTCCCCAGAGAGAAGGTACATCCCACGAAGTGAGCTGTGGAATTTCCTGTGTGACAGTGGGGAAAACATGAGGAAGTGGGGTGGACAACCCACTTCTGCTCTGGCAGCACGAGTGAGTGAATTGAAGGAGCGCAAGTCTCAGAAAGGAGGATCTACCAAAAAGGAAGTAGCTCCAGTTGCCTGTAGCCAAATTGCCGGAAATGATGGAAAAGACGACGGCATGTCCAATTCCCATGAAGGAACCTCTAAGATACAGGCCCAGGGAAAGAAGGATAACCAGGCATAGAGGGGCCCTGCCTCTAGCCAGGTAGAGGTCAGGGAAAACCGTGTTTTTTGGACTGTGTGGATTCGTTGGCCTGGTACATCAGAACCACAAAAATATGATGCCTTGGTTGACACTGGTGCGCAGTGTACAATAATTCCATCGCAGCATGTGGGGGTAGAATCTGTTTCTATCTCTGGTGTAACAGGTGGATCACAAAATTTGACCTTGGTGGAAGCTGAGGTGAGCCTGACTGGAAATGAGTGGAAGAGACATCTCATTGTGACTGGCCCAGAGGCCCCGTGCATTTTGGGCATAGACTTTCTCCGGAACGGGTATTTTAGAGACCCAAAGGGACTCAGGTGGGCTTTTGGAATAGCTGCTGTGGAGGCAGAGGGCATTAAGCAATTGAACGCTTTGCCTGGGCTATCAGAGAACCCGTCTGCAGTCGGCCTTCTGAAGGTGGAAGAACAAAGAGTACCAATTGCTACCTCGACAGTGCATCGCCGACAGTACCGGACAACTCGAGATGCTGTGATTCCCATCCACAAGATGATCCGTGAGCTGGAGACCCAAGGGGTGGTCAGCAAGACCCACTCACCCTTCAACAGCCCCATCTGGCCTGTGCGCAAATCGGAAGGAGAATGGAGATTGACTGTGGACTATCGTGCCCTGAATGAAGTGACTCCACCGCTGAGCGCTGCTGTGCCGGACATGTTGGAGCTCCAGTATGAGCTGGAGTCCAAAGCAGCGAAGTGGTACGCCACTATTGACATTGCCAATGCATTTTTCTCCATTCCTCTGGCAGCAGAGTGCAGGCCTCAGTTTGCCTTCACCTGGAGGGGCGTGCAGTACACCTGGAACCGACTGCCCCAGGGGTGGAAGCACAGTCCCACCATCTGTCATGGACTGATCCAGACTGCACTAGAAAAGGGTGAGGCTCCAGAACATTTGCAGTACATTGATGACATCATTGTGTGGGGGAACACTGCAACAGAAGTGTTTGAGAAAGGAGAGAAAGTTATCCGGATTCTCCTGGAAGCTGGTTTCGCCATTAAGAAGAGCAAAGTCAAGGGACCTGCCCGAGAGATCCAGTTCCTGGGAGTGAAATGGCAAGATGGACGGCGTCAGATTCCCACTGAGGTCATCAATAAGATCACAGCAATGTCTCCACCAACCAACAAGAAGGAAACACAAGCTTTCCTAGGCGCTATAGGTTTCTGGAGGATGCACATTCCCGAGTACAGCCAGATTGTGAGTCCTCTTTACCTGGTTACCCGCAAGAAGAACGATTTCCATTGGGGCCCTGAACAGCAACAAGCTTTTGCCCAAATCAAGCAGGAAATCGCTCATGCGGTAGCCCTTGGCCCAGTCAGGACAGGACCAGAAGTGAAGAACGTGCTCTATTCTGCAGCCGGAAGCCATGGCCTGTCCTGGAGCCTCTGGCAGAAGGTGCCTGGTGAGACTCGAGGTCGACCACTGGGATTCTGGAGCCGAAGCTACAGAGGGTCTGAGGCCAACTACACCCCAACAGAAAAGGAGATCTTGGCAGCCTATGAAGGAATCCAAGCCGTCTCAGAGGTAATTGGCACTGAGGCACAACTCCTCCTGGCACCACGACTACCGGTGCTGGGGTGGATGTTCAAAGCAGAGGTTCCCTCTACCCACCATGCCACCAATGCCACATGGAGCAAATGGATTGCTCTCATCACACAGCGCGCCCGAATCGGAAAACTGAATCGCCCTGGGATTTTGGAAATAATTACCAACTGGCCTGAAGGTGAAAACTTTGGTCTTGCTGATGAAGAACAAGTGACACGCGCTGAAGAAGCTCCACCGTACAACCAACTGCCATCAGAAGACACACGCTACGCTCTTTTCACCGATGGTTCTTGTCGCATCGTAGGGATGAAACGAAAGTGGAAAGCAGCCGTATGGAGCCCCACACGACGGGTTGCAGAAGCTACTGAAGGAGAAGGTGGATCAAGCCAACTCGCTGAACTCAAAGCTGTTCAACTAGCCCTGGACATTGCTGAAAGGGAGAAGTGGCCAAAGCTCTACCTCTACACTGATTCATGGATGGTAGCCAATGCTCTGTGGGGATGGTTAGAAAAGTGGGAAAAAGCTAATTGGCAGCGTAGGGGAAAACCAATCTGGGCTGCTGCAGAGTGGAAAAACATCGCTGCCCGAGTAAGAAAGCTGGTTGTGAGAGTCCGCCATGTAGATGCTCACGTCCCCAAGAGTAGGGCTAATGAGGAGCACCAAAACAACAAGCAGGTAGATCAGGCTGCAAAGATAGAAGTGTCACAGGTAGACTTGGACTGGAAACACAAGGGAGAGTTGTTCCTAGCTCGATGGGCCCATGATGCCTCAGGTCATCAGGGCAGAGATGCCACCTATAAGTGGGCACGAGACCGAGGGGTGGATCTAACCATGGACAGTATCTCCCAGGTTATCCATGACTGTGAGACATGCGCTGCGATCAAGCAGGCCAAGCGGGTGAAGCCTCTGTGGTATGGTGGGCGATGGTCCAAATACAAGTATGGAGAGGCCTGGCAGATTGATTACATCACACTGCCTCAAACCCGCCAAGGCAAGCGCTATGTGCTCACAATGGTAGAAGCCACCACTGGATGGCTGGAGACCTACCCTGTGCCTCACGCTACTGCCCGGAACACCATCCTGGGCCTTGAAAAGCAAGTCCTTTGGAGGCATGGCACCCCTGAGAGAATCGAGTCTGACAATGGGACTCATTTTAAGAATAGCCTTATTAATACCTGGGCTAGAGAACATGGCATAGAGTGGGTGTACCACATCCCTTACCATGCACCAGCTGCAGGCAAAGTGGAACGGTGCAATGGATTGTTGAAAACCACTTTGAAGGCACTGGGTGGGGGAACTTTCAAAAATTGGGAACAGAATCTAGCAAAGGCCACCTGGTTAGTTAACACCCGAGGTTCTACCAATAGAGCTGGTCCAGCCCAATCTGAATCCCTGCATACAACAGATGGAGATAAGGTCCCAGTAGTGCATGTCAGAGGTCTGTTAGGAAAGACTGTGTGGATAAATTCTGCCCCGAGTACAGACAAACCCATCCGTGGGGTTGTCTTTGCTCAGGGACCTGGTTGCACATGGTGGGTAATGCAGAAAGATGGCACAACACGTTGTGTACCACAGGGAGATCTGATTGTTATGTGAAAACCACCTGTAGTGTGAAATGCCAGTATACCCCTGCTTGCTGATTGTCACTGTCACTGTTTGTACATAGCTATATATATATATTTACATATGTATTAATGTGTGTGGAGAATTAGAATATCTTAGTTTGGGCATTGAGCCAACAATATGGGATAAGGGGGTGGAATGTCTTGGGGTGACCTTATGATGTGTATCCCATATCGCTGCCTATGCCCAGAAATTAATTATTGGCCTTTCTATGCCTCTGAACTGAGCCTGAGAGGGGGAAGAAAAAACTGAGCAAAACTTTCTCAAAGCAGTTTGAAACTTGTTCAAGGTCACATAAAGATAGCAGGTTTTTTTTTCCAGCTGGGGCAGGGGGGGAGCGAGGAAGCACCCGGCTGGCAGTTTTTTTTCCAGTCAGCTTTTGGCCAGTTTTGTTCCAGTTCCTTGTTCTCTGGAGAGAGGCTGAGAGCTGAACTTTTCCTTCTCTGGAATTTCGGATTTTCTCCCTTTTCTACTAGACTGCCTGATTGCTGTAACATCAGAGCACATCGGGAGGACTTTCCACCGGGCACAGAGGGCCTGGCCCTGGGCCAAGCCCCAGCTCCGAGGAGACCAAAGGGAGGACTCGAACACTTTCCCAGGTTTTTCCTCTACAGCGAAAGATTTTACCATTTAACATTATTTTCCTTTCCCGTGTGCTTGTTAAATAAATAGTTTTATCTTCTTCACTTTCCTTCGAGGAAAATTTATTTTTTTTTCCCGAACCTGGTGGGGGGAGGGGTGGTTGTGCCTTCTCTCAGAGTATATATACATTTCTAAATTTGGCCAAACCGGAACACTACCCATGGCAGGGGGGCTGGAACTAGATGATCTTCAAGATCCCTTCCAGCCTAAACCATTTTATGACTCTGTGATATTTTTACTTATTTCAGGAGAAAAATGAGAACAGCCCCAATGAATTCTTTCCAGTCTAACCTACCCACATACCAGGTATGCATTGAGCTGGAGGCTCACAAACATTCCTTGTGCAAAAACATCAGGTTCCATCTCACTCTGGATGACTAAACTTCCTCAAAATGTTTTGCACAGTGAGCCTGGACCCAGAACAGATGGGCTGAAGGACACCTTATCTCTGAGACTAAACTCACCCTTTGCCCACATTTTAACTCCACCTACCACTGCAACCAGCGCAGACTTTGCACCCCTTCATTTTCTTCCAGCCTGGAATCCTCCCTGCAAGATGCTACCAGGTTGCTACAGCACTTACCTTGAGCAGAAGGAGCCAGCAGAGGGAAGGAGAAGCTTTACCTCTTCTCCATGCTCCTACCATTGCACATGCACCAGACAAGGGGAATAGGCAACAAGTCCAGGCAGTTTGAAAACACTGTTCTCACATGACACAATACTCCCAAGTTAATGGAGTTGAGGCTCAGACTGAAAAGTTTTGGTGCCACCTCATAAAATGACTGCCCCACAGTTGGCATTAGCTGGTCTCTGCTGCAGTCTTAGCAGAACAAGAAGTCAGGAGATGAGCAGCCTTGGAGAGTGCATGGCACACACAGTCTGATGAGAGGGAACGGTGCCCCTCTTGCATAGGGAGGGCAGGTTATTTTTAACGCCACTGCCAACACAATCCAGGTAGAGACCAGGTTCCAGTCTTGATGAGCTCCAGCCCAGCGCCTCTACATATGAAAACTGTCCATACAAAGGCAAATTCCTCATCAGCACAAACAGAAATAGCAATCTGTTCAGTCCTGACAGCAAGCCCAGCTGGAGAGCATAAAGCACTTGTTTTCTTCCATGCCTCTCACAGCAAATGGGACCTTCAAGCCACTAACTCATGTTCTTCCACCACTGTGGGACCCTGCTCAGGAGCTAACTGCAGTCCAAATGGGCTGCTCAGCTGACACAGCCTGCCACTTTGCAGCCCCCTGTGGGAAAGCCAGCAGCTTTCCAGCTGAGTGAGGAGAAAGGGGCTGAGCTCTGCAAGTAGATCTGCTCCACAAATCTCACCCCTGCTGAGAAGGAAGTCCAGTCAATGCCCAACATGGTCCTGGTCCTCTAACAGAGCTGAGGCCTTGGTACCCAGCACTAGGGTGAGCAAGTTTCAGCAAGGTTTTCTAATGCCCCTGTTCCTCTGTCCTGTTCTTTCTTTCTCAGTCTGCATCCCAGTTCAGAAGTTTGGGGCTGCCTGGTGAATCTGCAGCATCCTCTTCACCTCCCCCAGTTGCCAGCCAGCTCTGTGCCTCAGCTCTAGGCCTCTCTAGAGGCTCTCAGCCAGCGGAGGAATCTCCCTCCTCGAAAAGCCAGACCCTGAAGAACTTCCTCCCTCAGTGTTTGCCAGAGACACCGTTTGCCAAGCCCCAGCTGTGTTAAGACATATTTATTTAACCAGCCTTTAGTCTCACAGGGTAAACCCTGCAAGTTTCCTCCAGCATGTGCCTTGCCTTTGTTCTAACATCCCTTTAAGCAGTCGCACCACGGCGCTCACACATATGGGCACTGTGTAGCTATGAAGAAATCAGAAAGCAGATCCTCATGATAAATGACTCGGTGCATTTGGAGTGTCAGTGACAAAGTAGAAATTAATCTCCATAGTTCCTAGTTCCCTGCCGTGTGCAGGCAGCTCTCAACACCAAAATACCTGTTGGCACACAGCAGACCTCAGCAACGTGACCACACAACTTTTTCATCTCACTTATTGTGGAAAGAGGCACAAACAAAATACAAAAATCCTGACCTGCCCTAAGATGGGTGTTCAAGGCCTTTACACTGGATGAGGCATCTTTTGCAGGGCTATTAGCACCCCAAAGCGCTGGAAGGGACATTTGAGTCACTTTGGTTTGATGTATGCTGTAGGTATTTTTTGGTTATGTGCAATTTGTTCTGTTACACTCAGGGTATTGGCTATTTTGTGGAGCAGCTGTGCTGACTAATGGATCACAGCACTTCTGTGCCATATAGTTATTGCACAGAAAAGCCTCTCTGTCTCTCTCATCCTTCAGGAGTCCAACAGTTGCTGTCCTTGGGACTGGAATAAGGAGGGGCAGGAGCATGCCTGGCAGCAACAAAAAACATTAATTCAAAAAGCTATGAAGAGAGTTTTGTTTTCCCTCTTCTCTGTACTGGTGTTAATGGCTTTGCAAAGCAGAGAAGTTCACCCAGTGACTTCTTGGCTACTTCCCCAGATGGTGTCTTCAAAGCTGGCTTGACAGCAGAAAAGATGCTTTTCAAAAAACTCACCAGACGCATTGTCAGAACACCCCGGAAAGTGCTTTCACGTGGAAGTCTCCTGGTCTACATACCCCACCAACAGAGTGCAAGGAACAGAAACAGTCTTTCTGGTTTCCTCCTCCCTCTCCAGCTCACACACTGCTTGCTTTGCTCTGCCTTGACACCTCCCCACTGCTCTGCATCACCCAAATACGAAGTTATTTACCAGCACAACTAATCTCCAGCTGTTCTGAGACTCACCTGTTTGTTCATGCATTATAACATTGATTTCCTCCAGACAATTGTTCTGATCATTGTTCTAACTTGCAGAGAGCTCCCGTCATTAGCCTTGCTTAACAGGAAGTATTTTGCCACTGACTGAGCAGCTCTGCAGTCAGCAGACTGCACAAAAAATCATCCCGGTTGGGGGGCTGCATCTCCCTGCTGAGCCAGTAACCCCAGACATCACAGTGGGGAACAAGCTCAGTGCTTTTGATTTTGGACATGTGCTAAGAAACACCAGGGCCAGGAGGAACAAACACGGCTCTGGCAAAGGGCTACTGCGGAAAGGATGGCTGTTAATTAATCCACATACAAACCGAGGGCAGTTTTTTCTCAATCGATGTTAATTGCATTTAATCTCATTCTTGCCATTAAGAAAAGCCACCGGGCCAGGCTGATGTCGCTAGTGCCTGACATGTAGATTCCACCCACGTTTGGAAGGCAAGGAGAGGCAGGAGGAGAAAAGTAATGGAAAGAAAGGAAATAACCCTTCCTCAACCCCTTCTGCATCACTGCACAATTTCATCAGGCCTGTTCCATTATTTAAACAATTTTTGTTTTCCAATAACATTACAGAGGAGCTCAAAGGATGAAAATCAGATATAGAGCATTTCACTACTAGTTATTCTTGCTCTCCCAGGTACCAGCTTACAGCTTTGCTAACCTGCACAGCTTGGGCTATTGTGCTTCTGTAAAGGACTGAAATACAGAAAATCGCTTGTGTGAAGTGGTGTTTGTTTTTTAGTCCCAGGCTGATGCCAGCAGACCTGCCAGAGCCCTTCAATATGACCTACAGCTGTTGACTGTCACCTTCCATCAGCTCTGCTGAAATCTTTCTCCTCACCTTGCTACTGAGCACAACCCCAGCACACACCAAAGCACGTTGAAGCCTGTCCTTCTCTAACATCTTATAACACAAAGTAGTATTTGCTATTAAACAACCTCTGACCAAATTTGCCTTGTAAGACGGAACATTTTTGAAGCCTGAACTTCCCAGGTAAACCGACAGCACATCTGCCAATGATCTGGCTCTGATATGCAGACTGTGTCACTATCTGCCCAGCTACCTCCTTGGGAAATGGGAACAATCCTCTTGCCTCTGCAGGAATCAAGCCTGGGGGCAGAGGGGTAGCTCTTGTAGCACAGGCAGCCCAAGGCAGCAGATTTCATGACTACTGGCTTATTGCTTCTGTGAGAGCCTTGCGTTTTTCCAAATCAGTACCAAGAACAATAATAATCAAGCCCGGGCTCTGTCGGTGCTTTTCCCCTGTGGCAGCACACAATGTCTGCCCAAAGCCAATGCTGCAGTTTATCGTGGATTTTCTTCATCCCTCAACAAGTGTTAGTCCCAATGCCTCTCGCTGCATGAAGTGGACATATCACAAGTGCCATGAAGGACTGGCTGAGTTTTAAGTGCTCTGAAATGGCTCCACTAGATTTGGTCAAGATTGCTTTAAAATCATTTCCCATTAGGACTGTGACCCTCTCTCTTTACAGCCAGGATAATGACTGTATCTCAGAGGAAGGCAATTACATCCCACTATCTGTACACATCAAAAAGTGCTCCAAACACTACTGTGCCTTTCTGGACTGAGTGGTAGAAGGCAATGCAGGAGGAAAAGGAGATAACACTGGACGCCCCTCCATCCTGCAACTGGAGTCACCCCAAGTGTTTTGCAAGCTTGTGGATTAGCCCCTGGGAGGGATAAAGGGATCCAGAAGGCACAGACTGTTTCTAAAGCAGAACAATGACAACTTGTATAAATCCAGCTCTGGTTTTGTGAGGATTAAAATGAACTTCACCCAACTGTGAATATCCGCTTCCAGAGCCAGAAGGAATGGAAAACCACTTACTGATGCAACAGTATTTCATTATTTCAAACCCTAAGCCCAACACTTCCAAAAATTAAGGAGAGGCAACAGTAACATTATTGCTGGGGGACACTGGCTGCAGGGGTTTAACTGCTGAACTGCCAAGCCATGCTCTGGGCACAAAGTAATGAAACAACAGACACAAATATTGTCAACTTCTCCATGCTGTCTTTCCTGCTCTTACTATCAGCCTCCAGAATAATCAGTGGGAAAATAAAAGGAAAAAATAACTCCAGAAGCCAAGAGACTTTGGATTAAGTTGTATAAATGACCTGTTGCCTCCTTACAGGAGGAAGAAAGAAATGCAATAAATACCTGCAAAGCCATCTCAGTATCTTGGATTAAATGGATTACAGAAATGGAAAGTACATGATGCAAGATGTTATAAAACAAGATGCCAGGGAAGTGCAGGAATTTGAATCAGGCTGGCAAATGATCCCTGCAGACTATTGAGGAAAATTAATAGAGAGAAGGGGTAGAGAAAGGACATGGTAAGAAGACTGACTGATGAACACTGTTGTTAGGACGTGTAAATTCAGGATGTCAGACTTCCTTTTAAATCTACTTCAGTCCTGGAACAAAAATAGCAAATCCTAGAGTGCTGAAAAGCACTGGAAGTAGAAAAATCAGATATGCCAAGCCTCATTTCAGGATAGGTTTCCCCTGTGCATCCCTCAAGATTGAAGTTTGTGACTTTAATTATTCCTGGAACATTGTGTATATAGGGATTCAATGCAGGGATTACTAGCAGGATCCTTGTTGTAAGTGCCACTTCTCAAACAAATTACACTTCACTGGATGTCAGTAACATACACAAGAAAACAAATTAGATAAAGGCAGCAGGACAGCAAGATACAGGTCTGGTGCAAGGAAATTTCACAGAAAAATAAAGGCACTTAGAATTTAAACTCTTAGAACATTTCTAATTCCCCAGTGCATTAAAGCTCCGTGTGACCCAGACACAAAACCTTCAATACACCAGTGACTCCACACAACCTAAGATGAAGCCTAGCTGAGACGTGCTTTATTTGTGCAGAAATGCCATCAGGGAGCGGGTGGAGGAAGAGAGAGACAGGAGATAGAAGGAGCAACCCCAGTCGTCCTCCCAAATCCTAGGGATCATCCCATCCCATTCACTGACTGTTCACAGCCACGCACAGACAGATGGGAGAAGCAAGGGAGAGAGAATGTACTTTTGTTTGGAAGCAAATATAGCATCTCCTTGGCTGCAGGGCTTCTTCAGAAGCTGATCCCAGATTCACATACTGCATTCTGCCTTTCCAGATCTCATCCTGGAATATATTACTAACCTGCACTAGTTCTAATGAGCATGCCTTAACTCCGGAAATTTTCATGAAGATGGAAGCACAGGGAAGTCCAGCCCTTGGGTAGAGTGCAAAGGACAGCTGAAAACACTTCACCTTAGGTATGGCACTGTGCCCCTGAGATGGGACCTCAATGCTGGTTGCTAAAGTCTCATACTGGAGATTTCACCAGGTGCTTGCCAGTGTTACTCAACCCTGCAGTTCTCCTGTGCACTCCAGGAGGGTCAGCACTGCCTGGAGGGCGTAAGCCAGTTCTAGGCTCTATTGTCAGTCACCTCCCAACTTCTTCCAGCAGCTGAAATAAATCCCCATCTCAGTTTCCCTTTCTGTACCTAAGAGTAATGCCACTTACCAACCACACAGAGGTATGATAATTATTCACCAAGACGCTAAAGAAATGCAAAAATTCAGTTCTCAAGGGATCCATTCCTCTGCACAATTTGCATTTAGGCTTCAGAGGAAATCTGTTTATTTTGTTCCTCTCTGCCTTGCTTTAGCAGGCTCCTGCTCTGGATAAAGAGAATTCCTCTTTGGGTCAGGGTATCATGTCCACATTTAAGGTATGGCTCAATCCTGTCTAGTCCGGCTTCATACACCAAGAACAGAGGCAGGCAGAGACTTCTCCAGATAGCCTTTTTCTATGCCTAATTCTATTTTTGTTCACTGATACAGTGAAATTCCACGCAGAACTATTATGAGCTTGACTGGCTTTATTTGTTTAACAGTTCACATTTTCATTAAGCTGTTGCTACTCGGCAGCCAGTAATTTTATTTGTGTGATAGCTGTATTCATCTCACCCGCATGGGTGTAGATGTCGCTCTCCTTTTCTTCTGGTTGAAGAGGCAAAAATCAACAATGATAGAGTCAAGAGAAAACTGGGAATTCTCAGGTCTGTTTGCAGATAGATGTGGGATATGACTTCTACCTGTTTTTGCGAAACACGTCCCAAAGACTAGGGGCACCTACAGGTAAAATTTAAAAAAGGAAAAAAAAAATTGTTTTGGAAGACTACTCTCCCCTACCCAGGTACAAACCAGAAACTGAAATTATTTCAGCAGAATCAGCCCGTTTGACTCAGCACTGAACTCTTCTACACCAGAAGCTTATTGCTGACTGCGCATTTACAGTATTTGAGTATCAGATCGTAAAGAATTAATTATATGTCTAACTCTTGCCAATCTTCAAGTATCTTGAAATATCTGGTCCCAAGAGCTGCAAGATCTGATTAGATCTCAAGGAAGAAAAGTCTGGTTGGCTGGCCCTCACCAAGCCCCAATTAGACAATCTTCTACCAAGTTCAGGCAACCAGACAGAGAATTAACAGCCCTTTTGAAATGTTAATGACCTGAACCGAGACAGTCAAATGACTGAGCTACACCTCTTGGACAGAGGTTTCAGAAGTCACTCAAGAAACACTAAACATTTCACTGTGCCACTCCCCTTTGACGGGATCAAGGAGCCACGGAGCAGGGAAGCAATGGGTAGGGAATCTGCATTCCGGGTTGGAGAGCACTGGGTGTTCCCGCCGGGCCTGACCTATGGATCGGAACGGAGAGGCTGTGCCAGATTGGGAGGCCACGGAGACGTCCGGTTGTGAGATGAGATGGAGATGCCCAACCACAGGCACACCCAGGCAGCAGCTGTGGGAAGCTGCAAGCTCAGCTGCCCTGAGCATGGCACTGTCACAGTCAGTCCCGGGGCAAGAGGGATCTGCTCTGAGCAGCTGCCCACTGGCACCCAGCACAACCAGTGCAATTAAGAGACCAGCAGATAAAATGCCCTACAACCTGAACACCATGGATCTGAGCAAACGAAGGGAGAATGATGAACACTGGGAGATGCATCTTGATTTCTCAGTGTCTCCTCCCGTGTAAATTCCAAATCTTTCTTCCAAGATTAAAAACCTTTACCAAGTGAAAAACAAGCTCAGCATTTCTCTAGCTCCATCCTGTCCCTATCCCTCTTCAGAGGACACCCTGGTAGAATACCAGATGCTGGAAGAAGCCACAAAAGCCTTCTAAATAATTATCTCCTATCACCTTCTCTATAAATTTATAGTCCTGCATCTGTGTCAAGACAGAGACCTGCCTTCATCTGTCTAAAACACATTCTTTACAGAGGACCTAAAGGTGGAATGTTTAACATTAGCATTTGAAAACGTATTCAGAGACTGGAAACGAAAGTAGTTTTTAAGTGTGCTGTTCAACTGTCTTGTGGACACTGCTCAAGTGGGGGGAGCTTTGTATTTTTTTATAATATGACAAATGATGCCAGTTCCATCTTGTAATTTTCCTCACTGTGCAGCATGTCTGTTCATGACAGATACCAGTGCAGCTGCTTAGGTGTCCGTTTATCTGCTTGAAAAGTATTGTCTATTTGGAACCAACTCATCCTAAAACAGCAGCCCCAGAGGGTGAGACAGAAAGAAAGGGAGGGGGGGAAGAGACAAGGGAGTTGTGGACTGGGAACACATTCATGCTTCTCCTGTAAAGGTTCTGGAAAAAAGCAAGCATCATATTTAGTTTTAGCTACATCCTCTCTTCCCTCCTCCTAGACCGTTCTTTTCTACTGTCACTCAACACCTCTTGACACTCCCTTCCCACAAAGACCTTTGCACTAACATACATTTAATCTCACACTTGCAACCTGTGGAAACAAAGCAAGCCCTCAGCTGCCTTCTGCAAATCTGTGCCAGCACAGAGGAGCCTTCAGGTCACAACCTGAACAGTTTGCAGTTTAAGACAGGCAACACTTAAAATAAAAACAAAACACATAAAGGAAGGAAAGAGAGAGAAAGAGAAAAAAAAAAAAGAAAGAGGACAAAAAAAAAAATCAAAGAGTACTTCTACTTTGTGTTTAAAGAGACTTTAAACAGGAATTTGCCAATTTTCTGTAACCAGGATTAGAAGAGAATAAACTCAAATACTCTGTCCTTCTGCAGAGCCCTCTGAGCTGAATTTCACTCTCTGCAAAATGGCCAATATAGAAAAAAGCTCATAAATCCGTCTGACGTAAGTAACTTCACATTACTCTTGGGGAAACAGAGGCAGAGACAGATTCATTAATCCAAGTAAATGAATCCATGAAGCAGTCTGAATTTCTGAATCCCCATAATGTCCCACACTAGAAACAGCATCCAGGGCCCAGCAATTTCCATGCCATGTTGCCTGGCACAAGCAAAGCAAGATACCTGAACAGATGAGAATGTTTTTAAAAGGAAAAGTACAGTTATTAAACCACATCTTGCCCTAGGCATGCAGCAAAACCCATATTTTGTTACATTAAAATACCTCCCACCATTTCACTCATTGCATCATTAATGCCAAAGACCAAGGTCACATCTGTAAGATGCTGCCTCAGAAACCTGCTGAGTAGCAGAGAGCTGCACAACCTGTCTGAACAGGTGGGTACAAATTCCTGCGGCTCAGCACTGTCAGGATTAGCCTGCTGATAATACTCAAGGCTAGCAAGGTTAGGGCTGGTTTGATCTGCCATCATTATTTGCAGCCTGGCATATCCTGAGAGGATCTTGCCACAAGCTGGTACTCTGTCTCTGGCTTACCAAGTACAACGTCTATGTGTGCACAGGGGAAACTGGGCCTTACAAAGAACTTTATAAGACATTTGTGTTAAAGAATTGTTAAAGCCAGCACTGAATTAAAGACTTGATTTTTAAGATAAGGAACTGTTCCTTTAAAATCATGGGGGTTTTTTTGTTTGTTTTGTTTGGTGGTGAGGTTTTTTTGGTTTTTTTTGGTGGAGTGGGGTTTCTTTGTTTTGAAAATAATAAAATTCCACACGTAAGATGGTGTCAGATGATTTTGAATTGTGTAAGGTAGTTGTCATTACTGTGACTTAGAACTGGAATTTGCATTCAGGAAGCTCCATATTTACTGTCTCCCTAAACTTAAGTTGACAGAAAGAGTGTCTGCTCCTGCAGGCAGAAAGCTAATTCCACCACCTCTTTCCCATAGTCAGTCTCTTTCTCACAGGTAAATTCTCCTGAGTGGACCTGCTAACAACTACCAAAGCACCAGCCTGGATGATGCTGACCAAAGACCTCCAAGCACGAGACTCTGAATTGTGCAAACCAATCCTGGTCCCACTGATGCCTGCCTGGGAAGGAAACACAGTGTGCTTGCACACATACACCCCCCAGCTCAGCCAGCACAGGGAGGGACAGGCTGGTCACTTGATTTGCAGTTTTCCCATTACTTACTGCAGCGTTCGAACAGCCAACCTGCTCCCCCTTTGTCTGCTCTGTGGTGGCCATTTCTCCAGAGCTGCCCATCATTTCCTTATCAAGCAGTAAAAACGTAGGATCACTAGAGACACAGCTCAGCCTTGCTGAGATTTCATTCTCTCAGCGGGTTGTAAATGCCCCTATAATGTTGGCTTTTTTAATCTTGTGTTATTATTACCCGCGGCTGCCATTCAGTCTGCAGAGAATAAAGCGCCCAGGCTTTCAGGACCCACACAATGGCTCTGTGCATTTGCCAGTGGTTGAACAAACAATACCTCTGTGTTTCAGCTTTATTGGAAACCTTTCTGTTGTGGGAGCTTGGCTGCATGTGTCCCCCCCGCTCAGGCGATGCAGAGGTGAGAGCGGGTGCCTCTGAATTCATCGGTGATTTCAGGAGCACGTGCCTTGGCGCCAGCCTATAGAACCACCATGAAAGTGCACGGGCAGCTGCATGTTCTGTGAGCCCCATGAAAGACAGACACAGACCTGCAGAGCCAGTTGGTCTCTAGACCAGCCAGGGAGTCCGAAGCTCTAACAGGGCCCCTCTGGGAATAATTACGTTCACCTCTGTGTAAACGGTGCTGCTGGCTCACGGGGAGGTGTGATGATATATGACATAACTGCGAAAATGTCAAAACACCGCTATCCTGAACCACATTCTTACAAGAAATCTTGGCTTCCGCTTGAAATTAAAGATCCTGCTGCTTGCAAGAAAGGCTGGAAAGCTGGAACAAGTGAAAAAGCACAAATTAGAATGCAAAGAGAATTTGAAAAATGCAGGGCTCTTCTAATTCAGGGAGACTGATTGTTTTGGTCAGCTCATTATTGCTTGCAGGGGACACTGCAGATGTGTGAACTCTTACAGAGCTGCAAATATCCCTTCACTCAAGAAAACAAGCCCTGCTGCAGACTCCTCACATATTGAAAACCCAAGAGGAAAGTCAGAAATTCCCACAAAACCACAAGGTTTACTTGCGAAACTGTTTAGAAATACACCAGGGTTATTTCATTTGTCTTCTGGTTTTAAGCAATTGAGTCACATTCTCACACCACTTCTGTCTAGGCAGGAGGGTTAGATTATTGTATTTTATTTATTCCTTCCTTTTTCTTTTTTTCAGTAAAAACACAGAACTAAAATTCTCATGTACTTGTAAAACTTCAGGTACAACTCCACAAAACTAGGGCAATAGAAAACATGCCAAATATTTCAAGGCTTGGCAACAGTGAGCCTGTCTCTCTGTGGCAGGAGGAATGTCTGTCTGTCTCAGCCAATGTTTCTGAGTAGGAATGTCTCATCCCGATAGCCCATGTACATATAAAACACCTATGCTGTCAGCTCTCCAGGAAGAGACCTTGACATTTTGCAGAATACCACATCCCAACCCCCATCTCCCCTGAATAGCAGCAGAAGGCAGAAAAACCTGGTAGATCTGAAAATGTAAGAATCAGGTACTGCCTTCAGCAAGGATTGAAGTTAAAATGGAAGAGGCAGTGGTGAAATGAGCACAGCCAAGTCACTGGAATTGATGTACCAAGGAACCAGCTTCCAGGCTTCCCAAACCCATGGTCACAGCTGGCCTGTCCCAATCCCTCTCCTGTGGGCCAACAGAAGAGAGACTTTGAAGGTGAGGAAATCAAGGCTTTGCTGTCTTAAATAGAACAACTAAAAGGTGAATGGTTTCAGTAAATATTGTATTATTGTTGTGATATTATGTGCTTCATGTACGTGGGGAGAGAAACTGCAACCCTCATTCTGAGCTCTCACCTTACAGTAACGGGGCTGGCACAGGCAGGTGAGCTCTGCTCTCTGCGGACGCAGTAACGGGATTGCAATGCTCTCTTCCTGAAAAGAGTAATGAGGTGCCCAGAGAGCCTGCCGAGGTGTCAGAGAAACTGATGCTGATGGACCCTTTCCAGGCCAAAGACAGATTAAGAATAACACAATACCAGCATAACAGCACCTTATCAACAGCCCTGCGAGTGCTAAGAAGTGAATCTGAGCGAAGGCTGTGACACCTGTCTGCATCACAGCCCTGCTATTACTGCCTTCCGACTTCCCGCACAATCCAAGTGTCCAAATGGCTTTGAAGCAAGAAACAGCAAGACAGGAAGGTGAATCTGAACTCTGATCAGCTGTCTGAAGAGACGGTATGAATACCTTACATTTCAGTAATACTTTTCATCCATAACGAATCCGAGACATCCATTCAATCTCCACACTCCAAACCACAGAAGTAATATCTGCCCAGGTAGAGATGGGCAAATAAACACAAGTTAAATGACTGTTCAAGGTCGTCCAAGGACTACAAGAGACACACATGTCTAGCAAGTAGATTACTCTTCCCTTTTGAAAGGCACACAGACACACACACGCACGCACGGAGGATTGAAACTGCTTAGCCAGGTGTGCAGCCTGCTGTGATCAACACAGCTTCACTGAGCAGCAACTCCTCTCGATGCTGTTTCACTAGTGCTAAAGTGTAAAAAAGCAAAGCTTTATAACAGAATTCTTTCAAACAGATGCAAATATGTGTGGGGATTTTGCATCTGGGCTAAGTTGCTACAATCTACACATCTTATTTGTTTGCTAGTTATTAAATTACCCACAAGCCATCAACAATTCAAGTCTCTCTGTGAGAGGCAGAGATTAACTAGGAATTGCTATGCAGAAATGCTGCTCATCTCTCTCTCTAGCGCGATCAGCCTCATGATGAGTTGCGGACATTTGGGAACAAAGGTGAGCTTTTCTGCAAGAAATGAGAGGCATAGCAAGATGGGAAAATGATGCTATAGGGAGAAGAGGATTTATTTGCAAGGCAAGAATCTATCAGAAATGGTTTCACACACGCACTGCAAGCCACAGACTGTGACCGAACACACTCGTGTATCTGGAGCACAGGAAGCTGTACTTCTGTCCAAGCACTAATGCAAATGAGATTTTCAGTGAAAGACAATGAGGCCAGTATGTAAATACTAATTTAACAATCTAGTTGACAACGCCTCAGCTGATCTATAAATAGCTGGTTTATTAGCAGGTGATGCTGAAGGCAGCCAGCCTAGCTCCATTTCCCACAATTCCCTGTGCCATCTTGTTTTTACTGACCCCGGAGACACAAGGACTCTTAACTGTATGCCGCTCACTCCTCCACCACTACCTGCAGAGTAGCTACAAACACTTGACAACACAATACATATTTATCAATGCCCTTACACAACAAGGATCCTGCAGCACCACACATACAATGGCTCCCAGTGCTCAATTAAAGAGAGCAAATGGTTTAGAAAAAGAGAAGAATCATGCAGCCTTGCTTTTAAACAGGAGGAGCTGGTCACTCAGGTGCCAACAGGCATTTAAGGAATGACTGACACAGAGCCAGAGCCAGGCACTGTCCATCCACATTTACACTGTGCACTGACACACTGAGAATCTAGGACAGCAACACCTTTAGTAACTCTAGGCCACTAAAGAAGCATTTTACCATCTCAAAACAAGATGTCAAAATCCTTATCTTTTTATGCAGTTTCATTTCATAAGGAATTATTATTTTATAGTACATAATAAATCTTACAACTCTTTACCACCTCCTCAAGCTGCACATGCAGGAATCCCTTCTTTCACACAGGCACAAGAGACAGCAACACCACCAGAGTCTAGGGCCAGCAGGCAAGAATACTGCATCCTGGTAAAATTGCTGTGGCATTTGGAGCAACACACCACAACTGCCCTAACTCAGCATGGCCGGCATCCATGGAAACCACACGAATTATGATGTTTTAGGCTATTCACATGGATTTGTAGATATTCTCCAGAAGTGTTCTAAGGTTTCTGTCCTGGGGTGATGTTATGAAGCCACTTTATTCCTTAACTGTTGCTCAATGCCCAAGGATGCTGTGCCTTTAGGATGGACCCGAGTGCGGGGCAGTTCAATGGCCGGGCCCAGCAGCTCAGGGGCTCTGGGGCTCGGGAGGGAGTGTGCCAGGAGCGCTGTGCTGCTTTTCTGGGTTTCCTTTGTGTTCCAGCTAGCTGGGAAAAGATTCTGTGGGGTTTTTTTTGTTGTTCTTTGTTCCCTTTCCTTCCCCTTGCCTCACTGCCTCTCTTCCCTCCTCGCTGGTCCGGGGAGCCTATAAGGGTGGCCCCGGCTGGTCCAAGCCGTGTGTCTGTTCCCTCTCCGGCAATTTGTTGTATTTTGAGGGGTTTTTTTATCCTGTTCTACCCCATTTTGTTTGTGTGTTAATAAGCAGTTTGGTTTCTTTTTCCCACTTTCACTTCTTGTGACCCATTTGTCTCACCAATGGAGGAAAAAGGGAGGCTCTTTTCCCTTTGGAGGAGACACTCACGCCGGAGTGTTTCCTCCTGAAGCTTTGTCTCAAAAACCAAGACAGCTTCAGTCTTCCTCTTGCTGCAAAGAACAGTGACAACATACTTGACAAGTTGGGCTTGTAAATAGGCAGATTGAATTAGAGGAACAGAATAGACTTTGTTATCCCTTCCTCCCACTTGCTTCTGATTTCTAAAGAAACCTTCCAAACACAAGAAGTTGCTGTGTCTCTCACAGCCATATGATAAGCAGAAATAAAAAATTAAAAAACACACAATCCACACTTATTTTTCCATAAGGTCTATCATATTCTTACAGCTTGTACAGGGCAGGCTCCAGAGTTTATCCTGACAGGGAACCTACTGCGCCGGGCCCTGCACCAACCCCGACAGGGGCAGAAGCTGCTCGTGACTGGGAGGCCCACGCTGCAGCTGGAGTGTGCACGGAGGCGTGCTGGAGCAAAGAGCCCCAGCACATTCCCTGCCCTGCTGCTGCACCCTCACTTCTCACTGCTGCCCACTCAATGAGGTGACAAGAGTTTCCAGAACACCGATTTGCTCTGCCACAGCTCAGCAGATCCGTTCCAAACGATCACGGCTCACAGTGCTCTGTGCCAAAGGCAGTACAGTTCCCTACAGAGCAGGCTGTGGACAAAGGACTGCTCCTTCATTTGTCCTAATAACAAACATTTACAATTTTTTTTTTTTAAAGTTTTAAACACAAGGGTTAAACTGGTATTTATATGATTGCAAACCTGTGATGGTCTTACAGGCTGTTTTTAAGACCACCAGGGACTGTGAAAAATAAACTTTTCTAATGAAGTTCACTTACTAAATTGCCTGTTGTGAGTGGGCATACTTCTGTTTCCCAGTATTTATAGAAATAAGATAGAGAAGCTTGACTTAGCAGAATAGAAACCTAAAATAAAGCTGCTCTCAGAAAACCTGTGGAATTTAGCAAATCACAAATAAAGGAATCAGTAGTTCTCATTAATCAATTAGGAAAAAAACCCAGTATAATAATAGATTTGCAATGATCTTGGCTATTTAATACAACTGTCATAAATCTAACGGCAACAGACACAAGCACCAAGGAAGAACTGAAACATTTTACATAGTTCAGTAAATGTAAGATGCTGCAACAAGGTGTCAAAACAGCCTTCCCAGGAGAAATCCACACAGTTGCTGTTTCCTTTGCCTTTGATGTAAAGCTACATGTAAACCTGCAGTGCCAAACAACTCAAAAGAAGCTTGTTCTGTCCCCCAAATCTCTGCATTTCCTGTAGCTCTGGCAAAGTTCCCGCTTCCTTTGGCTGTTGTTTCCTTTCCTGATCAGCATATCCATTGCCCAGATCCTTGATTTCACAGCCCAGCCAGTTGTATTCCAGGAGCAGTTACCAGCCAGCACGCAAAGAAAAGTTTAACTAAGTTTGGCTCTGTCTGAAGTAAATTTTGAGCAACTAGAGCACAGATGAAATCCAACTTATCCAGAGTAATTCATTCTTCACAGTTGTTTAAGCATGGTCACTCACCGAGGACAGACTGGCAGCCTTCTCCGTGGGCTGTGGATTCCACTGCACTGCCAGGAGCTGTGCTGAGACAAGTGCACATCACACGTCAGTGAAGATGGACTGCACCCTTCAGCTCTGGGATGGAAAAATCAAACTGCTAGATAGGCTCTCTTCCTTGCCGGATACACTGATTTTTATCAACGGGAAAAGCCAATTAAAGTTGATAAAGACACATTCTCTGCTGATTTTTCCTTACTGCCCACTGCTCAGTGCTAGTATAATGGATAATGTTCTGCCTGTGGGTGTATTTTCTAAGATCTGTCAGTTCTGACAGCATTTTGGCACCTGGATAACTCAAGATCTATACTGAGGGTCCAGGAATGCACCATTTCTCAGTAGCTGATGGGTACATTTTTCAGCAAGGCTTTCCTAATTAAAGGGCTGGAAAGAGATGGGATCAGATTGATAGGCTTTGCAGTCAGATGTTTTATGCTTAGTTTGATGAATTATAAATCACCTTTTGCAACTTTCAGAACACGTGAGAAGAACATGCAAGAGAAACTACAGCAATATGTCCAGAATATCACAATGTAATTACTTATTTTCAAATTTCACCTCTGTCCCTATTAAAGACCATTAAAGACATACTCAAGAAAAGCAATGCTCATTGAAAATAAAAATAAATATATATATCAAAAAGAAAAGTGAAGCTATGAAATGAGACACTGCTGCTCTGGAGGCGCTCCCACATGGAAGTGTTTTGCCCCAGGTGGGACAGAAGATGCATCACTCCTCCTTCAAGCATCACCCTGGGCTGGGAACACCGCCCTGGAACTGAGTGCTCAGCTCAGTCAGCCACCTCCTCTGCCACACCAGTGGGAAGCTTTGCCTTGTCCTCGGCCGTCACAGCCTTGTGTCAGGGCCAGAGAAACCACTGTCATATTAAATGCTTTGACTTTACTACCTGTAAAACTGCATGAAGACAATGTATTCTGTGCTGGCTTCGTTGTGTCTGTCAAAGCCCCTTCCCTATATACAGTGAAATGCAGTTCCAGAGAGGCCACTGCCAAGACCTTTCAGAATAACCAGTTTGTTCTGGTTTTAATGGGATCTTTAAGTACTGAGGTTCTTTTTTTGGTGGGCAGGGGGAGTGAGGGGAGAGCAACAACAAAAAAGCCCAAACCCCAAAACAGGTGTGAGAGCCCAGTATCCCAGAGTGAAAGTTCACAAGTGCCTTGCTGTCAGCGGTATTCAGAATAGTGCAGACTTTAAAACTATAGAGAAGAAAGTCACAGAGTAACCATGTGGAATAGGGAGGAAACTGTTGGTAATTTAAACCATGAAACCAAAGAAATACAATGCAAAACCATCAGGATGTGAAAAGCACTTCCAGGCACTGAGAGGTTAAAACAATTATTTGAACAGCTGGGAAAATTAAAATGGTAAAATAATAGCTAGCCTTCAAAATTCTACAGATGCAAAGAGACTCTTCAATGAATAACTGATAAAGGGGAAAACACATTTTAAAAGAGAAACTGTTTCACGCATGAAGGTCATACAAGTAACAGCTCCTCTTAAGAACCCGGATTTCCAGACTTGGCAAGAGATGAAGAGCGGGGGTTAACACAGCAGCCTTTTACCTTGAGGGACCTAGGGTAAAATCCTGAATACTTTAAGTTATACATGAAAGTGACTTTGGGCAGATTCTTTCTATGTCTTTCTACAGTACGAAACTGTTCCCCACCGTAGCAAAAGCAAGGTCACACAGGAGCACGCCAGAATTGTTGTAGCAGTTTGTTTGCTTTCCCAAGGAATCCTCCCAGCCCCAATGACTCCAGCAAATACTGCAATCAGAGCAGCCAGTTCAGGTAGTTTTACTGCTGTTATCTAGGGCTCTCCCATACACATAACCTTGCTCTGGTAAGAATGTGGCGAATATGTGATCTTTCAGGAAAAAAAGACACTCTGTAATGAGTAGCTTTACTATTCAAGAAAGGTCTAACTGGAAGAATAATGCCAGTCAGGACTGCAGTATGTAAGCCATGGTGTACACAATGCTGCTCAGGTCTAGGTACACAGAGAGACATATCCAGGGGACCCCCAACTCCAGCAGAGCCATCTCCAGGGCAGGGTGGAGCTGAAAGAACACAGCCAGGGACGGTTTATCTGCCACTTGGCTCCAGCTGTCCTTGTAGGCAATGGATTCTCTCTCTCTACTAGCTATTTAAAACAAGAAACCAAAAATTTTCAGCAAGTAGAGAAAAACTGACAACTGAATATGCAGCACTCTAAAGAAGAAATCAGCTGTACAGTGCCAGTGCTCTTGTTTCCATTCCTCACCTACTTCAAATGCACAGCCTCTTCCCCATAAACACTGTGCAAACTGTTAAAAAGGACAGCAACTGAACACAGATCATCAGAGTCCAAAAACATGGATCCTTTGGCAAAAAAAGGCAGAATCAGAACAGAAGGCCAAATCCATCCGCCCCAGCAGTCAACTCTTCTATCATTCACACATATCATTTCACCAGTCTGCATCTGGAAAGTCTTAACTCTTACTTTTTTTTCTTTCTAAAGAAAGAAATTAGACAGCATAAACACTGAGATCCTCCTGCAAGAAGACTTCTCCTCCAATCAAAAGCATTTGTTTTTCCAGGATGATTAGAGCATTTCTGAAGGACTAAGATATAGCCTCCTCAGCCTTCTCTCCTCAGAGTGGAGCCTACTTCACTCTACTCTGAACACGGTCAGCACACTTCAGTTGACAATCATCTGGTATTGAGTCCTGATGCTGTCAGGTATCTCCTCTGATGGGTTAGGCTTCTCACTAGGCAAGGATACTAAAAGAAAACAAGAAGATGAGCCTGCAGCCTCCCCCATACAACTTGCTGCAATCACCTTGAACCTTTAGCTACTCAGACCAGGTTTGACCACTTTAAGGATCAGAAGTGTCCAACATGTTGCAGAAAGGAGTGGTTGTGTCTATGTCAAACTGAAGTAGCCTGTGCCACGGAAAGTAACACGGCCGACAGAAGGTTTTCAACAAAGGCCTTGATCTTCCTAAGGTCCTGAAGGACCCTGTGACACATTTTTACAAGAGTCAGGGCCCTGGTATTCTGCCAAGCTGCAAACATTTTGTCTTAACTGAAGTTATGATTACAGCTTAAATTCAATATGCTCTCCTTCACTTCTGATCCTAATCTCCTGGCAGGAGCTGCTGGACCAGTAAGCACCTGCCTTTTTTTGCCCTTTAGGTGACTACATCACTGTGCTGCCTAAACAGATGCCAGCAGCTAGAGCCGCACAGCAAAACCACTCAGGAAATTCACCAGCTGGGTACAAAACCTGTCTTAGCAGAGCTCCTACTGGGAAACCTGCAGATCCATCTCTGGTACCTTGTCATGGCACTGGTTGTGGTAAGAACATAGATTTGGAATCTCTCAGCTTGTCCCCTCACTGTACCAGCGTGGTGACCAGTCATCAGTCTTTTAGTTGCCCAAGGTAAACAGCATCCTGCAAAGCTGGTGTATTGCTGGGTAATGTACTCTGGGATCCTTCAGGGTTAAAAAAGAGGGTATAAACCTGACAGAATGAAAAAATACTTGAAGCAGAAAATGAAGGTGTGAGGCTTGCAAAGCACCCACACCTTTCTACCCTCCTTCCATGGGGTCTCTGATTCTTACCCATCCTTCCTGCAGTCAAACTCCCCTGTGCCAAGCAGCTTTCATGTTCAGTGAGGAGTGCAGGGGGAGCAGGGCGATGCAGAGGATTGCACTACATCCTTATGAGCTTCCAGCAGTCAGAACCCAAAGATTTCTTTTGCTTCTCTGATCAGCCATGTTCAGATGCATATTTAAAAATAAGACAGACACTGAACTCTGTCTTGCCCCCTGAGGGAATTGCAGCCTCCTCTTTCCAAACCGCCAGTTCAGTGCTGCAGGGAATAGGCAGCCTGGTGTCAGCTCCGATATAGGTTTTGAAATGAAAGGAATGCAAACCAAGGGGACAGAAGAGAGGAGAGGAGGGAGGGAGAAGGTGCAGAGACCCTGGAAGGAAGCAGGTGAAAAAATGAAGACAGAGAGGAAAGGAAAAATCTGAGAAGAGACTAGAAAGAGCTGAGTAAAGAGATGGAAGGAGGAGGAGGAAAAGGAGGTAGCAAACCCAGGCAATAGCGTATCTCTAACTCACTCATTCAGACTACAAGAAAAATCCTACACACGGCCAGAACTGCTTGTGCTAAGTGGTGAGGAGATCAGTGAGCCACACATAAAATATATGTAAAATACCCACAATCTGAGTTTTAATTACAGAACATCACAGAAAAGTTCTAGAACAATTTACCTTTGCTCCTAGCTTGAACATTTACTATGCACTTTCCTGACCTCATGGGGACCAACCCCAGTGCTAACCTGGCACTGCAACAATCTGGAACTCAGCGCACCACGAAAAAAAAATCAACCAAACCAAAAATACAATGGAGAAAATAACTTGGCAGTGCTCTACAGCACTTGATTCTGGTGCCAGTGAGACAAAACAGGGATTCCTCAACCTTCATGTTTCCCCATCCTGCCCAAGAGGATTGGCAATTGCTAGTGTTTTTAAGCTTAAGAGAAGGATTCCAGGCAATAACCTCAGGGAAACAGGTTTAAAAACCATAAAAAGATACTGTTGGTCTATTGAAAAAACCCAAACACATAATCAAGTGCATACGTACACATAAACTTGCAAGCAAGAAATGCGAAGTTGGGAATCAGGAGGGCAAGTTCTTACAGCCCTACAACATGCACTTCCAGAAGCTCGTCAGAACTTCAGTCGTACTCAAGAAATTTGTGCCAAGATCAAGAAATGCTTCCAAGTGTTGACTCTGAAGCAATTATCTGGAAGAACACAAGCTTGCCTGAGGTGAAACACAGTACGGTGTGAACCTACCATCCTGCTGTCAGGACAGAGCAAGTACCATGGTAAGCACAAATCAAAATAAATGAGGAAAGCACCAACAGAGAGAGCAAAGCAAGAACCAAGGACCACAGGGAAGAGCAGGCAGGACCCAGATGAATAATTGCATCCCTAGAGGCTTGTGGAGCAGTTCAGAGCCACTGAAGAAATTCTCTTGCATACCTGCCAGGTGAGTCCAAACATCAGTTGGATCCAAACCTGCTGGGAAGATTAACAGCTACAGATTAACACATAATCCTTATAACCTTTTATCCACATGACAGTGCACCAGACATCTGTGTTTCAGAAGACTCTTCTCAAGGGAAGATGCCTACTTCAGCCTTCAAGCATCACAACATTCCTGCTTTATGTTGTCCCTTAAGGAAAGCTTTTCATAGCAGCAAAGAAAGCTCTTTGCACTGAACAGCTGGAACCAAAGTCAAAGCACAACCTGGCAGTTTTCTTGGCTGAGCAGGGATGCCATTGAAGCTGAGCTTCACAGGAAAAAAGTCTGTACTGACAAAGGTCTGAGACAGTGGTTCAAGAGTTGAAGGGAGTCAGAATTGCAATTTGCAGGATTTTCAAGAAGAATATTTTGAACCTTATCCTTCTGCTACAGCTGGCATCCAGAAATTATCTCCCTTATTTCTCTCCTTTAAATATTTTTTTCCCATAACACTTACCAAAGCCACCACCTTCTCAGCAGGAATAGTCAGGACTTGTCAGGTCTCCCCAGATGCTCAGATTAGCTGGCTCTCTTCTCCATGTGGGAACTCTCAGATCCCACAGCTTAGTGAGGCAAGGATTTGGACCTAGGATTCAAGTTTTCATGAGGAAATTTCTGTTATTATAGCAGACCTAGTTCCAAACACAGCCACTGTGAACCATGTGACAGGATATGAATCCTCTTCTGTATATTCCTTCTGTGTGATCTCCCTCTTTGTTTCTTCACACCCCCCTTTTCTCTACAGTATTGCAGCACTTCATTGATTCAACACAATCGACAAGAGAGCACGAAGGCAGAGGCAGCTCTCAGATTGGAACAGCTGGTTTTCTTGATGGCATCATGTCCCAAAGAGAGGTAAGGAATCACAAGAAAAGAGACTGCTTATTCTCAACAGCAAACAACTCCAGACCGGAGAAGAAGGCACAATCCTGCTGACTGAGAAAAAGGCAGCAGTGGGATTTTGAATATATTTCGTACTCCTTGATGGATCGTGCTTGAAGATTTTGTGGGGAAGCAGAGCTCAGAGGAAACCATGCTTCAAAGCCTATAACTGTACTCAAGGGGCCTATGAAAACTTTATAAATACGAACCCCTGCTACCTTGTCCAAAGGCCATCTGCAGACCTGCTGACACAACCAGCTCCTCAATGGCCACATTCCATAACTACACCTTGCTTCCATCAGGCTTTGGAATAAGCTCCTGCCAGCCGTGCCAAAGTGGGCTTAATAATAGATGGACAAGCATGACCAGTGGGGACTGAAAAAAAACCAGTCAAAAGTCATTGACCCTGTGACCAACCTCAGAACAAGCCGTGACAGCACAGCCACGTCACAGCCAACAACCACACTGAGCACCCAGCTGTGAGCTGGCAGACCTTAGGCTGTTTCATTCACACAGTCAGCTGTCACACAAGTCCTTGGATGTAGGACCACAACACTGCAAAGTTTCCTCTTCCCTCATCTCAGTTGCTCTCCTGCCTCAACACACAGCAGCAAAAAAAAGCTACTGAGGACCTGACAACTGCCTGCTCATCAGCATCAGAAGGTGCTGAGGCCAGCAAGGATCTGCAGTTGCTCTGATCCCCAGAGCTCAAATTTTCCAAGCATGAAACATTTGCCTGAACAACACAAAAAGAGGTGCAGGAAGCAAGACCTTAAATCCACAAGCCCTTTTCTTTTTCCAGGCTGCTCATACCTAATACTCTACCTTTTATCTCATCCTGAAATAAGAGAACAGGCCTTAGAGGATCAAGCTATAAACTTCTGAAAGCTTTCTGTAGCCCTTTCTTGCAACAAGGGGTTTGTTTCCATTTCTCAAAAGCAAAGACGGAAATCAATACTTGGACAGAGAAGGCATATTCCAAGGACAATCTTCTTAGTTGCTGTAGTGCCACCCTTGTTGAGTCTCTCTCTAGTGAAGGTGATCACAGTGGTAGGCAGAAGCACCTCAAACATTCAAGCCAGAGTCTTCAAGTGGAAATAGGTTGTTCATGAGCAGCAGAAACGAAGTCATTTGGATTCCTCCAGATTCATGACTAAAAGTTATGTTTCTCTGTGACCAAACTCACGTCTAATAAAGAGTGAGTCAATATCCTTCCCCCCTGCACAAGCACCACTGGGGTCCCTTCCCTCCACCTAATTGCCTGTTTTCACAAGGTATACAGGAACTTATTACTTCGGAGCCTTTGTGCCTTCTGAGGAACACCACTGCAACTCACCAGCATGTTTAGAGTAAGCAGAGAGTGGGACATAAACCAGGCTCATGGATGCACAACCTGGTTACGTGAGTCCCAATTCCTTAACCAGGGTAAAGCCCCAGACATGGCTCGGGGGGAGCCCCACATTCAGGGGGAGTGCTGGCACACTGAGCCCAGGACAGTGTCACTCGTGTCACCTGCGCAGGCTGTGCCCTGCTCTCCAGGGTCTGCTCTGTATATGGCAAAGCTCCTGACCTACCAACATCTGTTCAGTTTTTCTACAAAGCAAGCCAGGGCTCTGCAAGGCAGTACAACATCTTTGTTGACATTTCAGACCCTCAGAGAGAAGCCCTCCTTTGGCTTTGTGTCAGCCACCTTTGGCCGTGTCAGAAAATAGTGCATAGCCTGTTCTCTCAAGCAAAGCCGTCTGCCTGTGCAAAGGTTCCCAGCAAACAGACAGGAGGTGGCAGCTGGAGAAAGGAGACCAGGGATCACTGCACACAATCTCACCTTTTATTATTTAGCCACATTTACTGAACACAGCCTGGCTCTAATCCATCAGTGCAAGAAACCTGCTAATACACCCACCTGATTGGGGAGTTTTTCCTGAGTTTTATGGGGTTCTATTGTAGCAAATATCAAGGCTCAGCAAAACAAGAAGGCATTAAGAAGTGTCTCACACAGCCCGGGCTCTTTCCCAACCAGCACTCATCTGATACTGGATTAAACAAGGAACTTGAGAGTATTCAGTTGTCTCAAGTTCACAACATAGCTTTGTGTGCACACAAGCCACCCATCAGCAGCTGCAAGAACAAAGTATGAATTTCACATTTAATGGCTTCCAAAATGCTTGTTGTTTTTGAACCAAATAGCAGTCCATGTGCCTCAAGATATTTGCTGAAGATTGGAAAGAAGGGAATGCATTAAAACATTATACCCAGTCTACCTTCAGCAATGAACCTGCTTCAGCTCCAGAGGTCAATCTGGAGTCTATAGAAGCTTTAGAGCTTTAAGGTTGGCTTTTGCAGAACAATACAGTGATCACTGGTGCCATACAAGCTCTCCACAAAAATTTCTCTAGTGCACTCCAACTCTATCACAGTGCCTTCATCAGGTCAGCTCAAGGTACACACAGCAAGGAACACTCCTACCTGGATCACAGCATCCAATACATTTTTCAGTGGCTGTCTACTTTTACAAGATTTGAGAAGATTTCCTGAGCCTCAGAATACTCCTGAATGCACTTAGGCTTGGTACAAAAAGATTAAATACAACCTTGATGTGCCACAGGAAGTTGAACAGTACTCACAATATCCTAGGGCCCAGAAATACTACAGAGCTTGTTAAATGATGGTAATCCTAAGTAGGCCACATTTAGCACTACTGAAGACAAAAGTTTTCAATGGTTCCTGCTGATATGGCCTGAGGGAAACTCTTCTGTTCAAAGTTACCAACTGGTGTACACCTGAATCCATGAAGAGACAGTGTCAGAGAGCCCAGAGGACCATTAGAAGTATCCATATAACTTCCCAGTACACTATGTTTAGCTGCAGGCAGTGCTTCAAAATAAAGATACGTTTCCTCCCTTCTTCCACCCATGAAAAGGAATCAGCAGAAGTTCTCAGACATGTAATTAAGATGGTACTGAGATGGGACAAACAAACAGTAATTCAGTCTCCTTTTCAAATCTTTTGGAGAGATCAACAAGTCTCCGTATGGTATCTATAACCTCCTATTCTCCAAAGAACTTATTTCATAAAGCTATCAAGTAGATAACTGAAACAGTGCACTACTTGCCCTATTGCCTCAAATGGAAGATAAAAACCTCAATTCTTTGATATTTAGAAACTTCGGGATTTTTTTAAAAATCTTATGCCAATATACTACTCTAAATTGCAAGGTTTACAGTCCGATCAGTAAAAAGACTTTCATGTAAGAGTATTTTCTAAACAGCAGCTGAGCAGGGACCCATCACATACCTGGGCACTGCTTGTCTGAGCCTTACAGATAGCCAGAGAGAACCCACAAATCAGTTCAGTCCTGTATCACTCTCCTATTTCCACAATAGTCAGGAGAGTGCTACAGAGAAAAAAACTTCAAGAACAGAAAGGAGGTGCTGTTAATATAACATCTAAAGAAGAAAGATGTGCCCTAGACAAAAACTGAACTGCTTACGTAGCTGTGTCAGGGCACTGCATGGTACTAAAAAGAGAATAAACTCAGAACAACTGCAAGTCATAAGTAGGAAACATCTTTCAGAAAATAAGATAAATGTAGAAGTTTCACAGCAGTTTGGTCTGAATGCAAGAAGAAAAAATGTTGCAGCGGCTATCATCTCCCTAAATTTTAAGCTTGCTTTTTGTCCAATTATCTGACTTCCTGAGGATATCTACTGTGAACAAAACTTCAAACAGGCAGAAAGAACATTTGAGGATCCAGGAGTCTGTACATGTACAAGTAACTGTAATGGGAAGGTACCATCTCACACCTGGCAGAACGACACTGCCACCTGCCAAAGGCTTGCATGACCTGGATATGTGGGCGCTCCCTTCAGTTTTTAAGACAGTGTCCACGCTTTACAAGTCATTAGAACATTTCAAATCACCCTCATCAGCAAAGAGGAATCCAGGGAACAAGCAAATTAATAAAAACATCCCCCATTTTCATATGAAACACTTGGATCGGGTCAGGATTGAAGTACACAGTCCACAGAGAGGAAACTGGAAAAATCACTGTGCATGGTTCAACCAGCTCCTAAGTTTAAAAAAAAAATTTAAAATTGTAATCTTCTTTCACCAATGTTAAATTCATCCTGAGAAGGGAACTAGGTACCTGCTGGGACACAAAAAAGCTGCCAATGTAGTGGTGACTGTTGAGAGCTCCCAGTCCCCCAATAAAAGAACAGTGTGCTTTATTAACCGTCCAAACCAAGGAATCCTGAGCTTTCTGTTCCACAGCTCAGAGAAGCAACCCAACAGACAAGCTCCTCAGAAATAGAAGCCAAGTCCTTGTGGGCAGCAAACATGGACTGATAAACCTAAGGGGAGAGAATGCAGAGGCAGATGGGCAGAGGTAATCGGAAATGACAGAAAGATGAGCAGGCAGAGGCCAGGCAGAGTGCTTGAAGGACAGAGGCAGAAGAGCTGAAATTCTATAGCATACAGGTATTTTAAAAATTAAATCAACAGCTTTCCAATACTGTTATTTTAAAAAATCATTCCCCCTAATATATGCAGGAAGCCAGCTGCTTGCAAAATGACCTTTAAACCCTACCTACCATGCCTTATTAGACTAATTCAGAGCTGGAGGTTGGCTGATCCTGAAATCCATTTATACAGGCATTCAGCAGGGACAAAGAGCAAACACATTGTCAAAATAATTTTGTCTGCATTTCTGCATGCACACTCAGGCTCAACAGCACTTCTCCACCTTCAGAAACAAGGTACACCAGACATTGCAGCACCATCCTAACTCAAGGCTTCTCTTCCTGCTTCTCTCGCATTACAAAGGTAACAAACTTTAATTATAACAAGTGTTGTCTTTCTGGACAGCTTCTGTGACTGCAGAGGTCTTTCAGAGCCTTTCACCAACTCTTACAGGCTCCCAATAGAGGCCTTTAACCAAAACAAACATTATAACCAAAATGTTTCTTGCCAGATGGAAGTATCAGCAGCAGAGCTAACTGTAACACTGTATTCAGATCACTGTAACACATTGTCTTCAACGTGTCTTGTTCCTGTATTTGAAGCACTGGTTGTCCAGAAAGGTTTTTTCAATTGTCTTGCAAAGGTCTAGCTAGGACTGAAAGCTTTAAATTGTTTTGGAAGCATCACAAGTATGTCAGGAAATTTCTCCAGACAAGGAGGCCTGTTGGGCAGACAGACAGTGTCACAGAGGGGTGAAAACCACAAACAATTACTGCAGGCATGATGCAGAAAGAAACCTTCCCTCGAAGCTTGGATTTTGTAACAGATGAATGCTCCACAGCCTTGGACAAGGAGGCTCTGTGGAGAGAACAAACACTAGCAAGCAGCATCAGGGCTACTCCTGCAAACTTTCTCCTCCAGTACACCACAGTTCTGATGAGAAAAGGATTGGCTTCCCACTAATAGGAGGCCTCATCTGTCATTCACTAACTTCCAAAGAAGGGCTAGTTAGAGCAGTCTTGCTTGCTTGGGAGCAACTCTTCCACTGGACTGGGACCACTGCTACAATAACCCCTGCACATGTTGCCTACACAGACACATTCAGCTGAGTGGTGAAGGCTTTAAATCCCACTAGTCCTCAAGGTATTCAGCCCTAAAACCTGCAACAAAAATACTGATGGATGGTGTGTGGAGACTGCAAACTGCACACAGCAGGAAACCATCCTGTGCAGACTATGACCAACAAAGAGCATAGCAAATCTTTGGTTTCCCCATTTTGTCATGAAGGCTTTGGCATCACTGATAAAGTTTCCCAAGTTATAGCCAAGTTGTCAGAGAATGGATCTAACATTAGAACGGAAGTTATGGAAGTCAGGGCTACTTTGGAACTTCCTGGGAGTCGGAAAGCACTTGACCACTGACCTTGTGCTTCTAACCAGCAGTTGCTATCAACAGCAATTTTTGTGGATCTGTTTCAATCTAACTTCAGCAGCAAAACACACAGTTTAAAAATTGGAAATAAACTTCTTTCTGTCCAAGACTGCTTGGTCATCAGCCTCCTGGAATTAATCTGAGTAAGAATTTCCACTTCCCACTTGCCAACAGTGCTACAAATCTTTTGTGAAAGAATCTGGCATTAAAACAGCCTGATGTATCACAACACTCTCTCACCCCCAAGCAACTGTTTTCCATACTAGATAAGCCTGACTGAATACAGGCTACAGTACTCAGGAAAATGTTGCCTAACACACCATACAGAGAGCACAGAACTAAAGAAACCTTTGATCTGTGTAGTCCCACTAATTTAAGCCTAAAGAGAAATAGTTTTTGAAAAGAAAGAGAGAGAATACAAAGAGTGAAATTTTGATACCAAAGTCTAATAAAGCTTTTCAGATACATCCATTCAAAGACCACATTAGAACGTCAGGTCAGCTAAGATGTCTCATTCCTGACCCAGGTAACTCTTACAGTATTCTACTGTAAAAAAATTTTAGACTGTTTTTAAACACTTCCAGGCAAACTAAGTTTTAAAACAAGAACTGTAGGAAGAGCACATTTTAGAAGTAACAAAATGCCAAATAATTCAACTTCAGAAATTGTAATGGCATACTGACTTCTTTCCCTCTTTTACAGAAGTTGCTTTCAAAATCATCTGTAAAACATACATATTTAGATTAACTTTACCTGTAAGTGTATCTGAAATCAGAACCATCAAGCGAGAAATTAGACTCAAAAGCAATTATGCCTCACTGTAACAATGTCAAACCCCCCAAACAAACAAAAAACAGGAAACAAAAAATAAATGCACAGAGCCTGGGCATTGAACTGTTAGACAACAGACTGTTTATGAGAAGAGAAATGCAGTCAGAAGCCCTCCTTCCAGACCAGGCAATGGATACAAGAACTGGACAGGTAAAGACAATGCAGAATAGGGACTAAATACCACTGAAAGAGGAGCCCTGAAGCCCAGCCATGCAAGTTTTGAGCTAATTTCGGCTCATTTTCTTCAAAAATTATAAATTTCAGGAGGTTTGTGCTTTACAGAGAGTACAAAGAGCAGGCAGTGAGAGGAATTTGTTCATGTGGATTAATAAATGCTCACAACACACCAGGCTGTGGGGAATATCAGAGCATCATGATGTGCTGAGACACAGAGTAAATAAAGAACTTATGCCTCCAGTTTCATAAACACCAGGTACAGGCAGCAGACATTTCCATTTCAAGTAGGCCAGCATTTACTCTGGAACATGCCTCATATATTAAGATGGAGGTTTATGTCCTTTCAGGCAGCTCTATATTTTTAGTTTATCCACCAGTGAACTCTTGAGGATATGAAGTGTTATGTATAGACCCAAGACGTGCCAGAACCTACAACTGCTGCCTTGAAAATCAAAATAATAACTGTTTCCATCCTTCATAATTAGAAGCAAAATATAGATCCTCTTCACCTTTGCAAATACCAGGTCAGGGTATGCCTGGGTACAGTTAATCCACTGCTCCTCTGTGTGTACGACTAAACAAACAGCAGCAGCCTGCAGCTTGCAACTCTCCCCTGACTCCCTTGTGGGGGCCATTTATTGAGTCATAAACTCCTCTGATAGTGTTATCACCACAGCATTTGCACAAATAAAGGTTGAAAGAGAGAAATATTAAAAAAAAAAAAAGAGAGAGAGAATTTCCTTTATAGAGAAGGCAAGACAAACTCTTTACAGATATGCTTGCTCTGAGCAAGGACAGACTGACAAAAGGTAGGCAGGACTGGCACATACCTGGCTGAGGATGGCTGGGCATAGCATCCTCCAAATAGGAAACACACAGATTTATCTGAAACTACAAACCTGAATTCCAGAAAGCTCAAACAACCCTAAAACCTTCCAAGTTAGATATATTGTATTTCAATTGGCACACCATGTGATAGACCTCCTCAATGAGGCTTCAACAGCTAAGATCTACCTCTGCAGAATCCCAGGGGGAGGAGAAATCCTGGCATTTCTCAAGTACAGATACAGATCTTGCTGTACCTGGTCCAAACTTTCTTCCTCCAGCCACACACACTGGCTGCTCCTCTCTAGCGTGATAAGCACACAACCTATCTATAAAGTACTCTGCAATCCCTCAGAATGGAAACAACACTTTAGCAAGAGTCTGATGATCCAGAATGATCAGATACCTGCAGTGCAGCCCATGGCATCCAAGTCATCCCAAAGCTGTTTCTCTTAAGCAGAGAGAGATCCAGGTTGCAGAAATGAAAGCTCCCAGCAGGCCACACTTCAGGAGGATCCAGAGTGCTCGAGCAAAACTGCTCCATCAGAATGGGACACTGCAGAAACACCTGCAGCACCCTTTCAGCAATCCAAGTCCCTGTCCACAGATTAGAGACAAACTTCCAGCAGAGTTGTAAATGCTTTCCTTTGCGAGCCAAAAGGGTACTGGGCTTTCGCAGAGATCACTTGGAAATGTAAACGCAATAAATTGACCACATTCCTTTTTATTATAGTCAAGGGCAAAGCAGAAAACAGACTACTCAAGGTTATGTTAAAAGTCTCCCTTCACTGGAATTCAGTCAATCAGTATTTAGCAAGGGCTTGTTTGCACACAGCAGTGTGACTCACAGCAAATGTGTGCGAATTTTCCCTGCACTTTCATTACAAACCCTGAGCGTTCATATACAGAGAAACTCACTCACCAGTTTATTGCGTTGTAATTTCCTCACGTAGACAAGCCCTAAAGCCTTGACAGAAGTAGGTTTACCTTTGTCTGTTATGAATAGCAGATTTGTGAGAAGAAGGACACAGAATAGGGAGAAAGAGTGCAGATTATGAATGGCTCCTAGCTCAATGTATACAGCTCCTATTGACAAGGGAATACACATGTCTGAGTACATAGCTCCTGATAGCTTGGTTTGGCCAGCAGCTAGAGCACGAAAATTTCACCTTGGTCCTTCTGTGAAAGACAGGCACCTAGAGACAGTAAGGAAAGCCCTGAAAAGAAGGGATACATGCTCTTCACTAACAGACATTTTTTTGCACGCAGTTGCAGGAAGCAGGTTCTGTTTGAAATCTCAAATCACATTAATGTATGGTCACCGGAGGCTTCATTTTCCAAGTGGCAGCTGGTTGGAGATTCCCTGGTATAACCGCCAATTACATAACAAAGTAACCAACTAAAATTCACCGTCAGCTCAGATTTGCCTATTGGTGTGAACAGAACGCAAGGGCAGCAGAATGGGTCACAAACACTCTGAAAAAGCTTGCATGTGAGTGCATATTTGCACGGGGGAGGGAAGCAATTCACTAATAGGACTCAGCCTTTTAAAACAAAATCATTTGTTTTCCCCTTCCATCTGGACCCAAACTAAGAAATTATGCAGATTTGCACTGCCCACTCGGCTTTTCCTTCCACACCCGCTTCTCACTGGCACAAGATAAAACCTTGGGGAAACAGCAGCAGCAATTTTCAATTCTCATTATCTAACAGCAGCAGTAGTTCTTGGGGAAACTTGTGGTCAATAAACTACAAGCAATTTTGAAAGACACAATGGGAACTGCCCCTCCTACAGCTGTCCCATTATCCCAGCTTTTATTAGATTTAAAGCCAGCGATTTTTATGCTGTAGCTCAAGTTCTGCAGAGCCATGGAAACAGACCACCAGAAAAGATAAAACAGTCCTAAATTAAACAGGAGCTATCACAGTGACGCCCTCTAAAGCCAGAGAACTTCCACATAAGCAAAGCATGGGATGCAGCAAGGAACCCAGCGCCTAAAGGGGCTGACACTGCTACAGTGAGTCAACAGTGACACGACCAAAATTCAACATTCAGGATGGTATGAAGAGAAAAGCTCTTGAGCAGGTTAGGCAGGGCAAGTTGAAAGCATAGTGGCTACAAAGGCAGACAACCAGAGCAGGATCCTGCTCCCATAACCATGAGCCAGAACAGGCACCAACTTTGTAGTCTATGCTCTGGATGTGCCTCCCAAGAGGCAGAGGGAAATACTTACCTCTGGCTGGCAATTCAGCTGGCCTGTTTCAGATGACTTTTTAGAATGAAATGCATCGTGCTCTACATGTGCCTATTTCTCTCTGTTGACTACAACAGATGGCCCAACAGCCAGAAAATATACAAAACAGGTAACAATAGCTATATCTCTACCATGCACTACAATAAAGTAACCTGTTCCAGGAAGAGGGGCTTTACAGGAAACCAGTAGAAAAGAAATTTTAAAACTCATGGAGTGATTACCTGATCCGTTTGTTCATGGACAGAAATAACTGAGGGTGTACCTCAGCTCCTGGCTCAGAGATGTGCACAACAACAGGCAAAGGGAAATGGGTGTCCAAAGGAATTGTCTCAAACAACACAGGAAGGGGGAAGATGCAAAGAATTATTCTCATCCACCTTAAGCTGTAATTTTCAGTCTAGAAACCTAGAGCTTGCTTTCTCTGAGTCTAATGTATACCATGCCCTGGAGACACTTCTACCAGCCATCAAAAGGAACTTGCAGAGAACCAGATGCTTCATTAAAGAATATTCACCAAGCCTTATAAAATCTTTAGTAAAAAGCAGAAGAACAAATCACCAGCATGCAAGTGAGCTGAAGTCACACATCCAGCTTTGATTACATTTCCTCCTGCACTGGAAAACAAATTATGTTTTTTTAAAAAAAAGGTAAAAAATACCCAAGAAATCAAGAGATTCTGGCCTTTCTTTCCCACATTCCTCCGACCTGAATTTTCTGAATAAGGAATGCGTGAGACAAAGCCATTTGGTATCAGACGCTAATTTAAACTTAAAGAAAAATAACAGCTTAAAAAGGGGAAGGGAGGAGGGAGTTTTAATCCTACATGATAAAACAACAGCTTGTGATTGCTTCATGTATCTCAGGAATCAGAAAAGCCAGTAAGAACAGTGAGGCAAATTGTCAGCTGTCCTGGGGCAAAAGGAAACTACAGAAGACATATTGCCTTACAAAAGTTTTATCTGAATTTGTACTTACAGAACCCTCTAGTGCCTATCCTCTAGCTGCAAGGTGTTATTTACCTATTCCTTAGTCTCTCAAGCCCCTTCTTAAAACACAGCAAGATTTTCTGCCACATGGTCTTCATCCACAACAAATTAATGTCCTGTGCACTTCTCCTTCCAGGTAGTTTCTATTAACAGTGGGGAAGAAGTTCATTGAAGACTCTGGGAACAAAGACAACCCCCAGTTTTTGGCATATAAAGAAAACCTACCAAAACCTCCACCAAATCCAAAAAAGATCCAAGTTATTGGGATCCTTCACTGCCCTCTGCTGTTACCAGTCATTTAGCTTCCAACTTACTCTTTAATAATGTTGAGCTGGGGCTCATGGCTGGCAGCATCCCAGCCCCTTTCTCAGGCGGGTTGGAGCCACAGCTTGCAAATATGCTGAAGTTTAATGCAATCTGTCTTCTTTGGTAATCACATTCCGCCCGCACTGCATGCAATAAAGATGTATTGGTAAATGCATTTGCTAAAGATATACTCCACTGAAAAGGCTACAAGCCTGATTTAGAGGAGGCAAGGAGGATAACAGAGGCTGGCAATAGATGCACCAATGCTCCGCACACAGCAACCAGGGGCACAGATTGTGCAGCAGCAGCACAGGCACCACTTTACTTTAAAGCTGAGGAAGAAAAAGAAACCACATGTTTTGGGAGCTGGGGACTTTAGAGATATCAGAGAAAAGCCCTTTCCCTGGCAGCTTTAACCTTGCTGATTTGCAGACATACAAAGACCTTCTTTGTAAACAGGAAGGAAAAAAATTCCACTAGGACTAGCAACAACATTTGGTCTAATATATCCTGACAATTTTCCCATCTCCTTCTGTCGGGCTTCTTCTGGGAGCCGGCTGGCAGCTTGTTTCATGTTATACTTAAATCAGGCATACAGCTTCCCCTCACAATGCTAATGCAGAGGAAGACTGCTTCCATGGAATATCCACCTCTCCTCCACTCTGTGCTTTAGTAATCCCATGAGAGAAGTCTCAGTTTTCTATTACCATCCTTTCCCCCAAATCCACTTTACTATATTCTCAGTACCTTTTGGAGAATTTTCTACTGTCAAAAAAAAAAGGAAAAAACCAAAAAACAGAAAAGCCTGCCCTTGAGGGACACCTGACCCACTGAATTCTCACATGGCCCAGGACCATACCCTAGTTGTAATGTCCAAATACTTCATTTTCTTTTACCCTTCACTTGTTTCAATAGCCAGAAATTCTTCCAAGGTACTGAGCAGCCACTGTCCTAAGGCATCAACAGAACCTACTGGGACTCTGCATCTCAGAAGGAAGAGCCGTAAGGCTTCCTGGCCTCCCACACAAGATGAACAGCTTTTAGGAGTCCACACAAGATGAACAGCTTTTAGGAGTGTGCAATTTTCTTAATAGACAGCAGCTTTGCCCAGTACAGAACCTTTCCCCATGCAGCAATGAAAAGAAGCAAGACCTCCAACTGCAAAGTCCCATAACAGGAGGATGTTTAGAGACTGTTGAAAATGTTGCGGACATTGCCAAAATGGATTTACCCACTGTTTGCAGTATACAATATCCAAGAAGGCAAAACTAGGGAAAATCATTCACTGGCTTTGAAACCTGGGAGCATTGGTTCTACTGTTGTGGTGGCAGCTCAGTACAACAGGACCCATTGATGGGAATGAAGTGGGGACATACCACAGTGTGACTGGGTAATGTGGAATGAATGTGGGAAAATGGATCCCAAGGAAGATTTGTCTCCTAGGAAGATTGCAATTTCACTAACAGATACCACAGATCTCAAAAACATTTCTCAGAAGAAAACACCATGCAAAACAAGACAGCAAAGCCAGGTAGCACAACAGAGAAGCTTTTGTTACCTTCTGAGCTGCATTAACACAGCGCTGATATTCCTTCGCCAGTTCCGAGCATTTGAGCGCTTCACGTTTGTTTTCTCGGTAGCACTTCAGAATTTCAGACTGCAGGTTTGCACAGACAGGATCAGTGTTCCTCCTCCTGCAGGGAAAACAAGCACAGAATGATGTGTGAAGAGGAGTTTTCAACCACTTACTACCACTTTGCCAGTAACACACATACTAATTTTATGCTGGAGTCATGTAGTCCTAATAGAGAAACTGGTGGGAACAGCAATCACCAAAGTGGGTCAAATGACCAACAGCATCTTTCAGTTGAAAAATCCAGGGTACTGAGCAGAAAGAAGGAACATGATCTTTCTCAGCTGGTCTGGAAGGCTGTTTTACCCTTATATAAAACATCATCTCTCCTCTGCAGTCAGGAGGAAAAAAAATCCCCAAGTCCAAGAGTTTCAGTGATTTTCCCAACTCACACTGGAAATCTTTGGCAGAACTCAAGAATCCTGGCTGGGCCTGCACTAGATCTGTAACAGTCTGACAAGGAACTGAACAGACTTGTTGAATAGGCCACCCTGATCTATTGAATTCTCATCTATTTAAACACTACAAGAAATCCAGCATGGTTGGAAGCACTGCAATTCTCCTAGTGACTAGAAAAAAAAAACCAGAATAATAGCAAGACCAGATATCTGTTTCTTTGTATTTCTGCAGCAATTAGTACTCATACTCTGTAAATGGCATTGACAGCTACCCAAGAACAATTAAGGATGATGTTCTTTTACTCTAATGTGCATGTGTACATATGGCACATCATCAGCAACAGTACCAATAAAGGGGAAGGTCGTTGTAAAACAATCCCAGCAACAATGGCACAAACACAGTAACAACAGTGACATCAGCTGCACAGACAGGCAGACACAAATTGCAGGAATTCGCAGCACCATGGCCATGGTATGTTTTACCAGAGAATAAGAGAACATATG
The DNA here is from genome assembly GCF_009650955.1 of Corvus moneduloides. Taxonomy (NCBI): domain Eukaryota; kingdom Metazoa; phylum Chordata; class Aves; order Passeriformes; family Corvidae; genus Corvus; species Corvus moneduloides. The sequence continues at coordinate 11,977,227 of NC_045486.1, forward strand.
CTTAGGTGTAGCAATCCTCAGATGGCGTCTCCTAAACCATAAATCCATTTAATTCCTTGCTTTTCCTGCCCCAATATGCTTAGAGATCTGTGCCCAAATATCAAATACACCTCTTCCTTCCAAAGCACTTGATGCTACAGGCAGGCAATTATGCCATGCTATGATGTATTAATTTCCACAGTAGCTCATTCAGCAAAAGGGCTGCATAGCAAGGCAGAGAGAGAGAGAAAACATGACCTATCCCTGGGCACGTCACAGTCTCTCAGGTGGAACAGATTTCTAAGAAACAGGAAATCTTAAACCAAGATCTTCTAAAAGCTTTTGGAGAGCTCAGATATGAGGTCCCAAATCATGCACATCTGTGTAAGGTGCTCAGGAAAGAGGCAGAAGGATCAAATGAACAATAATTTTGTCTTTTCCATATCAGCAACCTGGGTGCACTCTCAGAATAATTTGGTTGAGATTTACTCTAATTAATACTTCTTCAGTCCTCAGTCTTACTGCCAACATATACGGACAGAGTAGGAATTTATCAGTATGACAGCCACACTCTACAACACGGAGATTTGGATCAGAAACCATCAAAGATACTATAGCGACTTCTTTTTCCACCTCTACTAATCTTACAGCTTTTAGAAGAAACTTATTCCATGCACAGTCTCTAAAGGCTAGCGTTCATTTCTAATTTCTATGTTATATAGCAAATCACCTTTAAAGCCTCGAAAATCCATATTCTTAAAAAAAAAAAATCTTCAAATTTTGGGATAGAAAAGAACCCAGAGAGAGCCTCAGAAACTCATAATGTTGGCATTTTGCTTTGTCACTAACTTTAATATCACTCTAATCAAATCAGTGAGACTGTGGAAATGATACCAAACAATACCAGGTCAGGAAATACCACCAAATCCCTCAATTCATTGAAAAAGTTAAGACTTTTAAAATTAGGTTTTTTAAACTCAGTGATGTTAAACTGAAGGGCATTTTGTAATTTTCATATAGAAACCTGGAAGAGCTAAAAGGTACAGCATACCACAAACCAGTTTGTATTTGTCTGAGCTGAACAACACGGTATGAACATCTCAGAAATATTTAGAAATATGATTGAGGTTGTCATTGTCAGCAGGGAGAGCTACAGGAATTGTGCTTTGCTTTAGATCACTGTCCTTCCTATGTGTCCTGGGTTGCAGTGTATTCTATCACCATCCCCATGAGCTGTTGAAACCAGGTGGGGCAGTGTTTCCTTGCCTCCTCCCCCCAGACTATCTTGCTGTTAATGGCCCATCATTGTCCTGCCACATGACTCAGAGATAACTCCCTCCGAACTATCTTCTGTTAATGAGCCTAATCAACACTCAGCCTCATGACTCATCACCCCATTGTGAGATGCTCCACCCAGAGGGAGGAACCAAGCATCCCATCGTGGATATAAGCTGAGGCTGAACACCAGAGACACGGGCTTCCCACTGGATTTCCAGAGGACAGGAGCTACACAGCCACCACTGGACTTCCAGAGGAAGAGCAGACTGTTTCACTACAGGATCACTGCTTCAGAGGACTGCAGCCACCATTCTACCAGACTGCTACCACCACCCTGCCTAACAGGGTGTCAGGTTGTACCTTGACTCTGTCAGTTTGACAGTGTTTTCTTTTACCTTTTTTTTTCTCCTTTTCTTTAATTTCCATTAAATTGTTATTCTGACTTGGTGCCTCCCACTGGTTTGTTTTCAAACTAGCACACTATGTCTCCACTGCCTAGAGTAAACATAAAGTTAGGACCCACCTGTGGGCTCAGACAGGGCTGCAAAGCCTGTGGCCCTCTTCCTTAGCTGACCCCTTGGTGCTCAGCCCACAGGGCTATCTAAAAGCCACACAGTGGTGAGCAAGAAGCCACAAGAGTGAGTATTGTTGCCTAAAGCCTACCAAAGGCAGGGGATCAATCAGCACAGGCTGGTATGCATTGCCCAGCAAGCATCTAAATCAGCATTCCTACACACCACTTCCCACAACACAGGGAGGATTTATTTGGTACCGCGTACCCAAAATCATAACAAGATTATTCTCCTTTATTGCTTCAAAATAAAATCTCAACCTGTGGTTATGCATCAATTGCACCAGCTTCTCAAAACAGACTTAGATATGCTAATCAACAAATTGCAAAGTCGGTTTAGGTAATTATCAATGCAAGTTACTGCGGAGTCTGGGAGTACACAAGTTATCCATATCCAGCAGATTAGTTCTGGTACCCATCTGGACTGGGAAGAGGTATCTGAAGTGCTCTGGTGAACAGTTGCCTGAGGTGCTTTCTTCCTTACACAGCAATCACAGCGCCTGCCCAGTCTGAATCAAAGGGACGTCACTCTCCTGCTCCCATTAAGTCTCAGCTTCAGGTTGCAGCATTTCCACACAGTGGGAACTGCAGCCCTACACACATTCAACAGCTGCCCCTCACAGGTGTCTGTCTTTCCTCATACATACCTGAGACAAAAAGGAATTAAACAACCAGCATCCAACTACAAACACATCTGTAGAGTGCAATGACATTGTGGATTGAGTTCCAAAGGAGGTGGACTTTCATCAGCTATCTGCCTTCACCCTCAGCCCAGATCAAGGCTCTTGGCACTAACTAATCTTTAGAAAAATTCATCTTCTGGACACCCAACCACACTGCTCCTGATGTGTCGTTGTTTGAGGGTTTTTACCATTATTTCTCATATGAGAGGGAAGGAAAATGGTAGGGAAGGGATGAGGTTTGTATACACAGCTAACCAAAGACTTGTATGCTTTGACCTTTCTCCTAAAGTGGGTCACAGTTTTAAGCACAATACGTCACCACCAAATGAGGTAGACAGTTGGCCTCTGTCTAAAATAAAATATGTTGCAACTGCTACGACTACTATCAAAACAGGTGTAAGAGGCTCATTTACAGCAGCTAGGAAAAAGGCAGGAGAGAAAGGCTGGGCTGGGAAGCAATAACACAATATCTGCAGACAGAAGTATGGAAGACAAGCTCTAACAATACCTTGGAAATAAATAAATGCAGGACATACAGAATATGAAAGATTAAACCAAAACACACACTCTCATCTATTTAAAGGAGGAGGAAAGGAGAAAGGATGACACGTTGGAAAAAGGAAAAGATGAATTTAGAAATGAAACTCATTAGCAGCGCCTTCCCTATCACAGAGAGGAAAGAAACCTTTGCCTTGCTGCTGTGCAATGGGCAGGAAGGCTACACACACATGAAATCCATGATTTCAGAACTTCCTCTCCCCCTCCCATGGAGGGATTTAAATCAGGTCTTTGTCTGGAAAAGAACCGAGAGGTTTTCTTAAAATGAAACAAAGGGCATCCTTCTCCCTGCTATCCCTTGAGGTAAGACAGAATGAGCACAATCTGGCTGCATTTTGACACCGAGAGTTACCAAATCCTTTCTATCACTGCATATTCCCTTTATTTAATAAATGAAATCTCATCAACTTATCCTTCTTCTATTATCACTGCTGACATCAATCTGATAATATTGGCTTGGCGTGGAATCGTGCTATTATATGTCCTCTTGATATTTAATTTAAGAGAAACGTCTGCAGTAGGGTGAATATGTGAAGCAAGCTTTTTATTACTGGCAGCAGTAAGGACGCTGGGAGTGAATTAGACATTCATCTTAGTCAGGGCCAATCTAGTGGCTCAGAAGAGGTTTTCTTCTTAACCCTCTCCTAACTGTTCAATAGCGGCAGGTAACCGCTGCTTCAGTCAATAACTACATTCATTTGTCTTGGTAAATTCATTCCTACATGGATATAAACCCCATGAAGAAGTACAAAGTGCCTGGGAGGTTAAAGCAAGGTTCTTTGAGAATTTCTATCATAAGCACTGCACTAGTAGGAAATGTGCCGGTCTAAACGTCCATCAATTAATCAAGAAGCAACACAGTTTCCGAAGACAAACACCCAAACTCACTGCAAAAAGCAATTAAGGCTGTATCATCAGGATACAGACCCAGAGACAGAAGGTTTCAAACACAGCACAATGGCTACTATTTAGGTGCTGCTGACAGGTTCTCTTTTTGAAAGAATTATGGACTCAGTATTGGAAAGCAAGGGAAAGCTGCAAGAGGTCTATGTATTTGCTGGTCCTTCCACCCAACTGAAAGATCAGACTACTGAAGCAGAGGTGCAACTTTAATGCTTTAGAACTTGGCAGCTCTTTAGACTAGTGCAAAATTAGTAACTCCACAGTGAGGAGCACACCATCACTTGGCTTTACCAGGAAGAACAGCAATTCCAGATGGAGTTAAGAGCAAGATCTTCTTTTTACATTTTACTCTGGGAAACCATTCAAGCTGAACAAAAAACTCAAGACAGAGGCTGATGGTATCTAAACCCAGACACTTTGATACCCTGCTCGGAACATGATAAACAAAGACATGCAGGATCCCTCATACAAGCCAACTTAAGAGTAGCACACAGCTGCAAGCAGCAACCTAAATGGGGCAGCAACCTGGAATTTCTTGTGGGCTACAAAATCCAGTAACTGGATTAGCTGCTTTTTGCTGCATTATTTGACTAAGACCAGTGTCTGAACCAACTTGAGCAAACCACATTAGTCACCACTGTCACTACAGCACAGACAGCCCCAGACATCATCAATGAGATGCACAGGCAGCACTGCCAGTAAATCCCAGGGCACACAGCAGCAGTTTCTGCGTGTTGGGAAGGAATCAGCCGCGTTGTATAGTTGGTTAGTATGTTTATATATCCAGGGTCCATTACACACGTCTCAGACTAAGCCCAGTGATGCTTTGGTCACATAAACGGGGTGTGCTGCCAGGCTGCACTGTACATATATAAAACTCAATAGGTGGTTAACTGACCTGTAACTGCATCCTCCCTTGAGTAGCAGTTGGCTCTGATGGCTTCTCTAACATGTCAGAAAAATGACTCCAGACAGATGCAATACACAGCACATAGAAAGGTTTCATTCTCTCTCATTATTGCATCCTTGACATTTACAGCAGAAAATTAAACACAATTGAAGCATTTCATTCACATATAACAAACTCATCAAGCACAGAACAAACAGGCAGGCAAGCTAACTTTCAGCATAGGCTGCAGGATGCTGCACTGTCACAAACCAAACACTGTGCCCTCACTACAAGCTATGGGATTCCATGATCCTGCACGTCAGCTTGGTAACATAGTTTGAATGGAAGAGGTAACAGTCGTGTTGCAGCTGTTTGGCAGGAGAAATAAGAGATGGAAGAAGCTTAAAAGATTATCCAAATGCCTACTAAAAAATCAGTAATGTTTAAGCTACATAACCTAGCACAGTGTAAACAAACTGCATGTCTCATGAGCCTAAACTAATGTGATCAGGAAGGGTATTTCTGATCAGCCTCAAGTACTCAAAATACTGCTCATCAGGCTTTGCCACTGATCCAGGTGGAATAGAAGACTTGCAGAAGTAACATACTGTTTAGAGCAAGAGGGGACAGACTAAAAGAAAAGGTGAAACCTCGTGACAATTTTCACAAGAACAGGGGTGCTACCTCCAAATTTCAGCTGAAGCCACTGTACTCCTGTCTAAATCCTTCTCATATGCCTTGTCACACTGTCAGCACACTCCTGCCCACCTGCAGTATTTCCCCTCTCTCCCCCTTGACAGCTGCATTTCAATAACAGGTCACCAGATTCTATTTTTCCACACCTTGTTCATGGAGTGCCTAATGAATGAATATTTTAAAGTACTGTGAGCTTCTGGGTGACTCTGTGATCCTACAAAATTTGTCACTCAGGTACTTCCCAGTCTCAATTCCTGTTTTGACAGCTTGTTTGAAACTGCTACCAATTCCCCACTGTAGTTCATGCACTCACTGCACCTCTGCCCTTCCCAGGACAGATACAGATCACAGATACACAGAAGCAGGTCTGAAATTTTCCTCTGTGTAAGTAATTAGATTCTATCACTGAGAACAAAAGTTACCACAAAAGTCCAAGTCTCAAATGTCAGCCACTTGCTGTGTCACTGTACTGCATTCAGTAGAAACAGTCTGCCCAACCCATATTCCATTCACCAAACAACAAAAAAAAAACCCAAAAAACCAAACCAAACCAAAACCAAAACCAAAACAACCTCCAAACTCTAAAACATACAGATTCATGTCAAAAGTAACTAAAATCTAGCAGTTTTCTGTAACAACCTCTAATTTTGGAAATCAACAACTTCTTCATTTCAGTCATGAAATTGATGCAAAGAGGTTGTGTGACCCATGCAATGCTGGTTCCAGCTCTCCATCTGACTTACTCCAGTGTATCACAAACTCCCCTGTCCTCCTACATGGTTTATCCTCACACACAAGTGGTCATTTCCCATCTGACCAATGGGTCTCCCTGAAAGACTTTGACTTACACTTCATTGTGCTTTGCCAAGTGCAGTTTCAACCAAATTTGACTGGCTTCCTTAGACCCCATAAGCTGCGGGCACTGGGGTTGTGGTGGTGGGCTGTGGGTCTCTGGGGGAGCAGAAGGGCAGCAATATGCAAAAAACTGTACTAAACCATATAAAATTAAATTATCCTTATCCTACTGAACCTGCAAATGCAATAACTAATCACCTCTATTAGCATTCTGCATGGCAGATGGCAAGTGGTTTAGAATAATGAGAGACTTCTCCCCACAAGTGGATAATTCCAATATACATTTGGATGTAAATTCTTTACTGATTATGATGGTAGAGTACTGAGCTATGAGAAACTGCCAGTTTGGAAGATGAAAGGAAAACTACTGCCTCTTCCTTCACTTGCCAAGAGATACAGAAGTTAACAGAACTGGATCTCCTGCCCACAAAGCCATGCACCATTTTTTCCCAAATATGCCAAGCTACTAAAAGTTGACTAGCAAAGATGAAGAGCCTAAAGTTAGCAGCAAAACGGTCTGTGGAAGCCAAGCAGGAATGAGTCAGAATCTTGTTGCTGGAAGGAGTTCTCTGAATCAGAAAGGAAGCTGGCTCAGCTCCCACAAGGCAGAAAAGCAATATAGCAAGCAATAACTGAATCTGAAAACAACACACAGCCCAACAAGTGACCCGAATAGGGATTTTCTTTCTTCAGATAAAAAACATAATCTAAAAACTGGTTAAGATCTCAGGTCAGGAAGGGAAGGCATGCAGTCTGTAGAAGATATGCAGCACAAGCCCTAAGAATATATGGGTTGTGCCAGTGCTATAATGTTTGGGAATTAGTCAGGGAACTGCTGGTCTATTAAATACCTCCACAGAAAGTTTTCAGTTTTCTAAATAAAGTAACTGAAGATGTGATATGCTGATTACATATAACCACAAGACGTGAGGGACAGCAGGTTCAGTAAATTTCTCCTATGTGAGATGATCTTATAATAATGTCACACTGCAAATGAAATGTTCTTTTTTAAAAGAAAACCCTAACTACTCATTTGAACAGCAGTTGCTTCTCCAAAATGCCCCTGAGCATTGCACTAGGTTCCTACAGTTTACTTCATGCTACACAAAGGTCTACCAGTGATGGACAAAAATATGAGTCCATTAATATATTCTGCACTGACAGAGTGGCATATCCTGCTAAAGACGCCAAAACAAATTTAGAGAGGAGATTGAAGCTGCCAGTGTTAAAGTTCAGGTGGGATCTGAAGCTAAACATTCACCTTATTAAAAATTCCCCTTCTGCCCACATTCTCTAATCTTCAAAACCACAGTGCCCCCTTTCACCAAGCTGTGTAATTCTGAGCACTGACTAAGCAAAGATCCCCATTAAGCAGCTACTTATCCCTCAGAGAACATCAGTAATGGTGCTTTCAAAGCAAACACACAGAAAAAGTCTTCAAAGTCTGGTTTTGGGGTGAGGTTGGGGGTTTTTGTTTGTTTGTTTTTGTTTATAAGTAAATACTGTAAATTCAAGAAGTCCTCAGAAAATCGAACAAATCCTTATAGAAAACAATTTCGATAACATGGTTCTGAGTCTGGAGAAGAGCAGGTGAAATGTCTCAGGTGAAGCAAGTCTGTGCCTACTGAGGCTGCTCCAGTGTGCTGCTGGTGGCTCCTGCAGTCAGCACAACACTGACCAGCTGTCTCCAAGGAAACAATATTCATCCCTGAACAAGAGCTCCTGCCTTCCAAATGCCAGTTTTTTGGGTCAAATTAGTTTGAATTGTAGTTGGTATGGTATGTCTATGTCCCAGACATGCAAGCAAGAGACCCTGCCAGGACTAACAAGAAAAAGGCAAGTATAGAAAGAACCAAACCCAGCAGGGGTCTCTCACAATAGGCTGAATATCCCATAGCCTAGAAACCCGTTTTATCAGAGTAACTTCATGAACAGTCAAAATCACACCAAATAAATAAATAGTAAAATAAAGTCATTGAAGCCTGATTTGATGGCAGAGATGGTTTTTCTCTTCTTCTGTAAGGAGAAAAGGACTTCAGTCTCTCATCAGCTCAGCATTAAATACCACCAGCTTCCTCTGTGCAGATGAATCACCATGATGCAGGGTGTCCATAGCAGTCCTACCACAGTCCTTATTTCCTCAGAAGACAAAAATATAGAAGTTCTGACCTACAAAACAAACTATTTCCTCGAATTTCCCCCACTGATACTTGCCTTTGGTGTCTTCTACCATCCCTCCCTCACTCCAGGAGGAGACTGTGACTCAAGAGTAAGGACACAGCGTGTATAATCCAGAATCAGGAATACAATTACTGTTCAAAATAGCAACTCTGCCCTTGAAATCAGTTGCAACTGAATTAATGACCAGATTGTTAGTGTGTTACCTCAACTTTGCCTTAGGCTGCTAATTAGCAAACAAGTCATTAATTTGCTGGTAACAAGTGGTTTCTCAGGCATTATTGCTTCTGACATCTTTAATTTGCCACTCTTTCTGGAAAGCTTCCCCAGACAGCTTTAACCTCAGTCCTTTGCAGATCAACCCTATGCCCTTACCACCAGCACACTACAGCACACACAAGTTGAAGACAGAGGCAGAAAAACACAGCAGGAATAGGCTAAGGTGGGTCATTAATTAATATTCATGATACCTTTCCCAACTCAAGCCAAGGGGAGGGAGGGGAAGACCAAAGGCACAAAAAGTTCTGGATTTTAGTGTGGATCTGCCATTATTTGTAAATACACACTAAAATACTATGAAACCTGGAGAAACCTTGATTCCAGCATAGTACACATTGGAATATGCAATTCCCAGTGTGAGGGCATAGATCTGCTTTTATTTTCACTGTATTCTCCACGATAAAGAGCTGCGAACTGAAATATTTCATGTCCTCTGATGCACAAAGTATGACTGAGGTTTGTTTTAACAGCTGCACAAATATCCACGCTTTTGAAAACAATCTGGATTTGGCCTGCCAACAAATCCTGATCTAAGGGCTTTATAAAGGCAACATTACCACAGAAAACAAGTGCTTTCCATGTAAAAATCGATAGCAACAGAAACATCCCTAACAGACTACATGGAGTCTTTGGCACCTCTTCCTTTGCTATTCCAGTCCTTGCTATTCAGATCTTATTTTATAAATGCCCAAGTTCTACCAACGTATCGGTGAAGAAATGCTCCTGCAATTTTGAAGAGACACCAGTTATTCAGCGCTAAAGAACTGCAATCTCAGTTCATTGGAGTAATTCATCAGCCATCTCTCATCACGCATGAGAGGAAACACAATACTGTGAACATTAGATCGGAACATCATTTTACTAACTGGGCAAAACAAAAATCTTATTTAGAAGCAGCATCTTAGTAATCCCCAAGAACTGAACTTCAGAAATGGATGGCTTGGATGAAGCACACAATCTAATAAATTTTCAAGATTTAAAATTTGGTTCAAAAAAGAATAATCTGTCCCAATTGGAAAATTTATGCAAATCCACTGCACATATTCAACTTCTATCTCCACATACCATATTCCTAAAGCAGTAGGGGAATGTATGTTGCTAGGAAATCCATGCACTGGTACAAGTAGTTCTTCAACAATAGGTCTTCCAGAATTCATAAGGAAAATGTTTACATGCTAAGGTAACGAATGAAAAACTTTGTGAAGCAGAACTGAAAATAATCAGAAACTTTTTTTTTCAGTAAAATGCACACCATGTAAAATGTCACAAAGTCAAAATTCACTCATATACTTTTACCCTCTTTTGAAATAACTTTGAGGAAACTCATGCATTATAATCTCTTAGAGAATATTTCAATTTCCTACTAAGAGCAACTTTATAAAAGTGAGAAACAGAAAAGCTTTGACTAATAACCCATCTCTTTATTTAAAGATTATGAAACAGACTCAGTGCAGACAGAGAAGGAACAACTAGCATAAACCAAGCCCCAAGGGAAGAACAGGACTGGGACAGAGTCAAATCATTTTGGTGAAGGTATCATCATTGCAGGGCACAAAAGCACTATGTTGAGGTAAGGCTATGGATGAGCTTTCAGCAATAATCAATCTCCTATTCCTGAAAACTCTTAAATCCCTATTGGAGAGGCTCTTAATTTCAACACTAAATTAATCATTTATCTAATCTAATGATAGGAGAAATCCCAGAGCAATTTTGTTTGAAAACTATGATGTCTTTACGCTTCTCCTTTGGCTTCACAACTGTCCATATAATAACTGTTTCAGACCTGTGTCTCCTGGGCACAGTCCTCTGTTGAAATACCCAAGGCCTCACAGTAGACTTCCAGATTAACAAACTCAAGTATCATCACATAACTAATTTATAAACTTTCCAGATTTACATAAACAAACAAAAAAGGAAGTTTATCTAGGTTCCAGTTAATCTTGCCATTCTAACTATGAGGCCATCAGCCTCATAAAATCTTGTGCAATTCAATAAAACCTTCATTTCCATGAGTACTGAAAGCAAGCCATAAATTCCCTGTTCCTAGCAGACAATCCATTCATGAACTTTCTTCCCCTACCCTCACTGAGTCAGTGTGGTTTCCTATTCCATGTTCAGCCAGGAGGATACTTAACTGCTGGCTGGTTTCTCTAACATAATCACCTTAAACACTCATGTCCATTAAGTTTAAAGATCTTAGGACCATTAAATGAAACTCTTACATAGTAAGTCCCACATGGAGCAAATCTCTTTGGCAGTTTCTCCATTAGAAAGCTGCCTTGGATTCAAGGCTGATCTCCACCAGGATAAGATGCTGACCTTCTTTACGCACTCCTTGATAACAGCACAAAGCAATGCAGTCCTCTCAGCACAACGTGCAAAGCAACAGAGTCATCAGTAAGCAGCTTCAGAAACAGTTCTGAAAACTGTAGGGAGATCTCAGAGAGAAACTCAGCTTCAGAACAATTTTATCTTTTAACAGCTTCCTAATCCCCTCACCTGACTCCTGCAGCTTTACCTTTTAGAGTCACACACCCACCCAGGCCAACTCTTGCATCCAAAATGAACAACCACAAAAATAAATAAATAAATAAATAAACAAAAAGTGATAAGACAACCTTCACAAAAGAAAATAAATCACTCAAAAAAAAAAAAAAAAAACAAAAAAAAAACCACCCCAAACCAAAAAAACCAAACCAGCATTTTGAGGATAAATCTAGAGTGCTGCACTAAGCCATAACCTCTTTACTGATGGTTTTTTCCTTTCCCTTAACAGATTCAGGGACTGTAATAACATTTAATCCTCAGAAGCTAATCTAAATGTAACACTCAAAAGAAGACAAAGACAACGCAACAGAAAAAAAATTTGGCCACTGCCTTTTGGGAGTGCTGCTTTATCCCTGGAGCGAGCGCATTAATAGAGCTTGGAATGAAATGCCATTTTATTCTCTGTAGCAGGGAGGGGATTAGCAAGTTGTCTTCTCTAAACCCAGTCTGAGTCATGGCTCTATGAACACTGAGAAAAGGATGTGGAACGAAGGGAAGGGCGGGGAGCACTGGCTTTTTATTTACATGCTGCTTCCTTTGTGGGTGGTTACTGATGTGCACAGTTCGCTAAACAGGGAAAGAAAGGGGGAGAAGTTCTAGGTCCCCTGACTTTAATTCTGTTGGTTAACAAAAGAGAAAAATAATAATGCACCAATTATAACAACATAGTTGAGACAACATGTCCGTGGCAACTGTCCAATTCACCACAGCATGCAAGCAACAAGGGCAAGTTGCTTAAGGTGCTGAAAGATGTGCTCAGTGGTATCTTGTTGCTAGGATCTTTTTCCTGGGAGGAAATAAAACAGGTTGGACAGAGCCCAGAACAAAGAAGAAGGAGACAGTCTGATAGGAGGTATGTGGAGAAGGGAGCGGGCTGGCTTCAGATGAAGAGATGAGGAACAAAGTCCACTGCGCAAGTCAGGCCATGCAGGCGTGAAGCCTTGAAGTGGAAACAAGAGCTAATGACTGTGTCAGTGATTTAATACAAAGCTCAGCACTAAGTACTTCACTTCTGTTTTTATACAAAGAGAGATAGGAAGGTTTACTTGTCTACCTCGTAGGCATGCTGTGAAGGGTCACTGGTGGAAAGGTGTACAATATTCCTAAATCCTGCAACGCTTGACAATCACTAAGGAGAGTAAACAGGCCATGGAACACTAGACCACTTGTGCAGAGCTGCTAAGAGTTGACAGCAGAATTAAAAAAGCCATTAAATGCCAAGAAGACACTGGGGTTTTGTTTCAGATATTTCTTCTCTTTGCTTTGACATGGACTCTGAAAAACAGAGCACTCACTGTGGAAAGAGCCCAAGCCCTATTTCCCTCTGCTGATACACAGTGGCAGAGGAGAACAGATACAGGGTAGGTTGGTCTCACAAGGCACAAGTGCCAGGGGCAGGTCTTCACAGTGTAACAGGAATAACAGAAGCTAAGGAAGAGACGCTATGTTGAAGGATATGGACTCTCTGCAGATGGAGAAAGTGCCACTCCTGGCTTCCTTTCCTTAAGGAGATATCACAGGCCAGCACTGGAAACAGGCAGACCTGTACTTCATTCATACTTTGGCTATATTCCATTTCACATAATTTCGCAGGAGTGTCAGTTTATTCCTGTGAACCAAAGAACCAGATCTGCATAAATCAGTCTAACCTATCCTTAGCACTTACTGTGCTTGTATGTCTAATATGAAAGTGCGAAACAGGATGAGCAAACTCTTCTTTCCACTGAAGTCACAGGATCTTTTAAGTCATTACCATAAACAGGCTGTAGAAAGACTTGAATGTAGGATGCCTAAGAAGAGAACCTCACAACACACAGACTTCATGTCCTACCAATTAAGCATGGATGCCAGAGTAGGAAGGAACCTTCCTCTGACTCTGTCCCAGCCATATCACGACCCAGGTGTGAGGCACACAAACTCTTCAGGAGTGTTTGTACAGCAGGTTGTACACAAAGCAATGATCTGGAAAGGGTCACTGCATGCTGCTGGAAGAGACACACTGCAGGTTGATGGGGGAAAGCAGTGACTCTTCCTGCATGTACAATTATCAAAAGGCATTATCACTCCCAGATCATGAACTCCAATGCTCAGCTCAGTGCAATCCTGGCTACTGCTGGCAATTTCTACTGTAAAGAAATAGAATGCATGATGTTCACCTTCACCCTCAGTTTCATTCATGCCACTCATCTTGTCCACTTTCAAGACACCCCCAGCCCTGTTACCTTTTCACACAAAATTCATATTAGGGCAGGTGTCTCTTTTTGCTGCAAAGAAGACAGCCCAAGGAATACATCCCTTTATAATGGCTCAAGTTCATATTGCCATCAAATAGAAGAGCACTGTACAATAAGGCCAGAAGCCAGGGACTGTTAGATGATAAAGGCTCAAAGAAAAGGGGAAGAAACCCTTAAGAGACCATAAGCATTCATCACTCTCTGAATCTTGAAAGAAAGAATTCATTAGCATTTGTGTTGGTCTCTGGCACTAACCTTTGCAAGAAATGGTTGCATTCCTGAGTTTCCTACATTACCAGTCTTCATCTCCACAAGAAATAGAACAGATCAAAGGAAATGGAAACATCAGGAACCAACCTTCAGACTACCATAAAAAATACGGTAGTTACAGTCTGTAAGAGTAAGTGAAGAACATAATCCCAGGTCCCAGTTGCTTCCTTCACCAAGTCACAAGGATAAAACACCACTACACAAGTTCACGACAATTGATCACACATTTGCAGAAGCAAATCCAAGAAAAGATTCAATTGATCAAAGTATCAGAACATTATGTCCTATGAATTTTTAAAATTTTATTTAAAAAGAGAATTTAGAATTCTGCTATGGAAAACAGTATGGAAATGCAAGCAATGTGTTAGCTGCCTTATTTTGGCTTCTTTAGCAACTTATTGCTTGATTGTCCAAACAAAAATGCGAAATTACAACAGGTTATGTGACGCTTTGGCAGTCAAACATAATTTTAAATAAAGACAGCACAATATACTGCACACCCCCTTAATATATTCATCACTACTATATTATCTATTTATGCAATTAAGTATTGTAGAGTCTGGATTAGACCCAACCGGACTACATATGCTGCTACTCCAGTTTATTGCATGTTGGCCAACTGTTTACCCAACTGAGATCCAAGTGCTGCTCTTGACAGTGTAATTGCTTTAGCCTCATTAATATTAAAGAATTATAGAAAATATTTTTTCTTGGGCAGCTGTTAGTGCAAGTGGAACAATAAGTTATATAACACTACTGGCAAATACAAATATAATTTAGACACTATATATGCTCATGGTAAAAAGACAACACTAAAGGTCCACTTATTGTGCTAAGGCCAATTAAAAAGACCAGAAAAATCGTTGCACCCATTCTAAGAAAGCATTCATGAAAATTACAACTCTAATTTGAAACTAAAAGGGATGAGATTTAGAATGTTTACCTTTTTTTTCCCTGGACAATGAAAACTTCAGAACTGGCATGGGTTTTCCTACTTTCATGCCCAATGCTGCAGTGTGTAGGTTAAATACACTGGGTCAAAGTTGGAACAGATTAAACATGTTCCATTGCTATTTTGAAAACCCTAGTAAATATTCCTATTTAATAATAACTTTTTAAGTCCCTCTCTTCTCCCTCACCCTTCCTCGCAAGATCTATCAGCTTCACACTAAACTCTGTCAAGCTTGGCACAGAAAGAGAGGATGCCAGCTTACACCTGCTCAGTCCCCTCAGTACCTGACAGGAGGTAACTTCACACTCTGTTTGCAGGAACATCCAGAAGCTAGGCACAAAATGTTATGAAATGCAACTGGAACTGCTGAAAAGAACAAAAAAGGGCTCCTCACTTTATCCGCTCCTCTGCCTTGGTGGCTGCCTCCTGGTACTGCTCGGATGTCAGCTTGTAGATCTCTGCATTCTGAAACAAAGAATAGAATGCTCAGCTCTAAAAATTAAAGGCGTCTCAGATCTTACCTTGTCACAAAGTCGTCTTCTATAATTAATAACAATTTCCAACAACAAACAGAATATTCAGTTCAAAGAACACCAGAAATGCTTAAGAGTCAATTTTATTTTCAGTAAAATGCATCAAGACCACAACACATCCTTCATTCCAAGCTTCACCCTTGTGAAGGGAAAGAGGGGGAAAAGGTCGCTACCAACCACTCATGAGTTTTGATTATTCCATGCAACCACAAAAACAAGGTGTTTCCAGCACAGAGTTATTTTCAGTTTGGTCATGTTTTTGTTCTCTTCTATCATTAATTGCAGTGAAGGATCTTGTAAGTTACTGACATGCAAGTATCAAAATTGGCTGCTAGCACTGGAAAATCCATTTTACATTTCAGTGCTTCTACTTATGTTACTTATTCTTTAAAAGAAAATTATGCAGCCTGTTTCCCTTTTAACAACATAGGGAGGCGTATCAGGTATCAGTTAAGGCGCTGCCAAACAGCGTCTTGAGTGTCTTGCTGCAGGGCTTAAGAGGTTTGCATTAAATTCTCCTGAACTTGCACAGAAAGAGTTTTCACTCAAGACTGCTCAGTCGCTAAATGTGGAGGATGAATTCCTCCTCTGGCTGCACTGAGGAGCCTCCCAGGCACAATCAGCAGGAGGCAATGGCTGCACTTCCCCAGCGACTGCACTACAAGGTCTTGTGCTGCTAAAGCGCTGATAAAGCGGCTTTAGGCAAAGCTGCTGGACTCCACTGGCAACTGCCTCACTCAGAGCTCATCTGCAAGGCTCTTACTCTGAAAAGGCACAAGCAGAAAATATGCAATAATCAATCAGAAAAAGTGACAAAATGGTATTGAAAGCGAGGACAGCTACTCATTTAGGGCCGGTTCGAGCTGCTATCTCGTCTCTCCCCAAATTTGGTCATTTTATATAGAATACTATTCTTGCCCTTCTTCATTTATTTTCCCATAAATGCAGCTGTGGTCCTGCGCATGATGAGCCGACACATACTGTTCAGTGGTTGGAAAAAGGAAAGGACAGATATAACTCAAGTTCTATTAGTGGTTCTGCCACTTGTGCAATCTTGGGCAAGTCACCATTTTCCATCTGCAAGTGAGGGATAACAGCTGCCTGTATCTCTGAAGTTGTGTGAAGCTCAGCTAATTGGAAGGTTTATAAAGGTTTTCAGAGCCTGGGCTTCAAGGTGCTATATTTAAGCGTTTTATCTCTGGTGCCTGAATTTATGTTACATACCAAAAAAAACACAGAACAGATTTTGCTTTTTCAAACTTTGACCTAAGAGACAGATTTAAACTGAGAAATCATGGAGGACTAAACACTTCAAAATGCATTTTACCGGCAAATTATCATTAATGTTTTTGTTTACTTACTTGTTACAGAGTGGTCAAACTTCAATGCTATTAAATCAATTTTTCTCCTTCCTATATTGAAAAGTTCAGCTTTTAATGGTGCCATTTTCTCTGGCCTGTAAACAGACCTCATGACTTACAGCTCCCTGCTGTTACTTATTCACACATGAAACCAAAAGACCTGTGCTTCATTAATTAGATTTGCCATTAAAAATTAAATAATGTGAATAAGTAGATGTAAGCGTTATCTCCATTGGGCTTCAAAGGTCTCACCATTCCTCCAATTACTACCCAAGCAATTTTCATATTTCATACTGTCTGATTTCTCAAAGGGACTAGATCTGAGAAATCAAAATGAGAGAAACTGGGAAAAAGAGAAAGCAAGGTAACAAAATTAAACATTTTTCAGGCAATAGGAAGTAGCCCCATCAGATAGTATTAGCCTGCAGCATTCTGCCGTGAAACAGCAGCGGGAGAGGAAAACAAGAACAAATATGCTGTATGTGAGACCCAGCATGAGGTCACATTTAACCCACCTAAAGAAAGGAACAATAGCCAGCAGAATCACTTGCTGGATGTATTGTCGATTCAAGTGGTTGTGGCACAACCTTACCCAGTTTATTAGAAAGAGTTCAACTGCCCAGCACTTCGGTCAGACTCATCTTCAACAACATCAACTACGGACATGGACAAAAATAGCTGGGAAAGGAACCCAGGCTTTAGTTCTGGATTCTGAAGCTGCTAAAAGCAGGCAAGCAAGAGCCTAAACAGAGAGGCAACAACCTCAGTGAGAGAAAGGAGAAAAGACTTGGCCTCAGAGCAACCACCAGGCACACGACACCACACAAAGATTGAGAGGCACAGAACACCTTCAACATGCAGATAAAGCTGCTGAGTTTTAAAAATGAAAAGGAAACATCTTTGCATGTGATCCAACTGAGCCTCTTATGTTGGTTCAGACCTCATATTTCTAATGCTATGAATCAGTACCTTTAAATGCTTCCCCAAGTAATAAAAATCAGGGCCTACCATTTAAATCTGAGTTTGTTCAACAAGCAGACTTTTCAAATATGTCTTCCTTGGCCTTTAGACCCTTTCCAACCTTGGGAAAGTCACATTCCCTTTTGTCCTAAACACTAAATGTGCAACAAATGGGCTAAATGGGCAAGAGAAGGGCCTTTCAGCATGGGCACAGTCACAGCAGGTTCTGTGATCTGGGGCTTCACTAACAGAGAATATTTTTCCAAATATTCTTGTCTATACTACTTCAGACACAAGATCTGCTTCATTTCCAGCAGTGTACCCACCATGCTACGGCAGGCGAGAACGTTCCAGTGGCCTAAAACATTCCAGGGATTTATAATATGGTTGCAAATGATGAGCTAAGCCAGGAACAACCTGAGCACTTCCTCCAACTTCAGCAGGGTCACCTTCACACAAGGGCTATTCAGCAGGATCAAGGTGTGGTATTTGCACTTGAAACAAAGTTTGAGCTGCCTATAGTCTCAGTGAAGACCTTAATCTTCATAAAACAATATTCAGTGGTACAGTAAAAGAGAGAACATTCCACACAAAATTACAAGACATGAACGCTGCTTTTAATTTACTTTCACAATATTTGATGCTTGAGATAAAATGGCAGCTCACAAAGAAAAAGTTAAACGTAAGACCTCAACTATTATTAAATAAAGCTCCTGGCAGTCTTAGTTGCAGAAATAAGTTTAAAAACATGACCAAAGTACACCGTAAGGGCTCAAATAACAAAAGACACAGAAAGAATGAATGAACCACCTAAAATGTTTCACTTCTCTCAATAAAGCTGAGCCTTAGGGGAGTCAACTTCAAAACATCAGAGCTTTGTCATATGGGGAGATAGCTCTCCAGAGAGGACAAACAAACTAAGCAAAGAAATGCTAGTTTGAAAGATTTTTCCCTGCTATTAAATGATGGTTCGTAGCAAATAATAAAAACACCAAGAAGTTGTAAAAATACATAACCAGAACCTAAAGTGCAACAGAACCACTTTATCCTGCTGTTTTTCTACAACAGATTTGCTGCTATACCCTTGCTCTCCACTCTTCCGAAACACCCTTGTGCTAAAAATTCCCTTCCAAAGGGAATCAATTTTAAAACTTAGAGCTAAATTTGGACTAATTTTAATTCAGCATTCCTCCTTGGCTGCAAACATGCAGAGAAACTCCAACACTCACACTACTACACCTCACTACACTGCCCAGGCCCTTTCCAGAACATATAGCAAAGAAAGTAAGAAAACATTATGGCACAAGACTGAGTTCTCAGGGTTATTTCAGGAGGGAAAGTAATTGAAGCATAAAGAGAAACCCTGCCAGCTCATTCTCACACTGACATTAAACCACATTCCTTACAACTTCGATGAAACATGTGCTACTTGTGGTAACATGTAAAACAGAAAATCGAGCAAAACAAGCATGAGGAACTGGAAATTAATCAGATTTTAGGTGAAATTATTTGTGAACATCAAGCTGCAGCATTAAAAACCTGATACTGGGACAAAGATTTCTTCATCAGGTTCAGTCCAGGTCAGTAGATCAGAAGGTGTCTTGATTTAAAACCAACAAATCCAACCACGATCACCACGGCTATCTTGAGGTATTTTGACACCCCAGAGTATAGAAGCTTGTCAGTGGTCACAGTGTTTAGAGATACAAAGAGGATTAACAGCTGTTGAAATGCTGCCAGCCTAGATGAATGCCAGTGATAGCTCTGATGAAATGGAGCAGGGCAGCAGAGGCCTTGACAAATGCTGCAGACGACAGCCGGGGGATTAGATGGTACAATCTGCCTCGCACCTGACAGACGTGTTGCTTCGATCCCTTCTCCTGACATCCACACTCACCAGCTTCCAGCAAAATGCTCTTTGCAAGCCCCTCTCAAATCCAAAAGAGGACAAGAGACAGTGCTGTGAGAGGGGCAATACATGCCATGGCATTGTAAATTTGCGAGAGAAACAGGTAAGGAAAGCAAAGATTACTTCTTACAAATCAAATGTCAGCTGGGAGACATTCAAATTCCTCCTTCCAGCTGCTTCTGAAGCCAGAAATAAGACCTCACACCATCCTGAGAAGCAGCACAACTGTGGCCTGCCTGCACACTCTTGGGGACAGACAACACACACATGGCCTGGATGCAGCTGCTGCCATGAGGAACTCCGGGAAGCTACAGAGAAACATCGGTCACTGCCAGCTTTGGGAGCCACCTTTGCTCTCAGCAGTGCCTCAGGGAAGCAAAAGTACACCCAGGTTCCCCACACCTCACCGGGTCCTGGGTCACACACACTGTGGATCAGGCTGCTCATTCTCACCACTCAGAAGTCTAATGCAAATGGCTCCTAACAGATTTGAAAAATTACCCCATGTACCTGCATCCCTCCCACAGGTACAGAGGCAGATGAGCCGAACCAATCTGGTCACTGGATGACCCTACGGATGTGTTAAAATCAACTCACACAATCAATCACTGCTATCAGCTTTGGTCCAAAACAGGGAGTTTGGGAATTTCAGAATATGCTGCAAGAAATCAACTCTTCACCTCCTGAGCTCGCTCCTCTGAGTTCCTGCTCAGCCCATTTGCTGGTATCAGCCAGCAGTTAGCTCAAAGAGATCATACACATTTCCTCCTTCCCATCAAGTGCACATACAAATAAAAGCCAATTAACAAGGAAGAGAAACATGCCTATAGAGCATATCACTAGAGCACAGAAGTTAAGGGTTAAACTGCTTTTTTGAAAATTCATATGCTTTTTTTCTCAAAAGGTAACAGAGAAAAGATGCAAGGAACTACAAACAGCTTGCTGATACAGAAAAAAAAGATTTTTTTCAGCCAAAGCCAACTTCTAAACACAGCTCTGTTGTTTGCTGTTCATGTGTGGGTTCATCCACTCCTCCCGCTGAGACCAATAATGAAATGAGAGCATTGAATTTGTGTCATTCTATTCTTTCCTTCGGCAATAAGCTGTGAGATCATAAATTTTGGATTAAGATTCAGAGAAAGCATAAAGAGAGTAGTGTCCACAGTAAGAACACAGGCAAGTTAAACTAGTCAGGAGCAGAAGTACGTTCCTCTTTGAACAGATCTTCTCATGTCTGCAATATTATCCTGAGTTGAAAGCAAAATATTAATTCTGTAGCATATCTAGAAAGCTTCTCAAAGATAAAATCCCACAGAACACCTATCTCCACAAAGCTTGAGGAAGGCAGAGCTGGGGAGAAGGAACATGGCTGCCTTTATCCTGTGGATAACAAACTAGGTACAAAAAGGTTAAGCTACAGTCCCTAAAGCACACAGTGACTCAAATAAAAATACGCATCCCAGGACTTCCCAGAACCAGGGTCCTACACTGAGATACTCCATCCAAGTGAAAATGGGTTTACAGACCCAGACTGTGATCCCACACCAGAATCAGACTGTCTCAATGAAGGCACCCTGGGAAGAGTCTAATTAAAACAGGTACCCCACAGCAAAATGGTATTAGGGACTTCCAAAAGCTACAAGTGCCTCACTGGAAACATTTAGAAAAGCCTCATGTTATCTCCAAGTCAAAAAGACAACCAGCAAAAAAGGAATTATTACTACAGAAGCAATTAAAAGGGCAAGAAGGAGAAAAGAGAAAGAAACACTGTGTTTATATGAGGTTGCTTTAAAGCACACTCATCTGAAAGACTATAAACAAAGCATTGCCAATTCTTTAAACAAACTCTGGAAAGTAAAAGCAGCTTCAAAGAGAAAGGCCATAAAATGCCAGCAGTTAACTCAGGCTTTCTGACAAGGACAGCAACAGCATCGTGAAAGGCCCAGACAAACACCAAAACTGCTGTAGGGGAGTATCACCCTGCTCTCCTCCTAGCTGGAAGTTTAGCTAAGGTGAGGAATTCACAGTAAATGCCCGAATCAATTATACCTGACAAGTGCAGGTAAACAGGCTTCCCAGGCATTGATTAAACATCAAGAGTTTTCAGCACCTGCTTCAGAGAAGTCCCGCACTGGCTGACCTGCGCAGATAATGTGGTGCCCATGGCATTAAGGTTACAGCACCACCTGCCAAATCCCAGCATCTGTGCTGGGCAGCTGCACAACTCATCCTGCAGGGGCACCTGGGTCCTACCAGCAGATCCACCATACAACCAGGATGAACTCCAAGATCACAGGATGCTGCCTCAAACAACCGGGCATTGTCCATGAGAGAGCGACAGGAATGCAGAGAATCCATGCTAAGTGAAAGGGAGAAGAGAGGAAGAAGGAAATTGCCAGAATATCAGGAGTGCTAAGAAATGCAGGTGAAAGTTTCACTCAAAGGCTGACCAGTACTTTCAAGGGGAAATAAAGAAGAAAAAACCCCACTAAACAAAATTGGCAGCCATCAAGTACTTGTCATACAATAAAAAAGATACGAAGCACATTCCCCTGTCAGGCCTGTCACAGGAGCTTATTTTGGGAAGGAAGGAAGGAACATTTTAACTAAGGTTTAATGCCGTCATGCCAAAGCTGGTATTTGACAGAGCCTCCAACAAAACTCCCACCACCTCGGACAGTCATACTGCAGCTAAAACTCCCATCTTTCTGTGCTGAGAATATCCCTAAGTCCCATTTATACACTGCAGCAGCTGGTCCAGTTAACAGCTCCTGTCCCAGTTAAAAGAAAAAGCTATGTTAAATTCATGACCCCATCCTTTTATACAACAGGTAGCTAAGGAATGCAATGCACTGGGTTCCCAGAGAAAGGCAGAATAGAGGAACCCAAGGCAAGGATGTGCAAGAGAACTGGAAAATACTGAAGAAAATGCATCACATCCATATACTTGCATGAGTAAAGGAACTGCAAGGAAGAGAGTCACTATAAGAAACAAACAAAAAACCGCTGAAAAACAGAAGTAAGCCAAAGCCTGGAAGTTCCACCTCCTCACAGGGTTTTTCCTCTACCCCCAACTACAAATTATTCTCCATGTGCAGTTTCCAGTAAATCAAGCTTTGCTAAATAACCCCGACATGTGCAGGGCTGAGAACCAGCCAACAAGCAATGATGAGATGTCCCTGGAATGATTAAGGAAAACGCAGACATCTCTCAGGTTACAAGGAAGCCTGTTGTACTCTCCCCTTGGTGCATATGCAATGCTGCAAGCACTGTTCTGAAACCTCTGATATTCAAAGGCTCATTTGGTTGACAAGGAGCCTGTGGATTCGTGGACAGATTGTCACACAAACTGTCAGGTTTTTAGAGAGACTATCAGACCTCTCTTTGCCTACGTTATGGAGCACATCAAAGACACAGAAGATGAACCAGACGCAGACTGCACAGATCTGACAGAATGGTGGGTGTACATATTCAGAATACTGTACTGCTGGGGGGGGGAAGAGGCTTAATGTGAATAATCAGGGGCTGAAAGTTCCAGAAATGTGACAGTTTTTGGCAGCGATTCCCATCTTTGCATTTATTTATCGAAGGGAGAAAAACTGCCATACTAGAGGCAAACTAGAGAGAGGAAGAAAAATTGTATCAGCAGCAATTTATTTTGCCACTGTACTTTTTCTTTATTACTATTACTCCCAGAGCATTTTCTGAAGATATTTGTATTTTCAGTCAAGGTTCTCTCACTGTGCTTGCAGGCTGTCTTCCCATTTTATCCAGTAGGAGAGGCTGGTTTAATGATTACAGCCAAAAAGACCGCTAGGACTTCACAGGTCACTGTACACGGTTAATGACACAGACAAATCCGCACTTTCAGAAGTGCCTGCTGGCTCGCGGCTCTGTCTGGAGATGCTCAGGAGCTCATTATTCAAAACTTCAAGCTCAACTTATGGGTAATCAGCACATCTGAAGAAATACACCATACCCGGACAACCAAAAAGTGAAGAGACAATAGCTATTATAGAAAATACTAACCTTAAGCATTAAGGTCTCACTTTTAAAACGGGGACAATGTTCACTTATCTTCCAGTGAGGTAGAGATCTCAGTTAATGAATACCTGGAAAAAGTTCCCAGCTTCACAGCTCAAAAATAGTATTACAAAGGATAACTTCATGTCTTTCTCCTTTATTAGGGATTGTTGGACAAATATTATAAAGCAACAATATTTTACAGGTGGCAGAAAAAGTTATTAAGCTATTTCTACAAAGAAATATTGATTATTATTTAAAAAAGGAAAATAAAATATAAACCAAAACATTGACAACAAGAAAAAGAAAACTGATTAACAGATTCCTTTGGCCTGCCTTTACAATACCACTGTCACATAACCTCTAGTTCTCCCTGCAAGGCATCAGTTATTCCAGAGAAAGGAATACTAGTATCTTTTTATATGTATTTTGCTATTCAAAAGATTGAAATTCTCCACACAGCAAACAGAAAATAAATACAGTGTTTATCCTAAGATAAAAATAAAGCACAAGGAGGACAAAGGAGAAAGGATGGCAGAAGAGATAAGAAAAAAATCAGAAAATATTTGTAAGCAATTTCCTTTCCATCATTTGACAGGCTCATTCTCTCTGCTTTTAGCAATCTTCTCTTTCACCTGTTTTTTAACACAGCTGTTCTGCCTCCTTTAAAGAAGCATTGAAGAGACACCTCTGCAGCTGGCAAAGAGGGAAGGCTCCAAAGAGAAGCCCAGAAGGACCACAGGCCTCCAGTCAACGGCGAGAGGCATTTTCACAGTGGGGCTATTGAGCCGTAAATATTAACATGAAAATCAAACACCCACAGAGAGCAGGGGCAGCCACACAACTCCTTCATTCCTGTACTCTGGCAGAGACCACTCCGGACACAACCCTGGGGCAGGATGTCACCCGTGGCCTTACACAGCTTTCAGTCACCACCAGCTTAGTTATGGTACTTTCATTACAGAATCCAGGCAGAGGAAAGGCAGCAAAGCAGGTCTCACTTTTAACCCATTAACCAAAAATAGGAATAATTAGTTATTAACATTAAACCTGAAAAATCTCACAAAGCCTTGCTGCCAAGGCTTTTCAGGAACGTAAATGGAGGAATGTCACATGCATGGTGTGCCACACAGCCATAGACACAAACTAAATCTACTCAGAATTCAATCTCTAAACACAGTGTCTGACAGTAAAGAGTATTACACGCAAGCAACAACAGATCTTGAACTTGGCACTAAATGCAGAGGAAATAAAGGTAGGCTTAAAGTTCCAGGAGAAACATTTTGGTATAAGCATCCTTATTATCGGGTTTGTTGCTGTAGCTGATAAACTTTGTAACAAAAAGAGGCTTGGGAAACAGGGTTTGTTCTAAGTGGGTATTTTTTTCAGGCTCATGAAAAAAAAGTATCAGTATTTCACCTATATCTTGGACAAGACCAAGCAAAAGATTCAAGCCCTTCAACTGGGGACAGCCTGAGCTCAGACAACAGGAACACAAAGAAGGGACAGAACCATGCTTTTGCTGGGCAACAACAGGAGGGAATAAAAGCAAACACCACAAACACTTCAGACCTGGAGCTAAATCCCTCTCTCCACAGAGCAAATGAACACACAAACTTAAAACCCAGCACTGTCCTGTTTTCAGCTGGCAAGGACAAATGCTGTGTTCCTCCCCGGGATGCTCTGTGCCTCTCACAGAACAGCTAAGATACAGACAGCTAGGACACTATTATGGGGGATTTTTTTGTTCTTCCTGCAACAAACCCATGTCTCTTAACTGAAGGAAGAGTTATCTCAGTGCCACACGAATGAGTGATTAGCCATCAGGCAGTAATGGCTTTTTGCTGCTGTGAACGGAAGCTGCATCTCAACAAATGACCTAAAGGTGAAAGGTCTCGTACACTACATTTAATTCCCTAAACAGCCAAAGGAAATGCTGTGGTATACATAACTATTATGAAAAATGAGGTTAAAAAATGCATATACATGCTCAGACAGGCACACAATACAGCATTTTTACATGCCCATATGAGTCATCATCTCTGATCAAGAACCACAGTCCAGCCAGTTCAAAGCTTGCTGCATTTCAGGGCAAATTAGATGATTTCTGTGTACCGTCCAGTACACCATGAGACAGCCCTAGGGGAAAAAAAATCCACAACCCAGGCACTTCTCAATTGACCCAGGCATGCGAGCTCAAAGTAACCTTGCAGCTTGAAATTACGAAAGAAGGAATTTGGCTCCTGTTCAGAAGAATGGGGAGGGAGAAGAAAGGAGAAGGAATTAAGCTGGTTTTCTTATTAAAAGACTTGAAATGCAATAACTGGGAAGGAAAAGCTAGCTCTTCTCATAAAATAACCTAGTTATTACAAGTCTTCTCAAACCAGAGGCTTAGAGCTTTATCTCAGCTGCCACATTTTCTTCTCCCATCTCTTGCTCCTCTGTGGCCTCTTGGAGACGGGCACAGATTCAGCAGCCTCTCGGTGTGTCCTGGCTCTGTGGCCATTCCTCGCTGTTGCTATCCTCTGTGCAGGGCAACATCTTTTACCTGCTGGCCACTCCACTGCTGAACACCTGCCAGGACAACCTCTTCTCCACATTTGTCAGGGTTTGACTCCCAGACAGTTCTACTGCATATGAGATGCATGTTTACTGTTTTTAACAAAAACAAAACAAAATTTTGCCATTATTTCCTGTTTATTTACAATGGGGCTAAAATGCAAATGGGTGAGCCAGGAAATCTTCATTTGAGCAAAGGTGTTTAACAGCAAACTGTGACTGGGATCATCCTTGGGGCAGCAGAATGTATGGGCAAACCACCAATTAACCCCAAAACCAACCAAACAAAAACCCACCCCTCATCATTGCAGGATTAGATTCTGTGACAGGCAAAGCAAGTTTGCTGTGGCTGAAGACCTCATTGCAAGCCTGATGGTACACATCTATTTAAAAACATTGAACATGTTATTTACAAGCTACTTCTGAGTCACCCTGGTCTCGGGGGAACGTGCATTATATGTTCAAGAAATTGGAGTAGCTCTTTTATTTATGTTTCTTTAAAATGACTGGCAGATGGGGAAAAAACCTTCAGAGAAGTGGCCCCAGGCTGTCATGAAACATGTATTTAACACACCCACAGTAAACTACTAAACACTTCAGAAGGTACAGCCGCTGTAAACACAGAGTAGTTCCTTTTTAAAGTCTGATCTTTGGACTACTTAATTCAGCACAAATTTGAGATGTTATGGGGAGTCAATTTATAGAGTAATTATTAGCCATATTTTCCATTAACATGATGACAGCATATTCTGTAAGGGCAGAGACATAATTTTAAGGACCTTTGCAAAACAAACCCTGGTCTTGGCTTTATTTTTAAGTCACAATAGTAATGTATTTTTCCTGCTACATGTGGAAGGACCACTGTGAGCTGAAATAGCAATCTCAGATTCCCCAAAGTCAGGCTCTTATGCAAGTGAATTCCACACACAGGGCAGTTTAGTCTACCTGAACCAATTTCCAAGACTAAGTCTAAATCTGGAATATCCCAAGAGAAGCACAAGCTTCAATCATCGAAATCCCAGCAGACACACAGACTCCAGCCTAAGGTCTGGAACACATTTAATCAATTCACTGTGCTAACTCTCTACAGTTTCATAAAATAGCCAATACTGCAATAACAGGGCCAGAAATTAATTGTACACTGGTTGGTGAATTACACAGAAGTAACAGGCAGCACTGGTATTTATTGCAGCTGGGTGATGTAGTTGTTGTTGAGGTACAACTGCACCTCAGTAAAAACAGGTGAGAGACGGTTCGTGTGTGCACACCTGGGGGGGTGTGTGTGTGTGAGAGCTGCTTCCATTAGAAAAGCAGCACTGGTTTCACTGGTAACAGTGTTATCTATATAAATATAAATACACACATTTATAAATACCAATCCTGCTTATAAACAAGCATGTAAACAAAGAGGGAGGAATCAGAAACTTAAATTATTAGGCAATGAGAAAATGAACGAAATTAGGGGAAAATTGGGTTGAATAAAAAGTGCTGAGGAAAAGTATCAGAAATATTAGATAATGGGGAAAGCTCTCAGAAGTAAGACAAAAGAACCTCTTGTTTTGCTCTTTTCGGACTAGACTTGACAAATGCTCCAGTGTTGAGTTCTAACAAAGAGACAAGATCACATTCTAGGTCTTTTTGTTCTGCCTTTAACAAGTCTTCATAGTGATACACTGATGAGACCAGATACCAGATTGTTATCTAAATTCAGCTGCTAAATTCAGTGTTAAGACACTAAGTTCAAACCACACATTGCCACATTTATTTCACAAGTCGAGCCTGAGGATGGATTCCTCCAAGATGAAGCAGCCCATAAGCATCATTCTCTCCCTCTGCAAAGGTACTCTTAAATGCCAGAGAAACAAAATCCCTGTAAGGCTCTGACAGTTCACCCTTCAGCACACGGACTGCAAACGCATCTCTGCGCTAATCGTGCAGGCTGAGGAGGAAGCAAACACTTAGCTGCTGTTTGCATAGAGGCTGCTTGTAATTTGATGTAATGTACTGTACACCAGTCAACACATATTGAAGAGAGAACGTACACACTGCAGAGAAGGCAGAGAGGTTGTGCTGACATCTAACACGCTTTAGTTACCCTATTATAGATGTTCTTTGAGTTCATCAAATTACCAATCAATTTATCTGATCTCTAAAAGCTGTGTACTGAGGTATATTAACTACTGAGCTTCACAAGCTTTCAGCAAAAAAGCCATTAAATGGGTGAATTGAGCACAAGGTACTTGAAGTCAGTTTGTGTTGGCCAACAGCAACAAGGAAGGAACCTCTCCCTGCAGAAGGGGAGACTACAAGGAGCATTAGCCTCCTCTAGATGCTGTTCAGCCCTAATGGATACCCACAGAAAGCAGAAATCAGGGATGCTGCCCTCCCTCCTCCTCCCCCAGCATGACATTTAATGTCTGAGAAAAACTGCAAAGGAGGAGAGGATGGGAGGTTGGAACCGGTTCAGATGATGATTTCAGGTTTGTTCCCTTTTCAGTTTGTTCCCGTTCAAAAACTTAATTCACGCATAGGACAGGATCTACAATTCTCTAAACATCAAAGGCTGTGCCCTGGGAGACTGATAGAGCCACTGCCACCTCAGAGCAGCGTCCACACAGCCCCAGACAGGCAACCTGAGCGACTGGAAGCGATCTGAATGATTAGGATGGATCTTGTCAGCCTATTTCAGAAACTACACTGGGGATTATTCTTGTATTCAGAAGATTAAATCAACAGTTTGATGAACTGGGTGCTTTGCTGTACTGCTCTACTGGCCTGAGAGGCAAACTGCTTTTTTGGATTATAGATGTTGTAGGTTCAAAGAAAGCACTGGTGGTTTTGTGAGAGGAAGGGCTTGCAGGAAGGGCTGGGGATGAATAGAGAACTCAACAAATCAGATAAGAAAAGAAATTGAAATTGTGAAGATATTGTAAGGTTCGATTATGGAGATGGGGACAAGAAATCCTTCTGAAAGGGAAACACATTTTTTGAGACCAGAACTTCAATTCACACTAGCTGTCCTTCCTCCAGGTACCCACAGCACTGGATGGAGCAATAAGCTGATGGCTGGCAAGACTGTGACTGGAGGCAAACAAAGCAGCCCTTACACACATGGCAGTAGCTCACACACAGCCCCAAGACATTACAGGAGAAAGCAAATGGTGTCAGTGGCACCTGCCAGGACATATCAATCCATTTACCAAAGGGCACTGAATCTTTAACCCCTACTGAGAGGGCAGAGGGTTGGTTGAAGGTAACACCTGAACACAGCTTGTTTTTTCAAAGGCAGGTGAGTGACCCCTAGGTCTCATGGATACAGACAAGCCTGGCATCCCAGCTCAAGGAATGGATTTCTCATCCCCTTCGATAGAAATCCCCTGCTACCTCTGCCAGGTGATACCAGTTTGTGCAGTCCCACGGAGTCTGCTTTAAACTGATGATGAAGATCCAACATGAACGTATTGTTCTAGGAGGCTTTTTTTTTTTTTTTCACACTTCTATCACTTTTTCTCTGCAGAAATTTTTATTGAGACAAGTTACCAGCCATAAACCAGAAATGACAGTGGACTTGCATGTAAGGGTGACCTTGGCACACCAAAGTGGGAGACAGCTCCAAGAAGAAGGATCAAGGCCAATAAGAATAACAAACAAAAATAACTTTGCCTCCCATTCTTTACACATCCTAAATGCTTTACAAACATGAATTAAATGGGAAGAACAAGGGCAAAAAGAGATTAATTTAAACAAACCAAACAAGATGAATGCCACACACAAAATTACAAGATTTGTGAAGCCAAGCAGAGAAAAAGGTGCAGTCGACCTTATTAATAAAAAAGGTATGTATTCAACGCATTCCTTTCCCACTTGCACAAATACTTTACAGCTTATGAATACCTCTTGTGCTACTTACTGCTCTGAAAAAATACAAGCAGAAAAGCGTTGCATATTAATGCACCCACTGCTCACAGCAGTCCACAGCCGCCTAACAGGAGATAACATGGGAGCCAGAGCTTAAGAAAATCCAAACAAAGAAGAGGCATCATCTACAGCAAGGAGTTTCACTTTATCTTCCAAGATTACCTTCAGCCTTTCTCTGCTGTTTTACACTACTCCAAAGAGCTGCCCGTGTTTTTGTTGTAGTGTAGCACTGCCCTTAGCTCTTGTCAGGGTAAACTCAGCAAGAGGCCAAACAGCAAAAGGAGTCAAACAAATATTTACTTGGGAGAAGGTATACAACTAATATGCTAAGTGAAATCTCCTGGCATCTGAAGGGTCCCAGGAGAGACTGCATTTCTTTCTTACGATACTTTTTAAAGAATGTTTCTACCACTTGGAGAAAGCAGGACAAAGCATACAGAGAATCCCTAATAAAAATCCCAGTTTTGAGCAGTATATGTAGTAACTATTTACAACAAGCTCCCTCCATCTCCCTCCCTGCTTCTCAGTAACAAATAAATGCATGAAAAAATATCACCTTGAGCTTCTCAAATTGAGTGTTTCTAAGGTTCTCCCTATAGATTGTTAGGTCTAACTCTTATTCTTCCTACCCAGAGAAATACTACAGTACAAAACCTCGTTCAAAACAGTTGAGAGAAGACACACATTTTATGAAACAATTCAAATTACATGGATGAGATGTAAAATTACTCTAACAAGTCAGAGTTAGAAGTTTAACCACTTATAACAAATTAGTCAGGTCTCATTACTGGATTACTTATTGGAGATTAGACAGTCACACTGGAAACACAGGTGTGGAATGGAATGTCTGTATCACCAGCTCCAACCCTGCAATCACACATAGTCATATAAGAAACAGTCAGCTCAAAGGAGCTTTTCCCTCTAATTTTTCTGATTACCAAAATATTTCAGGCACTCCAAAACAAAAACATGCAAGTGACCCAAGAGACAGAAACACACAACTACAACAAACTGTCAGGGCTAGAGTGAGGACGACAAACAGTTTTACCAGTGTAATGATCCTCTGCAAGGAATTTGTTCAATAAAACTTGATTTTAAAAAAATCTCTAAGAAGTGTGCACCACACTGCATGCAGAACAAAGCCTACCATCCCTTCCCACACACATAACCCCTGACAAACTGATAATGAAGGGTGCAGCGGGAAGAATAATCCCAGCATTGGTATAATCCCAGTGCACCCACTGTACATATTCAAGTCTGCACTCAGAACAGCAGAATGCTGCCAGTGGCAGCAGTGTGTGGCATTCGCTCAACACAAGTCAGAAGTGCAAATCAAGTGTCAGGCACTACAAAGAAACAGAGAACCAAACAGCGATTCTGACACAGCTGCCACACATGTTCACGGTCCCCCTGCATCCCGAGCACACAATCCTGGCTCACAGCTCTCAGAGGATTAAACACATGAGGAGAAGTTCCAAAAATGACTAGCCAGGATGGTCAAAGCATTTGGGGCAAGTACCCCATAACCTTGCTTTGATCACTGAATAGGGCACAGTGGGTCATCTAGTACCATCTCCCTGTTCAAGCAGGGTCATCCCAGAGCACATGGCACAGGATTGTGTCCAGATGCTCCTTGACTGCCTCCAATGAAGGAGACTCCACAACCTCTTTTCCCATCAGTTCAGTTCTTACAGTTATCCCTGGAGATTCAGTCACAGTCAGGACCAGCATACTGAACTATATGGACCTTAGTGTGACACAGCACTGCTGCACTCACTGTCACATTTCTTCCAGTGCTTTAGTAGAAGATGCAGGGAAAACCCCAAAAGCTGAAACACTGAAATTATTTTTTCATACATGCCCTTTCCCGTGAAAATTTTAATAAGACTGTCTGGAGAAACTGAGTTTCTCAAGATCCGTTTGAAATAAGGTACACTCATAGTCCATCTCATGCAAAACTAAAGGCAAAGCCTTTTTAGCATTTTTATAGCTTTACTGTTTCACAACACTTTGCCCTTCCATTATAAGCTATTCCATCATATAGATGGAATAACTGAGATAGATAGATGGACTAAATAATTGTTTCAAACTCCCAAAAGAGAAACGGCTATTAGAAAATGAGCAGGTTTTTCCTTCCAATTCTGTGCTCTGTCCAGTAGATTACAGTACTCTTTCAGAGATTACAAAATAAAAGGATAATGTATTCACACAATCTGCTGCATTCAGGGGAACTACTGAGTTCAATTCTGGTCAATACCTCTCAAAGACAGAGCTGCTAGGGGGAAAGTGCCAAAAGACAAACAAGTAGAATGAGAAACCTGGAAAAAGCCATTCACACAAGCAGAGGCTGAAAAGGTAAGGACTGCTCAGCTTCATGGGAAGGTAAAAGAGGGAACAGAAGTCTGCAGATAATAAATAATGAAGAAAATTTCCTTTATCTCTTTCACATAAAGGATATTAAATGCAAAAAAATATTTGAAACTGATAACAGAGAACTTACAGAGTATATAAGTTAACCGATGTTGGAGGCACAGAGCTAAACAGGGCTACAGGAAAAATGCCTGAGATGCATAGAAGAACAATGGCACTAATCCAACTTTCAGTGAATAAAAATACTGAATGGAAATAAACTCTTGTGCAGCAGGGCATGTGTCTTGCTCCAACTGACAACATTTAGGAAGACTCTTCACAAAGCTGCTCTCCAGAAGTTTTCTTTGTGGCTTTGTTTTGGTGAGGTTTTTTCTTCTTCTTCCTTCAAAGCCTTTGCAAACTGACCACTGTCAGAAGAAACAGGACAGTCTCTCTGTTTGATTCACTGAGCAGCTCTCATGTTGCAAGGAGTATGTAACACAATTACTTTTACCATCCTACTGTGAAGGTACTGGGTTTTTAACATCAACAGTTCAAAACATCCTTCAAAAATATGTCTCTAAGTCTCATACTGCTGAATTCTGTTATCATGCAGAAGTGGAGACAAAACCAACCTGGACACAGCAGGGGAGGAGAGAGGGGAATTCCTGATAGCCTGATCCTTAAAAGGAGAAATTTCAGCTTGCTAACTCCACACTGAGCCATCATATTCATTCACTCACTGCCAAACACCTCTGAACTACCAATGACCACACTTCAAGTGACCATCCCCTCTTAAAACAGCAGAGAAAGCAAAATTCTATTTCAGAGCTCTCCCCCACCATCCCCTTACTGAGAGCTTTTTTCTAATATAGACACACATATACACAGATATATAAAAATATATCTAAGCCTGAGTTGGAAAGCTTTAGCACAGTGGAAAGAAAAATAAATATATAAATAAATAAATAAATAAATGTCACGGTCTGCGTGTATTCCACAAATAAA
Organism: Corvus moneduloides; assembly: GCF_009650955.1. Taxonomy (NCBI): domain Eukaryota; kingdom Metazoa; phylum Chordata; class Aves; order Passeriformes; family Corvidae; genus Corvus; species Corvus moneduloides. The sequence goes on from NC_045486.1 coordinate 12,010,719, forward strand.
AGCAGAATTATATAAAAGCAACAGCTAATAAAAAAGATTTTTCTGTGCTGCATTTTCCATCTTTCCAACCATTATAGGAACAAAATTATCCACAGAGAAGATCAAAAACCTTTTTCAAAACTAATACAATTAAGCTTTATTACACTGTTTCAAGTACATTTCTCTCCTTGCCCTTCTAGCCCCCACCACCTCCCACTCCAATCCAGACTACCGGTTGGAGGCATTCCTCTATTTTATTACCAGCAAAATGCTAGTGTTTAAGGGTCAGAAACTATCCAGTGTTTCAAGAGAGGAAAGAAAACCTGTTCTTTTTATCTACTTGCTTTTGTACATATAACAACTAGAAGATAGTTTCTCTGTAGCTCTGCAGATTGAATAGGACTATGGGCAGCCCACCTTACTCCCCCGAGAAGATCTTGTGCTAAAATATCCATCACATTGTTTACAAAGGTGTCCCTGTAGCAAGGAACATGGACTTGAAAACACAAACTACAACAAAAGATTTCAAAAAGAGGACAATGAAGGCTGGACACAAACTTCTCCCCACTCCACTGTCCATAAAGGACAGACACACAGGTTTTCCCTGTAATTTCCGCTTCATGAAACCAGATCCAGAGAGAAGAATATAATAGAAGCACTCAGCATGGGACCAAGAAATTGCAAAAATTCCCTTTGCACATGAACATATGGACAACTGTGATAATTAGAACGATAGCTGCTAGATTGTTTGCAATTTCACTGAACAATCCCCATTATCTAGAAATAGAATTTAAAATACGAATGCAACACTGAGTGGTAGTTTTAATAGTTTCTTTTTAATGAATTGTACAGATTTAAGTGTTGCAAAATTGTATCATGTGAATTTGCTCACAGGCACGTTTTACCGTTGATGGCTTAAAAAAATGCAGCGTGGACAATCCTACAGTAGCAGGGAATGAAAAAAGGAATAGATATGCCAACAGCTTCCTACAGTTTCTATAATCTACAATTTTCCCATGTTCCATACTCACCATCCTGCTACACGTTGGTAGTAAAACTGATTGATTTCTCAGTCTCTTTACAACCCATCCTTTTCATTGTTTGCATTTCTTTTTAGTCACCTAACACAACTACAAGTCGAATGTATGCAACTCCCTGTCAGGAGGTCTAATTGCTTCAAATTGGAGAAGATTATTCTCCACATTTATTAAAAAATAAAGACTACTTATAACATTATTTCATTTTGCCAGGAAGTGAAGAACACATTAGTTCATAAGGAACAGCATGGCTGCTCCTATTTTTATGGCATCAATTTTTAAAAACTCATCATGGTAAACAATTAAACAGAGAAGCAAATCCCACGTTCAGGGGAGAGATTCAAATCCCTAAATGGATTTTCAAAGGTCATTTCAGGCTTAAAAGATGCTTGACAGTGTCTCTTTAAATCATGTTCATTTCAAAGGCTTATCCAGCAAGAAGCAGGCAGTGTACTGCAGCACCACTCTTTGAACTGTTTGGCTCCCCAGAGAAAAATTAATAATACAACTTTAATTCATGTTTATAGCAAGATTTATGTTGTGGTGGTAGATTTTTTTTATTTAGGAAAGGATTTCTAACAAAAGGAATAAAAAACAGGGCACTTGTTTTTCTTTCAATTTAGCTTTCACCTAAATCCCATGGTGAAAAAGATAATGGAGTTTGAACTACCAGAAATCTTTTTTTAAAAATCATCCAGTTAAAAAACCCTTTATCTTTCAAATGCAAGTTGCTCAAAAAATTTGTACAGCTTTTCTATCACATAAGGGGTGGGGGGCAAATCAGATATTGGGAGCTGCCAGTTCTAGGTTGCAGCACAACACCTCTTGGTTCTCTATCATTTGGATCCACACAGATCCGTGTCCTACCCCTGTGGGGCCAGAAATAAAGACAAAAATCTCGGCCTTACCTTCTTCTCAATGCGGGCCAACTGCTCTTTATAGAAGGCCTCCTGTCGCCTCAACTCTGCCTCCCTGCCTTGCAGCTCCACAGCCTGGGAAGGACAACAAAACAGCATCACTAGAAGAAGAAATTAAAAATAAATGTAGTGCAAGGAAAGCACATGGGATGCAGACTGGAAGGAACTAAAAAAAAACCACTGCTCAGGACTCGTGCATGGGATCCCCCTCAGTGGAACTACAAACCTTAAGAACTGCAGCTCATTTTGGGTTATCCCCTGACATTTGAAATGCTCTTATTAACATAATACTTGAACTCAAAACCTTGATTTTACTACTTCTTACTAAATGAAAACATATAATCATAGAAAGGTGACACTTTCCCATTCCCTTTTTCAGAACTCCATCTTATCCATGTCTTTGTTTTTCCATGAATCATGACAGTAATTACTCAAATGTTCTTCACCTTACCTTAAAAAAACCAAACCAAATCCCCTCAAATCCTCCTCTTTATAATCTCCTGCCCCTTGGAGTGTCCAAAAGCTTCTAAGGATTAAATACTTCCCCTACAACAGACATACATAGGACTATCCAAGATAATTAAGTACTCTCTCCACATGCTCTCTGTGCATTCCCCATCAGCACCCTCAAAGCTCCTCTGGCTGGTGCTGCAGACTCAGAGGGAAGATGGGTGTCAGAGAATTTCTCTTCTATCTTCCAAAGTATAAGCATGACACTTTCAAAACAGTAAATCTGGTATTCATCAGCTAAACAGTGCTCAATTAAAAAGTCTGTGTGGGTACAGCAACAGCTGTAGCCTTCTAGCTCCTTACAGCCAGCACCACTTCATTATATTCCCATCCCTAAACTGAACTAGCATTAAGAAAACATGACATTGATGGAACTGAATCAAACTTTTGAAGTTTAAAAATATCAAGCAACAACAGCAAGAAAAGATGGCACTTGTTCTTCATCCCCCATCCTACCTCAAAATCTCTGGGGCCACATAAGTTATCAGCAGGCAGACGACCTTTCAAAACCCAGAATGATTAGCCTGCTTAACATGGACACAAATCCTGCCAGTCCATAGCATCCCAGCAGCATTGCTCTTAACTTCTAATGATGGTACAACCACAGAAAATGCTGGTCCAACATGATTAAGCAGCTGGGACAGAAATATTCCCGTGGGCTCAGACCTGTCATTTTACGGCCAAAAGCCATTGCTAACAAGAAAAATTACATCTGAAAGCAAGTTGCTGTGCATGTCCTTCTTTCTGCTCCCCTGCTGATGGAAATACAGTGGTATAATAGGGCTTAGAAGAGATTTTAATCTAGGCAGTGAGGGTGGTTGCTAAGCAAGCAAGAAAAGGAGTATATGAAATAGGAAGGTTGTAGGGGTGTGGTGGTGGTGTGGGTTTCTTTGTTTGTTTTTAAAGAAATATTTTGGTTTCCATGTTTGCTATCCCAGAAAACAGGACCAGGATAAGGCACAAGCAGTAGAGACTCATATCTAAATCCTCTCTCTCTCAAAGGCACTTGATTAAAAGCAAAATCTCTGGCTTTGCTTTAACCTATAGCTGTTATACTACTTCCCACCTGCAAACCAGCTGGAATATGACGGGGAGAGGGATGAGAATGAGCTGCCCCATACATGCAGCCTGACAAAAGAGATATCACAGCTACAATAGGGACACTGATGGGTACTCTGTAAGTGCCAAAACTATAACCATTTTCTTGTAAGAGAACAATAGCTGTCCCTCCGAACCAATCTTCTACACAGAAAAGGACTAAGCCATTTCAAATATAATGAAACAGATGTAAGAAAGTGGGGTGGTCTGGTGGATGACCAAAGGACTCCGATTCCCCTGCAGTTTTCTGCATAACATCCATAAAATTGGACTACTCCACAAGTGACTTGTACTTCCTTAAGGAGAAAATAAATATGGAAGAGAAAGAAGAGTAAGACAGGACTGACCCCTCTGCATGATTCAGATGGACGGTGCATCATATGATGGAAGAAGAAAAGAAAAAAAAGAGATTAAAATAATGGATTCTTATAAACTTATGAAAGCTTCTGTTTAATCAAAATAATTATGTATCAGTGCCAGTCTCCTGGGATAGGGAATATTCTGGAAGCACAAAATCAATGCATGTAACAATACCGGTGTGCAAGAGGCTTTATTCTATTTCTGGCAAGACATGGATCACAAGCCCACATACTCACTCAACTTTTCAACCTGTGAGTTTGCCTGACCTCATTCACCAAGAAATCCAGCACACTTATCCTTACAACCCCCCTGGAGGGAACACAATCCAAATACCTAATCTCTCAAGCAGGGTGCTGAGATGCAAACACAGTAGGGGAGTGTGCTGCTCTGCACAAGGACGACCCATGGACTGCCAAGCTGACCTCACTGGAGCTGGAATGCCCCCAGTGAATAATTCCTCCACACCAATGCACCCTGCAGCAGACACACATTCTGTTAGTCACTTCCCCAGGGTCTTGCAAAACCAAGGTCAAAGAACCAAAACCGAATCTCCCAACTGCAGACTACAACCTCAGAGTACTCCCCATTCTTCCCCCTAAGTAATTTCTCCCATATTATCCCCCATTGTCCCACTTATCACCCATAATGTATGATGAACTAGGGATAACAGACAAACCTTGTACTTGCAACACAAACATATTTTCAATGCCTTGCTTGTTTTCAAGAGCTGCTGCTGTTTCAGTGCATTGAAGTATGCAGAGAAACACTCTATTTGTGACAGATCTGCTTCAAAGTTGCTTTCTGTTTCCCTCTATCCCCAGCTGTTATTACTAAAAACTTTAGTACACGTTATGATGATGTTTGAAGTATGAACGGTATAGTAGAGCATGTGTCATTTGAAACATTCACTGTTCCAAACTGGGTTAGGCAACCAGGGACATTTTGAATGAATATAGGATATTTATTAAGAGTTCCTCTAGTCCTGCTGGTTATTCCCTACCTGAAGTCAGAAGCCTGTGATGTCCCAGACAGAACTGGCTGCTATGGAGATGATTAAAATTTCACAGGGGATTGAGATTCCAAGTACCAAACAAAGCTTCAACACACTTTTCAGAAAAAGGCCTTTAGAACTAAAGAAAGAAGGAGAAGGAAAAACATGCATGATAACACTGATTTGAAAATCAGATATCAGAAAGCTGCATTTCACTTCCACGCTGCAGAACAACAGTGGAGCTTGAACATACTGTGCAAGAGGTGACCAAAGCCCAGAGATGACATCTAAGATGTGTAGAACACAGATAGTGTGATGTCCAAGAAGCATGAACACAGAAACAAAACAGAGACAGGGGAAAAAAGCTATAGAACACAGGAATGCACCCAAAACTTAGAAAGGGGGATGTATTTATAGAAGAACATGTATGCAATTGGCCATTGCCCTCTGTACAAAAGCTAGGTATAAGATATATTCAAGAAATGCTCAAGAATCCCCTGTGATGGTGTCAGAATTCACAAGCATTGCATTCTTACAAAAGGACAGTGAAGGCGTACTACCAACATGCTGCTACAGCTTCCATGGGCATGGATCCACGGACCAGTTGGGTGCTCTTTCAAATTCTTCTTCTGTTTTATCTTTACACTTTTTCTGCAGCCCAAGGTTTTGCAGGTTATCTCAGTGCTGCTCTGAACAGTGACAAAGAGCCAGGGCAGAGTTATGTGTGATTCTCTGCCTCCTTCTCCCCCTTTATCAAGTAACCCATTTAGAAACAAACTGTGCAAGCACATTTCTAAAGCTATACATTATATACTGGCTCAACTAAAGGATTCAAGCACTGGCCTGCTAGCTGACAGACAGGCCAAAAGAAATATTTTACAAGCTCCTAATTGAGGTAATGAAATATTATTGGTTCATTCTCTATGAACAAAGCCAGACAATCTCAGCCTTGTCCTGAACTGACACCAACATGCCACACATCAGACTGTGCAACTGATCTAGAGCTCAGTTTCACTCTAACTATAACCATTCCCAAATTAGCTTTGGCTTTGCCCCCCACAAAATATCACCAGATTTTTATTATTTTTAATCACAGTCCCACCCCATCACCTAGTTAAACACGAAAACTAGGGAGGAAATCTGTTTGAAAAAAAAAAAAAGGGCTTCTTGGCAGGGTCAGATGATAGTAAGGAATGTAGCACTCAGGAATAAAGTGCAGTGTTAGCACAGCCCACAGCTGACAGCTACCATCAGGCTGTCTCTCTCCTCAATACTGTTTGGGTTCTGCAATTTGAGAAGAGGATATGGAGAAGACTCTACTGGAGGACAAAAATCCCAAAAACTTTCTCTCTGCAAAGGGCAACTCAAGCTAGAAGGAAAGGTCCAAACCTCAGCCTATAAAGAACTTCCCAAAAGGCAAGTCACAGCATTTGGCAAGACTACTGCAAAAATATTTATCTTCTTGGCAAAGCACTTCCACCACTCACAGACAAACTAGCAAGATGATGCCTAGATAATCAGTCAGAAGCAATCCAGGGAAATACGCTACAAGGATAAAGGAAAGGTTCTGCAGTCTATCAAATGCCTAGTTTCTACATCATCCTGTCTCTGCTGAGAGGAGTTATCAGCTTCCCTAAAAGGTAAGCAGTTACATCTCTGCAGCAGCACAGCAGAGATGTTATGGCTGGGCACCTCAGCTTGCCACACTTCACAACTGCAAATTCTAATACCTCATGCTTTCCCAAGTCTCTTCCAGTCCTGGTAGCAGTCCAGGTGGCAGGGGAGAAAAACAAATGCTATTAAGGACTCCAAGATGAGAAGATGGAATTGATAGCAATTCACTAAAGATCAGAGCTAACTCCAAAATTAGCTGGCTGGCATGTTCCTGGCCAAGTCTAAAGGGAATGGCAGAGCTGAAAGGGCAGCACTGAAATAGTAAGAGGCAATTTGTGTACTTCATGCCCAAGACTGAATAGCAGAACTTTACAGGGAGGCTTGTACCAGGCAAGTAGCCATGGGAGAGCCTTGACTCAGCCTCCACTAGCATCAGCAGAAATATCACCATTACCGAGGAGCTGCCTGCAATCGCTATTCCAGACACACAAGGCCTACAAAATCACTGGCTTTTTGTCCTACCTCTCATTCTGTTGAAGGCAGGTGACCAGGTTCTATTTTAGAAACCAGATGCAACTCATAGCCTTAAAAAGCAATACTGGTATAACCTTCATTTCCTCCTGTTTCTGCTACTCTCTTAGCCAACAATACACATCACCAGATCAAGTTTGGTTTCAGCAGCTGTAAGCTACACAAAAGGAACCAGTGAAAATCTTTATGGAGGAAATAATATGCAATTTTCTAGCTGAACACCTTTTAAAATGTAATGACAGAAAATAAAATCCTGCATCTGTGCTCAGCAATAACAATCCGTACGCGCGCAGTAACAACATGACACTTGGAATAAGCAAGATCCAGACAAAAAAGAGAGCTTACCCAGGCGTCCAAATCCACAGGCTTGGAAAAAAAGAGAGCGCAAGATAGAAAGGAAGGGAAAGAGCAGAAAAAGAGAACTCGGTGATTTATGGAGGCCGCCTGCTGCTGTGCAATATAGCTTTTAGGATGACAAGTTTAGAAAAGTTCCTTTAAAATGACAAGCATCTTAAGCAAGGCAGTGCTGTCCCCTGTTGGGAACTGTGCTGTTAAAGCAAAACAAAAGCACATGCACCCCCTAAACCAAAACCAAAGCAAAGCCCCCACAGCCTCCTGCGGGACCCCCATCTAGGGCGGGAGCTAAGCAAAGGCAGCTGGGAAACAGCCAGTTCCAGGGAGCCATGCGAGGTGCTGCACAATGTTAGAGATGCTGATACACAACATGCACCAGTGAACGTGGCAATGCTGGGCAGACTCAAAAGGAGGTGGTCAACAACTGTGCTGCTTCCAATTACATGCCAAGAACATGAAATCTCTTAAAGGGTGTTTTTGAATGCACAAGCTGACCTACGTTGCAAGTCATCTTCCAAGGACAATTTCAAAGAGTGATTCCTAACAGAAAGCCGGTTGACTGATTAGATTCCCAACCAGATTCCCCTTCACAGGCAACTGAAAATCTCTTCAGGGCACAGTCCAAACCTCTGTCAAAGCCAAGCTGCCTCCACCCGCACCTTCTTTTGTCCACAAGCCTATTTAAGTGTGCAGAGAACCAGATAAAACAGGTTGCAGTATTGCCTCTTCTTCACTTGTTACTACTTTTTACTTACACAGTAACCCAGCAGCAGCAAAGCGAGTACAAGATGATAAACATTTCATGCCCATAACCACCTCCTTTTGAAGCCAAGGCATTTATGAGGCAGGCACAGCTCTCATTTGCTGTCAAGGGCTGCAAGTGTTCCCTGCCTCTCAGGGCTACCTTCAATCAGCAGCACATTGGCTAAGCAGGAACTTCAGAATGGCTGGCCTTTTTTATTATGATTATTTATTTGAGGGGAGTTGACAGGGCACAAGGAACTTTCCTCCTGGTCATAGTTCACTGCTAGAGGGAGCAGACGGTGGAAGGTAATATTTTTATGGGATCTGCCATCATTTTAATGGCAGAGAGTGACTACTTCAGGCAACTGAGGGATGATGTGTCATCAGATATGTGTGTCGTCCATCCTCATCCTTTGCAACAGCTCAGAGGGCTGGAACTGAACATCTACATTTCAGCTGAGGGAAGCCAATTCCACCCTTTCTGCAGACAGGTTTGACATAGCAGCATCGAGTCCTTGGCCAAACAAACCAATACACAACAGGTGTTTACTGGTCATCACTGACCAATCTTGACAGAAGCCTGATTTGAATAACATTTTTCTTCCTGATGATTTTTACAGTCAGGACAGATGCACTTCGTTTTGTTCTCACATTTTAGCAATTGCAAGTCTGTCCATCCTCAGCAGATGGACAGGAGGAACACAGCACTCTTCATGGTGCCTGCTATTATTCCAGCAGGTAGGTCATGCACACCACTAACTCTTTACTGGATGCACCTCTGTCATCCTTGAGTGCCTGAGCCGTGAACTGACACATTCCTGGTGGACAAACACTTGCATGACAAAATAAACACAAGGTACTTACTCAGTGGCACTGGACAGGGGCTGAGAAGAGAGAGCAAGGAGAAGGAACCAGCCCTATCACCAATATGCGCCCCAAACGATACAACGCACAGCAGCAGAATTAGGGTTTTAGAGAATGTAACACTGTTACTAATCACAGAGCATCTCTTCTGCAGGCACTGCCAAAGCCTCTAATTCTGTCAACCTTCAGAAGAGGGGAAAATTATTACTCCAAGAATAGGAATAGATACACTTAACTGAATGGAAACAAGAAAATTAAAATGGGTAAACACAGTAGGACATATTGCTGCATTGGAAAAAAAACCCTGACTAAATAAAATACACTAATAAAATAATACAAAAAGGAAAACTGAAGAGGGCTACTGGTTTAAGTTTTGCTAACTTCCAAGCATGTGCCAAGATCTCTTTGCAGACCTGCATTTACCAGTTTTGATAACAAGAGACACAGCCTGTCCATTTATATTTTCAAAGTCTAAGCAATCTGTTTAAGAAATGAGCAGTATCTGGTTTCCTTGCTCCCTAAGTGAGCTTCATTTCCAACTCCCAGATGGCAGCTCATGAGTTTTATAATTCCAGCCCTGGGATACAAGTCATCTTTCAACACCCTTGGTCGATACTTCTGGACTCTTCTGCTGAAAATGGTTTTTTTCTCTTCCAGGTAACCCACTGGACAGCAACCACAGGAACAAGAATAAATACTGTACTTAATCGTTTGAGGTCAAAACCCAATCAAGATATTCCTTCTAACTGTATCAGAAGCAAAAGGTCATAGAAACAGGATCTCAGGCCAAACCAGCAACCTCTGTCCTAGGGATTCATACAGGCACTTGGAGAAGACACTGGCTGGATATGGGAACTATGTGAGTAATACATCTGTGCTTCTGAAAATTTCACATCTGAGCATTCATTATACAGGCAGGGGATGCCTTCCCACATACGTATCAACAGTCCAACTTCCAATGGAATCAAGAAGACAGCACCAAATTAGTATTTCACTCATAAGGGCAATTCCCTGCAACTTCTCCCAGATCCATACACTGCATCACCCTTACACATCATGCACACCACTCAAGTCTGTCACAGCGTGGGGAAATGTAAAAACGGCAGTGAACAATCAAAATGCAGTTCTGTGATTGGTGGGGAAGGAGGAAGGGATCAGCACAGGGCAGCGACCTTTGGAAGGACAATGCCTTTGTAACCTGACTGGAACCAGCTTCCCCCTAAAGTCCATTTCCTTGCCATAGTCAATAACTTTGTCACAGAACAGATTTCACTGCAGTTTGACCAATGACTCAGGAATCCAGACTACCAGCTTGGTAGAGATCTCCTACTTAAGAACTCCACACAAAGTATTTTTAGGGGCACTGCCAGCTTCGGGAGTGGAAGATAGAGTGGGAGATGCGAGAAATGAGAGGCAGCAGGTGCCCAAAACCCAAGACAGCTGTTGGCAACAACTTTTGCACTCATATCAGTATCTGAAGAGCTCTGCAGCATATATTCCAACATCTTGATGACCAGACTTCATCACTGAATGAGCAAACAGTCATTTCTTCTTAAAGCAATAATCCAGCTCTAAATTTATCATGGTCCACAATGATAGGAATTCAAGTATTTAAAGAATATATCTAGACATTCAGTATCCACTCCAGACTCTTCAACTCTTCCAGTTTAGTGAAAAATTGAAGGAGTATCAATATTAAATGTAATGAGAGTCTGAGATGTAACCAACTGACAATGGAGAGGGAGAAGGAAGAGACTGAACAGCAATCAATTCTGAGGAAAGGCTGTGATGAAATTGCTTAACTTTGATGTATACAGACCATACACAATTCTGCAAACATTACGATGGGAAGCAGCCAAAAAAACCTTTGCCCTTCTATGATTCAGGGACAACTGCATCCTAATACTTATGGCACTGCTACAAATAGGTTTGCAATGCTGACCGTTGATGGTTTTCATTTAAAACAAAATTAAGAGAAACCTACTTTATAACATCCAAAGTAAACCATCTGCTTTCATTGCTTGCTTTAGTACTCCAGCCCATTTCCACATTCTCCTCTTCCCATCACCACTTCTATACATGCATACATACAGTTTTCATTTTGTAGGCTGCCAACAGACAAGGCATTCAATGGTTTTAGAAATCTTGCAGAGTGTAGGTTCTCTAGAGATGTATGCTCAAGATGCTTATTTCTCATAGCAGGTGAGTCAACAACTCATCCTAAATTTTTACCTTCTTGCTTAAATTCCTACTCTGCCTATTAGACTTAAGAATCTTCAAGTCCTTGACCAATTTAGAACAAGAAAAACAAACCAACAACCAAAACTTCAAGAAAGGGCATAATGAAATTCTGTATTATGACTTTCTATCCCAGAACATATTTCAGACCCTACTGAGTCAATGAGGTATTTCTTGTAAAGCTAGAAACAAAGGCCACTCAACTCTTCTTGGATTATTTCTAGCTCATAATCATTAATGCAGACTCCCATTACACTAGCCTAAGGGTGGCATATGGCTTTCTAGGGATAGGACAGACGGGGGGAAATAACAGTTATGCATGCCTACATCCCAGTCTCATTGCTCTGCCTGCATATGGGGACAGAGCTCTCTCTTGCCAGATTCTTAAATACCAAATATATTAGCTTCCGAGTCAAACATAGTACCTCACACACAACCACTGTTTTGAAAAAGATCAAGATGGCATTCATAACCAACCCATGTGCCTCCAAGCAGTAAAAATCATGAACCCTGTGTGTTCAGAAGGAATTCCCTTCCCACATTTGCTCTCAGACACTACATGGAATTTCTACCTGCCTCTGAAAAAAACAGATATTTATAGGCACCAGCCAATGGATACAGGTTAGCATAGCAGAAAGAACACAAATTTCCTGCCACCAGATTAGAAACCTAATTTTTTTTTAATTTAAAAGTTATTATCTCAAATATTACACAGTTTAAAAGAAATGCAGTTGACTTTGGGGCTGCTTTTTAATACAGAAACTATCTTAATTACATACTTAAGAAAATTCTTGAAAGCCTTCAGCCACGGTCATGCATCCTCTGTCTGTCTATGAAATTCTTTGGCAGGTGGAGAATCAGGTGCACTTTCAAACAACACAGTTTGTTTTTACCCCTTTGACAGCCTTGTAAATTTTCCTCTTTTGCCTGCTCTTTCATCCCAGATGTACACAAAGCACACTTTACACAGCCTCGCAGGGTCAGTATGATTCTGGGGGGCAGATTCCAAGCTACCAACTTGCCAAGATGCATGTGGGAAAGACACGCAGTAATTAACATTCAGTATAAATCATGTGGATTCCAAAGCCTTACTGAAAGGACCACACAAAATAAATGGTCTAGAGTAGTACACATACATAACCATACTTGTAGTAAGGTGTTACCTATGAAGTAAAAACACATGGAAAGAATAATCAGAGACTGCCCAGGAAATGAAAAGCATAGAAGTGAGGAACTTGATCTCAATCTCCCTCATTTTCTCCAATCAATTAAGACACACAGGCAGCATGCACTGAATTTCCCTACAACCAATTCTGAAAACCTACCTTGATCTTTACCTGCAGCATTCCCTACATCCTAGGCCACAGTCAGTGTTATGAAAAGGCTGCCAATTAAGTTGTGGTTTTGAGCTACAGACAAAATGTCCACTAGAGACTCTGATTCTTGCTTCCAAAGCCCTTGCAACCCACTGTGTGTTTTAGGAAGAGAATATACTGGCTCTCAAACGCACACACTCTCGGCTCCTCTCAGGGCTGCGATAAGAGAAAACGCTGCAAGGTTGCATCTTTTAATGAAGTCCGAGTATATCATAATGAAATCATCTGCAAAAAGAAGACTGTAGATTCAGCAACAAGGATTTCAGGCTATTGTAAAACTGTATTCTTTATTTTTACATTGCAATCTCTAGGGCATGATTGTATCAAGAGCAACTCACAAATCTATGCCACTGCCAGCAAAATTTTGATTTCCATTTGATAGGACAATTTGCAAAGAGCAGTTTTCCCACTGTGCAAGTGCTTAATGTTTCTAAAAACTACAAGAATTCAAAGCTGATTCAACGCCCATTTACTGGGCAGTGCAAGACACTCTTGTTTAAGGCAGATGGCTTGGAAAATTCAGGGTGGGGGGAGAGCATTCTCTCTTTCTATGAAGGAGCAGTACCTGGAAGTCTATCAACAAGGATCACAAACCAGGTCTTGCTGTTGTCGAGAAGAAGGTGGCAGAGACTGGGTGCAGCAGGAAGAGTTAAACAGCTTGAGAAACTTCCCTTAGGAAAAGAAAACATTTTGCTGTCAGTGAAGCTCCTGAAGCTCAAAAATTACGTTGCATGCTGAGGAACCAGAGAAGTATTTATTTCTGGACCTTTTAATCAAAAGCAAGAAGCTTGAAATTTAGCTTTAAAATAGGGTATGATCTAAATATAGCAGTCAGATGACCTGAGAGAGCCAAGACTCATGCTTCATGAGTTTGCAGATTTAAAGAGTCAATCCAACACAGTGTCATAGAACCCTAAAGACAGATTGCTACATTTATTGTAGCAGATACTATTTACAAGCATATCTCCACTCTGTTTGCTCTGTAATTATAGTTGGGGTACATACAATCATTTATTTTCTGTAGCCTCCTTTTGAATACTACACCTCCAAAGTCAGTGAAAGTAATTTTAAGAACCTGTTGATTGATTTATTGATCAAATAAGTTGACCAGTGCAATAGACTGGAAATAACCAGACAGGAAAATGATCTGATAAATATTCCTGGAGACTAGTCACTATAGGCATTGGAAGTCAGCAGAAAAGAAACCCTCGAAGGCAGGCTCAGGCTTTTTTGAGAATCTGTATTAACAGTTAGGCCTAAAGCTTCATTCCCTATGCAGGCCTGCTTGGTCAAGTGCACTCCCCAGCCAAGTGTTTGAGATAACTCTGCAGAATCCAGTGTTAGCTATCAAATTCAGCAGAAGCAATTGGCCAAAGTGCAGGTCCTATTACCAGAAACAATGTGAGAAGAAAGGGGGGGGGGGGTCTTATACATGGTGTTAATCAGGAAGCAGATACTTCTCTCTGACCAAGGACATGAAAGAAACCCAGGCAGAGGATCATCGTCCACAGACAGCTTCCAGTGCTGGCAGCTGTTTTCTGGTGATTCTGTGGTCAGACTTCACCAAAGCTTTCACTGAGCTCCAACTGCAAGAAGCAGATCATGCCCCTGGCTGGCACTGAAAACCACAAACTCATCTATCAAGTATTCACTGAAATGGCCTGGGTTTTTTTCCTGTGCATTTAATTGCGATTTAATGAGGTTTTCAAAGAAACATGTTGGCAGCTTATCATAAAACTAAGCTGAACACATCTTGTACTCCTTTTACACTGTCCACTCAGTTGTGTGAAGAACTGTCATCCAACTCAAGCAAGAGGCAAATTAAGCATTAACTCCATTGAATAGGAGTGGTTTCCTATGAGGAAGAGGAAAGGCACAGTAACAAAGCAGGAGGCAAAGAAAAAGCTTTCACTACCACTATTATTTGTACAATATTTTAGATAATCTTTTGGCACTGTGGTTTTGGGGAGTCTACATTTATCCCCAGGACAAAGGAATTAAATGTCCATGGATGTCAATAGCTTATTCCACAAGCATAAAATTCTAGCAGGAAAAATACACATTCAGGTTCAGCCAAAATAAATTAGCCAGATCAAATTCACAATCTCTCATAACCTCTCAACATTTCTGAAAATAAATGCCACACTTAGCAAAACAACCTTTAAAATAAAAACCTTAAAATGTCTATTTATCTCAGAATATTATCCTTCCTGCCTGTCATATATTATATATTACATACATATAAAATCAAAAGAAAAATCCACTCAAAGAAACCAACACTCTAATGCTCCCTTTTCCATTTAATGTTGGTTATACAGACTCACAGAGATCTTAAAACATTTTAAAGGATCAAGCTCTCCTTCTCATTAGTACCACCATCACGTTGTTCTGAACCGTGGACACATAACCTTTTGCACCTTTTCACTCTATTGAATCAATCTCCCCTGGCAACTTCTGGTGTGGCACTCTGCTCCTCCTGCCTCCGGCTCCTCTTGCCTCACTAATTCTGTGTGCAGAACTGTGAAGCACAAAATTAGACGTTTCAAATTAAGCAAGGAGAGAGAACGAGAGAACCTTATTAAATCAACATTAGCATCAGAGTGTCTTTAAAAGAGAAACTCAATTGCAAAATATTACTTGTCTCTGTAAAGCTCTTTACATTGACACAAATGAGACAGGCAGCAGCTGAAGTCACCGTCCTCCATCCCCACCTTCCTCCTCATGCCGGTCACAGAGCTCGAGCTGTAAGTGCAGGATCCTTTTCAGACCACAGCCCCCAAGGAAGAAAAGCCTACCTTGAACTCACAAACACTGGAATTGCCAAGTAAAAAGGACAAGGTCTACTAACATGATGTTGGGGAAGAAACATGCACACACTAAGTAGGGTACCAACACACAAAAGCAGACTCCCTTCTCCTCCCAACCTTTCCACAACACTGGTTGATCTCTCAAGTCACAGTACAAGTTACAGCCAAATCTTTCTCTCTTACAAGACAAAGAGCCATTGCAAGTTTTAGTTTCCATTCTCAGTCCCCAAAAATCGAAACTACTGACATGATGGTGATAATCAGCCCATTCTGTTCCAAAACACCTTAACTTTCTGAATGCACACCTCTAGTTGCTGACCTGATATGCTTAAACTCTTTTTCAAGATAAATCACTGGAGTATCATACCATTCCCCTGTGAGGAATAATTAGACATATTTTTAAAGACAGAAATCACCTCTAATCCTACACAGTCTTTAAACATGACTTTTCCTTGGCATTTCTCGAAGAAGAGTTGATATCTGCACCTTGTGTCAACAGAAGGAGTGTACACACCTCATACCATTGAGCAGCAGGCTTCGGACTTGTCTGTCAGGTGCCACCTAAAACAGAGAGTGTCTTGCAGCGTCTTGTAGGGAGGGTTTGCAATGTGTGCTGCTACAGTCCTACAGAAACAAATCCTACTGAAACAATTTAAGAACAAAAAATATGTATTTCAGAACTACTTCAATTAATTAAAATCAATGTTCAGAGTCCCCATTTAACTAGGGAATATTATCCTAAGGACAAGCAACATGAAACTAAAGCTCAATTCCTGATAACAAAACAAAGCTTTCAAAGCATTTTTGGGGAAAACAGACACTACCCAAATAGAAATAGAGGTTGAAGCTTTTGATTTCTCTACTCCTTCAATGCAATGGAAACTTCTGTATCAGCCAGACATTACTGAAAACTCTGCATTTTCCCAACAGGTTACTAAGGGCAGACTCCGTACCAGTAAATGGCAGTTTGGGAAGCCAGGGGTGCTGGCAGTTCTGACACCTCTTCAGAGCAGTCATGAAAATGATCACTTCCTCATGTGACAACCATGCTTAGATGCCATCAGCTAAGCACTGGACAAAGCAGTTCCTACACCAGGGTAAAGACAAAGTGCATCAGGGAAACAGGAAGGAAGATAAAAATAACACCCACAAGAACTAGTGTCAAAAAGCTAACTTGGTTGTGAAAGCGCTGTCTATTCAACATCCTGGTTTCATAAAACAAAATGCTTCATTTTCACCTCAAAGGGCAACAGTAGCCATACAAGATTGCTTGGAGCCTTCCAAAATGAAAGGGTCAGATGAAAACAAGCGATTTATCATCAAATTATAAAAGCTGAAGAATGGGGCAAACAGAAAAGCCAGAGTGAAGCACTGAACCTGTTGTCCTAGGCCTGCTCTCGTTACCAGCCGACCCAGGCTGGTAACAAGTCTCTACCAAAATATACTTAACTGCCTGCTAGAGGCCTTTCTTCCAGCAAAGGACCACACCAAGCAAAAACTGAAAATACTGGGTTTTGTTCTCTGCTGCATTTAATTCTCCTCTAGCCTTTCCCTGGCAGTCTGACACAGAACTGCAAGAGCCCCCCTGTTGCCTGCAAGTCACACCCCTTGCATTTGAAGGGGTTATCACATAGTGCCTTTAATTCAGTAGGACATTAACTACAGCCATCAACTGAAGTAATTAGTTCACATTCACATGCCCAACACTTCCAGATCTTTAATGCCTCCATTCTGAAAAATTTTCAGGAAACAATCAACTTATACAAACAACACAAAACGTAGAACTAAAAGAAGAACAAACAGGGGAGACAACTTTTGTGCAACTTCCACCATCTAATTCTGTTTCTTACAAATCGTAAGTCAGTTTAATAACTCAGCATATACCAACCCCACAAGCAAACAATGAAATAACTAGGTATTTAAAGTCGCTTATAATTGAAAACTTGGAAAAGCTTTAAATGAAAGACAAATCTTTTAAAAAAAAAAAAGCATAGAAAACCACCAGAGGGTTCTGAGGGGCTTTATTTTTGTTTTCTAAAAACATACCATACTATTCACCTTCAAAGATCTCAGTGAAAATCAACACGACAACACTTTTTGAGATAACTATTATTCCAAGAAAACTAAAGCACAAGCAAGATGCAACAATTTGTCCTGATTCATGCAGGAAAGACTAGACAAGATCAGGACTGATAAGAGAGACCCAAACCACAGAAGAAAACAAGATTTTCATCATCCATATATTCGAGCAGATTAGTGAAAGGAAAACAGTCATGGTGTACTGATGCTTGCCCGTTAATATCCTTCCAACAGGGCACAATCAGAGAATTATCTCAAAAGATCCTAGTATAATGGAATGAATGGTTACACACATTTGAGATGAAGGGAAAGAGCTGGAGCAGCAAAAAAGCAATCCCTGTTTCATTCTGAAGTCTCTAAGGGATTCAGGAAGCAGCAGCAAGGGTGGAAAGCCATCCACCAAACCCAGGTAACTCATATTGCTTGCAGTGATTAACTCACTCTGGGTGTCACCCTGCCACCTTCTACCTTCAGTGTGGAAAATCCAGTGTAAGCACTGAGAGGATTCTGAAGAAGGGAACAGAAAGACTGGAAAAGAAGATGCAAGACAGATACAAAGCAAAGCTAAGAGTCACAGCAGCCTTTCTTTTCAGTAATAACTACTGGCTGCAGCGCTTACCCACTTCCGAGACATCAGTAAAATGGACCCGTCTCATCAGCACTCACTTTTTCAAGCAGCAAATCCAGAATTAATATTCACGGGTTCTGTGACTGACATAATTGCAATTTAAAAAGGGCAATTAATCATCAGCCACACTGGTGGCTGACTTTCCAGGCTGGGATCTTTTCTCTCCACACCTGCCAACAAACTCACAGGAGGCAGAAGCATCACGTGTGCACAAAGCCAAGAAGTGCTGTGCCCCCTCTTACCCCAACCCCAGGCTCATGGGGTTTGTTACTATTTTTTCTCCCATGCGTGCCCCATTGGGATAATTTGCCCACCCTTTTCTGCAGCAGTCCCCCTACAATGACCAACCAATCTCCCTTGCCATGTGGATAAGGAAAGTTCTTTCCACATTGCATCTCACTCATGTCAGCCAAGAGTGAGGCAATGGAACTCCATCACCTCCATCATGAAGCTCTCCTCATCTCCCTGTTCTCCCCTGTATCTCTGCATAAACCGAATTAATTTTTTTAAGAGTGACATCTTATCCCATTCTTACTTGGAAAGTGAGTTACAAAGGTGAGAACACAGGTCCAGAGAATCAGATAACATAGGCAGATGATGGAAACATCAAACCAAGCAAGTGGATTTTATCAGATGAGTCAGAAAAGCCACTAAGTCAGGGTTTACTTCCATGCTCCCATGGAAAGATTTTCAGGCAAGTTGTAAACAAAACCAAAAACACAACAACTGTTCTGGATATGAGTTCTGTCACTTTAAATTCTTTCTTTCTGTGTGAGTACCCATGGCCTGATGTGAAAGGTATTTGAACCAATAGCATTTAGAGAAGACACATTTGGAAATTTGTCAATCATGTTCAGGTTCCCAGAAAGAAAGGTCCAAGACTAAATTACTGTAGGGTGAGTATATAACCTCTTTAGGAAGTACAGTTCTTCCTGAGAGGATGAAAGCCAAACTGACCACCATATTGTGCCAGTCTACTTATCTGAGTGGTAAGTACCACAGAACACAAGTATGAGACTGATGGTAAGATTTAGAGCTTAGCAAGCTGCGACGTCTTCAAGTGACGTACTTAACACTATGTCCTTGGGCCAAAGCAAATATACCACATACTTCTAGGCCAAAGGAATCTTGCTCAAACAGGTGCCACTGCTGCCAGCCAGGTGCAGTAGAGACTGAGGATGCATGTTGTAACACAAGCTGTATAGTCCTCCCTTCCTCATTCCTGACAGTCAGCAACCAAAAATTGCCTTCATCATAACAATACAAAGGAAAAAAATTCAATGCTTTTGTACATGAAAAAATGTAATTTCAATCCTAAGAATTCAGTCAGGATATAAGCTGGAGCACAATTACATACTGCACATCTTGGCCAGAGTGCCAAACAAAGGTGGTTGGCAGAACATCTCTGCCAGCAGATAACACCAACAAATGGCCTCATTTCCATCTATTATAAGATAATACATATGGTTTGCTTCCTCATACCATCCTCATTTCTATCAGGTCCCTCTCAAGATTTGCTCTCTTTTTGACACAGGCTCCAGGTGTTCTTCATCCACAAACCTCAGCGCATCATTGCAAGTTAAATGAGGTGTCTCCAACCCAGTTCTCCCAGCTTTGTGAAACTAGAGAAGCACAATTATGAGCCCCCTCCGGCTTTTTCTGCCTTCATTTTGCAAGGGTTTAGAAATCTTTTATAGATCACTTTATTCCCAAACAGACCTTTACCTTTCAATGACACAAGTATCAAACTGCCCACATAACCTCTACTCAGATCAGGCTGACCTTGTCCTCTCCTTTAACAAAATCACTCCTTAACACACAAGTGTGTGGTGTTAAGAAACAGCAGGTATTTCACTCAAGTATGCATCTTCTCCCAATTCAGGAGTAAATACCCTGAATCTCTGTTATATTTCCTCACAATGACTGGCTGGATCAATAATTTTTACTGGGTTCTTCTGCACTCTGAGAGGGTGTTTATCAAAAAGAGTCAGTAACAAAGCAGGGAAGGGGAGGGAAAAAAAAATACAAATAATCTTCCTTAAACACAAACAGGGCTCTCGGGCTGCTGCCCAGGATCAGTGATGTTTCATTTCTTGCACTTCTTCAAAAGAAAAACAAATACTTATGCTTACAAATTTTCCTAACACCTATAAGCTTGATGCCTCCAATCAGCACTTGCTCACATCTTTATCTTCAAGCCAGTATTATGAAGCTTTGATAAGCTTTTTCCTTCCCAACGTCTCTCACTCCACATGGATAAAAACCACTAATAGAAAACCAAAATCCTTGCCTCTTCTATTGCCTACATTTAGCAATCAGCAACTGTCTGAGTATTGTGAGAGCCAAAGCACTGCCGTGTATTACACACTTATCTCTGCAAAACCACCCTGCACAAGTGACAACTTCCAGGCGGGGGGGAGGGGGAGTTGTGCAGCTTTGTGATAATTAAAGCATAAACGAGTGTCACTGCTGTAGATAATTATGCATTAGCAGTGAAATTACTTAATGGAATGAAATAAACTAAGCCAAATGCTTTGTTTTAAAGAGAATTTAGGGTCTGCAAAAGGTGTCCAACTGACAGCCCAGGAGAATGAGAATGACAGTTCTCCATCCTTCATAGAAACCACACAACCCCAGCACAGCCTGGCAGGCTTCCACCTCCACCCAGGTAAAAGGGGAGCAGAGGAGAAGCTAAGGAAAATTTCAACCTTGCCAGTCAGTCAGGCTCTGATCTCTCTGATGAGCACCCACACAGAGACCAGGCAGTCACTAAGCAGAAAGGAACAACTGACTGGGGTAATTTCCTAAATAAAGAAACCAGCTCTGACAAAATGGGTTAGTTCAAACCACAGCCCAACCCCACAAGCACCCATCAGAAAAAAAAAATTAGTGTCAGTACAGACAAGACTCCAACCAGCAACAGAAACAACAGGATAAGTAGGTACATGGCCCTCAGTGAAACCACCTCCTCCAACCAAACCCACGAGCCTTTCTCCATCCGCTCCTCTCACCTCACCAACTGCCCACCTACACACAGCTCCCACCACTGGTCTCATCTAGATGGCTTCAACAGCATCCTCCTGCTTATTAAAACAAGGACTCTCAAGGTCAGTCAGAATTTATAATGCAGCCATTTCATCTTTTGTGCTTCCCTGGCTACATTCCTTCCTAAAAGATGCTGAACATTGGAGATTCTGCTGGGTCTGAAAGCCCTGCCAACACCAGGGCCAATTAGGAGCTTCAGGATGATGCATATTAAAGTTATTATGGGAGGCAGTTATGCAGCCAGAATAACTCTTAACTGAACCTTTAAGTGGTTTTTATAACTTGTTTCTCCTTCTTGAAAACAGATGAAAAGATACAAATCTCCTGCCTAAGAATCCGCAGGAATTCCAGACAACCACCAGCTTCTCTCTCAAGAGAAGACTGTGTGCTAAAACCAATAATTCATTTCAGCCAAGGCCAGCTAGATCATCTTCATGTTTTAAGCTCCAAATTACTCAAATCAGTCAGAAACTTCCCATATCAGTGAAGACTGACCTGAAAAACTACCTTTACAAAAGCACTGCAGATACATTTCAAACTTTTGCTGAGAGAAACTCCTTTTTTTTTCCACTATGGGCCTTCTCAGTCTACACAGACTGACTGCAGATAGTCAAAGCCAAAGAGACACAGATGTAATAGGAATTTTTTACAAAGCAGGCTTTGGAAGGCAGTATCTCATTAGAAGGCCAGCATGTAGGTCAAACCAGGGAATCCTAAAGAGGATCTGAGGAATGGAGGCAGCAATCTCCCTTTTGATAGCAAACATGAGATGTCATTAGGACAGCATCTGCCACTTTCTTCAACCACTTCCAAAACCAAACTTGCCCTCAACAGCTGTTATCTACCCCTCCAAGAAACACTACTAGAAACCAACAAGAGAGCTTAAGAACAAAGAGAAATCCGAGGTGGCTGAGGACATACCACACCATTTGTGTGAAAACCTGCACTGTCTTCACAACAAACTTGTCCTCCCCTCTGCAGCATGAACATGCAGCAATATCACAAGTTCTAGATCTATGCATTAAGCAGGAAAGTGAGCCCCAAGCAGCATGGTCAGAAAATAAAGGCAGAAGCAGTTTGTAAATTACTTCAGCACACAGTGGCCTCACAACTCCAAATGATGACAGACAAGGGGCAATGTTTTTAAATTGAAAGATTAGATGTTAGGGAGAAATTCATTACTCAGAGGGTGATGAAGCACTGCAACAGGTTGTCCAGAGAAGCTGTGGATGCCCCATTCTTGGAAGCATTCAAGGCCAGGTTGGATGGGGCCCTGAGCAACCTGATCTAGAGAATGGCATTCCTGCCCATGGCAGGATGGTTGGAATTAGATGATCCTTAGGGTCCTTTCCAGTCCAAACCATTCTGTGATTCTACAATTTCTGGAGAAAGCGATGAACTTCAAAAACTTAGCATAAATTCATCCTGAAAAATATTATGGTAACTCCTGGAGAACCTAGAGTCAGAACAAAAACAAATAAGCAAAAACTTTGAGACATTTCATTGGTATGCAAGCAATTTGAGGGCTCAGCAGCTCCCACTCCACCCCTGGAAAGGAGCCTTCATGGGTGTCCCTTCAGTGCCACCTTCAGGAATATACTCACTGCTGCTTTCCAAGTGCTCTCGACGCTGCTGGAAAAAAGTATGAACTCAGCAAAGGCATCATCGCTGGCAGGCAACCGAGATGCACATTAAAAACATTTTAGTTCCAAAATAAGGGTATTACAACGAGAATCACATCCCAAAGAACTGCGGAGCAGAGCACAAAGTCTGCAAGATCAATACACAGAGTAGCTGCTGGACTTAGCAGTGGGTTTGACCCCAAATAAGAAATATAATTCATCTCCTAGATTCTGCATGAGGCAGGTGATAGATTTTCCCAGATCCTACATTCAAAGAGATTATTAATGAGGATATTCTGTTTATGGATTGTTTATCAGACTCCCTTTGCACCACCACATTTTAAAGGCTCACTTGAATAGCCAAAAAACACCCTCCCTCAAAATAATTATAGAAATCAAGCTATCAAAACTGCTTTGCAAATGAAAGCAGAAAGTTTCATAAGAATTCAGAGTCAGTAATGAAGTGAAAAACAATGTATGGGTCAAAAAAGACATTCTAATATCATTTATTTATTTACACGTGCGCCCGCACAAGATGTACCTTAAGCTTCTGGACAGTGTATTGACTTACCAGTAGATGACATGAATTATCAAGGAGGAAACTTAGCTCCCAATCACTCTGCATCATAGCTCTTAAAATAGGCAGATGATTCTATGAGCTGCACAGTGAGGCCTAACCAAGCTCAACAGCAACATCTGCTGGGCAACGAGCAACTAGAAGAAATCAGGCTGATCATATGAAAGTTCTACCCCTTCTTGTAAACATGTGAACTTCTGCTACAGCTTTAGAATGCCCAGTAAGATACATTTCTTGTACAAAAAGTAAATATAACTTCTAAACAGATATGCAAACAACAAGCTAGAACTTTTCCTAAGCTTGCATGTGGATGTGGTCAGAAAAACCTATTAGCTACCATTACCTGCTCACCAAGATACTTCACAGTAAAACACTGAAATTATGGGGGATTAAAATTCCTCTACGCTCGAGGAAATCTCTTCTGTCTAGCTGGTTCAATCACACCTGAAGAACACCCATGGTACACCTTGAGCTACTTTCTTTCCTAAGGGAGCAACCTGCACTTGCAAGGCCTGAGGCAGGGAAATACTTACCAATCACATTAGTTCCATCCACACAGAGGAGAATGGCAGCTAAGACCATTAGAGCTCCTCTCCCTCCAGGTATCTTACTATATTGCTTATTAAGCTCAAAAAAGCCTGCTATGGCAGGATGACATTGGAGCAGAAGCACAGCTAATGGTCCCCACTTAATCTGGGCACAAACTGACACTCCACCTAGATTAATTACAAAGAAAACTGATTTTTACACCAGATGCATGAAATTTGATAGACTACTTCTAAACTAGTCTAAAAAAAAGAAAATGCAAATGGTTGGCAACCACTTTCAAGGCTGCATTTACACATTCAGCATGATTTGGAACAAGGGCAGTGACCTGAGAGGCGGCTTCTGAACAGCCATCAGATGGGAAAGGGAGTTGATGCATCCCACTTCTATTCCCAGGAAAGGAATGGTATCAAATTCTTACTTGACCAGGGAACCACCTCTTTTTGCAGATCACTGTTTAACAGGAAATCACAGGCAAGCAGGTTTTTAACAGAACCCTATGATAACCTTCAGTAACACAAAGCTTTGAAAAATTACACTGCAAAATGCTGAGTCTTGAAGAGGAAACAGCACAGCGTCTGGGGAGATAACTTTTTAAATGATAGAAAACTATAGGCTGGACTGACGTTCATTATCTTTAAAATTGTGGCTGGCTTTGCAGTTTAAAGCTCTCATGTTTTTTCGAGTTTTGTACTTGAAACAAAATTCTTTTACGCTGAAAAATTAGGAAAAAGGGTTTAAGAAACATGCAAGCTTATTTTCAGCTGATATAGTGATTGCTGTTATTGTTATTGCTTTGTGGGGAGTTTTTTTGATTTGGGTTTTTTTCAGGGTGCTGCTTTGTGTGGTTTGTTGGTTTTGAGGGTTTGGTATTTTTTAACATATTTTTATTTCCAATCTCCCTTTTTCCACATTTAGCTGTTAAACTAGGAGAGCATATCATATGAAAACACAAAAATGAGTGATTTCTCAGGTCCTCAGCTGGGAAGGGAACAGCTTTTGTAAAGCACCTTTTGTGTATTGGGAGTTTGGAAGCCAGGGGAGGGGGGGGGCAGTCAGAGTTTCAGCTTGACAGTGCCAATTACAGCTATAGCAAGATGAACCAAGGAACAAATCCATTCTGCTCAGAGGACAGAGAGAAGGGAGAAGAAGAGACGTGAACCTGTATGTTTGAAAAAATAAAGGGGCTTGAAATCATCTGCCAGACAGTGAACCACTTTTTCCACAGCAAAAGAATTAGGCTGAAGATGCAGTGAATGTACATGGCAAGCTCAGTCCTAACTGGAAGAGCACCAGTTATTTAACAAATGTATCCTTAGTCTAATGTTCTATTCAAGTAAGTATTAAACTTTTCTTAAGCTTTTTTCTTTTGGACAGTAATTATACATAACCCTGCTCAGTCTGTTTGATCAATTTTTACTCGATTCCTACTGTATCATCCTTCAAGTTTGCCCATTATCACAAAGTCTTCAAGGCTAAAAAGTCTCTAAACCCCCAATGTAATGCACAGGCAGGAAAAAGAAATCCAGCTAACTCTAATTCCTTCCCTCCCTCACAAGTTGCAGGTGTTCTATTTTCATTGTCTAAAAATCAAAGTCATCAGCTCATTTCCTTTCCCTTAGTACAGTCCCTTTTAAGAAGCTACTTTCCATCATGTTTTACTCAGCACTCATAAATAATATAGATAATTGCAGATGGTCATAGCAAACAAGCAGAGAAAGTATACAGATACAATACAAAGGAAACAATAAAAATTCTGATGTGCTCCAAAAGCAAAAAGAATTCCTGGCAAATAGAAGCAGCTGCATCCAGGTCATTTTTTTAGTTGATGTACGGCAACCAGAGAGCCAAAAATAATACAGGGACAGACTTTAGACAAAGCTACACAAGGGTGCAGGCAGCTCAGCTCCCTCTGCAGCAACACATTTCCTACCTCATGCTCATGTGCAAAACACAGCTATTTCTTCCCCAAAAATTTGCATTAGGAAGGAGGAATACTGGTCATAGAAAGGTTTAGAACTGCTGAAACTCCAAAACAGATAAGCAGAGTTCAATTAGGAGGATATTATGCTGACAATAATAAGGAACTCTGGGAGAGTCCACCCAGCCGCCCAAGAGTTAACATCACGCGTTTCTCATCAAAACCTCTTCCAAGAGGTTAAGCACACAATAGACTATCTAAAGCACAGCTAGAAAGGCTGCTTGAAATTCCACACATGTGCCTCAGCAATGTATTTCTATTAATGTCCAGTGTGTGTCAGCGTGAAGATAAGGTACCAACATCATGTCCAACCAGCCAGCTAGAGAATGGGACGCCGTGTAAAACATTGTCTGATGCTTAGAATCCCAGAGAACAGCAGCGTTTGCAATCTCAGCCGCTGCACACGTGCCTGATAACACCAACAACAAGGAGAGGCAGCACGAGAAAACCGTCCTGCAGCTTTGGGAAAGTAAAAGATGGAGAGAGAAAGAAGGAAGCAAGCAGGAACTAAAACAAACATCAGCAAATTGGGGCAGGTTTGAGGATGCCCAACTGTAACAGAGGGAATAAACAAACCAGAAAAAACCTCAGTGAAATTTAATCTTTGTTTCAGCTCACTTTAACTTTTCTTTAAAGTGAGAAATAAAAAGTTATATCAGTGTTTATTTTGCTTACTCAGACCATACTATTTAGACTCAGTTTGATCTATTAGTATGATCCAACAAAGCCTTTTGTACTGGGACTTGTGGAAGATCATGAGGAAACATGATCTTGACCAGGACACACCTGCTCTGTTGGGCCTGGCTCTCGCAGCTTGAGAAGCCCACGTGTTACCATGAGCAGCTGGCGTATGGGAACCCACTGCAATACCCACCAGTTGTGCTGTGCACTGACAGGTGCTACCACACAGACACACTCCAGCCCATCAGGAATCCTCCTATTAGCTGAACATCTTGCTAATTTAATCTGTAATTTACCTGTGCTTTAGAAAGGTAAACTGTACGTGGATGAAGGGGTGGAATGTAGAGATTCCAACTGGGACACCATAGTGCATGGAGGAGGTGGTGATCCATGGAACAGCTAGATACAGAATGGCCTTTGGGCCTGTCTTGTGCTGCTTATGGCCCCCTCAATAAGCTATAAATTAGAGCAGAATTCTACTACTCCACAGCAGTCTGACAGCAGAATATGAACACTCAGTACTAGCTTTGCTGGACCAGTCACAGAAAAATAGCAATATACTATTCTCCTATTTCCTTATGAATTGAATATTTTGTAGTTATACATAGTGGAAAATGAAGGCTAATCTTATCTTTTACTTCTTAAATGATGAAATGGCTTTACAGTAACCCTAAGTCAGAACAAATGAATCGTGAAGAAGTTTCTGTGGAGCATATAAACTTGGTAGACAAAAAAAAAAAAGGTGTGAAATACGGGCATGGAAAATTGAAGGCAAGACAGGGGAAGTAGGCAGCACCGCAGACAGCTTCAATTTGTTGCAGCTGTTGGATTTTAAAAAAGGCCAACCTTGTGATAAGGTCTCTTAGCTCAAGAGACTACAAAAATGAGAAGCTCAAGCGACCATCGGCTGCTGAAATCTGCAAAAACTCTCCAAACACAAATTAACCTTCAGTCAGGAGATAAAAGACTAGCTGCAGAAATTGGAAGTTGTTAAAAAAATGCTATAAATGTCTGACAAATCACAGCAGCAGCAGCAGGAAAATAAGTAGTACATAGGCAGAATCTTACCCTTAACCAGATAACACCTTCTCCTTCCCTCAAGGGAAGAGGAGGTTCTCTTTTGCGTTGGCTGTGTTTCCACTTTCTGCCTTTATTGTAGTGCACATTCTCTAAAATTGCTTTAGTTAAATTTAGACCTCACTGATGCTCCAGAGACCAAAAGTTATTAGCTTGTGGGAGGTAGAAGACATGTAGATCCTCACCATGCCAAGCTTAAATTTAATGCAAACCTTTCCAAAGTCCATCATTTAACACTTCAATATTATTTTCTATAGGGATTCCTTAAATGTTTAATGTTTTAATGGTTTCACTAAGTAATTCTTTCACTGAAGAAATATACCCAGTTTTATAGTAGAAGGTAGCAGACAAAGAGGAGCCCATTTGTAGGGAAAAGGAGGGATGTTCTGAGACTATAGAATAACAGACCACTAACTCTAAAGTCTCCACACACTAATATATTTTCTTCAGCAGAAAGTCTGGGAAAGTGTCTGAAGCTCACACAGCAAGAATGAGTGGGATACAAGGCACAAGGACTGAAGCTATTTAAATCCCACTGTCAATAGCTTGCAACATTTGGTAACAAATCATTAAGACTCAAACCTAAAAATACATCTTTTCATTTGTATCAACATATTTAAAAGGCAGCTTTCTTCAATTAGTGAAAGAATTAGCTGTCAATTAGTGAGAGCAGTCAAAAACTGCACGGCAACTTCCAGCCCAAGATACTGCCACCCTTGCTAACCTAGTTAGGACCTGGTTCTGCAGGCATCGAGGGCAGATCTGGATGTCTGACACACAGTCCATGAATGCTCTGCAAAGAGCCAAACCAGAGCAAACCATCTTCACAAGGAGGTGCTGTCACAACTGGTGCCACCCACACTGTAGGTAGGAATGAAGGTTCTAATAACTAAACGCACCACTCATCTTCTAAAGAAGACATAAAAAAGGTATCTTTCATAAACATATGTAGATACCTGTTGCTAACAGCTGCAACATCAATGAGAATCAAGCTGAACGGGCTTTTTCCTAATTTTGCACTAGTATTTAAAACAAGCCTGCATACTTTCAGATTTCAATCAATGTTTTCTGCCTCGCCCATAAAAAACTTCAATCAAGAAATATTTACAGAAAATACAAGGCCAGGAAACACCAAACCTCATGTGTTAGCCATGTCTCCTTCCAGAACCAACCCATTTCCTACACACAGGTTTACAACTTTAGAAAAGGAAAGGTTCAGCTCAGTGTGCTGCACTTTAGCTGTAGAGCTGACAGGACCAACTAAACTGTCCCTGAGGTGAGCAGTTTCCAAACCATAATGCAAAGCTCACAGAGACAATACCTTTCATCACATCAACTCAAATAAACAGGGAGGAAAAAAAAGACAAGTTTTGACAATAGAGGCCTGACCTCAAAACCAGCAGTGTCACTTCACTGATGGCTCCATGCTGTCACAGTTCCAACAAACACCGTGCTACTGCTGGGCCTCATCCGGTCGCTACAGCTTGTCACAACGATAGGAGATTACACACAACAAAACCCCAGTTAATCTAGGAATGCTTACCTACGGCTAACCAGCCAGGATGAAGCTGATCCCCAGCTTATCACAAAGTAAATGAAAGTCTTAAACTAAATCATGTTCAGCAACCTTCCTAAAACAATCTTCAGTACTAGCTCAGCTGCATCTACAGCTGACACTGATCAACAACAGTGGGCAATTCACAGCAAAAAACGCGACAAGATTCACTTAAAGCTTCATCAATTACCAGAAATATAAAGGAAACTTTCCACAAATGGGCTGATTGGATCATTCCTCCATCCCTACAAAGTGAAAAAGAAAACATCTGTTCACTCCCTAACACCAAAATTCTCCTCCATTGTACCAACCTATAAATTGGCTGTTCACGCTGTTTTCAGCGATTTTAAGCAGTTTTACCTTCACATTATTTGAAATGAAGAAGAAAACACATGAGTTAAAATGTCAGCAGCCCCAATATACGCTAAACCAAGGGTGGAAGTGTTCAAAGTATGCCACAGCAAAGCCCAAGAGTTCAGAATGCCACATTCATAAGGTGACACCCCTATCAAAACCCACTGCTTGATCAAAGGCATTCCCAGTCACGCATTTTTCCTTCAGCCCATCTTTTCTGAATCAAGAAGAGGAGATGAGAGGCTCTGAAAAACAAAGAGATTATACCTGGGCAAGAAATCATCTGAAGGAATTCAACAGCCTATGACCAATTGTAATCAGCTACTGGAACAACCAGAGACAAACCCATATCCTTGTATTTCCTTCCATGCCCATAACTCAAGCCACGCTAGTCACAACAGCCCAATGCTGGAACCAGCAGGAAGCAAAGGTTGCCATCCAGCAAGCCAGTGGGCAGGCATGATCAGAAACACTAGGAATAGCAAGCCATCCATCATGGACAGCTGGATAAAGTTTCCCAGCAATTTAGGAATTCTGTGCCCAGTCTGTTTTCACGCAGCAACCAGTGCCCACCAGTCTTGTCTGAAACAGCTGGTCACAGTGCAAAGTCTGTCCTACCATCACCCCACTTCTGAACTCATTCTTTCAAAGTGAGAAGGAAGATGACGACTTTTGGTCAATAACTCTGACAAAGTCATTATCCTAGGGGTATTAAATGGGGAGATAAGAACTTCAGGGCTTTGCACAAATCATATTAGTTCAATTCTCAAATCCGGGTAATGCTTCTTTTCAAAGTATTAATTTCATTTATTCTATTTGCTCTCCCTCTGTCCTGATAACACAAGTGCACATGGCCTCTAAATGAGATCCTCCTATTTTATAAGTTATAATCCTCCCTTTCTCAAGTAGTAATGAGATGTCTTCGCTTAATCGCGTTTATTTCCCCCTCCCCAGCTTCTGCTTTTATCCATTCCCATTCCACATTGATTTGTCTTAAAGGTTTCAGCAAAAACCATCAGGCAGAGAGTCACTGGCTCCAAGAGGCTCCCAATGCAAATGCTGCCACACGCTGCTCAACCTTCAGAGATTACAAAAGCAAAAAGGGGGAAAAAGAGCAGCTTTGCTTGCAAAGTTTCCTTTATTGGTAGGAAGGAGGAAAAAAAAGAAAAGAAACCCAAAAGAACTGAGAAGACGTTTTGATTAACTGGAAATGAAAAAGGAAAAGACTTCTGGTATAGGGGAATGGTGAGACTATTCACAACATAGTGAAGCAATTAAATAACTTGACTGACAACTTTGCAAGTTCCTCATGCTAGAAATAGAAAAGGATTTAAAGATAGCTGTGCTAATTCTTGGGTATTTCACATTACACAAGGCACGCCACCAGCATTAGTTAAACACCCCAGGCCTTGCTCTGAAGTACTGTACATAAAATCCTTGTTGTGTTGTAAGTACCCACAGCATTAAATTATTGAAAGAGTCCAGTCAGCACCATGATCCTGCAGTGCCGTCCAAACAAACAAAACATTTTATCTCTAACACAAATTGGGGAGAATTCTTCTACAGCAGCTTAGCAGACTACTTCCATTTGAGCCAGTCCCCAGGGTTAGTCAAAAAGCCATATTCACTCAAATAGGAAAGTGAATGCTGCACTATTACTTACAGAGCTGTTTTGCTTCTTAAACTAAGCTGTAAGGAGTTTTTCTCAAAACCTAAGGTATCTAGAAGCTAAGTACCTTGTTCAAAGTCATTAAAAGAAAAAGAAAGATCAAGACAAAAATGTAGAACAGGACCCAGGTACTTATCTCTAAATCCCTCTTGAAACCAGTACACTTCAAGGAGAAAAAAATTAGCAAAACAAAACACGCAAACCACAATAAAATAACAGTAAGTTTTAATCTGCACCCTGCCCCATAAACAATCAAGTAACTGGGCCCAGAAGCTGACAACAAGTTCCATATCAAAGGTTAATTCTAGTCCACCCTCTCGTTGTGTGCACTATATAATAACACTGAAGGGCTCATAGCAATATTTCCAATAATAAAAGTCAGTGAGTGAAAACCGTAAAGAACAGATTAAATGACAAGCAACATTCAACACAATCAAAATGAAATCACTTCAAAATACAGCTATGGTACTTGGATTTATACAAGTGGTATGGTTACAGGAGAATGTTCCAGCACTGCTGCAGACAGCAGTACAAGAGAGGGCTACTAATCACTGATATATTGACATGTTAAGGGCACAGGGCAGCTCAAGATCTTCCTGCAAATACCAAAAAATAAATCAACTTTCTAACTATATGTGGCATGACTTTCAATTTTTATCAAATTAAGTGCTGCTAGAAGCAAATTATTCATTTGTTATTTCTTTCATGGGAGTTGCCCCATTTTTAATCTCACTTCCCTAATAGGTCACAACAACAACAAAAACAACCCTGGAAGTTTCTCCTTTATAAATGTAAGCAGATAATCTCCACTGCTATCTACGCCTGGGTTACCACTAGGTACCTTGAATTCCACTACTATCTTCTACCTGAAAGAGAAGGCTGACACAAGACATGGATGAGCAGCTCATATCCAGTATTTGCCCCATTTGCTGGGGCTAAAAAACAGAAGAGCAAGGAACACTCAAGCCCTATTCATAATAAAGGAAGATAATATGAGAAGACAAAGGACAGATGCGGTTTGAGTAGGATTGAGTCAATACAATAAGGTAACTGTGCCCAAAAGGAAACTGTAACTGAGATAAAGCAAGTCTGATAGGGATCCCAATAATTTAAGTCTGGCCAAAGAGTTCCTGTTTAGGAAGATATCTAGAAGCTGACAAATAATAGCTCTGCCCTCATCTTTGCAAGGACAGACTAGACTATTCCATTTCTTAAGGATCGTAAATTTATGACTGATGAAGAGATAGTTAAAGAGCAATGAAATTTAACAGTTTCTCATTCTTGCACCACATTCTGGGCTAACACACCGTGGTCACTATTTATCACAAGGGGACCCTGATCAGATTTTTAAAGGGCATCAAGTATGTAATATCTGGGTATGCAATACCACAGGATTAAAAGCTAATTCAGATAATAGAACACCTTTGTATGTAAGCAGTCAGGTCTCAACTCATTTTAGAGGTGCTCTCTTTGCATTTCACAAATATTGCATGACTCTGCTAGTCACATTTCTCCAGGATTACACTCCATCTCATTGCAGGAGGGCAGGGCTCTACTTTCAGCAAAGCCACATCTTTAGATTGGACAATAAATCCGCCAGCTTCTTCCCCTTGCTCTTACAGAAGGCAGTTAATTGCACTCATGGAGAGCATATTCTCTTTCTAGTGAAAAGAGAGTTAATACTGCACCTGCAGACCCAGATGTCCCTTGCAGGGGAGCAGCAGTCACCTGCCTCAGACATCACTGCTCTGAAGCTCAGCAATGATGCAACACCCCATGGTCAGGATACAATCTGCCAAGAGGGTATGTTCTGTGACACTGCAGCCACTCACAAGCTATATCCATCTAGGAGAGCAATCTCAAGACACCTACCAATCCAATCATATACAAATTTTATCATGGAGACAAAGTACAATCGAGTCCAAAACCACAAACAGACCAACTCACAGAAGACAATTTCCTTAAAGACTGTCAAGCACCAAAGTGAAAATACAACCTCTTGCTCAGAACAGCAGAATTTGCAAGGGTATAGGTGGAAAATACTGTTATATACCAGCTCTATTCTCATGCTCTCCATTAGCAGCTGCTAGGGATCACTATCAGAGATGGACTACAGCTATAATGACCTTTTCTTTGAATGACTATGGCTATTCTTATATAAATTTTATTTATTCAGTCCCCAAAAATATCTTTATGTTATGACCTCAAAATGCTTCACATTTTGCCTGGGTAAGCCAGGCCTGTTAGCATTCAACATACAGAAAAACCCCCCAAACCTCATAGAAAGATTCTTCATTTAAATCTAGCACAGACTGATTGAGCTACAGATCAGCATGGAAAAACCACAATAAAGACTATCCATACTCCAGCCTGTCCTTTCACTAAATCATCCTTTCAGTATGCACCAGGCAAAGAGAATTCTCTTGGTCTAGTTCTCTCAATAAAGTTTTAATAGCACAGTCTAAATGAATGGGCAGTTTGATCTCACTGTGGCAAGCATGGTCTCACCTCACCATCACCCCCTGGCACCACTGCAGGTCAGGAGAA
Organism: Corvus moneduloides; assembly: GCF_009650955.1. Classification (NCBI taxonomy): domain Eukaryota; kingdom Metazoa; phylum Chordata; class Aves; order Passeriformes; family Corvidae; genus Corvus; species Corvus moneduloides. The sequence goes on from NC_045486.1 coordinate 12,044,500, forward strand.
AGTGGCAGCTCCAGTGAGACTCTGCACTGCTTACAGGCAGTACACCATTGCCACAGGAATGGCAGTATGTAAAAGAAAACAATATAAAATAGTATCGTGTGAATATTAAGCACCAATGACAATCCCAGTGTAGTGCAGTGATTGATAGAAGCCTTTTTCTCTACTCAGCCTCATCTCACTGTACTTCTGCCTCCAGCATTGCTCTTCTCAGCACTGGTATGACAGCAACCCAATGGGTCATCTCAGCAACACCAAGGTGCCTGACTAATAGTAAAAGCTGCAGCAAGAAGTCCCCAAAAGTAAATCTGCCCGCTGGGCAAGAACAAATTGGTTTGGGAGCTAGTGGTGTGTACAAAAAGGGTTTATGCTTCCTAGTCCCTAAAAATCAATCCTAGACCTTCTTCAAAAAGTTACAATACTTGACAGTTTTATAACAGTTGTTCTGTTACCAGATTTATAAAAGATTCAAACAAACGAAGACATTATTACTTTTTATTAATTTGTGTACAAGTACAATTATACCCTAGAAACAAACAGAGCAAAGTCTCAGGATACATCAGGTCAGCAGAATTTGATCCTGTATATATTGAAACATTTATTTTAAACACTTGGGAGTTCAAAAGAGTTCTCTGTAGCTAGACAAGGACCCCATATACACACACCATACTCCCTGCCACCGGTAAAGCTGTCCCCAGCACAGCCATTGTTCATGCCTTCGCAGCACTGAGTGACATGCTGCAAGTGGAGCTTGCAGCTGCACTGTGAGCCAAATGCTAAGTGATGAGTGAGGTGAGGAGTGTTTCAGCCTAAACCCCAGCTTCCAAGTTCACCACACAAGTGACATTGAATTAATCCCCTCAAGCAGAGCCATTCTAGCCTGTCCAGCAAGGAAGCATAGCAGGGGGTTTGTTACTCACCAGCTGGGCTGTTCTCTGCCTCTCCTCATTAATGCTGTTCCTTTCCTGGGCCTCACTGGCTGCTTCCCTTTCTCTTTTGGCCAGCCGGATCAACTCCTCTTGGACCAGTGCCTGTTCTTGCTCATACCTGTATAAGCACCAAAAGCAGAGAAGGTCATCAGCAGACTTGTGGCAAAAGGGTCATGGCTTGTCATGGCATACCCCTGCTTAGAGCCAAAACACAAATCCAGAATCTATTTGACACAAAATCTGCTCACAATCCCATTATCAGTAGGAATTCCCAACAAACTTTAAATATGACCTGCAGCTTCAGTGAGGTACAACTCTGGCAACAACAGCAGACACAGCACTACATAAGCTTGTACTTCAGTTATATTTAGCTCTATTAAGTACTTAATTATCACCTGAAAAAAGTGAAAATAGGAAGCAGTTATCTAGACAAATAGATGATGGTTTGGAAAAGATCAAGGGACATAGTGTGATAAAAGGAATCAGCCTGGCTGACAATGCTGCTCTTCGGCTCTTACACAGGAATGAAGAATCACACAAAATGCATACAGCAACAGCACTAAGAGAAGCAGCCCTGAACTGAAAAAGGCTTCAAAGGGGATTCTCAGGCATTAAAACATAATCATAGAATAGAATCAAAGAATTGTTAAGGTTGGAAAAGACCAAGTCCAACCATTAACCCAACACCACCACATTCATGACTAAACCATGTCCCCAGGTGCCCCATCCAAAAGCCTTTTGAACACTTCCAGAAATGGTGATTCCACCACTTCCCTGGGCAGCCTGTTCCAATGCCTAACTACTCTTTCAGTGAATAAATTTTTCCTCATACTCAACCTAAACTTTCCCTGGCATAACTTGAGGCCATTTCCTCTTGTCCTGTTACTTGTTACCTGGGAGAAGAGCCCAACCCTCACCTGGCTACAATCTCCTTTCAGGTGTTGTAGAGCCATAAGGTCCCCCCTGAGCCTCCTCTTCTCCAGGCTAAACACCCCCAGCTACTCCCAAGGAGACTTGTGCTCCAGTCCCTTCCCCAGCTCTGTTGCCCTTCTCTGGAAGTGTCTTTTGTGTAGTGAGGGGCCCAAAACTGAACCCAGATTTGAGCTGTGGCATCATCAGTGCCCAGTACGGGGGGACAGTCAGGCCCTGGTCCTGCTATCCACAGTATTGCTGATACAGCCAGGATGCCACTGGGCTTCTTGGCCACCTGGACACACCTGGGCTCATGTTCAGCCACTGTCAAACACACGCTCATTATGCTCAGGCTGAACTAAAACACAGACATATGCATACATAGATATATTCCCAAATGAGCTAAACTGTTTTCTTTTTCAAGAGCTTCACCTCACCTCCTGTAGAGTTCCTGCTCTGCAGCAGAGTCACTTGCCATTGGTGGCCGGATTCCTAAAAAGGAGAACAGAAACCTGAGACAACTAATAGTACTACAAACATAGTCCTTCATCACATAATGAATTATTTTAGGAGAATTTCATATTATCTATCAAGAGAAAAAAAAAACTCAAGAAAATTTCAGTTTGATGGATAGAGTTTGAATTTATGAAACAGAGACACCAACAGCATCATCTTCAACCAGGCACACTGAATAAAGCATGCTACAGACAACTTCTGTGTGAGGATGTTAACTCCTCAAACCCTTACATATACTGAAACACAAGCATTGCTGTCGACCTACTTTCCATTTCCTTCCTCTAGTTCCAATAAGTCTTCCCCTTAACCTCCTGCTCTCCTTGTAATTACAAGGGATTCCACAAGCAGAGATGAAATTATCTGACAGAGTTCAGGCCATCCATAAGACTAACTCTACATTCAGGAAAGACATAGGCTGACAGCAAACAAATCCCTAAAAGCAAAGGCCTAGTTCCCTAACTTCATGTTAGTCTAGATGCCTTAAACAAACCCACACTGCTGGTATATATCAACAATGCTTATTTGAGAACCAATAGAAATCAAATAGTTTTCTGACCTGTCAAGAAAGACAAGTCCAGAAACCAAGTTTTCATCATCCACTTAGCCAGCTGTGCTTACACAGGCTATCCTTCCCTATGGGCTTCTCTCCCAAGAATAAAAAGCAGTACTTCCCTCACCCATGCACAATATACTCCCTGTGTATGTAAAACAGACAGCAAGGCAGCTTGCCAGAAATGAAAGGCAAAATATTTCTGCCTTGTTTATTGCAGAATAAACAATCTGAAATGCTAGAAATGTTTACAGGGTGATAGAGGCTAATCAGAGAGCTCCTCTCACAACGAGGCAGCACTGAAAAATACCAGCATCCTCTGTAACATGCAGCAGCAGCAGCACACCCCGACAGTACCTGTAGGTCTGGGTCTCCCTGCTACAGCCAGTGAAGATGGAGCTGTGCCATTGGATGCACGAGGAGATCTCTGGTAGTCCCTTTTACCTTGAGAGGATTCTTTCATTCGGTTCACTACATCTTCAGTGAGCTGAAACACAGAACCAGGGAAGACATTAACCAAGTCAGTTTCTGGTGTGTATTTCACTGGTAACCTCCCTGTTTGTTAGTTCCCATGGTACCACAAAAGTACTGCCAGTCACCTCATTGTAACATCCCTCCAAATGCAGGCAGTCAGCACTTGTATGTTGACTTTACATTTTTAAACCCCATACCCTATGAGTAAGTGACAAAACCTCCAATCTACTTCCTGACCCTAAAAACTTCACTAGACAATCTTCCACAAACACCAACAAAGCTGGAGAGCACCCCTAAACTAGTCGACCCTTTGTATAGGGACAAATTTACCAGAAGTGGAAGGAAAGGAACCAAGCAGGTTTTAAGTCCATATATCCATTTTTTTCTCTTCTTGCTCCATGCTTGCTAACCCAGCTCAGCAAGGCAGACACACTGCAAGCCATATGACAGAGAACAGCCACACAGACCTCCCACTCACATAAGGCTGCAAACATTTTTGCAATCTCAATTTCGTTCTCACTCTCTGACTTGGGTTCAAACCCATGAAGAAGAAAGAAAAATAAACTCTAGGTTTTCTGGCAATTCAATCCAAAAGGCTTCTCACAGCACTGTTAAAACTGACCCCTTCCTCCTCCCAAGGTCAGAGGCACTGGCTGCAGAACAGAAAGAAATGAGGTTGTTCCCCCACCTAGACTTGCCACAATAGAAGACATATTTTCAGCTATGCCACTACTGCCCAACTTAACAGCGTTTTTAACATCTTCATTATACATTGTTATTGTGCCCAATTCCCGATTTTAAATCCCTGTCTATATTCTATAAAGAGAAATTAGGCAAAGACAACTTTACCTCCAAACACTTTAATAAGGAGATAGGCACAATTTTAGCTAACTTTTGTCAAATAATTAGTCAAAATGAGATGAAAAATAAGTAGCCACAGCAAAACACACTCTGTAAGTTCATTTCTGGCAGATTTTAGGAGGAAATCACATAAAAGTATCAAGAAGCAAGAGCAATGAAAATTATGGTAGTAATAAAAAAATCCGCACACTAACATGTAAAAACCAAAGAAAAATATTAATGGGGAAAAAATATTCCTTAATAATACCACCACCACTCTCTAGGGCTTGTTTCCACCACACACACTTGTCAATTTCCGACCGAAAGTCAAGAAGCAGTTTCCCACTGTCCCTCCCAGAAACACCTCCCTATTTCCACACGCTCTTATCTCCCCTCCTGTTCCCACAGCGCTGTTTTGCCCGGGCTCTTGGCACCATGAGCAAGGGCAGAGCTGTCTTCTCTTGGATGCCCTCAGAACCGCGCGGCGCCGTTAGCGTGAAACTGTTCGCAAAGCACAAGGCAGGGGCAAAACGAGGTCACGAAGCGGCGAGGAGGGGAAGAGGGTTGGGAGTAGAGTGTGGAAATGGAGATAAAGAGCTGGTGTGTCCCCGCTCGACAACAACCTTGCCCAGGCCCCCCCAGCCCTCTTTCCCACCACTCACCAGTCGCCCCACCACTTCTCCAACCCCCTATTCCTTCAGCCTTCCAGGTTTCTCTCCCCTCCTCCTTGCTGGTTTCCTCCACTCGTCCCTTCCAGCCCTGCACCTCGCTCCCCTGACCTCCCGGCCAGACCCGTCCACAGCCCAGCTCCCTGCGCCCCCGGCCCCCGCAGCCTCCCCGCCTCCATCACCCGGCCCCACGACACCCCCGGGCCGCCTTACCCTGATGCCTTGCAGCACCCGGACTTGCTCCCGCTCATCCAGCCCGAAGGTGACCCTCCTGCCGCCGTGGCTGCTCTCGCTGCCACCCATGCTGGCCAGGGTCGCCTGTCCCCACCGCGCCCCTCTCCCGCACGGGCTGCCAGCAGCACCTCTGCCCTCGCAGCGCCTGCCAACATACCCGCTCCCCATTGGCGGCCGCCGCGGGGCGGCCAATAGCGCGGCGCGGTGCTGGCGGCCGGGCGCGGTGCACGCTGGGGGCTGTAGTCTGTGCCGGGAGCGGGTGGCCCGCCCGGCGCCGGGGAAGCGCGGGGCGCCAACGCGCCTCCGGGCCAGCGGAGAGTCCCGCTCCTGTCCCGGTGTGCCTGCCCTCCACACCGCCCAGCGAGCGAGCCCCTACAGCTTCCACCGCTACACGTCCAGCTCAGGGGGTTTTCCCAAGTTGAGGGAGGATGACCTCTCGTCAGACACAGCAGCTGCGCTGTGGCCAGAATTCACCTCTGCTCCTTCCAGCCACCCTGCTCCAGCGAGACCCTGCCGGCACCTGCTGTGACACGCACGGGTGGGTCCTGCATGGGTCAGGCCACGGCTGATACAGTCCCCGTTGCCAGGCATGGCTGATCCACAGTCTGAACCAAAGGAATGAGATAATGCAACACAGAGGCAGCTGGACCAAGAAATAACAGCTTTGGAGGATCTTTATTTTTCAACCAAGCTTTCTGCATTCCCAGAAATAGGGGCCAGTTGGTATCGTGCTACTTATCGACTCAACACACCACTCCTCAGTAGTGCATGGGAGCAGTTTTAACTGTTTAATCCTCACTGCAGTTCATGTGGCAACCAGAGCTTTGCCTCAGAGTGGGACTTGGGCCAGCATGAAAGGAGTATCTGGGACTCTGCACCCCCCAAACCCCCCCTGTATATCCAGGCCTCTTCTAGAGCACATTCCTGGAAGCAGGGAATATTTTTGTTAATTGTGCAGTACCTTGTATGCTGGAGACTTGGCCCATGCCTTGAGTTCTCAAGACAAGGGCACTGCATCATGCACCAGCAGCTGTTTGCACCCCAGAAACACTGCACACAGCCAGGCAAGAGCACAGGAGGGGCTGAAGCTCCCTCGCAGAACACACTCACCTGCCTTCTGCTCATTTCTTATCTGCCACCTGCTCACTTCATTTGACAGCACCCAGTTTTTTGTACTGAGAGTCCATGAACAGATATTCCTTATTCACCTCTTCTGTTCTCTCTAAGGATTTAACAGGCCTATACCACTGCTCTTCCAGGCTGGCAAATTCTCAACCATTTAATTACTCCTCCAGAAGTCCTTCTGTAACTGTGCTTATTCCTGTCATCCTTCCCTAGGCCCCTTCCAGGTGTAACTCCAGCCAGGTGGCAGACATCACCTGCAAGGATCCAGCAGGAAGAGTGGGCAAAGGCAAACAAAACCACATCACACCTGTACCCATGCCTTCCTGCAATTTTTTTTTTTTTTTTTTAAATCTTCAAGTTATTTTTTCTCCCGGATCTGTCTCATTTGAGAAATAAAGTATGACCATTTATGCCAAACTTAATTTTATATATTTTACAAAGAAAAATATACATTTATTCTATATTTTCTTTTTACCACCCCCTCCACACATAACACACTTCTGCTCAAGAACCACTTTAAAGATGGCCCAAAGCATTATATATACATAAATACACAACAGGAGGAAGGTCAATCCATGACCTAGTGCAGAAGCTCCTCAGCAGCAGAACATGGGACATTCCAGAAATACTGGAGTCCTGCCAGCAAAGGGCAGGATGGATGTGTTGACAACCTGCACAGGTGATCCTTCAGCACTGAATTTAGATGGTAAAAAGGCAAATTCATAACAGGCTCTTCACATCATCAAGGAGGGCAGGTAAGTCCTTTCAGTCAGGGTGTTGAAAGTCAACAAATACTCCTTGGGATGGAAAAGCAGTTGCTCCTTTAGTTCTCAACTGCTTTGAAATCTTCATCTCTCTTGACTCTGTCCAAGGCCCAGGGAAGCTTTGCAGGTTCCCCCACCCTTTCTAACCAACAGCAGCTTGGGATCAGTGTTGTAAGCAGCATTAGGAGCAGCAGCACAGCCAGTTAGGCATCACATCATCCATCCCTTTTACAGCAAGCAGTCCAGCATGGCTCAGGCTGACTCACAGCAGTGACAGAGGAGCATGGAACACTTCTCTAATGTGGCAAAGGCTGACTTGGCCAGCTGCTTGTCCAGCCCTTGCAGTCATTGCATGAAGTGGAAATGGGAAAGCCTGTGACCTACAAGAAACTAGTTAGCTCTAGCACACAGACAGATGGAAGCCTTTTTTCCCCAAAAGTAAATTTAAAAAAAAAGGGGAGGGTGTGTAGGGGCATTGTTTGTTTTCAAGGTGCCAGTGCTACTTAGGCCTACAGGGCAAAGTCCCCAGGCAGACAGAGAAGCTGCATTGCTCATTAACAAAAAAAGATAAGCAAAGGCCTGCATAGTTTTGGCAATCAGTATGAACTTCATGTTCTTACCCATGTTTTCTTTCCCTGTGGTGGGAACACCTGGTAGTGAACACCTTCCTCTACCTGCTAATGATCCAAACCAACACCTCCACACTGCACCCTGCATAACAATTTCCCAGAAACTCTTACCTCAGTATTCTTCAGGAACAGCAGTAAGTTGAGGCAAGAGATTCACACAGGCCCCTAACATTGCAAATTCCCTCTTTCTACCATCCCTAGTGGAAAGTTGCTTATAGCAGATCTCCACCTACCTGGAGGACTCAGGTAGGAAAGCACCCCCAAAGCTAGAGGAATATTCATCTTCATCCTTGGAAAGCACAGGATATCCCAGAAACCAGACTGATGCAGCCTTTATATGAACAGTCGCTGGATTGGAACACCATGTCTTGAAACTGCATGCCAGACAGCTCAGACAACAGTCCCTTTTCCAGCATAGAAGAGGTTAATAAGAAGTGCCAGAAAGTCTTTGAAAGGACCACTTTCCACATGCACATAAGTATTTTCAACATATCAAGCCATAAAACTTACTCAGACCAGCAGCAGTCTGGGGATCTGAACTGCAACGTAAGGGGACACTGCCAGAGATACACAACCATCTCCCACTCCTCTCCCACTGGAGCACACCAGCCAGCTTGATTCTAGCACCCCTAAGGTGTTTGAGTTTCCAGTCACTATATTCTGACAGCTTGGACTCATCATAGGCTTCTGCTCTGCCTCAAGCACCTGAATGTCTCTGGAGCCTTCATCTGCAGAGTCATCTTCCTCCTCCACAGCACTCCCCGAGCCCCTGCCAAAGCCATGAAGCAGGGTGCAGATGGAACATGCACCTACCTCACAGGTTTTACTCTTGAAACTCAGCTCTGATTCAGTGTTGCTACTTAAGATTTTCCTGTGAGCTCAAATGCACAGCTCTACCGCCTCCACAGATTGGTTCACAGCTCCTGCTAGACAGCAGCACTGTCTGTCCTTCTGTCTCCCTGCTGTTCAGTCACTTCACATCCATGCTGTGAGCTACCAGCCTTCTCCAAATGTTCCCTGGACACAGAGAACAGTTAATTCCTCCTCATACCTCTTTTCCCCCACACACTCAGAACACTCCTTTTAACCACTAGCAACTTCAATTCACAATTTTCATCAATGTTAGCTGAAACCAGGGGTGAGCCCCAGTGACCAGCCTCCCTCTTCAGATACTATCACCACCTGTGTTGTTGCATTATGGCAAGATGCAGGCAGCCATGCTGCTTGAAAAAGCCCAGGAAGACCATCTTTGGTTTCAACCACCAAAATCGTGCTATATATGTACAATACAGCAGTCAAATCGGCACCCTCATCCCTAAACACCATTCCCTTAAGTGGCAGATGAGTGCTTTCAGTCACTGAAATGGAAGAGGTGCCAGCCAGGGCTATCTTCTGGGTTATATTCACATCTGGAACATGGAAGATCAGGAAAGTTCAGTGTTTAAAGGTTTATGAACAAAACTGCTCTACATTGTTCTCAGGTAGAAACAAAGTGCTCTTCCCAAAAGGGTCTGGGCTGCCAACTTAGTTCCATGATAGGTTTTGGAAATCCTAAGGACAAGAGGAAAGCCGTGGCAGGTAGCCAAGGACAGATTTCCAGTGGACATTCTAACAGCTGTGATATCAGGGAGTTTGGAAGGAAAGGAATGAGGCATCATATGATTCAGGTGTCCTGCCTCAGGCATTGATAGATTTCCAGCGGTCACTGTCTATGCTGTTGATGCTTCCCACGTGATATGGCATAGAGGCCACGTCGTCCAGGTAGGCTGTGGTGTCAATCTGAGTGCTTGAGTAGAACCCAGAATCCATTCCTTCCTTCTTGGCAACAGCGTAAGGGTGGGGTAGGTGCACATCCACATCCTCAGGTTCATCCACCTGACATTTGTAGGAGAAAAGGATCTTCGGTTCAGACCTGGAGTAAAGAAAGATTTAAAATGCATGTTTAACCAATGTGGTATCACAGCCACCTATCCTTAACTGAAACTCATCAGCACTAAGAAATTGTGCATTCAGACCTTAAACACCCTTTAAATGAGCTTTTGGTCTAGAAATCTGTGGCAGAGTACATAAAGTAATGCTAAATGAAGCTTCAGATGAAGTCACTTAACAGAAATACACGTGGCAGAATCCTGACTTTACTGTGGGAGAAGTGTTCTCATCTCTGGGAGTTTTGAATTACTATGGGCAACAGCACCCAAACACTACTGAACTCCACAGCAGCCTGGCTACTGAACCAAAATGAGTCACAACAGGAGTACACTTCAAGTTCCACCAGTGCACACCATGAAAACCAAAACACAAACACTTGTGGATCAGCAGTTTCCATCTTTAACTCCAGACAGTGTTCCCTTCTAATTTCAAAGGGATGCAGAGGTACATTTTTATATTTTAGAAGTAATTTATGTTCTTAGTTATTTTAAAGCCGGCTGTTTCTTGCTAATGACCAACAAATACTAAACCCTACAATAAACCACTCGAGTTTTCGCACCAAGGTGCAGTTCCTGTGAGTGGCCACACGGCGGCGACCCCGGCCCGAGAATCGCCCTTCCCAGAGCTTTTCACTGGTGATTTTTGGGCCCATGGTGGAGTCCTCGGCAGAAGAGTTACTCAACCTCCACATCCTTTCTACAAATTTACACCAAATACCACACGGAAGACCGTTTAAGCTCCCAGGACTCAATCCCTCATTAAGCATTTAGCTATCAACTTCAGCAGAAAAGCTTTGTACTACACAGGATGCTGATGCTGAAGAAGTGATCCTCTGACGTGTGTGAGAGGAATACAGCCATCAGCTCTGCTCTGCATACAAAGGAGCCCTGCACAGAAGTAAGCAGCCCCGGGTCACACAAGAAATTCTTCAAGGGCAGAAATTGAGACTGGTTCTCTAACTGGCCTTCTAGTTGCTGTCTTTATTGTCCAGACTGAGAGAACCTGAGTGCAAAACAACTAAATGAAAATATATACACCCATCTGAACTCCTGTTCCTGGCTACTCACCCAAAGAAACCTTTCAGGAATGCCACATAGATGAGAGGTGCAAAGAAGCTGAAGTAAAGGAACGTGGTAGCATCAACACAGCTGTCAACAGCAAAAGGGAACAGGAAGGGATTTAGCACTCAAGCACAATACAGGTAACACCACTCACATCCTCCCAAATGATCCGATTTCCCTCCAAAGTGTCCAGAGATCAACAAAAGTCATGCTAAACAAATTTAAACTGATGCAAAGTAACAACCATTGTCATCAACATGTGTCACTGCTTCTAGACACTCAGGGGAACCATGCCAAAACCCAAGGTCTGACCAAGAGCAGAGTTTCAGTGCTCCCAAATTTGACTCGCAGATCTGACACTGATCCCTGCAGAACGAGACTCCAAATATAAGGGTGTCTCCGTATTTCTAGCAAATGGACTTTCCTCTCTTATTACCTACTAATGGCCAGACATCAGTGAATTCACACCACCTCAAGAGCACTGCAGCCCATGCAGCTCCACAACCTCTCCACTGGGAGTTTCCTGATTACTTAGAGGTCTTTTGGCACAAAACAGAACCAACAGGTTTATTCCTTCTTAGGAACACAGCATAGGTTTGTTTTCTTGGGAGAGGCAGTGTTGAAGGACACTCAAACACAACACAAGATCCAGGGCTGCAGACCTCCTCCCCCGGTGTACATACCACAGTCCTTCTATGATATCCACACAGAGGAGGGCACTGCCCAGGCCCTGCACCAGGTTCAGCAGTGCCAGAATGCCAGCATAAACATAAAAACTCTTCCTGGCTGTGGGAAAGACATGGATACACATGAAGCTCAACCTCAAACACCAGACCAGTGGAAATCTGTTTGATGGAGATGCCAAATCCAACAGAAGCTTCTCACCCCCTTGTCTCTTTAAGAACTGCTGAAGAATTAAGACTGCATTTTCCTGTCCCATGCTGGCAGGATTGATGGTGGTATAATGGACTAAACCATACCCTCCTCCATGTGTATATTACACACAGAAGATGGGTTTTGAAAGCATGGTTATGGCAACACATGCAAAGATTTACTGGCAAGCGCCTGCAACCAGTGTCAGTCACGTAACTGAATGCAAGAAAAACAAACAAAGACAACCCAGCTGAACCAGAAGCTGTGCCCTTCCAATGTACAGCACTAATAAAACTGCTCAGGAGACCCTGACAGGAGCAGCAGGGTATGCTGGACACCAGGCAGATCAGGCCCAGAACCTGTGCCTGTGATATACATATCCCCTCCCTCAGGGTACCCACACATGAATGCCAACACTAGTTAGAGAGAGAAGAGCTCAGCACAAACACTTTAATAACAGCTCTATTCAAGAACTGTAGATATTATGCAACAACAACAAAAAAACAAACAAACAGAAGCATCTTAATAAAGTAAAAGCCCAGATAAAAACTGTTGAGCAGCTCCCACTTAGCCTTCCCTTCCCAGGGGATGACTAGCATGCACACTTTAACATCCTGTGTGCATTTCAAAGGAAGCTGTTATTAAGAAGCCATTTCTTAAGGTTCTCAGAAGATTACATATTTACGTAATACCTGTATCATTAACTGAGCAGTAGGTCTTGTTTTCTTATGTAATTGTTTAGCTACTAAAGTAGCAGTGTAACTGCTCTTACTCTGCTCTCCAAAAGACACAACGTACTAATTTTTCTAGGGATAAATTATCAGTCCTTTGCCATGTTATCTGAACCCTGAGACATGGAATGCATCTGCAGTATGAACACATACAGGAACCTTTTACTTCCACCTATGCTTTATCCTGATGCTGTACCCATCTATACTACGGAAAACACTACAGTTACTTACAAGGCAAAGAAATCCGGTCTTTCAGAGGAGTTTTTGGAAGAATCACCACCAAGGAATAGACCTGTTGAGACAAAGAACTAATAGTTCCACGGCTTCTTGGCACCTGAACTCAACAATCTTTTCAGGGATGGTGTGTGGTACCATGTACCCCCTACATGTCTCAAGGCAGAGGCACAAACCCTCAACATTAAACACAGCACAGATGGGAAGGCCCCACAACTCACCCCCATCAGCATAAAACAGCTGTCACTGAGAAACAAGAGAGGGAAGAACATCTGAGTTCAGCTGGAATCCAGCTGCCCCAGCTTACACCACTCTCATTGCACCTTTATTGCTTCAGCTTCCCCACCACAAGAGAAGCATCAATGCTGTGCTGTAGGAGGCAAGAGGGGGATTAGGGCATTACTGTACTCAAATCATCCTCCTTGCTCCATTTAGAAAACACAAAGAAGCCACCAGAGTGCATAACACATTCCCAGTACTTACCAGAAAGAAGAAACAGGAGCTGGCAAGCCAGAAGTGTCTCCCTCCATGGCCATAGATATTGAAGTCTTCTGCTGAGAGGTGGGCATCAGGGTACAGGATTTCCAGGGTGCCCTAGGAGAGAAGTGGCACCAACATGATTCTGTCACAGGTGGTATCCTCACTGAAATGCATGTCTGGACAAGGAACACTACATTTAAAGAAGTTCAAAAAACAGCTGGCCTGCCCCCACGACCCAACCAAGCCCTGCCCTGCTTAGACCAAGTTACGCTCACACAGAAGAGGAAGAAACTGAAGACAAGAAGTGAGGAGAAAACAAGTGGCAGGAATCTGCATCTGACAGAAACTGGCATCAGTGACATTCCAGGTGAGAGACTGAGGTAGACATCGGATACAAGCACTTATCTAAAATAGATCAAGAGCTCCATTTCCATCTTTAAAGTAGACCTTTCTGCTGAAACATCCAGAATATCAGCTGGGGAAAGGACACTGTCTTGCACAGGAGCTACCATACAGACAGTGGAGACTGCTTGTATGCACTACTGAACCCAGATATAGCTCAAACACTTGATATTTTATGAGGCTCCTCCAACTTTATCATGTGGTAATGATCAGCTCACTGCCTCTGCAGCCAAGAGCCTGGTCCCAGAACAAAGCTCTGTGTGTTATTTTGGCGCTGCCCTGAGTACAGAGACATGGGCTGACCACTGACATGCCGAGGAGGAGAATAAACCCAGACACAGATTGCATTGTTCAGGGACATGAAGACACGTCTAATAAACTGAGCCAGCAAGCCAGCTGCTAGTCTGAAGAGAAGCAAGAGCTCTCAACTCTCATAGACTCGGCAGACAAGAGGCCACTGCAGTGCCCTTACTTGGCAAGCACATGGTTTTCAAGGCCCTTGAGGCCAGATCCAGAACTTGTGGCTCAGGTGTGGAAAACCTCACTCTTGTTCCAAGATTCACTAAACAAGGCAATCCATCCAAACCTCATCTTACTTCTTCACCTTATCTGAGCTATTGATGCAGTAAAGAGGACAAGCAGATACTATCTGCTTATACACTGCCACAAGCGTTCAGTCTTTCTCCAAATTCTCATCCAAAGAGCAAAGCTGCCTCTTTCAGATAGGAGTCACACTCTTAACTGCTTAACTTCAAGCCAAGTCCCTTCTTCTGCAAATTCTTCTGCTTCAATGTACTCACCTGGGTGACAGAATATGCCAGAGACAGCACAGTGGTGATTGCCAGCACACGTTTCACGCTCGACTTGCTCTCCAGGTGACCTGTAATTACGGGGTACAGAAGTGACTCAGGAAGTAATCCCAGCACTGGTTAAAATCAGTTCTTTCCAGAACCAATAAAGGAAAACACTTGTATTTCCAGAGGCCTTCAAGGGAAGGTTAAAGCTCACTAAACCCTGTTTGGAGAGTTGAGCCTTTCACAGGCAAAATCCTACTTACAAAACAACAGATTTTAACTTGCTTTCCTCCTGTCCACACTAATACAGAGAAAACCACTAAGTCCTTCTGCTGGGGTTACAGGAAAGAAAAAAAAACCAAAAAAAAAAGCAATGACTCCAGCATCATGTACACCGAGATGCTATAAAGCTTCTCAGGGAGAAGAGTTGATGGGAGGCTGGGGTAGAGAAATCTCTACTGGAATATACTGAAGCAGGCAATTTCCAGAAGCTCCTTTCAACCTAAATTATTCTATGAGCACTCAAAAGATGAAAAGGATACTGCTCACATGTCCCACTGACAGATGCAACAGTGACACCTACCCTCCCCTCTACTCTGACCCACAGGGAGAGGCATTTTCACTTGCACAACTGAAAAAAGCAGAATTACAATTGCAGGTACAGATAAAGCATTTGAATGCAGCCAGGATAGATCAAACCAATCAAGGATGGGATAAAGGGGATAGAAGGGCCCATCCTAAATAAAATGGGGTTGAAGCAAAGATCAGACTGTTGATCTTGGCATAAAAATCTTACCTAAATTACTCCATCATACGAGTGCAGGACAAACAAAGCTCATGTAAACCCTTAAATGGCACAAGCCATAGATCTCTAAGGTATAATCAGGCCTTCAGCCATTTCTAACTACAACTCCACAATTTGTCCTTTGTATTTATTCTACAGCCTCCTCACTTTATAGGATCAGCACCACCATGAACTTACAGATGCAGCCTCTGTGGAAGGAAAGAGAATAGAAAACATTCAAAGCACTCAAAAACCTCCTGACACATACCAAAGGCAAGGCCTAGAATCACCACACTCAGTTCAATCGCCAGAA
Source organism: Corvus moneduloides (assembly GCF_009650955.1). Taxonomy (NCBI): domain Eukaryota; kingdom Metazoa; phylum Chordata; class Aves; order Passeriformes; family Corvidae; genus Corvus; species Corvus moneduloides. Next base: position 12,059,739 of record NC_045486.1, read on the forward strand.
GGAAGAACCTTGTGATCTCCCACAGGATCTGAGGGATAACAGAGACCAGACAAACATGATTAGATGGAGCCAGGAACCAGTTTGAAGTTAATAAATCAAAACTCCAGGAGATAGCAACCTCTGAATGGCTGGTCATTTCTACAAGCACGTCTCACGCTTTGCAGGGATACTGATCACATGCTTGTTCCAAGCCCTGTTCGTGCCTGTGGAACAGAACAGTTGTGTGGGAACAAGCAAACAGCAGGTCTACAGAAAGGAAGTGGCCACAGTTTGCCTCAGCTGAGGATCTGTCACTTGTCTCAGGTATATTCTTGCTGCTGTGCTCCCAAAGAGCACAAGCCCATGACGATCTCAAAAGTATAGTATTAAACAAGGTCAGTTCTTAAAACTCCGTATTCTTAAAACTCTTCCAAAGCTACTGGTCCTTAAATCTAAAGCATATTCAAGTAAAAAGCACGGCCCATTCCAGCCTGTCATTTGCAATCTCATGTTTTATTTGATGAAACAAGACCAATAAAAAGCAGGTGAGGCAACTTTTCAGGGAGTCATGCAATAAATCAGTGCCAAACCTAGAACAAGGACACAAATTCTGGCTTATTAACCCTTGATCTCTGAACACTGAATAGTACTCTCTCTTGAAGATACATAATATTTTAAGAGGCATTGGATAAGACACTTCTAATCCCAGCAAACACACAGTGTGTGTGTGTGCATATAGATGAGAGGACACAGAAGAAACATAATAGACAGGATAGGACGTGTTTACAGAAAAAACTGTCAGTATCTGTCTTGCTACATGATTTCCCAGTTGCTGCACTCAGCAGCAACACCAGAGCTGAAGAAAAACACCTTTCCACCTCTTCTTCATTATTCAAGTCCTGGGCCTACATCTGTTGGACAGAGGTGAATAAAAATGCCACAAACATCCAGCCACTCGCAACAGCAGCTCATCACAATGCTCTGACAGTAACATTAAAGGGAAAAGCAGGGGAACCACACTGATGCCAGAGAATAAAGCCCAAAGATCTGTACTTGGTGGCTGCCTCCTCTTTCTCTAACAGCTCAAGAACTGCAGAGCTTTTTGTTTTAAGTAATATTCTGCTACAAGTCAAATTATTACAAAGAACAGCACGTACAAAGATATTTCCTGTTTGCTAAGGGTTCACCCTGTGCTCAGAATGGCTGCAAGGACATTCAAGTGTCAGTCTCAAAAGGAAAGTTGGTTTTATGTGCATTCAACATAAAAACTTAAACACTTTCAAAGAGCTACTGGAATACTGCAAGAGTAACAAAGGCCAGGTCTTGCCTATCCACTAAAGGCTTCTGAATGTTTACCTCTTGCAAAAGAGAATCATTTCATCCCTGTAACAGGAAACTTTTGCCGCCACTATTTGTGTGTCTATTTTAGGAAATCCATTGTTTTACCATGCTGGATGTTGTGATGATTTAGATCCACCTATCAAAACAGGATTCCATAGTACACATAGCTGAAAGTACTGCAAAAAACCACATTATCCTTGAACACACGTAAGAGGGAAGCCAGAGCAGAGTGCTGTGATCAGAAGTACACAAAGCACAGCCTCTAACGTCAGTGTTGCACCTACCTTGTCAGCAACCATGGCAGCATCAGAGGCACTCACAGTCATGGAGACAACAGCTCGGGCAATGCCAACTAAAGCCACCACAAATACCTGCAAAAAAAGAGCAAAAGTGAGCTCATGTCAAAGGGCACATATGCAATAGCGATCAGAAACCCTTCTAGAATACCATTTCCAGGTCAGCTTTCAAGTCTGATAATGAGTACTAAGAATTTCCTGTGGCAGACTAGAGTTAATTTCCTGAAACAGATTCCTCAGACCTCTTAGATAGGAGTACTGCCTTAGAATTTAGGAAGGAACAATTGCCTCAGCAGTCAGATTAAGCTCCAAAGAGTTCTTCACCCAGTCTTTACACCAGTATCTTTACAGTCTTCCCACCCTTCATTCCACTGGGGCAGGGGAGGAGAAAAAGAAACAGATAGAAAACATATCCTGAATTACAAAACCAAATGGTTGGTATGTCTGACTAAACCAATCACATCAGATACCAGAAACCACTCAATACCAACTACCCCACTACACAACTGTGACAAAATTAAACCTGCAGTTCTCTCACTCCACACTGATAATGCTCAGAAATGCAGAGGAAAAGTCACCTCCAGCCACCAGCTTTAAAACATCTTACCCTGCTGCACAGTGCAACACAGATCTCACTCACTTCATGTACCATTTAAACATGACAGCTCAGCAAGGCTCAGTTACCCTGTGCTGTCACTGCCATACTATGCAATTAAGAGCTCAGCTGGATGTATCTACACTCCACTATGCAGACTTACACTTTAAGAAAGTGGATTTTTCCAGATAAAATTCTCTGAGTCCCAGGCTGATCCTAATGATGAAGGTAGGAGACAGCTAAACCTATCAGAGAACCAAGAGTCAAAGCTGATTCGAAGGTGGTTGCAGAATTGAAATGACCAATAAGTGACCCACAGATGAGTATCTCCTTAGAGGAAGAAGACATGGCAATGGCATGAAAGAAGAATACAACAATCCCTCCTGGGGTGGAGAACTCCATGACAAAACACTGACTAAAAATAAGGGTCCCTGAATATAATGGTGTTCTAGAGATGCAACAACTCACTGGAGCTGAGCACACACCTTTTTGTTTCCTCTCTAAGCAGGTAGAGACTCTTCCCAATCTGTTAACTCCACATTAATCACCAACTCCACAAGAAAGCAGTCCTTTAAGACATGACAAACAGTCAATTTAAAGGAAGTCCTTGCAGAACACACTTCCATCCTCATTTCCCAATAATATACTCAAGAAATGAATATGAAACTGAGTTCAAGCATTTTCCTCTAAGACTGTGTGCTGGATTTGGCTGGGATAGAGTGAATTTCCTTCACAGTAGCTGTTATGGGGCTATGTTTGTGATTTTTGTGCTGAAAACTGTTGACAACACAAATGTTTTCACTACTGCTGCACTGCTCTTACACAGACTGTAAGGCATTTTTTGCCTCTCACCCCACTCCAGCAGCAAGTTGCCTGGAGGTGCACAAGAAGTTAAGAGGGGACAACTGGGACAGTTGACCCCAACTGGCCCAAGGAATATCCCATGTGGCATCATGCTCAGCACATAAAGCCAGGAAGAAGGAGGAAGGAAAAGACTTTCAAAGTAATGGTGTTTGTCTTCCCCAGTAACCATGTGATGGAGCCCTGCTTTCCTGGAAACAGCTGAACACCAGCCTGCCCATGGAAAGTGGTAAATGAATGCCTTGCTTTGCTTTCCCTGTGTGCACAGCTTTTGCTTTGGCTTATTAAACTGTGTTTATCTCAACCCACAAGTTTTCTCACTTTTACTCTTCTGATGCTCTCCCCTGTTCCAGTGAGGGGGCGTGAGAGAGCAGCTATGTGGGGCTGAGTTGCCATCCAGAGTATAAAGTCAGTTCACTTTCCTCTCTTTGGTTTATCAAGAGTTTTGTTTTTCAAAGCCTTTGGCACAAACTTCTACTGATCATGTGCATTACTGGAAAAATGTAGGAAGGTTTAGATCCAGACTGGAAAGGGATGGTAATATTTTTTAAAGGTTGAAACATTTGTGTGTACACATGGTTATCCAAAACTGTGCAGAAGCCCGGAACCCCAACACATAGCCTGAAAGAGCTAACAAGACTTCCCAATGTGAAGGTGAGGCTACCAGGTCAGATTTGGTTTTGAGCTTCTTGGGCTTTGCCATGGCAGTACCTGTACAGACCAGGGAAAGAGGTGTCCATCTAATCCAACTCAAACACACATTCACTTCCACAGCCTGTACTAACCTCACTGAGGAAGAGCAACCACATGTTACATACTGAGGCAAGTCAGGGTATCAAAAATCTTCTGAACGGTCTTTTTAAACTAATTCAGGTAGGTTCTTGCACTTATGATATCCAGTAAGCAGTATCACAGGGCATCACAGAACTGGTGAGAGGAGAACAGCAAGATCTTAGATGTTTGTGAACTGTAACTGTACTGTATATTCTGTTTCCACCTTAAGAACTATCAAGAACATGATCAAGTCAGGGGCCACTTTGACATGATATGAAAGAAACTAACAGGGTTGGATTTCTACATTCCCAGACTAACCAGAACCCCTGTCACATCACCATTTTCTCCAGCAGATGACCAAGCTTTTCAACAGCTTCACCCAAATTATTCTCCTTTCCCTACCTCAATGAAAAGCTGGGTTTGTGTCCCATGCTACTTACTGCAAGGAGCAAAGAAAGCATAAGATACTAGATTCCAAGACATCAAAGCAACAAAGGAAGAAAAAAAGGAAAAGAAAAATGAAATCACCACAGGAGAACAAAATCCACTCAAATCCAGCAGATATGGTCCCAGTATCTACTAAGAGCTGAACTCAGAGTGCAAAAAAAAGTCTATGTCTACTTCTTGTAGTACACCTTCAACAAAAAGCAGATTTTATCCCTGCAAGAGCCAGTCTAGGCTCTCTCCACTAGTTCAGTGACATTGTTCATGAGTGGTAATTAAAAAAACAGTCCTCAGTTCAAAGGCACAGAATGGTACTCACTAGTATGTAGAATGTAGTGAAGATTGGGCTGGAAGTGACCCGGATTTTGGCCCTGGCAGAGGGCAGCTTCCAGAGCAGAAACATAAAGAAAAGCACATTGGGAACCAGGAGGAGAAGATCCCAGTAGCGGACTCTGCAAAAAGTAAGACAGGTTTTATCCCTGTTCTTCAGCCTCTAGAAGGGAAGGCACCAGCCCCAGTCCCTTCCCAACCAAACTGAGAAACAAACAAAGCTCTTTCCCTTGGTCCAGGGTCAGACTGTGGTCCCATTTCCTCCAACTCACCTGGACTTCCCAATGTCTTCATAGAGCAACAACAGGCACTTGTGTGGCACTGTGATGTTCGTGTCGTTGATCACCTGCGTTGTCATCGGGGAGAGAGTTGTCACATTATCCAGTGCTGTCACCAGGGCAGTTGAATGTGTGATGTTGTCAGACACAGAGAATGTCATCACAGACATCATGGACTGGAACATCCTGTCTTCCTTCTGGTCCAGGTCAAGCAGAGCAAGACAATCACAGCAGGGAAAATAAGCAATATTAAATCAGTTGTGAGTCAGAGCTAAAAAAACACATCCTTGACATTAAGCCCTTGCACAACTGCTTCCTGCTTGGTATAGCCAATTATCATCATGTCAAAGACTGTATTACACAATGAAATGCCACCTGCCCTAAGTCTGAACACAGCCATTAGAGTGGTCAATACAAAACCACACTTCGATATCACAGTAACAAGCACCTTCAAATGGTGCTATGGAGGATAAATCTTGTGATTATCTGAGCTTTGGCATATTCCTAGAAGAAATCAAGACTCGACAGCAATACATCAGATGGAGACAAAACCCCTACTTTACCAGGACACTCATTCTTGGTCCCAAGATCAAGAAGTGACAGTCAGTGACTTGATTTCAACTACTGGAAAGAAAAGATGAAGGCCCCTACCGAAAACCCATTGCTGTTACCAACCATGAAGTCTGAGAGCAGGGAGAGCCTCACATACCCCCACCTAAAGGGACTGTACAGAGTCTTCACCTTTCAAACCCAGCACTGGCAAAAACCAAGATTCAGCATTCTTTTTCTAACACTTTGCAAGACACCAGAACTATTCTGGTTTTGAGCAAATCTCTTCCCACTTTAAAGCAGAACCCTGACTGTTAAGGTACTTCAGTAGCTACAGGATGAATACAAACACAGGGTCCAATCACCCCTCCTGACAATGCCTAAAGAAGAAATCACAGACAACCCACAGAAGCAAAAATGATAAATCTCTTGTCAGCCAACATCTTAAAGATGCACATTGCCAGGGACAGCACTTGAACAGTCTGTGTGTTATAGCTAATCCAGGATTTATCTCAAAAAAAATTCTCCCTGTTTGACTCCAGCCCTGACTTGCGTGCTGAAAACTGACAGCCCCCATGACAGGGCTGAGAAGGTATTTTCCCTTAGAGGTTCTGGGTGAGTCACAAGCTGGAAAGCATCAGCACAGCCCTATGTCATCTGCTGAGCTCTTAGAGTTCAGTAGCACCTTCTCCACAAATTGCTCGAGACTGTCAGTAACAGGCTCTTCTTTCCCTTCAGAGACTGAGACTCTTCCCAGGTTCTCTAAGGGGCAAGGGAATTATCCCACCCTCAGCCAACAAACCCTCCCTTTGATTCATCCTTGCTGACAGATACTCCCTGAGCTGGGATTTTCTTTTGTGACTGCCAAATGCTGTGCTGCATGAGAGGCATCACAGCAAATAAACACACAGACCTGGAAGGAGCAACTTCATGCCAAGATGGCAAAACCTGGGCCAAAATATTCTGCTTCTAAGTAGATGTTCCAGCAAACAACCTTCACATTCAAAACTTATCTCTGGAAATGTCCTCTCTTCCCTCCAGCTACTCACGTCTCTGAACTGTTAAGAGAAGGATTTTTTCAACAATTTTGCTCCACTCTCTTCCTCTGTAACACCACTACATCCCAGTAGAAGTGAGGGCAAGTACGGTCACATTTCCGACACAGAAAAATTTCTACATGATTTTTTAAAAAGATGGGAAAAAGTAGAGAAAAACCTCACAGACCACGGGCAGAATAACATTAGCAACTGTGAACCATCACAACCTCCTAGCAGCTCTTCTGGGACAAAAATTCCATCTGCCTGTCACACTGAAAAGAGCTCAAACATAAAGCTGTGAGAGATTTACATCAGAAAAACAACTTCTTATGAAAAGAGCAAACAGGCTCCATTATTTTTTGCTAGAAGCCACCACTATCACACAACAGCAGCTGCTGATAAGGAGAGGAGTTGGCCACACATAACAGAACTCCAGTCACAAGGTTTCAAAGGGCAAAGCAGAATCAAGCTCACCTCTCAGCCAGGCTGCTTGCTACAGCCTGGCACTTGTTTTTGTCCTCCCCAGGTAAAGTGTACACAAAGCAGAGTAACAGAACATCCAACATGATAAGAAAGGGCAGCCAAGACCATCAGACACTGTGGTCATGCTTTTCTAATAGCTAAGGCCTACAGCAAGGATGTGGAGAACTGGCCCACTCCTGTCCAAATCAACAGCAAAAATCCCACAGCAACAGGACCAGGAACTGATGGAAAGGATCCAGCTAGGGGTTGTCATTCCCAGCAACACTGCTCCTTTCAGCACACTGTCCTCACCCTGTCTAGTCCTAAATAAATCCAGTCAGCTGAACATATCCAAGAGCTCACTCGCCACACCCTGCCTCCACGGAACTGCCCGCTTCAGCCAGCCCAGCCCATGCAATGGGGTAAAATCACCCAGAACTGCATGAAAAGAAATCAGTACTGCAGTCGTGGTCCCCCCTTTTCATCCAGCAGGCAGCTCTGTACACCAGAAAACAAAATAAGATGTTTTTCTATACTCCAAATGAAGTCAGGCTGACTTGGTCGAAGCCAATCCCTCACTCCAGGCCCTGGACAAGCTGCATTTGGAGCAAGACCACAGGCATGAATCCTGGGCTGCAGTGACAGAGCTCTCAGAAAGGCTCTGCTGCACCTTCAGGGAAATGTTATCTCACCAATGGATATTGTTCCTCGAATCATGGCACTGTAACAATATCAGAGCTCAGTGAAATTCAGAGCTCACATCACTGGCAATTCTGTCTTCTTTCAAAGCCCACCTACAGAAAGGTGAATTACACACTGCACAAGTTGCAGCTGTAATAAAAAATCGAAACATTTATTTCTTTCTGCAAACAGCATCAGAAAGTCTCTTAAGTACAGATCGTGATAGGATTAGGACTGCTTCTCAAAATACTCTATTTGTGCGATAAAAACTGCACTCACCAGATGCCTGCTCAAATACAACTGTTACTGCAGTAACTTAAATGCTTAAAAATACCCCAGAACACTAAAAGTAAAAAAAAAACAACAACAACAAAATCCCCACCAACACAAAAAAAGAAAAAAATAAGCCTTTTTTTGTTCTCATCCATTTTAAGAAGGCTTTTCGACCCTCTGTTTTGCTCACAACAACTGCATTTTTCATTTCACTCTTAGAACTTAAGACAGGCGTTTACCCTCAGTGATCGAGTTTTTAGTTTTAGTCTCATATCTCATTCTGAACTAAGATTAAAAAGAAAGCTACTACAACGGGGGAAAATAAACCGAAGAATAATACCGAAAGCAGAAGTATCAACAACAAGCCCAAACCCTCAGAGACAGAGAACCCTAGCCCAGAGGTGGATTTTAGAAATGCATATCCCGGGGTTTTTTCTGTTTTGGTTTTGATTCCTCTGGAAGGCGGGTGCACAACACGCAAGAGAAGTAGCAGTGCGTGGTCACTTGGTTCTAGGCTGGCGAGGACGCGCCGCCTGCTTCCCAGACTGCTAAAACAACACAGCTGGAGACGCGCCGCAGTTCCACCCCACCTCAGCTGCCCAGCGGTGCCCCTGAGGCTCCGGCCATGGGGCTCCCGGGCTGCACTGGGCGGCCCTCGGAGGCCCGCGGCCCCCGCGCAGCACGGCCCCGCCGCCCCGCTCTGAGGCGCCCCAGCGTCCCTCCCTCCCTCCCCGTTACCCCCTCCCGCCGGCCCCACTCCGCTCGTACCCGCCGGGCCCCGCTCTCACCCGGCCCCGCTCCCGCCGCTGCTCAGTCCCGGGGCCCCGGCCCCGCCATCCCAGCCCCGGCCCTGCCGCTCCCCTCAGCCGGGGAGCGTCGCTGAAGAGCGGCCCGAGCGCAGCGCCGCGCAGCCAAGCACAGCCGCTGCCGCCACAGCCACGGCGAGCCCAGGGGCGCTATTGAGAGACGGTCCCCAAGAGGGCTCCGGATGGACCAATCAGAGAGCAGAAGCTGTCAAAGGGGCCAAAAGAAACAGCGAAGCGAGCCTATAGAAAGGGCCGGGAGGCGGGACCAAGGGGGCAGGCCCGCCGCGCTTTAAAGGCGCCTCGTCCCCCACCCACCTGTGGGTCCCCAGCGCGGGGTCGGTGGGGTTGGGCAAGAAGGTGACCCCGGGGTTCGGCGGGTCCGGCGGTCTCGAGTCCGTCCTTGCCGGGCAGGCTCTGTCCTTTACAGCCCGATCCCACCTCCTGGGCCAGCCCGCACAGCACAGCCTACCACCCAACAGCGAGCGCTCTGCGATCCAGCACCCACTGTCACACACCTCCGGGGGTGAAGCAGGATGCACCTGCGCAGGAATTCTGTACGGCCTGTGGCGGCAAGGCAGGGCAGTTAATAATTGAAGGAGATCCGATAATAAGTCCCTGCGGGGGAGAATGATTAACAGCCTTGGAGTTTGGCTTTTAAGGACAGTTTAAAGCTGACTGAAGAAACTTGGCGTAGTTTGGACAGCAGCTGCTAAAGGGAAACACGATCAATAATTAGCAGTGCAAATACCAGGCAGACAAAAGAGACACTTAGTATAGTAAACAAGGAAGTAACTGTGACAAATGAGCCAAGATTTATATAGGAAATTAAAGGAAATAGCCAGCTAAGCACCAGCACGTTATTCTCAGCAGTAAGAGCTGGCTGACAGGGAAGTTTCAAGGAGAATGTTTGTTATCTGAGTCATTGCGAGGACTGGAGGATACATTCTGGCATGGTTTTCTACCTGTGGCTCACCCGTGGCTGCAGGGTTTGCTTCTGTAGGAATGCAAGGCTTTTGCTAAGCTGAAGTTTGCTGTACAGAGCCTACGCCTCCTTAGAAGATCCATACATTGGTCAAGTTTGCACGTTCTGCTCCAGCAAACACCACATACAGAGGGTTCCAGGCCCTCCTCACACACAGATCTTCCTCAGCTTAAATCTGCTTGATCCTCTTCTCAGGTCAAATTTTCCAGCTACACCTCAGCAAGCCTCATGAAGGTGTTGTACCTGGAGACTTGCCTGCCTCAGCCCAATTCCTCTGATTTCCACTGGGTTGAAACAGGTTTTCATGCTGGTGTCATGCCTTTGGAATGACATCAGGAGAAGCCAGTCCTTAGCTTGTCTCATCTCACGCTGTCATGCAGGTTAATGATATTTTGCAATATTTTGACACGTTCCATTTATGGATCCAAGCTCAAAGGCTTGGCTGACACCAAGATCTCTGAGTTACAGAAGGGACACTCCTGTTTAAAGAGAGGCGGAGTGTTTCTGCTTAAAAAGTGCCTTGGTAACAGACAAGTAAAATCCATGTCTTCTCACTTGTAGCCTCAGGCACTAACTAGCTGAACATGTTACCTCCCACATAACTGTGTCAAGAGAGATTTTGCTTTCCAATCCACCTGCTCCTCCCATCTGATTCAGTTTGAGGCTAGAGTCCAGTATTTTGGACACCAGATTCAAGAGCTGTTTCATGGTCAGGAGACTGCTGGGTGCCACTGCAAGGACTGTGACACTGCTTACGTGAAACAGGAGGTGGGGGATCCACACTTACGGTTCCTTTGTATTAACCAGCCTCGCCTGTCAGCCCCAACATGGTGTGTGCAAACATAACTCTCCTCTTCCACCTCCAAGGACTGCTCCATGCCCTTGACTGCACACATCCTTCCACTTCGGCTGAGCACTGCTGCTCTCTGTGTCTTCTCCTCCAGCCAGTGCATAAAGATGGCAGGGCTCACTCCCTTTGTCCCTGCTGTGTCACTTGGTGTTGCCAGGCTGAAGCAGGACAAGGGGTGATGTTCAGGGCCCCAAGGAAAGCTGGCACTTGTTGCTGTACCTGCTGCAGCCTGCTGTGCTTTGACAGTCTCACTTGCCTTGCAAGTGTCAGAGGTGGAAGGTGCAGACATGGTGTCCAGGGCAGCATTACACCTTTGTATCATCACCAAATTCCACTCTTCTGGGACATTTTATCTCTCTCAGATACTCTATCAGCTTTTATTAGATCAGTCTACTGAACAGGATATTACTTCTCATCTGAAACTGCTTTGCTGTTCAGGTGCTGAGCAACTGCAGGGACAGATGTGACTGTCTTGTTTCAGAGCTGTTCTACCAGCCTAGTGATTTCTAGTATTGGGCATAAATTTGCACCACAGCATACCACCTGAGCTGCTCTCCTGTGTCTCTGCCTTTTTTTTTTTTTTTTTTTTCCAAGGGGAATTCAGTCTCTAGAGCTCTTCCTGTGCTGCAAGAAGCCACGAGTTTGCAAAATCCTAGTGGTGTGGTTGGATATTCAGGAGTCTGGTGCTCAGGTGAGGTCACCCCAGCGAGCCCTCTCACATACACCAGTCCATGTCTCCAGAGTAGCAGGAGCCCTGTCCCATACATGGCAGCATTTTAGGGATGGTTTTAGCTGCCCAAGCTCAGCTCTTGTCAAAGAGACAGAGCACCCCAGCTCAAGCACAGGACCACTTGTAGGTGGCACCCAAAGTTAGCAGTGAAAACATGGACATGGTGTGTGGTCTTCCAGGAAGGACAGACAGAAAAGCTGTCTGTCCACTCACCTGCCCAGTGCCTGGAGAGACAGTGGCACCCTGTGGTGACACTGGCTCATCACAGTGTGTCATCTGGGCCTTGTCAGACAGAACCACCTTAGCCAGGTCTTGGTCTGCCTTCCCTTAAGCCATAGAATCATTTAGGTTGGAAAAGACTGGACATTAGGAAATAATTCTTTATTGGAAGGCTGCTCAAGCCTTGAACAGGCTTCCCACGGAAGTGGTGGAATCACCATCCCAGGAAGTGCTCAAAAACGATGCAGATGTGGTGCTTAGAGACATGTTTTAGTGGCAGGCTTGGCAGGGCTGGGTTAACAGTTGGACTCAATGACCTTTAGGATCTTTTCCAACCTTCATGGTTCTGTGATTCTGTGACCTCTAAGATCATTAAGCCCATGGTGGTCTCTAGGCCCTACAAGTGGGGGCATCTTGGGGATGTCCCTGTGTCTGTTCCTCGCCAAGCACCAGCCAGCTCCCTGTCATGTGTCACAGAGAAGAGGCTGAGCCACTCTCCTATTTATATCATGATGCTTCTGCTTTGCTATTTTAGTACCAGCCTGAATCATCCAGCTGGGCTCCTGGAAGAGCCATTTCAGATTGTCAGCTGCCTCTTCAGTCACTTTTGCTTCTGGTGTCTCCTGTTTCAGGGTCACTGTCCCACACTCGAGCGCAGCCAAGAGCAGAAATAGCCTGATACTAAATAGTGATCAGAAACGCTTCAGAGAATGCAGATCTCCAAAATCCAAACCACCTGCTGTTATGCAAGATCCTGTGGTCCGGGAGGAAGCATTCCATCTCCTTGCCAAACATCAGCCCATTGCTTGTGTTGTCTCGCTAAATTCCTCTTCCAGTCTCTATGGGACAGGTGCTCTTCTTCAGTTCCTCTCCCAAATGGCATTTGCTTGCTGCACTGAACAGCTGGGGAGACAGATGTGTTGCCAGAATAGCTCCAATCAGCTCCCTGTTACTGTTAGCACATACAGACTGACATAACAGAAAAAAACCCCAAACCAACAACAAAATGCCAGAACCTCTTTCCTTCTGTCGTCATTTCAGCGAGAACCAGAACAAAGGTGATTCAACTGGGTCAGTGAGAAACCCGGTGAAGCCAGGCTTGATTTTAGCTACCAAAGAGGCAGACGCGAGCACGGGAATTCACAGTGGGATCTCTCCGGTGACTCGGGTGCCCGGCAGGAGGACAGCCCTAGAGCCCAGAGGGAAATGTTTGCCAAAGCTTGCCAGTGCCGCCCACCAGCCCCCGAACCCCCTTGGCCGGGAGTGGCCGGCGGTGACCGTGGATGGCCGGGGGTGGCCCTGGGTCCTTCCCGCTCCAGGCTCCCGCCCCCGCCTCATCCATATTCACAAGGGGGCGGGGCCCGTCCCGGCTATCCATTATTCATGAGGTTTCGCGCGCTTTTGTGACCACGTGGGTCGGTTTTCGCGCGGAATCCGGCGGGGCAGGAAGCGGCGGTGATGGCGGTGAGCGGCCGGGCCGGGCCGGGCCGGGCCGGGCCGGGGCCGAGCCGGGGAGTTGGGGGCCATCCCCGCGGGATGCGGGTCCTGCGTCCTCCCCACTGCGGGACACTTGATGCTGCGGCCCTGCAGGGTCCAGAGAGGATTTCGGGGTGGGGGGGGACAGTGGGGGTGCGCTCGGCGATGCTCCCGAAACGCCGAGGGAAGTTTTCCGCGTGCCCGGCGCCGCACAGGAGAGAGCTGGGCCGGGGCAGGATCGGACCCTTTCGCTCCGCTCCGGCTGCGCTGCCCTCGGAGGACGGATTTACCCCGCCTCTCCCCCTCCATATGTTTCCATTGCCATTTGAGAGGAGGGCTAATTATTATAACTCATCGGTGATCCATATACCCCCTTTCTGACCGCGGCCCGCATCGCAGAGGCCTCTGGAGGCACTGAGCCCCTCTCTCCCCGCGGTCCCCTGCCCTCACCCCTCTCCTGTCCTTGCAGGACTCCTCCGAGTCGCAGGCGGCGGTGACCAGCCCCGTGCGCAGCTCCCGCCGCGGCGATGCCTTCACGTCCAGCCCCGGTCGGGACCTGCCACCCTTCGAGGATGAGTCCGAAGGGCTCCTGGGGACCGAGGGGCTCCCCGAAGAGGAGGAAGAAGGGGAAGAGCTCATTGGGGAAGGGATGGAAAGGTAAGGAAATCATTGGTGGGGATCGTGTCCGGCGATGGGGTGCTGGGGATGTCAGTGCAGCCAGCGACGTGGAGGGGGCTCTCAGGCCTCGTGGGTCCCTCTGCTGTGCTGGTAGCTGGGGTGAGGGGGCTGAAGAGCTGCTGGGCAATGGAGAAAGGTCAGAGTATGGTGTCATTTGAGTCCTGGAAGAACTGAGCAAAGTGCCATCATGGTCCAGGGTGGGTAAACCAGGATCTGCCTGGATGCATGATGTGCATCCAGCCCAGCTCTTTACTCCCGCAGACATTAATTTTGATGTTGTTTTACTTAGCCAGGCCTGCCGGCAAGCTGAACTTTACAGCACAAAGGCTTGAATGCTGGCATTCCTAACAGTGGAGCTGGAGCCCTTTACTGCAGGCCGTCTTCCATTAGGAAGTGCCTTCCTGCTCAACAAATTCTGTCCTGCTGCAGAACAACTGTCCTGACACCTGCCCAGCAACAGCCAGAGAAGAGCTGCAGAATTGCTTTCCTGGCCTGATTCCCTGCTCTGTGTGTGTGTGCTAGGGACTACCGCCCCATCCCAGAGCTGGATGTGTATGAAGCAGAGGGCCTGGCCCTGGATGATGAAGATGTGGAGGAGCTGACTGCCAGCCAGCGGGAAGCCGCCGAGCGAGTGATGAGGCAGCGGGACCGCGAGCTGGAGCAGGGCATGGGCCGCATGAGGAGGGGGCTGCTCTATGGTAGGTGCAATGAACTGTACCAGCTGTGCCACCCTGAGCGCTTGGTGATAACCCAGCCCTTTGCAGGGAGCTGGGCTCTTTACCCTCAGGTTAGCAGGGAGGTCTCTACAGCTCCAGTGTACCTGGGCTCCTAGTGAAATCACTGGCTGTGGGCTTGGCTGGGTTCCCTGGTGCATGATCCCTTTCCTTTGCGTTTCCTAGGAACTCATTTGGTGTTCTTCTGGTTACTGCTGAAACAAAGTTAGGATCCTGGGCCTGTATCAAAGGGTTGGGATTCTACCAAGTGTATGCTGTAGAGTTTGTTTGTGTTGGTGCTCCTGTACAGACTTTTGTGGGCTGGATGGAAGGGCCTTTGTTGCACTTTAAGCCCGTTCCTTGGTCAGTGCATTAATGGACTTGAATGTGTGCTGTTGCATACAACTCTTCCTATTCACACCCTTAAAATCTTAGTTATGTTATGGAAAATGTAGGAGCACGTCTAGAACTGGATTAGGCTGGGCCTGGGATGTCTCTTGGTTTGTATTCCAGGCTGTGACCTCTTTACTTCCACAACCCATGCAATCCCACTGTGACTAATCCAAAGAGTGGGAATGGGAATCCCAGATCTTGAGCAGTTTTTCCTCCCAACCCTTAGACAGTGACGATGAAGATGAAGACCGTCCTGCACGGAAGAGGCGGCTGGCGGAGCGGGCTGCCGAAGGCATGGAGGAGGAGGATGAAGACATGATTGAGAGCATTGAGAATCTGGAAGACATGAAAGGGCACTCAGTGAGGGAGTGGGTTTCCATGGCAGCTCCTCGGCTTGAGATCTATCACCGCTTCAAGAACTTCCTGAAGACCCATGTGGATGACCATGGGCACAATGTCTTCAAGGAGAGGATCAGTGACATGTGCAAAGGTAGGGCTGGGTCACTGGAGACTCTCTCTCTTTATGTGGGTCACGGTACTTTGTGGTGATCCAGTCCAGAGGTGGATATTTTTCTGCCTACCCTCTTTGTTCCAGACATTGAATCAGCACTTTAAGAAAGCCTGATGCTGATGGAGATAAATGAATAATGGAAACATGCCTAGTGTCTTCTTTGGTTCTGGCTGACTAATTAGAAGGCCTCTGGCGTCTGCTCCTCATTAATATTCATATCGTAGAAATGCTAGCAGAAGAATATGTGGGGCAGCAGACAGTGGTCTGCAAGTTAGTGATCTGAAAGAGACAACAATTGCTGGCTGTCTGCACCAGTTACTTTCTCACACTGGAAACTGGATTATCCAGAAAGGGGACACAAATAGACCTTGTGACTTTGGAAACCATGTCAGTGTTGCAGCCTTGTATTCTGACTAGGCTCTGCCAGAAGAAACGGTCATTAAGGCTGTCATTGATGAGTTTTAAAAGCAGAAATTGTCACATCTAGGAACAGCTCATGTAGCTGTACTTGTTGTATTTCTTCTTTATATTGAGCAGAAGCTTGAGCAGTGGAACAGGATCGGTTTTATAAAGCTAGGAAATAAAAGGCATTTGTCTCATCCATTTCCACAAACATAAGACACAGCAGGTTTTTTGCCAGCCATTCAGCACACATAATGTCTCTCCTATTAACTTCTGTTTCCTGGAGGTCTCTGAGAGAGTTGTGTGTTGGGCTGAGGTTTTTGAATCTCAGGGACACTGAGCCTGGGAAGTATCTGTGCAGAACTGGAGAGGAACAATCACAAGCTTGGTAGTGATGAAGAATTTGTTAGAAAAATAAATTTAAAAGGCTTTTCCACCCATTTTCAAAGTGTTAACCTCTAAACATTTTTCAGGGAAAGTGCAGAGATCTGCTAACTGCAGCCTGTAGGATACAAGCTTGTCTGTTCTGGCAAACTCCTTGAGGAGTGAACAGACTGAAATTACAATTCACCCCATCTTTTTCTTAAGAGAACAGAGAGAGTCTGGTGGTGAACTACGAGGATCTGGCAGCCCAGGAGCATGTCCTTGCCTACTTTCTGCCTGAGGCCCCAGCAGAAATGCTGAAGATCTTTGATGAAGCAGCCAAGGAGGTGGTGCTGGCCATGTACCCCAAGTATGATCGTATCGCTCAGGAGATCCATGTCCGTATCTCCCACCTCCCTCTGGTGGAAGAGCTGCGGTCACTCAGGTAAGAGCAGAGCTACCAGCAGTGGCTGTGGGGCCTGTATTAGGCTTTGGGGTGCTCAGCACTCACCTGTGAGCTAAACCTCTGGGTAAGTCTAACAGGATTGCTGAGCTTAGCACAGGGAAAAAAATCATACTAAGGATGAACTTTCAGCATCCCCAAGGTAAACTTGTGCCTTGCAGCAAGAGTATTTCTGGAGCATGTTTTGCTTTCTGTGCCCTGCAGGCATCCAGCATATCTGTCTTTCCTCAGGCAACTGCACTTGAATCAGTTGATCCGGACCAGTGGAGTGGTGACAAGTTGCACAGGGGTCCTGCCTCAGCTCAGCATGGTCAAATACAACTGCAGCAAGTGCAACTTCATCCTGGGACCCTTTTTCCAGTCGCAGAACCAGGAGGTGAAACCCGGTTCCTGTCCAGAGTGTCAGTCTCTTGGCCCCTTTGAAATCAACATGGAAGAGGTAAGAGATGATGTGTTTGCCTGGATGAGGCTGGCTGCTCATCCTGCTCCACTGCCTGTTCCTCCCAGCCCTGCCTTAGCTCCTACCCTTTGAACAACTTGGTGTGGGGAGAGGGGTTTTCTGCTACATCCAGGGGGCTGTGAAGATAGGTCCATTCGAGCTCTTGACCTGAATGACTCAGTTTAGCAACCGAAAGTAATTTGTTGCCACACTGTAGGTGTTTGGATTGAGTCTTTTACACAATCATCTCTGTGGTACACAGTTATTTATTCATATTTTAGAAATGCAGACACACGTTGTCCAGCTCTCCTTCCCAGGCTGGGTCAGTCTGTCCTGATCTGTCAGCTAGGGAAACCAGAGAGCAAAATCATTGATGTGGAGAGCTTCTGACTTTCATTCTTTGCTTTGATACCTTTAACTATTACTGTATCCCACAGCCGTAGGGAGGAGAGGAGAGAAGATCCAGCAGGCAGGAATTGTGCAGCAAGATTGATTTATTTAAATATTTTACAAACTCTTTTATAGACTTTTTTCTTCATAGTCTAATTGGACAAAGGACCAGCCACCCCTTGGAGTGATTGACTAAAATCCTAAAACATCCATTGTCAAAATATTTTTCTACTGTACCATAAACAAGGCTTTGCAAGGTCACAGGTGTTCATAGCTTATAGAACTCTGCTACTATCTTCATGAGAGAGAAAAGTGTCTCACGGGCTTAGAAAGAAGCAAGAAAAATTCTTGCTAGCAGCAATATTTGTATCCACATTTAACAATCACAAGTGGAGCATCCTTCTCCCAGGAACTGCTCCAGTATTTGGGTGGACAAACACTGTGGAGGCTGAAACACAGTGGTGAGATGCAGCAAAGTGCTTTCCTGTCCTCACTATTGCCTATCACACCCTGGGACTGCTCCTCACAACCTCCATGCTGCCATGTCCATGGTTTTCTAACTGAAGTACAGTAAATCCTTGAATGGCCCTTCTCTCTGAGGTGCCTGCTGACTTGCTGGGTAACTTTGATTTTGTTGCTGCAGACGGTCTATCAGAACTACCAGCGCATCAAGATCCAGGAGAGCCCTGGGAAGGTGGCTGCAGGCAGGCTGCCCCGCTCCAAGGATGCCATTCTCCTCGCTGATCTGGTGGACAGCTGCAAGCCAGGAGATGAGATTGTGAGTACATTGTTCAAGTATCAGGAGAGCACAGGGTAAATTCTGACAGCGACATCACGGGAACATCTGTGGGGATTTGGGGAGGGGTTGTCCTCAGATGCATTTGAGCAGCTACTTCTGAGCCTTACCTTAAAATGGAGAGGGTTTTTGTACTGTGCAGGCACTGACATAGCATTTCCTGCTTCCCAGGAGCTGACAGGGATCTACCACAACAACTACGATGGCTCCTTGAACACTGCCAATGGGTTCCCAGTGTTTGCAACTGTGATCCTGGCCAACCACATCGCCAAGAAGGACAACAAGCTGGCTGTTGGGGAGCTGACTGATGAAGATGTGAAAGTGATTGTGCGTCTGTCCAAGGATGAGCAAATTGGGGAGAAGGTGGGTCAGCCTCAGACATCCCTTCTGACAGCTTGCTATCACCTGGCAGCTGGATCAGAAAGGGATGAAATGGGTCAGCTGGCCAAACAGTGGTTAAAGGAACCCAGTTAAAGAAATCCCAGTTCTCTCTGAATGGTCTTCTGTAGCTCTCAGCCAGCTGTTGATGAGAGTCTGTTATAGGAGGGAAGTAAATAAGAAACTTCCCTTGTAGTTTTAGAGGTCAAATTTTCTGTTTCTCCTGTTTTCTGTTTCTTCCTTCTCTGAGCCTTCTACATCACAACAGGGCAGGAAGACAGACAGTGCTTATATCTGATCAGTTTTCTCTCCCTGTGTCTTAGAAGCCAAGTGGGGAAAGTTCTGTGAGGCCAGTGACTGCATCTCCAGTCCCCTAAAGGAGATGTTAATGCTTAGCTTAAGTTGTGGTAGATATTTTAGCTTTGCTTCCTCTATATGCTAAGACCTGAACCCAGTACTTGAAAGAACAAAGCTCCTGGACTGGTGCATGTTCAACCTCTCTTGGGTCAGAGTTTATCGTTGTAATGGGGACTTCACTCAGTTGCCTTGGCTGTGCTGTTGTTACAGTGACTGCTGTTGCAGTAGATGCAGCTTCAGTTGGGCCAGGAGTGTTTGAACTTGAGTGGTCTCCAGCATCAGGCTATTTTCAGAATACCCTTGAGAAAATCAGCCAGTTGGTTCTAATATTTGACTATGATGACAATTCATGTGCAGCATAACCCATTCAAGTACTGTCATGTGCAGTGAGTAAGCCTCTGATCAAGGTCTCCAGCTTTGCAAGAGCTGGTAACAGCCACTGTGATGTACCTTGTGTACAACAGGGTTGTGGAGGCAGTGGCAGCAGCTTCCAGCACCAGACTAAATAATCTGCCATGCCCCAACAGCACCATTTTTGTGAAGCTCCTTTAGGAACAGGGGGTGGGTCGTTACCTTTGAAAAAGCCCTCACACCCTGGAATACTCTTTGGAGACAGCAGTACCTTAAGTGTAGCTTTAGATATGGCACCTTGCTGATGTTTGTGCAAAATCCTGTTCAGAACTGGAACTGGTATTCCCTGCACAACTCCTCTGCTTTCCCTCCCAGATTTTTGCCAGCATTGCCCCATCTATTTATGGACATGAAGATATCAAGAGGGGCTTGGCTTTAGCTCTTTTCGGTGGAGAACCCAAAAATCCAGGTGAGTGTCACTTGTGTCCCTTGGTCCTGCCTCACTCTGGGGAGGGCAAAGGGACCTGGGTTTGTCTATGCCATCGCAACAAGAGAGGTTAGAGTTGTCTATGTGGCTTGGTGACAGAGAAGGTTTGACAGACTGAGGGATATCTGTGATGGAACTGGCTGTTTTATCACACTGAAAACTCTGGTGTGACAGTAGAAATGCTACTACTGAAAATAGCTCCTGCTACAAACCTGGGCAAGTTTGTATCCCTCCTCTAGGAGGTCACATTTAATGTTCCTTCAGAGGTTTGACCTTCTGGCACCCTGATTTGTTATCATCTCCTCTGAAGGATGTGTTAGTCATCTTTGTAAAACAGACTTTCTAATCTTGCTGACACATCCTGTCTCCAAAACTGACTTTATTTCCCCCCTAACTTTCCTGTAAACTGGTTGCCATGCCTCCTGGTTGCCCTCCCTTCATCTTTGTGGTGCTCAGGGCAAGGTTGCTGTCAAGCCATGCACTCAGCTGCCACATGACTTTCCCATTGCTTTTGTAGGTGGCAAACACAAAGTTCGTGGTGACATCAATGTGCTTCTGTGTGGAGACCCTGGTACAGCGAAATCCCAGTTTCTTAAGTACGTGGAGAAAGCATCGAGCAGAGCAATTTTCACCACTGGCCAGGGAGCTTCTGCTGTGGGCCTCACAGCCTATGTGCAGAAGCACCCGGTCAGCAAGGAGTGGACTTTGGAGGCAGGAGCCCTCGTGCTGGCTGACAGAGGTGTCTGCCTGATTGACGAATTCGACAAGGTGAGCCCAGCCTCATCTCTCTGAGAAGGAGTTAGCTGTGAAGGGACCAGCTGTAACCTCTGTCCTCTGAGGACACACTGTAACTCATGGTGACATCTCCCAGATGACCAAAGTTCCTGCAGTTTGCTTAGGCCCTTGGTGGTCCATAGTGCAGTTGGCTGCCTTTTCAGAGCATCTGGAGCTGATTCTCCTTTTGTGTTTGGCAGTGGGGTATAGACATAGATTCACTCTCAATCATTCTTGCTTTCCTGTAGATGAATGATCAGGATAGGACCAGCATCCACGAAGCCATGGAACAGCAAAGCATTTCCATCTCCAAAGCAGGCATTGTCACTTCCTTGCAAGCTCGCTGCACCATTATTGCTGCTGCCAATCCCATAGGTAAGTGTTGAGAGACTACAGGACCATCCCAGGCTCTCAACATAAATCCACGGTCATGAGAGCTGTGGCACAGCTTCCCTTCCCTCTGCCTGGTTCCTTCAGTCTGGAGCACAGATCAAGTGAGCAGAAAAGTCTTCAGTAATGTACTGGAGGTCTGTCCTTCCTCCAAAGCTGCAGCCTTGGGGCCTGTTTGACTTGGATTGTCTGTGTGACCCAGGTGGGCGATATGACCCGTCGCTGACGTTCTCGGAGAACGTAGACCTGACAGAGCCCATCATCTCTCGATTCGACATCCTGTGCGTGGTGAGAGACACAGTGGACTCAGTGCAGGTAGGGGCTGTGCCAGGAATCTGTGTGTGTGCTGGGCTTTAATGCTGCTGTTGGGATGCTCAGCTGCAGCTGCCCACTGAGTTTTTTCTGTCCAGTGAGTGTGCTCAGTGTCTGTTGGTGCATTGCTCCCTTGTAGGATGAAATGCTTGCCCGGTTCGTTGTTGGCAGCCATGTCAAGCACCACCCAGGCAGCAAGGAGGCAGTGAATGGGGACACTAATGAGGTCATCCTTCCCAACACGTACGGGGTTGAACCCATTCCTCAAGAGATCCTGAGGAAATACATCGTCTATGCCAAAGAGAAGGTCCACCCCAAACTCAACCAGATGGACCAGGACAAGGTGGCCAGGATGTACAGTGACCTCAGAAAGGAGTCTATGGTGAGAATACTGAGGACAGGAGGGAAGAACTGTATGTATCTAGACTGCAAATCAGCCTGAGACTGCTCCAGCATATGTTGACACATTCTTGCCATTCCCATCACAAAAGTCTGTGCCACTGTTTTGTGAGAGACAGGCAGATCCTGCAGTGTCTGCTGAACAGATGATTCTTCATCTAAATGCAGAGTCTCGCCTGTTGGTGATGTGTGGACTGATGGACTGGACACATGTACAGTGCCTGCCATGGCAAAGTCCTTTTGTTGTCACCCAGTCTGGCAGGCCCACAGGAGATGTTTGCATTCACTCAGATCCACATGCTCCTGGTCCATTACAGGGAGCCATTATCTATAGAAATGCCCTTCTCTTTTGTCTGTGGGATGCCTCAGGCTTGTTTCATGCTCTCCAAGTGAAAGAGGAATTTGCTGAGGTGTGAGGGAGATTTTTGGAGCTTGGGAAAACTATATCTTTTTTGATTGGCTCTTTGTTTCTTTAACTCCTAAAATCTGCTGGAGGAAACTGGATTGCTAATCTTGGAAAGGCCCTAAACAGTGTCACAGAGTGACCCCGCAACATCCCCTTGCACTGTGATGAATTCAGATGAACAGGGAAGCTGTGCCAGACTGTGTGGCCGTGCCAGCAGGTGGCAGAGCCTCCTTAGCCTGAGTCACCCTCAGAGGTGCAGAGAGCTCCCTGCAGTGTGAAAGTAACTGCATCCTGGGCCAGAAGGCACCTGTCTTGTATCCTTGTTTTGTATCCTTGTCTTTGACCCCATGTCTTGTATCCTTCAGTAACGTGTTGCCTCCTCCCCTTTGCTCTCAGGCAACGGGCAGCATCCCCATCACGGTGCGGCACATCGAGTCCATGATCCGCATGGCCGAGGCGCACGCCCGGATGCACCTGCGCGATTACGTGGTGGAGGACGATGTCAACATGGCCATCAGGGTGATGCTCGAGAGCTTCATCGACACGCAGAAGTTCAGCGTCATGCGGAGCATGCGCAAGGTGAGGCGGGCACCGGCTGAGCCGGGGGCTGTGGCTGCGCCCCGCGCCCTGTGGGTTCAGCTGCAGCTTCCTTGCACTGCCCAGGCTGTGGGAAGAGATGCTCTGCAGGGGCTCTGTCCTGTGCAGACAAGCACTGAACCTGTGTAAACGGAGTACTGTGGGTATGAAGTGTTAAAGAAGTTCCTTGTCTGACCATCCAGGAGCCACTCTGGCAGTCACACTAATGCCACCTGAGCTGGGACCAAGGCCGCTACACACACCACACTCACAGTCAGACAGGGTTTCCTGACCAGCTTGACCCCAGGTTTCCCACAGCAGAGACTCAGACAGCTGGGTACTTAAAGTAATTTAATCATGGTATAATAACAACAGCTCGAGCTGGGTGCCTTTGAGGAGGGACCCCAAACAAGGCACTGTTTCGTGACTGCCCCTTGTTAGTCTGTGGTGAGGCAATGTTTTTGTTGCGCCTGAGAAGGAAGTGTACTTCAAGCCTCTGAGTCAAAAGCACTGCCATGTCTCTTCTTTTTTGACACCTTGCCTTCTATTTTGGCACAGGGCTCCTGCTGCTGCTGCTGCCAGGTGATCAAACTGAGCAGGCAGCTTGTTTCTTCACATTTTTATTGGGCTCTCAGGGTACAGTTAAGCACAGGGCAGCACTCACTGTGGGTTAGTGTGCAGTCTGCCCTGTTCTCTGAGTAGCAGGGGCTGGCTCCAAACAGCTCTTGGCTCGCCACAGGCTGGCTTTTATCCACTGTTGAGTGTCTGCCCTCTGTCTGGACGACTCATGGCCTCTCTTTTTGGCCTCAAACAGCCAGCCAAGTGTGAGCGTCTGCTGGGCAGGCACAGGGCAGTCTGGGTTAAGAAGCCGCTTTGTGCCTTGCCCAGGGCCAGCCCTCCTGTGGCTGTGTCCCCGTGGGCAGCACAACTCCACAGCAGTGCACTGCTGGCCCCCAAGAGGCACCAGGGCCCCAGCGGAGATTCCAGATGGGAATAAGAGCAGTCAGCAGAGGAGTCATGGCTGTCAGAGGGCTGCCATTGCAGGTGCAGGTGGCAGCTTGGCAAGGCCGAAGTCACTTGAGGAGCACTAAGGGCACAGGTGGCAGCAGTGTCATTTGGTTCCCCCTGTGCTCCATGGGAGGAGGGGGTTGGTTGATGTTGAGCACCACAGTGTGTCACTGTTCCTGATCCTCATGGCTCATCTCATCCTCCCTCCCAGACTTTCTCCCGCTACCTTTCATTCAAGCGAGACAACAACGAGCTGCTGCTATTCATCCTGAAGCAGCTGGTTGCAGAGCAGGTGATGTACCAGAGAAACCGCTATGGAGCCCAGCAAGACACCATAGAAGTCCCAGAGAAGGACCTGGTGGACAAGGTATGGGGCTTATAACAAGATGCCTCTGGGACTGGTTCATGCTCTCTCTGCAGCCTCAGAACCAGAGGAATTCTCAGACTTTTACATTATGATACCATAAAAAAGACTGGTGTTAATCAATATAACCTGGCATCAGGATTGTCTCCTGTGTATCTTCTCTCTTGTTTGGAAGGACCTTATTCTTCCCTCTCTGTTCTCATGCACCCCCATAAAGCTTTGGGGTTGGAATGGTAAATCCTGCAGTATGGTGCTTATGCGGGTGAATGAGAACTCAAGTTCCCTGGCATCTGCATTTGAAGAAGCAAAAGCAGAAAAATTTATGCATGTGAACTTTTTCAACTCCTCCTGAGGCTCCCTTGCCTCCTCCTTAATGCATCTTCATCCTGGTCCAAAGGCTGCATTTCTGACTTGGCCTTTCTGTGCAAAGTGTTGACCTTGCTTGGCACTAAAGCTGTGTTTGATTCCCGGGTTAGTGCTTTTTTGCTCTTTGCATTAGATGTGCAGAGTAACTACTTGCAAAGCCACAGCTTGGTGTTGCCAGGGTGACCACCCCCAGTCTGATGTCTCCCTTGCAAGACTGTCCCACTGGGTGAGGTTTTGGGGCTTTTTTTGGATAGGAGTTACATTCTAGCTCTGGTGGAAGTAAAAGGACGAGCTGAGAGCAGGCAGATGCTGAGCCAGCATCCTCTCTTGGCTCAGCTCAGCACTGCTAATGCTCCTTCCTCCTGACCTGCAGTCTCCCCTGCTACTGCAGTTCTGGTTCCTGCTGAGCAGAGCAGAGATTGCTGACTGTCAAATTTTATGTAGCCTCTGCTATGGAAAACCACATGGTTCTTACTTAGATTAAATAAACATTTACCTCTCCCCTCCTCTTCCTCCCAGGCTCGGCAGATCAACATCCACAACCTCTCAGCCTTCTATGACAGTGAAGTGTTCAAGATGAACAGGTTCAGCCGGGATGTGAAGCGGAAGCTGATTGTCCAGCAGTTCTGAGGCTGGCAGCAGAGTCTGCCACGTGCTTCTGTGAGATGAGACCTCCATCTTCCAGCCCTTCAGGAATGCTACAGGGATCCTGAGCCGGAGGGACTAGGCTGCACATCCTCTTGCTTGCTTTGTGCCTTATGGATTAAGGGAGTGCTGAGCTGCTGAAGACCTTGTAAATAGAACAGAATTAAGTAGTTAAATGCCCTGTCAAGTCTGTTTAGCAACTTCGTTCACTACTTTGCCTTGTAGCTAAGCACAGCAGGAAGAGAATTGCTGGCCGTATACATGGCATGTTTTCTGTTTGTTTGTCACTAGTTGTTACGGGCTCCGCTGCAGGAGGGACCAAGCAGGAGCATTTGGAAAGCATTATCCATGCCCCTTGGATTGCAAGCACCCTCAGGGATTCTCTGTTCCCATCTCTGGTGACTGTACAGCCTGATGGGTGATAATTGAAACTGCTTTCAACTCTCCATGAACCAGCCAGCCTCTCTGCTCCAGGCCTTCTTGCCTGACACTTGACATTTCCCCAGATGCCCACATGGGCTGACCTTGTGCTGGTTTCTGTGGGGGAGGAGGGGGCAGGCAGAGGGAGATAAGAACTGAAACAAAACATAGCTCTTTCTGATCTTAATGATGATCTGTGGGCAGTGAAAACTCCTTCTGTACCTGGTAGGGAATCTCCAGGAGCCCGAGTGGAGAGGCTTCCCTTGCCTTAGTGGGTGTTATCTCTGTGCAGCTGTCAGCAGGTGTGAATTTACAACTGAATCCAAGTGCTACCTTTGACACCTAAACTGAACACCCTCTCTCACACCCATCTGCTGAGAGTGAAGCACCCATGGTGCTGGTTTGGGGCATGGCAGTGGAGGAGGCCTAAGCTGGATGTGTTCAGGGAAGACAGGATTGGCTCAGTATTCACATGCAATTTTCTTAGTATGTGTGTTTTAAATACATTTGTCTTTCAATACTTCTGTGTTTCCTCCTCTTTTGGTAACTCCTGCCACCAAGAGTGGAAATAAGAGCTTAAGTGAGCAACCTCGGTGCTGCATGAGCTGCTCAGCAATTTGTGGGGTTGGGTTTGGATACAATCACATCTCATTTGCTCTTCAGGTTAGTAGGGACTGCAAGTGCTTGCTCTCAGCTCTAGCTGAGACACTGGACTGATAGCAGGACACAGTTGCCCTGGACAGTGCCATGAACGCTGCCTTTCCCACCAAGGACCTGCCTGCAGCGGCTCCTTCCCTCTCTTGCCTGTTTATGTTTGTTATCCCACTGAGACTGTCCCATCACAGTATTTCCCACCTCTCTTCCTTACACACACTTGGGTTAGACAGCCTTGATCTCATGCCTTGGTTGCCACTTGGATTCCAGTCTGGGAGCAGCAGTAACCCCTCTCCAGGATGCAGCTGAGCTCTGCAGTGAATGTGCTTTTCCTGGCTGGAGTTGCAGGACCTTATGGCATCTCCCGCCTGAGCTCGGGACGATTTGTGTGCTGGCTGCTGCAGTTGTGTGCTGGCCAAGCAGAGGTGTCCCTGGCTGTCGACACTGCCACCGTGGGGTTTGTCACGGTGCTCTGTGTGTGTGTGTCCTCCCAGCCTGGAGCCAGCAGTGCTTGAGCCCTGCTGGGGGCTGAGCACATGACTCTCAGCCTGAAACTGGCTCTGCGTGTTGCCTCCTCTGCCAGCTCCCTCCTGTGTATTTGTTTAACTGTTTTGGCTGGTTTTTTTCCCTTCCTACTGGGTCTCTGTCTTACCAGGACTTTCTGCAGGCAACCCAGAGAGACACTTCCCTGGTACACCTCCCCTGCCTGAGGAAGCCTTTGCCCCTGAATGTGGGCCTGGATTGGGTCTGTGCTGGGCATGGCTGAGCTGCTGTGGGCCTGCAACTGCCTGGTGAGGTCCAGTGTGGTTCCTCAGGGCTGACACAGCTGTTAGCACCTTACCTCCTAATGCCAGAGGCCACAGAGACAGTCCTTGGGCATACCAACTTTGAGCACTTCTACATTGTGCCCAGCTCTGTGGGAACCCACACACCTTGCTGGGGAAGGTCCTGGCCCTGAGAGAGCAAAAACAACAATTACAAGGGATAAAACAAGCTTGTCAAGCGAACTGGTGTGTTGTCGATGAATGTTGGGTGCAGGAGGAGGAAGAGGCTTTGTCTTGCACTGGAGAAATAGAAAATGCTTCCTAAACCCTTGCAACCTTGTGAAGCCTCTGCTATGCCTGTAGTGACCTACAGTCAAGTAGGTGGCCAAACATGTCACTGCAAACCATGAGAGATACACGAGAATCAAGTGGGACTCCTGATTTTCCCAACTCCTTACCCTGCTGCTGGACTGGACTGTTGATAGGCACCATTCAGCTTTGTCCTACAGCTTTCTCCTGCCTCCTGTGCTCTGGTCCCACCTCACTTGGCACATGAAGTGAGCAGTGGCAACAGAGAAAAGCCATTGTTGGAGTCACTTGTTTGTCATTTTGCTCACTGTGCCTCCCAAATCCTCCACACAAAGGCAGTTGTGCCCTCCCACCCTGTTGTGTTGCCAGCATCCAGCAGCGCAATGAATTCTTGCAGCTGCGCCCTCGCTAATGCTGGCATCAGCTGCTCAGTGGAGTGTTAATGCCAGTCTGAAGGCATGTTCCTCCTCTCACAGCCACTGAGCTTTTCAGATTCCCTGGAGCAAGCTTTGGCTGTTGACAGCATCAGGTGTCTGGTCTGGACAGGGGTGCAAGCAGGGGTGAAAACAGATGCTGCCCTGAGCAGGGACCGCCTTCCTGGAGCCATGCTCCTGCTGAACATAGCGAGGGTTTTGCCGCAGGGCTCTGGAGCTCAGCAAGCCAAGCCACACTCATGGAATGAGGAGTTGCTCCCCTGACAACCTTGAGTTTAGCCAAGCTTGTGCACTTGGCTTCTTGCTGCTGTGATTCAAACTGCACAGTGCCCCTGGCAGCCAGGGGCCAAGGCAAGAGTCTAGGGGAGGTGAGGTCTGCCCACAGTAGGCTATGCCTGAGCTCAGATGGAAGATGGTAAGGGTGCTCCTTGTAAAGGAGACAGGGCTTTATGGAGACAAGTGGTGTCCCTTCTTGTGGTCATCTTCCCCTTGGGACTGTGGTTGTTGGCAAATGCTGGGTTAGTCTGGCTTCAAAGAGCACCTGGATTTGAAAAGGGTGTGATGGGCCAGATCCTGATCCAGTTTAACCTCAACAAGCTGCGTGCACACTCCTGAGAGAGCAGCAGGGCTCTCTGCATCTCATAATAAGCTGTTTGACTTCAGCTCAGCACAGAGCAAATACACACACAACACACACAGTGCACCTGCTTGGGGTGCATGAGCAAGTGCCTGCAGATACCAACTAATCGATCAGCATGTGTGATCTGGGAAAAAGGGACAGATAGAACTTGCAGGAAAGGGTTTTTCATTCATATTAGCAGGGTTTAGCTTATGCCTTTATTGTGATCATAAACTAACACACTACATCTGCAAGTCCTGGGCTTATCCAGCGTGTCACAGGTTGTTTCTGAGTTTGCCTGTCAAATGGCAGATGCCCCTGAATAGATGAAGTTCTACATTCAGTAATATGTGGTTTTCCCCAAATTTATGCCTTGGAAAAACTAACACGAGCAGCATTCTGGACCAGCAGTGTTTCACTTTCTGCCAAGCCAGACCTTGGCTGGAACCTGCTCTGTCCATCTCCATTGTGTTCACTAAAGGGCTGTCTGGAAACTGGTTGACAAGAACTTTCCCAGTGTAACAGTGCTCAAGATGCAGCCGTTGTGTTGGATCACTCATCTTCCCATCCTAGAGCAGTCCAACCAGCTGCAGTTCAGCCAGGAGGGCTGTTTCAGGTGCTGACAGCTCTGCCCTTGTTGACCTCAACTCACCTGAATTGCAGCATGTGAAGACAGCATGGGAATATGTTTACAGCAGATGTGTATCCACAGATACAGGTGAGTCACTGCAAACAGCTACATCTCCTACTGTGCTGCAGCGAGGATGCACTCTGAACTTCCTAGTATTTTTCCATCTCCTAAAATACTTTTCTACTTAACAAGGCAGAGCCAAAATTGGATCAGGCTTCTGCTGTATTTTGCATCTATTATGCAGTTCTTGCTGCCATCACTGATTTAATGTCTCCATTATCATGGAGTACTGGTCTGCCAAGGACTCCAGCCATCCAGCATGCTCCTCGGCCTCTACTAAACAGTTGTGACCAGCCTTAAGGGGCTGCTGAGCTCTGCATCTTTACAGCAAAAGCACAGTGGAAAGGCTTGGTGCTCCTTTCTGCTCATCTTGCAAGTCACTTCTCTCTAAAGGAGAGGTGAGGCTGTTGGGGGAACCCAGACTAAGTGACAAGTTTCTTCTCTGGGTGATCTAGGGCTCAGGGAGATCTGACAATAACTGTCCTGTCTAAAAGATGCTGAAGAGCTTCAGTCCCACCAAATCCCATAGAAACACATATGTAGGAGTACCAATAGTCCCCATGAGTCAGTGACCGGCTCCTCTCAGAGCCAAGAGTGACTAGCCCTCTTCAGGTACAGGCTGATCCCTCCACTCTGAAAATACATACCCACATTCCAGCTTAGTCACCTAATAAAATACCAAGAGTTTTTCTGAAGATTACATTAGCCTTTTCAGTTTGGTAAGGAAAGATACAAACCACCTCTGGGTTCCACCCAGTGAAGGTACTTTGCCCACTGACAGGAACTCCCCCTCACCTTAAGTCACTGTTCAAGGAGAAAGGTTTATCTTGTCTAGGCTCTGAGGGTAATAATAAGCCTTAATTGCCCTGGCAAGGCTCTCCTGGGCCTCTATCCACACTGATGGCCTGATGCTCTATTTAAGCTCAGCCTGGGGACTGTGTGAGCTTTGGGAGGGGAGTACTGGTTCACATCTCCCTGTGTCTGCTCACAGTACCTATTGCTTTGGGCTGTGATCCGTGGACTGCCTTCCTGATCTTGGTCATCTTCTACTACTGTGGAACTGCCAAGTGATTCCTGGTTGGTGTCTGACTATGGCTGCCATCAGCAGACCTTGGCTCTGACCTAGGGACTGACTGGTTTGGTGCTGATCTGGCTTTATCACTGTGAGCTTCTCTGAGGATCTGGACTTCTGGTTGAATCTAGGTGTCATCTCTGAGCTGCTCATCTGTCTTGGGTCCTGGGGGGCCTGTCCTGCTGGCTGCTGTGCTCAGCTCCCTGATGTGTGCTCCTCAAACCTGGTACAGCAAGGGTTTGGCAGTCACTTCTTTGGGCTCTGGTCATATCCCTAAAACAGGCAGAGCTAAGCCTAAACCTCCTGTGCCTTGTCATCAACCTCCTGGCTTTACTGAGCTTTATACTGCTTGTCCTTCTGCCCCAGACAAAAGCTTTAGAGGATCTGAGGCTTGCTGCTCTCATGACATCTTCACTTCTGGAGATTTTTCATCCCTTCCAGAAAGTCATTTGCTTACTGTCTGAGTTAATAAGCTCAACACAGAGATAAAGGGGTTCTCTAAGCAGTACAGAGGCCCAGATTAAATGATGTGAATAGCCCCAGAGGTACTCCTTTCCCCTTCCTGGCTGGGGGCTCAGAAGTCACCTCTCATGTAAATGGAGGGCTGTGACCATCCCTCTGCATGCCAGCTCCAACAGAGCAATGTGACTGGGTTGCCATTCCCCTCGAGTGAGGAGCCCTGTCCCCCGGGCTGTGAGGAAAACTGTGTGAGCTTTCAGCTGGAGAGCTGTCTGCCTCCTTGCCCCAGGTGACTCTGTTAAAGGTTATTCTGGCCCCTTAATCAAATTCAGTGCAGCTCTGTTTTGTTCTGCCCTCTAGGAATCCGCTGAGGTTTGCTGTCAGAGTGGCTATTAATGCAGCAATCAGCTCTGCTTTGGTGAGGAGAGAAATGGGAACCTTCAGGGATGGGAGACAGCAGGGGCACGTGGAAACTGGGAAAGTAAAGCACAACTTGTGCTTGTTTTTCACCTGCACTTTACAACAGGGGATGGGAAACAAGCAGGGCTGGTAGCAGCATTGTGTCCCAGGTGGGCAATGTGCCCTTCCCTAAGGGGAACAACCTGATGCAGAGATTAAGAAAGGCTCAAACTGATACAGAAAAATCTTGCTGGGGCTCTAAATAGAGCAGAATCTCTTTCCTTCTAATTACAGCCTATCCTGGAAGGCATTAATTGCTCCAGGTCACTCCTCTTGAAGTGTTTATTACACATCTTCCCCAGCAGGATTCTGGATGAGAGCAGGAACTGTGTGTTTTGCCCAGAGAATGGCTGCGTGCCTGGGCTATGTAGGAATAGAGTGGGTACCCGCCCCTGCTTGGTACAGTCAAAATGTTTCACAGTGTCCCAGAATTAAAAAGGCTAAGTCAGCAAATGAGCTTATATAAAGCTTGTCAGAGGCTCTGAAGTAAATTCACATATTCTGGAACAAGGGAGAGGTTAAATCTTTCCTTGTGCCTAAGGAAGGAGGGGCTGGACAGGGCAGGGAATTTTCCTCTTCTGGAGGGATGAGATGCCAAAAGGCTGTACAGCTTGACAGAAGATTGTGTTAAATTGCCACAGTGGTGTGCCACAAGCCTGCTGTGTCACCCAGCCTCTGTCCCAAGCAGCCAGCAATCAAGGTAGTGGGAACAGCCCATTTTTCCTTCTGATCTGAGAATGGGCACAGATCACCTTTTGCTGCCCTGACAAGTGTCAGTGGGCAAAGAAAGAAGGGTTAAATCCTTTTCCTGGTACTAGTGACATCTTGCATTTTCTAACACTGCCAGAGCTTAACATCTGACTGTTTATTTGTTTTGCTTATTATTTACTTTCTTGCTCTGCTGAGCACAGGCAATAGATCACTTTCACCTTTGTAGGTGAACTCAGTTTTGCTGTATTTAGGAGAACAAAACATCTCACCAGCATATTTCCAGTTTCAACACGTTGCTGCTTTTTTCCAGTGGAGTTTCAAAATAAGTTAAATTTCTCTTGAGATTAGACTTTGTGGTTAGTTTCTTTTTAATTGACAAGTCTTAGGCACCAAATTCTTTCCCTTAGCTATCACCTCATTCCTCTACCTCAGTAGTATTTGTTTGCAGGCATCTTGGAACAAAATGTGACCCTTACACTGAAATGGGAAAGCTGGCTGAATTTCCTGAAGGCAAAAGCTGTTACAGTAACTCACAGGGGGAGACAGCAGAAGGATTTTCAGTTTTGCCAACCTAAAATACACACTTGCTTTCTGATTCTGCCTAACAGACGTAACTGTGAAATTGAACAATTTTGGGGAAGAACAGAAAAGCACAGATAATGGTAATACCAAGAAAAATTTCTGAATAGCTTTGAAGCAGCTATAAAAAAAAGCATTTAGTGCAACTGTAAAGCCTCTTTTACCAGTGCTCTGAACATCGTATGAGAATATATACCAGGTAGGGAGGCTGGAGGGAGATCAAATGAGAAATGACAAGCCTTTGACTATAAAGCTGTCAATGCCTCAGAAGAGAGCCAAGCCAGCTGCACCTATTCCAGGGAGTGTGAAATGGAGATGCAGGGGCTGTGCTGGGTTAAAGTTGGTGCTGCTTTTTAAAGAGAGCTGGCGTTGCCCATCTCTGCTGGCTGTTTTCTGCTCTGCTGGCAGCACTGACCTGGCTGATCGATGTTGCCACTAATTTTATTTAATTTTCTTGCCTAAGATGTATCTTCTCCTTTCATACTCCCCTTTTGTTGCTCAGTCTGAGATTGATGTATAACGTCAAAATAAATCCAGGGAGCGCCACGAGCTTCTGAGATTTGGGAGCTGGATGTGGCAGGGTCAGGAGATCTGAAAGGCTTTTAGTTACCCACTTGTAGTAAGCCACCTGCATGCGAAGACAGCCAAATTACCAGCAACAAAGTGAAAAATGACAAGAGCATTCATTAAATGCCATGCCTGGGCTAGAATCTGAGTGCACTGAAGTGTTTTTATCTCATCTAATGGGTAAGCGACAGCTCGGTAGTTCCTGCTGCATTTCCTGCTTGGTGGGGGCTGGGGGCTGCATTGATTCTGGGATAAAAAGGACTTTCAGAGCCCTGGATGGATGTGGTCTAAAAGAAGCCAAAAGCCAGTACTTTGGTCCGAGCCTGTCAGCTTTGCCTTGCCATGCTGGGGAAGGGGTGCAGCCCAGTCTGTTACCTGCCCTGGTCATACTGGGGGAAGCTGCAGCATCCGAGCAGATGATGGAAGGAAACAGCTGGCAAAAAGAAGCTGGCAATGGCACAAAGGGGTGACGTGTGCCAGTGCCAGTTCTGGTAGGAGCTGTAAAGGTCGGTATTGACAATACCGAGTACCCTCAGGTGGCTGTTTGATTCATTACAGAGTTCAGCAGGCTATGGCACGTTGACACCTTTCTCTAGTTGTTGAAAAAGAGCAAGTTCATGCCAGAAAAAAATACCATCAATTTTTCCTTCAGGAGATTCACTCTTCAAACAACAACAAAAAAAGATCAATTTATTACAGGGAGATAAAGACTCTGGAGTGTTTTTAATGAACATTTATTTGAGGAATAAGAATGTTTGAATTTAAAATCCTGGTCACCTTCAGACCTATGCCCTGCTGTCTCAGCGACATGCTGTACAGGAGAGGCAGAGCACTGGGCACACGGTACAAAGCACTGCAAGCACAAAGACATTTGGTGAGGCCATGACAGTACAGCTGTTTCCTCACTCAGAATTTGCAATGTTGGATTTTAGCGTCCCCTGCCCTTCTGAATGTGTGATGAGAAAATTGTTTCGAAACCAAAGAGAAAGGTTCCCAGCCACTGCTGAGGAAAACTTGAAAATACGAGCTGAGTGCCTAGTGAGAAGGGACCAATATGCTTTCAGGTCCTTTGTTTTGGAGTCATATCATGTTTGCGGTCTTGTGATGCTTGACCAGGTCTCAAATATTTGTCTGGGGATGAACCAAGAATTGCACAGCTTTTCTGAGGGGCCACATGCTGTAGGCCTGCAGGAGGGGGAGTGGGAGTGGGATGGCTGCAGCCCATCCAGCTGGCAAGAGGGGTTGAAGTACAGGGAGCTGGCATGTGTTCCCTCTCAACTGCTGTGATATTATAGGACCTGTTGAGCCTTATTTCTTGGGCACCTGTCTGACAAAGCCCTTGCTTGAGTCATTTACTGTAATGTTGTGCCCTGAGGCCACTAAAGATGTGTTTAATTTGAAATTTAGTGTAATTGGAGCAGTTGGCCTTGTTGCTGTAATAATGATTTTCAGCAGGATATTCAGCATGTTCCTTTGCTGTGCTATCCACCAGAGCTGCTCCAAGAGCTACAAACCCAAGAACTGCTGCAATACAGATGTATTTTTTTTTAATAGACACAGCAGTTTGCACAGAAGGGCATGAAGAAGGGACATCAGCTGAATTAGTATCAATGTGACAGCCTCAGATGAGGTGGTGACACACCATGGAATGGTTTTCCCAGCAGATGTCGAAGCAGCTGTCCCTGCTAGGGCAGAGGCTCCAACATGGACCCAGCTTCAGAAAGCAGATGCAACACCTCAAGCTTCAGGAGTGATAAAGGAACCAACAAGAAGAGATGCTCTGCTGGACCTCGTACTAAGCAGCAATGAGAGGCTCGTTGGGGTTGTGAAGGTCAAAGGCAGCTTTGGCTGCAGTGACTATGAGATGGTGGAGTTTAGGATTCCAACACGAAACTGGGAAGAGCTGCATATCTTTACATGGCTGATAAACCAGAAATACAAGCTTCCATCCAGAGGGACCAAGACAGGCTGGAGAAATGGGCTGACAGGAACCTCCTTTCAAAGGGCTGCACCTGGGGAGGAACAATCTCATGCATCAGTATATGCTGGGGCCCCAGCTGGGAACCAGTTTGGCAGGAAACGACCTGGACGTCATGGAAATACCAAATAAAATGTGAACCAGCGATGTGCCTTTGCCACAAAGGTACTGATGGTACCCAGTGACAGGGTCAAAGGCAATGGGCACAAACCAAAACACTGGAGGTTCCTTCTGAACACCAGGAAACACACTTTTACTGTGAGGGTGACTGAGCAGTGGCACAGGTTGCCCAGAGGTGTGAGGTCTCCAACCTCGGGGATACGCAAAAGACATCCCGTCATGGTCCTAGGAAACTGGCTGTAGGTGTCCCACCTGAGCAGGGGCTTGGACCAGATGGCCTCCAGACGTGGGGAAATTAATTTGCCCAGCGGGAGAAGTTTTTCCAGCTGATGAAGTGAGGTGGGAGCTGAGGAGCGAGGGAGAAGCGGTGGCCCCGTGAGCCGTGGGCAGCTAAAGAGAGGTCAGCAGGCGGATGCGGAGGGTCTCTGGTTTGGGGGCCGTCGCTGCCGGCCCCGGTGTTGCGGCTGACAGGGAGCTGCCCTCCCGGGGGCTCTGCCCTTGCCTCCGGCGCATCCCCGCTGCCCGCGGCCGGGACTGATCACCCGCGCCCGGCGCAAGCAGCCACGCCGCCGGCACTCGTTGTGGGCACCGGGGGCGGCGTGCGGGGCCCTGCGGGCCGGGGGGCTCCGGCCCGGGGGGGGGCGGCTCCGCAGCCAGAAATTAGGAGCAAACGCAGGGCTGCGCTCCGCCCCTGCCCCGCCGCTCCGTCCGCGCAGCCGGCGGGCAGTGCGGACCCCCCCGCCCGTTCCCCGCCCCCGGAGCGGCGGCAGCGGCGGCGGGAGGAGGCGGCGCCGGGCGGCGGGATGCGGTGCGGGGCCGGGCGGCGGGCGGGCGCGGCGGCGAGGGGCAGAGCCCGGCGGGCGGCGGGGCGGCCCCGCTCCCCGTGAAGAGGCGGCGCGGCAGGGCAGCGGCCGCCGCCATGCAGCCCTTGCACCGGGCCCCGGCGTTGCTGCTGCTTCTGGCCGCCGGTGAGTGAGGCTGCCGAGGCGGGGGTCGCCGCCATCCCTACGGGCCGGGGTGGGACCCCCCGCGGCGGGCTGGGCGGCGGGTGGGTGTCGATCCCCTCCGCGGGCACCGGGACCCCCGGCGGGAGCCGGGTCTGCTCACCCCCCGCCCCGGGGAACAGCGGTCCACCATGGGTCCGGGGCACCGGGACCTGTGCAGCAGGCAGGTCTCCATCACCCCACTGTTCCCCGCAGGCACCACAGAGCCCGGGGACCGCGACTTGAGCCGGCTCCCAGTCTCCGACCCCGGAGCTCTCCCTGTGTGCCGGGCACTGCCCCCCACCCGGGCATCAGAGCCCCCTGGGGCAGCCGGTGTGTGCCGCGGGACCCCCGGGCGTTGACAGGGCCCCCCGCGTTCCCGGCATGGCGGGCTGCGTGCACGTGGGTTACACCCCGCGGGGACGGGAGCTCCCCCGGCTCTCCTGCCCCGGAGATGGGGCACCGGCGCGGGACCCCCGGGGACCCCGCACGCCGTGGGGCACCGGCAGCGGGGGGTGGGTGGTCATGGCCCGGCCCGGCCCGGCCCGGCCGGGGTAGCCTCGGCTGCGGCAGCGCTGCCCCAGACCGCCCGGCCGGGTATCGATGGCTTCGTCTGGCGTCGTGGTGATTTTGCGAACTACCGCGAAACTGATACAAAGAACGGAACAACCACAAATTGCTCCGCGTTTCTCCAAGAGCCTCCTCTTGAAATTTGGAGGAGAGGTAGGGTGCCAGGGAAAGGCAATTAAGTGCAGGAATAATTATATTTGGAATAGTTATGAAGGCTCTGCTTCTATTTTTAAATAGTCTGGGGAAATTTCCCAACAAAGGGATCCCCCAAAGACCCGTGAGGCTGAGATTGTCCTCTTCCTCCCTAATCCATCCCTTTGTACGGAAATCTGGTTATTGTGGAACAGGAGTTCTGAACGGGGACATGTGAAGTGTGGGGGAGTCTTTGTCTTGAGTCATTCTGGCAGGGAGGGAAGGGCTGACTTACCAACCAGTCACTGTCTTCCAGCACGACCGAGCTGTGATACAGTGACATCCAGTCCCCTGGCACATCTCTCCTATTACCCCAATCTCCTGAAAACGTTCATGGGGAAATGTGTCATCTGTGGAGACACTCTGTCCATGGGCTGTGAGTCTCTGTCATCTGGGGCTCCCTAAAGAGAAGACATAAAGCCTTTTAGGTTTGCAAACAATAGTGAGCTTAAAGAGCAAAATGGATCTGAAAACCTGTTGGGGTTTTGTGCCAATACTCTGTGGCACAGAAGCAGTAAGTCTTTCCAGAGCTGAGCAGGGAGCCAGTTCTGTGGCTTCCTCCAGGCAGGTTGTCCACATTAAGGGAAAACCTTGGGCACAGCTGGCAAAGGTTCTTCAGCCGCATCTCAGCAGGAAAGCCCTGTCCCCAAATTCAGCCAAACCTCTGCCTCCTCCAGAGAAGAGTGTAAGATGTGAGGGGGGGAGCTAACACATTCCCACCCTGCCAATCTGCCAGCAAGGGTTGGCCCCATCCCCATAGCTTGAAAGCTACATTTGCTCTGCACAGGAAGATGGACCTCATGGTGGTTTTAAAATGTGGCAGCCAAAAGGACCACCGCTGGTACTGCTGTGCTGAGGGGAGGATATGCTTCCTATTCTGATGAGGCTGCTAGAAACTTTCTAGTACTGTTGTCCAGCTGGTGGTGATACGGAGGATTCGGGTCCTTGGCTTTCCCTGTGATCCTCTCTGCTGCCCTAGCAGGGAGAGGCATAGGGGTGGGAGGTGAGGAGCAGCTCCGAGGGACAGCTCAGTTCCTAGCCCAGTGAAATTTGTAATCCTGGTGGGCTGTGGCAGCACTGTGGGGCTGGACTCAGCTGGCCAGGCGTCCCCAGCCAACTGGGCTCCTGCCTAGATGGGAGGACAGAAGTGGAGATGCAGACTGCTGGGAATTTGTACATCAGGCTCTGTTCGGTTCACCGAGCTTTGTTCGGTGGTTCAGGATCAGTTCCAGTCTGAAATAATTCAGTGCACTCTGGCCTCACTTCTCCAGTCCCACAGGACAGCAATA
Source organism: Corvus moneduloides (assembly GCF_009650955.1). Taxonomy (NCBI): domain Eukaryota; kingdom Metazoa; phylum Chordata; class Aves; order Passeriformes; family Corvidae; genus Corvus; species Corvus moneduloides. The sequence goes on from NC_045486.1 coordinate 12,097,533, forward strand.
GTTAATATCTGAGAAAGAACTGGATTGACTGTGTGTGGTTCCCCACATGTTTCCCTGGACTGGGAGCCTCCACAGACCTGCAGGATGTGCTGAAATGGGGCATGTGCCTCATCAAGGTCCCATCAGACCACCAGGCAGCACAAATCTGTTGGCAGAGTGTGGAAACATCTCTCCAGGCTCTAGGGTATCTGAGCCCCTTTGGTCTTGCAAGTAGAAAAATGCTGCAGGGAGGGAAGGAGGGAATTGGTCTCCTTCCTCTTTTTGTCTCCCCAGGTGCTTGTCTGCATGTGGGCTATTTAAGGTTTTTTTTCTCTTTCTGCCTGCTTAGAAGATGTCTTGTTAGCATTGTGTGAACAAGCCAGAGATGAGTGAGTATAGATCAGGATGAATGAAAATTCCCTGTTGTCTGTTTTTTCTTGGCCGCCTCGCTGCCATAAGGAAATGTTCATTTAATTGTAGGCATCAGGGGTAGAAATAACTACATTAAGCCCTCAAGGGGAAGCTGCTGGCGATGAGCTGGAGATCAGAGTGCACAGAAGTTTTCCCACTCACTCTGCATGGAAGAAGCTCCGGCATTTTATAGGTACATGGGTGAGCAGCAGAAGCACTGACAGCCCCGCTGCAGGGCCGGGGCAGAGGGGCTGGAAGAAGGTGCATCATGGCTTGCAGCTGGTGCTTGGGTGAACTGACTCCTCGTTCTTGCTGGCTGTTTGTCGAAACCAGGGCACTACTGAAACACGTAATCCCAAAAGAATGGAGAGAGGCTATTTGTCAGCCACACGAGCGCAGCCTGCACCGAGGCCAAGCAAACACGTGTATTGGTTTGTTCAGAGGGCCAGGGATGCTGGCAAGGAAGGTACACCCTGCTGGGGCTCAGATCAGCCCCCCCACTGTCCCAGTGCCTGGTGAAGCCCTGTTGTGGTTACCAGGCTTTGGATGTACATTCTTGGTTGGGATTAATTTGTTAGTGTTGGGAAACCACCTTTGCAGCCCTCCCTCTATATGCCAACTGCAACCATGGCTCTTCTTGTCCTGCCTGGTGTTGTGAAGGTAGTCAGAACCCATATATGTGCCCTGGGACCACTAAACCTTTGCATGAGCTTTTTTTACCTAGGATGCATGAGGCTGTTTGGAGAGTGGAGCATCTTGGAGGTGCGGTGTGTGGCAGGATGGTTGTCATTGCTCTGCTGCAGGGGCTGGAGTAGAGTGTAACCATTTTGTGCTCAGTGTTGTGCCAGGAGTTTTAAAGACCTTTTGAGGTGTAAAGGTTTCAGTTACATTTTGATAGGCAACCGTGTCTCAAGGGAAGTCACTCAGGCACCTGAGGTAGTGCTTGCTCTGCCTGGGCAGGAAGCCCTTGCAGAAGAAGCAGCCACAAGCCTTTATTTAGTGTGGTGGAAATCAGGCTGAGCACTGTGGGGTACGGAGTCCAGGCTGGGGCAGAGTGAGAAGAGGAAGCACAGGCCTGGTGAGACAGATGAAATGCTTTGGGCCTATGAGAGGGCAAAGAAGTCTGTGGGCTGTGGTTTTTCTCTTAGATCAGTGGCTTTCATCCTGTGGTCTGTTAACCCCTGGGGGCCCATGAGCTGTTTGAAGAGGCCTATAAAGGTGACTGAAGAAAGAAAATTCACTTCTGCTGTGTAGAACTGTCTACCCAATGCTGTTTCCCATGGAGCTGCGTCTCCCCTGGCCCCGAGCTGGGAGCTGCCATTGTCGATAGCGAGAATCGTGGAGGAGAGCAGACGTTGCAGCAGCAGAGGAGGGAGGTGTGAAGGCTACGAGACAATCTGGGGAGGGAGTGAAGGCAAACAGTCTGGGGAGACTGAGACCAAGTGAGATTGTGAGTCCTGCCATGAATGGTTGGGCGGAGGGGGGAGGACAGGCAGGCTTGTTGAAGGGTCTGTGACCTGCTTGCATGGAGTCTCCTGTGTACAAATGGAGGGAGGTGTTTAGAGCAGTCCTGATGTTACAGATCCTCAGTACAGCAGACCTGACTCATTTTGGCGCTGGGGATGAGGATGCCCAGCACTCCTGGACATCAGGCCCCAGTGCTGCCTAAGGGCACGTCTGCAATTACCTGCAAAAGCAGGTGCATCCCCTGGCAGTGCCTTGCTGTTTCCCATGGATATACCTGGGCCTGTGTGCTGGGGATGTTCTCTGCTGAAATGCCAAGGGAGCAGATGTTGGCCGTTCTTTGCGAGGTAGTGCCCACTCAGTACGTGCAGGCACACACTCCCTGCAGCTGGGTGTTGGAGCTCTCATTATGCTTGCTGTAAGGAGCTGTAAAAGCTTAAAGATGCTGGCACAACATCCCTCTAAAGAGCTGTCCCATTGCAAGGGCTTCTTCCCTTGTGTCTTGACCCTCGTGTTGGTGTAGGTTGGTACGTATGTGCTCCCTGCAGACCCAGTGCTTTTTCTATTGCTTTCTAAAATGTACTGGAGCCACAGGAAGGGGGATGGTTTTAGAGGGACGCTCAGTAAGGGACCTGGTTGCTGGCAGTACCAGAGGAGGATGGCAGTCTGATCTTGTTTTCTGAAGCCCTAATTGGAAATTATCTCGGAGATTAGGGCCATGGCTGGGTGTGTAAGTAGTCTAGGGGAGAGCAGCCTTAAGGCTGTGTGGAGCTGGAATGGTAGAGGTCTCTTAGGTGGAGTGTCTCAGAACAGGTATGATCTGTAACTCTGAATGAGCACCAAAAGAACTTGGTTTGATACACAGTCATCCCATATGCTTCCCTGTGCAAGCTGCTGAGGGTTTGGAGTGCACAGGCTCCAGGTGACTGTGTGGGAATCAGCTTGGACATCCCTCAGTCAAACAACATTTCTTTCTCTTCCTCCACTGGCCATGGTTGGGATCCTTTTTTGTTATTTAAATTACCCTACATTTTGCTATGTTCTGGAAGTGGTTTGTGCCGTTGGCCGTTCTGCCCTGGGGCCTCTCTCCTCTCTGCCCTTGGGCCTTGCTCCCCGGCCTTTCCAGGCACGGTGGTCTGGGGGAGGGAATATCCCTGGCAGATGCTTCCCTCATCTGGTCGTTGTGTTTCTGTCCTAACTGATTATCAGTAAATGACCCATTCCTGACCCAGCTCTCCTAGGAAATAACATTGTTGGGTAGCTCCTGGGTGTGGGGTGGGCTTGAAAGGAAGGTCAACGGTAGCAGGGCCAGATGGACATTCTTGTGGCTGCTGTGTTGGCAATACCAAGATGCTCTGACCTCCCTCCGTGGTACCCATTGTACAAGTGTGCTTGGATGGGGAGTGCAGGCTCTGCTAGTTGGTGGTGACAGACAGGTACATCAGGGTGTGCTCCAGGCAAATGTTCTTCCTCTCAGCAGGCTGATCCTGCCTCATGTTCTTCCTCTCAGCAGGCTGATCCTGCCTCCGTGGCACTGTGGTGTAGCCACAACACTCAGGAAGGAGAGGTAAAACCAACCTTCTGTTGGGTAAACTGAAGAGCACTCCAGCCCCTCTATAGATCAAGTCAATGTGATGACATCTTAAGGGATGATTGCATGTTTCCTTGGAGAGAAATTGAGGTTTGCTTGTTATTAATTAAAAGCAAAAAAATTTTAAAGGCTGACAGTCACAGCCAGATTCCATTTCATCTCCCCAAATCTCTCTTCTCATTTCAGCTGGACACAGAAATTACTTATTTCCTCTTTCACTTCCAGTCCTGTTCAATAGGCCACTTGGGAGCTTTTAAACAGCTGCCCTGTCCCACGGAGAGGTGACTTGCTTTGTGGCAAAGGCATGAAGTGATTCTTGGTCAGCTAACGTGGAAAATACTATGGGGTTCTTTTAGAATTATTTAGAATTGTGAAAATGCTCTAATTCACAGCACTTTGTGAGAAAGATGGCAGATACTCTTTCTTCAGATTTTTTTTTCCCCACTGTTGAGTGGAACTCCCTCATCTCCTTGTCTGGGGCTGTTATGCTGAATCCTCTGCTGAGCTGAACAGAACAAGCTTTGCCACTTTGACTTAGAACTGTTTTCTGAGGGGTCAGTGAGGTCAGCACTAGCAAACTCGTTTCATCTGTATCCTCCTGGCTGGCTTTTTTTCAGTGGCCTCAGAAAGGTAACACTGCAGCATTATTCCCTGCTGTAGGAATCGCCCCATTTTGCTCCTTATAGAGGTGAAACATCTTTTGCATTGTCTCCACACGTCAGCTCTGTGGGTGCTGGCAGCAGGACAGCACCCAGCCAGCGCGGGCACTCCCATCCTGGTTTTGGTGCTCTCTGCCTTTGTTCCCTCTCCCCCTCCACCTACCTCTCCCACTTTCTCTCCTTTCTTGCCGCTCCTCTGTCTGCTCTGGGAGGGTTTTTCCTCCCGTGCTCACAGCCCTGCTGTTTCCCCGAAGGCTGGCTGCCCTCTTTAGCATGCAGAGCCTCATCTCCTCCAGGTTACGCAGAGGTGCCGCAAAAATAGAAATGAGAGACAAACGCCCCATTGAAGCAGCTGGTGAGCCCTGGCTCCGTTCCCTGCTCCCTCCCATCTACAGTTGCAGGGCTTTATTCATTTGTTTCTTTATTCCTATCACTTGATCTGCCTTTTAGAATACAAAATCGGGAGACTGATGGCTGATAGAAGTTGTTTAATCCCTGTTTCCCATCCCAGGAGGAAAATGGCCTGCAACTGTGGTCTTGGGCATTAGATTTCCTCTCTCAGCTGTGCTCCCCTGCCTCCCAGCTCAGCTCATGCTTTGATTCTTTCTTTGCCATGGAGTTGACAGCTGCATGGAGCTCCTTTATGAGAGGCTTGAAAGAGAGGGGGAGGATGGCAAGTCTTGGGGCTGCTTTTTGGCACCCCAAGCCTTTGAATTTTTGCTGCTGGTGCAGAAGGTATGAATGAAGTGGTGTCAGGATGGTGTCTGGAGAGGTACTGGTGTGGTGGTGCTGTTAGCTCTGGGGTATTTGGGCTGTGCTGGAACAGAGGGTTCCCCCAGACCAGTCTCTGCATCCTGTGCCTGTAGATAAGGCCCCAAGGTGTTGCTCACATCCGCCCCAGGAGACACCTGTCTTGATCAGGCTGTGCATGACTCATTCTTAGGGATGAGGTGGTGTAGTTTTATCATGGGCTGAGGACAGCGCAGCATCCCGGTAAACCAGATAATGCAGCTTAAGGGGTTTTAACTGGGTAAACACTTCAGAGTTAAAGGAAGGTAAACAAACTCCCAGCATCCGAGCTTCCCACATGGATGGAAATAGCTCTCTGGATTACCAGGTTCACCTGCCATGAGATGTCTGTTGTAGAAGTGGTGGGATGGGTTGTGGCTGAGCTCTGGAGTCAGCCCAAACAGGGTGCAGCTGATGGAAACAGAGGTTTGAGGCGGTGTAGATGCTGGCGCAGAAGTATATTTTGAGGCTTTGCCCTGCTGCTGGGGAGACCCAGGATGTGTTTTATAGTGTGCCACATCAGCCATTTCTCTGCTAATGGGAGTCAGGGGAAACTGAGGCATTGGGGTGGATAAGGAGCTTGCTCAGGATCCAGGCAGTCAGTTGCAGTCACATATAAACCAAATATTCCATGTGGCCTTGGACCTGCCATGGTCTCTCCCTATTCTTCTGCTCTCCTTTGCTGGATAACTTGGAGAATATATTTCTTTTCTCCTTGTTGCTGCTCTCTGTCATGTTTGCTTAAGCTGTAAGCTCCTCAAGATGAGTGCTCTCTCTGGTGGGCTGCTCAGTGATGCAGGTGTTGTCTGTCAGCTGGGGAAGCTCGCATTCAAACCTGCTGAGCACCCCTGGGTCAGCACGGGGCTGGCTTGGCCAGGTCTTCCCAGGTCCGTGCTCATGCACAAGGGATGTGTGAGTTCTCGATTCCAGCTGTGGACTTCACTGTTTGTCCATGGCCTGAGAACTAGCACATCTCTAGAGATGCCCTGAGGTGCTTGGTTGGCTCTGTGATGCTGTAGCAGCTTCCTTCCTTTTTGATAATCTGCCTCTTTTGCCATTCCCTTTTTGTTGCAGCTCAGGCCTCAGCTGATCTTGCCTTGGATCAATAGGGCAAAAATAAACAAGATTGAGAAGTGCTGAAGCCTGGCCCAAGTGTGTATGGGAAAGGGTAACCAATATTGGATTTTGCTGAGTTCAGAGAATAGTGGAGGAAGGTGGAGAGAGTCAGAGCAGGCAGAAGACTTAAGAAATGCATTTCTGGCTCCTAGCATCTCCAGGACGGGTTTGGTAATCAGTCTGTCAGGTGAGCAGTGACTCCCAGACTTCTTCTGCCAACAAGCCAATGTTGTCAATGAATGCACCAGGGCCAACCCATCTGCCACTGCCCCATAGCTCATCTTAGCACATGCCCTGGTTTGGATTTGTGCTTCTGGGATGTGGAGTTGTAGGGCACAGTGGTGGGAAGCAACATTGGGAGGTTGCCTCTTCTGTGCCCTTGCCCGAAGGCAGTTCAGCTCTGCTTAAATCATTTCAGGCCATGTGTATCCAGATCTGTGTGCAGCACCCAGGTGATGTCTCAGCAGTGCTTTGGAAAATCTCTGTTTCTAATGCTTCACGGCTCTGCAAGGATTTTCACATCTGCATTCCAGTGGTATCTCAGAGCTGTTTCTTTCCTCTTAAGACATTTCTAATGGATGTTTTCCTATCTTGTATCAGAAATGTTTTGTGCTAGTTCTCAAGGGGGCAACTTACCACTTTATGCTATTTCTTTTCATAATATTTCTGTTATTCCCATTCTCAAGATTACCTAGCTGTACCTACAGTTTTTCTGTGTAGTGAGGATGTCTCCTCGCTTTGTGTCCTTGGCTAATTTCATTATCATGTTCCTACTTTTTGTTCCAAGGTCATTTATGAAAATGTGATAGAACAGCAGATCCAAGGACAAACCTTGAGGAACTCCACTAGTAGCCTCCCTCCAGCACAAGCCTCTGTCATTTTTTGTGTAGCCAATGCCTTACACTTCTCCTGCTAATAGGTGTCTTTTCTTGTGTCTCTTGTAATTCTGCATGAGGCACTGTATCAGATATTTGACTGAAGTCCAGATGGATTAGAGCTGCTGCATTTCTGTTGTCTAGAAAATCAGTTATCAAAGAAAAATACCAAATTAGTCTTCATTTCAGCTTATTCAATTAGTTCAGTTCAGTGACTAGTTCATTAACAATTGAGAAACTGAGTCTGAGCTGAGAAAGCAAGAAAATTTGTCCTTTTTTTCTTCTAATTATGAATAAAAATCAGCTGTGAGAGGATGAGATCTTCTAGTTTTGATGTTCTGAATAATAGAGGGCTGCAAAGCAAATGGTTCAGTTCACCCAAATTAGTTACTTTGCTTGCTTAACAAAACTGTTTTAAATGTAAAACAGCTTTTGGTAATTTTATTTTTTCCGTATGCCTCCATATTTATAATGGTATTTATCGGCTGAATAAAGCCAAGTTCCAGGTGCTGTTTTCTTGCATTTTGATTGAAGTTCAATATGCATGTGAATGTACCTTGACACAAATCACAATTAAAGTCTCATCTAGGAATCAAGAAGTGTCAGTCAATCCTTCTAATAGTTAAAATGGAAATAATAAGAGTATAATGTTGAAAGAAAAGTGCAAAATGCAGCTTGCTTCCCTGCTTAGTGTTGGGTAGATGTTTGCTGTTGTCACAATATAATTCTTGCCTGTAACAGTCAGCCCTTCCTTATGAAGACCAACAATGTGAGTGCGTTGAAGTTCAAACAAAAAAAATAGATTTTTACCCTACAGATTTAAAACATGATCAATACTGGTTGTAAATAATATTGGTTTGAATCAGTCCAGCTGAATATAATGTAGCTGCAGATCAGGACAGTCTGATAGAAACTGTCACTGTTTTTACAAGGCCAGAGTTTCATGGCTGAAGTATAAGACATTCCACCTCCCCTCCAGGGTGGGTGATTAACAAGGCACCCCATCCTTTAAAGAGGCAAAAACACCTCAGAGAGGGTGAATCATCACCCCAGAAAGAGAGGTCCCCCAGGCTGGGTGATTGCTTGGTACAGGCTCCTCCGGATGTGAATGCTCCTCTGCATGCTTGTGGATGTTTCCCAGAATACTGTAATTTTCCTCATCAGCTGAGAGCACAGCCCATCTTCGGGGCAGGTTGGTTTGGCAGGAGCAGGCTTCAAGGGGAAGACAAGCCAGTGGGTGTCATTCCTCTCTCTGATGTGTGTTTACTGTCGTTATACAGGGACCTTGTGCCTCTGCCTTGCCTCCTCAGAGGACCCAACTGCCGATGGCCTCACATCAACTTCCCTGCTGGAATTTGCTATGATGTCCCACTTGGAGGCCATGAATTCCCACGAGCAAACCAGCCCGGAGGCTGCAGAGCCGGACCTTGCCCCTGGCTCTCTGCATGCTGCTCCAGGGTCGGGCTTTGCCAGCGAGGAGAATGAGGAGTCCAAGATCTTGCAGCCCCCACAGTACTTCTGGGAAGATGGGGGAGAGCTCAATGACTCCAGCCTGGACTTGGGACCAGCAACAGGTAAGATATTTTTACCCCATTCTTCCTCTCCAATCTGCAGGGACTCTGGGGAAGTGGAAGGATGCAGGGGTCTATCTTCCTGCTTTGACACAACTCACTAAGAGGGCCTGAGATTAAACGTCAGCTCTATTTTCTCACCTCAGTGCCTGATGTGTCCCCAGTGAATCGTGAGCAAGCACAGGCTTTAGAAACCAAGTTACAGTTGAGCTTTTATTCCTGAGCTGCTATGAGCTGGGAAAAGCATTGCCTCCATCTAGTTTCCCATTGCCTCACGCCCTCCTTTCACCTGCCCCCTTTTATGCTCTCTTCTCTCTTCCTTTTTTTCTGTTGCTGTCTATTAAGCACAACTTTAGGGTCTCGAGAGTCCAACCGAGATCAAGGCTGTCTTAGGGTTTGGGTCAGAGCTGGGTTCCCTGGATCAAATTCTGGATTCCTCCCTCTGTGGCTTCAGTGGGGATTTGGTCCAAGAGAAGACCGCAGGTTTTGTCCCTTGGGCAGCTGTCCTGTTGCCTACCCTGTCCTGCTACTTCCTGAGAAGTCATGACCAAAATGGGTTTCATTGGCATTTGAGCTCGCTTTCCTCTGTGGGGTGTTTTTGTGAGAACACTGAGTCCCCTCAGTAGTCTCTCCCCAAGCCCCTCACTGGCTTTGAGATGCCTGCAGGGAGAGGGATGGGAGGAAGGAGGAGGTACATTGCAGGGTTTCCAGTAGCTTAGGAGATTATTTCACATGCTCCTGCTCTTAAGTGTCTTGTGGGGCATGTATTAAGTGTTACCCAAGGACCAGGCTTCAGCCTTATCCCTCCTCCCTTATCCAGTATCACTCTCAGCAGGTCTGACTGAGGTCTGCAGTTAGAAAGCACAAGTCCCGTTTTATCCCCGCTCCTGTTTCTGTGACCTTAAAAAACACCTGTGCTCACACAGGGCTGAGAGCTGCAGCAGAGCCATGGCTTGGGTTGCCCACTGAGGCACAGTGCACGCTCTGTGGGGCAAGGGCCATCCCAGCTTAGGTCTCCGAAGCCCTTTGCTCACTGGCGGTGCTGCTACACGTGTCTGGCCGTGCTCTCGCTGCCCTGGGGCGCTCGCAGGCCTGGCCGTGGGGCAGCGGGGCAGCGATGCTGGGGCGGGCGGATGGTGCCGCATCCCTGGGCTGTGCTCTGGCTCAGCCGCTCTCGGCTCCGGCAGCGCTCAGCGGCGCTTTTCTTGGTGTGCCAGCAGGCACCTGCATGTCCTCACAGATCTGGACGTGACTTGGAGAACAGCGTGTGCTTGTGCATTGAGAGCGAGATGACTGGGTACCGAACCCAGCCTTGCCTCCTGCACGTGTCTCGCCCCATTTGCATGCAGAACACGCTGCTCTCTCCTTCCGTTCTCGCCTGCAGTACTTTCCTCCAGGAACAGATGTGCTCTTTCAGCTGTCCTTTATGCGTACCCTGCCCTATCCGCTGCCCAGCTAACCGCTGCTCTGCTTCCAAGTGCTGTTTCTTCCCCTGACCATTGCTGTGTCCAGAGCTCATGTCTCAATGGCATTTCAGAACCTTGGTTAATAGAACAGTTTGAATTATTCAAGAGCTGGGAGTGCATTTCTACTTAAAATTTAATTAGAAACCTGCCGTGTGTCATTTTACAAAAAAGGATATCGTAATAGCATCCCTAAATTGGGCAGTCTTCTCCTGTCATGCAAAGCCTCTGTATGAGAGATGCACACAACCAATGGAACTTACATGCTGCATGTGTGACAGATGCCATGTGATACGTTGTGGAACTGTGTGATGACATCTGTTAGGTTATTTTCAATGTATAAACCCATTAAACAGTTTTAAACAGCTGCTGTTTAAGGAAAAAAAAGTTTATGGTGTAAGTTTTCCTTATGTGAGATTTCGTTCAGTGAAGTGTAGCCCAGCATAGTTGGTAGCTCTGTCCCAGGCGCACACACTGGAAACGCTGCATCAGTCAAGGCACACAACAGGACTGTTGTACTCCTAGAGAGAGAAAATTACCTGCTGTGAAAGGAGATCTGTGCTGGCTTCTTACTGTGTTTGTATAAAAATACTGGGCCTGAACTGGTGGTGGTCTTGCAGATAGGCCAGATCTCCTGCTATTCAAAAGCTGTATTAGTCATTTCCATCTCTCCTTTTTTTATGTCCCTCTGAACTCTGTGTAGGGAGACTCCCCTGCCTTTGTGTGACTTCGAGGCTGCAAGAGCTAAAAAGCAATAACAATCTGCAGCTGCCTTTTTTTTTTTTTTTTTGCTAAGCGCACAAAAAACATCCTTTAAAAATATTTCTAGAAAACATGTGGCATCTAGGGCCACCTGTTAGTCCATTAGAAAGTGAGAACAAACTCCCAGTGGCAGAGCACAGCTCAGCCTGGGGCTCTGGTTCTCCTGAATAATGTGCTTTTGCTGATTTATGCTATGGAACAGTGAATCTCTATTGACATCAGTGAGCACCAGCCTGCGGAAGGGCCCTGACATTTGTCTCATTCTGTCTGAGGGTGCACAGAAGTGTGCACTTGCATGTGTGTCACCCCATGCACAGCTGCTACCTGGCAGAGCCACATGTGGAAGAGATGGATTAGGTCTGATGGGAATTTGGATGCCATATCCTTATGGAGAGAAGCAAGTGTGTGATTTGTACTTCAGCCAAAAGGCAAGTCAGTGGAGCTGTGAACCTGTTACTTCTGCATCCTTTCAGGCTTCCAGGGAACCCAGAAGCTTTTCAGGTTGTAGTTTGGGTTTGGCTGCTTTGCCTCACCTTTGGTAGCAGATTGGCCTGAGCCACAGATAACTCTGAAGAGAGAGTGGACCTGCAGGGTCTTGCATCTGGCCCTTTCTATCCTCCTTTCCTTTCATCCCATTTCTCCATCTTGTTTTGCCTGGAGGCTTCCAGTCCTCTGTGTTTCCTACTGCTACACAGATATCCTGGGCAACAGATAAAACATCTCATCCAGCTTTAGGGCTAGAAGATGGGAGTCAATAGGACTGTAGGTGTCTTTGAATCCCTTGCTTTTGGTGAAGGAGTTACATGGTGGTGTATCCACCCTGGAGTGCTCCCTGTTTGCAGCTCTTGGTGCTCTCCTTTGGCTCAGTCAGGATGCACTGCCCCACACCTTCCTCTCTTCCAGCGAAGGCTTGAGGCTGAGGCAGTCTAATCGTTAATTCCTGGGAAGTGTGGCTCCTGAAAATGGGCACAAGACTTGTGACTGTCTAGTGCATGAGGGCATTTAGTCCCTCTCCTCCCCTGCCCAACAGCTGAGTGCCCAAGGATTGGAGTGCATCATCCCATTTTCCAGGGTTACAGTGGGCTGGCATGAAGCTCACTTCATTACAGCCAGAGACTGCTCTTTTAGCTTCAAGGTACTTGAAGTCCAAGTACTGGGAGCTATCAAAACTAGTCTTATAGATTGGTGATTTCCTAGGACAGCATGTGGTGCTTTGTGGGAGGGGGGAGGAAATTTTAATCTTTTAATTATTCATAGTAATTAGCAGAAGGGATTCCCAGGAGAGTTAGGATGAGGGATAGTAGGACAGACAAGTTAGAAAGACTATGTTCAAGGAAAAGTAAGTTTTCTGACCAGCTAATGGAATAAAATACCTTCCATCTTCTCTGATAGTGAGATTCACTTCCTTCCATGATGAATTACTTGCCTCTGGCCAGAGAGATCCCGGTATCTCTCATCCTTACTGAAATCTGCTGCCTCTTCATCCAGACTGACAGCAGATCTGCAGTTCTTAATACCATCTTCAAGCCAAGCATTAATGAAATGAAGCACCTGGTAAAGACTGTCTCCATAAGCAGCTTAGTGCTGAGCAGCCGCCTGCCCGAGCTCTGCTCCCGGGGTGCCTCATGTTTATGCCCTGGTTTAGTGGACAGGGACACGTTGGGTGATCTGTCTTGGGACCAGCCAGCTCGGTCGAGACATTGCTGCCAAAGGCTGACCCGTGGCAGAGGGTTTCTCTGGGCATGGTGTTACCCTGGTGCAGCTATCCCTGACTGATGGTGCTTGGCTGAGGATGGCTTATTCTGGCTTTGTTGCAGTCCACGTGCTGAGCTGGAATAAGGTATGAGGCTGTTTGGGAACAGCTGTAGTCCTTGGTGCCTGGTTTGTACCTCAGGCAAATTCAACAATAATGAGGCCTAACCACTTTGCTACTTTGGGTCTCTCTTTTGGCTGTGATCTCTTTTGTGTGTGTGGACTTGTCTTGAAGTCGTGGATAATAACTTCTCCTAGCTCTTCTGGAAGATTAGTATATTAGCCCCAACTGGCTCAGTTCCAGCACCAGTAATTGTATTTTGCCTCTCTGAAATCCCCCTGCAGTTTCAATCAGCTGGAGTATGACTTTTTTGCAGTAAGCCTTATTGTTCTATACTGCTAAAAGGAGAGCAGATACAGTTTCTGACCTGGCTGCATTTTTAGTAGAGTGCCCCTTGTGATTCCCAACATTGGCAGATGTTTTAGTGTGGATGATGCTATGTGTTGTGATTGGAGCCCAGGAATGGTCTTGTCTTTATTACAGTACCTTCTAGTTATCAGTAATTCAATCACTGGTTAACATGACCTTCCAGTTTAATCCAATAAACACCTTATGGTCAGGTTATGTGTACTAAAAACAATGAGGATCACCCTCTTGCTGAGCTGTCACAGTTGCTTTAAACAGTTAATAGCAAATACCGGGTAGGGAACCTTGTGGGGCAGTAACTGAGACCAGCTCTTCTAAATGATGGAGAAGCAGAAATGTAATGAATTAAATGTCTGGCTAGGGAATCGTGCTTTGGCACAATGCCATGTCGTGGCCCATCTGGTGTCAGGGAAGTTTTGTTATTGATTTTGGAGGAAGCAGGACATTGCCTGAATGGTGGCTTTTGCGGAGGTTTGAAGCTCATGTTCACCTCTCGCAGGGACAATCATCTCCCCAGGCGAAGGAGATGCATCTGTGTGACCCAGACCTGGGTCTGCTGGGAGGTGCAAAGGGCAGGACTTGGAAAGGCTGTGAAAGATGATTTTTTCAAAAAATACTGCCTGAGGGTTTTTGTAAGAGAGCTTGGAAGGGAGAAGCTGGGGGATTGTGGGAGGCAGCTGGATGCTGCAATATGAGTAATATCACTACTGATGGAAAGCATTAAGGGGTGAAGCTAAGGATGTGGTGGCAAAGAGGTGAGATAGAGGTGTGGAATTTCATATCGGTGAACCAGACTCCCAAGGGGATGGTGTGGCTGAGAAGCTCTGGGAGGGCACATGACGTAGAGCTGTGTCTGCCTGTTACACTCCTCTGGTCCATCCCTGCTAGACTGTTTGGGCAGAGGTGCTGGGACAGTTTCATGGTTCCAGTGGTCGATTCTTCTGAGCTGTCCCTCTCTGTGATCAGGCCGGCTGCATTGTGGCTTGGCTACTCCTGTTTGTGGCTGGAAAGGGGCACGTGCCATGTCTCTGTGTGGCCACGAGCTCCACTTGTGCTCCAGCCTACTGCTGCTCTTGGTGGGAGACAGCAGACCCTGGCAGGGAAGGAGCTAAGCTGAGCTACCTCCTCCCTCCTCGGGCAGCTTTGGGTTTGGCAGAGCTCTGCTTCCTCCCTGAAATTAGATGAGCTGATAAACAAGGCAAATCTGGCATTGCAGCCAGCTCCACAATACCTGTATCCTTTGGCAGAAGACTGTCCCATTTCTGCAGCAGGAGCACAGGCTGCCTGTGTCTCTCTGCCTCTCTGTTCTGTGGTTGCTGTTTCTCCCCACAAATGGGGTGAGAAGGAAAGTGGATGGCACTGGCATCGGAAGGTGGGAAGGCCTGTGGGTGCACTGCCATATGCCCAGAGCCAGGGGTGTCAGGTCTGCTGACAGGTGGGGCAAGGGGGTTGTAGGAGACCACGTGCTGAAAGGGAACTGCTACGCAAATGCTGGAAGAGATGCTAAAAATGGGAGATGCCCTTTGAGTTCCCTTAGGGTTGGAGGGAAGGGGAATCTAGGGAAATGCTGAGAATACTCTTCAAATGGACAAGCTGTTAGCTCTGCATTGCACAGATAAGTGACAGGCCAGCTTGTCTGGATGGAGGTTTGGGGGGAAGATGCTAGGACCAGCTTAGGGGCTGAGATCATACCAGGGAGATGGACAGGGTGCAAAAATTCCTTCAAATCACAGAAGAGGGGTGTAAACTAAAACAAAATATGAATGCCTTAAAGACACCTGATCTTGTGAAGTTGGCAGATGCTCTTGTTAGTGAGACAGTAGGAGCTGATTCCAGACAGGAATTGTGTAGCTGAAGAGTCTGGGAGGAAGGATTGACTCATCATCGTTGACATCTGGATGTGGCACTTGGGAATCTGGTTTAGGGATCATTATATTGCTGCTGGGTTGATGGTTGGACTAGATCCTGAAGGTCTTTTCCAACCTTGATGATTCTGTGATCCTTCCTGAACCTGGGAAAGGATTGAACCCTTTTGGTAACTGGGTTGTATGGAGAGGTCCTTGTTTTAAGGAGCACAATCCAGCAGCACTATGACCAAAATGCCTCAAGTTTCACTGTTCCCTACATGAATCTGAGTAACAGCCCTCTCAGGATTTGGGAGGAGTTGAGTTTCTAATCAGTGAGGTCTTATGAACCAGATGGAAGGATGTTCCCAGCTTAACATGCAGGGTAGTGGGGAAACTGATGACAAGCAGGAATGTTAACTCAGTTAGTAGCAAGTGTGAGGATTCCTGTGTCTGCTTCTACCCTGTTGATTTGTTGGCCTAGAGAAGCAGCTCAGGTTTCAATCTTTGGCTGCCTTGTAAGATAGAAGTCTGCTGGGAGAGAGTGGGATGGGTTCTCCCTAAATTTTCTTTGCCCAGGAGAGATGGCAGAGGCGGCAGTTCCTCTGAGATCTTTAGATCTTGTTGGTGGAAAGGTGGCAGGGCTACACCATGTGGGGCTTTCCCCCATGGGAGCCAACTAATCTGTGAGAGAGCACTTTAGGGAAAGGTTGAGTGTGTGACTTCAAAGGAGAGCTGCCTGGCTGGGAGCATTTCTCGCTCCCGTGGGACAAACCTCATGCTGCTTTTTTGTGGCTTGTTTTATTGCTGTGCCCATCTGCCTGCCAGTTCGTGCTCTGCTCCAGGTGGGAAGAAGAGCACAGAAGAGAGGAGGTGCAGAGGAGTTGAGAATATCTTAGAATGTCTTTAGGCAAAGGAGATGGCAGATTGGATCACTGATCCTTGAAAATAACATCTCATCTGGCAGGGCCTTGTTTTAAGGGGCGAAATCCTCACTTTTCACCCACAGCATGTCAGGGTAGAGGGGGTTCTTGGTGCAAACCCTGAGTTATCCCTGCAGCAGCAGGAGTAGCAGAGCCCTGGGAGATGCACTAAGCTTTACTATCTAAGAAGACAGTCCCACCCAAACCTCCTCAATCCCATGGTCTGTGGCTGTTTCTCCTGTTACCCACCATCCATCCAGCAAGGCAGTGACTGTGTCTGCAGACGCTGGGATGTTACCTGTTGCTGTGGATTTTTGGGAAGATCAATGGCAGGCAGTGGAGGAGAGATGGGGATTTTTTGGTCTGTGCTGCTGCTGAATGCTCTTACCAGCCTCCTTGGCTTATGAGGAAACATCACCAACTGGCTGTTGGGAAGCAAAAATCTTTTAATCCTCAGGGTCTTTGGGTAAGGTGTCAGGGGGTGCTCTCTAGTGAGACACAGCAGCAAAGGAACATGACTTCTGCCTGCCATGGGCAGTGAATCCATGTGGCCTCTTTGCAGACAGAACTGGGAGCTAGTCCCCACACCACGACACTGGGTCACGCTCATCTTTGGGCAGCATCTGAGAGGAGCTGCTGACACCATAAAGGGAATGAGCTGTGGGTTGGGAAAGCCACTTGCCAGCTGAACAGGAGAATCTTTACACCTCCTGCTTGGGGTGAATGGAACAGTGTGTTTTCTGCTCAGGAGGGGTGGGCAGGAGTAGCATGGGCAGTCCTGATTGCCAGGGAATACCCAGGGCAATGGGTGTGATTGCTGGCATGGCCCTCTCTGCCTGGGAGCTCGCACCCACTCTGGCAACAGAGTCAGGAATGCATGGAGCTTTTTTGTGCAGATCTCTGTAAGGCATCCAGACAGCTGCTGCCCACTGTGCTCAGTGGAGCATCTGCTTTGGCAGGCAGGAGAGGAGACAGGAGCCTTGGGAATTTCAGACAGTCATTTACTTAATAACTATAGACAGAGCAGGGGGCTGATTTCTGGCTGTGAAGGGATCGTCTTCCTTCCCTTCTCAGTGAGAATGTGCTGTGCTTGTCTCAGGGAGAAGGGGAGTTAATTGGGATGCAGACTCCTGAAACAGAGCTCCGTGGGTATGGGCAGTTTCTCAAGAAAGATGAAGGTTGATTTATGCTTGCTGGATTTGTGCCTGCCGCTCCAAGCTAAACATATCTGATCTTACAGATACTTTCCTTTTCCTGGGGTTCCAGCTCCTTAGCTTCCAGAAGAAACGCCTACCAGAAAAAAAAAACCTACCTGCTCTGACTCTGATCTTACATCTGTGACCTGCATCTCCTTCAGCATCTATGTTTGTTTAGCAGCAACATTTCCGTTCGTGGTCAGAGCCACAGAACAACCAGGGCTGAAGCTGGAGGGAGGGGAGTTAGACTCAGCTGCTGTAGCAAAGCAAAACTAATGCAGATGTTTGTGGGATGACTTTTCTGCTCTGAAGTGCTGTACAAACTCAAATTCTGCATTTCAAAGATGCCCAGGTCGATTCAGGGTTTGGTGGTATTACTTGGTTGTGGCAGGAAGGAGGATTTGGTTTTCTGTGCTTTAGTTTCTCTTCTCTAGTATTTCCCATTTAGCTTGTGGTTGACTGCTGCTACCACCCCGTATCTTTCTCAATCCCATCTGAAATGCATCTCTGGATTCCAGCCTGATTCCTAACACTCATAACCTCAACTTAAAGATGCCAGGTGTCAGAACTGTTACTTATTATTGTCTGTGGAAGTGCCTATGGACAGACAGATGTGGAGAGAACAAACATGGAAATTATCCCTCGGGAATATGGGTTCACTGGGATGGGATGGGGAGATGGAGAAGTGCACATATTGGATGGGATTGTTCTTTGCTGTGGCAGGCTACCTGCTCTTAGAGGGTCTCTGCCATCTGACCCACCTGTGGCTGAACACATATAATGGGATATTCTCTGCCTTTCAGAGTTCTTAGTTCAGATGTGACATGACGTCTTTTGGATCTCTTTTTAGATTATACCTTTCCTGCTTCATCCCAGAAGGCATTGCTGAAACGGAACGGGACACAAGTAGACAACTGGGAAATGGCCACTGTCCAGCCGCCAGCAGAATTTGTGGAGCCTGACTTGCACACACCTTTCTCCACACTAGAGGAAGAGGAGGGGCTGCTCCCTATAGACCCCTCAAGAGGAGGGATGGAGAGCCTCCAGACCTCTGGACCAGAGGTTACATCTTCTGAACCAGTGGACCAAGAGGACTCCTTCTCCCTTCTGTTTTCCACAGCCCCCGCCAGGCCAGGTGGTGTGACTGAGGCAGCCATAGGAGGGCAGGAAGAGGACTCTGTTTCTCCAGACCTTGGGAGCAGCATGGGACCAGGTCTTTTACCTGTGTCCTCTACTTTTTCTACTACTGTTGGTGCAAGATCTCCCAGTGTTTCAGAAGAGCTCTTGGAGGTGACAACTGGAGACACTTGGGCTATTGGGGGAGCAGATTCAGAGCTGACTGTGGCTGCCACAGGAGCAGAGCTTGCAGAGACCACGGTGGAGGCTGGTGGGGAAGAGCATTCAGCCAGGGAGGAGGCCTCGGAGCCCACGGTGGGGTGGGAGATGCCGGAGCCCACGATGCTGACTGAAATGGAGCAGACAGTGGAAACACCTGTGGGGACACCGTCTCCTGCAAGCACCTCCCCAGGCACCCAGACTCCTCCTGGGAGTGAGCAGCACCCCACTTCTGTGTCTCCGTGGGACAGAGCTGATGAGCCTGCGCTGGATCCCGTTTGGAATGACACTGAGTCAGCCACTGAGACTGCGGCAGCAGACAGGAGCTTGTCACCACAGGCTGGAGATGCCCGCATGGCCATGCTGCCAACTGAGTTGCCCTGGGACTCGGCACAGGTCGCACTGGGAGCAGGGAGTGGGGTGGTCGGCTACAGTGGGGATATTTGGGTACTTCGCTCCTGGCTGGGTGTTTAACCCCATCCCTAAATCTGACTGCTGGAAGTAGTTTTTCTGTTCACCCAGTCAAAACTGAATTTTCAGGGAGAGTTATTCACAGCAGTTCTTAAGGGTATCCATCATCCTTGGTGAAAGCCCTGCCCCCTCACATCTTCCCAGCTGCACAAAATCCTGCTTCTGATAAGCAGAAGCTGAACACCTTCCCTCTGGGGCACGCACAGCAGAGAAAGCTCCTTGTTTCCTCAGCCTGCATTATTGGAAGTGTCAGGACAAACATGGCCCCAAGGATTTCTGGAAAGGGAGTGAGAAGAAAGTGCTGTTTTTGCTGCTGCTGCCTGCAGGGACCAGATGCAGAGCAGGTGGAGCAGAGTTATGTGTGAAGATGTTGGTCTAGGAGAGCCTGTGGGAGAGGAGGGGTGAACTGCAGTTCCTGAATCCTGGCAGCTGGTTTAAGAGAAAATATGTAGCGGGAGCTGACTGGTGAGAGAGTACCAAGCAAAGCTTTTAATTTTGCTTTCTGCCCCATGGTACTCAGGAGCCTGAGCAAGTGACTTAGTCCCTCTGTGCATCCTATCCTGCCTGCAAAGTGCTGCCCTGTCTCACCAGTTTGTTTAAGGACCACAGAGGCTCCTGGTTAGGTTTTGTGTTAAGTGCTGATAAGGCTGCAGGGTAGATTCCACTGAGAATCTGTGTCCTCCTTGAGTTGAGATAGAGGTGGAAGGTCAAGCTGAGCTGTGGCAAGCTGGTAGAGTAACTTTGTCCCTGTTCCATGTTAGCACTGAAATGGTGATTCCTCCTTAGAACACAGAGTTAGAGGATGGTCGCATCCTTGAGAAGTGCTCCTGGGAGTATGGCACAGCCCTTTGCTCCTGTCCCTTGTGTACCCTGTGCTTTCAGCAGCAGAGTTACATTCACCTGAACCCAGCTGTCTTTGTCTTGTCTCTCCAGGTGATCTGCAAAGACTGGAGCAACCTTGCGGGAAAGAACTATATCATCCTGAATATGTCAGATAACATTGACTGTGTAAGTCAGTCCAAAGAGATTTGATGGCATGGGGGCAATGGTGTTTAGGGGAGTGAAGGCAGACACAGCTTTTACCACACAACATTTTAAAAGCACTAAATCTCAACGTATAGAGGCTGTGAAGAGAAGGGGAGGAGGACAGAAATATTCCTGTTCTCCAAAAGGGAAAAAGAGTGGGTGGAGAGAGATGATTTTGGTCCAAGTCTAGCACATGTCAGTTCCATATTGTATTTTTTACTAACTTCTGGCTGCTGTCTGTGCCAGTCAGTACCTGGATTGTCATGAGACATGAGAGCTTTTAGCATTGCACCTCTTACAGGATTGAAATGCAGTTCTCCTTCCTTCTCTTCCTTTTTTTTCCATTCCTTCCAGCATATAGTAACAATCCTCTGATGGCTCAGAGGAATAGGGACTCCCGTTTATTTGCACTGTGCATGGATAAGTATCAAGCAGCTATCACTAAATCTTCCTTAAGGGTCTCTTCTCCCCACCCTGTTATCTTGTGTGTTATCTGGCTCTGTTAACCAGCCATGCTCTGCTAATCCAATGCCTGTCCATCCATCCTCATAAAGCTGCAGTTAATTCATGAACCCAGAGTCCCTTGTGGATCCCTGGTAAAAGGGCTTGTTCACTTCTGCTGGGCCTTTTATCAGGCACTTAAAAACCAGTTGTGAAAGGCCTGGGGTCAAGATGCCTTTCATAATTCTAAGAAATTATTATGAGCCTGACAGCCTGAGACCAAAATGTTTCATTGAGGAATTGTGTTCTGGCGTTGTGCATCTGCACTCCTGCTTTGTGGGGCTCCTGCTGTGGGCAGAGCCAGCTGGTTCTGTTCCTGCAGGGTTGCTCTGTGGCACTGACCTGTTGCCACTACTGGTGAGTTCTTGGTTGGTTTATTTTTCTTTTTTTTTAAAGGTGATCTTTTTGGGGACAGGGAAAACGGGGAAATTCCTATACACAGTAAAGCATGCTGACTGCTCTAAGAATAGATGAAAAGTCAGTCTTTTTCCTCTTGATTGAGGCAGACCAGTGTGGAGGGTTTTAAGTATGTCTGCTGCAGCTCACAATTGTAACGCAGAAAATGAGTCCTTGAAAACCAGAGTTTTTTCTGCCCTGTTTCCTTCACATCCCCATTGCTCTCTCTCCTATCTCTGTGGACTTTAAATACTGGTTAATTTTGTAATATGTAGTAGCTTCCTTTCTGTGGTCACTGGTACTTGTGTTGTTTAAACCTCTGTAAGGGGAAGAACTGAAAAGCAGATGTGCAAATGTCTCTTGATCAGATTATGTCTTTGCTGTTGAATCCTCAGTTCGGCCTTGCTGGAGGAAGATGGTGCCCTGGGATAGGCAGGACTGAACTGTTTTTCTACTTGATTTCATGTTTCAAAACGTATTTCCCAGTGAATGATTTGTGCTGTACTACCCCTTATTCAAAGGGACATTTGTCGACATACATATTTAACATGAGCATTCCATCATTCCCTGCCTCCCATTACCACTTTGCATGAGTGAAGCTGGAATCAAGCTCTTCTCCTTTCCACTGATGTTCATGCAGTTTGTTTCCTACCCTTGGTAATTTGCTCAGTTTTGGCACCTCACCTACTGTCTGCCTGTCCCTTTTGTTTTTTGGTTTCTGTATCTGAGCTCTGTGGTGTTTGGGTTTCTGGGGTAGTGAGGGAGAACCTGTGTTGCAAGTGCTGTAGTTTAAATTAGTGTGAATGGGGATTCCTCACATATTTCCATGTTTTGGTGCCATGATCTGATGTGTATGAAGTCCCACTGAAAAGCTGAAGGACAAGGAGGGTGCTTAGCCCCTTCCAGAGGGTTGCACCTTGACCTTCTATACACTGTGTGGCACCAGGCTCTGACCTGCTGCAGGGACCATGTCTGTATTTCTGGGTTAAGCTGGAAGCCCGTTTGTCTTCCCAGTGGGCTCCAGGCAAGGGAATGACTTCAGTCTCTCTCTGGGCAAATCCCCCACTCAACATACCTGGAAAGTTTGCCCATGTGGGGACTGCAGGATCTGACCCAGCAGTGGTAGTTGGCTATGCATAAGGAGGTGACCTCCACCTTGGCACAGGTGCATTCAGGTTCCTTCCCTGCTCCCTCCTCTCCACCATGGAGAATTTATCAGTGCTCTGCAACCTCTGATTTCCCCATCGCCAGGAACATCTTGCTTCTGTCCTTCTGCTCCTGGCTCAGCTGCTCCCCCTTCCTCTGCATCCCCCAAAAGAGAGCCTCAGGCTGACAGTGGGACCATGAGCTGGAGCTGCAGCTGAGCATCATGGTGCTGCATTATGGTGCTGCTTCCTCACACAGCTCCTCCTGCCTCCCCATACCAAACCCCATAATTTGATGAGAGGGGGTACTGCCAGGCTCTTGTGATTCAGGCCCCAGTCATCGATGTCTTCCTCAATTAGGCCATTTTTGGCACAGGCCTGTGCCTGCCCTGAGCGCTTCAAATTGCCATGGCAACAAGAACTCTCCATTTTATTAATCATCTGTGTGGCCTTCAGGTTGGCATGGCAACTGGAGATGAGAATAGAAACACAGGAGTGAGAAAGCAGCAAAGGAGCCTGCCGAGGGGTGGCTGGAGCACATCAGGCTGAGCAGCACCTGCTGACCTAGCGCTGCTGTGGGGAAGAGCCTGGCTGCTTCCTTCTCACCTTACACCATAATGTTGCTTCAGGATCTCTCTGTGCCAGGAGAGCTGGGCTTGGTGTGGGGCATACAGCAGCCATAGGAGCTGAGGAGAAGGGTTGGTGCATCAGGAGATGTTTGTGGGTCCAGCCTGGGTCACTGTGCAGCAGAGCGTTGCACCACGTTTAATGCTGCTGGATTTTGGGCGCATGTGAGGTCTCAGCTGTACCAGCCCTGCAGTGCTACAGCTGCCCTGTCCCCAGCATGCACTCACCAAGGTTCCTTTCCTGTGGCAGGAGGAGTTTCGGTTGGAGAGGGGTCCCCAGCTGTTGGCACTGGTGGAGGATGCCTTCTCCAGGCAGCCGGAGGCGCTGCAGGAGCGCTGGCTCATCTCTCTGAGCAAACCCAATGAGAACGACAAGCACTTGCTAATGACACTGGCAGGGGAACAGGGTAAGTGCTGGCAGAAGGAGCCTTCCTGTGATGGGGAGTGTATTTAAGGGGCTCCCAAATGGAGGTACACAGCCATGCTGGAAGGAGATTTTGGTTTCCAATCCATTTAAATCCCACCAGTTCCCAGCGTTCACCGGACTTGAGGGATGGAGAGGGACTGAGGACATAAGACTCTTTCTTCACTTCTGCCTTCTGGGCTGTTCCTCACTGCTTGCACAAAGCTTCATCTTCTGCACTTTGCCTTCAGCTTTGCTCCCTCCCTGGACTGCCTTTCCCTGAGCATTTGTCAGCTTTCTCCTGATGCTTATGTACTCCCCTCCATGGCAGTATATGACAGCCTGCTCTTGGTTCACTTCCTAACCTATCAATTCTTAAGTCCTGTCCAAACTAGGACAGTCCTCATAGTGCCTCCCTTCATGCCCAAAGAAACAAAAGCTGACAGTGAACATGGGCTGGACTGGAACATTTTACCATCTCTTTATTCTTATTTTAGTACAGGGGTCCTTTTCCTGTACTGCTTCTGCTGCCTGTCTAGTGATAGAGGTTTCTAATGTTGACATTATGGCCTCTATGACCTTTATGAACCTGTCTCCATGACTTTTTGAGTGCTGCTGCTTGCTCCCAGAGCAGACACAGATCCTGAGAGCTTCTGTGGTGGTGGGGAGGGTACCTAGGTGGCTCTGGTATCAGTTCATCCCTGGATTTTTTTTTTACTCCTTTAAAGAGTGTTTGGAGGTACCTTGTCTGTGGTCCTGTGTTCTTTCAGCCTCCTGACGTAAAACACCAATGAAGAAAAATGTGTGTTCCCCTGCCTCCATCCTGTTGGGGATTTTAGACTGATGAATACATCTGACTGAGTAACCTGAGCTGAGAGCAGCACTGATCTCTTCCTCTACTTTACAGGCGTTATCCCTACAAAAGATGTTCTCATGGCACTGGGGGATGTTAAGAGGAGCTTAGCTGAGGTAAGAGCCTGTCTGCCTGCATCCATTTGTTAAGACCAGTTATACAATTAAAATAAGCAACTTGAAAACTGGGAGCATATCTCAGTCTAACCAAGTGCTGAACCCATGGCAGGCAAACAGATGAGTCAGACGCTTGGCAAACTCCCTTCTCCCCTCACTGGTAGTTGCCAGGCCATCAAATGTCTGCTCCTTTTAAGAGAGTAACTATGGGTTATTCCCTCCCTGCTTTTCTGGCTTGGTTGTGAGACTGCTTTTCACACATCCATTTTGTTGGAATTCTCAGTGTCACCCCTTCTATACCATTGTCAAGAGCAATGTGGGTGCTGCAGAGCCCCACATTTGGCCCTGCTCACCCTGCAGCTGTTTTACATACATTGGCTTCTCTTGACATGTTCACACGCCTTCTGCAATTCCAGGGTCTGCATTTCACTCCTTAAACAACTGCCTCTACAAGGGCAGGCAGAGGACCTGGGTCAATGGATGCCAGAGTCCTCTCCCAGCTGCCTCTAGACCTCACATATTCTCTTCTAACCCTGGGCAGCTTGGAAGAGGATAGAGATGAGGACGAATCAGCCCCGTGATGTCTGGCTTTGCCCCTTTGTCCTACAGGGTGTATAGGCACTGAGGGCCTGATTCTGCTTGAGTTTTTTGCACCACTGGAATAATTTTGCTGATTTTAGCAGTGGAGTTGGGCCTTGCTGGCTGTCTGCTCTCAGGTTTTTCCCTGACCTAACAAACCAGTGCAGTTAGACAAAGCAAATTAAGTGCTCAGTGGTGTATTGATTGGCTTATACCAGAGAAAGTGAAAAAAGCCAACCCTGTAGAAATTGTGTGACTGAAGTATCAGCACCTAGAACTGTCCAGAAAGAGGGATTTGTGGGATGCAAGGTTTGACTTTGCAACTGTGGCCCCATGTTAATGTGAGTCCTACCAGAGCCTCCTTGCCACATGCCTCCGACTCTCTGGCTGTGTCAATAATGAAACTCTGCTCACTGTGCTGCCCTTGCACAAGCATGAGATTGCAAGGAGGGAGGGTATTCTCTTACACCTGTCACACTTACTATTGACTGGATATGTAACCTGTTTCAAATCTGCCAAGTCACTGGAACCAGCGTTGGGCTGTTTGCTGACAGCCACAGGGGGCCAGTTTCTAGAACAGCTATTCCTAAGCTTTTAGGCTCAGTGGGCAGCTGTCCACTTCCAAGACCTTGTAAAGACCACTATGCCCTCTTAGGACCTGAGCTTTAATGGAAACCTGCTTATTAGGGTTACATTCTCTGCCAAGCAGTTACCAAAGCCTCAGCACCCATCAGTGGTCCATAGTTTGTCTTGGGAACTCTCAATCTTGGACAGTTTCTCCCTCCTTGTCATGCACAAAGGTGTGATCCTTGTGCAGGTGAGCAAAATAAGGTTGTGCCTACTGTCATTTGCTGATGTGTCAGCTTTCATGGAAAATGGTGTTATGTATAGTTATGTGCTTTCTTGTCATGTAGCACAGTGCACAGCCTGACTCTCCAACCCTGGCTTTTAGTTCCTCTGCCCATGTTTGTGGTCCTGTACTTGGGCCCTGGAGAGTTGGAACAGGATTCTATCTGCCTGCAGGTCAGGGCTTTTAGTGTACTGCTTCCTTCCTTCCAGATTGGTATCCAGAACTACTCAACCACCACAAGCTGCCAGTCTCACCCTAACCAGACACGCAGTGATTATGGGAAGCTCTTTGTGGTGTTGGTGATCATTGGCTCCATCTGCGCCATCATCATCGTGTTGGGGCTCATCTACAACTGCTGGCAGAGACGCCTGCCCAAGATGAAGAACATGGTGAGCACTGCATGGGTGGAGAAGGTGGCCAGACTCTTAGCCCTGGGGATGGAGGGAATTGGAAAGTTAAGAGGGAGATTGTTTTCCCCTGTCCACTTCTGGGACATAGCTGGATACACTGCTGGAGCAGCAGTGGAGCCCATTCAGGTGTAAGAGAGATGCAAATGTGCTTAGGACAGCTCATTTCCGCTGTGAGGATTGGGCTAGGAGAAAATTTGCCTTTTCCCCCTGACCCTGCAAAGTTCTTGGTGACCCTCATAGCCTGGTCTGATTGTGCTTCTCAGCAGCATTAAGACCTGTACCCCTTTGTCTCCATTTGTGTCCTCTCACCCCTGGCAGTCACACGGCGAGGAGCTGCGCTTTGTTGAGAACGGCTGCCATGACAACCCCACCTTGGACGTGGCCAGCGACAGCCAGTCGGAAATGCAGGAGAAGAAGCCGAGCGTGAACGGTGGGAACACCATCAATGGCCCCGACAGCTGGGATGTCCTGATCAATAAGCAGGCGAGCGAGGATGTGGATGTGTTTGAGGAAGACACGCATCTTTAGAAAAAGAAGGGTGGGAACCACCCTCTTAAATACACTTGTTTCTCTCCTATCTTGACTGATGGACCATGGGATCAGGTGGCTTCTCAGGAACTTCTTAAAACCTTTGAACAGGTCTTTGGGCAAGTTTTCCCTACGGAAGTCCTGAGCCTGCATCTGTGGCTTGGAGCCAGGAGGATCACAGAACAGAGGGAAGCGGGAGGGGTGGGTTTATAGATCTCTGTGTGTGTGTTCCTATCAGTAGCACCAATGCTTTCATCACCTTTAAATGCACTTACTGTAGCTCTGTGGTAGTAGCTGAGAGTGGATGGACTGGAGAAACAAGATGGTGTGGCTGCCTGCCATCAAGAGTCCAGATTTGGGGAGTAAATTCACTTTCCAGATCCTGACCTTGAGATCACATTCGGTCCGTGCAGGTGCAGTAAAACCTGTGCATTCTGGATGGAGGGGAGCCAAGATTCTGTCGATGTCCTGGGCAGAGTTTGCATTCCCCATGTGAAAACAGGTTTTCTAGTGCTGTAGCATTCAGCTACTAATTGTAGTAGCTGATGTTTACATTTGGGGAAAACACCCCTCCCACCCACTCCCTGCTATCATCTCATTTCACCCCTGGTACCACAAACAGCCCCACTCCTTTTTTCAGCTCCACAACTCCAAGCTGAGCTTGCGAAGTTTGAGCACTTTACCCTTGCTTGACTGATTGCAGAGAACTTGGTGCCATGGTGTAGCATTTTAGATGGAAATGTGCTTTAGGTTGGAGAGTTGCTCAAAAATGACGTTTACATGCCGCTTTTACAACAGCCTGGGAAATCAGCAGGAAAATATCCCTTGTCTAAGTGTTAGACTGGCTGACCTTCTCCACTCCAGTTCTATTTTTCAGGATAGTTTGGTTTCAGTTGGTCATTTTGTGATAAATATAAAGACTATGTGAAGCTTCTTAAATAGGGAAACAAGTAATTTTCTCATCCTTTTGTTTCAATTTCAGCATCCTGCCCTGAGGGAAGGGTGGAAGTGTTTAATATCCCACAGGTATAAATCAGGGTAACATCTTTAAAATCACTGCATTTAAACAATGTAAGAGCCAGTTCTGATGAGATGAGAATCAGATGTAAGAGCTCCCCAATGAATGTTTCTCAGGCATGCCTCAGGCAACTTTGAGGCTCCAGCTCCCTGAAGATGTGTGCTAAAGGCACGTGAATATGCATAATTATTCTCTGAGCCCTGCCTAAACTACTGTCAAGCCTGAAATCCCAGAACATTTGTTTCTTCTGTCATTGAGGGATTGAGGGACTTGCTTCGGTCAGAGGCACCAGTCCTTCTCTCCCTTGTGGTGATCTGCATGTTTGCTTGTTGTGAGATGCAGCTTCACACTTGGTCTTTAAGGGAACCTTTGTATAGAAAGGCCCCAGATGTGCAGCCTGATGCTGAGCCTGTAAATCTATCACTGTATGTATAGAGACCTCTAGCGTGTTCCTCCCTGGTGTGTGTGCCTGAAGTCAAGGTGCAAGAGTCTGTTGTTGCAGTTTGTGTAGCGCTTTGCATACAAACTGAATCACAGATCACCTTGATGTAGGACCACTCTGATACCAGTTTATTAGGGATTCAAGAAAGGTGATAACCTTTGGTTTCCTATCCAGATTCCAATTTTCAGTGGTTTTAGCCTGCCTCCATATCTTTCCCGGTGTTATGTAGGAGACAGTGATCATCAGCTCCTTTTGTATCTTGGTAGGGTTGCAGAGATGCTCAGAGTTCCTTCTCCTGCCCCAGCAGTTGGTAGTGGGGGACAGTCCATGTGTATGGACAGCCACATGAAGCCCTCTCTGACCATCCCTCACTGATGGCTCCTGCTGAGTTTGATGGGTCTGTGCAGTGAAACTGCACATCCATTGCCTGTGTTGAAGGCACTTTGGGGCTCACAGGATTAAATGCAAATTGTTGTTATGGTGAGTGAATTAAAGCATGGAGTTACAGTTTGAGTTTTTATAGCACTTAGCATAACGGGGCCTGGCATGCCTGTGGCCTTTATGCAGCTGCACTGTGTAAATGTTTCCAAGTCCAATAATCCTCATCAAATATGTTTTTAATGCCCAGTGGCTGTTACAAAGATAGTGCCACCAATCAGATGTGAATCATTTCACTCACAAATCGCTTCCTTGGTGCACTTCCCTGCTAAGAGCTGCTTTGCTGCCCTGTTTTCTCTCCACTATCCTAATTCAGAGAAACAGCAAGGCACTGATAAAGCAATGCTTCCAGCTGGGCTCAGCACCTCCTGATCTCCTGTAAAGCCTTCAAACTTTAAAGAAACCAAGGGGGCTATGTGGGCTCAATAACGAGCTAGCAAATTCTCCTGATTTGCTCTTCTGGCCTCTCATGCCCTGGAGGTTTTCCAGAGACTCTCTTCTCTGTCTGGAGCATTCAGGTGATCTGAGAGGCTCTTTAAGAGTGGCTGTCATGAGGCTGAGGACACTTTTCTGCTATCTCTGACAGGGTGCACTTGGCTGTATGATCCCAGTTTAGCTTCAGAAATCTACTGGTTGATAGAATTTCACTTTAGTCTGGTGATACTTTTTATCCTTTTACAGTTTGTTTTTTCTCTGTATCATTTTTTTGCACTAGGCTGATCTTGTCAAGTTGATTGCACTGTTGTCCCTCTCCTGCCAGCCCTGCAGAGACAGGTCATCTCTGGGGACCTGCGGGCTGGGAAGCGCTGTAGAGAGGCTGTTGGTAGCCCACTTACTCTGTTCAGTGCTTGCATTTCCAGCTCTGCGCAGGGAGGATGTAAAGAGGAAGAAAACCTTTGTCTTAGCATTTGTAACAGGAAGCTTTTCTATCACCCTAATGTAGTTAAACTTCTTTTTAATAAAAACTGTCAAAGCTGGACGTTCTCAGAGCAGTGTGCCAGGCGACAGAGCAGATGCAGGAGACAAAGCAATTCCTGGAAAACTCTTTGCCACCTACTCGGACATCCCCATAGTTCCATCTGCCAAATGTTTGGTCGCACTGACACCTGGTGGCGGTTGGGAGTTGGAAACGGAAAATTTAAAAAAAAAAGTAGAACTTTTCCCCTCTCTTAGCTTTGGATATTTGTTTCCTGTGACTTGCCTAGGATAACGTGCTTTATTCACGAGGGGCTGCAGGACTCGATTGTGAGCAGAGGGGCTTGTACCGGGCGTGTCAAGGATATTTTGTGTGAGGACGTCCCTGTCTGCAAAGTAGTGAGATGGGACATTCCCTGGAGTCACCGGTATAGAGGCCCTGGGTAGCAACACAGGGTCTCAGCTCCATCTTCCTGTTTTGTCTGCCACTTGTTCCCTCTGCTCTTTGGGACCACAGCTAGAATGCAGAGACTCTGCCTTGAAATGGAGGTGGTTCTTCAGAGAGAGCATCAGGTGCTGTTGTGAGGAGTGCAGTGCCTCGGGGAACACCGGCAATGGCATCGTCTGGATGCACGGCCAAGATCAGAGTGGCTCTCCATCTCTGTGGGATGGTGGCCAGATGTGGTCTGGGATGGCCAAGCTGCAGATTGCTCTGAGGTGTCGCCCAGGTATCTGGAACTGTGCCTGTAATGTGGAGTCTAACATGTCCTAGGACTCTGCATCCTGCACGCCACCTTGGGGTATGTAGGGTGGAAAGAAACAATGAGGAGTGACCTGGTAATTGTGCTGTGGAGGATGTAATGCATCTTGAAAATATGGTTCAAGATACACTTGAAGGATCCCTCTGGCAGAGGATGTGGAGTGAAATGAAGGTACATTATCCTAAGGACTATTGCAGCATGACTTTAGAGCATTGCAGCAGGGTCCCACTGCAGCTACTGCCGCCAGCAGCTCGTCTGTTCCCGTCCGACTTCGCAGCCATGCAGGAGCACATCTCTCCTTCACAAAGGGCTTGGGACAGCTCAAACAGACACAACAAGCACCTTCATCTGTGCTGGCTCATGAGAGCCTCATGCGCTCATCTAAGCTGACAGCCAGGCTTTGAGCCATTCTCAACACCTTCATTCCTGCTGGACACAAACTGTCTGCAAGCCCTGGCCACTGCTTGGGATTGCTGCCGGAGAACAGTTAGAAACACTTGTGTCTGGCCCTGGAAATAACAGGGTTGTGGTTTTGTTTTCTTTGCAATAAAACACACCTCCTGGGTGTCTGAACACTGACCTGAGCACAGTGCTTTGCTTGGTTAGATCTGCCTGAATTCAAGTCTGCTGCATCTCGTAATGCAGTGTTGGCCAGGGTCTCTCTGCCAGGATGGGGGTCGTCAGCCTGGCCCCCCGTCCCTACAGTGCACTCCTTAATTCTCCCATCACAGGTTTCTGTGGAAGCCCTGAGCCGTGCCAGGTGTGCCCAGGCTGTGGAAACAGGCTTCCCCCAAGGAGTACTCTACCCCTCCAGTACCCACAGGACAGCCCAGGACACCTTTCCTGCTAGAGTGGCTTAGCACAAGCCTCTGTTCCACAGCAGAGTCCCTGCCTGTGTGCCCGGCCCTGTGCCACATGTGTCCCACGCAGCTCTCCACCATCCCACACCTGCTCCAGACCTGGACCCCATACAGAATCACAGAATTATTAGGGTTGAAAGGGATCGCTGGAGATCATGCAGCCCAGCCCCAGGCAGGGTCACCCAGAGCAGGTGACACAGGAACACATCCAGGTGGGATTTGAGTGTCTGCTGAGACTCCATATCCTCCCTGGGCAGCTGTTCCAGTGCTCTGCCACCCTCAACGTGAAGAAATTCTCCCTCATTTTGAGGTAGAACTTCTTGTGTTTTGGCTTATGGCCTTTGCTCCTCGTCCTGTTGCTGGGCACCACCAAAAAGAGTCTGGCACCATCCTTTTGGCACCCACCTTTGTATGGATTAGTGAGATCCTCTGTCATCACAACTGCACGAGTCCGGGGAGAGCCCTGCCGTGTATTCCAAACCCCCTCCCAACCATGTTCTGAGCCGGGTCCCCTCAGGTGTGTTCCAGATCAGCCCCAGGTTTGTTCCCGAGCAGTTCCCCCTGTCCCGGGCCGCGGTTCCAGATCAGCCCCAGGTTTGTTCCCGAGCAGTTCCCCCTGTCCCGGGCCGCGGTTCCAGATCAGCCCCAGGTTTGTTCCCGAGCAGTTCCCCCTGTCCCGGGCCGCGGTTCCAGATCAGCCCCAGGTTTGTTCCCGAGCAGTTCCCCCTGTCCCGGGCCGCGGTTCCAGATCAGCCCCAGGTTTGTTCCCGAGCAGTTCCCCCTGTCCCGGGCCGCGGTTCCAGATCAGCCCCAGGTTTGTTCCCGAGCAGTTCCCCCTGTCCCGGGCCGCGGTTCCAGATCAGCCCCAGATTTGTTCCCGAGCAGTTCCCCCTGTCCCGGGCCGCGGTTCCGCGGGTCCCCGCGCAGCGCGGCCGGCAGCTGTTCCTCCGGGCCGCAGGGGGCGCTGCGGAGGCGGCGCTGGGCCGGGCGGGCGGTGCCGCCGCCGTGTTTACAGCGCCCGCCGCTCCCGCCCCGCCGCCGCTGTCCCTCGGCCCGGCCCGGCCCCGCGGCCGCTCCTCCGCTCCCCGCGTCAATGCGGCGCCGCCGCCCCGCGGCCTGGGCCGGCCATGGACACCAGCGACCTGTTCACCAGCTGCAAGAAGGGCGACGTGAGCCGCGTGCGGTGAGCCGGGTCGGGCCGGGCCGGGGAACGGGTCCCTCGCACCGCCGCTGCCTGTAACCGCCTTGGTCAGCGGGGCGAGCGGGGCCGGGCCTGCCGGGGCGGCTTCGCCTTGCTGGGACGTGTTTACCGGAAGATCGTCCCGGCCTCCCCAGGGCGGCTGCCGCCGGCTTGGGGCTCCCCAGGGCGGCCGCGGTGAGAGGTGCGGAAAGGGCCGCTTGTTTGTCGTACAGAAATGCAGCTTGTTTGCACCCCAGGAGCTGGGTGTGCACCGGGTCTTTGCCGGGGTGCTTAGCTTCGCGTGAGGTGTGCCCGATTCCGGCAGGTGTCTGAGTGTCGGACGGACACTGCGTACTCGTGGGTGTGGATGCTGCCTGTGGCAAATGTCCTTGCACAAGGCTCCTCTCCAGCTGCTCTTCCTTTACCGTTGGAAATGGTATTTGTATTGGTAGGAAGCTGGATCCCTGGGACTCAATCGTCATGGAAATGTTTAGACGCCTTTTGCTGTAGACTGTGGGAGCATCTCTGAGAAATACGGGGATATGAAAATTTCAGGTCAAGTTTCCTTTCTCATCTCGAAGCAGCACAGCTTAACTTCAGTGATTTTGGATCAGGAGGCAGATGGGCTTGTTGTCTGCGGGGTGAATGCAAGGTCCTTTTCCTGCGTCTCATGGTTTGAATCTAAAACTGTTCTTCACCTTTATATCCCACTTGATTCTTCCATCTCTTAGTGTGTGATATGCCAGATAATCAGAAGCAACCTCTGTTACAGGGTACTTGCTACTGAAAGATAAGTGTGCAGATAGGTAAGGTCTGGGGAACATTGTTATCTGTTGTGATTGTGTTCGATTAAATCGTTGCAAGCAGTGAATTGCAGGTTTACTGTAGAAAGAGGGGTCTGAGGGATGGCCTTGCAGAAGTTTAAGATGACCTGTATGGACATAATGGTGCAGAAAAGAGAGTCTGAGAATGCTGTCAGAGCAGAGGGGACAGATTGACCACATGGGACTGAGTAGAAAGGAGCTGAGTTGCTTGGCATGTTGAATATGGTCAGAGGAACCTGAAGTTCTAGACAAGAAAGATGAAGGGAGTGAAAGGGAGGACTCGTGTGGTGGGTGATAAAAAACCAAGACTTGAGAGTCTTGGTGAAGGCTGAGAGGGACTTTAACATGTGGTTGTTGCAGTACAGGCTGTAACAAGACCCAGGTTGTGCAGGAGATTTGTCTGCAAGGCAAAGCCCGGCTTCTAGATGTGTCAGAGAGGGAGTGTTGACAGCATCTGATCTAGCCTAAATGTGCAGGACAAGGAAGTGGCAGGATTCAAGAGCAGTCTGGAGTGACACTGATGTTGTTGCTTTTGTCAGGAAGAGCCACAAGCAGGATGGGAGTCCAGCCTTGACCTTGTAAAATTGGCCATTTATTTGTAAGCATCTAGGCTGGGAGTATTGTTGGGGAATATGAAGGTACTGCAGAAGTACTCAGGCTTCTTTTGGGATTGCTGCCCTGTTAGAGATGGGTTTGAGTCCCCTCTTCCCCCATGTGCTCCACTTAAGATTGAAGGGAGCTGCCAGGCCATGCTGTAGAACACCATTCTTTGGGTTGAGGATTTGGCTGATGCCCCTTCAGCCATAGCTGACAGCTCCCCAAGTCCAGTGCATGGTCCTGTCATACCTTTGGAAGTTACTCTATGAAATTGAAGTTACATCTTCATCTTCTGAAAGAGGAGAATGTGACTGAGTGAGTAGCTGCATGAAGTTGTAACTTTGCTCTCTCCCTTTTCTTCCAGATACCTTCTTGAACAGCGAGATGTGGAAATTAATGTCCGCGATAAATGGGACAGTACACCCCTGTGAGTGCTGCAGCCTGGAGCACTGGCTGGGCGGGGGGTAGGGCCTTCAGAGCTCCTTTACTCTCTCTGCATCAGCAGCTACCAGCACTGTTACAAAATGTCTCAGGTTCTGCTTTTTTGGGAACTTTGGCTACATAGTTCTGCTTCTCTTCCCTGTGGGTGCTGTGCTAAATGCGTCTTTGTCTCCCGATGTGACTGGGGCTTGCTGTAGTGATGCTCAGAAGTGGGGTTTTGTGACCAGATTACCTGGGTTAAGCACTCTGCTCTTGGCTTCATTAGGCTTTTTCCCCACCAAAGACGATGGCATTCTAGCATGTTTAGCTTGGCCTGGTAAAGTGCCAAGTGACTGTGGGATCTCAGTCTGTCTGGCAGGGCTGTGAACATGCAGTAGGTTGTGAGGAATCCCCCTGGAGGTGCTGAGGACCATGCTGTGAGCTTTTTACCTCCCTACAATTCCAAAGTACATTTAGACATCTGCAATATATTTAGAGTACAGAATAACTTCCCAAAGTAGAGGTAGACTAACATTTGGCTGCTGCAATGCATGCTACAGTATTCTCCTATTTAGTAGGACAGTTTGAGGTCCTTGTGCAAGAGAATCATGAAAGGCTTAGACTGTGAAAGAGAAAATAAAACTCATTGTAACTAGAACTTAGGGGAGTGGGTTTTGCTGTACATCCAGTGTGGGTGCTGTTCCCTCCTTGGCATAGCGTGCAGCAGTCGGACTGACAACAGAAGGAGCAAGGAGTGTTTTTGAGAATTCAGTGGACTGCTGAGTGCCCATGAAATGATCTCCTTTAAAATGAGGATGGATTTGGCAGCTGGTGGTGCAACAGAAGATGCTGAACCTTGACAAGATACTGGGACCTTGAGATCTCCTTGCAGTGCCTAGGATTGCTGGGAACAGATCCTGCTTAGTCTGTTGCTGGGGTCCAGCTTCTGTGCTATTCAGTAGCAATTCCTCACTCCTATGAGGTGTTGGCCTCCTAAGCTTCTCAGGGATGCTCAGTGCTGTGGTCTGTGTGGGGTGATGTGCCAAAACACTGAATTTACTTCCTACTGCATCTCTAATTTTCTTTTGTTGTTGTCAGGTATTACGCCTGCCTGTGTGGACACGAGGAGCTTGTACGGTATCTTCTAGCCAATGGTGAGCAAAAGTGTCCTGGTATGGGTGCAGTACCTTTCTCTGGTCCGTGTGGATTGTGTGTCCTTCTAACTGTCCCTTGTGGAAACTTCTTCTGTTACAACCAACCATCTGATCAGCGATCTTGGGCTACAGAGGGAGCCCTGCACACACCTTCATGGTCCCTTTTGCTGGCCATTTGCAGCTTGAATTTGCTTCTTGAAATTGCTTGAAATTTCTTGATTTGCTTGAAATCCTGAAAATGCACAGAAAGGGAAGCTGTCTGTGATGGCTCAAGGCAGCATGACTTTCTGAAATCACAGCTGATGTTTTGTGAGAGTGCAATGGTATTGGGAATATGCTGATCTGAGAGTTGTACTTCATATGAAGAA
Source organism: Corvus moneduloides (assembly GCF_009650955.1). NCBI lineage: Eukaryota > Metazoa > Chordata > Aves > Passeriformes > Corvidae > Corvus > Corvus moneduloides. The sequence goes on from NC_045486.1 coordinate 12,132,571, forward strand.
TTGTCTGTGTAAAACTTTCTTGTACTCTATTGATAGCCTGGCTTTGTAAGCAGGACTTAATGGTGAAATGCAAGGGATTTTGCTAATCTCAAGCAAAGCAAGACCAATTCTTCAGGCAAAGTGCCTGCCCATTTGGTTCTCAGCATCTAAATTCCCCTACGTACATAGTGTTTTGCCAGAGGAACCAGAGTGCAGTCACATCTCAAAAGGTTTGGTTTTCTACTGCATTCCCAGCATCTTAATCAACCACTTGTGTAATTCTAAATAGGAAAATGCAAATACCCTCCAAATTTCTAGCAGATTCTAACCTAAGGAGGCATCCCCCATCTTATACAAAGCAGAAATACTTTTTAGGAAGAGCTCTTAACAGTCCAATAAATGATTACACTCTTAGTACAGTGAGATTTGTCTTCCCAGAACACTGCTGGAGCCATGCTGAGAGGCTTTTTACACGGGTCAGTTTAAACAAGTCCTGACTTCTTCAGAAAGGGATTCGTCTGTGGGAGAGCAGCTTTAGGTTGTACACATATGAGGGAAGCTCAGTTTTTGTAAATATGCTCATCAGCAGAGGGGACCACAGTGAACTGTGTCAGCAGCCAGAAGTCATATTTGTTTAGTGACCATCTGGGGACACAGGAGAAGGATCTAACTGTGCCTGCTGGCCTGTGCCTGTTTTACAGGAGCAAAGTGTGAGGCAAACACTTTTGATGGGGAACGTTGTTTGTACGGAGCTCTGAGTGACGCCATCCGCCGGCTGCTGAAGGAGTACAAACAGATCACAGCCAAGTGCATGAAGAGGGACTACTATGATGTCTTCCTGCAGCGGTAAGGACATGAGGCGTGTGCAGAGCATCCCGTCAGCCTTCCTGAGCGCTCTTTTCAGGGCAGCTTTGAAAGGCAACTCATCAGTACCCTCTCTCATTCCTGGGCATGTAGAGCTTCTTAAGGGATGTCCTCTGTGCCCTAAGGGATGATCTCCAGGCGTGTGTGTGCATAGCCTCTAGTGACTTGGTACAGAGTCCAGAGTCAACAGAAAGCTGGTCTTTATAAAGCAGAAGCACTAAGGTGTCATCCTTGACTGTCAAACCAAAATCAGATCCCTAAAACCACATCAGCAATTTAGAATAGTATGTCAACTGAAATTAAGTTTCAGGCCTGAAGGTACTATAACTTGCAAGCTGAAGTTTTCAACACTGATAAAATGTTTCTCATTTGTGAAACAGAGCACTTTAAGAAGCCTCAAACTGACTCACAGTGACATTGCCCAATCCTTTTTTTTTGGTTATTAAACTTTATTAAGATACTTCTGAAGGTTGCATGTCTCACATTGTACTAGAGCTTGAGTGGCAGCCTAACTTGCTCAGGAGTAGAGGAATAGTTTCAAGCTTTTCTTCTTGCTGTTTGTCTACGCTGATACTATTACAGACTTGCTGGTTGGTTTTTTTACTGACTTACAGATGTTAAAACCTTGTTGTGGTTTTTTTTATCTTTGAAACTGGAGTGTTAATAAGTCCTGGAAAGATCTGACAATCTGAAAAGAGGAGAGGAAGGAAACTCATTTATTTGAGTAAAATCAGATTCTGTCTTCCAGGGAAGTAGAATTTTGTAGAGTGATTTATCACTGCCCTGCTGACTGTGGCTCAGATGGTGCAGGGTTGAGCATACATGAAAGCTAAAATGCACCGATTTCTGCTTCTCATTCAAGCAGACCTTGTGTTAAAATTGAAACAAAGAGCAACAGTTGGGGGGAAAAAAGTAAAAACCTAATGCTTCTGTTCGCTTTGGGGCAAGACACTAGAAGGAAGGGTGTTCTAGTGGCAGGAGATTGAGATCAGCATTCAAGACTCTGACAACATCTCTGTGTGTGACCCCACACCTTTCTATGCCCCAGTCCAGCTCTCCAGAAGGAGTATAATGCTTGATGTCCACCTGATTTGACCTCTTGGGGATGTTTGTGAGGATATATATGCAAGGACTGATGGGCATTAGGAAACACTGGTGATGGTTGCTGTAAACTCTGGAAGTAGCAGTTTTGGTTTTTTCCTTTTAAAGAATGAAGGTATGGGCATGCAGGCATAAACAAGGCTTCACGTCTGATGTGGTAATTGCCTGCATTTCATGCCTGTCACATCCTTCCTTCTTCTGAGGGTGGGTGACCTCAAGTCCTCTCCTATTTGTTACATGGTTAAAGTGTGCACACTGAGAGTGCCCGAGAGCAGGAAAGTTGCATTTTACTTTGTAGCAGGGTAGTTCTTTTTGAAAGTGTGCCCTTTTGCAGTGCTTTTTTTGACATCTGACAATTTAAAAGCAGAACTAACTTTTAAAGATGTGCTTGCGGGCAACTAGTTCCTCTTTAAAATCGGTTCCCAGCATTCAGGTGTTCACCTAAGGCAGGAAGGTTTCATTCTCCAGCCGCCTGGTTGCACTAACAAAACTCCTTTGAGCTATGGAAGGGAGTGAGACATCCCACTCCAGTGTGTGAAGGACCAGCCCTGTGCTGGCCGTCCCGCTGGGCAGAGAGAGACTGCAATGCCCGGGGGTATTTGTTCATTTAGACCTAATTGTACCATGTTCCCCACTAGTGTTACTCCATTCTCTCCTTTTTCATGCTGCAATGAATTTCCCTTCTCTGTGTTCCTGCAGGTTGCTGGAGCAGGGTTACCAGAGTGACATTGTTTTCATCGTTCATGGCAAATCCTTCTGTGCCCACCGCTGCATCCTCAGCGCTCGCAGCGCCTACTTTGCAGAGATGTTTGAGACCAAATGGAAGGGGAAGAACATGATAGTGTTGAAGCACCCACTGGTGAGCAAGGCTGTGCTTCCAGTTCTTTTCTTTCTTTTGCTGTTCCACCTGGGTGAGGAAAGTGAGTAGGAAGGACAGTTTGAGGGTTAACTTCCACAGTGAATAGCTCCTGGGGCTCAGAATGACCCTAGTTGAGGAGAAGGGCTTGTGAAGGCACTTCATGCAGTAAAATAGCATCTTATTGAGATAACAAAAGGCTGCAGACTGCATACCTCCCCTTTGTTCCCTCTGTCATGGGCTCAAACATATCTTAATTAATTGCAGTAGCAGGTAGCTGCTACCATCTGCCAGCTGCGTCACGACCCCTCTCTGGGATGAGTTGAGTCTGTCTAATTCCTGGTGGACAGGTGGTCTGTGGTGAAGACATCACCTCAATAATTGGCACTAATTGAGTCCCTTTTGTTGCCTTTGCAACAAGAACTAAATAGGCCATAAGTGCATTCCATCCATTAACCACCCATACTCCGGCACACATTTGTGTAACTTGACTCTGGTGGTGCAAATCCTCTTGTGACAAACATAACTCCAGTTTCTCAGAACACTGCTCTCCTCTCTCTTTGTACAAGAACAAATCTTTTCTCTGGAATTAGGAAGAGGTGGAAATGTTTATGATCAGTAAAAACCTGTATTTTACAGAGCCTGTATTTTACAGAACCATGTCTCTGGAATTTTTCCATTAGTCAGGTCCTGTCCCCTGAGGTACCTGAGGGATTGGTATCAGTTGAGACAGTGAGGAGCTGTGTAAGCCAGGTGGAGTGGCAGCATTAGTTATATGGGGAGCAAGAAAATCAGATGCACTGTGTGAGTTCTTACTTAATATTTATTTTTTTTTTTTTTACTTGTTCAGGATCATGTTTCAAACTTATGGTTAAATTCGTGGTGATTCCAAATGTGACTTTCTCTTGTTTTATTTTAGATTAACCCAGCAGCCTTTGGTGCCCTTCTGCAGTATCTATACACAGGTAAATGACTTTACCCTCTTGTGTTTGTGTACATGGCTGGTGAGCAGCTGTCTGTGCCTCTGCACTGAGTGGCACAGGCTTGCACTCAGCAGTGTTTGGGTGCTTGAGTCGCCAACAAATCCTCTCTGCTGGCAGAAAGGGAGAATGTGAGCAATCACCAGCTCTTCCAAGATGTTTGTACCTTTTGCCAGTTGTTGTCCTGCCAGTAATTATACAGTCAATTAAAACAAAAATCAGCTTGGTTTGATTGGTTGGATGGATTTGGAGACTGTATTTCTAACTTAAGGAAGGAAAATCTGTCATCTGGTATAACTGTATCCTAAGGTGGTGAAAAGCCAGTTTCCCATGTAGGACTTTTTCAGTTTGGCAGACCTGAGCTGTGTGTGCTGAATGCTTTGACTACTTTCCGGTATTTTTTCTGAACAGAAGTTGATCCTAAACCTTCTATGAAAATGCCCAATGCTGTATTGTAGGCATGCTAAGTGCTGAACTATCTCAGGCCAGGAGGTGGTGCCAGAAAATAACATTGTCTTCAAGGCTCTTCTTTTCCAATACAGTGTGTTCAGAAATGTTCCTTGCCACATTTTCAGTGATTATAAAAGATCCTGAGATGAAAACTTGTGAGCCTGAAGTCTATTCTTACCCAAAGCTGGGTAGCCAGTGGTGGTGGCAGTCATGCCTGCTGCTGTTGTACTGCTGTTTTTTGATTTTCTGAGAGAATTAGACATGTTTTGTACAGCCTGTTTGGTCTCTGAACACTTGAATGAAGCTATTAGGGTAAACCCTGGAAAGTGGAAATGTGAATTAAATGCCAAACTGTTACTGATTTAAGTAGTGGGTGGTGGTGGAATACCCAGTCTTAGCTTCTGGGACTGAGTTGTGAGTGGATGCTGAAAAGTGAGGCAGTGTATCTAATTACTGAATTTCTGTGTCATCAAGTCTTCAGACCTTATTTTTTGCCATTTTTACACCTAAGTCCTGTGGATTAAGAGAGCTGAGTGCATTTCTTCTTGACAGGTCGTCTGGATATTGATGTAGAGTATGTCAGTGATTGCAAGAGGTTGGCCAAGCAGTGTCGGCTGCAGGACCTCATCGATGATTTGGAGACCAAATGTAAAAAAGTCTATGAATTTGGTAAGCATTTGACTTGCTGTTGTCTCTGCTGTGCCTGTGTGCCCTTTCAGGGAGAAACAGGAAAGTGTGATGGTGGATGTTTCATGGTGTCCTTGGGGCTTCCAGAAAATGATTCTCTTGTGGAATTTCCATGTTTGCATGGTAGTTTTCAGTCATGGCCTTTCTGTAGGGCAGCTGTAGTGGTTTCTGACATATGCATGTTTATAATTTATATTGAATGCTTTCTTTAGAGTAGAGCAGCCATGGCAGCAGGACTTTGCTGTGGTTGCCAGACACTCAATTCAGCATGGTGGAGTATATGTTGGGAAGTGTCTTCCAGCAGAGAGCTTGTTTAAATCCCCAGAAAGATAAAATATATACAGTTAGAAGTAATTTTCTGCATTTATCTGACCCCTAACCAAAGTAAAATTTTTGATAATTGGCCCAAAATGGGTGCAGAGGGAGATACAGCACTTTTTTTAAAAGCAGAGAAGTATTTCTGAAAACATGTGTATATTAGTAACACGTGGATGTGCCAAACCTTAAATGAAACAATACTCTATTTAAGGACTTTTTGTTATCCAAATAACTTGTGATCTAATCATGACATAAGCTTATTGCATGAAAACCAACAGTTGGAATCAAGCTAAGGGACACGTGAAGAGGAATCAAAACAGCACAAGTGGTGTTAGTCACGAAGCAGAAAAAATTACTGGATAACAAAACCTTCAGGCTGAAAGCTTCTGATTCTCATTCTGTGCTCTGAGTTAACTCCTTTACTTTAATCAAGTTAATTTTGATTTGAGAAGAGACTCCAGTCTGTAGTTTAAAGTCAATAGCATCTTCTTCCCTGACCTAAGAGGCAGGGGTGTACGTGTTCCACCTTTTCGTTTTGAATACGAGTTGTGATTGTTCAGCCTCCTGAGGTTGCAGAGCATAACTGATAGAATACTTCTGGCTCAAGAAGTTCCTCATCTGCAAATCACATGGAAGATATTACCATGTGCAGGTCTCTCTTTAGGCATGTGTAGTTGTTTGGTGGTGGTGGGGTACAAGATTATCATGGTACAGCTGTTGCCATATAATGCAGGGTGCAAGTCCTTATGGAAGCTGTGTCACAGGTCTTACTTCTGCTGTATAAACACAAATGTAAACATGGACCTGAAGAGGTTAGAAATGCATTTCTTGGTATCTATAAAAACTGTAAGGTATCAGTTTGTATTAAATAAGTAGCGGAAAAGGGGAGTGGTGAATGAATATAAAATAAAAACTACTCAGAAATCAGGTAACAAAATGATCTTGTGTCATCTTTTGATATCAGAGTAATTCCGTGAGATGCTGGAGATCTGTTTTTTCCTTTTTATCTTTTTCTCCCAGGATCTAGCTGAGACATTCCACCTTAATTCATTTAGTTAAAATCTCATATAATATTGTGGAAGGAAAAGGTGCTTAAATTTTTGAACTGCAAAAAAGCTGACTTCTTGGTGGGTTTTCAAATGGAAAATAATGAAGTAAAGTTTCAGGTTAATTGGACGTTTTAGATAGAAGCTCCACTTGGAAATACAAAAGCACTGGACAAATCATTTAACTTCTGTGTTCTTTGGGGAGGGAACAGTTTTTCAATTTTGAGGCCTGACAGAAGACAATCAATGGGTGGTTTAAAGCACCGATGGAAGTACTAGGCTTGATTTTTATTTGTGACAGGTTGGATTCAAAGAAATAGAACAACTGTTAAAAGTTTGTTTCTTAAATTTCATGTGGAAGCCAGGAAAACTTGATTCTGCAGAAAGGCATATATGTAAGAGTTACAGAAGTTAAAAAATTGGAAAGATCTTAGATCACATTGTGTCTGGCACTTGAGAAAGCATGACTGTTCCTTTGAATGTGTTAGAAACCTCTGCCTGTTCCAAGTGCTTGCTGTGCAGTAGAACTCTGATTCAGGTCTGTAGAGCAGGGTCATGTCTTGCTTCTGTATTATGAAGCTGAAACAAGAAAACAACATGAACTCGAGCCTCTGCAGCTCCACTGGATAATTGCAGTGTCTGCAATCTCATTATCTAGAGTTAATCAGTATTTCAAAAGCACTTAGTATCTTGGCATGCACAGACAGTAGTATAGGAAGAGGATGACCCAGTGCCTTCTGTTGCACCTGAGATATATTTGGGTGCGAATGCTTGCCTATTTTCCCTTGTGTGTACATTGTGGCTATAACAAGAAAAAACTACTGCAGTGTTTGGAAGAGCTCAAACAATTTGTCCAGAATAAGCCATAATTCTTCCTTTAGAAGTGCATGTATTAGAAAATAAATGTTCTGCAGTTACTTAAGCAAGTTTTAGGGCGAAAAGGGTGAGAGCAAATTTGATATGCTTGCCTTTGTAGCAAAGACACTGGATGTGCAGAATCTGTGGTTGTAGCTAATTGTGCCATTGGGAAGATGTATCTGAGTGTGGCATCATTTTGTAGGTTTTGGGAGTTTAGTGTGGTTTTTTGTGGCTCTTACATTTTGTGGTACATTGGCTCAATGTAACCAGAACACTACAAAGTATTGACCAGGAAAACCAAGGCAGCTGATACGTTGGTAGGTGATGGTCAGTGCTATACAGCTGTGCTAGACTGGGAGGAAACCCAGTCTCAAGCTCAACCACACTGGTTATTCCCTCCAGCTCCTTGCATTGTTTATGTTGCTTTTCTCAGAAACCCCTTCATTTGTCTTTCTTGCATTCCTCTTTCGTGGTCCCTGCTGCTTGCTGGCAGCCAGGAGCTTATTCCTATTTCACAACTTTGATTTCTGTTGTCTCTGTTAGGAAAGATTTTTGTGTGACACCAAATGCTGTGCCCTTGGATTTGAAAAACGCAGTGTCTGAATAGATTTTCTTCTCAGAAAAATCACTGTTCTTTTGTGTCACTGGGAAAGTGCACAGATGCTCTGTGCATCCCAGGAGAAGAGCTCTTTGCCTTGCCTTCTTAAAGCTTGCTGGATCCATTAGCACTTACAGAGCCTGATCCGGTGACTGTTACAATAAGTACTACAGAAATACAGATGTTTCTCTCTGCCCTGAAGAATTTCTAATTGCGAAGTAAGACATTTCCTTCTCTCATGCTGATGTATAAGTGGTCAGGGCTCTTTGAGAAAATGCACTCAGTCTGGTTTGTGTTGGTACCAGGCCTCCTCTTAGCTTATTTACCCTGGAAGTCATCTATCTGAGGGTAGGATTTCGTGCTAACAGGGCAGCCTGTCTCCTTGCTGGCAAGCTTTGTGTATAGCAATCATGGTGCCCGACTGTTTTGTACTGGTAGATTATCCTTCCCTTTCCAGAAATCTTTCTGGGATATGCAGCCTATGGAGAGGTACAGTGGTGGCATATTTGAAGGGTGCAGCAGTGATGTGGAGGAGGGGGTGGAGATCTTGTTTTGTGGCACATCGTGGTCTTGTTTCGCCCACGACCCAATGGAGTCATCTGATGGAGCTCATGTAATGCTGTGCAAAATGTCAGGAGAAATGAGGTCTCAAGGTGGCGTGATTCACCTGTGAGGGGTTTTATGTGGTGAATCATACCTGTCAGAAATTCTTCTGAATGCTTCAGACTTAACCCTGTGTCTCTCTGGCTCCCAACAGTATCTTAAGGCTTCCTCACCACAACTTTGCGTTTTCCAGTGGTGCTCCATCTTTTTTCACATGCTTCCTTGTATCCAGGGACTCTTGAATGTCTTACATGCTCCAGTTCTCCCCTCAAACCATGCTGACCTGGGAACAAACCTGAGGTGGTGAGCACAGTAGCCAGAAACAGGAAAGGCTCTGCTGGCAGCAGCATTGTATCACAGTGCGTCTATTTTGGGCTGCCACTGGTTTGAAGTTACAGTTGGCTTCTGTGAGCTCCGCAACAACTTTAGTCATAGCAAGACCACTGAAGTATGATCATGTATTTTTGCTTTTTTGGGCTGTTTTGTTGTGTAGGCTGATTTGTTAAGACAGGAAGCCACACTATGTCTGAAAAAGACAAATGAAGTTGCTGTCTCTGAAGGCTCTGTTTGAGTTCTTTGATGATAGTGATGCTTAGTTCAGGCACATGCAGGAGTCTGGGTACTTTGGGGTCTTTGTGCTTTAGGGATCTACAAACAGAGAGTAGAGGACAGACTCGCACCTGCTGAACTCATTGACTAAACAAGAATAAATCCCTTTGTTCTCTGCAGTGAAATCAGGATGGCATAGCTGAAATGGGACCCAGTGGAAAGCACGTGACAGCAGAGAGGCATGGAAGCAGATTAACTTAAAAACTCCCTGGCATGGGCTTTACCTTAGGTGATGCTGTCAGCTGTAGGAGTGGTTGACTGGGGAGGGCAGTGTATAAGTGGCTCCTACAGGGATCAGGGCAACCTGATCCATGGTCCTTAATTGATGACGTGGATCCCAAAGAGCAAGTTGGGCTTGAAATGTGCCTGTGACAACTTTGTTTCCCACAGTTGATATTCCAGCATAAGGAATTCAGTGGAGGTTTGAGAAGAGACAACAGTACATGCATCCCCTTCTAGCCCTGCTCACTGGCTGTACTGAGGGGTGCTGAATGTGTGTGTGCGTAGAAAAATTGTGTGTGTTTTGCAGTAAAAGCTGAACAGCAATAACGCTGGTTTTCCTGGAGTGTCTTTTATCTAAATGGGAGAGAATGTTTGTAGAGGAATTCAGGCATCTCTGCTCTTTTGTTTTTTTGCTTCTTCCAGTCTCTTCCAAGCCAGGGACCTGTGTGAAAGTGCTGACGATTGAGCCCACAGGTAACTGCCGGCTGCAGGAAGATCTGGCTCTCCTGGCAGACTGCGCCCTGCCAGCTGAACTGCGGGTAGGGAGCACTTCTACTCCTTGTGGGCTCTGTGGGGCTGGGATATCTGCTCACTTGTGTCCACTCACATCATTGCTATATAGGCTTCAGTGCTTGCTTGTCTCCTGGTGCTCCAAATGGTGAAAGGCTTTTATTGCTTGGAAATGCCATAAAATTGTATAATGAGGCTGTCAGTGCTGGTCTTTCCCCTTGGATATTCCCCCCAGCGGGGATCTTGGTAAATAGAACCCTTTCCATGTGGTTGGTGGGGATTTCCCCATTGAATACAATGGGACAAGGCCCCCAGCTCTTCTCTTTGCCATCCTTCTTGAGAATTAGAAATGTTGTAGCAGCAGGCATTGGTACCCAAAGGGATATATAGGTGGAAAATGGCTTGCTGGGCTTGCTTGCTGGGAACTGACACACTTCAATGGAGAGGTGCTTCCAAACCCTGATAATATTTCCAGCAGAAGTGTGAGTCCCTCTGAAGAGAATTTAACTTGACTGGCCATAGATCTGCTTTTCCCAACTATGTCTTGCCCCTCAGAAATAGCCCCCCAGATTGATGATCACTATGTTAAAATACCATCATATTGTTAGTTAGGATCGTATATGTAGATCTTCTCTCCCATTTGCAGAACAGGAAAACTATTATTTTTCTTCATTCTTTCTGCATCTGGTGTTTTCTGTAATATCAGCAGATTTATTTTGCTCTTTTGTATGTCCTTTGTTTCCTCTTTCTTATACCAACCGCTGTGTTTAATAACATGGACTCATTTTAGGTGGATGCTGTGCCCAGAGGTTGTATGACTGAGTGATGTAGCAAGTTTTGTTGCCTTTCTCTTTCTGTTCCCTGCCAAATAAACCTGCCTGGTGCAGAGAGAGTGAGAATGTGTGTGTGTGTGTGTGTGTGTACATGGATAAAGTTTCTTACCTTAATAAGCCAACACGTTTTGTGCTGGCTTTTTTCAGATATATTTCACTATAGAGTGAGTTTTTCTCCATCAAGTTTACAACTACCGATTTAGAAATCTCTCCTGTGTAACCTGCCTCCTCCAAATAGCTGTACATTTTTTTGTGGCTTTCAATATGCTTTTCTGTATGTTTGCAGGCTTTAAAGGGAGGTGATACTATAAATAAGCTTCAGATTACCTCCCCAGGAATTAAAAAAAGGATCACGGACCCCAAAACAGTGAGATTTACCTACCTTTTAAGTCACTTCACAAATAAAAAGAATACTTCCTGTTTGATTGCTTGTTTCCAGACCTTGATGGCATACTCCTGTTAAGCTGTTCTTCTAGAGTTAGGAACACTTTCCTTCTTAATTCTTTCATGTAGAATAGGAGCTGGAAGGAAAAGAGGAAACTTGGAATAATGTAATCATCTGACAGTGCTGTGAATTGTGAGCTGTGGTTTCCTTGCTGTGTTCATTGATTGGCATGAAGGCAGCATTAGAGTTATTACAGCTGTACAAGTGAAGAGGGAATGGGCACACACACCTGCTCACTAGAGAATCTGTGTGCCATACACAAGTGTGGGTGCTTTGTTTAAGACTGATAAATTCTAAAAGATTCCCATTTTTCTCTCTCTAGGTACTTTTTGTTTGTTCGTTTTTGTTTGTTTGCCATTTATCTCTTATTCTATTGTTTTCAAATTGTTAAATTCTGTGAATTGGGCACCTTTGTTCTGGAACAGAGGCATTGCACATCCTCATTCTTGCAGGGTTTGCTGCCATACAAGGGATAGTATACAAACTGTGTAACCTAAAATGTCAGGAACAACTGCATAGTCACACACAGACATCCAAGTTCTCAAGAGAAACATACATTATTTTTTTTTTCCAGCCTATGCAGAACAAAATAGGTATTTGGCTTCTGGATAAAAGCCGGCATTTCCAGAATCTGGCAAGAAACATTTTGAGCTGCAGCATGTCATGTAATGCCATATTATATGAAATGGGGATGTATTCCGCTTTCTGTTTCAGTATAAACAAATAATTTGCATGTAATGTCTTTGATACTTGGATGATGTAGGAAACTTTGTGCATTCCAGTTTCACAGTTAGTGATATCTTACATGGCTGAAACAATAATGATATCCAGTTACAGCTCATTATTATTTTCTGGAGTGATAGCTGTCTATTCTTTGAAATCTCAAACACATTTATAATTCTGGTACCTTGTTTCTCTTTCCTGTTTGTGTTTGAAAGCCTTTTTTTTTTTCCCCAATGTTTCCTTTTACAAGTGTGGTTGTTGTCTCTGTTTTGTTTTAAAATAGTAATGGCCAGGATTTTTCTGTCCACAACAGCTGCTTCCTCAGTTTGTTGCAATAAAATTTAGCAGTGACGGATTTAAGTAAAATACCGTGAAAAGCCAGGCAACTGTCAAAACCCATGTGGCTTCCCACTGTCTGCCTGGTTCTTCATTTCATATCTGCCAGGTGACCTCTGAGTTGCAGACTCCAGGGCTTCCAGTATATGACACTGTAGGCACATGGTTTCCTTGTAATTGTTTTCAATTACCTTTTAACTGAGATCTTATGTTCCAAACTAAGATGAAATCAGACTTAAAAGGGCCAGAGTTTGCCATGAAATAAATACTGTTCTTTCCATCCATGTTGACACTTGGTGTGGCTGCAAAAAAGTGACCGTTTGCCACTTTTGGGGTAAAACTTATCTTATAATGCATAGGAAGAACAGTTTGAAACGAGTAGATGGGTTCCGTCTTGTCTGTCTGCACCTGTGTACTGTGCTTGTCCGTGGCAATGACTCCTGTGCTTTGCTTTGCCTGTTTGGCAAAGGCAGATTAACTGAAATATTTACAACATGTTTCCAATTTAGTTTTTTTTTGTATCCAATCCACTTGCGTCTGGTTGCGAGCTGCTAATCTTCTCTTGGATCACCAACCCCTGTATTTTGTGTTGTAATTTATTTACAATTTTCTTGCTGAGATAATCTGGCCAAGGTACAAATTGCTGCCACTGATTTGTTTTGTATGTTTTTGCCTCCAGCAACATTTCTATTTAAGCTCTAATAGGAAATTTGTAGCAGCAAAGACTTGGTCCTCCACATGTGATGGTGGAGAGTGAGAGTATTGAGAGTATTTCTATATGGTGATTGAGTTACTGTGGATGTGTTTGCACCTTGTAGGCTGGACTGTGTTGTGCTTCCTGGGCAGAATACTTGACTTTGGCAGCTGTGCTTTGCCTGGACAGAGGCCTGTGAAGGAGCTTGTATGAATAGGGGTAGTGGGAGGAATAAGCCAATTTTCTGCAGGGAGATCCTGCAAAGGAGATTAGATTCCTCAAGCATGACAAGGGAGGAGAGTAGAAGTAGTAGAGACTTGAAAGGAGAGTAAAAGGGAAAATTCTGCAAAGCCACTTCATGCTGAATAGGAGAAACAAAGACATGAACCTGCTTTTGTAATAGGAATTGAAAATGACCTTGTAAATCTGAGCAGCAGAGTGGGGACCAGGCAGGGCTAGAAGCAGGAAATTGAGCCCAGAGGAATTTGTAATTCAGGAGACAAACTCTGAGACAAATAAAACTCCCATGTCCATTCCAAAGGGATGGACTCCTTTTAGATATTTACCTTTGGACAGTGAAAGGAAAGCAAAGAAGGGATGCATGTAGGAGACGTGGTGTTTATCTCAATTAATATTCCTATGCTACAGAGTGGCATCTTATCAAAGTTTGTTGCTAGGTTTGTTTTACCTGGGATTTGTCTGCAGATCTGCAGCCTTCAGATTCACGTCAGAATTTGTAGGAGAGGATGTGGAAGCTGTGGGCGCATAGGGTGAGGAGAACAGCAAGGCAAACAGAACAGGCAGTTGCATCATGATACTGGTGTTTGTAACACGTTGCCACAGAGTGAGGCTGTGGACCTTGGCTGGGACCAAGGACCAAACCCTTGAAACATGAGACACAGATAGTAGTAAAATAGCAGCCTGGGGAATCTACAAATGGGACAATTTCATCTCATCTTCAGTGCTGGAGGTGCCCTTTGTGTGGCAGCTGTATGAAAAGCAGGTGATAGATCTGGTGGGCAACATTCCTTGAATTGCTGCATCTCTTCTGGAATAAGAGTTGCCCTGTGGAGCAGGACTGCAGTAGAGAAGTGCTATGGAGAGTCAGCATTACTGCAACAGCCATGTGCAAGATTTGCATCACTGGACTTCCCCTGTGATTAGGAATCAGAAGCTGCCAACTGTTGCTGTGGACAAAGAGTGTGGTAAATGAGTCCAGATTGCCATGGTCAGTGGTGGTGTGAGCTTTTGCCACCTTGGTGCCTTGCCACATCCAAGAACCTGTTCTGTGAGAAACCTCGCTGAGCCTGGCTGAGAGCTCCCACCCAGTGTGTTCCAGTCTGTGTCTTTGTTTAGCTCAGCAGGGAAGAGTCATCTGGCTCCTCAGTAGAGCTGAAAGTCAGGTTGGAGGCAGGTGGGTTGGAAATGGACAGTCTGCTATTGTGAGTCTGGTCTTTATCGTCAGCTCAGGGTTTTCCTGGGTGCAAATTTGGGATGTAATTTTCCTGGATGAAAGACAGCAGGAATAAATTCCTTGTCCCAGGTACCCCAGGGGCATGTGTATGGAAAGCAAGAACCAGAGGAAACTTTTTTTTCCAGAGATTGTCTTGGCTGCATGACTGTGAATATAAACTTTTTTTTTACAGTTGAATTACACTGTATATAGAATAAGGTGAAAGGGAAAATATTTGGAAGTGTCAATTTAAAAAAAAAATACGGCAAACAGGTTGGGGTTTTTTTTGGTGTGTGCTGTCATTGTTGGCATGTGGGACTGGGTGGAGGTGTGTTGTTGTTAAAATAATTCACTTGAGTATTAATACTGCAACAACACTATCTTTGGCTGCAAATCAAAAATCTAAAATGTGCTTTAGCAATGTTGGATTATTCAAGTGAGGCAGTAATTGTAGCCAGACCATTTCAAACTGGTGTATACATGGATGTAATCTATACATTATTACATGTACCCTGTAAAAGACTGGTCCTAAGCTCCAGTATGCTTGCGATACCTGCTGCGTGAGGTAAACTTCACCTCCACGTGTTAGATAGCAGAGAAACACTTTCCAAAGGTGTATGGAGAACCAGGAAATTTCCATGGATAAAGGAGGCAGCTGTAACTTGTACCAGGAATATCCCTTATTAGCAGTGCAAGTTCTTCATTTCTGGACACTGGAATCTGTGTTCAGACCATCTCTGGTGCTCTGAGGGAGTAGAGGGATGGCATTTTCTGGGAAAACAAAAAAGTCTGAACTTGGAACCCTGAGCATGTTTAAAGCAGGAGTGTTAAAGGAAGGGTTTTCTGGTTTCTCTTCCTAGGTTGGTTTTGGGGAGTTGCCATTTGACAGCACTGACAACTTCAACAGCTGTCCTGACGTGTGTTTCCGGGTGGAAGATTACAACTTCTTGTGCCATAAGGTATGTGCTTGTGCTGTACTTCCTTCTCCTCCCTTTTTGCTATGAATCTAGTCTACTTGTGTCCCCCACTCCTTCTATGCTGGATACACTCTGCAGTAGCAGCCTTGATTCAGCTGGAAAACTGCATTTAAAGCATTTAACAAAGCAGCAAAGCCTGCCTTTCTTGCAGACGTGTGGAGATAAATTTATAAATTCAGCTACAGCATTCACAGCTGCAAAATCTGCTGCTGCTGGCTTATGAGTTCAGTGTCTGGAGAAGGAAAGTTTGATCTGCAGATGAACAACTGTAAGAATGAATTTTGAGATCCAACCTCAACTCAAGCTCCTGCCGTAGGGCCATGCTAATTTCGAATCTCTTGAATTTACCAATTGTGTTTGTGGTTCTGAGGGTACGTATGGATTGAATAAGGTATGGAAAAATATTGGAGATATAGCTTCAAAATGTAGGGAAAATCAAAGTTACAGAATCTGAACTTCTGAAATATCTTTGAGCTGCTCTGACACCAAGTTGGTAGTGCCCTTTGGTTTGGTGCAGTGAGCAAGATGCCAGTGTTTTGGTTTTTCATTCCTCTCCAGGCATTTTTCTGTGGTCGCAGTGATTATTTCAAAGCCCTCCTTGAAGATCATTTCAGTGAGAGTGAGGAGCTACAGACACAGCCCAGCATCCCTGTGGTGACTCTCCACAACATCTCAGAAGACATCTTCATCCGGGTCCTCTACTACATCTACAGTGATGATACAGAGGTGAGGCCAGCCTTGGTCCTTCTTCCAATGCTGGTTAGCTCTGAGGTGTTTTCAGTATTTTTCTAAATCTGGAGCAGGGTGTGCATGTATATTCTTAAATTTCACTGGCCTACTGTGCTACCTCACTTGTGTCTCAGGGATCCACATACTGGGATGCGCTGTTAGCCAGGCAGGGTTGTAGTTCATGTGCATGATGTTCAGGAAGCAAATCCCTAGTCTTTTATCCCATAATAAAAATGTGGAAATTAGGTTGCACGCTGTTTATTGACGTGATAAATACAGGGCTTTGCAGCTTTACCTCTTGAACTCCGTGGAGAGATAAGGGAAGCAGCTGCCAGTAGATGGCAGATGGAACACGTTTGGAGATGTGGATAGGTTGAGAGATTCTGCTTATTTACTTTTGGCATCACAGCCTACTTTTCCATTTGTAGCAAGTCATTATTTCCACTGTCATTAATCACTGGGGTGGGCAAAGGTTCCACTGGGAGACCAGTGCCTTGCTGTGCTCAGTATCGCAGGCAGTAACAAAAGAGCCCTCACCCACTTAGTTTTCAGCCTAATGGAAGGTGCAGCAAATCCCGGCATTTAATTAGCTTCCTGCTTTGGTTTTGTGGCAAATGCTTTCAGCTGGTCTCGCTGGAAGATCCCAGAACGCATTCTGGCATCAGGGCAGTGACTGGAGATGCTGCTGCACCTGCCAGTGTCACTTCCCCCAAGCAGTGCTTGTGCTCTGGGTTGGGTGCACATGCAGAGAGTGCACACAGCTGTGACCTTTTTTTTCTGCTGATCTGTTCACCTCCGGGTAGAAGTGGGGAGAGTGTTTGGCAGGCAGCAAGGGCAGGACTGCCACTGGTATGCCAGAGAGCAGGTCCTTCACTTGCCTGCACTCTTCCCTCAGCCACTTGCTGAAAGGGCAGGCAGAGAGGGAACAAAGCTGCTTGAAGATCCTCCTGACCTTGTAACTGCACTGCAGCCTGACCCTGTTTCCTTGCACCTCTCCAGTCTGCCTCCCTCCTCATGATGACTCACAGGAAGGATGTTTCCCAAGCAGCTCTTGCTTTCCAAGGGGTGCCTCAGGTGCCCTGTCTGGGCTTGGGTCAGGAGGACAGACAAACAATAATGTGTAGGAGTTAAAAGGATCTTACTCATATGTTTTGTGTGCAGAATGGTGCATAGCTTGGGCTTCAAACCGAGCAGCCAAGATATGAGCTTCTGCAGAGAGTTCACCTGTCATGAGTAACTACCAGAAAAAACAGTCAGGAAGACAGGAATATAGTTTAAGTTCCACATTTACATGTGGAGTGTTCTCCCTGCCCTGTGTTTCTCCAGCCGAGTATCAGCACTCTCAGTTCTATGTTTCTCTTTACAAAGGATTTATGGTGTCTCTCTGCCATGCAGTAGTGACAGTGTTTGCAGTTCAGGGGAAGAGTGTGCAGAGGACATAAAGGGTTCCAGGCACAAAGACAAGTTGCTGATCAGAATACTTGGGTAGGCTCGAGGGCAGTTCTTGGAGGAACATTTGCCAGGTTTTCCTTGATGAAGTAGTTGGGAGCTGCAGCCATCAATACTACTGGCTCAAACACTTCCAGCTCCTGAGGTTCCTGCAGCTTATGAAGGGACAAAGCAGCACTTGGTTAATAACCCCAAGAGCTTTGTTACCCCATGTGCATACAGACTTCATGGCATGGCTCTCCTACATCTTGCATTCTTCTGCCCAGCTGCTGCAGGGTGTTTCACAGCTGGGCCACTTGCTGGGAGCTGTCTCTCCAAACACAGATGCAGACAGCTGTGGGGGAAGAAAAAAATCAGTTATTTGTAGTTGTCAGAGGGAACAACCCTGGATCTAGGTATAGATGTGCACAGCAGTGTGTTTGCTGCTCACTAGTTATCAAGAGAGTGGGCCAGGCTGTACCAGTTACCATTCCTCCATCCAGAGCAGTGTGGCTTGGTCTCTAAACGCAAGGGTCCTCGCCTCCTCCGCAGCCAGGGCATGCTGTGTCCTGCAGATCCACTGTTACAGTGGGTGTGGGTAACTGAGCTCTTTGCAATTCACATTAGCAGGAACAGAGAGGCTCTAGTTCCAGGTTAGTGACGCAGATGGCTGACGAAAATAGGATTTGCCCAGCCAGGGAGAAGAGGCTGAGTGAAGCTGGAGGTGGTGTCTCCAACTTTATCTACAACATTTTTTATCTTCAGATCACTTGCAAGTACCCAAGAGGGAAATGGGAAGGTGGTCCTCTTTCTCAAGAGCCTTAAAATGTTAAAGGTCATTCACAACAGTTTCAGTTTGAGCATCTGGTGCATTAATTTAGTCCAGTCGGAACTCATGTTAGAGCTCCACTAGTATTTGATGTGCAAAATATGTTCTTACCCAGGTGGGCCTCACCTACAGTTTATTTTGTGTTCAGTTTTCTGTCCTTGAGTGTACCTCTCTGCCAGGGAGGTTGTGCTAGCTGAGTTAGCAGAACCAGTTTGAGGAAAAAACTTAAGAGAATTTTGCATGTTTTTCACAAAATGTGAGTCCAGCAGTATAAAATGGGAGGAAAAATGTGGGGACAAGGTTCTCTGTCCTGCCAGCCTCTTCTGTTTGTCTCTTGGAAGTATGTCTAGTAAAAGCAACCTCCTGCCACTGTCACACTGAACATTTTTCAGCAGCCAAGTGCACTTTGGTGTTTCAGCACAGCCCTGAGCTTAGCTACAGGGGTTACCTGCAGCATGAGAAACTCCCTGCTGCACTTTAAATTCGTCTGGGGTGACTGAGTGGGAGACGTAGCCTGAAAGACAGAGCTCCTGTCTCTCCATAGTTAGCACTTGTCCAGTAATGGGCCAAACAACACGTTAGTTTCCAGTGACAAGCAGTGTGCTGAGGACTGGGCAGTAACTCCCCTCTGTGCACTGCCAGCTGTCCCCAGAGAACGCCTACGACGTGCTGTGTGTGGCGGACATGTACCTGCTGCCCGGCCTCAAGCGCCTCTGCGGCAGGGCCCTGGCACAGATCCTCGACGAGGACAACATCATCAGCATCTGGAGGATTGCAAAGCTGTTCCAGCTGACCCGGCTGGAGGACCAGTGCACGGAGTACATGGCCAAGATCATCGAGAAGGTACCGAAACACTCCCCATGGCAGTGACCACGTGTGCCCCTATATCTGAGCCACAGAGACAGCAGATTGAATGGTTGTACTTTGGTCTGTAGTTAGTGGTTGTCCTCTCTGGATTAATGTGCTTCCTGAAAATGAGCAGCAGTTAAGGAGCAAAGCACATGGTGAGTTAGGACAGAGGAGGAGGAGTGTGGCAGTACCTTATGTCACCACAATAAGCCAAATTTTGGTCCCTGTCTAGCACATCCCTGTGGAATGTGGGGTGAGAAGTTGCCCGAAAAGCTTTGCAACTACCAGGGGCAGGTGATTTTCACTGAACTTTCAGCCACTGTGCCCAGAGTAGCCATGGTGTTCCCTGAATACACCAGCTGCAGCCTGGAGAACCCAAAGAGGTGTGTAGGGGAGCTCTGTGCAGGAAATATTTTTTGGTGTTGGCTGGGGGGAATTCTTCCTGGCATGATGCTCTAGATAGGAGAAATCAATGTGACCTCTAATCTCCTCGAGGATGACAAATCAAATAGTAGGGGTTTGCTCAGGGTATACTTTGCTGTCAAACAGCAAGAAGTAATGAATTTAACACTGAAGTTTTCCTTATGGGGCTCCATTTAAGTGTTATCCTGAATGATTATAGCTTAGTCTCAGGACTCTTGGAGAAAGTTGCCATATGGAAGGATAAACTAGCATCTATGAAGGGTTTTTATCCTGAGACAGATCTTTATAAATGGCTTGTACAGTTCACATGGGAATGTAACATTTTCACCTGTAGCTTGAAAGGTGTGAAATTATTTTTGGCATGAGAAAACAATGGAGGAAGTGGTTCTGGGGCTGTTACTTTGTTCAGTGTATAGCTTGGGAATGACAGACATAGCCTGTACCCATAGTCTGGCTTCTGAAGAAGGGCTTGAAAGCTGCTGAATATCCCAAGTAGTCATCAGGCTATGGCTTTGCTTGTATGTTCCCCTTGCATTCCCCACCTCTAGCTTGAGTGGGAGTCCTTGGACCCAGCACTGGCAGTGTGCCTTCTTAAGGGTGTTGGCACAGACAGAGCCACCCCAGCTGATGTTCAGACATCAGTGGTTGCCAGCATCCTGTGGAGATGCACTGATGGCAGCAGGGAGAGATTTTGTCAGTGTGGTAGCAGAGTAAGGCTCAGCAACCTGCTGTGCCCAGGCACAGTTCAGTAGCATAGACAGATGGAAGCTGCCTCTCACCCTTCAGCTCACCACACGTTCCTGGGGAACCTGATACAGAATCATTCATGGGTGACCCAATTCTGTCAGGTTGAGTGCAGAGCAGAGCAGCTGCCATGCTGGTGGTGGTGAGGCTGAGTCAAGGGGGGATAGTCATTTGTGGCTCCCAGTTCTGAAACAGGCGCAAGCACTCCCTGGCTTCTCTGCTACAGGACATTGCCCAAAAGTGTCTGGCAACATCTCCTGGTTCCTGCCAGGCAGGCTTTTTGGGGGGAATATTGTGCATGTGCCCGTGCCCCAATACCAGAACCAGGGATGCTTAGTTAGAGGGTGTTACAGGGCATTGTGGGAGGTGCAGTTGCTTGCAGCTGAGACTGTTTATTGTTGGGGTATTAGTGCCTCCTTTGGATGGATGGCAGGCTGCATCTTCAAGTGGTGTCTGTAGGAAGACTTGGGTCTCCATGTACTCTAGCATTCTTTTCTTTTCTGTGGGATCCCTTAACTGTCTGAGACCATTATCCCAACCCCTGGTATCTCTTTACCTGTCTTCTTGTCTTCCTAATGGTTCTCTTGTCTTCCTGGTGCAGCTGGTGGAGTTGGAGGAGTTTGCAGCTGCTGTGAAGGAGAACGCGGAGGCTGTGGAGGAGCGGCAGGAGACTGACTCCATCCCTCTGGTCGATGACATCCGCTTCCACATCACCAGCAACGTGCAGACTTACAGTGCCATTGAGGAAGCCAACCAGAAACTTGAAGCTCTAGAAAACCTCCTGGCCAGTATAGGGCTCGAATGCTGATGTGTGCAAACCCTGCCTGTCAAATGCAGCTGCACAGCCCTTGCTGCGCTGGCTTGGAGTGCAAGAACATCTGAGTCTGAATGTCCCGCTTCCCATTCTTGGTCCTCCTTCCCATCCACTTTCAGGCGTGGTTTCTTTTTAATTTATTTGTGTCTGGACATTCGCATTTCTGGTTTGTGTTTGGTTTTACTTGTGGTTTTTTTGTTTCTCCTTTCAGAAATAGCTCCCAAAGCTCAGCCTAAGTCAGTAGCTGCTCCTTTGTACAATACAGTGCAGAGAGGAGACTGTGAGCTGTTGGGAATGGTGAGGGAGCTGTTCTGGGGACTTCCTACTGCCTGGGGTTAGGACCCATCCCGTTCTGTGGTTCAACAACACACTTCTGGAACTGGCTCATGCCAGAATATTTGTTGAATTACCAGCAGCAGAGGAAGAAAACTGGATTAAACTCTTAATAAGTATGTGGGAAAGGAGTTCAGCACTGTCACTGTCAGCATTATAAGACTGGCAGAAGTGGGCAGTGCTTCCCTAACAGGGACACAGAGGTACTTGGCTATGTGGAGGGCACTGTCTTCACCTGCTATTTTAGTACTTAGATGGAAAAAAACCAAAACAAAGTGATTTCCAGGTCTTCCCTAGCTTTTCATTGCTTTGAAGTGCTCAGAATTTAAAAGCTTTCTGAACAAGCATCTTTGGGAATACAGTAGAGACCAGAATTCTTCCATTCTTAGAAAGCAGCAGCTTTCAATGCACAAAAGAAGGGAGAGCAGCCCTTTTTAAGAGGGGAAGGAAACACCTTCTTCTTGGAAACAGCACTTTTCCCTTTATTTTTGTTCATTGTGGTAGAGCAAGGCTGACTTGCTGGTGGGTCTGGGAAGAGGGGTCACTGGAAATCCTTTTTAAAAGGAAAGGGGCCTTTTGGGTCTCTCACAGGGCTGCTGTCCCACTCTGCGACCTTCTGGCTTTGCTCAGCCTTGAGCCATGTAGCTTCATTGTCCTCCAGGAAATTCACTGTTTGTACTAATGAATGTTTTTGAATCCGTATTCTGCAGTAGGTCGTGTTATCTCGTGTTGTCTGCCTGGATTCCTAATGAGGGTGATGGTGTTCCTTCTCCTTGGCACTAATCAGCAGCTGATAACCCTGCATAAAGCTTGCCTTGCCAAACAGGCTGCCCTTGGAGCTGTCCATCTCTGGAATGGTGTGTTGGGAGAGTCTCAGGTCTCCAGGGCACATGCTGGGCACACTTTCCCGTGCTGTGCTTTGGGAGGGAGAAGAGGCATTGAGTGAAGCACATGGAGAATCCTGCACAGGCTCTGGGCTGCCATAACCAACTCGTACAATCATTTTGGTCACTTCATGAGGCAAGAGCTTGAAATACACTGTTTCAGGTGTGGTTTTATTATGAGATGTGGGAACTGGGCAAGGATCCCCTGCAGCTTCAGGGTGTTGTTTTCTGTAATGGTGGTGGTGCCTCTCATGGCTAAAGAGTTTGGAGATCCAGGGTTTGGCAGGGACTTGCTTCAGGTGTGGATGTATTGGGATGATGGGTTTCCCTTCTTTGCTAATCTCACCAGGTAAGAGGCTGGTACCCCATAGCAAGTGAAAGCTGCAGCCTCACTGCCTGTGCCTGTCCTGCACTGAAGCTGTTGGCAGGTCCATGGGCAGGCAGTGGGCACCACCTGCACTAAGCAGGCTGCACTCAATTCTGAGGAGGGGACTCTGGGCTTTGGCCAATGTGCTTGGGGAAAGCCAGTCTTTGGCAAAATCGTGTGTCAGGATTGAGTTGCACTTAACAGAAGCTCGGGATAGAGCTGGCGTGGGGGGAGCAGGGATGAGGTTCATTGATATAACTGAACTCCAGATGCTTATGCACTTTGTCATCTGGGTTTAAGTGGTGTCTCTTGCAGATCAAGTCTCTGGGGCAGGGGATGGTGGTGGCAGGTCTACTCAAGCAGTCTGTGCTTCAGTTCTGTTTCAAAACCCTTGTGAAGAAGTGCAGGGAGTTGTTGTGGTTTGTTTTCTGCAGTCATACTAGGGTGAGGGTGTGTCCCTGCAGGGGTGTGTTGCTGCATGGAAGCAGCAGGAGTGTGCTTCTGTTTGGGACAGTGACGTGGAGAGGAGCTGTGCATTTGTTGTGTGATTTGTGGAATGTACCTCCATGTCCACCTCTAAGCCCAGTGTGTCTTTGACAGGACCAGCAAAGAGCCCAGCGCAGCTGTACTGATGAAGGTATCTCCGTGAACATGGGGAGGGGAAGGGCTGTTGAGGAAGCTTTAATAGGAAGTCCCATATATTTTGGAGGAAGAAGGGTGAAAGAACTGCTTGTTTTCTTGCTGAGTGGAGTGTCAGGCTCATGAAAGCCTGCTGCAAAAACCAGCAGCTTAACGCAGCTGATTCAGTTCCCCTGTGTTTCTCTTCTATATATGGCTGAAGATAACACTGAACATAAGCAGGATGTTTAGTTTATCACATCTCTTCTCCTCCAGCAGAAATTCCGCTTCTGACATCTTTGTAGTCAGCTTTCCACAGCAGTGGTTTGTGACAGCCCACAAGGCTTGCACGGAGCCACCAGGGAACAGGACGTGGCCTTTGCCTTCTGCTTGTACTGAGCGAGATGCAGAAGCAGGATTATCAAGGAATGTGCTAATGCTTTTCTCTGCAGATTCCTCAGCTGCTAAAGGACACTGGCTGTGAGCAAAGCAGGAGGAAGGCAGAGGAGGAGCAGCAGTGCTGGGAAGCATTTTCCATATGGCTGCTCTTGAATAATTCCATTCCTGCGTCCTTAAGCGTGGAGCAAGTGAGGCTGCAGTTGTACATGTGGGAGAAAAGGTCAGCGTGGCCTTTTGATCTGCCTCCCCAGCAGTGTGAGTCCACATGGGCTTCCAAGCAAATGCCTCATCTGTCTGCGTGCACTTAGTGGTCACATCTGTGAGGCCTGTCAGATTGTCCAATTATTCGGGATCCTTTAACTCCCCCCGTCCCTTTTGGCAAAATAGGGCTATCCAAAAGCGTGCATAAGCAGATGGTCAGCATGCAGGCAAGCTCTCTAATTAAGATGAGCCAGGACAAAACTTAGATTTGAATTCACTTTATTCTTGCTGCAAATAATTTTATCACAAAATAAAAACCTTCTGATTTTTCTTCTGTTGCCAGTGTCCTTTCTGTGTTTTGTTGCCTCTGTCCTTTTTATTTACTACTAGCCACTTGCTGAGTTAAGAAGATTGTAAAATTTACCAGAGCAACATTATATTTAAGAAGAAATGTGTAAGCATGTGTGCAGCAATAAAATAGTCTATTTCACTATATCTGCTCTGGCTGTGATCTCTTTGTTAATCACGGACAACATCAGCATGGCTTTATTTTTCAAAGGGCTCTGTGGGCTCCTTCATTTTCCCTTACCCAGGCCGAAGACTGGCTCTGCACTGCCTGGCTTCCAAGCAGTTTGTACAGTCCTGACAGAACAGGTGAGTAAAGCACTAACTTGTTTTTACTGTCTCCTTTCTCTGAGGATTATTCCCTTTCCTTAGCAGCACTGTGGCACAGGCTTGGTCACTGCCGTGGTTGTGTGTCAGGGAGGTGATGTTTGTGTCTGGGCTGTTGCTAACAGCTAAGTTGTCTTTCCCTTTGTCCTTTTCATGTTGTGCCTCTCTCATTGCTGACTGTCCATTATGTCTAAGGATGGAGATTTTTCAGCCTTTGTGGTTAACTACTCTGACTTTTTCAGTGCGCTCCTGGAGTTGGAAGCCTGTGTTTTCTCCAAAACTGTGACTCTGCTGAAGTGTCTGGGCAGTCCTTCCTCTCTGAGGACATGGACACTTGTTTTTTTTGTCTGCTTTCTTGTATGCCTGGGTGGCTACAGTTGTTTGGGTAAAGGCAATAGCTGAGCTGTCTGTGCAGACCCTGTTGACTTCTTAGCGTGACTGGCATCCAAGGAGCGAGCATCGATCTTGTCCCTGTTGTTCTGTGTAGGAACATGCAAGTTTTGGAGAGGAGATACTAATAACATCTGGATGACTAATGCTGTTGAAAGAAGGGCTTGGAAAAGTTCAGGGCTTAATCAGGTTCTTGGGACTCACCGAATGGTGCACACGAGGAGCAGCATTGTGCTGGGAGAGCCTGGAGTAAAGGATGAGTCTGCAAGAGGCTTGAGCTATTCATGTTCTCCAGTCATGGTCAAACTGGAGACGGCACTTCCCACGTAGCCGCTCGCAGTCGCTGTGTGCCGACAGACTCGCCTGCTCAGGGTGACACTGTTTTCCTCTTGCTGTGAGCAGCCTGGCAAAGCCCATCACAGGCTTGGGGGCTGGAATGTGTCTGTGCTCAGCACCCAGGGATGAGTGATCCTGGCTAGAGGTGGTGATGGGAAACCATGGCTTGGCTTGGTTCTCTGCTCACAGGGGGTGGGTGTGCTGAGGAGCAGGTTTTTGTTTTACCTTCTAAGCTAAAACAGATTTGACATAACAAATTTATTAAGATGAGAGAGGCCATACCAGCAAACCATTTCTCAAAGTCAGGGCCTGTTTTGAATAAAGGTGCTGGCTCTGCTGGGGTTGCTGCCTGCCTTGAGGAAGTGCTGAGGTAAAAGGACAAAGAGAACCCTTTTTTAGGCTGCAAATGGTTTCAAGGGCCTTAGGGTGGAAATTGGAGGTGGGTTATTGGCAATAACTGAGGCAAAGGGGGAATTAATTAGGGAACAGCAGCCACATTTGGGTGCAGCCGTGGACATGCAGATCCTTAAACCAAGGTCAAGCTATGAACTTCAAGCTTAGATGTGACCAGCAGCTGGGGAAAAGGGAATGAGCATGCACATGCCCTTTGCTTTTCGTAGTTGTGGTTAACTTTGTAAGCCTACAAGTGCAGGGCAAGGTTTGAAGGGCATTTCGGCAGATTAAAGAAAGCCTTGGAAGAGAAGCAGTACCATGCAAACAACTAGCTCCGGTCCCAAGGGTCTGTCTGCCAGTTCCCAAAATAAGCTCTGAAAATGAGTGTGAGAGCTTTCCTCTCCCTCCTCCTGTTACCAGCAGAGCAAGATCAAGGGGAAAGAGCAGGATTGGAAAGTGAGATCTGCTTGCTCCTGACAGCAGCAGTCTGCCTGCTCTGTTTGCTGGTATGGCAGAAGGCAAGGCTGCTGCTTTGGCATGTTGGGTTAGGAAAAGGAGATGAAGGGAGTGCTGTGGTGTGGCCAGATGCTTCTGTTCATGGGCTCAGGGTAGGGTAGATTTGGTCCAAAATAACTTGATGTAGCTTTCCTGTGGAGGAAACCGAGCTGATCTGTGTTGCACTGTGATGTCATTAAAACTCCAGTATGGAAAAAATGCCTCCCTCTTTATTCTTCTATCACTTCTTTGTAAGCCATGGTTATCCCAGTACCATTTGTACAAGACTGTGACACTGATGAGCTGTATGAGGCAGGCTGGGCAGAGACCTGCTCTGAGGGGAAGGCAAGCCAGTGTGTTAGTTACTGCTCCTTGGGATGTGCTTTAGGAGATGAAGGCTAATCTTTCCTATCAGGGCTAAGCTGACATTGTATCTCTCCCTTCTGCTCAGAAGGTTTTATTCTAACACATTCTTGGCACAGCATAGCAGAACTACCAATATTTCTATGAGTTTTATTAAGCTTGCTTCCGTAACAGGAGCCAGCAATCTGCTCTCTAGAACTCCTTCCATCCCCCTTCTCCCTGGATCTAAAACTAAAAATTATCCAGGAGTTTCAAAAGTTTGTTGGTGGCAAGTTCAATCTCCTTCCCTTTTCCAAAGGCTCTTCTTGAGAAGCTGAAAATGCTTCAGGTGAGTTGTTTCCTGCTGTGCTGCTTTTTTGGTGTGAGTGCAGGTTGGGCACAGCATCTTCAGAGCTGTTCAAGGTGCTGGCTCTGGCTATGCTGCTCCTGGGGTGACTGCTCCTTCTCTCCCTGGGGGCAGGGGAGATGGTATTTCTTGTTTCCTGATTTTGTGACCTTTTCCAATCAGGCATGCAATTAAACAATAGCCTTCCTAGTCTGGAAGCACACAAGGGGCCAGTACTTCTTGTTCTGCTGACCACAGTGCTCGTGGTACTGCAGTGAGGGGGCACATCAAGCTCGCGTGCAAAGTCTGGCCTTTACTGGGGATCCAGGACTCACCAGTCACACAAGTGCCCCCGGGCTGGGTTTTGGCACAGAGCAGCCTCAGCATGGGATGTGCATAAACTCAGCATGGGAGGAGAGGACTTGGTGTTAAAAGTGCACGGGTGAGCCCTGGAAGCTTTTGATGTGACGAAGACAAGGGCTGCCCTGTGCAGCCCACAGGGAGGGTGGCTCGCTGCTATCATTGCAGCCTGAGGCTGACCCTGCAGTCCAGCCAGAGGGAAAAGCTGATTTTTTAAATTTTCCTGGAGAACCAGAGTTGTTTATTTCTACCATGTGGATATCTCCTGCTCCGGGGTTCACTGTCGGCCTGCAGAGAGCTTTGCTGGTGTTGCCATTGCATGTTTTTTTATGTAAATGAAGACAAGATGCTGACAAAAAGGCTGCTGACTTTGGGAGGGCTGGAAAGCCCAGCTTTTCCCAGGACTCTGTCTCATGCCAGGGTTTACTGTGCTCTGGCAGAGGTTTGCTTGCCTTTGGTCATGGCCCTTCCTAAACTGACAAGGTACCCCTTGTCCTTTGCCCCTGAGCTGCCATTCCTTCCCCTCTGCCATTCTTGTCTCTGTGTGTTTTCTTAGAAGACAAGTGTTTTCCGTGCTTGACATCTTGCCCTCCCTCAGCTCCCCCCCAGGCCAAGTAGCTTTCTTCGCCAAGTTTCCTTTGGATAGCACATATCATGCAATCTACCCAAACTCTTAATTGATCTCTTAGGAATTGTTTTTCATCTGAATTCCTGGAATGTTTCCATACACTGAAGAGTTTCCTCCGGAGGGAAAGGAAATTAATCCTGTGTCCCTCCCTGCCAAGCAGCGGTGGCCACAGGAAGGCCAGTTGTTTGGCTTGTGCCTGTTGGGAGATGTGGGTTCTGCAGTGTTTGCTCACAGTCATGGTGGTTTTGCTTAATAAGGCAGCTGTTTAGAGAGCAGCAGGAAGGTGAGCGGCGGCTCCACATCAGCAGCTTCCCCATCAGACGGGGAAAGAGAGCATCCCAGATGGATAAGCTAGGAGGGCATGATGCTGCTTCTGCGTGCAAAGGAGACTTGTGCTGATATGTGGAGGGAAGAGCAAATGACTGATCAAACCCCCCCTTCTGAGAGCCTGGGCGAGCAGGAGTGGTGTTGGCAGGTGGTCAGGCTGCAGCACGTGTGTGGCACCGGTGGGCTCTGGTGGTGTGGTGGCACCTGCACAACTCTTCAGCTCCATCTTCCTTTTCCTGTGATGAAATTCTGCCTGAAGCTGGGCAGGGACAGTGGTAGGTGGAGAGGTGCAAGTCCCTGCTCACCCCCAGCAGCAGCTCTGCAGTGGGTTGCAGCCCCACTTCTCCTTCCTCTGATGCTTAACCAGCAGTAAATGGAAGTGAGGCACTGTGGATTACGTGCTGAGCAGATCTGAATTAACATTCCTCACCACTCACTGGAGCTGAAGCCTTTGCCTGCTCTCAGTGCCTGAGCCTGGTCTGGGTGATGGGCTGTGTGATGACAGAGGTCTGACAGAGGCCTGGTCCCTGCTGCACTCTGACTGCATATGACACCTCTTGTCTTGTGTCCCAATGGTGACACAGCAGGCTGTCTGTCCCTGCCATGGTGACTGGAAAGGACTCCTAAGGAGCTCTCCCCCTCACCCTGGCACTGTTCTGGCTCCTGCTTTTCCATTCATTGGCTGATCCCCACCTTGTAGCAGCCCCCAGAGCCAGCCTTGGATAACACAGGACTGAGCATAGAGAAAAGACGGAAGAGAAAAAGGCAGAAGCTTCAGGGTTCCCGCAGACTCGCAGGATCAGAGTAGCAGCACGGGCTAAAAACAGGAAGGCCACCTATGGCTGTGACAGCTCGCCAGGCATCAGGTGGTGACACCGGGGGAAGTGCACTGCCAAAAAGCTCCTTTGTGCTGGTGCTGCTTTCAGCCTTGTGAAGGACTGTCCCCTCCCTCCTGTGCTCAGTCCCTGTCCCAGCACCATGGTGTGGCACCCTCCAGTGACTCTCAAAACTGTAATGAGCTTAATAAACCACCAAAATACCAGAAGAAAGAGCTGTGGACTTGCCAGTATTAAAGCAAATCTTGTTACTGATGATCTCCTTACTAGCATGGTGTGCCTGCTCGCTTGGTGAGAAGCCCCAGCCCTGTATCTGTGTTGACGTGCATCAAAGTCCTTGGCCAGAGCTCCTGACCTGCTGGGGTGTGATCAGGCACAGAGCCTGCACAGGGCTGCAGAAAGAGAGTATTATTCTCTTGATTTAGTGACTTGAGGCATAAGGAAGATGAAATGAATTGATGAAGGTTGCAGGTTGGGTCTGGTGCTGCTAATGACTCTGGCCAGAGGGCTGGCACGAGAGCATACTGTCCTGTCTGTCCCCTGCTGCAGCAGTTGTCATCTGATTTGGAGTGTTAGTGGCTGGGGAGCCCATACAAGGAAGTGACTTGTCCTGAAATGTGTATGAGAGCAGCAGGGGACCTTATGGCTGCTCTTTGGCCCAGCCCCACTCTCTGGGCAGGGGGGACATTTCTGCAGCGTGGGGCATTCTGACAGCATCATCCCTGGGTCTCGATGGAGCAGGAGCTCCTACAGCATCTGGGCACTGCCTGGGAGCTGACAGCATCAAAGCCACTCCCCAGCCTGATCTGCAGTCACAGCTGGGGACAAAATGTGGTATTTAATCAGCAGTTGCTCCTGGCCACGGTGCAGATGCTTCCTGTTGGAATTGGGTTTAGTTCAGGACCAACATCATGTTTTAATGGGCTTGTAGAAGCATGGGAATCAGGTGTTGAAGCAGGCTGAGTTTGCCTGTTATTGCATATCCTCCACCAGCTCCACACTGTTGTTTCACCTGGGGTGTGGGAAGCCCTTTGGAATGGTCACCAATGATTCCCTCAGACACACTTTGTTCAGAAAACATAACTTTATTATTAGTTGCAATATACATTGTATTCCTTTAAGAATCCTAAACTTGTATATGGTTTTTCCACTGAAAATACATGTGTATGTATATATGTTTTTATATATGTATATATATATATAAATGTATTTTATTGAACTGGAACACAACAGAACAAGAGAGACAACCTCAGGAGTTACTTGTAAAAGGAAATGTGATCCCAATGGATTTGTGCTGGCAGTGTGCTAAGGTGAGTGGTATAAAAAGGACAGGCTAAATAGAAAACATTATGGGTTAGGCAGTGGGGAATGGCCTCTCAGTGCTACAGGTGGTGATATATACAGTAGTTACACGTTGCTATTGCTCAGTCACGAGTGCCACCTATTCTCCAAGGCAGACCAGACTCTGGTGTGGCTCCGCACAGCAACATTCATAAGGCTGGCTGTGCTCCCTGCAAGTGGTACCTGCCAGTTGGAAATAGAGTGTAATTACATTTTCCTCAGCAGCTGCTCTGCTCATTGCTAATCTGGTCAGCCAAGGAAGAATTCCTCCGGGGCTTGGTGAAACCTAACTGGGTCAGTATAAAGGAGCTTACAGGCAGGGGAAGGGATCAGCAACAGCGGTGAGAGCTGAAATGTGCACATCAGTGTCTCACCTGGCCCACGCTGATTTGTTCCTGGCTCCTTCCCTCTGCACTCATTTCCCCACCTGCCAAGGAGCTGTGGCCCCTCTCTGCTCGGCAGCCAGCCCAGGGGTGCGTGGGGTCAGCGCAGGCAGTGTCTGGCTTCTTTTGGATAGGTTTCCTTGTGTTAATTGCCTCAGAAGGTAACTCTTCAGAAAACTGCTGCTGTGCCATGGCTTTGGGGTTGCTTGGCTTTTTCTTGTTGTTGTTCTTTGTAGGTTTTGTTTGTTAACCTTTTTTTCAAACACAGCCTCCCCAGGCCGTGTGCCACTGCTGAGCTTAGCTATAGACAGAAGGACAAGTCTTCCCCAGATGAATGTAATTTGTTTCCCTTTATTTCTGTTCAGCTGCGGATGTTTCTTGGGTGAAAGGACACATTTTAGCAAAGGCACTGACAACGGACTTTCCTCTGCCTGAAGCCAGGTTGGAGGGAGCAGACGGGCTCTGACCTTTCTGCTGAAGGGTCACTTCCCTCTCCCCTCCTGCAAAGTGCTTGTCAGTTTGGAAGGGATGTAAAGAATGTGGGCATT
Organism: Corvus moneduloides; assembly: GCF_009650955.1. NCBI lineage: Eukaryota > Metazoa > Chordata > Aves > Passeriformes > Corvidae > Corvus > Corvus moneduloides. The sequence goes on from NC_045486.1 coordinate 12,163,728, forward strand.
GATTTACTCCTCCTGACTTCCTCAAGAAAAGTGCTTTCAAAAATCCTATCCTTAAGTCATTATCTTGCTACTACCCCCGCAATGTCTGTCACCTCTGGATTACACCCACTTGTTTCCCCTTCCAGCTGAAGAAGAAGGTGAGATTTATCACTGCTGTAGTGTTTCTCTTCTTGCTGTCTTTCTCTAGCAGCATCTGGCCAGGAGGGAGCTTGCTCAGGCAAAAGAAGTTACCTCAAGACAGGCTGCTGGAGGATGGAAAGCAGGTGACCTGTGCATTGCTCCTTCCCAGAGTTAAGTGTCACCAGAGGATTAGCAGGGGCTGCTGAGAACAGCTGATTGCACTGGAATAATATTTCAATAAAAAGCTGGCGTTGCTGGGAGAACTACAGCTTGTTCCTCTCTTTAGAGGCAAGAAAATACAAATGCCAAAGTGCCTGGATCAACCTGTATAAAAGATCTTCCCTGACTTGGGCCCCTTAGGGCAACTACAAGGACACAACCTGCATCCACACATCTTTCATCCATCCATGCTGCTGGGACTGAATGGGTCTGAGCCCTGATTCTGACTGTTATTGCACAGAGGTCCCTTTCCTGAACCTTGCCAGAACTGCTTCCAAAGGGAAAAGAGGTGGGTGACCCCCCCTGACTGTCACAGGAGGGATCCAGCCCCGGTGACAGCAGCTCAAGACACAAGCAATGTTTCTTGCTGCTGCAGGGAAGGCAGTAAGGACTGGTTTGTCACTGGGGGACATGCCCCACTCTCTCATAGTGCAACATATGCATTCTTTTCTTGCAAAACCAGAGGGAGAAGTGCAGGTTAAACCCCGTCCCTTTGGGTAGTGCCAAGAAGTATATTCATGCTGAGGGCCATCACGCTGGATAAATTGGCCTGCACAGCCACTCTGCCATCACTATGCAGCTTTTACTGTGTCAGTACAATGTCTCTGCTCTAATCCAGAGTCTAAACTCTTTCCTCTCACCCTGCTGCTAGCAGAAACTCAGGCAGCTCTAGGATTTGGCTTACCTGAGCCACAGGCCCAGTCCACAAGCTCCTCCACAGAAGCTTGTACAGCAGGGTCTATGGATGCCCCAGTACAGCAAGGTAGGGGTTGGATGGATGATCACACCCCACACTCTGCCTTCAACTCCCCACATGTCCTAAAGGGCTGAGCTCAGCCCCTCAGTGATCTACCCCAGTGCTGATTAGGAGGACACTGGGATGAGCTTGGACAGGATCTCTACTCATGCTGTGGGTCTCCTGCTAAACCAGTGGACCATGAGGACGCCCACTGCTACTCCCCACCCACCAGATGCTCTGCACTTCTCTCTAGCATTATTTTCAGGACATTTTCCAACTGATGAAGGAAAACAACAGATTATGACTGTAAAGTTATGGTGAGAGGACCGGATCCTGGTAGGACAACATCGTTCCTTGCCAAGAGAAGGAATGATTAACTCCTTCTTCACTCTCCTCCCATTTCTTTCCCAGCTTCCAGCCACCTCTATATACATCATATATTATATTACTATATTCTCTTATAACTTTGACTTTGCTTTTTCAGTTTCAGTAGCACAAGTGATTAATTCCAAAAGAAGAAAAAAAAAGGAGAGTAGAAAAAAAAAAGGAAGGAAGGAAAAAACCCTGTCCCTAGGAATATTTACAGAATAGTTCATCTTGCAGAGGAGATGGGGTTTGACATAGGGAAAAGCATGGGAATTTAATGTGCTAAATGGGTTTGATTCCACATTCCTGCTCTTCCCTCTGGGATCCTGCTCTGATGATGAAAATCAAAGCACTGTTCAACATGCTTTCCCCGAGTGCAAACTCACAGAGGACGTGCAGGGTGACTGGGGAGGCATCTCTACACTCTCCCCTGGCCTGGTCTGCTTAAAAAGGTAGTATCCAAAGGGGTCTGATCTTGAAAATCAGCCTTTCACCCTCCAGGAGCTGTCAGCTCCATCTTTAGCCTCTCCTCATCACCCAGCACCTTTGTTAGTGCTCTCCTCTCAAGGACCAGGGTTTTTAAGGTACTGGATGGTGGGGACAAGGGACGCACCTGGCATCAAAACCATGAAGTGGAAGATACTGATTTCTTTTACATATCAATAATTATTGCAGTATAAACACACTCCTGTCACCCCAGCGAAAGCAGAGAAGGAGAAGCCATGGGGAAAGTTTGGGTGAGGAGCATCCCACAGCTATCAATTCTTCTCCAGATTAGGGCAATGGCCATTTACATCAGCAAATAATGCCCCACCCTGTGCCTCTCCCCCCACCCTCCCTTATGCTGTGCGTGATAAAATACCCCAAGAATCCCTCCATGTTAGATCTTTCTCCAAGAGATTTCTAATAAGAAAAAACATCTATTCCCAGAAAACCCCAGTAAGAGCTGCAAATGCAATTGCTCTTAAGTATGGCTGGTTTCCCCAGCTGCTGAGACCTTCTGGCCAATCCATGTCAGTATTTCTGTGAAGACAGAGGTAGAGACCTCGGGCAGCTCTTTGTGGAGGGCATGATAGGCTTCCTCATACACCTGCAACCAGGGAGAGAGTAGAGATGAGCACAGAAAAAATAAATCTGCATGAACAAAACAGCCTTCGGTCCCCTCTTGTCGACACCCACAGGTGACGACAACACATCCTGCCCACAACTTGTCAGCTTTTTTCTGAGATGTAGCAGGTTATGAAATCAAGGAGATGCCACTGGTGGTGCTGGCCCTCGACAAGCGGGAAGGTGTTGGCATTGCAGCCTGTGAGTACCAGAGCACCCTGCTGCCCTTTAGGAACAGAATGCATGTCCCAGCCCCATCCATTTCTTGCTTCTTCTCCCATTAAGGAGGAGGAAATACTTATCATGCCCTTGTAGTGTAAAGGACAATGGGGGATGTTCCCATCGTGCCTTGTGCACTTTTACACCTTTTATGCTCAGACTATCCAGTTATTTTTCCAGTGACAAAAGCTTTCCCTTGGTCTCCCTGTCTCTCTTTCAGGTTTATTCATGTGCTAACAATTGGTTAATCAGCTGTGGTTCTCTCGAAATGAGCAGATGTGAAGTTGCTTTTGTTGTCCAGCGTTTTGGAAAGACCTCCCTCCACACACTGGAACATGAGGTAAGGCTGGTGCTCGCACAGTTGGCATTGTTCAGAAGACCTTTTAGGGTCAACACTTTACCTGCTTATGAGCCTTGCTCTACTTCTGCACCGAGCTGCTTCATGTCCAAGACACCCTCTAGGTACACAGCCAGCACAGGGGCAGGCCTGGAGATCGCCCACCACCCCCTGCCCCCAGCCTGGCTGTAGCTGCTGAAAGGCCAGGGAGGGCTGAGCTTGGGCTACCCCCTGGTGAAAGGGGCTGTCACCTGCCCAGCCTCACCAATCCATCAGCTCTTTGCCTCCAGCTCTCTGGAGGTCAGCAGGCTCCCTACCCCTCCCAGTCACTCATGCTCAGGCCAACACTGACAGCATAATCTCCTAACAATCAAGAAAGCAAGATGACCTTGAGGGTTTTGTCCTGACTCTGCACTGTGTCCATCAGTAAATAGGAGCCCCTGATATCGCAGAGCTTGTCGGAAGAGCCGTGTAGCACCAGGATGGGCAAAGTCAGCTTGGGCAGGGCTCGTTCAATTCTGGCAATGGCGTTCATCAGCTGGATGACGAAGGAGACCTTCATGCCACCGTGGTAGACCAAGGGATCAGATGTGTAAGACTCCATCTGGCAGGAAGAAAGAGTTAATTTAAGATTAGCAATATTTCATGAAGATGAGAAAAAGCAGACCAGCCTGGCAGAGAAGAGCCTCTTCTCTTGGCTTGCACAGTCATTTCCTGCTCTCTCAGGACATCCTGCCATCAGAGTCAAGGCTGAGGTACTGTGGCTTCCCAGCACTGCTCACACAACCTGACATACTCTTTGCTGCGTGTTTCTCTCCTACACCACTAGAAAATTTTCAAGCCAGAGCTCTTTGAAGGGAGCTCCTGCAGGGAAACAACCAGTGTTGGATAAAGACCATTCCCACAGGGGCACCTGCCTGCATTTTTTTCCTCTGCTGTGCCCTTCTGTCATTCCAATGTGATATCTCTTCTACAGAGGGTCCTTCAGACTGTGTTGTTTGAAAGCTGATGTTCTCCAGGCCATTATCCTCTCTGCTGAGGGCTCAAATGTTCTCCTTCCCTATCCAGGGGCAGAGACCATGGCCTACACCTACAGACAACTGACACAGGTGACTGCAAAGCGAAGGGCTCATCTCTGGCTGCAAAGTGTGATGCACAAGGCAGCAAATAATGGTGTTAGGTGGTAGGCAAAAAAAAACAGTGAACAACTTGCTCAGCCAGACTGTGAGGGGATAAAAATGCACAAGAGCTGGTGCAGAAAGTTGCTAGGAAGGAGTAGTTACTGCAGCAGGCAAATCTACAGTAAATATTTGTATACTCTAAGTGGAGACGGCCCACACAGCCCCCACCATCGCAGTATTTGCCAGAATGCTTTGATTATGGGCTGGTCTCTGGCACAGCCTCCAGTTTCTCCCAACCCTGGCAGATGTTTATAGAAATGATGGTTATTTATAGGTTAGCTGAAAACAGTCTCCTCCTCTCCTCACAGGCTGTGGGGTCTATTCAAGTTCTACCTTGGAGGCATTTTGAGGTCCTTTTGCTTCTGCCCATGCCTGCCCTGAGGGGACCATGGGTAGGAGGTGGCCCAATAGGCCACCCAAGCACATGTGGCCATGTGTAGGTGTAGGCACAGGCAGGCACTGTAGGACAGTATGGACAGAAAGGTTTTGGGGTGGATTCTGCCTTCAATTCCCCATGAGATGAGATTCTCAGGGTGACAGAACAGTACATGGTGGGGCTTTCCCATCTGGATGCATTTACTTGCCAGAGGGTTTGAAGCCAATTTCCCCTGTTGTCATCTCAAATGTGCTGGAGCACAAAGCACTGGAAAAGGAGGGGGCAGTGAGGCACCCTGGTGCTCACAGGCCTTTCCCCATCACTCTCTTGCTTCCAGTTCCCACCATCTCCCACTGCTTGAATCCATGGTTCCTATCCCTATGTGCAGCAAGAGGAAGACATGGGAGGCAGTTTGGCACTATTAGTGGCTGACACCCTTCAGGCCCAGCCCCCAGTACTAAGGATGGTCCAGGGAGGGACAGCTGTACTTTGTGTTAGAGTTGAACCAAAAAACTTTAAGTTACCACAGAACTCACTTAGGGATGCTTGGATATGGTGGATGTTTCTAGGATTTGATTAAGGCCATTGTTGTATTTTGATGTCTGTGCAAGATCATGGCTACTCTGAAGTGAGGGGTAATTTTTGGCAGGGAGACAAAGATAATCATCACAGCTCATCATATTAGGATATTACACATGGTATCTCCCTTTCAAAGAGGCAAGTGCTTGCTGAGGGTCTGGAAAACTGCTTGTAAGAGGCAACTGCAAAGATGAGACTGTGGTTAAGACATTGAGACATGCTGAACACCCTCTGCTCCTGCTAATGGCCCTGGGAAGCAGAGGGTGAACAGCACACAGTCCTTTTGGCTCTGCATGGACCATCCCAGTGCCCAACCAGCTTGTTGGTGCAGAAACCTCCATCTGCATCTTCATCCCCTACACTGTTCAGCTGTACCTTCCCTGCTCTCCGAAGTCCTTCAAACAGGGCCAGAAGCCGCCTGTGTTTGGAAGGAGTTGTGAATGTGCTCATGGAAAACGTTCAGCTTTGACTTCCAGAACACCAAGCACCTGGTGGGGTGCAGCTCACTCTCCTGTTAGCAGCTGGGTCTACTCTGATATTCTCAGCCAGACATGGTGACTTTTCATCAACTTTTTGGGCAAAACCACGGTGTTGCATTGACTACTTAGCAACTGGCTTCAGCTTAATCTGGACCTATGTCACAGCACTGTGCTAAAGCAACACAGCACTGAGATGGGTGGACTTTACTATTTTTTAAGTTGGTAGATTTTGGGGTTTTTTTAATTGAATGCAATATATAAGAGAATTTGCAGGGGGGATTCAGGAGGGATGGGTGGATGGATTGACAGAAGGTCCCTTCTCATGGAGTAAAACAGTGTTGATGAATTCATGTGAGGTGGCCCCGTCCCCAGCCCCATAAATGCTAGTAGAATGACCTAATGGGTTTCTTTCTTTCTCTTGTTGTCTGAAAGAATGGGGTTTTTTTAGTTACTGAGCAGCCAACAAATATTTTTGTGTAGATGATGGCAGGAGAAAAAAAAATAATAACCCAGTCCCAACCCGGAATGATCAGGACTGCAGGGGCTGTATCCTGTTCCCAGTCAATGAACAGGAATCCTTGTCAGAGTTAATGCTCAGTGCATGGGGTGAGTGCCAAGCAGCAGCTCTCTGGGGAAGGAGGAAAGACAGGGAATGGGCTTTATATTCTGCAGGCTACAATCTGTAAACCCTGCAAGCCCAAAGCTGTTGTTGCTGCACCAAGCTCTGAGACAGGGAGCAAGAACAGAAGGTGATCCCAGGAGAGCCTGTGACTGCTTCCAGACACAGTCAGGCAAAGTCTCTCCAGGGTCTCTCACAACAGCTCTTTTTATCTTTATGTAATTCTAAGACAGAAGCAACCATGAGGTTGCTGCATCACACTGCCCTGTTTAGAGGTCTGCATCTTCTCTTGCAGCCTCATCCTATGTGGACTGGGCAGGAACAAGGCTAAAGTCAGGGGGACCATTCCACTAAGTCAACAGCAGCTAACAAAGATTAGTGCGGTAAAGAGGTTCCTGCCACTGTGAAGTCATTCCTCCTTGGAATAACAGGACTGGTTTTAAGGTTACTTCTTGCTCTCTTTTGTCTCTCTTGTGTTTGATACAGGAAACATCAAACAAACATCTCTATATCATTCCGTGTTTCAGTCCCCACACCCTGAAGACAGCTTTCTGGGAACACAAACTCATTAGAAAATTCTTGGATGTTGTCCCAAAAATGTTTCTAGTGAATAGAAAGCTGGTCTGGCAGGAGAGTATGTGTAACATATAAATAATGGATGTTTCCAGCACATTGTGTGCTTTAAATCTGAGCGTCCTGAATCCAAAAGGAGGGTGGGGTGTGCTTAGAGGCAGCCAGAGGACCAAAATGCTGTCTTATCTTCAGTAAGGGCCTGGAGCCTCAAATCCTGGTGTTTGAAGGGGGTCAGGAGAGCACTTTACATTGCTACCCAGCTGCTATGTCAGCAGTGCTCACTACAGGTGAGAAGGCAGCACAGCACACAGGGGGGGTTGTCTCATTTGGAAGACCTCTCCATTGTAGGCAGGCTCTAATGAAGCAGACCTACACCTTTATCCACTGCAAAAGGCTCTCCCTTGCTCCATGGAAAGGGCAGAGGAAAAGCAATGTTCCAAGGAAGCTTTAGAGACTTGAAGCATGACAGAGCAGACGAAGCAGCAGCAAATACGTGGTTAGAAAGACAACACAATAGCATTTATTATAAAGTATGTCCAGTGGTTGCTGTGGTGATTCCTAACATCACCGCAACACGGAAGCGCTCAGTCAATACTGTGCACCAATTTCAGGAGCTCTCTGACACTTCCCTAACTGTATTATTATTCAGGATGTCCCCACATCATCACTTTTCTCCTACAAAGCTATTGAGTGCAGCAATAGCATCTTCCAGCAGAGGATCCAGCTCTTGGAGGTGTATTTAAAAGCATCCTTAAATACTGTAAACTTTAAACATCATTTAATGCAGCTGCAGCAGGGTTCAGGTGTCACATAACAAATCAGTGCAGAAGCAGGCACAGACCCACACATTGCAGCCACGCTCACTCTTCAGGTAGGGAATAAAGCTCTCCAATTCCTCTCCTCCCCCAGAGCACTGACTGCTTTTATCCTCTAAATACAAATGTAGATGTGAAAAACTTCCTCTGTGTCATTTTAGTGAACTGATTGTCTAATTTAAACCTTTTCTCTGAATTATATGCAACAAGTTATGGCAGCTGAATGTAATTAAGAATGGGTTTCTACAGCTAGACTGGAGTCAGCCTTCTTCCCAAGCATATATTTTGTGCAGCCTCATCTGGTACTTCTGAGCATATGTCACACAGTACATCAGTGGATGCACATGATCTCGCTCCATGCTAGTCCTGTCTTCTCCTCAGCTCCTCGGATCTTTCCACCTCCAACACAGTGAAATTTTATGCTCTCTTCACAGATAAGTGAACTGAAAGTCACTGGAACAAAAACCCCTCTGGCAGTGCCAAGAAACAACCCTGAGCCTTGAGGCTATTCTGGGAGACTCTTTGCTTTCCAGTTTTCTGAATAGGTGAGCCAAAGATGTGGGATATGCCAAGGCTGGATGCACTCCACTCACATAGATCTTTGCCCCATATCCTTTGAGCTCCAATTCTAATGCTGGTCGAGCTGCCTTCTCAGGGAAAGGCAATTTATTAACTCCTAGCTAAGGTATGAACCACTGCATGAACAGCAGGGAAAATTACAGCATCTGTCAGTGAGATGGGAGCTGGCGTGGGAGCACAGGAACAAGTGACCACTGCACCAGCAAAGCTCTTGAGACATCCTTGAGTGCTATTTTCTATAATTCAAGTTGCTTTCTGAAATGCACCAAGTTCTGGGTCCAGCCTAAGCACCTTCATTCACTTACGGTTTGTGACTCTCTCCTTTCACTCCTCCCACAACAGCGAGAAGGAAAAACCCTCATTAGGTGGTATTGCAGCAGTTGCAGTGACACCTGTTTTTGCAGTGATGGCATGAATAGGCTGACACAGTTATTACCATGAGGGAGTGGGGAGACGAGTCCCAGGCTTATAATTGTGGCATTATAAAAGCTCAACCCCAGGACAGTTCCACGCACAGCCACAGTGGCGAGGCTGGAGCTGCGTTGTTGCAACAGCTGCTTCAATTGCAGCTCCTTTAAGTATTATCCTTGGGTGCAGCGTGAATGTATCATTTGTTTGGAAAGGCTGTAGCAGCATCAGAGTGTGATCCAGGAGACCTTGTAACAAGTTCTTTGGGTCAAGTACACTCTTTTCCTCTGCTTGAATGCATCTGGCACAATGTGATCTTGGTTTGGAAGCTGGAAAAGAAATCCTCAGGACTGTAGGGTTTTGCATGATTTCACTGCAAAGAGCAGGGGTGGAAAAGCTGACTTTAGCAGTGTGTTTGCACCCTGAGTTGGGTTTTGCTGCTGTGCTTCCCACTGCACCCATAGCCCTCTGTCACATCTGGTACCCAGAGCAGCTGCAGGTGCGAGGCACACCCCAGGGAGGAACAGCTGGTTTCCCACAGTCTTCTGTGTGCAGTCAGTTCCATTGGTGTCAGAGATATGTCACCTTTCTACAGCAGCACAGATTTTTGCCCTCCTGATTTAGAAAAACACTTGTGGGTTTTTCTAAAAGAGAAATGGTGGCACTGGGACAAGATACCAGCTATCCAGTGACTTAAAATGGCATTAAGGTTCTCACCTCTTTCTTGTTCCGGGAAATTGCATTTGGATCTATTGATCCCAGGGACAGGTTTGGGAGCACAAAGTTGAGCACTTTCGCTGCAAAAACCTGCGGGAGAGGAAAGGAAGCAGTCAAAGAGTCAGTTAGAGGAAGAGAAGGAACATAGAGGCCCAAATCCTGAGCTGATGGAAGTCAGTGCAGGAGTTAAATAGTTGAGAATTGTCAGCTAACTCTGGAGAAAGATCTGTCCTATATTTAAAACATTTCTCTTAACAAGGAAAGTCTTTAAACTGCTCCTGGGAGCAGGGAGTGGGTGTGCTAGACTGAAATGCTGTCAGCTGTCCATCCACATGCAACAGCACAACTTCATTGTACTGTGCCTTTTCCTTATTCTTAGGTTAATTTCTGAAAAGGCCTCAGTTAAGCACTTTGATAGGAAAAGGTCATTTCCAACTCCTGGAGGGCTGGTTTTTGGTTTTTTATCACCCTTTCCTTGCTGCCACAGCTCAGATTTCAGGCTGCAGTGCATAAGTGATGTTGGGTGCCATTTGCAGTAGTTGCCTAGGCTGCACTCGTTTTGATAAGCATATTCTCCAGGGAACCTGTAAATAAACAACAGCCAAGTGTGCATGCATTGGCTAAAGGAATCCATTGCTCACACGTCTCCTGGGAACAACACACAAAAGCATCGAGCAGCCCAGGATGGAAACTGCTGGCAGAAGAAAGGGTAACATCTTTCATTTCAATAGCACTACAAGCATGTTGATACCAGGGTTCTGCTCTGATCTTTGATAGCTGCCTATAATTAAGTGATCACCACTTAAGTCAGAAAATACACAGTTAGTGTTCATTGGTCTGTTTTATGGCCCTGTGGTGTTCACAGCTAGCACTTGCAGGTAGGCTGTCCCCTGTGCCCTCTGTTTCTGCAGATACCTAATCACTTCTGAAGCACTCCCTGGCACTTCAGATCACAGATGACACATGACAGATTAATTATTATATTAGAGGAATAACACAAGGTTGAAGTCAAAGTCATCCAGGAGTGAAAAGCAGTAAAGACTCACAGCAGCTTTGGGAACACGTGTGTACCTTGGGGTAGGTATGAGTAGGAACCAGTGTCACTGTCTAGCAGAATACTGAGTCCCTCACTGGCTATGACATTGTGTCAGCAAAAAATTAAGTTTTACTAGACAACAATGCAGGTATGATCTTATGATGATCCAAGCAGGAATGGGGTTTTCTTCATTTCGTGTTAACTCCAGGCAGTGATGATTTGAGCTATGCACCTTCATGTATCCTAGGCAGGATAATGGACTCTGAACCTATCATCTCTGCTAAACTGGACAGAATAAAGCAAAAAAAGAAGAGGTTTTAATATAGTACTTTCTCCCAGTTTGAATATACCTTAGGAAAAGTCCTTTGCAGTGTTACTGGGTGTAGATTCAGGCTGAAAGACAGTGAGCAACATGATGTCCAGTCAGGTTGGAAAGAAATAGATCAGCAAGAGGCAAAATGGAAAACACAAAAGGTAAAGAGAGAATATTGTGTAGCGAGTCTTTAAACAATAGGCTGAGGGTCAGTACAGGATTAAACACCAGGGAATATTTCCTAAGTGGTTGTCCTGCCCACATGATTTCAAAGCATTCAATAGCAGAAATGAAGTGGGAGATGCTCTTTTACCCCTGCTCTGCCCTTTGCCAGCATATGTGACTCCTGTCTCTGCAGCCTTTGAAACTTCGAAGATTCAGAGCTGAATTTTGTCCAGATCAGTTGAGAAGAAAAGGGGGAAGGCAGCAAGATCCCTCTCACTCCACTGGATTTGCAACTGGATGCTTCCATCAGGACACAGGATTTACAGGGCACTGGTGAAACTGTGTTTCTGCAAAGAGCAGCATTTGATCTTCCTGCACAGAGCCTGCAAATGTGCTGCGCTTCTGCTGCTGCCAGGGCTGGCTCAGCATCAGGGAAGGTATTTCTAAGAGGGTCTAAAGGACCCAGTGTGTCATCTGGCTCGCTGTTATTGTTGCCTTGAGCCCTCGTTTGTTCAGGCCAAGGTAAATTCTTGCTCAGCTGGAAACTTCCCCAGCAAAGGGATGAATGCAATGGTCCTTGGGAAATGGCCCAGGGCTGAGAAGTCATACCAGTTCCAAGGGAAAACTAAGTCTTTGTTCCTCAGAAGCACAATCACCATGAAATGTTTTTTGACTCTCAGAGGAAAAAAGCCACACAGCTTTATGGGAAAATGTGGCTTATGCAGGAATACTCTGCTTGTTTTCAATCCTTCCTCTTGCAAATACCTTTTCAGCTCGAGAACTGATTTCAACTGAGTGTGACAGAGCAGAGCTATTTCAGGAATAATTAATTTTTTATCAGTTTTGAAATGCAGCAGTAGATTTGAAAGAGAAAGAAACTGACTGTGCTCTTGTAATACTGCATGTGAGAGACTTTCTAGGAAAGAGACCGTATAAACACCTCCAAAATACTTCCATTAGAGAATAGGATTTCCTACCTAAATAATGCATCATTGCATTTATTTCTTACACTGAAGTAAAGCAACATCTGGTACAGATCTGCAACAAACCAGACTACAGTAATGCTAGTTCCCACAGAATTAGTGAGTCCTTGTTTCAGAAAGGGTTTAGCATCTAGCAAAAGATAAAGGTATAGCAATCTTTCTCTATTTTCCTTGATTAGGAAGAAAAGGCTAACAGTATCCCTCATATTCAGACTGTTTATTGTTTTTTCTTAATATTTATTCTTTTTCTGTTTCCGAAAAAGGAAAAGGAGGGGCACTGGTGCTCATGGGACACTTATGCCAGATGTAGCCTCACCCATGAAGAACCCGTAACCGGCCTCCTAAAACCAGACTTTGGTACTCTGACTCCTATTGAAATAAGTTTACCTGGACTGGATGACTTCAGGATTCACTTCTCCTCTTAAAATTAGGTAGGACTATGGGAAAGCACTTAGAAGGAAAATATTGACTGGCATCCAGGTGCAGCAGGGTCTTCCATCTTAAGGCTAGAGGTCCTAATGCATTTTCTTCAGTGGAAAAGAGGTGATTAGAAAGCACCCTTTGGTGCTTGTAATGATTTGTGAGATCCATAGATGGCTTTGGCTACAGCAGAAAGTGGGACAGGATTATACTGAAAGCTGAGGCAATTTGTCTCCTTCCTCACAGAAGAAAAAAAAGGAGAAATAGCTTAGAAGTAAATTAAAACAAGAAGCTAACCCTAGGAGAAGTGTCTAAGAAGAAAGGATAAAGGAGTGAGTCTTGTGGGAATGAGATGCTCTGTCCTTCCTGCTGGTTTAGCTGCTCCTTCCCTTTGCTTCCAGCTTCTGGATTGTTGTTTATTCTTTTAAAAATGCAGAAAGGGGGAGAGAGCTGAGGCTCAATTGCTTTGCAGAACTTCCCTGGGGAAGGGCAAACTGGGCAATGCAATTGTGGATCAGAAACAGCTCTGGAGGGCAGATGTGAATGGCGGGAGGGATAAAGCATAAATGAAAACCAAAAAAGATGATCTGGACAAGAACCAGTTATGGTACCAAGCCAAATGGGATGTAGCTGGGGCAGTAATGCTTTAGCTGGAAGCCTCTTTTGAGGCTCATAAACGATTTCTGGGACTCAGGAGCTTTGGTTCTGATTAGAAATCGGTCATCCCCAAATGCCAAAAATAACCCTGGCCTGACTTAGCCAGCAGCCTGTGTTGCAACTGTACCAGACTCTGCATGAGTCAGGAAGAAAGCTGTAGGAGCGGAAGGGAAAGGACGGTGCTGTGTGGGCTGCCACAGGGTGAGGTGAAGAAAGCACAGTCTGCTACCACCAGTACCCGACTCTTGCTTAAATAGGTTTTTCTGGACAGGTTCAGGATTCACTTCCCCTCTGAAAAGTAGGTGGGACTGTGGGGGAGGCACATAGAAGAAAAGTATTGACTGGCATCTGGGTGGCACAGATCCCAGCAGGGTTTTGCATTTCAAGGCCAGAGGTCTTAACACTTTTCCTTCTGCAGAAGAGCAAGGTGACCATGTGCAACGCGGGTTTGCTCTTACCTTGATGGGAGTAGCGACTTCTGGGCTGGCTACCACTAAAGGAGAGATTAACAGCATGCCTGAAAACTCACTGGGTCGCTCACTAGCTGTCAGAATGGAGATGGCTCCCCCCTGCAATGCAAAATAACAGCCCACAGCTTAATACAGGTGCCAACATCTTATTTGTATAGTAATCCTGTTACTGGAAGGGGTTTAGTCCAAGCAAGCAATTACTTCTGCCCCACTGATAGTGCAGTGTGGTCAGCAAGGAAGGCTGGAGGAGTAGGAGCACTGGAAGTGTCTGGTTTTTGTGGGAGAGAAGAGATCTGGTTTCTGTTCTCGTGCTATAAACCCTCACGTCACACTGAACTCAACTCTCCATGCAATGTTCATCAGCTCCCTGGGATGCCTTGTGTCCTCTTTACTTAAAAGGACTAAGAAGTAAGAAGAAAATGTCTGAAGTGGTAGTTCAGGTGGGACTTGAAAAATAAGTTGAGGTTTATCAGCTTGACAGACTGGTGCTGCATCAGGAAGATGCCGTGAAGCCGGGCTTGCTCTGTGCCGTGCCCCTGGTAACCTGGGCAACAGCAATGCTGCCATCGGCATGCGAAAATCTTCACTAATTAATAGGAGTTAAATATTCTCCTCCTCAGTGTCCCCAGCCCCTCTGGCCCCACAGTGTTGTGCCCAGGGCCTGGCAGCAAACACCCAGCCCATGGTCCGGAGCTGAACGCCAGCCAGGCTGAGCCATCCCACACGAGGACAGGGGCTGATGGCAAGGGGTGGGCATGGAAGGGATCTGGTGGGCTTTCTTGGGAAAGTTTGTAGAGGATTAGTTGCCAAGGGAAATATTTGGTGAAATTCCACGCTGCTGGAGAACCAGGGGCTTGTTAAACGGTGCAGCAGCAAGAAGCATCTCAAAGACCTCACTGGGAAATTAGCTCCTTGTTACAGCGGCTTTGGAGCACGGGAGCCCTTCAGAGCATGCCATGCCTTCTTATGCAAGAACACTTACTTGTCTGAGCATGGACTGAATCCCAAAGTACTTATTCATTTTCCTCTCCTCTGGGAAGGCAGGGAGAGCAGATCAATGACATCAGTGGGAATACTGTTAGCTTGAATAAAGGGATTTGGCCCGTGCTGTCAGAATCAGGCTTCAGATCTGTTCACCAAATCAGTGCCTTTGTTTTTGCAGCCTTAATCCCTGGTACATTTTCCTGTTAGGTTGTTTAACAGAATGAGGCTACAGGGTATTTTCGTGCTTGCATCCACGCTGCTCACAAAGCTTTGGAGGGCTTAACCTCCTGGTTACTGGTTAAAATGAAAGGGGAAGCCCGATACTGCAGGGAGCTGGTGTGACTTACCACATAGCCATGGGAATGAATGGTCCTGTTAAAACACCTCCTTGTGGCAAATGGCACTAATTAGGGCCACGGTGGGGGCAGAAAAGTTAAGGACTGGCTTTACTCAAGGCAGATCTCAGGGTTATAGCATGCTGGCAAATCAGTCAGTGAATTAAGTGGAAGGGAAGGTTCCTTGTAGTTTTGTTTTCCTGCTGTGGAATGAGTTCTTTCCTGCCACCCACATGAGTACCACTGGACTATGACACATATCCTGGGTACTGCTGGGAGGGGTAGGGGCGGGTGCTTACCATGGAGTGCCCCAGGATGAGAACGGGCAGCTCAGGGTGCTCTTTCTTCATGAGATCAATGTGCTGCAAGCTGTCCCTGATGAAGACGTGGAAATCTGAGACAACCATACGATCACCCTCGCTCTGCCCATGGCCAACTGCAGGGGAAAAGGAGAGCACACAGATAAGTCATTTGAAGCAGTGGTTACAGTCAAGAAAGGACCTGGCAGAAATAAGCCTGTTGGACTGTTGCTGTCCTAACTTCACCTTCCCCTGCAGTCATGTCTCAACAGAAAAAGTGCTGCAGAAATGCAAAGGAAACTGCACAGAGCTGTCAAGTGCCATACTGTCCATGATCTGACCTTTTTAAAAAAAATCATAGCATCATAGAATACCAAGGGGTTGCAAGGAGCCTTAAATTTGGACTTCTATTCCTCCATGTTTCTACCTGCTCTTCAGAGCTAAGAGTACCGATCTACCTCTTGCAACCTCCAACATCAGGGTGACAAAGGGCGGTCTTGCCTTGCTGATGGGTCACTGCATGCTGGGAAATGGGGTTTGCCTCAGGGATCATATCCTCTTGGGTCTGGTGGCTCACTGTACAGCTGTAACTGCTGTGTAGCATCTTGGCAAGAAACAGAAAGATTCTGAAGACTAGATACAGTTGCTATAAACTTAATGGACCGTGGACACTGCCTTTTCCAGGGCCTGGATATGCATAAGCTTCACAGTCCTGCTTTTTCTCATGATACCCTGGAGCACTGGGTGGGCTGGAAACCTCCTCTGTAGGAGGTAAAGGGTCAAGTGATGGAGGTTGCAACAGCCTGCAGTGGCATCCTCCTCCTAAACAAGAGTTAATGCACACTGTCCTGCACCTGGACACTGTTTCCTCACTCTGTATCTGGGAATTATCTTGCCTAATGGAAGGGAGGAGGAAGATCAAAACAGGAGATGGTGAGTTGCCATGGGAACAGTGGCATCCCTGGCAGAGGTGGAGCCGCATCACCACCAACACACCCCCAGGCAGTTTGGAGCTTACAAAGGCTTGAAATTAATACCACCCTGGGGAAGCAGTTTGCATGCTTACCTGACCACACATGCATGTTATTGTCTGTCACAAATAGGATTCATCCTTAGAAATAGCCCCTCTGCTTGGTTCTGTTCCATGCAGGTTGTTAAGGAAAATTGTGAAGGGGAAAACTCATCCCACACCTATGGGATAGAGTGTAGGGAGTCTCAAACATCTCCTTCCTGCTGGGTGTCTCCTTAGGACTTCTCCAGTGGGCACTGAGGCACATTTACAGACACAAAGGGGCAATGACTTGTTAAAGGAGGTGAAGTGCCTGATAATTGTTGACGTGCTGGATGGCTTCCCTTCCAGTGATCAGCAAAGAAAACCACTGCTGACACTGCCACAAAGGTAGTTGCATCTGCTGGCAGTGGTCATACCAGCAGAAATCAATGCGTCTCAACTTTCTTGTAAGCCACCCAAAAAAATCACCTTGCAAATTAGGCAGAACTTCTAATAAAAAGCTGGACTAAATTCACTCCATCTAGGAAAAACTGGACCCCAAACTTGGTTTTTTCTGTCCTGCCGGGTGGTCTCCGTGGCTGGGTCTTTTGGCAGTGAAGGCTGCAATCAGCCACACTGGCTGCCAGAGAAACCCATACACATCATGCTGATCAATTATAAATAACATATTACCAGTTCTGCTTTCCATGCACACACTCTAATTCCTGCCAAAATATGGTGCAGCAAGCATCCTCCATGGATCAGTGACCAGAAACAAATGGAAGAGCAAATTAAAATACAGATCATGATAATCTCTAGAACTGAAACCATGTGTGTGGCTAGAGGATCTATTAACTTTAAACTGACTTTTGTTACAGATGGAAAGTGAGCTTTTTACAACTTTTATACACATGCAGTCCACTCACTTTATGGTTCTCAAATGTGTTATCTGCCTATTATTCAACTCCAAATGTAGCAGGTTAATACGAATTGAACAGTCCAGAGAGAGGAACATTTTCCATTACAGAGCTCTGCACTTCAGCTTCTTTTTTCTCCAGTGCTGCCTCACTTGCTTCTAGTCTCTCCTTCTCTGCAGTACTCCAGCTGAGCAAGCAGAGACAGCAAACCCCCGTGGCCCGGGGTCTGTAAATGGGCCATGACTCCTTGCTCTGGAACTGTGAGTCTTTGGTCTGTTTTTCGATGAGACAGAGGCCGGTCTGGATGGCCTCCTTGGCCCTCAGTGTGGAGAATTTCCCCTGGTCCTACCACATAACAGTGGCACTGCTTGTAACAGTCAAAGTAACGATTGTGGAATCCAAGAAATATCTGTGCAATGCCGTGACAAGTTCCCCCTCGAATTTCTGCGGGGTTTGGGGGTTTTTATTAATAGCTAAATGAACCCCCCTTTTGACCCTGGTTTTAACTACTAAACTCCTGTTCCCCACTCACATGGCACAGAGCAAAGTCTGAGCAGCAGTTTGTCTGCATGTGTGGGACAGGAAAGCCATGCAAGTCTTTGCTCTGATGTTATCCCTGCCCCTTGCACAAGGTTAGCCAGGGGGCATTGCTAGGTCGTGGTCTTTTATTTTACTATTTTCCATTCTTCCCCTCCAAGAAACCAAACTTTTTCTTCCAGTGAATGAGTATATTGCAAGTTTGAATCCCCCAGCTGAGAAAGCTTCAGGGTGAGGAACTCAGACCCCTTCTATTAGATGAAAGACATTTGCACAACCAAACATCAATACAGTCAAGAATATTGACATGTTTTTCTCTGATCTTTTGCCTTTAGAGCTATTAATAATGAAAGGCCAGGTTCATCCTTGATGTAAAGCGATTTGCTTTGGGTTTTGCTGGGAATGAATCTGTTGCAGTGATTCCACAGTGCCAGTGGCAAAACAGCAGGTGCAAGAGAGGGGAACCACCTTCACCCAGCAACTGGAACTAACCAGAGACTGCTCCACACCCAAGTGACACAACACCAAGGGAGACAACAGAGAAGTGTCCCAAGGATCACAGCTTCATGAGTTCCTCATCATAGCACTCCCACAGGAGCCTCTGGTTTTAACAGGGCAGTGTGAGGGGCAGTGCACAGAGCTGTGACTGCTGGTGCACGTCCCCCCAGCACACTCAGCATCCAAAAGCTGTTCAACTCTTTCACAAATACCTGGCTTCACACCCAGCTCGTGTGGTTCTCTGCCAGCCCTGTGTTTGTGCAGTGGCTCAGTGATAATTTCAGGCTGTGTGTGCTCAGCTCATTGCAGACACCCTTCCCATGAGTCTTTAAAAGTGAGAATCCAAACCACATGTTTACAAGTTGCAAATCTAGAATTACGAGGTCTAAGCATCCATTTCCAACCAAACACGCCCCTGCAAAATAACTCGCTTTGCTCAAACAAAATCTGAATGAAGGCTGGCATGATCTGGCCCAATATGTCATGGTTATTAAATTCTTCCCTCTATTTTTGGCATGAGTGTGTTCAGACTGCAGCTCTACGCTGGAGTCAGGACCAACAACTCAGTCAGTCCTGTCAGAAAGCATGACTTCAGGGCATGATTTCACCCGTGATTATAGATCCTCCAAAACTACACATCTCTCTGGATGAAATAATACTGACTGGATGCACAGGAAGACAAAGCTGAGAGTTCAGGGAAGGAGTATTTGAGGGTGTGAGGGCTCTGGGGGGTCTGTTATAACCAAAAATCCTGTGACCCTGGAAATGTGTACTTCTACAAGTACCTTCCTTCCTCAAATCCCATATTGTCTCATGCTGTGGGGCTTGCTTTTGAAAGCCACTCCAAAGAAGCCAGGCTTGTCAGCTGACATTGGCTCACATGCCTCAAAAAAGGTTACATCCTGGTCAGATTGGAGATATGCAGAAAAACATGTAAATAAAAAGCACATTCCAACTTGACACTCCCTTCCCTTCAGTAAAAGCCAAATGGGAGCTGCCTGAAGAAATGAGCAGCCCAGCTCTGGGCTTGTTAGGCAATCTCAGTCTGATGAGGGGACCTGTGCTGGATCTCCACCAGCACGATGCTTTTTTGCTGGGGCTGTGGGGCCATATCAGAGCTGAAGAATGCAGTAAATAAGACAAGCAGAATATTAGGCAGAGGGGAGAGCTTGGCAGTGCCTGTCCCTGCACACTGTGGGGTGCCTCAGCACCCAGCCCTCAGAGGCACTGTGGGGATGGGTGAGTGTGGCAGCACACCCTGTCCCAACCACTATACCACCCTTGGATACCTGCACTGGTTTTGTTCTAAACTTTTACACAAGCCACACACTATCCATATTTCTTTCTCTTTCCAAGTGCTCAACCCTCCTGGCAAAAGCAGAGCCTGACCCTGAGTGCTCAGGTGAGGACTGAACTGATCCTCAGACCTTCAGCAGGAACATTTTGCTATGGAAGATGAGGAGATGGGAATTGCAGGTCAAATGTTGAGTTCAGCTATCTTGCTGTAAATTCGCCAATTTCAGTGCTGTTCCTTAAAGCTTATAGTCATGGGAAAGCAGAAATTATGGACCATGTTGTTTTTTCAGCCTTTGCTCCCTATTTATTACGGAAAAGCCATAAAACAAAGAGAGAGGACAGGAGAAATCTGCCTAGGGAACAATAATTCTTCAGGCAAAATTTGTATCTTGGCTTTTCACATATTTTGATGTTTCCAGCTTTGGGGGAAGGGGATGGTTTGGATCCGTTTTTATTGTAGTGAGAACACCACCACTGTAGGGTGAAATGTTCTCCCTGGCCAACTGATGGTAGAAACAATGAGGAGGAATGCAGAGCTTGACTCCTGCCCCAGGATTCATCAATACTATCTGTTTTCCTCTCTAGAGGCGTAACTCCAAGATTTTAGGGTGGGAGATTCAGGAACAGGCAGAGCCAGGGGTTAGGTCAGGAATTCCAGGCTTACCACTCCCTCAGCACCAACACATGTTGAATTGCAATGTTACTAACAGAAGAGTGTCAGGAGTTTTCTGTGGTTGAAGGTGAGAAGTGCCACCACTGTGAAGTCAATGGTTCCCAGACACAGCTGAGGAGCAGCTCCAGTACCACAGAGTCCCACACTAGAAATGATGGCAGGGGGGCCATTGGCAAGGTTTGGTGCTGGAGTGTTTGATTTAATGAGCTGGAGCATGGTGTGATTCAATTCCCAAAGAGCTCTTGTAGGCCAGAAAAGATGATTTTGCTGCTTTAGCACTGGCACTGCAGCAGCAGTGGGCAGCAGCATGTTACAGCACAGATAGTGGTGTGCAGAGGAAGGATTTTTGTTAGAGCCTACAGCCAAGCTCAGGTTGAAGATCCTCTTCCTTTACTGCCTTGTTAATCAATAAGCTTGTTGGAATCTGACAGGTCTGTTTGAAGCAAATGCCCAAATGGCTTTTGGGAAAGAAGCTATTATGTGTTTATTAGCTTTCAGAGAGATTTGTTTTATTCCTGAAGCCCTCTGCTTCTATTTTCTGCCCAAAATTGGAGATGGAATGGACTTCTCACTGGTGTTGGACACTGTGATGTGGGAAGGTGAGCCTACCTCACCCTTTTTTGCTCTCATCCCACCACAGGTCATGCTGCTGGTGAGAGACATGAGAACAGGGTGTCCTGCTTGCTGTTCAGCTGTCTGGCTTAGGGGAAAAAACCACATAATTAAAAATTCTCATAGATGCTTTCCCTCTGCAGGTGGCCCACACAAAGGACCAATGCTGGGTCTGGAGCCCACAGGAGGGAGATGCCACTGAAAGAAATGTGTATGGCTCTTCTGGTGCACAAGATGTAACATGCCAGCCTAAACCCTCTCCCATGATCTTCCTGAGCTTGTGGCAGCTTGCTCAGGTGGGCACCTCACTATGGTGGCCACAACCTATCCTGAGAGCCCACTGTGATGGGAAGGGACCATTTCAGCAGCTCATTTCAATATCCAAACCCCACTGACTGGGAGACAGCAACAGCCTGCCTCTGCTTTCCTCTCTGCCCTTTACAAAATGCATTCAGACTTGGAGAGATAACTTAAAGCACAAGATGCAGCAGATACAGCTTTCCAGAGTGTTTCAGCTTTAGAAGCCAGTGCAGCAGTTAATGAAGTGTGTCACAAGGCATTGCAGCTGATGCCTGTATGTGTGAGCTCCACTGAAACTCCTCTGAGCAAGGACTGCTTTTTTTTGTTTTTGCACTTGTACACCATCAGCACCATGGGGCATCACCACAGACCTTGGTCCAAGGTACAGCAAGATCTAAAAGTAATAATTAACTCTAATCCCAGGCTACAAGGCAGCATGGTTTTGCAGAGGAGAAGACTGGAGAAAGCACATGGGTGGAAAATTTGGGGGAGACAACACACAAGGCAACACAGCAAGTGTTCTGTGAAGCCTTGATTTTCTGCTTGGTGATTTTTTAAGGTTTAATGAAAAAGTTATTAATGAACTAGTAAACACTTCAAATTGTCATAACAGTTCACTACTGAAAAACTATACTTGTTTTGTAATGAATCAAGTACACATCTTTTTCATCAAGTGAGCAAAGCTCATTAATTAAACATACTGGATTTCAAAGCTCTCAATGTTTAATTATTTGTTTAACAAGCAGTACATCTAATCCACCATTCAGACACACAAACAACTAAAACAACAGGAAGAAGCTTCAAAGCAGGACAATCAACATCTGGAAAAGTCAACAGACTGTGCCTGTATTGCCAGTACCATGTAAAGCAAGTGTTCCTCTGGAAGAACAAATACACAGAGGAAGCACCTCCGAGACCATCCTGCAGATTCCTGCTCAACAAAGCATTTTTACTGCCCTCAGAACAGACTTACCACAGAGAGGGAGCCTGTTCTGGTTTGATTTCCCCAATTTTTTTCCATTCTTCAACCGAATCAAGTCTGATGCACAGAGGGCACTGTGAAATTTCTGCCCTCCATCTGTACCTACTCTTCATTTTGCTGCATGTGGAGAGCAGAGGCACCAGGACAGAGACATCTGAGCCAGAAGAAAGCAGGGTAAGCTGTCCTAGGATTTAGGACATAGATCATGGTCCCTTGACTCTGATCAAGCTGCCATCTAGGTCAGCTGCTGTGCTTATTTTGCAGCTAAATCTTGGAGGTTGAGTGTCTCAGTGTCCACCTGACTGAGCCTTAGCTGTGCACCCTCCTCTTCTCCCACAGCTCTGGTTTCCACTGGAAGAAAAACCAGTTTGACACAGGCCTATGGTCTTTCCCAGGTAGATTACTTTCACATCAGGAATCAAAAGGAGAGGATCCCCTCTCACCACTGCTTCCACTTTTATGTTCTTTGAGAACCTGAAATACAGCTCAACATATGCTTATCCTTAGTAACATCTGGGTAGTCCTGGGCATACCTTCTTTAGCACCACCAGTAGAGATGCAGTGAACACATGGGTTTTCCCACACAGGCACATTATACAACCACTAGATATGGTAGCCAACAGAATGACCTCTTACCCTGGGTGTTTTATGTATGAAACATGTAGCTAGGAACCACAGGTGGATTCTGTCTCTCTCTGACCAACAGAGAGCCTTGTCCTGAAGGCACAAGTCCATCAGCTTCCTTCTTCCCTTCCAAGGTTAGGAAAATCATTTTCCTTTCAGCATTTGCTGGGTAGTTTTTATTCACTTGCCTCACACAAAGAGTGCAGCAAACTGAAAGCATTCTCCTCCCACATCAGAGACACATTTGCAGAGCTGAGATATTTTTAGACTAGTGCACACAGAGATATATTGTTTGTTGTCTTGGTTAGGGAAAAAAAAGCAACAGTCAATTTTCTAAACTAAAATTATTTGTGCCTTATTGTTAGGGAGCAGGGAACCAGTCATCTTGCTAAAGCCATTTGAAATCTTTTCTGTACTTCAGAGATGACAAACAAAATGACCTGGTACATATCAGAGCAGTTGTTAATTCTGGCCGACAAGGCAAACTGTTTCTGTCAATGCTAAGAACCAATTCTTCTCTAATGGATACAAACGTGGTTCTTTTGGCTTTAGAAGACTTGCCCATTTCTTATGCTGTTGCTGAATTTGGCTCTGAACTGCAGTTCCTTAAAAGTCTTCCTGGAACATTATGTTACTCATGAAAACATGCTGAAAAAACCCATGTGAGTGTTTGTGTTGCAAAATAAGGAGCTGCATTTACAAACAGCAGTCACTGTGGCCAGACTAGAAACCTAAGTCCTGGGATGCCACGAGATGAAGGGGCCAAGACAGTATGAAAAACTGCACATGCCACAGTCACTTCCCACACTGCCTGGAGTGGGGCAGCTTTGTCATTCCTGTCACAAAATCAGGAAGCTGCTGTGGCGTGGCTGGTGAAGCTAAGGTCCATGAAAGAGGAATATGGAGTCCACTTCCTCTTCCACAAAGCACATTCACAACAGTATTCCACTTTCTTCCTCAGGCCCTTCTGCAGTGCTACCTCCCAAGCCAGCCCTTAAGAACATAAAAGCAAAAGACAGCTCGCAGAAAAACCTTTTTCTACCAGGCTAGTGGGATCAAGGGTTTGAAAATGTTGCACAAAGCCAGTGTAGATAGCTGAGCAGCTGCTGAGTTCCTCTGAAAAAGAGTTTCTTTTGCTGATGAATGAAATGATTCCTGTCTAATCTCTTTTCCCATGGGATAAAAACCACAACATAATATAAGATATATAATCAGCGAAGCACAACTTATGGTGGCTCTAAGGAGTCAGAGGCACTATCACCAATCAAGCACTAACTAAGTGATTTTATTTAGGGCCTATAGTAATTTTTACAAGGCACTATAATTTTTAACAGTTATTCTTGCAGTTTTGCACTGAGATTTTGCTCTCTTTCTTGAGGAGCAGATAAGTTCCTGAAGTATTGGTGAGGTGACTTTATTTAGTAATGGAGTTGGTCTTCAAAGACTTATTCTGGTGTGACATAGAGCCAGCATCAATGCCCAGATACTGCAGAAAAAAATGCATGGACTTTGCTGGAGTTAATCCAGGGTCTCACAAGTTCACTTGACCTATATGCTGCTGATCTAAGAGCAGAGAAGGGCTTTTTTCTGGTCTCCACATATGACTTAAGATATCACTAATAGTAGCTAGAGTTTCACCTTCAGTGGAAGAGGCAAGCAGCCTCGGTATTTTATTTTAGTTTTAAAAACATATATAATTTTCTTCTCCTGTTTTACTCCCATAAATTAAAAAAGCAAGGGTGCAAACTGTAATTTTTTTTCCTAGCTAAAAACAAGGATGAAAATCCACTTGCATTAACTTTCTGATCCAAGTTCCAGCTTTAAAACAGCTGGGGCACCAATTCAAAATGTCAGGATTTCCAATGCAAAGGCCAGCGCTGGAGTGGAACTGCACACTCCCCTTCCCCTTCCCTGCCCATTTATTCCAAAGCACGGCTGGCACGTGGGCTGCCTCTCCAACACGCACATGCTATTAAGTCCTAAATGACAGCTTGTTTAACTAGAAAACATTTCTATTTTTTTTTCCCTTAACAAAAGCCATTCATTTCTTGCTCTTCTATTAAAGATGGTTCCATTTGCCCTGCCTGAGAGTGTGCACAACCCTCCTGGTTGTTCCCCTCCTGAAGAGTGCTGCAAGTGCATGACCCCGCCCCGGGTGGCCGAGCAGGGAGCCTGGCCCTGCACGCTGCCACAGCATCATCCCAGCTACTTACACTGCAAAATCCAGGCATGTGCCTTGGATAGTTCTGTGCTTGAGAAAACAATCAAATCCATTAATCTTGGGGAAGACAGACCCAATTCTTCCCTGCCTACAGTAGTTTAGGCATCACGAAGAAAAGAAGATGAAAGCTGGATCATATAAGAACTCCCTCCATGCTGCTGACGAATGTCTTGGGAGACGGACACAACTTCCTTTCAAGCTCTCATCAAAAGGTTCCCCTCCATGCAGGCCACCCACTGGGGACCCACATCAATAATAACAACAACAAAAAGAATTTAAAAGACCCATTTTTCACCCGATTTATTTACATGTTAAAATAAACACGAGTTCCCATCTAGAGCAAGGGCTCTCAGTGGGTTCTGTTTAGTCTGTGAGATTCTTGGCACCAGAATACAGCATTTCTCTATTCCAAAGCAATCTTGGCACAGAGTTGTTGGTTATATAATTTTTAAAGCAACTGGCAAATGAATAATAATGTTTCCAAAAAGAAGGACTCGTGTTCTAGGATACCAGTAAGGTGTTTTACCAATTAATCTGCCAAAAGGTCACTAACAAACCTGAGATCCCAAGGCCCTTCATTCAGGGTCAGCTCTCCCCATGGATTGCACTTCCAGTTCTCAATCAGCCTGTCCAAAGGGAGCTTTCCCACAGAGTTAAAGAGATTTTCGCTTTTTGCTTCACTCCTTCTCATTGCCACATGGCAGTGCCACCCTCATTAGATGGGATTTGTCCCTGTTCCTGACAAGGCACGAAGGAAATACCACTCTCCCAGAGCCTATAGCTTTTTATACCCACTTTGCACAAGCTCAATGGGTGAGCAGCATGTGGATTATTTGAAATAAGGGCAGGCTTTTTTAATTTGGTTTTTTTTTAACAGGGTACATCCGCACAGAGCTGTAGCTCACTCAAATCCTACCAGATCTGACCGGGAGCAACACAATTAAGGAAAAAACCTCCTGATGAAGCCAGCCTGGCAGGGAGCATTCCTGGGTGGGCCAATCCTGCCCCAGTGTGCCAGAGCATAAATGCTGCCAGTTGGCTCATGGCTGGATGGCATTTAGATGGTGCACTGGGGAAGTCACGGGGAAGTGGCAGGGCAGAAAATAGCTCTCCTAAATCCATCTTGCAGCAAAGCTGCTGTCCTTTCTTGGTAGAGATTGATTTCAGAGTTATTGTTTCAGTTGCTTTTTACCACTTCATACTCTTTTCTCTGCAAATCTCCCCCCTTCAACTCTGAAATTCTCCTCACTACATATATATTTACCAAAAAAGCCAGGATCAAACAGGCAGGGTATTGCTTTCTGTGCTCTATTACTCATTTCAAACCATATCTGGGTGACAGTAGACAATGAATCCTGGCTGGCAGCTCTACAGTTCAGTAAACAATGCACAGATACAAGTGTTGATCTATTGAAGGTTATGGACCCGTATGCTGGTTTTGGGCTATGAGAGCTACTTCACAATCAGCCAGCAAGGGCATATTTGCAGCTCAGGGAGAGCTCTCTACAAAATCTGGGCAGGAGAAGTAAAAGGTTCATGAAAAGGCACAGGACTGTAATCAACAGGACAGGTGGTATCAGGCAGGCTCAGTTCAGAAGTGCCCTCGGCCTCCTCTCCCTTCCCCCAGCCCTCTGCTGAGCTGAGCATGAACTTGGCACCACAATGGGTCAGGCTGCCCTCTCTGTAGCATTAGAAAAACTGCCAGGATCTGCCAGCAGGCTTTGTCTTGGATAAATCCAGAACTAGAAAATAAATGCAGCATGGAGAATGTCAATTTTAAGAGATCTGGGTTGAGAGCATTAGTCTTTGTACCATCTACAATTCAGCACTTTTTTTTAAAACTTTATTTTTGTAGCTAAACAAGAATTCTCAGATTGGAGAGTACTGCCAAGCCCTGAATAAATCCCAGCATTAGAGATGCTGTGGGTATAACAGCTCTCCCCATGAACTGAATCTGCAGACGGTATCTTCAGAGAAATTAACCCTCGAGTGCCACAGGACAGGCTCTGTAGCATCAGTTTCAATGCTCTGGGAAATCTCACCTTGTGGTTAGAACAGGTTACTCCTATTCATGGAGCAATACTGATGAAGGGTGGAGTAAAGCACAGGCTTAGAATAACTCAGAATGGCTGACACGGTAACTTTTCTGCATTTTTGGTGAAGTGGTCAAGTTTCCAGTGCAATCCTGAAGATAAATTCAGCCAAAGGATGTGTAACTACCAAACTACTCAAGCAGCTTGTAATTACCTGACATCTGATTGACTGTTTTCCATCCAGAACCTGTTCCTTAGCAGTTCTGAAAGCACATGCTTAGAATTTGGACATAAGGAAAAGCTACACAGTTGTAATTTAGCCTTGCTTATTTTTCTGCTTCATCCCTTTCAATATTGGTGAGATGTTTTATTATAAGCTGCTCTATTCACTGGCTGAATCTTCCTCTCAGCCTGTGAAGAGCCATTCACAGTGATGGTTTTGCATTCTTGGAGCTCAGGGTTTTTCAGCTTCAAGCTCTCTGGAAGTGGGTTGACACCACATTCAGATTTTTTCATGAATAACCTGAGATATGCTGAGGTGAAGTGTTATTCCTGAGAGCCAAGACAAACCTGTGGCAGAGCCAAGTGGGAGTTTCCAAACACCATCTTGCATAGTCTGCTCCTGTGGTACAGAGTGAGCCACATCCTGATCTGAATCATACAGGATTGATCATAGGACTAATGGGAAGGACGACCTGCAAGAGACACTAAAACGGCTGAAGCTGCAGCTCTGTTGAAGCATCACAGAACACAGGCCAGACTAAAGCCACGTGAAATCCAGGGAAGTCTTCAGAAATCTAAGCAAAAGAACTTTGCTACTGTTGGTCACTAAAATTTGGCCACAGCTGGCACAGACCAGGACATGCTCCCATCTGAGGACTGGCTGTTACTTACAGAAATGGGCTGATGAGTTCTTGTTTGAGGTCTTAGTGCATCATGAAACCAAAATCCCCCCATGGCAACTGGCTCCCTCACCGCCAGAATGCACAGAAGACTTCAAAGTGAGCTCCACACATATCTTCAGGTAAGACTTCTTCCAGATGGCCTTAGGTTTTGTGAGACCTTTTGCAACCCTCATTTTGTTATTACAAAGAAGGAAGATGTTCAAGGCCAAAAGGAACGTTACTGGGATGCTGGAGAATCTCATCCAGGTTGGAAAATGAACCAGAGGTTAACCAGATGTTCTGCTTTGCTTTACCAATGGCCTCAGAAGTGAAGAGGATCACACTGCCAGAGGCTTTCAATTATCAAGGTTAATTTCCTAAAATTCTGAAATCATTTTCCCAAACCACCAACCATGACTTTATACATCCCTTTAAATGCTAAAATGATATTTTCTTCTCTAAAATAATAGTCTGTGTTGATTCACATGAACTACAAATTATAAAAAGCAGTATATGGGCTGCTTCTGCATCTTTATTTTGTCAAGTGTAACTCTGGTCCTTAACTTGACTGAAGAGCTTGGGCCATGAAGGCACAGGAAGCTGTGGGAGGCTGGTGCCTCAGAAGGAGCCTAGAGTTGGCTTAGACCCTGCCCCAGCTCCTGGCATTTCACTCTGTGCCAACACACACAGTGTGGTAGGTTTGCCTGGAGTAGGCCCAGGGGGTCTGTTAATAGCAAGTTTTGGTGAAAAATAAGCTGAGTGCCACAGTTTTGATCAAGACACACAAATGCATGGAGCTTAAGTGAGCCTTCCCATGACTTCAGACCACTACTTATGTTATAAGGAAAAAACATTCTCTTATTGGAAGTTTTGGAAAGTTTTGCTGCTCTAGTGAATCATTCCCCCTGATACTGTGACTGTTCAGTTCAGCAAGAACAATTTTAGTCTCAGTTTCCAATGTAAGCAGGGCACAAAGAGCATTAAAAATGAAGATGGCAGGTTTAGGCCATTTATTGACTGGTTATATGTTTACTTCTCTTTGTAAACTTGCCTGTCCTTTGCCTTTGCTCAGTGCAAATAAGAGCTCTCTTTGCACACCACACTCCTTAATAAGGCTCTTCTCCAGGTTAGTGCTCGAATAGGCCCTAATCTGAGCTCCTCTGACTCCTGTTATCTATCTAAAAAGGTATTGAAGGAACCCAAATAATGTTTTAATCCAACTGGAGTTATATACACAAAGTATGATTTTTCCCTTTACTTTTTGAATGGTGTTCAGTAACTCGGAACAGTCATTTGTAACTCAATAGGATGACAAAGTCCACACCTGTATGAAGATACATTCGTAGGTGAGGAATCGTCAGTAATTAGCTTCTGAAACAACTTCATCCAAATTAGACATACCTGACAAACAATAGGAAAGCTAGACACATCAATGAGATGCTGTTGCTATGGAAAAATTGTCCCTGTAAAGGTGGAAATAAACACACTTTCTTTTTTTCATAGTGCAGAAATGTCAAGAAGTGTCTCCTTGAAGGTGAAGCTGTTTTTAACTGTAGCTACCATTAAAGTCTGCTTTTAAGAAGGTCATTTCTTTATCCATTTTAAAACCCTCCATGTTTTATTTTTGGAAGCAACATCCCAAATACTAGCAGCTAAGATGCTCTTTAGTTCATAAAGAATAATTGATGCTGGGACTTACAGTGATTATCTAGTTCGAGCCCCTACTCAAAGTGTTTCCCATTCAATCAGGTTTTTCAAGGCCTTAATGAGCTGGGTTTTAAATATCTCCAAGGCTAAAGATGTCCCCACCTCCCTGGGTCCTGCTCCAACATTTGACTGCCCTCATGGTGAAAACATTTTTCCTTGTACATAACTGGGATTTCTTGTGCTGTGACTTGTGTTACTTCCCTCTCATTCTATCACTGGGCACCTCCATGAGTCTGGCTCTACTGTCACCACACGCTCCCACTGGAGACCTGTTGACAGCAACACAATCCCCTCTTCTAAGTCTAAATAAGGCTTCTTAAAGTTTCGTTCTCTTCTAAGGCTAAACAAGCCCAGTTTTACCAGCCTCTCCTCGCACTTCTTGTTCTCCAGTACCCTAATTGTTCTGACAGCCCTCCTCTGGCCTTGGTCCAGTATGTCAATGTTTTTCTTTTACTGGCAAATTGGACCCAGTGTTTCAGATGTGGTCTCAAAAATGCTGAATGGAAGAGAATAATCATTTCTTTTTGGTTGCTGGCTATAATCTTTCAATACAGCTCAGTATGGGGTAGCCTTCTCCACCACAAGGTCACACTGCTGACCCATGTTCAGCTCGTCTGCGAGGATTCCCAGGTCCTTTTCTGCAAAGCTGCTTTCCATTCATTCAGTGCCCAGCCTTTAATGCTGAACGGGGTTACTCCACCACAGATGCAGAACTCCCCAAGTGCCTTTATTGAAACTTCATGAGGTCCCTGCCAGTCCCTTTCTTCAGCATGTCAAGGTCCCTGTGAACAGCAGCCTTTCATCATATGCTCAATTTCCACCCTGCAAACTGGCTGAAAGTGCTCTCCATCCCATCGTCCACACCATTAATGAAAAAGGTCCATTGATATTATATGCAACACTGATTTGTTATTCTTTCCCTTAAAGAATACAGATTCCTCTGGTGCTTTCTGAGGTCAAAGGCCCTGATGATATGAACTAATGTCCTGCCACAGAAGTCAGTAAAGGAACAAAGTTTGAAGCAAGTTTCATGTCTTTCCAGTAGCCCCACAAAACAGACATAGCTGGCAACATGAAAGGATCTGTTCTCTCAGTCTTAGCTCTAATAACCATCTGGTCCTTGTCCTTCCACCCTCAAGCATCTTGCATGCAGACATACGCCTACAGCCTGCAGAGAGCTGGTTATGGGAGAGCAAGAAAGCTGTTGAAAACATTACATGAGGTTGCCAACCGTTCTGCACTGATAGGGAATGCAATTACAAGTTGCAGCTTGAACCTGCTTTCTGACACGGTGACAGGGTTATCCTGGATTTAGATGAGCAGCTGTGAAGGAAGAATTTGACCCTTAATTTAGGGATTAATTTATACAGGTAAAGACTGAGTACAGATGACAACTGCACAGAATCTTGAAATAACAAAAGCAAAACAACAGATTGTAAGATGAAACGAGCAGAGTTCAGTCAGGGCTAGGTCCCCTTTAGTTTCTCTAACTCACCAAAGCAAACCATTTGTCCAAATAAAGGATGTTTTATTCCTGCTTACTGGGACCACTCCTTTAAAATGCCTATCACTTAGGCCCAACATTATCAGCACCACACACAAATTCAGTGGCCCACTCCTCTTTATCATGGCAGCTATCTTTCATCTGAGAGGCAGAACTGTGGAAAAGAAACCAGAAGGACTCAACCCTCTCGGGAAGAAAAAGCCTTTTAAGTTTTCCAAATGAACGACCTGTCTTTCCTCTGTCATGCTGTCTGTCTGTCAGCAGTTAACAGTTAGCAGTGACAGGTTGAGGACCACGGTCTGGACAGTGGCCAGAGCTGACAGCCCCACGCTCAGCCATTGTGCTCAAAAAGGAGCACTCTGTTCCTTCTGCCGCTGCGGCCGCACTCACTGGGACTGTTGTTCCAGCCTCACGCCTCCTTGTGTGAAGGCCAACAGCGAGGCTTTGTTCAAGAAGCAGCTGCTGAGAAGATGTACTATCTCATGGAATGACCCACTGACATTTCTCCCCCTGCTCATTAGTAAGACATGCATAATTAGGATAACTGGGGTGGGTTGCCTAGCCCATTTCTTTTGGAGTAAAAAGCCAGGCCCCCAGATCCCAGTATGCCCCAAAAGGGATTCCCTCAAAAAGTGGGCTTGCAACAAAGCTGGGGGAGCTGGCTTTCCAGCACCTTCTTCTCATCACCTGGTGGAGGGAGGAAAGAGAATGGCTCATGCCAGAAGGTGGATGGGGCATGACTGGAGTAACGTGTGTCCCACATCTGCTTCCCTCAGAGCTCACACCGCAGCTCTGCTGGATGACAAGTGAGCTCAGTTCAGCGAGGGCCCAAGCCAAAGATCCTGTTCAACTGGATGACATGTTGTTTATTCAATAAGCTATTGTTCCAGGGTGGATCCAAAGCAGTGAGGAAATGGTTGAGCAGTTGGGAGGGGCAGAGTATCTGGGGGAGCTGAGGAAACCACAACCATTCTTTTGCAATCTTTACTGCAGCCCAACATTATCATCTAGTGATGCCCACATGTAGGGGCAGTGATGAAGGAGCATCTGCACTGTCCTTCCCCCTATCCCAACAATGCCTGCATCCAGCTCTGGGTTAAAGCAGAGAGCTTACCTGTCTGTCTTACCTCACTGACTGTATCACAGTAAAATCTGACTTAAAATATAATAATTGGTCAGGGTCAGATAAACAAATAGATTGCTTTGAGCAGCCTGGGTGTGGTTGGCAAGTTTTCATAGCTCACGGTAGATGACACTACGTGTCTATTTCAGGTGCCCTTTCTTCCATGCATCTGTGCTAAAGGTGTATCCAGTCCTCACAATTTCCAAACTTTCTTGCCTAAAAGATAGGTGCAAGACTATGTCTTCCCCACTTTTACATTAGCAGGGAAGTCCCTGAAACAAATGAAGTCTCATCCCCCTGAGTGGAGTAGAGAGGAAACACGTCTGAGTATCCCCTGCACCTTTCCTACCCCAAGCATTTTAGGCAAAATACTCCACTGCAGCGTATGTGTGCTCCATCAGACACATCAGCTGTGCAGAGCCTTACTGTCTCTTTATTTTTAGTTTGCTGTGGTCTAGCTGCTTCCTGGCCTGACAGTGTTGTTTCATCTGCCTTCACACGATAAACAAAACAAAGGCTGCCCTTGCTTTTCCAAGTCCCGGCTTGTGGTCTCCTCTGGAGCAAGAGACACTGCAGGTATTTACTTTCACGACTCACCCAGAGTTTTCTTTCTGTTGTGTAGTTTCTCCTCTCAAATGGAAACAACTCTGACTGCCCCGAAAGATGCCCTGTGGTGCATGCAGAGATTTGGGACCGTGTGATCCCAGTGTGAATGAAGGGTGAGGGCTGAAGTGGCAGAGTAACTGCAGAGATCATTTCACCAGGGCAAGACCAGGTTGCAGAAGTCTGTAATGACCTCCTCAAAAATAACAATAATAATGTGGAAACCTCTGTTTAATAAAGCCCATCTCAAAGTGCTAACAATTGCCTGATGTGCCACAGGATACTCCCCTTGGGCTACACTGTACTATGATACAATTATGGGCACATTTCAGTGTCATTATGTTATTGGAGGTGTATCCAGAGGACTTTTTCCTGTATGAGCTATGGTTCCTCTGGGAGGTACCATCTCACAACCACCAAACCCAGGCCCATGCAGCAACCTGGAAGAAAGCAAGGGGAAATAGCTGAAAGATTGTGTTCAAGAGCTTGTCCAATGCACGGGAAAAGTTGCATCTTAGCTGTAGCAATTATTTTCCCTATAATTTCAAAGAGGCTAAAACTGAACATCCTGGTTTCCTCAGCAAGCTGTCACAGCTACTCTGAGATCCGGTGCTAAAAGATCAGCGACTCCAGAAGAGCTGGAGGTCAGAAACAACTGGTTTCACATTGCCTGGAGCTCATTGATAGCTACAGGGTGGTCTCCCAGCTTATCTCTTTCCATAAGAATCCCCACAATGGAAACAGAGTTAGAAAAGGAAGGCAGAACTAAGTTTACTCACTAGCTATTTGTTCTGCAGGATGACTTTGCTCCAGGTTTTCGCAGTTGTCTCACTGCCTAAGGAATTCCATGGTGTACTGCAGTATCTGAACTCTCACCCTGCAACTACATGCTGTGGTTTCAGCTCCTGTGTGCCCCACACAGGGATAGCATTCTCCACCACCACCTGAAGCCTGACTGCTACCTTCATTCAACATCTGGAGAAGGAAAGGCAAGGAAAGGTTTGGGATTGTATTGAGAAGGGAGTCAAAACAGGGATCAAACAGCACTGGCAGTGCTCTACCAGCCAGGGCAAAGAGTCATCTCCTCTGGCATCCTCTGCTAAGAGGAACCTATAGCTCTCAGCTGGAAAAAAGTAAGTGAAAATGTCCACAACCCATTGTAAGCCTCCTGCCAAAGGAAAGGGAACAGTGAGTGCCATTCTTTCCCACGGCTCTGCAGAAAAGCACTTCAAACGTTCCCTGCTCCAGTGCAATGGGCTCATCCGGAGGAAGCTGAGAGAACAGATTGCTGTGGGTTAACGGGCCCACACCCAGTGCCAAGGAGCAGTGGTGCTGCTCCATGAGCAAACCAGCTCCAAGTAACGTTTGCCAAGGCCTTCCTGACTCCACCCCTGGAGACTGCCCTGAAGCCTGCCCAATCACAATGTCAGGGAATGCTGCTGTCCAGAACAGTCCTGCATGCAGATGTACATGAGCTGTTACTTCACACTTCCAGTGCTACCCTAACTCTTGTTCTTATTAATTCTGACATCCTTCTTGGTCATTTTCCCCTCCCAATTTGACCATGTTTAGTTCTTTTTAATCTTTCTGTGTAGATCAATCCTTCCCAGTGCTATGAATAAACAAAAGCCTTCTGTTCTCATCAACAAAATGGTCTTTTAACAGTTGCAAGAACAACATAGCAATCACTTGGAAAAAAAAGCAAAACAAAAGCAGCTAATACTTGATGCATTTAAAAATCTCTGCTCCAGCTATTGTCTACATTTTAGAAATAAATCCTTCGTTAAACAGAGAAAGCAGTGAGAAAATGAACAGAGAGAAGAAGCAGCAGTGGGTCTCTGAGAGGGACCTGCTAACCCATCAGAAATGGTCACCACACACAAAGCAGCAGCAGGGCTGCCAAAGCAAGCTGAACTTCAGTTGGAAACATCTAAGGAATGTGAATAAGCTGTTAGAGCTGCAACCTTTCCCTCTGCTTTGATCTGACATTAAACATAACTCGAGAGTGGGAAATTCAACAGCTTCAAAAATGGTGAAAGGGTCAAAGGTCTTCATGTATGAGGACAGGTAGAGGGTTTATTCCTCCTGGAGAAAGCAGGAGGCTGGAAGTTAATCTGGTGGCTAGGAACTGCCACCAGGTTAGGGCTGGATATTTCACCCTCCTCGTCTTCATGTAAGACAGACACAATACCCGTAGGCAGCATGAGCAAGTCCGAGTGAAAAAGAGGGCTAATTTCAACTACAATTAAAAAGTGTAAGAGAAAAGTAAACACATTTTTGTGGTCCCTGTATCTTGGAAATGTGTTTCTGACTGCTATTAGTTGACATGTACTTTTGAAGGTGAAATTGTGGTTTTTCTGGGCTCAGGCCACGTAATGCAACCATAGTGCACTGGATCTCAGCAAATGAGATGTTATAGGAAGAGAGACGAGAATGGCTGGAACATCATGTGCTTTACCAACCCAGAATGCTTGGTATGAGAAAACAAAGCCACATTCTCTAGCCTTTATTCTTGTTTTCCTTGGCTCTCAGCTTTACAGATCCCTAAAATTACTGTGTTAAAACTAAAGGAGCTGCAATCTGCAGCTGACTGAAGAATTGCAATATCACTCCACTTTGATGAATCCCCCACAGGTATTCTTTCTAAGAGAGCTTTCCTGAATTGATTGCCAGTAACCTAATATGTTTGTTTCTTTCTTCTGTCATCAGAATCTTGCCATAACAAAATAATAGTAATACAGAAATGAAGTTGAAAAGGTGAGATGTTGTTTCAAAATACCTAAACTCGCAGAAATAGCAAGGTCATCCCAGCAGCCTTAATTCTGCCTTCATGAAGCTGCATGCCAAGCAAACCCAGAAATCATGGGAAACAGTTACCTGCCTGTTAAAAACACCTCCTAAGAGAGCACAGGAAAAAAATGCTGTATTACACAGAAATTCCCTTTGCCTCTTTTGCGGGGTTGATATAAACCAAAGCCATTTAATAATATTAGATGTAAGGTAAGGTTAAGAGGTCTTTTGGAATTCAATTTCCACCATCGCCATGGAAAATTTCTAATACATATCTATGAGGTCCAGCAGTCTTGTGATTACAGTGAAATACCCCAAAGAGTAAATGTTCAAATCTTGACATACTGAGAGAAGTGAGCCAGAGATACCTTACATGGGGCAATACTAAAACACAGATTGGGGCATACAGTGTTTGTTACTCTGTGAACCACCTTTTTGGTGAAGTCTTGCACAAGAGGAAACAGTGATGCAGAGCAGCCTTTGGCAAGATTTAGAGCCCGTGTGTGAGCTCCTACAGAGTCAGCAATAAAAATGGAAATGATTTTTCCTTCTTTTGACTGAAGGATAGACACAACATAAATCACTCAAGTCACGCATACTACAGCCCTGGTAACTTCCCCAGTCATTTGGGAAATCACGCTTGCCACACTGTGGAACTGCATTAATGATCTCATGGATAATGCGCCTGTACTGGGAATTTTATCCATGAGAATACCAGAACCAGAACAAATATCCAGGTCAGGAAATCTACACTGAGCTCATACGACTAAGAGCCACAGTATGAGGTGGGGAACAGATAGCTATTATTGTGCTTAAACAATTGAATAATTGATATTACCCAAAGATTTCCAAAGGAAGGGACACAAAGGGGAACACACTGCTGAAGTGATTTGGAACAGATAAAATGGTGGAGGAAAGCTATAAACCTCCCAGTCTGATCAGAGCAGTTTTACCAATGGAGGTGTTTATGTCCTTCAGCTCTCACTGGCATTTAGCTCAGGCTGTAACTTGTATTTCATCAAAGTTTATCCTTGGTGCTTGCCTCTTTAAGTGCAAAGATTGTTATACAGACCCTTAAAGACGTTAATTGTCTTTTTAAATAACAGTGAATCAAGGCTCAGTTACATCAGCTCTTTGTGTAACACAACTGTATTTCCATTGTTCTGCTTTCAGGTTCCTTTTCACCCTCTCCTCTTTGCTGATCAGGAAAACGGAATTTACAGACAAGACTGTAGGTCTGACAGGGAGAACAAAGTTGTTAACTGACCTGAGAAACCAGATTTGTACTAATTGAACTGTTTAATCCAGCAGCACTAGTGTATTAAAAAAAAACAAACCCTAACACCAATAAATATTTATGTTTCTCTAGTGAAAAAGATGTTCAAGGAAAAAGAGAGCAAATAGTCACACAGCACAAAACATGCCTGACAGGAACATGCACCTCAAAGATCCTTCTCCATCAACACAAGAGGAATTTTCTGCGTCAAATCCATGCAATAAATACAATGTTTTATCATTTCTTCTAGCTTCGTTGCTTCAAATATTGTTATTTCAACTCTACTTCTTAAAACCTTTATCAAGATTTACAGGAATGAGGAGCTAAGGCACGGTGTTAAACATGAACAGAGAGTAACTGCAATCCCTCATAGGCTCATGGAGACTCTAAACAAGTTGCTTGTGTGTCCTGGAGTTCAGTAACTTTTTGTATGGACTGGCTGTGGCCTGCTAACAGCAGCTGCAGGGCAAGCAGCATCTGGCCTGTTCCATCCCCCTTCCCATGAACTTTATGCCGTACAGATAAACAGAGGGGGATGGAGACACTTCCTACTGGGATTACTGCAGACTCCTGCTAGCCTACCTCCAACTCAGAAGGAAGTGTATCAAAATGAATGAATCAACACTTAGAAACACTTTGCCTACACAGGGAGAAAGAGATTTAGGTGGTGAGTAATGATACTTCTGCACAGGTCAACTGTCTTTGCAAAGCCAGCCTCAAACACGGCATGTGACCAATTGTTCAAAAAGAAGTCACATGGGTTTTATTTATTTTCTCTGCAA
This sequence comes from Corvus moneduloides, assembly GCF_009650955.1. Classification (NCBI taxonomy): domain Eukaryota; kingdom Metazoa; phylum Chordata; class Aves; order Passeriformes; family Corvidae; genus Corvus; species Corvus moneduloides. The sequence goes on from NC_045486.1 coordinate 12,201,176, forward strand.
GCTGTCTTGAGGACTAGATATTCTCATTTTCAGAGAAAATATAGGAGTCATTTCTGCACATCAAGTGCAGTGCTGTGACTGAAAGTGAGTCACAAGAGCAAGTGTGAGGGAAAGCCTTGGTACCCGGATTGAGTAAGGTTTTGCTTTTCCTCTTACAGATAAATGGTGCAATGACTCACGTACATTCAGGATTTTCAAGCTCAAATTAGACAGTCCTGTCTCTGAGGAGACATGGGGCAGGTTTGAGTCTTGGCCTCAGCCAAGTAAATTGCAGTATACTTTCCAATGTCAGTGGATAATCTGCCCAGAGGACATCAGATTTACACCAAGATTCATCCCATTTCTACATGTCAGCTCAGAATTTGGCCTTGCATTTTGTCTGCTGCCATCATCAATCCCATTGATTCATTTTGCTGATACTTAGAGTGGCTCTCACAGGGAGCAGTAGTCTGCAATGATAAAATCAAAGATCTCCAAGCACAAGGAAGTTATGAAGCTGCAAGAGTGATGTGTGACAGGAGGCTACCGGAGAACCAGAACAGGTGGTTCAAATATTTTACTGGGATGTCCTGATCCATGCACTGCAGGAGACATGGTGACACCCAGCACATCTCCATCACAGCATGGGGCACAGAGCAGAGATCTTCAAGCCAGAAGAGGCAGGGACAGTTAAGTGCACCTGCCCCACCCTGCTGGCTGAGGGCCAACGGGGTGTTGCTGTGTTGTCACAGCCTTGCACCCACTCAGGCTGGTTTCTCCTCAGAGCTGAGGCATGCACAGCCAGCTCCAGTCCCTCTGCTGAACTGTGGAGATGTGCTCAAAGATGTCTGTGATGCCTTCATGCCTCTCCATGTTCCAAGGGTGCAGCTGTCTCATTGTATCAGTATATGAAAGCTACGCTGACATTTCAGCCTCCCCTCTGGGATCATTTAGGACATCGACCGTGAATCCAGCAGAAATAGCTCCTAGTCCCACTTCCACAGTGGACAATACCACTCCACCCCCAAGAGACAGGTGAAAGAGAAATAATCCCTTAGAGTGGGGTTAAAATAGCACCAGCATTAATGTCAAGGGCAAGGCTGAGGAAAACTCAAGGCAAACACAGATAGCTTTTACAGACTCAATATGCAGATCTTGACAAAGCAACAGATGATCCCTTTCTCATTTATGTCTGGTTGTAAATATTTTATTGGCTCTTCTCTCACTGCTGAGTAGCTGTAATGGCATTTACTTCAGCAAAGGCCTGAGCTGATGTAAATCAATAACAGTTTTAGGCTACTCACCATGGTCATGGGCAAACACAAACAAGTTAAGTCCTGTCAGCTTCTGGGCCAAGTCATCATAGCGGCCGCAGTGCTCCCCAGCGCCATGGGCGATAAACACGAGGGCCCTAAATGGAGCATCAACGTATAAATCATTAATGTGGCAATCGACCCCAAAGGCTTCAGAGCTGCAAGGGAAACCAGCGCATTCAGCTCAGCATTTCAGACATCAGCAAACCCCTGGCACGTACAGAATGGCTGAGGGGAGTTTGAACACAGGGAATGGTCAGGAAACCATTGTCACCCTGACCCACCATTGACCTGGCCTTCACCAGGCTGTTGTAGGATGGATTACAGGGAAGGCAGCCGCTCATGGGACAGAGCCACCACGGTCTGCTGCAAGCTAAAGATGCAGATTGGCATCAGCATCAGTCCCTGAGCTGGATAACTCCATGGGGGCTTGAGGCTCTACACTGCTCCTCCAATGTGAGTGAGGCCATCTGTTTCTTTTGGGACTGGTATTTCTCTGTGATTCAAATACCAACATTGTCCTTAACTTTGTAACTTGAAACATTGTCTGATGCTCCACAGCACTCAAAGGTGGAATTTCAGACAAAGAATAGGTCTCCAGCAGAGTCCAGAACTTTGGTTGGAGTTTGGAATTTTATCTTTTGACCCAATTAGGGTAATTTTACCATTCCAGTTTCTGCCCAAAACAGTTGGTTCACTTCCATGATTAAAGTGACTCTTGCATAACCACTGTACAGAGATAATAAAAAACTAGTCTAATAGACACTTATTTTTACAAACACTTTTCTTTGAATACTCCAGTTTTATGAATAATACTTTACTTTTTCTGGAATGCCATCAAATTAGAGTGACTGAACTTGAACCTCCCCAGTGTTTTTGCTAGATAAAATTTCTGTAGACTTAGGCTAGAACTATAGCAGAAGTAGCGATGAGATTACAGAAGTTCTGCTGGATTTGACACGTGACTATTTAAAATCCAGCTTTAGCATCATAAACATAACTTGGTTTTTTTAAAAGGACCATTTGTCATTGCAACATCAGCAACCACAAAACCATTTGAAGGCTACAAGTTTGACATTTTCAGTACATGAACAGTGAAATATTACAAGAACTGACAACATAAAACAATGACAGCAGTTAACAGCTAGGGAATTCCTCAACTTTATTTTAATTGAGGTTTTGAATACCTTTTTAGACAGTGTATTCACAGCAATAAACTGCTTAGATCTTAATATATTTAAACTTAAAAAACGTTGGATGATGTAGAAACTCCTGTTCTAGCTCTTTGATTAGCACCTTCTTCAAAGTATTTGCTCAGCTAGACAATTTAAAAGAGCATCCATCCAAACCAGAAGGATTGTACACAGTCTACTGCAAACACAAAAGCAACAAGGCAAAGATGCTCTGGTATCTGTCTAACACCAGTTAGCAAGGGTGAGGTTAGGTCATGTACCATATTTAACTTGCTGTGCCTTACAAATCCTCTTTAGTGTCACTGAAGGCTGCAAAGCAATCCATGTGGAGCAGTCACTCCTTCCTTTGTCATCATCCCTGATCAACTGACTTTTCAAGTTATCAATGCACCTGGCAGACAGACTGGTTTTAAGAGTGCAGGATCTATTATTATACTGCCAAATACTGAAGAAATTGAGACATTGCTTATTCAGTGGAGAACATTAACTTTCTTCCTGTGGTCCCATCACCCTGATATCCAACAGACTCAGCCAGGTTAAGTCTCTCTGCCCTATATCTCCTACTACCTTCAAGATTGACAGCTTCCTTGCTCAGTGTCTTACTTAAGCTCTTTAGAGGACCTATATTGGTTTCTGCTGACTAGGCACAGACATTAAGGTGCAACTTGGCTGATGGAATATAGCCCTTCTTTTCTCAGAGAAATATTGTTTGAATTTATGCACTAAATGGCACTAAGTGAATGAAACCTAATGGGAAGCTGGCAAAGAGATCTCTTCCAGGAAATTCTTGGTTCTTCATCCCTGCGACAGCAAAGCCCTTGTTTTGCTTTTATTCAACACTGATGCAATACCATGACTTGACCCATCAGCATCCTTCTAGACGCTAAGAGCCCTCACTTTAAGTGAAACTAGTGAGAAAAGATAAAAACCCAAAGCTTCAGAGAGGCAAGGTGTTCCTGTGACCTTTCCTTCCACCTGGAACACAATTGCCAGGTGTCACAGAACTGAGCCTTTGCACACCACAGGGAACAGACCTGGGTTATTATTTGTCTTCAAAATACTAAATAAAACCCCTGAACCTGTTTGTGCCTTAAGAGCTCTAATGGCAGTAGCTGTTGAAGTGACTTAGATACTTTTGAAAGTTTTGTTGTATCAATAAGCATAAACAAAGCACAAAATTTCCAATTTGTTACACTGAAGCAAAATCAGCCTGTCTTGTTGTTCAATAAAAAGTGACTGACTAAAAACTGACTAAAAACTGACTAAAACTGACTTACTGACTAAAAACTAGGTCACATCTACAGAGCTCTTTAGCTCCAGCTTTCAGGTTTAAGCACAGGGGCCGTATATTGAACACAACCTTGAAAAATTGAAATTAGTACAAGTATAATCTGAACATGGATTGAAGGATTTGGCTCTTTCACTTAATCCCAAATTTTCCATTACAAAATAAGTTTAGATTTGGCAAATAATACCTGAAGGCAGTGTAACAAACACACGGTTCAACATATTTTCACTAGCAAGTTGCCAGGAAAATACAACAAATGATTAGACTGACTGACAGAATTCTTCCCAGTATGTAAACATTTTTGCAGATATCCCTGCTCTTAATGCTCTTAAATCACATTTTTCTCCTTCCTTACCACGATGGCTGAATAATAACAGAATATCAGAGATAGCTTTCAACAGAGTCATTTAAAATTAATACGGATCCTGTGGTGTTTGAGATTTTGCAGGACTGCGGTGCTTTTCTGTGCAATCTCAATGAGAATTTTGTTTAAAAAAGGTTTGTGTCTTGGCCATGTATCAAACTGGTACTGGGGAGAAATTTCTTCACCTCCAGCTTTTGCAGTTGTGCTGCTGAAATCCTTGGAAGTTCTCACGTACCAGGTAGAAAACATCGTACACAGCCTGCAAAGCTCTCTGGAAACTGACCCGTGCCTGAATCCCTGCTGATGCCAGCGTCTCTGACCACAGGCAGGGCAAGCTCGTGTATCTTTGGATGCTTCAGCTGGTTTTGGCTGGCGGAACTGTGATTGCTGAACATCTCGAAATAGCACGGCTTTGGCACCTGCTGAGGAAAGCAGCTCCTCGCACAGCAGCAGGACTCCCCCGCGCTCGGCGGGTGTGTCTGCACACAAAGCCGAGGTGTGAGCTGGGCATGAGAAAGAGCCCCCGCTCCTGCTCTCACCTATCGCTGCAACAACAGTTACGGGCTATTAAAGGAAAGTGCTTTATTGACTGCTGATTGCAAAAGCAACAGATGGTTTTCGCAGATCCCTGCCCTCCCCATAGCCTTTATCACCTCCTCCTCCTGTCCCCTCCCCACTGCAGGTTTCTGCCTCCTGGTACTGCACAGCTTGGCAAACAGATGCAGTTGCTTATTACAACAAGCAGGCAGGACAATATTTATCTTTACTGTTCAAATAAACTACTGGCTGCATTTAGCGCTCTCCCGTGAGGAGGTGATACACACCAGTGACCTGTCCCTGCTCCCACATCTCCGCTATGCTGGTGACCCCTGACTGGTATCGGTCCCTCCTAAATTGCAGCTGCAGCCTGTTAAGCTTTATAAAGCACAGCAATGCCACACTCTCAGTTAACACAAAGCACCTGCAAACACCGTATCCCGAATTAGGGAGGGTGGGACTTGTGGAGGCCAGGCTGCATCACAGAGTCAGTGTGCGCAAATCCACGCGAACGCGGTGTCTTTCTGTTCTGCCCCTTGGAGAGGTCACCAGCTGATCCAAGCTTTAGCTGTGTGCAACCCTTCCCTATTTCTCAGTGTAGCTTCACATCCACTAATATTTCACTTCTTGTGTGGGGAGCTGCTTTGCAGATTTAGGTTGCAGTTCTAGGTGGAAAGGCAGTACCAGGTTTAAAGGTTCTCACTTTCTTTTTTGCTGGGTCAAGACAGTTGTTCAGAGATGCAATTCCACAGTCGACTGGAGGAGAAGAATTGTAGGGAAAATAAATTGCAGCACTGGACTTACACACATAAGCAAGAGCCCTCTTAAACCAGGGCTGTTAGAAGAAAAATACACTGAAAACACACCCAGAAAGCTGCTGTGCTGTGACACTTTGCAGGCCTGAAATACCCCTCAGGACTTGTGTCCTGCTGGGCACAAGACCCATGTTCTTGCTTTGCTTTCAACAAAAATCATGTTGAAACTGAACTAGACAAAGAAGATTGCAAACAGGATGGTGAAACTTTTAACACCTTGTGTCCTCTGGGAACAGAACCACTTCTCTGGGACCCTGTGCACGCTCTTTTATTGCCAGAAAATAACCCAAAACATTAGGACTGAACCGAAGAATGGAAGACAAGCTTCCTATGACTGCATATATGAAAAATGCAATCTTTTCCACTCCATTCAAAAGCATCCCTCTTCAGAATAATATTTAAGTACTTGCCTTAACCTCAGGAAACTTTCTTCAACACATGAAAGTCAACAGCACTCTCAAAGTACAGGATGAAAGTTAAAAAGGGATTTATAAATGCTGTCTTGAATAAGGACTGATTTAATCACAGGCGGAAGAGATTTCCTGAATCAAGACCTCACAACTTAAGCTAATACCATGTTACTCTGTGTTAGGCAACTGTGCTTTTCATTTGGTCTTATGGATGTTGCTACCAGAACCAGATCAGCTCTAACAAAGAACATCTGACTTGAACAGTTTTGAATTCCAGACACTAAATTCCTAAAGTAATTTTTAAAAATTAGCTGACAGGAAAGCTCTGAGCCAGCTAAGCTGCCAGAAAAATGACTGGCTTAAGTACTACATTTTGTTGTGTTGTTTGAGCTGATTTATCAGTTCCTTTGTAGCTGAACAATTAACCTTTATTTACCAAAAACTGGTGACGTTTTTGGACAAGCAACTGGATAGTTGCTCACAGATCTTTTAGCGTGTTAAAAATGTTATGTGTGTATTTTGCTTCCAAAGTCTATTATAATGGAAAGTCACTGAAAGGTGTTCATTCTTTTGTTAGCTGGGTGAATGAGCCTCACTATGAGGATTAGCTATCTATCATATAATAAGATTTGTGAGATTTAAGTGTCAATTTAATTTTCTACCCTTGGTATTTGCTTAAAGATTACCATTAGAAAAAAAATCCAGCTAATAATTTACAAGAACACGTAATGAAGAATAATTTTTTTGTTCACTGTTTGTGATCTTTTCCTTTTCTCTGGAGGGCTCTTCAGCCCCTTGCTTTGGGTGTAAGACCTGAAGTCTGAAAGGGGGTTGTCTCTCCATCTGCTTTTTGAGTCAATTTTTGCATTCTTTTTTCTGGAGGTGATTTGTGCCCCAAGACA